>NC_135266.1:6790680-9190680 GCF_051311805.1 Agelaius phoeniceus | reverse complement strand
CCTGGTTGGTGGCACACCTGCCCCTTCCCCTCCCCCTTTCCCTAAAAAGACACAGGACCATGGGGTCTGGATTCTGTTGGAGCTGTTACCAAGATTGGGAGATCTGTGACCATGGAATAAAACTCTGGATTAAACCCTCCAGCAGAATCCGTCTCCTTTTCCTCTTCACCTTGCCTGAAGCCTTTCCATTAGAGGTAAAAACTGAATTCCTGCTTGCCTGGACTTGTTCCAAGTGCCAGCTGCAACATCCAGTGAGCCAGGGGTGTCTCTGAGGTGAAAACACCACAGCTGCTGCCTCTGGTCAAGCAGCAAGGGCCAGAAGAGCCCAGGCACGTTCCACCCAGTAATATTGGGATCTTATTCCAATACTGGCAAAGGGATTTTTCCAGAAAATATGACAGTGACATCAGTGGGCATGTGGTGTTTGGCTGCAGCTTTCGAGGAGGAGGAGGGAGAGAGAAACCATTCCATACACAACCAATGCCCACAGACCCCTGGCCTGGCAGGGACCCAGCAGGCAGAGCAGCTCAATAGAAATGTGACTGCATGGCTTTGGAGCCACAGTACAGCTGAGTTTATTGCTGCATTTACAGGATATCACCTCTCAGCTGATACTCCCTGAGAGACAAACTGGGGCTGGCTTTGAGCTGGGAAGGTCCTGCAGCACAGACAGAACTTTCTGACTCAGGATATTCTGATGGGGGTGTAGACGGTCTCTGTGCTTTTATCAACACCATGACTGTGCTAAAAAATCCCTCTCCAAATTAAATGGGAACAAAATGACCTGGTCAGACTGCAGAGGAGGCAGCAAGGCACATCCCAATAATCAGACAAGAATTGCTCATTACAGGAACTGCTCTCTGTATTAGAACAAACCCTGTCTGTCTCTGTATGGCAGCCACTGCACTGATGCATGCAGGCCACCAGGAGCTAACAGTTTATTTTTTTGTATTTAAAATATCAGTGTGCTGCCATTCCCATCCAGCTCCACATGGCTTAGCTGCAAGCTGGGATTTCAGTGGCTGCTGTGAGTGCTTTGGATTGCATGAATCTGAGCTGAACACAGCAGACTTTGCTCTGGAGGCACAGATCGAGTGCAGTGGGATCACAGCCATCAGAAAGGTAACGAGTGACTGGCAGACACCCAGCAGGCAACGAGGAAAGTAACAAATCTGCTCCCTGACTTCCACTTTCACACGTCTCTGTTTACATTAACAAAACCTGCGTGGGAAGAACAGCAGGTGTCTTTCATCATGAAATCATACATGAGGACACACAGTGCCCTCTACATGGGCTGTACCTTAATACAAACCCTTCTGTCCTGTTAATAAAATCCCCATTATTAACTGTAACTCAAACCCAATTGCCACAAGAAAATATGTATTGATAGAAAATACCAGTGGAATGTTGTGGGCTTTCATAGTCTGCAATTCACAGATTTATCCTTGAAATAAACTACTTGGAAAAGCAGATAATAATGTCCAGCATTTGTTAGGAGAGTTAAAAGTAGCTCTGTGTACCCACAGAGGATGGGGAAAAGAATGATGGAAAACAAGTTGAGTTTACTAGGACATGATGCAGAATGAAAATATTTTCCCAGAGTTTCATAATAATCTTTCTGTAGTAAAATAGCTTTAACTTATACCATCAAGATTCACAATAGGGAAAAGGTGTGAGAAATAGAGGTGTAAGAAATTAGGCCAAGCCTGGAACAGGATTTCTACAAGATTTTGTCTCTAAAAGGCATCTTCAATGTATTTCCCAAGTTCTCACTATTGTAAAGAAGTGAAGGGAAGTAAGAGGATTTTTTTTCTCAGTTAATTTTTATATTGATCAAGAACACAAGGCAAAAATACAACTAAGGCAAAAATACAACTAAGGCAAAACTTTATTTTTTTTTTGGTAGAAAGAAAAATTAAACAGTCATATAATTAAGCAGTATTTCCTAGGGTTCTTCTGCAGGAGGACCTTCACCAAGCCTCATTAAACTGATAGTCTTACTCAGTGCACCTGGTTTTCAAGTAAAGCAAAAATACCAAATGAGATTACAATTAGCTATGTGGAATATTTCTTCTGATCATTGCACCTCAATACCCATGACAGGGGCACGACACATTTTTTTTCACATTGCACAATCCCAAATATGAGTGAAACTAATGTGTTTTTTTGTCAGTTCTACAATTTGGCTCTTGGATGCTGGAACCTAATTCAGAAATTTCTATCTTAACCCAAATAATGCTTAATTATTCATCTACATTTGAAGGTCAGTACAACATACACACACATTTTCACACAACACTTGCCTTTGGCAAATGCAGCATTACAGTATTAATTTTACTTGCACTTCGGTAAAAGCAGAATTTTATTTGTCTGCAAAGCAAGATACTTTGAACATTATTGTAAACTACACATACACAGGGCTCCTTCTGTAGTGTCACACCAGCTACACATATACACAATTTAAGCAGTAAAATATTTTTTAGCTTGCTCTTTGCACAGGACTCTTGTCTCATACCCTAATAGTTATCTGAAAAACAACCCAAACCAAACAAAACTGCATAATAGTGCTTTAATATTCATTTCTTAAAACTCAAAACAGCCCTACAGTACTGTTAGGCTGTTACCAGTCTCTTTCAAAGACATACAATATAAACAAAAAATTCTATCCTTAAGCAGCATCTGAGAAAACAACTTAATGCAGCTGCCACTTAGTGGCAGCAATCATTTAGGCATTTTTGGTATTGATACATCTCTTTATCATATAATTTGTGCATTTATCAACAAAAATGTAGGCCCCAATCCAGCAAATACTTGCAGGTGTGCAAATGCTTTTCTTCCACGTGTAATATTTCAAGTTAAGACTCATCAGATGAGCAAAGTTAAGAACTTGCATAAATCTTTAAAGGAGGGGAATTCTTAGTGCTGAAAACTTAACTGTTTTATCTCACAGGACTAAGATCCAATTAAAGACTTAGAGAACATAGGAGAACTCTCATAAGGACAGATATGTTACTTTGATAAGTGTTTTCAAAGCTAACAAGAGCCTCTAGAAATGTCTGTGCCTTCCCACTGATCACTTTAATCCTACCTGGAGCATGGGTGCAGTAATATTGCCCTGGCTCCTGCATGAGGAATCAATAAAGTGCTTGTCACAAATTCTGTAATCATGGAATAAAATCAAATTTAAGTACCTTCAGAATGTTATCAGATTTATAAATGATGAATTAAGGGCTGGTGTCAGATCCCCAGCATATTTCCCTGAATTAGAGCTAACAAATATTATGCTCTTCATGTGAAGACAAATTAGAATTCTGCTAGGACTGGGTGTATTTCACCTCTGTCCCAGCAAAGTCCTCCTCTGCCTCCAGGGGGAAAGCTTACCTGGATTTAGTGTCCATGTAAACATTCATGCTTGCCCAAAAAGTGATGCTCATGCAATTTCACAAGCACCTGCATTCCAAGGGAGAGTTTGCTTTGTTTAACCAGGCATGGAAAACCAGTATTGTTTACAGTATATCCACTCTGAATTGTGTTCATAATTTTTTCCTAAAGGCACCATAATCCTGAGAGGTCTTGCTTCCCCTTTGACATTTCCTTTGATGTGTTTTGTTCCTCTGGAATAAAATATCTTTGATATTAGCTTTGACATAAATTCTACTCATCTTTGTGGCAACTTCTCATTAACATACTTCTAAATATTTAAATTACTAAAATTTTCTCTTCAGATAGATAGATATTTTATATATATATATATATTAAATTTCTTTGCTAGCTTTCAGATAACTAATCTATGAGAACTGGCTTAGACTGTATGCTCTCTGTAGAGAACTTCTGTATGCTGCTCATACAGAAACAAATAATAGTTTGAAATATTTAGCCATGGGTTAGGATGATTTATTTTTTAAAGGCTTCGGTGTTGCTTCTATTTCTCTCCCAGTCAGCTACAGGATAATAGCAACAGCAAACACATTGACAATGCAGTTCATGGTTCGGTTTTCCCATCTCACTGTGCAGGTTCCTGGAAGAGATTATTACAAAATTACAATAGAATTCCATTGTCTTTACTACAGGCACTTTATTGAAGTGTAAATGATGCCAGATTAGTATGAATATTTAAGTTGTAATTTAAGGGAAATAGTATTATGTCAGCTTGGCTATAAAAAAAACTAAAATCCCCAAAACATTTTTATTAACTTATACATTGTTTGCTACCTCATGTGAGACTTGTAAGTTTAAGAAAGTTAACAGGAAAACATTATTCCAGTATCTTTCTTTAAAAGCTGGATTTGCAAAAATCCTCGAAATTCCCATACTGAAACTGGCATGACAATCAGACAAGAAATCAGAAAAGGAACTGGATCAAATATTCCAGTGTATTTACTTTCTGCTTTCTTCCTCTTCTGCTGTATCCATGCCTTACAAGCAAAAGAAATAGGAAGACTAAACTGTGTTTACTTAATTTTGTTATGATTTCTTTTTTAAGCTTGGTTGACCTTTTGAGGCCCTCTCTGGTTTTTAAACTTAAACCTTGGCACAGTCCTCTAAAAAGACCTTTCTGAATCTGTGACAGACAACAAATTATTTTAATTTTGTTTCCCGGTGACATTCTCAACCTATGAAAAAATCTATTTAGAACTAATTTTGAAGCAATACAATGCATCCAAAGCCTGGCTGACAGTTACAGAGCTGAAACACATACTGTAAGTCAAACTATTTATATTTTTCACTAAGTTCCTTTCTCCTCCAGAGTAGCTGTCCCCTCACAGCAGGCAGATATGTTTAGGGCTACCCACATGTATTTACTGTGAGCAACGTTTTCTGCCTCTTCAGCTGAGAGAATTAAATGTTTTTTGTCTTGTTTCAGAATGAAAGGCTTTTCTATTCCTGCTTCTCATCATTTACAAAGCAGCTGCCTTTAATGCCTGCATTGACTGATAAATTTTGCTGGGATTGTAAACAAGCACCTCATTCTCAGAATTACTGCTTCCACAGCCATTCCCAAAAACGTTCAACCCAACTACTACAACTGAGCAAGAAGTAATATTTCTCTTGTTACAAATGTTCTGTTTGGATGGGGATGCTTACCATCAGTTGTGGTATCCCAGAAGCATGAGCTTGCTGTGTGAAGACCAGCTCCACTCCTCTGCATCACTGCACAGGTAACTGCAAGATACAGCCATAAAACCAGGGAATTAAAGCAGAAGAGGTGAATCATTCAGCATTTACAAACTGGAGCCTGGATTACATTTCCAAAGGGCTGGCACGTGGCATTCAGCTTAGACAAAACCTTTTTTGACAACCCCTTTGGCCCCAGTATTTTCCTCAAGAACTTGTTACTCATTTCATGATTATTTTTACTCACATGAAGACAACAGCTTCAACAAAACACTGGCTAATAGGATTATGGGTTTTATCTTTTAAACTACTTAGATAGGTTTGTGCCTCTCAGAATGGGATTGCAGGTGCTGTCCTCACAGGTACAGCAGAAGTCACACTTGATGAGAGTTGTTACCCAAAAATACTTGTGGACCCCTTTATGAAACCACACTCCAGTAATGAGCAGCTTTTCTATGACCTGCAAAGGTCATAAAACCTCTGACAACCTGAGGCCAAGACTTTCAAAACAGAACAGAGTATAAACACTTGCTATTACATCAACACTCCACAAAAGGACCAAAATAGGGTAAACTTTCTTATTTATCTTTTTCCTTCCACGTGTATACACATAAATATAATGGGACTTTGCATACATGACTAAAGTCTTCCAGATGTCTCTATTTAGAGGAGGCTTAATCTGATTGAAAATTCTACTAAAGATAGCAATTTTTTCCTGAACTGATACTAAAATGTTGATATAATTGTCTTGGAATTGCTTAAAAATCAGAAAATACCACATAACATGTAATCTGTGTTAAGTGTTGCCAGCATGCTCAGCCCAGGTAAAACTGCCACAGCTTTACCTCAGGTATTTCTAAAAATCTCTGTAACAGAAGAGTTCAGGTGCCTGCTCTGTTTTGTTTATAGCATTTCCCTGAACCTTTCAGCAATTATTTATTGTGACTGCCTGTGCTACAAGTACAGCTGCTTGTACTTACCAATGTACTTATAGGTTTTCCCAAGTTTCACCAGATGGGTCAGTGACTGTTCTACTATAGCAGCAGTCCATTGGTTGACTTTGTTGTGATTATAATCTGCCTTGCCCAAAACATTTTCTATGCACTAGAACAGAGGGGAAAAATAGTTACAGTAAACAGACTTCAAAATGTAGAATTATAAAATGTTTTGCATAAACTGAGGGATATTTTTCTGGCAGTTAGGTTACTTTGAATCACTCGAGCTCATTAGGTATCAGCTGCTGAATGGGAAGTAAAATGACCTTTCTTGGAAATTTATTTTTAGTACATATTTACCACAATATTACAGGTATAAAAATGACTAAACATTTCTTGCAGGAAAGCCACATGTTTTGGGTACCAAGTGAATGGATCTTTTTGCCAGTGAAGATCCTGACACATCCCACTGTTCCTAATGACTGCCAGCTCCAGTTTGGCTTTCAGAAGCTGCTGTAATGGGGAATGGCACTACTTAAATCAATAATGTCAGCTTGGGCTGGCCAACCTGTCTGAGCATATAACCAAAATTCCAAAACCTTCAGAGACAGAGTGACAACAGTGAAGTGCACATCCCTGCTCAAAAGATGGGGAAGATACTCAAGGGTCATATCTTGCAGCACAAGAAACAGCTGAACTGCTGGAAAATTGGATGCTTTCCTACAGCTACAGATTGGCCAACACTTGCTTAAACTTAAAAGGATTGAACAAAAATCCTTCTCTCAAACTGTAACCCTTAAATTGCATTCTCTGCTCTTGAGAAACTCAGAGTTATGTGCTGATGGATACTTCTTAAAGCTGAGGAATTCACTTAAGAAACACACACCTGGAAAAGGTAAGGGAAGTAAAACTGTGTTTTCCTGTGATTCAGTAAGAGGTATCCCATGCACTAATCCCCCACTAACAGGCTGTGTAAGAGACCTGTGCCCCAGATTTTGAAAAGCCCAGTTAATTCTGACCCCACACTGCACAAAGCTGGCCTCAGCAGTCAGTGGAAACAGTCACAAAACACAATAGAAGACAGAAGAGGGACAAGACCCCTCAGGGATTTTGGTCCTTCCAGAGATGTACCCAGTGCTGGAGCTCCTTGGGCCTGGTTAAGCTTCCAATCAGAGGTAGAAACACTTGGCTTTACTCCCAGTGGAGTGACTGTGTCACACTGTATTCGGCTTTAACACAAGGCAGGGGCAGTTACATAAAGGGCTGAACTGTTGTTTATCTAACATCCAAGAGCTTGCTGCTGTGATCTGCAGCAGCCTCAAAAAGTGCAGGTAGGAAAGACCTGCAGAGTCCCTCTAGAAACCCCTGTCTCAAAACACTATCTCCCTACAAACCCTGAGAACATCTGTGAGCCACAGGCTTCTCATTAATCACTTTCTAGTTACTAGGTGTTTAATTTAAACTATCAGACTACTCACTTTCATCCTATTCTTTCTCTGCAAAAAATGTATTTTAAAAGTTAGAACAAGGAGCTCATGGAGTGCAACCTCCCACACATGCCAAGGCTAACTTCCAAGTCTGATAACATTGTTCGAGGCCTTGTCCAGTCAAGCTTTAAAAATCTCTAAGGATGGAGACTCCACAAGCTATCCCTGCAACCTCTCCAGTGATTAGCTTCTCTTCAGCTGGATAAAGGGGAAAAAATAAATTGGAGTGAATTTCCCTTGCAGCTTGTGCTTGTTACCCTCATTTTTTCCACTGTAATGCAAATCTGGTTCCCCTCTCATCTACCTTGTCCTCTTTAGGAAGTTGAACAACTGGATGAAGCTTAGCAGCTCCAAGTTAAACTCTGTCTTTATATAAATACTAATTCTATGTAAGTTTATATTTATTTGGGATGGTCAAGGAAAATAACTGCTTTCACTACTGTGCAAGGTATGGTAAAGAATTTCTTCAAAACCCAGCTGGTTAGCTAAAACCTACCTCCTTAACTATGTTGTGGGCCTCATCAGCATTGAAGATCATCTGCAATAGAAGTGAATTATTATTATTATTATTTCTGCCAGAAAAGTACACAAATTATAGTTTTACTCTACAGCACACATAATGATTAGGCCTTGTGTCTGGTTATTTGCATTGTAGTCTGTTAGTATAATTTTAAAATCTTTTTTTCCCCAGCTCCATACATTTGTTATTTAGCATTGCTTTTCTAGTGATGTTTGAATGGGGCTAAAAAACTCAGACCTCAATGAACTTTGAAACAGGTTCACTTTACGTCTTCAGTAAAGATTAAATTCCACCATGTCTATGCTTGTCACAGGAATAGTCTCCAGGAAAAATTAAATGACAATTTTTTTCCTCTGGCTCTTAATCTGTGTTTTTACAGGATTCACAAACTTGCTAACCCACAGTTACATTTTGCTTCCCATGAGCAACACACGGTTTTGCAACCCTAATATGTGAAAGACTGGTTTGCACAGTCATTACCTTACCCAAACACCTTTCTCAAGCACAGAAAAAAGCTTGCAGGTTTTAATTCCTCCTATTTTCTACCCTTCCTGCTCACGGGCACTTGGCTTGGCACACAATGGAATCGTGGCACGTTCCCTTGTGCCACCCGCCTCTGCACAGCCACGAACTCCCAACACTCGGGCAGGGGCAGAAACCTCCAGGGCATTCGTGTTTAAGTTGCTTGGAGTTTTGGTTGATTTTTAAATGAAAGCCGGTGCCAGAGCCCTGAAGAGGCATCCGGGGAGGGATCGGCTCCTCCGCTCGAACAGGCAGGACCAGCCCGCGGCGCTGGCCGGGCCCGGCACTTTCTGGGATTTTCCCCTGGAAATCGGTTTTTTCCCTGGAAAAATGGCCGCGGTCTGACAGCCCCAGCGGCTCCTTCCCGGAGGGAACATCCACCCCGCGGCCCCGGGCAGCGCCGCTCGGCCCCGGCCCCTCGGGCGGGCGGAGGGCTCCGGACACAGCGCCGGGCGAGGCGGCGGCCCTACCTCATCGTTGTGGGGGTGAAACTCCTCCATGGCCCCGGCGCGGGGAGCGGCCGTTCCGGCAGCGGCGGCAGCGGCGAGTCCTGCGCGGCTCCGCCTCCACCGGGCGCGCTGGGCCGGGCCGGGCCGGGCCGGGCGGAGCTCCCGCCGCGGGGCCGGAGTCGCTCGAGCCGCGGGGCCGGGAGCGGCCCTGCCGAGCCGGGAAGGGAAGGAATGGGAAGGTCCCCAGAACAGCAAGGACAGGGACGTGTTGGAGCCAGTCCAGAGGCGGCCAGCGAGTTGATCAGAGGAAGGGAGGAAAGGATGAGAGAGCCGGGATTGGGGTGACTCAACTGCGGCCTTCCAGTGCCTGAAGGGAGCCTAAAGGAAAGAGGGGACAAGACTATTTACAGAGCGTGTGGTGACAGGACAAGGAGGAATGATTTCAAACGGAGAGTGTAGGTTTAGGTATTAGGAGAAGAATTCTTCCCCGTTCGGCTGGTGAGGCACTGGCACAGGCTGCCCAGAGAAGCTGTGGGTGCCCATCCCTGGCAGCGTTCATGGTCAGCCTGGATGGGGCTCTGAGCAACCTGGGCTAGGGGAAGGTGTCCCTGCCCATGGCAGCCGGGTTGGAACAAGGTGGTGTTTAATGTCACGTCCAGCCTGTGAAAAATGCCAGTCACTTGTTTTTTAAATTTTAAAAGTTTAATAGTAATAAAAGGGTCATAAAAATAATGATACAATTAAAGTAATAATATTTTGGACAATTTGAATTAGGACAATATATGACAATAGAAACAAAGAGTTACGGACATCCGGGTACCTTTTTCTGGGCAGCATAAGCCCACATGTTAACAGAGGATTAACCCTTAAAAACAATAACCTGTTGCATATTCATACATCTCATACATGGTGCATAAATTCCATTCAAATACAGGATTCTGTCTGGTTCAGCGTCAACTTCTTCCTCTTTATCCTAACGGCGTCATCCTGCCCAAGCGAGGCGGGAATAAGTTCATTTCTCCTGATAATGGAGCAATAAGTTCTCTTTCTCTGAAAGATTTAGGTGTCCTGTGGCTGCTATCTCAGTGTGAGTCCTTTCTTTAGGAAAAAAAAAAGTATCTTACATAGCATAGTTTCTTTTTTAACATTTTGTTATAACCTAAAACTGTATTTAACACACTACTTAAGAGAATTAATGCAGCATTACTTTCTAACACAACACATATAGTATTCATTTTAACATTTGCGAAAAGCCAATCATAAAATACGCATTTTTCACAAACCCAAACCATTTTATGATTCTGTGCCTGTCTGAGTGAGTGCTGCTCCCCGGGTTCCTCTGCCGGGCACAGGCACCGCCACCGCTCTCAGTGTGAGCACAGCTCCTCCTATCAGCGGAGAATTTTCCTGTTCTCTTGCTGCTCCTGGGAAGTCCAACGCTGGACATACAAAACTCCCCCAGGAGCAGCTTCCCCAGAGGAGTTGTCATAGCCCCCTGCTTTCTGTGCTCTCCTTTTGCCTCTGCTTGGAATGAATTTGGGTCAATTTTCCGGCACAAAGTTACCATTAGTTACCAATAACGTTGCCACCAAAGTTACAAAAAAGCTCTAATTTAAGTTCTGGTTCCTTAAATTCTACTTCATTACGGAGAATTGATCCCGAGTTTTATTTCACTCAATACAAACACACACACACACACACACATATATATATATATATATAAATACATCATATCTTTGCTGTCTCTGAAGTTGCCTGGGAAACAGGAAAGCACCTCATACAAAACTGCAGAGTTTTCAAAGGGTGGGGTTTTTGTTGTTGTTTCAGTGTGGGTTTTTAGAATGATTAGTATTTTTATTGGGAGGGTTCTGGGAAGCTTGTGTAGGTTTCTCTCCTGTGATTTCCCCTGCATTTTCTCCTGATTTCTCCTGTTCTTCCAAACCAGATTAAACACGACAGAGAAGACCAAGGCTTCTAGTTTCAGCATCAGTGGAATATGTTTGGACATACAGACACCTACTTTACAAAAGTGTTTCTTGTTCAGTCTTCATTGTACATTTATTGGAAAATTTGTGTTTGAAAAACATGAAAGTACAGAGGGAAGTAAAACAAAGTGTTTTTTATTGCCCTGCTCTAGACAGACCTTTCATGTTTAGTATTTGCTAATGGCCATGGAAGGAGAAAACTGAAGGTGAAGACTAAACCTCTTTAGAAGCAGTTCTTTATGAGCAAGTGCAGAGGGGTCTGGTCATAGGGAAACATGAAAGAAAATATCCCGCAGTATAAAATTTTATTTTTTTTCTGTGACCTCTGCAGTATTTTTGTGAGCTAAGCTAGGGATGAAATTGCATGCTGGTTTTTAGTGAAATAAAAGCTGGTGGAAGCATTTGTTGTATATGCATTGGCATCCTGTAGACAAAGCTAACAGTGCTTAAATAACTTATCCTTGCATCCTGTGGATTTTTTTATCCTTTGTATCCTTCAGAGATCTCACATCTTTACATCTGTGCCTTTAGATGCAGTATGGTATCAAACAAAAATAGTTCCTAGCCTGTTTTTCTGATCTGTTTAGAAATATTCAAATAAATAGATTTTAAAAAAATATTAGCAATAATTATGTCACCGAATCACATGGAAAAAATAGGATTCCTGAATGTCTGATGAGTGTGTGTATGTGTGTGTGTATGTGGGTGGGTGTGTGTGGGTGTGTGGGTGTGTATGTGAGTGTAGGTTCTAATGCAAAAAATTTACTTATCTTTCCTCTCCAGCTACCCTTTGTAGATAGGAGGACAGCAGGAGGTCCAAGGAAATGCTGAGTCCATCAGGCTCAGCTCAACATCCACAAAGCCACTGAAAAATAACAAAATGACAAAACAATATTAACCCAGAAATGTTTACAAATAAACACTCAGCATCACCCATGAGCACCCAACACAGATGTGTCAAGAGTATGTGTCAAATAATCTGATTTTATCCTTTGGAAGGACAGCTGGTTTAATGGATGAAGAGGAAATGCAGAATAGTTGTGTTATTTTGTAGTAAATTTGTCTTTTTATGCTTTCCCACATAAGAATATGTAATCTGGAGAAGAACTAACAAATCATTCCTAATAAAGGTTTATAAAAGTAGGAGGAATAAGTGAAAGAAGATGGGTGGGTTTTTGCTCTAAGGGCTAATTAGTATTAGTCACAATAACTTGAATAATGGAATAAAAAGAGTGCTTATAAAAGCTTGTTATTGACAGCATGTTGAAAGAAGTTGCAAGCATGCTGAATGACAGGATCAAAACTAACAATACTGAATAGGTTGGAGAAAACAACAACAAGAGATTTCATAAAAAGCAGGACATCAAATGCACAACTACAAAATGGGGCCTAATTGTCTAGGCAGCAGTGCTGCAGAGAAAAAGATGTAATTACAACAAATAGGAACCCAAGTATGATGTTATAAATAACTAAATAAATTGAAGGACACCATGAAGGGCACAGAAAGCAGTCATTTTGTTCTGCTTGGTGTTTATCAGGCATTGAATGCAACTCTCAACCCAGTGTGATGGTGGGACAGACAGAAGAGTAATTTTTCCTGAAGGCAGCACCAAAAGGAAGCTTAGAGAATGTGATTTGTGGAGGAACTGCATTTATTTTATCACCCTTACCCAGACTTCTTTATGGATGTCTCTGACTGCATAGTGATTTACTGGAAAAGCTGATGAAGGAGCCAATGTGTGATGAAAGGTAGGACCAGAAATAATGCCTTTAATTAGAACTCAGATAGATTTATGTTAAATATTAAGGAAAAGAAAATCAAAGGATAAGAACAATAAAGCACTGAAGCAGACCTGCTTTTGAAATCACCTCCTCTGGATCAATAACATATTGTTAGCATCTGCCAAGCATCCAGGTGGCCTTTAGAGAGGAGGAAGCATTAAATAATGCTTGAGCTAATTTTAGACACAGATTGATTCAACTTTCACAATTATTGAGGGGTTATTTTCCTTTCTTTCCTTAGAAATTCATTAGGAAAGTATTCATTTTTATGAATAAAAAATTAAAATTTTAATTTCATTAAAAATGAAAAAAAATCATCTTTAATCTAAATTCAATAACCTAAATCACCATTATTTTTCCTTTTTTTTTTTTTTTCATCCTGAGAATGACTAATGTTTAGTGATTTCACAAGAGAAATACAAAATTGTAATAAGGAGCCAGCACACTTCAGGAGGAGTTACCTGGTAACATTGCTTAATTCTTTATTACACTA
The DNA here is from genome assembly GCF_051311805.1 of Agelaius phoeniceus. Taxonomy (NCBI): domain Eukaryota; kingdom Metazoa; phylum Chordata; class Aves; order Passeriformes; family Icteridae; genus Agelaius; species Agelaius phoeniceus. The sequence continues at coordinate 9,177,392 of NC_135266.1, read as the reverse complement.
CTGCAAATTGCAAACTGGAAAATGTAAATGGGCTGGCAGTACAATCAGTGCTGAGAACTGTGAGAGGAAATGTGAAAAATGCTGGAAGTGGTGCCTCAGAAATACAACCCTAAATGTAAAAGAACTTTGGGCTTTCATCTTTCAAATGCAGATCAGGAACTTTTAACAAGAAAGAGAACTAACAGTGAGCTTGAAATTACTTGTTGATTAAAAAGCAAAAATTTGAAGAGGATTTGGTGCTCTGGAGAGGTGGCAGTCTGTGCAGGCTGTGCAGATCCTACGCTGCCTGAGCACAGCCAGGAAAAAATGTGAATACTAAAGCAGCTAAAATCGTCTGCCTCCTGTCTCCATTTATCCTTTCCATTGCAGCAAACATTTAAACCTCCACGTTAAACTGTGGAATGCAAAAGCAGAATTCTGTTTGATTTTTCTGACTCTGTTCCTGAGCTACTCATGGCTGGATGCTGGAGGAAGAATCATAGTGTGCTGCTCTTGTTCTTGCTCTCTTCCCACACACACTCACTGCTCAGTACCACAGGGATTGGGAGAGGGGATCAGATGGACTCTTGGGATAATCTACATGGCTCCTCTCCTGCTGGCCAGGTCAGGGATGCTTGAGCCCAGCAGAAATCCTAATTATTTGCTTTTCTGAGTTTTGGGTTTGTTTGTTTTTCAGAGAGTTGTTTTAATGTTAGTGCAGTGACTTGCTTGAAGCTCTTTGAAGAGCTGAGAGGCCACTAAACAATTGTTTAAAAAAATTCTTGGTTCTAGCACAGCAGGTCAGAAGCATTATTGCTACACAACCACTGAGCTGGAGGGGGAGAAGAGCACAGCCTCCTTCACTTCCTAAGCTTTGAAACTTGCTTTAGTAGGAAGTGGATGGAGCAGTGTCTTATCCTTCTGTTCAGGAAAATGTACACACATACTGGGATGTACAATATATACAAACACTTGGGACAAAAACTGATCAACATTTAAAATTTCAATTTCATGGAAAATGCTGACATTTCAGATCTTAGAGTTTCAGCAGAAATTTGAATGAAATGCTGTTTGTGGGAACTGCTCACCTGCTCACTGAAGGCAAGGTGTTTGTTGAGGATTTCATGACAGGACTAAACAAGCCATGATAAGAACAACTTGCACTCTCTCACACTGCATGCACACTCTGGAGCTAGAGCCACCCAGCAGAACAAGCAAATATGACAATGAAGAAGAAAAGGTGATGATGAAGGTAGGACAGGGCACTAACAAGATGTAGAAAGAAATTGTCAAAAGAACTGATTGCCACTGTGCATGGCAGGGACTAATCAGTGCAATCAACCATCTCAAGAGAAGCTTTTACTTGTCCTTAAGGATGTTCTCAGGATTTTTCTGTTCGTATAAGCTTCTAGCATCTTCAAAACTAAAGCTGAGGAGAAGAAAAAAAGGGGGAAAGGACATGAAGAAGAGCTGTCCTGGGAACCAGGTCTTCATTATTCACCTCGGCACCAAACAGAAGAAAAGTTAGTGATGTATCTAGTTATATCTTTGCAGTTTTTAAATATAAATATTAATCTTAAAGAAAGAAGTAAAGGGTCTTAGGCTTGTTGCTAATACCAGTGGTGGTCCTTGAGAACAGTTTTCTCCATTGCTTTTAGGAACTAGGCCAACTCTTGCCTACAGAGGGAACAACAGGTTCATGGTTTAACACAGGGATGTGATTTCCCACTTTGTTCCCTTCTGTGCTGGCACAGAGGTCCCAAACAATGGCACAAATTCCCTGTGCTGAGTTTACATGGAAATGTGCAGGCAGTGGCTGGGGGGCTGTGGTGGTGGGCTCTGTGAGAAGACACCAGGAGCTGCCTCCACATCAGGCACAGCTGGTCCCAGCTTCCTTGAAAATGGATCCAGCTCTACCCAAGGCTGGCCCCATCAGCCAAGCTGCTGCCTCAGCCGATCACAGCTCCCTCTGCACATCCCAGCTGAAGGCAGCACTTTTCTCCAAGCTGCTGGCTGTCAGCATCACTTTATTCAGTGATGCTCAGCAATTAGAGACACAAAAATGCAGCAGGGTGGCAGGTATTACTTGAAGGCCTTTGATTATCAACTTTCTTAGAGCAGGAGAGGAAGATGCATTGTTTATCATTTGCTCCACTTCAGTCATTTTCCTCATTATGGGATAAAGACAGAGCAGGAACAGCAGGAGCAGCTCAGGAACAGAGTGCTGGAGGAAAAACCTAGCACATATCACAGGACTAGGCATTCTCCATCCTATTGCTGGGGCTTTTTTCTCAAAGTCACATCTTTTTTCCAGTAAGATAAAGAAATGGGAATATATCTAACCAAAGCAAGGCACACTACATTTAGGACTTATTACTAATTTTTACATCTATGATAAAGTATTATAATGTATTAACATTTTTGGACCAATTATAGCTGTAACTTGGGATTCAGAAATTCAATATATGATTGTATGTGTGGCTTAAAAAGACTTTTTTCCCCCAGGTAGATCAAATGAGTGTTATAGAATATATTTTACTTTTCCAAAGCCATTAGCAAAGCAATGTGCAAAGCATTTAGAAGAAATTTCTAGTGATCAAAATTGAAAAATAAAGCAAATAAATTCCATGAGTTTATACACTTTTTCTTTTTTTTTTTTTTTTTTAACCAGAAATTGGTTGATTTCAACTGAGAATACCTCCAGATCTCTTTGTTAAAATGTATTGAATTACTTCCTCCTACAAATCAAAATTCACCACAGATGGTTCAGGAAAATGTGCGATCCCTATCTTGAAATCTCAATTTATCTGATTTTCTTATAAGGGTAACCTCCAAAATCAGAGAACCAGAAATAAGACAAGTCTTATTGAGGATATTCATATGACTATGAAGGCTCAGAAATTTGATGATTTCTGAGACAACTGTTTTGTTTGTCAAGATTTCTGTAAATAGTCATGTATGATAAAGAAAATTACCTTCAGTGACCTCATTGTGCAAACACCAAAATGTATCAAGGCTGCCTATTCACATGTTTGTAACTCTTCATTTGCTTCTGGTAAATAATATTAGATAATATGTTAAAATACATGGAATATGGTGGTGTTTTAAATGTTATTCAAGCAGTCATCCCAATGCTGTTGTAAGATTATAAATTTTGGGAGCTTGTGCCCAAATACTCCCACAACATGTGTGTTTGAAGACGACAGATTTCATGATGTATAAACATTTAAGTGAAAATAAGAAGTGTTTGAAAAAGGTTGTGTTTAAAAGCATCCAGCCTGTGAATTTTGTTATAGTGTGCTGTGCATATAAGCATCTTAATCTCACTCTTAATCTCAATCTTTTAAAATTAGAAATACTTCAGTGTCAGCATTAAAAGCAGGCACACTGCTATCCCTTTCTGGAATGCAAGACCTTAATTGCATGCAAGTTAAATAAAACATGTCTCTCTACCATGACCAGGCACTTATCTTTTACACTATTATTTACTTTACTGAGGTGAAAATAACCATTACAGGACTAGGGTGCACTCCTGACATTTTCTTGTTATACATGATACAAAATTCCATACCATTAGAGGTTGAATGAAGAACTGGCAAAAATGTAACATGGATGCACTTACATTTTGGTGATCTTATTTTTCTCTTGTGGTTTGGAAAAACCCCAAGCACATCCTATTTTTAAAGTGGAGTAAACACCACAAGAAGCTGAGCTGATGTGAAGGCTTAGTGCCAGCAGACAAGGTGCTTCAGCCCCTATTCCCTGCCTTGTGCTGCTCAGGATGGGAGGAGGTAGACAAATTAGGGAGTGAATTTAAGCCTTCGTAAAAGGGATCAATGGGAGGAAGATATTTTTAAGATCTGGTTTTATTTCTCATTACCCTACTCTGATTTCTTTGGAAATAAATTAATTTCCCCAACTGGAGGCTGTTTTGCCTGTGACAGTAACTGGTGAGCGATCCATCCCTGTCCTCATCTTGACCCATGAGTTTTTTGTTGTATTTTCTCTCCCTGTCCAGTTGAGGAGGGGAGTGACAGAGACTTTCATGGGTAACTAGCATCCCCTACAAGTGTTCAAGGCAACATTTGGGCTGTGTTTATAAGTCACTTAAACCACGTTGAAGAAGCACTTGATTGAAGATGATAGAATCACAGAATTATGGAATGGTTTTGGCTGGGAAGGGACCTTGAAGACCAACCTCTTAACTAGATCTGGTTACTCAGAGCCCCTTTTAGTTTACAGCCCTTAGCAATAATCACCTCATAAGAGTACTACTGTGAACAGTGCATTTAGCAAAACATCATGCAAATGAAATAAAAACAAATTAGAGCCTTTCTCCATTTCATTGAGCTTTCTAAATGGTGAAGAATTACTTTATAAAAGAAATGGAAGTACTTTTTGCTGTGCAGATGTGAGTTTGTCACCCTAGTTATTTTTCCAAACCCTGTTTTAAATGCAGAATGCAGCTTCTCTGTTCCTAAGCAAGGTTTCTTGTCAAGGACAAGTTGAACTGATTTGTTTGAGCTAAAATGTCCTTTCAGTTTCTGACCAGAATGAGAAGCATTGATGAATAAAGCCTGCCTTAAATGTTTGTTGCTGCTGTTAACAAGTACCTTTGCTTGCAGCAGGGTAATTCCATAGAAAGACAAATTTGGGGATCAAAGAGTTGGTACACCATGTTAATTCAATAAAACCCTGCAGTTTTAAAGACTCTTTTTCTGGTTGGCTTATACCAAAGTATTGCAGTGAGTCAGGATGATGCAAAGACATTGGTGAAAGATCTTGGCTTTAGAGTAGGACAGTGGCAGAAAACAGAGGAAGATGATGAGTTTTGCCTGAATCCCCAGAAATGTTTGCAATCCATGTATTATAGACAGGCTCCAAGGGTCTGTGTCTGCATTTTCAGCAAAGTTACTGTAGTCATCTTGCAGAGTTTTAGGGAGGTTTTCTTAGAAGAAATGCCATAACTCTTCACAGATCTAGCAAAAATGTTGAGGTTAAGCGTTAAAAAAATAATTAGGGAGCTAAGAGAAGACTGTTTCTCTTCATTCTCTATTGTGTGGAATTTTAGGGGTGTTCTGGGGTTTTTTGCCTCTGCATCTTCTAAAAAGTCCTAGATCTAGTGAACTGACAACTAATATTTAAGTGTCTTGAACTGTATTCTTGATGAACCTTACAAATTTTATATGTAGGAAATCAACTGGTTTCATTAAACATTTCTGAAGTTTGTAGAGGCCATTAAAATTATTTGCAATAAAATAGTTATGAAAAACACAATTATTTTACTGATTAATTTGCTAATTAGTAAAATTGTAGCTAGCTATTTTGAAGTAAAATGATAATTCTAAAGAAGTACTTTGGTACATTTAGGATGAAATGATATGTTTGGGTCCCAGTCTATGCTTTGCAGGTGCATCATAAATGTTCAAGTTCTTTCAGTGTTTTTTTCAGTGTTGCCTGGAGAAATATTTTTCAACATGGAACACCAGGTACTTGGATATTAACTGAACCTTCTTCATGCAGCACTTCATTCTACAGCTCAGCTGTGACTCACTTTGCACAGCTTATTCTTGTGCAAAAAATGACATAGCTAACACCAAAATAATTGTCTAAATAAATCGTGCACGGAGTAATGGGGTTTGTAAGAGCATTCCCTTAGCTTGCATGAGTCCATTCTAGGCAGTAATTCAAATACTGGCTTCATACAGCACAGCGAGGCACTAATTAGTGTCTTCTCTTATTCTTTTTCTTTTAAATGTACTGAAGAAAAGCAGGAGAAAGTAAATAGATTCCTCATTTTATGATGTGAGAAAGGAAAGTACAAATGTGTTGCTGCATTTGATATCTCTCTGTGTCTGCTTTTAACTTCTCCTTTAAAAGGAACAGGAGATGCTGTAATTACTCTGAAAAGCTTTTTGTAAATACCTGCTTTTCTAAATCCTTTCAGTGGCTGAAACAGGAATGGCCTTGTCTCAGAAGAGCTAATGTCACCAGTTCTCCCTTTTTCATTTCTAAGTCTGTGACATGTAATTTTTCTGTTGGTGTAGCAACTAACATTAAGGAAAACCTTGGCAAAGATTTGCCCTCTTGTACAAGAGGCTTAATTCTTCTTGTATAATATTTCCTGCATCTTGGTTTTGACAATGCTTATTTAGTATGGAGATGAAGAGAGGGCTGAGGTGACAGTGAATAACTGGAATGAAGCTTGGAAAATGCCGCTTTTCTCTCAGAGGGAAGCTTGGCTTTGCAATAAGAAAACATCTTCGTGTCACATAAGTAAAAACACTGGGCCAAGTAAGCTCAGGGACAAGAAGCTCTGACTTGCAACCCAGTGCCTTTGTTACAAAGACAAAATCCAAGCCCTAAGAAAACCAGATGGGTCTGGACCATAATTCCACTGGGTTGTGCTGATCACATGAAGATTCATGATGTACACTGAAAAGAAGATTCTTGGGGCTATGTCAAATTCCAACAAACCTTGTATGTCACACACTCACCAAGAAGGAATTGTGAAGGAAACAGTGAAACAAATGAAATTAAATGTATTTTTAAGTAAAATTAACTCAGCAGGCATAATAACATTGATTGAATTAAATTGCCTTTTGTCAAGAAGGAGCTCTGAGTGAACTGATGAATAATTTGAAGAAGCATGGTGCTATTGCTCCTGAAACAGTCACCGTATTTCTTTTTGAAATATTATCTTGCCTTTTTATTAATTAGTGCATCAAACCAGGCATTTCTTCCAAACATAAATTTGAAGTTTTTCCCCTTTTAGCTGGAAGTGCAAAGCAGCACATCAGTATCACAGGCCACATTAAAATTTTAACAGAGAGTCTTTTTTACAGAAATGCCAAAAAGCCCTTAATTTAAAATGCAGAACATACAAGATCTCAAACCACTGAAAAAAAAAAAAAAACCCACAGAAAGAGGACACTTTCATTGAAATATCTTCCTTAATTTTTTGACTGCTAGAAGGTACTTCTGAGGTCTCTATTTTCTATGAATACCTCCAGGAAGTGATAGCATAACTCCTTGAGCACAGAGTTGGCAAAACGCACACTCCTTTCTCCATGATGACTGCAATTACACTTTTGGAAAACAGCCCAGGGAGTGCTCAACTGGACAATGAGAACTGCATATCTAATCTTCCTCCACAAAGGCTTTTTTTTTTTTTTTTAATTTTGTTTCCAAATTCTGCTCCAAACACACGTATGATCCAGGAGAAAAATGTAAATAGCTGTTCCTGAGTAGCTCTTGCTGTTAACAGCTATGGGTGTTTATCAAAAATCTCTATTTTATGCACATGATCTCTTCCTCAAAACCTTTAAGTTTAGAAAATTGCATCTATAGTCTATTTTTCTCATATTTACTGATATTTAGATTGCTTATCTAATATTTTCTAATATTTAGATAAGGGTGAAGAGAAATAAAGCTTGCAGGGCATTCAATGCTACTGAAAATGGAAGCAAACTAGGTTTTGTTCATAAAAGTTATTGAACTGAATTCTGTGTAATTTGCACAAGTTCTTCCCATTTGGAAGAATTTGTGGCTGTGTGAACCAGGCTATCATTAAATGATGAAGTTCCTTGATTTCTGGTGCATGGAATTAGCAGTTCTGCATCCAGAGAAGAAAGCTGACTACAAAACTTCTGTCCCAGAGGACAAGAGAGTTGTCAGAGTACTCTGGAAAAAGGCCATGAGCACTGCAATTCATCCTTAATAAAGCTGCAGTCTGGGACCATAGCTGGCTAATGCTTTACAGCAGTACAAGTGTTATTTATGGAGATTGGAGTCACCAAAGAAATAGCAGCAAGAACACTTTATCTTTGTCCTGAATAGGCCACAGATTTCTGTAATCCTGGTTTACACATCCCTTGGTTCCTGTGGTCTGTTATGGATCACAAAGGGTGATTAATAAATGTGAGCTGGTATGGGCAGTGCTACCTAAATTACATGGGGCCTCCAGTTTCTATGGCTGCTTTCTGTCCCAAGAGAAACACAAAAGTTCTGTTATGTTCCTCAGAAATTCTCCTTGTACTTGGATGTCTGGTTGGTAATGCTGTACCTGAGCTCTGGATGTGCAAACAGCTGTCAGCCCTTCCTTTCACCAGCCCCACAAACAACATTTATAAGATGAAACTGTAAAAAACCCCATGTAAATCTGGAGTTGTTGTTTTAATACTTAATACATGATCAAATCATGCATTACAGAATATATTCACTTGGGTGCTTTTTAGATAATGATTCACACTATTATAGAGAGCAATGTGTTATTCTAGTAATTGCAGGCAGAGGATGTACCTGAGCATTTAATTTAGAGCAGATCCCTACAATAGCTTTGCCTGAACAAGTCAAAAAACAATGTTGTGAGTATAACATGTAGCAAACTCAAATTGTCCTTCAAAGGTGGTGTGTTTATATACTAGCCAAGTAAATATTGTACCTCCCAATAATATTTTTTTGCAACACATGCATTATTTGAAGTAACACAAACCCAGCAATTTTTAAAAAAAATAGTTTGAGGGTAATGAGTAACATTACATTGCTGTTGTACATAAACAGCAGATTTCATGCTAATTTTTTTATGTGAAAGCTGAGCAGGAGATTCTGGTTGTATGCATCAGAATTTTTTGAAAGTTATATAATTTCACAGCTATGAAAAAAAAAGTTTCAACTATTTTCATGTGGCATACCTCTGTTTATTCCACCAGTTGCAGAATAGTATTTTTACGTGTAAGGAAGTGCATGTAAGTGCTAAATTGGTTTCCTTATCTTTCTTAGGTACCTGCTATATGAGCTCTTCAGGTACCTGAGGGCGAATGAATCATTTAGTTCATCTGGATGAATCAAGATGCAGTTTTCACTGTGTTGCTTTTGAATTTTGGAATATTTTGTAATACTTGTAGCTGTTTGATAAATCCAGCTCTTTTGAACTATTGGAAGTGATGGTCATAAAGCTTAATAAGTGCTGCCTATGGGTGTAAGGAGGACAGCTGTGACAAGTGCCTTTTATTATAGTCTGAAATACAATTTTACGTTGTGGACGCTTCCCTCACCCGGTGCAGACACACCTGTTGTTTAATAAAGGTTGAAAACCCGTAAAACAGTAAAGTCAATACCGGGTTTTTTTTCCCTTTCCAAACCCTCTCTGATAAATCACAGAATCTCCCGCTGAGCTGCCAGTTCCGCACTACTAAACCCTCGCTGAAAACTGGGAGATGATACTGACGGGATCCGCACCCTTCCCAACGCCGTCGGAAGGATGGGGTGACGCGACAGGGGTCCGCACTGTCCCCCCTGCATGGGACGGCGGTGGCGAAGGGGAGCGGGAAGGGAGAGGAGAAGGAGGAGAGGGGAGAAGGAGGACAAGGGAGGAGAGGGGAGAAGGAGGACAAGGGAGGAGAGGTGCGCTGCGGAGGCGCTCCCGCCCGGCCCCGCTCCGGCTGCTCCGCCCCGCTCCCGGCAGGTCGGGACGGCGGCCCCGGGTCCCACATCCCTGCCCGGCTCCCGCATCCCGGCCCAGCTCCTGCATCCCTGCCCGGCTCCCACATCCCTGCCCGGGTCCCACATCCCTGCCCGGCTCCCGCATCCCTGCCCAGCTCCTGCATCCCTGCCCGGCTCCCGCATCCCTGCCCGGCTCCCGCATCCCGGCCCGGCTCCCGCGTCCCGACCCTGCTACCAGCCGGCGAGAGGCGCTGCGGGAGCGCGGCCGCGGGGCCGGATCGGCAGCGGGAGAGGTGCGGGGGGACGCGGCGGAGGCGGCTCCGCTCCCGGCGGGGACGGCTGGGCTGGAGGCAGCCCCGGAGCCCCGGGCTGCGGGAGGAGCGGTGCCGCGGGCGGGGACGGCGGACAGGCTGGCCGTGGCAGGGCTGTACCAGGCTGGCCGTGGCAGGGCTGTACCAGGCTGGCCGTGGCAGGGCTGCACCAGGCTGGCCGTGGCAGGGCTGTACCAGGCTGGCCGTGGCAGGGCTGTACCAGGCTGGCCGTGGCAGGGCTGCCCCCGCGGGGTCGCTGCGAGCCTGCTGTGCCCCGCCGGAGTGCGGGGCTGTCGGCGCTCGGTGCGGGCTGTGCGCTCCGTGCCCAGCCAGGAGCCGAGCCCGAGGCAGAGGGATTCATTCACCTGCCAACCCCAGCGGGCTGCCGGGCTGGCAGCAGCAGCTCTCGGCGGGGGCAGCAGCAATGGTGCTGCTCGTACGTGATTTTCCTCTCCTGCGAGGTTCCTGGTGAGTCCTTCATTCTTATTAGCAACTGGTTTGAGGGGGTGTTTTGTTTAGTTCTCTTTTATTCCCTTTTCTTCACTCCGAGAGCAGAACCCGAGGAGGGAGCCTGCGGGGGACGGTGGGGACCCTCCCGCCGGCGCCCTGCCTGGAGCTGGGGCGGCTCTGGTCCGGCTCCCCATGCGGGGACCGGGTACTCTGGTGCTAATAACCTGATAGGGGATGCCTGCATATTTGGTTGGGGTTTTATTTTTTAGCAACGCTTTCTACAATGTGAAAATCCCAGGAGGCAGGTCTTGCCGTCTGGGGTTGTTGTGCCGTGGGAGGGATGATAAAGAACGGGCGTGCAGGTGTTCTCTGCACCCCTGAGCAGGTGAGAGGCTCTGGGCGCCCAGGTGAAGATTGCCGTGTGCTGCCTCTGTTTTTCTTCCTTTAAAAAGTATAGTTACTTATTCTTAAATACAATAATGTATAACTTCAATTTTATTTTATGGCTATACAAATAAAATAATAAATTACGGAGGCTGAGAACCAGCTACACAGGAGTTTTGGATACTTGATAGCTACTGAATGCAGCTATCCACCAATCATTTCAGTATTCCAAGTGTGGAGTCATAGCAAGGAAACAGTAAGGGATTCTGCACTCCAGAGTTAGTGATTTTTGGGAAGTCTTGGCAGGAAACATTTAATGTGACTGCCAGGGAAATAGCCCTTTCAATGAATCTGAGATGATAGAGCAGGTAGGACAATTATTCCTGAAGTGCACAAGTGTTTCTGTTCTGCTGTGTGCACTTCAGCTGGGAGATTTGTCCAAGGTGCAGCCCATTAAGCCTTTTTAAGACCCCTGCAGTAGAGATGCCTGGAGCATATGTTGGTTTTGGTGGGTCCAAAAGGAAGAAGTGGTGTTTGGATTCTTGCCTAAAAAAGGTTGGGGTGAGGAATGGCCTCCTTACTGAAGAAAAACAGGGATTTAAGAACAGCCAGGGCTGGAAATTTGAACATCTTGGGACTAGAGAGGGAAGATTTAAAAATAAAAACATTCATTAGACGAATAAGTTCTTAGAGGTTTTCATCGCTAAAAAACTAAACCAGGGATGGTTTTTCTAAAGGCAGGTTTATTTCTAGGGAGACTTAGTATGGGGAAATCTTATGGGCTCTATGTAGGGGAGGGCAGAACAAGTGATCATAATGAACCCTTATTGCCTTGATTAGGCATATAATCAGGAAAACTCCATCATCTCTGAGAGCACTCCCTTCATGCATTCTCTTTCCTTTGCTTCCCAACTTTCTTGATGTAAAAGGGCTCAATAATACTGACAGCAGCCCTGAGGAGGGCTTGAGGGTCTTGGTGGATGACAAGCTCAGCATGACCTGGCCACGTGCCCTTGTATCCCACAAAGCCAAACGTGTCCTGGGCTCCATCAACAGTGGGGGCAGCAGGTCCAGGGAGGGGATTTTGCCCCTCTGCTCTGGTGGGACCCCACCTGCAGTGCTGCATCCAGCTCTGGGGCCCCCAGCATGGGAACAACTTGGACCTGCTGGAGTGAGTGCAGAGGAGACCACAGAGATAATCAGGGGGCTGGATCACCTCTGATAGGAGGGCAGACTGAGAGGGTTGGGGTTGTTAGCCTGGAGAAGGCTCTGGGGGGACCTTTTAGCACCTTTCAGTACCTAAAGGGGGCTACAGGAAAGCTGGAGGGGGCTTTTGACAAGGACGTATCATGATAGGACAAGGGCTAATGCCCTTAAGCTGAAAGAGGGTTGATTTAGATTGAATATTAGTAAAAATTCTTCACCATGATCTTGGTGAGGTACTGGAGCAGATTGCCAGAGAAACTGTGAATGACCCATTCCTGGCAGTGCTGAAGGCCATGTTGGGTGGGGCTTTGAGTGACCTGATCCAGTGGAAATTGTCTCTGCCCGTGGCAGGTGGGATGGAACTGGGTGAACTTTTAGGTCCCTTTCAACCCAACCCATTCTGTGTTTCTGTGACACCAATGCTTAGACTTTCACTAGATGTTTTTCTGTGGATCTTTGATATAAATTATTCCCCAAGTGCAATTAGATCCAGGGGTCTCCTTGTTTCTGTTTTACATCCAAGCAATTATGGAAGGTGAGAGTTGCTATTCATAGATCTGAGTAAGCTTTGAGGAATGTGGTTTGTAAGGCTCAGGTGTGGGTACAATTCCCAGACACTATCAAAGTGTTTAAACACTGGAAGTTATTTAACATGTTAACATTACTGAGTAACCTTCAGCACATTTACCCTTAAGAAATACTTAGTAGAATGTTTGACTTTTTTAGATTTTATGGTTGTTGAAATCTTAAGTTCTTTAGGGATAAAGAAATGCTTATTTAACCAATATTCTATGTAAGTTTTGGGTTGTAGCTGTGTTTTTTACAGTGGAAAGACAGTAGGCATGAAGGATCTTACTGAACAATTTTCAGTGTGATGGTGCAGCCACCCAGTTGTTTGCCTGTCTGTAAAACATGTCTGTATTACATAATGCTCCAAGTCTCCTTATCAGGAGACATAAATTACATATCTGGTGTTTAACTACCATCTCTTAGTGAGACATTTGGTGTTGTGGGGTGGAGGGAGGAAGGGAATCTATTTGCTAGAACGATGGCTGAAGACATCTGCAGTGCAGGACTGTGCTGTGACTGAGCACTGCTTCCAGTGTTTTATTGCCCTTTGCCTTGCCTACATTTACTCTGCCTTCTAATCAAACTGCTCATAGCAGGGATGAGCACACTTGTGGGGCTCTTCCTCCAGAGCCTGGAAACACAGGAGAGCAGAATAGGCAAGCACAGTGGGAAGAACAGACCTTGAAGACCAGCATGGATTTGGTTCCAAGGGTGGTAGGTAGGGGGTAATTTTTGGTAGGCACAGGAAGCTCTTATGTGTGTATTTCTTTGAATTTCACAGTAACTTTTCTCAACTCTTTATATTGAAGGAATACATAAACATATATATATATATACACACACAATATAACAATGAAGCTTCCTGCATTCTTTCTATTCCAAACACCCTGGGTCTGCTGTTAAAAAAAACCCCAACATCTGTTTCAAGCTCATGTCTTAGTCTGCCCTAGGTATGACTGAGTGACCCTGTTTTGTGGGGCTTTCCATATGCTGGAGCACAGCTTCAGGACAGAATCAATTGCTTGAGAATTGAATTTGTCTGGCTTTTTCTTTTAGTCTTTCTCTGCCTGCACTGAAATTTCTGTATTCAATTACTCTAATCTGGACCTTTTTATTTGCTTTGTTACTTTTCCCTGGGTATGCTTTTTGTATTGCTGAGAAACAGAAATGGAATCAGAAATGAAACAAAATTCCATTGTGGTTTGAACTATATTCCACAAACGAGTATTAACAGGAAGCTCCTTAAATAAGCATTTTATTTATTTTGAAGGGAGTTGCTCTGCACCTTCACTTAACTGCACCTCTGGAATACTTAAATTACCTGGGGCATCCCTCATTGTTGACATATAACTTTTTTTTTTTTTTGGGGGTGTGAGAGATTATCTCCCAGCACAGCCTGTGCTTTTTAGGAGTGGTTGCATTCTGTGTGGGGCTGACTTGTGATCTGCATGCAGCTGGACATAATTGTGTCTGACCTGGGGCTCCAGGCGTTTTTGGATCCCTCTGCCACCTTTCACCTGCACAAGCTGTGCCTGGCAAGCTCTGTAAGTAGCAGTGCATCCACAGGTGGGAGACAAACATTTCACAGGACGAGGGTCTCCAAGATTTTATATAATTTATAAAATATATACCAAGGTGGAGACAATGTAAGAATTGTGAACAGCACCAATGTGTTTCCAGGGCTTGAACAGGAGTGGAGCTTGGAGGAGATGTTTGGGTTTGGGGTATTTTTATGTGTATAATAAAAAAGTTGCAAGTGTTACCTGAATAATGTGGAAGAAAATGTCCATGACCATGGGAACATTGTTTCCAAGGGTTCTGCTATTGAATATCTGGGAAAAAACTGGTGTTTGAAAGCAGACCATTTGTCACTTGGAGATGATATTTTGCATTTGCTGTTACTGCATTACACAGCTGATGGCTTTTTGAGCAGTTTTATGTGCTTTGAATGTGAACTTGCCTCCCTACTTCTGCAGCCATTGCAGAGCTCGAGAGAAGCTCAGCCTCAGCAAGAGTTCTACTTAATATTGGTTCTAAAACCTCATTCCCTTTCCTAAATCTTTGCACAAAGTCCCTGGTGAGTCAGAGAAGAGAAAAATGGAGGAAATAAGGATCCAAATTCCCATTCTCACAATATTAAGAAAATAAGTAGGCTAATAATGCCAAGTTTAACAGGTGTTTATACATGCATGCAAATTTGGAAGGCCTCAGTTGAGTAAATATTCAATTCAATAAAGATATAGTCTAGGAATTAGCATCCATTCACTGTAGGCATTAGTGCAGCAATGGCACAAAGGCATCATGGAGTGTGTTAACATCAAAAGCCAAGAACATGAGATTTGTGTGGGGAATGGAGAGTCTTAATCCTGTCTAAACTAATCCAGAAGACAGAAATAGGAGGAAAGTGAGTGTTCTTAAAGCCTGTAGGTTTGAAACATATTTGAGTTTAGCACTGAAAAATAATAGTAAAAAAAAAAAAAAGCAACACAGCTGTCTGCATGGAAATGTTGCATTGCAGAAGCCACTTTTCCTAACAGTGTTTTCTAAACTAGCTCTTTTTTCTGTAATGTTTTTCACAGTTGCCAACTCTAAAACAGCTTCCTTGACTCTAGTCATGCTCTGGAGTAGAATACCAAGTACATTTTTCTCTCAAGGAGTGTTTCTATTCCTTTTTTCTACAGACGCATTTTAAACCTCTTAAATATTTTAAAATTCAGATGCTACAGTAGTGAAAATGTCTATTAGCTGTTGGCATCTTTATCCAGGTTAGAGCTCTCTTTATTGTTGCTACCAATGTGAAGTTTTAGAGGGGGAAAAATGAGTTTTTGATGGAAATGTAGTTCTTAACTCTGTCTAGCTTTGAAACCCCCACTGTCAGAACAATATGGATGAGTAGGAAGCAGTTAGGAGGAGAACAGCGATTAATGCACTCAAGAATAACGATTTCTTAGGTAAGACTGAAAATGAATAAGGGAGAAGGTTGTACCTCCGTGGTATTTTGTCTCTGCTGGGGAATGGTGGCAGCAAAGAAAGGTGGAGAAGTTTGAGAAACCTGTGCAAACACAAGAGTCACCTGGCTGGTGAGGGGAAAGCGAGGAGTGCCCTGGAAGAGGGCTGGGAATTGTGTGTTTGTAAACCCTGTGCTGTGCTGCCTTTAGGGAGTGCTTGTTTGGCTTTGGCTTTCCTAGATGAAGATGCAGAACCTGAATGGAGTTTATTCATGGGGATTTAACCAGGCATTCTCCCTTTATCTGGGCTGTCAGCATTGGGCACTATAAATAATATTCCTTTGGATTTCCTCTTTTTCCTGAATGTATTTCAGCAGGGGTTTGTTTTGGTCAAGACTGTGAGGCTCTATAATGAAATTATTTAAATGGTAACATCCATGATACAGTACAATTCCCTTGATCAAGTTTTCTCTTATGAACCTTTTTTGAGACAACCTCCAACTTTGCAGGAATTTGCTGTTTGCCATGAACTCACTTTAAACCATGACCTTGCCAGTGACATTTCACTTTTATTGTGGAAGAGAGCAGAAACACATCAACATGATTTGTGGCAGGCTAGTTTTGAAAGTGCACATTCTCAATTAAGTGTCTAAATAATTAATGTTAGAGTCCTTGTATTTGAATTGAAATTATGAACTCACTTCTGATTAATTTTGTGAAAACATTTTCATATTAGTTTGCCATGTCATGTTTCCAAATATGAAAAGACTGTGTTTGGGAGTAAAAGCAGAAAAGAATTCAGTGTCAGGCTTGCTGAAGACTTGGACCATTGACCTGTAAAAATTTTCCCTCTGAGCAATGCAGTGTGTCTTCTGTCCCATTCCTGTGCCTGCTGAGATCATGAAGGTTCTGGATTTCAGTCACTGAGCCTCTGCACTCATTCACATCTTGGTTTCTGATGGGATTGATCTGAGCCAGTTCTGTTACTAAAGACAGAATCATTTCATTAAATTAATTTTAAACATACTGTAGATTGATTCAGAGGGTCACTATGTCCATAGTGGGCCACTTAACATTCATAGCAATATCACAAATAATGCTTTTTCCTTCTGACCTTTCTCCATGAAAAAGTAATGTCCAAACAGCAATAACTGTTTCTGAACTTTCAATCTGTGCAATATCATATTTGGTTTGATACCAAAAGCAGCCATCAGACAGCATGTCATGGATGATTGCTGGTTTGTTTGGGGTGTGTCAATGTGTATCACCAGCACATGAACAGCTGATCTCCACTATGAAAACCCCATGAGTTCAGCAAAAATGAGGCACTTTAATTGCACAAGGGGGTTATGGTGGAATAGTTTATTGTACATGCTGTGTGTAGCACATGTGTTTTTGATTGCCCAAGGCTCAAAAAGCCAAAAGTACTCCAAGTCTTTTTTGATACCCTTGCCTTCTGATTTGATACAATTCTGCTGATTCTCCTTGGCAGCAGACCACACCTCATGTATAAACTTGCACTTTTTTTCAAACTGAGTTTAGTTTTAGCATTCTAAAAAAAGCCCCTTTTGAAATTCTGGCTTTTTTTAAGGGGGAGGGGATGAGACCAGGTTGAAGGTTTTCACTCTGACCTTCAAGGAACAGAGGAATGGCAAGAGGGATAGAATAATGTATCATCATGTGGCAGCCTCACACAGCCAGGAATGCCAGATTTTTGTTTCAGGTTGGTTGTTGTTGTTGTTGTTGTTTTATCAGTAATTCTAATTAAAAAAATATCCAGTAACAAGACTAAGCAGGAGGCCAGTGACAATTAGCAACCTGTGTTTGTGGTCTAGAAAGAGTCTTTGCTCCCAGTGGGTTTCTGCTGAGTTTTGAAGGATCTTGAATACCTGATCAGTTTGTGGTTCATTCTAAAAGCATAGACAGAAACTTGCTCTTTTGAAAGAGTACCTAAAAATAGCAGTGGAAAATACCTCTAACATGGAAATGTATTCCCTGTGGTTTGATGTATTTTGTTTACCAGTGCCTATGGATAGTGCAAAAAGAAAATAGGCCAACTGCACAGCAATTTAAAATGAGATTCTTTCAATTGGTCAGTCACAAGTCAAGCAAATGTTTTTGGATTAGCCAAATGTAATTACTTTTTGTACTATAAAATGTCTTCATCCTTAAATTAAGAGACTGTGACCATATTATTTGACTATTAATATATTATCACATTTCTGTTGTTATTTAGGGGATCCCATTGCATTGATCCACCCAACTTATTACTTCTGCACCTCCAGTTAATACCTGATGCAATCTGAGGATGTTGATTTGATAAATACACAGTATGGTACAGCACAATTTTGGCTTTCCATCTGTGGGTTTTGTGCTCTGTATATAATCCTCAGCAGCAGAGGTTGACTTCTCCCATTGTGTTTTTGAGCCCTGACATAAAATAAAATGTAAATAGAAGGTCAGCATGGTGAAAACATGACCAGTGATCCTACCAGAAGAAGGGTGTGCTTTAATGTGCTCAGGGGCTGTGCTGGTTTTGCTGCAGTGCCCTGGCTACCTGAGACCTTTTGGTTTTTCTCCAACAGCTGTAACACAACATTGCATTAAAACTGTTGGGTTTGAGGGAAACTAAAAATGGAGCTGAAGCCAGCTGAACAATATAAAGACAATTCAATTTCTTTAGCAGAGCTGTACCAGTTTATATTACAGGCTGGATTCTGTATTTAAAGCAATTCAAACTGGGATCTTTGTTCTCACGGGCAATTCTCTCTGACACAATGAGTGGGGAGACTCCTTTTAGTGTCCTTCCAGACATGAATTTAAATGGTTTATTCCCTCACACATGGACACTCAGTTATATGTGGGAACCCATGCACATCTGGCTGGTAGTTCTCAATCTTTAATGAAACCCCAAAACTGAGATGTGCACGTTCACAGGGACAGATTTCAATGTCAACCTTGACAATCAAATTAGGCTTTCCAAGGTTTGTGGCAGTTCTGCATTGGAAAAACATCTAAACTGGATTGGTTTGAGTAGTTTTAGTCTAGACTGAGTGTGAACAGAATGATTGTTGCAGTCATAGTGGCTGAAACACGAAAGAAATAATAGCTTTGAGCTCTAGCAAAACCAGATAGTTTTTCATAGGTCTAATTATTTCACCCTTAGAGTCCCTTTTCCAACCCCTGGTACAATTGCTCTTCAATCTTTTATTCCTGTGGAGCACTAAAGACAGAATGACTTGCCAATGACTACTGTTACACCTTCCCCACATTAAAGAACATTAATTATTTATGTGCCTAGAGACCTCAAGTAGGGTGAGGGTGAGAGAAGCTGTAACAAAATGGAGAAAAAAAAATAAAAAGGGACAGAAGTTATCCAAGTGGAAAACAGCAAAAGAGTGTTTAAGGCTCACAGCCATTAACTGTGATACATTTCATGGCCTGTGCTAGTGCAGCTTTTCTTGCTTTCTGAGACCAAAACATAAGAGCATTTACATTATGCCAGAAAGTACAAATAGAATGGAGCAAATACCAAGGAGTACTTTCTTTTTCCTTCCCACAATTGTCCATGAATCAAAACTTAAATGAAACTGGTGCTCCTGTGCTTCCTTAGTTGCATTTATGTCTGGACTATTGCAATTAATAGATCTGATAGTCTAAAAGTCAAAGGCAGCTTTCTAAATTCTGTGAAACTTCCCAAACTGAGATGTTTCTATTCTGATACTCCAGGGTATTAGTCTTAGCTTTCAGTGCCTTGTTCTCTCAATCTACAGTTTAATTAACTTTTGCACCATTTCTAGTATTGGTTTACATGAGAAAATCATCAAAGGAATTGTTTTGGTGTGTAGAGTTCCTTCTTCTAACTGAGCAAGTAGTACCAGCTGTCCCAGAAGTTTGAATTTCTTTGTTTAAGGGATGACAAAGATGGTTATAGAAGTCTAGCAAGAATCTCCCTTCTGTTAAGAGTGAGAAGAGATGGAATTGACTCTTTTGGGTGCACTGCAAGTGGCATAACCAGCAATTCTTATAGATCAGGTTGTCCAATCCCTCTTGCACACAGTAGATTTTTTGCTTTGTATTTATTTTGTGCTTGTGGTTGGTTTTTGTTTATTTTTTGGGGTTTTTCCTTCACATTCTTCCAAAATTTCCCAAATTTGACCATTGGGAAGTTTGTTTTCATGTACTTGGTAGCTTTTGCAAGACTTATTGAACTTATATGAGCTACACCTTCCTCCACAAGCTTAAAATATGGTTTTAACCAGACAAATTTTAACAGCATCTGCAAAAAAATGTTCCCTGACAGAAAATGTTTCCTATCCTTTTAAGGCTGAAGTCCCTGTCCTAAGACTTGCATATGAATTTTTGAAAATGGAAATTATGTACACCTATGACAAAGTAAAGCAATTCATTTATTCATTCATTAAACCCCTGTTTTTCCTTGGCATAACCTCTTGGACCAGGAGATGGAGTTGTCCCTGTGCTGGCTCCAAGCAGAAGCAGAGAGAAGTTGAGAGATTTGCTGTGGTTTACATGTATTTCATCTTTGTACCAGCCTGCTGCTCCTCTTGGAGGTTTTTCCCTTTCCCTATTTTTACATGGATTTAGGATTTCCCATGAGCAGAGGTGAACTGATAATTTGCATGACAAAATATCACAGAACAAAAGCATTCAAGAAACTTCCCAGAATTTGGATGTTTTATGAGTAATTTTATGAAAATTACTTGTATAGATGGAACTTTTATTTTTGAAATATCTGTAATACATTACTGAGGAGACACAATCCAACTGAAGAGTTGGAGAGAGCCAAGCAATTCTAAATTTGCCTTTAAATGAATTGTAGTGAGCTTTGCCTACTACTACAGCAGAAGTGAATTCATGAAAAGCTGAAGAAAATTTCAGAGCTCAATACAAGAAAGATGTCAGAGCAGGTAAATTGGTGTATGGATTTTGAGACTAGTTTCAAGGGTCTATTTTTTTCATATATATTATATATATGAGCACCGATAAAATGAAATATCATGCATTCCCCAGAATTGTGCTGAATCTGACAGTCTAAATCCTCCTTACCCAATTCTGTGGCAGCAGGAAAATGAGAAGTCTGAGTAATCTGTGTCAAAGTGGTCAGCTTATCTTCCTTCTGCAGGCTGGAGGGAATGTTCCAGTATCTGAAAGCATTCATACACTTCATATTCAATCATCTCTTCCCTTTGTCTCCTCAGCAGGTCATGAGTAATCTTCAGTTTGTAAAAGCAATAAGGCCTGCACTTAGGACATCTAGGGGCAATGAATTCATTTATTAAACCAATTTTAGTCCACACCTAGAGACCTGGAAATCCAATTGTGCCTCTCCTTTTGCCTTTGTGGGTAGGACATCCCTGTTCCCAAACATTAGGACTGTGTGTAAGTAATTAAGCTTTTTATTTAGTTTTTTTTTATTTAAACAGAATATTTTTGAGTATCCTGGCTTACTCACTTCACAAACAATTGAGGAGAACATCCCACATGTGAGATCATCTGTGATTACACAGAGACAACTGCTCCTTTATCTGCCAAGAATCCCAGGGAGATTCTAGTCTGGAAAATCAGATTTTGTTCACATATGGGCAAGATATCCTTGGCCTACATAATCTCCAAACCTCTTGTTTCTCTTCCTCTGATGTGAAGACTTGTATCCCTTGCTGTGTCATGGGAACACCTCTGCCCTGAGCTGTGGGATGGGTGCTTCCCATGCACTTGGAGTTATTTGGAAGGGTTGGATCTGCACAGGGAAACTGAGTTGGGCTCCCTGGTGGGCTACAGACCAGGAGAGGTGTTCAGGTGTGGTGCTGCAAAGCAGATTTTATCCTCCTCTTGCTTCATCTGAAAGATGTGTGGTGACCTGACCAGATGTGTTTGTTCACAAGTGGGGAAAAGCACTTGGCTTGGTGTGAGGGAAACTGGACAATAAAGGAGCTTAAGGTGGGATGAATCTTACAGATGAGATTTGACAGCTCTGCATCTCTGGGGGTAAATTTCCTCTTGAGAAAGGAAGAATGAAATGTTGAGAAATGGATTCATTTCTATAGTGTGTCTGTTTATTAGTTTGTCAAATCTATTGAGTAACATTACCAGAACACACCAAAGTTGGCAATGTCTTGGTCAGAAAATCCAATGATCTCAAGGTTGATCCTTTCTGTAGAAAAGCACAGTTCAACATGCAACCCCTTTCCCTCCCTATGCACCAAAACAAAGTCCTCAAGCCGTACTTTAATTCAAGGAAAGTTTAAAACTTTGTAGTTGTTGTTAATGGAGTGGTGCTCCCTGCTTGAACACCACACGTTTCCTGGTGGCAGGAGACCTTCCTGAGGATGTTTTGTGCAAGCAGCTCAGCATCCTGTGGTCTCTCTGTGAGTGCTGCAGTTCATGCTGTGTTTGACCTATGGGCTGGCACAGCTGCACTGCAGAGCTGTGCCATCAAACAGGCAGCTAAACAATGCTGAGTTCAACCAGAAAGTTCTTCCACCTCCCATCCTGAATTGTTTCATAGTGTACTGTGCTCCTCTTTTTAAGAGGCTGTGCAGTAATGCTGCAGGTAGTTTATTTATAAGTACAAGAGATGAAGGAGTGGAGGGAGAGGCTGAGAATCTGAGTATGTTTGTTAAAACGTGGCTTGGAGTTTCTAGGACTCATTATTAAAGAGAAGCAACTGCCCTTTCTAAGGGTGATCTCTTATTTCAGAAATGTCTTGCAGTTTTCTCAGTAACAGATTAAATATTACAGATTAATCTTGTCTTCAGATACTATTTTCAGCAAGTATTTAACACTGAATTACCCCTACAGAGAGATTACAGGTTGATAAAGGGATCAGGTTAGCTTCTCTTGTTTTGGGTTTGGTCTGTAGGTTTTGAGGTAAATTTGAAGCAGTTGAGAAACTTCAATGATTTCTTTCCAAGTGCGATCCCCTCACACTGGGAGAGGATATTTTATTCTTTCAACGTTCTTTTAATAGCCTGAGGTGTGTTCTTTACAAGGCTGTGCTTCTCATTCAGTAAATAATGTGTAGCAAAGACAAAGATACTTTAGTTGTGTTTAGCTTGTTGTATTTTCAGTTTGTAATGTAGGCTTTTCCTGGATTTTACTGCTTCTCCTGGTACATTATACATCCCTAATAACATTCTCTCTGACTTCAACATTTTTGTTTAATTTTTGCATATTTTTTAAATCTTACATGAGGAAAAGCTTATAGAAATATCAATCCTCTAGTGTCTCCTAAGAAGATGCTGTCTCACAGCTGGAAAGGACATTCAGCTTCCATGACAGACTTTCTCAGTGTCTCTTACTAATCTTCTGTGTGGGAATTATTTTGTTTGGAATAGTGCTGATGCTTGTAAATGAATGTTGTAGAGAAGACTTTCAGATTTCCAGCTGATTTTAGATACTCTGATGAATAAGATTATGGAAATATAATCTTATTACTTGTAACTGGTTTTCCAGTTTATCAGTTTTCCTGTTCACAATCACTTTTTGTTAAACACAATCATTGCTCTACAGTTCTGCACTGGTGTGCATATATTTAAAAATATGTAAAAGATAAATATGGAGGGTTCCCCCTTAAAAAAATAGGTTTTGTGGCTTTTTGGAGGGAGGAGTATTTGAAAGGGAGGAAGAGGATGAGTGAAGGATTTCTGTTCCCTATAACCAGGTGAAGAATTTTGTACTTCAGGACACAACACTCAAACTGCTGTGTATCCATGAGTTTCTTGAAAACAATATGGGATAATAGATACACTATACACTTGAAAAATCAGGTTGTCTGTAAGTGGAGTGTCAGACATAAAGATATTTTGAATACCAAAGTGTTTCTCTTCTTGTTCTGCTTTTAACTTACAGGCTTTTAGTTTTCTAAATAAAATTAATATATCAAAATTGTTATATAAATATCCGTGTTTGTACACATGGATACGTGTGTACAAGTGAGATATAAAACCTCCACTAATGAGACATGGGCTTTGTGCTGAATGGTGGAACTTGGAAGAAATTTTGGGCAGCTGCCTTGGCATTATCTTTTCTGAGTGTTGAATGGAACAGAAAATCCTGTGGAAAACAAGATTTTGGTTGTGTATTTTAAAAGTCTTTTCATACTGCCAAGTGAGCTGAATGAAAATTGACACATTTTTAAGATGCTGAACAGCTGAAAGCCTGAGGTAGGACCAAAAGCTGTACCTAAGATTTTGTGACTTACAGGTTTGGTTTTGTTTCCTGAAGAATTCCAGGAATATCATTCCCAAGAGAGGAATAATTGCTTAGGGGCATTGTGCACACACACACACACACACACACACAAAAGCTCAATTGCTGAGAGTTGGAATGTCATTGATTTTCACAAGTGGTAAAGGTAAGAGTTGCTATAGACTATTCACTTAGGATGATCAGAAAGTGTTTTTGTTAAGATGTCTTTTTTGTTTGTGGTTATTCACTCTGCTTTCTGGAAACATTCCTTTAGGGACTCTAAATAAAGAGGAAAAGTGTGTTTGCACTTGCTGGTTTGCAGTAATCATAGAGGAAAGACTAAAGAAGTAGATAGAGTCAAAACCATGGACTTTTTTAAAAACTGGGGAGGCTGATTCTTCAGTCATAAAATAACAGATTTCTAGTCCTGACAGGTTCTTCCCCTTAAGTCTCTGAGGGGACCCAAATGGCTGTCTGTCCCCAAAAGGCTGCTTGTAGGAACACAGGGCAGTATCCACAGGGGAGTGCTGTTCCAAAATCAAAAGACTGGAAAGATCACTTGATCTATTATGGAATAAATCACCAAAAAATCAGTCTTTTTCTCTCCCATAGACACGTCTATTTACCATGTAAGGAGGCTTTTTTTGTCAGAGTATCTTGGAATACAAGGTAATCTGCCCCTGACAAGGTGCATTTAGGAATCCTTTTGAGAGGAATCCCTGCTAGGCTGAGAGCATGAGCTGTGTGCAGCAGAAAGCTGGTACACTGAGTGGGAAAATAACAAAACCTACCCCAAATCTCTGCTCTGAATGAGTCAGTGATTGAATAGATAAATCTTATTAACCTTTCAATAGTCCCAAGCTAAAATTTGTGTCCTTATCACTCCTATGCACTCCCTGAAGGCATCTATTAAGCTACAGCTGCTGCACATGACATGTGAGGAGAAATGCTCAGCTGTGGAACATGGGTATCTAGCACTGGATCACTGGAAAAAATGTAGCCCTATTCACACTGACAATTATTAACCAGGCTTCCATAAATATATCCTTAACACTTAAAACCTGTACTGGTAAATGAGGAAATTTGCTTTACAGTCAAGTTGTGATGGGATGGCTGCTGTGGGGTAGCAAGAGGCAGCATCAGTGGCAGGAGACACCACTATCAGCAGCTCCTGATTGTGTTCCAGCCATCCTGGAGGTGTTCTTTCCAGGTGAGGACATGGGGCCACCATCCCTTCTGGGCTGGTAGACTTTGGGTGCCTTCTCTGTGCACATTGACCATCTCAGAGAACTTGTTCTGTCCTGCAAGATTTTTCATAGATTTTCTACTGTAAGTGTCCATCCACTGTGCTTTCTGTCTCAAACCTTGATGACTGAGTAGTTTGACCCTCACATAATGACAAATTTTGATATAATTTCAAGTGGCATAAGCTGTCTGTATTGCAAATGCAATTAAAAGGCTGAAACACTTATTATGCAGATGGCTGCAGTAAATCTTGGTCAAAAGGAGGCAGAAAAAATGCTGCAGAAAGGTCAAGAGGTGATTAATACCCTGTGAATGCAGCTCTGTGCAGTCTTTCTCTTGAATAATTTCTGTTTTCCCATTTCACCTAAAAGCTGGTGACCCACTAGTAGTTTCCTGTGCCCAGCACCTGTTCTTCTGGAAACTTGGACAAGTAGCCGTAGGATGGACAGACAGTCTGGAAGTTCAGTTCCAGGTTCTTGAACTCTTTTGCTTCTGGTGCCAGTGGAATTACACATATAGCTGGAAAGAGGGAGAAGTGTATGGTGTGTATGGTATGGCCACAAAGGGAACCTGTAGGGAAGAGACATCCAGAGGTCTGTGCTGGAGTAGGAGCTGCTTCTTGAGAGCTTCTGGATCTTCCTGCTGTTTGCACAGCACCCACTACTATTATATTATGGAATTGCCTTGGCAGATCACAGCCAGAAGGATAGATGAGAAAGCTTCTGATCATTTCCTTACAGTTTTCAAAAACTATCATAGTATTGTGTGTATTAGACGCCGTTTGTTTGAAAAATTCAGATTGCTGGCAAAGAATGGTCGAGGCCTCAGGTCTCATAAGGAATTTCTGCAATGGACATCTGGCCTTTCCTGTCATGTTCTCTAAAGTGATCTTGAGCAGTTGCCCCCAGTTCCTCCTGGCTTGGAGCACTTCCCACACAGTGATCCCTTGTGCTGCTCTGAACTTCACTCCTCCAGCCCTGTCCCTGGCTGCTGCTCAGCGACCACTCTTGGAGACTGTGCTGCCAAAGAGTTGTGGTTGCTTTTTGTGCAAAGTAGACAGAAGCCACACAGCCTGTTCAGCAGTGGCAGCTTCAGCTGCATGGCTTTGCCTCAGGGGACATCCATCTGAGGCACTGCATGGGCTGCACTGCATGGGCAGAGCTTTAAAATGGCAATCACAGCCATCCCAGGTGTTGTTCTGGTTTGAATAACAGTGTTCTCAGAGGAAGCTGCCACTTTGTCATACAGTGAGTGGAAAAGGATGCTGGTCTGTGCCTGCTGCTGGCAGACAGCCCATACAGGCTTCTGCTCTGTGGGTTCCTTGGGGTGCTGAGGAGATCCAGCAGCAGAGCCCAGCTCCTCTCTCACTGATCCAACTCTGCTCCTCAGCCATGAACCACACATGGCTGCTCCCCACAGAGCATCTCCTGCTACTTTGGGCTGCTCTGGAGGTGCATTTTGTTGCAAACCTCACCTTGGGAAGCTGAAGGAAACTCCACATAGTCCACTACCTCCTGTGCCCAGCTGGAAGGGATCCTCAGGGCTCTGATAGCTGATGCACAACCCAGACTTCAGACCGACAGCAGTGTCACCTGTGAGAATACATTTTCTAGCTAGGTTTTTGTGAGGCTTTTTCCTGCCTGCCACAAGAATTTTGGAAAATTATATTCTTATATATGCAGACTTTCTGGCCACATTCATTTTGAGGCAGATACTCTGGAGGAACACACTGATGCATTTCATGGTAGATTTAACAGACATCTTACCTTTATTTGCTGCTTGTGGAGAAAAACATTGTAGCATTGTATTTAATGTAAAACAAATCAAGGCAACACTCCAAGCTCATCCCATTCTCTGATTAGGCTGTTTATATCCTCTGGTAGGTGTCTGGACAAATGTCCTTGTGAGCAGCCCATTTTATGCTGGAATTGAGAAGTAGGACACATTTGCTCACATGTTTTGCATTCCTGTGTTTGAGGCAGTCGTGCTTCATCCCTGTCACAGTCAGTGGAGGGAAATGGATGCTCCCAGACAAGGGCTCCTCTGACCTTTGTCAAATGTTTGTATGAAGAAAGATGAGGTGAGTCATGCCCTGGAAATGCCTGGTTCTCTCTGCTGCTTATAGAGAGGGACTGGAGATTAGGTCAGAAGAAATTAGAGAAATCATAGAATAGAGTCATGGTTTGAATCAGAAGGGACCTTTAATGATTACCTGGTCCAAAATCCCCAAACCATCCTGATCTCCACCCCTACCCTGCACAGGTGAAGCTCCTAAAGACTTTTCACACCTCTACAGAGAGAAGTGATATAATGTATGATGGGATACCTTTGGAATGTGTGGAGATCAAACTTTGATCTTTTCTTTAAAATGCAAATCCAGTTGCTCTGTTAAATCAAATAGAAAGTCACTGTCAAGGATAGTGTAAAATGGGTGTTACTACACAACCCTGTTGTGGCAGAAAGGCAAATGAGCACTTGGCATCCAGCAGGCTGAAATAATGGAGAATAGGGGTTTTCATCTCCTACAGACACACTCCACATGCACCTTTCCTCATTCACACACGAGGTCAGTGTTACCTTCTCCCCAAGCCCAGAGTGGTCCCACTGGCTTGGTGGATGCCTTCCCAAATGGCTCCTCTTGTAGATTCTACTTCTCTCTTCTCTGACTCTGCAGCAGTTCCTCAGCAATCTTCCTGCAGCCTTCTTGCAGAGCTCAGAGAGAATTTCATTTTGGTTTGTTCATGAAGAAAGCAAAATCAATAACAGATTTTTTTTCAAGTGGACTAAAGCTCAGATGAGTCATGAGTTTTTCTGCAAAATGCAATGTTTGCTGAAGTGAAGGCGCTTCCTTTGGAGTACTCTTAGTTCAGCAAATTAATGAAAATATTTTAATTTGAAGATAGAAATAGATTTCTATTGTGTGTTTGAAGAACCATCATCCATTTCTGTGCAACACATATGTCCATTACAGATCTGGTCACAACCTTTATTTTTTCCCCCAGCAGAATTTTGGTGAGCAAATTCTGCTGGGGGAAAAAAATCAAATAAACCTGCTGATATTTCAGTCAATCACTTGTTGCAGTTAAAAGAAACAGATATTTTTATGAGGGAGTCTTGTTAAGTAATGAACACAGTGTACTTGTTCTACCATGCCTTTTCTACTTCATGTCAGATGGAGCCTCCTGTAGCAGTGCTGCAGTACAGACCACTGCCCCAGGGACCTCACCACACCTGGTTGTGGCTGCAGCCTCAAAACCCAGTGAAGAGTCAGGGAACTTAAGGATGATGAATAAAGGTTGTGACCAGATCTGTAATGGACATGAGAGGGGCTTTTGGGTGTCCTGTGTGAGCTACTCCATTCCTGTGATCCTGGTGTCAAATGCAATCATGTCATAGCACAATATGTATCAATTTAACTTCCCCTGAACTGTGCTGATGTTGTAAAGAAACACTGGTAGTTAGAAAGAAGACTTAGGAATGTTGCTGGCATTGTACTTGCTTTCAATTTCTGCAAGAATTCAATGCCAACAAGTTTTTTCCTGCTCCCAAAACACCATGTCTGTTTTAACATGGGGAAAGGGTGCTACAGATTTTTAAACATAAACAATTGATACATAATCTTGTCTTAGTTAAATTTCATAATGGAGAGTCTTGGTTAAATTCATAATTTATGCATTAAGCAAAATGTGTAAGGTCAGCATTAGAACTTTTTCTACAACTGTGTATAAATCCATTCTATTCTAGACCTCAGTTTACTGCTTCTCTTTCCATTTCATCACAGAAAGTATAAGGATGCAGGGATTAACTTACACGTATTAAGGTAAAGTTCAGTGCTGAATGAATTGCTGCCTTCACACACTGTGACTAAGTAATAACACTGAGATGACTCAAGCCCTAACTCATATTTCATGGCTGATTTAACATTGCACAGATGCTATTTGCTTAACAATAGCAGAAGTATTTTTCCTTCATTCATTCTTTGATTCAGATCTGTTTGGTTTCTTTGATTTGGCAAACTGACGCACTGAGTTTTCTTTCTGTTCTTGCCCTGGGAAGTGTCTTCTTTTCTGGCTGAATACTCAGCCAGGAAGGTAAACCATATTTACCCAATCATGAGCAAGACAAAAGAAAAAGGTTGCCACCCTATTGTGTCATTCTTCCCACTCCTTGCCTCCTGTTTGTAAATAAATTATTTTAAACATGACACATTCCCCTGAATCTTCTCTTAATATAGAAAAGATTCTTAGATATTTGTTTATTCCAGAGCATCTCTGAAGGAGTTAAATTTGTTCATTGTTTTGTAGAATCTCTAGGGAGCATGAGCTTATGTTCCCCAACAAACTGCCTGGTGTTCTCCCTACCTGTGGTTTGTTCTGCACTTGATCCCCTGCCTGAATGGCTGCTGCGTTTTTCCCAGTTTGAAAAATCAGCCAAGCTTGTTGGGGTGGCAGCCAGCAGTGTCTCTAGTGAGCTTTCTCTGGGCACTACTGTTCTCTGTTCCTGGGGGTTGTAGCCTGACTGTGCACTTACATGAGCCTAAATTTCTACAGCAGGGAAACAGAAAATGTAATTTCTTTTTTTTTTTATGTAATTTTTTTTTTTTTGGTGTTACTTAATGCTTTCCGTCAGGGCTGAAAAACAATCAGGGTGAGACCTATGGAAGGAGTAATGTTTAATGGATGGTCAGGTTGCCAGTGCTGAGCTTAGTCCTAGCTCTCTTATTTGCACAGTCAGGCAAGTTAATTTACTGCTTTCTTACACAGCAAGGTCTGCTCCATAGACTTAATGAGCTTTAACTTTATTGCTTTAGTCTTTAAACACTCATGATTTTGGTTTGGAAATATTATTACAGTAATTGTAGAAATTAGATATAGCTTGCAGGCATTGCCTGTGGTTGCAGAGATCTGCACTCCTGCAGGGAGGGACATGACAGCCCTGCCAAGACATTTCCAGACAGCTGGAATTGTGCCCAACCTGAAAAATGAACTGCTTCTGAATCCATTGGGTTTGTTTGATTAACAAATCTGAGTTTTTCTAATTACTCTGAAGTCAAACACACTCATACTGCTCTGGTTAGAAAGCAGCAGACATAAGGAATCATATTTTCATCTTCTCTCTCAGCCTGTGTTCATTCCAGTGCACTTGATACCACCTTGTGCTTTAAATGACTCTTCAAACAGTGTTGCTGTCACTCAGACATGATCCTTTCTTTATTGCAATACATGACTTCCAGCTCTTACTCTAAAGGTCTTTGAGGATTGCTCTTAGCCAAGGAACCTGCTCACTATTTACATTGTAATACTGACCAGAGCTCTCATTCAGTCTAATCCATGTGCAATTAACCAAGATCACATTCAGCAAGTGTGGCTTGGTTTTCCTTTCTTCCCACTTGACTTTGGTGTCTTGACTGGCTCTGTCTCACCTCACAAATTTGTCAATTTTGTGCAACAAGCATTTCCTGGTCCTTCAGTACCTGCTGACACTTGGTTTGCTCTCCTGGGCGTGTGCCCTCTGCAAATACATTGCTGGGAATGAAGCTGGTTTTTCTTGCTCCTGTTCATGGCATTCTGCAAGCAGCATGCTTAAGTGAGAGCAGGAGAAACCACGCTGGACACTACAGTTTCAGCATGGTAAGCTTTACATTTGTACATTTTTATGTCTTCCTGCCATTTGATTAGAATTAATGTGGGCAGCCTCTCCCCTCCTCCTTCCATCATTGGCTTACATATGGCTGTGGGCCTCAGAAAGGAGGAAAACAGCTGTGGATGTGGATGTGGACCATGCTTTGATGGCTACCGACTGATGCCACCTTAATTTTGAGTTTTACTTCAGACCCCTGTGTGAATGAACTCAGCATACAGAGGATTTGTGTGTTTTAAGCAGCACCTGTATGATATGTGCCTCTTTTCATTTGAGTGTTGGAGCTGTGTGCACTGGATTTAGACTCACCATGCTGTGATCCACAGTGCCAGCACTGAGCTGGGAGGTGGAACCTGTGGCTTCCTGAAGCATAGGGAAGAGTCAGTAATGCCATTAATCCTGTTCCTGTGGAGTTTCCAGATAGGCTGTTGTACCTCATGCAGCTTTGGTTCAAGCAGTGATTGGTGCCTTGTCAGGACATGATCCAACTCAGCTTCCTAAGTGGCAAAAGCCAATTACAGCCACCACACCATGCTGCATTCAGCTGCTCTTGGTAGGCATTTCCTTACCAGTATGAAGATACAGTTTGTGCCTATCCTAAACACACCCATGCTAGTAAATATATGTAGTGCAAACAATATTTCTCTGCTGGCAAAGAATTTCCTGCCAGCAGCAGGTGGAGGCTCTGTCACTCAGTGTGAGGCAATGCTGTGGTTCCTGTGCCACTGCAGTCACTGCATGTGGAAAATGTTCCCTCTGTTGCTGAGTCACTAAATTGTTCCAGGTCCTGGCTTCCAGCTCAGTAAAACATAATGGTTCAGCAGTGGGAACAATTTCCTGCATCAGGCAATTTGATGACAGAGCCATTGAAGAAAAGAGGATAATTCCCCTCCCTTCCTTTCAGCTCTGTCTCTAGAGGGCAGGATGCCTCTCCTCCTTCCCAGGCAGATGGGGGAGAGATGAAGCAGAGGTGTTTTGGGGTGCAGGTGACAACTGTCTTGCTGGGCTAGGGGGACACCCATGGCAGGAGCATTGATGGTTGCTGTGCCTGTAGTAACTGCCAACCTCACTGATTGAAGTGGATTCACCATAATTCCCGTGCCTCTGGACTGGTGCCCCTCAGGGAGATTCAGTTTTGGGGTTGCTGTAATTGTCACAAGCAATTTTGTGGCTACAGTTAGCAAAAATAAATGGTGTGTTCTTCTACACAGTAAAGCTTTTTTTTTTTTTTCCTCCTTTTTTGTGTTGTTGTTGTTTATTTTTTAAGCAATCCTTAATTCTTTTGTCTTGGGAGGGTGAGCAAATGCTCTCTGGATAGACATGGTACCTGTGTGCAGTGGATGCAGTTATATGCAGGATAAACTGTACCTTTTTATTAATTTTTGTCTAATTTTGCTGTCTTATGCTAATAAGTGCATGTTATTTCTAATGTATCTTCCCTCAACAATAGCTTCAGAGAGTAAAACTCCATTCTAGAGATACTTTTCTCTGGGAGTAAGAGAACTGGCAAAAGCATTGGGGAAATTCTCACTGAGCATCTTTTCTACCCTTCCCATGAGGCAAGGGATAACAACCACCTGCTTGAGAAGCTCACTTCCATACAGCCTTGGGATTATGTCACAGTGGAGCAGGAATGAAAGAAGTGTCTCCTTCCTCTGCACACCTGATATCAGATCTTTGCTTTACTTTGATTTAAGAAATTAATGCTCTCTCTACATATTGTATGGAGATTAGAACAAAGCCCATCCTTTTAGGGGAGGTTTGCATTTTTCCCAGTGTCCTAATTCCCATTTTAGTGCTCCTCAAATGCTCTGTTGTGTGAAGTCTTGACTCACTTTAGGATGAAAACAACTACATTTCCTAATCAGCCCCAGGACTGCTTAATAAAACATCACAAGTCTGTTAAAAGAAGCATTGTCACCTTTTAAAGGCTGGCTGACTGGTTTTGTTTTTGAGCCCTAGGTTGATTAATGATTCAGCTTTTGTCAGCTAATTTATTCTGGGCCATTTAGAGAGAGAGCAAAAGTAGCCAGGAAAGGAGAAGAGCAAATTTTCCTATTAATTTTCCTATTCTTAAATTGAAATACAGGCCTGGTCTCTAATAATGTGTTGTCTGAAGCAGGGAAGTCTTAAGTGGCAGATTATTAAAAACAATGTCTCTTTACTCATTAGTCTCCTTTCCAATAGAGCAAATGTTCCTGCAGCTGTGCTGTCACTGTTCTCCTGTTTACCAGCTACGTGTGCCACAGAGGGCAGGGGCCAGACCAGGGGGTCTCCTGTGAGGTGGGGGTGGTTTTGGCACATCTTGTACCAGCACAAGGCAGAACATGCAGCAGCCTTTAGAGCTTCAACACAGAATCTGCCTAATTAGGCAGGAGTGATGGAGAATGCAGGTCCAAGGATTTTTTACTAGATCTGCTTCCTTAGGGGTAAAGATATCTGCAGCATCTTCAGTCCTAAAAAATAGCCTGGCAAGGGTAACATTGTCTAAGAATTATAAAAGAATTGGGAAAACCTGTTTTATGCAAAGTTAACTGCTGCCACTACTCCAGCTAGCCTGGGTACAGAATTTTATCTAGGCAGAGTGTAACATGTTTAGAAGGAAGCCTGTCAGAGCAAAGAGGAGTTTCTCTTGAGGTATTTGCTGAAGTTTCATCAGGGATGAAGTATCTGGTAAGGAAATCATGTTTTTGAGTGGCAATTTCATGGTGCAGAAGAAAATCTGGAAGGTGAGGTGGGTCTGAATCTTCCTGCCAGCTCTCTGGTAGGTGCACATGTGTTGGACAGGAAAACTGGGCTGCTCCAGCATCAGCTCTGTTACTGCAGCCTGAACACAAAACCTGCATTGCTGGTGTGCTCAGTGTGCTGGAGCTGTTCCCCCACCAAAGCAATGAAGTAATTGGAGAATGCTGCTTTTTGAGACTCTCATTGGTGAGGTTTGTATCTTCTGCTGAGGATGAGACCATTATACAGGCAGCCATGGTTCTGTAGGAGGATTCTGTTGCTAACTGACAATGTATTTTAATCTACATAAAACTGGTTGAATACACACTTATATTTCCTGATAGCTGCCAAATCCCTCTGTTAGGTGATAAGGACAGTTAAAATCCACAAGGTTTTTGTCATAGATGTGGCTGAAGGAAAAATTGCAGGGAATGTTCAGTAAAAAACAGAAAGAAAGCCACACAAACCATTGTGAATAGATTTCAACTACAACTGATTATACTCATTCTATAAGAATAGAATCTACTACAAACATATTTCTGTTAATGTGGGTAACATGAATGTAATTTATGTCTGTCTGTCCATCTGATAAATTTCATATTGTTCTGCATTGTTCACTATGCTGCAAACTCTGATGTAGTTTCTGTTGTCTTTACAAACAAGACTATAATGATTTCTAGTCAAGATCACAGAGTTCACCACAATACAGTTGTCAGCATGAGATACCAGAATTTTGTTGAATAGACCACTGTGTTTTGGTATTTCTACCCTGTAAGAAATGAAATGGAATGATCTTTCAGCTGATTTACATCTGGCCAGGAGTGTTTAGCACTCTCTGAAATTTTGTCTGATTATCTGACAGTTTGTGGTCTCATCACTCCTACCAGTGCTTAGTTCTGCTCTGGGCTCTGTGTATTTGACCCTCCTGGTGGCAAATGAAATAACTGGATTCCCAATTATGGCTTCAGAAATTTTGGATGTCATGTGTGCATCCCTGCATTGAGAGAAAAATCTCCCAGGACATTCAAGGATTAGCAACACACTTTGTCAAAGGGAATATTTGAGGCTTTTGTATGGTCTGGTAGGAGTACTAATCTCTTTAGAGTTAAAAGAAAAGCTGAGAAGAAATTACTAGATGTCAAGTTGAACTTATCAAGCAGTTTTTATCTTCCCTGAATTCCCAGTGCCAGAATATCTCACAAGGTAGAGTGTTCTTGGCAGCCTGCTTGCCATCCCATTGCACTGGGGTTCTGCAAGAGCCCTGCTTACCTGTGGCACATCATCAACCCAATAAAGGGTAAATAATGGGTCAGAGATAGTTTTTAACACTTTTGTTGTCCCTAATTTCTAATGGTTTCACTCAGTCTTTCCCCTTTCCTTCTTGGCTTTCCATTTCCAATAAAACCTTGCCCTTTTTTCCCCAGTTAAAAATAAGAAAAGCCTGTGAAAATAATGCTTCATGTCACCCATGCTGCTCCTGCAAGGAAAATCAGCAAACAGAATTTCAGAGCTCCTTGACCAGACAAACAATGACTCTGGGAGATTTGTGTGGATGCCCTGTGCTCCCCAGGCTGCTGATGTTATGATCTGCTTGGGTTAAAAGTGCTTTCCCCAGGCATTTTTCTAAGCAGTTCAAGGAAAAACCTGACCTTCTTGATAATAACAAAGAAGAGTTCACATGTTGGATTTCTTCCTTTTTCTTACAAGTAACTTGGTCTTATGGTATGAATAGAAACATCTTTTTCAAGAATTGAAGAACAAACTTAATGATTCAGCATTGGGGTTTTTTTGGGGGGGTGTGTGTGTTGTTTTTTCCTATTAAAATAAATGCAGAGAATAAAAGTTTTTTTTTCCATGTGTGTTTTTATTACTTAGCTGTTGTATGTCTAAGACAACAATCTAACCAAAAGTATTTGTCTATGGTATGCTTGTTTCCCAATTTTCAGTGATAAGAAGCTCAAAACTGGCACTTCTGACTTGTATTTCTGCCTTGCAATGACTTGTGTGCTTCAGTTTGTGTATCACCTTCCTGTCCTGTGTTCTTACTGATGAAAGTGACCTGATAGTTGGATCTGTATTGCAGAAACAGTGATTTTTTTTTTACTCTTTTCTTAGGAAAAAACACCAAACTTTTATGCTGGTTGTGTATGAGTAACCCCTCATATATCTGTAGGCCATTCTTCAGTGGCTTCCAAACCATTGCTAGATTTAGCTCTTGTCAAATCAGACTCTGATGGTAATTTCAAAATCACCCACACAATTTGTTTTGACTTTCAGGTAGTTTGATATAAATATTCCCAGTGATTTTGTGGCTCCAAACTACAATTCTTCAGGAAGCTGATTCTGCAGCTGAAGTGGATGAAATCTGAAGGCTTGGAGTGAGCATCAGCCAGGACCCAAGGGCCTTCAACAACCAGGAACATGACTGCCTTTCCCAAGGAAGAAACAAAGGAGAAACTTTGATTTCTTGTGTAGCTGGAAGACAAAGCAATACAATCTTGACACCCAGCTAATTTAAAGAAGCATTTTTCAAAATACCTCTTGACTGTGTGGATCTTGTAACTGTGCCACAAAGGTGCCTTTGGACCTGTGCAAACAAATCCTTGCAGTATTGATTGGCAAGAGTGGTCATTGCTGGAGTGGCTGTGGAAGGACCATGACAAAGCACTCAGAGATCATCAATTTGTCATTTCTGTTGGAACACGAGAGGGAAACAATCTTGGGAGTATTGAAGAGAGATGAGTACTTGAAAAAAGTTGAAGATAAAAGAATCAGGTAATCCTTTTTGTTGTTGCTTTTGCATATATGGTTGGTAGGTGTTTTTGTGGTACCCTGTGAAGGTTTTCTACATTCCTCATACAAGGATGAGTGCTGCAAGGTGACACAGGTAATTTTAAGTTCGAGTAAAGTGTGTTAAAAAGAAAATTGCTCTCTAGTATGGTTCTCAGGAAACAAAAATCATGTGCATTGCTTCAAGACAAAAGTACAAGAAAGATAACAAGTGCAAAAACACGCAGAAGTGTTTTTTAAATTTCAGATTGTGTAAATTAATCTGGTTTGGCTGAATTTACCCCTGTTTTAGGGGGTAAGTTCAGGGGGAATTTAGGGGAAGTTTTAGCAAGGCTCTTGAACTCTCCTCCTTTGAGAGGAGCTGCACACAGAGCCTGTCTTCAGAGCTGGCAGAGGGACAGAAGTTTGGAAGGTGTCAGAGGGACAGGAATTTGGCATCTGCCTCTGTTCAGGACTTCCTACAGCATGGAACAATGCATGATGGTGTCCTTCTTTCTGTTGTGGTGCTTACAGAATAGGGAGGAGGGACACTTCATTTTTCAAATTACTTAGATTTACTAATAAATAAAATTTAAAATCTCAGGTATTTATCTCAAAAGTCACTGTTGGGAGAAGTAGAGTCTCAGGGTATTAATAGAGCCCATGTGTTCTTTTTCTATTCTTAAAAGTAAAAACCAAAGTTCAGAGAACAATGTGAAGAGGCAGGTTGAGTCAGCAGTTTTAGAAAGCTCAGTTTGAGTTGGTTCAGCTGTCAGTTCTGGAAAGGTCCCTGTGCTTTTCAAGGATGGTTTGGCTGCTCCATTTCACTTCCCCCCACTGCCCTTTTGGAGTTTCACACAGTTTGGATCTGTGCATGGATGCAGCACTTGGTGTTGGTGAGGCTGCTGAATATAACAAGTGACAGAAGGAAAATTTCCAGCCTTTGCTGGTTCCTGTCCATGAATCCCAAGGCCAGGCTGCATTGTTCATCCCTTTGATTTTCTAAAAACATTTTAGGCATTGTGCAAAGACATTTTAGACATTGCAAAGGTGCGTGTTCAGCAGCTGCTGAAGCTTCTACTATTTAAAATCATTATTTGAAAATTAATGGAAATTTAATAATTTGAAAATTAATGGAAATTTAATTAATTTACATCATTTAGAAATCTATGCAGAGTTAGCCACAGGTTTTGAAAGCTTTTCTCCTTCAACTGAACCCACTCTGAGTGCAATGCCCCTGTTGGTGTGCAGCCCATTTACCTGGGGGAGCACAGTGGCTGATCTGATAGGAGGGGCTGAAAACTGGTGTTTCTTTAAGGTGGTGTGGGCAAATTAATCATTTTGTCTCCTTAATGGTTTGTGAGATGAAAAAGAAAACAGATGGAGCACTGTTTGTTCCAGAGCATTCTGCTCTGTTTAGTAATAAAATAAAAATTTCAAATAAATTATTTTGGTTTCCTGAGGTGGTGGCCTTGGAAATGTGTGATGTGCCAATAATCATCTGTCAAAGGCATCAGTATGGAGAGTATCAGATCACTGGATTCCTAAAGCCCCTGAAAGCTTTATTCTACTATTGCAATTTCCCAATCTCAAATGGGAATTTGAAACTCCTGTGGTTTTGTGGGTTTTTTTGCTTTGTTTCATTTGGTTAGTTTGGGTTTTCTATTATTGCTGCTGACTTTTTTTTTTTTTTTAATATGATGTCTTAACCCCCCAATTTTCTGCTTTTTATGGCATTGCTGGAATTTACTCTGCCAAATCTGCTGAACTTGCAGCACCCTGGGAGGGGACAGCTCAGCACAGTTCAGTGAAGTCACAGGTGGCATTGGCTTAGCAGTATTTTGGTAAAAAAGTACCCCAAGAAAAATACTCAAAATCAAGCTAATCTGAAATAAACTGCTAATTAGAATAGCTAATGATGCAATGTGGTGCTTATGCACACTTCTAGCACCTGTGTGTGAAACAATGGGCTTCCTATTTATTGTCACTAGACCATACTTTGCTGATAACAGTGGAATGTGGTCTATAAAAGAGTTCCAGAGTATAAAACTATAAAGAATTTGGTAGCTAAGTGCTTCCTATGAGGCTTTTTAATTTTTCTTTCTCAGTACAACTTGGCAAGGATCTATAATCATGGCTTATAAGCATACTACAGGGGAACATTTGTTGTCTTTAAAATTCCATTTGGTACAATCTGTTATACACTTTATTGAAGTACTTTGCAGAAGAGAAAGTCCCTTTTTATTTATTTTCAAGGCATTTTCCACTCTGGGAAGAAGCTTACTTGTACATTGTACTGAGGAATTCTTATTATCCTGTTCCACTATTTCTGAATCTATCTCGACAATTTTTGTTTTTTCTCTTCCTATTAGTTTTCAAAAGCCCTTGTAACTTAAAAAGACCTTTCTATTCATTGTGAAAGCAATGATAAATGTGGGAGGATGTTCTAATAATGAAATTGTTAAGGGTTGTTTTTACTATGGCTGCTCATACTTGTTTTCTGGAGTGCAGTTGGCTCTTCTTGTGGCTTTTTTATGCACAATTATTTCACCCACACGAGAGAAAAACACAGAAGTCATCAAGTTCTTTTTCCAAGGTCTAGTTTTGATAGTACAAATAATCACCCTCCTTAATAAAGATTATGATTTCTGTTCTTAATTCCAAGTTGCATCTTGCATGACTGGATGTTTTCTTTGAATATTGATTTGCAGCTGTTAATAGATTACTTGTACAAATAACCTGCAGTGTTCCAAACAGTGCTTTATGATGCTTTTGATGTCAGATGAATTACTATCATGTTTTTTTCAATTGCTAAGATTATTTGAGTAAAATCATTAATTCTTACCTTAACTATTTTCTTAGGGTTTAAAATACAAAGTTCCTTTCCATTCTTTATGGAGCACAGCTACGAATGCCATGCTTTTAGAGGAGATAAAGTAATAACTGCTGTGCTGAGAAAATTGCAGTTTTGTCCAAGAAAAAAGCTTTAATGGGTTGTGGCTGGAACCTCTCTGTCAGCATTCAGGTTACCAGAAGTTGTGTAAGAATTGCACCAGCCCCAGATCTGTACTGACAACTAAAGTTAGCATTCCTGTCTTTTCATCTGACTAAAATGACATCTTCTTATCAGTCCA
Organism: Agelaius phoeniceus; assembly: GCF_051311805.1. Taxonomy (NCBI): domain Eukaryota; kingdom Metazoa; phylum Chordata; class Aves; order Passeriformes; family Icteridae; genus Agelaius; species Agelaius phoeniceus. Next base: position 9,138,380 of record NC_135266.1, on the reverse strand, counting down.
AAGAGATCCATGGAAACAATTTATGGTGTTCACTTCATTACAATATAGGAGAAATTGTTAGCATGGATACCACCATGTGGTAGCTCCAGGCAGTACTTTAGAAAAGCAGAAGTTGGAGGACTGGAATGGGAAGTGATTGATCTGCTGAGTATACATTTGGATTTGTTTATAAGTACAAAATGGTTGCAGGGTAACATATTACATATGGTGCATGGTCTGTGTTTCTGTAAAACTGCTTATAAATATTTCAAGGAGAGAGCCCTCGTGTTAAAGCACATTGGCCATCTGTACCTGGAAGCTGCAAAATTCCTGTCTGGCAGCTCAGTCATTTGTGAGGTGTATTTAACACAGTTTAACACTTTGCTATTCTTTGAATCAGAGGCTTTTCCATCAAGGGTAGTTACTATTGCCAGTACTCTAAGGATAGAGGTGCCTGTTTTGCTGTCCTGTGTTCTTTGAGAACCACGAGCCTGCAGTGGTGAAAGAATTTCTCATGGTGATTAATTTTCATATGCTGGGAGAATCTGTTTCATTAAGGATAGCAAGAAAACAACAGGGGATCTGTTTTGTCTTTTTTTTTTTTCAATCTTAGTGACCATTTTTATTTGAGAGAACAAGTGACTGAGTTACTCAGAAGAAGTTTCATCTATGGAAGTTTGCCGTCATTATGATAGCCAGAATTATTTCAGTTCCAATACCTCCTTTCCTTCTTTTCCTTCTTTTCCTTCTTTTCCTCCTGGGCTCTGTTCTGTCATTCCAGATCTCTTTTTCTTTGCAAATTAATTCTTTGTTTGTTTCCCTGTGCTGTCATCAATGTGCCTCCATACTTAGGTGTTCTTAACACAGTTTTTATCACATTGAGCTGCTACATAAACAAAATGTGAAAACCTGTGCTTATTATTCAGGTACTCATATTTTACAATCCAAGGAGACCTCAATGGAAGCTGGTAATAACCCAGTTCTTTTTGTGAGCTCTCAATAATATTTACTGTTATTTCCTGCATACTGTGCCAGACAGTGAAGGGCATCTGGCTGAATTTGAAGAAAGTACTGAAAACCAGTCTGGAAAGAAAATTGCCTTTCTTGCTCATATTCCAGTGTCTTTATGCCAGTTCTTGCACAGAAAAATTTTTTAGTATCCAAGTTAGCAGCTGCACAGGTTCAGAACAAGGATGTTTCTATTTGTCTGTACAAAAGTAATTCAATATTTTTCCTGCCAAACTCTTTAATAATAATTGACTGAGGGAGGGAGAGGGTTGCCTTTTTTTGTTTTTAATTCAATTTTTTATGACCCGTTGAACTCTGGAAATTTAGTATGGCAAAATAAAATTAGGTAGACTTGGATTATGCTGCTCTACATCTTCAGAGGAAAAAGGGTTTTGAAATGGGGAGAAAGAAGATCCAGGAGAAATCTGAAAATCAAACTCAGGAATTATGTATGCTATTACATTTAATTGTTTGTTTGGTTTTGGTTGTTTTTTTTTTAATGGAGAGGAGATGAGGTAGAAAAAAATTCAAAATGAAGTTTTCTAAAATCCTACTGAAAGAGAAAAAAACCATCCAAACCAGTCAGTTTGGTATTAAGGGAAAAGTTACCTAACTTAAAGCAAGTGGATAATGTCTACAGAGTTAAGGAAATTATGGTGTTCATTTAAGTGAATGGCTTGGGCAAAGAATGTCTTGCCTCCTGCAGCAGTATAGCTACTTTACTTTTGAGGGATAAATATTCTCTAGGGTAAAGCTTAATTTAATAAGAAATGGATCTGCTAAGGCTTTTCTCTGCTTCCTCTTTGCAGTGTTATAGGGGTTTGAGAATATTTCATCCCTTGAAGCTGCATTTGTGTAGGAATAAGAACCTTTGCCTCATTGATTTCAGCATCTGTAGGGAAGGACCCAACTTCTTCAGGGATTCCTGTGCCTCTGGCAACTGTGCCAAGGGCTGTGAATTCTGGAGTCAGATTCTTTGGTTGTTTTGGTTTTGTTTTGTTTTGTTTCCTGCTGTATTTTACATTGGAAAGGCTCAGGTTGAGGCATTCAGTGTTATCTGGAATCCTGGTTACAACAGAGCTCTTCTCCAACGTGCTTAACATATTTTCTCAGACAGTAGAGAGGGATCTTAATATAAATTCATAGTTTAGAAAAATGGCTACATATCCTGTTAAACTTGGCAGAATCAAATTTATTTTTAATAGCTATCTTTCATCAAACAGCCATTATAATAAAAGGTTTAGAAACTTCAATGAATGATAGGACTCTTTTTCTCAGAAGCCTATTAAATTGGCTTCAGCTGAGTTTTATTTTCCCTTTCATATTACCAGGAGAAGATGGATAAAGATTAATTCTTGTTTAATATTTGCGATTAAAAATATCTAACTCCATCTTTAAATGTATTCCTTTAAAATTATGGAGAGTGCAAGTGTTAGACTGGCACAAGGAAATTAGGTGTTTATAATCCAGCTGCTTCCTGCCCTGGGAAATAAATGTAGTGGCAAGTCAGTGCAGCTACAGGCTGCACTTGTTATCCCTTTTCAGTGCAGTGAAACAGTGCAGCTCAGCTGGGCTTGGTTAGGGACTGTTATGATGATGGATTTTGCCAAATTACTCACCCACCTCCTCCTGCTCTTCCTGGCCCTTGAGACAGTTCATTTTTCTTAAGATATGAATGTGTTTGTTGCAGTCAATCAGAAGTTCAGCTCAACAAATAATATAAGGAATCTCAAATGAATGTTCATATCCAGTGTATCTGTCCATGCACTCTTTGCTTCTTTTTTAAATTTTTCTTTCTTATTTGTTTAATTGAGTGGAGTAACTGGGTTGATTTATTTTCTTTCAGTTCCCTGGAAGTCATCAAAGGCAATTTATATTCAAAAATAAAAAAACAAACACTTCTCAGTATTTCCACTGTTAGCAGATCAGCTATCCCCTGATAAGAATTTTAGATTGTGTTTCACATAAGCATTGGGAAATACTGTTGCAATCACCACTACTGAATAGTAGGAAAAATGTAATGTCACAAGAACACTGATATGTTTTCCAACATGTTGATCTGTAAGCAAACTATTAAGAAAAAAATGCTCTCTTTATTGTATTGGGCCTATAGACATTTCCAATTTTAAATTGGAACTATTTAAAACAGATTTTGTGCCTAAACATACTTCCAACTAAGCACAAAAGGGCCTGGAAGTTGCAGTGGGGAGGGAAAAGGCTGGAGTGGAAGGAGTTCAGTGCAGGCTCTGTTTCAGTATTAGACACCTGGATGCAGTGCACAGGACACAGAGATTATTGCCAAAAAGATGGAAGCTGCCAATAACTGTGTGTCAAGTTCCTGAAATGCAATGGGTCATGATTAATTTAAATTTTTTCAGTAAAAATAAGCCACTGGAAAGAAATCTGTTATGAAAAAAATGGCCCTTTGCTTGTGCATAGTATTCTGACCCTTTTGAGATTTGTGGATTAACAATTTTTCATCTTCTGAGTTACTCTGGCACTTGGGTAAGGATCAGGTGCTTGGTTTGCATGCAGATTCTGAAGTGGTAAAAGAAACTGGAACTGAATTATTTGTGCCTCCTTAGTTCTTTGGTATGTGATTGACCAAATCATTGCACACCTGGATAAAAAGTAAAAATGCAGTTGTCTCTCAAAGACTCTCTGTTGAACATTCCTCAGTGGCTCTGCTGTATAAAAAGTCACAGTTTTGACAGGAGACCATGGAAATGACGAGGCAGAGAGGGAATGACCAATGATCAGGTAAAGAAATGGTGGTTGAGTTTGGCAACCAAATTCGGTGAGATGAAGAGGAGAACATTGGAATTGAGAAAATGGAGGCTAAAGAAAGCAAGGAAAGGTGTGGGCCTGGTGCTGGGTGCAATAGAGGACCCAGTGACAAAGCATGTGGAAAAGGCCAATATGCACAACGTCTTCTTGGCCTCAGTCCTTACAGGTCAGACAGATTTTCTGGAATTCCAGCTCCTGAGGTCATTGCAAAAGTCCAGGGCAAGGTGAATTTGAACCTGGAGAGCGCTGCAATACCTCTCACTGTGTAAAAGCACAATCAATCTTAACAAATTTCCTAAGGTCAGCTGGTACTCAAAGTGGCCACAGCACTTTATCTCTGACAACTCCACATTGCTGGAGGGTGACAGTAAATCATTAAACATTTGTGAATGTTCAAACATCACATGGTCACTCACATCTCACTAAACATCTAACATGCTGTTTGATGGTTAGTGAGATGTGAGTGACCATAAACTCAGGGGTAATTAGAGGTCTTCCCAAGCACCTGAAGGTGTATTTGTTATTCAAGCAGATAGATGTGGTGTCTCCTTTGAAAATAGTGTGGTCAAGAGTATTCTGGGGGTGGGTTGCCTTTAGTTCTCAGTCCAGAAGAAGCAGATGAGTTCTGATGTTGGGAAGGTAGATCAAAGGATGGGGCTGGCAAAAATAGGGATCATCTCCCTTCTCTGTGCACAGTGGCAGCACCCAGCACCACTGGCAGTTTTCACAGCACAGCACAACACTCTGCATTTGGAGCTGACTCACAGAAGGAAATGAACACATGCCTGGCAGCAAAAGCATCTCTGCAGGAAGTGGGGAGATGTAAGATGCAATCAATAAACTGCAAGAACAGTTAGCAAAGCACCAAAAAGCACATGAAGCACAGACAGAGTTTTGAAGACTCGGGCATGAGTGAAAGGCTGTTTGGATTGGATATGGGAGAAGGGTCTGAAGCTGGATGAAGCCCTCACTTCTGGAGAGAGGCCAGCAGAGGAAAACCCTTGACTGGGGTTTGCAGTTTCTGCCTGGAGGGATTGGACATGCCTTTTACTAGAGCTGTCAGAGGCTGAGCATCCGCAGGTCAGGTGGCTGCAGAGCAGCTGCTGCTGATGGGGTCCCAGTGGGAAGCAAAATGCTGGCCAATCTTTTAGCAAGGCCGTGTATCCACAAATAACTTAATTCTGTCAGAGCTGACTCCCTGGTGGCCCAAGCAATGTTCCTGGCCTCCTTTACTGGGCTGCAACCTGCAATCTTTCATTGGTTATATCTTCCATGTGATTTTCTTCTGACATTTTTTCTGATCTCTAGGTGAAGGTGGCAGCAGGTTTTTAAATCCCCCTCTTAGACATCTATGTGTGTACAGAGACAGTGATTTCAGTGAGCTGGGGTGCTTCATGACTGAGGGAATTTGGGAGCTCCTGGCTGCTGATGGGCAAGAAAGACAGCATAGGGAAGGGTGAGGTAATGGGGACACAGCAACACCCAGGCATGTAAAACTGAAAGAACTCAGCAGCCACTGAGCTTAGTTACATCTCACAGTTGTTTTCTTGTTAAGGACCCAACTCATTGGCCATTGAAACTGCAGACTTCAAAATTTAGTCTTAAACACGAATATTTTTATTCTGTAGAGCCAGTGGTAGAACAGGTAAGATCTTCAAGTCACACTATTTAAAGTGGAATTCTTCTTTTTTACTTTGATTGTGGCATCACAGCATAACACCCTACTTACTAAGATCTTTTGGTTTGGTCTCTTTCAAGGCTTTAAATAACTGGTACAGAATTGCATATATACTCCCACCTAAATCTGCACTGGCATATTATTAAATGCACACTAATTGCAGAAAATATTTCCTTCTTTTTCTTCTGTGGATGCACTGGAGAGTCTCAGTTCTGATTTGCTGTCAAGCTGGGGTCAGCATGACTTGAATTATTGATGAAGGACAAGCAAAGATGGTTTATCAGTTGTCCAGAACTGCTCAGCTATCTGCATTTACTCATAGTGATCTACTAGATTTTCCTCTTGACTGCATGTCTGACAGCTGGGGAATAGATTTATTCTGTGTCATGTGTGTGTCAAGAAATAAAAAAAAAAAAATTGCACTTACTCATGTCTTGTATTTTTAGCATGAGATCTTAATCTGTTATTAAGTTCTTACAGATCATTGAGTTGAACCTCCAAATTAAAACATTTTATTTTTTTACTTCTAGGAAACTGAAAAATGAGCTTCTGGAAGTGAGAAGGAAAGGCGGGAACCGCCACTCTCAGCAGGACAGCAGCAGGGTCTGTGTTCGCTGCCAGAAGAGCCTGGGCTTCATTTTTGACAGGGGAGAGCTGTGCCAGACCTGCCAGCTGAGGGTCTGCAGCTCCTGCCGTGTGCTGGGGGCTGAGGGGCACTGGAAGTGCTCGGTGTGTGCCAAGATTGCGTAAGTTGGGCAGTTCTATAACCATGTGTCCTAGGGTGACATTATGATGCTTGTGTCCCCATTGGTGTGTTCGTTTATGCTGGATATCATGTTCTGTGCCTTCCAGACTGGCTCTGAAGAGTGAAAGTTTTGTTTTGGTTTTGCTGTCAGCCGCTCCCCCACGGCTGGCAGGACACACAGACAGGGCAGTACATGGTGCTGCTTTTGCTTTTTGCTTTGCTCTTGCTTCTGCTTTGCTCCTGCTTTGCTCCTGCTTTGCTCTTGCTTTTTGCTTCTGCTCATTAGCTAGTTTAGCTAAGCAGTCTGAATTTTTGCCTGGACTGTTTTTCCTTTCCCTATTTTTGGAACCACTGGAGCCTGCTCCAGACCGGGACCTGGGAGCATCGAGAGTTTGCCCCTTGTGGCCTAGCAGGGCCTACTCTGGGCAGCAGCTGCCCCAGCACCGGAGGGACTGATAACAGAGGGACCATCCCCAGAGAGACTTTCTGAATTTGTCATCTTTTTCAGAGTGCTGAAAGAGTGGTGTCATCTGGTATTGTTCATTTTGTGTGCTGGGGGCTACTGCACAGGTTCTTTCCACTTCTCTCCAAGGAATCCTTCTTGAACTGGTTGTGGGGAGGGCCTGTGTGGGTTTGCTTTCTGGAGGGGCCTCCTTGGAAGGTTTTCTCCCAAATTTGCCCTAAACCAGGACACCATGTGTGGAGTTTACAGCCCTGGCAGTGATTTTGTGCTACCATTGTACATCCCCTTACAGAGAATACACAAGGGGAGAGGCTTAGCTGGGGCTTTTATTTGCTGCACTCTTTTCCCAATTCCAAACCAGTTTCAATGAGCTTGTTTTCCAAAGACTTGGAAAAATAATTCACCTGATTAGTTTGGTAATATGGGATTTTTTAGCTTGATTTGGTAAGATAACCATGAAGGAAAGGAGAAATGTGTCGGGCAACAAAACTCAGTTATGTATCCTGCTGTAAGGACAGGATGATGTAAGAAAGAGATGTGATTAAAAAAAGAATTGGAGGAAAGTTTTTTTAACAGACCTTCAAACTAACAGGATCAGAGAGGGTAAATTGTTTTGGGAAGTGAACCCAAGTCCCTAGTTCTGTCAAGACTTTGGTTACATAGACAGTTAGTGAAAAATTAACACTGCAGAGCATGGAGTTTAGTGTTTGTGTCTTCAAACTCGAGCTTTAGAAGGTTGCATTCATTTTAAAGTAGATGCCTTAACCTCCTCTGCATCCAGTGGGGCACATCCAAAGGACAGTGTCTCGCCTGGTAAGACAAAAAATGTTTACTTATTTGATTTGTGAAATGATTTTAAATCAGTAGGGGCCTGGATGAGCTCCGTGTGCTTTGCCTCAGGCAGTTCCTGGGATAATGTCAGTGCTGTGCCTTTCAGAAATGATGGGGTGCGAGTGAGGTGACAGCATGGAGAACAGCAAACACAATGCTGCTCTTTAAAAATGGAGAAAAGGAAAAGGGATTTGTTGACCCTGCCACACTGCCTCTAATTTCTCTAAAAACACTGAAACAAACGGTAGCTGTGTTATTTGAAAGCTGAGACAAGGTGACAGGATGAGGAGTAAGAGCTGGCTCAAGAACAAGTAATGTCAAAACCAATTTAATTTCCACTGTTGACAGGTGACAGAGGACGATTGGTTGCTGTCTTATAACTTGGCTGAAGTTAACCTTTTGATATTCTCTCTTGTTTCTTTCTAATAGGCTGACAAATTAGGGTAGCTGTGCCCTGGAATAAATTCTGCTAGTGTGATTGCAGACCTGCCTCGAAAATTGTAAAGCTCTGTTCTCAGTGTGGTTATGGACATTTCACTGTCAAAAAAACTCAAGAAAACAAAGCCCAAAAACCCCCAAACAAACAAACAAACAAACAAACAAAAAACCCCAAAAAGCACCACACATACAAACAAAAAAAACCTTTTTAAAACCCTCAGTGATATAGAGCAGAATATTTCCTGGCTTATTGCTAAATATTTTAGTTAAGGACCTTGATGCAGCAGATGGATTTGCCAGTTACACCTGCAGGAGACATAAACCTGAGAGGTGCTCCAGGCATGCTCAAGGACAAGATTGGGTTTCAAAGTGATGCTTAGAATTTAGAGAAGTGGTTTGAAGGTAAAGCAAGTTATGGCTCCCTATGGGCATGTGGAAGTGCTACATTTGGGAACAAATGCAGCTGCAGGAACATAAAATGAGAATAAAAACAGCTTCTGCAGCTGTTCCCTAGGAAAGGCTCTGGGTATTGTACTGGATAAAAGCTGAACATGAATCAACAGAATTTTCCACTGCAGAAAGATTGAGCATCACACATTGATGTACAAGCCAAATTATGGCCTATAAAATAAGTGATAAAATCCTCTTTTATGTAGAGTACCTGCCCATTTCTGTGTATAAGAATTCATACAGGCCACCTGGAGAAAGTTCAGAAGAAAATAATGAAACTTAGCACACAGGCTGTCCAGAGCAATAGAAGGAGTCACAAGTGTTCAGCCTAGGCAAGAGAAATTACCTGGGTTTTAAATCTACAGAATGTGGCTTACAGGCTGTTCTAAGATCCCTTTTTGGGTAGGAAGAGTAATGAGATACTTAAATTGCAGTCAAAGGATGTAATTTAGATGGTGTGAATGTTGACATAACTTAGAAGGATTGCAGAATGTTGTTTTACAACAGGTTGGATAAGCCTCTCTAGGGATGATGGCATCAGTAAAGATGTCCTGCTCTGGGACTGAGACATGAGTGAGGCAATCTCTCAAAGCCTGTGTGACCTCTGCTTCTCCTGATTGTGCTGCAGGGTCCTAGCAACCACCTGGACAATTAATTCTGGTTGAAGCCTGCCTTTATGTTATTACACACCACGGTGTCATTTGCTTCCAAAGTGCTGAACTTTTCAAGTGCTAACATTCTGTCCATGTTGAGTATCTTTATTAAATTGAAAGCTCTCTCTCCCCTTCATTTCTGTTCATATGCAGTGTTTCTGCAAGACTTCATGACATTTAATGATATGTAAAATGTCTTTTACATTGCTGGGAGTACACAGAGAGATAATCTTCTGTGTGGGCAGTGTGGAGATGGAAGTTTGGGAAAGGCATTTCAGTTACATCATTGTGCATAGTTCTCATTTAAATTATTTCAGTTCTGCTTTTCTACCAAGTGAGAAGTGCAGGGGGAAATCAGGATTTTTAGGCTTTTTTAATTACATTTGATGGAAGAGCTGATTAAGTTAATAGGGCCTTTGACAAGATGAAGAGGCAGAAGGCAAGGAAGAGAAAATAATACAGTGTTAAGAGTGATTTATGCTTTATAAGTAGCAAACAAAAGGTAGGAAGAGGAGAAAAATCTTTTAGCTCTGTAGCATTGACCTGCATACAGTGTTTGTGTCTGTCAAATTGGACTGCTTTACCATGCTTTCCAAAGAGTGTTGGAACACTTTTATATTTGTCCCTCTCCTTTGTCCCTTTTTTAGCAGCCTTGGTTATGTTAATGTCTGTATAGACTCCAGCCCCTGCTGAGCTGCTCCATTAGCAGAGCCAGGTTAAAGTGTTGTTGTGATGTGATGATGTCTGCTGTCACACAGACTGTGAGACCCTTAAAAGGCAGGGAGAAGTGTTTGTGAGCCCTTTACAATTTTGGTGCTGTACTAGTTCATGCCTCTGCTCCCCAGATTGTACTCAGGAGTGTCCTTTAAGTTCTATTTAAGGTGGTGGTTATAGCAGTAGCTTGTACAAGCCCTCTTCATAGTCATGAATTACACCTGCAGGAATAGGTCCAGAAGATTTTCAGAACTGTTGGAAAACCTCATGAGTACATTTGGTGTCAGAGCAGAAGGTCTGGTATGGGGTGGGAAGTGTGTTCATTCAAAGAGACAGCCACTGCACAAATTACTGCAGAAATACCATGAATTACACAGATAATCCAGAGTGGTTGCAGAAACAACTTGTGTTAATAAAAAGAATGTAGGTAATGTCAGCCACCTTCTGCCTGTTGCTTTGTTGAATACATTTTGATATTTCTTTCCTTATGAGCTTTTTGAGTCCTGCCTGTCCAGTCCTAACACTGGAGTTTGGGATGGTTTCAGAACAGTGAAAGGGCATTTTGTCACATGGCCTGGGATCACAAGTTGTTATTGTTTTAAGAGTTATGGTGGATTTATGTCCAACTACCAAAAAAAAGGAAAAAAAAAAGTGGCAAACTACAAGCTTGCTCACTTTGATTTGAAGAACAGTAATTTCAAGGTGCCAATTTTATGAGTATGTGGTAAAACATAACATTATTATCTGAAAAATTAAAAAAACCCAAGCACAACATAATAATATGATGCTGGCTGTAGGGGTGAGATACCAGTTCATTTAATAATACAGTCTCTTTGTTCATCTGTCAATCAAAACATCATCTGGCAACAAGAGAATCTGACTTCTCTAAAATAACACTTAGAGAATTTCATCTGCATTTCTCCAGAGACAGACTTGCCTGAAAAACAGCTTCTGGTGATGGGGAAGCTTGTTACAATACATTAATTACATTCTAAAAAAGAGTTTTAGTGAATTTGAGGAATGACATTTGAATGTGAATAGTGACAGAGGTTCATCAGTATTTTTAAGTATAACAAACAGATTTATAGGTAAGTTGTCTTACAGTTTAGAGTTACTGTCAAATGATATCTCCCTTGAATGTCCACAAAGAGAAAATTATTTAGTTGGATTTTGCCCCCCATGGATGCTATTACCAGGGAAAATAGAAAGTCTCAAGACAAAGCATTTACAGGTCAAGAAGGATTAGAGCTAAGTCTTCAGCCAAACTCAGTTCTCCAGCTAAGGTCAGAGAACAAGTCACAGTCCTTATCCATGTGATTTTGTTTGATAGTTGTGCTGTTGCACTATTTAATGAGGTAAATCAAGCCTGTATGTAGTGATGCACCTGAAAGAGGAAGGTTTCTGCTCCATTCCCTCCATAAAAGGAGCTGAGGTCATCAGGAGCTTTCAAACATGGGTGTTAAAAGAGAAACTTTCCATTAAAGTATCTTTTTCCCCCTACATTTTCTTAAATTATGATCACTTTGCGTTTTAAATTTGGCAGACAAAATGATCAACAAATTGAGGGAAATAAAGTTCTTCCAGCTGTCTTCTGAAAGGCTTTTTTCACACCTTGATGCTGTCTGTGCTTCCCATTGCAAGGGTGTCTAGGTATCTGAGAGCACTGAATTTATATGTCAAATGTCTAGTTAGCCCAAGTTATTACAGCAGAACAAAGCAGTAATGGAAAATTTATCTTAATCTCTGAAATAATTATGCTGTCTTAACATGTCATGAAAATTCATCAGAATCTCTTAGTAACATTTATTCCCATTAGGAGCCTAAAAATAGAGGCATTTCCAATGTTTTACTGTGCAAATGCTTTTCAAATTTCTTATAATTTTATTTTAGTAACTTCTAGGCAAGTTTGCCTTCTTTTCACAGGGTCAAAAAATTCTGTCTAATGGCCTCACAGCATAATAAAACTTACAGTGGAATTAATTTATGTTGCAGAAAATACTGTGTGGAATTTAATACAAAGATGAGGGTATGTGAGGGTATGTGATAAAAGCTTTGGTATGTTCAAACACAGGCTGAATTTTATCCAGCCTTTGGTTTTGCCTTTTTCATCACATTTTCTTCCTGAGGAGGAAGTAAAATAACTTGAGAAACAGGGATGGAAGGAAGGTAGGCTGAATCTTTTGCATCTGCTGTGGATGTGAGTTAGACAAGATGATTAAAATGGAGAGGAAACTGTTTTACCAATGTGGGGCTTTGCCCTAAAGAAATAATTGAAAGTAACAATTGGGACTTTCCATCTGAAATGGATTTTTTTATTATTATCTGGGACATTTAACCATGAAGTGCCTCACAGAAATGAGAGTGGAAAATCTGAGTTTTTGAGGGGCAGGCCATAGGTTATGTTTTGTTTCTAAACTGAGCAGAATGTCATTAATTTGTTTAGTGGGAGATCACAGAGGGGGAAGAAGCAGGGAGCTGTAACCTGCTCCCTCTCCCATGATGGGAGTAGGTGGATCAGTAATTAACATAGAAGGACTTTAGCAGATACCTGAAGGATTTATTTGGTACTCAGCTGAACTGCCTGAATGTTAATCTTCCTAGCTGTTCTGGGTGCAGGAAAGAGCAATGATGCAAAAATTGCTGTTATTACAATTTATAACACTGTTTTCCTTTTTTCTAAAGCTACTGACTTCAGCATCTGTTGAACCCCTTGGAAGGCCAGTCTAAATCCTGTTTTGGCAGAAATTACACATGCTGTTTACATCATGAGCTACATCTAACTGAGAAAGTAAAGAAATGCATTCACATACCATGATCTGCAGTCTGCATGGACCTTGGGCCCATTTTGCAAACAGCAAAGCCAAACCTGCAAGCACTGATTCAATTGCTATTCAGTAAAGCCCTCATTTCTTTTCACCTGAAACAGTTCTTTAGACAGAAAGGGTTCATTTTAATCCTGTATCTGAAATAGTGCATCTTGCTTCTATCTCAGTAGGAGAGAGACTCCCCTTGTCATAATTGCATGAAAATAACATTATTATAAGACTGTTTAGCTCTTGCTCTTCAATTTTTTGATTCAGAATGTCAAATGCAATTATTACATTCAAACTTCAAGTCAAAGACTTGGGAAATCATTTGATCTGAAATAATTTCTGTTTATGTGTAGAGCAAAAATTCTTTTAATAGGTACTCCTGACATGTATGAGTGATAAAGATAACATGAACACTAGTCTTTGTGTGAATTGTTCAGCATACATGGAAAATACATCCAATACTAGTGCACTAGAAATTCAGATCTGCAAAGCTTGGGGATTTTCCCTTTATTTGATTAGAAAGTGATGTTTTTGTAGGAATGATCTGTTGAGTAAGGACATTTTTGCAAAAAAGGGTCTGTCAGCTGAATTTAGGATCTGAAGACAGACAGCAACACTGATGGAAATAAGGATGAAGGTCTGAAGTGAGGGCTGAGGCTTCTTGTTTCATGCAGCACTCACAATGGCTGGATGTCAGTGCTTGCTGCTTTTCCCCTTTCACTGAGGACAAGCAGGGCTGGCCAGAGGGGTGAAGCCCCTGACTAAAGGAAGGCAAATCTCTCTCTCTTTGCCATGTTTTGAGACTCAGCTGAGGCAGTTGTCTGTGTTTTGCCTCAGACCTCATTCTTCTGGTGAAACCAGAGCAGAATGGGTGTGAGCCTCTTCAGACCATCCCTGGCAAGGAGCTGGCACCTCATTGGAAAGGTGGATTTTAATTACATCAGTCTAATGAAGCAGGTGGGCAATTCAGTTTGGGGTCATTACCTGAATGGGCACATGGTTCAGCTCTGCCACTGTAGTGACTGTCACACTCCTTTGCCTGCTCAGCCCTGAAAAAGTTATTTGTACCCTCCTCTTTCCTTGGGGCCCAATTTGTGTTTGCCAGCAATGTCCTGGAACTTCCTTGGCTAAACAAGAGGGCACAAGCTGTGTAATTTGGGGCTGTTTGACAGTGGCAGGTTGCAGATAGCAGAGATTATTAAGAGAAGTAGATTGCTTAGCTATCCCTTGCCACAAGAAAAAGGGATCAGCTGTTGTTGCCCAAACAAACTGATCTGTCATCTGTCCCTTCCCTGCAAAGCTCATGTTTTGAGGAAGATGAGTGTTGGGTCAGTAGTTACACAGGGATGGAAAGAGGAAGGGGAAGTCCTTCTGTGCAGTTCTCCTTCCTCACTGCCAGCCTGGTGCAGCCTTTCCCATCTTGGAGGCTGCTTTCCTACCAGAGAGAGAGGCAGCAGAGGTTGTTTGGATGGTGTGGGATGGAGTGGGGACACAGAGGAGGAGTCTGATGGTGAGCTCTGAGATCCCAGGCCACAGTGGAATGGAGGAGAGGAGGGCCCTCTCCCAGGGATGGATGCTGAGGGAGAACCTGCCTCCTTCCCTGCACAGCCCAAAGTCCTCCATCCACTTCCATCCTGGTCTCCTTCCACAGCTGCCCCAACCATCCTTTCCTTGTCTGCAGCTCCTTCAGTCTCTCCAGCCCCCAGGACTCTCCCTGAGCTCTTGGTCCTGCTATTGCAGGCTCAAATTTCCACATCAGATCACAAAACTGCTGCACAGTAAAACAAGCACACTCTGGTCCCAGCCACCCTTCCAGCCAGGCTGAAAGCCCCTGGGCACCTGTGATGCAGGAGGCACCTGAGGTTTCCTCTCCCTCATCAGTGTTCACATCTGGCCAGAAAATGGAGGGGATGGCTCTCCAGGGGCTCTGTGGCAAAGAGCTGCCCCTCCATGAACCACAGCAACCCAGGTGGGTGTCACTGCCAGGGCTGTGTGAGGAATTGCAGGGTTTGGCTGTAAAACCTGGAGCTTTGGATGCAGCAGCCTCCAATTCTGCTGGAGCCCTGGGGGAAGGTCACAGCTCCTTCGGGGTGTCAGGGCTTGGAGAAGGGTGAAGATGCTTCTCTGGATAAGGATGTGGGCAGTGTTCTGTCTGACCTTGACCAAGTTGAGTATTTCTGGTAAGATATCAGGGATGGGTGAAATCTCCATCCAAGGGGAAAGCAGCACTTGTGGAGTTTTATGGTCAAACTTGGGAGTAACTGAGGAAAAAACTGAATTTATTGTATAGATGATACTGCAATGTGATATGTCATTCACATTGCAATGGAATTTGATGGTGTAGTGAAAGGTCTGGAAGGTTTATGGTTTGATACAAAACATTAAACATGCCATAAGTCTTGCAATAAAATAACTGCACAGAGAAGTAAGTGCTGTTAGAGAATTGTGAAAATACACATTCTGAGAAAAAACATTTTTTTACACCAGCAGGCCAGGCATAGTTTCTAATGAAGTGAATCCTTTTCAGTGTTTGGAACCAACAGAAGTAATTTAAAAATTCCCAGCTGAAGCATAAAGATTTTATTTAATACCTTTCACAATGACTGAGTGATCGTGATGATGAATTATGGAGGGTTTTTCACCAGGAGTCTGCAACAACAAGATAAGGCAATAATCTATTTCTATGCTTCTGGACATGTATTTGGGATTTTGATTTTTCTAATTTTTTTTTTTTTTTTAGTGAGTCATGAAAGATGCATGATTCATTAACAGGTTAGGGCAAACTGATAATATTTGTCTTTTCAGCAGTGTCAGGATGTTATTCTGTAATTTTTAGTATTTTCTCAAGTAAGACTGCATTCAGGCATGACTCAGAAATAACTTAATAGTGAAGATATTGATCAGTGCTCTAAATCCATCTGTAGTAATTTTCATGCCCAAGGGACTGGATGATTTCTTTTCCAGTAGAGGTTTGAAAGTTTTCTTATTGAACAGGAAGCAGGAACTGATTTAGTCTGGAGCTAAATCAGTTTTTAATGTTTGGGGGTTATTAGTTTGTTTATTTGTTTTTTATTAGAGTATTCATGATTAGTAGCTTTTAACCATCAATTGTGTGTAGTGAGGCAGTGGAAATGGTGATGCTGTGCCATAATGAAACTAATTCAGGAAAAGGCAAACAACCAGCATGAAAACTTACCCAGCAAAAAACCCAGCAATGCCAGTACAGGTTTTCTTAATTGCTAGCATAGGTAAAAGAATTTGAAAACAGAAAGAGGAGCATTATCCAGAACAGCAGCAAAGACAAACTTTCATTGCTCTGAGCTACTGGCACACAACTAATTCATAGCAGCATTGCCATGTGAAGAAACTGCAGATAGGGTCAGCATATAAAACTAGAAATGAAAAATAGATATGGACTTGCAGCAACCTCTCTATAACCACGTAGGGTCCATGAACTGCTGACTCATCTGGCTGGAGCTTTGGTGGGGGAGTTTCTCCCTCAATCCAGTGTTGCTGTTTCCATGTCTCTTGTCATTTTGGAGATATTGGAAACTGTGACATTGAGTTGTTCACAAAAGACTAGGATGACAGAATGGTCTGTGTATTTACAGAGATCTTGTAAACGTGGTTGGAACACTTTTTTGCCAAGTAAACTTCCATCTACTAAAAATTCCTTTCCATTCACAAAGTAAGGTGATATTTTTCTGCTAAGAGTCCTATTATTCCAAGCTCTACAATCAATCTCTTTACACTTTATTTTAAACTGTGCAAATGTTGTCCAGAATTTGTGAATGTGGCAGCTGATTGATGAACTGCAGTAGCTTTGGTTGGCCAAGTTTGTTAATGTGTTTGTGTCTCTGGCTTTTCTCATTTTCCTCTTACAGAGAGCTACGGATAGTGACAGGGGAATGGTTTTTTGAAGAGAGAGCAAAGCGCTTCAAACAATCAAATCTTGGAACTGATGTTGTCAGACAGTCAATCCTTCACAAATTCCCAGGTAGGCACCTCGAGAGGGAGATTTACTTGTGCTTTACACGGTCAAAAACTTGTTTCTTGAGTGTTTGACTTGTATTTTATTCCTGACTGAAGTATAATCAGTATTTTAATCTTGATTTTTTATTTGTGCCTATAGAGTGATTTATGAATTACTAACATTCAGGAAAGGTAAGGCCTATATAAAGAAAGAAGTATCTCTGTGGAGATAGGGAGCTGCTGAAAAACTCACTGTCCAAAAAGGTGGAAACTCACTGTCCAAAAAGTCACTGTCCAAACTGAGAAAGTTTGTTCTCAGTTCCTGCTAGGAAGTCTGGCTGTATGGAGAGATCTCAGCCTGGTCATTTTTTTGCCTTTGGCTCTCTTATTTGTGACAGTGGTGCGTAAAAATCACTCAAATTTTCTTTTTCAACTCTGAAGAAGGAAGGTGAATTTGAGCTCCTGTGTTGTCTGTTGGATCATGGGCTATATCCAGGCTGCCTGGTATTCAGATTTTCCTTTTGCCCAGGTATCTCAAACAAGCTGCACCTGCACTTTTAGGTACAGTAAATTGTCTGTCTGTCTGTCTTGGCCAAGCCCAGACCGGGGTGTGTGAGCTGCTCTGGTACCTTGCAGGGTACCACAGGACCACTGGTGTAAGAAATTGGAGTTTTTCCTGAATGCTGATGGTTTGTACTCACTTAACTCCTTCACTCTGAACACAGAAGCTGTTGGGTAATCTGTTTCAGATGCAGAATTTATGCCCAGTTTTATCCCCTAGGTTATAAGGGGAGGGACTGGTTTACTGCCACTGGAAAAAATTCATGGTGCAAACTTGCTCCTTGCAAAATATAGACCTTTTTCCCTTCAGAAACTGTAAAGCTGGCAAGTGTGTAAGTTCTTGATATTATGTCACTAGTGAGATTGGGTATTTCATTATTTAATACTTGATAGATATATTGAAAAATCTATTTAAGCCATTTTCCCATACCTTGCTCCTAGATGAACAAACATTTTAATTATGAAAACATTCTTTCATTCAACACAGAAGATACTGTACATTTCAAAATTAAATTTTAGGTCCTTTGGTTATTAAATATTGTCACTGATAAATCTGGAAATGTAGTTCAAGAGTGGATAATGAGGAACATCTCAAGCCAAAGTTTTTTTTTATTACAAAGATCCCCCAAGGCTTTTTCATTATCTGTTTTTGTCAGTTGTTTGACGTGCTGTGTAATTTGTGCAGAAGTTCACCTTTTATTTTCCTTCTCCCTCCACTGCAGACACAGTTTCCAATACAGATGATGAAAGGACATTCAAAAATCAACCCCAAGAGAAAGAAGAAAAGCCAGATGTACCAGTCTGCTCCACAAATGGGCACAAATCTGTCTTTAGCAGACCTAGAAAGATTGGGTAAATCCTTTTGTTTTGTTGTTGTTCTTGGTTTTTGTTTTGGTTTCTGCGTTTTGGGTTTTTATTGAAAACTGATAAATCTAAAACCAGCTGTAAATGGTTGGATAGATTTTCTTTTGAGTTTTTCTAATCTTTCACATCAGCCTCAAACTCCCCAGGATTAGAAACTGCCTTCATTTAAAGGCATACTTACTGTAATTAAATTGCTGTTTCCTGGGAAATGCATCAACAATTATCCTTCAGCTATAAATGTAGCAGAAAAAAAGTCAATTTTACTTTTGGATTTTTCTTGTTTCTACTCAGAGGTAACAGAGAGTCCTTAAAGGCAGGCTTGCCAGAGAAGCAAATGCAAAAACTGCTATTTGCAGGACCTGTTTTTTATGTATACTGGCCAGTTTGGCTCCCAGGCTTTCCTTGGAGCTTCCAGCTGAGCAAGTACAGCCTAAGAGTGTTGTGTGTTACAGTGAATAAACAGAGCTGCTGCTGCTCATCCTGCAGGGTTTCACCCCAGTTTGGCTGTGCCCTTTGAGGGGCATTCACTCTCAGGGGACACAGGCAGCTGCATTGGCTGTGTGGTTGCACAGGTGGTGTCTGGATCCAGCTGGAGGCTATTGGGTGAGTGGGAAGAAAACCTGAATGGAAATTCATATTATGGCTGGAGCCTCAATGGTATTTGGAAAACTTTGTTTCTGTTGAAAGGAAGAACACATTTTTATCAGGGATCCTAAAGATAGGGCAGGTGGATGCTTTCCACAGGTTTTTTGCTTCTAAGGAGAGATGAGTATGGAATAACCTGCTCCAGAGACTCCAGAAATTAACACCAGTGATTTATCTCTCTTTAATATAGCGAAAAAGAGCATCAGAATGCCTCTGGCCTCTTAAACTACAGTGAAAAAAAGAACCAGCCTAAGGAATCCTCTATAATATACCTAGATTTTGCTCTGAGTCATGCTAAGTGCTAGCTATAGTAAGATGGCATTAAAGTTTACTTTTCTAATTCTCCTTTCATTTAAATCCTTTAAGCAAACTAATTAGTCATAGTCCCTTACAAGAAACAATTGTTTTTATAATTGTTATTTATTTTAGTGCTGCTGTTTCTTTTTGTGGAGAGAAATGTTTTCGGTTGTGGCATTCCCCACAACAGAAACTTAATCCTACAAAAATTTGGCTTGCTTTTCCTAGTGTATTTGGTGGCCTCTTTTAGAAATATTTCACTATTGTTCCTCTTCCTTGCTTGCTTCTTCCTCCCTCAGGTTCCACACTAGTGTATCTCATGAGTGGATTTGTTTTAGCAAGGCTCTTTTGGGGCCAGCTGCTACTGACAGTGTGATGGGATAACTTATCAGTCTATCGTGGTTTGTAAGGTCATGAGGAATACTATTACTTTGCAAAATTTAATTTCATTCATTTCTGTCCTATTAGGCCATGTTTTGCAGGATAAGGGGGTGATTTATGTTTTTTAGGAATGGCATGTTTAGGGCATCTGATGCATATAATTCTAGAAATATCTAATGAGAAAATACATATAGCATAATTTTCTAGACACACTTAGTCAAAAATACTTTGCTAACTATAAATGACCCCGCCCCCAAAAAAAAAAAAAGATTAATTTTCACAAGAGGCAGTTCTGGTTCTAAGCTTGAATAGAAGGAATGTTTCAGTGTTTTGATGTCTTAAAATGCAGTTTGTAGTAAATACAATATTTTTCCCCCAGCAACCAGTTTCATAGCCAGACTTGGTGCTCTGTTGACCTTTATATCCAGAGCTGTCCATAGGTTAGATTAAATTACCGGACTGTGCGCATCCCAACTTTGAAAATCTTTTATTCCCTGTTTTCAACAGGAGGGTTATCAGGGCAGTGACCAAAGGAGAAATCACCTATGGGAAGGATGAAGGTGAAAGGAGCACAGGCTCAGAGGCTGAAAGCCCAGGTCTGCGTGGAGGCAAATCGGCTGCGGGCCCTGAGAGGTGAGCAGAGCCGAGACAGCCCCTGCTGGGACCGGCCTGGGGCGGGGGCAGTGCCCTGGGCTGCTCTGTCTTCTTGGGTGCTGTCTGAGAAACACAGTTTATGTTCATAAAGCAAACAAAAAGCACCAAACAACACCCAACAAACCAAAACATTATCTCCACTCATCGTATCTTACTCTCCTTGTGTTCAGCTGGTGACCGATGTCAGCATGTTGGTTTTGTTTTCTGGATTTTAGTGGATGAGTTGTGTTCATGTTACAGAACTGAGGCTCCTTGGTTTTCTTTACTAATGAAATGTTAATTGATTGTAATTTATGTTTTCTTCTTCAAAGGCTGTTTGCTCTTCTCTGTCCATGACTATTGTCCCAGATATTTTATCATTCTTCTGGGCTTAAGAGATCTCTGCTAGTGCCTCTGATGGCATTATAAAATTCCAAGAGCAACATTTCTGGCATGTCCTACCTTCAAAATAAAGCCAAAAACCAGCTCACTATTTCCTTGTTCAGTTAGACAGCCATACTGGATGTAGACCCACATTTTTTGTTCAGGTGCACAAACCTAGCAATTGTACAATTTGGATTAACAAAACAATAACAATTTCTGCAAGTTCTAATAGCAGTTTCCTGTCTCTAAACTTGTGTTTCCAAAGAGATATGCAGAAACAAAGGATAACAGGTAAAAGGAACATCATGGAGTTTAGTATGCACGTAGATAAACTTTCTTGTACAAGGAAGAACCTGTTTCTCTGTTACCTAAAATTCAAATCCCAATTTCTAGATGTTCTGCAATATGTCTAAAGCTGATGGTGACAATCTTCTTGACAGTTGATAATTTGATTTGTTTTTTCCACTGGATGCTGCAGTACCTACCAGCCAATCCAGCTTTTAGCTAGTTTTCATTAATCATTCCAGGTCACTATTTTTTTCACTAAGCTTATTAGGCCTTCTATAGAGCAGACTCATGCCTGACTTCTATGAGACCACAAGTAAAATTTTTGCTCATTTTCTGCATTTTCATTGAATAGAATAGAGATGAGTGAATGATCTAGGAAACAAAACCTCAGGAATCTGGTGTCTGTGCTGATTAATACTGAAGTTTTGCAATATTAGTAGCTTCCTCTGAGAGTTTACCAGGATAAGGACAAAGGGATGCTTATGAGAGGTCTGTGCAGCTCTTTTTGTGTGCCAGACTACAAGAAAGTTATCATGCAGTTAACTATAAATGAAGCAAAATAATTTTGTTGGGGTGGTGGAATTCAGCACCTGATAAACTCTCTGTACAGATTTAGGAGTGAAGTAGTCTACAAAGACAGCTTTTATGTTTGATTGCCTTGCTTCACTTTCACATAAATAATCATTTTCTAGCTGTTTCTCAGAGCCAGAGTGCAAGACTTGTTAAATTAAGGGGTACTGAGTCATTATCACAACTTCTTCTCTACTTGCCATCTCATTCTCACTTAGTGAAATTGGTGTCCTGTGCCAAAGCCCAGAGCAACTTCATCAAAATTGGTAGTATTTCACCTACCAGCAGGGAAACCAAGAGAGAATTTTCTTTTTTAATGTTTCTGTTTAAGAGAAGATGTATTGAGCTGGGAACAGGAAAACCCAGGCCATGAATTCACCTCTTCTCCTGGTTTATTTTTTCTCCAGCAAAAATGTTTACTGCTGAATGCTGTAAATATTTTTGCTGCTGAATGAACTAGGAGGCTGCATCAGGTCAGGATACTCATAGGAGAAATAGTATGGGAATTTAAGGCTCATTCACACAGGCACTCCACCCCACTGCACTCAGGTCTTCTCTACCATGAGAAGAAGCCTGGCACAGTCACCACACTGTTTTTCTATTGTCTACTTAACATGTATAAAATGTGTCAAATCTCTCTCTAATAGCAGACTGATATAAGAACTAAGGACACATTTTAAAATAATTTTTGCTGTTTAAAAAGGTTTAAAAAGTGCAACAGATTACCCTTTCTTACCCTCAGTGTTCACATGGGTTTACCAGTATTTTCTAACAGAAAATGTTCCATGCAAAAATTTTCACCTGTTGTGATGTTAGACAGAAACTGGAGTCTGGTGTGCTGGTCACAGATGATTTTTTGCCACTTTTACTAATGTGAAATCTCCAAGAAGACCTGTCCAACCTTCCTAAATTTCTACATTGGTTGAAAGAGTCAGCTGGTTTGGGTCTAGAGTCATAACTGAACACAAAAAAAAAAAACACATCACCAAAAAAACTACGTAGAAACATGACTGTGAATAAGTGGGTGTTTTCCTGGAGATAGATGGATAGATGGATGGATGGATGGATGGATGGATGGATAGATAGATAGATAGATAGATAGATAGATAGATAGATAGATAGATAGATAGACAGATAGAGACAGATACACAAGGATTTTAGAGTTTTAGAGTTTCTGGAGATAGTGCTGGCATTAAATTGGCTGTAGAAGTGCCCAGAGGTGCCATGTTACTGCAGTTTCCCTTTACACCAGTGGAACAGCCTGGTAGGAATGGCTGCAGGAGTCATCTCTCCTCCTGCTGGATGTGATGCAGCATGGATTGAACAGGGACAAAAACAGCTCCTGCAGCCTGGACAAGAGCTGCCCATTTGAAGCATCTGCAGTTCTGCTAGAAGCACTGACAATACTTGTATGACTTTTGGTGTAAAGCAATTATAATTCATCTTTGCCTGTGCTTTTTCTTTCCAGGTGATGCCCCAGCCCATCAGGGCTGTGTTACTCTCACAAAGTTAGCACAGCACTTTCCTTGCCGTGGTTTGCTAAATGAGCTGCCTGGCTTTGCTCAGAGCAATAACCCTTCCCTCCTCTGTCTCCCCTGCAGAGGCAGCACGCTCTCCCTGGGCAGCAGCAGTGCAGGGGCTGCTGCAGGACATGCAAGGGGCAGAGGCAGCACTGCCAAGGCTTCCCTGGCACGCTCTCCCAAGCGCAGCATGACCGCGGATTGCAGTGGGGTAAGGGCGGCGCTGGGCTCGGGGCACCAAACGGGGACACTGGGCTGGGTCTGCCCTGGGAGCCTGATTTGCAGCACAGCAAGGGTGTGTGCTATTCACATGCTCCTTGAACAGAGAGATACATCATTCCCCCTGCCAGGATGCTCCTGGGGAAAGCAGTGAGAAAGCTCAGAGAGAGAAGAGAAAACAATTCTTATCATTATTTGCTGTGCCTGTTGTTTGGCACATGTGGAATGTGTTATGGAGATTGTTTACCAAAAGGGATTTGTTAATTGGACTCTGCTGGTGGTTGTTTGGACTGATTGACCAATTAGGTCAAAGCTGTGTCATGACTGTCTGAAAGGGTCACGGGTTTTTCTTTAATACATTAGTATAGTTTTAGTATAGTATAGCATGTAGAATAATGTAGTGTGGCTTAATAAAGCAATTGTTCACCCTTCTGAAATCATGGAGTCATTGCACCTTATTCCTCTGGCTCAGGATCGACCCTGCATCCATAAGAATGACCCTGATAGGGAAAGTCTGATTTCTGCCTCAGTTTTGCTGTGGAGATCCCTGCCAGAGCAGAGCTCCTCGTGCTCTTATCAGTGATGCAGTTTTTGGTTTGGCAGGCGTTTCTCTTTTGCCTAAAAATTGCTGTGGATGTCCAACATTAGATAATGAGTTACAGATTCTGAACTGGGAGTCACAAGGGATGGGAATAAGCATTTTTGGCACTTTGGAGCCTTGAGTAAGTGCCGTAAAATAAGGATGTGACTTTCAAGCATGCACAATCTGGCATTCCCCTACTGACTGCTAAGGGGAATTTTGCAAGTCCAGCACTTGTAGAAAATCAGGCCAAACTGATTTTAGTTTTTTCCTGGATTTGGACACGGGGCTCTGCAAAAATTATTCCATAACACAAAATGTGTGATAAACACGTTAGCAGAGCAATTCCTCTCATATGCTCTTAGGCCTCTTGTGGGGTATTTACCATTAAAGTTTGGGAAAAAGGTAGAAGAGTGCTTAGAGCACTGTTGAACACATCAATTTTCTTTCTAACTTCCAGATACATGGTCTAATATGTTGTCTGATAAAAAAATAAGTTAATGTATATGAAGAACAGTTTTGAGAGCAGTAAACAAATGAATGTTTGTTTTATTTTATTTATTTTATTTTTATTTAATAGTTGTTTTATTTATATTCTTATTGGCACATAGACTGACTTGTTTTCAAGTACATTAGGTTTGTTTGAAAAATCCATTTAATTTAGATGGAGTTATGTTATTAGCTTTTCTTTTACAGGTAGGCAAGAGGTCATGATGATATCAAGGATATTGGCTTTATTTAAGGGGTTATACTGGCATAATTTAATTAGTTCAAGTGTATTTGGTTTTGCCCTGGCTAAAATCATTGTGCTAGTACAAAACCCATAGGTTTTGTCTTTTCTTTTCTTTCTTTTCTTTCTTTTCTGATTCATGAGCTGAGTGAGCTTCTAATAGATTTGAGCGTTTCTTGTCCCTGATATTTTACTCTGATTTTTCAGCTGCAAATTCAGAATGTAAGCAAGAATTGCATCTTTGTGCTAATTTTATGCATCATCAGTGCTAAGCAAAGCAGATTAGACTGAAATCTAAATATATTCAGTAATAGACTGGATGTTAAAGGAGCTTTGGGGTTCTGGAATCTAATAGAAATTTTGCTTTTTATAAACTAATAGTGAATAAACTTAGATTTTGTATTTATGGCTTGTGCATTTTTCCTCTTGGGCAGGACACAGGCTTGGAAAATGACATGATTATTCCAGCAAGTGAAAGTGTACCTGAAGATTTAGTAAAGAAGCACTGCAGGAAACCATCTGGAACACCTTCCATTGCAGTTTCTAGGATATCTTTGTCATCAGGCAAGTATTAAGTATTTTTCTTTTTTCTGGCAGCCTTTATTATCACAGGATTATGCCCATTCTTGTGACTCTGCTCCTTTCCTTCTTAAAACATGTTGAAAGACCAAATGTTAGTTTCATAAACTTGTTCATTCTGAAAACACTTCCCTTTTACTAATCAAGTTCATACCCCTTCACAAGTTTTACATTAAAAATAGGAATCCTTACCCCAGAAACATTGGTACAACATCATTGTTAGGTAAATCACATTCTTTTAGAGTTCTTACAAGATTTCATTCACAACTGCATGTTGTTCAGTCATTCTCTGTATGAAATACTACCTGTATATAATATTACTCTGCTGCTGTCATTACATTTCACACCCACTTTGCCCAGAAGCAAATTTGGGAAACAATGTGTGGTCAAAGAACCAGCCCCTCACAGACTTCCTGTCTGTTCATTTTTCTATGTGATGCTCTGAACGAGTCAATCCATCTGTAATTTCCCCCATTTCATTGGAGGCTGGTAGGTAGAAAGGGCTCACACAGGAAGGTGCTGTCACAGCCACTTTGCAGTAGTGGATGGAAATCCTCTTTTTCCTCTCTGAAATGGGAGGCAGGAGCATCCTGCACTCTTCTGCTTCCCCCAGGCACTCAGTCAGCTTCCTGCTGGGCTGATGGGGTGGGTTTGGGTTTGTAGGCTGCTCTCTGAAACACAGCAGGACTCACTCTGTTGTAGCTGGATTTAGCCCAAAGCAGAAACCCAGAGGTGCATCCCACAGAGCTAATCCAAGGAGGCAATGCTCTTTACCTCAGACATTTCAGCTTAAAAGTGTCAGAGTTTTCCTGAGAATATCGTTCAGTGCAACTCCAGGCAGAGATGTTACAGATGGCTCCTTATTTAGGAAGCAAAAATTCCCCTGTTCCTGCTACCTTACAAAATAGAAGCTTTCCTGGTACATAAGAACTGACCTCCTGTTACCAAAGCAGATGGATGCTGAGCAAAAGTACAGGAAACTTGGGAACAGGCCTCAGACTCTGCATTTGGCAAAACTCAAAGGACATTAAGCTCAGGACAGTGATTTTTCCTGCCACATAAGCTGTAGAGCTGGAAGGAGATGAACAGTTAAAAACCTTTCAGATTCCAACCTGCAGGATCTAAAAGTACTTTCTTCCCCCTCTTCTCTTTCTAAATACATTGAAACAGTCACACAAAAGACTTCTATGGGGAGGACTAAGAGGCCTTGGAGAGAGATTTTCTGTCTTATGCTATAGAGAGGACTGAGAGAAACTGCTGGAGCTCTTGAAACTATTTCCTCCTAATTTCTGCATCAGGAACACTGCTAATGACAGAAATACTTTCTACATCCCTTTGTATCCCCAGGTGCTTGGTTCTGATGCAGATGCTGGGGAGATTTTAGTGGTGGTGGTGGTAGATGTGGCAATCACTGTGAACACTTGGACAGTGAGTTTTGCAACATTCCAGGCTAGCAGGCCTACTAGAGAAAGTCAAAATCTTGATGATCCATGGTATCATCCACAGAAGACAATCAGAGTAGATAAATAAATAGTACAGGGTAAAATTATTGCTCAGAATGCTGAGCAGCATCAGAAAGCATATTTCTTTCTTAATTTTTCATAGTGATGTTCAATTGCCATAGATTTGACAGATAATTAAAATATTGTTTTAATTTTTTTCATTAAAAAAACATTGGGATTGGGACAATACTTGTATGAAAGATGAAATGGAATATTGCTGTACAAACTATAGCCAACATTTAAATTGTTTTTGTTTCCCAGACCGTAGCAGATCTGAGATAGATTTGAGTGAATCTTTCTGTGAAGGAAATGAGGATACCCTGAGCATAAGAAGCAAATCTGTACCTAGTGCCTTAGATCAGGAACTGGTGAGTTATAAATATGGAAATGTTCATCTGGTGGAAATTCTGTTTGTTGGACCAATGAAATCAGGACTGTGTGTGTATCTATGTAAAATGTGGGTAAGGCAGGACATTCTTCCAGGGATATTTAATGAGTTTTTTAATAGTGTCATCTTCTGAGTATGTTTGCTGTTGAGTGATTTCAATGAATAGTCATGGTTCCAATTTGTTGTTAATTTGCTGGGTGTTTGAGTTCACAGATGAAAGAAACCTAGCTTGAAAATAAATTCCAGGCACTAAATTGCACATGCTCCAAAATTCTGTTAATTCATATTTGCATAAGTTTTAATTTTGATGCTGAGAAAGTTCATAGTTTAAAGGCTTTAATCTCTGTCTGCTTTGGTTTCCCACTTATCTGTATTTTTAGCAGGAAGACCCAACTTTCTCTTCTGGTAATGTTGCTTGCCTCATCTTCCTGTTGATTCTTCAATACATCTCCATGCCATTTTTTATGTATTCTATGGACTGCTTTTCCTGAAGTGATTCACAACTTCCATCTCCTCTTATGCACATATCCAAGACAGGCAATCTGCAGATGTGCATCAATGCTATAAAAGAACATCCATTATTAATTATGCATGGAGGGGGGGGGAATTATTTAAATAATTCTTCATCTAATCACAGTTTATTCTAAAGTTCCCAAACATCTGTTGGTAGCTGATGCATTTTGCCTGTTGTCATAGTCCCACACTTCCATCTGCTCTTTCCAGAAGAGCACTGGCCATGGCAGATGTCTCCCCTTCCTGTGGTGTTGAAATTTGAGTCTTGGTGGAAAACCATGTGTTGGGATTTCCACCTTTTCTTGGATTAGTAGCAGCCAGAGAATGTACCTGCAGCATTGCTTTGGGTTAATCTTTGAGGAATTAACAAAAGACCTTCCTGTGTGTCAGGTGTTGGTGGAAGAAAAACTTCAGAAACAAGTGGTTTATTTTAAAATTGTAATAAAGAAAAAGGATGTGCTCTTTATTAGGAAGCTGGAAAATAATGCAGACGAAAGGTATAAAATAAAAAAAATGCAGATTTTATATTTCTTTATATCTGTTCTGTGCTCTAATTGACTGTTACAACTTAGATATTTCTCTGAGGCAGCTGCCAGAGATGACAAATCCAGAGAGATTTCTGTTCCCTGTTTAAATTTTCCCTTGTTAATCAGAGGGGTTTTTTGTATTTCTTTCTTGCTGACTCTGAATGAAATTTCAGATTGCATCTCTGCCACTCTGTAGCTTCTTTGCTAGCATAGGAGACCTCTCTTGTGGCATAACCTTGATTTAGCTGCTCTGGAGTCTGGTGCTAATTCCCCTTTAAAATTCATTCATAAAAGGAGTCACAGATCTCTGATTTTACCCATATCCTCACTTTCTCTGCCTTATGAAACGAATTGATTGCATTCATCAGCTTTTGTGTTACCACATTCACTTAAGGTAGTTTGTCTCACAGGAGTCCTTCAGAGTCTTCATGTTCATTATGGAAGCAGTGGTTTGAGATAAAAGCTGTATTTCTGCTGGAATTTAGTTTATTTGATGTAAGAGATAAGAAGAATGGTATCTGATGATGGTAACAACAGCTCCTGCAGCCAGAAAAACCTGGAGTTACACCTCCTTTTCTTCCAGCTGAGGTCCTTCAGTCTCTTGCTCCTGGGTGATGGGAGCTGACAGCAGCACTATGGGAGATGACACAAGTCAATAGCACATGCAGATTGCTGGAATTTATCAGCTGAAAGGATGGGAAAAGATTTTAGCTACTTTGCTCCCACCTTTGTCAGGGAAACCCATTACCCATACAGAGAAAACAGGTGGAAAATTGAATGAATATTTTGCTTCTCTATCTTAGTGTTGCTTTTGATAATGAAAAGGGACAAGCCCCAAAACCCACATGGTGTGGTACAGATTTATCAAGGAGCACAGGGAACCAGCTAAATCCAGTGCTGTGTTCAAATGTGAGCACATTTCTAGACAGGTGTGAGTTGAATTCCTGACCAAGGAGTTTTCATTGCATGCTCAGCTGCTTTTTTAGGAGTAATTGGATGATGTGCATTTATAGCCCCCACTGGAGACCATGAGATTAATGTCCCACTGGCTCCAACTTTAATAAGCTAATAACAGCAACCAATTACATAGTTGCAATTCTGTAACAACTCCTGAGAAATGAAATCGTTTTGGTGCAAAATAAATTAGGGAGTTAGTTAAATATTAAAGTAAATTGTTCTTTTTAAGTTTCAGATTTCTGCTTGCAGGCAGAAATTGGTATTCAGCACTTGTTAGGACTCCATGAAGCAATGTTAGAGTAGGAATGTCTAGACCTGAAACACCCCAATCTGAAAATGTTGCCTTACTTTCCCCCCGACCCTGTTTAATTATTTTGCAGTAAAAATATAGCATTTTTTATTTTCAAGTTCACTGGTATGCATACAACAGTGTAAAGGAAAGAGTTTTTCATGTATAGAATTTCTTCTTCTTGCTCCATAGGCAAGTAAGAAAATTATATTCTTGTTCCAAATTTAAAACTAGACTACATCACCTGACATCTAATTTCAATGAGGGGAGTAGAAATTATGGGTGGAGTAGTTTGTTGGGGTTTTTTTGGTTTTTTGTTTGTTTTATTTCAGGTTTCTGGGAGATTTTTCTTTTGAATGATTCAGCTGTCTGTCTCCCTGAAATAGTTTTCTCTGTTGTGCCCAGGTCTCCTAGGGTTTTTCCTTTCATTTAGTTTAAGGTATCTATCATTTCCTTATTTCCTTTTTTTTTTCCCCTCTGTGGGATACTAACAGTGCCTTCAACAGATTAGAAAGAAAAGAGAGCAGCAGAGCAAGCTCATGGTAGGAACATGAAACTGTTTTCTTCAGTATGAAAATTTTGGTGATAGCTTGTTCTGATTTCCCTCTGCTCAATATTAGATATCCAGTAACAATTGGAAAGCAGCAATAGAAAATCACTTTTAGGTGCTTTCATATCAGTTCAGTCACTGGAGCAAAGGAGAAGAGATGTAACAGCGAGGTTCATGTAAAATATGGCAAATGTGCTGCAAGTTTTTTTATGTAAACTGTGAATTCAATTCTCCAGCAGCATTTCTGCCTGCTCTGTTTTTGCTGATTAGCACAGAAGTCTTTGAGACTCCTGAATTTGAATCCAGTATTTCTCTGGTTAGCTTCAAAGAGTGAGAGCAACTAAGCAATAGAGAATGAGGTGGGTCAAAAGGTGAGCAGATATAAGGAACTTGAAAATCTGACTTCCATTAAAATTAACAAAGTCTTTCAAAATATGCCTGCCATAAGGCTTAGGGAAACACTGAGATTTCCAAGCTATGCCTAATAGGATTATAATTGTCTGCTGGCATTTTTTCCTGTTATTTTAAGTAAAAGTTAAGAGTCCCATTAGGACCATCAATCACATCTAAAGATTTGGTTTAGATTTTAC
This sequence comes from Agelaius phoeniceus, assembly GCF_051311805.1. Classification (NCBI taxonomy): domain Eukaryota; kingdom Metazoa; phylum Chordata; class Aves; order Passeriformes; family Icteridae; genus Agelaius; species Agelaius phoeniceus. The sequence goes on along the minus strand of NC_135266.1, from coordinate 9,108,282 downwards.
TTCATTGCTGTGTTTAAATGATGATTTTTTTTCTGCATATAGGTTAAAGATGCTAAACTTTGGTCTTGCTTATTAAAACTCCAGCACCTATATGAAGCTGTTCAATTACTGATTTCCCACCTTTTAATTATTAATACAATACAGAAATGTATTTACTTTTTAAAATGCTTATCAACTGGCTTTATATAAGACATGAAGTGTATGTGTGAGGATCTTCAGTTCTTCAACAACTGAATCCTGAAACCACAGCTGTCTCTTCCCCTTATGCTCTGTTTCTGTGCAAAGATGTGGAAAATGTGAACCAAAATTCCTTTACAGGAATTTGAGTGCACCCAGCTCCATTTTCCTAAAGTGGAAAACCTGTGAACCAAAATTAAGCGACAGAGATTGACCAAATACAGTGCAGAACACAACAACTAAAGTGCCTGTTTGTCATTTAGGGCTATCTGGATGAAACTGAAGAAGATATTGATGACATAGTGGCCTCTTGTTATCCAAGAAAGCATGAACATATGACAAGTGGATTATCAACAGTAAGATCTTGGGTAGAAAACATGCATTGTCTTTCCACAAAAGACCATATTTCCTCCAGAAAGGAATATATTTCATATCACTTATCACATTCATCTTTCATTCTACACTTGAGAAACATCTTTTGACATTCAGATAGACTTTCTATTATATTGTTAATGCTTAAAGCTAAAATGCTCTCTGCAGGGCATGGAAAGAGAAAACTATTTTGCATACTCATTAGCAGACTTGCTCATATGCTGGGGTTATCATCAAATTTACATATGGAGAAGGCAACCCAAAGGTGTTTGCAGTGTGTGACTGCTCAGCTTTGCAGAGGAGCACTTGATCTTAAATTACGTTTGTCTGTGTTTGCACACATCCCACTTCCATGGAATCATTGTCCATCCCCCAGCTCAGTTTCTCTCATTCTTCATGGCATGATTCCTATGCCACCCCCATCTGGAAAGTATTTCCCTTTACTGCAGGGGAGGGGTGCTTGGGGGTTAGGTTGGTGACAGTAAAGGGGTAGCTGCACCTGATGGTAGCAACAAAATTGGTACAAGAAGGTTCTGCTGTTGATTATGCAGTCTGTTAATCACTGGGAAAGAAAATAGATAACAAAAGCAGCCTTTGGCATGTCTAGTTTATTACCATCTGCTGTGTACCTCATTTTTGGGATCTGTGGGCAACTGATAATATCTTCAGAGAGTCCTCTCTGGCCACTCTTCTTTATGGCTTTATGTGTCTAAGAATAGCTCTGGACTGCACAAAGCTGCAATAAACTCTATGTAGAGTGTGTGAGTGCTGAAGAGGATGAAGAAAGATGAGTCTGAATACTAAAAGAGAGGAGAAAATTATTGTCTTTGACAATAACCAAAGAACTGTCCTTTCTAGATTGCACCCCCATCAGTCTCTGTGCAAGCAAGGCCAAGGGAATCCCAGTGAAGCTCTTGATCCCAAAGAAATGGAGTTGGCTGAACTTAAGCTTGGTTTACACAGGGAGGAGAAAGGGCTGAGAATATTAACATCACAGAGCATTTTGATGTCTTAGATCTGGCTGTGTCAGACCATTTTTCCCCCTGATTTTTGCTGTTCACAGAAGCAGACACACCACATCTGAGCACCTGTAGCCTGTGCACTCTGGGCTAATGGCACCCACTTAGCCAGGCTGGCAGTGACTCACAGCCTCCAGTGCCTGCTGGTCCCAGGGATTTTACAGACAGGATTATTTTCATTTCCTCTGAATATTGATAGGAGGGCTGCAGGGGCTTAAGTGTTTTCTCTAATTAAGGAACTGCATTTAGAGATCCTTCCCTCTGTGCTTCAGGCAGCACTCTGTCCATGTGCTGAGTTCTGTCCTTTGCTGTAGATTTCCCTCTGACCTTTCTCTTAAGCAAAGTGCAGATTTTCCAGGGCTGTAGGTTTGAGATAATCTCACATCTCAATGCTCCTGTTTCTCTTTACTCACCATGACATGTTTTTCAATGTCACTGCATGTAATGTTAATGGCAAAGTTGTGAATGACCAGCTGCTTCTCCCTGCAAGAGAAGGGCTATTTGCAGGTTCATTTCTTTATTCCCCTTAACTGTGTTGCTAACATTTTCCCATCATATTTTTACCTTCACTTTGTTTTAAGCCTTTGAGCCTTCTTGCATAGTATATTTTTTATCCTGTGCTATCTGTCAAATGACTGTTAACTATTAAGTCACATTGAAATAATCTTATTAATGAACAGTAGACACATAATTGTATGTCCTTTCCTTTCCTTTCCTTTCCTTTCCTTTCCTTTCCTTTCCTTTCCTTTCCTTTCCTTTCCTTTCCTTTCCTTTCCTTTCCTTTCCTTTCCTTTCCTTTCCTTTCCTTTCCTTTCCTTTCCTTTCCTTTCCTTTCCTTTCCTTTCCTTTCCTTTCCTTTCCTTCCCTTCCCTTCCCTTCCCTTCCCTTCCCTTCCCTTCCCTTCCCTTCCCTTCCCTTCCCTTCCCTTCCCTTCCCTTCCCTTCCCTTCCCTTCCCTTCCCTTCCCTTCCCTTCCCTTCCCTTCCCTTCCCTTCCCTTCCCTTCCCTTCCCTTCCCTTCCCTTCCCTTCCCTTCCCTTCCCTTCCCTTCCCTTCCCTTCCCTTCCCTTCCCTGTCCCTTTCCCTGTCCCTTTCCTTTCCCTTTCCTTTCTTTCCCTTTCCTTTCTTTCCCTTTTCCTCTTTTTGTTTCTTTTTTTTCTTGAATTTGAAGTAAGTATGGCTAGTCTTACAATGAATATTTGAGGAAGTGAAAGAAATATCACAAGGGATAAAAGACACTTGAAATCTACTTGCAACATGAATGAGTGGAAATGGAAAGTGATATTGAAGAGAAACTGTATCTCAGTGTCAGTCTTTTATTTTGTGTTTTCCCAATGCTATTGCATGAAGTGTTTTAGAAATTTAAAAATTTAGTTTTCTCTTCATCCTTCATCCTCCACATATTTATGTGGTGCTGTCAAGACCCACCACATCAGTGAGACTAAAATGTTCCAGTGCTTTACTGCAGCAATAAGATATGATGCAAAACAAATATAATTCTTAGTGAGGTATCAAAATGAGACTCTGTGTCCTTCAAATGTTGTTTGCTACTTACTAAACAGAAATATGAGTATTTTTCTTAGGGATTTTACATTTAGTGTATGCAATCTCCAGTGTAAATTCTACAGAACAGAGTCTGGGAATGGGGATCAAAAGGTGAAGTTTATCAAGTCTTACTAAATTTGTATAATTTTCTTCATGTTTGGCAAGCAATTCAGAAATTGTGTTTGCATGAATTCAAGGGTCAGGTGCCATCTGTTTGTTTCAGACCTTCTATCATGGCTTATTTTTTACCCCAGCCATTTATCCCTTACTGCCTGCTTACATAAAGATTGAGGAAAAAAGTATTTAGATTATAGAGAGAAGTGTTTGGAGTAGAAAACAATTCCTCCACCTCCTTGTATTGGTATAACCTCAGTTTTTTGGGTTTTTTGGTTTTTTTCTGAAGTGGGCATACAAATTGTTGCAGGGATAATTTAGGCATTTTTAGCACATACTGGAGTGGTTAAGTTCCCTAACAGTATAAAAGGATATTTTCATGTATTTTAGAGGTGGAAATGTATAAATGGTAAAGACTGGAATTTAGCTCAAGGCATGTTAGAAGTTGGAGGAAATACATCACATTGGTTGGTATGTGTTGATTATTCTCCACTAATTTTAACCAGTCCAGTTAATGGAATTTCATACAATTATAAAAAGTATTAAAAGGACGAGCATTTTTCTTTATTTTTTTTCTTAATTAAGGATAAAGCCAGCCAGCATAAATATATCAAACCCATCTTTTTTTTTTTTTTTTTGCTGTTCATTTTTCCTACATGGGGAATAAAATTAAATTTATGGGTAATAATTGCTTATGTAAATAACATTTTTTCCTGTCTGTTGTTGTTTACCACACTGACACAGAACTGTTTATCCCTTGAGCCTCCTGTGCTGCAGGGGCCTTGGGCAGGGTGCTTGGAGAGCTGGATTTTGTCACAAACCAATTCTTTCTGTGTGGCTGGACTTTCCTTTCCCTGGACTGTGCCCTCCCCTGCAGCTGGCAGGGAAGGAGATGGATCAGGACACAGTTGGTGAGATCCTGCTCTGCCAACCAGACAAGGGAAAATGTGTCCCCCAGTATTGAATTACCATAATTTTTTTCCCAGAGAGTGACATGTTTCAATGTTTTAGTGCAATTGTCATTTGGTCTAATGAATTTCACAGAGAAAGTGCCCTTTCTTGCAAAGGCACTGATGCTGCAAACAGAGGAATTCTTAGATTTTGCCTGGCTTCAGGGAGGAGTGACATGTACATGTAAATGAGAACAAATCCAATGTACTCCATTATGAATCCAAACCTGCTGGGCTACTGTTCTAAAACATAACTTTTTTTTTTATTTTGATACAGAGATGATACAGTAATTACATTTCTATGTAATGACTTTCAACCATGCATCCTTCAGTATTGAATTCTCTCATTTGGTGATACCTTTTTCTTGCTTTCTCACTATGGCTTTGCAATAAAAACATCCTTTACCTTTCTATGTAGATAAAGATGTCTCACTGCACTTACTCTTTCTTACTACATCAATCTAATGCTCTTTTCTCTTGATCTTTTGCACTGCCTTCCTTAAAGAACTCCCCAGAAGGTTCTGACAGAAAATGGACATATTTAAATGTTCCTGAAGCAGATGGTGACACTGTGAGTTCTCCTGAATCCTTTGCTCTAGCTTACTTTTAAGTTTTCTTCTCTTAAGGTTTCTCTCTCCTTTCTCCCTTTTTGTTGAAGACTGTACCTGGGTGTCTTGCAAGGTTCCTGTGTGTCAAAATGTAGGTGGTTATACATGTTTTGGAGCAATTTTATTCAATGGCTCAAAAGGAAATGCACTCCAGATTTCTCAAATGCTTTTGGTTCTGGCAGTGTGCATATTTCTCCAGTTTTCTTTAAAAAATATTAATTTCTTCCCTAAATGTAAACTTTTGGAAGAGGGAATACTCATAGCAGTACTCTGCATTTTATGAGTGTGAAGAAAGAGGGATTGAGGGATGATACATTATGCTGTAGCAGAAAAAAATGTGGTGTTATTGATAAAAATTTTTGACTTTACAAAATATGCAGAAATGAGGTAGGGGTTGAATTTTGCTTCTTCTTTTAAAATTGTTAATGAGAGACAGGTGCCACTTTAAATAAATGTGGTTTTATACTATCTCCATTATGGGAAGTATCCTTGTAAGTTTTTCTAAGGGCTCTGTCAGCAGTTGTCTCATAAGACTCAGTAAAAATGAGGTGACCAGCTGAGCCAGAGAAGTGACTTTTAAATTTTTTTTTTCTGCTTGGAACTTACATGAGCTTACAATTTATGTAGCCTGTCTGCTCTTCAGTCCATATATTAATTACGAGGTGGTAATTTAGATTCAGTCATGTTTATAAATAGGTTTAAGTCTTGCATGGAGAAACATCTGCCTAGACATTTAAACTACTATTAACTACAGTTCTTATTCCCTTCACATCAAATCATGGCAATTCTGTTCTCTGATATATCTGTTTCCATAGCAAGTCCGAAAGAGCGTGATGATATTGCAAGGATGTAGCTTTATGGGAAAAAAAAAAGACAGAAAAAAAATTATAATTAAAATTAAATTAAAAATAAAAAACCCCAGATGTTGGGGAAGAGTAGAGTGTTTCAGCCTCTGAGCCCTTTTTCTGTTCCCCTCCAGACCAGCATCAACAGCATGGTGAGTGTTTACAGTGAGACTGGCGACTATGGCAACGTGAAGGTCAGCGGGGAGATCCTCCTCAATATCAGCTACATCTACAAAACAGGGGCCCTCAATATCCTGGTGAGGAGCTGCAGGAACCTGGCCATTGCAGATGAGAGGAAGCAAAGGACAGACCCGTAAGCACTGAGAGTTTCCTTCAGCTCTGCTGGGGTGTCCCCTGCACATCCCGCCCTGCCTGGACCCAGGCTTTGGGACTCAAGCCTGGGAATTCACAGGATGCAGTTGGTTCAAGCAGCATTTTGGTGATGGTTGGGTTTGGGCTCCCTGTGGGAAGGGCATTTTATGTGTGCTTCTTAAGGAAACATGCACCTGTTCTGGGAAACAGTAAGATTACTTAAATTATCAACCTGTTTGATACTAAAAGGGAAAAAAGTATGAAGGAATAGGCAGGCAGCATCAAGTTTCTTTTACTTCCATAAACAAAACTGAAGTATATGAGAGGAGTGATGTTCTGGAGGTGAGGATAAATGGAAATAACTTTGTATTTTTGCCCATATACTCACATTGGAAGTACCATGTTTTCACAGAATTCACAGAATCACTGGGTTGGAAGAGACCTTCAAGATTATCGAGTCCAACCCAGCCCCAACAGCTCAACTAAACCCTGGCACCCAGTGCCACATCCAGTCTGTTTTTAAACACATCCATGGATGGTGACTCCATTGCCTCTCTGGGCAAACCATTCCAGATCTTTATCACTCTTGCTGTAAAAAACTTTTTCCTAATATCTAGCCTATATTTCCCTTGGCACAGCTTAAGGCTGTGCCCTCTGGTTCTGTCAGTGCTGCCTGGAGAAAGAGACCAACCCCACCTGAGCACAGGCACCTTTCAGGGGAGTTTAGAGAGTGATAAGGTCACCCCTGAGTCTCCTTTTCTCCAGGCTGAGCACCCCCAGCTGTTTTCTAAGTTTCTCATCATAGTTTGCAGTATAATATGTAAACTCTCTCACCAGAAAGTAACAATTAATATCTCTAATCATGGTTGATCTGTGGTATATAAATTACAAATTTTTTAATTAGCTTTTATTTTTAGTATATATTTTGTCATATGTTGGTAATCATATATGACGAGTTGGTAATCATATATGACAAAAGGCAAATTATTAGGAAAGCTTGTTGCATTTCTGAGAATAAATAAATTAATTTAGCTCTGCCTTTTGTTATTCTGGTCTTATCTAACTTAATGTTTGGAGGTAAGGGCCATACCTCTCCACGTTTTGCATATTCTCTGTGATCTGTTTACACTCTTCATACTGCAAAAAATAATTTCCTCATATGTGTTGCTGATGCAGCAATGCCAGCCCTTTGCTCAAGGTGGTCATTTTATACTCCTGGCTAACCCTCTGCTCCTTGCTCTGCAGCTATGTCAAAGCCTACCTTCTGTCAGCCCTTTGCTCAAACTGGTCATTTTATACTCCTGGCTAACCCTCTGCTCCTTGCTCTGCAGCTATGTCAAAGCCTACCTTCTGCCTGACAAGTCCCGCCAGAGTAAGCGCAAGACCAAAATTAAAAGTAACAGCACCAACCCAGAATTTAATGAGACACTGAAGGTGAGAAGAATCTCTCTCTCTCTCTCTCTCTCTCTCTCTCTCAGGCTCTGATGAATGTTTCACTTGTGCTCACAGGTATTTTCTCTATATCTTCCAGTACAGGGATTAGAACTTGGAAGAAATGCCTCTAAAGGGAAGGTGTTTAAGCAAAAGCATCTAGCAAACCTAGGAGTTGCAATTTCTGGCTTTCAGCATTAAGGAAGTTTTGTTTGGTTCTCTCCTTTATGGTTAAAAATTCCATTAGTTTCCATAGATCTCTTTCAAAACTGTTGATGTTCCCATCTAGCCTGAGCTTAGAGTTGTTGAAAGCACCTTAAAGATTTTATATGCCTGATGCTGAAACAAAGCTAGATTAGAACTTTCTGTCTAACTGATTTAGAAGAGAAAATAACATTTTGCAGTAAGACCTGAATTCTTCTGGGAGGTTTAACTTATTTTTAAAGCAGAACTAACTTTGATAACAAAATGTTAGCATCTGCTTCATTATTTGTCTTCTTAAAAACCCTTGGTGAAGGTAATTTTGTGTTGCAATGGGCTTGATGTGCTTGAGGACACAGTGCCCACAGCTCTCTCCTTCCTTGCCCTTTAGCCACCCCCACCAGAGAGGCTGAAATCTTCTGAGCTCCTCACCAGCTGCTCACTCACCTCCCTGGCTCTGTGGTGCAGGTGGGAATGGGGGGATGCTGCCCCTTCACTGCCTCTCTGGCATCTTGATCTCCAAATTCCTGATTGCTCCCTTTCCCACCAACTGGAAGGAGTTATCCAGCAGGCTACCATGAAACCAGAAACTCCTTTTAGTTTCTTCTGATTTCTTTTTATTTCAGTTACATTTTAAATAAGTTTCCTGTAATAGAAGCAAATAGATGTTCCCTGGCTGGTGTACTTGGCTTGGCCTGGCTACAAAACCATTTTGCAGGCGCACACGCTCGGTCAGGCCGTGCTGCTTGCCAAGGCAGAGACTTTTTATAGCCTCATTTTTAAATGGTATAGAGTAAAATTAAGGCTTGCCTGAACTGGGAAAAAAATAAAGAATTAGATTTTATTTATCAAGTAATATAGCACTAAACATAATTGCAGGGTGAAGACAGGACATAAAATTTTCTCAGAAATACAGATTATAACAAAATGTGTGTAGATAAGGAAGGGCTGTTCATCCCAACTGAAAATCCTGTTAAAAAAAAAGAAAATAAAAATAATTAAATCTGTCTTGTATCTTCCCTCTTTGACTTTTACTCCATTGTTGCAGAATATGAGGTTTCTCACAGTGGAATAGTTGGCATCCAGGGTTAGGCACAGTAGATGTATCTGTACATAATTTGCCAACTGACCTGACTGGCTCAGCTTTTGGACAGTATTTCTCCATGTCCAGATATTGTTCCTGATGCAAAAATAAGACATCTGGGTTTCTTCAGCTAACACTAGGAGAAGGGTGAATGTCAAGGAAATAATGGGCTTTTTGCTAAAAGTAGAGTGTGCAGAGCCAGAATTCCAGATGTTTATAATTTTCTGTGTATTTGCTAGACTACAATGCTAGTCTTTTAATAGCTTTGATATATTAATATCTAGATGTGAGTTTTTAAATAGCTTTGATATATCAATAGCTAGACATGAGTTTTTTAATAGCTTTCAAACCCAACAATGGTTACTGGTAGGCTCAGTGCATGCCTTGCCCATGCTGATATATGTATTTTCAGGACCATTTTTTGTAACCTACAAAGAAAAAATTGGAAATGAGAGGCTTTTCTGGAAAGCAGTGTTAAGCAGACTCTCTTTAGGGATGAAAGAACCAGTGGGGTTTCTTCTTTTCATCAACCTAGGTGTTGATCTCCTTCTTTTATATAAACTTGTAGGGAATTAAATTGTAGGATAATATTTTTAAGCATCATAATTTACTTTATAGTCATAAATACTCAGTAAATAACACCAAAAAAAGAAAAAAGCCACAATAGTGATAGAATTTATGTATACATAAATTATCACTGGATGTATACAGCAAATAAAGATTTCACATTAATATTATGAACTTTCTGGCTTGATCAATCATGCTTGCAAGGAAAACAAATCTCTCGTTCATGCTCCATTTGTTAACTGCTCTGGGCTTGGTGCAACTGAGCTAGAGCCATAAAAGACTTAGTGGAAAATATTATTTCTGCTTATTCTGAGAGTTTCCTTTTCTCTTTTTCTATTGGTAGTATGTCATCAGTCACTCACAGCTGGAAACCAGGACCCTGCAGGTTTCTGTCTGGCACTATGACAGATTTGGACGGAACAGCTTCCTTGGGGAAGTGGAAATTCCATTCGATTCCTGGAACTTTGAAAATCAGGGTGATGAGTGGTTTGTGCTCCAGCCCAAGGTAGGGGTTTCCAGGACTGGTGAAAGTGCTGTGAAGCAAATTTAGCAAGAGTTAGTTATTTTTTTTCCTTTGGAACTTTTTTATAAAGCAGGACTTTGTAAGTGTCTAATGTGACAATTAAGAAATTTCTTATTCTTAATTCAGCAAAAACTTGCTGGTTTTAAAGTCTTCATGAAATTTTCACATATGATTGTTTACTTAAAAACAATAACAAAAAAAGCTTTTAAATAAACAGTAAATTTGTCCTGTAATAAATTCCAATAAAAAATTACTTAGTAAATACATTAATCTTTTAAAATAGCACATAAAACAAATAACTTTCCTACCATTCCCCTTACCCAACCCTTAAGAGGTTATTAAAGAAACAAGTTTTATTTTTTTCAGTTCAAAGTGCTTTATACCTTTCAGATGTGACAAAACAACTTCTTGATGACTCTAATTCACCTTAACTGCAAAGGCACCAGAAAAAGCTTCTGAGCCAGGAGATGGAGAAGTCTGTGAAGCAGAGCATGCCCTGTGCTCAGGGGAGGGCAGGGTGACTTCTGTGCCCAGGGCTCCCCTGCTTTGGTGAATGTTTTCAGTTTTGGAAGAGATTCAAAGAGCTGTTGTAAACTAGAGGATTAAAGGCTTCTCTCTTGCTTGCCCCTGCAGCAGCCACAATCCCCAGGAATTCCAGGGGTTTAGAGTGACATTAAAGTGTATCTTTCTAATTTCAAAAAAATATAAGTTGTGCAGCTAATATTGTCAAGGTTGACTAGATGATTTGTTTTTTTTATGTTCATTACATTTAAGGAAATCATATTATCTTTTGGGTTTCAGGAGAGAGTGTTTAATTTCTGCCTTTCTATCAGGTGGGAGATGGACCTATTTGCTCTGTAATTAATTTTTTGGTAATTTCTTTAATCCTAATGGGAAAATAACCAAAATAGTCATGAAGCTCTCCTGCTCAGGAAAATAAGTAATGAGTCACTAAGCATTTCAGCCAGTCCAGCTGGAAGGTGGTGTCTGATTATTTCCAATACCATTAAAAGGATTTTTAAATTATTTTACTGTCAAAGAAAGCAAACACAGAATTGGCCTTGTCTGCCTCCTACGCTGTTACCAATAATGTTTCTAAACTTAGAACACTGCTGAAGTTTTTGATCAACAAGGGTGATATTAAAAAAAAAAATCAATTACTACTACTAAAAGAAGCAGTAGTTAATATCCACACAAAAAATACACACAATTCTCCTATATGGACCCCTGATAGGGACAGGAATGGAGGAATGGTAATCAAACATTTTCTGGGATTTATTACAGTGCTTTGTTTGTTTTATCATGAATCATTTGGCTGCTTTAGTGAAAAGGCTGGAGACTTGAAGATGTGTTTCTTCTATGAGCATTGAGACATCTCTTTTCCAGAGGAGGGTGATTAAGTCAGAAAAAGCAGAAAAATAGTTCTGTGGCTAAAGAGAGGACAGAGTATAGATAGAGTCATGTGGGTTTGGAGGAGAGGCTGACAAATTTTTTTCTGGCATTAGGACTTACACAATTGCTCGTCCACTAGTAGAACTAAATAAAAAATAACCTTTGATGCCTTTATGGGAAACTTGATCCTAAACTTGCTTAGTTTAGGCCAAAAGTGAGCTGCCTGACTGGCAAAATGTAGATGTGTAAATTATTCCACAGCCATTTACTACAGGTTTTCTTTAGTCCTTTGTTGTTGCAGCTGGCATTGGACACTGGGGTCAGACAGGAGTGTTTTTCTCAGTGTGTAGAGCAACACAGCAGTGCCTGTGCTGCTGTAAAAATGCTTCAAAGCCACAAAAGGGCCCTGTTGCTGTGGCTAAAATTCTCTGTCCCATCCTTGAGTGCAGACTGAGCCCAGTGAGTGGTCAGTGCCTCAGCCTGGAGTCTGTGAGGTGAAGGCAATGCTGACCCTCTGCACACACCTTAGGAATTCCTGGTGGGGTTTTTCTGCTTTTTTTCTCTGGGCAATAGAATTTTGACCTTCGTGGGATGTCAGGAAACAAGCTGAATACATTTCATAGAAGGTCAGACATTCACAGGTCAGACATTCCTCCACAAACTGTTCTTTAAAGGCTTCTGTGGTGCCTCGTGTGCCTCCAGCAGTGCTGGAGGATCCTCTCCCTTTATCCATGTCCTTCATCCCTGTGAAGAAATCAGGAAGATTTCTTCATTTGTACCCAAACCTAAGCACTGAGGCATGTACAGAAATCACATCAGAGAATCACAGAATGGTTTGGGTTTGGAGGGGTCTCAAAGATCACCCTGTTCCAATCCCCTGCCATGGGCAGGGACAGCTCTCACTGCACCAGGCTGCTGAGAGTGGTCCCAGCTCCACCAGTGAAGTCAGAGCTCCCTGTGTTGCATCCAATGCTTTTAAAATGTAATTTCCAACTTCTTGCAAAGTGAATGGAAGTTCAGTACCCTGCCAGTGATATTATTTTAAAATAGATGGACTGCAGAGCATTGGTTGCGTTCTTCTGGGTAAGATTTAAACATTTATAAAAAAAGATGCAGAAATAATAGCTGTGTAGAAAAGAGAAAGGACAGTGGGAATAACAGTTTTTAAGAAGTTTTTCTGTTTCAAAGCTGCACTCTGCTCTCCCTCACCTTCATTCCCTACACATCCAGTCAAAGAGTGACTCAGGATGGACTTCTCCAAAATCCATGAAACTAATTATATTTTAAATCCTGACTGGTGCAAATAAGGGCTGACTATCAGCTTAAATCAGTTATAGTTTATATACTCAGGGGTTTTTTTTGCTGTTGTTTTTTTCACTTACTCATGCTAGATAACTCTCTCTTCTGTGTGTTCACTGAACAGTGTCTAATGCCCCATGGGTTTATTTTTCTGAGAGTTTGCATTCCCAAGCTCAGAGAGTTTTCTAAAATGTGATTGCCTCCAATTTGAATGTCTTATTATCTGAAAGTGGGCTGATACATCTTGATGTGTTTAAGAAGTGTTTAAAGCACTCTATAGATTTATTGCTATATTTCAACAGAATTAAAAGAAAAAGTTGAATGATTAACCTTGGCTGGATTTCTGGTTGGTTTGGTTTTTTTCCTCTTCAGGTGGAGGCTGTGACAGATTTTGGGCTTCAATACAAAGGAGAACTGACAGTGGTTTTACGTTATATTCCCCCAGACAGAAACCTAATGCTTCCTCTGGGACAGTTTCAAGGTAAAACAAACATTAATAATGAGGATTTTAAAAATCATGTGATGATGATGTATTAAAAATCCTCAATTAGGGTGAAGTAATGGTACTGGTGAAGATTGAAATCATACTTTAATATGCTCATTTGTAGAATCACAGAATGTTAAGGGGTAGAATGGACCTGAAAGACCATCTAGTCCCAAGCCCCCTGCCATGAGCAGGGATCTTCCACTAGACCAGGTTGTTCAAGGCCTTATGCAACCTGGCTTCAATAGTTATGGGTGAAAAGGAAATTCTGAACCATGTGTATGTTTCTTTTGCTTCATCCTTTTCTCTTACACTGAACTTAAGAAGAGAGAATGGAAGAGGAATATGCAGTCAGTGGTTGATGCCTGGCTCTGACTTAATTAAAAAAAAATCCAGACATTAGGTAACATGATCAAGGGAAGCCACAGAGAAATAAATTGTCTGCATTGTGGTCTGAGAGTTCTTTTCTCAGCTAGTTATATACAGTGCTTAGCTGATCAAGTAAGAGACCTCACTTAGTTCTTCATGCTTAATTCACATGAATCTGTCTCCTCATTTTCACCTATTTTTCTCACTGCTTTTCCTCTGCTCAGTCTTACTGTATTACTGCTGCAATTTAGTCCTGTAAAATCTTATTTGAGATCTTCAGGGTGAGCCATTATTTTCATCAGCAATGAACAAGGGAGGAGAGTTACTCTCTCTTTGCATTGTGTTAGCATGAGGAACAGCAATCCTCTGAAGTGAGAGCAATCACTGGGCAGCACCTGAGTGCACATGGATATCCCAGATGCAGGTATATCACTGTCTCAGTGATAGTATTGCTTGTCAGCATTTCCATTGAATGGATTAGATTTCTTTCTTTTCCTTTTTTCTTTTTTCTTTTTTTTTGACAGATGATATTCCCTCTACTAGTAGTAAGGTTTACTGAAGGTTTGCTCCCTTAAAAGTTCATTGTTATCAGCTCAGTCCAGATACAGCCTGCATTTTTTAAAATTAGTACATTTTAACATCATCCTGATGATTACTTTTAAAAATCTAGCCAAGACCATTTACATTTTTAAATCAGTCTTTATTATTATATTATAATATATATCATATATCAGTATATTATCAGGATATTATATCAGTATATACTGATATATCTATTAGATATTATATTACACCTATTAGAATGTGCTCAGTGCCTCAGCCTGGAGTCTGTGAGTATATAATATATACCACAATATAATTTCTGATTGTAATTTTGCAACTTTGTTCTATGCCTAGGAAAGAGAGGCTTCAAAAAAGGAAAGAAAGGAGATTCTCATCTGCCATCTGGAGGCATATTAGAAGTCCTCATCAAAGAAGCAAAGAATTTAACAGCAGTGAAATCAGGAGGCACATCTGACACTTTTGTTAAAGGGTTTGTGGGGTTTTTGTCTCCTTTTTTTAATGACTTCACTGGATCTAATTTAAGATTTGTGTCACATGCCTGTAAGCATGTGGTACACCAAAATTTTACATAGTATGACAACATTTGTGTGTTTTTTTAGACATGCAGCATTTTGTGTTGGACACTCAAAATCCAAACTACACAGAATGCTTGTGTTTGAAAAAAATTAACCAAATCCTGCATCTCTCATTATAATGGATTTCTCATAAATGTAGGATATGCATTATAAATGTTACATTTAGGAACTAATAGATATCTTAAAACATTTTTCTTTGCCAGTTTTTGCTCTGAATGCTAGTTTTCAGGCTTGCTGATTTCTAGATATGTTCCAATTCATACTAATGGGTGGAGTGTTGTTACTGAACAGGGTCCACAGGAAACATCCTGTCTTTAATTCCCTGGAGGAGCTTAGAATTTATCTTGATCTTCTGCTGTGCTTAAAATTATCAGTCAGTCATACATTTTAAGTAGAAAAAATAATTTTAATTCCTTTCTGGACAATCTCTTCTTGCACTTTGAGATAGACACTGGACAAGATGACTCCAGAGAGGTCCCTTCTAGCCAATGTTTTTATGACTGTCTATATTTAGCCTCACTGAAACAAAAAGTTTTTGTTTGACTCCTGGGGCAAGAAGACCTAATTCCAATTCTGCTTGTGGTAACTGACACTGTAGGTATGAGAACAAATGGAGCACAAATGCAAAATAAGCACTTGAGGTAGATGTTTAACATAATACCAGTGGGGAGATGGGGTGCTGATCCCATTTGAGCTTCTACATGATTGTTATACATTATGAATACAATGTGAAAATCCATTTCCATATTCACTTTCCTTTATCTCCCAGGTACCTGCTCCCAGATGACAGCAAAGCTACGAAACACAAAACTCCCATAGTAAAAAGGAGTGTGAACCCCCAGTGGAATCACACCTTTGCCTTCAGTGGTTTGAATTCAGGGGACATAAGGAATGTCTGCCTGGAGCTGACTGTGTGGGACAAGGAGTCACTCTCCAGTAATATTTTTTTGGGAGGTGTCCGTTTGAGCACTGGAAATGGTAAGGTCCCATCTGACTCGTGTTGCTTTTCTTATTCTGCTCTCCTCTTTCCTTACCCCACCTGATTCATGTGTATGAAGAACAGAAATGTCACTGAGTGTTTTGAAAATACACAGGAAGTTGTGGAATTTGAAAATGGAGAAAAGGCAACATGTGGATAATCTGTAGATGATTTAGTTCTTTCCTCCATGGAATGAGACACAAAAATTATGTGCCCATTTGTATTTCTGCACAGTCTAAAAGAACTGTGAATACCTTGGGAAGCATTCCTTAGCATCCCAGTGAGAGGGAGTCAGCTACTTCTGTGCAGCCTTTCTGCTGGCCATGGTGTGAGCTAGAAGAGGTGTGAATCCATTCCCCCTGTGCTGGGAAAAAGTTGTTAGTGGTGCAGTGTGGGGAGGTTTATGAGCCTCTGCCCATGTGCCTGAAGGTGTTCAATGACAAACTGGTGCTCTCCAGGAGCTGCCTGCTTTCAGTGCAACTCCCTGTGTGCAGGTGCAAGTGTAAAGTGCTCATCATTTCTCTTGCACACCGTTGTAGTAAATGAGGAGTGATGTTATCCAACTGCTCCTAAAATGGCAAATGCCCATGTTTTTACAATTGCCAGGTGTGAGCAATGGCAAGGAGGTTGACTGGATGGACTCCCAAGGGGAAGAGCAGCACCTCTGGCAGAAGATGATTGACAGCCCAGGAGCTGCAGTGGAAGGGGTGTTGATGCTGAGATCCAGCATGGGGAAACGCAGGCTCTGAAGGACTTTAACTGTGGGGGTGCCACAGCTGCTCCTGGCTTCAGGGGTGTCCAGGCTCTTGTCACTTGGCCCATTTGAACCTGAGAAGGGTTGTACCCTTTGCCTTGGATATTAAGGCTCTGAGTGAGACTTTAATGCATTCTGCACTTTCATGCACACATTCCTTACCCAGGCTTCTTGTGTGAATTGTTTCTCCTGAAGCCAGTGAGAGCTGGACCTTGCACAGAGATCAGACTGGCTTCCTCTGTCCCCTCTGGTGGCTGGTGTGCAGCTGATGAGCATTCTGCCTGAGGGCTGCTCAGAGTGAGCAAACTCTCTTGCTGGTCATTTAGTGAGTGATGCCAGGTTTACGAATCTCCTTCTGGCTCAGGGATGGCCCCAAAGGCAGCAGTGGCACAGAACAAGCAGATTCAGAGTGAGTCTGTGCTTTGGTGTTTGTAAATCAAGAAGCCATAATGTTCTGAAGGACAACAAACAGTGTTTGTTCATCGTGTTTGCTTGTTGGGCTGTGCAGTGGTGCAGCACGACAGGCTTGGGACCAAAACCCAGTGTTGCACTGCCCTAGAACCAGGCAGCAGTGAGCTGCTGGGCAGTGCTGGTGTCCTGGCATCCTCTGGGTATTTTAATGCACATGTATCAAAGGCAGACTTGGTTCAACGTAGTCAAAGAGCCTCTAATGAAAATAAATCATAACAAATCCTCAAACAGTTTCCAGAACTGCATGATGCTGCTGTTTTTCATTCAGTTGACAGCTCTAGCCAAGACCTTCTGATGTCATTGAACAGAGGGAATATGTCCACATGCCAGTCCCCATCTGATGTGTTGCTGAGATGAGACACATGCCAGGTTTGGACAGATTTAGCTAAAACTTGATTCAACAGATTGTATAGAACAGAATGGGATTAAAGCACATGCCAAAATGATTTGCATCACTGTAAAATCTCCTCTGAATGGGCTGGGGTCCCATTCAGGCCCATGCACATTATTTATAATCCAAGTAGGACATTTTTGCTCCTGAACATCCCCCAGTGGATTTAATGATGAGTGGGTCTTGGCCAATGCAATCATTAATCTTACTAACCATGACAATTGTTCAACAGTAATTTTGTGGTCCTCAAGGTGTAAGACAAAGGAAGATCAGGAAACTGAGTGAAAAGCATTTCCTCTGACCTTTCCACAATTAGAACACAGCTTTCTATTTGCACTGGTAAATTCACCTATAGCTATTCCTACATTTTTCCCCCCAAAAGTTTATTGCAAGGAATCTAGATTGAACAACAGAATACAATCTGGTAGCTAAGCAACTACAGCTGGAGATTTTTACATCTGTACTTGTCCTAGTGTACAATTAAGTACGTGTATTTAGAGCTGAACTCAAAACCTTAAAATGTAATATTAATTTTTCTCTTTTTAAGATATTTTATGCTGGTTTTTGTTGGAGTGGCTGGAAACTGCAGGAAAGTTTACAGCCAGTCTTTTAAAATCATAATATTATTGGATTTTAAAAAAGTATTTATTCATGTTGAAAACAGTAGTTTTAATAAAATTATTTGTTTCATTATGCATAAGTTATTTCAAAATTCTAATATAACTTTCAAAAGTCACTGGAGGTATTGCTTGCCCAGTTGGAGACTCGCCCTTTTCAGAAATTACCAAGTCATCTTTGAAACTGAAAATTTTCCCACAAAATCTTAGATTGGGAACCAAACATCAGTGGTTACTCAAGAAAACTGACTTCATTTTCCTTCTTTATCTTTTCTTCATTTTTGTCTGAAGTTCAGCTGAAATTGGGCAGTGAGGGCAGTCTAGTTTGGTTTTAGCTGACTTTTAATTTTTCCAACCCAAATGATTCTGTCATTCTACAAATCTGTGCCACAGGTGCTGTGAGATGATAAATTAGAGCACAAATATCAAGCACACAACATTTTATGACTTTGTTCTTATCACCATAGTCTGTCTTTAATATTAGATTATTTTTATCAGTATCTTCCAAAGTGACCAAACCTAACTTTTGACACCTTAACTACCTCTCTCTTTAACAGAATTGTTTTGAGTTGTCTTGGTTGTTTGTACTACAAACCTGAATTTATTTTGGGAATAATAATATTACATTGACATGTAGTCATAAATTTGTTTTTTTTTCCTTTTGCTAGAAGTTGTTTCAAACAGATAAACTTGTTGAATGTAAAGAAAATGGTTCCTTGAGGTAACATCCCAGCTTAAGTTGTAGAGGAACATTGGTCTGTTGAATAGTTTGCTTTGATTAATTTTGATGGTGAAAATGGCAGGGACAGTTGTGCAGCATAGTGTCACTATAAAAGCTGTCACACTCACCAGAGCCTCAGAGAGATGATGAGCATCAGATAAACACCAGAGCAATTTGGAAAGTTTTGCTGCTCTCTGATGTTATCAGCCCATTTGTAGGAATCATCTGATTTATGGAAAATGTCACATTTAATTATGTCTCTCATCTCTTTGTTCTCTTCTTCTGTAAAGATGGTTTATGGTTTGGAAAAAGCACAAGATGATTAACTGCAGATGTGATTTCTTGTTTCCCGGATATTTGAATTAATTGCCCAAAATTGTGCGTCATCATGCACTGTGTGTTACCAGGCTGAACAAAAAAGACAGAAAGCCAGGAATTAGACCAAGGCCTTCTTTTTCTATCTGTATTTATAATATTGAAGGTGCATGAATGGTTTATTCAAAGCTAATTTTCGGGAGGAAATGGCCACAATTTTAACGCTGATTCATAAACTCGTGCCCTGAGTAAACAGATACAGCAGAGCTGATGTTTCTGAAGTCTTTCTCTACACAGACCTGAACAACTGAAGCTGCATCAGTGGAGAAGAAATCTGCTCTATGGTGGGTGCAGAAAATGTGTTACAAAACACATTTTACTCTGCTACATATTTTTCTAGCAAGGTTTGTGATTAAATATTGAAGGTTCAACCCATTAAGAAGAATAAAAGTGCAACTTTAGCTGTAAAAGGTCAATTTGGGCCAGTAAACACATCTACAGACAGTGCCAATAACTATCAAAAAGAGCTGATGCTTTTTGATAGGCTTTCCAGGCCCTGACAGCAGATTTTGGCATCCAGCCCTGCTCTCTGGTGATTTTCTCTATCAGCTGAATGGGGACTTCACGCTTCTAAACCTCCTTGCATGTTGAGATTCCAAAACCAGATGAAATAGGTTTGAAATGTCCTTCCTATCTCCTCTACCTCCACCATGTTACACTTGAGTGAGGTGAAAGGAAAGCTGCAAAGACCAGGGGCTGCTGTTGCCACCTTCCTGTGCTAATCCAAGTGCCACTGCCCTCCTTGGATGCCTTTCAGATGCCACATTTCCATCCTTCTTTTCCAGCTGTAATGGTTTAAGAGAGAAAGCATTAGGATGGTGAGCATGTTTTGATCATGGTACATTAGACTGGAAGCTTCTTCTTCTGTGCCTCTCCAATGCAGATTATGCTGAGGCAGCATGAATTAAGCATTTTTATATATTAATTTTTGATTTTTCTTTTCCTGACTGGTTAAGCTCTGCTAAATGCAATTATTCTAAACAGTATTCTGCAAAATATCAACTCAACTCTAACAACACAGCAGCCTTTGAGCATCCACTGGTCCTAACAGATAAGGAGAAGTAACAGCAGGGTTGCATTTTAGTCTGGTGTAATTTTGACTTCTTGATGGCTCTGCACATTGCCAAGCTCCAGGAATGTAAAGTTTTGCAGGTTTTTTTGTAGCATCCATGAAGAGAAAACCTGCTTGGGTTTCTTACAGCTTTGGAGAAGAGACCAGAGCCCTGTTTCCACAGCTGTCTGGTTTGTGGGCTCACACAAGATAACAAGAGTTGTACCTGAATCTTTGCAAGGGTTTCTCTTCCCTTCACCCCTCCCTTCAGTTCAGCAGCCTGACCAGAAGGTTCTCCCTGGACTCTGATCCCCAATATCTGGGAGGAGGCAGCATGCACAAGTGATGGGAGAGCCCCACTTATTTTCTTCTATATGAGGTTAAGACTGAAATTTTCCTTTGCTAACACAGTTTTTCAGCACTTTGCCACCATGACATAAACAAGTATCTTCTGAGAGCTGACCCATGCACTTTATAAACTATTTTTCCAAATAATTAGTTGTTTTTTTCTCTACCCCCAGAAATGTTAACGTTTGAGAGCCCTAGTGAAATGATGGTGAATTCCAGAACAGGATGCAGACTATTATGTGCAGTGATGCCCTTTACCACTGCTCAGCAGGAGATGCTCAGAAGCATGCTAACAGACCCTTACCACTGTGCCCATGAATCTCCTCCCTGATGATTCCATGTTTTCAAATGCTGTTTAATAAGTGATAATACAGTGTTAATTATACTGTGTATATTAACACTGGAAACTGAATCTCAGCTTGCATTTTAGGTGACTTTTTAGGTTGTTTTTGAAACTCACCCTGGCTGCATCTTGACCTTTTATTTAGATTATTTATTTCAACAACCCTACTTTGTGGCAATAACATTTACATGGCTGTGTGCTACTGCTCCTGACAGCTCTCTGTATATATTTGAGAATAGTTCTAATTGTTGAGGTTTGCCTAAAGCCAAGCATAGTCATTTGTTGCAGCAATTAGAGAATGTCACATATCCCTCGTGCTGCCTTTGTTCTGCTAAAAATCTGTTGCTAGCCATTTGTTTAATCATTCTGGTGGACATGAACAGTAGTAGCAGTAAATGGCATTGCAGTATGTTAAGTTTTGCCCAAATTGAGACAAAGCAATGTTTTCTGCTGAGAACATTTTTGTACTGTGCATTGTTCATTGTTTTGTGGACAAAGATGGCTGGTAAGACATTTACAGCTGTTGTCAAGATTTCTGTAATGTCTTCTAAATTAAAATACTGAAATGCTGCTGTGTCTTTGTCTCTCCTAAAATGAATTACAGGAAACTATGTCTCCCAGGAGTATCCCATATTATCTCACTGAGGTAAAGACATCTCTTATATGTGATGCCTAATGCAGGGGGCCTTGCATGTTTTTGGAGGTGAGACTCCATTGATGGTGTCTCTGTCTCTCCTTTTCTTGTCTTAAAAGCACTTAAAGTATAGAAATTAAACTATTTTTGATTTCATAAGCATTACATCTGATTTCTTTTAAATATGCAATTCTAAGGAAAAGGAAAATATAGCATTCTCTTCCTCCTTGCTATAAAATTATTTTACATGTATATTAACTCTGCCTGTTCACCAGGTCCTCCCCTCCATCTCTGAATCTCCTGCCTCTTCCCTAGTTCAAGGTCCTGCCCACCTGAACATCCAGGTATGTTCAAAATGCATATTTTCTGTAATTTCTGGTCCTGATTTCTTTTAAAATTATTATTATTATAAGAAAAATCAACAAGCATTCGATCCCTTAATTTACACTTTCAGCACAGTTGTGCTCACTTCAACTTTCCTCAGAGCTGAGGGCTCTCTCACATCTTCTTGTGGTTCTCCTGGGCTTTTGTGTCTTGCTGTGCCTTCCCAGTGAGAAAGGGGGCAAACCCTGGGCTCAGGGCTTGTGCTGCCTCTGGAGCATTCTGAAAGCCTGGCTCAGTTCCTGTGCCCAGGTTAAGGGGAGATGAGCTCTGCAGATGAGCTCTCAGTGCTCTCTGGGAGTGGTTTGAGCTCAGGGTCTTCTGCCCTCACACCACTCTTGTCTGGCTCATCCCTGTGCTGGTTCTGGCCTTTATGGGCAGGTCAGACACCCAAAAACTGGAAGGCAGCTGCAGGTAGGGGAAGAGCCCCCCTGCCATTTCTCTGCTCTCTGTACCTTTGCTCAGAACTGCACTCAAGGACTTGCTTGGGGGTCTGGAAGACATCTCTGTCACTCCTGTACAACTGAACATTAGTTCCTCCTCCCCTTCTCTTGGAGGTGATAGATGACTAATTATCCTTGTAATTATCCTTAGTATGGGCCATGCTAATTATTGAAATTCAGGTTTTGGTTACTTTCTGGCTGCCTGGGTGGCAATGGGAGGCATGTTGGTGACTAGATGTGCACTAGCACATTCTGCATGGACACTGGCATTCCCATTTGCTCCCTCTGTGTTTCACAGAGCATGCAGCAGCTGGGTCACTGCTTGGAAGAGGCCAGAGAAAAAACACATGTGCTCTCCTCATCTGCCCATGTCCTCACTGGCTCCTCCAGACCAGGCAGCCTTGCTGCTCTCTGCCTTCCAGCACCTGCAGCTGATTTCCCACTCTTCCCTGCACCAAGCTGCCATAAAAATGTCCTCCAGCCACAAAAGGGGAGCGAGAAATGGGCAGCAGCTGCATGGCCAAGAGGAGCTGTGCCACCTCCTGACAGTGTGAAGCACTTATTGCTTCCTGTGGATGTACAGCAGGAGCAGAGACTGTGGTGAGTGGCTGGAAGTGATCAAGCACTGAGATTGCACAGCCTGAGCTCTATTATTCCCCCACCTCAACTTAAAAAGTGGGTTGTGATCATTAGAGTATTTAAATACACTCCAGGTTACTCTTTAGGCTCTGCATTTTCATTAATTATGTGATGCAGTCTGACTCATGCTCTTATGTAAGCACTGAGCTGTAATGAAGTCCCATGTTGTGGTTGTTTAGAGCAGAGCTGTGAAGGATCACTGGTGTTTTCATTAAAACACAACACTTTCTGTCCCAGAGGGCTTTGAACTTCAAGAATAGGGATGTGCAACTTCAAATTTGTCTCTCTTCTGCAACTGTAGAGGAGGTGTGTGACAGCAGGGATTGTTCTCATCTAATTAGGTGGATTATTAGGTAGAATCTGGGGAAAATCAGGCCATTTACAAAATTGGTTTTTTGCTGAGAAACTGCTGTCTCCCACAATTTATCTCAATAGTTTTGTTTGTAAAAGATGCTGCATGTCAGGAACAGTAATTCTTTTCTCATCTGAAATAATTGAAGTCATCTGGTTCATACTCAGAACCTCCAGATTGATGTAGGAACCTCCAGCCCATGACTGTATCCACACACTGTGATGTGTCACTTCTCCTGCAATGAACAGCCTGGAGGTGGGATGGAAAGGGTAAGGCTCATGGCAGGTCTAATATTCATGTTTTCAATTAGATTTGCATTTTGACAGCTATGGTAGGATTAGAGCTATAGCAAGAAGAGTTGGGAGTATGAAATAGACTCCAGCCATTGTAACTTTGAGGGAGGAGAATTTTTTGTGAAACCTTAAAAAAAAAGACGTGCACTGGTGTAGATACTGAACCTTGCTTATGCAGTGTTATTTTTCTGGGACCAGAAGTGTACAGGATGAGTTACTGGAATATATTTGCATATATAAATGCTGGGCTAAAGCCAGAACTACTAAATCCCTTGTTCAAACACTCCCAAAAGGCCATTCTACCAAATCCCTGCATACCATACATGCAGGCTGATTTGACTCCAAAACAGAGATGGTACATGGTATTTTTCACTGCTCCCCACAAAAATGTCCAACAGAAAATGCAAGAATCCTTGTATTACTAATCAAGAACAGCTTTTCTTAATCACAGGATTTTAAGAGATGTTCTGTGCAGAATATAACTAGTAATCCAATCACTCACACTCTCCTCCACTTAATTAAATTTCCTGTAACAGCCTAGTGATTGCAATCACTTCCCTGATTGTAGCAATTGTAAAGCCCTGCTCCTGTTCATGCAGTCAGGGAAGGTGACTGGATGCACTGACTCTGTGCCTAAATCAACATGGAGCAGCAGCAGATTGGAATTGCAGCAATACAGGAGAAAAATCAGACCCGAGATTTTTGTTTTTGTAATAGATTTTAAATCATTGGAAATCAGTTGTTCTCCTTTTTCAGTGAGAAAAGTGAGGGGAAAAAAACCCCTAAACCTGTCCACTTGTGATTCATGCTTTAAGCATGTGCATGCAAAAGAACCTGAGTGAGAACTGGGGCTGCAGCAGTCTGTGTATGGATGTGCCCTTGGGCTGCCTCTGTTCCACAGGCACAGAATCACAGAATGGTTTGGCTTGAGATCATCTTGTTCCAATCTCCCAGCTGTGGGCAGGGAGTCTTCCATGCTCCAGAGAGCCCCATCCAACCTGGCCCTGAAAACCTCCAGATTCCTGGCCCTCATCACCCTCAGAATTTCTTCCTACCATCTAATCTAAACCTGTCCTCCTTTAGCTTAGGGCCTTTTCTATCACTGCATGCCCCTCTGAAAATCCCTCCAGCCCTCTTGCAGCCCCTTCAGGCTGCTCTAAGGTCTCCCTGGAGCCTCCTCTTCCCCAGCTGACCAGCCCCAGTGCTCTCAGCCTGTCTCCATGGCAGAGGTGCTCCAGCCCCTGGGCCACCTCAGAGGCTCCTCTCTGGTCTCCTCCCACAGTCCATGTCCTTGGTGTGCCCAGCCCTGATTCCCTTAACCACTGACAGAGGGAAGGCAGCCTGGGGTACAGCTGCGTCCACCTCTCACCCTCCTTGCTCCTTTACAGTGGGTTCAACATTTATTTTATTTGTTTGGTCAGGTCTGGAAAAGAAATGGCATTTCTGTGATTTCTGTCACCAGTCCTGACCTTGTCCCTTGCTCCTAACAGCAACGCTTGGAAAGCCCAGGGCTTCCTTGGCCCTCAGCTGCTCATCCTGGCAAACCCTTGCCTCTCAGCTGCTCATCCTGGCACCACCACCTGCAGAGCTCAGGGTGTTTCCTGCTCTCCTTGGCCTTTGGCACCAGCACTGCAGGGCCAAGCCATGCTTTCACAGCTGCTTTTGGGTGTTCAGCAACGCTCTGCTACCACTGGGAAGCAGATCATCCTGTCCATGGCATACCCCCACACAGCTCCTCCTTGATGCTGTCATGCTTCAGCCCACAAATTAGCTTTTGCTTGCTGGTGTCAAGGCTGACTTACCTCTCTTCGTATCCACTTCCTCATTAGTTCACTTGCAGGACCAATGTTTTTTAAAAGTTTTCTTTTTTTTTTTTTTTTTTTTTTTTTTTGTTATTTCAGAGAATGCAAGAGACCAAATTCTGGTAAGGATTGCTTTAAAGATGCTGCTGAAACTGTTCTTCTGCTGACACCACTGTAAAATGTAAAACTCTACCTTATGGTCAAAGTCAAAGAAGCATTTGGCTGAAAAAAGACTGTGCTCTTGAGGGGCAAGAATGAACAGCACAGATGCTGGGTGCTAGTTCAGGCAGTCAAATTGTGTATCATACCCTGTGAACAGGCATCCAAACTGAAACTCACAGTTTTCACTCCTCTGACACTTGTACTCCTCATGTATGATGTGTATTCTTTGAGTGGATTGTTGAGACTCGGGGCTGTAATAAAACAAATCAGTTTTTTTGCTGTTCTGATGGCCTCCTGGTATTTTTTTATTAAACAGGGAACTTTTTTTTGTTAATTTCAAAGTGATGACTTGCAAACAAGTATTTTCACAGCTCTGGAAGTGACAAATCCTTGATAATGTTTCCCTGGAGTGATGTTTCCCTGCCATCAAATCAACAGCCTGGTCTGTCTCCAAGGTGAAGGGGGGAGAAAAAAGTCTGCTACTCCAAGACTGTTGGACATTAAAAGCCAGAAGCAGAAGTGCAGCAGGTAAGAACATATGCTCCCATTAAGAATTGCAGTACATAGGCCTTAGTAATTACTGCCCATCCTCTACACTGATCACTGCTCCTTCATCATACTCCCTGTGGCAATGACCTCCATGCTCCTGCTATCACCAGTTTTCTCCTTGCTGCTGCTGAAAATCAATGCTTGTGTTCCCTCTGGCTCATGCTTTTGGTCTGTGATTGACACTTTTTTTAGTGGAACTAAAAGGCACCAGTGGGTTCCTCATACACTTTCAGTGTGAGGCTAATGTCTTTTATAATGGTTTGCAGAAAGGTATTTTGAACCAAATTCTTTAACCCCCAAGAGGAATTTTAGACAACTATTTGTTTGCAAAACAATACTTTATTAATAAAAAGAATTATAAACAGTAAGAAAGAAACCCCAATTTTACACTGAATGAAAAATCCAAAATAAACTCCCAGTAACGTGCCTTAGTTCTTTACTCTCTGTACAAGAAATTCCATTAGGTAGTAAATTCTACATCCACATTCATCCAGTTGTGGGGTCCCCAGCAGGAGGAAGGACATAAACCTGTCAGAGCAAGTCCAGAGAAGGCCACCAAGGTGGTCACAGGGACAGAGCACCTCTCCTGTGAGGAAAGGCTGAGAAAATGGGGATTGCTCAGCCTGGAAAAGAGAAGGCTTAGGGGTGATCTAATTGTGGCCTTCCAGTCCCTGAAGAGAGCCAACAGGAAAGATGGAGAGGGATTTTTTACAAGATTCTGAAGTGACAGACAAGGGGCAATGGCTTGAACTTGTAAGAGAACGGGTTCAGATTAGATATGAGGGGAAAATTCTTCACTGTGCAGGTGGTGAGGCACTGGCACAGGATGCCCAGAGAAGCTGTGGCTGCCCCATCCCAGGCAGTGTTCAAGGCCAGGTTGGATGGGGCTCTGAGCAACCTGATCTAGTGCAACAATGTCCCTGTCCATGGCAGCAGGGCTGGAACTCAATGATATTTGAAGTCACTTCCAACCCAGGCCATTCTATGATCTAAAGATGACTGAAAGTACAAAAGAGCACCCTTCTATGCAGAGCAGCTGCATGGCTGGACAGATGTACCAATACACACAGAAAATCACTTCAGTGATTAAAGAAGCCATGCTTTGTGTCGCACCAAGGGGAGAATTCTGTGGACCAAAAAAAACTCACCAACAACTGCAGGACCTGAAATGCTGAATTAGGGACATGAGTGACCAATTTCTGCTTGCAGTTTCATCTCATCTTTTCTCAAGGGGAATTTGTCAATAAGGGCAAAGAGCTCAGCTGGTGTTGCTGGGAAGGGGTAGCGCTCCTTGTCCATGCCGTGCTTGTCCATCACCACGATGTTGAAACTGTAATGGGGGATCCTCAGCAGCAGCCTGCAAAGCAAGGAACTGGCTTTGTTAAAGGGCAGCACCAGCCTCTTCAGTCTGAGCAGGGGAGGGTGGGCATGGGCACAGGGGCTACACAGAGAGTAGGTTTGGTTTCAGCATTAACGAGGAGCCAGATAAAGAGCAGGTGCCTGCACGTGTCAAAGTGACTGCACCCAGCTCTGTTCTCTGCCAGTACCCACTGCTGTCACAGGAGTGAAACAAGGTCAGCCAAAAAAAAAAAAAAAAAAAAGTATGAACACTGCCTAAAGAAATCCTTGTGATGAAGCTTGAGTTACAAGACAGACTATTTACTTTCTTGCCTTCCACTTCTTGGCTTTCCTTGGTATATAAAAATCACAGTAAGAAAAAGCAGGACAAAATTATTGGTGTCTGCTTTCACTGCTACTAATAATAACAATCATCTCTGGCTCTAATTTTAGAGGAACAAAAGTCACTGCTAATCATGGAGGAGTCCTTCTTCCAAAGTGGTGGAAGTGGTCATTTAAGCTCCTCTAGTAGCAAAAGGTACATAAGTAACAAAAGTTTATCTGTGGTGCTCTTTTCATCTTTTGCTTGAAGGAGTGATGTACTAGAAGGTGCTTGGATATGCAGTCAGTCAACATCATTAGTGTGGGGTGAATAAAATCAGGCAGCCACGAGAGAATGAGAGAAAGCTGCCATGAAGAAGAACCTGGGGGGATTTTGAAAAGGTGTGAAGCACCAAAATTGGCCTTCCTCAGCCTCCTAACAAGTTTGAGGGCTCTAGGCATAGTCTTGTTGCAATTAGGGAGCTTGGCCATTAAATTCAAACTAAAATAAATATTAAAGCTAAGCAATAGTGAAAGAAAACTACCTTCATTTTGTGCCATGTATTACCTAAGAAAAAATGCTTCTAAAAATCCAAATGCTAAACTTCTGTGCTTTCCAAAGTTTTAACCGGGGCACTTGTGCTCATTAGCTTACTGAAATGTCAATTCTGGACAACACCTTTATTCTTAAGAGTGCATTTCATATAGATTTGATCACCTTGCAGAACTAGAAGTCTGTAATTCACACACTAAGCAACAATAAAGGGCAGGTCATACTATACTAATTTCTGAAACACAGCTTCATTAAAGGTTGCAAGAGATAAGGGAATGAGATGTTAAGAGAGCTCATTATTTTCTACAGAGCCACAAGAAAACCATTTCAACTTTAGTAAAAGTATCTTTAGTTTTAAAAAAGAGTGCTTTCGTGCTCTCCTTTTTCTTTTATGGAGAACAGTTTTTTTTAAAAATCCCCTCTCTGCTGTGTCAGCAATTTTCATTGTATTCAATTAAAACTTACTCCCTTTCCTCAGGCATATCATAGATCATGTTGCTTAAAATGCTCCTTGACTTTTTTCTAAACAACTTCTTCTTTTCCTGCCAATGAGGCCTTCACTTTTGGCTTTTTTTCCTCTTCCAGTCCTTAGGAAATGCTGGCATTTGAAGTCTTCCTTTCAAGTGAAAACCAATCCTCTGCCAGTCTAAACCCAAGTCAAAACAGTTTAGGCACCTCAGTAAAACTGCTGATGCTGCAGGCAGGCTGGGGAGGCTGAGATAATTTCCTCTTTGAAATACTGCCCCATCTCATTCCTACATATGGGACTTCAAAGAGTTTCCCCTTTAGCCTGGCCACAACCACCACCAGCCCTGGTGCAGAGGATGAGCTGTCTCTGCCATTTGGGGCTGTCCTTGCAAAGGAGCAACTCCAATACAAATACAGACAGACTCTCAAGTGTTTTCAGTGGCAGCACCCAAAAATACAAACTTATATGCCTATGAACATAGTCATACTAAATATATAATTAAATAAGTTTGTTATTGTGTTTTAATTTGCTGCTAGTAAATTAATCCCCAAGTGTGCTCACTGCTACTTTCCAGTGTCTAGCTGTGTACATTGGAGTGGAATACATGGTATTTGGAGAGTAAGATGCAGGGATCAAAAGCAATGCAACTTGTAGGATAAGGTGCAAACACAACAGCAGTGAGAGCTTCCTTTACCTGAGCTGCAGGGCAAGTGATGGAGGCAGCAGCTTCACTCCTATTCTTCCTATCAGTGTTGGGAAGACACCCACCAGCTCCACCACGGTGACGTGCCGCAGGTCTAACCCACACTGTGCTGGCTGCAAGGGTGCAGAGGAGAGAGAGGGGGGTTGGTTATCCCTGAGAGAACAGGGGGATGTTTTGAGTGTGCAGCAAGAGTTCACAGAGTCTCCTCTGCTTAAGTTAGTTAAATGCTTTAAACTGATTTGAGAGCATGTTTTGTAAACACTCAAATTCTCACAGCAAAGAACTGGAGCTTTGTGACTCCAGGGGAGGTTAAGTAACAGATTCTCAGATACTCTAAGAAAATCAACACATAGGGACCACCTAGGAGAAATATCAACTTGTCTCTATAGTTATATGAGAAGATGCCAGGACACTAAGCATTGTACCAATAACCTAATTTGGAAATCAAAGCAAATTATGTGAAACAGAAGTTGACTGTAGAAAGTTTTCTTCCATGCCAACTCATTTGCCTGCTGCCAAGAAGTGGAAAATGTACTATAGCCATTAAATTCAGTTTGATCAATATATTGAATTTTCTTGCCAAGTTTATCTAATAGGGAAAAGGAGCTGCTTTCTTTTTTATTTCTTAAATACAAGTGTAATTTAAGCCAGCAGTAAAAAACATCATCATATTCATATCTCAGTGATTATTTATACTGCATTTTGTTACAATTTGTGAGAAGAAAAAACAAGATGGGAGCACCTGTAGCTGTGAAAGAATACAGGACTGGTTCCTTTCCTTCCTTTCCCTGAGGACACCGATAGATTTTGGAGATCTATCCCTAAGACTAGCAAAAAGCTAACAAGGGCATCACACTTAGAACACATAAGAAAGAAAATGATCAGGTGTTTTGTGCTTTTTGGAACAGAACACCCCAATGTTATCTCCAGCACTCTGGATGATTTCTGTGCTGTGGCTCTGGTCCTTTGTTTGCTGGTGCACTTTTTATTTCTGAAGCTATTCACACTTCCTTGCATTTTAGTTGCAAATTCTGTAAGCCTGGTCTGCATGAGCTGCTTAAGAGCTGGAGGCTTGGGTTTGTGGGTTTTTTTTAAACTTCTTCAGCAGCTGAGATAGGGAATTATTATTGAGCATGAGTTAAATTAAGTTGGGGAGAATGGAAGGGCCAGAACTGCCTGGGATTCAGTGACTGGTCAGAGACAGCAAAATCCAGAATGGAGCTGAGTTAGATACTGGGGGGATATTTCAACTCAAACCCCTGTGAAAAGGATTAATCTGGAACCATGACTGTTTGAGCCAGATCTTCCAGTGGCTACAACATAAAAGCTTAAATTTTTGGATTTATATAAAACAGTGGAACTTGTCCTCTTGTATCTTTCTTTAAAGAAAAAAAATAGCTGCACATCCCTCTCAAATGTGTTTTACCTGCAGCATCCCCAGCTGCATCCTGTAGAAGAAGTTAGCAGCAGTAGGAGTTGAAATAATCAGCAGTCTCCGCTTCTCATAAAACTGATCCAGAAGTGCAGCTGCAGTCCTCACATTCACATTAATATTCATGGCTGGAATAAAATTAAAACAAAAGTTATGAAGCACACTGAAAACAGGTCAATTTCTAGAGGTAGAGTTCAACAGCAGAAACACAAGAACAAGAATCAATAATAAAGAAGACAGGAGTGAAATGCTGGCCTCATTGAAGCCAACAATTTTACTGTAGACTGTTCTAGCTTGCACAATGGATTGAGTCCAGAATGTGACATTTTGTAGAAAGCTTTGAGCTAAAACAAACTCTAGGAAAGAGCAGTCAAAGGTGACAAAGGCTTCAGCTGTTAAGTGCAAACTGACAGAGGAGACAAAAATGATGCTGAGTTTTCTACCTCTGGGACACTGCAGCTGTATTCACCCCACACCCCCTTCCCAAATTCTCACTGCCCTAAGCATCCCTGTGCTGGATTCCTCCTGGCAGAGTGGGGAAATACTCACTTACGTGCACAGGTTGGCTCCACTCCTGACCACCCCAAATTGTACTGGCAGACTCGAGCTGGGCTTCCTTGCAGCTCATAGCCACCAATGCAGGAGAACTCACAGGTAGCACCATAGTTATTGCCATCACCTGAGCACTTGATGTAGCCATTATCCGGGGCATTTAACTTCACACAGCGCCTGACTTTGAGCAAGAGAAAAAACAAAAGAAAATGAAAGACACAGCATGAATCACCATTTGTTACTGAGGCAGCACAGGTCAGCAGAATACCAGTACCAAAGACATTTTCTGTTTGCTTTCTGTGTTATTAGTCATGCACTTAAAAACCCCAAACAACCAACCTGAACTCCCCCATCCCTCAACTCTTATGTGAAATGAAACAGATGTGTAGGTGTATGCATGGGACAAAAGGTCATGGAGCAAAGGGCTGAAGCTAAAAACCATAGGTCACCTCTGTATATTCAACTCCAGAGGTTAACATCTGGACCTGTGAAAGGGCAGCCCTGCTTGAGAGATGTGAAAAAATGCCTTCACCTCCTCGTTTCAGCAACTCACAGGCTGTGTAGTAGGAGAAGCTGGCAGAAGGGAAGGGGTGGAGCTGGAGACAGGGCTGATCAAAGCAGCTCTCCCTGGATGTGCAGCAATGCTGCAGACCTGGCCCCCAGGGTATTCAGCAAGACTCTGTTCTCCCTTTCAGCATCATCACAGAGTTTATATACACAGACATATGCAGATAAATACAGAAATGAGGACATTTTCAAATTGTCTACTAAGCCAGGTGCAAATTAGTGTCTGTATTTACAGGTACAACATCATCCTTACCTCTGACTTTAACAAGAAATTTGCAGGTGCCTTTGTTTTCAGCTCTGTCATACACAGTATATTGGATTTTGTGGTCGCCTTCTGGAAAATGTGACCCTGGTGGCAGGCCTTTCAAAATAACACTAAACCAAGAGATAAAATAGGACAGACATTCATAAATTCACCAGCATTTATTTGCTCACAATGCTGTAAAAGCCTGAAGAGGGATGTTTGTGGCATGCTAGGATTGTCTGGCTGCCTGCAGGACAGAAGACTTGAGAGTAAGCAAAGGAAGAAGCTGGGCAGCAGCAACCAGAGTATTTAAATTTGCCACCTACAGCCTACCCTGCTGAGACAAGGGGGTTGGAGTGGGCAGGGTCTGCTCCCTTCCTATAAAACACTCCAGTGTAGCCAAGCCCATCATGCCCAGAGGAGCTCAGGCTTCCTTCTCCTTACATAAGAAAAAGTCAGCATTAAGAAAGAAAACTTCCAGCCTCTTACAGTGGGGGATGTATTCCTAACTGGCTGCTCTGAACTGCTCCTGTGATTGTCATTTGTGACTGTTAATATGTACAGAAATGGAACAGAAATTGAGATTCAGTGTCACAGCAGAAGGGTGTGGTGATCCACAGCAGCATTTTCACCTGGAATTCGCCCCTGTCCTGCAAACAAGGTGGGAGAATTTAGGAGTGTAAAATATAATCTCAGTATTGAAGCAGAGAGCATGTAACCAAAGAGGTTTCCATGTAATGGAAAAGCTTTTGTACTCCTGAAACTGTGCATTTAAGAAGAGCATTGCATACTCTATAAAACAGCAGAGTTTAGCAATATTTTAAAACACAGAGGTGTGATTTATGGAAAAGCTTCCATTGAACCAAGAGCTTGGCTCTTCTGAGCTGGGAACAGTTACTTGTGTGACAGAGTCTACATGAGATACTCCCCATTTTTTTGCCTATCAGACATTCCTTTGTCAAAAAGACTTAGGAATTTCTTCATTCTGACATTTTCCAAGTTTTTATTTTACCAGGTGTAGTTTTTGATGTTGTTAATTGTCACCGAATTGTTACATCAGACCTCAATGCCAATTAATTTTTTAATTACATAATGAATTCTTCTTTATGAAATAATTAAATTATAGCAATAAAAGGGCAGTATCATTGTCTTTCATTAGTTTTTTTGTGTTCACATGAAACTGTAAACACCTTAAAGCTAAACAACTTTGAGCTTTTAAGCTTAAGCACTTCACTAATGTAATGATGTAACTTGCTTACTGAAAGAAACAGATTTTCCATACTCCTACTATTACAGTAATCCAGATAGACTGACCTAAATCCTGCATGATAAAAATGGGAAAATCAGAGACAGTAGTAGAAGGTGAGAAGGGTGAGAAGCATACCCTGTTCTTCTGGAAAATGGGACTGTGAAACCATAGAAAGTGACAAAGAAACTTTTGAACTGTAATGTCTAAATTCAATGTTTAAATCCATCAAGGTTACAAACAAGAAATGTAACTTTAAAGGTAACTGGGAGAATCTTGGACATCAGCAGCCAGCACTACCTTAGGAAGAAACCTAAAGATGACTGCAGATTTTATTTTGTGACACACCTTGTTTTTTTTAAGACAGTCAAACTTACCTCTTCTGTTACCTCCAATGCACTACTGTTTTCATTGTGATGTACAAAAGGTTACTTGGTGTAAGAAAACTTGTTATTTATGAGACCCGCTGAGAAACTCTGCAAAACACCTCCAAACATGTAATTCCTTATAGAGATATGTGACAGCCATAAAAAAGCACCTTGGATGAACGAAGGGAAAAGGGTACCTGGCCTGCTGAATTGCTAAAAGAAGAGTAAGAAGGGGGAAAAGCAGAGTGCAGAGCCTTCCACCTACTCGGTGAGGATGCCGTCGGCGGTGTCCCGCCCCTCAGGCGTGTCCCAGAACACGCGCGCCGTCACCTTGTTGGGCTCCGCCGATTTCTCCTTCACGCTCGGGCACTGGATCCTCGGGGGTTCGGTGTCTGTAAAATGAATGTGACAAAAAAGGGCACTGCAGCATCTGCCAGAGCTGGGCATTTTCTCACAGCTCCTTCCCTGCTGTCAGCCCAGCACCAACTCCAGCTGGCCTCCTCAGCCCTGGATTCATCCCAGCCAAGGCAGGTGGAGCCTTACTTCTCACCTTTTTGTAAGAAGAGCTGACAGTGATCAGCCCTTTGCAATGCCGAGAATCCAACTACAAGTAATTACTGTAAATTTCTGTATGTAGTTCAGTTAAAAAGTCATTTTGGATGGCTTTGAACTCCAAGGAGGGATGTCCAAGATCATACCCAGGGAGTCTGGATGTTCTGTTTATCTGTATCCTTTTCTTTGTCCATCTGTGCAGTTGTGAGGATCCAGGATACCCCTCTGGCTGTCCTGAGCAGCCAAGACCCCTGCCAGGGGTCTCAGAGACCCTGGCACAGAGCCCAAAATGCCTGTGGTTTTGATTATGACCCATGGAACAAGTTACCAACCTTAGATGAAGATCTGCAAGCCATGACAAATTAAGCAGAATGACAGTGAATTTATCACAAGGTGAAAAAGTAGATTTTGGGGTTTTTAGAATGGAGGTTCAGGGGGCAAGATGGAGGGATCTGGGTGTGTCCAGCCTTTCTCCTTCTTCTTCTTCTTGGCCTTCATCTTCTGCTGTGATGTTGGCACTTTTAGACTTTTAGAGTAGAAGCTCACTGTCTAACATAGGTGATAGGTATTGGAAAATGATTGTAAACATTGTATATGTAGTTTTTATTATAAAGATGTAACACACTGCCCCAGGGGCAGAGTGCCTCTGCCTGTAGTGCTGAGCACTCCTCAGCTGGACAGAAGAAAGAATTTTATAGATAAGATACAATAAACAACCTTGAGACCATGAAATCAAGAGCTCTGACTCCTTCTTCAAGCACCAGGCTGGGAAAAGAGACTTTCTAACATTTCTCGGGGTCACTCTGACCAGCTAGAGACCCCGACATGCAGTAGTTGATGTGATTAAGAGCATTTTCAGAGCACACTGAACATCAATATGTCTCTGCACAGTAACTCTGCATGTTACTCTTAACATGCTGGTTATTTTTCCTGCAGTAATGGCAAAATGAGAAACAACAGAAGACTGGCACAATTACCATTTTGTGGAGAATCAATATTGCATTTGATTTTTTTCCAAGTAACTCTTATAACAATGTCTTCTATCAGTAGCTAGCACTAGTAGGAGAAGCCTCCCATCAATACAGGCTCAGGATGTGACAAAAGGATGACTTAGCTTGGTGACAGCCATTTACCACAACCTCTGTTATACAAACTGCAGGAAAAGGCAATCTTTGCAGAAGAAAAGACAGGGACATTTTTCAATCTTCTAGAGGAAAGTATCTATTTCAATACATGTTACAGTGCATTAAAGATATAATGGAAATATTATTCAAGTGAGTATTGGCATTTTTAGATAACTAATAACCAAAACCAGCTGTACATTGATTTTTCTTTTAATCAAAATTATTTCAGCAACATGAGGGATATCCTTCCTCTTACAGGGTGGGGGCAGGAGATAGTCTGCTTTGTTAGGACAGAACACTCACTAACTATAAGGACTTCTCTAAGTCACTGCTACAACATATCTAATTTAAAAAAAAAAATCTTTTTCCCCCTTTTAGTGAATACATGTTTGACTACTGAAAGGTCTTATGCCTTGAAAACATGGATTTTCACTGCAAAGCCCATATAATTTAGTGCAAAAATGCTACACAGTGCAACTGCACTATAAAAGGGTAGTGGAAAGCCCCTTGTTTCCAAGAGCACTTCAAGTTCAGGTCTGAAGTAATCTTAGCCATACTCAATGCCAAAAGCTGTGGAATCCCCAGGACACCTCCACGGCATGAAGTTTACCAGCCTATGCCTCTGATCACAGCATCCCTACTGTGCACAGTGCAACTCACTGTATATCAAAGTTAAGAAATTAAGCAGCCTTTTGCCTTTGTATTTCATTGCTCTCCCCAATTTCACTCCTCAGCTGTTCAGCCAGTCCTCTCCTGGCCACTGTGTAGGCTGCAGCTCTGTAACTCCTGCATTTCACTAAGAAACAAGTGTTCAACTGCAAATGTCATTGTACTGTTAGAGCTATGCCTGGCCACAATTATGACTGTGATGTCTGGTCACAAAAAAAATCTCTATCCTGCCTACCAAGAGGTCAAAATATAACCCTATTAAACAGTCTGCTAACAGCAGATCTCACTATTTGCATACAGGAACTCTGTGTACACAAGATTTGAAGGGACATTCTCCAAACTACACAGTATCATCACAACTTAAATCTTGGTGTTACTTTTACTGGGTTACTTGGGACTTGTAATCCTATGCAACAACTGGGACTGGAAACACTCTGCAACAACTACTCTGCATTTTTGGAATAAAAAAGAAGTGTTAGTGCTAACTTAGCCTCTTTTCTTTACTGCTTAAGGTACTTGCTTTACTCTGCAAGACAGCATCCTTTGTAATAAGCTCACCATCTCTGCACACAGATGAGCTTCTGAAAGTGCCAGAAAATACAGAGGACAATATTTTATCATTTCCAAATGTAAAAGGTTTGTTTTTCTTCCTCTGCCCACACCACTGAGAAGGATAAAGCTTGTTTTTACAAACAAAAACAAGAGACACCACAAACAGTCTAGACCCAAGCAGCTCATTTCTACATTTGTATAACACCAAATCACACGAAATCTGAAAAATACTTTATGAACACATCAGGCCACAGTGGAGAGGCTCCAAAGCCATTTGCCAACCTAGACTGAGCCACAGGCATTCTGAGGAAAACCAAGTTATCATACACACAAGGCACTAAGCACAAACACTCTACCACCCACATGCTTTAAATTACTGGTAGCCATTTCAGATGGCCCAAGAAATACTTTCCTTTGTGGGTGGCTGCTAAAGCTTTTATCAGAGACTTCCCAGAAACAGGGGCAGCAGGCTGAGACTTTATGTGCTGAAATTTCATTAGTAGTCAGAAAAGTTAAATCTCAGTACTTGTTTAGCTCTCTTTTGATTCATATATATAGAAATACTTCTTCCAGCTGAGGTTCCCAGGAGACCACTGGCTATGTAATGAAAATTGCTGGCATAACTAGAGTGAACTAAGCTGAAATTTAAATTAGCTCACTGCAACCATGCTGGTAACTACAATCCATTTACATTCTCTGGATATATTTGAAGACCATGATCCCAGGGAAGAAAAACAGTTCAGACAATGGGTTGTTGTGGGGGTCCCAGCTGCCAGGGTCCCAGCTGTTGATTTCTCTGGGTCTGGACTGAAAGCACTTGAGACCATAATTCATGTTCACACTCTGTTGTTTATTATTTCTTATCAGTAAAACAGTCTCACAAACGTGAGTTCAGCAGCTTTTCATTAGAAGGCACAAAATGGCCAACAATCTCTTGTTACACGGTCTTTCAAGACTAAACTATCCAATGAAGAACTGACACCTGGATTATTTTCCCTTTTAACCCAATAACTGATCCCACAGAGCTGGAATGGGGACTTTTCTGCCCAATTACAAAATGCCACCCAAACCCATGAGAAGAAGGAAGAAGCAGCATGAAGAAGAAACCCAGGACAACACCCTGTGCCCTCCATCTTGCTTCCATCCACAAGATACTAAAAGATCCCAAAATCTGAATTTCTCACCAAGTGATACACCTACACTGCTTTTTATAATCTATTTCACATTTTTGTGGATTCCAGTCTATCTTGAAGTCTGGGAAACTTTCTCCATGAATGAGAGTCAAAGTCAGTGCTCCCCTGGGGGTGAGGGCACCCCAGAGCAGACAGAGAAATATTCCTGGTGCCCTGGGTTTCCACAGGTTTACTTTCAAACCTGTTTTTAATCATTAAGCAGAAGAGAGCGTGATAGATTCCAGCACAGAGGACATGCTGGAAGAGCAGCACAATCACCACAGTCTATCAAGAAGTCACTCAGGAATCACCAAAGGCTATTACAATCATTGTAAAGTGCTGCCCATTTACACCAGACTCATCACTATTAAAGTGGCAATGCTTGGCTGCTTGCTTTGGACTGAAAGTACTGAGTGACAGAACCTTGCACCCTTGGAAAACTGCTCTCTGCTTCCTTAAGAGGGACAGAATTGGTGCAATTTTGCCTGACAGGTGGGAAGAATGATGCATCTGACTCCATGATATCAGAAGGCTAATTAATTACTTTATCATACTATATTATCCTATATTACATCTAAACTGAAACTGAACAAGAACTCAACTGAACAAAATCTCGTGACTGTCTCCTGACCAAACATCAGGACACAGCTTGCACAGATTGGTCAAGAAAACAAAACGCACAAAAATCCAATTACCAAATCCCTTCAGGTAAACAATCTTCCACAATGCATTCCACTTGTGCACAAACACAGGCACAGCAAATGAGACAAGAATTGTTTTGATCATTCTCTTCTCTGCTCCTCTCAGGTTCAGAGAATGTGAATCCCACAGGACAGTAGCTTTTTCTCCCCATGAACTGGATAGAAAAGGCCTTTTGGAGTTGATGTGTGTAGGACTTGGCAGTGGCAGGTACCTTGGGATGAGACCACACACCCCACAGCTCACTCACCAACGCAGGCTGCCGGGCGGCCGCTCCAGGCCTTGCTGTCCATGCAGGTGACGATGCGGTCCCCCTTGAGCTGGTACCCTGGGGAGCAGTAGTACTCACACCTTGAGCCAAAGTAGGCACCATCCAGACACTTGAAGCCCCCGTTGGTTGGCATGGACAGGGTAGGGCAACGCTTTTCTGGAAAAGGAAACAAAGGCTTGTGGAAACTTGTTACCCTCCCTTTGCAGTAATGCACATGTGGGTATTACACAGAAATAAAGGCACAGCTGGCAAACAACAAGTGGGAGGAAGTCTTGTTCCACGTGAGGTTTTTCCACGCTGTTCTCATTAGCTGCATTTCAAATTTAACTCTGATACAATATTGAATGAGAAAAGGGATGACAGGTACCTATTCCTCTCTTCTCAGAAAATGTTTTACTGTAAGAGCCCATTTAGACACCTGGTATAAATTGTGTCACCTTAGAAAGTCTAAGATGGGGAATATTTTAAAAGAGCTTTATGGCTCTGTCATAAAACTATTCCCACAAATCAAAACCTCTCATCGATAAAATATTCCCTATCTGCCAAGAGTGTTTGTACCACTGAGATGCTTATCATGTCATGCACCCATGTGAGAGCTTCAACAACAAACAAATCTACATATCTAAGCATACTGCCAACCTGTAAAATAATAAAAATAAATCAATCCAAAGATCAGATTCAATGGCAAATAAGAATTTATTGTCTGAAGCTGGAGTACAAGTCACACACACAAAATTTTGCAACCACTTACGTTTGCAGAGCACCTTCCCAGACCAGCGTTTGCTGGACTGGCAAATCAGCTGGTGAGGGCCATGCAGCTCGTAGCCCTTCTGACAGCGAATATCACATCTTGTGCCCAACACATTCTTGTAATATTCCCCTTGAGGTGTCCTGCAGTCTGCATAACCATGTTTCACTTTAATGGGGGAGCACCATGGTGTTTCTGACACAGAGAAGAAAAAAAACCCCACACACAGCAATTAGAAAAATGTAAAAGTTCAGACAAAAATATAAAACCACTTTGCTTAATCAAGGTCACAGAGAAGAAAAGGAAAAAACCCTCTTATTTAAAAAGCCATCAATCTTTAAATTGGAGAACACTGAAGAGGTGCACTTATACATGAGGAGGTCAGCCCTTTAAAGAAGGGAAGCTCTTTTTTATGACAAACATTAAAGATTGAAGCCATTATATTGGAGGGGTTGTGAGGGCAGGTGGGGTTTTACTATGCTTTTTGTCCATGGAATAAGTGTGCCACCATGTGGAAAGTTTGATGACAACTGGGTCATTTTTCCCTTTTGTTTTTAAGCAGACACATTCAACTTTGTTAGACCTAACTTTTGCTCTTTGATAGAAGTTTGCACTAGGAACACCCTGATCTAGCTGCAGTTGTCAGCTTTCCACATTGAGCTTAGTGCTCATTTAAAAAAAAAAAAATAAAAGTTCTGCTTCCATAATAATCTGTGCCTTGCAAAACTCAAGTGTTGGTTCAAGCTCTCCCACAGTTAGAAGATACCACTTACATAAATCATATTGCCAATATGTCACATTGAACCTGTTCCAACTGAACCTTTATTAAGTGGCCAGGGCTATGCTGTAAAATATTCAGGATATGGGTACACCCACCTTGTGAGGATTTAACACCACACTGTAGTGCTGATGAGAAGAGTACCAAGTAGAGACTTCCCTTCCCAGCCAAAGTTTCACATTCTTTGTTTAGCTTTGACAACAGGGTGCACCAAGAAAATGGGCAGCTCCTCCTTTCCAACACAAGACTGACTAAGCCTGCCCATTTCTCAGATCCAAGATTTGAGAAGCATGTACTGGCAGAGGAGAGAGGGAGGGAGGGGATTGCAAAGCAAAAAGGAAAGATGACAAATCCTGAAATCCTGCGTGACAATGTGTGACATGAGGGAGGGGAATGAAAAAACACTGGAATTTTGCAAGAAGGATGGAAAAAAAACCCTGAACAAAGAAAGCACAGGATTTTTAGCCTTCATACTTACATTCACAAACAATATTAAAAAAAATTCTAGATCACATTTGGCAGATGTTCACTCCTAGCTCAATTCCCCCTTAATAACTCAATAGTTACAAACAAACAACAATCAATACAGCATTTCTCATACATGGAATATTTATATTCAGTGTGCTACCTCTCTAGGACATATTTACACTTTCTCAACAGAAACTACACTTTACATCTGTATTTTTCAGTGCTGGTGGTCCTGAATAAACACAAATAGCATTTGCAGACTAAAATCAGAGACTAATTATCAATCTTTTGCCTAGACCAAGGGCACATTTCCTCTAGACTAATCCATTTCTGAAGCAGCTGTACTGTGATATGCTTATTTTTGTCTTTCAGCAATACAAGTAAAAAACCCTTTACAAAGATGTGTAGGTGAAATTATTCCCAGTGTCACCAAATACACAGTAACTGAGGCACAGGACACAAGCAGGCCAGTGTAACAGCAGCCCTCAGGTTAAGGGTAAAGTACAGTTCAGCTTTTTGGCTCAGCCACACAATCACCCCAGCTCTGTTTCTTCCCACCTATAAGCCTGTTTTCTGAATGTCAAATGCATCCTCTGCTATTTACCTTACAATTATACAAAGTACTTTAGTGGAGAGTGGGTTTTGGTTTGGGGGTTTGACTTTTTTTTAGAACTATTTCCTGTCCTTCACCCTCATCTCTATCCCACAGCTCCCACAACACATTAAAAAAATCTCCACATCCACTGCCTTGGGCCGTTTTGTTGAGGGGCTGTATCACAGTGGCTCCCATTTTTCATGCTTGTTGTGCACCAAATGAAAACTGAGACAAGAGATGAGGAATGTGAGCTAATGGGAACAGAAATCAACTGCTGAAAAAATGAGTGATGCCAACACCCAGCTCTGCCTCCTTAACTGCTACCCCAGGGCTGCTGGTGCAGTCTCAGGCACCACCTCTGACCACTCTCTGGGGGACTTGGATTCACACCCTCTGTCTCATTCACCTCCTGGAGAAATCCTCCTGCTCCTGAGCTTTCCCACAATCTCTGCTTCAGTCGTCTCATGCCCAGACTCTCCAGCCTTTTTGTCCCACTTGTTCTTCCCATGCCCTGAGACCTTAAACTTCCACTTATTTACATATTCAAGCTTGGAATGCCTCCTTAAATTAGAACTAGGCCTCAGTTTTCCTGCAGAAGGCCTTAAACCTGAAGTTACTAAGACAACACTGTCTGCAAGGGCAGGACTGGGTGGATGAAAACTCATTTGGGCTGAGCTTTCACCCCAGCCAGTTATGTGATCCTTCAGCAAATCAGTTCAAGACATTTATGCCTTGGGTTTTCCACATGTATAAACTCCAAATTCACATTGCTGACTTCCTTTGTAAAGGGTGTTAAGACAAATATGCTTTGCAGGCTAGGAGGCTAATAAAAAAATAAAGAGGGCAAAGAATCTGTTTCAGGTATTGCATATTGCCTGAGTTTTTCTGTAAATTTTTGTGGTTTTACAAACACACTTGACTTGAGTAAACAGCTACCCACATATTCATATTTTTAAAAGATAACTAACAGGTAAAAGATGCCGTTTAATGCACAAACACAACATTGAAAAGGTAAAAGCCTTTCCTGTACTATCACTGCAGCTACAGTGGTTTGCAGAAACAAAACAAGCTCCTACACAGAGGCAAAATGCATCTTACATTGGACCAAATGATTCTGCCAGAAAGAAAAACAAA
Organism: Agelaius phoeniceus; assembly: GCF_051311805.1. NCBI lineage: Eukaryota > Metazoa > Chordata > Aves > Passeriformes > Icteridae > Agelaius > Agelaius phoeniceus. Next base: position 9,065,993 of record NC_135266.1, on the reverse strand, counting down.
AGCAAACATGCTTTTTGGATGCAGATAACTTGAAGAGCTTAGGAGGCACATCTGTTTGATTTAAAACATTACAATGCTTACTCTAGAACTGACTGTGATTAGAAGAAAGTGGGTGAGGCAGGGTTTACAAGCCATTTACAAATATTGGGGGTTAGACCAAGCAATTCTGCTGGAAAAAACCCAGCTAACTTGAAAAGCACATCAAACAATACAACAAAGTTTTAGATCTAAGTTTGTTTATTTTTAAGTAAAGGCACATATTGGTTTTCAAAGGCCAAGCAGCTACATAGAGCACTTGTAGAATATTAGGTTTGTGTGAGGCCCCAAGGGGTTACATAAGCTGTTCCCTGCCTCAAGGCAAGATCAGCAGTGTTCCTGAAGGCTTTGGGGATTATAAAAGCTAGAGATTTCCCAGACACCTTTTCTGGAACTTCACCATCTATACCAGGCTCTGTTCACCCAACTGAAATTTGAATTTTTAAGTACCAGGACCTATATACTGGTTTCTTGTTTAATAGAAAGTTTGCACCTCAGCATAAAAAAGAACTAAAAAGTCCCTCAGCAATACAATATCCTGAATTTTCACTTAGTATTGTATCCTGTGTTTGAAACCACTGGAAAACAGGCAGCAAACAGAAATGGTTGAAGCCCCAGTGCTGCCTTTAGAGCTATGGACACTGCCTGATCATTACAGTGTCTGAGAAAACATAAAGGCATGAGGATCACCAGAGCAGTGGCACTGGAGCTGTGATGAACACAGCAACTGCTGTACTCAGGAAACCTTTCCTCATGAAATGTGATCAGAGATGCCAAGTGGCAGGAAGGAAACCACTTTCTAGAGCCCCTTGGTCCTGTTTGAACACCTTGAGCCCTTCCTTCACAAACAGCACACAAAGTGACCAGCTGTTCTGCTGCTTGCTGCTACCCCAGCCAACAGAGCTGATGGTTCACCAGGGAAGGAGGGAAAAACTCCTTAAAAATGCTGTAGGCACAGAAAATCTTGGCCATGTTTCTCTGGAAAGCTGAACAAGTGGGAAAACATCCAGATGAAGACAAAAGGGTTTAGTAGGGGGTCGATTTTCACCCCTCCCAATAAACTGCAATGTTTTGTTTGCAGATGTCAAAGAGGATGAATCTGTGTGCTTGCTTGCACATGTGCAGAAAGAAAAATCCAATGCTGCTTGCATATGTGAACGCCAATTACAAAAATCCATTCAGTTCCTTACTTATTGGTAAGTTTTATTTGCTAAGAAATGGGCCACACCCAAAATGCTGGACTGCACATCTGAGGAGAAGCTCTGAAGATTGCTACACAGCCTGTTTTTCCTTGCTTTGTCTTTCTCCATCCCCTTCCTCCCCAAAAACCAATATAAAGATGCATGCTAACGAGGAATCAGCCTTTTCTGTTCCAATGCTTTATATTCTTAGATTTACATTGCCTGTTCCTCAACATTTGGCAGTAGTTCTTCCCAGCTTGGGGCAGTTTTTAATAACTGTGTGAACAAGTCATTATGTTTCACTTACCCTGGTGACATTTTGGCTGACACGAGTATAATCCATTTTGGATCACCATACAAAAGGAATTTAAACAGAATTCACATTTTAACTACTTGCCTGCCCCAGCATGAATTGGCATTGATTTATCTTCATGATCTCTGAGTTCTTTTTCTATGTGTCTGAAGAGGATCACATGTTAGAAGGCAAAGAAAAATGACTTAACCTAAATAAAGCTTTAGAGAATTATTTGTGCACTTGTTTGAAAGCAAAATTTTATACTTGAGTATTTTACTGGGAAGAAGATGAGACATTTATGAAAACAGCAACATAGCCATAAAAGCTGTGTCTTCCCTTGGCTTTTCATAAATGTCTGAATTATTTTATGACTTACCTCTTATATGGTCCATTGATTCTTTGCAGAGAATCAATAATGTACAACAAGACACCAATGACCAGTATTTTTAAGTAATCAAAACGATGACAACTCTAGTACATCCACAGATTAATTTAGTAAAAAGAAACACAGTTACTATTTAAGTGACAAATGAAATGCTACATTTCTTTAATGTCTAGGCTTCTGAGGAATTTTGGCAGAGGAGAGTGATATTAAGACAAAAGCAGACTTTTTAGAAAATTGCCACAGCAAATGGAAGATTTACTGGTAGTGGCAAAAAACTTCTCACTCTTGCTGAATGGCAAAGTCTTCCAGAATAGGGAAGAAAACCTGGATTTGCTTTATAAATATGCCCATCCCTTCACTCATCCAGCTACATAATTTGGGTTTGGAATGCACACATGCATTTGTAAAACACATTTCACTTGGCACTTCAGGAAGCAGGTTAGCCTGAAATACAAGCAATTCTATGGAAAGAAAAAAAGTCATGAAAATCAAGTTCTCTTGCACGTACTTCTATACATTACCATCAGTAAGCCCAGGTTTTGAGCCAGCTTAGTGCTGATGGTTTTGTTAGCATGTATGGATAAGAAAGAGAAGCTCTTCCTGATTTTCATCATTCAACAACCTGATCTCCCAGGAGCAAAGGCAATGTAAAAGTTACTTACTCGGGAACACGAAAGAGTTGAGATCAATATTTGGTCTAATTTCCATTGTTAAAAAAGCAGAAATTAAATCTTGATCTAAATATCCATGAGAAAAAACATGGAGCTGGATCACCAAGATTGTATAATCCATGGAAAGAAAAAAGAATGAAGCTTTCTGTCAGCAAGCAGTTGATCCTCTTTAGCACATAAGCAAAGCATTCACCTTTGTATCTACTGCGTGCATAAACATCCTCATCATCTTCAAGGAGTGAATATCCTGATCCTACAATAAAAGAGAAGAGAAAAAAAAACTGCAGCAAGAAAGGAATTATAATTTAAAAATAAAAGAAAGCTTTGAGAAAAGACATGCAAGATTAGGATGCAATAATCTATGCAATGTCATCAGCATGGGCTTCTCTGAAGCTCAGAGTCATAGCAGACCCACTTTATAGTGAATTTGGAAGGGGCAAATGGATTTGATTATGAAGTGAAATAGTAAATTTCTCTTGGTGCTGCTATTGGAATGTTAAGAGGCACGTGCCAAGTCACAGCTGCCCTGTTACAGCTACCATGTAGGTGATCTACTGAGCAGAGAGAGCAGAGCAGGTACAGGTGAAGGGGCTCATTAGAGGCTTCACTATAAAGTGGTTCCATAGTGTCAATGGCAGTTAACAGCCACCAGGCCAAACAGCAAAAGTAAAATGTAAATAACTCAAGTCCAACCATTCTTAATGCCCAGTAAGATCCTGACACCAAGAACAAGACATTGAGGTACATGACCTGTAAACACAAGTTACACTCAAATCAAAAACACAGATTGGTTTCAAGTATTCTTCTGGCATTGTTCAAATAAAGAGACAATAAAGTTCCATTCTTTTAAAACCCTGTGCAATGGCTGAAAACTTAAAATAAAGGTAGAAGCTGCTTTCTAAAAACCAGAAACCAGCTGGAGCACTACTACTCAAATAAACCATCAATAAAACAAAGCAGTTGGCAAGAAATCCTTCAAAATTCCTAAACAACACTTATTTAAAATCAGCAACTTCAGAGCATGAAGCTAATCTAAATTCTAGATCAATCTTTTCTGCAAAGAAGGGCTCATACAAATTCCCCCCTTGAGATATCCTTTTAAAAACCTTGTATGCAATGGGCAGGTACTCAGGGGCCACAGGAACTTCTCACATGGAATCTCCAGCTACAGAATTTGGGGTTATTTCATCACCGTTTGCTGACATCTGAGACTATGGCCTGTACAAGCTGCTGCTTAAAATTAAACAAAATTATTTAATTCAGGCACCTCAATAAGCTACTGATTCCATGTGCAAAGCATGCAACTGTTCAGCAGAAATCAAACCCCCAAGAGTTTGATTTCTGTCAACATTTGTCAACAGATTCCAGTTCTTATTAAAAAAAGAAAAAAAAACAAAAACAAAAACAAAAAAAACCAAACAAACAAAAAAAAAACCAAACCAAAAAACAAATCAAAATATCTGCCCAGAAAATGGTGAAACTTGGTTTCTTATTCTACTAGACTCAAGAAAACCCAGCCCATGTATCTGCAGCTGGTCCATGGGAGCACTTCCCCAGCACTGGATCACTGGGAATCCCTCCACCAGTTTGAGCTGGGACCTGAAAAAGTGAATTTCCTCTGAAATTGAGGGACTTGTACACAATGAAGTCTTTCTATCACTTAGAATAATTTCTCTGGATTTTTAATATTTATTGTTGAGGTTCAATTTTGACACATAAACACTGACATCTGAGAGACTTCTGAACATAAAACCAACTTTTTTGCACTTGAAATCTGACTGCATAGCAAAAAGAGCAAGCTGTGATCCCTGAGGGCTTCAGGAAGACCTTGATATGTAAATTAATACTTTTCTAAGCATCAATTTTTCTGCCAGGAATTGGAATACTCTTAGCTAATTACTTACTTTGAGGGTTATAAACTGTTACCTCAGTGTTATCACCAATAATTGTCCAAGTTTTAGTGTGCATTTTAGACTTTAGCATTTAAAATTAGTACACCTTAGAATTACGTGAGCTCTTATGCATTTGCCTTTCCTTAGACAAGAAACAATTAAGTGCTTCTGACAGTTTTCTAAGAAAAACTGGCCTTAAAGAGTTATTCACTGCTTTTGCCCTAAAGCAAGGCTCTCTTGATGGAACTTGACATCTCCCATTTCCAGCTCATTTTCTACCTCAAAATGAGGAGTCATATCTCTTTCCTATCAATATTTCCTTAAAAAACATAACAGACTAAGAGGTGTTGCCAGTTCATCTCCATTTTCTCAGCCACAAATCAAAGCATTTCTGCCTCACATATACTCAAAACTGGCTACCAAGCCATGTAAGGGCACTGTTCTGTGTTGGACATGCTAAAATTATCACAGTTTAGGGTATAGCTGGCTCCTGCCAAAAATAGGTGTGGCAAATTTGTTCTGGCAGATGCCAAGTAAAACACATAAAATAAAACTTTAATTTAAAGATTAAGCTATGGATTTACACAATTCTGTTTATGTCAGGAAAGAAAGGATTTCTTCATTCACAAAATAAAATTCTGTTCCCATTGCAGAGGCTCACATGTACAGGTCTGATGGCAAGATCAGGGCATAAGAACATAGGGCCAAGCCAGGCACTGCATACACATGAACAACACTTCACATGCTATATATAATTCCTTTGTAACAGAGAAAAAAGAAGGAATGTGACCCAGAAGAGGCAGAAGAAAGCATTTGCTTTCCCAGGACTGACCTAAGAATTTTGAGTGTAAATTAAAGTAAGCCAGAGACAACTGCAGTGTAGCACATTAAACCAACCTGAAACTTCAGTTTACTGCCCTGAAACAGCACAAGTTCTGGAACATAAGTCCTACAAGGAATTCTGTTGAGGGAGCTAAGGTTGATAAACCTGGAGAAAAGGAGGCTCATCACTCTCTCTAACTGCCTGAAAAGATGCTGTAGCCATGTGGGGTGTGTCTCTTCTCCCAGGTAATAACCAACAGGATGAGAGAGAGGAAATAGCCTCAGGCTGGGCCAGGAGAAGTTTAAAATAGCTATTAGGAAAAATATCTTTGCTGAAAGGGTTGTCAAAAGCATTGGAACAGGCTGCCCAGGGAAGTGATTGAGTCAGTATCCCTGCAGGTATCTAGAAGATACCAAGATGTGGTGGCACTTAGAGACATGGTTTAGCGGAGTATTAAAAAGAGACATTCTGGAAAATCATTTTACAGCAATAATTTTTTGGGGTACAAGCCCATCCCTTCAGCTTCTGTAAACCGACCTTATCCCAGAAAGTGTGTCAGGAAACAGCGCCAGTAACTCATCACTTTGTCTACCTTAAGTGTACTTTGTATGCTGCTAAACGAACGGATAATTCGGCTTCTAATATTCCTTGTAAGAGCCTTGAAGGGAGATTCTGAGAAAGCACGGCTTTATGGCTTTATGCCACTGCGAAGTTCTGGCACGGAAAACTGCGGTGAAAGCGACGGAAAAGCGCAGCTCGGAGCTGTCATTTCTCTATTAGAATTCAGTGCAGCGGCCCCGCTCCCGCTCCCGGCCCGGCCCCGCCGCCCCTTCCTCCCCTTCCTCACCCTCGTACTCCAGGCTGGCCCGGGCGCCCAGGGCGAGCAGCGCGGCGAGGCGCAGCCAGCAGCTCCCCATGCTCCTCACGGCGGCTCTGCCCGGCCCGCGGCTGCGGCAAGACGAGGAGGAGGACGAGGAGGAGGAGGAGGAGCGGGAGGAGGAGGAGGAAGGGGAATAGGACGGGGACATTCTCCGAGCGGCTCCCGGGCGCTGCCGAGTCTCCTCCTCCCGCTGCCCCGCCTCGCGTCCCGGGAGGGTTGGGCCGCCCGGGACTCCGGCGTCCCTGTGCCATGTGCTGTCCCCACCGAGGGGGGGCTCCTGCTGCCCGCTGTCCCCCGGGACTCTCCCTGTGGTGCCCTGGCCCGCAGACATGTGCGGGATCCCCGCCTGGCCCGGAGCCGGCCCTGCCTCAGCCAGGGCACCGAGGGGCCGGGACTGCCAGGTGCCTGGCCAGGTGTCTTCCGATAGCATCACATAATCTGTAGGGCTGGAAAAGCCATCATCGAGTCTAACCTGTGACCACCATGTCAGCTATAACATGGCACTGAGTGCCACCTCCAATACTTCCTGAAATACCTACAGGGAGAGTGACTCACTCCCCCACTCCCATTCCAATGTGTCATTACCCTTTCCGTGAAAAAAAAAAAAATATTCTTCCTAATGCCGCGCCCTGGTTGAGCTTAATACCACGTCCTCTCATCCCATCGCTTGTTGCCTGATGGAAGAGACCTCGTTTTGCTACACCCTCCTTTCAGGCAGCCCTTGAGAGCAACACGGTGCCCACTGAGCTCCTTTACTCCAGGCTAAGCCCGGCTCCCTCAGCCCCTCCTCACAGCACTTGTGCTCCAGAGCCTTCCAGCTCAGTTCCCCTTCTCCGGACATGCTCCAGCCCCTCAATGCCCTTGCTGAATTAAAGGGTCCAGAACTGGACACAGCACTCGTGGGTGCCTCAGCAGTACAGGAGGGACAATCCCTGCCCTGGTCCTGCTGGCCACACTATTGGTGACACAGGCCAGGTGACAGTGGCCTCCCCTGGGCACACCTGGCTCATGTTCAGCCACTGCTGACCAGCACCTCCAGGTCCTTTTCCTCCAGGAACCTTTCCAGCCACTCTGCCCCTAGCCTATAGTGCAAAGATCACCACATTTCCAATGTTTGTAATGCTGCTGGGAAATGGAGAACAGCAAAAAACTTTAAAAATACAGCAATAATAGCCAATTATTGCATGGTAGATTTCACAGAATAACAAAAACAAGAGAGCAAAATGAAAAACAACAAAAAAACCAAAAGCCACCTCAAAACTATAATGACACCGTGTCTTGTGCACACAGAAACAACATGAATTAAATGAACCTAGGCGGCATTTTCTGTAGTGTGCAGGCACTGGCTACTCTTGATACTGGGAGGAAAGAGAAAGCTCCTTTCACATTGAACCTATCCTTCAAATCAGAGAAAAAGTGCTTGGGAATTCCTCCCATTTTCAAAAAGTTCATCCATGTGTAAGAAAAGAATGACCAGTTTCCACCAGTAAGTCTGCAACATCTGGATTTAGTTCATCCAGCGTTCTGCCTCAGAGTTTTACATTCCACAGTACCTGAAGGCGTATCAAATACGTGAATTTAAAACCTTAGCTCCACTGCAGCAAACTGAAGAGCTTCTTGGAGTATGGCAGGGCTAAGGTCACTATAAGACCACAGAAGTCTGGAAGAAGCACATGACGGGACAGAAAAAGCAGAAAATGGTCATGATATTCACATTTTGAGTGTAAAAGTAATTGCACTCAGCTTTATGATGGTACTAAAAATGGAAAGCTGGGTTTTTCATCTCATTCTTTACTGGCTGAACATTAGACCCCAGAGGTCTGCAAAGTTCATGATGAAAAACCATTTGCTTTGGTGGGACCTCAGTATTTGTTTAAAAACTGCCTGCACAGTTGGGTGTTTTGTTGCATCTGGCCTGTGAAGCCTTACATATATATTTTGTTGTTCTTGGTGTTGTTTTATTATAGAAATCCTACAGTCATAGAAGGGTTTGAGTTGGAATGGACCTTAAAGCATTGAAACACAACCATTTTGTATTCAGCAATAATTGTGCTTAACTGAGAAGCAGAGGATATCAAGAAAATCATGGCATGTTCCTGAATGCCAGCCAAGTTAATAATCTCATGTGCAGTTTGTTAGCCCAAATGACTAACTTCCAGAGATGTTTAAGCATTTCCCTGCTCATATATATGGAAACACACAGGTGTATAGCACAGATTTGAGTTTCCATGCACAGCCACAAGCTCCAGTCCACTGTGTGCTTCTATTCCTTGCAGGTGTACAGTCTTTCAGGCACAGAAAGCAATCCTGCACCAAGAAGATCCCCTCAGGGCTGTACACAGATTAATTCACTGTGTCTCAGTATTGATTAAGATGCAAACAACATGTTTTAGTGCACAGGTTTTAACTTGCTTCAAGAGAGATACCTCATACAAGATCTCATCAAAGAACAGCAATTTCAAAGTCACCATCAAAGCACAAATGAAACGCAGAACAGAACACTTAGAATTATCAAGCTCAAAAGAGGTCAGAGATGCCTGAAGTTTGCATGCCAGCAGTAGTTTATGCCTTGTGAAGTAAAACCACCCAATTACACAGAAATCATTAATTGGATTAGGAAAATGCAGGCATGGGTTCTTCTCCCAAAAGATGATCTCTTTCCTCCTCCCTTGCCATCTGTGACCCAATGTGACTATGAAGAAACAGTATAGCTGACACCAAGCCCTGAAGGTGTTTCCAAATAGATTAATTACATGTTGAGAGAGCTATTACTCTGCATAGAAGGCAGATAACAAAATAAAACTTGTTGCATGTGTTGGCAAATATTGTGCAACAAAAAAAGCACTACTCCTGGCTCAAGGAGTTTCCTTCACCTCAGTGCCATCTCCAGAAGCAGGTGGCCATGCCCATGCAGTTTACTCTCAGAAAAATCAGTGGTGAGATGGAAACTGTATGAATGTAGAAGTTAGTACTAGTCCAGAAAAGCTCTGTAAAATACAATTCTGTATTCTGCTTCCTTTTATGGACACATGTAGATATCTTAGATACAGCAAAACCAAAGCAAAACATTTTCCACCACAGATTTTGGTTTATTTTTCCCACTCCAGACTGGCAATAAGAAGTGGAAGTGGCTCAAGTGGCTCTGACTCAATGCAGGCAGAGGTGCTGTAACACAGCTGCAGTCAAGGGAAAGCTGGCAGACATAACAAGAAGCTACAAACCCCTCTGCCAACACATCCATAAGATCCAGGAACCTTAGTGCAGTCCCAGGCTGCTCCTGGATACCTTGCTCCATTGCAAATGAATTTGTTTTCACTGTAATTCATTTCAAATGAATTTGCTTTAGTGTTAGAATGAGCAGTTATGTTCAAATGCTGCTTGCAGTTTACGCAATTAAATGGCCAAAGGTTGTTTTTTAAATACTATTCAGTTGAAGCTGTTAAAAAAAAAAATCCTTCATGAAAATGGTGTCCTTATATTCAATGAAAACAAACGAGGTATTTCCAGAATACCAGTTCTGGAAATTCTAAAGAAAACTCCAGAATCCTAATTCTGGAAATTCTGGTTTGCCCTGAATTGCTCTTGTGATGTGACATTTTGGGTGATTCAATGAAAAGCGACAACTTAATTTAATTTCAAGTTATCAAACATGTATACATCTACATATTGGGTTTTCAATAGAAAATTAAGGAAAATGTAGATCAAAAAACAGTGAAATATATGGATAAAAGGCCTCTGCTATTGGAATAAGGTGTTGATTACTGTGGGGGGGGGAAAAGGAAGCTCAAAAGGCTAATAAAGATACATTTGGGAGTTAACATATCAGTACAACTTCAAGAAAAAGTATCAGTCATCTCCTTTGTTGATCCATGTTTCCCACATAAGCCATGTTCCCTTGGTGGCTGAGCAGTATGAGCCACAAGGATTCATCAAGAGGATGAGATCAAGCTGAGAGCTTGGCTTAAAGGGAAAAATATGAGTATTACATACATGAATAGTGCCCTTAAGTGATAGTGATTGTCAGCCTGACCAGTGAGTTGGATTGGCTCATTGCCCAAAGTCTTAAATAATGAGGAGCAGAGGAAAAAGAAGAGTTAGCTTCCATGAATTTTTAAGCTGTCAAAAGAAGGTCCAAAAGCCTCTTTCCTCCCTTTCAAAGTGCTCCCTCCACCTGAATAAGGAACTTTCAATAAAGTGAAATACAGCAAAACAAAATAAAAACTCTGAAAAGGCAGGCAAACAAAAGAAGTCACTGATCATTTGGAAAGGCACCTAGTTATGCCAGCAGGAGACTAACTGGGAGGAGATGAGAGAAAAATGTTTCTCCCTTGTTCAGGCTGTGAGGAATTCAAAGTTTGATTTCTTCTTAAGGTACTCCTCAATAAATAATGGTAAAAAATTAGTGGCAGCATCTCTCTTTATGATCAGAAACTGTCACAGGCTGTTACCAGAGAGAGGATGAAAAGTGTCATGAACACTAAAATGCAAACCAATTCAGCTGAACAAAATGTACACCCTTTAATCAATAGGTTTAAGGAAGGTATTGCATTACATCTACACAAAACACAGACATTTAGCTGCATACTGCAAAATATATTTGTTATCCTGAACACAGATGTGTCTGTGCTTTTCTGCTATACCTAAACTCTGGCTTAGGCTTCAATAGGCACAGCAGCTATGGGGTTGTCCATGGATATAGAAGAATGTTCCACACAGAAGAATTTGCACTCTGTGTCTGACAAACTACAGGAGGCTCTGCAAAGGCTGTTTTTTGTGAGGGGTCAGAGCCTGGAGCAGTGTCTCAGTGGTTATTCCACACCATGAGATGGTGGTTAATCCATGTACACATCATCACTGCAGTCAGGAGTAAGGAACTCTCACTTCTGGGAAGAGGGGAGTGACTTTGAATGGAAAACAGAGAAATAATTCCTGTTAACATACTTCAATATGGGGTTTTTTCCCTTACATTAAGATATTAAGAGTCTTTAACATAGGCTAACATTTTAGGAGCACATTGAAAACACAAAAACAGGAAGTCAGCTATAGAAGGCCAAAAAGAGACTGAAAAGAGGTAGAACTACTAGTTTAATTAAGTAAAGACCATTTAAGCTGAAAGTCTCTCTAATGATGAGTTCCAGTGGACTTTGGATAACTTTCCAAAGGAGGAGGTTGAAAACTAATCCTGATCTATTCTGAATTGGTGGCAGATGGAAGAAATATTTTTTTCTTTTTAATGCTGACACTGGAAACTGGCACATGTCAGCTTCTAACTTTGAATACTACAGTACCAGATACACTGGGGTTTTTTATCCTTCAGACACGTTATTTCTGAAGCTCTGCCATTTTCAAAAGGTTTTTCAGATTTTATGAGCAGACTAAAAGAAAGGCTCCCTATGAAAAAAATCTCAGCCTCAGGTGTCAGACACCACACCAACACTTGAAAACTAGCATCAGGAGCTGCCAATAATCCATAGGAAACTCTCCAACAAGTTCCTAGAAAACAGAAGGGGAGTGGAAAAATGTGATGTTGCTGACAGTGATCTCCTCCTGCTCTTTAGTAAGTGGAGACACAGAGTGTCAGAAGCAACACAGAAATACTATAAACCCTAAGCAGGCAGCAAGCAGCCTTCTTTGAAGAAAATAGGGACTTTAAGGACTCCAGGACTACTTCTGCTCATGCTTTACTAGTGCTTTGCAAGTGTAGAGAAAAAGCAGGCATTGCACCAGTGAGGAACAGCTGAAGGAACAACTCCAGGGGAAGTAGGGCAGTCAACAGGACAAAAACTGAGCAAAGACATCAGAAAAGCACGTGGAACTCAAAATCCAAAAGAAGATGTAAAGGAGCTTCAAATTTAATAGCAAACCAATAATTGAAGGAAAAGGTAAGCAACTGCTGTCAGGACTCAGGAGATAGGAATTTAATTTTTTTAGAAAGAATAGCATTAAAAACAGCCTCACAACAAACAGTATTTAATATAGCCAAAAGCACAGAAGTTGTATAAACCAATTTATGAGAAGCAGCTTGCTCCTTTTGTTTAAAATAATCAATGTTAATCACATCCTAAGGTAGAGTCAAAAGTTCTTTTCACAGAGCCAGCAAAAAATAATGCTGATTAGATTTTAAAGGAACATTTGAGACAGTCCCCCCAACCCCTTGCTCTTTCTTCATTAATATTCATGTCGGTGGCAAATCCCCATTAGGAGGACGTTCTTACTTCCATCAAAATCAAGAGGGCAAACAAATTTCCTTCTGAAAGAGTGGTTGCCAAGGTTATTTGAGAGGATATTGGCTTAGAAGATCCAGCTTCACAGATGATCCACACTGTTTGGGGCACCACAATATTAAAAAGATATAAAGCTATTAGAGAGCATATAGTAGAGGAAACGTATTGTATTTGAATATCTGTATAGAGGCTTTGCCCCGGAGGTCCCGGTTGCCCTTGATGGGCTGCAGCTGCGATGTCCTTAATTGGGCTGCAGCTGTGACCAATGAAGATGACTGGGATAAAAGAGGGTGGGTTAGCCAGTCAGGGAGAGCCTTGGAGGAGCCCTGACCTGAGAGAGAACAGCGTGCAGCAGAAGGAGTCAGTGCAGAGCTGCAGCCATGAGAATATGCCAAAGAGGTATGGACTTTAGAAATCTAATAACAACAACATGGGACTCTAGAAATAATAGAAGAACAACAAGAGCATCCAAAGGAGGCTACAAAGATGGAGAAGGGCCTTGAGGGGAAGCTGTGTGAGGAGCAGCTGAGGTCCCTTGGTCTGTTCAGCCTGGAGGAGACTGAGGGGAGACCTCACTGCAGTCACAGCTTCCTTGTGAGGGGAGCAGGAGAGGCAGGCACTGATCTCTGCTCTGTGGGGACAGTGACAGGAGCCAAGGGAATGGCCTGAAGTTGTGTCAGGGGAGGTTTAGGTTGGATGTTAGGAAAAGGTTCTTCCCCAGAGGGTGGCTGGGCATGGAACAGGCTCCCCATGGCAGTGGTCACAGCACCAGCCTGGCAGAGCTCAAGAAGTGTTTGGACAATGCTGTCAGGCGTGATTCTTTGAGCTGCCCTATGCAGAGCCAGAAGTTGAACTCTGCAGATCCTAGCGGTCCTTTCCAATTCAGGATATTCTATGATTCTTTATCTATATATATATATCTGTGTATACACACACACACACAGATGTACCCATAGTGTCAAAGACAATGCTCAGGAACTGCAAATGCCCCAAACTTGAAAGTAAATAAATAAAAGGAAGTCAAAATAATATTCAATTTTCTCTGCCATTTAAGGCAAAAGGAGACCAGGCAACACCAATATAATAACTTAAACAAACTTAATGACTCAACACACTGAGGCCACGTTTCCAGAATTACACCCTGCTTCTTCAGGAGAGAGAAAAGGGCCATGGAAAATCCACTGCCACTACCAGAAACAGGAGAGGGGACTGAAGCACCTAAAAAGGAACCCTAAAAGAAACTTGTTTGGAAAGAAAAGGAACATGGACATGGCCCACTTGGTTTTATGTACAAAAGGTTTTAAATACAAAAGATATGGCCAGCACCATGGTCCTCAGCAAGAAGGATGATGATGCCCTGTTTCCTTCAGCTCCGAAAACTGCAGTGGCAGGTGCAGCCCCAGCCTCCTGACATCAGGACAGAGCGTGCTTGGAAGCTGCAGGGCTCAGCAGGGAAATGTGAGGTTGTGCTGTGTTTGGTGCAGCTCTGATACCCAAGGATGGCCACGCTCTGGGTCCCTTTCATTAAGCGCAGGCTGATATGTAGGGGTTGATGAACAACATCTGGCAGGAATGACCAGCTGCAGCAAGGAAAGCTGGCAGACAGCTTCAAATTACCAAGGTCAGGGTTCACTTAACATAATTAGTATATTGTCCTTTAATAGTCAGTTCTATGAATTTTAGTTTCCACAAAATCAGTTTAGTAGTGAAAAAATTCTCAAGTTTCATAAACCTCTTTAAGATGACAACTAAAGATTGTCAGAAAAAAACCCTCAAGAACAAAACAAGAGAAACTTGGAGCAGAACAGATATTTTTAAACAACAGATGTACAGACTTGCTGGTATTCTTGTTACACCAGTTTCTTCTGAGTGTCAAAATATTACGGTAGTCAAAGACACTGAAAACATACACCAAAGATCAGGTGTTTGCCTCAGAATGGCAGGATTGAGATGCCATAGTATTTCTCACTGTTTCTTCTCACAGAAGCATCAAAGTCAGAGAAACTGACTTGTGATGTTTCAGGGCTTGCCATTAAAAGCAGACTGACAATCTGCAAGTCTGCCATGTGGACCAGAGATGGATGTAAAAAGGGAGCATGTGAAACACACTGGGGGAAAAATAATCCACAAAAAAGGTACAAAGCGAGAAGTAGTTCTCACGGAAAAATGAAACCACTGCCTAAATTGTTACTGAGAGTTAATACACTGTAAATAATGTGGGATTTTACCCAAACATGTGAGATGTATCACTGCCCATAATGCTCACAGCAGCTCCAGCCCTGACAGGGGCTTGGCCTCGGGGTGCCCCTGTCCCTGTACCCAGAGCTGATCCCTGTCCCAGCTCTGCTCGTGCCTCTGGGCTGCTGGGGGAGATCCCTGTCCCACTACCAGCCCTCACAGAACCAGGACAGACCTTACCCTGAAGTCTTCCATGTAGAAAAGAGAAATTTGAATCCTCCCCTTTTTTTTAAAAAATAATTGAAAAATATCAGTTTTGCAGTTTCCTATGTATCTCAACCAGGTACAACCTTTCATAGAAAAATAACCTCTTCAGCTGAGGAACATAGGTTTTATAAAAAGCCATAATGATTTGGACCACCCAGACACAAGCATGAAATCAAGTGCTCATGTTCCTGGATAGGATGCTTTCACCTTCCCTTTGCAAATCTGAACCCATGTCATTAAAAATGCTCAAAGATTTGACATGGATTTCCACTGCTGACAGACCAAATAACCAAAGGATACACAGAGTTACCTATGTAAAAATGTGCTTCTGAATTGATTCCTCTCCATGATTTAAAGTTTCACTTCTTACGAAATTTTACTGTAACACACAAAAAAATGTGCACAGTCAGTCCTGCACAGTCAGTTTTCACTGACAGTGTGGTGTCTTGGATACAAAAAGACAATCACCATCATTCCCTGGCTGCTATTATCACTGACCTGTACTGGCCTCATTACATTGAGGAAAACAGGATGTTGTGTTTGGCAGGGAATCCTGGCAGAAGGCAAAGCGTCAGACAAGCTGCACACAGCAGCTCCCCAAGCACTTACCTCTGGCCACTCTGCCCCTGTGCAGTCACAGGCTCTCATTTGTAAGGATTTAACAGCAACCTGAGACAAATTCAACATTTGACACTAAGAAAACAGTCAAAGGCCAACTTCTAGCAACACCTGACGGTAACCCAGCTCACTGTGGGAACAGGAAACATTTTCTGGGAAAAAGCAGATATAGTACAGCTTGTTTCAACCAGGCCTCAACAGCCCTGTGCCTTGGCAAGAAGCTGTCAGCAGGAGCAGTCCATCAGCCAGCTGCTGATGGGAGCTTGCTGCTGATGTCAGAGTTTTTCAGGAGCCTGTTACAGGGCTGGAATGCTCTCATTGCAGGTGGCTGACAAGTAAAAGCCCAGAAGCTGCAGCGCCGTCTGAACTTGTGAGTTGCTGTGCACTGTGGTGCCTGCCAAGCCCTCCCCTCCCCTGCTCTAACACACACAAAGAGCCTCACTGCAATGGCAGGGATTCCTCACAGCTCTCTGCACACTGGAAATGAGAGGTGACTAGGAATTGAATGGCATGGTTTTAAAAGTAATGTTTATAACCCAAAAGATGAGTTCTGCATCAGCTCTGAAAAGGGCTTGGGAGGAGGGTGAGGAGTTTGATGAATGGAACAGGTGCCCAGGGCTTGGAGGTTGAACTTTATTTAAATCACTCATCTTTGCAGCCATCAGGTCTTACTTTTGTCTTCCCTTTGTGCAGTTCTGTTGCCATTTGTCAGCCCCACTTACCATGGTGCCTTCATACAAGAAAGGCTGAGAACATTTTGGAGAGCATGGCTTCCTGTGAACTGGAACCCTGAACACCATCTACACCACAAAATCCATTAATAATACTTCATTTTATTCTCATATGTCACATACTACAAGTTTGATCTTTTTCCATGCCCTGTCCTGCCTTCTCATGGTCTTTGTGCAGTAAGAGAAGCTTTGTTAATGGCAGAAGAGTAAACAGAGACCAGGATTGTACTTTAGAGACAACATTCACCCATTGCAAATAAATGTAAGCCATACTCCTTGTGATGGGCTTACAAATAGGGAAATGTTTTCTAACTCAGATTGAGGACTTACTTTCAATTCCTTTGGCCTGACCCATTTTGGCAAACCAATTTACTCTTCCAATAGGGAAATGAGCTATAAATCAATATTATCTTTCTGCAGAGTTAAAAGCTGCTTTTTATTACACACAAAATATTTATGGCTTTTAATGCATATTATTGCTACAATGTCTGAGTGATTTTATAAGTATGGCACATATTAATGATTTGACTACAATATGGCAGACAAAAATATTGCAAAAGAATGGGTTTGGATAAGAATAAACCAAAAGTACTTAAAGGGCTGCAGTGCATGTCTCATGCTGTTCCTGGTATCTAAGAGGTCTGAAATGCCTTGGAGACACTAAAGGTACAGTTTAATATTCTTGGTTTTGACATGCAGTTGGAGAGAGGTACAGAATCCCCAATCAGAAACACTTATACTAAAAACAGAGCCAAAACACAATTCAGGTGTTCCAATTTCCAAAAAGATGACAAGCTGTCAGACAGTCAAACACTGCAAGCTTCCAGAGTGCTGGTGAAGCAGAGGCATCAACAACACTGCTGGCATTCCTACAAATGCTGCCTTCCCTGATTAAAGAAACACTCAGGATTTGATGCATTTGACTGGAAATTTCCCTAAACTCTAAGTCAAAGTAAGTTTCCAGTTATGGTTATCTCCTGTTCCTCCCAGACATGTATTTCCTACCTCATTATAATAAATGTCAAGTACCAACAAGAAACTCAAAATATTGTTCCAGACACCCACCAAAATGGATGCACACCCAGAAGCTTTAACTGAAGCAGTAAGGAGAGCAATGGAAAGACAGCCAGAAGAGCACACAGGAATGCCCAGAGCCACAACCAGGTCCAGGTCACCCCTTTTCAGCTCCAAAGAGAAACAAAAGCCACCTGTAGCATTTCCATAACTAAATACACACACATGGTGTTACTTGACATGGTGCAATGGCAATAACTGAAGCTGAATGAATGTTTTCAGTCAAAGCTCTCTGCTCAAACCATATTACAAAGAGGATGCAGACACAGGCCAACCAATTGTTTTAATGTGACTAAAAAGAAATGAGTGCTGCAAAGCTGAAGCAAACTACCAGTCAGATGCCTTGACAAGAAACAAGTCACCTGTTCAGGTGACTTCAGCAAGTCATCTGGTTTTTTTCTTACTACAGTAATAGGAAAGGTACCTGCTTTCAGCACAGGGCACTCACATCCACTCCTTTCTCAGACAAGTATGGGAAAGACCTTTTATATTTTTTGTTGGGATGGTTTTCTTATTGACACATTTCACTACAACATACAACTCAGGTGCAATGTTTCTGGTATCTGTCCCTGGGCAGTTTAGAACAGGGAATGCAAGCCAATGATTTTAATCTTCAGGAATAGCTGTACAGAGGCATGTTAATTTTGGGCTCTTTCACTAACAAATCACACAGTGTAACTAGAAAGCCACAATGGATGGACTCAAGACAGGCAGACTCCTACTGAGTCGTTATATTTGAGTTGACAACTCCAAAGAAAACTCCAACAGGCACAGGCTCACAATTTAACTGAGGCAGGAGCTGGGAGCATCATCTTCCCCCATCTGGCCAGTCAGCATCAGGAAGTCTGACAAAAAACCTCTGAAGAACGCCAGGATGGAGCACAGACCCTGGCAGGTGAAAACTCTCTTGACACAGCCTAAAAGGAGACAGACTTTGCAGACTGAATCATGTTGCCAGCCCAAGCTGGTTAAGTGCAGGCTTTGGGTAAAGCAGGCAGCACAAGATGGCATGGCTGCCAAAGCCTGAATGCAGCACTGCTTCCAAACTGCAGTGCTATTCTTAGTGCATGTGTGTGCAACACATCTAAATCCAGCACCCTAAATAACAATGGCGTTTCCTCAAAAGAACAGGAAGAGGGCGAGAAGTAGGGAAGAAAAAAATCAGATGTCTTCAATCACGCTGCTCAAATTATAAGGACATGTGTCTATTCAGAGTTGTGACAAATTTTAAATTTTGGACAACAGGAAAGAGTTTCCTTCCGTATCAACACCACGGTGATTTCAGAAACTTCAAAACAAGATTAACTTATAAAACTTCTAAATCATCCAATCTTCACATGTGCAGTACTCTCACACATGCATTTTTTATCTACTGCAAGATCTGAAGCAAGTGATAGCACTAACATAAAATTTAATGTTTTATATCTTACTGCAAAGCTGCTGAAGTTTCTTCTGTGTCTCCCTGAAGGACACAGCAGCACATCACAAATCAAAGATGTATACACCCATATAGAGATATTTACTCACCAGTTTCAAACAAGTGAACGCAATCAAGAATCTTTATGACACACATCCTGCATGTTTCAGTTGTGGGTACTCTTTTCTTTCCTCAAAAACAGCTCATAATGACCTGCTAGTGTCCCACAAGAACAACCCCAAGTACACAAAATCTCAAGCATTCTTTGTTTTTCAGGTCTATGCATCAGGCAGCAAAACTTGGGTCTTTTAGAGCAGCCCACCTGAACTCCACAGATATCATCTGTCCTTAGCTGAAGACATATTTTCACTGAGCAAGCAAAAAAGCATGAAGTTATACAAATTATTTGCTCAAATGGCAAAAACCTTTGCCAAAAATGTCCAGCCACCCCCAGCTTGAGCTGCACAGGCTGCCAGAAGTTCAGCACTCTGCCATGGCTGGAGGTGTTTCCTTCTCCCAGCCTGTAATTTGCCCTGCACGCTGCCAGGAGGGGATGGCAGCTCTTCCCAAATACTGAGCCCATGCTCAACAGCCAAAAGGAGGGCAGTGAGGATATGCAGAAGGCTGGAAGAGACAGCACCATCCAGAGCAGCAAGATGGGACCCACCCTCAGTGCTTATTTCACATTCAAATAGCACAAGAGGGCACAGGAGAACATCCAAGAAAAATTCATGTGAATCATGTCCTGATTTTGCTCACTAGCAGGCTCCCCTTCCCCCAGAGGCTTGTGATCCCCTGTCACCTCACAGCCAGGGATGCTCAGCCAGGGGAAGGCAGGACACATACTGATGGCTATCTCAAGTGCAAGCTTTTTTACACTGTAGATGTTTGGCAAACCTTTGTCATGCCAGACTCACTGCTGCAGTGGACCAAAATAAGGAGTACAGCAATTTACAGACATGAAAAAAATTGTCATTGATGCTTCTATGGCACCTCCTGTACCACCTCCAGTGCTTGCCCAGACTTGGCTACCCAGGACATTAAATGCAGTTAATTTGTCTGTGCTTTCTGGCAAGGTGTATTTCACTTTGAGAGAAAGGCCAGTTCACCAACTCATCGAAACATCCTTAATTTCACTCTCTGTTTATGTGATCTCACCCTGGAGATTTCAGTTGCACTGAAGCCCCCAGGTGCTGCTGAAGAGTGAGCAGGCTGAGCAGAGAGGAGGCAATGACCTGATTATTTAAAAACCACTCAGGAAGAAATGTACTGCTTTGGTAATGCTTATGAAACTGCAAGGAGTTTTCAGTAGGGAATTACTACAGCTCATGAAAACGCTCCACTTCACACAGGAATATATGAAAGCAGCATCAGGAGATGAGTTAACATTATTGATTGATATTAACATGACATATCTGCTATGCCTGAGAATGCTGCTGGAAGTCTTATTCATATGCATCTATCCAGGTAACTGGAGCTTGTTTAGACAGAGCCAGCCCATCCAAAGCATAACTGTGGATGAAGCTGTGCCTTAGAACACCTGCTTGTATTCAGAACATCACAGAATCATAGAATGGCTTGCATTGGAAGGGATCTTAGAGCTGATCAAGCCCCCTGCTGTGGACCAGGACACCTTTCCTTAGACTCTTCATTCCCATGCTGGGTTTTGTGCTGTGTTTGGCCAGCACACAACACACCCAGGTCTGTGCCCACCACGGTCATGAGCAGCACCCGCAGCTCCACACTGGGTCTGGTACATACAAATTGTCACCCAGAACTGGCAAGGCAGCCAGCAAACTGTGTTTAGAAGAAAACCACAACAAAAGAACTCGCAACTGACACAACAGGCCCCACCCTTGGCAGAGCAAGGGCCCTGGAGATTGCTTCTGGACCATTCTGCAGCTTGGTCTGATGGAGTAGGAATCAAATCATTGTGATTCCAGTTTTTTTTTAAGCCTGCCATTTGACTTTAAGCAATCCTAAATACTCTCTTCCTTCAGTTTTGTCCTCCTATCCTTTGTCTATTTATAGTATAAACACCACCGGGTGAGAACTGCCTCTCTCTGAAGGGCTGAGGCACTCAGCAGTCTCACTCACAGATGAACTCTCGACCTAGCACACAGCTTTGAGAACTACCATTTCCACAACCTGACTTCCATCTACTCATATTTAATCCAGAATATACATCGGTTATAAGCATATGGTGCTTATGTATATATTGGGTTTTTTTTAATTCAATCTCATACAGCTTTTGAAAATAGTTCCATAATATTACATGGTTCTCAAGTGATTTTAGTGACACCTCTCTCAAGGCTCATGGCCCCTTCACACCAGTACCCTGTTCCAATGCACACATCCCATTCATTCTATCATAGATAAGCTTTTCTTTTCATCTACCAGTAGTGTAAGACACAACTACCACAGCCTTACATCACACAGTGCCACTTGATTTCACCTTCACACCCCCCAAATACTGAACAAGTGATCCCCATAAAAATGTACATATGGACAGCTGTACCCTCCCCAACACCACAGAAAGTCACTGAAGAGCTCCAAGGGCACATTTCCCTCTTCAGCCCTTAGGGAAAAGGTTTTACACTTGTTTTAACTTCCAAAAGCTGCATCTCTAAACTGTTTTTGAAGAGAAAACAGACTTTCCTCTGAGTAGTGCCACTAGAGAGGTTTTGTCAGTGCCTTATTAGCTTTGAATGTACCAACATAAGAATCCACAGCATCTTTTCAAAACTTGAAAATACAGTTAAAACAGCTGCTGCTTCAAAGGCTTTTAAGTATTTTAAGAATTTTAATTATTTGGATATTTTTCAGTTTTCTTTCTTATGCTGAGCAGATAATTAGTTCAATTACAATTTCCCAGGTGGAATACTGGCTTGATTTCTACTTTCCTGCCATCAAGAAATTGATAGCAGAATTCTTAGGGCATGAAAATCACACCTATTTAGTGTGGTGTTTAACACAGTCTTTGGAATTGTGGAACACAACTTTCCTACACCAGAAACTTCAGTGTTACCAAATTATGAGTTCAAGAGCTGATTACACTATTTCTGATATTTAAAGAACAATCTGCTATTGAATTACAAGCATTTTGCATGAATCCAAACAGGCTGCTTGGCTTTGCCTACAAAGTGTCAACATCTTGGTAAGGGTTCAATAAGCTTGTGCCTGTATAATCAAGAGGGCCCCACACACACACGTGCTGAGGAGATTTTTTTTAAGTCCATTTTAGTTTACTTAATGGCATTCTGTACCTAGTGTGCATGGTTATATACCAACACAGTACCATTAGAGAAAAACCTATTAACAGTTTCACTAGATTTCATACTGGGAATAAAGATCTGAAAGAATACCACATTTCTCTACTAAAAATAAACAGAAGAAAAGTAACATGAAACATTCACTTAATATTAGGGTTTACAATTACAGTTGCTGAGGATTTAAGCTCTTTGGAGCCTTTGACACTAAGCGTAAGGAGGAAATTGGACTTTCAAATGAGTGAAAGACGAAACAAGCAGGCTTTTGTGCAGCCAACTTGAAGATTACATGCAAAACTTAAGACTTTTGAGAATAGAGAGGTTACATTTGTCCTTTAGGAAAACAGAGGATAGGATATTAGCATCCTCTGTAAACTACTTGAAGACTGACATTCACATGAACCGCAAACTAAAGCATTTACTCATCTTCCTAAGAAAATAAAGAGAATTTGGCAGTACAATAATCCTCAGAGAAATGCCAGGACAGGAACTTCTGTGGTCTTTGTTGATTTAGCAACTGATGTGTCCAATACTTTAGTGTTTGGTAAAGAAAGAGCATAAACGTGCGCTCCAACATCTTTCATCTTGGAAAGAAGCCACTTGCAACCTGCCAACAAAAATAAGGAACGCTAAACCTCAACTCACAAATACCACCACTATGCCACTTTACACCCCTCCATGGACAGAACTACATATTAGGCAGGGATAGCTCCAGGAAAGAATAAATGGGTATCACCAACACCTTTCTCGCGTGTTCACTGCTACCCTCCCTTTCACGCCAGTAACACACCTCAGTTTGAATCCATACCCACTTACATGAAAGGCTCTGTTCTGACCACAAATTCTCACGGACTACACGTGTTAAACCACAACCAGGGCATGCCAGTGTACACTGGCTTTGCTTGCTGTGCCTGCCAAATCAGAAGTGTTTAACCAGACACACCTGCTTTAGAACAGGCAGAAACCACATACCCCTTTCCTTTTGCATGGAAAAGGAACCTAAATTTGAGCTCATTTCAAATTTTGCTACAGGAAATGCAAACAATTAGAAGTGAAATAGCATCAGCATGCATTTTTTAATTTACTAGCTGCCTAAGAAACCAGGCAGACTCACCCATTCATTTTTCCTATTAAAAACTGATATTACCTTGCTGCATGCAGTCTCACCCGGGCACCAAAAACTGCTGAGGCAGGGCTGGCCCATCGCACTTTGACTTTACACTTAGGGACAGCACAGAGCCTCTCTTGTTCAGGAGCTTTGAGCGGGTGTCACCTCCTCTCTCCGAGCGCCAAGGTGGCGGCACGGAGGTGCAGATGTGAGAGGGAGCCGGGGGCTGCCGCCAGCCCGCCCCGGCAGTGCTCAAACCCGGCACGGCTGGAAGCTTTCCTGGCACCCATTCCAGTAACAACCCGGCTCTCCACACCCAGGACGCGGCTCCATCCGCGTTGACGGACAAAGCCCGGCGGGCCGGCAGCGAGCGAGCAGGACGGGCCCCCGGCCCCTCAGGCTGCCGCGGACACCGCGGCGCTCCCGCCGCCCCCGGCCCGGCCCCGCTCCCGGCCCCGCCGCCCCTTCCTCCCCTTCCTCACCCTCGTACTCCAGGCTGGCCCGGGCGCCCAGGGCGAGCAGCGCGGCGAGGCGCAGCCAGCAGCTCCCCATGCTCCTCACGGCGCCTCTGCCCGGCCCGCGGCTGCGGCAGCAGCAGGACGAGGACGAGGAGGAGGAGGAGGAGGAGGAGGAGGAGGAGGAGGAGAAGGGGGCGTGTGACGGGGACATTCTCCGAGCGGCTCCCGGGCGCCGCCGGAGTCTCCTCCTCCCGGTGCCCGGCCCCGTTTCGCCTCCCGGGAGGGTTTGGGTCCGCCCGGGCTCCGGTGTCCCTGTCCCCCGAGGGGCTCCTGCTGCCCGATGCCCTCCGACGTGGCCCCCGGGACTCGCCCGGTGGTGCCCTGGCGCGGAGAGGGGTCACAGAATCACAGGATCAGAATGATTTGTGCTGGAAGGGACCGTAAAGATCACCTCGTTCCAGCCCCGCCGCCTCCTCGGGGCTCACTGCGGTTCACGGCCTGCCCGTGCGGGGGTTCTCAGCTGGGTGCACCATCCAGGCTGGGGGCTGAGCGGAGCAGAGGGGCAGAATCCCCTCCCTGCACCTGCTGCCCGCGCTGCTCTTCGGGCAGCCCTGGAGTGGGGTCCCTGCTCGGTGCCATGAGCCCCGAGCTCAACCAGGACACCCACGGCTGGCCGGGACAGTGTGCCTGTCAGCGATGTCCTCCCATCTGTCCTTCCAAGTCAGGGAGTGAGGCAGGGAGGCTCCCAGTGAACAAGGGCAGGATGAGGAGGATGAGCCCTCCTGCTCCCTCCGGTAACATTTCTGGCATGGTAGGACCTCTCTGGGGAGGTGTCATGCTGCCGGCCCCCATCCCATCCCATCCCATCCCATCCCATCCCATCCCATCCCATCCCATCCCATCCCATCCCATCCCATCCCATCCCATCCCATCCCATCCCATCCCACGTGGCAGTGCCCTTCCCACGCAGGCCTGGGGTTTTGCAGGCAGCAGTGTAAGGAAACAAACTTCAAGATGAACTGCTCTGGTTGCTCAGCAGTTTGCAGATGGTCAGCTTTAAATGTTTTAAAAAAAAATAATCCCTAAGTCATGAGAGTAAGAAAAGAAAGTTTGGAGTCATCGCATTTCTCATTAGGTTTTTGAGCTGCCAGGGTGATGTGGAGTTACATTTTCAGGCTTTGTTTCATAACCACAAAGACTAAAGGCTTTTCTTACTGCCTTTCACATGAAAGCAAATTCCCCAGACACTCCAAGCCCACAGAGGTGGAGGCTTCAGGCAGAGCATTATATGTTCCAACACTTTTGATTTGACATCAACCCTGCGGCTTGACTACAGCAGATTCTTTCTATTTGCACTTCCTACTATGAACATTTAATGTATAATCTAAACTGGAAAAGGTGTGGGAAAAGTCCACAAGGTGTGGGAAAGCAGCTTCAGCCAGAGTTTGTGTGCTGGGGTGGTACAGGTGAGTGAGCCCAGGGAGTTCTGAGGGTCCCTTCCACATTTTCTGTAGTTTCCTGAACAAATAGGGAAATACCATCTAGTCAGGAAGGGAATACCTCTTTAAAAATAAGGGACAGAACTGCAAAGGAAGGAGAGTCATCTCAAGGGGAAATGTTAGTCTGGAAATAAAAGAAGGCGACAATTCTGCCACACTTTGAGGCTGGCTATACCAAAGTGGCCTAAGAGAAATGTCATCTTGCTGGTAATTAAAATAAAAATCTTTGTGGGCGCTGTGTTTGGGAGCTTTCTCCAAAGCATTTTCTTTTCATCTGACTTTTCCTTTGGATCAGGAGTGCCCCTGGACACCTCCCCACTTGGGTCCCCTACTTTGCTGTGTGAGACTGAGGTGTGCACAGGAGTGAGTGCACCTCCTGCACCCCAGGGCCAAGCTAGAGCTCCTCTGGGGTGAAATTCCTGGGGGGTTGGGTGGGCACTGGGGCCTCAGCACAAACTGTTCTCCAAGTTCTCTACCCAGTACAGGTGGAGTCTGAATATGCTTGGGCTCAATAATCTGTTTTGAACTTGTTTGCCAAAAAATGAAAAAGAAAGATGTATCAAAAGCAATGTCAGTTTCATCAGAGCAACTGCAATTTAGCAGCCTAAGGAATTCTTAGATTTCCACATGTGAAGAGATTAAAATACTGACGTTTCTCTGTTTGAAAAAGAACATCAGGAAAAGGAGTGCTCTTTAATCAGTTTATCTGTGCTGCAAGGCTTTGCTAAGAGTTCAGCGTTCTGATATAATGGAATAATAAAGGTACCTGAAGCAAATCTTAATGGGTCAGGTATCTCTTGCTTTCCCTTTGTGTATTGTCCTTGTAGCTGCCCATTTCCAAAACACTGGCCCTCATTTAGGTGTTTCTTTGAGCACAAGGTCTGTACTGGTATGAGATCATTGTTCAGGAAGCCACTGCCAGCAGAAGTGTGAATGCAGCTGCAGCTTCCTTCTCCATCAGCTGTTCCCAACTCCACCCTGCCCAGAGGTCACAGCCTCTCTCCTGGGCAGCCTTTTTGAGCCTTTTCAGGGTGCAGAAATGTGGTGATTGTGGTGACAAACCCTCCTTGCTGGGTTGTCTCCTCAGTGTGAGAGACAAAGGTCTCAGTAGTAGATGCCATCAGTGACTGCAGCTGTGGTGTCTGAATTAGGACAGGCAAGAATCCTGTTTGATTCCATGGAATCAGTGGGACCTCAGACTGCTCTCCTGTTGCTCCTGATTGTGCATGTGCAATTCCATCAGCTCAAACAACATGACCACTGGTGTTTGCAGAATTTTTTCTGTGTCTTGCCTGTCCTGTGAACAGGGTTCTTGCAGTGGGCGCCGTGAGCGGGCGTGCCTGCAACGCTGCTTTTCCTCTGACATCCAGCTCCTGGAGTGTCCCAGCTGCCCTGAGAAAGGCAAGAGATTTCAGAGCTGCAGTCTGCAACTTACAGCTCAAATTTAGACACAAGTGTGAGCATAAGTAGCAGTGGGAATGCATCCTTCATGGCCTGTTCGAAATGAGCCTTGGAAAAATGCCAGTGCCAAGGTGTGCCTTCATCTGGATTCTGGAGTTTCTCTGAGCAATGTAACACTCATTCTTCATGTTTGATAGAATGACAGCAGTGTGAAATCACCCAAGAGACTGGGGCTTGAAAGGCAAATTCAAGGCAACTTTAAAAAAATGTTGAATTCCTAATAAATGAGATTTTTGTAGTTCTCTTAAGGGACCTTTAAATAGGAGGAAGAGTGTGGAATTATGAATGAATTAAACAAATGTCACATATATTGAATTTGAAGGCACAGTCCGTTTTTTTTTTTCTCCCAGTTCAGCTTTTAATTTTTATAGAAAAAATTCTAACTATTTAAGCTTGTGGTGAGTTGGAGTTCCTGGCACTCCTGGTATTACACAAGAATTAACCAGTCTGCTTTTCATGGAAAATTCAGGTTTTGACTGTTCAGAGGTGAAAGAAAATTTTCAAGACTGAAATCAAGCAACACTAGAGGACTGAAATGTGTAAAAATGTCTTGGTTGAATAGAAAAATAAATCCCAAAGCAAAGTTAAATGCTCTTGGAGACTTAAAAAATTATTCTTGTTATGTCAAAGAGTTGATATAACAACATAATTTTTCTTTTCTGCTTTTTTTAACAGCAGTTAAGAAGCATAATTTTATTACTCTGTGCCAGAATAGCTGTAACAACTGCAGTTACAGTGATAATAAAAATACAACTTTTGATGGAGAGGAGAAATTAATTAAAATCAAATTTTAATAATGTTTAACAAGCTAATGTTTTTTCTCCAAATGGTAAAAGAATTATAAGGAAATAAAAAAAAATACCCAAACAACCCACATGTGGGTAATGAAGCTTTTGTCGAGTAAGGTCTAATTAATCATAAGAGGATGACAAATCGGACCCCAATCCAAACACAGTTTTAGCCCAGTGAATTGCCTGACTCAATGCAAATGCTCTGATACTTAGAATTACTCCTGTAAATATCTGCAGAAATAGTCTTAAAATAATAATCATAATAATGCATTTCTTCTGTACAATTCCTGGAATTCTTGGAGCTTATGATTACTTTGTCATCATGTTTAGTGGCAGTGACACTTTAAAATACTCATTTGTAACTCAGCATTTGCTGTTACTAGACCCTCCTTCCAGCTGCTGGTCACTGCCAGCTCCTCTGGCCAAATTTTGCCCTCTGGATGTCAGCCTGCTGCACATGGGCTGTGCTCTGACTCATCCCTTTGGGATCCCACTCAGAGACATTCTGTGGGGTGCACTCCAATGTTGGAAATGTGGGAATTGGAAAAACAGAAACTTCCACAGACAGTGAAGAGTTTGATGTGTAGCCTTAGAAGAAGCTTGAATTGATGTAAAAACTGAATACACAAACATTAAGTAGAAAAATCTTAAACTTATGTTTCTATAGTTGTAAGAATATACCTTAAGTAAGAAACTGTATTGGGTAAGATGGTATAGTATCTATAGTATATATATCTATATATATATATATATATATAGTTCTATAGATCTATAGTATAGTAATGTCACTGTATAAAATAAGAATTTAAAAGTTATAATAGAAGCATATGTATATACATGTGATAATAACCTATTGGGTAAAAATATCCACAGTGCAGTAGAAGTGAGTAAAGGTGATAGGTTAGAAAAGCAAAATCAACCTTGTAGTGACTGTCCATTGGGTTAGAAAGTTCTATATTGTCTTGTAACAAAGAACTTGTGACTACTCTTGAGCTATGGCTGGATACTTGCTCCTTTAAAATCTCACTGAGATTGATGTTTATCTGAGCAATAAATGGATCTTAGCCTGAAAATTGTCCCACCCCTTCATTACTAGCAGTGATAGTGATACAGAAACTCTGACAGAATCTGGGAAAGGGAGGCTGAAATGGAAGCAAAGATTGGGGTTGACCTGTGGAGACAGCAGGCAGGAAGAACAGACCTTCCATAGGTGCTGCTGTGGTGAAGGCATGAAGAGGAAAAAGGCAAAATTATTCAGAGGAAGACATGGGCAGAAAGAGGCAGGTGGGTGAGTGTCACATAGGGTGCTCTCTGAGGAATGATTGACAAAATTGCTCACACACTGTGCTGCTGCTGTCAGCTCATGACAGGAACCCCAGTGTGGGATCTCAGCACATCGTTCCCGATGTCCAGAGATGCCAGGAGAACCCTTGGGGGTCTCGAAAATCCTGGAATGTTGCCAAGAGTGTTTGGTGGCTTGATTTTGATCCATCCACAGAAGTAACAAGAGTTTGAGGACAAGAGAATCACTTTAGAGTACAAGGTGTAAAAGAGACACATTTAGAGGGTGAGATATAGACTTTAAGGTTTTTGGTACAGGGGGGTTATGGAGACAAGATGGAGGGATCAGGGCGTGTCTTGTCCTTCTTCTTTCTTCTTCTTGTCCTCCATCTCCTGTGATGATGTTGGCACTTAGAGATTGGTTTATGGGGAAGGTGCACTTGCTAACATGGGCGAAAAACATTGGGAAATAAAGGTAAATATTGTATACGTAGGTTTTAGTATAAAAAGACATGACCGCCCCGTGGGTGGTCAGAGAGTGCCTGTGACTGCTTGCAGATCAGACCTCTGTTGGGCAGACAGAAAATTTTGTAGATAAGAAATAATAAACAACCTGAAGACCGAAAAACTGAAGAGTCCAGACTCGTCCTTTGAATCGCGTGCCACCCAAGAACCACTCTACCCGTGTCGGGGCAGAGACAGACAGCCGGACCCGACACCCCAGTGCTAGCCAAGAAAGACCACAGCTAGCCCAGGATCATCCCTTCATGCAGAGTTTGTCCTTCACTCAGTGCAGTTTTCAAAAGGCATCTCCCCTGCCCATGGGCATGCCCGCCAAAGGCACTTGGCTCACTTTGCATTTTAGGTGACATATCCATGTTTGTTAATAGAAAGCTGCTTTTCCTGAAGTGACAAACAGGAAAGAAACACTAGAGGCCAGACTAGGAGAAGACAGCATTGCTAAATGTCAGGAAAATGTACACCAATGGAAATTCTTGTTCTGGGAGCTTAAATAACAGAGATGATGATCACATAGTTATTGTGTGAAATCATAAACTTAATATATATCCTAATAACTTTCTTTCCTAGGTCACAGCTAAACCTCAATGGCACGCTTTTTATCAAAAATATAAAAGAAGATTCCCTGACTGTAAAAACAGCATATTTTAGGGAAGTGAAATGTTCTTCAGGCCAGCAGTCTCTGGCAGTGTGTCCCATCCCTGAGCACTTTCCTGCTCCCTACACCAGTGATCTGAAGAAATCTCCTTGGCTCTTCCCAGTTAAAGGTGGCTTCCTAAAAATAGCACAAAGGAGATGGTAAGAGTATCTGTCCCTCATTTTTTCCACTGCCAAAACCCTTGTTGTGGAAAATTTTAATATGAAGGTCTGGGTCAGGCACACAGAAAGCACATAGATGGAGTACACATGTAGCAAGTCTTGGAGAACACCAGTTCCCTTTTTTCCATTCCATCTGGCAGGGTTGGTGTGTCTCAGGCAGCCAGAAAATCAAAAAATTTTGGGGGAAATACAATATTTCATTCCCAGTTAGACACTGACTGATGCATCAGTATGTGGTAAATCAGCATGGTAAATGCTAAATCATGGTCTCATGTATAATAGATGTACTGAAGAACAAAATCTCTATATTTTTTTTTTTTCTTGATGCTGTTAACATGTCTTAAAATTATAAGTTAATATCTCTTCAGTTTTTGATGAGTGTGATTGGAAACATCTGTGTCTAAACTGTTTCAACATTAAATGAGAATGGTCTCAAGAATAAAAACTTCTTTGTGTACAAATCAAAGAACTACAGTTTAGCCAGATTTAGATTTTGCAAGGCTTTTGCTAAGTCATTACAATCTGGCCTGGAAAAAGAAAGTGGTAATTACATAGCATGAATAAAATGTAATTCCAGAACAGTCTTGAAGGGCAGATAGGTGTGAACTTTGGAGCTCATCACTGAGATACTGAGCAAAGCAGACTTACTACCAAAGCATTAATATCTCCAATTTTTGCCACTGATGGTGGTCTCGTTACACTTAATCAAAACATTATTTAGGTCCTTAAAGGAATTTAGACATAACAGAGTGTGCAAATATTGTAAACTCCCCTAAGTAGTGAGTGGTATAAATAATATAGCTCCTAAAAGCACTGTGAGGGAATTTAGAGCTAGTATATTTATATTTATGGTTATATTTCTGTTTTAAAGAGCTAAAGTAGCTTGAGTACATGAGTATGTTTTAAGTAAACCCATACTTAGTCTCTCCATAATCATCAAGATTAACTTCTGTATTCTTGATTATCAGGACGTACAGTGGTTTACCATCATGGTAAAGAATTCAGTTTACTTCAACTACCCTAATGTCAAAACATGACATAAAATATTCCTCAAGGACAAAGACTGGATGTGTTTTGCATATTGTACAAGTAAGATGTGGAATAAAAAGGAAGAGGTTGCACAAAATTAATTATGATTATTAACTTTGGGCATATAAAATAGTGTCTAAATAAGCTTTCTTTCATATTCTCTCCTTTTTTAATTTCAATTACCACAAACTTGCATAGGAACAGCAGCTGCATAAATGAATCCTATGCTTCTGGAAATCAGTAAACTTGCATATGTAAATATATGGATTAAATGGAAGTTTCAGGAGGTCAGGCACACGTTTGATCATCCCTGTGCACACACACACATGCACACATATATCTGTGTACCTGTCTCTGTCTATAAATATACACATATATGTCTCAGTGCACGTACATGTATATCTGTGTATGCAAGGTGCTCCAATTCCACTTCAATTTAAATAAAACATGTATACCTAGACTTACATTTATCAGAAGTTGACCACTGTCCATCTATGTATACTTAGAAATAAATGAGTAATTGTATTTTTTTATCTTTATATTTTTACAAAGACACACAGCTTAAAACTTTCAAAGTGCACTGTATAAATACACCGAGGTAGCAGAGTACTTTAATGCCAAAAGCAATATGCCAGAAAACATAAAGTTTTCTGAGAATTTGGAAACAGAAAATTTGATACAAAATGAGTATCTTTAACTTCTTTCAGGGGCCATGAGAAGGAGAATTTCTGGCTCCAGAGGCTGGTTACACCTTTGAAGAGCACAAACTCCACCTAGTGATAGGTTTAGTGGTGAAATTTTAGAAACCCAACAATTCTAAAGCTCAATCTCAGTTATTTGGCAGGACTATAAAAATGAGAAATAAAGACTTAAGTTGACACAGTCTTTGGGAAGGTAAGAAAAAACCAGAGAAAGATGTACTAGAAATTTTTATAGAATTTTTTGCTACTCATCTGTTTATGAAAACATTTCAGTAATAAAAAATCTTCACATTTTTATCATAAATATTGTGAACTTGTTAAAAAACCCTATAAGTTAAAACACGTGCACATGTAAATTGTTTTATTTGTTTAATCTTTTTTATTAAAAATGAAGACATGTAGAAAAGACATTGGAATGGGTTAATATGTTCCTGCTTTTTGTTGAGCAAAGTAAGTGGACAAGATAAATGTACCAGTCCCTGAAACTGCTCAGACATGCAGCATTTTAAAGTCCATTACATAAACTTCTGTAGTGTTAGATTTGAGGGTAATTCCCATTTTAAAGTAATATTTCTCACTAAATTAGTTCACTTTTAAAAAAGAAATTGTTCTTACAGTAACAATTTCTATGACTGATCTCCCCTTAAAAAAATAATTAAAGTTTATTTAAATTAATGAGGGCACCATCTACTTTATTTCTCCTTTTCCACTTTACTCTTGTCAACAGTATCCAAGTGGAGCAGAAAACACATGTGCATTCAGAAAAATAAGCAAATATGTAAATATAATGGAGGAAAAAACCCTCATGTAAGGTTCACTGCAGAACCCAGGAGTAGCCCAAAGAAAAATAAAAGACACAAAAGGATCCTAATTAACTCTGGCAAAGGATGAGCCAAGCATCCAGGTTTTTAGGATGATGATTGTGGTAGCACAGAGGAAGCCCTGTGAATGAATCTGGGCACCTGCCATTCTTAAAAGGACAAAGCATGCAGGTGAACCAACTCCTAGGATTAAATTAATTCTGGACACTTCTGACCTACTGTATAAAATTTAAGCAACTCTGAAACTGGGGAAATTGAAGGAAGAACTGGAAAGCAACCAGCCCAGTTGTCCCACCTTTCACCAGTTCACTGTGTGATCACTGGGGGGTCACTGACCACCAGGGACCAGCAAAGGGACCTCCAGGACAGAAGAATGTGTGCAAATGGGAGGGAAAATATGTTCTTGATTTCAGGGAAATTATTTGTCATGTGTATGTTTATTGTGTATATATAGTAATATATAGAATATTATAATTTTGCAGGAGTGTCATGCTGAAAGTGGTACTCTGTAGACTGAAACAGAAGAAAATTATTTAGCAAAAACCATAAAATGCCTGTATTCAACTTTTCACATTAAAAAACTCCCATATTTTGCTTTAGAACATCAACAGGTAAGGCCACAGAACTCCAGCAAGGTGCTGATAAGCATATCATTTTGAACTATTAAAATTACCAATAAATACCAAGAAAATCATCTGCCTATTTAAAATTACAGCAATCCAATCAATCAAAAAAAGCAGCCATCAACATCTCGAGTCATAACTGTTTTCAAGTAAAAATTGCACTGTGTGCTTTAAGACTGTCACATTCTCTTATTTTACAACAGTTTTACAGCAATGTACATGTATTAACTTTCATCCTTCTGTCCTGGTTAGTCACAGTTTCACTGGAATTCTCCAGTGTATGGTTCTGATTTTCATCCTTATTGCTTTCACCAGTTAAATCTTCCTTTTCCTTTTCTTCACTCTGCAATGGCTTTTCAGAGCTGTCTTCCTTTCTGCTACATACATTCTTCTGGCTCATCAGTGGCTTTCGCTTAAACAGGGAAAACTGGAGTGAAAAAAGCAGGAAAATGATATGACTGAAACAGTTAGCAGTGAAATTCAAGATTAAAAAAGCACAAATCCCTTTGTATATACCACAGTTAAATGAGGTTGGCAGATTTCTCCTTGGTAAATTTTTTTTTTTCCAAAACAAAATCACTAAAAAATATCGAGAAACATTTGCAATATTTAAAATGTGTTAAAATAGCACATGGGAATCAGAAAAGTTAAAGTGATTGCATTTTGTCAAATTACACATTGTACAGTTTGTACAAAATGCTGTGAGTGGTGCATTTATTTGAGTTTCTTTCAAATAAGAGCCTGAGGCAAGGTCTAAACATGAAGCCCCAGAACAGAAAGTGCTTACTATGCTGCTGATAAACATACAGCCATAAATGACAGTGCTTGAGCTCAGTGACACCACACTGGTGCCAAAGTTAGCTACTGCTTAGGGCCTTTGGTCAACAGGAACCTCAGCAGCCTCTGCAGGAGCCTCTGGACCTACAACCTGTAAGAAATCCTATATCAGGTACTCCTCAACATGCTCATGCACCTATATAGAGAGACATATTTGATGACAAAATTAGGATGTTGCAAAAAGATGCAGGGTAATGAGCTCAGCTGCTGATTTCAGAGACAAATAGGAGGGGAAATCTTTTTAGATAACATCCCATAGGAATCAAGTCCTAAGTTTTCACCTCACCAGTTCATGATGTGATGAACAATCTCTCTCTCTCAGGGACGTGCCATCCATTAAGAGGTCATAATGGGCTTTAACTCATTTCTATTATTTGAACAATTTAAAGTTATTCTATCAAAAAATAAAATCAAGTCTTAAACAGAAGGAATAGGTTGCTCAGCAATTTAATTATCTTTGCAGATCATATAAGTTGAGGTATTTGCTTTGGTAACTGCCTACTGGCTTCTTGGTCACTGGCAAAGCTAGAAAGAAACATCAGGCCACAAACCTTTTTTCTCCCCACTCCAGTTTTTTGGTCATCAGTGTTCTCTGAAGAACTGTTCACAGCATGATTGTCAGTGTTTTCCTTCTCTACAATAATATAAATGTTTATATTAAATTTCTTCTGATTCATGGAAATCAGAAAAATATCACAGAAAAGCAGAAAAAATTACTCTTCAGATTATTTTTGAAGTAGAGGTCACTAAATAAAACTGAAAAAACAATCAGAATATTCAGTAAAACTTGATGCCCAACCTGAAAAGACTATTTTTATTTTTTAATCTCTCCATATAATGTCCTGATATTACTCTCCAGATGCTCTATATTTAAGAACAGAACACTTATGGCAGTGACAATATAGAAAATATTTTTACTTGACACACACAGTTTCCTCTTGCTGACAGGAGACAATGTCTTGCACACTTATTTGCAAGTATATTCTAATTTGGCGAAGCTGATTTTAGGACAGGAGTTACAGTTCAGCATGAATTTTATTCCATAGAAACAATTCTGGGAAAGGAAAACTTTCCATCTCAGTTGATGTTCCTGTGTTTAAATTTTCCTATATTCCCTGTATGAATCATATACATTTCAAACTTAATACCAAAACTTCCAGATCACTGAATAATGGAAAAATATTTAGCATCCCTTCTGTACAAGCTATTTCCATTATAATATTGAAAATAAATGGCATAGCTTCTTCATTATAAAGGCTGTGGTCTGTTTTATACCACACTTGTTATTTTCTTTCAAGAGAACCATTCTAGATTATTCCAAATTTCTAAAATAAAAAAAGTCCTATACATATAGGGTACCCAATTTCATGTTCCCCAGCTTTTATAAAGGAGTATTCAGTTCCCATAAACTGTCATCAAAACTGCAAGGAGCTTCTAGACTTACATCTTCACATCCTGAACAGGGTTCAGCAATTATCACATCTCACCTAAAATAATCTCTCTGTGAATAGAATGAGGAAATGTCAGCTGAAAAAGATGGGGAAGAATTCTGAGCAGCTTCTTGATTGAATTGAGGCACAGGGCACCTAAAGAAGTTGCCTGAGAGACAATAAAATTCCCATGATTTTGGCACTGCACAGAGAAAGAGACAGAGAAGAGAAAGTCCTTGTGGACTTCCTGCAACACATGACTGGGAAAAGTATTTATTTCTTTCAAATAATTAACAGCTAATAAATGGGGGTTTGCCCCTCAAATTTCATTACCTCTCAAGAACTGCTTTGCCAACTATGAAGAAGAACTGTGTTGTCCAGTATTTTTATAATATTGTTTAGAAAACTTGTATCTGTCTTTAGAATGTACAATTCTTGGGAATTGTATTCTTACCCTGCTGAACGATGGTCTCTTTCTGAGTAGTCTCCTCTGTCTATAGACCAAAAAAAAAAAAAAACCAAACAACTCTTTCAAAATTGTTAAAAAAAAAAAAAGTTTAACTATTAACACCTATATGTGTTTCTTCCTCTACCAAAACCACCCCAAACAACAACTTTGCATTTAAAGCATAGGTACACATGTATCAAACTTAAGTTAGTTACAGAACCAAGTTCTTTCAGAGACCAGTAACTTAATAGGAGTAAATGCCTTTACCTCCCCAGTTTCCACAGTGCTACTACTACTGCTTGTCTCTCCCTCTGGTGATTTACGATCCTTTTCTTTTTCATTTTTTTCCACTTTTTCCTCTTTTTTCTCTGTTCCTTCTTTTTTTTCACCTCCTTCTGTTTCTTCTTTTCCTTCTACTTCTTCTACTTCTTCTACTTCTTCTATTTCTTCTATTTCTTCCTCTTCCTCCTCATCATCTATTTCTTCATCTCCATACAAGTTTTGTTCCTTGGACAAAATTGTCAAAACATAATTTTGAAACTCAGTGTGTACAATGATCATGATCCTTATCCCACACAAGTTCATCACATATCAGAATTTGACTAAGAACAAGAAAACTTAAAAGGGAATGTTCTAAGGAGATAGAATAAGAACAGACACAGGAGACCTCAATCAAAGTTTGCTAATTTTAATCTGTTTTTAATAAACTGACCTCCAGGGAACATTAGGAGTGCAGCTGACTTATGTTTTGCCAACATGTGCCTCCTTAAAGAAAAAGCAATGAAAATAACTTTTTTTTGGAAAGAAAATATTTCTTTTAAATGTTTTAAATGAGCATAATGGACACAAGCAGTAGTAATTCCAATACCGAAAAAAAATTCCAAACCTATTTCTCAAGAAAATTAATGAAGAAATGCCAGATACAAAGCTTCGATTCATGTGATTCAATATAGACATTATAATTTGAATTTAAGTTCTTTTTAGCCCAAGATAAAATTTCAATATAGTAAAAATAAAATGGCCAAGGGCATTGTAAAATAAATATTTAAGAGCACGAATGCTATTTCTGTAAAATGTGTAGAAAAATGAATCAATTATATCCTTCTTACTCCCTTCAATCAGATTGTCATTATTATGCCTTATGTACTTATAACAGCATAACATGCAATATTTAAATAAGAAGCATTCTCCTTCCCATTGCAGAAATATAAGGGCCTAAACCAAGGGTTTCCAAGGTAATCTCAAGTGAAGGCACATCACTGCCCAGAGGAGAACATTTGTGTTCCACTGCAGCCAAGGTCACTGTGGAAACTGGTGGGAAGTATCTGTTCACCCTTTTGGAAATGTGGCAAAGAGTCTTACATTGAACCCCTTCCTACAGCTGGTTCCAAATGTTGTCTCCTATCTGTTGTTAATGTTTTCCATATTCTCTCTTACTTCTTTGGATTTTTGCCTGTTGTCTCCCCAGCTGCTCTCATGCTCATTAGAAGGTAACTTGCTGGTGAGGAGGAAATCACCAGTGAAGTTTGAACACAGAGACCTTTGGTGGAACTCCTTGGCTAAGCCCAACTCACATATCCCAGGAATCTGAGACATCCTTGACTTATGGAGACCTGCATCATTCTGGAGCCCAGCTCACAGCCTACAGCACCTAAAATCACACTAGATGAATTTATTTCAGCCATGCTCTTCATCCAAAATAAAAAACGTAGAGGAGAGAGACACTCCTTTTACTCCAAGGAAGCCCCCTGTTTAACTGAATAGCTTCCCAGAGTGACCCCATTTCCATTTACTGCAGCTTTTCACAGGTGTCTCTGGCTGTCACCTCATCTGGTACTCCTAAAATAGCACATTTTACATAACTCTGATAGCACAGTTCTGTTACTGTTATTTCTGCTTGCCCATTTACAGGCATGGAGATTTTACTAATGGTAGGGAATGATCTGAGAATGTCATACTACAGATATACTTTTACCTTAAATGATGAATCATCTGACCATTCAAACTTATACCTGAAGAATTTAATAATCTTATAACCTAGGCTACTAAATAAAGTACATCTGTATATGTGTATATATATATATATAAAATTTACATATATTATATATACCTATAATCTCTTCATTATTCTCTTTCATCATGCTTTAGGGGGTTTATTTTTTTATTTCACTCTAAATTCCTTTTTCATGGAAAGGTAACACTGAAAGAATACCTTCAATACCTCTAAAGTTGAGACAGAGAGAAGCTGTCTAGGCCAAGGTCATGCACAGAAAGTAAAAAGCAGTAGAGAGCATACAAGTGAAATATTTCAAACTGGTTTCATTTAGGCTTGAGGTTCCAGTTTCTTCAAGGACAAAACAGTGGTTGTTACTATGAAACAGCCTTAAACATTTTGTACCTATAGTATAATAAATCAGCACAGCAGAACAGCAATCTAGAAAATATAACCTTGCACATTTAACACAATACGCATATTTTCGTAGAGCTGTCTTTGCTGATTTATTTTCCTGCATTTATTCTGGTTTTCCTGTAAATCCAGACCTTCATAACTAGACATTCTTAAACATAAATTTGCTGTTTCCAAGCTTTTGGGGACAAATGACTTTACTTGCACTGGTTCTGGCAAAAGTATTGCTTTAGTGGGTATAACTCAGGGTGTGTAACTGTCTTCTGGTAAAATGGTGGCTGGCTTTTCTTTGGGCAGGTTAATACAGAATAAAGACATTTCTTTTCAAAATGCTCTACAAAAATGTGGTCCTATGTCCACAGGAGAGAGGGGAAAAAATTTCACTCTGTCTGTACTGTTGTCTCAGCTGGTGCCATGCTCTGGCTAAAAGTCTCACTGAAGACTGAGACACATCTCATGGTAGACCTTGCTCAAACAACAGCTGCCAGCTAGGTTTCTCTCTATTTCTGTAATTGTTTCATTGTGGACCCCTCCTGCTTAGTTTATGGAAACAGCTCTGGCAGATGGGCTGCTCATAATTAGCATTTCAGAAGGGAAGGCTTATGGTATCTTTCCACATCTCCTCAAGAAGTCAAAATAATGTTTGCCATGATCATTTTATATTTTTAGAGAAGAAAATCTCAAAATCTCCCACTGATGGGACAAATTTAGTTGCAGATCTTTTTAAAATCTGGTGAAAACTCAGTGATGAAGAGAAAGCTGTAATTACTGTGTGTACCATTTGAAGTGGAGAGTTCTAGGAACCTCTGGTTTACAGAGATGTTTCTGTTTCCAGTTGCCTTGGAAACTGTTCAAAGTCCACAGAGAAGGTTATTCAAGAGAGTTGAGAATGAGGTAGGTAGCTACATGTCTGTTGCTGTGTGGTGCTCTGCCAAGCAGCAATAAACCAGCAATTGCTTAGCAGAGTTTTTAATCATTTAAGGAACAGATTTCTCCATTACTTGCCCAGCTCATTAGTTTGACATGCCCAAAAGCATTCTCATGGCCCTTTCACATGTCTACAGGATAAATGAATGATATAAATACCAAACAGGATTTTCCCTATGAAGCAGAAGACTCTGAGTAGATGGGTATTAGGTCTAAGGAGGTTGGGCAATGGTCATGCTTCATATGGGCCTGCACTTTCTGGAGCACTAGTAAAGACAAATACAAAACACATTCTACAGACTATCTTCTTGCTTTGATGCAGGATTGAAGAGGAATAGGTAGAGGAATCATACCATATGCTAGCTGTCATTCTGCTCTCCAAAAACCTAGTGCACATCCACATCACTCGTGGTAAAATGCACTGGGTTAACATTTAATAAAACAGCACTTAAAGTAACACCACCAACCCTAATCTTAAGTACAGATGAGTGAAAAAAAACCCCAAAACCAAAAAGCTCAGTTTACCTTTTGTGGGTAGAGGTATATGGATGGGTAGCCATGTAACATTTTCTTGATACTGATCAGGGTGTCAAGGCATCTGATGTGAAGTGACTGGAAATACTGCCTGACAGAACTGCTGGAAAAGCTAAGATTCATACTGTGTTGTTTCTTATTAAGCAGCTCCAGAGACAGCTTAACACCTTAAAGTCCACACAGTGTTAGCCACTTGTCATCAGATATTTGAACTGACTTTCATTTTGTAGCTATTAATATAGAGGAGTTATTAGCTCAGCTACTCTAAGCCTTAGAGAAATATCCCTTACTTTAATGATATTAAAGAAAGCTGTCAAAAGACTGACAAAATTCAAAGACATGAGTACTCCAATGAGAGATTTAGCAGATTTTCCTTCCACTTACAAGCAATAAGGAGCCAAACTAAGCTTTCATTATATATTGTCACAGAGACAAACAGAAAAGCTCAGCTAAACACACTTAGAAGAATTTCCTGCAAAAAGCTGAGCCTGTCACCATAACTTGTCTAAAGCTAACACCTAGGTTTCTACTAGGTTACATTGGTTTCCCAATTACACAATTTTATGTTAAGAGCACTTAACATGGATTACCTGATACTTATAACACTCCCTTAATGCTGCTGCTATATGAGTGTCCTGGAAAATGAAGGCAATGCTGCACTTGTAATTTCAGGCACACTGTGCAGTGAAACCACTGGAAACCAGTTTTCTGTCAGATGGGAGTTTCCACTGTTAAATGTCAAAAACTGAACTATAAAGACAGTTATGCTTTAAATATGATGGAAGAAAACATACTGAAGTAGCAGTTGCCCTGTAGTGATACACTGATTACCCTGGACATGTGGTGACTAATTACCACAAGAGTGCCCTCCAACAGGATGGCATCACCCTGGGATAAAATATGTTGGTAGAGACTGACTGAACAGGCTCATTTTCCATTAAGTTTTTTCAGCCCACACTTTGCTACCCAACATATTTTATTTGCTAAAAGCTGAACACAACAATCTACAGGTGTCTCCACAGACCTGTGCACTTCTGTCACAGGCTGGCAGTGCACATACTTTGCATTAAGAGGATTAATCTGATTACATTCATTAACCAAGGCTTTAGGTGTCATCCTGAGACTGCACACTGGCATTGATTACACAGAGTAGCCAGTAATTTTTGAGGGCATTTTCTTAAGGATTATTTCAGTTGGCTTTGG
Organism: Agelaius phoeniceus; assembly: GCF_051311805.1. NCBI lineage: Eukaryota > Metazoa > Chordata > Aves > Passeriformes > Icteridae > Agelaius > Agelaius phoeniceus. The sequence continues at coordinate 9,025,156 of NC_135266.1, read as the reverse complement.
TGTTATTATTCTGTGGTTTGCCAGGTTGCTGCTGTAGGTGTACCTGGAGAAAGATGTATCTCTGCATTCTTCTGTGAATAAAAAGAACTACATACCAATGTATAAAATTCTAATTTAGAACTACATTCTGAAGAAGTACTTGTACTTTCAGTTTTTCACTAGACATTTAAATAGTTATCTAAAGTTTTATGTTCTCAGCAACTCAAAAGATATTTTTTGTTTATTCTCCAAGATAAATCAACATCTGAAATAGCTCAGATGTACTACAACTTTCATATACAAAACAGTTACCTTCTCATAAAAGTTTTCTTTCTTTGGACAACAAACAGAAAATATAAATTTCCAAGCAAAAAGGGGGAAAAAAACTGCTACAGAACTAGAAAGAATTTTTAAGGTGTTTTGTGAAAACCATAAAACAAGTTAGAGATGTTTATATCAAGTATAATATCTTATGAAGTATTTTACACAGTAACATAAATACCCTCTAATATTCAGTCACTCAGAAACAGCATACCAAAATAAATCCTGGGTACTTGAACAAAACAGGAGAAATATAATGAGCAACTCCAGAATATGTTGGTGTTTTCTGAAAAACTTACTGTGTCTCTGGAAGATATTATGCTGTATAAAAATGAATTCTTAATGCTAACAGACACAGAGAAATAAATTGGGAATAGTGGCCCACACTTGGATGCAGATTGTGCATATTTTCCAAATCCTTATAGAAAATTTGTAGTGTCTGGAGTTTGTCATTCAGCTCCCACATATTTGCAAGTGATTGAGGACAGTCACTTCTGCTTTTATTGTGCACATAGCTCAGATACTGCATGTCTCTCCCAAATCCTCTACTTCTCATTAAAATCCTGCTGTAATCATGCTGGTTTTTCTTCTGTGCTTTGATAAAAAATACTGGTAAAGGCAAATTTTTGCCAAAGCGCCAAAGCGGGCAGGAAGGTTTTTAGAGATTCTCTGACTTGGTTCATTCCTCAAAGAGCTGGTCCATGAGTCACTGCTAAAACCTCCCCAGACTGCAAGACTGGGTCTCAGGGAATAGCCTCCACTTCAAAATTCTCTGTTGTAAAAGTGGTAATTTTTACACGACCATCACTAATCTTTAAGCCCATTCTCATTTCATAGATTTTTCAGGACACACCCAGCAATGCAAGTGCCACCAGCTTCCCCATGGAATTGTTCTCCACATCCTGCCAGCACTTGTGGAAGTTCTCCCTCGGCCACTGCAAGGCTGGCTTTAAAGCACAGCTTGACTTCTTTCTGTACCCTTGATACAGGACAGTTCAGGTTTGCTTTGTCCTTTTTCTCCACACAGATGATAATGAAGTGCCTTGTAAAGGAGGTTAAATTTTGCAGCAGTTCTGCTGCTGTGTTTCTAATTATGAAAGTAGTTTTGTGCCTTGAATAGATGCTGGATTGAATGAAAGTGAAGTATTTTATACGTCCTGTAAGAAAGCCAGGCTCTGCCAGGGTGGCTCACAAGCTCCTTTTAGGCTGGTATTTATTGCTCACTTTCCAGTCAAACAGCACAGGCTCTTGTACCAACAATAGCACATGGGGGGGTTGAACATTACTCTTCAATATTACTGTGATCTATATCCTTACAAAAGAGGTGCAGATAAAGGCTTTGTTTAATATAAAATTCTTCTTAGAGCCACCTTTGTTTCTCTCTCTCACACTCTCCATATGACAGCACAAATACTTTATATTTCACACAAACCACAAATGAGACTGTGTGAAAGGTGGGCAATCATGACAAATTATAAAGCTCTAAATCCACACCATTGAACCCGGGATACTCCAGCAGACAGCCCTGCAACCCACCACAGACCAAGAGTCATTTCTGACTCTTCAATGCTGGAGAAATAACAAAACCAGAATGGTAAATATTTTAACACCAGACATTTCAGGGCCCTGGTAAGGATTATTTTCATAACTAAGCATGGGGTTTGAGATAACAGTATTAATATTTGTTTAAATTAATATAACAGAGATTGACAAGCAAAAAAGCAATGAGCACTATCATAAATCCTTAAAAAAAGAGAGCGATCAAGTGTACTCGCTTCTTCTTTTGGCAATAGAAAAATAAAACTTCTGTTGCTGTCTGCAATGCAATTTTCTGATTCCCAAGCTGTCTCTCCAAAATCCTTTCAATATCCTTTCAATCCTCTTCTGTCTCCATTAAAACATAAATAAGTGTATAAGAATGTTACAGCTCAGTGAGTGACTTTGGATCCCAAACATGCTCAGAACTTTACCGAGCACAATACCATGGGTTTGCCATTTCTGCAAGCAAAGAATTTCCTCAGTTGCTCATAGAATGCCACAGTACTAAATACTGTCACTTCCACAATTAGATGAAAAATTGCCCTTTCACATTTACTTTGCCCTTTTTAGGCCTTTTTACAGATCCTTAATGTTATATGACAGATAGGATCTAAAAGGTAGTGTCATCCTGGGAGAAAACAAGCTAAAATTTATATTAAAAGATACCAAATGGTAAGGAAAAACTAGGAGGGGAAAAAAAAGGTAAGAGCAATGAAAATAAAAACTAGATGTCCTTTCAGCATAATTCTGAAAGGCCCTGTTCTAAAGACTATCCATGTGGTCATCCCGATAAGAAACTGGAACAAAAAATAATGAGTGAAACCTAGACATTTTTTGCAGCTTGGAGAAGGACATTTTTGTTACTCAGCATCAATTATGCAAAGAGATTTACTATCTGAATAAATGGTTTGATATGTTCAGCTATAATGGAAAAACTTATCTGCTGAAATTTTGCAGGCACAAGAGAAGAGCTGTGCTACAGAATATTCCATGGTCACCCAGAACACCCTCACCTGTAAGCAGAGCTGTGGGGCAGCAGCAGACCTGCACCCCACCCTCTGAAAGTGCCAGAGGTGTTTGTATTGCACACCCTCTGTAAAAGGCAGCATCTGTCATCCTGGGAATCTCTGTGAGACTGTGCAGGGGATTAAAATTTCTGAGATGAGCTGCAGGGGATGCCTAGAAATTTGCATGTGCTTATTAACACTTTGAGGATGTCCAGTGTTGCTGCTCTTGAATTAAACATGTAGGTGGTTGATGGCTGGTTAGCTGTAATTACTAAATCAATAAACCACTTATTCTTGACCTAAACCACAGAACTGAACACTTTTTCTATGTGATAATCATTAGGGAATAAATAGTGAAGAGGGAATAAGTGCTCTTTTTTCTAGTACAAGAATACAAAGCCATCAAATGATGCAAATAAAAAAGAGGAGTTACTTCTCCAAACAATGAGTAAAGAAATCTAATTTTTCAAAACATACTAAACAGATTAAAAAATGATTGAAAGAAAATAATGTGAAGAAAATATATGTTAAATGTAATACATGTACCTGCTGAACTACAAATTATTGAAAATGCTGAATATATTCTTTATACTGAATGATTACAGGGGAAATGTAACACTACACCTTTGTGCTACTCTAATATTCTAATTTATTTTTTTCCCAGGCACTCACCAGCAGCCACTGGTAGAAAAGAGATGGAGAGATCTTTGGCCTGGGCAATTGTCTGTTGTTTTCTCTCTCTAATGCAGGATTTCTTTTCTCTATTAAAAACTAACTAAGGACTTTTTCTGCCATGTTTCTTCAGTACTGCATATGAATCTCTTTGTATGCCATAATAAATACCAAGGATATACTGAATTTTCACAAAACCACAAGTAGCAAACTTCATAAACCAGAATGAGTCAAACTAAATAAAGTTCCACTCATTATGCTAATGGAGTTCCAAAGTCCTCTGAAGGCCCAGAAATGCTGGCAGAGAGAACAATTTATGTAATGAGCCTGTGGAAAACCCTTAGAAGTGCTGGAGTAAAGTTCTGCTTTTCCCCCACCACAGGAATGATCCACAAAACTACATAAAATCAGTTCTCAAATCAATGAATTTTAATCTAGACAAAACAAAGAAGAGGAGATGACCATAAGCTGGCTTCCTTCACTTTCTTGGAAAGCTTTCTGCTATCAGCATATGTTAAGAGAGAAACAACAAATAGTCCTCATTTTCCTAAGAATTTACATTAAATGCTGCAACCAAACAGTAAATGAAGGGCCATTCCTATGTGGAATTGGAAATCACTTGCTTTAAATTGCTCTCCTTTTTTTCTCTTTCTCTCTCTAGGAAATGTTTTTCACTAGAAAAAAGTGTTGTTTTTCACAGCCCAGTTTTCTTCCAACGATGAATTCTGGAACCACAAAGAAGTAGATGTCATATCCAGAAAACACAGTTTTAGACCCATAAAAAATACTTTTCAATACTACTAAACTTTCTAAATTTCATCACAGTAACATCCTAAAGTTTCCTAAGAAAGATAAAATAACACATCACAGCTCCACTTAGTTTCAAGGGCAAGTGTTTTCAGAGGAGTTCAGTGATAGCACAGCACACTGGCAAAATAGCCAATGACTCATTGTTAGAGGGAGCTTGGGAAGGGCATTTAACTGATAAAATATTCTCTAACAGAGTATGAGGATACTTACCCTGCTCCAAAGACACATGCTGATGTCAAGACAATATGTTCCAGAGAAATCCAAAGTTTGAAACAAATGTCACAGGGATAAAATACAGCCACTGGGGTAACTTTTTGCTGTAGTTAGGCACAGCACATGACTGAAGGGATCTTACCTTCAAATGCAGCCCATGGAAGGGGTGAGCGAGGCAGGAAGGTTGGACCTAGACTAGGATTTACTAGGAAACTACTGATCTACTACAGGCTTTGTAGAAAATAAATTCTGGAGACATCGTGTCAAAGATTGTTTAATGCCAGCATCTCACAAAACAATAATAAAATGTTTCATAATATCAATGTAAGTATCGATTCCATTCATGTTTTTGTTGAATGACATTTACTCCTTTTGATTCCTTTCTTCTTCTCTCCTCATTTTCAAGTAGGGCTTAAACAACTGTTTTTCTAGAGAATGTCAGTACTGAGATCTGTTAGTAAAAATTTCCCAGACCTCCCATTGGCATAATATTCAAGTAACAATTCTGCATGATGAGTCCCTATCTCTTCATTTGCCAGTTCAGTCTCTAATAGTTGAAAGATTGATGCATTATCTTACAAAAATAATTTGCAAGATTTGTTTGTGTATTTTAAGGAAATTCTAAAAGTATTAACTTTGTCTTAAAAAAAAATCAGACTTTCCTACTAGTTTCATTACTATTCCATCTGGCTTGTTGGTTTGCCTCTTTTTGGAGATTACAGATAGGGTTTTTAAAAACCATAAATATTCTCCAATGAGAAGTTTTGGCTCTGATCCTGGAAACATATATATGTTTCACACAGCAACAACATATATTCCCCCTCCTGGAGTACCTCAGAGTTAGAGGACTAATGTGATATAGTCATTTGTAGGCAGATATAGAATCTTTTGTGTATTGCACAGTAAAAACAAATAAAAAAATGTTTTAGAAATGTGTATTTCAAATTCTTATTTCTATCCAATCACCAAGTGTGATATTAAAAAAATTATCCCCGAACTCTAAAGTAATCTAGGCCAGATTCTGAGACCTGTGTGTGTCTTTTTGCACAGAATTATGTGCTGACAACAAAATAAGTAGTCAGCCTTAAGGCCCTTGGAAAGTCCTAGGCCCTCACTTACCCAGGCCTGCATTTCCATTTACCTCCCACGTAAATTTGGCAATTTGTCCTTTCTTTAATTTAGGTACTTGAACATTTTACCAATGTATGAACAGAATAAAAGTGGGGGGAATAAATTATGGAGTGATCTGGAAGAGGTTTTACAGATAGTTCTGTGAGCCAGAGAGAAGTTTGATAAGAGGATCCATGTTTACCCCTGAAAGAATTTTCTACCAAGGCCATTGACATAGAAACCAAGAAAGAAAGAAGGATAAATAAAGGAAACCTACAACTGCCTATTCCAATGAGAACTTTGTCTCTCATGTCCAATCAATAAAGTGTAAACTTATGAGTTTTGTAAGAATGTATAAAAAGCATGCATGCTAGAATAAAAACAGGTTTGAAGCCTTCTGAAAATGGAGCGTGTTGCTTTGTATTGTCATTCAATTACAACAGAGTGATACCAAAATTTTAAAATATGTACCTTTGCTAATTTACTGAAACTCCTTCATGTAAGGCACATTGTCAGTAAATGGCCCTGCTACTAAAATTGGTGTGTTGCTGATTCAAAGGCAAAGATTACACTGTTACAATGCATAATTGATTTGTCACCATGACATTACACTTTGATCAAGAGGAAACACAGTTTACCTCCTCAACAATTAATGTTTTATATATCATACATGTTAAACATAATTATGAAAGTGATTGTATCAATAAAGTATGATTTCTCTCATAAAAGTATTCTAAATCTAAACATTTTCTTCAGTCTTTTTCAAGAAATTGGCACTTAAATTATATGCATAATAGTATGCTGTGATTCCACAAAAAGTTTTTTCAAGTAATAAAAATCAATCTTTTTCCTGAATAGGCTTAAAATTCACCTGCAGTAGTCTATGCTACTTTAGTGTTAAATAATGAGGTAGCACATTGTTCCAAAATTGTTCTGGATTATGTAAACCATTTGCTACACGACGTTTGGATTTCACGTTTTGTTTAGAGCTGTTTGGTAAAGCAGCACTTGCTGTCTTTTCTGGCTTCCTGTGTTTGCTTTTCTTTTCTGGAAGTTTACCACTATAATTTTTCCTTTTATCTTTTACTTTTTCCTCTTCTTCTTCCTCCTCATCCTCATCCTCTCCCTCATCCTCTTCTTCCTGTCCTAAATCCCCTTCCTCCTCATCTTCTTCTTCCTCTGCTTCCTCTTCACCTTCTCCCTCCTCTCCCTCTTCCCCTTCTTCTTCCTCCTCACCCTCTTCCCCTTTTTCTTCTTCCCCCTCTTCTTCTTCTTCCTCCTCACCCTCTTCCCCCTCTTCCTCTTCTTCTTCTTCACCCTCTTCCTCTTTTTCCTCTTCTTCCTCACCCTCTTCCTCTTTTTCCTCTTCCCCCTCACCCTCTTCCTCTTTTTCCTCTTCCTCTTCCTCCTCACCCTCTTCCTCTTTTTCCTCTTCCCCCTCACCCTCTTCCTCTTTTTCCTCTTCCTCTTCACCCTCTTCCTCTTTTTCCTCTTCCTCCTCATCCTCTTCCTTTTTTTCCTCTTCCTCCTCTTCCCCTTCTTCTTCTTCTCCTTCTTCCTGTCCTGCCTCTTCCTCCTCCTCTACCTCTTCTTCTTCCTCTCTGGTTTCCTCATCTCCCCCTTCTTCAACTCCTTCTTCTTCCTCCTCATCTTCCTCTTCTTCTTCCACTCCCTCTTTTCCCTCATCTTCTCCAACACTCTCTTCTTCCTCTCCTACTTCCTCATCTTCTTCCACTCCTTCTCTCTCTTTATCTTCCCCTTCTTCTCCCTCTTTATCTTCCCCTTTCTCTTCATTTTCCCCCTCCTCTTCTTCCTTTTCATCTTCTTCTCCCTTGTCCCCTTCTGCTTCTGCCTCTGTTCCTTCCTCTTTCTCACCTCCTCTTTCCTCTTCCACTTCATCCTCCCCATCTTTTCCTTCTTCCATTCCATCCTCACCCACTTCCTTAGTTTTTGTATCTGCATCTTCCTCAACCTGTTCAGATACCTCTCCTTCCCTCCCTGCCAATGATTCTCCCAACTCCTCCTCTTCACCCTCTTTGTCTTTTTCATTTTCCCTTTCTTTTTCTTCTTCATCTTCCTTTTCATCTTCCCCTTCCTCTTCTGCCTCTACCTCTTTTTCTTCCCCTTCCTCTGCATCTTCCCCTCCTTCCTCACTCTCATCTCTTCCCTCACTTTTAACCTGCTCTTTGTCTTTTTCAGTGCCTTTCTCTTTCTCATACTTCTCCTCCATATCCTCTTTTTCTTCCTCACTCACCATTTCTTCTTCCTCCATCAACCTGCCTTGCTCATCTCTTTGCTCTTTGCCATCTTGCTGGCTGACCTCCTCAGTCTCCTCTGCACCCTCATTCCCACTGTCTCTTTCAGCCTGTGATTCTTCTTGTTCATTTCCTTCCTCATTATCTTTTCCCTCTTCATCTTTTTCTACTGAAACTTCATCTCTGTCGTTTTTAGCCTCACTCTCTTCTTCCTCCTCTAGTTTACCTCCACTGTCAATTGTTTCATCCAGTTTTTCTTTTTCACTTTCACACTTTTCACTGCTTTCATTCTCCTGCTCCTGATCAGATTCCTCCTCATTGTTAATTTCTAATACCCTGTCTTCATCAGGTTTAGCATCAGAGCTTGTTTCTTCCTCATTCAGGCTTTTTAAATCCATCTGTTCTACATGTTCCTTCTCAGTGTTTGTAGCTTGCATCTCCTCAACCTCGCTGTCTTTTTCTAAGTCCAGATGTGTCACTGTCCTCCTTGCCCTCTGCACAACTCTGTGTTCATAGAAGGCCTCTTCCTTAAGTATATATTTTTGGAGATCATTAGTACTTTCCTCAGTTGATGATGATGATGATGATGAAGTTACAGATACTTGTTTCAAAAACTGATGCTTTTTTTTAAGCTCCTTCTGTTCTGCACTACTTTCTTCTCCTGTGACATTTATTCTTTCACACTTGTCAGATTTTTCAACACCATCCTTTAGTTTGTTTTGACTATCTGTTGTTTTTTGACTCCCTTGCTTTTTAAAAGGACTGTATTCTTGTACAATTAATGAATCAGCCTGGGGCTGATCCCTGGGAGCAGAAGGAAGTACCTCTATTTTAAGGGACTGCTTAGATTTAACAGCTTTTGGCTTTTTATTGGAAGAATTTATTTTTTCAGTCAGAATTTGATTTTCAGTGGGAAGATTATATCTTGCATCCTCTCTGAAAAATTCAGGATTTTCCACACACTCTTTTTCCCTTTTCACTAATATGCTTTTGTCCTCAGTAATTTCTTGAGCACCACTTTTCAAAGTACTATCACTTTGTGCATGCTCAGATTTACCTTTCTTTATACTTTTTCTGGCTACAGGCTTCCCTACAAAGGCACTACTCTTTTCTAAATCTTGTCCAGTTGACTCTGAAAGTGAAGACTGCTTTTGCAAAGAGCCAGACTCTAATTTTGAGCCCTCCTTTGTAAAATCAGAATCCTTGTTTTTCAGCCCACCCTTACCATCTCTTTTCAGTTTCACATTTTTATTGTTCTTCTATTCCACATGAGAAGCAGAAAATTAAAAAGAAAGAAAAAAAGCATTAAAGACAAATGGCAGCGAAAGAAAAAAGGTTACAAAAGCATCTGAACAAGAAAAGAAACAATTTGTGAGAGGGGATTAAAAGACAGCTTAAAGGTAGAGTATTTCACACGAAATGAATTTACAAGTGCACATGTTAGGAGAATGTAACATCCTGGTAATGATCAGTGTAGTGCTACACCTTTCTCACTACCCAAGGAAATGCAGCAGGAATTGTGCAGCCAGTGCCACATCCCATAAACCAGAGCAGGGGCAATGCATGAGGCTGTGCAAGCAGAAGGAAATTTATACAGCTCTCTTACACCTCCCTCCTTTGGAAACCTTCTGATGCACTCACTGTTATGCTCTTTCTAAGAAGTCTGAAAATCTGTTGTCTTTCTGCTTTAAATTTTACACCAATTTAACAAATTATGAATTTAAAAATCTAAAATAAAATGTTAATGAAATATAACTAAGTGCTGAAAAGCTGGGATCACTTTAGGAGTGAAATAGAAAGTACTACAAAGTACTTTAATTTCATAATTAAGACCAGTATTATTGCTCCTCTAAATATACTTCATGGTGAATATCTGTAAATAAAATCTTTATTTACACTGTGTCCCAAAATATTTTCTTAGCAACAAACCAGTAGAAATTTATGTTATCACATGAAGTGATAGGGTGCATATAATAGCCTCTTGCTTCTTAAATTGGTGAAATATGACACACCCATCTCAAACTGCACTGGATACGTGGAGTTCTAGGTGCCTGCCCAAATTCTCTCTGCCTTCATGCAGCTTCTTAGAATTTTAGGTCATGGATATTCAGAAAATTAGCAAGAGGAGGTCTATAAAATTTGCCTGACTTTTTAAAAACTCAAAGCAAAATAATGAAGTACAAGGACAATACAAGAGTTGCACATTTTTAAACATCAGTATCAATATAAAATATGTAATTATTTACAGTACCTTCTGTTTTTGGAGTGGTGATAATTTTAAGGACCAGTCACCAGGATTCAACTTCATTGCATGTGTCTGCAAAAAGATAAGATCTCTATTAAAAAAATAAATATATTTAATACAGAAAGCAGCATCAAAGCCCAGTTTTACTAAATTGAGCTAGTTTATGAACATTTTAATATTATTGCACAGTCAGGGTGAGACAAACCTGTATGATCATTCAGCTCACCTATTTCACTTCCACTCCATCATTTTCTGCTTATAAAGAGTATGGAGAACAAATGTCAACACCCAAACTGTCTGTAGAGACTGAACACTACCCTGACCTTTCTCAGAGCCACAGGCATGTTTGAGATCCACCTTCCAGTCCCTGTGAGGTTACCAATAGCACCTTACTCCATTATCATCACCAACTTAACTCAACATCCAGTTTGGCACCACAGCCTTGAAAGAACATCTTCAAAGAAACGTTGCACAGCAGAATCTTTCCTTGGAATCTAATGCCTTTATCTCTTCCACATAAAGCAAGAAACCAAAAGGCAACATAAAATACTACTAAATGGGAATATATAATGCAATTTTGCTCATCCCTTGCCATATGTTCCAAATGACAATACGATAATATTGTCAGCTGTTGATTATTAACGGCTCATGGTTTAAATATATTCTTTTTCAACACTGTGAGGATGGGGAGTTCTGGTTTCAGACTACCAATAATTTGTATAATTAATATAACATTAAAGGTTTTTCCTTCTCTTGTCACATGTGTCAATAAGATGTATGTTGCCACAGTCTAGAAAAATTGAAAAAAAAACCCCTATGCTGCAGCAGATTGTTTTCATTCAGATCCAAGAAGAGCCACCATTTATCTTGTATTTTGACAAGTTTGCCTGATAGGCTCTTTTTCAAATTTATGTTTAAATTTTTTTTAAAATGTTTTAAAATTGATTCAGGACAGGTATAAAACTGAAAAGGAGAAGGAAGTCTAGCACATAAAGTGTGCAATATGTAAATAATGCTTCAGTAAATTAATGGTGGCCATGCTGTGCATTGGATCTGATCACAGTTTTTTCTTGTAAATCAAAATGAAATTTTATAATGTTAAATAAATGACATGCACAAACAGACTGTTAAATTACTAAGTACTTTTAAATGCAAACAAATAATAATTCCTGTAGATGTTCAATGCCTCCAGCATAACTGTGGCTGCATTAAGGCCAGGACATGTCCCTTCTGCTGAGAGAACAAAATGTTTTGGAAAGTTGTACAAGTGATAAGGTGAACATGTTTTTTAAATAAAAGAAATATGTAGGAACAAGCTGGGAGATCACCAAATAATAAAAATGTCTGGGTTTTGGCCTTCCCTTTAATATGATCCACCTGTATTAAAACACTTCTTCTCAAACAGGAAAAGATGCTCTTCTGCTTCATTTCCTGCATTTCTCTGTTGGAAATCATCAAGAAAAGCAAGGTCAGAGATAGAGATAGAGATCACCATGTGGCCTCCAGCATCCTTTTCCTTTCCTTTCTGATTTCCAGAGCTAAAGCATGTGGAGACACTGCACTACTAGGACTGCTTCATATCACAACACTACTTTGAAAATTAAAATATATTTTAGCATTGGGTAATGATGATACAAAATGCATGCTCATCTAACAGTGTGTCAGTATGATGTGTGTCACATATGATGTTCTGGTAGTCAGGAATTCTGCATTAGAACCTGAAACACAATTCAGCTTCTTTGTCTCCCCCTGCAAAAAATTACTGAATTATAGATCCATTACTGGAATATATTACCATATTTAGGATGTCAGTTGTATCCCCAAGGTTTCTGTCAATATTTTCATTATCTGAATCTTGTTCTGAAGAGACTTCACTAGGTTTATCTTTTTGATGATTATTTTCTACAAGGTAAAATAAGGGCAAATAAGCAAATGTCATAGGAACAAGCACTATATAGCAAACAGCCACTCTTATAAAGTAGAGATTATTCCTATTTCACTAACATAGAACTGAAGTCCTCAGATTCTTCATTCCCTCAGCCCAAGACACAGCAAAACCACTTCCATCTCCTTTCATCATTAAAGATGGAGCTCAGCAAACTGGTCTCAGTGCACTGTAGATCTCTGACCATTTCTGCAGGCTTTCAAAGCCTAAATATTATCTTGGACAAAGATTCTTTTGGATAATCTTTTTAATAATAGTGTAACAATTAGACCAAAGTAGCTGCAATTGTGTTACCTCCCTTGCACATTATCTGTGTAATGGATGGAGAGACAGTGAGTTTCATACAGCATTATAAAAATGTCCCTACATCATTAAGCTCATCAGGTCTATGACCATTTTGTACAGCACAAAACCTGAGGTTTTAGGTCTAAGAAGGAAATTCACATTTCACTGCATTGCTTTGGACAGCTAATGGACATGCTGGCAGATTTAAAAATAACCATCTTCATTCTATTCTATTCTATTCTTCATTTCAAATTAGATCTGGCTGTCCAGTAAATCTGAACTAACAATTACACAGAAGCTCTGCATCCTGCACTCTTCAGCATTGTTCTTTCTAGGAAATCACAGAGGCCCAGGATGCCAGACAAGTCCTGAACTGCTCTAGAGAATCTGTGCCAAAGTCCAGTGCTGTATTATGGTTATCCAGACTTTTCCATCAGCTAGAATATAGTAAATCCTTATTATCTTAGATAAAAAAAGAGTGAAGAGTACTTCTGCATTTCCAAGTGAAGAAGAAAGATCCTGTAAGAATTAGTAGACCTCTTTTCTTATGTTTTCTTATCCAAGTTCCTTGTAGGCTTACCTATGTCCTTAACATTGTTCCTAACTTTTTTTTTCCTGTAATTCCTTCTTTTATTTTGTGTGTGTGAAAACAAAATAAGTAGTTAATGTTCTTCCAGTATTTTTGTGAATCTTATTTCTAAAGGCTTAAGGAACCACAGGTACAATCAACAAATTGTTTTTCTTTCACTCAAGCCTCCTCTTAATCTATAAACTTGTTTTGCAAACATGAACAGTGTGAGGCAATTTTCATCTGCACTTCTCTGCTTTCATGCCTGTATGCTGCCAGCCTGTCCTGAGGTAAGACTGAACCTGAACCTTCCTTCAGGTTCAAACTCCACATTTGTTTATGAATTATGAGTCAAACCATTCTTATCATTCTTATCAGAAAACAGCTGCAAGATATGGGACACTTCACCTTTCTCGTGGTCTCCATCCCTCCCAGATTCAGCTTTAGGATGACTTCTTGCAGAAAACCAGAATGGGCTGGTGTTGCTTGCCACAGGCAAGGAAGATTTTAAGAAGCTTTCCCCCATAGCAGGCAGAGTTTGTGCCATTCGAGCAAACTGCTCTGGTGACCTTTCCTTTAGGAGATTGAAAAATAATAAATTGAGAGAAAGGGTAGAAGAACAAAATGTAAGCAATCTCTCATACTTATCAGTATTATTTGCTGTTAGCTTGAGTTGCAACTTAATAAACAGAAACAAATATCTTTTAAAATTTTAATTGTTTATAGTCCTAGAAAGTGGGCAGGTAGATAGGGAGATTTTTAAGATCATCTCTATGGAATGATTTCATTATCATAAAATATAAACATATATTCATTAAAATATAATATATTCATTAAAATATAAACAAAGGAGAAAAAGAACTTTTTCTTTTTATCCAAAATGAAAATCGAATCTCTCAAATAACATCAAGGTATTTAATCCACAACATCAATTCACTTTTATAGAATAAATTCAGGTTTTGGTAGAGTTAGTTCTCAGACAGGTAAGTGAAATGATCCAATTCATTGTGAGGTTTAAGGAAATCACATGGAATGTGTAGTGAAGATAAAAGATCAGAAAGTAATATTTTAAGTATCTACATCTAATATTCTCCTTTGATATTTTATAAACTATGGAATTGTTTAATATATTCAAGGGTTTAGAGGGAACAGCAAAAGAGTCAGGTTCTTGCTATTTTTTAAAAAAAATATTTCTAAGATAGTTTAAAAAAAATGCAAAGGAACAGTTTCTACATTTTAGAACAAAAAAAAATTACAAAGCCAGTTTGAATGTCTTTCACAGAAATAATTAGGCAAAATCTGACCAATACCTACTTTTTTTTTTTCTCCTGCATCAATTTTTGGGACCAGGGTAAATGTCTGTTTTTCATATTATACATTAAAACGAAACTCTTAGTTTAAGAAGAAACATTTAACTGCTTGATATATGCTGTGATTTTAGCTTTAGAAGTGCTTTTGATTCCTGGAAGAAGTATTGCAACTCCAAATACCTCTGAGCTTACCCTCTCTCGACGCCGCATCCGTGCTGCTGATAACTGCAAAGTGTTTGCCAGTACAAAGTCCCCTCTGCTTTGAGAGGCAGCAGCAGTCACACGAGGCTCATATAAATCTTCCAAGGGTATTTCAGATCCTTTAGGTCTTGGAGCAGCAAAAACCAGCATGTGACAACCCCCACAAGCAACCTACAGCTCAAAAAAAGGTCTGATAACTTCATTTGCAAGTATCAAGGATGCACTTTTCTTAGAATCAGCTCTAGGGACTTAGATGATAAGGAAGAAATGTAGTAGAAGTAAGACCTAGCAAATGGCTTCAAATTACAACAAGATAAAAGTACTTAATTACATTTATTAATGACTAGTGATCTATGTTCACTTCTTCTTAGTTAAATACAATGTATTTGTACTGAACAGAGCAAAAGACAGGACTATCAAATTTTTTTATATAAAAGATAGCAAAGATATTTCCACTGATTTTCAAGAGACCTTAGCTATTTATGTTGATACAAGTCACTTGAGAGCAATACTGATAGTTTCAAACCTAAATGTTTTATCACAAAATCAGCAAAATGTAAAATAAATTCAACATCCTCCAGTAGAGACAATATTATTACATAAAGATCAGAGGTTTCACTTTTTAAAAAGTTTAAAACACTCACTGCTTCCAATAAAACTTCCTTAATCTCTAATTCCAGTAAACAAACAGAAGTGATCAAGATACTTTTGTTGCAAATTTTGTTCAATCTTGAGTCATGTTAACATTTTTTATGCTGACAATTCTCTGACACTTCTTCCACACCTCAAGAAGCAGATGAAAAAACTTCCCTTACACAAGTCACAAAAGAAAAGATTATTCTTGCTTTCTTGTCCAGTTTGGATAAAAAAACCCTCAAATTTTCTTGAGGTTTAAAAATAACCCACTGTACAAAAATTGTTAAAATTGAAATGATTACTCTCTGGTGTTTACAGAAAAGATATAAATTTCCCCATACTTCCAAGCATCCAGGAGTAATAAATAATTCAGTTTATAAGATACCTCAGCTCTGAAGACCAAAACACTGAATAAAATCCCAAAGAGCAATCTGTATGTGTAGCCCAAGTCAAAGACATTTTAAACTAAATTAACACTGTGCTAAGCATAGTTTCCTCTTTCCTTCAGTTTCTGTTGTCTACTATTTAAATGTTACAGAAAGAAATAATTCTATAATGATATTATTTCAGCTCTCGTTAATAATGTGTTTCATAAAAAGATAAATATTATGGTGTCTGAGAGGAATGAACAAAGGTTTTACCAAAAGGACTGTGAACTTCAAGAAATTGTAACACAGAGTGGGATCAAACAGATTTGTAAAACTCTCTTCTCCAAAGCCTAATTTGCCATGTCGTCCATCTCCAAAAGTAAACATCAGGCCATTCTCTGCATAAAGGAATAAAAAGGATGTTAAAACAAAGATTCAATAGAAAACCAGGACAGAACCATTACAAAGTAACAGGCTATGAAAGTAAGAAATATTTCCCTTCCAAAAGCAAAATATGAACAATTATTTTTAGCTCTTCAACAGATGAATATTATTTTAAAAATATGCATGTTTTCAGAAAAAGTACTGTCTGAGATGTTGGTCTAACAATTTGTAAAAAAAAAAAAAACACTCCAACAAAATAATAAAATTTAAACTATACAGAAAAACAATGGCTTCTAAACAAGAATATTTGTTTGCAAGGCATAATTAGGAGGTTATAATTCCCCAAGAGATACAGAGTTATCATGGCATGGCTGTGGGTCAGAAATTCCTGTTGAATTCACCTTTCACCCTTAGAACCAGTAATGGATATGTCAGCTACTGCTCATTGTATAAGGAAAGCTTTTACAGCATAATAGAGAGTTGCTAGAAGTGGTTCCAGAATTTTGCACTCCCATACCTGCTATCACAGCAGTGTGATTTTCCCCACATGCAATGTTACAAATTTTATGCCTCTTCAAGCGTTTCACAGGCTTTGGTACTGAACTTTCAAACACAAAAGTTCCATGTCCCAGCTGCCCATATTGTCCAAGTCCAAAAGTGTAAACATCTGTCTCTGAAATGATACAAAGTTAACAACAAATATGCTGATACATATGTTATTTATACATATATTTATTCTATAATATATATTATATATAATATATTATTTATTATATAAAATATATTATCTATTATTATATTATTTATAAAGAATTATATTTATTATATTACTTATACATTTATTTATTAATATAATCACCTACATTCTATTCTCCAAATGGAAGGCCAGTGACATAAACATCATTAAAAATATTCAATCAATTAAAAATGTGCCAACGAATCAATTTCATTTATCAATTATTAATATACAAAAAAACCCCAGGAACTGAAGCACTGAAGTATACACAGAGAAGAATTTTAAATGGTTCAATATGTGATGTATTTTCTAACATAAATGCAAAATAATCCACTGATCATATGTACACAAAGCAAAGTTAAAAAAATATATGAGAATTTACATACTTCAATCAATTCAAAACTACAATGTTTATACATTTATATACATTTTCACAATAGCCTCATCTTAATTACTCATTAGCACCATGAACACTGTATGGCCCTAAATATAATAGACAAGACCTCATAATTTGTATGCAAGAAGAGACTGGAACAGTAACAGAATAGGTTTGAGTATTCTGTTCAGCTACCAAATCAGCCCTGCAATAAATACAGAGAACGCTATAATTGTGTTATCTTGTGACAGAATAATTATCTTTCCACATTTATATTTTGTCTGTTTAATGGACTGTGTGTGCCAGGACAAAGAATGAGAGCTTCTCCAAAGCAATAAAGATTCCTGGTGTGTCCATCCCTGGCACTCTATCACTACAGGGGAAGATTGTAAAGCTTGGAAATCTTGATGAGGTCATGCTTGAACAGAGAAGTTCTTTGGGAAAAAAGGAGAAGTTTCCCTAGAATTTTGTTTCCTGCCCTTTTTCTTTTGCATGTAGGCAACAAAGGAAAAGTGAGAGAAATTCTACTCAAAGCACTTGAAAATTTATTATGAACAAACGAAAAAGATTATGAATTGACAAAAAATATTTCATGTTAAGTTAAAAGAACTTTCCAAGGAACTGTGATGAAATAGTAACATTACATATGGAAATGTTCTTTTCTATGGAAAGTCTTTTCCTTTCTGTTCCTTATAAATTGTTCCATAATAAGATGTCATGAATTCACACCATAAACAAAAAAGTGCAATGGTCTCACAGTTTTTATAAATTGTAGAAGAAAAGTATTGAGCAAACCTGGTTTTTTTTACGAAATGTAATGGTAAAGCTCCCTCTGCTGGAAATTTTAGTGCAAGAAAGTAAAACCTTCTTGGGAGCTTTATGAAGTAAAAGAAGTAGCAAGAAGTTTCCTGTAATATTTATATCCTGTAATATCCTGTATATAGACTGTAAAATATCCTGTAATATAAACTTCCTGCATAAGAATCAAGAAACTACACCTGAAAGCTCCTGAAAGACAGGAGCTTTTCTCTAAGCAAACAAAAATCTCATCTTTATTTTAGTAAACTGGTTTGTCAGGATGGCTGATTCAAAAAATTCTGTTTAGAAGTACTGAATTTCTTTAAACAATTATTTGGAAACTGGCAGATATTTTAATTACATGGCTTTATCTGATTAACATAATTACTTTGAATGAACTACAAGTCTTTTTTTCTTTAATCCTAGCAGGAAACATGCAAAGTCTTCTGCATTTGTGTTGAAAGGGAGATGTTCTCAAATGTTAACTTTAAAAGTGCAGGGAATTTTTTCTTTCCTGTGTTTCTACTGAAAATGAGCAAAAAGGCCAGTCCCAGGCCTGATTAGAGTGTCTTTATATGATGAAGAATTTCTTCTGTTGCCCTTACAGACCAGTGGCACCTAAATGCTGCTCCTCCTAAATTTGCTTCTTAGTGAATTATCAGGGTAGAGGAAGAAAAAAACCTTGCACCTTTCTTAAATGGTTCACCACTGTGGTGCAGAAGTGAGGTCACACCTCACTAATAACCCCCTTCAGTAGAAATGAGGTATTTCCTCCCATCTGTCTATAAATGCATGGAAAGAGGAGAGTATGGAAAAGCAAGCTCACACACTTCTTGATAAAATGACAGGGGTAAATTCATCATTCTGTACACAGCAGCAGCCCATGAGGGGGCCCTTGAAGGATAAAGAGAAATGGTTTCAGAGGTTGCACAGAAGACAATGGCTCTGCTGTTCCAAAAGACCTCCAGAACTTGAGTGCTGGAGCTGCTTCTTTACTTCCTCGTTCCCTTTTTGGAAAAAAAGGGGATATTTCCCTGTAGCTGTGTTATCTTCCATCTTTGCAGGCGTCTTTTGCAATCTCTGTGATCATTTGCACTATCAATAAAACAGTCCTAGGCAAAAAGCTATATAGCTTTCAGATAGTTTTTACAACATGACATTTGCTGACAGAACTGTATGAGCTCAAAGAATGTTTTTCAGAATCATGCATTCCTTGCTATGTATCTAAGGCCACAGATGAAGCTAAAAAGTCCACAGAACTAAAAAGGAAGCAGACAGGTAAGCTTATATCATAGCAACATAGAATGGTTTGGGTTGGAAGAGACCCTAAGGATCATTTGGTTCCAACCTCATGCAATGGGCAGGGATGCTTTCAACTGGACCAGGTCACTCCCATCCAGCCTGGCCTTGAACACAGCCAAGGATGGGACATCCACAGCTTCTCTGGGCAACCTGTGCCAGGGCCTCAACACTCTCATAGTAAAGAATTTCTTCCTAATAACCAACCTAAACCTACTCTCTGTCAGTTTGAAGCCATTCCTCCTTGTCCTGTCACTCCAGGCTCTTGTAATAATCCCTCTCCATTATTTCTTGTAGGCTCTGTTCAAGTACTGGAAGACTGGAAGCCATTAGATCAGCCCAGAAGCTTCTCTTTTCCAGGCAGAACAACCCCAATTCTCTCAGCCTTTCCTCACAGGGGAGGTGCTGCATCCCTCTAATCATCCTGATGGCCTGTCCACATAAATTCATTCCCCTTGAACATTATTACCATTATTATTATTATTATTACTACTATAACTATTATGCCAATGAACTATTCACTCTCACAATAGCTTTATTTTTAAACAGCTTATGCTGAAAAATGTTACTGTAAAAAACAACCATCACCACAATGTCCAGTATTCAGAATTACTAATTGGATTTGGGGATTTCAGTATAAATAGTATACAGACTTAAGAATGGTTTGAAAAATCTAATAATCCTATATGGTCTGAATTGTGAGTTCTGACAGGAAAAGGTAGAGTTTTTACATCCTTTTTGTCCTCTTTCAAAAGGGTGCCTTGGCTTTCTTTTCTTTTTAAAAGACCTTGAAACAGAAGATGAAAAATCCAACATTTTACATACTAATGCACTAATGTTCTTATGTCAAACATTCTATTCTCAAAGGTCTGCTTCACTTTTTCCTTTGAAGAGCTATCTTTGCTTTCCTTCCTTTCAGAGAATGAAAGGAAGTAATATATCCTTCTATAGAAAAAATTATTCCCAGAGGATCTGTCCTCATCCGAAAAAAACTGCAAGATATTAAGGCCACTCCAAATAATCCGTTTCTTCTTTTCCAATTTCTAGATTCAGATTCATAATTTTTCTACCTTTTAAAACACCCTGCTGAAAAGGGTGCTGAAAAAGCACACAAATTGGGATTGCTGCTCTCCCATACTTAATTTGAAAGTGATGACACCAACAGCTTTCATTTGCAGCAGGAAGTACCTGCAAGCATTGGGGGAATTTGATGCAATTTTTTCAGTCTCTGAGAGAATGAATCTAAGATGAGGACAGGATCTGCTCAGACTGGCTGACTGACTGCCATGAAATGAAAAGCTCTGTGCTCTCAAGATTTTGAACTATAAAATTGTAAATGCAATTCTGTTTATTGTCTAGAACAATTGCAAATATTAAAGGCAGAAGTAACAAGAGAGCTTGTAAAGATGATGGTTTCCAATACCACACTCAACATTTCTAAAACCAATCTTTTAAAAATTGGACTTTTTCTTAAATTAGTGCTCTCAACAATTTAATTCTTGTTCTCTTGGGAAAAATAATTGAGTTTCTTATTTTAGAATTTCAGAGGAAAAAACCCAAAGAATTATTTTAACATATACTTTCTACCTTTTACTCTGATGCTTGCAGAGGTTCCAAGCAGTACATTGATTTAATAACCCAGATAACAGTGGTTCTCACCACACAAAGCTGCCAATAGAATAGACAACAGTCATAAAAAAGAAATCATGTGAAGTGCTTTGGAATAGACTAATTACACATGAGAGTCAGGAAGAAACTTGCCTTATACTCTGTAGGATAACTGAATTATGCTTTCTTCTAATTTGATAAACTATAAGTAGAAATGATGTCAAGAAATGAGCCAAGATGAGGAACAGTTTTTCCATATGACATTTTCTCTTGTGCTTTTGCTATGTCAAATGAGATAGATGAAGCAAGGGAATATTCAATAGTCACACACTCAATTCTCATTTCCTGAGACTGAAATGTCACATCCTTAAAAACTGGAAAGACCCTGAAAGGATGAAAACCACACCAGTATATATTGTGTTACTAAAGGCAAGCAGCACCCATTTTCATGGAGGATGACACTTGAAATTCAGAGTTTCTTCAAAATTGTATTACTTTCTTGATTTATGAAAATGAGCTTAAAAGAGGTGTAAATGTTTCTGCCCCTCTTTAAAAATATCTCATCAGAATTCTCAGTTTCTGGTCACAGCACCTCAAGATGTAATTTAGGACCAATTTTAAGTGAAGTTTCTGGTGCAAAGCCATTAATGTATGTATGTCACAGTCCCTTAAAATTTTTAGTATCTGTATCTACCTCTTTTCAACTTTTTGCTCAAATTTTGCTTTGAGTCAGAAAATGTTCTCTGTGTTAACACTTCTGACTAAGCATCTTTCATTTGAGACAGTATTGCCACTATTCTCTACTGTTTCACTCAAAGTGTCTTAGTCAGAAGTTCACATTTGTCACCCATTAAATAACAGCTAAATCACACTAAAAAAAATCCGATTTTTTACTCTTATCTCAACTATTAATCTTCAGGAAATGTATTTTGTTGGAGGATATAGTTTTTCTCTTTTTGTGACTCAACTAGGTCCTCTGGCACTCAACACTTTGATCATCAACTGCTAGCTCAGCCAGCATTGAATTTCTTACTTACTTCTACTAAAGAATTTATTTCCATAAGCAAGCAAATCTTACATATATGTATACTTATTACAGTATTTTTTCACTGCATTTTTCTATGGCATTTTTATCTCCCTCTTTGTTCTAGCTCTTGTCCAGATTTCACTATAATAATGATGGCATCCAGGTCTGTATCTTTCTTCTAAATCTCTGTAACAGTCATTGGTTATAATGATCATTTTTATCACATGAAACACCATTAAGACAAAATATCTACTGGTTGAATCCAGATTTATGGTTAAAAAATAATCAATGATGATAATCAAATTCTTTCTACAAAACTTCACTTTATAACTCATAAAATAATACTATGATTTATGCATTTGTTGGTCCCAAATTTATGGCAGTTTTTTCACTAATAATGATAATCTGATTTCACATAAATAAATTTATTTTGTGACATAGAATACTGTCAGGGTAAGACTGTATCTTGGTGGAAGAAGGGAGACAAAGGCATTGAAATGTAGACAAATGTTTACATTCCTTCCTGGATTAGCTACTGCTATTTCCTCTTTATAGTTTTCCCAAAGAAATTTTAACCTAGCCAGAATCTTGCAGCTTGACTCACCACACATAATCCTTCCCAGCATTTCACTTCTACCTTTACTCTTTCCAAAGCCTTGCAGCACAACACCACTCACAATCTCCCTCAGTTGGATTTTCAGTTTATAAAGTTTGGCTACATAACCTTGAATGCACATTACAAGATTGTCAAGAGACAACCACAGAGAATACAGATTAGAATACAGATTTAAGGACTGATATCTATCCATCCAATATATACATAGCTTGGTTATATATCTATATATATCTTGGTTTTGGCAGAAGAAAAATCACAGGCTATTCGGTTTTACACATATTATATTCATTACAAGCTAAAGCTGCTATTTTTTGAACTATCTTCAGGCAAAGTCAAACTTACCTTTCCTGCTTCTACACCACTCTAGGTCAGGATAGGATTTGTGGAAAGAAATGGCTGGCACTGCTTTGCACGTATGCCTTGGAAAAGCTCAGTCACCACTGGCAGACAACCATTTAACAGTTCAGTAACACAAAGCATTTTCCAAGTACTATATATGTGGCCCTGTGAATTAATATGTAACATTTGTATTTGCTGATTTTCATAACCTGCACAATATGTCAAATGTCTGTACTGATTTCATATTTATGCTAAAGATTCTGCTCAAAGGCACAAGCAAATTCTGTATCACAATAAGAGATATTTAATCCATTCAGGCATGCAGTAGATGGTGAAGCTACTTGAAAAGTGACTTCCTACATACCTTCTTAAATATTCAAGAGCATTTAAATTTACTACAGAATGGAAGCTTTCCTCTAGAACTTCCCTCTCACTGCAATAACAATTTCAAGCTCCTTAGAGGAAGAAAAACATCAATCATCTGTGTTGCACCAGGTGGTGCTGGCTTATTACAATTCCAGTAAGAAAGGCACTCAGCCTATGTAAAGTTCTCTTAAAATGCTATTTATTGGAGCTAAGACTATAAAGAAAAAGAAGACAGGATCAATAACCTTCTGTCCCTTCAGAGTCCTGAGTTGTGTGGAATTGAAAAGGACCCTAGCACTGCAGATGCCATCCATGGAAGGTTACCTCAGTTTGAGCTCTTACAGGATTTTCTTATACCCAAAACCACTCTACACATCATTTATACTGATAAATTCAGCATTTTATACTGAATAAAAAGGACATTCAATAGGAACTTGCTGCTGAAGTTTCAGATGAAGCAAGGACAGGCAAGTGGTGTCAACCAGGAGCTGTCTGGAAGCTCCTCTGTTAAAATTACCTGGCCAAGTTCATCCTGTAGCCAAGGGACATGGCAGTGCAGCACAGGCCTGCCTTAGCTGGGTGTACATGGATTTTTACCTGCTTGGTGTAAAATGGCCTTCCAGTTAGGATCAGCATCCAGCACTTCAGTGGGACGTAAATTCTTTAGAATGAATGGAGTTTCAATTACAGGGCTGTAAGAAAAGCCAGTTAAATTGCATACCTGTCAGCACCACAGTGTGTTCTCCACCACAAGCAACCTTATTAACCTTTTCCATAATTCCCAGTACAGGCTGTGGGACTCTATTGTTCTTCAGCTGTTCAGGGAATAATCCCAGTTTCCCATTCACAGCTTCTCCAAAAGTATAGAGCTCACCATCTCCTGTGAAAATACAGAACAGAGTATGGTTTCTAGCACACACTCAGGAGCAAGAATGGGTTGTCAAGACTGCTGCAGACACAAATTATAAAGACGGAAAAGTGTATGAACATTACAGGATAGCTGAACATATTTGTATAATGCCCAAACAGCTGTGAAAAGCACAGAATTCACAGAATCACTGGGTTGGAAGAGACTTTCAAGATCATTGAGCCCAACCCAGCCCTAACACCTCAACTAAACCCTGGCACCCAGTGCCACATCCAGGCTTTTTTAAACAGGGATGGTGACTCCACCACCTGCCCAGGCAAACCATTCCAGAACTTTATCAGTCTTTCAGTAAAAAACCTTTTCCTGATATCCAACCTATATTTCCCTTGGCACAGCTTAAGACTGTGTCCTCTGGTTCTGTCAGTGCTGCCTGGAGAAAGAGACCAGACCCACCTGAGCACAGGCACCTTTCAGGGAGTTTAGAGAGTGATAAGGTCACCCCTGAGTCTCCTTTTCTCCAGGCTGAGCACCCCCAGCTCCCTCAGTGGTTCCTCACAGGGTTTGTGTTCCCAGCCCCTCACCCTCACTCTGCTTTGACAGGACACAAAGGTGCTAGATTTAAGTCCCCTGCAAATTCCAAATCACAATATTTAGCCTGCAATGAATGTAGCCATAGGAAAAACAAAACCATATACATCCTGCTTCTGAGAAGTGGTAATTCCCTCTGTAATCAGTATTTAAGTCAAATGAAGAATTGCTTATAAGAATCTGAACTGAAACAGAAAATAATTTTGTGTGGAATTTTGATGGAAAATCAACCTGCTCAAGCACATGGCACAGGATTGTGTCCAGACATTTCTGGAATATCTCCTGTGAGGGGGACTCCACACCCTCTCTGGGTGTCTGTCCCAGTGCCTGGTCACTGCATAGTGGAGAATTTCTTCCTCATGTTCAGGTGGAACTTTCTGGCCATCAGTTCCTGCCCATTCCTCCTGTCCCATTACTGGGTACCACAGAGCACAGCCTGCTCCATCCCCTGATCCTCCCTGACAGACAGGGATGAGATTCCCCCTCAGCCTCATCTTCTCAAGGCTCTCTTACATTCTTCTACCTATTTTCTAAGATTTTTTTTGCAGTCATTTCAATCTTTTTCTGCTTCTTAAGAACCAGCAAATTACCTCAGCTGCAAAAAAGTACATTAGTAAAGTAAATTTTACACCTAAGGACCGTGTTTAGGCTTCTCTGTTCAGTTTGATTTCCTGCCTTAATTTTGATTTTATTCTGATATCTATGTGCAAACATACTTTGCTCTTATTTGCACCAGCATCAATTTTCTGTTCTTAGACAGTAGCCCAATTAAAAAGATAAAAATCAACTGCAATGTGAGGTTTTCAGTAACCAAAACATTCTGCTGACAAAAAAGAGATTTTAAGCATCCTAAGTGGAAAGAAAAAAAAAAAAGCTACAAAAAGAACCCTGTATTTTTTGGAAGGTAAGTATTTTTTCAGTACTCTTAGATCAGCCATATATTTCTAAAAACAAGTTTAAAAAAACCCCAAAATCACTTGGGAGATAACTACTTATGCAGTTCTCTTTGAAGAGACCAGCAGTTCTTTTTAAACACTATTGCACTGAAAAAATTAATCCAATCATTATCTAATTAAGAGGATTAGAGATTCAAATGGCCAAGCCTCCCAAACTCATCAAGTTTATTACATTTTTTCCACTTAATAATCCAGCTAACAAAGATAAAACCATTTACCAAAGCAATTTTTGAATACATTACACATCCCTTTTAGGCAAATAATGATCTAAAAACTATGAAAAATAGCAATCAAGCATGAACAGAACCCAGTCAAACCCAGATAAATTTTGAGTGCATCTGCATGCTGAGGACATGATGTACTGTGTGGAGTACACCTGAATTTTAAGGACACTCTGTTCACAACAAAACCTGGTTATTTAATTTGTTCCTCTCATATGAGTCACACTCTCACATGTTGAACTTTCCCTAATGTGATTTTCTGTATCACTAAACTTAAAATCACGGGAGCACATCAAGAAAATGGACAAATGAATGGAAAATGTCCCTCAAAGGAAAATGTGCATTTGAGTGCATAGATAAGAGATCTGGCTGGTGGCAAATGAGGGACAAAAATGAGTGGACAAAAGAAATGGATAACTCTAACATTTCTTGAATAAATGAAGAAGAAAATAAATATTTATCAAGACCAAATTGGTTAAAACTGTCTCAAACACTGAAATTCAGAGCTTGGAAGTGTTTGTGGGATGAATGATTCTTAAACCAGTCCTTAAAAATAATGACAAAATATATTAAAAAAAGGATTCAAGGAACCTGCAAAACTCTTTATGAAAAGACATCTTCTCAGTAAGAATCTATCTTGACCTTAATTACAGTTACAATTCAGGCAGGGGAAACACTAGGAGGGGTCTAATATATTCAATTCCTTTCTGTCTCCACACATCTAATTCTGCTGTAGAAGCCAAGCAGTGGTGAGATACATCAGCTTTTCCTGCTCTCCATCTCCTGCAGTGGACAAATGAGCTGTACATGCTTGCCAAGCTTAATGCTTCCTGAAAAATTGTCCCCTCCTGAGTGTGTGATCAAAGGAAAGTCAAGGAAAGATCTGTTTAAGTGCTCAAAATTGTTGCTACACTCTCCCAGCAGTTTATTTCTCTGTTGATTTGCTTGAGGCATAACCCTGATACTGGGACACAATGTCCAAAGCCTGCAAAAAGAAAGGAAAGAAAACACACTGAAAAATCCTGAAAGAGCTGGAAGCTACAGATTAAGAACTTCTTTTCAGTGGAACTCTTTGACAAATGCAAAGGAGAGGGAAGGGGAGCAAACAATCATCTTTCAAATATGAACTGATTAAGCAGACTAGTTCTTAATTTGCATATAGAATTGAGTTAGCCATTGCCTGTGCATATAGGCACAGGCCTATATGCCTAATCTAAATTTCAGAAGTGGGTTTTTTATTTAAAATATTCAGGATTTATTCTGTTCTTCTATTCTACAACCACTTTGGCAGCAGTGGAGTCCACGTGCACATGGCAGAATACAGGTGACACAAGTTCAGCAGTTAAATTGTCTGCAAAGAAGGCCTTCTAGAAAGCAGAAGGAAGAAGGGTGACATCACTTTTTGGAACTGTAAGAGGCATTGCTCTTGTCTTTATAGCAGTTAACCACCTTAAAGTTAAAAGTCTACTAAAAAGAATCTAAAACCAAGCAATGTCAAAAAAAATAAGAACTTCATTTTAAAAGGAAAAAAAAAAGCTGGAGTCCATACTTCACCACTCTTTTATTCAATACTCTCTTATTAATGAACATCCTGCCCTGGAGAGGGCACTCTGTGTCCACACTATGTTTTCTAGTGTCCTCATGAGCCACCTTTTAGTTTTAACCCAGATATGCCTGTGTTCCCAACAGGTTTTTCAGCCAGCACACACCTTATGTCAAACATAAACATATTAAGAAAGGGAGCCATATGGTGCCAGGCTCATCAGTTCAGTCTGACAGCATCTACCAAGTTTGAAATCCTGCAAGCCTGTTACACTATTAAAGAGAGTGTATTATTTCATGCTTAAAAATCAAAATGTGGTAATTCTATAGTATTCTAATAACTGGTAAGTAACACATCCTGTGACTATGGTATACTCAGAAAAAATGCATAAAGCTAATTTTTAAACACTGTGTAGCTACACACTGACAGTAATGCAACAGAAAATTGATTCTGCAAAAGTACTTGGATGCCCAGTGTTAAATTTTTATGGCAACTGAAGTATCAGTCAAATAAAACTGATGGCAAGGGGCCCAAAGAAAGTAATAAAAAAATTTATGCTTTCACCACAAAGAATGCCATGCATGTGTCAGTAGCTTTAGTGACATAGACTGAATTCATGCAGGACTTGCAGATATTAAGGCTAAAAATTAGGATTTTCCATCTCATACTCAGACCTGTTTAAGTAGTAATAGGTTCACAAACTCCTCATTTTCACAGGTGATAACCAGTTCATTCTTCCTATCAATATTTTAAGAAGCTCCATTTTTCTTAGCCAGGTACAAGCCTAAGCCTTTTTTTCTTATCCCCTTCCATCAAAAGTTTCCACTTCCTTAGGGCACTTGGCACACACTGTTCTCTCTTTACTCTCAGATGTTTGTCCTCAACCCTTCTACTAATAAGAACTTTTGTGACATCCTGCTGCACTGCTGGACCTTCAGCTCTTGGCTCAAAGGCAGAGATGCACACATTACTACTACATCCTTGAAGAAAGTATCTTTTTTCTCCCATTTATTCTGAGTCCAGGAAGCTGTACTTTTCCTAACAGATGCTGAGGTCCTGATCAGTCCCAGACACTTCATTCATTTACTGTAATAAAGCATTTGTAATAAAAAGTTGCACGCTACCAGCCTAACACCTAATTAATATTTGTGCACCGTAGCAAGCTCTCATTCTGTTAACAGCATGTTCTCAGAGAGCAATAAAGATATTGTATGAGGAAAAGTAACATTTATCAAGTAATCTGGGAAAGGTATCTGATGGAATAGCTCCTGGGTACCTATTAAAAGCTTTACAATCAAAACTATCGATCCTTTGAAATCTTTAATTACTCTAAGGGGACCAAACAGTAAAGTTTAATAATGTAAATCTATATGGCTGAGAGGAATTCATAGCTGCTCATACATAATGCCATCAATACTGGCTGATAATTCATCCATACTGGCATTATTAAAAGGTGAGTGGAATCTTCACTTTGGAAACCAATGGAGAGTTGGGAAGAGAGAGTTGGAAAGCAATAGGGAGGTGGTTTGGTTTGGAGAGCAGACAACAGCTCACTGCAGCATTGCTTCTCCTCATATCACACACTGCCAGTTTAAATGATTTCAAAACTTAAATTTAAGACTGAAAAACAAAATTGGAAAACAATCTTTTACTTCTAACAAGATTAATTTTTTCTCATAACATAGCATCTCAGTTCAATATTGGTATTTCTAGAGAAGATAAAGTTTATTATTTGATCATCAAAACAAAAAACCCTCAAAAAAAGTTGAATTTTTGAAATCATAGTTTTAATCCACAATATATGCAATAACCTTTACAAAAACAAACTGTAATAAGATATTTCATTCTTTCTCATATACTTCCACACAACAATGTGCAAATGCAGAAAATGAACTGCAAGTTTTTTCTCTGTGATGCAAAACTACATGGGAGGCTTTCTGTCCCATGGCAGTTTTTAACAATTATAGGGTATCAAGTTTCAAACAACTATTTGAAAAGCACTGTCTTGTCTCCACTAACCTCTATTCCCATTCTCTTACCTGTAATCAAGGCAGAATGATAATATCCACAGGATACAAAGGAAACAGGTTTTCCAATATCCACTTTGCAGGGGACACTGACAGAGGCTTCACTGGCCAGGCCAATCTGCCCTTCTGAATTATCACCCCACACAAAGAGCTGCCCATCCTCTAAAATGAAGACACAGATAGTTAATAGATTTAAAACAAAAATTAATAAAAAGTTAATCTATTTATTGAAGAGTACTTCAGAAACTCTCCATATGATACTAGTGAATGTCATGATCTCAAGGATATAAATGATAATTTAGCTCAATGCAAAAAGGAATTGGAAATAAGAGGGTTTTTCCTAAGCTTTTCAAAAGTGACTCAGAACACTTACACATAACCAACATTAGGCCATAAAGACCAACAGAAAAAAATACTATGTAAAAAAAATTCCTTCAGAAAGAGGAAGAGACTGAGTGAGACAATTCAGTTGCCAGAGATCAGTATGTAAATATTACAGTGAATTTAAGGCATCTTCTCATTTCTAGGTGTAAGTCACCCCTTTCTCATTCTTCCAAACTTATTCTCTGCTCTGACTTTGGTAGGCATCCCAATTATTCATGCTTTATCTTTCAGTTCTCCTCACAGGTGGTTATATTGACCAGCTTCATTTTGCTTAAGGATGCTTAGGCATCCTTAAACAACAACAGTAGATGTTCCAGGTTTATTAAGACCAGCTTCTATTGAAACAGACACCAATGGCAATAGTAAAAGAAAAAAAAAACAAAAAAAGGCAGTGAACAACATGAAAAGTCTGTAGATTCTTCTAGAAGAGATAAAATCTTATAAAGTCTTCTCTATGTGTATTTCTTATTGGTGGTAAATAAGTTGTGAATAAAAAAGTACCACCTACAGCACTACTGAGGTAGTGTTAGGAGTTAAAATAATTCAAAATTGTCCCAAAAATCGAAAAAACTCAGGAGAATATCAGCAATTGGCATAAAAACCCCCAAAACCAAACAAGCAGGCTAGCATCTCTGTCAAGTTCTGAAATTACAGCCTCAATAACTTACCCTAAACAGGTACCGAAAAAACTGCTTTACAGCGAGACATGAAAAATTGCATTATAGGGTAGTAAAGGAGCACCCATCCAGTGACTGGAAGTATTATTACTTATTATAACTGTGTGGATTTCAGCCTGTTGTGATGTATAATTGGTATAATTCTGCCACCTGAGAAACAGGTGAGAGGCTCAGCCTCTCCCAGAATTAGTAAGGAATGACACAGCAGCGCAGCCTGAGCCAATGGATTGCAATAGCTGCAGTAACTGGTGGCATTAAAGATACTTATTTTCCATAGGATTCATGTTTTGTAGCTGCTTTCCCTGGAAATAAACTGAAGATTTTTTTCCATTTTGATGGTATTCATACCATTCCTCCTCTGTAAGTATTTCTACTAAACTTTCACAAAAACTCTGAGAAGTTTTGAGACACACACCCCTTACCAGACTGTTAAAATAGGAAATTGACTATCAAAAAATGACTGTGGCTACCAAGGAAAGAAGACAGTGAGGATAGAAAATGCACCCACACATGCAGACAGAATGCTGGATTAAATGTCTTCCTGGAACCAGGCTAGACACACATAAATAGATTTTATTAGCATTTGTTCTCACCAGTTACTGCTGCTGAGGTGTATGACCCAGCTGATAGTTGCTTGATCTTGTGTTGGTTGGTGAAAAAGCTAATTAAATGGAATGTGGTCCTTTCCTCTGTGTCACCTAATCCCAACTGGCCTTCACTGTTACCTCCAGCAGCATAGACATTTCCTTTTTCTGCATACAGAAAAGCACAGGCAATACAGAGAAAGAAGAAACCAGAAGAAGTGATTTAATTTTCAATGGAAAAAACAATCACAAAAACATCAGGGTCTATTGCCCTGAAACACCCTCCAGCTGAAATTAGCAGTTTCTGTTGCAGCTAGCAATGTTTTCCTGCACACACTTGGAGCAGAAGTTCCTAAAGACCTTGCTGTATTTCCCACTATTCTGGAGACTGATGTAAAAATAAATGTGATTGGAAGTTCTGCAAGAGCTCTGAGAAAATGACTACCAGTAGCCCTGGCAACCAGAAACAGCTCCTTCCACAAACAATGTATATTTTCAGATTAAGTGGGAGGAAAAGGGTGTATGATGTCACACACAAGAAAAACTGAAGCTGTATTACCATGTAAATTAGAGAAATTAATAACTTGATCGTTTTGAGTACTGTGAATGAAATATATTTCTACTTAGTTTTTTATTAGAAATATTTTACTTATTTTAATATTTAAGTAACTTCCAATTTAATTAATCAGGTGGTTTTTCTAGAATCTTGAATTTAACACTGATGACAGGTATCTTCAACTTTAGAGAACTTTAAGATTTATACTTTTAATTTTAGTATGTTTCACACCTAAAGTGCTCATCTATGAAGAAACAGATACATCCTATTAATAACAGAAACCCAGACATAAATGTGATAAATAAACTGACATATAATGGCCACAAATTATCTACCAGAGTGTACACCAAAGGTGACTAATATTTACCCTTTGCAAACTTGCATACTCAATTGTTATTAATATGTTCTATTTTATTCTAACAATCTTATTTACAGTGTTCAGGGTCTCCATGTATATAAACCTCCAAATAATCAAACAATCCCCTTTACAACATTACTGAAAGCTAAAGGATTGCAACCACAGAGATGGCTATTCCATTACATAAATTATAGAAGCATGACAAGAACCTTCATAAATTCTCTGTATACTGTGTCTCTACAAATTTATTTTTAAGTTCACATTTACTGTTTGTTTATTTATTTATAGCTTAATAAAGCAACTTGTCATTGAAATAGCAGACTATGTTGTGTGACCAAAAATGCAGGAAAATTTGAAGACTTGAAAACTTTCAGTTCTATATTTATTCAAATATATAACTTCCCACTAATAAAGATTATTTATCAAAGGTAAATTTGAGTACAGATGTATGTAAAAATAACAATATATCTTTACAGGGCTTAAAGGAAATATTCGTAATTGTTAACCACACCTCAAATGCCAGTAAGAAATTTTTTCCATATATCTATTATTAGGAAACTACTATCTAACATTAGTTTATAAATGCATTTGCTCAGAATAAATTTAAAAATTCTAAAAAATTCTGAATTCTAAGAACTGGATGTCAAACCCCTGAGTTTTAGAAGCCCTTTTAAATTTTTTTTCCTTCTTCAACACTTCTGAGGTTCCTAACATAGATTTGCATGAAAGCAAAGGAAGAAATGCATCTTGATTATGTATGAAATAGAGGTTACATACCTGTGTAAACTAAAGTGTGGTTTCTTCCACAAACAGCAAATTTTGGTTTTTCTGGTTTTAAAGCTAAGAATTAAAACCAAAGAGGAGGGGATGTTATAAACAAGCTGATACCTGGTTCAACAACAACATGTTCTATGCTCTAGAGGGAGCTCTGATTTCTTCTTTTCACATTTTTACGAACAGAATTATTACAAAATTTGTTGCCCACTTGAATCTAGCACATGACTCATCAAATCAGTATTCCTCCAAGATAAAAAAATAGGTCAGACCTTAAAAACTTAAAACACTCAAATTAACTTGATGATGGTTACTTCACCCCAGTTCCACAGTCCCTGGAATTTGCCATTTATATGGCAAATATATCATATATATATTCTTTGCCAAAGAATATATTAAGTTGCAGAATAAAATTAATGATTTAAGCTGTCTTCAGTTTTCATTAACAGTGCTATTGTTACTTCTCCCTTAGACTTTTCCCACTATTGTAAATCTTTGAAACCATCCTGTTCCTTTGTCTCACCATCCCTACCTCCCTTTGTTGTGCTCCCATCCCTTTTCTGCTGTGCTCTGATCACTCCCTGATCACTGATCTCAACTGCCAAGGGCAGCCCTACCTGGACTAGTGCCTGTATTTTCTGCATGTGTCATCCTGTCTCCATTTCAGCTGAGTTAGCAGCAATGAGAGTGCCATGGCATGCACTTCTCTGCAGTCTGGTCACTTTGAAAGACTGGGAATGGATGTGAGGGGAGTCAGGAGTTATTTTGGTGGGAAAGAGAGAAAAATACAGAGGCTCCTCTTCTCCTATGAGAAGTGTACTCCATTTCAGAAATAGAGAGGAAAAATACCTCCCAGAATTTTCCATCCTTGCTCCAGTTACTGTTCATTGTCAACAAATTATCTTCTCTCAGTCTCGTCCATGTCCCCTACACAATGCTCTAAACCAGGATTATTTTTACATAATAAATCTTTAATTGCTTTTCCACTGCACTAGTCCATAACAAAGCCAACAACAATCATCCCTTTCACAAACCCTTTTTCAACCTTTCCAGATCAGCTTTCATCAGCTCTTTAACACTCAGATTAAGGTGCCTTCTGCCAAGTCACCAAACAAATCTATCAACTTAAGCATGAACTGCCCCTGGTCTGTCACACAGACACAAACTTAATTTGTCCAAATTCAGGTTCTTGCTTGCTCTATCCAACACCTACCACTACCATCAGGGTGGAACCATAACATTTCCAATGGTGGTTTCTTCCTACAATCTTTATGTCCCAACACTCTTCAGAGATGATCTTAATCAGCTCTTCAGAAGCCTGTGCTCGCTAAACTGCCTCCCACTTAGGCTAACCAATTTTATGTTATGAAACAAGCTATATTTACAATATTGCTGGTGATTTTTCATAACCAATGTCATTAATATCTAACCAAACCCCAGAATTATTTTTTTTTTCAGAAACATGCAGACATAAGCATTTGGCTCCAAGCAGAAAATTAAAAGTGTCCTTGCAACCCCATTCCCAAAGCCAAGTGATGACCAAAGGCTAGTTAGAAAAGCTCCAGGACTTCCTCCTGCTCTCTACTGCCAAGAGAAAAAAAGACACCCCCTTGTGACTTTTTTCAATGGATGCCAGGTCTGGTTTGAATTGCTGTCATCTTCTCTTCATCTTTTATTCTCTATTGCAATTCAACAGCAAACCCAAAACTTGAAACCAAATTTATTTAAGCCAAGGTAGGAATCAATCTCTCACATGGCTGACAGAAGATGTGTACCTGATAGTAGCTGCATTCTCAATCTGAAGAGAGATGGAGGCAGGAGCAAATAAAGGACAGTAGAATAAACTAAATCAGGAAGAACAGAGTTTGAACAAGCAGGATAATTTGTTTTTAACAATAAGCTAACAGATCGATCCGCTGGCAGAAAGAGTGAAGATAAACATTTAATAGTGAAAAGAAATGTGTTAATGGGATAGATCTGCCTTGACATAAGTAAAGGGATAAGGAAAAGTATTGACTCAGCTTTGTTTGACAAGATAAAAACAGCTAGGAAAGATCAAAAAGATCACAGTGCAATGAAAACATATTTTCAAACACGTGAAAGGATACAGGAATTTATTTCACTGCCTCATAAAAATGTATTAACATTTATGTCCCCTAGGGCATTTCTCATACTTGTTAAAAATGTAACAGTACTTGTGAAAAGTTTCTGATAGATTTTTTTCATTTACAAAGTTGCTAAGAAAATAGTGACACAGAGGTTACACAATGCTGTTAGAACTATGGTTTCAAACACATAGACCATGCAGAGACCAAGCATCTGATAATTGTCTGCAGTAAAAAATGAAGATGTGGTTTGAGAGAATAGGCAAGCACTACATAAAGTCAGAGCCCTCAAAAATTACAGGATTCTATGTATCTGAAGTAATCCTCAGAATCTGAAGTAATGGAAAACCAATAAGGGATCCTTTAGAGCTACCTTCCTGATCTTGTGCACTAATGTGCACATGTGATGAAGAATAATCAAGAATCAGTTATTTTGGAATTGCATCCTATGAAGTACCTTTTCACAAGGGTCTCCTTTCAAAAAGACCCAAAAAAAAAAAAAAAGAATAAAAAGAAAAATCCCACAAACCTTTAACACAGGTTGGTTTGCTGACAGTGCTCTTTGATCCTAGTCCTAACTGGCCCCAGTCGTTACTGCCGAACATGTAGAGTTTACCTTTCCCTGAAAAAAAATCACAGACAGAATCCATACAAGGGTTTGAACACCTCATTCCAGCCAAGATGGTCATTCACTCACATTGAACTTGTTACTTCCTTTCTAATGTAAGGTTTAAGTTTAGGCAATTCAGTACATAAGTGTAAACAATAATTAATATCCTTGTGATTTTACAGTTCAAAATAGTAATTGGATTGTTTAAGTAAGAAATCCCCAGCCAGAAGAAGAAATATCCTCATCTTTAATTACAGCACAGATGAAGTGCTCTTCAGAAAACAAGATGTACTTTTGGGCAGACCCTGCAGTCCAGAAACCCCAGTATCTATAAGCCCCTTTATAAAATAAAAGCACATCTAACTGAGATGCATGATTGCATGATGCATTACAAACATGCATTTCTATCAAATGTAGTTTCTGATAAATTTTCACAAACTGTATTAATTTGTTATTTTGCATATAAAGACAGAATGTGTAAAGCCACCACGCAGTCAGAGAGTTTTGTAAACCTAAATGCAGACATTAGGTTACAAATGTTCAACAGGGACAATGCTAGAATCACCTTTCAGAAATTCCTATGATGTGTCATTGGACTTGCATGTTTGACCATTGCAAAAAATGAACTGTTATAATTCTGAAAAACCAGTGCTTTATCTGAGGATGGTATATGAACAGATGAGAATTTTGTCATCCAGGATGAAAATTAGCCAAAACTGACTACTGACAATATCTTAAAATGAACTAATTTAATTTCATTTTTTAAATTATCACACCTTGTAAAGCTGTAAAGTTTCCACTGGAAAATAAAACCCTTGTTCCAACAGAAATCTTTGCAAAACAATAGAAACTGATTTATCAAAAAAAAAAACCCCCACAACAAAACAACATCCTCTCCCCAAACTCCCACCCTTTTACAACAAATAAAAGGACATTTTTTACTTCTGAAGGTCTGCAGAGCTTTGTGTATTAGATTCCATCTTAACGTTGTCATCCTAGACAGAAATTTGGTCATAGAGCTCCTCACCCTCATCATCTACAATTACCACAACCACAATCCATAATTGCAATTCCATATAATAATGCCAAAATAATATGGTTGTTCCCAGTGAAGGTTCTGATTGTGATTTACAGAGACTTTGAAATACGATATTGCAATGCTTTAAACATTACCAAAAATCTTATTCTAATAAAAATATCCATTCATTTTCTTAAATATAACCACATAGTTAAAAAGAAAAAAACCCACACCAGTGCTTAACTGTAACTAGTATCTAAAATCCTGATTGTTAGATTTTACAATTCTTGGCACGTGGGACTATGTGTCAATATTATGTCTTTCCAAGAAAGCTGGAAGGGAAGAAAGACAGAGGTCAAATTCATGCTCACGGTGTTCTACTAACAGCATTTATATCTCCATCCTAATTTTGATAATGCAATCATGTCAAACACATGCAGAGCTGTCCCTGACAGCAAACCCACCTTAAAGGGTTTTTATCAGCAAATGACATCTATCCTATATTGGTATGGCTTCCTTGTATCCTTGCTTTACACTTTCCAACTGCTTTCCTAAGACAGCAGTACTTTTGTGGGAGTATGATGCCAAGCTGCCCTAATTCAATTTAAGCACATTCTCTTTTATCCATGCAAAATTCAAACAAGGTCATGCTTTTCATCCTATAATCTGCTGGGTTTTATATCAGTCTTTAAATTCTCAGGCATTGCTTTGTAAGTCAAGGAGCTTAATAGATGAGAGGAATTTTCCACATTCTTTTACAACTGAGTGACAGCCTTTTGTAATTTCAGGTTTCCTAGGAGTATAACAGAAAATAAGAAACCTGAGAAGCAGTTAATTTAGAAAGAGAATGAGAATTAATATGCACTACAGAGGAACCTAAACAAATGCCTGTAATGAAGCAATGTTTCTCAGTCTGTACAGCAAATCATGTTTCACAAGAGACATGATTCAATCTAAGCTGGCCAAGAAATCTAATATAATTTTGCATGCAAAAGGCATAATTTTCATAAATGCATACTGAGATATCCCAGCCATCACACAGATGCACTGAATCCAACAGCAGACAAATAGGCAAGGATCAAATTTCAAAATTTCATAAATTCAGATTACTCTTGGATTTTTCACTTCCACTTTGGTGCCATCATCCAGAGTGTGGCCACCTGCCAGGTGGAATGGCTGGTACAAGACAGAGTAAGACTATGACTCTGGGCAGGAGGGAAACAACAGGATACAATGAAAAGGCCTACTCAGACTGTTTTGGTGATGAAAACCAACTTCCAACAGCAGTGTCCACCTTTATCCTGATGCAAAACTGAAGTATTTCTCCCAAGCATGTGTTCCCTGGCAGGTACACCAGCAGATGTTGCACCAACAGCAATTCAGGGTGACCAGGGAAGCCACAAGACACTTGCATGTGTAGCAACAGAGATTTTGTGGGACACTTCAGTAAGAGATTGTCTCCCCCCTCATTTCTCATGAACAGCTGCTATCACAATTGTGATTCCTGGCAGCCCCATCAGTCATGTGCACTTCTGGTTCATGAAGTGCTTTTAAAGGCAATCATTGGGCTGCTGGGAAATATCAGCTGAAATCCCAAATGCTTTGTCATAGCAGGCAGCCAAGTACTCTAATCACCTATGTTTAAAGGTATGTTTTACATATTCCCCTCCCTTCTTTTTAAATTATATGGGTGTGGGAGAGAAATAAGATGGGGAGGCAATGTACAGGCCTTGAATATTTACTGCAAGATCCTTCTGAGAAACTGTATCTGAATAAAACATAAAAGGTAGTATTTTGTACAGAGTAGCAAATGCCAAGTCACCACAATTATTTTTTAAATTATTTTTATTTGAGCTATTTAGTGAATAAACTATGTTAACAGTTGATTTAAAACTCATATAGAAGTCAAATAAATCCCAGGAAAATAAGACTGGCATCAGTTTTGTTAGACAAGTCATGATATTTTCAGAAATTTTATTGAGCAACAATCACAGTCATGCTTAGGACATTTGGCATCAAACAAGCAAAACCAGCACAGAACATTGTTTGCTCATACACATCAACACATATGTGTACTGATCTTTCTCATGCTTCCCTTGCAGTTGATGCAAAAGATATTGTGCCATGTTCTGATGACCTACTGGTAATCAGAAAGAATAGAAGAAAACTTGTGACAAAACACCTGGAGGGTTTCAAAGATCTCTGTTGAATGCTTAATGCCTTACAAAACCTGAAATTATGTATACTATCTTGTGGTTCCATATGCACCTTTCCCTTCCAGTTTTACAACTGATACTTCTTTCTTTCTTTCTTTCTGCCTTCTTTTGTTGGGGACTTCAATTCTCTCCAGGGCACTGAGTTCAGAAAAGGCATCTTCATTCATCAGCACTTTCCCCCTTGTGAACAGGATCAGTCTCTGATCAAATGTGGTTAAGCTGCCTAGGATACTCTAATCAAGGCAAATAAACAATAAGACAGCTGTTAAGTTTGAGGGTTTTGTAGGAAACAAAATTTAATACACAGGCATTGGAAGAAGATTCTTAAAATATGCATATTCATACTTCACACCAGCTCCCATGAGGATGAATTAATTGCTTTCCAAAGCCTGCAGTTATAGAAGATGCAGGGAATGGACTATCAGTATGCTTGGGCCAAAAAATACAGAATTGAGGCAAGAACCATTATGAAACATGTTACAAGTGATGGTGGAATATATATTGCTCACGACTGCATCAAAGAACTAAAGAAGACCACTGTTTAAAAAATTCCTGCTTGGACATTTTAATCAAGCTTATGCCAAAGATATGCAAAAGAATAAAGAAACATAAATTTCAATCCTAAACTTCCTTCCTGAAGAAGAAAACAGTTCAACTAGCTCAGCAAGCCAACTCAAAGTCAGCAAGTAACTATCACTGGTGCCTTCAATTCCAACATGCAGCTACAGCATGTAAATAAAATTTTGGACTCTTAACTCCTGACCTAGAAATGCAAAGGATGGAGTGTTTTATATTTATTTTACACTTGTCTTTATAAAAGTCATATGGGAATATTGATGCTGGATTAGATGAAGGTATTTGAAAGGTTCTGAATATTTTGTTTGAATGCTAAATATCAGTTCTTGTACATTTTCTTCATTCAGTCAAGATTTGATGCTAGTTGCATCCTGCCCAAGTCCAGCATTAAGGAATGATTTGTATCAGTTTGGGTGATTGTTTCATTTAGGATTGTTGAGCCATGTTAACTGTAAAATTGGTACACTTCTCAATTTTAATCTACCTCATATTCCTACTGTCCCCTACAAATTTACCTCCCACTCCCTTTCAAGGTGTGGGAAAAAAAAGGAGGGGGGAAATTTTGTGACCTGCAACTAAAGACTGAAGGTAAAATGAAGCATGCATTAACACACACCTGCTTGGGATACTTTTCCTTCCTTGGTGATGTTTGCCTTTTATCTCTTCCAGGTCAGGTTCAGCTGAAGAAGCTCCTCATTTCCCACAAGGTCTGCACCCTTCTCAGTAAACTCATTATCAGCATGAGCTTCTGGACCATTTATTCCAGGTGTTACTGCAGCTCAGGGTCATCCCCAAGGGCTGTATCATCCAATTCCATCTAACTGCAGAAATGTGAGGTGCACATGGGCATGCACTGGTGTGAAGAACAAATGAGGAAGAAGAGCTTTTTCCTTCCTTCTTCATTTTTTTTGTATGACTCTTGCAGTTTCTCTACCTTTGCTTGTTGTTGATCCACACTTTACTCTCACTTTTGACTTTACTTTACAATGACCCAGAAAACCTTTTGCTACCAAAAATGTCTTTTTCTCATGCTTCTACAGTTCCTTGAGGGCAAAAGCTTTGAGGAAATAAAGATCTGATCATCTAGAAGCCTCCCTGGTGAGTACCTGCCCACTACAACAGCTAGGGCAAGCTACAGAGACACTTTTGAAACAAGCTGCATATACTAAAGTAATGGAGAGAAGGAGAAATTATACAGAAATGGTGCTGCATGAAAATCTCTGCAAGATGACTTCTTCAAAAGCTTTATCTAAGTGGTCACTATTACAGTGATGTGGGAATTAGGGGATTGTTGCTGACTGGGTTTAACAGTGCTGGCCCAGGCATTTAAATTTAGTGGTTTAAATTTAAATTTACTGGTTTAAACATAGAACTATACCTGTGTTATTTCAAACTGGGTGTGGACATATAAAAGTATATGTAAAAAGGAAATGCAAAAGGAAAATGCCACAGTGCCCCAGGTTACATCCAGATTAATTCAATGCAACAGGTAATTTAATAGTATTGGTTCAATCCAAGCAGAAGTGCCAAGCTTTGCTCAAAATAAACTATTAATGTATAATTCATCTGCCATGAATTTAGGCTTGAAAAATTCATCATGTAATTTCACCTCAGGGTGTTCTGCAGCCCATGAAATCTATAGTCTTTTTTATCTTGCCTGAAATAGTTCTTTCTAAAAATTCAGCATCTTCAATGCTGCTTGTGAACATTGCAAGAAACCCTCAGGAAATTATCTAATACACAACAACCAATTGGATATTGATGAGCAATAACTACATTCCAATTTAAAAAGTCCTGAAAATACACATATATTTTTTTCAACAACAAAGTCTTATCTGTCAGCAGTTCATTGTCAAAACAACCATCACACATGCTCATCCACAGAAGAGTAGTTCCTTCCATGTAAAATAAAATGAACAAATTCTTTAATGAGAATTGTTTCCATCATTTCAAAGAAAAGAAAAAAACCATTAATGATGCTCCCTCTATTACACCAGAGTTCCTTTGAATGCTTTTTCCATTTACTTCTGATTTTTGTAGGATTTTCTGAAATCCTTTATTGAGTTGCTCTTTCAAGGGCTATTTTCATCTGACAGTTAATAGTAATTCCAAGCTTAATTTGAGAGATACAATTGTTGTTTCAAGGAGATTTCTAGTGAACTTGTGGTGTTCAGCAGTTACTGTTACTTCCATGATACAATACATGTAACATAGTAAACGTTGTCAGATTCACCAGAAACATTCAGCCTGAACTAAGTTATGCTTAGTTTAAATCCAGTCATACACTCAGTTGTTACCAACTTCCTCCAAAAAGTTCTTGGACATGTCCTGTGAAAACCCTGAGTGACCTCACACTAGCTCCAAAGGCATCCAACAGTTCCCACAAAGCAGTCCTCTCTCCTCCCACCAACCTCAAGTAGGATTCCTAACTTTCAAAGGTGTCTAAATATATCACTTTATCATATAG
The DNA here is from genome assembly GCF_051311805.1 of Agelaius phoeniceus. Classification (NCBI taxonomy): domain Eukaryota; kingdom Metazoa; phylum Chordata; class Aves; order Passeriformes; family Icteridae; genus Agelaius; species Agelaius phoeniceus. The sequence continues at coordinate 8,983,615 of NC_135266.1, read as the reverse complement.
GTCAGCTTCACTACAAGAAAGACATTGAGGGGCTGCAATGTGTCCACAGAAGGGTCTGGAGCACAAATCCTGTCAGGGAAGCTGTGGGAGAAAAGGGGGCTCAGAGAAGACCTTATCACCCTCCAACTGCCTGAAAGGATGCTGTAGCCAGGTGGGGTTTGGCCTCTTCTCCCAGGTAACAAGCAAGAGGAGGAGAGGAAATGGCCTCAAGTGTGCCAGGGAAGGTTTAGACCAGAGATTGGGAAAAATTTCTCCATGGAACAGGATGCCCAGGGAAGTGGCTGAGTCACCATCCCTGGAGGTGTTTAAAAGATGAATAAATGTGGCACATGGGGACATGGTTTGGTGGTGAACTTGGCAGTGCTGGGTTAATGGTTGGACTTGATAATCTTAAAGGTCTCTTCCAACCTAAACAATTCTGATTCTATATCCTCCATTTCCAATACTGACCTGTAATAATAGCTGTATGTTCATCTCCACATGATATAAGTACAGGCTTGTCATTTTTGAACCAGAACTTGCTAGGAATATCTTCTGCAAATTTGCTTTTCCCAAATGTGAAAACAGCACCTGACTCTGAAACAAAAAAAGATGTCAGTTTTGGTGAAAGCAAAGTTTGCCTCACATATTTTGAAGTAGATATGTTTTATCAATTCAGTGGCACATTTTATTTTCTTATCTTTCTCTTCTTCCTTTTCTCAGCCTTCAAAACATGGGTTGGCAAAACTCTTATTTCACCCAAACAGGAGGAAGAACTTTCCTGTGTGAGTGGCAGAGCACTGGAACAGGCTGCCCAGAGAAGCTGTGGAGTCTCCATCTCTGGAGATATTCAAAACCTGCCTGGAGGTGATCCTGTGCAACCTCCTCTGGGTGACCCTGCTTTAGCAAGGGGGTTGGACCAGATGGTCTCCAGAGACTTCTTCCAAGCTCAACCATTCTGTGATTCAGTGCTAAGACCATGATCTAAAAAAATCCAAACAAAACCACCCCAAAATAAAGTCCAAGCAGCTCTTCAGGCTTTGTAGTCTGCCTGGTTTCTCAATTCTTCACACTTTCAAATGTGTTAGCAACATAGTTGCCAAAACACAGAATGTTAACTATTTAGCTGAATAGCAGAATGTTAACTAATAGCTGAACTATTGTTCAGCTTTTGGTTAGGCATGTGGTTTGACAGAAAGTACCAATTCTACAGAAAAATACATGAACTTACAAGTTAAATAATTTGTCAAAATCCTTGCAGACAATGCCAGCTCAGATCTAAAAGCTCAATTAGATTTCCTATTTTAAAATGTCGAAGCCTGTACTATAAAACATAGATGTTTTTAAAAACAAAGCCAAGAATAAATCAAACCTTTTCCTTGTAAACTTTGTTACATGTGACACATGTTAGGAAATACACACAATAACAGTAGACTGTTTCTGAAAATTACATTGAGACAACTTAGTGCATTAACTTTCAATGAAAACAATCTCATCATCAATATGCAGCCTAGCTCCAAAACCTAAAAGTTCTTTCTTAAACTGTATATTTGATTTGCACTTAAAATAATTATTTAATGCAAAAGCTTCCCCTATTTCCAAAGATGTTATTTCATGTATCAGACGGGGCAGACATGTATAAATTGCACTTATTACCTCACTAGATGTGGTTTTCACTTTCACTTGCTCAACAAGCTTTGTGCAGATAAACTCAAGCTTTTTTAAAGAAGGAGTTGAATTTTTTTCATTATTTTACCTACAACTACAGACAAGCTAAACAGCATCTGAAAAGTCTGAAGTTTTCATCTCCAGCTGGACAGCCATGCACTTCTGAACTTTCTTAGCAATCTCTCCAACAGGTAGAGAGCTCTCTGGTTCGGTTCCTTTCCCTTCAGAAGGGTTAACATGAAAACATTTTATGTTCTTTATTCAATGTATACAAAAAGCTGATACATTTTCCAATGCCTTTTGTATCTCATTCATTTGACTAAGCCACAACATTTAACAACTGGACACAACTACTGTGCCCTGTTCTGGGCTCCTCAGTACAAGTGAGACACGGAGCTCACAAAGTGGGTCTGGGAGGGGCAACGAGGATGTTTGGGGGACTGGAGCATCTCTCTAATGAGGAAAGGCTGAGGCATTTGGGCCTGTTCAGCCTCGAGAAGAGATGGCTTACAGGGAACCTCGCTAATGTGTATAAATATCTGAACCCAAGGGCTGCCAAGAAGATGCAGCCAGGCTCTGCTCGGTGGTGCTGACAATAGGGCAAGAGGCAATGGGCAGAAACTGATGCTCGGGAAGTTCCACCTGAACAAGAGGGAGAAATTATTTCCTGGGCAGTGACTGTGCGTGGTACGGATTCTCCCTCAAGGGACACCCCAGACACGTCTGGACACAATCCTGTGCCATGTGCCGTGGGATGACCCTGCTTGAGCAGGGAGCTGGGACCTGACAACCCGCGGCGGTCCCTTCCAGCCTGGCCCATTCTGTGCTTCAGCGCTGCCACCAGTTTGGAAACTGAACCCACCAACTCGGTAAATTAAATCCCACAGGACGTACACGAGGCGTTTGTTATCCCAGCAACGAGCCAACGTTTGAACATTACCCTGGGCCAAACCGCGACACAAACCAACCACTAATGCTCCGAATTACCCGCGCCCCCACGAGTGCCCGGCGCTGCACCCCGGCCCCGCCGCTGACGGGGCTGCCCCGTCCGAGCTCCGGCGGCGGCGGACGCGTTTCTCCCCAGACACCGCGAGGCACCGGCCCGGCGCGGGGCCCGGAGCCGGGGGAGCCCTGCGGGGTGAGGCGGGCAGGGGCCGGCACAGGCAGGCGCACTGTCCCCCCGGCTGTCTCCAGGAGCGGCCGCACTCACCGGGCACGGGCAGCTCGGTCCCCGCGGCGGGCGCGGCCATGGCGGCCGGGAGGAAGCCCCGCCGGGCCGGGGGCGCCGGGCCGGGGGCAGCGCCGCCTGGCGGTCGGCGGGGGGCGGCACCGGGCCCGGCCGGTCCCTGAGGGCGGGCGGGGGGAAAGGCCTGGCACAGGGCTGTGGGTACAGCATCAGCGCAGGATGGGCTGGGAACAGGGAAAGGCCTGGCACAGGGCTGTGGGTACAGCATCAGCGCAGGATGGGCTGGGAACAGGGAAAGGCCTGGCACAGGGCTGTGGGTACAGCATCAGCGCAGGATGGGCTGTGCTGGGAACAGGGAAAGGCCTGACACAGGGCTGTGGGTACGGCATTGCCACAGAATGGGCTGTGCTGGGAACAGGGAAAGGCCTGACACAGGGCTGGGCTGTGCTGGGAACAGGGAAAGGCCTGACACAGGGCTGTGGGTACGGCATTGCCACAGAATGGGCTGTGCTGGGAACAGGGAAAGGCCTGACACAGGGCTGGGCTGTGCTGGGAACAGGGAAAGGCCTGGCACAGGGCTGGGCTGTGCTGGGAACAGGGAAAGGCCTGGCACAGGGCTGTGGCATCGCCACAGAATGGACTGTGCCGGGCCTGGCATAGGGCTGTGGGCACAGCATTGCAGGATGGGGTGTGCTGGGCCTGGCCCAGGACTGTGGGCATGGCATCACAGAATGGGCTGTGCTGGAAACAACCTCTGGGATCACCGGGTACAACCTACGGCCAGCGCCACCTTGGCACTCAGTGCCACATCCAGTCTTTCCTCAAACACCTGCAGGGATGGTGGCTCCAGCACCTCCCTGGGCAGCCGGCAGTGGGGCACAGCACCCTGAGCTCCTGGGGAAAGCTTCTCTATGAAATTGACCCCCACAATGCCTAGGCAGTGCTCCTGGACCTCTTGTTGGCCAGAATGATACCTGTATCAATACCAACGATCTCCTTTTCTCTCTTCCCACTTTTTTTAAAAAAATAGTCTTTTATTTCTCTTGCTACTATAAGATAAAGAGTTAACTTATACCAATTAACATTCCACATGTATAATTTACTAATAAAACTTTGTAAGTTGTTTGGACCCTCTGGCATTTGATGTTCCTTTTCAGCTGCAGGCATCTGTAAATCTTGGCTGCTCCCTTCCTCTTAGGTGACACTCATTCACAGGAGCTTGCTATGAAATTGCTCCATGTAGGAATTGGGATCAGGCAGCCTCTGTACAGGGGTGTGGTGGATTGGCCTTCACTGGACACCAGGTGCCCACCAAGACACTTCATCTCTACCCCTTCTCAGCTGGACAGAGGAGAGAAGACAGGAAGCATAGGCTGAGAGAAGGCAGTTTCCTAAAGCAAAATGAAAGGTTGCATGCACAAAAGCAAAGTAAAAGAACAAAGAATTTTTTCTCTTCTTTCCATCAGCAAGTGATGTCCAGACAATTACCAGGAAGCACGACTTAAGCACCTCATCTTTGCTCCAGAAGGCACATATTGTAAAATAATAAATGTTCCGTCTTCTGCCTCCCTTCCTTAGCTTTTATATCTGAGCTGGCATTACATGATTTAAAATATCCCTTTGGTTAATTTGGGTCAGCTGTCCTAACTGTGTCCCCTCCCAGGAACTTGTCCACCCCCAACCTACAGATGGGGGTGGGAAGTTGGAGGGACAGTGTTGGTGCTGTGGCAGTGCTGCTCAGCAGTACCCAAAACTCTTGGGGTGGCACCAGCACCTTTCTAGCTGCCAGTGCAGAGCCCAGCACTGGGAGGGCTGCTGTGGGAAAATGAGCCCAGTTCAGCCAGACCCAGTAGAAGGTGTGGTCTGGCAAAGGCATCAGCACTGTCCCCTCCCTGGGAGGCTGCAGGATGGGACTGGGGGCCTTGGCACCTCAACCACATTTGCTTTGTCTGCTGTCTTTTCTCCTGGGCATCATTAATGACACAAGCTCAGTCCCAGGGGTTGGGCTTGAAGGTCATGGGAGTCATTTGCCAGAGAATGACCAAGAGGGAAACTGTGACATGACATTCTTCTCTTTCTTCTCTTTCTTCCCTTTCTTCTCTTCCATTCCCTCACTACTCATTTCTCTAGGATTTTACTTCTGTTTGACATTTCCCCTGGCAAATGTTGCATTTCCCAAGCATCTCAGGATTGGTTCAGCATGAGCAAATCCCACCAGGAGCTATCACCCAGCATGATGTTTTCACAGCTGTCTGTCTTTCTCAGGAGTCAAACTTTTCTTCTGTATGTTTTAATTATAAGTTCCTTGCATTGTAATTTCAAGGTATCACCCTCTCTGACAGATATGCCATCACCTTGATTTACCCTAGTGAGTCTCTCCTTACAGGGAGGAGGAAATGAGAAAGTAATGGTCATATTTCAAAACCACCTACAGTGCAGGTGGCATAAAATCTTATCTGACAATTATATTTGAAGGTAGAAAATTAAATCACTTTAGTATTTAGCAATTGACCTACTTCAGATTATACAGCAAGCAGTTTAGCCTAAGGAGGTAGGCAGGCTGCAATATTTCACTTTCTGGGCCCCACACTGTTGAACACTGCCACAGCACTATTGAAAACTTGGTCCAAAACAAACAAAAAAACCCACAAACAAACACACACACACACCAGAGCAAACAAACAAACAAAAACACCAAAGGGAAAACCCAAACAAACAACAACAACAAAAAAAACCAAACAAAAAACAGAAAAAAACCCAAGCAGAAAACTAAACAACAACAACAACAAAAAACAAACCAGGAAAATGTAGATTTCTTTAATTCAGACTACTTCATTATTTTCAGGGCCCCAAAAGCATGAATAAGTCTTTATGCCCTGCCCAGTTCCTTAGCCAAGGACCCAGAACCCTCATTTGGGCTCAACTCAGGGCCAGCAGTCCCTGCCTGGGCTGTGCTAAAGCCCCCATGGCCACAGTCCCATCCCTAGGGGGGCACCCTGCTCATGCTGATCCTGCAAGTCTTCTTTTGCCTTTTTCTATCAGCACATGCTCCTGGACAAATATTTAACACAAAATAGCTGTGAAAAAGTATTGACACAGGTGTGATATGACATGATGAGCCCACACAGAAGAACACAAACTGCAAGTGGTGCAATGGGAGAAATCTCTGTATCTGTAGGGTTTGACCAAAGAAAAGGTTCAGGGTCAGCCCCAGCCTGGCTCAGCCCTGGCTGAGACAGCCAAAACAAGGACCTTGAATCTTGGTTTTCCCTCATTTGCACAGCAGCACAGTTCTCTCTCTGCTTCCTACACCTTCCTTTCTCATAATTTTATTTCTGGGTTAAGAGAAGCCTTAATGCAAAGAGAAGATGCTGTTTAACAGGAGGAATTTCGTCATTATTGCAAAACTAGCAGGGACCAGCAAGCAGCTGCTTCGACAGTTTTGGTGAGCTTATCTTTAATTTTTTCTGATGTGTGATGTTTGGTCAGAAACCTGGAGTCAAAATCAGCAGAATCCTGTGAAGGAGTGAGTGTTTTAGAGAAAGGCTCTGGGGGGCTTTTCCCTGCAATTTTAGTGTCCTTTTACCTCACCAGGCAGCAAGTTCTGTGACTTCAGGAGACTGGAGTATCATCTGTTTTTAGTGTTTGTGAAGTACCATTAATTTGTTCTTTGGGATTTGCAAAGTCAGGAAGGAGTGTTTATTCTTGAGGTCAGTGTGTGCTGCAGGTACTGTAACCAGTAAATAACTATCTGAATAAAGGTAATCTATCTGCATTTAGACACATATTGTAGCCAGTTTGGGTGGGGAATTCTCTCCTTGAAGCTGCAAGGTGAATCTCTGCCTCATTAGTTTGTGTCTCTATATACCCTAGGGGCATGCAGCAAAAGCATGATGTGATGGGGGATTCAAAGTCAAGCAGGCAGACCTGGCCTTGGGTTCTTTCTGCACACACATAGCTGTGTCTGTCCCCCCAGTTTCAGGAAAGTTCCTGGATGACAGCATTTCACTCAGCTGCTTCTCAGGTTTGTCACATCTCCAAAATCAGGTTAAAATTTTAGAGCTGAAAGTCAATTCCATGTTTTCTCATGGTTTTAGGTCAGCTTCAATAAGAATAGAATTAACACTTGTTACGTTAACAAGTGATTAGTTCTAGAAAACAATATGCAGAAATTTCACATTCACAGGAATCCTAATACACAGTAAGTAATTTTTGTTTATAATTTTTACATTGCATCATATGCAAACCAAATGTTTTCCAAATTCTATGATTTATTTGCAACAATTTTAGAGTGGTCCCAAAGGCTGGGTGTTAATTTTTTTATGAATTTTGGATTTTTACTGCAGCCAGTTGGGAAATTTCTGCAGCTCATAGAGGTGATGGAAAAGCAAGTTTGGAAAACAACTGTAGTAAAGCTGGTTTTCCAAGGAAGTAATCCGATTTGCTAACTTCCACACACATCATTGTTATTTTTGGTGGGTTTTTTAACATTATGGTATAACATTGGCATAAGCTATGACCACTGCCTGTGGGTATTCCCAGCTAATATCACTGTGTTTGATGCTGCAGGATAACCTAATGTCTGTCAGTCTGTGCTAAGAGTCCAAAGTTATGCTGTCCCTGCTCAGAAAGGAAGAAGCCAAAACTGCTTGACCTTGCAATTCTGCCCGTTACATTTTAACTTTGCTATGTTGTCTCATGATCCTTCTCTGGAATTAATTTTTTCCACTTCTGCCCCTCTTTCACATATGGATAACAGGGAAGGGATCAAATTTCTTGGAGGTCATAGCAATAAAATAGAATCTTCAAGAGGTCAGGAGCAGATCTGTAGTCCAACTTTCTGCTTGCAGCCTGTCAAACACCATATGAGAGCAGCTATGCCTTTGCTTAGGCACCTCTTGAAAATACTTAAGGATGGTAATTCCAAATCCTCTCCAGCAACCAATTTAAGTGCTTCACTATCTGCCAGTGGAGAAAATAGTGATGAATATTTCTCAGTCCACTTCTCAATCATGCCAGATGGTGAAACAAGAGCAATGAACAGAAGTTGTTGTTTGGCAAATTGAGATTAGATAATCTCTAAGTCCCTGGAAGGAATTGCAGGCTGAAATGAGAAAAACAAGGAGCAGCCCCAAAGCTGTTCTGGAAACAAGGAGGCAAAGGAGAGTAGGAACCAGCAAGAAATTGCATAGATTTTAAAGCAGGAGAAGTTTGGTTTTTTCCCCACAAACAAGTTAAAAAAGCAAATCCCTGTTCTGAAAATTTAAAGTAATTAAAGAAGTCCCAGTTATAAAACTATTTTCCTTTAGAATATGCACAATGAAAATTAAAGCAAATCCCGTGATTATAAACTGTTGGTATTTAAACTCTTGATATTTAAGAGTGGATTTTAGTAGCTTATCTTGGTGGGTTGTTTTTCCTGGTTTGGTAGAAACTACCTGATCCATGAATGCCCCTACACTTGCTTCCATTTTCTTCCTCCTTCTGCTTTGAGCTGTGAGTGTGATTGAAAATGTCCAGGAGACAAACATTTCCCATCTGCTCTGGGAGCCCATACGGATTTGGAACCTTGTTGTCTGCACCTGCACAACTACAACTCCCTTGGGAGGCACAGCAGAAACAGCACCCCAGGAACCTCAGTAATTCCCCTCTGTGATCCTTGGCACACACTGCAATGGTCTGAAATTCCAGTTTCCAGCAGGGAAAAGATGTTCCTGACCTCTAAGGCAAAGATCTGAAAGAGCTGAAATCCACATGGAGCAAGATTTTACAATGACATTTCACTGCCAGCCTTCATGACTTAACCCAGGGCTGTTTCAGCACATGGACTGGGAAAAATGATGTGGTAAGACTCTTTGACTGAGGTACCATGGGTAAAGTCAGACACTAGGAGAGAAACAGAGCAGAGAAAGGCAGAAGAGAAAGGAGGACACAAAGAGCACTAAGCTGAGAAGGTGCCACTCTGAACACCAAAGCAGAACCTACTGAAAAGGAATGGGACAGAAATAAAGAATTTGGAAAGCTCTGAAATGGCTTAAACCCAAATGGAACAAGAGCCCTGAGGGACAGCCCTCATCCCTGGCCTGCAGCTGCACATGGAGTCCCTGCCCACGAGTCCCTGGCTGTGTCCAGCTGGCCAATGCTTTGTGCCATGTTTAGCCCACCCTCCAAAGCCAGGGCTCTGCACTGTGGGGCTCAGGCTGTTGTGTGGGATTGTGTCCAAAGCCTCATGGGAGGTATGTCTGGGCATATTTTCCTAGCTGTGGACTTCAGGGCTTGGCAATTAGCAGGCACTGCATCTGAGCCTAGTCTCAATGGTGAGCTAAAGGGAAATATAAAACAAAAATACAATTGGAAATAGAAAAATATTAGCTGCACTCGGTCCACTTCTTTGCTCTGCTTTGGTCTCCATTTCGTTAGATCAGGCTAAAAATGTTGACTTTAAATAAAATAGATGTTTAGCTCATACCCTTCAAAACCTTAGCAAGTGCACAGTGTGGGCCGTGCAGTGCTAAGGAGGCTGTAAGTACAGAGCCAGAGAAAGGGCTGAACTGCCACACTTCCCTGTTAACCTTTGGCCTGTGAAACATGGGCTTGGACATCTTTAAGATACCTCATTTAATCTAGAGGAAATTTGATCATGTAACTTCTGTGGGTGATTATCAACATCCAATTTCATGTGATTCTGAAGTCCTAAATCTGGATGGAGGCCAGAATACACTGAATAAACACCACATGTCCAGAATGTCTCTTCTGTGGTACAGTAAGGCTGTTTTGTTGGACTTTTTTTTTACCTTTTTCCCCAGTGTAATGAAGGGATTTCATACACATTTATAGAAATGCCACCTTTTGTGAGAGTGGGATTGGAATGTGGCAAGTGTCTACTCATGCACAAAGCAAAAAGGAAGGGGAAACAGCACCAAGATCCATTTCTGTTCTGTTCCCAGAAAGGGCAGCTTTGGGGTCTACACATAAGTCATTTTTCCAGGTTCTAAATGGCTTTATTTGACAGGCAGCATGCAGTTGCCATATGCATCTCAGAAGACAGAAGAAATTACATCTAAAGTATATTTTATAACACAATTTGAAACATTGTTACAGTGGCCATGGATGTAGTGCATAGTGGCATGTGGTGCCTGTCTGACAGGAATTATTTAAACTAATTAACAAAGTCTATCCGGATGATCCAGCTGGGTCATGTGAGGGGAGTGGGAGAGATTTCAGGTGCTTGCTCACTGGCTTTAGCACATGTATAATTTAGCATTGAATGGCAAAAAAATACACATTTTTTGCTCTTTTGACACAGGTATGGGACACCAGCTCAAATGAATGTTGATCTGAAAGGTCGGGACCTCCTTACTCTACAGAACTACACAGCTGATGAACTGAAGTATTTGCTGTGGATGGCATCAGATTTGAAACAAAGGATAAAGCATGAAGGAGAGGTAAAATGATTTAACTGTCATTTAGGTCCCTCAGATGTTGAAATAAATACTGTTCTGAGGGGTGTTGTGAAAAAGCCTTTCAGCTGTCATGTCCTAATCAAAATCTCCTGAGCTCTTAAATACTGTAAATCATGTGCTGCAAATCAAAAAACCTTCCTGCAAAGTATCCAGAGATATTCTTTAAACACTTCAGAGGACTTTGTGAGTGGAAAGGTTAAACAGGTTTGTGCAGCTAGCTCCCTGTTGTCAGCTAACCCCATCCATCCACACATGGTGTACATGCAGCACTCAACGTAGGAAACAAAGACACTTCCCTGCATGGGATTAAATTAGTATCTGAGTTCTCCTAAATGCTGGCTCAAATTGAGTGTCAAAATGCAGTTGCTTTGGGGCCTAGAATTACTTCTTTGCCTTTAACTGTTCCACTGCTAGTAAATTTATTGAAGGGAAGGAGAACAGAACCACAGATAAAAAACCCCACTTTTGCAACTTTTCTAATGGTGACTTAAAATAGGCAAGAAGTATTTCATAGTTTAAAGATTATGATTTAAAATTGAAATAACTTCATTTTTCATGTTTCAGTATTTGCCTTTGATGCAAGGCAAATCTTTGGCCATGATTTTTGAGAAGAGAAGCACAAGAACAAGACTGTCTGCAGAAACAGGTAGGTCTGAGCAATGGCACAGTGAGACTTTATATGAAACTGTATACATTGAATATGTACTGAAAAACACTGAATAATTTTGCATTTAGCAATTTCTACTCAGGAGAAACCTAAACTTTGAAAGCAAAAATAAGAAAAGAATGGTGGCTGTTTGTGTTTCACCTTACATATTAATTTCACAAGCACATGGCTTTGGTCGCTGAAATTTTGTCAAAATCTTCCAAACATGGTAGACCAGAAATAAAGTAACAGGCAGAAATAAGCATTTCTAGTGTAAGCTCCCAGCTGTACTGGCAAGATGTACATTTCCTAACATCTACTTCAGTAAGCATCACAAATTTAATTTTTTGCAAGCTCTAATAAATATTTTTCTAATGTAATATGCATTACCATTGTTACATTTCAAAATATGTGCTTAGGCTGGGAATACAGTAATGCCTTGATATAAATTCAGGGGAAAAATTAACATGATTACCTACAGGGGAAGATAACTTGATGGAGACTCAAGGATATTAGCCTAATCATATCAGGCACTGGAACATTTTTCTTTTAGGTTACAGTCCTGAAACACTGAAACATGTACCTGTGGTATCTTTATTTACATGGTAGTTGTTCTGAATTCAATGACACTGCTGAAATAAATCACTCATTAATCAATCATTCATAGCAGGAAATAACTCTGAACTGGTGATGCAGCAAGGAAGAACTTGCTCTTCTCTCATTTAAGTTGACCCAGCATCCCTCACTTCTCCCTAGTGAAGGAACAGGAAACCTGTTGAGTATTCACATTTCTTTACAAGTTGTAAGAGAGAAGGTAAAAATAATCGAAGGAAGAAGCAGATACATTAATTCCAAGCATTTCTGAATTTGCCTTTGTATTGTCTGGCACAGCCATTTGCCTGCTGATCCTGCTCTTTAAGCAGACATGTTGTTGCTTTCTGTTTTCTCCTGATAATGAGGAATTATTAATGTGCATTCCCTCCCTGTGAAGACCACCCACCTTTTAATTCCTGAGTTTTTAGTCCAGCTTCTTGTTTCCTGCCATCCTGGTGTATGGCCAGGTAATGAATTCTCTGGATCTGTTTATCCTTCATTCTTCTGTATTCTGAGGGAAACACTGCTTAGTCCTTGGCTTTTGAAGGCTTATGGAAGGGGGAGGCTCAGGAAAGTTCAAATGAATTAACTTAAGGATAGGAGTTAATGCACATAAATTCCTCCAAGGGGGAATTAAGCTCCAGTGAAATTTATTTCTGAGTGTGAGCTTCCACAAGAGAGTTTCATGCAGTTTAGCTTCTGTGCATTAACTTCACACCTTCAGTTAATTGGTCTTAAGTCTGTTAAGCCTAAGACTTTGCTTCAAAGGCAGACTCAAGTTTTTTTCTTTCCACAAAAACTCTATACATTTCAGCTGCTTTTTTAAAATAAATGATTCCCTCCTTGGAATTTCGAACTCAAAACAAATGTGGAGCCACATGTGTTCCTTTTAGCTAAACAAGATAATTTAATACCAATTTTCTAATGTCTAGTGAAAGTGGACAATTGCAGTGGATTGAAGTGTTTATTTATAAAGTTCCTGAGTCATCTCAAATAGCTCTTCCCAAGAGTTGCCCCTTCAATAACTTGAGAGAGGTCACTACTAGGGCATGGTCCTGGGGATGAGATTAATCTAAACAAACCTCCCAGGAACAGCTAAATCAATGCATTTCATTACAGAGCAGAGACTTGGAAAGCACTGATTACAAAATCTTCCCTGTGCAGTGTCTAGGAGTTTGTTGGGACATGCTAACACTATGAAGTGTTTTCAGAATTCCTACTGTCCCTATGCCTATAAAGAATGACATTATTGAAAAAGAAATAAACAGAATGGTTGAAGTTGGGAGTAATCTCTGAAGGTCATCTGGTCTAATCCCCTGCTCAAGGAGGGTCTTCTAGAGCCAGTTGTGCAGGACCATGTCCAGAAGCCTTTTGAGTATCTCCAAGGATGAGGATGCCGCAATCTTCTGTGGCAACCTATGCCATTGCTCAATCAGCTTTTCGGTAAATAGAATTTGATATTCAGAGGGATCTTCCTAGTTTGTGCCCATTGCACTATTGAAAAACACCTGGCTCTGACTTCTTTGCCTCCTCCTTCAGGTGTTTATATACATTAGCAATATTCCCCCTGAACCTTCTGTTCTCTAGGCTGTGCTGTCCCAGCTCTCCCAGCTTTTCTTCTTGTCTCAGTTTGGAAAGACAGGAGTCTGCAAAGAAGGCAGGAGCCTCCCCTGAAATGGAGAATGTAAACCCTCCCCACTCCTCTAAATTGCTATAAATTTTAAATTAAGGGGCTCTCAGGCAAAAAATATGGGAGCAGGAAATAACAGTTCTTTAATAGGGAAGAAAATAAAAGGATAAAATAAAACAATGCAGTACACTAGAACAACATTGACAGAGTCAGAACTCAACCTGGGCCCCTGTTGGTCAGGGTGCTGGTAGCAGTCCTCCTGGAGTGTCAGGGGTTGTTCTGTTCTGCTGGAGCAGGGATCCTATAGAAAAGGGTGTAGTCCTCCTCCAAAGATCCAATGGAAGAAGAGGCAGCTGCTGTTCTTCTGGGAAATCCAGTGGAGAACCCATGCAGTTATTCCAGAACCTCTGGATTAGATCTGGGTAGCAATGCTTGGCTCCTCCCTCTGGGCGGAGCATCTCACAATGGGATGCTGTGGTTCTTATCAGCCATGCAGGGACATTCAATGGCTGTTATCAGCAGATGTCCCCTCCCGGGGGAGGTGTGAGTGTGATCACTCAGAGAGAGAGATAAGGCAAACTGCCCACTTGACAAAAGACAACTGCCATACAGATGGTAATAGAAAACACCTTGCATTGCAATCTGGAACACTTCTCATATGAAATATGCTTCAGTCCCTCAGCCATCTTTGTGACCCTTTGTTAGCATGGACATCCCAACTGTATCCATGTCCATGTTTCTCATCCTGAGGACCCCCAAATCCAGACTCTTGAGGTCACCAGTGCTGTATAAAGAGGAAAGATCACCTCCCTCCACCTCCTGGCAGTATTTGTCTGGTGCAGTCCAGGACACCATTCACCATCCTTGCTGGAAAGGTCCACACACTGCTGGATCATGTTCAATTTGCTGTCCACCAGGACCCCCAAGTCATTTTCTGCCAAGCTGCTCCCCAGATGGGAGGCCCCCATCACGTCCTGGTGCAGGGGCTGTTCTTCCTCAGGTGTAGGACTTTGCATCTCTCCTTGCTGAACTTCATGGGGCTCCTGTCAGACCATTTTTCCAGCCTGTCAAGATCCCTCTGGCCAGCAGCATGACCCTATGATGTATCAGCCACTCCTCCCAGTTTTGTGTCAACAGCAGAATTGCTGAAACCACACTTGGTCATCGAGACCCTTAACACAAGTGTTAAACAGGACTGGACACAAATGGACCCTGAGGGTACTGCTGGTCACTGGCTCCCAACTGGACTTTGTGCTGGTGGCCACCACTCTCAGGCCTGGCCATCTGGACAGCTCTGAACCCATCCCATGCCCTGCTCATCCAGCCAGGCATCCCCAGCTTGGCTTGGAGGATCTCATGGGAGACGCTGTCAATGGACACAATGAAGTCCAGGCAGACAAAACCCTCCCCTCATCTACCAGGCCAGTCATAGAATCACAGAAGTTGATCAAGCTGCTCAAGCATGACTTCCTCTTGGTGAAGTCATGCTGACTATTCCTGACTACTTTCTTGTCCTTAATGTGCCTAGAAATGGTTTCCAGGATTAGCTGCTTCATCACTTTCCCACAGATTGAGGTGAGGGAGCTTAGCCTGTATTCTCTGGGTTCACCTTGCCCTTTAACTTAGAGGTGACCTTTTTGCATTTCTTTCTCCCAGTTGTCCAGATAATTGAAGATTATCAAAACATTAATTTATGATGCACTGTAATAGATCAGTTGATATTTAAGGTTTTCCAGCATCCTGTTTCTCTGAACTGTTTTATTCTAATGACATTGCAACTGTACTGAATAATATACTTCTCCTTGGGGTATAATTCATTGCCTCTTTAATCTTGTCCTAATGTATATTTCTGAAACCTATATAATTTTACCATTTCTAAGATAAGTAGTGATGTTGTAAGTTTAATGCAGAACTAGAAGTAACTTCCATAGAGTAGTGGCAAAGTAAATCCAGTTCTGTAAGCCTAGGAGATTTATTTCTATCACTGGCTATTTTATTGGAAAATGTGACATATCTGCTATTACACTGGAAAATGTCAGCTCTTC
The DNA here is from genome assembly GCF_051311805.1 of Agelaius phoeniceus. NCBI lineage: Eukaryota > Metazoa > Chordata > Aves > Passeriformes > Icteridae > Agelaius > Agelaius phoeniceus. Next base: position 8,968,404 of record NC_135266.1, on the reverse strand, counting down.
AGAGTCAGAATCCCATACCCATTCTGCATAAAATTTTGTGTACTTTTTGAAAACAGAACAATTCACATGGTCATATATTACTTGTAAAATAAACATCCTCAGGCATGGCACAAGTTGAATGCCCTGTTTTTGTTATAGCTTTGGTGTAAAATAATCTGATTGTCACTGTTGCTCTTAAAATATACAGCTGCAGTTATGTTTTAGTGAATAAGTCATAAATAAATCCAAGCTTTCCACAGACACTGAATGCAGACAATATTTCACAGGGAATGGAGAGGAAGCAGTGCAGGTAGGAAAGCTCAGCCTACCTTCTCTTGTTGTGCACTGGAATATAAAAGATCTTAACAGCTTTAGGGGGGTTCAGTGCCACTGGCTTTAGTGGAATTACTCCCAATTCACTCCTCCTACACATGGCCATGTCTGAAGACTGCTACACAGAGTCACAGAAATAATTGCATTGTAGCATATGAGCTAAAGTAGTGGGGATGGTATTACATGGCACAGGGTCTGTTTTCTGTTGAAGTGGCTAAGTATTATTTAGCTTGGCCTCATTACAGAGGGCCCAAATGCACTCTTAGTTTACTCTTCACTTAAAAGAGTAGCTTAAAAATAACTTTTTAAAACTGCTTATCAGTTTTTAGCTTCTGCTTTAAGAATGTTCTGCAATTTCTGCCTAGGAGAGTTCTTTGTTATCAGTCTAAGTGGAAAAATACTTTCTATTTTGTAAGTCCAGGCAGGCAATGAGGAAATTAATAAATGCAAATCCATATGTCTTGAAATTCTGAAGAAGATCCTTCCTTTGAGTCTGAGAAGATGACTGTGTGTGTCTCCTGGTGACAGCCCCAGACCTGTGTAGCCAACCTGTGAACTACAGGATTCATTTTGTCCCTCTTGCCCCATGCAGCAGGGATAGCCTGGGATGAAGAATTCACTCATGTCCTGTCTGAAAGAGTCTGCATAAGTGGGGTCAATAATGTGCCACAGCCTGAGGCATGAAACTGTGTGTTTTGATAACTAACAGAAGTGAGAAGTGTGGACATGAGGTAATAATCTATTCTGGATTTGCAGTATGAACATGTAGTAGTTTATTGAAGATATCACAATTCATATAAATATTTAGCATGTGGCCTTGGATATGACCAGGTTGTGACAACAAAGGATTAGATCTCCCAGTTTAACACAGCACTCCAATGTTTATTTGTTGAATTGGTGCCTGCATACCTTCAAAAGTCATCATTTCTTTTTCACTTTCTACTGGCAGTCTGGATGAAAGAATCTGAAAAAGATTCTGTCTCTGCAACCATATACAAAGTTAGAGCACAGAGCTCCTGTATTTCCAGATGGAAAGTTTTGTATGGAAATATGTTCCCAGGCCCTGCACAGATGGCCAGTTCATGAGCAGAAAGCCCAACACATCAGGGCTCTGCTATGTACACAGACTCCAGGTGGCAACTCTGACTGGGCTGCCTGACGTCTGGCAATTCTGAATGAATGTTCAGATTCCAGTTTTTTTACCTGGGCATCATTTCTAGAAAACAGAACATGTCCATTGGAGCATGCATGGACTGCAAATCATCTACCAAAGTGAATGCATTTAGAATCCTAAAATGCAGAGCTGCTGTATTTTGTGGAACTTGCAGGAATAAATAACTGGCATAATTGTATATGACTCCAAAAAAATCCACAAGAATTTGGGAAGGAAAAGTTACTGCCAATGACAGTTCATCCTTGAGGTCCTCACTTAAAAATTTGCACTGAGTAAACAGGCTGTAATGTGTAGTTTGCATACACTGTCCTTTAAATACAGTGTTTGTGTCTGAGCTGCAGAGGGGAGGTGAAAAAAGTAATAGTAGAATAAATGGTGCTTCATTCTTAAAAGTTTGTTCTGACTTGCAATATTGTTGAGATTTGGAGAAATCCTTAATGAAAACAACAAGCAATTTAAGAGGGCCCATTCAATAAAATGAGTGTACACTGGTTAGGGGAGCAGAAATTTGCCCTTCAGGTGGGACCTGGAGCATCACTACTTTTAATCTGACATTTAAGGAAATTGAGGCAGTGCAAAGACAACGATTTGCTGGTATTGTTTTTTTTCTATTGTATTTTAAACTGCAGAGGCTGTCTGAACTGATGCAAAGCAGAAGACCTCCCCTTGTTCCTGCTGCTGGCAGGAGATGGGAGTTAGTAAGGGTTGCTCTGTGTAAGGAGCCCTGCTGTGGGGCCCAGACCTGCTGCCTGTACCTGTTGGTTTTATCTGTGAAAGGTTTCAGTGTTCAGTCCTGGATTAATCCTCTTTTAAAGAGTGGCTGTGGGACGAAGTTTTTAATCCATGGCAGACCTCTACAACCTCAGTGCTGAAACTGCAGTTCTGAATCTGTCAGCAGTGCCATCTAATGGATACAGCCAGCTTGAGCAGCTTTTGACCTTTTCTTCTTTTCTTCTTCTTTTGACCTTTTTCTTCCTTTTCCACTCTTTCTCTCTCTCTTAAATTTTTTTCCTAACAGCACGAAATTCATCAGCATCTCCACGACATCACAGTTTGGTAAACAAAGTGGGAGGTCTCTACTCTTCTGTGCTGTATGTATCCTTTCTCTTCCTGTAAATATAAATATAAAAATGAGCTTTTTTCTAGATTTTTGTCAAAATAAAAGACTCGCGCCCCCACAGTGCTGTCTCAACAAGGCTGGTTTGTCCATGCTAATATTCTCTGGAAATTTCCTCCATCAGAAATGCCAGTGACAGGGCAGGATCTGCCTGCAGAAAATCTCTGTACAGGAAGGGAGTTCTTCTTATCACACAGAAAATGCCTTACAGGGCTACATACAGCCCAGTTCAAATCCTACACTTTGTACATCCCCAGCTGTGGGATTCTGCTCCCCATGCTAGGATTATGCTAAAACATCTGTGACAGTTCATAAAACAGCCCCATCAGGCCCCATCCTCACAATGTGTGGCCATGAGGGACTTTACACTGAGATTCAGTGGAAAGAGGCTGCAGATTTAAACCAGGCAAAGACAAAGAGACTCAGATGTTGGTGAAAAGAAGATATTTTCTTCCCTGTCTGTGTCCAATGGTTGCTTGTGATAACTTTCTGCTGGTGGTGCAATTAAAATAAAGCAGTATAGAACCTGAGAGTTGCCCTTAATATGTAATTTGTCTTCATCCAAAACACTGTTCAGACACCTCTGAAGTTCCCCAAAGTGTTTTCTACTCTTAAATGATGCTCAAATCTTTCCATGGTTTCCTCCTCCTCTTCATACCTAATCCATCCAGTTCTTTGGACCTCTGTGCAAATTCCTAATTATTGCAAGGTAGAGGGATGCTGGCAGGGCCTGAGACCTTTCCTCTTCTCTCTCTCACATTATCATTTTTAGGGCACTTGGTCATTTGAGACCAAATTCGGGTTTGTTACAGTGTGTGAGGAGGGTTTTCTGTCTGACCTTACATGAAAGAAAACGTTGATCCTTGCAAGGATGTGGAAGTGCACCAGGTGACTCAGATTGTCCTGCTAGGATGCAAAGTCCCATGAAGCAGAAAAGCAGCATGATGAATGGATTACCTGGCTCTTAACAGGGAGCAACAGTGATGATGCTTGTGGCAATGTGTAGCCCTGGAGCTTGAATCACTGTTCCTGTGATCACAGATAGGAACTCATGGCCAAGGATTTCAGCAACAAATGCATTTGAGTGGGTTTATTCCAAAGCACATTTATTTGACATTTTGTGTGTCAAATGCTACTCATTTTAACATTTTGATGCTCTGATGAGTTCTATTTTTGTAAATGTATTTTATATCAAGAAGATTTTGAATCTTGGCTGTAAATATGAGGTGCTGGTGTTTAGTTTGTCTTTTTTTTTAATTTTTTTCTCACTGTAGGATTTGCTCTCCTTGGAGGACATACTTCCTTCCTTACAACACAAGATATACATCTGGGCACTAATGAGAGTCTCACAGATACAACAAGGTTGGTAAAATGTCACTTGATTGATCACTGCATTTTGTTGTTTATTGGGCTGACACCTGTCTTACAGAATTTTGGAAGCTGATATTTTCTTTCTGGAAAATGTCAGAAACTAGTCCAAATTTCTTAAATATTTACAGATCAGCTCAGAGAATCTGTAGCTCAGTAAACCTTTATTCCATCCTCTCAAGCTATCCTACACTTCCCACACTGTGGTGTTTGTGAGGTCCCCAGGATGAGGTGAAGAGATGAGAATCTGACTCCATGTTCTCAGAAGGCTGATATATATTATATTATATTATATTATATTATATTATATTATATTATATTATATTATATTATATTATATTATATTATATTATATTATATTATATTATATTATATTATACTAAATTTATACTGAAGAATAGAAAGGATACAGACAGAAGGCCTAAGAATGATAATGAAAAACTTGTCACTGACTCCTCAGAGTCTGACACAGCTGATGGTGATTGGTCATTAAGTAAAAACAATTCACATGAAACCAATCAACCATGCACCTGTTGGTAAACAATGTCCAGACCACATTCCAAAGCAGCCACACAGGAGAAGTGAATCAGATAATTATTATTGACATTTTTCTCTGAGGCTTCTCAGCTTCCCAGGAGAAGAAATCCTGGCAAAGGGATTTTTCAGAAAATATCACGATGACACCACACTGAGAATTATTTTGGCATACAGGGTGTTAATTAGAGCTACATTTACAAATGGAACAATTTTATGGACCTCAGTAATCATGTAATTCCACTGATGACAGCACATATATTCTAACAAGACTCAAACCTTCTGGTTCTGCTGCCCTTGGAGGAAAATCAAAAAACAAAGACACAATTTATGTTAGTTAGGCCAGCTGCTGGTGGGCCTTAGCCTGCTGAAGTAGCATCCCTGCAGTGACAGGGTGGCACTGAGGGCCTTTCTGATCCCCCATTTCAGCAGCATAAAACTGGACCAACAGTTTGTAGCCAGTTTCAGATTTCCTGCACCCTCCTTCCCAGCTGTACCCACTGCCAGGACTGCTGATGAAGCTGGGCTGTGGCTCCCTTCCCTCACTGGCATCCCTGGAAGATGCCAGTCACACCCAGTCTCACATGCAGGGGTGGGGAGCAGCCCTTCTCCATTGCTGTGGCAGGGAGGAGCTGAGCTCAGAGGTTTTCTACAGCCTCTGATGTTGCAGAAAGCTGGCAGAACATGAGGTCATGTCTTGCAGGTGCTCCTGCTGTTTTCCATGGTGCTCCAGCTATTAAAGCTTCATCCAGCCTTAGCATTATCCTGCTCTCTAGGCAGCCCTTTTGCAGCCTGAGGTGGATTCAGTCAGGCCCAGCTGTTGGAAGGTTAGCAGTGTCTGAGTGGTCCTTTTTGTTCTGGTGAAAGATATGCAGTGTCAAGGTCATCAGGCTCAATTCAAAATGTGCAAATCAGGCAGATGAGTTCCATTGCCTTTGCTGAATACCACAGTTCTCTTGCTGAATACTACTGTTTGAGAACTGTGTTGCTGTTCTCTGTGATGAAATCCAACAAAAATTTAAAAAAAGATCAAACATTTGAACATTTTAAATTTTCCTTCCTTGTTTTTTTACTACTGAAATGGAAGACATATGGTGTTGATAGTAGAAAGTAAAAACCTCAGTCCCTTGAGGCCTGGAAGTACTTTACTCTCACTCTCTGCTAGATACATAAATCTGCTAGAATCAAAGTGAGCTGCAACAAGAGAATCATAGAATATTTTGGGTTGGAAGAGATGCTAAATATCATCTTGTTCCAACCCCCCTGTCATGGACAAGGACACTTTTCACTAGACCAGGTTATTCAGAGTCCCATCCATCCTGGCCTTGAACACTGCCAGGGATGGGGCATCCACAGCTTCTCTGGGCAACCTGTGCCAGGCCCTCACCATCTTCACAGTCAAGAATTTTTTCCTAATATCCTCTAAACCTACTCTCTATCAGTTTGAAGCCCCTAAATAGTCCCTCTCCATCTTTTTTGTGGGCTCTGTTCAGGTAATGGAAGGCTGCAGTTAGGTCATTCTGGAGCCTTCTCTTTTCCAGGCTGAATAATGCCAGTTCTCTCAGCCTTTCCTTGTAGGCAAGGTGCTCCCTCTCTGATCACCTTGCAGCCCTCATCTGCACTGCTGCAAAGCTGGCTGTAAACCCCAGCAGCCAAACCTTCAGGAAGGGCAAGGATGAAGCCAGGGCCCTTCCAAAGCATTTTTCTGTGATAACCTCTGCAAGCATTGTCCCACAAGCTATGCAGGACTGTCACCTGCAGCCTCTCTGCCAGTCAGATTCCACCCTCCAGCAAATCTGACACAAAACCAGATATGCTTAATATAGGCTAGTTTTCATTTCTTCTTCTTCCCAAATGTGCACTAAAGGGACATTAAATATTTTGTTTACAGCGTCCTGAATGGCCTTTTTTTGCACAAGCAAAAAAGGAAAAAGGCAGACAATAAACTAGAAGAAACAAGGCAGTAAATAGAAGCAAATAAACCTTCCAGCCATTCTGAAGGCATCCCCATTCTGTGGATAAAGTTCCTACAATATCCACTTCCCAAGCAAACCTTCAGCCCCCTTTTCTCTGTCACTGCTTGCTCTTCCAGGACAAGTCCCTGTTTATGACTCTTACCTGGGGATTTTGCTCCTCTGCTCAGTCACAGCTCTCACCTGCTACAGGGGACAGGGGCTTTTCCCAAATCCTTACAGTCCCAGTGCCCTGCTCCACTCCTGCTGTCATTAGCAGAAATACTACTGACTCCATAATCAAGGCTGAGTAGTTTACCCAAAAGAACCACTGGAGTGTTAATTCCTTGGTGCTTCTTGTGAATGAAAGATGACATCCCAACCTCATTCAGATAATGTAGGAACAGAAAAAGAATGCCTGTAGTAGACCCAGAGGGTATTTCAAATATTTACGGGCATGTGTCTGGGGCTCTGAAGGCTTTGAAGTGCTTGAGATTGAGACTTAAAGCAAAAGGGGCACAGATCCATAAAAGTCACAGGTTTTATTAGAACTGCTGCAGGTAAGGGTTGAAAGCATTGCTGCTGTGAACATATTTTTAGTGACTTATTAGCTGCTCATAAATCAGTTTCTCCCTGTTTCACAAGACATTTACATTTATGCTGACATTGTGGCAAAAAGTTACCGCCCATTAAGGAGCTCTGAGCCTTTCAGTGCTGTTTAACATCTGATCTATCACCTGAAATGAAATCTAAGTACTGTGTCTGGATTTCCCACTGCAGAGCAGTTCCACTGGGCATCACTAAAGCTCAGTGGCCATCAGGTTCAGTGGCAGCCCTGAAGAGCTCATAGGGTGATTTAACCACTAGAATTATTAGGGCATTAATCTCTGCATTTATGGGGAACAGGTTTATTTTGCTGAGAACACATCCATTGTCTGTCCCTGTGAGACTATGAGTGAAAGTCAAGTAGTTTTGTGAGAAGTTTAAAGCTTTTGAATGGATATAAACTGTCAAAACAAAAGCAAAACTACCTTGCATAGCAGTATTCTATACAAAACATATGCAAATGTCCCATTTTCAAATTCAAAAGTCTGCCATACCAAAAAGGCACACTCTGTGTTTCATTTTGGTTCCTCAGAGGATACAGTTGAGGAAAAAAAATTCAGAGAACTAAAAATTACTTTGAAAAGAGAGATATGCAACATTTCAATGTACTCAGTGTTCCAATATAACATATTTCCGGGCACTGGGATTTTGAAAAGGTTTGAAAAGGTTTTGAAAAGGAATGAAAAGAGAGAAAGACCTAGCTGTTGATAAATAACAACATTAAATGTAGTCACCTGATGAACTTGTGCTTACAGCCCTCAGCTTCCAAAACTTCACCTTTGATAAGACTCCTATATATTCAGGACTTTTTTTTTTTCCTATGCAATTCCAGCCTTACACAGTTTCCTTTAAACTGATTAAATTACTGGAGACTTAATAATTTTAAATTACTGGAGACTTAATAATTCCCCTGTAATCATAGACCTCCAGGTGAGGGTTATTTGTGGTTTTTTCCCCCAAGTTCAGTTTTATTTTGGTTTCACAAAGAATAAAGCCAGTTTACAGCTGATTTTCCTACTGTAAAACATGACATCTAGAAACGCTGGCAGAAGGGCTGTCTGATGTCCTGCTTGGAGGTGTCTAATAAATCTGATATCTACTTCCAACAGACTAAAGATGAAAATCCAGCAGTTTTCACTAGTTGGTGATTATGACTGAATTTTCCCTAATGGCCTATCCTATGAAGGAACCATCTTTAATTTCTTGATCAGCTGTGTCAAATAGAAATCAGCTGAGCTGACATCCTAAAAGAAAAAAAAAAGCTACAAGGAAAATGAGCAATTTCCCAATGGGATTGCCCCTTTCTCTTGACTGGTGGGGACTGGCTGTGTCTTGTTTAGGGAGTGCACCTGTGAGAGGGCTAACAAAAGGAACCATGCATCACAGCCCTGACAACCAGCTCAGAACAAAACAGGTTTCCCCTGAGAAAGGAACAGGTGAGCTAAGAAGAAATAATGGCACCAACAGTAACTGTTGCAGTACTTTGTAATCAGTAAATACCTTGTTCAGTTCCTCCTTTTCATTTGTAGCTTCTATTGACAGTCTTTTCTTCAGAGAGAGCTCTACAGGCAATCTTGTAAGGTTTTATAAGAGCTTTGCTTGTGTGAGGAATGTCTGGTGTCAGTAGAAAATACTTATAACTGACTTCATCAGGAGACCTTGCTGATGATGGTATCAACAGCCTCATTTCCACAAGAGGAGATGCAAGAATTTGTCATGGCTAATCAGGAAGTCAGATACTGCAAGGATTTTTTCCACATTTTTCTAATTCAGTCCTCCCTTGTTTTGTTTTAAGGTCCTATTTCAGATAACATGAAAACACACAAAATGCTACTTCAAAGTCAGGCTTCAGGGCCTGATTAAAACACAGAAATGCAGAGAAATTAAGAGCTCTAATCCATATTTAATTTATCTAAAAAATTCGGAGTATACTATGCTAATCCCTGTGTCTTTCACACTTCAGCAAATGAAGTTAATGCCAGAGTGGTACAGGGGCTTCTGCAACCCCTTCCCTTGTCTGAGTTTGAAATTTGGGCATTACTTGAATGCTGATACCCTGTGAGTCAATACACAGGTGTGTAGGTAGGAGAAAGCAGACCAACAATCCCAGCCTCTTCTATTTCTGTGTTTATTAAGATCAGCAAACAATTGTGGTAATCTAAGACAGATCTGTATTGCTGACCCTCACAAGGTCAGGCTACCATACAGAGTCTATAATATTCAGTCAATGCTGCATTTGTTCTTTGCTAAAAGATTGAAAAAAGTCATATACCTTATCTCTTCTGAGGTTATAAAATTCTTTAACTGTTACAGTATCGCACAATCTCTTATCTTAGTTCAGAGAGCTTAACATGTATCAATGTTCCATCTACAATGAAATGCTAAAGAGAAAAGGATATAAAATAGAGCAGCAGTTTTCATTTGCTTCTATAGTAGTGTTAGGAAGTGAAACTTCTTATTTATTAGCAGCTTGTTAAATGACTATATTTGAGTCTGTTCTGCAGGCATGATAAATTATTCAGATAGCTGAAAAATATTGATTCATTACCATTTCTCATTAATATTTATGTGTTGCATGGTGAAGAGTGCAATAGGGGTTTATTTATTATGTTTGACTTGAGTATTTTCTGCCATCTCTAGGGTGCTGTCCAGCATGACAAATGCAATCTTGGCTCGAGTTTATAACCATAATGATCTGGACCTAATGGCAAAAGAAGCCACGATCCCAATAATCAATGGATTGTCTGATTTATACCATCCTCTTCAGATTTTAGCTGATTACCTAACTCTTCAGGTAAAAATATAAACAATTTTTTTTTTTGCTAATTCTTAGTAAGCATTTGGGGAAGTCATCATCAAATCCAGTTATTCCTAGGTTTTTCCAAGTAGCAATTACATGGCACTTGTTTTTTAAAGAGATCTTCATCCAGCAATATAATTAAGGACCTGTTTAATTTAAAACAATTACATAGTCCTATCAGCTGTAGTGGGACTGAAGTTAAGCATAAAATTAAGTATTTTATTGGAATTAGTCTGCAATTCAAAGAATGTACAGAAGGCTGTACATATTAAGACAAAGATGAGAATCTGGCTCAGGCAAAGCCAGCAGATTTTTTCCATTGGCTTAAAAACACTCAGTAGTTTGCTCTTGATTCCTCCCTAATCTGTGGACATCTTAAAAGGAATCACTATTTATGTATTAGGAACTGGTTGAACAAATTTGTTTTGAAAAGCCAGTTAATGTTACCGGTACCAACGCTTAGTGTTCAGGAACTTTAACCAGTTTAAACTTTTCTCACATCAAAGAACAGTTATAAGAAATTGTATTTTTTATTTTTCATCTAATGTAACAGTGTATCTGACAACTGGATAATATTTTACACACAGAATACCAGATGTTTGTCTGTGAACAGAAGGACTATGTGGTTTTACTATCAGTTGAGGATCTGGCCTATAAAAAAGATTATACTGCAGGGCTGGTTGACAACTATGATGAACTCCTCTGACCTTGTTTACTTTCTGAATGAATAAAAACCACACTGCTTGAAAATGGTAGGGCAGAATAATTTTCTGATTTATTCAGCTACGTTTCTCAGTTGTTGGGGACTTTTTGCTATGGGACATTCAGTGTGTGGAAAAGATCTAGTGAGAGTAATAATTAATTATTCATGCTTCATGCTTTAGACCTTAAATACTGGAAGACTCATGTTTGGTGAAAATCACTTCTTTATTTTAAGTAATTTTTTTGTAAATTTTTTATATTCATGGTGAAGAGACCAGCAAAAATTGGTGAACTTGAGATAAAATGCTTACAGACCTCAGGATAAGGGAGATTTGTGAGATCACATTGAACCAGCCTCAATGTTCAAATTGCATAAGAGACAGTAGGCTGTAATGAGATTGTCATCATTTTGTTGTAAACATTCTGTGCAAACAAAAGGAGAATCTTCTGGTTGTGTTTTGTGGGGTGTTCTGTTTTGGAAACACCTTATTAATTAGCATTTTATCACTTGTGAGTAACACTCTTCAGAACAATCTGTGACTCCCAGCCCACACAGCCGTGGGTACCTCTGCCCCTGAACGTGCTTTTATCTCAGCCACTGACTGACTCCAGCACCCAGGCTCACTGTGCTGTTGCCCTCTACTCCACCTCCAGCGAATGAAGAGAGTCCAATGAGCATCCCAGTCACCTTCTGGAGAATCATCTCTTTCTGCACTGGTCTTAGGGGGAAGCCTGTGGAGAGCAGCAGGATGGGAACATGCCCTGTTGATCACCCTCTGCTCCTCCATTGCATCCTTGCATAGGGCAGCTGTGGCAGAAGCTCCAGGCTATGAGCCCAGGCTGCACTCTTCCCTGGCTTGAATTCCAAGGGCAGCACCAACAGCTGTGGATGTCCTTGCTGCACCAAACACCAGGGAGGATGTCTTTGGTGGTGAAGAACTAGGTCCATAGCAGATGGTGCTCAAACAAAAGACATGGAGACGTGTCATGACAAAATGAGCACTTACAGAGATTACAAAGAATGGCTCAGCTTTTATACAGACATGGAAGTTTTTTTAAAATTTGCAGCACTTTCACACTCAGCCCAATAAGCAGAGCTCCATTTCCTCCATCTGCCCATCTGTCCTTGACTCTTTCCAGCATGTTCCTTAGCCCAAAATTTGTCAGGAGAACTTTATAGGGCTGCTGGGTGGCCACCCCACTGTGCCAAGGGCGTGTTGGTTGCTGGTTGCTGACTCACCTTCCATTCCTGCTTTCTTATCCAGGAGAGAGGGGCAGGCAGGGGAGAGCTCTCAGCAGCTCCCTGTGGGTGATGGCACTGCCTGAACTCTCCCTTTCTGTCCCTCTGTCCCTTTTTTTTCCTCTTTGCACTGCACAGTGAGTTGGAGAAGACTGGAGTGGCATGTAATGAAACACTGTTTTAATCATATAATGAACCTTACCAGGCCACAGAAGTGAGATTAACTCTTGAAGAGGTGTGAGCCACAGGGTCTGGCTGCTACTTACCCCAATCAAGTTTCTCATGGGATTTTCAGCAAGATGTCATCCAAGTACTGCCTGCAAGAAGATTAATACTGGGAGGATGTGGAATGGTACCACTGATTCTTTAAATGAGTTGAAAGACCATAAATAACATTTAGACTGTTTCTGTGCAATGCAAGGGCAATTTATTTGATTTATACATATATGCAAACTACAGTTGTGGCACTGACTGCTAGCCTAATATTTAAATGTAACTACAGATTTTGTGCAGCTTATTTCTCCTTTAAAAATGTCTCTTCCTTACCCCCATAAATATTTTCCTGCCTGGATCTGTTCCTCCCTGCTGTCAGTACATACCCAAAATGTAGGTTTTTTTATTTTCTTTTTTTTTTTCTTCTCTGTTTTCCAGTGCAGCTCTATATGAACCATGGCCCTCTTAATGCTTAGCACATTTTTCTTCTTCCATTTTCTATATCCTAATAATTTTGTTGTGTGCCTTCTTGAACCCTCCTCAAGAATTTTCTCTTTGGTCTGAAACTACATAATTGCATGGTTTGTTGTGAAAAAATGTTTTCTTGCTTATAGCTTCTATTCCCTTTTCACAGGTTCATTTTAGTATCGTTATTTTAGTATCATCCATTGCATCCCCCAAACAATGCAGCTGGTTTATTTTCAGGGCTGTCAATTCTCATTCTGTATTCAGGGCAAATTCTCATCCTGGAAATGCTCTTTTCAGATCATGCAGTGTGTTCCTGTTACAGATATTGGGGTGAGATTCCTCAGGTTCAGCATCCTCCTGCCCAGTGCCTGCTTCCTGAGCAACCTGGATCCCCTCATGTGTTTGAAGTCTAAGCTTGCTCTGTCCTTTAATATTGTGCTCAGGGTTAATGCCCTCTATTAAGCCAAGAAAAATGTTTTTCTTAACCTATATATACGCTATCTTCCTTCTTAAAGGTTGTGTTGAATTGAGTGTGCCTTAGTTGTAACCCACTTAAAATGATTGCAAACACGTAAAGAACCTGTTTTTGAGAGTTTGGGGATTTGTCCCTTAAAGACTCTGAGTTTGTGAGCACACACTGAGCCCCTTAACTGCCCTGCTTGTTCTGAAACAGCCACGAGCTCAGTTCACCCAGTGCCTCTCAGTGTCCTGGGCAGGAGCTGTGGCTCAGCTTCTGCTCTGCTCAGCGTGGCTGGAGGGCAGCATCACACAATCTGTATTCCAGAGACAGCCCGGGTATTGACATTGATTCAATTGATATTAATGTCACTGGCCAAATCAGCTCACTTGTAGCTGGCCAGGCTGGTAATTAGAGTGGATCCATATGCCACTAGCTTTTTATGTCACTGGTCTGGGGGGAATTTTCTTTTTCAGAAAGCAACGGTTGGCATAAGAAATACATTGGTGATTTCTTTTTAAACAGCATAACAAGTAATGCTGCCCAGCTAGAAATGGGCTGCAATATATTCTCAAATTCTATTTGCTGTGTGATCCCAAGACCTCAAATTATTACAATTTTCAAATTCATCATCATCCTTACTATTCTAACAATTAGAAATCCCAAATAAGACCTGTCCTGATCCTCTAAAATATACTGCATCAATAACCATAGTAAAAACCAGAGTAGGAATAAGAAAGATAACTGGCCCAGCATGTGGCTTAAGCCCAGTTTGAGAACCAAAAGATTCAAGTTTGCCCAGTTTCTCATTTACTGGATTGCACTGTCTCCCGAAGGGCTAAAGCTTTGATTAGTCCCTGGCATTCCATTTTAAAATTTGACAGATTATTGATTCATTATTCAAAAGCTTGTTTTAATTGAGGGCTGTTATGACAGTTGTGGTCAAACATTTCAGAATTAATCTATAATGGTGTCAGGGTTTCAGTCTCGCTGGAAGCAAGTCCAGGCAGAGGCAGACACAAATGTCCCCAGTTAGTTAACCCAGTCTTCTCCACACATACAGCAGGGTCAAATCACTCAGCAGACTTATTTTTACCCTGAGTTGCCTACACTGATACACTGCAGCCATGGATAAGAACAGAATGAAACATTGTAAAAGCAACATGAGGGTGAGAATATTGAATGTAAAATTGGTATTACTTATTTAGCTGGGATTTTTCATGAAAATAACACAGGCAAGTTTTATGGCACTACAGCAGCAATAACTACTTTGTCAAAGAGGCTTCATAAGGGAGAAGGGCTCTAGACTTTCTAAATGTGGGTGTTTTTTTGTGTGGCTTTACTAGGAGTCATGTTCCAAATGTAGAGTGAAACTGCAGAGCACCCATGCAGGAGTAAAGCCTACATCAATATGACATAATTTGCAAAAACTGGGGAGGGATGCAAAGGGGAAACTTCTTCAGAGGTTCTGGTGATCAGCAGGTATTGATTGTAAAGGTTCTCATTTAATTTAGAGTGTTGCTATCGTGGCAAAACACTTTCAGCAGGATTTCACCTGTGTGATTGTGTAAGCACATACTATAAGAGGGAGAGGGTGGCAGGGGAAGTGTGTCTTATTTACTGTAGCTTTTGTATTATCTCCAAGCTTTCTGGTTCTGACCAACAGAGTCACCTCATCTTTGCTGGAAGCTGAGGGGGTGTGTTTGCTTATAAGCAGTACAGTCACAGTCACAGGGATCTGGCTTTAGATGAAGAGGTTTGAATTACAGCAGCAGTGCACCAGTGGCAGCATAAAGCCTAGCACAGGATACAAAACAGGCTTCACTGGCACACACACAGCTTGATTCTGCCTTGCTATGACTCCTTCCATTAGCAAAGCATCTTCATTAAAATCAGTTCAGCTGTGTCCACTCTACACAGTAGTCACTGCAGATGTGGTTTGCAATTTGCACTGTGTATCAGGGATCATTATACAGACACGTCCAGCACTCCATATTTTATCTGTAACAGCCAGCAGCTTGGGAAAACAGAGGAAAGCACTTAGTATGCACTGGGCTTCTTTTAATGCAGAGTAGCAGCTGGCAGTAAGGTGAAGTTGTTTAACATAGCAGTGTATTTGTGACTCTAGTCAATGCTTTGAGTATTAAGGCTGAGATGTCTATTTTTAAACAGTGAGATGAAAAGAACTCAGGACTGTCTCACTTGCTTCTGGCTGTGGGTTCTGGTCTCAGCTATCACTAAGCTCTAAATGGAAACAACACCTTAAATAAATGCTTCAGTTTGGCCTTCTCCTAGCAGCACCATTGCTAGGAGATGTGGAAGGACTTTGAAAGATCCTTGGAGACCTGCAGAATGGTTATGCTGAAATAACTTCCATGCCCACACAGTCCTGATTTGTTCTCCTGTAAATGTCCTTGCATCCAATCTCTGCCAGTGAGCCTGCTGTTAACAAACTTTGACTGAAAAACTGATATTTTTGCAATACCATAGTTTTAGCCATTAAACCTGAACAGTCTAGGACTCGATCCAGTTTAGGTATTTACAGCACTTTAATGTCATTCAATTTTCAAGTACTACAATTTTTGACTCAAAATTGTGGTCACTGAAAGAAATACCAATAACTTTGTTCCAGAACAACTTCACAAACTATTTGTTTAGGAGAAGCTGCTGCCAGGAGAGGAGGGGGTGGTCCCAGCCCTTTTCCTGTTCTGTCTTTTGGCATCTTTTCTGCAACTGCCTGCAAGGTTGCCACTTAATACAAAGTAGATGCTTATCCTCTCTGACAAGCATTGAATTATGTCACACAAAGTGTTGAAACACTGTCTGGCTTCCAGCTACTACAATGCAATTGTAGCATGGCCCAGATTTGAACTAGGAATAAAAGTCTCTCCAGAAATTGTCATGAGGTAGAGTTTTACAGGGCAGGCTTATAGGAGAATTTGGTTATGTCTTTGTAAAAATTCTGGTATCAGCTAAAGTGCCTATAAACATGCATATTTAAAACAAGGCTCATTAAGGAGCCTCAAATTGTCCTGTTCTGGAAGTATGGAACCCCTGTTACTCTTGTTCCTCCTTAGGCCTTATCTGCTTGAGGTGGAGGGACAGAGTAACTGCACATGGCCAGGCTGTAAGTGCCATCAGGCAAAGCCACAGTTTACTCTGTAAAGCTGTTTCAAGTTTGGGTAATCCACATTTTTAAAAAAAATCCCTGCACTCTTTGGCTGAACAATGGAGAACAAATGCTGCAGGGCATAAGTGGTACAGCTGCTTTCAGAGTGCTGCTCTTTGCTGTCCTGTGAAGCTGGGGGTGAAGATGCCTCCCCAGGACCTGGCCATTGCCATGGCCACAGGGAACAGCGTGCCGAGGCAACCAAGCCAGAGCAAAGCCCAGCTGGGATATTTTTACAATCTGGGGGAAAGCTGGAAGGAGTTCCATTCCAGGCATTAGGACTGTCTCTAAATTAATAATTTCTAACATTCACTGATGTTTATGAGGCCCAAAGAACACCTGTACATCAGTGATGCTAAAATCACCTTGTGTCTGCTGCTGAATTTCTCAGCCTAAGCCTCACCACGTGGCACATGTGCCAATGTGTCCTCACATGTGTCAATGTGTCCTTCTCACATGTGCCAATGTGTCCTTCTCACATGTCAGTGTGTCCTTCTCACATGTGCCAATGTGTCCTTCTCACATGTGCCAATGTGTCCTCACATGTGCCAATGTGTCCTTCTCACATGTGTCAGTGTGTCCTTCTCACATGTGTTAACGTGTCCTTCTCACATGTGTCAATGTGTCCCGTGACAGTGTTCACAGGGGTCTGAGGATGAGGGAAGAGACGAGGATCTGACTCCATGTTTCAGAAGGCTGATTTATTATTTTATGATATATATTACGTTAAAACTATACTAAAAGAATAGAAGAAAGGATTTCATCAGAAGGCTGGCTAAGGATAGAAAAAGAAGGAATGATAACAAAAGCTTGTGTCTGGGACATAGAGTCTGAGCCAGCTGACTGTGATTGGCCATTAATTAGAAACAATTAATTGAGACCAATCACAGATCTACTTGTTGCATTCCATGGCAGCAGATAACCATTGTTTACATTTTGTTTCTGAGGCTTCTCAGCTTCTCAGGAGGAAAAATCCTAAGGAAAGGATTTTTCATAAAATGTGTCTGTGACAGTGTCCTTCTCCAGGGGAAGCAGCAGCACTTGGCCCTTCTTGTATGACCCAGGGGGGGCTTTTCTTCCATGACCATCTTGTAGGAGCAGCAATTCCAGGTGTGCTCCATGCAGGCAGCATTTGGAGGCAGCCAGCTGCCTTTGCACAGACCCTTCTGATCATTCCCTCCTGTCCATCAGCCTGCCAGCTCCTCTGGAATGTAACCCCAGATGTAACCCCAGGGCTTGTGATTGCTTTGGCAGGAGCACTATGGAGGGCTGAAGGGGCTCAGCATGGCCTGGATCGGGGACGGCAACAACGTCCTGCACTCCTTCATGATGAGTGCTGCAAAGCTGGGAATGCACCTGAGGATTGCCACTCCCAGGGTAAGAAAAAGCAAACCCGTGGAGAAAGGAAGGCAAACTGCACCCAGGCTTGTCTCAAACACTCAGGCATTGCTCAAGGGCCCAGCTGGGAGTGCCTGCATCTATCTCGAGTGCCTGTTTTCAGAACCAAGGTACAAAATCCAGTTATTTGGATGCGAAGCAGGAGTGATTCCACTGAGTCCAACATCAGAAATGGGAATACATGACAGGAGTATAAATCATGGAGGATCACAATTCCATCTGATAAAGCCTCTTAAAGCCATCCAATGCACTCTCTCTGTCTAAAAAAAAAAAATAAATTAAACCTGTTCCAGATAGGTGGAAGTGTTGCATCTCATTTCATGTAAATTGGTGGTGCAGCATTTTAGAATGTTGCATCGTAATACAATATAAAATATTTTTTTAAATCAGTTTAGAACAACAACAACAAAAAGTTATATATGCATTTAATTCTGTAATTGTCAAAATACATTTTTCTTATGTTTTTAGAACAATTTTCACCACTTTATCTCCAAAATAAACTTTCAACAAAATCAACATAGTTTCCTCAAGTTTTACAGTTCTGAAAGGTATTCTTCTTCTATGGCAAATGGTTCAAAAAGTATTTTTCTAACCATTCTTATCAATTAGTGAAGATCTAAGACATGTTCCATGATGTCTTACCCATCATCTCTTTTGTCAGGGCTTTGAACCAGACCTCAGGATAACTAAAATAACTGAACAGAACTCCAAAGAGGTAGGAGCCTAAGAAAGAGCCTACTAGAATAGTTTAAATAGAGTTTTTTTTCATTATAAATGAAGTTCCTTGTCTTAGAGATCTTCCTTATTTTATTCCATTAGTATGGTACTGAGTTACTTCTCACAACAGACCCTTTGGAAGCTGCAGACAGCGCCAATGTCTTAGTCACAGACACATGGATAAGCATGGGACAAGAAGAGGAGAAGAAAGAAAGACTAAAGGCCTTTCAAGGTTATCAGATTACAATGCAGGTAAAAACTGAGATTTTGGGTTTTATTTATGTTTTTACACTTTCCATGTCACTATAGGACACAAAATAACATGACGCACACACACCGCTGTTCTCAAGGTGAAAAAGGGGAAGTTTATTTTCTGACTCTAACATTTATAGATTTTTAAAAGTGACAGTGGATTGGAGGGTGACAGTGCCACCTCTCCAATAACACTGGACAAACCAACAGTCTATCAAATTTCTCTTCTTCCATAAAGGAATGAAAAACAATAAGTTATTTACAGAAAGTGTGTGAGAAAGTTCATTACAAGAATGTAAACATCAGAAGGTTTAGAATATCTTAAAAAATCAGGGCAATACTTTGCATTTATAAGAATCAATATCAACCAAGCATGAGTTTGGAAGGTTTTTGAGTAGGGCCATGGAAAAGCCTCATACAAACCTCCCTCCAGCTGAGAAAACTCACAGAGATAACAAAGTTTGAGTTATGTCATACACTCCACATGGCTTGGCCTCTTTCAGAGCTTCCCAATGGGATCCAGCTCCAGAACATGTGCAGCAGAGGGGGTTTCACTCCACTTCTAAACTCAAAGAAATTGGAGTGACTTTTTGACTTTTGTGATGTCAGCATTGAACTCTTACAGACTTGCATGGAGATATTCCCATCTTATTCACAGATGAGGAATTCTTTTGAAGTCTATGGAATTCTTCTGAGTTCATCATCCAAGTAACCAGAGTGGGAGCTAATATAAAATTTGTTAACTTTTTTACTAGCTAAGGATTTTACTAATGTCCTCACATATGTCTGTATTTTATATGTTTTTTAATCTACAGACTGCAAAAGCTGCTGCTTCCAACTGGACTTTTTTACACTGTTTACCCAGAAAGCCTGAAGAAGTTGATGATGAAGTATTTTATTCTCCTCAGTCACTGGTTTTCCAGGAGGCTGAAAACAGAAAATGGACAATTATGGTAAGAAAAAAAAGAAAAGAAGATAACATTATTTGGAGGTTAGGGTGTCAATTCTGTTCTGCCTTACATAGCAGGTTTGAATTCAACCTGGTTCCACAATGAATAGTGAATGTTAAAACATATGTTTCAAATTTACCCCAGAGCACATCACAATTTTAACTATAGACAACATTAGTAGCACAAATACTTCTGGGCACAAATGTGATCTATTTTGGTGATATTCTGCTGTTGCTTGACCCAGGTTTTATCACTAAATGAAATCTACAATATAAACTGTCACTTTTTTTGGTAATTAAATCACTGGATTTCCTCTAATGATTAACTCAACTTCTCAATTAAAACATGTTAAATGCTGAGGTCCCAGGGTCTGGTTTAGAAACTGCAGTTTCCCAAACACTTAAAGCCAGTTATTTTCTCTCAGGAAAAGCTGCTGCTGACACCAATGGGAACTTTCCCTGAGAAAATGCTTGAAGAGCAAAGATTTGAAAGATCCTGAAAGGTTATGGTGTGGGTGACACTGTGTGATCATGGGAACCATGAGGGACACTTGGCATTTAACATAAACCATAACTCCCCTCTCAGCATTCCTAGAATTTCAGAAAATTACTGCCAGATCTCAGTACCCTATTATTTGTTTTTTGCCTTAGATCTACCAAGCTGACAAAGGCTAGTGAAAACTTTCAGAGGTGAAACGAAAAACAGAGAGGGCATTGTCAGAGTTCTGAGATGAAGTCTAGATGTGCTCCAAATGAATAAATAAGGGGTTTAGTGTTGTGTTTGCTAAAACCTCAGATATTGGACACAGTCAAAATTACTAACAAATTTGTGTTCAATTCATAGTTTTGTCCTTAAAATTCAACAAAGTTCTTGGATTTTTTGTTTTAATTTTGCAATGTTTCTAATTGCCCTAAACATTATTTTTTTAAAAAGAAAAGAAGCCTTTTACTTTGGGTTCCAGATGCACATTTTGGGGGGGGGGGGGGGGGGGGGGGAGGAGGGGGTTGAAAGGAAAATGTCATCTTTGTATTTTATCAACCTATAAAAATAATGAATGTATGGGTCTTGTTTATATAGTATTTTCTACTACTTGTAGCACAGAGAGCAAACTGAAGAACAGATTATTTGCTCAGCTGGAGATGCAAGCAGGGCTGAGTGCAGCCAGGAATGGGCAGCACTGAGAGGCTGCTCAGCTGTAATTCAGGCACCTCTGTGTGCCTGGCTGGCTCTGGCCATCAGCTTCTCTGAGTCTGGATTGAAGGCATTTGAGACAATTGTCCATGTTTGGACTCAGGTGTTTATTATTTCTTATCAGTAAAACAGTCTCACAACCATGAGTTTGGCACCTTTTCATTAGAAGGCACAAAATGGCCAACAATCTCTTGTTCCAAGGGCTTCTAAGCCTGAACTATCCAATGAAGAACTGACACCTGGATTATTTTCCCTTTTAACCCAATAACTGATCCCAAAGAGGATGGGGGGACTTTTCTGCCCAATTACAAAATGCCACCCAAACCCATGAAGAAGAAGGAAGAAGAAGGTAAAGAAGAACAATTTGCCTCCACCCTAAAACCTCCGTCTTGCTTCCATCCACAACACACTAAAAATCCCAAAACCTCAATTTCTCACCAAGTGATACACCTACACTACTCTCTATAATCTATTTCACACTTTTGTGGATTCTAGTCTATTCTGGAGTTTAGGAAACTTTCTCCATGAATGAGGGTCAAAGTCAGTGCTCCCCTGGGAGCACTCCAGAGCAGACAGAGAAATATTCCCAATGCCCTGGGTTTCCACACCTGGCAGTGATGAGGGGAAAGGAAGGACAGCAAGACCACAGCCCCTGGAGAACCCTCACAAAGCCAGTGCTGGGCCAGAATAACAATGTGCAGTCAGACCTTGCTGTGAAATCACAGCACCAGGTAAAGAACCAGGTAAAGCCTTGCCAAGGCCAGGCAAGTGTGGGATTTGTTGTGAGCACAGGCATGGGAGGGGCAGCAGAGCTGCAGCAACACCACATTTCATCTGCCTGACTGAATCACTGCCATTTCACAGCTGTGCCTCAGGCTGGGCAAGCAGGGCAGCAGGGCTGCATGGCACACTCTAACCTCAGTGAGGAATTTCCATGTTTCACTACAGAAAGTACAGCGAAACTGGGGTAAATTTCAGAGTCCATGTTCTGGTGTGGCTCTCACTGATGGTAATGGAAAGTGCTGGAATCCACAAGCCAGCCCTTGTGATGTCTGGGTACCTACAGCATCTCCTAGAAGTAGCTGAGAATACATCACAACATGCCAAAAAGGCCTCAGCATTTGATCTAAATGCTTGTGTGAATTGCTCCTAAGCTGTCCATTAATATATTTTGTCCACACTGAGAAAATCTATCAGCTACAATACAGAACATCCTAACTGATTTTCAGCTCTTGCCTGATTCATCATAAGAAATTCTAGCAAATAAATCTAAGTGTACCATTTTTGTCAGGATAATAACTTTCAACACAAGGCTTCAGAGCTGGAAAATATTTCCCCCTTATTTATTTTTATGGAGTATCTGTTTCCAATGTGATTGGATTTTTTTTCTTCTCTTCCTCCTCTAGGCTGTCATGGTTTCCCTGCTGACAGATTACTCACCACAGCTACAAAAACCCACATTTTGATGCTTGGATTCCTGCCAGGAGAAAAATATTCCTCATCAGCAGAATATTCTGGTCTGCAAACACATAGATCTTCTTCAGAAAGGACCAAGGCAATAAGTGATTTTTTTTTTAATAAAACCATATATTTAGCTGTATAATATTGCATTACACTTCTGAAAATGTTCAAGACAATAAACACCATTGCAGAAGCTGCTTTTCATCTGGGTACTCCAAGCTGGCCCTCCTTTTTGGGGATCAGTATCATGGAAAACATTCCAAGGTTGCACCTTAATGGTTGGGTCTACCAGCAGCATAGGCATGGTACAGTCTAAGTGTAGGTGTGGGGGGCTTGCACTCTGTGATATTGATGCCTAAAGATTTTTAGCTTTTTCATATATTTGTAGTTTTGTAGATTTTTAATATGTAGTTGTATAGTTTCTAGTGCTTTTCCTGCCCTCTCTCACATTTTAGAACAATAAGCTAACCCTTTCTAACACATTCTTGAAATTCTGTTTAGTCTTTTTCTCAAGAAGGGAATTTCTAACAAGGACATCTTGTTTTTCACCAGAATTTGAGAGACATAACAACATATAGGACAAAAAAATACCCCTGGACCAGCTCCAGAGGGGCAGACCCAAGGGTGGGTTATTGGGTAACTGATCTCTGATTGGATGTACCTGCTGGATGTACTAATAAATTAACTTTATAAAAATTGTAGAAATCCTGTATCACATGTGTGCAGAGTCATTTTTGTGCACCTGAAAGCTTTCATTAAAGAATTGCTTTTTATCTTACCACTCTTAATGTTGTTTGGAAAGTTTTGTCTTTTGGTTCCAGGCAGCAATATGACAGACATAAAATTAAAATGCTGATCTTGGGAAGAGTGTGTGGAGCAGCAGTGCTGCAGTTTGCCTTGGCTGTCTGCATTTCCTGGGCACCCTGGCTCCTGTTTCTGTTCTGCAACCAACCTCCAAATCCCACTCCTGTATGACACCAAAAATATAAAGAACTTGTGAGCATTATCCTCCTCCATGACATTCCTGTGGGCTGCTGCAGGGGGATACTGCTGTGGAATTGGAATAGAGCTGTTTCCACGGAGCTGGATGCAGCAAAGAGAGACAGCCAGAAGGAACTGGTTCATTCTGTGCCCATCTCCCCTAGAGCTTCATTCCCCAAACAGAATTTTGGCTAAAGAATTAATTATTCTAATTTTTTTTTTTCCTAAGCAAACTTGAGGGGCACCACATGATGAAACTTATGCAGCTTCTTTGCAGAAATTGCTGCATTTTGCCTTGCACTGTAACACAGCATACATTTCAGCTACTCCTTCTCAGCAGCAAACAAATTCATGACATTTAGAGTTTTTGTGATATCTGGGTATGTACATGTAATATTTCAGGTAAAGCTTTGAGTTTATTAACAAACTAAAGCTTTGAGACTATTAACAAACATCTTCTTTGTTGTTGCTAAATAGTTTCTTTTTTTTTCTCTTTACCTAATACTGGGACAATGTCTGTGATATTTTAAAAAAAATCTGGGTTTGCATTTTCTGACCAGCTGCAAAACATTATTCAGTTCCTTTCCAAATTGGAGTTCACTGCAGGGCCACACATCACTGAAATGAAAATAAAGATACTTTTTTCCCTATCTATTTACAATTGATTTCTTGGTTTTGCAGGCATTTGTGTGTCTTGTTAAGATTAACATTTTCCTTTACAACATTACAAGGGTTTCAATAATTCAATGAACATTTACACTTCAGCAGAGATATAGCTGCATCAATGATGTAGGAATAGGGTATGTGCTAGAAATCAATGTTTTACTTCCCAGTTCAACATGTAGAGCAAAATGCATGGAATACAGTATATTTCTGTATATGGTTGCAATAAGTCCTGTTTTTTGAATTAGGTTCCAGTTCAGCAAGGTATGTAGAAATATGATTGGTCCTCTTGGACCTGGTGAGCTGTTCATGTGCTCAAATTTGAAGATGTCCTCATTGACCTGATTTTAGTGCTGTCTGAGAGTAAGACAGCTCACTTTGCTAGTCCTTTCATAAAAGCCACATTAATATCAGTTTTATGGTGTTGCTCAATGTACTGTTAGTGAAGTCACACACATTTATAACACCAAAGCTGCACAGTTAAATATTTCAGGGTGAACAGTTTAACAATCCTGCTCCTCTTTTGATTCTCAGTGCTCTGATTAGAGCCAGCATGCATCTTGGTTATTGCTGACTCTTTTTGTACTCAGGAATCTGAGCAGGATGCCAGGCAGCTGAATCCCCTTGACATTTTTATAACACATGCACAGAGCTGCTGGCACAGTGTGTGAGTTAGAGGGTCCAACATTTCCAGGAGGGTGATTTCACTTCGTTCTATTCCTCTGTGAACACAGAAGGATGGCAGCTCCTGCTCTGTCTTGCACAAACTGCTCACACCATGAGCTGTTCTGGTGCTTTACAGAAATACTGGGTGGACTTCACACATCTGAGCTCTGGATCCCACTGTATGGAATCACTGAACCTCCTACACCCTCCTGCATGTGCAATACCCAGCCTGTGTGCTGGGAGCCAAAACCATCCCAGCAGGCAGATTTATGGAACATGTGTAGACTGCTGGCACAGTGCTCACAGAGCAGATCTGACACTTCCTAGAGGCATTGGATTGGTACCAAATAGACTTTCTGCCCCACAGACCCTGAAATGTGGTGCCCTGAAGGGTTTCTGTTGTGCCTGTAGGGACTTTCACTGCCTTGACATACAGCAGAAAAGCACTGCAAGGATTAATCCACTTGGGCAGGTTAAGCATCCTGGGATTGCTGAGTGGTAGCTGTGGTAGTGTGCAAGACAGCATTATGATGCCACCCAGACTCCTCATTAATTCATTACTTGAATTTACTAGTGATGACTGCAAATGTGGTGAATAAGGAAAACAGCAATAATGTAGGGAGATTTTCTACAGGGGAAAACAGTTTATCAGCATTCAAAGGGCTTAAACCAAATGCATAACAGGTAGCACAACTAATAGCTTACAGTGTTTTTCATTTTTCATTACATTTATTATGCTTTAATCAGTAGGAGTGCTGTTTTCATTGCTGAGTGTACTTGAAGGACAGGGTATTGTTTTCTCTGTTTTTACAGAGATGCTCCTGCCTGGCTCCTGATAGCCTAGACCTTCCTTCCACAAAAGTCCTGCTCTTCTGTGTGACCCAGAGAAAGCCCTGGGTCAGTTCAGGTCTCTATCAAGTCTTACCCACATCTGACGCATTCAATAATCCCCTGGCCCAGTATCTCACCCCATACATCTGCATGGCTGTGCTCTGGTGACCCTGCCCTGGTGGGGGCAGCTGCCAGCCTAATCCATCTCCTGCTCAGAGGCACAAGGGGTGGACTGACCCATCCCTGTCCTGCTCCTCTTCCCTGCAGGGCTGGCTGTGTGCTCCTGCTGGTGCAGGCACATCCAGACCTCACACACAGGCAACACTGAGGTTGTGCTGTGTCCCAAGAGGGAATATTCATGCTAACTTTGATGCTTAAAGTCCATATGCAGATCCAAAGTTAGTACTAAATCTGGCTCTGATCCCAGCTGAGGCCATGGGGACCACAGGGGCCCAGAGGTACTTTAATGTCATTTTAGACAGCTGGGAGTCTTGAGACATCTGCACAGATCCAGCAGATGGGACACAGGACCCATGGGGCACTGAGGGCAGAGACTGGTGGCCAGCAAGGACATCCTACAGCACCTAAGATGGCCCCAAATCCAGTGCTTTGGCAACCTCACTTTATTCATGGCCTGTAGAGGATTACTCCTATTCTATGCCTAGAAAGAAAAGTACAGGATTGCTTTTTAGCAGTTGCCAGACTCTGTAAATACTTGTTCTGCAGCACACTAACAGCAGTGGGGGGGATTTTTTGATTATCTGTGTGTGATCTTCCAAAAGTGAGCTAACATTAACTAGAGATTTAGTGGACAAAGAGGGGCAGAAATCTTCTTTATCGTGTTCTCAAGGAGGAAGAACAGCATTTTTTCCTGTGTACTACAAAGGAGAGAGCACAGTAACCACAGCAGGTAAGAGGCCTGCAAAAAGAATTTGCAAATGATTAGTGTAACTTAGGGAGGACTGAGTGGGGAGCCTGGACAACCAGGAGAGAACAAAGTAAAAATTCTCAAACATAATTAAATATTTTGTTTGAGCCAGCTTACATCAGGAATGACAGCACGTACAGCAGATTTACTCATTGTCTGGTAGCGGAAGCAGCCGCCTGTGAAAGCCTGAGCTGCTAAAAGGGAAATACAGGAATAACTAAATAGCAAGGAAGCACCAAGGCTTGGTTGCCTGAAGTCCTCTAGAACTCCTGAATTAATGTTTGCCTCTCGTAAGACAGGGTTGTAAGTAATCCATAATTATCTTGCTCCATTTAAAATTTTGTGAGAGGAGGAACAAGAGCTGTACGAAGGTCTGAGCAGTGCACTGAACTGATCATTCAGTGTGGGGAAAGATTTCATGGCTGAGCTGAGATATACTGAGCTTAGTTTTGTTTTCCAGGAACGTACAATACTGGTGGAAAGTCTGAAAAACAGATTTCACAAAAAGGCAAAGGTTTCTTCTTTCTTCTGTGTCACTCATTTCTCAGCTAATCACTTGGTTAATTGAGAAAATAAACGCTGCTTTTTTGATTATTTTGCCATGGCTATTTAGTCAGCTGCCTTTCAAATGCAGAGCCCAGAATTTTTGGGTCTTGCCCAAGGTTATGTGTACAGAGACACTTCATAAGCCACAATCAACATTTAATTCAGCCCAGCATTTGTTCTCGTGACTAATGGGATACAGCTATTTGCAAGGTTATTTGATTCTTACACAATCTTGTTACCAGCTTTTTGAAGAAATCCCAAACCTTTGTGGCCTCTGTAAAGGCTGATGATCTTTTCCATGTGTATGTGTGTAAAGGATTTTTCTCTAGGGGCAGGAAATCTGAGGTGGCTCCATTCAGACAACAGATCCTTCACAACCACAGTCAAAGCATTGCCTGCCCTTGCCAAATCCCTTGGAAAGTTCCTTGTGGTCTGCATTATGGGCTAGAGGATTAATGAATGCTGCTGCTCTTTAATGGGCCTATTTTCAGGGGATTGGCACTCATGCAAAGTAGGCTCCAACACAAGCATAATATATCTAGAGAGAGGGACAAGAACCAAGATCCTCAGTCTTTGCTGATCAAAGTTTACTTAGTTGAGCCAAAACTCAATTCCAACTGTAAGGAACAGCAGTGATAGCTGGAGCAGTGTACTGAAGAGTTGGCAGGGCAAATGCAGGTCATGTCTAGTGACTTAAGAGCAAAATAATATTAATTGAAGGGACAAAGATAAACTACCCACACAGGTTATAGAATCATGGAGTCACAGAACGGTTTGGGTTGGAAGGGACCTTAAAGACCTCTTGTTCCAACCATCCTTCCTCAGGCAGGGCCACCTTCCATGTGGCCAGGCTGTTCATCAGGCTGATCCAACCTGGCCTTGAACTCTCCCAGGGATGGGGCACCCACAAGTTCCCTGCACAACCTTTTCCAGTGCCCCACCACCCCTGAAGCTGTGAGATTTCACAGCTCCCTCTCCATCTCACAGTCAGCAAGTCCAGTGCACCTGACTGACTTCAGTCTGTCCAGCAGCCTCACCTGATGTGGCCACCCACTATCTGTAGGGGAGGTGAATGTTCTCCCTGGTCCCACTCCTGGCCAGTTTGGACTCCTGGAGGAGGAGGAGCACTCCATGGCTCCCTGGCTGCTCAGGGTGTGTGGGGTTGGTGTGTCCCAGCCCTGAGAGGTGGGAACCCCCCCATGCCCCACGTTTGGCCCATGGGATCCACAGCCCCTCTGCAGCCCCAGTGTGGGACATCTGTTTCAGAAGGTAAAGATAAGACTCAGCACAGTAATGCCAACTCAGTGGTGTTAAAACACCTCTTTTGGGAGTAAACAAACCAAATTCTGTCTGTGGCCCAAAATGGAGGCCAACTTTCCCATCCTGCTCCCAGTTCTGTGCCCAGGTGAACTTGGCCTGGGTGCTGCTGGGCCAAAGGTTTGTGTTTGACACACTGCCAGCCACTGCTGCCCGGGTTCTGTGCCACACACAGTGCTCGTGGCTGGCTGCTCTTGTCTGGGTAACAAAGATAGCCTTAAGCCCCTGAAATAAGAAACACTGCAGTGCACTCACAGAACTGAGTCCCAGAACAGGCAGCTGCACAGAATCCTTGGCTTAGGATATGAATGAGGGTGTCAGAGTGCCTTCCTGACATGTCCCTGCTGGCAGGGCAGCCTGCTGTGCTCTCTGGTGGTGTAAGGATGGCATCTGAAGGCTCTGGCCTCCTGGGAGGCTCTCCTGCATTTCTGGGGTGTGCTCTCCCCATGGATGAGAGACCATGGGGAAAACCCACAGCAGAGCCCTTGGGTTTTCTGCAAAGCATTGTCCCACCCATGGGTGATCACATCCCATGACCTCCTGCCCTGTTGGCTGCTCCAGGAGCCCCTGCCCTGTGCCACGGGGCTGAAGTGCCACCCCAGGGCAGCCTCAGCAGGGCAGGTTTGTCCCTGTCCTGCAAACCCCAAGAATGGAGCCCCACAGATGGTGCACTGCTCTTGTCCTGAGGCAGACTGAAATGTTTGTAATTGATATCACTTGGAATACATCTGCTTACTTTGGGAATTGAACTAATTGAAAAGAAATGTCTGTCAGCAGCACAGGATCCCTGCAGGATTCACCAGCAGGGTTATGAGACCCACTGCTCAGCTCAGATTCCTGACTTCAGTCCCAGAGCAGTTTGGGGGCATTCCTGAGGACAGGCTGCTGGAGGGGCAATGGCACAAGCACCTCTCCAGGGAATTTCCCTTTTGGCAGAGCAGCCCTGTGGGCTCCTCTGGGGCACTGCCAGTGTGACAGGACACAGCCACCTCTGAAGGGAGCAGAGGCAAAACCCAAAACACTTCAAACTCAGACTGACTTCAAGCACTAAAATGTCTTAATTCCAATCCAACAATTACAGAAAACACCTCATGTGGTGATCTATACATATGCCCTATAGGCATGTAATCCTGTAATGGAGAGCTATTGATAATATGGCCTACAGAGAAAGAAGAGAGAGCTTTCAGATCCCCCTGTCTTAATCCTCTGTGCTGTGACACACCTGGGTCTTTCTTAAGTCCATTTGTAACCCTGAATTTCCTGTGTTTTGTGTAATTTCAATGCCCCATGTTTTTCTTTAAATTTCTCACACACTCTTGCAATGGGAGGAACTTTTAAGAGTGTAGCCAAATAATTTGAATTTGAGAAGCTCTGCAGAGGAGATAGGGGAAGATGTGTATAATTTGTCTCCTACCAGCTTTATGAATGTCTCTCTCTCAGGAAAGGTAACAATTCCATGCAGAAATAATTCCATTAGACATGAAATATCAGAGCTGTGAATCACTGGGCATTACAGAGCATCTTCCCAGCAGGAGAGAATCCAAAAACTGCACCAGAGAGAGAAGTTTAATTCCTATTGTAATACTAGGGAGGACAGTGCAATCAAAAACAGCTATAGGAAGTTGCAGTACAGCAGAACTATCTATTTTACTTGTTGTCTTCCTGGGAAAAGGAAACCAGGGGATTATAGTTATTCTCCCAGCAATACTGTTGATTTGCTCAGGGTAGTAACTAGAATTCACAAGACTGCAATTAAGGACTCAGGAAAGCATGTTAAATAAATTCCTCTGAAAGAATATTGTAGTGACTATGCACAAATTGCTTCTAGGTGTCCATATAGCAGGGATAACTGGATCTGCCAAGGAAAAGCTCTTCTGATGTTCTGAGAGAGCAGTACCTCCAGCCTGTATTAGAGTTTCTAAAGGCTTAGAGTACATCCAACCTGTATTAGAGGTTTCAAGAATGGATCCTGAATTGTGGGGGCAGTCAGTTATTGCCACCTGTCAGTTCAGCTCTGACTATAGGAAAAAGGCACCAGTTCCTTGTTCCTGTCCCTGCAGCTCAACAGAACTCCACTGTTGCACTGTGGATGGCTATGGGAGCATCCCTCCCACAGAGGTGGCCCTCTGGGACCATCCTAATTAGGCAGGAAAGTTGTTTCACCTGTAATTTTTGGACTTGCCCCATTCTGCCAAGGGACAAAGCTGTTTCCCAGGGCTCACTGCTGATGCTCAGAGCCACAGTGCATTTTCCTACTCTTCCCATTGCTGAGGTGGACAGAAGAAGGATCACAAGCATGTTTATTCTGAACACTATATATTGCAAGTAACAATAATCAGGGTCCTGCTGACTTGCCAGGTTAATTTATAGACATGGGACCTAACCTTTGGGAGAAATAAATTCACAGAAATTGCATGGACCTTAAGCACTCAGTAAGTCTGAAAGCAAGCTCATACTGCCTGTCTCAAGATTACTGCTGCCTGTGAGAAACAGGTGTCAAAGGCTATTACACAAAAAAATAAAGGAGGTCCTTGTAGGTTGTTAGCTAGGCAGCTAAAAAGGTAATCTGCAGAGTGTTTGCCTTACATGGCTTAACTGGATTAGCCTCTACATGCTGAATGTCTGGACTGTCTCCAAGAGAGGTAGCCAGTGCCTTTCCTTGCAGCAGCCCTCTTTTCCAACCAGTTATTGGAGAGCCATTGCTCCCAGGTTGTCTGGTTGTCTGATAGCAGGATGAAGATGGAGAACTTGCATTACAGGGGCTGCTTGCAGAAGCAAACACAGGACATGTTTAAGCAAATGTTTAAGCAGGAGGACACTCTTTGCAGCAAAACTTCTGCAAAAACTGGGGGAAGTTTTTTCCAGCTGCAGTTGTGACAGTATCAAAACACTTTTCCATGTCAGTTTTTCACAGTAGAGCTCAGGTTTTTTCAGGAAATTTTACTTGTCTTTGAGTTTTTTTCCAGCAAGCTACTGAAGAGAATATGTGTCCTTTAACCCTTGAACCCAGATGTTTACCTGGTGAGGGGACAGAGACTCAAGTGCCTACCAGCTTTGGGGATCCTCCTATCCCAAACCTCTGAGTCCATGGCTGCCTGAAAACCTGGGCTCATGGTCTGAACACCCTGGAGCCACCTCCAGTGTTTGCCACTGAGGTGCTTGGCAGGTGACTGTCCAGTAGCCAGGATCTTCATTCTGTTTTTCAGAGACTTTCAGCACAGTCAGAATGATCCAGTTCATCTGCCCATTCCCTTCTGTCAGTCCTAGAACCCCCAGTGCATCTCCCAGCTTACCAGGACCCAGGAACGTAAGACAGTGAGGAACAAAGGCCTGAAATGAGACATTTTTTACAAAAAACCACCCCCACTCTTGAATAATGAATGCAATGTGATGCTCCATTTATGTCATATATTGTCTATAACCACAAAAATAAAAGTAAAGCAATCCTACATTTGTCTGAGAGGAAAAATTCTGGAACAGGATGAGAGCTGCCAGAGATGTCTGGATCTGTAGAGAAATGCATGCACAGCAAAGGGGTAGATGTCCAGTGTGGCAGAAGACCTTGCTGAAATAATTTATGGTGCATTTCCTGCCTCTGCCTTGAACTGTCAGGAGGCCTTCAATGTGTCCTTCATAATTTCCCATCCTTTTCCTTCTTAAACTTCAGTCTCTGCATCCCAATTGGCATTGTGATCTCATGTGAAATACAAGGGTAATACCCTTCTGGGCTCCAAATGCCATTTTGCATTAAACTGGGTGCTGGCCATCAGCAAGTGAGATGAGCCACTCCAAACATCGATTTAAACATTCCTGTGCACTAATCCACACAAAGTCATCAGCAGAGTGATTTATCATGTGTGTGTGCATAAGTGTAGGGAAAAAAAAAAGGACAGTCTTGAAAACTGTGCTGAAGTGATCTATGTCCTGGCTAGAAATGTGTTAAGTTGGTAAAGGCTGAGCAAAAATATATAGGAGGGGGATGATTCACTGATTCTCACCTGCCCTCTACCAAATAAATCACAAAGGCTGGCTCTGCCTCCCTTGAGATTCTTTTTTTTTTTCTGCTCTTCCCCCAGCCACAATGAAAGGGGCTTTTCTTCCGCTTGAACTGACCTTTGGCAAACATTTCCCTTCCAATTAATATCTGACATGTCCTTGTGGACTGCTGCTTCTGGAGACAGCAGGGAGGTGGCTCTGAAGCCACTCACACAAGAGTCAGGGCAGAGAATAATTGCCTGAATTCATAAGGTTAATTCCAGTCTAGACGAAGGCAGAGAGAAGTTAACTAGAGGTCTTCTTTGGAGAACAATATGTTTGTTTTTCTGGACTCTCTGGTCTCCCTGGCTGGCTGCTATCTATATAGTGTGATTATTTCTCTTATGGACTGCTGAGCAATTACTGTGTCTGAGCACTGGGCTCACTGTCCTCGTGTCATTATCAGTTTTATAGCCCAGTGGGAGCCTCCCAGGAATGAGGCTTTGACTGGGGCTTGACCTGGCTCACTGGATGAAATGGAAAGACAGCAGGCTGGGCGTGGGTGTTTGGCAGTGGGGAAGTTGCTGCCTGACTAAACCAAAGAAATTTTATTAAAAACATTCATCAAAATCTTGATGCATGCAAGTTTACAGGTAAAGCCTAGAATGACTTAATATACAGTCTCATTAAAAAGGACCAGGATAACTAGAAGAGGTAAAAGAAAAACATCAGATTAATGACTGCAGGAAATTCACGGGTTGCACTGAACATTTTCTCATCCAGACCAAGTTCTCAGGATTTTGCAAATTCATGCTATTGTAGGCAAATTAGTGGCTAGAGACTGACTATGTGATGTGCTGTGAAACACTTGGGCTGTCATGGTACAGTTATCTGGGTTTCATGGCACTGCCACGTCAAGCCAGTGGTGTTAACAGTGGTGTCACTGTCAGGATGGACGAAGGACATGATGCAAGGCTGGTCAGTGAAAAGAGGTAAGATCCTTCAAGACAAAGCTTTTGCCACACAACTAAAGTTCTCTCATGTGCTCTTGGGCCAGGGTAAGTGAAATTGGATGAACAGTGGTCCACTGCTTGTGCAGCTGTTGGTGGGTGGCACATACACTGTTGTTGATCCCTTCATTCCCAGCTACTCCATATCTTTAGATCATCAGCCTCCTTACAGGCTTTGGTGACATGAGTTTTATCCCCTTGCTGAGACCTTTTCTTTCCCTGGCTTTGGCAGTCCTGTGCCTCCTAAGACCTCTTTTTACTTCTCTGTTTGTTCCCTTAATGCTTCTCATCAGAGGCTTCCTCTGTTCTTCTCCTTGTTTCTTTTGAAACAAGAACCTCACAGTACATTGCTCATCCTCTCTGCATTCCAGCCACATACTCTGATGAGCTTCTAAGAGCCACTCATTAACGTGGAAGTAATGTTTCTGGGCTGAAACATCAACATCCTCTGCATCTTCCTTCCCTTCCCTTCGTCATCACCATTCTTCTTGACCTCAGAAGCCTCTCATTGACCATTCTCCCTGTCTTTCAGGTCCACTGTAAGATGAATTTCCACAGCCTGAGTTACTTGCTGTGCCCCACATGGTATTTGTAATAGTCCATTGTGAGGGGAATATATGAATCCTTCCACTCTTGGCTTTCCTAGTATGAAACCCATTAAATCTAATGCATGTGCATTGATAAAGCAATTTCCTTCCCTGCTCTATCCCTTTCTGCTTCTGTCTTCCTTATAAATATACCAAGCACAAACATTCTCTTTTCCTGTTCCAGACTTCTGTCCATTTATTTACTTTGATGCCCTGTTGATTTCCATCCTCTGCAATGCCAGAAATCCCAGCCCCATTTGCCTGGATATCCAGTTTCCCACTGAGTGCACACATGCTTTTCCTCCTCCTGGAAGGGGGGCCCTTCTCACAGAGGTCTTTAAAATCTGCATTTTGCAGGCATTTTCATTGTGCTGCCCACACAGCAGTGCCAATTAAGCATGATGGTACAGGCACCAAGGAGATGAAAAGCCTATTCTGTGTGGTGTTTTGCCCCCACATTGACATGTGTGTGGCTGAGCTATTCATAGGCATTACGTGATCTCTCTAAATGGGACCCGAGTATGTGAGGAGGAGGCAGTGTGAAAGTGAAGGGCTGGCCTGTGACTGGGGTTTTGATGCCAGCTCTGTCACTGCTTTGGCATGCTCTGACAAGTCACCTGCTCATGCCTCTGTTTCCCCACCTTTGAAACAAGGATAATTTTGCTTACCCTGTTTTCCATGCTTTGAGACCAAATGATAAAATATGCTCTGCAGTAACCATGCACTGTTGTTTTTCCTGTCCCATATCTCCTCATTATGTGTCACTCCAGCTGGTTTCATCTGTGGCTAAATTAGTCTGTGGGCATCTGAAGGAGCCCTACATTTTTCATTTTTCACAGCATGATGGCAGAGGCGTTGCAGTGCTCTCTAACTTACAGGTACTAATGCAGCAGAAGTAAAAATTATAATAAAAGCACCTCTCCTGGAGCTGTGGACAGTGCTACAAAAGGGAATGCTGAGTGTCTGCACTCAATAATGGGGTTCTGAAGTGACTTCTTGTGACGTTTTATAGTCGGACGTTGCCTGACAAAGATCCCATCTGGGATGTAAATTGCATGTGCTGCTGCCATATGCCTGGGGAAGCAGGATCTGTTTGTTCTGTCAGGAGAGAGGAGCCTGCTGAATTCAAACCAGAAGTCAGGTACACATCGTGTTCATCCCAGCTTGTGTTAGAGCTGTAGCAGCTTTTTATTCTTTTTCTTTTGAGTGCTGCACAGAGCTCAGTTTGGTGAGGCTGAGCTTCTGTCACAGGGAATTTGTTTATTATTTGTGAAGGGATGTATCACATCCTGGTTGTAAACTGCATTTTCACTCCTAGGGAAAAAAAACCCAAATGAGCTCCCCTATTTAACATAGGAAGCCAAATTAAGGCATAAGCCTGACTCCATGAATTTCCTGATTTCATGAATGTTCCAATCACTTAATTTGGCCTGGGATGCACAATAAGACACTGGATTGCTATCTGAAAGCTAAGAAGTTTCTCTTTAATCTTTTCAAGATTCTTATATTCCAGGAAAGATAGATAGAATGGGTAAGGACTGTTGTCTGAATTTTCTCTACCCTCTATTTCTCTGTTCTGACACTTTATAATGTTTTAAGATTTCTTATTTAAGACCTGTAACAGTTTTATGGCTATGCATGAATACAAGAAACAGTAACTTGGGAGACACAGAAACTGCCAGACTGAACACCTCCATTAGATGCTGATCTTACCTGTCCCTTGCTGTAATTCTAAAAACAAGGCAGTTTTTGATTAAGAAATTATGTTTTGAAAGGAACAGCCCAATGGTTGAGGCCCTTAACACTATCTGTGATTCTGTGATTTTTTAATAGCACATTTCTCACTTGTTGTTTTTTTTTTAAATTTGGCTCTGACATTCAAGAATCTTGAAGCAGCACAATGTGGCATTCACATTCTCTGAAAAAATCCCTTTGCCCAGGATTTTTCTCCTGGGAAGCTGAGAAGCCTCAGAGAAAAGGAAAACAATTCTTGTCTCATTTGCTTCTCCTGTGTTGTGCTCACACGTGGAATGTGTTTGGAGATTGTTTACCCACAGGTGATTGTTTCATTGGATTCTGCTGTGAGTTGTTTTGACTCATTGGCCAATCAGGGCCAAGCTGTGTTGAGACTCTGGAAAGAATCACAAGTTTTCATTATTATCCTTTTAGCATTCAGTAAGTATCCTTTCTGTATTCTTTAGTATTGTATTGTATAGTATTATAAAGTAATAAATTAGCCTTCTAAGAACGTGGAGCCAGATTCATCATTCCTGCCTTCGTCAGGACATTTCCCTGCAAATGCAATAGCACAATCCTGAGAGAACATTTTCTCTTAGAAAAAAAAATTCAGGCTGTTAGATTTATTTTTTTTTTACAAGATCCATGTACAAGATCACAAGAAAATGGTTTTGCTTCCCAAACACCTGTTGTACAGGTGTAAGCTGAGGTGAGGGGGTTTGCAGCCACTCAGCAGCTGCATCGGACAAGATGCTGCAGGGCAGGTGCTGCAGCTTCTCACCTGACTCCAGACCCTGCACTGCTGATAGCTGGGCATGGGTGAGCCCTGTTGGCTCCCTGTGTAGGCTGGGGGTAGAAACAGGCATTTCTGAGAGCTGCATTTGTCCTGGTGTGAGCTTCCAAAGCAGCCCAAGAGGTAAATATCTTAGGTCCAGCTACTGCTTTCTCCTGGCTGTAAGCAGGGGATTTGTCACCAGCTCACATATGGACGTGTCCAGTGAGAGAAATTCCTCTCACACTGTTTCAATTTGGTCTCCTGAAGTGAATGGCTGCTTTGAAAAGGTGTAAATTGCTTTCCTTGGGTCACAAAGTAAAGTCTGCACCACATCCCTCTGTGAGGCTTCAGGTGACTCATTCCTGCACTGGTCACATCCCAGTCTCTGCCTCTCTCTGCCGTGTTCCCATCTCTTTCTCACTGCTTATTTTTTGATAATCTGTCCAAATGAACTCTTTTCACTGTGAATGTTTGAAAGAGACACTCACTGTCTTTCATTTACATGCTGATAAAAGTCATAAGCCATGAAATAGCTTAGTCATACATCATCCATGTTCCCACCTTCCTGCAGGGATTCAAGTCAGTCTCCCAGGGAGAAATTTTAGGCAGTTTAGCCACCCCTAGGCAAGGGCAAAGCATCTCTCCTAATTTTTTAACCCACATATGGACTGCCAACAGAGAGCATCACACTCACCAAACCATATAAGAGAGAAAAAAGGAAAAGCAAGACTATGAAAAAAGTCCCTGGAAGAGAAAAAGAGGGAAAAATAAAAGGAAAAAAAGCCCCACCAACAGTAAATAAGAAAAGAAAAAGCAACTAAAATGAGTTAAAAAGAAGTTTTCCAAGGATGCTGCTGAATGAAGCTTTTGTGGCACTTGGATGTTGTGGTACAGAGCAGAGAGCTCAGGCCAAGTCGTGTGCTGCACCCCTTCAGTCCCATTTCTGTGCCATGATCAGCCCAGAACCAGGGGCAGTCAGAAACCAGAAATCCCATCCTCAGGAAAGCTGCAGGATTTCAAAATTTGGTTTCATTCTGAATCATAAATAAAAGTGACTTGCACTGATTTTTTTTTTTTTTGATGGGGCAAACATTCAAACAGTAAAGTCAAATTGTTTCCTTTGGGCTCATTAAATTAGACTTCATTTTGCATTTATGTAAAATATCAGTGTAATATAAAAGCTATAGCACAAAGGTAAGAGTGGAATATTTCAACATATTTTGCAAATATTTTAATGGAAGCCATATGTAACAGTAAAAAAAATCAGTTTTGTCAAACCAGCATTTCCCACCTGAAGAAAAAGAATCCCTCTAATGTATCTCTGCCTTGTCTTTTCAGTGCATTCACGTTTTGGTTAAAACTAAGTATTAAACAATCAAAAATATGTATCTGTCACGCTCCTCTTTCGATTTCCTTTCTGCAAGGAAGAGGCTGTCCAGTGATTTATGGAGGCATATGAACACCAGTAGAAATTTTTTCTGATGGAGACCAGCCTGAAGATTTTTCATCTCTGTGTCATACCAGGATTTAGGCTTCAGAGGCAAAACCAGAAAGTTGGTGGGAGAGGAAGAAGGGAGGGACCATAAAACAGCTGTGCTGGAGGGTTGGAGATGAGTAAAGGTTGACTCCACTATTTAAAACCAGGCCAAGATAAATGTCAGATATTTATAACATCATTGCTTGTCATCATTCTCTTATCAATATATTGTGGGACATAGGGCCCAGGCATCCCTTACATTGACAATGAGAGAAGCAGCACCACAGGCAGTAAGCAAGTGAAGTACCAGATCATTCAGGAATGTAAATAATTTTTTGTGCCTCTGTGGGTCATTTACCTTCTCCTTGGTCAGTATAGTAGAATAATGCACATGACTGAGCATTTATGAAACTCCAACAATTTGCTTAGGCCAGAAAATGAGGTTGTGCATTGTTTGATAATCCAGCAATTACTAATGGTCCTGCTAGTTTCCTTTGGGAAGAAACAATGATTTTGGGAGAGTCACTGCATGAACAAAGCATTCAAAATGCATTTATGAAGTGGATAATATTTTATAAGTAGTTCTGTAAAGATATCCCTGGGCAAGGAGATTCAAATCAAGACTTAAACTAGGGAACACCTCCTTTGATGAGAAAAATATGTTTCTGAGAACAGTTGGAGCCATTTGCTGAGATAAATCAGATGCTACTCTCTGCTTTTATGGGTTGCTAAACCCCAGAAATATATGGTATGTCTAGGATCTGTTGGCTGCATTCTTGTGCTATGAACACAGATATTGTAGTCCACTAACAAAGAAAAATGATGGACCCAGCAGGCAACTGCAAATATCTTCTTTTCTCATTCTTACTGATTAGAGCTGAGAGAAAACTGCTCTGGTGAAACCTCTGGAGATGTCTGATTTTTTCCTATATTAGACATGAGCTGAAAGCAGCCTGGGTCTCCTATTGCCACTTTTACCTCTACGAAGGGAAGTAAAGAAAATATCACAGACCTTTTTTTAAGGTAGAGCATTTTTAAGGCTCACTAGCTGTTACAAATATCTGGAAAGAATAATGGATTGTTAGGAATGCTGTCTCAAGAGACAGTCTTAGAGGCCACTAAGTCCTTCATGTCTCCAGCATCTCCAAGTTTATGATAAACACACCTTCTATTCTGGATTCTGTCAACTTATTAAAGGAAAACTAAATTACTTATATTAACAATGATCAGTGGGTTGCAAAAGCAACAATAGAGGAAATATATTACAATGTTTTTCTTTCTTCCTCCCCTCCCATGCAGGGTGGGTTTTCTCCACAAAAGCATTTCTCACAAACAAATGCACCTGAAGCCTTTGAGCCAGCCAAGCCAGGAGCCATGGGGACACAACCTGCTTGTAGGTAGAAATGATCAAGCATGAGGATGATGTGAGCAAAAAACCACAGGTATGAATGAAGAAATACAGAAAGCAGATCTCAAAACACATGTGAGGCATTGCAAGTCTGTAATGAGGAGGCATCACAAAAGGGCAACAACAACACAATAACAACAACAACAACAACAACAGCTTTGCTGCTTTGCAACATCAGTTCAGGAGGCAAAGGTCCAACTCCAAGCAACCCCAGAAAAGATGGGATGTGACTGATTGCCCAGTTCACATCTTGTCTCATTTTCCTGAAGGGACAGACTGCTGTACTCCAGACACTGAACTGGCTGCCAGAGAGATGCACAGAGTTTTCTTTTGGAGATGTTGTGTTTTCTCCCTCTATTGTTCTGCTTAGTCTGTGCTGCTATTTATGTTACAGTTGTTCTTCTGCTAATCAGTAAATGGCTTTGAAAACCTCCCAGTTGAATTATCAGCCAAAACTCAAAGTGTTGCTTTTGTTGGCAGCTAAGAGAGACATCACAGCATTGCATCACACTGAAGTGTTTAACCTTCTATTCCCACTCTTTTTTTTCCCCTTCACTTTTCTTTGGCCTAGATAGAAAGCAATGGTAAATATGTTATTAGCACTTATAGGACAATATTTCCATTGTGAAGTCTCCAGGACATATTCTATTTAATTTGTAATTTCACTTCTGAATTTTCAGACTAATTCTCTTAG
This sequence comes from Agelaius phoeniceus, assembly GCF_051311805.1. NCBI lineage: Eukaryota > Metazoa > Chordata > Aves > Passeriformes > Icteridae > Agelaius > Agelaius phoeniceus. The sequence continues at coordinate 8,928,728 of NC_135266.1, read as the reverse complement.
CAATTCCTCTGACTCAGCCTCATAAGGAAGGGACTTTATCTGCATTTTTTTCTAAAGCCATTTTAGCCAGTTGAACTATATGCATGTTTCTTCATCAGGTGTTTCTTCCTTCCCCTCTCATTCTGCTTCAGCACTGACACTGCTGTAGCCTTTTGCTGTGGAAATGTGCAGTTCCTGGTGGGTGATGTAATGGAAGGTACCACAGGGAAGCTCAAACACACCTGCAGTGAGAAAATGCCTTCCTCCATTTTTGTGCCAAACACAGAAGCATCACATTTTTAACTAATAACATTTTGGGGTGGCTTAGGGGTGCTTTTAAAAGGAATGTCAATTAAGTTAGACAAAAATGCTGCAGTGATAGAACTCTGTTTGGCAGTTTGTGTTGAAGTCCTTGGGGTAATTAAAGATTTCAGAGAATATTCTAGTGTTAATGGCACCATGTAGGGTAAGTGTGGACCTGCCTGTTCCTGTGCAGGCCAAGAGACAGGGTGGAATGCATACAACAAACACCATAAAGAAGATAAATTCACACCTCTCTATTCATATAATTTCTTTCCTCCACCCACTTGACCCCACTTTTACAAACCAGCAGAGATGTATCTTCTTCCAGCCCTTTTTAAATCTTGCACATTGAGTTATGCTGATAGCTAAGAAAAGCATTTCTAAAGGTCAGAGGAGTGGTGGGTTTTTTCCACCTACTGGAGAAAGGAAACTTAAAAACCACTATAGTGATCAATACTAACAACAGCAAAGAGTAATAGGAACAAAGTGCATGCTCCAAAGAAAGATCAGGGCAAGGGGTGTGCTTTGAAGCATGTATAAAAGAGAAGAAAAAGAGCATTTTGTTGTGGTCATTACAGAAAAGGTATTTTTTCAAAAGAAACCAGGAAAGGGAAGATCTCCACACCCTTCCCACAGTTCCTCCTTCTAGAAAGAAAGCAGCATTTGACACGACTCTGAGGATGAGCTGTGTGCAGTTGTTCTCACATGGGTGAGAACCACCACCAAAAAGCCTGAAGGAGATGGCAGGCACGTGGGTGGGGAGTGGATTGCAGAGTTTCCAGGAGTAACAAGGGAGAACATTGGCTATTAGAACCACAAATGTGCAGGGATGTGGCCTCTCTGGTGTTTACCCCCCTTTGCTGCACAAGCCTATGAGACACAAACACTCTGGAGGGGTGTCAGCCAGTGGGAGGAGAGTGCTGGCACAACAGTTCTCTGAGATGATTAACAGCAGCATGGAGAGAGTTGCCATTTATATTTATTCTTCTCCTCTGTGTCATGAATCATCTGACAGACCAGAAATTGGGAACAGATTGTGCAGAGTTTGCAGGGCTCATGCCAGGGTGCTGCTCAGGTGGCACAGGCCATGCTGGCCCTGTGGTGAGTCCTGCAGGCCTGCTGTCTCTCCTCTTCTTTCCAAAAGAAGGACAGGGAAAGTGTGTCACTGCTCCTTCTCTGGACAGCTCATGCAGGCTTCTGGAATGTGGAGACAGGGGCCTGACAAATATCCAAGCTGTGATTCAGCCTTAGGAATGGAAGTGGGAAGAAGGCACACACCGACACAGATCTAGGAGCTGGGAAATACCCCTGGATCCCACAGAAGAGGCATGAATCTGAATCTGAAATTAGGAGGCAGATTGGTGAAACAGTAGTCCAGACAGTTTTTGAAAAGCCAGTGTTCTTCAAGAGCCTTTCCACCAGTACCTGCATCAGAAACCTGCAGCACAAAGCAGCTTGGGATGCTCCACAGAGCCTGCTGGAGAAAGATGCATTTGGGGCAAAAGAGTGGCCTGCAGCCAGTCTAGCAAAAGGGGCATGGAATTACATTACTGTCTCCTCCTACATTCACATTGTTGAGATATTTTTGCATGAGCATACAAAGAGAGGCATCACACAGACAGCAGGAGTTGTAGCAGAGGTAATGATCTGGGGGAACAACTGGCAAGGAGATCAAGTTGAGAACTTAATTCCATTTTATCTCCTCGTTTTTCTGTCCTGGGTGTCTAAAGTATCCCTCATGGGGACAGCAGGCAGTGTCAGTGCCATTCCCTGTCACTAGAGCCAGCAGGAGGTACTCAGAGACACAGAGAATGGGATCACAGCTCTGCATACAACATCCATGCTCAGATATCCACCCCTGAAAAGAACACTGAACATGAAGAAGAAGGTTAATCCAAGCATGTGCCAGCTCCCAGTGATGTGAGGCCACTCAGGGCAGGATCTGCACTGCAAGGCCCTGGCTTTTCAGCACAGTGGGCTCAGGGTAGGCTACCCTTATCCTGGAGCCCACAGTCATGCTCTGGAACATGAAATATCCTTTTTTTAAAAACTTGCAGCACTTTTGCTAGATGAACTCCCACTTAGTACTGCAAAGTCCTAACACCAGGAATTTGTCTGTTAACAAGTATTGGAGAAAGGCTTCTCTGAGCCCCCACAGGCACTGCTTCTGATGATGCCATTTCAGAAGATCCAGGGATATGTGCAATATGCAGAACTTTATTCCAGGAATGTCAACAGCATCAGGGCCAAGAGGTCTCTTGAAACCTCTTAGCGGAAAACAAAGGCAATCACTCATTTTCTCTCAGTGCTCATACCTAGGTTATATAACATGTCCTGGTCACTATTATTTTTGTCTTCCCATCCTATCCCCATGGCAGATGGTTCACCTTGTGTTAATTTGATTCATAAGATTTCTGGGCTAGAGAATGTATCTCACTGTGCTTGCAGTGTGTACATCTGGCATTTCCTGGCTTTCAAGTGCTTGACTATGCAGCCTAAATAAATACAACACTTCTACAGAGGTATTTGTAATACATTTGAATGGCTATATTTATATTAATAATGTATTGTTAGACATAGGAGGAAAGTAATTTGAAATGCAAAATGAAGAGAGAGGTGGATATGAAAAAATTATACTGCTGTAAAATGTGGAAAATTGCAATATATTCACAAGGTAACTGAATTAGGCTTTGCAGAATGGCTTCTGCATACAGAACTTTTAATTTTCAAGTATCTGACTTTGCAACTTGTTTCTTAACATAAATTTTTTGCATGCTTCTGTTTTTAAATGTAATTCTCCATTTTTTTCTCCTGGTGTGGAAAATGATGAAGAACAAATTATATGTAACTGTAGCAACCTGCTGTCTTTGTGAGAAGGACCTGAACTCCAGACACAGACACAGAGGACGGGACTTGCCTCCAGGCCCAGACCCCAAAATTTGGGTGTTGCTGGAATAGCTGTCTACAAGTGAAACTCTTACCTGTCCTGACACTGTGGTCATTGGGTTCTACAGAACTTCCATAAAATGGGATGTCTGGTGAATTCACAGCTCCCCAGATCCTACTAAAGGGCTCTCCAGTGACAGTAACAGGAGCTGAGACATTCACTCCACCTGCAGGTACCTGTGTGTTTGGGTGTCTGAAAGTGGAGATAAAGAGGAGCATCTGAATCTGTTCCCTCATCATGGACTTCTGCTGCTCTATTACACACTCTAGGGAACCTTGTTTACTCTCCAGCCAGCTCTCCAGAAGATTGTGGGTCTCCTGCTTTTCCTTCAGCCCCAGAGAGACCTGCAGGAGAGAAGAGGGTGTCTGAAATAGCACAAGGGATCTTGGGACAGCAGAACTGAGTCCTGAGTGTCCCCTCCAGGCTGGGGAATGGACACACCCAGGACTCCTTGGTCACCTTCTGGAGACAGGAGGGCCCTGCAGTGTGGGGAGGCAGGAGCTGGAGGCAGGAGGGGGAATTCTGCTGTTTGACATGGAGCCCCATTCTGCTGCTGTGTCCAGGGGCTGGCAGTCTGATCAGTCTCCCTGTTATGGAGGGGTGGGATTAGCTGTAGCAGCTGTTGCAGGGTGTGGTTGATTGGTGAGCTTAGGGGCTTCTTTTGTGTCTTTGGTGCTGGTTATGGTTTATTTAGGGGCAATGTTGGTGGGGTTTATTTATTTGGTGCCGTTGGCAGCGGATCCTTATCCTGCAGCTTGGACTGATTGAGGGGTTGCTGGTTATGTGTGATTGCACAGGGAGAGGGAAGGCCCCTGGCCTGTCTCTCTTCTCATCACTGATTGCTTCAGCAGAGATACTGAGCCCTCCCAAGAGGAGGAAATCAGTGGTTTTGCTACAGCCACAGCTTATCCTCAGAAAGCTGATGGCTGGCAAGGAAGCAAGTCTTTCCCAAAGACTAAAATTAAGGGTGATATTTTGGGGGCAATATACTTCTTCACAAAAACCTAGCAAGAATTTCACTCTTTCAGCCAAAAGCCTTTGCTGCTGCTAAAAATCCAGCTCCCCTCACCCCACAGCAAAACACTGAATATATGAAAACTTCTGGTGAAACATCATGATGGTCTTTTGTAATGGAAAGCATTAAGCAGTGTAAAATGACAGGGTCCTTATCCACTCCTCCTGAATTAATCAGAAAGTTGTTTAAGCTTTTTAGAGAGGATAATGAGGAGAGAGTTGCTTATCACAGACACAATGCCATTTGCATGGGTGCCTGACAGGCAAATCATCTTGGAAGTGGTGAGTGTTGCTGTGCCAAGCCCCTGTGCTGGTTTGTGTGATGCTCCCCAAGCCTGGAATGCAAAATCAGCTGCTCTGATGGAAACCACAACTCTGTGAACTATTTCCAGAAGACACTAACGAGATTTTGCTTTGCTTTACTTTTATCAGTACAAAATGGAAACCCCAAAGAAGATAGAAGGCACAATTGCTGTCTTACAAAAATATAGCTACATCCACATAAAACAGAAGTTTGGGTTTTTTAAGCACTAAAAAATTGGTTAAAAATTATTTAAAATGGGGCATCACATGATTTGATACAAGTCTGGCCCTGTCCTGAATTAGAATGTGCCAAGTTTGTCTATGGACATCCCTTCTTAGTCATGCTCCAGGCATGTCTGCAGCACCCCAGGGTGATGCTCTGTCATGTGTCCTCTCGGCTGACAAAGCCCTGCTGCCACATTCCCAAAATGTGCCCAGCTGACAGGTGGTCATTTCCATGACTGTGCCATCCAGGAACACTTTCTGAGTCAGGGTCTTGCTTGTGTCCTGTTTAACTGCAGATGACAGGCTCACCTAGTTATGTTCAGCCTGGAGATGAGACTCCAGTGAGGTGTCACACCCTCCCTATCAATGGCATCCTCAGCCACGAGTCACCCCAGCAGCTGAGAGCCTGACTTGTTCTGAAAGGGGATTTTAGAACACAGGTTTTGCTTTCTCCCAGGGTGCTAGGACTTTATCCCAGCTTCCTGCAATCAGAGGTTTTGTGTTTCCCTGTGCTGCTTCCCAACTGCTGTGCTTAAGGGCTGCTAATGATAGCTTTGGGTACCCTTGTTGCTGGGCATTGGCAGCAGCAGCTGTGCAGGAGCTGGAGCAGGCTGGTGGCTCTGCCATGGCAGTGGCAGAGCAGCCAGACTCATAGGGCTTGTCTTCCAAGCTTCCACAGCATGCCAGCTGTGAATGGCTTCATTTTGCTTCATGTGCAGCCTCAGCATGCTCAGGGCTGGAAGGCAGCTCAGAGGTGCCTGGGAAGTGGGCTGGACAGTGTGCTCCAGCTGGAGTGACCCATGAATCCAGCTCTGGGTGATGCTGAGCTCAGATGGGGCTGAGGCCAAACAGTGACTGAGCCCCCTCAGGCAACAATGTGAAGCTGAAGCAATAACCACTGCACATTTCTGCCTGTGTTACAAATAATTCATGTCTGACCCCTCAAAAAGTCTCTGGGAAAGTCCCTGCTGTTGTCTACCTTTCTACTTCTCAGCTGCCATATTTCAGACTTTGGAGCCATATTATAATGGATCAACTTGTTATGCTCTCTATTAGCAAAAGGCCACCGTGACCTCTGCAGAAAACTATTGCAGTGCTATAAAAAATTCAATAAACTTAGCCATGAAATATGAATGGGTTAAAAATTTTCAGTTCTTTGTTTAAATATTTTGTTTTCAGCAGAGCACAGAGCTGCCCATAGTGTGCTATTAAAATACAGTTAGGCAGAATATTATATACTGATGGAAAACCATAACAGCAAATAGAAGAAGAGCTGTGGTATGGAACCAAATCAAACCATGTATTTTGTAACAGCTCAAATGCACCCTGACTCTAACTGATTACTACATTACTGCTGTAGCTGCTGCATGGACATGCTGGGAATGTATAAAGAGCCACTCTCACTGTTACTCAAACCCTTTTCTCTGTGGAATGACAATTTCCCATTTTTCAATCTCCAGCACTCCTTCCTTTCTGTTCAGATGTGCTGAATTATTCAGACCCATTTAACTATTTGTCCTACTGCAGCATGATTCATACCTCAAGACTCAACACAGTAACTGTCATACCAAGAAAAAAATACTCTGCCATCCAAGACACCCTCTTGTCAAATGGTCATCCCTTCATTTTCTAGTGGAAAACCCTTCTGCTTGTTTTTTTCTTACCAGGAAGACAGAAGCTTTACTGCTTCAAAGTATTGTTTTTGGTTTTTTTTTTTCTGTAGCTACTGGGTACAGTATACAGCTATTTTTGTCTCCTATGTTGTTCTTGTCTTTTCCATGCATTTCTCCTAACAAGCTTGGAGCCATACTGGCTGCCATCATTTTTGCTCCTATATAGTTGAAAGCTTTTCCTCTCCCCAGTGTTGCCATTCTCAGCCTGCTCAGAACCACCCCTCTAGTGGAGAGAAGAAAGCCCTTTCAAGGTATTTTGGCTTTTCTAGAACAAAAAATATTGTATAGATTTTTTTTTTTTTCCATAAAAAAAATTGACTTTTGACTCAGTGCATAAAGCAAGACAAGGGTGGAGCAATGGTCATTTGTCTGGGTCTGCCTCTCTGGCCTCTTCCTCAGGGACTAGGCCAGAGGAACTGGCTGATGGCTCTGTGTTGCTCCCTAACTTTCTACATTTATATTTTCTTCCTACAGCTCCTCTGGAAAAAGATTCTGCCTGAGGCCATGGCTCTTTAGCATCCTGAATCGTGCCCTCCCTGGGGCAAGGGGGATCTCAGGGGCAACAGCTGGGTTAGGAGAGAATCTGAGGAGCCTCCTGCTCCTCCCTGCACTCTGGTATAAACACACTGGCCTCCTTTTCCTCAGATTCATTTGCAGCAGCTGTGCTATTTGTCTGGCACAGGGAGGTCACTGTGCCTTTTAGATATTACCCAGTGCTCCCTGAATAGAGTTATTGGCAGTGCACAGATTTGAGCATTTGAGAAATTATGGGCATTTCTTGAGTTAGCCTCTGTAGACTCACCAAAACTGTCTGTAGAAGAGAAATATCCTGCAGAGAAATTTATTACAACCTTTTGCTGACTGAACATTGATCCTATCAGGTTTTAAAGACAAGCAGCTGAGCATGCAACTCTCATCCTTTCCCCTAAATCCTCCCTATGACTTTTGGAGTGTGAGGGTTCTTTTTTTTAATTTTAACTAGCTACAAATACTAGGACCCTGTTGTCCCTGTCTGCTGGAGACATTGGGGATGAGATCCTTCTGAATTCTTCACAGATAAAATGCTGCTCTTGTCTAGACCATGGAAACAACCAGCACACACCAGGCAGAGTGTGTATGAGAATGACAATGGGGAATGCAGCAAATACAGGTCCCCATGGTCCCTGCAGCACAAGCACTGCTTTTTCTCCATGTTCCTGAGGGAGCAGGACAAAGCTGGGAGAAGTGCAGCTCTCTGCCTCTTTCCATGAGCACACACACACAAAATCCATGTCATGGGTCAGTGCAGACACAGACCAAGCAACACCCATTCAGTGCAACCATGAGTGACATATCTAACAATATACAAACCCTCTATTTGAGCCCTCCACATAGAGTTCAGCCAAATCCCCAAAGATTTTTCAGTCATAAATCATTAAAAAAAACCCCAGAATTTGTTTTTCTTAGCTTGAAAAGAAATTGAGAACTTGTCGAGAGTTTAGAAGACAGGAATTGAATGAGTTTTGAAGGTAAGATTGGGGTCAGGTTAATCTTAAGACCAAGCTGTTTGCAGATAGGCAGAACCTCCAGGTAGGTTTAATATAGCAATGTGGGAAAACCACACCATTCAGTGCAAAGAAAGGGAGGGAGGAGACAGGAAGTGGGTATAGAGGATGGTGCAAACATTACTCTGTTTTCTAGGCCTCCAGAAAGTCTCATATTGCTGTAACATCCAGCTTCAAGTAGATACCTTTGCCATTAACACAGACTTTTGCAGACTGAAAGAAATAGATCTGTTGTCTATATAGACTAAGAAGCAAGAGTTAAAAATAACCCATAGAGTCAAATAATTCTGAAATTCAATAATTAAATGACACTTAGTACTTGCACCATACATTAATTTCAGAGCAGTAATTAATAGCCATCACAACAGCTGAAAGACTGTATAAATATTATCCTTTGTTTATCAATTTGAGAAAAAGGGGAGGGACAAGAAGTGAAATGCCCAAGGCTACTGAGGATTTATAGGAGAAGCAAGATGAGAAAGTGGCTATCTTTGAACATCCTCTCCACTGGTGAGCAAAATGGGCTGTTCTTCCTTCCACTGGAAGGTGAGCACAGACTACCACCAGTGGGAAATGGGGGAATATTCCACTACTGCTGGCTGCTTTAAATAGTTGCAGGAATGATGGGGAAATGACACAGTGGATTTTTTGCCCCCCAATCCCAAGGTCAGATAATAACATCACCCCTCTGCAAAGGAAGTATGGTTCAGTTACCAGCAACTCAGGGCAGAGAGAGAATCAATTAGCTCTACATTAAAAACTACTTTTTTCAGAAAAAAATCTATGTTAAACATTAATACTGGGAAGTAAGTTAACTATTACACAAGAGCAGAACACAGTACAAAAGTACTTTATACACACAGGCAAGTTTGTGAACATAAAGCAAAATCCAGGTCCCACTGAAGTCAGTAGGACCAAGATTTTATCTGCTTGGCTTTAATGAATTTAGTAATTTGTCCACAAATTCTTAGCCTGTAGAGGACACCATATGGTTCACCACTCTCCTTTTTAAAGCACAGGGACAAGGAAAATGATGGAGGGTTTCCATTTCCTAGGATAGGTTCGTAATAATACAATACTTCCATCACCCTGCTAGGAGGTGACATAAGTGCTTCACTAGCCATCCCTGCTAAACCACATATTTCTCCTTCAGCAGTGCTCTCAGAGCTGTTATGGCAGTATTTATACTCTGCCAGAATCACTTCTCTGTGAGTAGAAAATGGTTATACAAGCAGGCAGCCCAGCAGCTCCGTGTAACTCTGTGCTCCTCTTCACGTGCACTCCCAATATTTTGTTTTCAAGGGCTGGCCATGGGGCACCTCTGGCAGGTTTCTGCTCCCATGAACAGGCTGGTGGCCCCAACCTCCAAAGCAGAAGCTGTGCAGACAGAGCCTGGCTGTAATTGGGTTTTCTAATTTTAAAGCCACGCTACATTACCACTGGTCAAATTCCTCAGGGCGCTGAAATCGATCTCTGCAGTAAAGCTGCACCCACGGATGCTGCCCATGTGATCCTGTTTAAATTGGAGCACCACAGAAAAGACAAACTATTGTGATCTCTTTTATTCTGCTCTCTACAGCAGATATTTTCCAGCCTGGTGGGTTGATAGGAGAGAAAAGCAGAATAATCCTTGACTGTCTTAACTGTGTCAGCAGAAGCCTCTGGTGCAGATCCAGCTACACTGGTGAGAGTTCGTGTTTTCTGGGATAGTTTGGCTTGCTCGTAAAATATAGCTTTGCTTTTTTTAGGAGCACAAAGAGCAGAAATGGTGATACAGCTACACAGCCAGTAACAAACTCTGTTGTTCAAATCACTGTACCTGCACTACTGTGCAAGAAAATTCCTTCCAGGGCCAGCACAGCTTCTGACTGCCACACATGAGCTTTGAGAAACTTGAGCAACTGCTTTAATGTGTGACAGATCCAGCTGTCACTCATTCACAGTAAGGTTATTGCCCCCTTAGCAATGTGAGGTGAAGGAAATGTCACCTCTTCTTTGGTGGCTCCAAATTTTGATCCACAGCCTTAGTTGAAGGTTTAATGTGCAGGATTGGGAATGGGAGCAGGCGTAGGTGGCTGCACATCTCCTTCTGCTGGCTCTTAAAAGGTTGGGACTTTGAACAGAGGGACAGAGCACAGAGCTGGAGGCAATAACATCTTAAACTGCTACACAAGGGTTACCATCTGACAAACCCCTTTGTAATGAAATTGTGTATCTTGACTTGAGAAATACAGATGTTAACATCATCTGCTAAAGCACAAAAAAATGGGAGAATATGTGGTAAATTTCTTCTGTGGGCCAGCATTGCCCCAGGACTTCTGTGGCTGAAACCAGGACTCAACCCTGGTGCTTTCCCTTTTCAGTCAGTCTCTAGCAAGGGAAGGGTGATTTATTTTCAAGATTTCCTGTGCTTGCTGTTAAGGAGATCTGCAGACCTGGGGCTTTTCTGGTGCTCACCTGTGTGAGCAGGAACAGAACAACTCTGGGACCTGTTCTCTGGGACCTGAACAGGAAAAGAATATCTCTGATTACCCTGACCAGTCTCTGGTCGCAAGGTGAGAGTGATGCAGCCAGAAGGGGCAAGAGCAAAATTGTTCCAGTTAAGGGCAGTCAGTGCCTTGTCCCAAAACACCCTGAGTCCTGCTCTGTGACCACTTTTGCTATTGCTGACATATTGCAGGGAGCAGAGCCTCCTGCTGCTCCCCAGATGAGACTCAGTCTCCCTCTTGCTAACTTTCCTGCTGAGCCCTGGCAGCTTTGGGAGCTAGACCCCTTTAAGGATTGCAGAGATCCCCTGCCAACAGCAGGGACAGAGGATTCCTCTCGCTCCCTCCCTGGCTCCCCTCCATGCTGAGGTTGGCATGCTCTCATATCAGACAAATCCAGATCTTCTTGGGCTCAGGAAAGCACAGAGCCAAAGCTGTTTTCATTCAAGGCACATTTTTCCACCCCCTAGTCTTATTATATGGTGAGATGGAAGATGAAGAAAAAGATGAGCTAATGCCACTGCCTTTTCTTTAAAAAGCTGCTGATCCTCCTCAGAAAAGCAGTACCTCTGGTGGAATGAGTCATCCAGCATTTCCTACTCATTTCTTAAATTTTCAATGGAGAGAGAGATGCTCAATCAAAGATGCTGAATTAATATCTAGAAGCTTCTAGGGATGCCTTCTGCCCTCTCTAAAAGGCAGAGAGAATTTTCTTTAGGAAGGCTGGAATAAATGTTTCTATACTATGGGCTAGAGGCCCGAGAAGCAGGCTGGTGCTGACCTAAATTAGATCACAGAGCCATAGAATATTCTGAGTTGGAAGAGACCCACGAGGATCATCAAAATCCAGCTCCTGGCCCCACACAGAGCAGCTCCAAGAATTCTTCCATGTGCCTGACAGCTCTGTCAAGTTTGGAGCTTTGACCACTTCCCTGGGGAGCCTGTGCCAGTGCCCAGCCATGCTCTGGATGAAGAACCTGACATGTGGGTGCTTGTTTGTGCTTGGACAATGGCCTCTCTGGAAGTCCCAGTGTAGGAGCACAGCTGTGGTGCTCCAGCCACTGACTGGAGCCCAGCTCATGGGACCAGCCCAGGGCAGACCCAATGTCCTGCAGCAAGGCTGAGGAATTCTGGCTGCCACCCCTCCACCCCTCTGTTTCCAGGCCCTGCCTCTGCTGCTCCTCCTCACAGGCTGATGTGAACAAAGCCCAAATGAGGTGGCATTTATCAGGCAGTTTGCTGCCTTCCCTTGTGGCTATCCTGCTCCTTTTCTCCCTTACCACTGTTTTCCTTCTTGCTCTTCCTCCCACTCAGCAAGCTGCTTGCTTTCCAAGGATAGCTTTGCCCTGAAGGTCAGAGCTGCTGCCAGCAGCTGTTTTATTTCTTATTAGTGTTTGAGGAGTTCCCTCCCTGCCTCCCAGGCCTGCCTGCAATCCCTGCAATGACATATTTATAAAATATCTGCACCTCCAGTCTAATGACAAACTAGATTTCAAGGCTATTGAACTAACAGGGTATCTTAGCAACAAATATTTATTTTAATAACAGTATTCCCAGCCATGTTAAACAAGCACCTACTTCAATAGTCAGAACACCCTAGAACATTTTATTTTATACCACAGCCCACCTTCTGTTGGCTCATCTTCACTTTAAAGAGTTACTAAAGTCAATGCCATGGTCCCAGAGAGGTTGTTCTCAGTGACTTCCCAATATTTTAGAACAATACCCAAAAGAAGCAGGTCACTGCACTCCTGCTAAGCACCCACACCGATTTGATGTGGGGGCTTTCCTCTCACTATCTGCTGGAAATTTCTTCTTGTTGCTGGTGTTGATCTTCTCAGAGAAGTTGTTGAACTGATTTCTTGCATTGTTTGTTTACTGTATTGTCTTGGTCTGGAAGGACAGGAGTCTGCTAAGGAAGGCAGGAGCCTCCCCTGAAATGGAGAATGTAAACCCTCCCCACCCCTCTGAATTGCTATAAGTTTTAAATTAAGGGGTTGTCAGGCAAAAAATAGGGGAGCAAGAAATAACAATTCTTTAATAGGGAAGAAAATAAAAGGTAAAATAAACAATGCAGTGCACTAGAACAACACTGACAGAGTCAGAACCCAACCTGACACCCTGTGGGATGTTGGTAGCAGTCCCATTGGAATTGTGGCTCAGCCCTCCTGCAGTGTCAGGGGTGGTTCTGCTGGAGCAGGGATCCTGTAGAGAAGGATGTGTTTGTCCTCTGAAGATCCAGGGAAGAGGCAGCTGCTGTTCCTCTGGGGAATCCCGTGGAGAGGCCGTGCTGGTGTCTCAAAACCTCTGGATTATATCTGGGTAGCAATGCTTGGCTCCTCCCCCTGGGCGGAGCATCTCACAATGGGATGTTACAGTTCTTATCAGCCATGCAGGGACATTCAATAGCTGTTATCAGCAGATGTCCCCTCTCCAGGGAGGTGTGAATGTGGTCACTCAAAGAGAGAGATAAGGCAAACTGCCCACTTGACAAAAGATAATCTGCCATACAGATGGTAACTGAAAACATCTTGCCTTGCAATCTGGAACACTTCTATCTGAAGACTGCAACGCTCCAGCCGCTCCCCCGGCCAGGACCACCAGGCTGATCCCTACTCTGGTCACAGTCGATCCTTGGCTCACATCCTCTCCTTGAAGCTGCCAGGAAGCAACAAGGGACATCCCAACAGACTGCCCTGCTACTGCTCCTTCATGCTGCTCACCCAACTTGCCATGAGAGGCTTTCCCATCCATTTTCTCTGGCCCTTATTAGGATTCCAGGAAGGATTTTTCTTTAAAAGAAATTTCCAATTTCCTCTCGAAAATTAGCTGTAGTGGAAACATTCACACATTAGAAATAATGGCTAACATAACCACCTAGCTTTACTGTTTTATTGTCATTGTACATTTTGCAATTACCTTTTCCTCTCCCCTGCTAGCTAAGCCAAGAGACTGACTGTGACATCAAACCATAATTTGTATGGTCATCGTTATAAATTTATGAAAGCAAGTAATAGTTTGTCTTATGGAATAAAATAACACAGCATGAAATTAGAGTAGCTTATCTTCATATTCCTTGGACAGCACATTGTTGCTCCCTGATGGGTTGAAAGCTCTTTCTTTTGATAAACTCACTAGTATCTGCCTTTGTTCTCTCCTAGTGAGATATTTTAGTGACAGAAACATCCAGAAACATTTTCTCAGCATTGCCCTACGGAGGATAAATCCAGCCCTTCTTGTCCCCAGCACTCACTGGGGTTCAGTTTTGTTTCAGGAAGGGAATACTGTGGTCATCAGAAAACACAGCCTCTCCAGTGCACATTTACCTGGGGATTGTTGAGCAATATTCTCTCCAGTTCTTTCTATTTTTCCATATTGCCTCCTGTTAATTTGTGTGTCAGCAGCAGGAATCAAGTGGCATTTGAGCAGTTCCTCTCCAGGGATTCAGCACAATCCAGCCTGGGCCAGTGGGCACTTTCCTGGCTCCTGGGGCTGGTCCAGCACAGGCCAGAGTGCCCTTGCTCAGCTCCTGGACACAGCTGCAGGTTCCTCACTGAACTGCTCCACTTCCAGGTTGACTTTAGTCCATGTATTTTCTCTCTTCCACCTGCCACCCTCCTCCCCCAGTTATAAACGTACGTTTGTGTACAGCTCAAGGAGAAACACCTTCACAGCTTCATAAAAATAAATGATGTCAGCCTGACACTGAGTTAGTCAGGAAGTTCTGCTGAGGACAAAAGCTGCTCTAAAGCTGCATCATGCAGGATTTAGCAATCCCACCTGTGCTAGATGGTGGGCCTACTATCCCACAAACTGTGTGCAAGGACAGGGGAACTGGTAATGACACCCATCTCCCTGAAACAGCCACAGGGGCTTTAAAAATGTTATGGCAAGAATCACTGTTTACTCCTGGATGGCTGAGCACTTCTTGTGTTGAAAGAGGAATATTGCTCACCTCTCTCATTCTTGCTGGTGAGGGTCAAAGTCCAGATCAAGCAGGTGGTGTGACCTGAGCTGCTCCCCAGACAAGTGAAAGGAGTGTTTTGTGTTGCATGCCACACACTTGTGGTCTGAAAACAACTCTTCTTCTGATTCTCTTAGCATAACTTCATTAGTGACAAGGACTGAGAGTGAAAGTGACAGCCTCATCATTTGATTTGATTGCTTATTGTGTTAATTTGGTATGGAAGCACTTTGAAGCTATTAATCTATTGATTCATTTTTACTTGAGAACATAATTTGATTACTGTATTTTTTGCATTTCTATTAGCTTTGTAAATAAACCAAGTAGCGTGCTTGCTTTCAATTTATGTTTGCTCTATCATTCAGTTTGATAAATTATACAAAAAAGGCCACTGATCTGGTTAGGTTAGACCATTCCTAACATGGCAAAGGCAAGTCTATCCATGCAGCTCTTCTTCCACATTATCCATATACAACATTTACAGCTTTGCTCTGTCCAGCAGCACTACCCATCCCCCTATTCATAAAGCACAGCTGGCTCCTCCAAGTGCATCACAGCTCTATTTTCTGATGTGTGAGCCACATTTTTTGCAGCTGCATTAACCAACTTGTGCCAACGTCCCTCTAAGCCAGTACCAGCCCACAATCACCCTCCAGTATTTCTGGGTGGAGTTCTGCTCCCCATTCACCCACAGTAGCTGCTCATGGGTATATGGGTATGCATATACAGCCTCATAAATTAGGGCAACCTGAATTCATAAAAGCAGGCAGGCTGTTGGTGTTTTGGGCTGTTTTTAGCACTGCTGCTCAGCTGAAGCAGGAAAAATGGATGCAGGCTAGGCATTTAACTTGCTGCTCTCCAAACACAAAACACTTTTCACCATTGCCAAGGTGTTCACTTCCAATCTCAAATTCTAAGGGAATCTGACACCTATTGTAAGCAACATCTCATGGAATTAATTTACTTTTTACAGGTCTCAAATGAGGAGATGCCATGAAAGCTATGGTGTTGAGTGCTGCTTCATAAACTGGCCTAAATTTAGGTTTTGTTATTTACAGTTAGAGCAGCAATGCATTTCAAAGCACTGGTTGGACTGTAGCTAGGAAATTGATGAGAGATCTAACCTTTAAAAATGCGTCTTCTTTGTCTTATGAAAGATAGCCACCTATTCTTCCTCTGTCCTGTGAAGGCCAACCTTCACCCTCCGGCTTTGCAACATCATCATCCTCAGTGTGGCCTGGGAGCACGAAATAAACTTCCCTCTAGAGACTGTCAGTGTTTCTTGGTCATGGACACTGACAGTAAGTCATCAATCAGTTAAGTACAAAGCTGGAAATTAGCTGGGAAAATGAGGGAGAAAGATCCCCTCAAATATTTGTGCCTAAGCAGACAGAGATCCTGCTCAGCCAGGCTTAAATCCATTTGTGTTTAAGCAAACATTTGAGTGGCCACTGTCTGTTCACAGGGAAATGTGGAGAGAGGCTGTTCATCAGTGCTTGTACACGCACAAATCCACACTGCAGAAATGTTGTCTTACATATCAAGAGTTCTCTTATTATAGTGCAAGGATTCCATATCACCAGAGTTTTGTACCTCCTTGATGTTTCTCATAGGCAGCTCCTCTAAGCACTGACTCTTCCTGGCCCTTGCAGCAGCCAACTGACTCCAGTTCCCAGCAATTCACTCTTTTATAATACTGCTCTTGTTGGCTATAGGTGTGGCCTGTTAACATCAGGCCTGCTCCTAATCTTTAGTAATTAGTTCAGCTACAACTCTTTAGGTGATAAGGCTACAATCTATACCATTTTCATCTACCCTTACTGTATCCCCCTAAATGCCCCTTTTTCTTTTAATTAAAGAGTTGCAGCATTTCTGGAAGGACATATTCAAATAAACATCATGACACATTGATACATTTCACTTAGAACTAAGAGTTGTACAAGTGTTCAAGCAGCATATTATAGTACCAAAATATATATATTTCTAAATGTTAGTTCAGTTTTATAGCTTTTCTCAGTTTACAAAGTACTCCTATTTAACAAACACTAATAGCTGTAATTGATATATTTTGCCAATAGTTTAGTATCCAAATCCAGTTTCCCCAAATCCACAGGGCAATATAGTTTAGCCCTAAATCCACAGGTCATCCCAAATCCATAGGGCAATATAGTTTAGAATCTAAGTCGATTTTCTCCCAAATCACATCAGCATCACCATTTGTTCTCTTACATATCGAGAGTTCTCTTATCATTATAGTGCAAGGATTCCATATCACCAGAGTTTGGTACCTCCTTGATGTTTCTCATAGGCAGCTCCTCTAGGCACCGACTGTTCCTAACCCTTGCAGCAGCCAGCTGACTCCAGTTCCCAGCAATCCACTCTTTTATAACACTCTTCTTATTGGCTACAGCTGTGGCCTGTTAACATCAGGCCTGCTCCTAATCTTTAGTAATTGGCTCAGCTGCAACTCTTTAGGGGATAAGATTACATTCTACACCATCTTCATCTATCCATACTCTATCCCCCTACACAGGAATTAGTACCAACGTGTTTTAGCCTTCACTATGTGGGCAGGGGGTGTTTGGGAGAGTGTGAGGAAGCACAGAGAGACCAGGGAACAAAGCAGGCAACGCTCTCAGTCCAGACCCACGTGATGGATGCCTGGCAGTGGTGAGGAAGAGGAGGAATCCTTGAGAAGTGGTGAAGTCCTTGACCAGAATCAAGGTGCTTGTGGTCCTGAGCAGGAGCACAGGATGAGATGCCTGAGCAGGAGCTGGGAGGGTGCAGATGAGTAAAATTCTTTATGTGCACTGCCCCACTTCAGCTTTGACCTTAAAGATCACTGAGATGGAGTTGTTTGGTTGAGAGAGGGAGACACTGATAACTATTTAGTACATGGTTCAAAGCCTGACTCCTGTCTGGATGAAATGGACAGCGACCAGCCCTGCTGTCAAGAGATAAGTGTGGAAAGAGAATTGGGTATCTTGGCAAGATTTCTGCTGGAGCTGAATTCAAACTGCAAAGTAATTCATCACTTGCAACTCTTCAATCCTTATTACCCTCTTTGCTATCTTGAATCAAAATCCTCTGTCTTCTGGAGTTCAGTTCTTATTTTAACTGAGATGTTTTTCCTGAAGAGCAACTCTTCAATTTAGGGGCAGGCAATAAATTAATAAAGAGATAGGTATAAATCATCACTTGTGACTTGGAATAGCTCTGCAATTATTCGGGTCTATAAGGCTTAGCTAATGTTTCTAATGTAATATTCTGCCATGAGATTTAATTTGCCTCATATGAGTCATTTAGTAACATAAGCATGGATTTAGAACTGACAAATATCTATTAAACCAGTATGTCCAGGTACAATAGGGTGGATTTGTCCATCACTAGGTATTATGGCAACACTAAGCAGATGATTTTGGATAGATAGCCTCAACTGTAAACTCTATTTAATTACAGGGGTTTTTTTTCTCTTATTGTTATCTGTCTTCCATTGAGCCAAGTGCATCAAGAGCTCTCTCACATGAGATTTCTGGGCATAAACAACTAATTTACATTAAGTGGTTTTTTTAGTCATCTGCCTGTTACGTTCCCATCTGGATATAATTCCACACCATGGATTTGGCCCTTTTCTGTGGATTGGAAGTGGCTTGTTGTCACCCTGGGAGCTCATGACTCAGGTATAAGATACCACTGAGGTCACAAAAACCACAGAAGGTTATAGCAACAATTATCACACCTCCAGTTACTTAAATTGAATTGTCTGTGACGTTCCCAACACACCTCCATGTCCCGTTGTTTGAGTGTGCTAGAAATGATATTGCACTTTTCATAAGATAATGGCAATTAGCAGAACTGTGCTCGGTGGTTATTTTAGGCAGCATTGTCTCTGATGTGAGCCCTCAGTTTTTTTCTCAGCAGTTGTCATGGTGGACCTGAACATGATATTCTTCTTGGTCACAAGGTCCTTGACTATGAAAGTGGTTAAAACTGGCTCCAAAGTGACTTGTCATAAAAAAAACTCTTCCAAGCAATATCAGTGGGAAAGCACCTACTGGTTAAAGGGAGAAATGTAAACAGAATTGAAAAGCAAAAGCTAAGAGGGGAAGGTACTCAGTCAAGACCTGACACTCTCTGTGCCTGATCTGTGCTTTTCTTCACCACCTTTCTCTAGATAGGAAAAGGTGATGCACTTCTTGCTGCACCTGCATGTTACCCAGGGAGATAAAATTCCTCAATAAAAAATGAAAAGCGAGGCTGTACGCTTTCAGAGCTAAGCCTCATTTTTTAAATTCAAACTCCTCACATCTTCAGGCAAAATAGCATGCAGCATTTAATCTCCAGACTTCTTATTCCCATGTTTTGAATTAATATTAACCATGAACAATTCTACTGGAAGAAAAGACTGAACACCAGTGTTGCTGAATACACTCCTGGATGGGTAGAGGTTTCTGAAGAGCCTATCAGCATTTCCTTGTTTTATTGTGCCTCACTAGAGGAAACTCCCAAAAAATCAGATAAGCCTGGAACCATAGAGCCTTAAAATTCCCTTGTAATCTACCTTCCAGACTTAATTTCTCTCTGCCCTCTTTCTACTCCACTTTGGAATAAAACAGGGCTTTAATAAGTGTTGATTACAAAATGCCCTGATCCCATCCTGCTTAGATTGCATGAATGGCCTATTGCTGGACTGTTCCCAACTTGACCCTCGTTGTGCATCCAAATTCAATGATACAGCCATTCATCAGCTTGATTCTGGCAGTGTTATACATGCCCTCTGAAACATTATTTTTGGCAGGCTCTCAAAGCACGAGTGACTTCCAGCATACAAATCTCATTTGCTGCATCATCTCCTTCGTGATCCTTGATCAGCAGGAGTTCAGCACCTCGGCTGACTAGCACAGAGCCAAAAATAGTGTCTTTGTCAGTGCAAGTCTGAATAACCATGAATATGGAACCTCAGTGACAGCAGTTGGTGCATGCTCTGGGACTGCTTTTCTCCACCTGTGATCAAGGGAGCTGGTCAGCAGGAGGAAGGTGCCCTAAAAGCACTTGCATCTGGTCCCTAAATTAAGCAAATGTTGCAGTAAGTTAATTTGTCCCACCAAGGCCTGTCTGGAGATGGTAACTACAAAGAGCAGGCCCCTAAATCAGGGCCTTTTTTGTGGTTAGAAAAGCAGTAGTAATGACTGTGTGTAGTTTTTAAGCTCTGGAAAGTTTTAGAAGCATTTCTATTGTTTTTGATGGCCTGGAGTTCAACATTAGTTACCCCTGTGCTACCAATGGGGAAATGGCAGCACAGGACAGACCTGGGGATCTCCCTGACGCTCAGATTTTCTTCTTGGAGGATCAGTTTTCAGGCTTTTTCTAAGATTGCTGGATCTCACCTCTTTAACCTCTCAAAAGCTCCAGCAGAAAGCACAAGGTGCCCTGTGTGCAAGCTGTGAGTGTCCCTGAAGCAGCTCCTTGGGAAAGCACTAGGAAGCATTGGATTGCTGCAGTGCCTTATATAACCCAGCAATACCCACACCCCTGATCCCCCTGAAACTGCAGAAATGCTGTGGGGCTCTGCTCAAGTCCATCAAGGCACAAGAGACACCACTGCACCCCAAACACCCCTCTTCAGACACTCCTGCAGGGAAAAAGCTGGAGGAGCTGCCTGGACACTGGCAGTGTCCTTTACTCCCTTGGAGGGAAACCTCAGGACAAGAAGTGATTCAGCAGATGATGCAGTGCAGGAGTGATTTGCTTGGCAGAGACCCCACTGCAGGTCTAAAGCTGCTGTTCTACAGCACCTCTTCCACTGGAAATGAATAAAACCAAAACCTTTGCCTCCCACAGAAGGCAGATACTAAACAGGAAGCCACCTTAGGTGATATCCCAACCTAGCAAGTAGGAGTCAGCCTCCCTGGCTGTAGTTTTGGAATAAAACAGGGCTTTAATCAGTGTAGATTACAAAATGCCCTGATCCCATCCTGCTTAGATTGCATGAATGGCCTATGCTAGACTGTTCCCAACCTGGCCCTCGTTGTGCATCCAAATTCAATGATACAGCCATTCACCAGCTTGATTCTGGCAGTGTTATACATTGCCACCTGAGGTGATATCCCAGCCTAGCAAGCAGGAGTCAGCCTCCCACAGCTTTGTTCCTTCAGCCAGGCTGACTGGAGACCTTGTGCTCCTCAGTGCTCTGAGAGCTGAGCCCAGCCCTTGCCAGAGCAGCTCTTTGTGCCCTTTTAATGACACAAAAAACAAGCACTCACACTGCAAGTGTGATTCTTCACTGAGTTGTGCATATTTCATGCCAGTAAATAACTGCAGTAAAATCTATGTTCTAAGCCAGTAAAATCTATTTTGTGATGATGAGGGATCAGGCTCAGTAAAACGTATCCAGAAATTAAACAAGTAAAACAGAGCAAACAGCTCTGTCCTATCAAGGTGATTTATATCCTGTTAACCACAAGAAAAAAAAAAAAACAACCCAACATGCTCAAGAGACATCTGGAAATGAAAATTAACTAAAACCAGACTGATGACATAAACAAGAGAGAAATACAGCCTATCTGTGTAGCTGAGTCTGATGTATATCACAAACTAGATTGCTTGGGGTTTTTGTTTTTAAAAGAACACAACAAATCAGGGAGGAAGTTTTCCATTTAAAGCCATAACTTCTCAATTCAGACATTTGTGAGGGCATAAAAGACAGAAGCATGGAGGAAAAAAATCATCTGCTAAGAGTTCCACATGCATGTTGGTCCCAGAACTGATTGAATAGCAATAACCCTTATTTGAGAATCATTTTGGTTGCCAGAATTCACAAATAATATCATTTACAACCCGTTGTATGACCACCTTCAGATTTAATTGAATTAAAAAATACATATTAGCACATACACACAAAAATTTAGAAAAAATAGTTTTAATTTTAATTTTAATTTTAATTTTAATTTTAATTTAAGAAATAAACGTTGAGCAAGCACATGGTTTCCCTGTTGCAATATTGTCTTACACTAAGGGCATTTGCTCCTCATTGTGAAAAAATTTCTGGGTTTGGTGCATTTCCTCTAAATGTATGAGAAGGATGTACATGCCACATAGATGAAAAAAAATCTGGGCATGGTTTTCACCTCATTGCTGACCTTGACTATTCTCTTCCATACCTAGCTCTGAAATCTTCATCCAAACTGCAGTGGGATCTGCCATCTGTTTGATTCCCCTGCAGATCTGGGCAGAGCAGTTTTATGATCTGTTTCCATGTCTATTATAGAATCTTTATAAAGATGGCAAATGTTACCACTTAAAACACCAAGGAGATGTTGGCTTACTTTATTTTCAGTATTGGAAAAAAATATTTGGAAAAATATTGGAAAAAAAAAAAAAGCTTATTATGGAGCTTTCATTTGCTCATATTCCCCCCAAGACCCCACCAAAACAAACACTTGCTAAAATAATGGTAAACTCAGCAAAGCAGAAAGGTTCAGGTTTTGAACTATATACCATTAGATCTTAAACAGTACTGCCTGCCAAATCCAGAGTCCACATCATTTTCAAGCACAAGCAATTTTCAAATTTTCAAATACCAGGCTAGTTCTGCAATGCTGACAGACTAAAATGATCTCCTGCTTTACTTAGAAGTTGACCCAATTTGACAGAAAAATCTTCAGGAGAAAGCAAATGTAGAAGTTTTTATTTTATTTGCTACTACTTTACTGACTACAGCAAAGCCCTGAAGGTCAGTAATGTTATCCAGGCACTAAATGCCAAATCCTGCATCAAAACACATCCCAGAAAAGTGTGCCTGGTTCTTTTATTCCTGCATGGGAATGGGGAAGTCTTTCCTTATGGTACCCCTTCCTTGGTGAACCCAACCTGTGTCTTTATTGTCCTGCTCCTGCACAGAAATAACACAATGTCAGTAATTCATAAGGATCATAGAGGCCTTTGCTGTGCTTTGTGAAGTCACCAGAACCCAGTGAAAGGCAGTTTACAATCTAGCTTGGTGTGGAAACCCAGGGCACTGGGAATATTTCTGTGTCTGCTTTGGGGTGCCCTGACCCCCAGGGGAGCACTGACTTTGACCCTCACTCATGGAGAAAGTTTCCTAAACTCCAGAATAGATTGGAATCCAGAAAAGTGTGAAATAGATTATAGAGAGTAGTGTAGGTGTATCACTTGGTGAGAAATTTAGGTTTTGGGATTTTTAGTATGTTGTGGATGGAAGCAAGATGGAGAGCACAGGGCGTCATCTGTAGCCATGATATTTTCTGAAAAATCCTTTCCTTAGGACTTTTTCTCCTGAGAAGCCGAGAGGCCTCAGGAACAAAATGTAAACAATGGTTATCTGCTGCTCTGGAATGCAACAGGTGCATCTGTGATTGGTCTCATGTTATTGTTTCTAATTAATGGCCAATCACAGTCCAGCTGTCCAGACTGTCTCAGTCAGACACAAGCCTTTGTTATCATTCTTTTTCTATTCTTAGCCAGACTTCTGATGAAATCCTTTCTTCTATTCTTTTAGTATAGTTTTAATATAATATATAGCATAAAATAATAAATCAGCCTTCTGAAACATGGAGTCAGATCCTCATCTCTTCCCTCATCCTAAGACCCCTGTGAACACCATCACAATCATCCTGGGTTTCTTCTTCATGCTTCTTCTTCCTTCTTCTCCATGGGTTTGGGTGGCATTTTGTAATTGGGCAGAAAAGTCCCATTGCAGCTCTTTGAGATCAGTTATTGGGTTAAAAAGGAAATAATCCAGGTGTCAGTTCTTAATTGGATATTTTAGCTTTAAAAGACCTTGGAACAAGAGATTGTTGGCCATTTTTGTGGTGCTTTTCCAGTGCGCTGAGCCTGGTGTGGACAGCGTGCAAAACTCCAGATAAGATAACAATAAACAAGAACCTGAAGACCAAAAAAATCCAGTGTTTCTCTCTCTCCTGACACAAGACCACTCCAGGAGGGTCTTCCCTGACAGGGGAGCCCCCTGGGAGGGCCCAGCCAGAATCTCCAAAGTCAGGGAATTGGTGACAGTTTGGGTTTGTGTGCCTGGTGCAGTCCTTATAGCTCCTTATGGACATCATGGAACTGCCTCATGACAACCTCCCTAAGGGAGTCTGAGGGAGAAAAGATCCTGTGCAGGTCTGCAGGCTGGCCTGGGCTTGGAGAGGACTGCAAAGTGCAAGGTGGAAGGAGAACACTGTAATGGAAAAAGAGGACAGTCAGAGAGACTTCATTCCTAAAGCCTGCAGGTTCTCAGGCACCAAAGTGATGAGTAAGAGACTTGCTGAGCTCTTCTTCCCCACAGGGGACATTCCACACAAGTGTCACTGGGGCTGAGGGCAGGCTTTGTGTCCCTCATCCATGAGGCCAGCATGCCAGCAAGGAGATATGGGATGTTCTGGGGTTCTTGGGTCTGAAGCTCCAGGGAGAGCTGTACAATGTAGGGGGTTCTTCAGAGATTGTTTCCACAGGCTGTGGTTGTGGTGAGGTTTATGCAGCCCTGGTTTTATGTTCTCTTTTGCTGTATGAAATTGAGTATTGAATACAAGTGACATCATTAAAAATATTTCAAATTAGTCAATAAACTATTTATCTCAGTTCCTAATACAGGTATATTTCTGGGGGTCTGTCAAGAAAAAGAAGAAATTTTAACAAATACACACAATTTAGGACAAACATGGACATCCCAGATTTCAAAGGCAATAAATCAATAAAAATTTTATCAGCCGCCACTGTGCATCCTTAAAAAGGAAAGTCCTAGCTGATTCTCTGTTAGTTAAAAATCTCTGTATCTCCAGTCTGAGCCTGGATGAGGAGAGGGAGAGGGAGAGGGAGAGGAGAGGAGAGAGGAGGTACCTCAGTTATCCAGCAGTGCCCATAAGGAGGATGGGGGGAGCATGAAGCAAGATGTCCTGGTGCTTTCCCTGTGCACCTCCCTTTGCCCTGGGCTCCTCCTTTCACTCCTGCTGCTCCAGCACAGGGTGCTTTGCTCCCAGTGCCAGGGAGGCTTTGTGAACGAGCTGCTGCTCTGCTCCCAGTGCCAGGGAGGCTTTGTGAACGAGCTGCTGCTCTGCTCCCAGTGCCAGGGAGGCTTTGTGAACGAGCTGTGGGTGCTTCTTGCATTCCTTGACCTGAGTCCATCTCGGGTGGGTGGGCGGCCAGCTGGAGCACAGGCATGGCCACAGGCATGGCTGCAATGTGGCTGCAGCATGATCAGGAGAGTGCCCAGCCTAAAAGCTCCTCCAGAGAGAAGGGCAGCCCTTCCATTTCCACCAAGGCTTCCTTCTCACAGAGCTTTCCCAAAGGTTTGATGCAGGATGGGACACCTGCACCCCTCGCCTCAGCTGGCCCCAAGCAGTCCAGAGCCCAGGAGGAGCAGGAGGGTGTGCTCAGGGTCAGGGTCAGACAGGCTGTGCTTGGCAGACTGGCACAAATTGAGGCACAACAGTGCCTTAGAGGAGCAGAGCTCCTCACCCAATGGCTCAGGGAATTGCTGGATGGCTGTGGAGGAAAGGAGGCTGCTCATGAGGGAGCTGACAGGGACAAGCAGTGGGTGTCTCCAGGGAACAGATTGCTCCTCCAGAAGGAAGGGATGTGGGCACAAAGCAAGAAAATCCTGCACAAGGGAAGCAAAGCTGCTCTCATCCACCTCCCAGCTGAGCCAAGAAACAAGCAGGGTCTGAGTGAGCAGTTCTGCTCCATTCCCCAGCATCACAGGGAAGGAATCTGCTCCACAATGGGCAGCTGGGCCTCTGAGCTGGGGCCAGAGCTTTTGTGTGCTCATGTAAGAGATACCTGAATGCTACATGCAACAGGCTGTCCCTGAAAAACAAGAACTTTGCCTGCACTGGCACTGATGTGGGCACAGGATGTGCTCTAAGTATCAGTCCTGTTTCTTTGGTTGTTTTAAGATTTGTTGTCCCACACTTTACCTGTAATGAATTGTTTTTTAAATGGTATTGCTTGATACAGCATAATTCTATTCACTAAAACATGCGACAATTTTGTTGTCATTTTCTCTTCTCATCACTAGCAAATTGTTGTTAGATACTTGGCAGCTTTAAAAATCAATCATCTCATTTTTTGAAGATAAGAAGAGGAGCCATTGTTTAGAGGAGGAGAAGGAAAATTAGACATCATATAGAGAGAAAACACATTGGATCAAAATCCATGCAGTGCACCTCAAATTCCTTTCATTATGTATCTGATATGATTATCAAATGTACATGGTATGATTATATACTAATTTTACCTTGAGCATGGCTATTTACTAAAGAGCTCTTGGTGTTCCCATAGCCTCTGTGGTGCTTTTCACATTGGACTATCACACTCCACACCTTGACCTCCCTCAGCAGCACCCATGTTGCCCATGCTCCATCAGCTGTCTCACTCCTGAGCTTTCCCCATCCCACTGTCCATAAACTGAAGACATCCAGCATTCCCTTTCCAAGACTTAGGTTATGGTTTCCTTTCCTCTGGAACTTGGCCTTAGATGCATACAAGGAAAAGCAAGCCTCAGGGGAAAATGAAGTTATAGTAGAGGAAATGTATTTGAATATCTGTATAGAGGCTTTGCCCCGGAGGTCCCCGTTGCCCCTGATGGGCTGCAGCTGTGATGTCCTTAATTGGGCTGCAGCTGTGACCAATGAAGATGACTGGGATAAAAGGGGGTGGGTTGGCCAGTCAGGGAGAGCCTTGGAGGAGCCCTGAGCTGAGAGAGAACAGCATGCAGCAGAAGGAGTCAGTGCAGAGCTGCAGCCATGAGAATATGCCAAAGAGGTATGGACTTTAGAAATCTGAGAATATCATTATAGAACTCTAGAGAAATAGAACAACAACATGAAGTTTTCCCAAACCTGTTAGCAAGCTGGAGTGGTCTCTGCTGAAAGGATTTGAGCACTCTTATGGCTGACACAAAACAATCCAGAGTCTGCAGCTGGGGTGACAAGGGTAAGAGCACCCCAGGCAAGAGGTCCATGTGTCACCTGTGGCTGCTGTCAGAGCCAAGGTCCAGGGCCTGGCAGGTCCTTGCAGGTGCCAGGCTGACCAGAGTCTCACCCAGCCCAGAAAACACCACACAGTACTCAGCCAGACATTCCCACATAAACCAGGGGCCTGTGTCTGTCCCACTGGGGGATTGCTGCAGACAGAAAAGCTGGGATTTGCTCTCCTGCCCCTGTTTCTTATGCAAACTCTCACAGACCAGCCATGACAATGGGTAACTTCTGCCAGCACTGGAGAAGAGGCTGAGCTCTGCCTGCTTTTGCTTCAGGGCAGACAAAAGAGAAATCTAGTAGAAACAAATCATGGCACAGTCAAGAAAGGAGAAGGAGGCAAATAAAAACAGTACTGAATGCTTTGGTGTTCACAGTTTAACCCAGTGCAGCCCAACCACACTCCTTGACAGAAGCAAATAACAGGAAACCATGGAGGAGGGGGACCTTATAGGTATTTCTTGGCTCCTCACACTGATCCTTCTAGAAGAAGAAATTATCTAATTCCTCCCAAGATTATTGTAAATTATCTACTGACCTTAAGAAAATGTCCAGGTATTCCAGGGATACACAAGAGAGAATCTGGTGCTGTTACTCATAACTACAAAGTAAAGAAAAACCAGATAAAATACAGTGTGACAAAGTAATTTGAGTGACTTGGCAAATGTGCAGGGTTAATTGTCACTTTATTGCTATAGATGAAGATAATAAAATTGCATGCTCCATTCTTCTTGCTGTGTGTCAAAACTCCCATCATCTGGAGATGTAATAATGCTTCTCCTGAAATAACATAGACCTGTTCTTTGTGTGTTTATATGCTCTTTGTGTATTTTTCTGCTCTCTGACCTCTTATCTTTTCCAAGTCCTCCACCCACCCTCTGTAAATGCTGGTGATCTTAATTTATCCTGTTGTGGTAGTTATACTTAGTCACAAATGTATTTCTGTTCCATTCCCTTCAAGAGAACACTTCACAAAGCTTTGGAGTAACCAGGAAGGTCATCACAAGCCATGAGAAATACCTGCCTACAAAACAGCTGTAAACCTCCCTTTTCAATCAAGGCATTTTCTGAGAAATATGAAGAGTTATGAAAAGCTTATTTGTATCAAAGTTACTGATAAAAACCAGATATTACATGCCTGCTCTGAAGGGAAATGGGACATCTCTTTTTGGCCTAACATTAGAGCATGAACTGAGCGTGGTTCATAAGGCATGAGATGCTTCCTACAAAGCATCCTAAAGACCTTCTTAAAAGGTTTAAGAAAGTTTCCTAACATTGCTACTTCCTCTGCAAACAGGTACTGCTGCCCATCAGTGTCAGCACCACGATCTCAATATTTCAGAGCCACCCCATGAGCCCTTTATGTTGAATCAGTGCTGAATCTGAATTTCATCCTAACTCATATGTGTTGCCAAACTCTGAACCTGATGTCTGTGTGTGCTCCCTTATGCCTGTGCTGCAGGAGGCTGGGCCTTTCTTTCCAAGTTGTGGTAAGTGGAAATTCCTTGGTTGACTTTGTCAACACCACATTCATCTCCTTACAGGCTCTTTTCTGGCAATTCATTCTCTGGCACTGGTTTTGAAACCCCACATCTCTTCCTTGGGGACCTATAAAGCCTGAGGCATCTTTAGAAAACACACTCTGGGGCCTGGGCCTGGCAGCTTGGTCCCACTGATGCATCTGCCAAAAGCATGCAGCCACCAGCCATGTGACAAATGTGCCACCATCCATGTGACAAACTGGCTGCTCAGTGAGTGAGAGCTCTGCTTTTTTAGAGCTGAAGGATGCATGATGCAGAGGTGGCAGTGGGACCTGTACAGAGTTACCTGAACCGACCTGTGACCCCCTCAGTGCAGCAAAAGTATCAGACACTTGTTTTTCCTCCTGCTTCCTGCATTTTGCCACAAAATTTGTGGTTACTCTGCAATGGAGTGATGCAGGCTCTGGCAGCTGAGGACAGCCACTGGCAGGTCCCATGGAGATAGGGGGGATGGGAAAAGGACAAAAAACCCTCAAACCTCTGCTCTCCAGGGAGGATGAAGTGAGTGTGGATTATAAGCCTGAATGCCCAATAAATGATAGCAGAGGTTGCTGCCTTTACTTTTGACAGCACCACAGCAAATCTGTGAAAGGCCAGAATGGGCATGAAGAGAACAAAGCACCACATTTCTCACCTGCTGTAATTGCAGAAGAGTGTGAGACCTTTACATTTTTCCTCTACTACTCCCAGAAAGAAGTTATTTCCTCATCAAATAGCCAAGATCAGCTCCAGGTAAGGATGGAAGTCCTCATTTTCACTTTCAATGCTCTGCCACAGGATGCAGGACCCCCTTCTAGACTGATGCTTTGCAAACAGACTTAGTAAGACAGGATATTCCCTGTGCTTTATGAAGAAATATGAATTTACAGATTAAAGAAGAATCCCTGCAAACTGCCAGTGTTTTAAAGAAATATTTTTCAAATGACACAGTTAGGCAAAAATGTCCTGTTTTGAATAACTACAAAAATGTTCTCTCTGTGGGAAGATGTGAAGAGCAATTATGTTCCCAACTTTGCAAACGTGGATTACAGACCTGAAAATGTATTTTGCTTTAGAAAGGCTTGCTTTGATTTTGTTCAAGTAATACTTGAGAATCTGCCCTCCCAAATCTGCAAAACTACGATAAAAATATTTTTAAAAGGTAGATGTGTTTCCAAGCCACACATAAAGGCTAGCAATTGTTCAGTAATTCCATTTAAGCCTAAAATGTTTGATGGCTCGGTGCTCTTGTCATATTTTAATGGTATTTGCTGTAATCAGGCAGATTTTTGTTCAGCTCTGTTCAGACATTCTCATTTTTAATCCAAAATTTGCATCTACATCCAATAAAGTATATCCTCCTTGACTGCATGCCAAGAAGCAACTCAGTTCCTCCACAGACAGCCTGGTGAGAAGACTGTAGGCTCAGGTGGAGATATCATGAAGCCTCTGTTTCTCAGTCCTCAGGACATCATCCCCTCCGGGGCCTGACATTTGTGAAAAAAGGAGCTGTATTTCCTGGTGTGGGCTTTTCTTCTTGCACCTCTGTTTTCTCTCTGGTTCCCTGGTGCAAAATCCTATGAGCTTTAACAGCACTGTCAAGGGAGGCTTTGTAGGCACTCGTTCAGTTTAGATCCCCAGCACATCCTTCTGAGAAGACTCGGGGGATGTATCCCAAATTAGGCACAATGGGACAGAGTGACCTAAAATCACATGCTGTTGGCAGAAAATGGGAGTCTTTGTCAAAATCAGCATCTACCAAAATATCCATTCTGATTGATATTATAGTTTGTTTCATGCTTTCTTAAAAACACCTGAAGGGGAGGGGAAGTATAACCATAGCTACTGAAATAAATGGCTGCTGTCCCCTGGGCTGTGGCAGCAGCATTTATCTTTCTACAGCCCATGTGTGAGAGGAAGGAAGAGAATTCTCCAGCTTGGAGCTATTTTCTGTCAAAAATCTTAGTGTAATTTTTGTACAGTGAATATTTATAACTGTTGTTAGTGTCAATACAATTTTTTGCAGTTAGTGCACTTATTTACATTTTAATGGCCAAGCCAATAAAGATTTATGCACCTGTCATCTGAATTTTCCACAAAAGTGGTGATTGCTTAAAAAAACCCCAGTACCTCCTGCAGAATACTCCCTCTCCAATCATCTTTTAGATGCCTTCATTGTTTTGGGAAACAGTGGGCTTACAGCTCTAAAAGTCATAAGTTAAACCCAGCAAAATCCTGCATCAGTCTTCATGGCAAAACTTCTGCATATTACAAAAGCACTTGCGCAGGAACCATTTTTTTCTCACTCTGTTTTTCAAACACTGTCTCTTGAATGGCAAGGGCTGTTTAATCACTTTGATATGTCTCAGCTGCACAAACTACATTACTTTTGCAGCTTGAGGAGATTCGCTGTTTAGTGTTGACCTTGTTTTGATTTTAATGCAGTTAAAGGCATAATTCAGATCCCTGCTTTGTGTGCAGCCACACCACTCAGGAGGGACACACAGTGCTCCAGCATCCACTCCCATGCACACATAACCTCCTCCAAAATGTGAACTACAGAAAAAGCCCTGAAGGCATCCCCTCTGTGCCTGCCCACGGTCCTGGCACAGCAGCCAGGACATGTGTGCCCTCATTCTGGCCATGCTTCTCCTGGAGGCAGCCAGCCCACAAGCCTTTTTTATTCCCACACCGCTGCTTTGGTGCCAGGGCTCTGCAGGATCAGCTCCTTTTCCATGCCCAGACTAGCCCGGTTATTTCCCTGCGGTCCATCCCTCCTCGCTGGATTCCCCAGGGGTGGCTGCGGTGACAAGGAGGAGGGTCGGGCTCTCTCGGGAGCTGTGTGCCCTCTCCGGGCTCTGCTGTCACTCAGCTCTGCTCCAGCCGAAGCTGAGGGTCTCAAAGACATAGAAGTGTGAGGTTTCTGATCAGTATAGCTGGGGTTCAATGTCCAGAGTAGTTTTAGCATACAGTTCAGATTTGAGGCATAAAGCCGAGGCCAGGGGCCAGGCTCTTGTAAGGCACCGTCCGTAGGTCACAGCTCTTACAGTTCCACACAAGCACCTGCATAGAGCTGCAAAAGAGGCACGGCATAGGCCGAGAGCTGGAGGAGCCCCGGCCCCCAAATAGCTTCGGTGCAGAGCTCTTGCTCAGCCAGACTGCGTGGCTGTGACCAGAGCACCGTCAAACCTGCGCTATTTGCCCTTGCTGTGGTCCCCAGACCTTTGAAGCTTGCAGGAACACACATTTTAATCGTGACACTGAAGGATGTTTCCTCCCGTACGGGCAATTCCCTCCGCAGCTCCGACCGTGCAGCGCCTCCATCCCCAAACCCCTGAGCAGCCCAAGAGACGCCTCCGAGCATCTTCCCGACAAAACGGGGCGGCCGGGGGGTGTCCTTCACCTCATCTTTCAAAACCTCAACTCGCCCCGTCCCTGAGATGAATGTCACCCCCGCGGCCGCCCCCGGCAGGCGCTGCTGGAGCCCGTGCGCGGTGCCCGGAGCGGGGGTCCCCGGGCGGCAGCAGGAGGCGCGGTGAGCCCGGCCGCGGCAGCCGGGCGCTGAGCTCACCTCCCTCCGCCCCCCCGCTCCCTTCTCCCTCCCCCTTCCCTCCCTCCTCCTCCGCCTCCTCCCGCGCCCAGCCTGCAGCCGGGATCTCAGTATTATGGCATCGAGGAGAATGGAGACCAAACCCGTGATAACGTGTCTGAAAACCCTCCTCATCATCTACTCCTTCGTGTTCTGGGTGAGTGCGGCTCGGCGCGGCGCGGGCACACGGGCACCGCAGGGCACCGCAGGGCACGGCCCGGCACCCCCCGGCCCCACCTGCCCGGGGCGGGGGGCACCGGGGGCTCCGCAGCGCGGGGTGGCACCGCCGGGCGAGCGGGAACGGGGCATGTCCGCCGGATACAGATCTGCATGCACACACACACACACATATATATGAGCTCACACATATATATACACACACATTTCCATGTATAAAAAATGATGGCTTTTGCCTCCTCTCGCGGCGAGCACATCCCCCCGAGCCCCCGCGGGGGAAAGTTGCAGGGGTCTCCCTGAAAGCCTCCATAGCCTGCGCCTTCCCCGCCGCCCCCCTGGCCGCCAGGACCGTGTCCCCAGCCTCCAGGACCGTGTCCCCACAGCCGGACCGCGTCCCCAGCCTCCAGGACCGTGTCCCCACCGCATCCCCGTCCCTCCGGGCGATGCCGCCCGAGCCCCCCCGGTACCTGCGCGCAGCGGGGGCTGCCCGAGCCCCGGCCGCTGTACCCGCGTTTCGTAACCGGGCTCAGGCTCCCGCAAACCATTTTCCTGACCCAGATGCATTAATTGAGTTGCCGCGATTGCCTGACACGGCCCGGCCGTGTTTTTCAGGCCCCCTCCGGGGGCTGGAGGTTTTCGCAGCGCCCCGGCCTGTTAGTCAGCAGATCCCCGGCAGGAGCCGCGCATCGCGGCGGCGATCGGCAGGTTAAGGACCTTTCAGTGGCACACGGTGACAAGACACGCTAATGGCCCCGCTGTGTGCAGTTAGGGACCTGCTCCGCACACCATCGGCACAGCGCAGCGAGGCGCGTTTGTCACTTCCCAGCCGGGGGAGCTGGTTGTGCTCTCTCGGTTCGGTAGCTCTGCGCTGTGGAAAGTGTCTGTGAAACACACTGGCTCAAATCTTCATCTTTCTGCTTCAAAAGGCATTCTAAACAAAGAATTGCTTATTCATGGCAATAGCGTTTGACATTGTTAGAGTGAACATAGGACTTCAGCTGTTTCAACTTTAACTTCATAGGCTTTTCTTTTTTTTTTTTTTTAAAGCATAACCAAAACACATTTTTGTTTTTCCATACTCATGGCAGTACCTCGGTGTTATTGGTTCCCTCATACCTCGTACCCTCCCCCCCAATATTTAACATATCCCCCCCTCTTCCTTTTTTTAATAATCTTGGTGGCAGCAGAGGTGTCTGATGACTGAAATGGATAGGAAGCCAGAATTATCTGTTGGGGCTTTTGTTGGCAAGTAGATTCTTCACATTAGTCTCAAGGTGGCTAAGTTTATATACTTACCACAGTTTTAAGATTCATCCTTTCCAGTCCTCAGTTCTCAGCAGATCTGTAAAAAACCCCTCTTCATTCTGTGATGAGTGAGCAACTGCAGGAGCTCAGGCGAATTCATGGCATCTTTTAAAATTGTGTCTTTTTTTTTTTTTTTAAAGTGATCGTTGTATCTGCTGCAGCCCAAATAAACAGAGGGCTTAGATCAGCATGCCCGTTGAGCTAGCACATTTCACCAAATGGGAATCATTTAAAAAGAGAGAATTGTACCCTGAGCCAAGCAGCTGGCCGAGGGCATTTGTGCTGGAGGCTGTCAGGATGCCAGGCCAGGTTGACAGCTGGGACCTCGTGGGGTAAATGGCACAGCTGAGCTCAGGGTGGGCTCTGTCAGAACCCAGGAAACGGGCTCCAGCAACACAGCTGTGCTGCTGGGATGCTCTGCTGTGAATTCTTTCCCTCTGAGCTGTGGGTCAGGCTCCTGTGTCTCTGGATCTTCTCCAAGGGCATGGCCCACTCTTCCAGTTACTTAACATTTGATGGCTACCAGAGTCTCTGTTTGTCCTCTTCCCTGAGCCTGGAAAACGAGGAGGAAATCAATGGTTGGGGACAGAATCCTGCAGCCATGATCAAAGGAGAATGAAGAATCATGCTTGCTGTTGCATCTGGTTTCTCAAGGCACCGGCCAAGGGACATAGGCAGGTGTCAGTGGGAGAAGACAGCAAAGGATTTGGTAAAGGTCCAGAGCATTTGACAGCAGATTCTAAGTCTTTATCAGTTCTTCTGTGCTAAAATCTAATTCATATTTTTGTCCTCTTTCTGGGCTCTGAATCCATTTTTGTCCTCTTTCTGGGCTCTGAATCCATTTAGAATAAATTGGAGCAGGATGCCATGAGGAGAGCAAAAACATGGCATACTCTGGATGTCTGCTCATTTTGTTTTTTTCAGGCAAGTTTGAGAGCTGAGGGATGTATGGACTTCCCTCAACCCCACTCCATTATTTTCTGGGGTGATTTTTGTACTCTTAGAATCTGCTGGCTCCAGAGTCAGTGTAACTCAACTTGAGTCCTTGTGAATTCTCAGAGCTGAAAATATGGGAAGGATTCTATTGGAGGAACTATTTCAATTTTTTTTTTCTTGGACTGAGCTAAATACCAGAAGGAAACCATGCCAGCACCACAAATGGCTGGTTTGTAAATTTTTATTCTGACGGCTTTCCCACATTTTTTGGAGAGGTTGTAAGCTGATTTCTGAAGGAGAAAGCTCTGTGTTGCTTAGCTGCAGTTTGTGTGGGTTTTTTTTCTAGCTGTGGGAATGGAGCTGTGATACAGCACAGGGCAGAAACTCGTCCTGTGGCATGGTGGTGTGTGGTGGCAACCCTTTGCCTGGTGGGTCAGGTGGTTACAGCTGTGAGGCAGTGGGGAGAAGGTGCTTCTTTGCATCCAGTGAGCTGTTCTGAACCGTCATGAAGGACTCCTGTGTGGTTCACATTGTTTATAAAATAAGAAAGTCTGTGTACGCAGCATGTTCCCCCAACAAGTGCTTTTTTTGTCAGGCTTAAATATGAATTGCATTTGTATTTGTGGGACAGATGTGTATAGGTGAAGGCTTTTAGTATGAGCATTAAATGAGGCTGCACAGATTTCATGGGAGCTGTAGGACCGTAATGGGGAGACACAGTTCATTCAAATTTCATGCTGCGTAGCTTGTTCCTTTCCAAATAGGTTTTGTTTAACGTAACTTGTTATTTTGATAGCTTCTTCTCCTCCCCCTCACCATACTTCCCAACTTCTTTCTGTAAATGTATCAACATGGTAAAAAAAAAATTCCATAAACAGAGATAACAAGCTTTTTGTGTGCTCATATGTATTGTTATTCATAGAACACATTAAATGCCTAAGGTTACCGCTTTTGGTCCTTAAGGGATGTAGTAATAAAAATTCAACAGCCATTTTTTTCCTAATCAGAATTCTATACTGACTGCATCTGGTTTGGAACTAGCAGATTAAAAAAAAAAAGTTGATAAAAGCTCTGCTCTGCTTGTTAGCTATTTTTATTTTTTCCTTTTGGGTATCATAAAATGCTTGCATAGAAATCTGAGTTAGAGCCTGTCTTGTTTTTAAGAGAAAATGAATTTTGAATTAGAATTCTAAGTGAATTTTTTATAGGAGAGAGAAACCTTGAAGCACCCCTCAGTACCTTGTATTTGTCTAGTACTTAAGTAACCTTTGGTCTTAAAACATGTGTATAATTAATATTTCACTGTAGCCTTCTAAATATATTTTGTTACCAAATTAACTGCCTGCCTCAATGTGTTCTGGGAGGGAGCTTTAAGGGGGCATGCACTCATCCTTTAAAGTTATATGGCTGAGGAAAATGGGTTTTCTCTTCCATGCAAAGCTTGTTGTTGCCCCAAATAGGCACCGTAGCAAAGTGATTATTTTCTGATCCCAGGCCCTGTGAGACACTTGGCACCACATGAGTGCTTTGTGTGTGCTGTCCTGCTGGAATGGGGTTTTCTTGCTGTCAGTTAGTGTCATAAAAGCATGTGAGTAGAGTTCCCATTTAGATAACATTCCAAGGTGGGTCACTGATCTGAAGAGCATCTTCCAAAGTCTGTGGGGACTACACTAGGTTCTTAGAACTTGGCCTGTCTTTGGCTATGTGACAAAATCAGAGCTAAGGTACCTGCTTAGCTCTGTAGTGGTAGTTTGGTTTGCTGAGTGTTTGTTGCCTTGAAAATAGACCTGTGCCTGCTGGTGTGATCCCTTGGAAGTTAGCAGGGGCAGGAGAGAGGTGAGGCAGGTGAGTGTTGCTGGCTCTGAGGCCACAGCAGGGCTGTGATTTTAAAAAAGGTACAGTTCCTCTTCTTTAGCCAGTTCCTCTGGGAATGTGGTGTCACTGGTGGGGGTCAGGGGGTCTGGAGATGGCCCCATGAAGGGTGATGGGCTCAGTGCCCCTCTGGCATGGGAGGTGTGGGAAGTCCTGGTGAGTGCTTTGAAGTGCCTCCCCATTTTCATCTTCTCAGAATTCCCCCAAAAGGGGTCACTTGTGGGTGCTGGGAGTGGCTCTGCTGTTGGGACAGACAGCTGCCACTGTGGCAGGAGGGTGGAGGGGGCATTTCCCTGCCATTCCAGGGCTCACAGAGCTGTTTTCCAGGAAATGACTGAGACAAAGAGCGAGTGTGGCAGCCTGCTTGGGAACACAGATTTATGGCTCAACTCCTGACCCGTCCTCAAATGCAGCCATCTGAGCTCTGCATTACAATGTGGGATTAAATTTGTGTGTCCCTTTGAGTTACTAGTGGTATTACTCATCTCCCCTATATATGTCCAGCTGGGTTGCTGAAATAACTGGTTTTCTCCCCAAATCTTCTTTCCAGTGTTTCTGCATTGGTTCCTGCATGTTTCCGGTCTTTTTAATACCTCTTACCATGCCTGTATTTCTTTTCTTTTAATTCTTTTAAAATATATGTTAGCAGATGGTTTTAGAGGAAATATTTTGGGAAATTTTTAGCTTTCCCATGTGGCTTAGATTGCTCAATCTCTTGGTGGTTCCATTTGATTGCAAAGTCAACATTGCTATACTTTTAGAAAGTGTTATTACTCATATGTAGTTACCTGAAATCCCAAAAAACCCCAAGCTCTCAAAAATGCCCGGTATCCCCCCATCATGACAGATTTGAAGTGCTCCATTGTTCAGCACAAACCTCATGCAGTTGCCTCCTGAAGTCAGTTGTTCCCTGTTCTCATAATGATATACATGTAAGATTAAAGATAATGGTGTTTTCTAGTAAGCATAGCCCAAGGTGAATTCTGTTGGCTAAATAAATAACTGGATTTTTAAAAACAACAACAAAAAAGGCTAGATGGTGTTTGAAACCATAACTCCAGTCAGCTTTGTAAATTCCTTCTTGGGACGTGTACACAGCTTGGCTCAGTTTAGTGGGGTTTTGATTGGGATTTTTCACGTTCTGAAAATTGTGTGGTTTTGGTACAAATTAGCATTTTACACCTCATTTAATGGAATAATTGATTTTGCTGTTGGCTAAATCCTCCTTCTTTCCTGTTTGTGGAGCTGTGCTTGCATCTCAGCAAGTGCCACCCCTTGACCTTGGAGTTTGCATCAGGACCGTTCTGTGGCTTGAGGACGGTGACATTTTCACATTAATGGGTTGGTTTGGACTGGTGAAGGGCATAGTGGGGGACTTGGAAGTTGTTTCAGCTCTGTTTGGGAAGGCACAGGATGCATTCATAACCCAGCAGAGGCAGGAACCCTTTTTTTCCACAAGGAAGGGCAGGAGGCTGTGGGGGAGTGCCACTGTTTGTGTAGTAAACATTTGGCTGTTTAGTGTTCCCTCCTGCTCTGAGCAACCTGTTGTGTGCTAAACAGGGTAAATATAAATTCTAGGGAAAGGTGCTGGGGAGGCCTTGTTAGCACTTTTCCATGAAAACAGCAGTAGAGTCCTTGGATGCTGCCTCATTCCAGCCTTGCTTGTCAAGGAAACGGAGGCAATTATCGTAGGTAAACCAAGGGAATTTAAAATGGATCCAATAATCTGATTTTATCTCTGATTCTGTGACTATTTATCAATTCCCTGTGCTGTCAGGGAGGGAAATTAGGTTACCTGGTACTGTTAGTTGTCTCCATCTCCGGATTTTTATCATCATTTCTTCTGTTGGTGCAACTGTCCTACAAATTTACGTGCCATTGAGTTAATAGATGAGTATCTAGAAAGGCTCTTTGTGCATGTGAGCTTGCAGAAGCATCTCCTTCAATCTTTCACATGCTGTTTAAACCCAGTGATGCTTGTTAGAGAGATGCTGGCTTTGCTGTAGTGCTGAGTCCCTTCTGCAGCCACCAAATTTGCACTTTTCAGCCCTGCTGATCTCAGTGCCTTGCAAACCTCGGGACTGAATCTTTAAAATAAAATACAGGACTCAGAAGTGACTGTGGGCAGCAGATGACAGACATTGTGCAGCCATTTTTATTTTGCATGATGTTACTTCTTTAGGCTCATTTCTATTAA
Source organism: Agelaius phoeniceus (assembly GCF_051311805.1). Classification (NCBI taxonomy): domain Eukaryota; kingdom Metazoa; phylum Chordata; class Aves; order Passeriformes; family Icteridae; genus Agelaius; species Agelaius phoeniceus. Next base: position 8,890,698 of record NC_135266.1, on the reverse strand, counting down.
TTAGCATTTAATCATCTCTCAGAGATGAGAGATGGGCAGAGCAGGCTTCTTTCCATCTTAGCTCTCTCTCATGGTGGTGGGCAGATGGTTGAAATGTTCTGTCTCTATCACAGTTCTGGGTTAGCAGAGGGAAGCATTTGAATTTCCCTTGCACTAAAGGGACTCTGAAGCATGGCACACTTGTGTCTTACTGGATTATCATTACTTCATAGCTGAGCTGGTTCTTTGAGCTCTGGGAGGAGGACACAGGATTTTTAGGAGCTACTGTAATGAAAGAGTGGAAGTTAATGTTGTTAATATCAATTTTGCTGTAATTTCCACGTAGTGTTTTGCAAGATGTTTTCCAGATGTGCTTTTTTCATCTCTGTGTTTCTGGGGACAATACTAAAATCTTTACAAGAAGCAAGCAAACCCCCTTCCCTCTCTGTTTCTTGCTTTTCCCATCTCCCTAAATTGCTGTAATGAGTTCAGTTGGTGGCTGGCCACAGTGTGATGCTGGCAGTGACCCTCTCCCAAAAACCAGGCAGGATTCACCACATTCACCAACAGCCTGGGCTGAGCAGAAGGTTGAAATTTTGCCATCATTTATTATTGGGAGATATTTGCTGAGAGCTTTGTGGGAAGGTTGGATTTGGTTTGGGCTGAGTGTGGATTTGGATGGATCAAACTGAATTTTTTTTTGTTGTTAACATATTCAAAGAGAGTCTTTTTCAAGAGTTTAATTGCTAGGAGAATGTGATGGGGTGAGTAATGACGTGATGGACTTAATCTGCAGAAGCCTCTGGATCTTGGGAGCAGAGCTAAGGAAAAGGGTGGCATGCTTGTAAGGTTCTGCAGAGAAATCAGAGAGGAGAAAAGAGAGTGAAACCCTGTAAATATCATAGGAAGAGGAGCACTTACATTTCCCTTTAAAGTGGGAAGAGAAGGAAGCCCCTGCTGTCTGACCCACATAACCACTCAGTGCCTTAATGCCTCTGAACAGAAAGGATCAGCTCAGACCTGCTGCTGCCACGGGATTGGAGCTGCCAGGGAAGCTGACAAGTTCCTCAGGCTCTTGTTCCTGACTGGATTATGGGCACTGCTTCAGAGAATGCAGGAACAGGAACAGCAAATTGCACCAGCAAAGCTCATCTGCAGCTCAGCACACAGGAAACTCTGCCTGCAAGGACCTGAGTACATCTCCTGCAGCTGAGGATTCAGCTAGGCCATGCTGATTTCGTCATTTGATAAGTTTTGAAAACATTTGTCATTTGGATGGAGTTTCTCATGGGTTGGCCTCCATCTGGAAGCAACTTTGAAGTGTTTGGAGAATTCCTTTCAGTAGTTTTTGGCAAAAGAATATGAAAAATTGCTCATTTTTGTATGTTTCTGAAAGTAAATGGGAGCTATATCAAAACCTGACATTTTTGATGGAGGTAGTCTTCTCAATTATATAAACTTAGTGATTTGGGAAATTCTAGGAAAAAAAAGAATTTTTCAAATAAATGAGAATTTCCTGAATGTGCCAGGTAGCACTGAAATTCTTTTTTAATTTTTTTGTATCTGGACTTGAAACTGAGGCCAGTTTGTGGCATCACAGGTTGTGTCATGGCATCAGTGTGGCATCAGTCCAGTTGGGCAGCACCAAGGCTTCAAAAGTTGTGTCTGGGGCTTGGAGCCCAGCCACAGGTGAAAGTCTGTGGCAGAGATGGGGACCTGGGGTCTGCAGGCCCCTGTAGCCTGCAAGGATTTACACCTGGATATCCACCTGGAGTGGGATGTTTGTCCATGCTTGAAGATAATACAAAGGTGCATGGCAGTGTGCAGCTTGCTTGGACTGTAAAGATACTCTGCTGTGACCTCAGCCAAAGAAAAGGTGGAGGACATTGTAAACAGATTATGGAAACACATCCAAGTCAATCCCAAAAGCTATTTGAGGAGAATTGCTGCAGATTTCCAGCAACGGAGAGCCCATGAATTTTGTTGTCTTCCCTAATAGTTTCCTGCCCAAAACATTTTTATTACAACTTGCTGTGGCCTCCCCTGCATTAAAAGACAGTCAACACACCAGAGATGTGTCACACAAGTTGTGCCTTTCATTCTTGGAGAATAGGTTAAGATAGAAGAGAAGGCACTTTCCAGGTATGCATTAACAGAAGAGATAGAAACTCAATCCTCCTGTTTCACTTCAATAGTACTTAACATCTAACTGGCTCTAATTAGGCTTGGAATGGGAAGATAATTAAGAGCATGTCTGTTTCCCTTTGAAAACAAAGAAAGGAAACAAATGCAGATAGGTTACCCTCAGTACCTTGATGGCTGCATCTTATGGCTGGGTTCATTTTCACTGGTGCAGCTGCCCTGTGCTGGATGTAGCATTTATTGCTCTGTGGTGTGCACTGACTGCAGACTGAGCATGATTCAATTTACCTGCAAAATAATGTCTTAGAGGAAATAAGCAGCTGATATTATTGCATGTCTTTGAGAATTTTTTTTTTTCAAATTTCCTCTGTTTTCAGGTCAGTGATGCTATGCCAGAGCTCCTTTCTTTGTTTAGCTGAATCTTTGAGTTAGTTAAAGCTGATCCAGTGTGCAGTTGCTTGTAAATGTTGAGGTCAGCTTGAGTGCCACCTGGAACTGAGTTCCTCTTTCCAGTATACTTCAGGAAAACTGCTGAGTTAAATTGAGTGGGTTCAAATAATCTAGAGGCTTAAATTGATCTCTCTTGTCCCTGAATAACCTATAGGCCATCTGTGCATCACCTTCAGGGTTTGGTTTTTATTCTGTGCAAGTGTGAACTAAAACCTCCTGAAGAAAGAACCAGAACCTCAAGATGTTGGAGAGCTGAGTTTCAGAAATGTTTCCCTCTTATTTCCTGGATCATACAAGCCAGCCCTGGGTATATTCCTTGATTCCTGTTCTCACAAAACAGGAGCTGATGCAAAGGGATTGAATCAAGATTTTCCAACAGAAGGTCACACCATTTAAAAATAAAAAAAATGTAGTTCACAGAGATGACCTTACAGGTTTATTTCTGTCGTGGCAGCTTGGACTGGGGACACATAAGAGCCTTTCTAGGAGGCAGTGTGACCTTGCTGCAGTTACTGAATATGTGCAGGATGTCTGGGCAGCTTTCAGAGCACCTGTGCAAAACTCTCACTGACAGGATGGGGCAACTGCTGGTTTTGCCCATGGCCTTGTGGATAAATAGTTCCTTATGGAAAAATAACCACTCCTTTCTAAACCTTTCCCTGTTGGTCTCCAAAGTGATGCTTTTATTGGGCATCCTCCCAGCATGGAAAGGGCAGCTCAGTGCCCTCTGTGCCTGCTCAGCACTGACCTCATCCCCCCTCAGCTGTGTTTAGTGGCATTCTCACCAGAGAGATGTGCAAGGCAGGGCCACTGGTCCTTGTCCCATCCAAGGTGGTCCCTGCCACAGCCAGGGGACAGCCAGCAGCCTCCTGGCCAGCACAGGAGCACTGCCAGGCAGGTGTGGGTGGGCTCTGTACTCACCAGTGCAATTACAAACTGCAGGAGATGTGCAGGACCAGCCAGTGTGGTCATAAACAGTATTTCATCCAGAACTTGTGTAATTTTCAACAGAAACCAGCAACAAAAATAAAGCCTCCCACTCCCAGGACTTCTGTGTTTTGTAAGCAGCAGCTTTGTGACAAGATGGTTGTGCTCAATATAGGTATGTTTGTGGTAGAGAGAATTTTCAGCTCATGGAATTATCAGAATGATATGGAAAATTTGCCTGAGTTTCTGTGAGCTGGCATGATAGGCATGTAATACTCTTTAACACAAAACAAACTTGGTCCCTGTTGTACAGAAACCTGAGCATGCTGCACCATAGCTATTTTTTAACAGAAGTATCAGATTGAACATGTTCCCTTCCCTCCTGCTCACTGACCTCAAATTGCTGGGGGACCAGACAGGATTAATCCCTGTGCCATGAAGACTATCCAGTATTAAAGCAAGGAGCTTGGTTGTTTCCTAGAGCAATGCAATCCCCAAATGATAAAGAATATAACTGAACCACAACCACTTAGTTGATTTCTACCCTTAATTTCACCTAATTTCCAGTGTCATAGCAGGTATTAGACCAAAATTAATTCCTATTTTTTCCAGCACTATTGAATATGAAAAATATTTAAGAGTGAAGACCTCTAAATCTGAAGGATATAGAGAAGAATTTCATGCTAAGTTTTAGCTCTTAGGCAATCAATCAAGTTATTAATGATATAAGAATAAGAGCCACCTCATCAGTGAGGAGCAAACAATTACCCAGTTTTTCTTCTGGTACCATTAACCAGCTTATCAGTTGTTTACCAAGCTCAAGTCTGTGTGGCACTAAAATTTCCCTTTTGGAAACATATTTGCTCTACATCATATGTTAGTGCAATACTGGTAAGCAAAAGAATATGGAATAAAAATACATTTCAAGAAGAATTACATCAGCTCTGGTTGATGGGCACATGTGGGTGGACTCAGCTTGGTCCATATGAAAGGTGTAAAATATCTTACAACATCATCTTTCTCTGCTTAAATTCAGTGGGAAACAAACATGACCAAACTGTCTTATGCAGCCAGGCAATGGTTTTTGAAACTCACCTGTGCTTAATATTCATGTTCAGTGAAACAGGCAGTTACTCTGGCTTGGATTCCTCAGAATTCCCACAGACATGTGTGTGCATGGGAGGGTTTATCATTCGTGTGCTGGATATCTCAGCAGGATAAACCTTCTTCCCCTTCCTCTGCCAAGTTAAATTCTCCCTCTGGTCTCTAGACTCCCTTTGGTTACCCTGTGATTTTGCAGCACAGCATCATTTCACAAGAAGATGTGTGATCCTCTGGTGTGGTGATGTCACTGAATTTAGATGGACCCTAAAATTGTGTTTAAAATTTCGCAGCTTCTATGAAAACAAAACCTAAACTAAGAGAATACAAGAGCAAAAGAGTTATCTCTGTGTGGATGAGATGGAGTAGTGTGTGACCACCTGAGTCAGCTGGTGGATGAATAAATGCTGAGTATTATGGCTGGCATCAGAGGGCATGGCAGAGTGCATGTTATTTGGATTAAATTCAGGAAAAAACTGGACCCTGGCTGCACCCTGTTTGTTGATAAGATGGGATTTTTTAAATGTTGATAGCTGTATGTTATATTTTCTCTATTCTTGAGAAGCATTGTGCAATTACTTAGAGCAACACTAAACCTTTGGATTTATTTACCAGTGGTAATACCTAGAAAATAGTAGTTGGTATGTCCATTTGATAAGACAGAGCCACTGCTACAAGTCAGGCAATATGTCTAGGATGTGGCCCAGCTGTGAGTTGGTTATTTTAAGTCCCTAACTATAATAATTACTATGTTGTAGCATTCACTTTGACATATTACTTCAATTGCAGGAGTAGAAAGATGAAATAATAATTAGGGTCACCTGATGTTGCTTGTAGAGTATGGGAATGCTTCTGAGAAGTTTAATGAATTCTCCTTGTGAAGACAGATTATGATGGAGCAGCTGGCTGTATCTGAGCTATGAAATTCATACACCATGATGCTTCTTTATTCTGAAGCTGCATAGACAATGCTCTGAAAAAACCTTTTAAGCTGCCCAGCATCTTGGGAGAGGGAGTGGAGCTGCTGCTGCATGAGAGTAACCCCAAGGTGAGTGGGCTTCCACAGCTGGGAATTATCCATGCAACTTTCCTGACTTCACAGGAAAACCCTTTTGTGGGGAAAAAAAAAAATTCCTGCCATGCAGGGCATAGGTGGGGGATAGTTTTTCTTCAGGGAAAGAGCTGCACATTTCTGTAGATGGATATCCACCTTTATTTTGGAAGATATTTGACTGGGCCACAAGCATGTTGACACAGCTCCCCATGGAGAGGAGACTTGGTGTACCTGCTTAAGAATGTCCTCCTCCTCTTGGTGCTGAGTGATCTCTGATCTCCATGCTGTGTTCCAAGGGTGGCAGGCAGGATCAGCTTTTAGTGGTGACCTCCAGAACAGGGTGGTTTGTTTGCTTTTACCCTGCTGTGGACATGAAGACCCAGAGGAAGATTTTGCTAATGTGGAGTTCTGGTTAAAGACCAGTATGCAGAATTTTGTCATTTGTGGGTTCTGCCAGGTCTTGTGAGTGGGATTGTCAAGTGCTTCTAGGAACTGGACTGACTTACTGGCTCAAGAAGGGTTTCTCTCTAGTTTACTCATGCAGTGGATATTTTGACAGCTACAAAGAGTTCTTAGCAGTTTTGTTTGAGAAATTGTAATCAGGTGGCTAAAAAGAGCACTCTGTGTGGGGATGCAGCTCTCAGGACTCTGCTTTAGCACAGGGAGGGACCCTAGCACCTACAGGGGCAGAGGCTGTGCTGGGAAGGACAGTGAGAGCTTTCCAAGCTGTCATTTAAGGCTAGAACATGTTCTAAGGAAAAGGGTATCAGGTAACTTACTGCTTGGAGGAAACTTTTAATTTGGAGATTTCTTCAAGTAGAAGGGAGTTTGTTCATGCTGAGAGCCTATTCTGTAGCTTGTGCTTTCTCCCACACCCCTTTCTGGAAGAAATTAATGCTGGCTGCTCTTGGTTTTGTGTCAGAGTTAAATTAAGGCTTTTCACTAGCCTGGATTAAGGTGTATTTTGGTGTTTGGTGGGTGTAGGCGGTGACAACTCATGGAAAGATGTGATCATTCATCCTAGCATGCATCTTGCATCTGAGTGGGTGAATGACAGGCTGGTTTTCTTCTGATGGCCCTGTGCATTTCTATCCAAAACCCCTGTAATGCCCAGCTGGTCAGGCTGGGAGCAGAGCAGAATGCCTTAAAACAGTCACTGTTTTGTTCTTGCCCTCTCCTATGGCTTGGGGAACAAGAGGGCAAAGGGCTCAGCAGGGACTCAGCAGAAGGTAATTAATTTCTCTGGCATTCCTGGACCATGCTGCTTTCAGGCAGAGAGAATTTTCAGGTTAGCCACAGCATGATTTCTGTTTCCCACTTCTCCTTCCCCCTGAGTGGGTATCATGTAGGGACAGAGATTGCTCTGTGGCTTAGCTCATGCTTTTGTTTTCTTTTATCGCCTTATGTGGTGCAGTTTAAATTACACTTTTCAAATGGTAAATTGCTTGGGAAAGACTTCTTAATGCCAGTTCTCCTGGCAGTTTATTTCATACTTTTCATGCAAGTTGTACCAATCAGTGTCTGGTGGGGCTGCCTGCTAAGCAGGACCAGATGGCCCATGCTAGTGAGGACAGGAAGGATCACAGGGGTAGGAGCCAGTGTTATCTAAATATGTGTTTTGGATTGCATCATGAATGCTTCCCAGGAGGAAGCACAGCTGGCACTGGAATTGCAGAGATCTGATTTTTGGTATTCTCTATTTGCAGTCTTGGCATATGTGAAAATCAAGTTCATGTTGGGCCAGATCAATAATATTGAAATTCTTCTTGGATAAAATCAGTTTGCTTGCTAGTTTTCTTTCTGTCTTTTTGCTTATCCTGTAATCAAATGTACTGTGTGATAGAAAATACACAGAAGAGAGCAGCCAGGTCCATGATGTAATCTTGCTTCCATGTGTGCTCTACCACAGGATGGCCTGAAAATGGAGTAACCAATACATAACTGCAGGAAGAAAACCAGAATTAATCATAGGTGGTTTGACCACTATTTCCCCCTCTGGCACTAAAATACTTGAGTACCCTGCTAGGCAAAGGGCCAAAGAGGAGAGGGGGATGTGTCAGAAAGTGGCTGCCTTGCAGAGCTCATGTTCTGGGCAAATTTCTTTTTCTTCCTAATGCTGGGCTGGCAGCATCCCCTATGCTTTGACCTGGTTTTCATCTGTAGCAGTGGGCACATCTCCAAGGGGGCAGGGAAAAAGCATGAATGAAGAAAGCTGTGATCTTAAACACAGTCTGTGGAGGCCAAATTTGATTCTGCTAAGGCTTAGCCACAGCCACCTTTGCTTTGTGTAATGTATTATATTGGATGTTTGTCCAGGTGCCAGCAGGAAAAGGCCAAGAGATCCCAGACATGGCCACGTGATTGAGATTTGGCACATCAGGCCTTTCAGAGGGCTCTTGGAGTATGTACTGGTACCTGTCTTCTCTTGAGACTAAGACACAACATGAATAAAAATGTGAGAAACTTCTTACTGAAAAATTCACTATCAGAAAGTTATGGGAAATTCATTACTTTGTGATTTTTTTGGGATTTTTGGGGGGGGTGGTTGGTTTTTTTAGTTTTTTGTTGTTGTTGTTGGTTGGTTTTTTGGGGTTTTTTGTTGGTTTTTTGGTTGGGTTTTTTTGTTTTTTTGTTTTTTTTTTGGTTGGTTGGTTGGGTTTTTTGTTTGTCTTCGTTGGGGTTTTTTTTGTTTTTTTGGGGGTTTTTTTGGTTTTTTTGGGTTTTTTTTGTTCGGGTTTTTTTTTGTTGTTGTTTTTTGCTGTCCTATAAACTTTTAGTTTAGAAGATAACATTTCATTTGGTTCTGACATTTAAATCCTTTCCCTTCCCCTGCATGGACAGAGGCTGAGCAGTCCTTGCTTTGTGTAAGGCACCAAGAGCTTGTGTCAGTCCTGGGATGGTGTAAGCACAGAACCACAGAATGGTTTGGGTTGCAAGGAACCTGAAAGATCCTGTGCTTCCAATTCCCTGCCAAGGGCAGGGATGCCACCTGCCACACCAGATTGCTCAAAACTCCACCCAGCCCTGGCCTTGAACTCTGCCAGGGCTGGGGCGGCCACATTCTCTGGGCAAATTCTTCCAGTGCCTCACCACCCTCTGCCTTCTATTCTCACCAGCAGAATAATAACCTGTGGTAGATAAAACACATTACAACTGCCCAGAGAATGATGTGGAAGATAACCTAAGGCAGTCCTGTCAGGATGTGCCCTTATCCTTGGGCAGCTGAGCAAGGGGAAGACCCTTCTTGTCAGCCTGGCCTGGAAGGATTTGTCTCACAACTTCCCTTATGAATTTTGCACTTTCCTAGTGCTACATCACTGTGTTTACCATGGTTCCTGCTGCCTTGGTGTGTGTCTTTTGAGCATAAGCAGAAAATGCTGGCAATGTGTCAGGAAAAAATCCATGAGGAATGCCTCTAAAATGCCCTGGGAGGGAAGAGGAAACCGAGTAAGGTGGTGACAATTCCTGCTCTCCCCCTGGCCCATGTACACCAACTTGCTTGGGTTTAGGGTAAAGCCAGATTCTGCATTCACTTAAAAGCTTTTTCACCAACAACTTTGTGTGTGGAGAGAGGACTAGAAACACATGGCTGGTCACTCAAGGGAAGGAAAGGTAAGTTTATCCCCACTTTCTCCAGGAGACATGGAATATATGGAATATATGGCTGTGCAGAATGGTCAAATGCATTTCCCCTTGATGGAGGTGGCAGCTGGGTATTCCCTGGTTCTCCTGTTCCCTGTTAGCTCTGGAGTGGAGTCCCATGGCATTCCTCCTGGAGAACAGCAAAGGAGGGAGCACCTGCTTTTAGATACAAGCTGCTGAAGGGATCAAAGTATTTACTGATAACTCTCCCTTGCACTTCCCTCCCTTAATCTCTGCTCTTGAGAAATAGCTCATTAATTTGTTAGTGGCTTGATGAGAAAGGAGGGGGTGGAAAGCCACTAAAAATGGCCTTGGTCCAGGTCAGGTCTCTCTGTAGCAGGAGGAACCTGCTCTTTCCCACCTTGTTCCAGTGGGGAGATGAGGAGCTGGATGGTGAGGAAGGTCCTTCCCCTGTTATTCCACAGACTGGTTTGGGCTGCTATATATAACATTTCTTCTTGGTGGACATGACAAGCTACCAAAGAAATGATGTAAGGGCTGTAGAACTTACACATATTCCAAAGTTAACTGCCACATTCCTCCCAAAACTTCACACCGGAGTTTAAATGTGGAACTTTCCTCTCCTTTTCAAAGATCTGTGTGTATATCACAAGTAACAGGCAAAAAGATCTTTATCATAATACTTTGACCTGATAAATCAGTCTTGCAGACAGATAGAAGTTGGCAGGTTCCTTTTGAATGGGTTTGGCAGGCACTGCTGGAGGAAAAGGCAGTTCAGCACCTCCTTAGGAAGGAGAATATCCTTGTCATAACACCATCCATTGCTGGCCTTGTCTCTGACTCACAGCAACAATGAAACATCAGTTTTTTACCTGACTTTGAAACTGGCAAGAAAACCACAGGAGGACTGTAAAATGGAAGTGTTTGTACTTGGTTCCTGTTGTAGGAAGATGTGGATTTTCACTTTACATATTTCAAATTGGTCAGAGGAAGTGAGGAGGCCTGTAGAGACAGGAGATTTTATTATGCTTTTTGTTACATCAAACAATATGTGAAAGATGATTCATACAGAAAAGTTGGAAGAATTTAGGTAACTTAATCTGATGATGTAGATATTTGAACAAAGAAAAACTCTAGCATTGTTTGTTTTGGAACTCTCTTTATGAAGGGACATAGTTGCTCACAAATATCCCACTACTGAAGTTTTTATAGGTCTTTGATCCTGACATAGCTGCCAGTGTTCCTACATGTTCCTACAGCACACCTGGTTGTATTTTTGAGGCTCCCAGCTTTAGGAGTAGAAGACAAATGGTGAACACTTTGTCTTGAAACACTTAATGATAAAATGGTACTTGTGTAAATGCCTGACCTAAATACTAACACCAGGAATAATGTTCAACATCCTGGATGGAATCCCAAAGTTCAGAGCTCACTCTGCTTCTGATGCTTCCAGCAGAAGCACTTTTTCAATACTTCTCTCTGGCTAACCAGCAGATTCCCTCTGATTTTATGACCTGCTCCACAGGGAATGCCTCATCCTAAACAACATGAGCTCTTGCACTTCCCCTTTTCCTTTTTTTAAAAAAAAAACCTGATGAAATCATCTCTCTCTCTCTTTTTGTTATTCCCTCCCTCCTCCCCCCAGTTTAAAGGTTTACCTTATGTTTTTGGGTTGGTTCAGAAAAACTTGCCTCCCCCTTTGAGCTCTCTCTATCTAAAGCTCTTCCCAGCTTGTCAGAAGTCCAGATGCTGGGACTTTTAGGCTGTGGTACAGTCTGGGGATCCAAGCCCTCACTTGCAGGCTGTTTTTCCTGTGCTTTTGTCCTTGTTCAGCATTTTGGGAGGGATCTGCCTCTTGGGAATTGCTAAAACAAGAGAAGGGGCTGCTGCACTGCAGTGGCAAGGGATCCAGCTGTGGGGCATGGAGGGTTTACATCAGTGCTGAGGAGCACAACCACACTAAACCATCCTGTGCCAGCTGTATCTGGGATTTTAATGCCCTCCCAATGAGGCTGCAGTTATTTACTGTGAGTGCTCAGTGTGGCAGACTGCCCTGCCCTCACCAGCACCTGTGCCCTGAGCAGCATTGCACACCCTGCACACCCTCCTGCTGTGCCCTTCAGCTGTGCTGGTTTGAGCTTTTTCCTATCTCCAGCAGTGTGCAGGGAAAAAAAGAAGAAAAAAAAAAGGAAAAAAGGCTGCATTGCATTTTAAAAAAGGAGGGGAAGGAGTGAGGAGAGGTGAAAAAATAGAAAATAAAGGTCTGCAGGAGCACACACTTTTAAAACAGAAAATAAAAGGGAGGTGCAGAAGCGTACACCCTGGTGCACTGTGTGCTGACACAGGGGGGAATGGCATCAGCTGAGGCACCAGCACACCCAGAGCTGTCAGCAGTGCAAACTGGGCTGCACCCCTGACACCTCTGTGCATGCTGGGGCCTCACCCCTCATGTGCTGCACACCTAACCCCCCTGGACAGCACAGTCTCCTGTGCAGAGCTGAGTGAGCTCTCACTCGCTGTGGGGTTGTTGGCAGCAGCACCCAGGTATCCCCAGGGGTGCTGCTGTGGGCAGGCTGCCTGTGGTATGGCTCACACTGTGCTTGAGTGGTGTCCAAGTGCCTGCCCCTGTGCCCAGGCAGGGCAAAGCTCATTTTGGAAACAGGTGGAGTCCAGGGCTGCCCTGTGTGCTCCTGTGCTGTCCTCCAGCAGCAGGCAGTGAATGCTGCTGGCCTCGGGGTGCCAGGGGGCTCTGGGGGCAGCACCCCTTGCTTACCCCCAGAGCAAGGCTGCATTGGGCATCCCTGCCCCTCAACCCCCAATGCATTGCCAGAGTTTCTCTAAGGCAATAATAGCATGGAATGCCTTTGGGGTAGGAATTCCTCCTGTCTTTCCTTTGGGCTTTTCTTCCTTCACCTGCCAGGAGTGAGGGTGGGTGCTGCTGCTGGTGGCTGCCTGTTTCCAGCTGTGTGAAATGTGGCTGTGCAAGGATGCCAAAGCAGAAAAGGTGGGCTAACAGAAAGAGAGAGAAGGAAGTGTGGAGAAGTATGGAGAAGGAAGGCAGAAGTTAATGGAGAAGGGCAAAGGGAAACAGGTATTTGAGGCAACCAACCAGTCAGTTGTTGGCCAGTACAATAAGTAAATGGCCAGGCAGAATAAATCAGGGAGGTGAAAGAGGAGATAAGGCTGGCCTGGCATTCTGGTTTATGGCCCTGTTCAATGCTTTCTGGGACATTTCACTTCTGTATCACTGGGTTTGGTGCTTCACTGTGGGGCCTATTCATGCCCCTCTCTGCTCCCTGTGCCTCTGAGTGAGGAGCTGCTGCCCCACTGACCCCACTCTTTGGTGGGGGGAGGCAAAGGGGAAATGGTGTGGGAGCAGGATAGTTTGGGAGATCTGTGCATCTCAGGGGTTGTGTTGGGATAGAAGGACCCTGGGAAATGGGTAGGGGAGGACATCCCTGTGCTTCTTTTCAACTTGCCATCATGGCATAAAACCCCTTTATCTGCAGGTTAGTCTCTGCAGCAGCACCAGAGGGGCTGGTGGGAGGGAAGGCAGCGTGGCACTGACAGCAGGGAGGGAAACTTCCAGTTGTGTGGGTGCAAAACTCCCTCATCAGTCCCTTCCCCAAACAGCTTTGTCGTGTTGTCCCTCTTGGTGGCATCACGATTCACAGAGTTTTCACCAACAAACCAGCGGTGCCAATGGCATTGGCCATGAACGTTGTCACTACAAGGACACCTGTGCCTTGAATCCAGCCCCACGCCTTTGGAAATGCCTGTGAGACTGCATTTTAAAGCTTTTTGTGCAGGAAAAAGGAGTGCATATCAAGGGTACTTGGGAGACATCTCTGGCTGGAAGAACTTCTGTCACCTTCTGGGGGACTTGTCACAAAGCCAGCTACAGCAACATCTTTGTCATCAGGCTGAGGACGGGGCACATTGCTGTTAATGAGAGTGAGCACTGAACCCCCCAAGGAGCCAAGCCCTTCACTGGCTGCACCCCATGTGTCTGTCCCATGTGCTGGAGGTGTTTGTGCAGTGGGGCTGGGCCTTCAGTGCAATCCTAAAGCCAAGGGGTTCCACATGCCCAGTGAGCTGTGCAGGACAGCAAGCTTCAAGGGTCTTACTTTCCATTCCTGTCAAAATTCCATTTTCTCCCACTTCCTTTTCTTCTATTGAATGAAAAAGCCAGTATCACTAATGATCCTATTTTTAAATGTAAGTTTCAGAAATTCATGAGCTGCCCGGGTGGGACAGAGCATCTCTTTTGTTTACAAGTGCAAATCATTTGATCTTTGCCAGACCATGCATGTTGTGGAGTTCCTTAAAGAGACTTTTCTGGTGACATTAAAGGACAGAATATGTCGAGACACCCAGCAATAGTGAAGTTGAGCTTATGGTGGGCAAGTCTGTTCTGAGAAAAGAGGACTTCTTCAGAGCATTTGTACTAATGAACTTTCTTTGTGCTCTGCTTGTTTGTCTGCTTTGTTCTCTTAAACGATGATGCATTTCTGGATAATTTCCTCTGCTGGTGAGCTACCCCCATCAAGTTGAAAGTTGTCTATTTTTAAAATGCCAGCTGCCTCTCGGATAAAAAAGCCAGTGCTGATGTACCCTTGCTTGCAATGCATTATTCAAAGTCCTTTTTAGACTCTCTCAAATAAAGAGCTTCATTAATATTTCAGCGGTCGCTGTGATTCTCTCCAAGGGGGCTCCATTCCTTTTTCTCACTTGACACCCCTGTCTTTCTCTGTGCAGTGAAGATGATTGGATTTCCAGTTACCTTTGGTAGAGTGAACTCATCGTTTTCTGCAGGAAGTGGATCTTAAAAGAAAATCTGACCTTGAGATTGGTGCTAAGCAGATACCTGGCATACCCAGGGTCTTATCACAGCCCTCAGCAATGGGAGAGGTTTGGGAGTGGAGGGGCTGTTTTGTGCACCAAACTGTTGTGCACCATCATTCTGATCATTCCAGCTGGCTTTGCTAGCTGAGATGGGAGGTAGGGAGGGGGATTGGAAAAGGAGAATCACAACAGGTTGGATTTCTAGGCATAAAGATTTGCTTAATGAGGTTTTCTTATGGAAATATTAACTGCATTTGTACTGATTTCAAAACAACACTAAGGGTTATTTTCTTTTTTTCTTGCTGTTAGGTACAGAACCTGTAGCTAAAGCTGAGGTTTTGAGAAAGAACACAGTGATTTCCACACTTGAGGTACTGGTGGAAAATCAGTAGCAGGCAGGTCTGGGAAAAGTGGGTTTAGCTCTAAAGAAGAAAGGCTGAGACAAAAAGTATCAACCATTCTGAACTCACTGCAATATGAGCAGTTTTCCTAATTTATAGGGTTCTTACATCTTTCCTTATGATGCCACAAATAAAGATTCCTTTGGCTTGATTGTGCATGACAGGTTTTGGTGCTGGGAGATGGAGATCAAGTGATACAGAGCTGCATAGTAATTTTAAGAGGTAGTTTCTCAATACATCAAGCAATTAAGTGTCTGGAGAGAAGACAAGCATTCAAAACTGCTGCTCAGCCATGAAACAAGAGCAGGAGAGAGAGAATGGCTGCTAAAAATCATTGCTGCATCCCCTGAGTGCACAAGAGCTGCAGGCTGGGGTCTCCCCTGTGAGTGGAGGAAGGGCTGATGAAGAGGTAGAGCTGAGTAGGGTGGAGACCATCAGTCATCAAAGAAATTAAACAGCCACAAGCATAGAGGGGATTCACACTGTGGATACCTGGACATTGTGTTGGCTGCCTACAGCATGCCTGGTTTGCATGTCAGGCAGCTCTTGCACTGTCAGGCCTCTCGTCAGGACACTGTGCAAGGGGAATCCTGTGGCTTTGCTTGCAAAATACTAAAAATGCTGTGAGCTGCAGTTGCTGAGCATCCAGAAACTTAAATTCTGCTTTGCTGTTGAAGAAAATGACTATGACCAGGCTGGTTAAGAATAGCTTGATGTTTCTGCCCTGAATCAGCAGTAAAGTGATATTCTGGACAAGAAATAAGTCTTCAGTTCGGGGGGGTTTTGTGTTTGGGTTTTTTTCTGTGGGTGGTGCTGTGCTTCAAAATATGGTCTGTGTTTAGCTACCTTATTCAGTATGAAATTGAATTTCCTTTAGTTTCATGAGGTGAATGTTAGTATCTAAAAGCTGCAATTCTGCTTTCCCAAAATGTGCAGAAGTGTTTCTTGTTCATTTAGGACCCAAATAACAGCTGCTGTTCCCAGAAAATAAAGATTCCCCCCCCCCCCCCCAGACACACTTCACTGGAATCATTCATGACTTTTCTGGTGTAATTTCCTTAACATTTTTTAAAGGATCTTGGCTCACAGGCTGTTCAGAAGATACAGGAGAGCACATTTCAGGGTGCCAGAGGGATGGAGGGGATGCCAAAGCAACACTGGAATATTTTGACTGAAATGTTGTGTCTTGCTGGGAAAGGGCTGAGGACGGGGCCTATTGGCAGCGATTCGCCATCGGTGTGTGGTTCATGGTTACTTTCCCATCTTTGCTTGTACATCTGAAATGATTTTAAATTGCCACAGATAATTCTGGGCAGAATTATCCAGATCTGGGCAGCACAAAGAATACCTCCTTGTTCTTGTGCCCATTAGTCTAATGGGAGTGAGGAGTGAAACTCTTTGCCAGGCTTTGCAAATGTACCTCTGGGCCTATTTATTTGGTGTCCTGTGGAGTCTTTACCTTCCATGGGTGTCTTCTGCTGATGCAGGGAGAGCTCTCTACCATGGATGGGGCTGTTGGAGTCCACCCCGGCAGCAGCTCCGGGGGCAGCCAGGGTGAGCAGAGCCACTATGGGGCCAGGCAGGTTTGTGTTCTGTCCCTGTGTGCTGTGTCCCTGTTTGCTGTGTCCCTGTGTGCTGTGTGTGCTGTGTCACTGTGTCCCATATCACTGTGTCCCATGTCCCTGTGTGTCCTGTCCCTGTGTGCTGTGTCCCTGTGTGTGTGCCGTGTCCCGTATGCCATGTCCCGTGTCTCGTGTGCTGTGTCCTGTGTGCCACGTCCCTGTGTGCCGTGTCCCTGTATCCTGATTCAGGGCAAATTTTGGAGAGGACCCCCAAAGGGGCTCTTCTAGGAAAAGAGATTCAATTGGCAAGATTCAATGGGCAATTTCTCCCTCCCCCCAGCTGGTCCGGGAGAAAATACCTCCTTGGAGAAAAGTGGAAAAAACCTGTTTATTAAACAATAAAACCTAAACACTATGAAACAATAAAACCCCTTGCTGCTCCAAAAGAGATGACAAACTCAGAAAGTCCCTCCATGGGCTGCAGCTGAGCTCACTCAGTCTCTGCTCAGTCCCTCTGGTGCTGGAAATGCCGCGGCCCAGGCCCGGCCTGGTGGGCCACAGGTGGAGCTGCTGGTGCTCTGCTGGGTGTTCAGGCCAGAGCAGGTTAAACAGGGCAAAGAAAAGGGAAAAAAAACCCCACAGTCCAGGGAACTTCTTTGCCTCAGCTAGCTAAACTAACTAAAACAAAGGGGAGCTCTGTCCTGCTGTCTGTCCATCCGCAGACAACACAGTCAGGAGCAGGATTGTGGAGGAGTGAGTGCAGTGTCTGAAAACAAACTGCAGCTTCTCCTCTCCTCCCTTCACTCTCTGGAACAAGTCTGAAAGGTGCAAAACTTATTATTCAGCATAAACAGAATGAGACTATTGGGGCTAAAAGCATCATATAGTCAGCCTAGGACACCCTGTCACCACGCCCGCAGCGGATCATCCCGTCATGCGCTCCTGGGCTGACCTTAATCCTCCTAATGCGGGATCGCCCTCCCGGAGAGGGACAATAACAACCCCAGTGTCCCTGCTGGTGGTAACAGGGTAATAGAGGGACAATAACAACCCCAGAGGGACAATAACAACTCCAAAGGGACAATAACAACCCCAGTGTCCCCTCCGGTGGTAACAGGGTAAGAGAGTTACAATAACAGCCCCGGTGTCCCCGCTGGTGGTAACAGGGCAAGAGAGGGACAATAAACAACCCCAGAGGGACAATAAACAACCCCAGAGGGACAATAACCAACCCCGGTGTCCCCGCCGGTGGTAACAGGGCAAGAGAGGGACAATAAACAACCCCAGAGGGACAATAACCAACCCTGGTGTCCCTGACGGTGGTTATTCCGTAAGCAATCCCACAGCTCCCACAGGGGAGGAAGCGTTCGCAGGGCACTGAGATGCAGAGGATGGAAAGAGTGCCCTGGGGAAAACCAGGAGAGATGGGATTGCTTCCTCTGTTCCCTGTTGCTGTGTTGTAATATGGCAATGCTTAATGTGAGCAAAAAAGATGTTTTAAGCAAGTAATGAACGAATATATTCTACTAAAATTATAAAACGCAAAGTAGTTAATAATAGTAGTTAATAAACCTTTGTAGTGACGTGGTTACAAAGGTTTCTTTTTAGTTGGACTGAGAGGGGGGATTGTGGGAATCCTCAAAATCAGAGGGTTTTGGGAAAGCTGCAAAAAGCAGGCCTCAGAGACAGCAGAACTGTGGTTAGAGCTAAGCAGTAGCCATGAGATAGGTCAATAGAAAAGTTAGAAGTAGAAAGTGAAGACAAACAGAACAATAGTCTGTGTATTAACACTTCAATAGAATGAGTCCCTAAGCTAAAGAAAAGTATAGCAAGATATTATGAAGTTCTAAGCTTAGTAGTGGAGCTCTGTGTATTGTATCTTAAGGCTTACAAGCAGGTATTGTATTCAAAATAAGCAAACGTTTTAACCAAAGGTACCTGTGCTTATAGTGGTTGGATAGAGCTACTGTCAATGTGCTTTTACTTTGTGTCATTGGCCAAAAGACTTTTAAAGTAAGTTGTAACATAAAGTCCTTTGTCTGCTGCTGGGGATGTGAGCTGATGGCATCTTCCCATTGTCATAACCATGTAATGAGACTGATGCTGGAAAATAAAACAGCTCAAGGCACATTCCCAGCAGTCCTGTCCTGTCTGTGATTTGTACATGGACCCCCAGCCAGCACTACCTACTGTGTGTCCATCAGGGCTTCTGCAATTAGCACTGCCTGCTGGGAAGTTCCATCTTCTAAGGTTGCTTTTCCTGGCCAAGACACCTTTTCCCCCTTCCAACAGGGCTCCCCCAAGTACCTGGACTGGCTGCTGTTTGCTCTTTTAAATCTCTGGAGATCTCTGCTTCTTTTCCCTGTCCCAGGAAGGGGGGAAGAATCTCTTCCCTTTGTGTCCTGGCCCTGCTACCACTGCCTTTCCTTCAGCAAACTGTTAATTACAATTAAATGCCTGTTACAGGCCCTGTATAAGTAATAGGTGACTTGCTTCTGCAAGGGCTGCAGAAGGGTCCCAGCCCAGGGGACCTGTCTGAATGGTGTCTGGAGCTGATGCTCCCATCTGGTTGTTAAACACTGACACTCATTATTTTACCCAAATGGTGGCTGCTGGAGAAATTTGGGCCGTTGTGTTCAAGGACTGACTGATGTGAGAGCAGATGCTCAAAGACAAAAATGGGTCCTTGGGCCTGCCTGACCTTGCAGATGGCTTATCTTGGGAAACAGGAGCCAAATCTCTCGCAAAAGCCCTTTACATTTGCTAATGGTAAATCTTTTTTCCAGTGTGGGAAGCAAGGGCTGTGTGCAGGAGTGGGGAAACGACAGTGACAAAAAAGGAGAGCAGGAGTCCAAATTGGGCAGGTTTTTAATCCAGTGTCTTAGGGGATCAAGTTAGCACATAAAAATGCCTTTTTATAGCTTCAGCCACTTCTTTTAGTTGTGTGTTTTCTGGAAATGTGCTACAACAATCAGTATCAGCTCTGGTTAACTCCACACACCATCCAAATTTGAAAGGTTGAAATTTTCATGAAGGGACAAAGGTTTTAGGACTCTTATGGTGACATACATGGTTCTATCTTTTTCCTGTCCATTTTCCTCTCCTTCTTCCGAGCCAGTTCAGAAAAAGGTCTCCAGGAATTTTTTTTCTGAGTCCCCCTCCCAATAGGAAGAAGACTTTCTGCAAGCCTCCTGACTCCTATTTGCTCAGAGAGAGAACAGGGGATTTAGTCAGAAAAGCTGGTGTGGTTGGAGGGCAGCCAAGCAAACAGACACTCACACAATCAGTGCTGCTGATAGAGTGAGACTCTGCTAGAAGTGACTCAGAGGAATTGGCTAATACGTCCTGCAGCCACAAAGTAGTGCTCAGAGCAGAGTGTTGTTGTCAGCAGAACGGCTGGTGGTGCAGTAGGTAAACTTGTTTTTAATGGAAACTGGGAGGTAAGGCTTGGAAAAATGTCAGGGGCAGCCTTGTAGGTAGAAATTGAATGCTGTATTCTTGGATGTTTGCAGGACTGTAATGATTATTTAAGAGAGTAGAAAGTTAATTTGTTAATTAAATGTTCTGTCATTCTGCTCCTCAGTGACAGCTTCTCTGAGTCACCACTTATCAGTCCAGCTTTCCTTCCTACAAGTGTCACAAGCTTCAATTTTTACCACAGCTTGATCTGCATGTACTGAAAACTGCACTCTGCTCATTTAGACCTGTGCAAATATAAATGTTGCCTGTAGTGTACCCAGTGTGGTTAAAATTACCTCTTTTGTGGGAGACATGTCAAAATTGGCTTGGATTTTGTTCTGGGAACAGCTGCTGGTGGCACTGTAGAAACACTGGGTTTTACCAGTGGGTTTTACCAATGGACAAGCAGAAAAGGAGAGTGTTGGCAGGGTTTGGTGGCTCTTTGGGAGCACCAGAGAGCCCAACCACTGCAGTGTGAAAGCAGAGAAATGGCACATCACAAGTGCCTGTGGTGCAGTGTCTACAATTCCTTCTGGTTTTTGCATCCTTGCCCTGGAGTTGGGGGTTTTGCCAGGCATCAGTGCAGTCCCACGCAGCTGCAGCCTCTTCACAGCCAAGTTTTCAGTGGAGATCCCAGCAGGGAAAGCTTATGTGAGGCTCAAAAATGTAACTCAGAGCAATGAGAAAATCCATGGAGCATCTGTCATGCTGCCTCTTGCCTGGACAAATGTCTGGGTTTTAATCTCTTTGGGAGGATGTCTGTTTGGAGCTGAGCTCTCCCAGCTCTGGGGTGCTTTTGGGAGGGATCTCTGGCTCAAAGTTGCTCCTTGCTGGTGCAGCAGACCAGAAAGGAGGCTTTTTGCTCCTGAAACTGCACGAGCCAAGAGGATTTTGCAGAAGGATGCTGAGCAGAGCCTCCCCTTCCACTGGCCAGTGGGAGCTGGGCACCTCACTGCCCTCCAAAGATGCCATCACCACTGCCAGAATGCTCCTGCTTTGCTGCTCTCAGCAGCTCATGGCCTCTTGCAAAAGCAGAATCCTGCTTGTTTGCCTCTCTGGCATTAGGGGAGGTGCTGGTTAATGCTGATTTACAGCCCCTGCAAGAGCAGCAGCAAAAGAGGGCACATCATTTTGCTGTGTTTGTGCATAGCTACCTCAGTCAAAGGCTCACAGGCTGAAAGTTTCTTCCAGACAAGAAAGTGAATCTCCTGTCCTGCAGGCTTCTCAGTAATGCCTCCAAGGGCACATTTCACTGGGACAAAATGGCTCTTTGTGATAAGTACAGTGACAGTGCTATTACCACACACTAAATTAGGTCTTGGGTCTGAAATGAAGCTATTTGGACTTTTAAACATTGTTAATAGGAGAGATTCAAAGGCTCTTTCCCTCTTTGCTTTTTCTGCTATTTTCCCCCTCATCTTTGCTTTTACATCTGAAATGATTTAAAATTGCCACAGATGGACCTTCTGGGCAGAATTATCCAGATCTGGGCAGCACAAAGAATACCTCCTTGTTCTTGTGCCCATTAGTCTAATGGGAGTGAGGAGTGAAACTCTTTGCCAGGCTTTGCAAATGTACCTCTGGGCCTATTTATTTTGTGTCCTGTGGAGTCTTTACCTTCCATGGGTGTCTTCTGCTGATGCAGGGACAGCTCTCTGGCCACCTGAGGTCTTGTGTGTTCAGACCTGGGCTGGGGAAGCCACTGTGCCTTGCAGAGTCACCAAACCAAGTGTGCAGCCAAGGCCTCCTGAAGGAGCTGTGTTGCAATTTCTTCTCTGCCCACCATGCCCAGAATGAGCCAGCTGGGATGCTGGGGGAGGCTGATTTTCTGTGGATGAATCCTGGGTTTTATGGTCATTTCTTTGCTCCCACCCTTCTCTGGAAGCGTGACTGCTGCTGATTCCCAGTGTGCACAGGCCATTCTCTAGAGCTTTATTGCCCTCACTTTATGCTTGCTGAAATGTGGATCTTGATGAGATTTGCTTAAGTACTAGTACCCAAAGCACTAAAATATTCAATTCTTCTTAAAATAATGTTTGAATCATTTAAATAAAGCAGAAAATAACTTCTCTAGAAGACCTATAGGTTAAACAGATGAGAAATCCAAAAGTACAGCTAAGGAGAAGGAAAAAATCAGTTGTTCTGGTTTTCCTTCTTTTGTAGGAAATTGCTTCATTTTGCAAAAGCTGAATTGTTTGCTAGCAATTCCTGGTGACCTAGAGAGCCTCAGACAGTGACTGTGGCACTGCTGATGTCTCTGTGTTTTGCTGGTTTTCAGGAGAACCCCTGAATGCACCAGGTGATTGTCTCAAGACATGGAGCTCCTCCATGGAGAGGACACAGCAGTGCTCCTGCACGGGCTCTTGCCCCCAGCATTCAGTGTTTTTGGGAAAATGTGGCTCCTTGGTTGTGGTGAGAGGAGGACTGACTGCCTTAGGAAGCTGCTCAAGTGTCCAGTTGGAAAGTACAATTTACTGTCAGTGCACTTCTCTGCAAAACCATCGTCCCTGGCAAGATTTGTCCTTAAATGACTGGTGCCATTAACTTTAATGGATTGCATAATCAAGCTCTCACATTATCCTACCCCACACTGTGTTTTAGCTTGCTTCTCATCCTTCTGCAAGCCTGTGAAGAGAGGTGTGTGCTGGATGACACAGATGCAAGTGTGCACGCTCCACTCCTCTTGGCCACTTGGACACCTAAGAATCAAGGATGGCAGGATTGTTAATGTATCCTAGACAACCTCTGGAAGCATGTTTGACACTAGAAGTAATGTCAGGGTTCCTATTTCTGTTCTCAGGCACTGTCAGCATCAGTAAGAAACAAGGGTTGAGACCAGTAAAGGATTTGTGAGATGTGCACCCAGCACTGGGGAATAATGGGAGCACTGGCCTTGGTCCAGGAGAAATGTGACCCAGTAAACTCCTTAAAAGACAATTCAATCACCCTCTTTATTATTATGCTGGAGCATACAGGCTGTGCACAGGATGAATGGCATTTTCATAACTGCTGCCAAAGGAAACATTTTCTGTGCTGTGTAAAGTGATTTTCTCTACTTTGGAGTCTGGGCTGGCAGCAGAGGAGGGCTGCTCCTCACCTCCTCACAGGGGTGGGTGGTAATGGTGCACTTTGAACTGGACCCTTCACCAGTGATTTAATTCCATCAAGCTCAAGCACAGCTTCATTGCTCTGTACCTTTGTAGAGGAATCCACTCTCTGTCTGTAGTCATAGAGATCGGGAGCGAAATAATAGAGAGAAAAAAGTTCTGTTTGAAGAAAAACAGCACAGCCCATGGATATCTGGATGGGAACAGCAGTGTTGCTGCTTGGCTGGAGATGCCCAGGCACCTGAGAGCTGTGGCTGCTCTTGGAGGAGGGCTGGAGCATAGAGCTCCTGCAGGCTCCTTCCCAAAAAAGTCCTCAATAATATCAGAAATAGCACAGTGTCTCCAGGTGGGTTTTTTTATGCCTCTAGCCTTTTCTCTAGCCTTTGCCCTTCCCTGTGGTTTATTGCTTTCCCAAAATAGGTTTCCTGGGAAAAAAATTTTCCACTAGATTCACTCTGAAGTCAGAGTAACAAGCTGTTTATTTATTTAATTGGTTTTATGTTCCTACCAATAAATTAATCTTCTCTGTGTTTGATTTTTGAGCAAGCAAAGCTAAAAGAAGGGGCAGTGCATACCAGAGATGTGGGGTTCTCTTTTTCATGTTTTATCAGCTCTTTCTTTAAATAAAAAGCTTAATTAAGCCTGTGTTTCTCATTAGAGTCTGTGTAAATGTAGCACCTAAGGAACGTGATCTGGGCTTGAGAGCAGTTTGCTGTTCCTGTGCAGCTCATCATTTTCTATATAAGAGCAATTCCTGCCTATAATAATTTTGCTATCCCAGTGTATTTATCTTTTGCATCTTCATACATGACTCTTGGAGGTTCTCCTGGTGTTCTGACAGCCTGAGCTTCCCCAGCACTCAGACTGTTTATTTCTCACAAGTTTCTGAAACTGCATTCGATTTTTTTTTCTTATTTTTTGAATCTCCTTTTTTTTTTATGCATCATAAGCCACAGTGCTCACAGTTGTGTGTACAACCCATCTGCACACAGAACAAGAATGAAATATGCAGGGTTCATTAGTCAGATGTGGTGAATGGCTTGAAATGTTTAATTAAAGAAAAAACACAAAAGGCCCAGTGAATCAGATGCTCACAGAGTAATAGAGGTGGGGGAAAAAACTTTGTGAATTATCTGCTCTTTAAATATAGATTCTCTCATTTGCTCACAGTTCATTCCCACCCATGTTTTTTGCAAGGATGATCAATCAGTAAAATATATGACATCCTCAACTTTTTATTTCTTATGGAAATTTTGCTATGCTAATTCTTTTGCTTTGATGTTTTGCTTTCTTTTGTCCTAAATCTATTTTAAAGCTCAGCATTGCTGGATTCTACAATGTACCTTTGTTTAAGAATATAATGCCCATATATTTCCTAGCAATGCCATGGTCGTTTTGTCTTAGAACTGAAGCTTTGGAAAAGTCTCTTCTTCCCACTTAGGATGAGTCTATTCCCACTTAATTCTTATGAACTAGCTTGCGAAACCAAACTGGTGACATCCTTGCTAATCAGCCTTTGCAAGATAAAAAAAACACCAAAAACATCAACAACAACAAAAAACACAACAAAAATGAACAAAACAAACAAACAAAAACAAAACAAACAAAAAAGACACAAAGAAAAAGCAAGTGCTTTATGTGTCTTGTCATGGCTGTTAAATTTGCACGTTTTTTTAAAACCTTTCCTGACGATTCATGCTTCTTGTGAACCTCTCATCAGTGGAAAGCTGAGCAGAATAGAGGTTGTTTCAGCTAATTGCAGGGTGACGTTATAGCTTGAAATGGAGGATGAGGGATGAACAAGCACTTTGAGTGCTCTGCCCCTATTCTGTTCTGTGCAGGCATGTTAATAGCTGGATCTGTTAGTATATTTTTAAGGCTGTGTTCAGTCTCAATAGGGTGATGTTTGTCTGTGGGCCTGGCTCTCAGTCTGTTTGTGCCCAGTGTATTTGTGACAATGCCTGCACTGTGTCTGTGCCCTGAGCTGCTGAAGGGGGCTGAGATGTTAGACTGGGCTGTCAGAGATGCTCTTCATTTGTATTCTGCTCAGGGGGCCCAGCCACCGAGGAGGAGACGTGCCAGAGTGCTTTCCTTACAGAGCCCCTGCCCTCTTTCATTTGCCTTTGCATTTCTTTACCCCAGTGAACATTTCTCTTTTGAGGTGTAACTCTTCCTGCAGCACAGAGCTTGGCTTTAGATGATGAAACAGATAGGATGTGCAGTACCTACAAACCAGTGAGTTGTTTGGGGCTGGTTTATTTTTGGCTGTGAAATGTTGAGTTAGGAAACAGAGAGTTGCATTGAGAGCATCTGGTGCCTGCCCTCTTCCAGGCTGAGAGGGGGGTTTTGTGTGGGCAGAGAAATGTGAAGTACATTGTGGGAGTATGGCCTGTGCAGAGCTGCCTCTGAAGCAATAGCCAGCTCAGCTTTGTAGGGAATGGCACATGCTCTTGGAACCCCATGAATGAGGAGCTCCCAAAGTGGAATTGTTTTAAACCAAAAATGCTGGGTTTGCCCTAAATCTAAAAGGCTGCTCATTTGAGACCTGACATGTTAATGCAGTTTGTTTT
The DNA here is from genome assembly GCF_051311805.1 of Agelaius phoeniceus. NCBI lineage: Eukaryota > Metazoa > Chordata > Aves > Passeriformes > Icteridae > Agelaius > Agelaius phoeniceus. The sequence goes on along the minus strand of NC_135266.1, from coordinate 8,865,498 downwards.
TCCTAAAATGGTGCAGTGATGCATCCTCAGTGCTGAGGGGATGTGCAGATGAGTGCAGTGTCCTCACCTGCTCTGCTGGTGAGACAGTGGCAGCCTTTGGGGACAAGGAAGGATGTTTCAACAATATGAAGTAATTTTGTTACTGAATTCATGAGTACCTTCCTGTTCAATATCTTCTGAGTTTGCTCTGTGGTTTTCTGGGAAGAGGAGGGTGTTGGTTGTACATCCTGTCATTTTGCATCCTTCCTTGCTTTAACTGCAGCAGTTTCCAAGTCTCTTGGTCCTGTTTTTGGGACTGCTGATGCAGCACATCCCCATGGCAGGAGAAACCAGCACCCCTGAGCGATTCCTTGTGCTCCACACTGACACAGCCAGGCTACCCCAGCTCCTCTCCTGGCAGACAGTGATTAATGTAAAGTTCAACAGCACCAACTTTCATTTTCTGCCACGTGAGGTGTCCCCCCCAGCAAGAGAAAGCTCTGACTGTTCTGCTGTGGGCTGCAGTCTGTGCTGCTGTCCACATGCTGGTGTGACTTTTCTCTCCTCCATCCTTCCTGCAGTTCCCTTTTGCCCTCTGCCCTTGGAGACTTCTGTGTAAAGGTGAGATCAAACAGTCAGCCTGAAAGGAAAACACAGAGCAGAGAAAAGGCAGTTTTGGTGAGGATTGCAGGTCATGTGTCAGGTCGAATCAGTCCCTGATGGAGACAGCAAAGAAAATGTAACACTGCAAGAGCAAACGTGGTTTTGCTGAGGAAAGGTTCCTGGCTGGTTTTCATTGCTTCAGGGTCATCTGCATGGCTGCCTAGAAACCCTCTCTGCACTTAAACTCATGTGGTGCCAAACTCTTTCAAGTGAGGAAAATGAAGATCAGGAGGAGGTTGCTGGACCCTGGCCAGGGTGAGTGCCTGACCATTTGTGTGAGCCAAGTCAGGAGCAGGACAAAGCAGCTCCTACCTTGGTGTCCCAGGGAGCCCCATGACAGGAATGAAGATGCCCATTTCTTGTACTGTACTGTCATTTTCCTCTGAGCCTCCCATTGTCTGCCCACTTGTCCTGGAAGACAAAGATCTAATTCTAGATTTAGACAGTCCCAGGTGGAATCACAGTCAGTTGCAAACCAGGGGTATATTCCTGAAGAAAACTGTTTTCTCCATCCAACTTCCCTCGGGGTTTTTTTGTGTGTGCTGGAAGCAAAATCTTGCTTTCTTCTAGATTTCACCAGCTTTTGGTTTGGTGGGCACTGCAGGAGACTGGCTATGATGCTGCCAGTATTAGGAAAAGAGGAAATTCTTCTGTTTGAAGAACATTTTGGATGGAGGCCTGGTAATCAAAAGAAAGTTCAAACAAACTCAGCAAACACTGTATCCTGAAACCATGCTAAACCAACACATGTGATGGCAGAGCAAGCCCTTATCTTCCTGGCCTATGAATGAATGAAAGTGACTCCTAATTTCAAAACAAATAGAAAAGTAACAGAAAACCAATTATTTGTTGTATTTTAGTGGGAATGTGGATCCTGTACACAGAGCTAGAACAACCATGCAGTAAATCCTGTTCTCTCTTTTCCTTCATCACTGATGGATGCAGGGAAGCAAACTGAAAGGAAGCCACATCACAGCGAGTGAAGCAAGGCAGAAATAGCAGCTGGGCCTGTTTGGTGCCTGATGTGTTTGGACCTGAGTACCAGAAAGAGAGGTCCCAGCATCCTCTGAACAGAGTGGGGTGATCTGCTGAGGTCCCAAAGCCCTGTTGTTCCCATGCATTACACATTTGTTCCTGTCACAAAGATCACCATGACAGTGGAATTTTCTTACGTAATTAGAAGGAATGTGATCACCTTCAACCCTGGGAGCAAATGAGCCTCTGCAGCAGCAGCTCCCATTCATGTGTGCACTGCATACCAAGGGGAAGAGGAATACAATGGATTTTATGTGTCTAAGCAGAACACAGTCTGCAACTGGAAATGCCACTCCTTGAGAAGCAATTTTATGCGCTGGTGACTGGACATTTTTCATTTGAAATTAAATTCCTCTTGGCCCTGCTGCATATTGGGGTTTGGATTGATGAGTAATTTCTCACAAATCTGTGCATCATCTCTGTTTTGCATCTTCCCTTTCTGCTGCTCCCAACACTGCAAATTGATGGCAAGAAGAGAGCATGACTCAAATTGTTACTTGTTAAGCCTTCTGGTTTTATCTCATATAGGAATTTTGCTATTTGAAAGTAAATCTTTCAACCATAACTAGACCTGTGAAAAATTAATAAACAGGTAAAGGAATCACCCTGTCCCAGCAACAGGCCAACAAATATAGTCTGTGGTACTGCCTGAGCAAAGCCTGTGAATTAACTACATTTTAATCAAGTGAAGTGGGTAGCTTGGGTTTGCTGAGACAAGTGTTTGAGTTAAGGATCAGCTTTCTGTTTCTCAGTATTTTCAGCAAGCCTAGGAAGACATTCTGGAGTTAATCAGGCAACCTTCCCCAAAATGCTGTCCTGACTGCAATCTTTCCAGGTCCCTAAGCGTGATCTCACTGCCTCTTTCTCGTACTTCAACTTCTGACTAGACTGAGCCTCAGATGCAGATGTCAGCATGTTCCCAATTATTATGGCAATGTCCTTGAGTGGAGCCATCTCCAGTCAGAAAAATCTGTAGAGTTGAATATAGCAAAGTGCTATTTCAACTCAAGTTTGGCTTTCTTCCAGCTGACATAGCATTTGTTCCCAAAGTCAATTCCAGGACAATTTTTTTTCCGTTTTCTCTTTTTTCTCCTTTCTCTGTTCCTTCCCCCAAAGCCATTTCAGGGAAGAGAAGTCACACAAGTTGTATTGGCATCTGAAAGATGTAGCTGAATACGAATTCATGGTTATTTTTCAGTTGATGTTCAGCACCATTTTTATCAGAAATCTTTTTCACAGGCTCATCTTTGAGAGGAGGGGGATATCTGAATGCAATTCATTTGGAATTTTCATATTTAGAAGTTTGCCCTTCTTCCCCCTTAGAGATAGCAGAGTTGTCTGACTGTCTGTAATGTATCTTTTGGCATTACTGCACTGAAAAACAAGAAAAATGTCTCTGTTCTTGCCTGATAATGCTCTTTTGCTATGAAGAATGTTTGCCAGAATCAACCCATCTTTTATTGCCGTGTGAAGTTTCCAGAATAATAATGGATGCTGACTTCCAAATATTTAGAGTTCTCTAATTAGAAGAAATTATCTCTGTGCTCCACAGTAGGGGAATTGTGTATGCCTTCCTTGCCCTCCCAGCCCCAAGGGGGCTGGAATGAATGCTGGGGTGTAAGAAAGCAACTCCTGCACCCTGCAAAAGGCCCATGAGCTGTGGGACAGCGCTGCCCTGGCTTTGTAATGTTTTCCAGAGAGGCCATGCCCCACCAGGAGAGAGCCCAGTGCAAATGGGCAGATCCCAGACCTGAAATGTAATCTGAAGGGTTCTGCTTTTCTTACCTGCAAGAAGCTAAGCCTGATGTTCCAGTGAGGATATTACATGAGCTGTTCCTGTCTGGAAGTTTCCCAAGTTGTGTCTTGGAAAAAAAAAAAAAAAAGGCTCTGGATCCAGAGCTAATGGTACATCTTTCAAAGAAGTGTTTCTCTAAAAATATACTGACATCCCATATGAAATAACATCAGTGAGAACCCTGAAGCATGCTCTGCTCCCTTGTGTAGTAAAGGTTACAGCCAAAATCTTTTTAGAAGGGAAATGTAAAATCTGTCTGAGACCTCCTGGTGCTGTGCAGCATCTTCTCTGGCTGCACTGATCAGGCAGTGTCTGCAAGTGTCAGCATGGGTTTCTGGCTGAGGGGCTGGGTGTCACAGACACATTCCATGAAAAATCCTTTCCTGAGGACTTTTTCTCCTGAGAAGCTGAGAGGCCTCAGGAACAAAATGTAACCAATGGTTATCTGCTGCTGTGGAATGCAACAGGTGCATCTGGGATTGGGCTCATGTGGTTGTTTCTCATTAGTGGCCAATCACAGCCCAGCTGTCCAGACTGTCTCGGTCAGTCACAAGCCTTTGTTATCATTCCTTCTTTTTCTATTCTTAGCCAGCCTTCTGATGAAATCTTTTCTTCTATTCTTTTAGTATAGTTTTAACATAATATATATTATAAAATAATAAATCAGCCTTCTGAAACATGGAGTCAGATCCTCATCTCTTCCCTCATCCTAAGACCCCTGTGAACACCGTCACATCTGGGTGCACAGGTGAGTGTTTCAGTGCACACAGACAAATCATCCTGTATTGATTACCTGTACAAGAAATCTCTCAGTTCCAGCCAAGCCCTGAGCCAGCCTGAGGGTGCCTGCCCAGCCAGCACAGAGCACAGCCTTTATCCCAAAACAGGTCTTGACACCATGGGCAGTTGTCTCTGTTGGCTCTGCTGAGAGCTGAGAGTGATATGTGGCTGAAATTTCTCTTCTTCTGCTAATCCTATGTCAGCTGAATCATGCCCTTTGTAAAAGGCACTTCCCTGCCATCACACTGACCAGACAGCACAAATCATTTGTGATTTAATGGTTGGCATTAATGAGGTACTCAATATATGTAGACTTCACTGAGGTTTGTGGTAGCTCTTATGGTTATAATATTGTTGTAGCTCTTAGTGCTTACAGCTGTACAGCTTGAGATATATGGAAAAGTGGGGAGAAATGGGATGGGAGGAGAATGCCACAAGATTGCCAAGGTCCTCTTCCTGCTCCTGGGTATGATCAGCAGTGCTTCAGGGATGCACCACTGCTGTTAATTTACCCTGTGTTTGGAGAACTCTGAGTAAAATCTATTCCTGTGCTTTGTTATCATTATATGTAGTTTTTATAATGTTTGATCTGAGTCATTCTTGCTCCAATTTCAGCCCATTACTCCTTATCTGCCGTGGTTATGGAGAACAGATCGTTCTATTGACTTTTGTAGCACGTTTCTATGTACATAGCAGTCCATTATCACCCTGCTCATAGCATTCTCCTCACTAGATAAAAACAATGCCATTTGCTGCACTGCCTCCTGACAAGTCCTATTTTCTAGATGTTTTTCCTGGGTTTTGTACTCTCTTCCTTTGGTGCCCTTTTATTTACTTAAAGTACTCAGTGAGGGAGATAATTCTTCATCCAAGGACTCAGAAAGCTGAGCAGGAGAATGACTTGTATTGTAGGTGATGTGGGCTCCTGTGTTTAGTAATCCCAGCTTGTTGAGCTTTCATAACAGTATGACTTCACCCAGGCATGTTCCCCTTATAGCCTGCTACACTCCAAATCTTCCTCTGAAGAGCTGTTGTCTGAACACTCAGAACAGTTTTCCCCAACCTCTCTTTGTTGGTTGTTCCTGAGTGCCTGTAGTAACTATACTTCTGGCCGTGTTGAATTTCAAAGCATGTCTTCAAATGATGAAATAATCTCATTTAATCTTGTCCTCTGGTGTAATTGCGTTCCCTCCAGACTTGTGTGCTGCAAATTTTAATAAGCATGTCCTCTACTTCCTCCTCTCCTTCACTAATGTTAGCAGGGAATAGAACCAAGAAACAAAAAAAAAAAAAAAAGAAGGAAACCTACTTGACATCTCTTTTTGCTTTTACAGTGTCCCATTAATGACACCCATGTGGGTCCTCCATTTGTTGCTGGTTTCACCAAGACTGTGCTTCCTTGGTTGCTTATTGGAACATCTGTGAGTGCAGCATCCAAGGAAGTGTGGCTATACATGAAGTAAAAACTATAAAAATGTTTTTGTACAGAGGTATCTGGAGCCTTCCTGTAGAAGTGAAAACTCTTGGGCCATCAATATACTCTCTTCCTCTTCAGTTTGGTTATAGTCAAGTTGGAACAGTGAGTGATTGTCCAAAACAGTGGGGGTGTAAGTGCAGGTTCCTCATATGAAAATCTTCATATGAGACAAAAATCATGCAGACAAGTGTAAATCAGTCGTAAAAATAAGGATTTTGGAGGCTGGGAAGCAGCAGACATTAAAATGGCCATACTCCTGCCTTTATGTTCAAAATGTTCAAAATCAGATAACTAGGTGCTGGCATTCAGAAAATTGGCACTGAAAGCTCCCATGTTAAAAGGCCTCATAGACTTGAAAGCTAAATTATTTCACAGACTGAAGGCAAATGTAGGTTCAAGTGCTATGTAGGTCCCCAAATCCCTTGCCAGTGTGTGGGTTTTGCAGTAGGCTCTTTCCATAGTACTTTTGCACTTCTCCATGTGTGACAGCTGGGGAGATTGGAGATGGGCTGTGTGGCACAGACAAGTGCTCAAACTGAAATAATCCTGAGAAGAGTCTTCGTGCCACTTTCTCTTTGGGTTTCTGATGAGCACAGCAGATGTCTGCAGGGATGGGAGATGCAGGCTCCTGCTGTGAAAGACTGTAATAATGAGAAGCATTTGATGAGCTGTGTTTCATTCTTACTGATGAGTTGATACTTTAAGTATACAAATTATTACAGCAACTTTGATCAGCTTTAGTTTAGGTGCAACTAGAATTGATTCCAAGAGAGGCAGCTTGCGTGGATAGAAAAGTAACTAAGATGTGCTATCTTGTAGGCTTTATTTTTCATTCCTTCCTCATCCCTGTTTCCCCATCTCCTTAGCACTGATTTTATGTTAAGTATCTCTTTAGAATTGTCTTGTTCTGCAGTCTTTAATGTTTAAGGTTGTGTAGCAGCATTTTGGTTGCCTGGTTATCACAAGTACAGGGAAAACAGTCTTCTTGTTAAATATGAGTCTTACAGAGATACTCTGGCAGAGTCAAATTGCAAACCCATGTGTGCCTTGTTGCCTGGCTCTGTATGGAAAGGAACCTGGGAGAGCTGTACAGGGTGAGAAATGCAGAGGCTGGGACTAATGCTGCCCTTCAGAGCAGTCACTGGGGCTGAGGGACTGGAACACTTCCAGGAAAAGAGTACTGATACCGAAGTATCTTCACACATCACTGCTAATACTGGGTAGGAAAGTGCCTGAGGGAAGGACAAAACTCTGTAAACAACTGTGAGATGGAAATACGTGCAGCAGCCCTTTGGGTTGCTTTGACCGAGGGCAGGCCAGCAGGAAGTCTGTAGCAAGCTGTTGCTTTCTCCAGGTCAAAGAAAACATTTGAGGAATAACCTCCCCATTTTATTTTGCTTCTCATTCCTGGGAAACAGTGGGGGTTGGAGAATAAGTGTGCAGCAGTTATTATTTCATGGCCAGTGCCCCGGGGAAGGGGGTGCAGCCCGGTAGCTGTGCTGCTCTCTGGTCACCTGCCTTCCTGTGGAAACTGCTGCAGGCAGCAGGTGCCCTGCCAGCTCTGTCTGGCTTCTCTTCCTCCAAGATTCCCCAGATGTGGAGTGGCTTGGAATACCTGTCCCTTTCTCCATGCCATAACTTGCCTGGAGCTCTCTTACATCAAGGTGCTCCCGTCACGACGTGGGGCTGGAGGAGCTGCCATGGGCCACTGTGGTATTCACATGCCCTCTGAACAGAGAGAGGCTATGAGAGAAGCAGAGAAAAGAATTATCAAAACAATTCTTATCTCGTTTGCTACTCCTATGTAGAATGTGTTAAAAAAGTTGTTTACCTGGAAGAGTTTAGTAATTAGATGCTAGTAGAAATTGTTTATGTTAATTAACCTATCAGGTCCAAGCTGTATGGACTGTTGGTCTGGAGACAGACAGCCACCAGTTAGTTGGTTAGTGATAGTTCTTGTTAGTGTAATGTTTGTTGCGGTGTGATTTCATGGTTTACCCCAGAACCCCGGGTTTCTCCCCTGAAGATTCCCTCCCAGGTGTGTCAATCACCCCTCTTTTCCCCACCTTGACCCCTGCCAAGCACTGTCTGTCAATCCTGGCATTCCAGAAGTGTGTTGAGTGATTGGGCAGATTCAAAAGATGCTCTCTACCCCCCGGGGGCATTGGGCCATGCGGGTGTCCTTTGTCCCTTGAGACCTCGCCTCCTGTACCTATTGGTGGCTTCCTACCCCTTCCCTCCTCCCCTGCCCCAGGTAAAAGGGTGAGCAACCATGCAGTCAGGAGTTCTGTTGGAGCTGGTGCTGGATTCAGAGGCCTGTGGGCCAGAATAAAGCTCTGGATCCAAAGCCTCCATCCGAACCGACTCCTTTCCTTCACCATCACCTTAAAGCTTCTCCACTAGAGGGAAACTTGAGGAGCAGACCCTCCATGGGAGGAAGCTCCATCCCACCACCACCATAGCTGCTGCATGCCTGGACTTGTCCCCAAGTGCCCAGCTGCAACAACATCCAGCTGGCCAAAAGTGTCTCTGGGCTGAAACATCACCGTTGCCGCTATTTGGTTCAGCCGCAGGGGCCAGACAAGCCAAGGCACGTCCCGTCCACAATATCGGTAATACCAATAACATTCTCTAATATAGTTATAGTATAATACAGTATAATAAAGTAATTAATTAGCCTCCTGATGTCATGGAGCTCTGCACATCATTCCTCCCACCCATTGGGCATCCAAGCACTGACAGGCCACCAGCCCAGGGCTCCTGCGCCGCTCCCAGCGCGGTCGGTCAGCCATGGGGCTGTGAGCTGGAGGGGGCAGGGTCAGGTCATTTTTGGAGAGCTGCTGGTGAATGTGTCAGGGAGCTGCTGCCTTCACACGGCCCCAGCAGGCTGCTCTGAGCCCAGCTCTATAATTAGCTGGTGGCAATCAGCGCTGCTTGCTGCTGTCACAGGGGCTCAGGCTGGCTGGAGCAGTGAATGCACAGAGCTCCTGCTTTAATGCCTGTGCTTGCCCGGTGCCAAAGCCAGCTGACTTTTCAGCCTGCATTTCAGATTGATTTGAGGCTTAATTTTTGTGATTCGGGTGTGGATTGGTCTTTGCTTTCCCCAAGTAAATTCTAGGAGATGTGCTGGAGCATTAATAGGCCTGACAGATATTTCTGTGCAGCCCCTTGAATTTACAGGAAGCTTTCATCAATTAAAAAACCTTGCTGATTGGAATATGTGCAGATCCATTTGTAGAAACAGCCTCAGTACATTCCTTTAACCATGTCCTTACCATGTTAGCTCACTCTGCTTGAACCACTTGGGAATACAGGAACCCTTATGGGGTTTGAAGTTTCTGAAGGCATTTCTTTATCTTGGAAGTTCCTGGGTCTTTTTTAGCTAAGATTGCTCTCAGGCCTGATTGACTGGCAAAATTCTGTATCCCCCTGACCTTCTGACTTGCATCATCTACCTGACAAGGAGAATGGAGAAGAGATTGTGACAGTGCACACCACCAAATGTTTCTGTGGGAGCCAAAGCTAGGAAAGGAGGATACCACATTCTGCTCACTCTATTTTTATTTACAATGTGATAAGCCAGGACATCAAGATTTGTACTGGCTTTTAATAGATTTTGGGAGTGCAGCTAACTCCAGTTGTTCTCAGTTAAGGTACCTGCCTGCTCTGGCACATTACCCATTTCCATTATTTTGTTCTGTGGTGGTAGGAAATGTGCTCCCCCCCCTCTGAAAATTATCTCTGTACCTAAAGTTTGGGGTTTTTTGGTGATATGCCAACATACAGCATAAGCACTTCTCTAGCAGTTTTTAAGAGCTTGACTGTGGGAAGGGAGAATGAGGTCTCACATCCTGGGGAGCGGGGTAGGATCCAGAAATCTGCATTACGTCAGACTGGGCAAGACCGATTTTGACCTGATTCTATCAAACTCAAGTGCAGGCAGAAGGAGCTGGAAACATGAACTCCTTTTGGTGCCTGCAGTTGCAGGGTATGATCAGCCTGCCCTGCATTTGGCTAGAGAGCTGGACAAACAGCATCTGGAAGTAAACTGGGCACTAACAAACTTGGGGGCTTCTTTTTTAAGGGTGGGTTTTTTCCTCAGTCTATCAAGTAAATTCAAGTTTGCTTACTGAAGGATTTGGGGTGTGCACTGACAACCCTTGTCTGCAGCAGTGATCAGCCCTTGGAGCACAGCTCTCCAGGCTTTGCCTTTAATTCCAATTACTGGTTTGTATGGAGTCTCCTCTAATGCCTTCATGCAGCCTCCTGCTCTCCTACACAAGGATAAAGCCATTTCTGTGAAAAGCCCACAGCAAACTCAGCAGGTCTGTGCCTGGATCTCTGTGGTGAGGCTCTGAACCACTAATCTTTCCTGTGGTTGCTGATGTGCATTTGGAAGAGTGAAATGACATCATAAGGCTTTCAGACAACTGTGCAGTCTCATCTTTCAAAGTCAAAAGTTTTTTCTTCAAATCCATCCATATGTTAGAATCCTGGGCACCTTGTTTGTACTCATCTCTTCCCCTTTGTCTACCCCCTTTCATGAGTTACTCACTGATTTATAAATAAGTAAGGATGCAAGCACATTTTGGGAGATTTTTCATGTGTTGTTTATAGAAGAAATTTGTTTGGTAAAAAAGATAGCTCTAAAAAGCTTTTGGCGTCAGATAACAAGACTGGAACCCTGAGGACCTGCTTCACACCCAAGCTGCCATAACCTGAAGGAATTTTTAGGAGGCAGCACTGCTTGCAGTGTGTGATACTAGAAGTGTCTGCTCCTGATGTACTGTGGAACTACTGCACAGCCTCAGTGGCTGCATTTATAGCATGCAACAGCCAGATCCACCACAACAAGCAGAACTGCTCTTCAGTGTCGTGGGATTTCCTCAGTGTTCTGGCTGAACAGAAGGATGGGGACATCTCCTCTCTGAGAGCTTTGGAACTGGAGCTCTCTGAAGCAGTTTTCATGTGTCACATGCTGTGTGTACCGAGTGCTTTATGCCGAGGTTGGCACAAACCAATTTGTTGCTCTGTTTACCTTGTACTCCACACTGCTCTGTGCTCCAGAGAGGAAGGGAAAGCGTTGGGTCAGCTGCTCTCATCACCTGGGAGAGGGATTATGGGGGAAGCAGAGCATCCACTGGAGCAGGAGCTGCTGCCCATCTATCTGCTGCTCACATAAGCGATAATCTCCGGAACAAAGCGCTGCCCACACCGCTCCCTGCTGACATCCATCCTTCCACTTCCCATCTGCTCCCGGCTTTCCAGGGCATCAGCTGCCTCCCCAGCTGCTGGTCCTCTTCACAGACCACCCAGCTCCTGGGACAGGCTTCCTGAGGAGTTGCCCACTAATCCAAGCCCTAAGGGGTGGCAGGTTACCCCTTCGAAACACTGTTATATTTTTTGTACTCGTATGTAGAATCATTGAATGCAATGTATAAAATCATACGTGCAGAGCTCCTACAAAAAATAATTAATTTGCCTTAGGCTATTGGCCACTTTACCAGGCTTCCCTCTCTTCACCTGATGGCTTTCAGCCCTGTTGCAGCCTTGAGTGTCTTTAAGCCTTAGAGGTGTTTTTCAGTCACTCAATCTGCCATAGAAACGTTTTTCTCCTCTGGACCTCCAAGTTTCTGTGCCTGAAGGGAGTCAAATATGTAATTTAAACATCCTTTGAGCATGTTCTTGGCCTGCTCCTCTACAAGATGTGCTCTGCAAGAGAAGTGGGAATTTTCCCCTTCCCCTGGGACTTGTAGCGCTTCCATCTTACTTTGGAGAGGACCCAAGATACCCATTTTTAAAATTCTTACTCTTTTTACAGGAAAGTGTAAGTGTTCTACATCATGTAACAGACTTCAGCATGCTCCAAGCCTTGTATCCATCATATTAAAGGCATACAGAAAACTAGCTGTGGTAGGATTTGAAAAGCATTTCTGGAAAGGTGACATATGGATGGTACAGGGTAGCTCTTTTTTAACATTTCCATCTCGCCATCCAAGCCCAATTGTGGCTTCACCACCTGTGAACAATCCACAGTTTCAATCTCCTGCTGCAGTCACCTTGTATGCCCTTCCTCCCCATCACATATTCCAATTTCTGCTACAGAGTGACTTGAAAGGACTCTTCAATTTTGGCAGGAACAGTGTGGCTGCTATAGAGCCTCTAATGCATCCTTCTGCATTTTATTCATCACTGAAACAGGATTTGGAGAGGGTGGGGATTCTGAATAAAATGTGTAAAATTTTGCTGCCAACAGCATGATAATTAAAGAGAGAAGGTAGCAGTACATGTAAAAATATTGTTACATGTGCACAAAGCAGGGCTGATCTTAGTGTTGGAAGCTGGGTATTTCTGAGCCCTGTGCCTTTAAGACCTACATAATGCTGTTACATTACCTTAGGGTTTTTCTTTTGAATTTCCAGCTTCAGAAAACCAAGCTTGATTTTCCTTTTTTTCCTTCCATCCCCTGACGATGCTCTCAAAACCTGGGGCTGTTTATTTGAAAGAAGACTCTCTGCCTGTAAGATATCACGGTGTGATAAGACGCGTTGCAGTAAATAGGGGTAGAATCATGTGGACATCCCTGTCAGAGCTGCCATGGCCGGGTGACTGTCACCTCCCCTTCGCCACGCCAGCTCCGTCATTTAGGGCAGCACCACTCATTTTTCTCTATTGCTCCCTGACATCTCGTGGCAGCACCAGGTAATGCAGTCAATTGCTTAAAATTTTTCCAAGAGAGTAGCTCTGACATGAAATTTTGAATCTTCAGTAGCTCTGCTGGAAAAGAAACTCATTTAGCTGTTGCTATTGTGTTTTGGAATTATTTATTATTCCCCCCCTCCCCATGGGGAAGAACCCTTCTCTAAGGAAGGATTTTGAATATATGTATATATATATATATGTATGTATGTATGTATGTATATGTATATATATGTATGTATGTATGTATGTATGTATATGTATATATATATGTATATATATACATATGTGTATATATATGTATATATATGTATATATCTATGTATATGTGTGTATATATGTATATATATGTATATATATGTATATGTGTGTATATATATGTATATGTATATATAATATGTGTATATATATATGTGTGTGTATGTATGTGTGTGTGTGTATATGTATATATATATATATATATATTTATAAAATTTTATACATTAAATTAAAAGCTTGCACTAACACGATGCATTCTGTTTTAAAATTTTTCCAGTGAAATTTCACTAAATTTCACCAAGAACTGCTTTGATGCTTGGAGAGGAGGAGGTTGATGACAGCCAGTGCTGCAGAAGAGCTGAATGCCTTTGGCTGGCTCTTTGATATTTTCTTGTTCTAGCATTTAATTCCCCAAAAGAGTTGGAGTTTTGCTGCTTAGCTTTGAGAAAATGGCCAAGTCTGGGAATGGAAAATTATGCTGCATTCTGAGCTAGAGAGAAACATACTCTTGCTAGAAACAACTGAGTATTTTCTATATCTTTCGTCCCTTTCTAGAGTGCTGAGTAAGGGCAAAAATGAGGATAAAACAAGCAGAATGGGCAGTAAATGCACATGTTTGTGTGGCAGGTGCAGCAAAGAGAGTAGGACTCCATGATCCCTCTGGGTCCCTTCCAAGTCAGACTATTCTGTGATTTCTGTGATTTCAATACCTGAGCTCACTGCAATTCCAGCTCAGGGGCTTGGGGTTGGTGTGTGGCTGCCAAGAAGGTGTCAGTGAACCTCCCCCTGGTGCTCGAGTTCTGTGCCACCTAGAAATAACAAGGTTTCTCTGTGAAGGCCAGGAATGAATGGACGAAACATTGCTAATAGGAAGGGTGGCTTGCTCTGTAAAGGTTTGTTTTCTGTTCACAAGTCCCCCTTGTAATACCTGTTGCTGCCTCCTCTCTGGGTAGGAGCAGTGAGACCTTGGTGGGAATGTGAGCTGATAGTGATTAATTTTGTGTGGCACTCTGCAGATTGGACTCTTGTTCCAGTTTTAGGTAGAGTGCCTGAAAATTCATCTTTCTTTTCCTCTCCAATCTCCAGTCCCAAGGTAAGAAACCAGCCACAGCTTGTGATGTAGATATAGATATATCTATATATATATATAGATATATACTCACCTGTGCAGTGAGTAGTGCTCTATTCCAGAATGGGCTTTTCCACCATCTCTCCTGGTTTTGCACTCTGTGCCTTCTTGGCTGTTCTTTTATATGGATGGAATTATCAGCAGCTTGTCCCATCTTTCTCTGTCAGTTTAATGAGGTAACAGCTACAAGTGTCTTCTTTTTATTCTCTTCCTTGGTTTTTTGGGGTTTATTCTTTGCTTGTTCCAAAGCCCCTCCATCCTGGATTTTGCCTGAGAGGTTTCCCACCTGTACCACTCAGGCAGAGTTGCCATTTGTTTATCTCCATGACTCCATGAGTAGATGGCCACACATCCCAGCTTTCAGTGCTTGAAGGGAGGGCAGAGCAGGAGCAGCAGCTGCTGCCTGCCCCCAAAGAAAACCTGAGCCAAGGGCCAAGGCTTATGTCCATTGGCACTGCAGGGCTGAATTCTGCACAGGAGAGACTTCAGAAAACACTGGCTTTGTTCAGCATGTGGGACTTCTGTGGCAGCCTGAATTTCACCAGAGACCCAGTGTGTGTCCATATCCCCTGAAAAACCTGTGAAGTCCCAACCTTCCAGTGTCACAGAGGATGTTTTGGAGAGAGCAGAAATGCTCCAGCACAGTAGGAGATATATTGCCTATGAACCAAGATCCTATCCTGAAGGGCAGCCCTGGGAGGGCTCTGGCTGATGGAGCCAGGCTGGCACCACAAGGAGTGAGAGCTCCAGAGAAAGGGCAAAAAAAGAGAGCAACATGAGGATACCAAGAGCTTATCATCCCCATCCTTTGCTTTGTAAAGTTTTAACAGAAATCATGCCATAGGGAGGTGCCCAAATTAGTATTTCCTTCCCTCTTTGTCCTGTCATTGATCAGACCATGAGTTTAGTCCATTATTTTGGAATTATTTTCCACAGGGACTTTGGTGATAATACCAGAACATTGTTTTAGCTAGACAGTTAGAGTCATTTCAGCCTTGTTCATGGTGTCAGTGTGCCATCCCATGCAGAAAACAAACCCCTAAAAATTAAAACCTGCCCTTTATAGGGATGTTCATAGTCTGAATTATACCCAACTCCATCATAGCTTATCAGGTAAAATATTTACCATAGGTGTTTTCCCACAGGGAATGACAGCTGGACTTGACTGGATGTTTAAATGCTCAGATGTTTTGAATGAGGAGTCCAAGGGAGGCTCTTGGTTGGTGACAGAGGCAGCATTAAGGGACAATATCAGCCTGGGAACTGCCACAGCATCTCCCAAGCAATAAAACTGCACTCTGCAATCTTTGGTGTTGAAGATGACTGGATCTTGACCTATATAGCAAAAATTTCCTGCTCACCAGAGAATGAGTGATCACATGAAAGTCTGCTCAGTCCTTTTGTGGGGAAGGAGAGAGTGCAAAGATCTTGGGTTTGCAGTGAACCCAGGGGGACTCCGCCTCCTGCCTTGGAGAATGGTGTCTTCTTCTTATCAACTGCTCTCCCCTGTGTGGCAAAGAGTAGTTTGTCCTCTCCTTCCTGACAGCTGGCTTTTGTGTGAAAGTGAAATAAACTCCCTGTGCTGAAGGTTTCATGCAGGGCAGTGGCTCCAAATCCTGCAGTGCAGCCCACGCTTCAGCAGAGGGGTTGTTTCATGGCACTTCAATATTGTGTGGCACCCCTGGGGTGGTTACACCAGGCACTTCTGCACAAAAGCACCAATTTTGTGTATTTTAGCTGCATTTGCTGCAATTTAGCAATTGGTTCTAAATAGCAGCAGGACAGCTCTGTGCTTGCTGTCACACAGGAGGTATGACTTGGGAGCCAGGAGCTCTGCTTGTGTCTGAAAACATCCCAGCACTGCCTTTCAGTATCACTCTGGGGTAAGTGAGCTCAGGACCCTGCCACCATGGAGCCAGGAGGGGTTTGCTGCTCCTTCTGTACAGAAAATGTCTCTGCATTGGAATAGATGATTTTGATTTAAAACCTTCATTTAGCATTGGAGAGAGAGATTTTTTTTTCCTGTCTGGTTATAATTGTTAAAGTAGGTCAAGGTTGAGATCCAGATCACTGTAAATCACTTCCCTTTAAAGGCAAATGTTTTGCTTTGTGGCCCAAGGGACTGAAATCAAGTCTGACAAGGTGCACAGACCTGCATTTTATTCCTGGCTTTTCTGGGCTGCCTCTGTCATTTTTTTTCTCCATCTGGAGAGCAGTGCTTACCTCGCTCTGCTGTGGTGGGGATTAATTAATCCCTCTATTTGCACAGAGCTGTGAACATGCCCAAATGCAATGCTGTTATTTTAATTGCCTGGTGGCTCTGTGCAGCCTCCTGTGACAGCAGAGGCTGGGGATGCATGGAGGGGCACAGAGAGGCCCCTGGGCCACCCCACGTGCTGATTTCTGAGCTCTGCCTGGCACTCCCAGCCAGCCCAGATGCAGGGGACACCAGGTGTGACAGACCCCTGGGCTGGGCAGAGGTTTGTGCAGATTCCTGTTTCTGTGCCCTGTGGCTGGACCAGCTGGCGAGGAGGCTTCAGCAAGAATGGCTTGCAGGTTGCAGGTGTGCACTGTCTGCTAAAGATTTGGACATCAATTTAAGAGCCAAGTGGCTGTCTTAAGCTATCTCTTGGTGTTTGGAATCCATGAGGAGGCTTGATCTCTGCTTGGAAGATGTCAAACCACCACAGGATGACAGTGCAAGCATCATGTGCAAGTATCTAAGGATTAAATGGTCCCTTAGCCATCCTAAATGTACATTATCAATTCTAAGTGTAATCTACCAGGCATTTAAGGCCGTAAATCAGATTACTGTTTTTAGAGGGCCACAGGCTTTGTGTATTTTTTTGGCAGAGGGCTCTTTGATACCCTTGTGATCTCACCTCCTAGAATTTTCTTTGTTTTACTGGTTCACAGTAAAACAGGGGCAGGTTAAAGGTGTAACAAGGATTTTTATTACCCAGTCGTAGTTACACCAGCAAGCATTTGCATACCAGAGATTGATTTTTTCCTAGCATCTCCTTCTACAAAAGAGATGCACTAACAAAGCATGTAGGGCTTCACAGATGGGCTGTAAAAGAACAATAGGAACATTGTAGCTGTGTCTGCTGTGTCATTTCCTTCCATCTTTTCATTTTCTGTCTTTCTCCATCACTCTTCTTTTTTTTTTTTTTTCCTCTGTCTTGTCATTCCCTATTTGCTTTGCTCCTTGCTGGCAGAGTTATTTGGAGTGGAAGTGGATGGTTCACATCACATGGTGATGCTCATGCAGTGGTGCCCTCACCTGCCCAGCCAGCCTGGCTGTTTGAGAGCTGCAGAAAATGCAGTCCACAACAAGGGAGGAGAGCCCAGAATTCACTTTGCTGTCGTCATGGCAGTGGATCCTTTTCCAGTGATGGATTCGGGACACCTGGGAGGAAACAGAATAAAAGCAAACACAGAAGGAAAGAAAAACTCCAGAAAAACATTTGAGTTACTAATTATGTGCTTGGAAATAAATTTGGGATGACAATGCTGGAGGGACAGGGTTGCCTCTGGTCAGGCCATGGTGACCTGCTGGAGCAGTGGTGTGGGTTTTTCCTTGCAAGGAGGAGGAGTATGGAAAGGACACTTTTCTTAGGGATGCTCTTCTTAAGTTTCCTAAGCAGAAGAGATGCTGCATAGGTGTAACTTTCAGAAAATTCAGTTCAGGCATGAAAGAGCAGCTTGTGGAGAAAGCTTGAATTACTCCACTCCACTGAAGAAGAAAAACAAAACTTGATCATAGCTACAAAATTCCATACAGGAAAACCACATTATGCCACCATTTTTCTGTGACAAAATGCAAATGCCATTCTGGCCATGAACATGCTTATTGCATTGTCTGAAAAGATGCATTTTGATCCAGTAACAACTGGATTTCACCCACCTTTATTTTGTCAAGTTATGCTGCATTATGCATGCCTGCTAACTGGAATTTTGGGTGGCCATGGGAGCTGTGGTGTGAGACCTGGATGTTTGCTGGGAAATCAGAGCTTGGAGCTGACAAACTCAGCCCATGCCCCACGTCAGAGTGATGCCAGTGTGTTGTGAGGTACAGATTGCTGTCATTTCCATCTTTCTTCACGTGCTTTGCCACAATTTAAAGGACTTAATGATGGTATTTGATATGAAGCAGCACCTGTAAGAGGGATAATTGAGTACCAGTACAGATGGTTGTCCATGTATGTCCATCACTGCAGCATGTACTGACCTGCCTTCTTCATTTAAAGCCCTCTAAAATTCCCTCTGCTTTCTTCCTGCCACAGACTGCATTCCACAGAATAACCCAAAGACTTCTTGAGGGCATTCTCTTTATTATCAGTTTCCTGTTGGCCATCCCTAGAGCTGCTTTATACCTTCTTGCCAGCATCCCTCATGCTAGCTGCTGTGATGTGAGCTCCTCCTCCTGCAAAAAAAAAAAAAAACCCAAGCTGACCCAGTTGCCTTGGGTAATGTTCATTCTATTAATGCACATTGCTACGATAAGAGGAATGACTGTCACTTGAGGTAGCTGGAAAAGGAAATGAGGAATTTATTCAGCAGAGTGCAAATTGTGTTGCTTTCTCTTCCAGGGAGCCAGCAGGTACCAGTGGTTGGTGTGAGGTGAAGAATTGCTTGGTCTTGGATCCATGACTGTGATCCTCACCACGCACATGCTGTGCCTTCATCATTCATTGCTTGCTTCTGTCTCCTTCTTTCCCCAAAAAGTGGAAGGATAGAGGCTGTTGTCTTTTATTCTCTGGCTGATGGAAGAGCAGCCTTACATTCTCTTCCTATGGATTGTGTCCTTGGTGTTAAAACCTCATGTGAGGGCCTTTCTGCTGCCTTCTGCTCAGCCCAGCAGGGTTCCAGGGCTGCTTTCCATCACCCTGCCTGGGCTGGCAATCATGTCCTCACACACCAGACCTTGTGCTCTGGGTGGTGGGAGGCTGAGCCTGCATTTGGGTTCTGCCACCTCCATCTGGGGAAAATAATATTCCTGTGCAGCTGGGGCCCCTGGGGTGGGGAGGCAAAGTTCACACCTTGGCTTTCAGCAGAAATGCTCAGGCACTCCCATGTCACAGACATCTTTTATGAAAAATCTTTTCTTTAGGATTTTTCTTCTTGAGAAGCTTAGAGGCTTCAGGAAAAAATGCAAACAATGATTATCTGCTGCTGTGGAATGCAACAGGTGCATCTGTGATTGGTCTCATGCAGTTGTTTCTAATTAAAGGCCAATCACAGTGAGCTAGCTCAGACAGAGAGTCCGAGCCACAAACCTTTGTTATCATTTTTTCTTTCTCTATTCTTAGCTAGACTTCTGATGAAATCTTTTCTTCTATTCTTTTAGTATAGTTTTAATGTTGTATATATCATAAAATAATAAATCAAGCCTTCTGAAACATGGAGTCAGATCCTCATCTCTTCCCTCATGCTAAGACCCCTGTGAACATGGTCACACTCCCACACAGCTTTGGCTGCTGGCTCAGTTCTCAGTGCCTTTGGTTTGGTTTGGTTTGGTTTGGATGAGAGGGAGGGAGGGAGGAGGTTGGATGGAGTAATCCCTGTGGCCCCTTCCTTTGGCTTTACTCTTCCACAGGATGCTTTTCCTTGGCTGTCTCAGTCCCCCCTGCCCGTGCAGCTGGTGTGTGGGAGCTGTGAGCAGTGCTTGGCTGAGTGGAGGTGTCACTGAAGCCTTGCCACGTTCTGCAGTTCCACCTGAGACTCGAGCAAGGCTGCACCATCACTTTCTTTCCTCCAGTCACCTCGTGCAGCTCTGCACCTGCTGGGTCTGTCATGTGCTCACTCAACCCAAAGTCTGGTGTTTGTCTCCACTTTCCAGGATGAGAGGCCTTGCATGACCTGGGAAGGGACCATGCATGACCTGAAGAAGGCAATTCCTTCCAGCAGGATCTGGCTTGGTGTCCCCTGGTTGTCCTGGCCCTCTCCTGGACCTCATCTCTCTGCTGCCCTGGGCAGCTCTGGGCTGTGAGATGGGAAACACCCTCTTGATTTTCAGACTGAGGTCCAGAACCAAAGCAGGACCTTAAGCCTTGAATATACTGAAGTGGGGTTTTGTAGGAGAAAGCTTTTTGAGCAAAGCACACCAAGTTTATTTGTGAGTTTGTATGGAGTGAAGGGAGTGGCTTGGTGTTTAGTTTTGATCAAAATATTTTTAGAAGCAGGTCAATTACACACAGCATTCCTTAGCTTTCATTTCCCTGTCAGTCATTAGAAATGTTGCATTTTTGTTGTCTTTCACCTCTAAATTGAAATAAAGGAAATAAATTTTATTAGAGCATCTCTATCTCTACCTCTTAAATGCTTAAAGTTGGTTCAGAACCAAGTATTAATAATTGCATTGTATTCATTTATTTTTAACTTGACTCTAAGCCTGAAAGCAACCAAGCAGAAAAAGTATTTAATAACCAACAAACTTAGAGGAGCAGAACACATAGCCCAGTGCTGTTAACATCCTTCAGCAAAAAAGATTAAGTACTGCTGTCGTCATTTAGGCTTTGGGGGGTGGGAGAAGGGAGAGAGGAGATGTCTGATCCACTTAATGCAAAGTATAAATTGATGTCATTTTAATTTTCTTCTTATAAGATTTACCACTTTACATGTAAATACCAGGCAGCACTGTGGCTATGCTGGATTTCTGATTCATATGGAGAATGTGTTCATCTGCTGGAACTTAACTGATCACACTGAGTTAAGGGGAGGATAATAAAAAGCTATGGAGTGAATAATGGAAGGATTTAAAAATGAGGCATGGGGGGCAGAAGATAGGATACAGAGTAATTTTGGAGGTAAAACTACAGTTGAGATTAACAATATATTTCTGGACATCTGGCTGATCTAAAGTCTGTCTGATGATTGTCTTGTAATTGTTAAACCTGCTGCCTTTATGTGTGGGATTAGGCCTTTTTAAATATGCATGCAAAAGGCAGAATGGTTATTGATTCTATGCAGCATAATTTGTGTGGATCTTAGTTTGGAGTCAAATGGAGTTTATTTCTACTTTAGTTCACACATACTCGGATCTTGTTTAGCTTTTTTTTCTCAAATGCAATGTCAAAATGAGCATCTGGGAGAAGCTTAGTGATAGGGAAAGAGTTTAAAATAAAAGTTAGCATTTTTAGAGGGATTGATTTATAAAGGAAAAATGAACATATTTTTAGTTACTTAAAGTGCATCTTCCGAACAATTGTATTAAATTTAGCATTTAAGGATCCTGCATCTGTATTTAATCCCTTTCACTGCCACAGATCTTTAATTAAAGACTCTCCTATCTTTATGCCAATTAGTTTGAGATCCTAACCTTTGTGCTTAACAGAAATGGTTGCAGGAGCTCTGCTGACATCCTCAGTGCTGTTTGTAAAGAAAGAAAACTCCAGGAAAAACCCATCAATATCAGCCCCCATGGAAACACCCGGGCATTTCATTAGTGGCTGTAAGCTGGAGTGACAATGAGCTGGAGGGAAGGCTTTATTAGGCCAGAGGTGGTAAATGGAAAATTGGCAGCAGAAAATCAAAGTTTGATCATGAACAGCCCCTCACAACTGCAAACAGTATCTTATTGTGCATGGGTTTGCATTTCCACCATGCCCTGATCACAACGGTGTCAGGCCACGTAATAAATAAATAACCCAACCTTCACGAGCAGGAAAAAACAAAATGATGGCTCTGAGCCAGCCAAAGCTGCTCTGCAGCCATCTGCTCAGCATCAGCCCAGCACCAGCCTGCATGCTGAGAGCAGGGAGTACAGATCATTCCCCAAGGCCTGATGGTCAAAATGTCACTGATTTTATGTTCTTTGCAGAGGATATTTAATGTGATATTAAATTCCTTACAGCAACCATCTCCACTGGTGTTTTAGTTACATGTCTGTATTAGAAATCCACTGTAAAAATGTTGTGTCTATATTAACAGGCTGAGGGTAAGGAGAATACTTTGATTTGCTGTTCTAAGATGGTTTCAATGGAAAAAATGAACACAAGTCAAGGGACGTAAGAGAAGGGACAGATTAATGCTGGCATGAGAGTGGTCAGAAAAGGTGATGTTCATGTAGAGTCACATTTCCATTTAGGTACCTAAAAGTGCTGATAGGTCCTGCAGTTTTTAGATGGTCAGGCTGCTGGACCTCTGTGCAGCGAAAGACAGCCTGTGGAAATTGGGTGCCTGTTTTCTACTGCATTGTCTCTTCTGAGTATCTTGGTGCTTTTGAAATGTCCTTATTTACATGCTAGGCTTTTTACATCTCTGCAATCTGGTTTAAGTGGGTATGGAATCTGCAGCCTCTGTTTTTTGTCCTCTGCCCTGTGATGCCCATTCTTGGGTGCAGTCTTCATGCTTTAGCAGTGTTGACAACCAAAGTCAACACTGGGTTTTTGGACAAGAGATGGAAGAAGGAAATAGAAGACATGGGAGCTCCCAACTCTGGTTTAGTGTTTAGACACCTAAAATCTGTTAGTATAAGTGACCTGTAGCCTACAAAGTGTTTTCTTTATTTCAGTTCTGCTGTCAGTTCAGGCAATATTTTATGGGTGTGGGTGTTCTTTGTCCTTGGGGGAACTAAACACTCTTAGGTGTTAAAAAAGTAAAAGTGACACCTGAGAGCTCTGTTCAAGTAATGCTGGGTGGATTTAGAGATTTAGAGAGATGGGGATTGAAAGTGTAGCAAAAATTGTCAAGTGTAGCAGGAATTGCCAAGTTGGAACATAAAAGCTGTAAATGAGATCTACCCTTACTCTTTTATTCCCAGCCAGCTCTAATTTAAACTGGCTGTGTAACCAATTTTACGTGTGATCCACAGAGTCACGTAGGCCACGTGTGCTTGCAGAAAGAAAAGATTTAAGAGCATGACTGAAAACTGCCAATAAAGCTGCCCTCAGACCTTGCACTGTCGTGAGCATCACTGGTGCTGCTGCTGAAGGGACCCCCTGAGCAGCCCAGAAACTCTGATTTCTGCAGCAGTCATGGTGCCTTCCACACTCACGGTACAATAATCTGAGCATGGACAGCTCAAATCATACTCTGCTCCAGAGGAGATTTCATCAGGGCTCTCTTCTGTAGTACTCAGATTTCCATGTGCTGGAAGTACACAGTTTGCACAAGCATTTTTCATGCCTTCTTTGCCCTGATAGCTAATATTCACCTTTTGAGCAGCTGGTGCAGGCCTTTCATCTGGAATTCCTGAGCTCTGAGACCAGGCTATGCCAGAAATCTGTGTACATATTAGGATATCAACACATTGGACATTACACAGTTATTCAAGTTCCTTCTGTTTTGGTGTGAAATGCCTCCATTTCCTCCAGTGTCCTCTTTGTGACAGTGCTTGTTGGAACTCAGCGCATCCCTCCAGGTGTCCAGAGCTGCTGAGGACCCCACCGGGGGGCTCAGAGACCCTGGCATGCAGCCCAGAACACCTGGGGATTTGATTTTGACCCCTGGAGCAAGTTGCCAGCTTTGTATGAGGACCTGAAAGTCACAGAGGTTTGAATAGTATAATAATAAAATTATCACAGAGTGAAAATGTAGATTTTAGGATTTTTGGTATGGGGGTTATGGGGACAAGATGGAGGAACTTGGGTGTGTCTAGCCTTTCTTCTTCTTCTTCTTCTTCTTCTTCTTCTTCTTCTTCTTCTTCTTCTTCTTCTCCATTTTCTGCAGTGGTGTTGGCACTTTGGGATTGGTCTAGAGTAGAAGCTCACTGTGTATCACTGTCTAACATAGGGGATAGGTATTGGGAATTAAGTGTAAATATGTTATACGTAGTTTAGAGTATAAAAGGACAACACAGCCTCGAGGGCGGTCAGAGTGCCTGTGGCTGCCTTGCTGAGCAGACCTCAGCTGGGCAGAAGGAACATTTTATAGATAAGAGTTAATAAACAACCTCAAGAGCGAAAAGTGAGGAGTCCAGACTCGTCCTTCAGTGGCACGGGCCGAAACAGAGACACCCTGCACATCTCAGGGCAGCAATTAACAACCAGCTACCCGAGAAGTGCTGGCTGTTTTCATCCTCAATAAACTTTCCTTAGGATGTCCCTCATTTTTTGTGACACTCATAAAAGCAAGTCAGCTCCAATGCTTGCAGAATTTCTCTAATAACTCCTGCTGGCACAGGTGATTGCAGCTTCCCCTGTGTTGGCAGCTCCTTTGTCATCAGGCTGTTTCAGTGCAGCTTTTTTGTGTTTTCCACGTGGTGCTCTGTCAGCAGGTTTCCTGCAGGGAGCTCAGATGGTTCCTGTGGTACTTCTGTTGTATAAAAAGTGAGTCAGCTTTTCAGAAAGGGTTATTTGGGTTAATTTGCAATAACCAAGCTTCAGTGAGCCTTGCTTTCTGCATGGCTTTATCCCACTTCCTACTTTCCTCTGTGCCTTCATTTAACAAAGCAAGTAAGACAAACTAGAAAAAAATATTTTTATGGGTTTTTTTTTGTTTTGTTTTTTGGGTTTTTTTTTTTTGTGGTCAAAGTAGAACATCTGTTTAAACTAATAAAACATTGGGATTTTGCTTCATTTAGCTGCAGTAGCACAGGCAATGCTGCTAAAGATGTGCACTGATCATCTGGATATGAAAATTATTGCTGGTTTTAAGTTTTGAAAGGAATATTTTCATTATATTGTAGCATTTTGATGGCACATTGAGAGTTTAAGAAAAAGTGAAGATAATACCTTGCTGCCAGATGCCGCCCATTCCAAAAAGTGGAGGCAATGGCTCATACTCAGTGGTATGACCATGCAAGAATATTATTTTATTTTCAATAGGTGGGCCCTAGTTTCCCATTTATATGACACTGCATCAGCTTGTACAATGAAAACTATATCTACATTTACTGGACTTTTTTCTAATATCTCTAAGGGGTTTTTTTTACTTTCTTCTTGTATTTGCATTCCTAAACAGTGCAGTTGCTGTAATGATGCATCAGGGGTGTATTTACTTGTGCTGACATTAAAATATCCATTTGAATGAGAAAATATTTTCCTCAACAGAAGTGTAAATGTGTTTTAGAAGCCCTTACAGTTCTGTATTGATCAGCAAATTTGACTAAAGCAAGTTCAGCTTACTTTGTCATGTTGGCATAAAGCATTTGCCTCTGTTTGAGCAATTCCACTGGGGAAGAGGGCAAAGTATGTAGAAAGAACATTTTTTCATTATAGTTCAAGCATTGCTTTGCTTTGAGGCATCTCCTGGGGTGCACTTACCTAAGCTTTGTTTTGTAAGGCAGCTTGATCTCACAGAGGCATCATTTATCCCATGTGGAGCATTCCTGGATGTGTTCTCATCTGGACACTCATTTATGCATTTGTGCCTCAGCATCCAGCCACAGCTCTTTGCCTCTGTGAATGACATGCATCTGAACCTTTAAGTCCAGGTTGCTCTGCTGACCAAAGTGTTCAGCCCCACTCCCTGAGCCAGAGGCACCATCCAGAGCTCCCAAAAATCCCTCTCCTGTCTCTGGCAACACCACACTGCTCTTGGAAGGGATGCACTAAATCCCTTTTCTGTGTCTAGGACATGGATGTGGTTGGTTGGATGTTTCTCCTATAATTTCTCTAGAAAGAGACAAAGTGGGAACCTGGAAGATGGATGGTAAGAACTTGGTGGCCTGAGAGACAAAGGTTTTTGCCTGATCTCTTGAAATGGTGTAATGGTAGAAGGGGTTAGTTCCAAGCAATTTGCATTTTGCAAAGAGCTTTGTGAGTCAGATTGTTTGTCTTTCTTGCTGTGTTAAAGAGTGGTACTTTTTCTTTAATCCATGAGACATTCCTCTGGTGTTGCATTCATGGTGTTTGGGTGACTTACAGGTCAGTGGGCTTCAGCCCTGCTGTGCTTAATTCACAGTGTATCTGGAATGTCTTTTGAAAATATGCCCCTATTTGCACAAACAGAAGAAGATTAATTTTTGTTAATTTTAGATATTCACATTTCTTGATATGGCAGGTTTTGGGATGCTTTCTACTGATCTTGATTCTGGGTTTCTACAGCTGCAGTGCAGCAAATTGCACTGCAGAATTTGCATCAAGACTTTGCAGTGTAGAAACTTGAAACTAAAGTACCAAGTTGAGTGTAAGTAAGGTGGGAATGGAAATGCCCATGTGGGAAACTGCCATAAGAAACAGCAGGATAAGGGTTAAAGGAGCAGCACCTTTTGCTATAGAGGATCCTTTGTGTGAAGTTCAATCAAGGAACCAAACAGCAAGAAAATAGAGAATTATATTAGACTTTCTCAGAGAAGTTCCTGTTACTTGCTGGGTTGTGTCTTCTCCAGACATTGATTTTGGAGCATTCCCTGTCAGTAACACTTAGATTGGAATAGCTTGTTTTGGTTTTGGAGAAGCAGAACTTGCTGGGACTGTTTGGCAGGGCTGTCACAGCTGGAGCAGCCTTTGTTTTCTCCCTGTGAATCCTAGGAAAGTGCACAATTCCCAAGCTTTGACCTCTACAGCATTCAGGCAGGAGAGCTCCCCAACAGCCTGGCATGCTTGGAAACCATAGGGTCCCCTTTTAATAGAATCCATATCAAAATGCAGGTCCTTATAATTCTGTATGTTAATTAAGTAGGCAGACGTGGTCCTTTTGCATGTGCCTGGAGTTTGGAAGAGAACTCTGCTGTGTGTTAAGACTGGGCTTGGCAGCATGAGGTGGAAAAGGTGTGTCTGGTCTTTTCCCATACTCTTTGGTGGCAAGGTTTTTTAATTTTTTCTTTAATTACTGTTGTTATATATGGATGAATGTAGCAGTTTGATTTTTGTTTCCTTCCTTGCTGGTACTGCTGCTCTGTCATTGCTCCCAGGCTCTGATATCTTAAGCTGAGAGAAGCTTAGGATACAATACAGGAACTTCTCTGAGAGAGTCTGATATCATTCATTATTTTCTTGCTGTTTGGTTCCTTGATTTGGTAAACCACCATGGTGCTGGTGTGCCATCCTGGATGAACAGTGTGCATCAGCTACAGCCTGCTAGGAGGGCAAATTTGGGAGCCTCATCCCTGCCTGGACTCACAGTACAGTCCTAGGGACAGCTGCTGGCAGGGTGTAGTAAGAGCTGGTGAAGTAAAAGAGGAAAGCTTGGTAGAGTAATCAGTTAGGAATTTTTATGGCTCGTGCTCAGCCTTTTAAACGTTTCTATTTTCTCTTGTTAGTAGGTGGTTCCCCAAATTGGAACCTATAAAGAGCAGAGATGAGGCTTGAATAAGATCAACTGGCAACAGTGCAAACATGAATTTTACAACAACCAGTCAAATGAAATAAAACAGAATGATGTGTATAATGATGGTAACATTAGCTTGCCTTACTGCTCCTATGAATGCTAGTAAGATAAATATTGAATATCTGTAAATAAACTAGCATTATACCAGCATGAAATCCCCCTCCAAACTGTAATTCTTCTTGAGAAAGATGCAGTGGTTTTCTTTAATCTTTTCAACAGGGGCTCTGCAGTGAATCATTTCCTTTAATTGCTGTTCTGAAACACATAACAGGTTTTTTAATGCCTACTTTTTATATTTGTCTTTTTTCTTTCCGTTAATTGCAGTACTTCCATTCAGGCTTGAAAATGAAATTGCTTCCTCAACATATTTCTTCTCTGCTTTATGTAAACATGGGGGGGTTTATTAGCCCAATTTCCAGGGAAGATGGAAGTGCACTAACGCCGAGCACGCAGAGAGGCTTTAGTCAGCTGTTGTAGTCACAGGCACTTTAAAGGAAACTCAGAAGAGCTGCAGGCAGAACAAACCTCATCTCCTTCTCTCACTCTGTGGAATTCATGTGCCTGGGGGACTGAAGGGCAGCACCAAAATCCAGTGGGATGGCTGCTCCAAGAGGCTCAGAAAGGCTTTGCACGTGGCACTCTGGAACTGTGTGCACCAGAGCCAAGGATCAGATAAAGTCCTTCTCTTCCTTCCCTTTAAACAACCCACTTGCTTAATTTATTTGCATTGATTGCAGATTTGGTTAGCAAGTATGTTAACTGAATATCAAAACCTGATTACAGCTGATGAGATGAACAGGAATAAAGAAGCCTGAAAGTACTTAAAAATTAATCATCTTTCATAGCAATAAGATATGCAAAATCCCATGCAGTTTGGTCCGTCTGTCATTTAGGACATCATTGCAGCTCTTCCAGGAAAAGAAAACTTGAAGGATTAAGCAGCAAGCGAGCCTCAAGTACTAGATGTAGAAATCTAAAGAGTTTGATTTAAAACCCATGAGTAATCCATCCCTTCTGCAAATCTCATAGTGCATCTCAAACAGCAGGAGCAGTCCTGCTCAGTTCTGGGGTATTTTGTTGGTTTTGCCAAAGGACATTTCATAGGCCAGGTGGAGGCTCGTGGCAGGGATGCAGAGGGAAGCAGCAGCCTTTGCCTCCCAGGGCCCTTCTCAAGGGGACTGGCAGCAGCTCAGCCACAAATGGCTCAGGCATTTGTCCTGTGCTCCCACAGGAGCTGTGGCAAAGCTTCAGGGTGGGGTGAGGGAATCCTGCCTGATGGCATCCCACAGCTGCTGGACCCATGCCAGAGAATGAGTTTAGGTTGGTGGGAGACCTGTGGTTAAAAGGCTTTCCTGGAGGCATCACTGTGCTGGTGGGGAAGAGAGTTGCAGGTCACTTTTGTCTTTGGTATTGCAATTATCTGGTATTTTTTACTGGTTTTGCTGTTTTGGTGGTGGTGATGGCTTTTGGGGTTTTGTTGTTGTTGTTTTTGTCGCTCAAGTTCTTTTGTGTTGCTTTGGTTTGATTCAATTTTTGGGCTTAGTTTGCTTTTGCTTGGGTTTTTTTGTTTTGTTTGCTTGTTTTTTTCTTGCAGTGTTGTTTTTGTTTTCTTACTAATCAAACATCTGGGTTGAAATATTTTAAGTTTTGTTTCTGCTCTGGCTGACGTCTTTTGGTTTTGTTTCAGCTGGAATTTAGCAGTTTGAGTGCAGGCCACTCAAAATGTAGAAAATTTCTACATTCATGCAGAAAATTTCTTTCATGCAAGCACATGTAGTCATACACACTCAAAGGTGTCAGACATGTAGCAAAACCCAGCTAATATGTGAGGAATAGGCCTTTATTTTCAGACACATGCTCAAGTGAATCCCCACAAACAGGAACTCCAGTGTCTCAACCATTTAAGCACCAGTATATGTGTATGTATAGGAATAGAAAACACAATTAAGTTGTTTCTTTTAATTTTATCCAGGGAGTTTTGGTGAATGGTTACAGGTCCTAAACTATTTCAAAATCATATTTATAAGCCATGGTATGGAATTTTGATTCTGCAATCCTGTTGGGATTTGGGGCAGATATTTCCTTCCTCTCTCTAAAAAAGCATTGAAGTACTTAAAGCAGCTTCTGGCTTTGGCTCCTGTAGCAGGAGCAGCACATGAAAACCAGAGCTGTGCACAAATGAACAACAGAGCAGTGTGAAAATTGTTGTGTAGATGCAGAACCAGAGTGCTGGGCCTTAGGTGGGAAAACTGGGCTGTTTTAGAGTAGAACAAACCTTATTTTTGCCATCCTTAGCAGGTGAGGTGTGAGTGAGAGCAAATGCAGATGGTTATGGAGAACATGGTTGGTTTTGAAGGACTGACCTGGGTATGCTGAACTGAGAACATTTTATTTCTCATGTGAGCTGTACAACAGTGGGGATCCATCCTCTGTGCACTGCCTCCAAAAGCAGACCTCCAGAAAACACTGGAGCCTGAAGAGCACAAGAGGAGAACATGGCTCATGTGAAAGGAGAAAGGGAAAGAACCAGAAGTCGTAATGATGGAATAAATGTTTCCTTTCTGGGGAAAAAAAATAAACAAGCCCCTCAGTAGGAATGGCAGTCCTCAGCCCATTCTGAGTCTGATCAGGATGTAAATAACCAGTGATTTTCCTTAAAATGGGATCAGGACATGAGGGGCTTGGTTGCAATAATAAAATCCCTTTTCAACTTTAAACAAAACCTTATCATTACTTGTGCCCTCAAGCTGATTTTTGGATGGACTGAACTGAAATTAATGCTGCAGCTGACAACCTTCTTGCCAGAGGCATCCTGGCTCTGCAGGGATGGAGGCTGAGACCCTGCTGCCCCCCTTCCTCTTCACAGCTCCGGCCTTTTAGGCATTCAGTGGGACCCCCAGCTCTCCATAGGTGCAGCCCCCATCCCACAGTGCAGGGATGAGAGCTGACACCCTTTGCAGGCTCTGGCTGTGTTGCTGTTTTCCCCTCCTTCCCTCTCCCAGAGGAGGAGGCTGCTTCCATCCTCACCACCCTGATTTGCACCCTCCATGAGCCCATGGCCAGCATGGGCTGGGCTGTCCTGGGGCTTAAGCAGCTCCCTCTTGTCCAGGGAGTGGAATCCCCCCACTGCAGGTTTATATCCCCTCACCCCTCCTCATCCCCACACACCCCAACTCCTGCTCAGGGGACTCTCCAGCACCTCCTCATCCCTCACTCCTGCCAGGGACCTGCTGCAGCACCACCTCAGCTTCCTGAAACAGCCTCCTCTGGGAATTCCTCACCTTTGGAAATGCTCCTCTGGGAATCCCTCACCTTTGGAAATGCACCACTGCCTTGGGTGTGCTCTATGTGTGTGCCATGAGTGGCTCCTTGTGGTGTTTGTGAGGTCCCCAGGACAAGGTGAGAGATGAGATTTTGACTCCTTGTTCTCAGAAGGCTGATAATATAATATAATATAATATAATATAATATAATATAATATAATATAATATAATATAATATAATATAATATAATATAATATAATATAATATAATATAAGAATGCTATACTAAAGAAAGAGAAAGGAAACATCAGAAGGCTTCACAAGAATGATAATGAAAGCTCGTGACCGACTCAGAGAGTCTGGCACAGCTGGCTGTGATTGGTCATTAAGTTAAAACAATTCACATGGAGCCAATCAAACATTCACCTCTTGGTGAGCAATGTCCAAGCCACATTCCAAAGCAGCAAACACAGGAGCAGCAATCAGATAATTATTGCTTTCATTCCTCTCTGAGGCTTTTCAGCTTCCCAGGAGAAAATTCTGGGCAAAGAGGATTTTTCAGAAAATATCATGGTGACAGTTCCTCATCAGCACCGTGGTCAGCTGGCATTCAGAAGTCCTTTTCCTCCATTATTAGTTGCAAATTCAGGGGCTTGAAACTGCTGGAATTGGTCCCAGCACCATGACCTTGCATTTGTTACTACTGAATTTATCATCTCACACCTCAGTGCCATATTCTGCTTTTTCTGAAGGTTATTAGGACTGTAGTGGCCTGAATAAAAAATTATTCTGAAGGAGTTTCACGCCACTGCTGTTGTGTGCAGTGACTAATGAGCTTGTACATCTCTTTTTAATTCTTTTCAAGTTCTCTTACTGCTAAATCCAAACTTGGTAAGGCTGTTACATGTGCAGGGAGGAATTTCAGTGCTGATTGATCCATTGAAATTACCAAAACTCCTTGACTGGGGTCTCTCTCAAAGTCTTCTCTGCCCTGGTCAGTCCTGAGGGAGCCTTTCACCTGAAGCCTGACCCAGCCTGGGCTTTGGACACAGTGTGAGTCCCATGGGCATGGACAGCACTAGAGGATGTTTTTCAGAGTGTTTCTTTTTAATCCTTTTCCTTGTCCACATAAGCATTATAGAAGTTTAGATTTTGCCTTGATTTATTAGGAGGCAAGCAAACAACAAGAGCATTTAAGAAACAAAGTGTTTAATTAGGGGTAGTCTTGTTTCAAAACATTTTATTTTCTTGCATTTTTTAAATTTCAGATCTTCTATCTCAGTAAAATAGGTGAACTGTTTTAAAATTTGAGGCCGAGCCATGTCGTGCTGTGTAAATAATGTTTCTGTCACCTCTGCATTGCTACTGAAGGGATTTTAAAGTGAGAATATGAGGGACAGCTGCTGCATTCAAGCTTCCAAGAACTTTCAGGCCCCACAGGTTAATATTCTCTGGCTGTATCACTTTGCTGATGGTCAGTTGGTTCCTTCTGTTCTGTGCACTACCAGACCTCCAAAACATCCCCAGTTCCTCTGGCTAGGAGTGTGCCTTAGCCTTGCAGAGTGGGATGCTGCTTTTGAAGTCTCCACTCTCTAAGTTCTTTTCCCTGAGATGTTCAGTCATGCATATTTAAAGCTACATTTCAAGAAATTAGGTCTGAAAATTCCCAGCAGAAATGTATTTTTGTGTTTTATTTTTATCCAGAGATGACCACGTTTTTGTCTGCCAGCTGGCTTAAAAGATACATCAATTAATAGAGCCACTGGTGATTAAACTGCAAAGCAGAATATCTTCTCTCATTTAATGAAGTGCCTTACATAAAAATAACTATAATTCTCATGATAAAGAACTCAGTTTTACTGAGATTTCCAGCTTCTTTTCTGAAAGTGCAAGGTGTTATAAAGCTACATCTTCAGCATAAGAATATGGCTGTTTATTATAATTATTCATCACTGGCATGATATTAGTATAGAGATCAGGTCCCAAATGTCCTTATTCTTCCTGAATCTTCCTACAAGTGGCATGTAATCAATTGTTTCCTTACAGAAAAAAAAAGAAATCTCTAAAAATAGGTATTTGCACTGTCTTAGCAAGAAATCCTTAGTTTTGAGCAATGCTGCAAGGTTGTTTTCAAGTTCTTGCCTCCCCACTGCAGTCCTTGTTAGTGCTCCTAGGACTTCTTGGGCCATGTCCAATTTTTTATCCTGCAGCAAACAAAATTACTGTGATGTTTTCTTCCATGCTGTTCATTAAATGATCATTGGCCTCTTCTGGTTGCAAGGAGAAGGTTGCACTCACCTCTATGTGATTTTTAATCTGTTTTCCATACAGAGCCAGTGATTCAGTCCTGGTTGTCATTTCTGCCCCAGCCTGCAAGGAAAGCACCATTAGACCTTGGTGTGTGGTTGGTATGGATGGGTGGGGGTGCTGGGAAACACCACCTGGGTTGTTTATAAAATATCCACTTCCTTTCAGAGGTCATTTAACTCTGCAGTTGATAGAGGCACTATTAAAGTTAGGGATTAGTACACACTCTGTTGTCTGCAGAGTTGGTGGTGAGAAGCCAGATCAGCTCCATGATAATTTGGTTTTCACTTTGTCATCTGCATGACAGCCAACATTTCAATTTCTTTTCATTTTTTTTCATTTTTTTTACCAGTACTACAGTTTGACCTCTGAGGACCTTAATCTGATGTCAGCTCACCTGGGACAACTATTCATGTTCTTGTAATAGTGTCCCAGCTAGGACAAACACTGAAGATTAAAACTATTATTGAAAAGGAAATAGGATGGTAGTCATCTCACAGAAAGGAGCTGTGCCAGAACAGGGTGTTAAGCTTGATATCAGTGTGTCTAATCAAAATCTCCTCCACTGTGTTTCAGGGCAGATTCAGTATTGTCCCCTGATGTGAGTGTGGTAGATACTCAGCTCTGACCCAGTGGTGACATGGGAGCAGAGGCAGCATCCCCCTTGCTGTGGTTTGCCTGTCCTGGTATCCCTGAGGATGCTTTCCACATGCAGCTTTAAACGCAGGAATCTCAGCTTTGCACAGAAACAGCAAGGGCTGTGGTGGATAATCAGTGCTGTGACAGCAGCTAGCTCTGGATGGATGCTGAGCAGCTGGGATCATAACTCAAACAGATTCCTGAGGTGAAGGGATGGAGCAAGATTCCTTGTGCTGGACATTGCACACATGCAGCAGGGAGAGAAAACCCTGAGCCCAAGGCGTGGCAGCCTGCCCAGGTGAGACAGGCAAGGCATCTCAGAGAGCAATGTGGATTAATCTTAGGGCGTTTTTCCTTTAAATCCTTTTGGCTGTGGCTTTTTAGGAAGGAATTATTTACATGGAAAACTGTAGGGAACAAAGAAGGAGAGGGACAGGCCTGAGTTACAGGAGCAGAGGAACAAAGTAATTAGGTTAGATACTGGGGAGATGTGTCAAGAAATGGTGAAGTCAGGAATAGAAGACACTAGAACAGTTAGTTACATCCAAGAATGGCCACTGCAGGTGTTTTCCTCTAACACAGTGACCTTTACAGGCTGTCTCTCAGTTTGCAAAGGGGCCAGAAATGATGATTTATTGGCTTCCAACTTGTTGCCTTCTTCCAAAGGTACAGCTGGTGGCATCTTCCTTTCCTGTTTGCTCCAGCAGAGATCAGCCCTGTGCAAAGGTGACCCAAGATGGGTTTGCAGGTGTAGTCAGGATCAGCAGATGTGAGGACAGAGAATTCAGGTGTGTTGCTGGGTCACAGGCATTCCCATGTTCTGTTGCGTCTTGGCCTAATGCTTTGCCCCTGCCTGTGAAGAGCTGGCATTGAAGCTCAAAGGAAGATTTATATCACTTTTAGTCACCTGCCTGCCTGAAGAGGGCCCAGGGGCTGAGGAAGGAGAAGACTCAAAGCCAGCCACTCCCAGTGCTTGACAAGCTGTAAAGCAAGAACATTTTGAATGTGATCCATTGCCTATTTTGGGAAAGTTATAAAATTTTCAGAGGTAGGCCAGTTATTTTTAAGTCTCTCTGGACATGCTTTTAACGCAGGATTTGTTCTGGATGTTGTCAAGGTCAGACATTTTCTTCATGAAAATGTTTCCCTCCTTTGGGGAAATGTCTGGAAGAGCTAATTAGCTGTGTGCCTTGGTCCTCTCTCATTTCCTCACAGCCTGCTAAACCTATTGCTAGAC
This sequence comes from Agelaius phoeniceus, assembly GCF_051311805.1. NCBI lineage: Eukaryota > Metazoa > Chordata > Aves > Passeriformes > Icteridae > Agelaius > Agelaius phoeniceus. The sequence continues at coordinate 8,831,022 of NC_135266.1, read as the reverse complement.
CTTTCAGCTTCAGCCAAGATGGATTGAGATAGTTCTTGTCTGCCTTCCCCTGGCTTCATCCTTTTTATGCACATTATCCATTTTCTCTGGCCTTTTTGAGGAGAAAGTTGCAGGACAGCTGTGCAGAGACAGCATGCCTCCACCAAAATGCAGGGAGGCTGGTGTTTGGAAAAGGATGGAGTTGGAATATTTGGAATTGAGAAACTGAAAATACCAACAACGTGGTTATTTTCCTTGTATCTGATTCTTTGCTGCTGCTTTGAATTTCTTTTTAAGTTGCCCACATTTTTCATTCATTTAGCAAGGTGAAAATATGAAATGAAATAGAAGAATTGTACCTACAGTGAGATAGATCCTCATTAATGAAGATGCTCTCCTGCATCTCAGTTCTGTAGATAAAGAACCAGTCCAGAGAAATGCTGAGCTCTTCCTGCTGCTTTTGGGAGTGGAAGGAATTGCTGTGTGCTCTGCAGCAATCAGCACTGGCTTCCAAGTTTTATTTTGACAGACCTTAGGAATCAAAATTGCTCACATCACTAATGAACAGGAGGACATGGATTATGTGGACCAATAAACCAGCAATTCCTGCTGCACATTTATCTTCAGCTCTGTAATTGACAAACTTTAAATATTACATGTGGCAATCCTGAGTATAAATAAGGGTTTGAATTAGGGTCTTGTATTGTATTTGCAGGGAATGCCTCAACGAAGGCAGGAATGATGCATCTGACTTCATGTTCTCAGAAGGCTAATTTATTACTTTATAATACTATATTATATTAAAGAATACTATACTATACTAAAGAATACAGAAAGGATACTTACAGAATGCTAAAAAGATAATAAATGAAAACTCCTGACTCTTTCCAGAGTCTCGACACAGCTTGGCCCTGATTGGCCAGAGAGTGAAAACAACTCACACCAGAATCCAATGAAACAATCACCTGTGGGTAAACAACCTCCAAACACATTCCACATGTGAGCACAACACAGGAGAAGCCAATGAGATAAGAATTGTTTTCCTTTTTCTCTGAGGCCTCTCAGCTTCCCAGGAGAAAAGTCCTGGGCAAAGGGATTTTTTCAGAGAATGTGAATGCCAGAGTCCTGAATCTCTGTGGATGTGAGGTGTAGAACCTTTCATGCCTCCTGTATCAGCAGCAGCAACCTTCAGATCATGCCACCAGTGCTCTGTGGGTTTTGGGGTGTGGAGACAACAGACTCTTTTAGGAGTGGTGTGCATCCAGTTGAAATGAGTGCATAGTGTTTTCCTGCCTAATTCTGACAGAACTAAAGACAGTGCACTTTCAGAAGTTATTTTCTGAACACTCCTCTCTGCAGATTTTGGTGTTACCTAGAAGAAGGGGATTGATAGTTTGATCTTTGTTTTAGCACTAATAAAAGAAGGAATTCTCAAACATTTTTCTGTTGCCTTTTATTGAGGAACTGCATGTGTTTAGTATTAGTTCTGATTTTATGAATGCCCATCCTTACCAGGGCATGACTCTCCCTGTGTCCTGTAAAGCTGTGGCACACACCCTTGTGTCAGTGCTGTTGGCCACATCCTTGTCTGTGTGTCTCCAAAAAGCAGCTGGTTCATTGGACAAGTGGAGTTAGAGCTGAGAGTCAGTTCTGCTGTATTTCTGCCTGCCTGCAGCATGGTAGCTTTACCACCACATCCTGACCTGTGAGCAGTACTGCAGGTAACACTGGAATCATCTGTATTGATGCTGAAGGAAGGTAACAGGACTAGAAAGCCTGTCTGCCTTGAAATGAAATCAGTGATGGTGGGATGTGCCTGTGGTACCATGCTTGAGGGGAGGCAAGAGGCAGAGCTGGGGGTGAGGGGGGGAAGGTTGGTTCACAGATATATATATATATTTTTTTTTTTAAAGCCAGAAGAATCTAATTCATCTAGATTAAAACATTCTGTGGGAACACCATGATTTCGGTGGTGTTTTTTGTTAGAAAATGTCCAGGTGGCCCACCTGCTTCATTTCCTGCCATCTCATCAGTCAAGGGCTTCTGGGGTGTGTTTGCTGAGCCTGAGCTCAGAGGCACTGAAATGTGAGACCTGCTAGGACTCAACAATGTGATTTCTACTTGTGTGCAGCCTTTACAATCCTTGCCCTACTTGGATATCTCCTGTGTTTTGAGGTTTTTTTTTTTTTCCTTTTAACCTTTCAAATTTTGACCTAAATGAAGGTCAGGACGAATAATGTTTTATGGAATGCTGCATCTCTGGTTTCCTGGCTGAGGAAACATGAGTGCAAGGGGCTTCCACTGCAGTGAACTTTTGTAAGGAAGATATCATCTACCTTTGATGGAATCCAGGATGAAATAGCTTTCTAACAATGTTTCAAACTACAGAAAGAACACAGAAAAGAAACTGAAGGTGCAGGGAAAATCCATCAAAACAGTGTGGGGGGCAGGACAGGGTGCAAGCATGAAAAAGAGACAACCAAAACCAGCACAAACCACTTGCAAGCCCATTTGTGGACACAAAACCTGTCTGAGTTTCTGGGGCTTTTTATGATCATAGGAACTGGTCCCAAGCATGGATAAATCAGGCCAGCCCTGGCTGCTGGCAGGAATCTCTCCAGTGATGTTCTCTAGTTGGTTGTTCTCTGTGGATATGAGCTTTGCCTGTGTTATCCAGGGTGGGCTATTTCTGCTTAAGCCAAGGTTTGTATAAAGTCCAAGGAAAACTTTGGAGTTTTTTTCTGAATCAAAAGCATTTGGTAAGTTTGTGACAGGCCTTGAAACTTGGGATTTTGGGTAGTTGTTCTCTTTTGCTTTCCCTTAAAAACACCAATAGACAGGATCCCACGTGTGCTTACATTTAGATAGGAGTGTCTGGCAGTTGCTTTTTAGAGGGAAACTTCTTCCTTTTTGGTTTTTTTGGGAGGTTTTTTCCCTTTGCAAATGCTGGTTTTTCTGTACCACTCCAGATGTCTCATTTGGGGCATCATGGACTGTGCAGCTGCCAGTTCATTTCTTCTGTGGCTGCTGAGGATCTGGAGTGGGGTCATGACACTCTTCCCTCACTGTAGGCTGTAGCTGTCATAGCATCTCCAGGACAAATCTTAAAATTCTTGCTGGGCCATATGAGGACCAGGTTTTGCTGTAGGAATTCACTGGTGGAATTTCACTGCTGCTCTCATGCTCCATGTGTGCTGGCTCTTCCAGGTGTTTGTAAATAAACAAAGATGTTTATTTACAAACACCTGGAAGAGGTTTGGATGCTCAGAGGGTCTCTAAAGGTCAAAGGGCTGGCAACCACTCTCCTCTGACTGCCAGGATATCTGAAATACTTTTACATCTCCTGTATGATCATTGCCTGAATTGAAACTTTACCGTGGAAAGAGAGTAGGGAAGACTGGGGTGGTGGGGAGGAGGTGGGGGGGATTGTGCATTGGAGAAGGTGCTCTGAGTTTCCTTTTAGACCTTCCAGGCATAAAGGGACACAGAGCACCCTGCTTTTGTAACAATTGAGCCTGGTCACAGATCACAGAATTAGGCTGGTGGAGAGATTTTGGGCCAAAGGAAGGAGATAAGGGGAAGATGTGTGTACTGATGGTGAGTGTCCAGAGCAGTGTCTATTCCTGCTGCCTTGTTCTCAGGCCAGCACTGTCCTGGTCTTCTGTCTGCCCATTTCTCTCCTGCTTTTAAAGAAAAATCTAAAAACCAAGCCAGAAACCAGTACATTGATTTTTCCCTAACTGTGTGATGGCACAGAGAGATAGTGATGAAAAGTGTGTCTTGGAAATAAGGAAATGAGGCTTGCCTTGGGGTGGAGGTAGGCATTAGTCACACCACTGCTTGTGCTCTGCTGAATAAAGGTCATGGAAAGGTTTGTAGGGAAGTCTTATGGGTTTTTTGTCTTCATGAGCAAAATTTCCAGCAATCACTGCAGCTTGAGGTGCATCTCCAGTGTGTCTTTGTGGGAACATCCCATCCCCTCTGCACCATGCCAAGCTTCCCAGGGGCTCAGACCTCCCAACAAACTCAGGGATTTCCTTAAATCCCTGTAAATCAGAGCTCTATTAAGAAGCAGAAGGGAAATAAACCACCAAGAGGCTTTCCTCCTTTTTTCCAAAGTCTGTGTGTGCCATAAATTGAATAGGCCCCCCCTGAGACCTGGGGAAACCAAACTCTTAAAATGCATAGTAAAGGGTTAGTAATTGTTTCAAACAGCCAACTAAAAATGCTTTTTATTGGGAGGCTTGAGCTCTCTTTCATATGTGAAGCTGCCTGTTCACTTTGGCAGTGAAGGCTGCTTTTATGCCTCCCTGGGGATGGTGGTAAAACTTTCAGCAGCTTAGGCACAGAAACCAGCCCTTTGTGGAACTGGAGGCGAGAAACCAGAAGTTGTTCTGCAGATTTCTCAGTCCCCTGCAGCTTGCTTTCAGATTTTGCTGATTAATCCACTTTTGTTCAGGCCAAGGAGAGGTGAAGTGCAGGGATGGGACAGACTTGGCCAGGGCATTGCTGTCTGTGGGTGGGTAGGCTCCTCAGTGATTTTTTCTGACATTCAGCTGTTGGGTGCCATAACAAGGATTCAGCACTTTTCACACAGTTGCACTGAAAGATGGACAAGAGCTGGATTTATTATTACTGCCACTGTGAGCAGGAGAGCAGAAGTCCCTGCTAATCCTGTCCCAAGGTGGCAGCAGAAATGCCAGCACCTGCTGAGGCTGATCAAGGGGAGCAGGGGACACTCAGGCAGAGGGACAGGAGAAGCTGGCTGTGTGTCCCTGGGGCTGCAGGAGCAGAGAGCTGTTCTGCAGGGTGCACTGCATCCTCCCCTGGCAGTGATTACCCTTAGGTGTTTGTCCTTCAGTGCCAGCCTCAATGCAACAGGTGCTGGAGTTTAATTCATCTGTCTGTCCCTCTGGAGCTCTTGAGGCTCCTTGCTGCCAGCAGCAGGGCCCCAGCACATCCCTGCAGGATCACTGAGTGCTTTGGAAGGCTCTGGATGCCCTCCTCCCCAGTGGCTCCTGGTTGGAACCCTGCTGGCTGAGAATTTTAGGCTTTCTGTGCTGGCAAGCAGTGACCCCCAAGAGAGCACTGCATTTGACCTGAGTTTGTGGAGAAGGCTTCCAAAATTGGATGATAAAACTGAGATTGTAAGTGTGTAGTTTAAATAGAAGTGTATAATATGACATGGTAGACAACTTAAATTTAAAGTTTTAGAATATATAAACAATACATAAAACAAAATAAAAGCATAAAACATACATAAAACAAAATTTTAAAAATTAAAACAAAAGCTAGTCCTTCTTCTTCACCTTTTTCTTCATAAGTTTAAGTAGTATTGTATAATTAAATTTAAAACTCCACATTAGGAACCACAAGTAGTTAGTTATTAAGTTAAAAGTAAAAAGAATTTAAATATCATTTCTTAATTAGACAGTTTAGCCTTAAAAAAGCCTTATAAAGAAAAAAATACAACTCTATCTTTAGTGTATTAAAGCACTATAAAACCCACGATTTATAAGACTATAATATAAGTAAAAGCTAATACTCATCTAAATCCAAACAAAAAATACCATCTTGCACATTTAACCCCAACCTTAAAAAAAATTAAAAAAAAAAAAAAAAAAAAATCCATGGTTCCTGACAGGTTTGTTCCTTCTTCCACCAGGCAATAACTGATAGAACCAGAGGACACAGTCTCAAGCTGTGTCAGGGAAGGTATAGGTTGGATATTGTTGTTGTTCTTCTATTTCTAGAGTTTCATATTGTTGTTGTCAGATTTCTTAAGTCTGTACTTCTTCAGTGTATTGTTATGGCTGCAGATCTTCACAGCACAGACTCCTCCTTCTTCTTCTTCTGCATGTTGTTCTCGCTCAGTTCAAGGCTCTCCCTGACTGGCTAACTTGCTCTCTTTTATTTTAGTTATCTTCATTGGTCACAGCTGCAGCTTAATTAAGGACATTGCAGCTGCAGCTTATCAAGGACAACTGGGACCTCCCAGGGCAAAGCTTATATACAGATATTCAAATACAATACATTTCTTCTACTATAGGACATCAGGAAAAATATTTCACCTAAATAATAATAAAGTACTGGAATGCACTTCCCAGGGAGGTGGTAGATCACCATATCTGGATGTGTTTAAAAAAATGCTGGCCATGGCACTTGGTGCTATAGTCTGGTTGAGGTGTTAGGGCGTGGGTTGGACTGGATGATCTCAGAGGCCTCTTCCAAGCTCTTTATTCTGTGATTCTTTGCAGATCACTGGCGTTATCCTGCTGGCAGTGGGAGTCTGGGGCAAGCTGACCCTTGGCACCTACATCTCCCTGATTGCTGAGAACTCCACCAATGCCCCCTATGTGCTCATCGGGACGGGCACCACCATCATCGTCTTCGGCCTCTTCGGCTGCTTTGCCACCTGCCGGGGCAGCCCATGGATGCTGAAGCTGGTGAGCAAACCCCAGTGCCTGAGGAGGGTTTGGGATCAGCTGGGATTCCCCCCACTGTCACTGCAATGGGTGATAATTAGCTCTGACTCCGTGGTTCACAGAGGGCTGATCAATCTCTTTATTATTATTATTATCATGATTAAGAAAGCCATTGCTTTTATAGACAGTTATGATACAGCTGGACCTAACTGGCCCTTTAATTAAAACACCATCACCTTTGGCTAAGTAAGAACCCACCCTTTGGTAAACAAATCTCCATAACAACCCTCCACATGTTCACAACAACAGGTTAAGATAAGAATTGTTTCTCATTCTTTGCTCTGATCTTCTCACAGCCTTTCCCAGGAGGATGCCTGGGATAGTTGTCCCTGTCACTCTCTGTGACCAGAGAGCTGCTGCCACACCCCCACCCCCTGACAGATGTTGGTGAAACTTCTTAAGCACATAAGCTAGATTTTATTAATCATTACTTTCAACATTTGTGCCTTTTGGACAAAGAGGGGGGGGAAAAACCTTCACCAAGCCCAGTTTTTGATTGACTGTGACTGAATTTTGCAACACATGGCACATAGGCCCATGTGTTTGGAGCAGGGTGGTGCTGCTGAATTGCTCTGTGAGTTGTTCTACAATCATTCTGGTTTTCTGTGAGCCACACAGATAAATATATTTACAATCTGAAAGATTCCCAAAGCATCATCAATTTGAAATTCTTTTGAATTGTATTTTAAGGGATCAGTTTAATACCCTGATGTGAAATTATGGAACTTCATGAAAGCCTGCCCTTCTTTTTCTCCTAACATTTAGGAGAACATTGTTCTAGGATAGAACAATTCAACCCAAAAAGAAGGGCATTTATGGTATGTTTGGCCTCACCTCAAAAGCAGCAGGGGCTCAAGGTGCACTGAGCAGAGGGGGAGCTGTTGTCCCTCAGTCCACTTTAACCTCTCTCTATATGAATTTCTCTGTTCTGAGTTTTCCAGAAAGTTCTGGAAAATTTCCTTAAAATTCAAAATAACTACAGGTTAAACAAACTTACATTATAAACTGTGTTTCTAGGCATATTTAGGAGCAAAATGCTGCATGAGGAATGATTTGAAGGGTGGAAATAGCACTTATGAAACACTGAACTAGTGAGAAAGGGCTTGACAGTGCAATGCACCTCCTGCTACAGTATTTTGGGACAGGTTTTCTACGGAGATGGGATTATTTTTCTCCAGTTTTAACTGCATTTTAAAAAAGAAAGGACATGTTAAAGGGAGTTAATTTCCTCAAATGATGGCAGGGAGGGGAAGGGGAGAGGCAGCAGCTGCAATTCCATCAGCTGGTGGCCAGCTGGCAAGAACCTCACTGCTGTCTCTTGCTGGTGATGGGTGTCAGGGCATGTGCAGAGGCTTGCTGGAGTCACTGCAGGCCAGATGGGAAAGGGATAAAGGTGAATGATGGTATAAATCCATAGGAAATCAGGCTCTGCTAGCTGCTCCATAACTTTCTTAAAGCTATGCCAGTAACCGTAGCATGTGGTGTTCCAAGCACGTGGGTTTATTTTCATTGTACATATAAGAAATATTCCTGAACTTCTTTTCTCTCCTGAACAGAGTGTTTTGACAGCTGCATTAACTGGACACATTTTTTCTAGTTCTGCTTACACTGTTGTGCTCCTTTTCCCAATAACCTTTCATGAAAGCTATGTTTCCCTTTCTCCACTAAATCCTGCTAGGACTGAATTTAAAACATTTCCTTTCTTAATTAACTGTTACTTAGCAGGTGGAATAAAAAGGTAATTTTTCCTCCAGAAAATTAAGCCCCAACTTCAAATTTTACTATCCCACTTTGCAATTTTTCTTTACCTTCTTTATTTCTGCTTCAATATATTTTTAGTACTTGGTGAGTGCCTACACTGAAAGCACTGTTTTCAAGGTTTATTCAGCTCCTGATCCAAATGCTGCACCTAAAGCCAAATATGGACCTTGGCTCAGCAAAGTATTTGGAGCATATGTCTAATGTTACTGTGAGAATATTTCCAGTCAAGGCAATGTTTCAGTCCATTCATTGGAGAAACTTCAGGAACCAGGCAGCCAATCCCAGCCTGGCAGTGAGATAGATAAACACAAACCAAAACACCTGGGGAAGCCTGTTGAGCTCAGCAGAGCACCATGCAAACAGGAAGGGTCTGTTTGTATTCCCTATTGCAAGATCAAAACCTGAGTGATGTGGATTCACCTCTGGCACGTGAGTGTGTTTTAATTTATATAAGAATGCTGAGAAACTTGGAACAGAAACGTCAGGAAAGCCAATAATTAAGCAATATACATCAGTTGTGAGTTGTATAAACACGTGTGTTACATTCAGGTCATAACCTGTGTATCTCCTCCAAAAGACCTTTGGTTTCTTAACATCTTTGAAGGGTGCCTAGAGGGGAAGGTTACATTTCATGTGATAGCATCTGTGCTGAGACAAAAGCCTGTCGTGCTCTGACTTCTCTTGCCTCCTGCCTTTCCAGTATGCCATGTTCTTGTCCCTGGTGTTCCTGGCTGAGCTGGTGGCTGGCATTTCAGGCTTTGTCTTTCGCCACGAGGTAGGTGGAAATGTGCTGAGCAGGAAGGTGGGAGGTGGGAATGTTTGCAGCTGGCAGAGCCTCCCTGGCAGGGCAGGAGCTGCTGAGGAGCTCCCTGGAGGGTGGAGAACGTGCAGGGCACTGAGCTTGGCTCCAGCACATCTCCAGGGATGGGGCTGCTGTGACACAATGACCTGTACAGCTCCTAAGAACCAGTGCCATTCCAAATGAGGGGATTTAGCCAAAGCTCCTGCCCTCAGCTGCCTGGTGATTTACTCTGGAGCTATCAGGTTTTGTGTGTCCACCACGGAAGATCTTCTTTACTCTTTTACATATGCTGAGGGCTGCAAAATAGATTAAATGCTTTTCTTGAACACACTTTTTCAGCCAGGCAAATGCTGGTTTATGTAAGGCAGAGAAAACTTCTGCATCACACCAGAATTGCTGTTTTGTAAATCTTTTTTTTTCCCTGGGGGAGGTGGGGGGGAGAGAGGGGGTGGGGAGGGAGTGGGATGGGATTTCATTTCTATCTTGAGAATAAGGAGAGATTAGAAGTAGAGTGAGGGAGGAAACTGGGACAGGAAGAAGCTTTAAAAAAGCATGATGGTCTAGATTTGTAGTAACACTCCTGCTTTATCCACTGTAATCAGGTCTATCTCTGGCTGTAAGTCCATGGACCTACATGCCACTGGTGCTGAACCAGAGCAGCCCCAGGACCCTCCTTGTCTCCTCTCTTTGTGTGAGCTGGTTTTCCAGCTCTTTTGACATGACATTTCCACTGCTATAGAGTTTTCTGCTGCTCACCCGTGCAAGCAGTGATTGTTTTTAATGTGGTCCTGAGGTGCCTGTCCAGCTGCTGAGGATTCCCATTTCATCCCACCTAACCTGCAGCAGCCCCAGTGTCAGACTGCTCCCTTTTGGGAGGGGCAGTCTCTCATTAAGGCCACAGCCATGTAGGTTGCTCACATCATCTGCTTCCCAGCCCCTGTCCCACCCCGAGTGCCATTCCTGATGATGTGCCTGACACCTTCCAGCTGAGGGACCTCTTGTTCCTCACCCAAATCCCTTTGGTGCTGGGGATGCCTGGTCAGGAGATTTATGTCCTGCTTTGGTGCCACTGGCTTGTGTCCCCAGTGTGTTTGTACACCTGGCATCCATGAGCAGGGAGAAGCATGAAGTCTCCTTCAGACTTAGTGCTGGAGCAAAGTGTTTGGGTGGAAAAGCATAAAATGTTACCTTTTTGATAGGTTAAGTCATTTTACAGTATTTTTTAACATATCAGTTTGCTAGGGTAGTCTTCTTTCTGTGACTGATATCCCACTGGAAAAATGGCATAAATTATTCCTGACATTTAAGAGGGAGCTCTGCCAGCTCTAAAAACACCCTTAAAAACAACTGGGAAGAGCTAGTTTGGGTTTTTTGTTAGGAAATCTGCTTCCTGCAAGAACTGCTTCAGATATTGTGCTTCTTGTTGCTCATGTGGGCTGTTTCTTATTCCTCACCCTCACAGATCAAGGATACTTTCCTTAGGACATACACTGAGGCAATCCAGAATTACAACAAGAATGATGAGCGGAGCCATGCAGTGGATAACGTACAGGAAAGTGTAAGTCTCAAACTGGGTACCAAAATTAGACAATAGAGAAAGCACAGGTTTAATCCCAAAATCTGAAGTTTTGATGGCTCAATCTGCAAGCTGTAATCTGCAAGCAAAATTAGAGGCTGGCAAAACTGATCTAAAGGAAATGCTTGCCCAGGATTCCTAAATTTTAGTGAAAAAGCTGTCTGATAAAGGCAAGGCCTGTCCCACTGGCTTGTTGTTGGTCCCAGATCTTGAATTAGGTTTATGGGGCAGGTCTATTCCTAAAGAACATACCTTATTCCTAAGGGAATTTGCCAATAAGATCATAAAATGTTTTAAATTTGAGCTGGATGAGACAGGGTTTTATAATCTTGTGTCCTGCATCACTGATGAAATGCAGCAGTTCTCTTCACTAGTACAGTGAGAGGCTGGCAAAGGAGACCTCATGAGTCAAGAAGAAAAACTGGGTATCTTTTCCCTAGAGGAAAATAGAGGGGAAAACTGCTGAGGTTGGCAGTGAGAGGTGTGGTGGAGGGATGGAGTAGGAGCTTGGTGGAGAAGAGCCTCTCTGACCCTCAGGGTGGCAGCAGGGCAGTGGGAATTGCCTTGCCTTCCAGCAGGACACATGGCACCAGCAAATGCCACAGCACAGCCAAACCAGCTGGGGATGCCACCCACAAGAGACCAAATACACCAACTACAACACAGAGTGATAAAATTCACATTTAAATTCCCACTGGAAGCTCTGCTCTAGCAAGAAGCTGTTCCTTCAGTTTGCAATACATTCCATGAGCCAATTTCCTTTCCATATGATTGTGGCTCTATGAATGGCTGAAATTATCAGTGTAATTGTATTGATGATTTCCAGACCTTTAGAAATTACAGCTCTTGGTTGGACCCTTCAGCATGGTTGAAACTGTACTCTAACCTGGCTTCTCCTGGTTAGCAGATGACTGCAGTGCTCCAAATCGAGTATATTGTGCTGCCACATTTTCTGTTTGCATAATATTAACCTGTATTTTAAATTTCTGATTCCATGGAGTTGACCAAATGAAACAATTCTGAGTAGTTTTTCAGTGTTTCTGTTGTAGCAGAATGTTAATTTCATTCATAATTCTCTCTTTACAGGAACTGCACTTATAAGCCCTCTCCATGCAGAAAATTCAGCACATACTCCACACTTTTGTGTCTCTGACTTCTAGCTTAGGATCTAAATCAGAACATCCTTCCCAATTTAGGGTTTTCTAGCTGACTTCCTAGATACACCCTGTGAACATATGGTCTCTTTCTATTCACAGCTCAGTGAATTGTCCTAGAAATTATTTTGGTGAGTTAGAGAGGCTTCACCTTATGGATTTGTACTAGTTTGAACCTGTATGTGTTACATGTAATTCTGTGTAATGCTTTGAGGTCTTGAATTTACAGGATCATCTTTAATCAAATAAAAAAGTAAAGAAAACAAACAAACAAAAACAACCCAAAACAAACAACAGACTGTCAACTAAAAAAGATGGGTTTATGGCTGGACCTTTATCAAATGTTACAAATAATAGTTCTGCTCATAAAATACCTTCTTTTAGTAGGTCATCAGCTCCCATGTTCTGTAAGCTGCATCCCTGGTACTTTTGTAATTAATGGGGCAGGGGTGTTATCTGCTTTTCAAAACTTGAGGTGCCCTGTCATTATTTTGATTATGAGCTTATGAAGTGGGCTGAGATGATTCTGGTCTAGTTTGAATTCTGGTTTGTTTGTTTGTGTGTTTTAAACCTGCCTCTTACCCCTCCCAGCTGAGCTGCTGTGGCATTCAGAGCTACACCAACTGGAGCACCAGCCCCTACTTCTTCAAGCACGGCATCCCTACGAGCTGTTGCATGAACTCCAGTGACTGTAACACTCAGGATCTGCGCAACATGACCGTGGCTGCCACTAAAGTAAACCAGAAGGTACCAGTAACCTTGTGCCAGGGGCACTTGTGACACCACCCAGCACCCCAGGGGAGTGTGTGCCTGCTTGCACCTTGCATTTCATTTCAAATGGTTGGTTGATAACGTGCAAGTGAGGCTGGAGTAATGGTGAGGATGGGATTGGTCCTGCACTTGCTTCATTTTCCTCGAGCTGCCCTTTCTCAAATCCAATCCCAGACCCAGCAGTTCTGAGGAAAAACAGGTGTGGGGTATTTTCAGGGTCCCCCATGGCAGGAAGGAAATGATGAATCTGACTCCATGTTCTTAGAAGGCTAATTTACTATTCTATTCTATTCTATTCTATTCTATTCTATTCTATTCTATTCTAGAATGCTATACTAAAACTCTACTAAAGAATAGAGAAAGGATACTTACAGAAGACTAAAAGATAATAATAATAAACTCGTGACTCTCTCCTCAGAGTCCAAAACAGCCTGACCATGATTGGTCATTAAGTCAAAATAATTCACTTGTTGGATAAACAATCTCCAAACCACATCCCAAAGCAGCAAAACACAGGAGAAGCAAATGAGATAATATTGTTTTCCTTTTTCTCTGAGGCTTCTCAGCTTCCTAGGAGAGAAATCCTGGGCAAAGAGGATTTTTCAGAAAATATGATGGTGGCACAGGTGATTGACAGTAAATTCTGTGGTTGGTTTATTACTCACATTTATTGTGAGTTAAAATCTTTGAAGGTGTAGGGCTGCAAGCACAGCCCAGCCAAAGTGACCCCTTCCCTGGGTTCACCTGGAGGAGAGGGTTGGGAAGACAGAAATAGGATTGAGAAGGCAAGTAGGGAGAACAGGAAGAAAATTAATTAGAGAACAAAAATACAGAAAATGCTAAGAAAGGAAAGAATAAAGAGAAAATAATGCAGCATCTATGCATTAGACATTGTGCTGAAGAAGTGCTACTCAAGTTATTGCTTCAAGTGCTAGTGTTTCATCTATTCTTTCTCACTTGAGATTTGCAAGAGAGGGAAGAGTTTGTTGGTAAGAGGAATGATATTGTGGCTAAATCACCATTCTAAGTAGTGCAGCTTAGTCAGACTTAAGGATTATTTTCTTTTCTGTTTTGATTTTCAGAGATCTGTTTAAAAAATAAATAGAAGTCCTGAGGACAACAGGGTAAATATGGAAATGCCTCTGTCTCTTCTGTTTCTGTCTTTTTCACCTCAGTCACTTGTGACTCAGAAGGTTGGACTGGTGGCTGAGCACAGCCTGAAACATCTTTGAAAACCAGTCAAGTAGACAACATTTTCTGGCATCTATTGTAAAAGGGATGCTAGAGGATTAATTTCCACTAAGCCTTTCTCTTTTTTTTGCAATGGTTTAATGAGAGCCACTTGTTGCAGGTGTGGGGAATGTTGGTGGTGTCCATTGGTTGAGGGACTCACAGTCACCACCAGCAGAGTGACCTTGCATGAGCATGGAGGGTGAGCCCCTCTGTTCAGCTGCTCCTGGTGAATTTGTACTACCTCGATGTTTTTGTGCAAGTGGAAGGAAGGTGAGAGGCAGGGTGGATGTAGGGCATGTGCAGCCCTGCCAGCACCCCAACAGGTTTGGTGCCTCCTGGGCAGCCCATGCTGAGCCTCTGCTTTGGCTCCCCTTCCCAGCAGCAGAGCTTTCTGCTGTGGCTGGTGCTCCAGCAGCTTTGCAGTTCAGCACAGCCGTGCACTCCCAACCTGTCCTGCCTGCAAAACCATTTAGGTACCATTGGCACTCCCAGCACTGATCTGTGGTTCCCCCAGGTGTCTTGGTCTGCCTGCTCAGGGAAATCCCTGTCCACTTTGGAGTTCCTGGTGGCACAGGATGCCTGCTGAACTGTAGGGAGTGACTGAGGGATCAGTGAGTGCTAGGCCAGGGCTGGAAACACATTTCCAGCCATTCTTGCTCCTTGCTCTCCTGTCAAATGCACAAGTCACCTAACAGAAAAGCACTGCCAATTCTTCAGGAAATAGCTGAAGTAATTACTTGAGGAAATTTGGATGTTTGGAAGTTCATGTGGTTTTGTCTCATTTTCTGACATAGCCATTGAAAATCAAAAGTTGCAGATTTCTGTTTAGCAGTTGTGGGAGCTTGGAGTTGTCCCGGGCATTTGAACAAAGTGGGATGCTTCTGAAAGATGCATGGGAATAAAAAGCAAGAAGGAGAAAATGTTGTTTAGCCCTATCCTTTCACTTCAGATAGTACCAAACACCATTGCCTCTGACCCAAGCCCCTTGCTCATCTTGGAAACAGACCCTTTGCTCTCTGAGTGTTGGAGAAAAAGGAAAATATTTATTGCCTGTGTTGTGGAAGACCCATCTCACCATGCCTATGGACAAGTACATTTGGATTACATCTTTTGGTGGATTCTTGCAAAACTATCAGAAAAACGAGTTCTCTATGAGCTAATCAAATTACTAGCAGTTTCTGAGGACTAATAATGAATTAACCAAAGAGGATTAAACTAATAATATAATTACAGGACAAAAAGACAGCATTCCTGGATTTTCTTTGCCAGTTCTGACCCTAACTTGCTTAGTGACCTTGGGTTAATTATTTGGGCTCTCTGTTTCTTCGTCTCAGACAGCACTAATACCGAACTTTAAGGGCTGTCATTAGGATTAGCTAATTAATGTTCATCTAGTGCTTTTAATCACAGTTCTTTACTAAGAAACCTCAAGAACCATTTCTCTCTAAAATCTTAAGAAAGGAACAGATGCATGGAGTCAAGAAAGATCAGATCCTTTGTAAGCTGTCCCTGCTGTGCTCTGGATCTCTGCTCAGCACCCAGAGGTGCTCACACGCTTCTGTCCTGTCCTGCACCAGTGGGTGCTGCCCATGCCCACTAAGGACTGAGCAACTGGGCCATGTGTAAGCAATGTTCTTCAGAAAACAGGTTATTGTGGCTTGGGAAAACAGATTCTTCAAGTGAGGAGGGTGATCACAACTCTGCCATTGCATGTTTTTGTTGACAAGATCTTCTGTCTCCCTGAAATTACCACTGTGCTTCAGTGTTGCACCTCTTGAAGGCTCTTCAACAGAACTGGTTTCAGAAGAGCTGGGAGAGCATTAAGCCATGTCAGACAGAATGAAAATGCTGCTTGAGAAATCTAATCTCATTGCATAACATGTAAGACACACAAACTATAGTTGCTTGATGGGTTAAATAAGCAAGCTTGAATCAGACTTACTGTACACTGTGGTAAAACAGAGTTGATATGTACACATAAACATTTCAGAAATTAATCGGGATCAGCTGTGCTACTATTAGGTTCAGCCCTTCATTACTCTCAGGATTAAATGTTTTGTGATGTTATAAAAGAAGTTAAATAACCTTGTACCAAGAAATGGTACAATTTATTTAATGAATGGCCTGTCTGAAATAAAGAACATTGTTTGTCCTTCTCGCTGTTATTTTTTACAAGCACCTGATGCTCTGAGGTCATCAGGAGTTCCTACAATGCTTGCGGAATGAGGGATGTGTGGATGTGGGTGAAATGTGGAGACACTTCTCTCCTATGGGACAGGAGTCCAAGCTGGGAAAGGCAACTCACTGTTATTTCTGAGTTTTCCAATTTCTGATCAAGTGGATAAAGCTATAATGTATAAAACTCCTCAGGACTGGCCTTCAGCCAGAGTGAAGTTGGTCATTAGAGAGTGTTGGTCATTTGAGGAAGGTGGCAAAAGGGGCTGAGGAGCGACTTTGTGTTGTGGGGACAGATAATGGGGGTTAATAATGAAAGAAAAAAGAGATGTGTAGTGGTTTTGGTGCCATCTTTCTTTTTTAATCCATGTATCAAATCACATGTTTAGATTAATTTAGGCACCACAAAGCAGGAGATAACTTCAAATGCTTTTTTGAGGGGTCAAATAGGTGAAGGGAGAAACTTGGCAAACATTATTATACTGAGAGGGAGCATCTCAAAGAAGTCTATCCAAGAGAAGGGCAGATATTGCACATGAATCCTCTGGCCCCAGTCTGAGCTGTGAATTGAGGCCTGAGAAAGAGAAAGAAAGTCAGCAAAGAGAAAATTCAGTCTGGGGAGCAGGACAGGGAATTTTATGTCCAAGGGCAAATGAACCAAGAAAATTCATAGAAAACCCTTGATAACTTTGTTACATGGTTTAAAGTTACATGCTGTTCAGTGCCTTGCCTGGTGTCCTTTGATGGGTAAAGGCAAGCAGAATGCCTCAAGGGACACTTTATTAAATATCTAGAGTATTAGGAAATCAGCATCATTTATTCATTTTTGACATCTGTGTTGTATTATAACATTGGTGTATTGTTACTAGTTTGGTTTCAGGTCAAAGCTATATTGTTTTTTAACTGACTTTCTTTAAAAAGACCCATAAAAATGAGTGCAACATCACATTTAGATTTTAAAAGTATTGAAATGCATTCATTTCTAAAAGTAATTGGTTTTGCCACAACTCCACATCATTCACTCAGAATTGCTGTTTTAGAAAAAAGGTGACACTGTTGGAAATTACAGCAGAAATATTGTCTAGCCAGAGTTCATTCCAAATGAGAAATTTGTATGTATGCATTCATGGCAGGGAAGGTCAGTACAAAGAATGATGATGTTTGTTTTCCAGGGCTGTTATGACTTGGTGACCAGTTTTATGGAGACAAATATGGGAATCATAGCTGGAGTGGCTTTTGGGATTGCATTCTCACAGGTATGTGCATAAACACTCCCCTTCCCCCCCTTTTCTTTTTCCCTCTTTACCTGGACTTCAAGGAAGGAAGGATTATGGAAAGGGACTGAACTCAGCATGCTCTTTAGTCCTGAGGTCATCTGTTCATTGATTTTCTTTTTTTCAACTTAAATGAAGTTTCTCCTTGGGAATATCAGTTACGGTTGAGCTAATGACTAGCTCAAGGAAAACAACTTGTCCCTGCACTGGGTCAAATGGAGGTTAACCCAATAAAACATTGGCTTAAATGGAGCATAAATGCTAAGAAGACAAATAGCTTATCCATTGTTTGGGTAGGCTTCTATCTTCCAAGTACTCTTATTTGTTCTTAAAGGACTCAAGAATTCAAAGGAGTGCACCCTCAGGCCTCCCCATCCTGGACCTGGGGCCTGGAGAGGACACTTTGTGACCAATTTGATTTATTTTCCCTTTAACACTGAACAGTGAGAAATGTTAAGTCTACCAAAATCAGATTGTTAAACCAACTCCTTGTCTGCACCAAAAGGGGTTTTCTGCTCCATGATGTCCAAACTGCATTTATGTAGACAGGAACTGGGGAAAGTATAGCTCTGGTCAGATTGTTCTGATCAAGAAGGGGCAGGAAAACCCCTGCATCTTTCAACAAGATGTCCTTTTTCCAGTCATTTTGTGTGTCACAGCAAGGACTGTACTGGAAACATGCAGAAATGAGAGAGAGGGAAATATAAACAATTCAAAACTATCCCCAAGCCACAAAAGTGTGAGAAACGGCCCCCACATCCTCTCCATCAGCATGCACACAACCTGAGGGAGCCCTAAAATTGTCTGGGCTCAGTCTGGCTGAGTGCCCTGCCTTGGGCATGCCTGGAAGCCTGATGCCCTGTGGCCAAGGTGCTGGATGTGAGCAGCCCATGGTTTGGTGTGGGTGGAAATGTTGGTTGATCTCAACAGCAGCTGCCCAGAGCATGGGCCCACATGCCAAGGATCCAGAAAAGGAGAACAATCTGCAGCTGTTTGTGCATGGAAAAGGGGAGGTCAGGGGTTTTTTAAATAGGCTATTCTAATTCTTGTTGAATGGTGACAGCATTGATATTCTTCTCCAGCCTTGATTATGGTTTGATTGCTGCTACAGGACTCCAGGCTCGGGTTTCAGTTTGGGTTCTAGATAGCCAGAAGGCTGTAAAGCATCTTTTTAAATGCCTCCTGTAAAGCTATCCAAAAGAAAAATGAGACTAGTAGAATTGTAAAATATGCTGCTGGGGGGAAAGAGTCAGGACCAATACAGCCTGAAAGCATTTAATGGGTGTTTCATGGCAGGCTGCAGGCAGCAAGGGCTGCAAGGCATTTTGTCCCTGTGACTGAGAGGAAAAATGAGCTGTGTTTTGGTGTGGTGTTGGCATCTCATACTGCTGGTGGCACCAGGAGCCCTGCTGCCAGGTGGGGCTGTCACTCCCCAGAGCAGGCACTGGGCTCTGGCACGGTGAGGACATGCCCAGCTGCTTGGGGTGTTAGCAGACTTCTCAAAAAAAGAGAAGAGAGAGGCTGCAGAGGGGGAACACACAGCTCTCCCAGGCTCTGAAGAATAGGAGGTGGCCAGTTGTAATTTACTGAGTAATCTGTTTTGCTGGGCCCAATTAGGGACAGTGTTGACAAATTGATTTCAGGTTAAGGTGTCTGGCAGAAATGCCAGGCAGGGCTCCAGCTGCAGGCGAGGTTTTGCTGTTCCTATTGAGAATAGGTTTAATCTAAATAAAAGACAAATTAAATCATGTTGCTCCTCTACAGCAAAGCATGCTCAAGGGCCTTTCCTTCACGTGATTTGTTAGGTGTTGACTAGCATGGGGAATGTGCTGATGCCCAGAAATAGGGAAAGTTGGTGTAATGGCACTGAAAATCTTACAGGCCTGGCACAGACCTCCCCATCAGAGTCAAGAGTTCTTATAAAAAACACTGTGTTGTTGACCTTGTCTGATCTGCTCCTTGGGTTTGAAATAATAACAACAAAATAAAATTTGATGGTTTTTGGACTTGGATGCCAATGTTCACTTCCAGCTGGAATAATTTCCATTTAGCAGGTGCTCTTCAGAGCAGAAAAATTATTGCTGTGTTGTGCCCAACAGAGAATGAAATTATGCAAACTGCACAGATGATGGAGAGCTGTGCCTAGATAAAACTACAGAGCAGGCATTGGCTGAAGGAATGCAAGGGACACTGTCTGGAGGTGTTAGAGATTGTCAGTAGGGGAGGCTCAGTGCAATGTTCACATTATTCCCTTGGTGCTGAAATCAGGTGCTCTCCATGTGCTCCAAACCAGTTGTTTGGCATGCGCAGGTCCCATTATTCTAAGATAAATTCCCCTGCAGCCATGGACCCTCTTTACTGTCAGCATCAGTGTGGGCAGCTCTGCCTGAAGGTGGATTTGGTTCTGAAATCATCCACCTTGTCTGCTCCAGCTCCTCCCTGAGCACAGGGAGGCTGGGACTGGCTCAGGGGTGAGGAATGGGATCCACATCAGCCTCCAAGATGTGACTTGAAATCTGGTCTAAGACTGGGCTGTTTCTGAAAGCTACTCACAGTGGATTCAGTGGAGGCAGGGCCTGTGACAGAGGCACACCACAGCACAGGAGGCTGACTCAAACAACTGGCATGTGACACAGAAAATTCTCCCTTTTAAAATAGAGCCAGAGAACTTGCACGTTTGGAGATTTGCATTTTGAGAATATGACAAGGTATTGAGCTAAAAAATTATTCCTGATGGATTAAACCCTCCCCCCAGTTTTGGCTTACCTGATGTGCTGATGAATTCCAAGTTAGTTCAACACATTTCTATTTATAGAAATTCTCCCAAAGAATGAAAAATGGTGACAATACCAAGACCCAAAATAAAATGGAAATTCAAATTGCAATTCAGTTTCTTTCTCTTCAGTATAATAAGGTGTAATAAATATGTCATGCAGAACAGCTTCCAGTCAGTGGTAACTCCTACAGAATAAGTGTATTAAAAAGCCAGTTATTATATGTACTGGGGGGATAAGACTGCTACAAAATATGCTATGGATGGTTTTCAATGGCCAGAACTAAGATGTGCCTGAGATTGCTCCTAGAAACCATGAGAAATTCACTGCATTCTGCTTGCTGGAGTGACCTGTGATGGTAATACAGGAGAAACAACTGAGGGGTGTGGGTTTCCCAAACTAAAGAATTTGTCAGCATTTTCAAGTTTCCTGTGACAAGACCACAGTATGGAAATCTCTCTGCTTTCTATATAATAGTTCAGAAGATCAAGATAATCTTAGAAAAAAAGGGAAGAAAAGAAAAAAAGTAAGAAAGAAGACAAATGCAGAACCAAGTCTGCCAACTTAGCACTCAAAAATCAAGAGACTAAAATCAAATAAATGAATAAGTGGATAAAAGTTGAGATGGGGCATTTGAGGGGCAATGGGAGTGCAGGGAAATGAATGCAGCTCCCAGCAGCAGTTTCTTTGTGGGAATCCTTTACCACCAATTCTTCTGGTTTTTCAAAGGAGCTGCAGGAACCTGGTGCACAATGGGATAAGGAGCTTCCTCCTGCCTGAAGAGCAGAGGAGGCAAGTGATGGAACAAATGCAGAGAGCAAGGCAGGGTGCAGAGTGCTGATTTGTGCTGCAGTCTGGGAGCCTCTAGCCTGACTGAAAAGCAGAGGACTCGAGTTCTGCCTGTAATGAAAGAGCACCGTGGAGAAAACTCAGCAGCTCAGTACAATATTGCCTCTTTTGGGCTGCAGGAGGAGCAGTGCTCTTGTGGTTAAATGTGGAAATCAACACATCAAAAAGCACATGTTTTTATATGCATTCAAAGCGTTTCCAGACTATTTATTATAGCTCTGTTATGTCCTGGTAATGCTTAGAAATGCTGAATAAAATGTGTGTGCAATGGCTTGACACGCATGCCATTATTTTTGAAATACAGAGTTAAGCATTCTGTCACTATAACCACTTAAATGCCAAAACCAGCCTAGGGTCAGAGCCAAGAATCAATAATTGGGCCAAAGATCATGGAGATAGACTCATGAGTAACCTGCCACTCGTCTTAGGAGTGAGCTGAGTAAAACAAAACACCATTAAAAGCCTGCAGATGCTACAAAGTTTAGGCACACTGATTGTTAGAGAGGAATCCCTAATTAGAGGTGTCTGGGGAAGTCTGCTCCAGTTGAAGGGGGAAAGAAAAGCCTGTGGTTTCCTATTTGTAGAGGCTGCAGCATCTTTCCCCTTGTAAACCTGATGCAAGCAGCAGATTGGGGTCGAGAAGAAAGTGGCTGTAACCTGGGTGCTTGTGGTGGGGAAAAATAAACAAACTGCAATGTACATTCTTGGCCATTGTAGGGAGGAATTGATTTGGGTCTGGGCTGGAATTTGCTCAGGGAAAATAATTTGGATTAAATACACTGCAAAGTTCATCTTACTTAAAAATGCAGTAAGGCAGAGAGGTAACTTCTGAGTCCAGCCAAGAAAGGTGAAGAAAGACTGGAAGTCACCACAAACACAGAAAAACAACAATGAAGGAGGTGGGACAGGGCCACCCAGAGACACTCACTGTGTTCAGCCTGTCAGAGCATGAAGAAATACATCTCGCTGTCTAAACCAGAAATCTCATTCTCCAAAATTCATCTGAGCTAAAGAAACAGTGCATGAGCCAGGTGCAGGACTGTTGTAAGAATTCACATTAGTGCAATACAACAGAGTGTCATGTAGCCAGTAGAATGTGGTTGGTTTTCAGCAACACCTTCAGAAATTTATTAAATCATCCTCCCAGTGATGAGTAGAATAGGCAACAAAATAGCTAAAATCTCTTCTTGGTATCAGCTGAGATTTTTCAGAGCTGAGGAGGGTTTCCACCTGTGGCAAGACCACAGTATGGAAATCTCTTTGCTTTCTATATAATAGTTCAGAAGATCAAGATAATCTTAGGAGAAAAAAGAGAAGAAAAGAAAAAAGTAAGAGAGAAGACAAAAATGTATTGTTTTGGCAACCAAAAACACAGGCCCTGGACCCTGGTAGCTTTGGTTTTTGTTGGAGGCTGGTCAGGAATTGATAGCAGTGCCCCACATCTAGTTCTAACCAAGGCAGTGTCATCCTTGGTGCCAAAATCAGAGGGTGCATGTGGGGAACAGGGGAGTTCAAGCTGCTTCTAAATGTGGCTCAGTGCCCTTTTGAAATTCCCAGAAGAGCTCTGGTGGACACTGAAACAGGAAACTGAACAAATTTCTGGCAAAGAAGCATGGCCCGACAAGGACTGTGACATCTTAGGGACAGGAAACAGTTTATCCAGATTTGAGTTAACCCTGGCTTGGCCTTGGTCTGTGCTGGTGCCAGCCCAAATCAAGGTGGTACAGATGTGTATTTTGATGATTGTGTTAACAGGGAGCACTGCCTGGTCTAGGGGAAGGGACACAAAATCCTGGGCTGTGAAATAGGAGGATCCAGTCTGGATGAGCAGCCAGCCAGTCATACCTAGGCATGCTCTGGATGTGCTCAGGAGTTAATTAATTAATTGACCATCCCCAATGAGAAAAGCGAGGTTGAATTATTTAGAGCATATTAACACTGTTGGCACATGAAGGAAGCACTAAGAAACTGCAGTAGACAAAACATTGAAAAGACTGAGTGCTTATTGATGAGTGGAAGCCTGGGATCTGTTTTCAATAATCTGAGTGACAGCCAAGGGAATAGTGAATTTTGTGAATAACTTTTTTAAAAGTTATTTCCAGATTTACAGAGCTTATTTCTACAGTGCTGCATCACTTGTAAAGGAAGCATAACCAGTGTGGGACATCAGGAAGCTTTTCCCTGGCACAGTGATAGAGAAGTTAAAGGCAGCAGCTCTCAGGGCTGAGGGGTGGTGGTGAGGGATGCAGGTGGAGCAAGTGAAACACAGCCTGTAATAAGCTGATACCCCCAGTAGCTTATTCATCCACGTCTGGCTTGGCCAGACTTTGACAATGGGATTAAAAAATACCAAAAAGTCATGCTGTCTGTGAAATAAATGTCAAAAATCAAGAGGAAGATCTGACAAAGACAGACAACAGATTTAAATGCTGTTTTTCTAATTAGAGCAGTCCTTAAAATAGGGCATAAATACATTGTGCATAATAACTCCAGAACATGAACTACGTTTACCAATGCTCTGCACTGATATATTTAACTGAAATTCTGTTCTATTGAACTGAAATTCTGTTCTGTGTCTGTCTTGTCTGGAACAGTTGATCGGGATGCTGCTGGCATGCTGTCTGTCCCGGTTTATTACTGCTAACCAGTACGAGATGGTGTAACAAGGTGAGCTTTTCCCATTTTCCTGGTGATATAAAGCTATAAAAGCCTTGCTGTGTTGTGGCTGTGCTGCTTCTGCTGAAGACAGCGAGCAAATTTTACATTCTGACTTCTCATTCATTCATTTTGAGTGTGTTCCTTGAGAATTAAGCTTTCCCATGCACTTCTTTGCTTTGGGATTTTCATCCCCATTTTGTGTGTGGTAGGGGAAAAAAAATAGAAGGGGGGGGGGGGGGAATGCAGTGTTGAATTTTGTCATTTCAGTTTTCTTGGGGAGAGATGTTGCAACCCAAGAAATTCCTCTGGCTGCCCTGGAGGACTCGAGCCCCTGCCCAGGAGGCTCAAAGACCTTGGCAAAGAGCCCAAGATCCCTGTGCCTTTGATTTAGCCCTTGGAAAAAACAATACCAATCACCTATGTTAGACAGTGAGCTTCTACTCTAAACCAATCTAAAGGTGCCAACATCACAGCAGAAGATGGAGGTTAGGAATAAGAAGAAGGAGAAAGGCTGGACACGCCCTTATTCCTCCATTTTGCCCCCTGAACCCCTATTCTAAAAACCCCAAAAATCTATTTTTCACATCTATTTTTCAGTATCATTCTACTTAAACTGTCGTGGCTTGTAATTCTTCATACAAGGTTGGTAATTGTTTTTTTCCAAGGGCTAAATCAAAGTCACAGGGGTCTTGGGTTCTGTGCTAAGGTCTGTGAGCCCCCCAGGCAGGGGCTTGAGCCCTCCAGGGCAGCCAGAGGAATTTCCTGGGTTCCAACAAAGAGAGAGCAAAACACCTGCTGCGAATACTGATATCAACCAAAGCAACCCACTTGTTGGTTTGTTATTTTGGTGTTTTTTTGTTTTTTTTTTTTTTGGTTGTTTTTTTTTTTCCATCTCCAGTCTTTCAAGAAGTGTGAAGTCCAGAGCCTGTGTGAAGACCAGGAGCTGCAGAGCTGGAGAAAGACTGCCATGAATGTTATAGCACACACTGTCTCTCGCACGCACGCACGCACGCACACCCCACGAGCAAGCCCGTGCGCGCGCACACTCGCACCCACCCCACTCCCCAAGTGTCCCACGCCTAGTGTCCCATCCTGTGAAGTTCCACGGTGCCACCCGGAGTGTGGCCGGGTCCCCTCGGCCTCCAGAGCCAGCGCCACCCCCGGGGGACGGCACCGTCTGTATGTTCTTGGTCACACAGTAGTTGCATCGTAAGTTAACAAAGGTAACTCATTAACAGCATTGATCGGGCTGTGCATGTAGTGACTGGAGGGCATAATTAGCCTTTCACCATGGTTAATAAGTGTTGCACACATCCATATAAACCGGTATATGAAATATATATTCTTTTTGGTTTTTATCTTAATTTCTTGGTTTGTTTATTGCTTTACTAAGGTTTCCATCCTTTCCCCCCTTCCCCTGCACCTGTCCCCCTTCTCCCCAAAAACAAAGGAATCAGTAACATAACATAAAGATACTTGAAAATGATGTTAAAATGTTGTGCTTGAAGGGAACTGTTATTCCTGATGTTCTTCTACATCTTTGATTCTTACTCAGTGTTGTATGCCTAGTGCGTATCCCGGTAGGCTTTGTCTAGTGCATTTTGCCTCGGAACCTGATCCTGTGTAATACTGTTATTAAGCTGTGTTGTTGCTTACTGTGAAGGCAGAAATTTTTGCTCCCTTTATTTTTATTATGTAGCTATGAACTAATTGAACTGTGCTGTACTGCGGCCTTCATACTTTTTTCCTGTTCTTTTTTTCTTTCTTTCTTTTTTGCATTGAGGTTGCAGCCACCAAGTACATTGTTGAATCAAATCGAAATAAAAACACACACACAGAGACACAAAAAAAAAAATCTCAAAAAAAAATAACAGGCATATGAAATATTTTTGGGGGAAAGCAAAAGTTTAAAACCTTTTTAAAAAAAAATAGGACTTTTTTAATAATGCCTCTGTCTAGCATGCAAATGAGAATGCATTGATATTGTGAGTATTTGTGATATACGTATTAATAAATGGAACCATTACAGATTTCTAGCTGCTTCTGTCTCATTCTTTAGTTATAAGAAAACTCTTTTTTTGGGAGGGGGGGAAGTGAACATGAAACACGTAGGCACAGCTTGGCATGACATGTCTTTATGTGTTTTTTAACAACTAATTTGCTTGTAAAAGAGAAGTGTGACTACCCTGGGAAAATAAAAAAAAAAAAAAAAAAAGGAGAAAGCTGGAATTGTTTCAAAACTCCTTCTACAGCTGGTTTCACCATGGGACAAATACCCTCTGCTTTGCAAGTTTTCTTCTTGTAATTGTTAAAAATCCACAGTGTTTAGTTATCCCATCCTTAGTGCAGTGAGTGATTTTGGCATTAAGCATTTCTCTCTTGATTTTGGTGAGAAAGGAGAGAAGAGAGCTTTGGGGTTGAGGGGTGGGCTCATGGAAAGGCAGGCAGTTATCTGTTTCTCACTTGAATAAGTGAAATGTCACAGATGTGACAGAAAACCCGTGGAAGTTTAAACCTGGGAATTTTGGGGCAAGCCCTTAGCTTGGCAGTGTGGACCGAGGGGGAGACTTGAGAACTCCTGGAGCCTTCTGGTTGTGGGAGCTGTGCAGCTGCTGGAGTCCCAGTCCTTCCTCTGTCTGTCTGTCTGTCTGTCCATCCATCAGTGCCACTGTGACCCCTGCCCGTGGTGCTGCCCTGCCTGGTGCCTCCAGCATCAGATCCTGGTGAACCTTTGGGTGGTGCTGGCGTGGGCAGTGCACTCCCACCCTCAGCTCTGGAAGGGCTCACAGCCACATGGGCAGAAACCTGCCAGCATTCTTAAAAACCCCAGCAGCATCTTCTTTAGCTTTGTTCAGAGAGCACTTCCAGAGCAGGAAAGAGAAAAAGAGTTTAACAAATAGAGGAGGAATCTGGTCCCCAAATTTAGATCTGCCCTCAATAAAATATCTGCCATGAGGGAACCAGACATTTTTAGAGGTGGAGATGCCAATGCAGGTCCTGCATCTGTGCTGGGCAGTCAAGCAGGACAGTGCTGGGGACAAAGCCACTGTCAGGTCACAGCACTCCCATTTGCAGTCTCTTCTGAGCCTTCAGAGCAGCCACAGCCCCTTGCTGGTTGCTGGGGCTACGCTGTGCTGCAGCGATGCCCTTCTCCTGCAGGCACAGGATGTTCACAGAGAGATGTTTTTCCATGCCAGAAAGAACTGGCCCGCCAGCTGCCCCAGTTTCCCTCCTCTATTCACTGCCAGGCAGGTCTCTCCTTGCCCCTCGGAGGGGAGGGAGGTGGGTGAGGCTGCCCTGCCTCCTTCAGGAGTCACCAGTGACCTTCCGGAGCACAAAAGCACCAGCCTCTCCTTGGTTTTCTTTCCTTTTTTTTTTTTTTTTTTTTCTGTTTCATTTTCCTGAAAGAAAGAGCTGTTTGTGCCAAGAGCTGTTCCTTTTGAAGATGCTGATGTTGGGTGACAGGTCAGCAGGCCCCCAAACGTGCCTGTCCCCATTCAGGAGCGCTGAGCACAGCTCAGCTTTAAGGCGTAAGCCCTGAATTAAATCCATTCAGCAAAGCCCTTCAGTGCGTGGCCGATTGTTTCCCCCAGCGCTGCACCACTCCTGCTTTTATGGGGTAGGTGTGTTAATTGGGCTCTTGGCAGCTTCCCTGAAGAGGATCCGGCTGCAGGAGGAACTGCCAGGGGCTTCCCGGGTGAAATCCCCCTGGCTCGGGCTGGGACCACCCAGGCTGTGCTGCCTGGCACCGCTGCATCCCCCTGGCAGCCTGGGGTGGAGCTGGAGCATCCCACGCTCCCTTCCCTTCCCTTCCCTTCCCTTCCCTTCCCTTCCCTTCCCTTCCCTTCCCTTCCCTTCCCTTCCTCCAGGAAGGAGAATTGGGGTTCTGGCTGATGTAGGAAACACAGCTGGAGCTGCAGAGTGTCAGGACCCAGGACATCCCTCTGGCTGTCCTGAGCAGCCAAGACCCCTGCCAGGGAGCTCAGAGACCCTGGCACAGAGCCCAAAATGCCTGTGGTTTTGATTATGACCCATGGAGCAAGTTACCAACCTTAGATGAAGATGTACAAGCCATGACAAATTAAGCAGAATGATAGTGAATTTATCACAAGGTTTATCACAAGTAGATTTTGGGGCTTTTAGAATGGGGGTTCAGGGGGCAAGATGGAGGAATCTGGGTGTGTTCAGCCTTTCTCCTTCTTCTTCTTGGCCTCCATCTTCTGCTGTGATGTTGGCACTTTTAGATTGTTTTAGAGTAGAAGCTCACTGTCTAACATAGGTGATAGGTATTGGGAAGTAATGTAAACATTGTACACGTAGTTTTTAGTGTAAAGACATAACACTGCCCTGGGGGCAGGGTGAGTGCCTGGACTGTCTTGCTGAGTGGACCTCAGCTGGACAGGAGAAAGAATTTTATAGACAATGTTATGAATAAGAAGCTTGACTAGGCCAATATTCAAGCAGCAATCAATTTATTATTTAATATGGTAAAGTATGAGCAATACAGCGCTGGGTACAGTGGGGGAAGTTTTCCCTCCAACTGCACACCGATAGTTGAGTGTTACAGGTATTTATAGGGGTACTCATCAGCTTTTTCAGCAGTTTCTATTCCAATTTTTACTCATCAGCAATTTTTATTCCAAATTATTACATCACAATTCTATACACTACTGTGATTTTAGTATTTTTTTCTCAGGATGTTTCTCAAAAGGAGTATCCCAGATGGTGGCGGTCCGGTTTCCAAAAGAAGAAAGACGAATCCCATCTGGTGGAGTCCAGCTCCCCAGATGTGGGTCCACCTTTTAATTGCAGAGAGTACAGATATAATAACAGTGATGTCCAGCTTCCCTTTGGTCAAAACCATAAATCCTTGAGGTGATGTGCATCTTCCTTTCTCAAGCTGTTTTTCTCTGCTTCAATAAGGCATGAGATAAGCATATTTCCTTTATATATATTCTAAAGCTATAGTTTTAAGGATATAAGTAATATTCTAAAATTATACTTCAAAAGGTAATTATTGCAGAGCTCTTTATGGATTAACTGCAAGCAAAAAGCAACATCCTTAACACCTTAATTCCAATGCTCCTAAATCAACCAGGGTGAATTGCAAACAAAAGATAGGTTCAAAGGCCTTTTTCCATGCTTTATTTTCCTCAGTTATTATTGGAATTCACAGCTCTCCCATTGTCGGGGTCCACACATTTCGCACTCACAAATACACACGTCGCCCGTTTGTACCTGACATGAAACACAGCTTTGTATTTCACAATAAGATACAATAAACAACCTTGAGACCCAGAAATAAAGA
Source organism: Agelaius phoeniceus (assembly GCF_051311805.1). NCBI lineage: Eukaryota > Metazoa > Chordata > Aves > Passeriformes > Icteridae > Agelaius > Agelaius phoeniceus. The sequence goes on along the minus strand of NC_135266.1, from coordinate 8,802,223 downwards.
GCCCTGACTCCTTCAAGCGCCAGGCTGGGAAAAGAGACTTTTTAACTCTTCTCAGGGTCACTCTGAGCAGCCAGAGACCCCAACAGGAGAGAACGGGTCGGTGTCAGCCGGGCATGAACGAGCGGGATTTTCCTTCCAGAGGTGTTTGCCCCAGGGTCCCTCTGCTCCCTCTGTATGAACTGAATGAGCAGCAGAGGAATCGAGCTGCTGCTGTGCCAGGATGGCTCTGGCTGCTCATCCCTGCCTGAGCAAATTGTGTCTGTGCAGTTAGTGAGCCAGCTGGGCCAAGGAAGGGTGGGCAGGTGTGGGAGTGAAAGCAGATGATGGGCAGCCAGATGAGCCCCAGGAGGGGTGGGAGGAATGGCTGGGCATCGAGGAGAGTGATCATAGAATCATTTAGGATGAAAAACACCTTAAGATCAGTCCAACTGTTACCCCAGCACTGCCAAATCCACCTCAAAATCATGACAACACATGGAGCAGGACTCTGGGAGGAGGAGGAAGGAGCAGCACCTTTGGTCCCAGTGAGCTGCCAGCTTGGTTTGGCTGTAAGATGCACCAGCAGCCTTAGCTGATGTTTGTGCTATCCTGAGCTGCCTCCCAGGGCTGGTTTGTGCTGAGAGCACAGCCCTGAGCCCTGCTGAGAGACAGCATGCTGCTGTGAAGGTGATTTTTCACTGTGTCAGTGAACTGTGGCTGCTCTTGGAGGCCTTGCTGCTGCTGCCATCCTTGGGCAAGCATCACTGCAGAAGAGACTGGCTTTGCCACAGGACTTCAGGCTGCTGCTCCTTGGAGGACCCAGTGCAGCCCCTAAGGTGATTTTGTCTTCTGTGGTTCTTCCCTTGACTTCAATGGCTCATTAATACTGAAGATAATTTTAAAGTTAGGAAGTTAATTTACTGCCAGCCAAGCCCCTTGCATAAAACACCTGGCATCCCACTGGAGGGGAAGGATTGATCAGGGTGTCAGACTTCCACCAGGGCTGAGTGAGGCCTGCTTCACTGTGAACCTGTATCACAAAAATAAAGATCCTCCTAAAGATCCTGTACCCAAAAATAAAGATTTGACACAGAAATGACACTTCTCTATTTTGTAAGTAAAAATGTTTTGCCCTCCAAATGTGTAAAGTATGGTCAACTTTCTGCAAGCTGTTTCTGCCAGCTTGGCCTGGTTTTGAAGTAAAAAGCTGTTGCTTTTGCCTTTTTCTTGTCACTGCACCTGTTCCTGTTGCAACCAGAAAACATTTTATTCAAAAGTCATTTCAGTTTTGTCCAGTGTGACTGGAGGTATTTGGTGTGTGCAAGCTCATGCAAAGCAAGCTGTGCTGAGGCAGCAAGTCCTAAGCTCTGGAGTCTGTTCTGCTCCCTGGCAGTGAGGTTATTTTTGGTGTCTGGACCTGTCTGTAGGTGGCACCGAGGACTTGTTTTAGATTCTGTGTGATCAATAACTGGGGAGTGTATATTACAGACCCAAAATATCCAGGCTGTGGGAATCCACAAAATCAGAGGGTTTTGGGAAAGCTGCAAAAGGCAGGCCTCAGAGACAGCAGAACTGTAATTGGAGCCAAGCAGTAGCCATGAGATTGGTCAGCAGAAAAATTATTTAAAAAGTAGAAAAGCAAGGACAAATAGAACAATGGTCTGTGTATTAATGCTTGTCTAGAATAACTCCCTAAGCTACAGAAAAGTTTATCTAGCAAGATATTAGGAAGTTTGAAGCTTAATAATGGAGCTCTGTGCACTCTGTTTTAAGGCTTACAAGCAGGTATTGTATTTGAAATAAGCAGGCATTGTTTTAACCAAAGGTACGTGTGCTCATAGTGGTTGGATAGAGCTACTGTCAATGTGCTTTTGCTCTGTGTGATTGGTCAAAAAACTTATAAAGTAAATTGTAACATTAAGTTCTTTGTCTGCTGCCTGAGATGTGAGCTGATGGCATCTTCCCATTGTCACAACCATGGAATGAGAGTGATGCTGGAAAATGAACCAGCTCAAGGCAGTTCCACAGCAGCCCCGTCCCGTTTGTGATTTGGTCATATAACCCTGGCAGCAATACAGACCAGGCTGGATGCCTCTGTTCCATCCCAAGGGGGTGGGGATGGAACAAGATGAACTTTAAGGTCCTTTCCAATCCAAAGCATTCTGTAATTCTGTGATTCTGTCCCTGGTGCCCTGTGCAACAGTGCAACTCCAAACATTCCCAAAGCAGCTACTCAATCACCTGAATGCTATTTTTTATTCACCATACTTGGCCAAGACTTGCAGAAGCAGTTGATTCCAGGCAACCCCTGGAGGTATTTCCAGAATGCTTTCAGAAAGTGCCAAACTACCAACTTTTTGTTAATCTGGGCACTGAAAAAAGTCATTTCAGAAAGCCCTATCTGTTCTTAAAATGGAGATGGTTCAACCAAGTTAAAACATATTAATATTATTAAAACTGTGATTTCCAGGGGGAAAGAGAGCTTTCTGGCTTGCATATGGAGGGTATGGTTTGTGTGCTTTATCTTTTTGAGGAAAGAATCAGAAAGTATGATGTGAGAGACAACTGATGCCCTGTAAAACTGATGGGGTGGCACAGGAGAAGGAAAAAGAGAGAAAAAGACTTCTCCAGTCAGAGTGGCTGGAATTGGGAAGGAGCTCAATCTGATGGTGAGTCTGACAGCAGCTCCAAGGTAAGCAGGCTCAGCAGCTCAGCCCTGCAGCCTGGGGTCTGAGGTCTGGTCTGGAAGGGACTGCTCCCTGCCAGGGCACCTCTTACATCCCCTGGGTGGTGAGAGCAGCATTTTGTGGAGTCTGTAGGTGTCACACAGCTGGGAACTACTGCAGTGCACACCCAGGGAAACTCACAGCCAGCAGCAGCCCATGGCACCTCCTGAGGCTTTGCAGGAGCCTTTGGACCCTGGTGCTGTCCTACTCTGCCCCCCACAAGCTGACTGCACTTCTGTGGGGTTCGCTTTCAATGTAGTGTTTGTAAGTCATTGCTTCCTCAACAGAACTGAAAGGACTTGGTCAGGGCTTGTGTTGATATTTTGGTATCTTCAGCCCTGTATTTATCTGTAAATAAAAGCAAACAAATGATTATCTGGAATTTTCTTCATCTTGGAGTGCAGTGTGACCCAAAGATTAGGTGAATGAGTTTTCTTCCCAAGTACAGGAATGGGTACACTGGCCCAGGGGTTGCTGCTGTGTGCCTCTCCTTTTGCTGTGTGCCTCTCCTTTTGCTGTGTGCCTCTCCTTTTGCTGTGTGCCTCTCCTTTTGCTGTGTGCCTCTCCTTTTGCCCTCGTGCATTCCTGGTGCTGACAGGGCCAGGCATTGCCTTGTTCCTGCAGGGGAGCTGGAATTCAGTTCTGGAGGGAGCCTGCCTGAGCCTTGTACATTCCCTCTGCCCTGCCAGAGCAGAATTCTCTGCCAGAATCAATGCTGTGCCTTGGGGAAGGGCAGAAAACAAGTCTCCACCTGCTTGGTGGAAGCAGGAAGGTGTAAGACCCAGAAAATCCTGGCCAGCACCAGAGCAGGCTAGAGCACTGAACTGAGCATAGGCTGGCATGGTCCACTGGTCTTTGTACTGCTGGGGTTCCTCCCCATGCTCATCTGGATAACCTAGCTGTTCCCAGCTCCTTTGGACTAAGCATTAAGCATTACAACATGAGAGGGAAATCAAACACAATCAAAATTATCTCTATGAGACCCATTCAATAAAATAGTTATTGGCAATTAGCATGGATTTTTTTATAAAGAAGTAATTAGCCCTCCTGCCCTGAGCATTAATGAATGCTTTTCATAGCACCCCAAGGGGTAGTCAACCCGATAATAATCCACTTCAACACAAATGTTGTTATAAAACAACATTGTTTGACAACAGAGGCAGCAGGACAGTCACAAACAGGAGGCAAGCCTGCTCTAGTGAGCACTGGAGCTGGTTGTATAAAAATGAAAGATCATTAATAATTTGCTTGGATTGGCACTGCAGACTTGTCTTCTTACCTGTGAAGGAGATGAAGCAACTGATACAAAAAGCAGGGTCTCATTTCCATGGGTCAAAGCTGAGAAAGCCAATGGAGATGCAGCAGTGCTGGCCACAAGCTTCTGGTGGTGGTGCCTGCAGAGCCTGGCAGGGTGGAACAGGACCTGTCTGTGTGGTGGTCTGGAGGTGGTGATTTGGTGGTCTGGAGGTGGTGATTTCATGGTCAGGGGGTGGGGATTTGGTGTGACAGTGTTCACAGGGGTCCGAGGATGAGGGAGGAGACGAGGATCGGATTCTACGTTTCAGAAGGCTGGTTTATTATTTTATGATATATATTACATTAAAACTATACTAAAAGAATAGAAGAAAAGATTTCATCAGAAAGCTAGCTAAGAATAGAAAAAGAAAAAATTAATAACAAAGGTTTGTGTCTCAGACAGAGAGTCTGAGCCAGCTGACTGTGATTGGCCATTAATTAGAAACAACCACATGAGCCCAATCCCAGATGCACCTGTTGCATTCCACAGCAGCAGATAACCATTGCTTACATTTTGTTCCTGAGGCCCCTCAGCTTCTCAAGAGGAAAAATCTTAAAGAAAAGATTTTTCAGAAAATATCATAGCTACAATTTGGTGGTCTGGAGGTGGTGATTTCATGGTCTGCAGGGGTTTGGCAGCCAAATGGCAGAGGGCTGTGTGTCCCTGCAGTCTCCACTGCTGAACTCTTTGGTGCTACAGGGAATGAGCACCTGGTGACAGCACCCCTTCCCCCCTGCTCCTGTTTGATTGTCGGCATTTTCTAGTGAGCTATGTGTTAGTGCAGATGCAAAAATCACATTGGCCTCTCAATTCAGTGGCTTTCCTGCTCTGACAACCCATCACAGCCACCTGGTTCTGCTCAGGGTGATGATCACAGCATGGGCAGGGCTCTCTGTCAGAAGAAAACCCCCACAGAGTGGACAGATGAACCAACCCCTGCTCTGAGAGCATCCTTGCTGCTCCCCTCTGAGGCCTCTGCAGCCCTTGGGTCTGGTGGGAACCCCAGCAGCCACTGCTGACCGGGGACTGCTGGCACAGCCAGGCTATAAAAGGACCCATTTACAACCCTGAGGTGAACAGCTGAATCCCCCCCTCCAAGCTGGGCTGTCAGACTAGGAAGAAGTGGTCCAGGATGATGCTGGGGAGCTCAGCCCCAGGGCTTTGCCCTGTGGAAAGACAGTGGGTAATGGGAGATCTGATTAAGGAGGCCAACAGCACATTTGTGTGCTGCTGGAAAAACCTTCCTTGCCCACACTCCCTCTGCAATTGCACACTTATTTTCTGGGGAGACTATTCTCACTCCAGAGCTAAAAGATGCCTCCAGCCTCTTCTCATCTCCAGCTATCCCTGTGCTCTCATGGGAAGCAATGACAGCCCACACCAGGGTGGGGAGGAGGAGTGCTTGAAGATGGTGCCACAGCCCCTGGGACAACGTGAGACACTGGAGCCAGGAGTGACACTGGAGTCAGGGGTGACACTGGAGCAATGGGTGGCACTGGAGCCAGGGGTGGCACTGGAGCCAGGGGTGGCACTGGAGCCAAGAGTGACATTGGAGCAAGGGGTGGCACTGGAGCCAGGAGTGACACTGGAGCTAAGAGTGACACTGGAGCAAGGGGTGACACAGGAGTCAGGGGTGACACTGGAGCCAAGGGTGACACTGGAGCTAAGAGTGACACTGGAACCAGGGGTGACACTGGAGCAAGGGGTGGCACTGGAGGCAGGAGTGACACTGGAGCAAGGGGTGACACAGGAGTCAGGGGTGACACTGGAGCCAGGGGTGACACTGGAGCCAGGAGTGACACTGGAGCCAAGAGTGGCACTGGAGCCAGGGGTGACACTGGAGCCAAGGGTGACACTGGAGCAAGGGGTGACATTGGAGTCAGGGGTGGCACTGGAGGTAGGGGTGACACTGGAGCCAAGGGTGGCACTGGAGCCAGGGATGGCACTGGAGCCAGGGGTGACACTGGAGCCAGGAGTGACACTGGAGCCAAGGGTGACACTGGAGCCAGGGGTGGCACTGGAGCCAGGGGTGACATTGGAGACAGGGGTGGCACTGGAGCCAGGGGTGACGCTGGAGCCAGGAGTGACACTGGAGCCAGGGGTGACACTGGAGCCTGGGATGGCACTGGAGCCAAGGGTGGCACTGGAGCCAGGGATGGCACTGGAGCCAGGAGTGACACTGGAACCAGGGGTGACACTGGAGCCAAGGGTGGCACTGGAGCCAGGAGTGACACTGGAGCCAGGGGTGACACTGGAGCCAGGAGTGACACTGGAGCAAGGGGTGGCACTGGAGCAAGGGGTGACACTGGAGCCAGGAGTGACACTGGAGCCAGGGGTGGCACTGGAGCAAGGGGTGGCACTGGAGCAAGGGGTGACACTGGAGCCAGGAGTGACACTGGAGCCAGGGGTGGCACTGGAGCCAAGGGTGACACTGGAGCCAGGGGTGACACTGGAGCCAAGGGTGGCACTGGAGCCAGGAGTGACGCTGGAGCCAGGAGTGACGCTGGAGCCAGGAGTGACACTGGAGCCAGGGGTGACACTGGAGCCAGGGGTGGCACTGGAGCCAGGGGTGACACTGGAGCCAGGGGTGGCACTGGAGCCAAGGGTGACACTGGAGCCAGGGGTGGCAGCCAGCTCTGGAGCCAGCCCAGGCTGTCCCTGGTGACCTGGCCCAGCTCCTCTGTGGTGGGCACACCTTGGCTGCTGCTCCCTCCCCGTGCAGAGAGAGGAGCCCCTCTGCAGGGTGAGCAGGAATTGTCAGGATTGCTCATCTTGGAGCTGCCTGCTCCAGGGGCAGGGATCAGCTTTCCTGGATATGTCAGGGGAATTCAGTCCTGCCAAGGAGCTAAGGCTGCAGGGGTGAGAGGAGTAACTCAACAATCCTTGTGGGTCCCTTCCAGCTTGGAATATTCCATGGGAAAAAAAAAAAAAGATTACTAGGTAGGGTGGAGGCTGCTGGGATCAGTGCAATGAGCACAGGGCTGCATTAGGCTTGCTTTAGGCAATCTCAATTTTGGCATTTCATAGATTATGGGTGCCTAATTTCACAGCTGTAAGCTTCTTTGAGCACACATTTGTTTTGATGTAATCACTTCACTTCAAAAACAAAGTACATGGGGGAAAATATTTTTTTTTCATGTGGAGCCATAACCATCCTCTGAGGCAGCCTTAGCAGGGCTGCAATCCCTGCATCAACCCTTCAGTGCCTGCTCACCAGCTCTTTATGGGGTGGGACATGGGACTGCTCAGCTCCTGGCCCAAAGGAAAAGCTGCCTGGGATTAAGGGAATGCTCCCACAGACATTAGGGCTCCCTGGGGAGGCTGATTTCTATGCTGTGTCATAATTTTAATGTAAAGAGAAAAAAAGGTCCCTCAGTTTAATGCTCACAACAGTTTTATTCTCTGTTATTGCTGTATAGGTTGGCAGACCTCTAGGGAAAGCTTTACAAGGGGGTAAACTGATTTTTTCCAATGTAGAAGTTTCCAGAACTTCAACAAGCTGCAATTAGCTTTGAAACATGAACTAGGAATCACTTAACTGCTGCATTTAAAGTATCTGTGGTCTAGGATTACATTTTTTTGTAATATAATGATATTTAAATTAAAGCAACTGTATTCGCAGTTTTTGCTTTTTAGAAATTTGTCCCTTTTCTGGATCGTTTCTTTAATTTTTTTTAAACAAACAAAAGAGATGAAGACTTGTTCTTACTAGAGAACCAAGGAAGCCCAAGACCATGGCCAGGTCTCCTATGGATTCATACAGGGCTGGGGTCCGTATTTTCCCTCACCCATTTTCCTGCAGTACCAGGAAGGAAATTTTTTGCAGGAATAGTTGAAGCTTGAAAAAGGGAATTATCCTTTAATGCCATCACAGCAACAGTGCCAAAAAATACCAACTGCTTGTATCTGCACCAGGACAGGTCAGACTCTGAGGCATGAAGGCTTCTACAAAAGTTCAAAACCAGGGGAGTTGCTGGGTGGGTGTGTTTGGTGTCAGTGGGACCTGGTACACAGGGGCACCTACTGGAGTGGGAGATGCTCACCAACCCTCCCTAGAGATTACCTGCCCCACAAACTCCCTTTCATTCAGCACCTAAGGAGCCTGTGCACAGCAAATGCAAATTCTGTGTGGCTCTGATGCACAGGCTGCACTGAGCAGCCCCTGGGCCAGGGCTCTCAGCCCCTCAGAGGAATCATTGTCCTGCCCAGGATGCTGTCATGGTCCTGGGCTCACACATCCAGCACCTCCTTTCCCCCTGGTTCCCTGTCTGGATGGCTTTGCTGGGCTTTGGGAGCACAGCTGTGCACAGCAGCAGGTCAAGAGCAAAGGCTGACCTGGACAAGAGCAAAGGAGGACATGGACAGATTTGCTCTTTTATTTGCATTTATCCTGCATTGGAGGTTGCATATAGCTGCCTGTCTGTCCTGGCTTAGGCTGAAATAGAGGTAATTTTCTCTACAGTAGCTGGCACAAGTCTGTGTTCTGGATTTATGGTGAGAATAATATGGATAACACACTGATGTTTTAAGTTTTTGCTAAGTAGTGTTTATACTAAGTCGAGGATTTTGTATTGTGTATGCCTTGTCTTTCTTGGGTTTTCTCTCTCTCTGCCTTTCCTTTTAATTACAATTATTATTAATAGTAGTATCACTTTAATTTTCTTTTATATTTTACTTCGTTTTAATTATGAATTTATTTAATTATTAATCCATCTATACCCACAGTTAAGTTTTGCTTTTCTTTCCTGATTCTTCACTCCATCCCCCTGGGGTGGGTGGGGAGTGGGTGAGTGGTTGTTTGGGGCTCAGTTGCCAGCTGGGTAAAGCCATTACACTGTCCCAGGAGGGTTTCAAATGCTGGACACCCTGCACAGTTACAACAGTCAGGAGGCAAATTCTGCCTGGGGGACAAATGAGCTGTTGTGTTTGTCACTGACTTTTTCCAAACTGGAAAATCTATGGCTGTGACTGTGGGAGATCTATGGCTCCTCAGCCTTCCTAATTCTCTCTTGCCAACCACTGTCTTGTATTTGAGAATAATTAGACTCTCTTTTTTAATAAGTAGGATACATTTTTCAAGGTCATGCTAATCCACTGCTTGTGGTCAAACAAGCCATGCTGTGTGCACAGGTGCCCAAAAAGTCACAGCAAACTCTGTCATCTCTCTGGGGAAAAAAAAAAAAGCTGCTTTTAAGGCATGGATTGCAACAAGGCACTACATGGAGTGGGGCTCTGAGCAAGCTCCTTTAGTTTGGAGATGTCCCTGCTCATTGCAGGGGGGCTGAACAAGATGATCTTTATGGTTCCTTCCAACCCAAACCATTCTGTGACTACAGTTCTGTAATTCCATGATTCCTGCTGCCTGAAGAAGGGCATATTTAGGAGGTGAAGCAGGAGGCCTTTCCATCCCTAGAGCCTCATTTATCTCATGATGAGGCTGCATCCCTCCAAAGGGTGGCTGTGCAAGGGCAGGTGCAATACCCACAATTTGCTCCTGCCTGTGATGCTCACCCCAGCACCAGCACACCAGGAAGCACCTGAGAAATGGCCAGGGAAGGCTCATATCTCCCCTGTCACAGGAGTTTGATCCCTTCCCTGGCTGGTGGAGAGCACAGTTTCACCTGGTGGTGTTATGGGGTCCCAGCACACAAAAGACATTGGAAATTCATCCCTTCTGCAGCACATCCACTGAAGTGCCAGGGTGCAAATAGGGACTGGCCTGGCTTTTCTGCCATGCTGCAGTCAGCCCAATCCACCTGGCTAAACCTGAGTCATGCTGGGGAGGACACAGCCCAGAGGCCAAGCTGCCAAGGTCTACAAGAGCTACATTCCCCAGTTCTAGAAATCCAGTCCCATGTTGGTATTGACCGTGCAATTTTCAGCACTGCATTCCAGGACCAAGCTTTTTGTAATTTCTCCACCAATGAATGATTTCAATGTTTTGATTTCTTGAGAAATTTGTGTGTCTGTGCCACCTGGGGAAGGTACAAGTGAGGGTGCACATCTCTGCATCTAAGGCACAGTCTCAAGACAGCCCAATAACCCATTGATTTAAATAATAAAATGAATGTATTAGTGGCAGCCTAATGAAATGGCCTTTACCATCTTGAAAGTGGAAAATGAGCATGATATACCAGCCCTTCATGTGAACCATACCTTCTTTGTTTTATGCAAGTTATTGAGCAGAAGATCCCATGGAAAACCCTATAAACACTTTCCAATTTATCAATGTTCATTATTTTTACTGATTACCCTTCAGAGTAAAAATATGACCAGATAAACCATGCTTAGGTGATAGTTCATATACTGAGTATTTTCTGTAATGTAAGCATGTGGTGGCACTCACATCTGTGTATGTGTAAAAAAGACAGCTATTATGCCATTTATTATCATCATCATCATTATCATCATCATCATTGTATAATATACCTGTGTAACTTATACTCTGATTGAAATTGAATACATTTTTTGCCTTATGGGAAGGAAGAGAATGTGGCAAAGGAAGGACAAGTTATAAGTGTCTGGGTGCTTTTAAAGCTGATCTCAGACACAGCACTCTAGGGCAGCAGAGATTTGGTAGGTCCCAAGCGTGGTCGTACCAGACACTTTGTTTGAGATATTCCCACCCAACACAGTCCTCTGCTTATTCTGGACTGTAAACAAGGTCAGTGCTGAGTTTCACAAGCTCAGGATTGTTGCACCCTTGGATGTCACCACGGAGCCACGAGGCAGAGGAGCCCTCAGTGCGATCTAACATTGCACCGCCCGCACAACCCACGCAGGAGATGGAGAGGTCACGTTTCAGGTCTGCAAGCCGTGACAGTGTCCCTTTCAGCCCTATTGCAATGACACCTGTTACACCACCTCTCCTCGCTCCCACCTAATGCACTGTGGCACTGGCGGCGGTGTTGCAATGACAGCTGACAGATTCCCTGCCTCTGCACACCCGCTCCTGTCGCGTTGCGGGCGCTCGCTAATCGGATCATTCTGTTGTTCTGGTGGCGCTCGTGTTCGTCTGTGCTAAATGACAAACACTTGTGCTCTGCTTTCTGCCACTTCCCTTTCGAGCTTCACAGTTGTACTTGCCATTTCACCTTGTGCGTGAATCCGAGTTGTTCTCGCTTCTTCGTGAGACACGGCGGCTCCATCTGGAGGCAGGGAGAGCTGGCATCCCCAGAGCCCATCCAGGTTTAGGGAGCGCTGGCATCCCCAGAGCCCATCCAGGTTAGGGAGCACTGGCATCCCCAGAGCCCATCTGGGTTTAGGGAGCGCTGGCATCCCCAGAGCCCGTCCAGGTTAGGGAGCGCTGGCATCCCCAGAGCCCGTCCGGGGGCAGGGAGTGCTGGCATCCCCAGAGCCCGTCCGGGTTTAGGGAGCGCTGGCATCCCCAGAGCCCATCCAGGTTAGGGAGCGCTGGCATCCCCAGAGCCCATCCAGGTTTAGGGAGCGCTGGCATCCCCAGCAGTGTCGGAGACTGTTGGGGAAGATGAAACAAGAAAGCCTTATAAATATGATTGCCTGGCAAAAGATTTTGAGAATATAGAAACTATAAGTGAGATTGAAATGAAAGCAAGCATTGAGATCCCTTAGTTACTGAACAATGGGAAAACTATGGTGTGGCTGGCTGAAGGTAATCCCCTTTTGATGAAACAAAACCCTCTGCTTGCAGACAGGTCCAAGGGTCAGAGCAGACCCTGCTAGCTCTGCAGAAGGGGTCCAAAGAGGAGTTTTTAGGGCTTAAAATGTAACACAGTATGGTAATGTAAGGATTCTTATAGGCTGTACGTAAATGCTATAGGATTTGTATCTTGTACTAGGTTGGTTAGTGAGAATTAGAATATTCAACACAGAAGAAGATTTATTGCATTGTAACGGGAACTTCGCCCTCTTACCCCTTTTACTCTCTTATGCTTTTGCTCTCTTACTCCCTTACTGTCTCACCCTCTCATCCTCTCTCCCCCTCTCTTCTCTCAGGCCTGCTCTGAGCTGTGCCTGGCAGCTCCCAGCAGGGCCCTGCACCCAGGCCCTTTGCAATAAACCCCAATTCCACGACCTGGCTGCAGAGATCTCTCATCTCCCTCCATCCTGACCGTCCCTGTCCCTGATGCTCCTACAGGAGCCCGTCTGGGTTTAGGGAGCGCTGGCACCCCTGGCAGCCCCTGCAGCCCTTCCCAGGCAGCTCAGACAGGGATGGCAAACAAACAGCAGCCCCCTGAAACTGGCCCCAGTTTGGTTTCTGCTGATTGATCTGGCAGCTCCACCAGGGAAAACAAGTAATGCTGGATATCAATTATTTGTGGGCCTGCTCCCTTCACCCCAGGAGTGCTTTTAGTCAAGGTCCAGGGAGATAAATGAAGGAAGAGAGGATCCCTGTCTCTCCAGCAGTGGCTGTTCCTGTAAATCAGCTCTTACTAATGAGTCCAGGTGTAAATGAGGCACTGCTGAAATGCACAATTAGACACGCTGATCATCAGGGGAGCTTGATACGAAGATTTCTGCACCAAACCCACAAGATTAAAAAGTATTTCTCTTTATATAGTTAGGATCATGGGTGCAAAACTGAGGATGTAGATATTCTTCTGTTAAACAAGTTTGTTCACCAGAGCAGCTCCAGCCCCTCCCAGGCAGGGCTCTGTCCCTCACACCATGCAGCCAGGGCCTGTTCAGGGTTCTTGTGGCAGGGCCTGAACTTTCATGCAGCCCAGGTGCTTGGGAGAAGACTGTCTAATCAAGGAAGGGTGCAATTAATAGATTGCCTTTGTGCATGGGATCAGAGCAAATATAGAACTTAATAATACAGTTCCCCACCTTGGCGCACATAACAGATTTCTCATTTAGTGCAAGTTGGAAGAGCCCCTGTAGGGCAAGGCTCAGTCTCTGCCCAGAGCAGAAGATCCCTGGGTTATATCCTGGGAAGTTAAGCCCAGCAGCATTTCTGAGCCATCTCCTCGTGGGTCACTGTAGGGCACCAGTTTCCAGCTGACTTTGGAAGTGCTTTGAACACAGAGCTGGGAAGCAGCTCCAAAATACACCCAGCCTAGAGCACAGTGCTCTTGGAGGGCTGTATGAATTTACTTTGTTTACTTTAGAAATCTTACTACAGATCAGCCACCGACTGTAAAAGATTAAATATAGGGAACATGGAAGCATGCCATGAAAAATAAATCAGATAAAGGCCTGTTCATGGTAGGAAAATGGGAAAGAACACAGTCAGTGCCACTTTTTGTTGGTTTTGGTGGTGGGAGTTGAGAGCTGAGAGTGAGGGTAAGAAGGGAAGAACATTACTTCAGAAATTATACATTTTACATATATGATCTACCAAAGATCAATGTTCTGCATAAGAAGTCAGAGATTTTAAAAAATCCTACATATTTAAAACAGACTTAAAAGAAATAATTAGCCTTGTTAGTCTGGCATATTAAAGAAACCCCACATCTTCAATCTGATCAGCTCTTGACACATTTTGTTTAGCATCCTACAGGCATGCAGAATGTCTCCTGTTGGGCTATAGAAAATAAAGATACATGGCAGCCTCTGCGTGGGTGCAGAGATCACGCTGGGCACAGCAGAAATGAATGAACACATCTGCAATGTGGTGTCTAGAAAGCACCAAAAAGCATGTGCTGGAAACACCAGAGTAAAGAGGGAAAGTGCATAAAAAACCCAGGGGAAAGGAGGAATCCTTTCCCACAAGGAGTGATATCAAGACAGATTGGATGAATACTTTGAAGAGCTTCCAACCAGAAAGAATCACAAGAAGCTCAAAGCAGAAAAAACTGGGAGGTGAAAGTTGAATGTGGTGGGTCTTTGCAGGAAAGAAAGGAGCAACTTCAAGCACACTGGGAAGAACATCTGTCAACTTTTAAGGCTCTCACTTGTGAAACCATCTAGTGACTGTCACAGCTGACCATGGCCAGGCAAGCAAGCACGGGACCACAAAATTCAGGAAATTTAGTATGAAGATTAAAACCGGCCATGCCAAACTTTCCAATGAGTGACATTCTAGATTGGGTGCCTGTCATTTAATCCACTAGAGCCAATGAACTTGAAAGAGAAAAGCTGTAGGCTGTGAGATTGCATATACCTGAGCTGTTAGGCCCCAGACCAAGAGGGTGCACATCACCGAAAGCTACAACAATAAAAAGCAAAAATTCTTCCCAGGGGCAAGGGGCCAACTGCATCCATAGGAAAGGCACAGGGCTGTTCACCAGAAACAAAAGGGCATGTCATGGAAAAGATGAGCCCTGTTCTTGTCACCACCTGCAATGTTTCACAAACCTGAGATTAAGGGATTAAAAGAAGCCTTGCAGACGATCAGTGTGCATGGCACAGCTTGTAACATATGAAATGAGAGAAAGCCCTGTAACAGTGTGCTGCTTTGGGCTGGGGTAGGGTTACATTTCTTCACAGTGGCTGGTGTAGGGCAGTGTTTTTTATTGCTGAAAGCAGTGTTTATAATAGAGAGGTGTTTTTGTCATTGCTGAGCAGCCCTTGCACAGTATCAAGGCCTTTTCTGCTTCCCTACTGACACAGTGGCGAGGGGGATGCAGGTGCATGTGACACTGGGAGGAGACACAGCAGGGACAGCTGACCTCAAGTGACCAGAGGGATGTCCTATACCATATGGCATCATGATCAGCCTACAGAGCTGAGGAGGAAGGAAGGGGGAGAAGTTTGGAGTGATGTTGTTTGTCTTCCCAAGTCACTGTCACATGTGATGGAGCCCTGCTGTCCTGGGGATGGCTGAACACCTGCCCACCCATGGGAAGTGGTGCATGAATTCCTTGCTTTTCTTTGCTGGCACAGAAGGCTTTTGCTATTAAATTGTCTGTATCTCAATTCATGGCTCTTCAAACTTTTACTCCTCTGATTCTCTCCCCCATCCCACTGGTGAGGGAGTGAGTGAGAGACTGCCTGGGGCTCAGCTGTCAGTTTGGGTTAAGCCATAAGAAACAGCAGAGGAGAGAAGGGGCACAGGAGAGGTACCAGGTCTTGCTTTAACTCTTTGGCAAAATCATGGACAGCAGGAAGAAAGCAAATTCTTCCATGAACCAGTTTTTTGTCAGAATTTAATCAGCCACTGAAGGACCAAGGGGCACTCCAAATGAGATCTCTGGCTGGGTGTGAAGGTGAAGATATCAGCCCTGGAGAGCTCACAGTCCTCCTGCATAGGAATGGGGACCCTTAGAGATTCCTATAGCTCAGGGCAGTCCTGCTGGAGGCTCCAGCATGCACAACAGGCACAACAGCTGAGGCTGCCTTGAAATAACCTTCCGGAGAGCTGTGAGAGCCAGAAACACTTCACTGCCTTATTGTAGGCACAAGGGAGTGCTCAGGAATGAAAGCACCCATTGATGATGTGCCATGCCTGGGCAGGCAGTGATCAGAATCCCAAATCAAGGAGGACATTGAAGCAGCCAAGAAGATGCAACCCAAACCTCAGCAGAGCCAGATGTCAATCGCAGATGATTTAATTGTGTCTGGAGAAACCAGCCACAGAGGCAGTAAAGCCTGCTGATTATAAGCAACAGTGAACAAGCTGACAATGAAAGGGGTAAACAGGGAAATTCAGAAATTGCAAAGGTGGTTGAAGTAGGTCACACCCAGCCACACAACTCAAACCCCTTGCTAAAGAAAGTGCATGGCTCAGATAGAAAGCAATTATCACAGCTAGAGCAGTGGACATGGCCCCTTCCAACCTTACCCATTGCGAGATTCTGAGACAGAAAGGACCTGAAGCATTTACAAGCATCATCTGTATTCCTCCTCCTTCACCCTCCTACCACCACAATCAGGCTCATGCTACTGGGTAAAATGCAGCTGTAAATAAATAATAGGACTTTGCCAAGCTGTGTCAATGACTACAAAATGTTCCATGGTCTGTGGTTCCCACCTTCACAAGTGTCTCTTTCATTAGCATGGCCATATTTTCGCTCTTAAACTATAATCCATCAAACAGTGTGACATCTGTTGATGTGCAGCACAGACTTAACATGCTTGGTGAAGCTGAGAGGATGATCAAGTGCCTCTGCCTTTGGAAAGCTGCTAATCTGAAAAAAAAATGAAAAAGAACTAGATGTCCACAGGGAGAACTAAAGAGAGGAGAGGTGGTGTGTCACCCAAGAAATACAGGCTCAAGTACCTGTAGCCTGTAGTGGACTTCACATGAGGCACAGCAAGGCTGGGAACCAGTTTGGGAAGATGTGCCAGGCCATGTAGGTCACTGTACCTTCCTTTAAAGCTCCTTAGAGCTATAGAACCTCAGTTGTTTTTTGTTTTTTTTTTTTAATAAAATAATGATTGTGGCTGGAGGTGGAATTGAGATAATAGAAGGATAAACTAAACTGAGGCCATCCCCTCACTCTGTGGCATCTTAATATAAACTGCACCTAAATCACTACATTACAGAAAAGGAAAAGACAGGGAATAGCACCTTGGCAGGTAACCATGAGTGCCTTTGTTAGCAGGTTGAAAGTCTGGATGAAAAATTATGTCAATTCAAAAGAGCAGCCAGCATTCCACCTGGTAATTTCCAGCGTGTTCAGCTTGATGAGATACGAAGGATTTGGAGAAAGCAGAAGCCTCCCATGTGAACATGATGTGCTGTACCTCCAGCAAAAAGGGGAGAGCAGGGAAAGAAGTGCAGCCAAAGAGGAAATACTGTAACAGCAACAAACCCTCAAAGTGCAGGATGGTGTAGCTGCTCCCCCCACACGAACACTCAGTCATTTAGGGAATACTCATGAAAAGTGTGGGCTCAGTATTTCCCACGATGCTGAAAAGGAAGGAGTGGAAGGGGGAGTGTGGGAAAGCACTTTGCAGTGACTCTGCTCACTGACATTGAAATGGAGAGAAAAGAGCCTGGAAGTTCTGGAGTGGGCAGGGAGAAGGGCCTCAGTGTCTGCCCTGAAAGGCAGCCAGGCTGTGGAACCCCTCCTGATCCTCCTGATCCTCATGGATCCCGAGTGTCCCAGCACTGCTCAGCCCAAAAACCCCAGCAATGCTCCCAAGAAATCGTTCCTATCTGAGGTATGAGAGATCTGTGGAGTTACACAAACAGTTTACAGACTTTTAATGTCAGGCTGTGACCACACATTACCCACAGCTTTTTTAAGTCCAATCTGCTGGGATTTTATCACAGCCAGAGTATCACTGTCCTTTCCAACTACCAAAATCTGACTTCTGAAAAGGCCTCCATCTGTCTCCCATCTTACTTTAATTTACTAAGTTGTGCCATATCCCCATCTGGCTATTGGCTGGAATTTTGTTTTGTTTTGTCCCCTTTAGTTATTCAAGGAGACACAGAGCTGGCTGAGTACATTAGATCATTATGTGCCTCTTAAAGTAGTTGTTGGATTTATTTGAATAGGGATTAGCAAGATTAAGAATGTTTTCTTTAAATTACTATAGTAGCCTACAATTTTCAAATGGTAATTTTGTCCATTATATTGATTTGTATTTAAAGGACTTTGATGTTTTTTATTACAGTACAAAGAAGGCAGTTAAGCAATGCTCCTGTGAAAACCAACAATTTTAGAATTTTGTTCAAGACTGAAATAACAGATGCACAAATCCCATTAAAATTCGATGGAAATTGACCTCACACCTCTGTAAGTTGCTTGAAGAGCTCGTTTATAGAACTTCCAGAAGTAGCTTTACACACAATTGGTGTTTCCTACCAAACATTCTTCATACAACTTCACACATTGTTATTTTGGAGAGAAAAATAATCAAAGAGCACTCCTGACACGGTATTACTGACATGGAAAAGTGGTTCAGCCCTTCTGAAAAGTGCTTCAGTCCTTTCCTTCTCTGTCTTTGTCTCTCTGAAGTGTTGGGCCTCAGTTTAGCTATCTCTGCTGATTGCATCAACAAGGTCAAGAAGGATGCCTCAGTATAGTTTATCCTTCTATTATCTCAATTCCACCTCCAGCCACAACCATTATTTCATAAAAAAAAAAATAACTGAGGTTCTATAGCTCTGAGGAGCTTTAAAGGAGCCATCCAAGATCCCTTATCAGAGGGGAGCATTTGGATGGAGGGCTGGTTACTCAGGATCCCATCCCGTTGGTCCATCAGCTCCATCACAGCTGGTGTAGCACCAGCACCTGGTGCAGGTACCTGGGGCTGCTCCAGCATCTCCTGGCTGTTCCTGTGTCCCACTCAGGGGGAGATGGATTTGATTTATGCCATTAACTTGCATTCATATGAACCCAAGGAAAGCCAAAGGTGTGAGCTGTAATAGGACACGAAATAAAATGACACGCAAGCTGGAACTTCCAAGGTAAAAAAGAAGGGAAGTTTATTCTTGACTTCAGTATATACAGAATTTGAAAAGTGACTTTGGATTGGAGGATGAAATTGCCACCTCTCCAATGACACTGGCTAAATTAACAGTTTATCAATTTTCTCCTCCTTTAGGAAAGAATGCAAAACCAATCATTATTTACATAAAAGTGCGTGAGAAAATGTAAACGAAAATGTAAACATCAGAAGGCTTAGGAGAACTCAGAAGAACAGGGCAACAGGTGTGCCTCTCCTTTCTCCCTCTAAAGGTCATTGAGGTTTGATGGGTTTCAAGGTTTTCTACAAACCCAGGACCCTTTGCTGCTCGTGCCCATCTGTTGGATTTTAGTCATGCCTGGCACCAACCCTGTGGCACAGGTTGGGCTCAGTGGCCAAACACTGGCTGTGTGCAGCCCCTCCTACCCTCACTGGCACACAGGGAACACCTAAGCTGAGCTGTCAGAAAAGAATGCTAAATTGTTCACTGCCTGTCTCCTGCCCAAAGTTCTGTGCAAAAACCATGGGATTTTATTCTCCTTTCTGGAGGGAACAAGATGGAGGGAAATGAAGTGCTTAGAAACCCTTTTGTTTCCCAATCATGCTTTGTCAGTCCAAATTATTTAGTCATTCTCTCTGCACACTCACTGGGAGAAAAGGAGCAATAATAATAATAATAATAATAATAATAATAATAATAATAATAATAATAATAATAATAATAATATCTTAATTTAAATACTGTAAAGATTAATTAATAAGTGTATAACATGTAGAAATACCCTTTCTACATGTTTTCTAAATGGCACAATCATAGTCTCTGTGCTGATAGCAGGCAAGTTCAGCCTCCCCTCAATGTGTAACTACCATCTATTTTAGAATCTGTAAAGTATAAAGTATTCAGTAATTTTTCCTCTCTGTCTCTTTGTATGCATATCCTAATACATGCAGAGACTCCACAGCTCACATTTTTGTAAGAATACAAGCAAATATCCTGCCCCAAAAGTTAAACTGAACCACAGCTCAGCAGCAATCCTTTCAAAAGCTTTTCAATGGCCTGTTCTCTGCCTTTGAACACATCTTTGGCATTCAAGTCCTCAGAAGAGAGGCATTTACTCAGTTTGGATCTGAGGCATTATCTGGTGTGTGCTCTGGATGTTTTAGGATCTGTGAGATCGCACATCACCGCACATCTCACAAAATTAACATTGCTGTGCTCCTGTACTCACAGTACAACTCTGATCCAAACCCAGCTCCTTGTGTTGACAGGAGATTGGCTTTGGGCTGTCTCACCTACAATGATGCTCACATTTTGCCGAGTCTAGCAAAAAAAGCACTGAATAAGACATCTCCCATCTAAGTCCTGTCTTCCTTGCTTTAATATGAAAGAAACCCTGATGTTTTATGATCAAGCAGGAATCTGTCTGAATGCCTCTGCCTAAAATTTCCTCTCCCTGCACTGGCATGCAGTGTGCTGCATGATTGGTTTTGTCCTATCCAAGAAGGGACTGGGCTATAGCAACACTGCAAAAAATGCAATGAATTTTGAGAGAATTACTCTGAAAGTGGAAAATAAGCTGAAAAGCTCTTTGAGATGTAAGCTATTACATAAAAGCTCAGCTGTTATTTTTATAACTTTATTACTCATGATTGTTGATAATGATGGAAATGCTTGCCAGGCTCAGAAAAGGTCATCCTTTCTGCTGCAATAGAATCCATTTTAAAGGCTGAAGTCTTTATCCCTCCAACTCTGTGCTGAATAACTTGAGTTTGCTAAGGGAAACAGACTAATTCAAGCCATTTGTTGATTTTGAGTCCAGGTAACCTCAACAGTTTTCAAACTTGCCACCCAATTTAACCAAATGTGACAGAGGGCCAATGATGTCTAAGACAGACATTTCCTGTGGGTTGGATGAAAGCAGGAAGGTGGATGGAAAACACCTTGTTAATATTCCCAGCTGAGGGAAAGGGCACAGTGTGGGCATGGCTGCTATTACACAGTACAAATTCCTCTTAGGTGCTCAGCCTTCAGCCATGGATCTGCAGAAAACCAGGCCTCTCTGGATCCTGTCTTCAAACACCTCTTTGTTATTCTCTCTTGATAGCAAACCCAATAACCTCCTAGGTAAAGATTTGAATTGTAGATGACAATATAGCCTGTGCTAGCATGAAAAATGAAACTTTGGTATTATTCATAGCTCACCAAGCCTACAGGGTGTGGCATGGCTTTACCTGAAACCTGCCAAGTTTTCTTTGTGGTGGCACAGCTGTTGCCCTGTTTTGCTGTGCAGTGGGAGAGGCATTTTGAAAACAGCTCATTAGTTTATTATTGTTATTGTCTTCACTCTTTCTGACTGTCTCAGTCTCCAGCTTCACTCAGTCTCCTTCTGCTTTGCCTCATCATTATCTGCTTTTTAAGCTGCTTGGCACACTTATGTGCTTGTCCTTTACCCAAGCAATGCCAACTCCTCCCTATGACAATTTCTCAGGTCTGTAAAGATGTTTGTGTGGATCCAACTGGTGAAGGAAGTTTTACATAACAAAACCACAAATTATTTCTAAAACTCCTCTGGAAACTGGTTACCAACAAAAAGATTGGGTTTTTTTCTTCTTTAAGGAAATGATATTCAAAGTCCAAACCTGTCCCTGTTAAATTCAGTTCATGAAACATGAGACCTTTTAGTTCTACATGCTTGGAACTGATTGTGAGGCAGCCAAACTCACTTATCTATGCCCTCTCTATTTCAGAGGTGACTAGAATTTGTTGAAATTAAACCTAAAACGAAAAGGTTCAGTAAATATTAATTTGTACTTTATGGGAAATTAGGTTGGATTTGCATCTCAGGCATTTTTTCATATCTAGTTATAGTCTTAAAAATGTCAGAGCCCTGAAGTTTGTAGACACAGCACTCTCTAAATGAACAGGGGAGAATTATTTCAGAGAGTAAATCAGAAATTCGTACACGTGAGCAAGCCCTGTGTGTCTGGACCAAAAGGTTTAGTACAGTGTTCCCGTGCTTCCAGTCAGCCAGCTATAATTCCTGTGACTCCAGGGCTCCCCAAAAACTGCCTGCACATCCTTTAGGGATGTCCTATGTTCACTGAAATTTTTGACCCATTAATTTAGAAGAATGAGTTAATGTGAGAAAATAGTGATCTACTCGTCACAATTAGTGAAAATGTGAGAAAATGGTGACCTACTCAACAATTTCCAGGTGAGAGGGAGGGTCCACAAAGCTGATTGGATCCATTACTCAGTGTCACTGGATTCACCTGGCTCTGCTCCCAAGCCTTCCCTTGTAAACCATATCCCCCACAGCTCAAAGCAGCCTCATTGCCAAAAAAGTTGAGCGGTGGTAAAACTGCTGCAGAGCTTCGGTTCCGTCACACGTGAACCGTCACAGCTCCATCACAGCTCCAACCCTAAATCTGGAGATCCCAATGACACCAAATGTCCACTTTTAGGCCACTGCAAATCAGTGAGGGAAGGGTTTTCCCTGCTCACAGGCAGCTCATGTGGCCACCAGTGATTGATTCCCTTCTCACTGCCATCGACCTCATGAAACACCCACCGCTTCTTCCAGACACGGCTCTGCAGCCATTGCGGCACATGAAATATTGATGCGATTTAATGCTGAAAAAAACCCCAAAACAGCCCAAGCTGAATTCCAGTAATTCCAGCTGGGTTTCCGTGCGATGCCGGGCTCCTGCAATCCGGACGAGCGGCACTAGATGGCAAAGCAGCGCCAGGTTTGGCAGCCGTGGGTCCGGGGGCACCTGGCGGAGGAGGGGATGCGCATCCCCGCCTTGCCCTTCTGCCTGCCCGGCCTCCCTCCTCCAAACCGCAGAGATCGCCCCAAAGATCGGATGCTGCGGATAAACACCGGAGCTGAGGGGACTCTAAGGATGTAGACGAGGCTGTTTTTTCTTATGGCTCCTGCTGGCAGCGGTGGCTTGCTCGAGATCCCGTGCAGGACAAGCAGTCCTCGCTCCAACAGAGATCACACGGCAACAGAGTGGCAAAACTTGTCTCATCTCCTTATTGAACAAAAGGAGATTTACATTTAACAGTCCCAAGTGGGAACACCTCTTCTTTCAATCTCATGTCAGTCTGTGCTTTGGGTGTTTAACTCTGAGGGAAGCTATCATCTATGCACTTAAGGTGTGAAGTAATTTTATTAGGAGTCTGTTCTCCCTTTTCCCTTGTGTGCAGATAATACCTGTTTATGCTAAAAGGAGTTACAGAGGGAAAGGTGGAATCGTCAGGATCCTCAGTTTTGGATCAAATAACAAAAATCTTTTAGAGCTAAGTAAAAAAAAAAAAAAAACAAATGTCTGGGCAGGCCAGTAAATCCCTCTCTATTTTTTGTAAGGGAGTGTCATGTTTTAATCACTGTCTTAACAGGGAGTTAAGGTCATGTCAATAAACTCATCCTCACAACTGCAATACCACAAATTATACCATTTAAGGGTTACCTCTATTCCCCCACCATATCTACCTGTTAGACTCCAAGGATCAACCTAAGCTGGAGATTGCAACATTTACAGTTTCATCAGAGGGGATATCCAAACTTCTCTGTCCTTTCAATGCTTGTGAAAACAGGATTGATGTCAGGAATGTTCCTGCTCTTCCTGACAGCTGCAGGGGAGTGCATAAGGCTCTGGATGCTAATGCTCATGATGCCACCCTGTTGGAGGTGTCTTATGCATGGTACCCTTCTTGGGAGCAGCTGAGCCCCTGCTGCTGAAATATGATGTTCAAAACAGAGCTTTCACTCAGAAAGCTTTGCAGAAGCTTTGAGCTTTGCTCCTCCCTTTAATTTTTCTCTCCATTCTTGCAATATTCAGTCCTTCCCCCTCTCCCTTGCCTTCTTTGAGCTGCTGGTGACAGACCCAAAATGAGCTAGGGATTTCAGAATACTCTTCTTTAAATGACAGTGGTGTACTAAGTCCCAAACTTTGCACTTGGGGATAAAAGGGCAGCAGTGAGCCTAAGTGGGCAGTGCACACACACTGACAGAAGGGCATCTGCTCTTCAGGGCTGAAAGAAGTCAAGATACTTGCCAAATCTAGATTATTTCTACCTTAAGGACAGGACAAGACTAACATGAAAAAAATCCTGCTTTCTGCTGGTGGGGGCTTTTACAAAGGTGTATCATGCTCTTCTTTGGCTATTTAAATAACACTGCCTCACTCTGTATAAACCAACTTACAATATGAATGGGAAAAAAGCTATGGATCATGAAGCAAGTGGGAATGGATAATCAACTTTTATCACTAATATTGTGGGTATCACCAATAAGTCTGAATGAGTTATGGAAGTCTTTGCTCTGAGCAGATGTGTCTCCTTTCAAAGCAGTCTCTTTCTGGCACAGCTTTAATAACAGAAAAAGTGTTGATTTAAACACATTAAAACTAAACAAACATGTATTTTCATTGTACACTATATTTCTTCTTAAAATGTAGGAATATGAAATTCTCAGAGGTGGGCTGGCTGGGGGTGACACAACAAGGGATTACAAAAGCTTTCAGCTTTACAAACATGGGTTCAAATCAAGCTTAAGTAAGTGACAGGCAAAAGGGGGTTATTGATTTCCTTCTAGTCCCATTTGGCTACAGCAAAAACTGGGCACAACAGTGTCCTAACACTGAAAGGGATGGCATCAGCCAAAAGATAAAGCTTCTGTGGGAGAACATTTGTGGTGTTATCTATAGCAACTGAGATTACTGGACCACTTGAGGTTACTAGAGCTGAAAGACATCAGAGAGTAAACTCACATCCCCCCATTTTGGGAGGTGTGCTTTCTAAGTTTGGCTGTGCTTTCTGGCAACCCTGTGCCCAAAGCCCCTTTCCAGTTACATGGTAGAGCAGACATGATCCATGTGTGCAGGTCAGGCTGGGAAACATATTTTCCAAGATAAAAGTTCACACTGAGTCAAAAATCCTCTGCAGGCCAGGAACCAGCCTGCCAGGCAAGTGATAAGGTTGGCTGATTTTCCTTCCTGACCATGCACTCATGCTGCAAGAAAAGCCCAACAGGTCCTTGAAGCAAATGTGGTGGCCAAGGCTGTGTCTCCTTGCAGGTGACAACACACAAGGAGCCAGGCCTTGCCCTGACTGAGAGGAGTCACAAGCAGAGCTGAAACTGGGGTGGACTCACAGCTCCATCATGAACTGCATCCTTCTTCATCCTGCCCAGCAGGCACCACCTGGACTTGGTCTTTAAACACCTCGATGCTCTTTGGGTGTGTAAGTCAGGCCCAAGGGGCTCAGGAATGAGCACAGGAAGCTCTGTGTGAACACTGTGATTAACACCTGAATGTCTGGCCCATTGAAAGAGCCAGGGCTAAAATGCAGGAGTTTCTTGCTCCTATATTGCTCTCCCACCTTTCTGAATTAGGTGCACCTCTCCTGCTGCTATTTAAAGACACAGCAGGGCTCAGTGGAAGGTAATGGGGCTGCCCTCTCCACTTCCTTACATCAGGGGATTTGTGTCAGAAGTTCAGCATTGCCAAATGTCATTTTGAATGATTTTGTAGTTCTAGGTCAATAAACTGCTTACCATCATAGGGGAACTGAACCATGAATTACTCGAGTTGCTACAGTGCATATTTTTTAGCTATGTACATTGAATATCCGGTTCAGGATGATTCTAAATAGCCCTACATTTTCTGATTCACGTTTTTAATTAAATGTATTTTTCTTTCTTTTGTTTCTAAATGGGCATGCTCTGTCCATTGTGGCTCTGGCCCTTGTCTCAAGGGCCACCAAGACAAGAATATCTCAAGGCCTCATGGCTGCAAAGCTCCGCTCTTGCTGCAGAGAAGAAAATATCAGAGAATAGTGAAATAGAAGGGCAGAGAGCAAGAACATTCTCTTCTTTTTTTTTTTTTGTTGTTGCTATTGTTAAATTAAAGGGATAAACATCATATTAATTCAAAGTCACTTTGTACTGACCTCTCTTCAACATTATCTGAAGATTATGTTCATTTTTTAATTTGTGAGGCTCAAGTTCAGAGGAGGAATGGAGTGAAAACCCCTCCCAACCAGGATGAAAACAAAATATTTGCTGTTGATACTATTCCACTGTAGTAGGGAGCAGTAGTTTGTGGTATGCACCTTCCCACATACGTAACAGGGGTGGATTCACAACCTTCTGAAAATCATTTAAAACACATGCAATATTATGTTTTATACTCATATATAGTTTCCTTGATGCTGTGATGTGATGGCAAAGATCCCTTTTGGTGCCTTAGACTGCTGAACACTGCATGTTTCCCCTCTCAACCCACCATTTCCTCCAGTCTGAGGCAAGGAACACAGTTTATAATTTTTTTGACTTTCCTAGGTGCGAGCCAGGCACAAGGGCCATGATTTACTTTCCAGAGGTGCCCTTTCCCTTGGGAGCTGAGGAGCAGCCAGCTTTTGTTAGGAATCCTGCTCAGCCCTTCAGCCCACAGCAGGGACGGCAGCGTGGCAGCTCCTCTGCCCACTGCCCTTCCTTCCTGCAGGCACCACGTTGTATATCCCTCACAGGCCTGACCACAGCTTTCAGAAACATCCAATAAATCAACAGTTAAAAGGGAAGAGTAGACATGGGGAGCAGGTGCTTATTATGTGTGCATCTCTGGAGAAGAATAACCCACAGTGTATTTCCATGCCCATTTGAAATGGAATACGACCATGACCCTGCAAGTGGCTCTGCTTGAATTGTTCCTGGCATGATGTTTTACTCCTAATATTTTCATTGTCTGCCTCCATCAGTTTTACCTCCCACTGTAGCATTAATTTTGTATGTGAATATGGAGGCTGTGCTTTAAATAATACAGCATATGCTTTTTATTTGCCATGTAGAATAATATTTTTTTGGCTGATTTATGTTCCACCTGGACAAAATTATTTTTTATGAAGGGTTTATTTCATTTGTTCCCACATCCCCAAATAGAGGGGGGGGAGGGGGAGAGAAGGAAGAGAAATTGTAAACCACCAATAATGATGGACACAAAAATCTGCTTTGAAATACAAATTTACGCAAAACCAGATTTTCTCCAGCCATGTAAATGAAAAAATGCTGTTCTAATAATTTTAATGCTACAAATGCCTGTTACTACTGGAGAAAGTAACCTTCAGTCTCTTGTGTCATCCCTTACACAATGCTGGGAGTATGGGGAAATTCACTGACAGCTATAAGCTATTCCACTAGAACAAAATTGCACATATGGCTACAGCATGGATTAAATTTAGCTCTTTTCAGAACTTCATCAAAGCCAGGACAAAACCCTGTGGTCTTTCAGTTCAGAGATTTGCCCCAGAACTTCATAGGCTAAGCTGCCCAATCTACCTTATTTCCAGTTTTCACAGGAACTGTGGAAAAACATGTTACTTGCCATTGAAACAATTTCATTTCAAACAGATAATCTGAGTTTCAGTTAAAAAATAATATATGATGTACCTTGTGTTTTACAACCCTGAAAAACTGGCAGTATTTTTTATGTTAATCTATCACCTACAGAAATATGCACTGTGAATAGATATATTAAAAAAAAAAAAAGTTATATGCAGTTCCTAGCACAACTTTGTTCTGATTGTGACTTCCAGCTTTTGGTGCTTTTTGTAGAGCAACTAAATATTAATCTTACAAATTCATAATAGTCATAGCATTCGGGAAGCTCTGGTACTATTTTTGGTTGTAATAGTCCTCTTTAACCACACAGCATCCCCCAGCCAAAACCACACTATAATAGGAGGGCTTATAATAAGGACACACAAGGCCTCCATGTCAGCTCTGAACTACAGAGCCAGGAAAAGTAGGATATTCTTTCAGAGCAGCTTCTCTGTCAATACTGAATGTAAGATGAAGAGATAGGACTTTCACAGAAAAATTCTGCTGCTTCTATCCCATCCTCTAAGTCCCCATCAGACAGCAGAAATCCAAGCTGATATCTTCCCCCTGGCATTTTCAGGCACAAGCAGATTTGTTCCCAGGCAGGGCCCCTCCTCTCCACACAGAGCTCTCCTCTGTCACCGGCTGGGGTTCCATGTACAAATCACAAACGGGACGGGGCTGCTGTGGAACTGCCTTGAGCTGGTTCATTTTCCAGCATCACTCTCATTCCATGGTTGTGACAATGGGAAGATGCCATCAGCTCACATCCCAGGCAGCAGACAAAGAATTTAATGTTACAATTTACTTTATAAGTTTTTTGACCAATCACACAGAGCAAAAGCACATTGACAGTAGCTCTATCCAAGCACTATAAGCACACGTACCTTTGGTTAAAACAATGCCTGCTTATTTCAAATACAATACCTGCTTGTAAGCCCTAAAACAGAATGCACAGAGCTCCATTATTAAGCTTCAAACTTCCTAATATCTTGCTAGATAAACTTTTCTGTAGCTTAGGGAGTTATTCTAGACAAGTGTTAACACACAGACATTGTTCTATTTGTCCTCGCTTTTCTACTTTTTAAATAATTTTTCTGCTGACCAATCTCATGGCTACTGCTTGGCTCCAATCACAGTTCTGCTGTCTCTGATGCCTGCCTTTTGCAGCTTTCCCAAAACCCTCTGATTTTGTGGATTCCCACATCCTCCAGCCCCTCATCCTGCCACATCTCTAATTCTGGTTCCACCAGAAAGCTCCAGTAACAGTGGCCACCTTTGTTCTGCTCCTTCTCGTGAAGAATCCATGCAGCAAGCCAGGCACTGAAAATCAGTGGCTGCTCTACAGCCAGGAATTACCATTTATAGGACTGCACGAACGCGTATTGTACTTGTTTCACCACCTGGGCAGCTCTGGGCCTTTTAAACAAAACCAGAGCTGCGGTTTTCCCTCCAGCCCGGCGGGATGAAGGGGCAGCTCCTGCGGGAAGGGGAGGCAGTCTCGGCAAAGCGCAGTAGATGGAGCCGGAGAGGCGCGGCAGAGCCCGCGCGTCACCTGAGGATACCTGCGAGATTTCCCCCTCAGCTAAAGCGGGTTGGAAAATGTGCAATTTAGATTTATCAGTTCAGGAGGGAGATTCAGATAAAAACAGTTGAGCTGGTGAGATTATTAAATGCAGAGCGCCGTGCTGAGACGACGCTCACCTTACTAATGAAGGGGAAATAGGGCACCGGCACCCCCCCAGCTGCACCCAGGCAGTCACACGGGAGGGAGGTGATGGAAGGAGGGGGAACATCGCCAACAGAGACCTTCCTCCACCCAGGAACATCATCTGGGACCTTGAGGTGGCACCCTCGGGATGCAGCAGGAGTGGTGCAGGTTTGGGTCAGAGTGGGAAGCACAGATGGGCATTTCCTGCTGCCAGCCCCTGCGTATCAGCCCAGTAATGTCACACAAAGGTGGTCTGGTGTATTTAATTTTATCAGGCAGAAGAACTCTGATATATGCTGCGCTCAGTTCAGCACTCCCGTGCAGATTTACTCGGCGCTTTAGCATGCGTGCTGCCTCGCTGACAGAGATTAAAGGCTCTCCTCAGAGCCCCAGGTATTACGCTCAAACGTATAAATCAGGGCTTAATATATAATATTTGTCCATAAAAATATATCACAGTGGCATTCGTTTGACTATCTGCATATTAAATACCATTACAGAAAAGTCCTGAGCTTATTGAGGATTACTTTGCTACGCCACTAAAGTCTCCTGCCATCCTAACCGGGTTTCTTTCCTGCCAGAGCGTGGCCGAGAGGCAAAGAGGAAGGGGCAGATGTTGCTGTCACTGTTCATGACCCCAGGCATGCCCCAGCCACGCAGAGCTGTGCCAGGAACATCTCCCAGGCCGGCCCTGGGCTCTGGCTCGCCGGCACTGGGCAGGCAGGGCAGGGATCACGGTGGAGATGACACTGCAAAGCTCTAAAGGAGAAAATTGCATGATGTATCAGCACTCAGGAGCACCCGCCAGAGAGCTGTTTAGAGTGAGATTACAGTCTCACAGGAGACTCTCATGCCTCTTGGTCACAGGGTTACTAAGATGATGCAGTTGCGACTTGTATGCGGGAGGTAGGAGGGATTTAAGCAGCGGCCAGAAAGAAAAGCTGGATCAAACCTCCACAAACCATGCTCAGATTAACCCAGATTCCTGAGTCCCCAGCTTTGAGGGACTTGAAATCAGCCAAATTGGATCCTTTCCCTTGAACAGAAGACAAAAACTGTGAGGGAGATTATAAAGTTTATACTTGGGCCACAAGTTTATGAGCAGCATTTTAGAATGAACAGAAGCAAAGCTCCCCAAAATAGGAGTTTGTGCAGTGCAGAGGTCTTGATCCTGCTCATGCCAGTTCCACATCAGCACAGCTATACAGCTTTCTCTGCTTTTGCTGCTGTCTTACAGAGACGCAAAGGAGAAAAAATCAGACCCAGTTGCAATCTTCTCCCCTTCATCCTCTTCATATTCAAGCTCTTTTTTTTTCCTTCTAAATTCCTATTATTAACACAGGAGAAAAAAAAAAAAAAAAAAAGAATCCCTGGGATCCCTGGTGCATCCTTGGAGTGGCTGCAGCCTCATCATGGATGACTAGACAACCGCCACTGTGCCACATAATGAGGAGCACACATGCTGCACCGGGAGATACTAATGAGGGAGCTACAGCCCCCTTAGCCCTCTCCAGTAAATCCGTGTCTGCAAGCCATGTTTTATTTATCAGGCTTATTATGGCAGCACTAAGGAGCCATTTGAAAAGGGCTGCTGCTGTCCTGGGCACTGCACACTGCAGTGCCTGCTCAGACCAGCTTCCAGGGAAGATGGATGGGGCTGGCAAGAGACAGGGGAGAGGGATGCTATGCACACACCAGGCAAACAGTCTGTGGCAGCATTTATCCCACCAGCTCCTTGAAGGAGGAAGAGGATTCAGCCTGCTTCAACCTCACAGCTCTACCTAGATGATCCCAGGCCCTGAAAATACAGAGTAGGTGGTAAACAGATTGAAGCTGTGCATGTAAGGACTTCCAGGAAAGCTGAGAAAGCAAGGATTTGACAGACCTGGGGAGACCCAGGTGCAAACTGCAGCCACGCAACTCAGAGGGGCTTTGCAGCAGCTCAGCTGCCTGAGACAGCTGCCTACTGCCCAGCACTGCTCCCTGATCCCTCTGCCTGCAGATCTCCTGCTGGATCCCACACTTTCCACCAGGCACTGCTGCTCTGTGCCAGGATGTGAGCACACAGAGCTCCAGTGTGTGGTCTCGTGCAATGTGCCAGAGGGAAAGGCGATTTTCCATCACTGCTGTCTCCTCCGAACATCCTCCTGACCCCTCTGCACATCCTCACAGAGGCTTCTGTGCACTTTGGAGAATCACTCCACCTGCTGAGGATCAACAGAGAGAGGAGTAAAAGGCAGCTGAGTGAAAGAGAGGAGAGAGAGATGAGCAAATCTTTGCAAAACTTACACTGCAGGTCTCAGCAGGGCTCAGACAAATTGGTCTGCATTCCTTTAATATATTAGATTTCTACTTACCCTGTTCATTAGCATGTTAAGCTACAAGGGCTGATTATATGAACCTCATGGAGAGGCATCAATTAAGATGATAAATTTACATACATTCCTTCTGGATAAAAATGACGGGTTTCCCCAGTTCAGTGTTTGGTACAACTGGACTTGCTTCCAGAAAGAGAAAGAAGTGTTAAATGTGTGCATCTCTACTGCTCCCCAAAATGATGGGAGCAGTTCACAAGTTTGAGCAAAAATGTATGTCAAATAGGAATGGAAGGAAACAACTTGCAGTTTCCAAGGCTGAACTCTAATCTGCCATGTCACATTGACAACAGATTATGAGAGGAAGTGAAATTCCCAAGAGATGTTGCCTGTACAAGGCTGGCCCAAATGGTGCTCCCAGCCTGAAGAATGCAACACTAAATATTTGCACATATTTATCACTTCTTGCCCACGCAAGATCTCATCTTATTTTGCACACACTGTGCAGCAGAACAACTTCATAGCCACCAAAGTGTAGCCATTTCTGGTCTGCAGCGTGCCAGGGGCACCTCTCCTGTGCCAGCACGTGTCTTGGGAGAACTGTGAACAAAGAGGGTTTGTTATCCTGTTGTCACTGAACAGAGAAATTAGATAGGCCTTGCAAATGGTATGAAAACCCACTCAAGCTGACAGAATCATCTGTCTTTACTTGAAAAACACTGCACAGCTGCTAATGCTGCCAGAGGAGACAGGCCAGTAGCAGTTCTGTTCCTATAGCCAAACTTTGTAGCACTAACTTCAGTGTTCCTGGGGCCAAAAACTGGTTTACAGCTAAGTCAAACAGTTAATGCCATTAATAGCTCAGTAACAGGAACAGCTAAATAGTAACAGCCATAGCTCATCCCTCATCTTCTTCAGGAAGAAGAAAGCAAGCAGGCTGTGGTCCAGAAAGGGCTGAATACCACCAGCCCTCATTAATTTCAGAGAAAATTAAAGGTTTTTAGCCAATATGGTAACTTTTATGTGACTCCTGCTGTCCTGAATTGCAGAACCAAGTTTACTGGAGCAGAAAGGTGTTTTCACCTCACACTGCTGGAGTGCTCCACCCAGCTGAGGTGCTGGATAAAGACTCCTGTTGCATGCTGCCTTATCCAGGACCGTGCTGGGCAAAGGTGCACATTTACACTTTCTTGAACTGCCAGATAGCAAACATGCAAACTTCCTCATTGCTCAGGGCACGATAAGGGCTTTCCATCTGATTCCCCTTCCAGGGCCTGCACGGCCACGATAACCAGAACATTCTGAAGAGGACACATTTCAAACAAATACCACTTGCATACAAAATTTTTTTGCCTTAAATGGGATCATCTTTTCCTCAAGAGGAATGGAAAAAGTGCCATTTCTTTTCCTCTCGTGTGCACAGCCATGTCCATTACATACCACTGGAGTAAGGAATAAGTGCTCCTTTATTTTTGTTTGAACCAAAGAGCAATCAAACCTAGCCAGGCTTGTGTTCATGATGCACATTATATGTACCAGGGACATTTATGTCACATATCATAAGAACATAAGAAAGATTAAAAAAAAAAAAAAAGCCAATTCCCTTATGCTGTTAAGTTTGATTTGAATATGATCTGTCTCTGCCTAATGGTGAGGCACATGCCTTACTAAAATAAGGAAATATTTACAGCTGAAAGCAGAATGTGTGGCTATACCTCTTGGGGAAACAAATTTCTTGCGCAGACCCTAATTCCTATAATACCATCACACTGAAGATTCACATACTTCCCCCCTTTGCAGCTCCAAGCTGGGTTGTTTCTGCCAATTTTTCCTCCTCCCCAGCCAGTATGTCATAACCTCAGGTAAAGATTTCAGCTTTAATTTCTTCAAATGTTTAATTGTTTTAATTTGGAAAGTTGGACAATAAACCAATTCCCCTCGTTTCCAAAGATTTATTGCTTTTTCCAATGTATTGAACGTTCAGTGCAGGCTGCATTTCAATTAAAGGCAGCAAAACTGTTAATGGTCTATTAACGACACACTGCATCTATATAAAGATGCAAATATAAGTCGCGGCCAATTTTCTGGCCCGGTGAGATAATTTCTTCTTTTCCCCGTAGTGAATTATCTGCGAACAACTCATAATTTTATACCAGCCCGTATCTCTGGCTACTGCTTAACTGTGAGTATCTGCAGAGCACGAGCTGCCCGCGGTCCAACCCCGGGTTTGTCACCCAGGGAAGCGGCCTCCTGCCGTGGGGACGGGGACTACGGGGGCTGTGGGGAGCAGGGTGGGCAGGGGCAGGGTGCCGGGCCCCTCTCAGGCCGGGCTGCCCGTTCGCGGCATTCCCGGTGATGCAGGAGGAGCGGCCCCGGCCCGCCCGGTGATGCTCCCGCCGTTACCATGGCAACCGCCCCCCGCCCCACGTGACCCGCGGCGGCGCTCGCGGCCAACCCGCCTGTTACCAGGGCGGGGGCGTTGGGAGGGGGGCGCTCTTGTTTCCGATTGGCTGCTGGCGGGGCTCGCTGATTGGCGGAAGGCGGAGGGCGGCGCGCCGATTGGCTGGGCCCGGAGGTGAGGCTGTGGGGTGATGCCGGCCGCCCCGCGCAGCGCCGGGACACAGACAAAGGCTGCCCAAAGGCTGCCCGGAGGCTGCCCGGGCTCCCCCCGCCGCCCCGGGGCTGGCGC
Organism: Agelaius phoeniceus; assembly: GCF_051311805.1. Lineage (NCBI taxonomy): Eukaryota > Metazoa > Chordata > Aves > Passeriformes > Icteridae > Agelaius > Agelaius phoeniceus. The sequence goes on along the minus strand of NC_135266.1, from coordinate 8,768,839 downwards.
GGTGCGGGATGGCCGCGGGGGAGCCGCGGCTCTTGGCGCGCTGCTGGGAGGTGGCAACGCGAGCCTGGCCGGGCGCCCGGAAACCGCGCGCCCTCCCCGCCCGCCCGCCCGCCCGCTCCGACTGGCGCTGGGGCACGCGGCGCGCGGAGGGGCGGAGCCTCTGTCACGGTCGCCGCGCGCCCGGCAGCCAATGGGCGGGCCGGGAGAACGCGGGCAGCACGCGGGGCCCGCGTGTCCCGCGGCACGGGCTGTCAATCACCCGGCAGCCGCTCGCCCCGCCCCGCCCCGGCGCGGCCCCGCCCGGCGGAGGGAGCGCGGGCCCTTAGCGCCGCTCGGGCACGGCGAGCCGAGCCTCCGGCGGCACCGGCGCTGCCGTGTCCCAGCGTTGGGGTCCGAGGGGGTCTCCGCCGCACTGGGACGGCTCCCCTGCGGCCTCAGCCCCGCTGTTTCCGCCGCCAGCGCCAAGCCCGCGCGGCCCGGCCCCCTCGGGATGCCCGCGGTGCGGGCTCTGCTCCCGGCGCCCTCCCCCGGTGGGGGGAGAGAGGCGGAGCCGGTGTGGCCGCCGCCCGCCGCCTTTATCTGGCGTGGCAGCGCGGGGGGTGGCACTGGGGAACACCTTGTTGTAAGATACGCGCTATAAATACGGCGCCGGGGATGGGAGTGCGGCCACGGGCGGCGGGGAACAGCTTCGAACTACGGTGGGTGCCTTCCCCGCGGCACGGCGGCCAGGGACCGCTCGAATCGTAATTACCGGCAGGGCTGCCATCCCCTCGGCCACCCCCCGCAGCCGGTTCCCGGGAGGAGTCGCGGGGGAAGTTCTGCGTTTTGGCTAGTTTTGCACGGAGGGCAGCGGCGGCAGCGAGCCCCGGTGGCTGCGGCAGGGCAGGCGGAGGAGCGGAGGGTGAGAGAAGGGATGGGGAGGGCAAGGCTGGAGGAAGGACGCGGGGCTGGGGATAAAGGCGGCGTGGGAGGAGAAGGCGCTGGCGGGAGGGGACGGGAGGACGGGAAGGCGGGCTGGGGGAGGGAGGAGAGAGAGGGAGAGCAGCCTCTAACCCCGGCGCCACCGCCTCCCAGCAGGGCTCTGATCGCCAGCAGCCGCCGAGCCCAGCCCGCCACGGAGGGCGGCCGGTGCCGCTAGCGCGGAGGAGGAGGAGGAGGAGGTCGCCGCCGGAGGAGCTCCGCGGTCCGGTCTGGTCCGAGCCACGTCGCTGAGCACGCCTGCCCGGCCGCCAGCATGATGCAGATCTGCGACTCGTACAGCCAGAAGTACTCCCTCTTCAACGCCATGAACCGCTTCATCGGCGCCGTCAACAACATGGACCAGACGGTGATGGTGCCCAGCCTGCTGCGCGACGTGCCGCTGCTGCTGGAGGAGCTGGACGCGGCGGGCGCCGTGTGCCCGCCCCGGGATGCTGCCCTGCCGCCCGGCGACCCCGGCGCCTACTTCTCCCGCAGGGACATGTACAGCCACTACATGCTGCTCAAGTCCATCCGCAACGACATCGAGTGGGGCGTGGTGCAGCCGCCGGCGGGCGAGGAGGCCGCCCGCAAGAAGGACAAGCTGGGCGGCGGGCCCGCCGAGGAGGGCGAGGGAGAGGAGGACCTGGAGCAGCAGTTCCATTACCACCTCAGCGGACTCCACTCGGTCCTCTCCAAGCTCACCCGCAAGGCCAACGTCCTCACCAACAGATACAAGCAGGAGATCGGCGTCAGCAGCTGGGGGCAGTGAGCGCCGGGGGGAGCGGGGTGAGGGGTTCCGAGCCGGCGGCAGCGGCGCGTCCCCGGGCAGGGCCCCGGGCCCGGGCTTCCCTGCGCGCTCCCAAGACTGCAGCAGGTTTTCTACCAACGCACAAGAGAGAGAAAGAAATGTAAATTAATCAGTACTAGTTTATTAATTATTTTGACCCCCTCCGTGTTTTTTTTCGTTGTACGGTCCGGGGCGAGCAGTCGCTGTGCGTGCCCCGGCAGGGAGGCTGAACCCGTGTGCGTACGAGGTGGTGGCATTGCTGGCCGATAAGGAGGCTCCACTCAAGCCGATGAACGTAACGAAACTGGCACAAAATTGCTTCTGTCACCTCGGAGGGAACCCAGAGAGCTAAGGAACATCCCTCTGTTGAGGGAGAGATGGCGGGTCCTGTGGTTGTACATGTACTGGAGTTTATTTAAAACTTTTTTACTCAGATGTAGAGTATATTCTAAAATAAATGCAAACGTATTAACGAAGAGTGATCTAAACTTTTGGTATGATTTATCTTTCTTTAATTAAATGATATTTTTAACATCTGGAATTCTTCTGTTTTTCTTCTATGTCACATTCAGAGTTGCCTTACTAGATACAGAAATCTGTATGTGCAAGAGAGGGGGTTTTGTGGCTTTGTTTTTTTTCCATCAAAGCAATTAGGCAGTGATGATAACTTGGCGCATCTGAAATGTTTGAATCACCATTTAAACTTAACCATACATGGCCTGAATTTTAGTAAGCTGTTCCCAGCTGCACAGTGCAGTTGCTCTGTGTGAGTGTTGGATTGAAGGTCAGTGCCTCTTTAACAAAATCTGAGAAGATCGAGTCATGGTTACTCTGCAGGCAGCGATTCATGGCAGTTGGAGCAAAGCCTAGGAATGACTCTTGCTTTTTTCGGGAAGTATCTTAATGTACTGTGGGGAGCTCTTTTCTCTCCCTCAGAATAGGTCTGGCAGACTTGCCTCTCCAGTCTCTCTGCATTTCTTCCCTCTAATCCTCCTTGGATACCAGGAGTTAATCGGTTTTATGTTATCCAGATTGTATTGATATTTTTTTTTCTCTTTTTTTTTCATTTTGTCAAGTAAGGTACCTCAGAATTGGGTGTCTACATTGTGTTAGAACATTAAGTTCTGATATTAAAGTGCACTTGTTGGTTGTGATATATATATATATATATATATATAAAACAGAGAATAAATGTTTAATAAATATGTAAGTCCTTACATCATGTAAATTTTCTTCTCAGGCACTGAAACACCAAGTTTGTAGACATACTGAGATTTCACTTTGTATTACTGTCATCAAATTTAGGCCTTGTTTGGTAGTGTTGGTTTGGGGTTTTTCTTCTTCTAAAAATAGAATCATTTTTCTCTCAACTTCAAGGATATTTTTGTTTAAATTCAGATATTCCTTAGCACTTTATTTTTCAGCCCAACTGTTTGGATGTTGTAGTAAAACATGAGCATTCCAGACATGGTACTAGTTGGCAGATGTTTGTGTAAGTTAAAACACTCAGTCTAAATCTATGTTTAAAAATATATCTTTTGGAAGGTTTTTCCCTTCTGGGGTAAAGAACAGCTTTGTAAGGCTGGATAATTTTTAGTTTGGCGATGCTTGTTCTTTTTGTAATGTTTTCAACTCCTCTTGGGAAGATGCCAGGAAAAAAGTCAGGAACAAGGCGAGGGATTACCCTGGTTTCCTAACATGTCAGCTTGCCAGTCTTCCTGCAGTGGGACTAAGGCAGTGTGAAAGGTGCAGAGCCCTGTGCTGGATGCTGAAGTTCTGTTCTGACGACAAGGGGGAGAGGGAGAACCTGTTCTGCTGTGTGGCTCCCTTCTGCATCAGCTGGAAACCACATTACAGCTTCTGCTGGGGAGCACGGCGAAACCCCAGACAAAAGCAGCTCATGCAGTTTCACCCGTGTGCCTTTTGATCTCCCAGTAACTTCTCCTGGTATGGGTTTAGACAATCCTGTTTAAGTGTTGCACAAGAGACAATGTGATGCTGATTTAGACTATGAGTAATGTCAGAAAAACAGTGTTACATTAGTGCAGCACAGCCGTGACTATGGCATCCATTCCCTTTGCATTCTTAAAAAAAAAAAAAGCACAAGAGAAAAGTTTAGGTGGAAGAGCAGCTGAAATCTTGTGCTATGGGGCAGCAAAAGTGGCATTTCCTTACAGGTAAAACTTGGGGTAAGAGGAGGAGGAGGAGGAGGAGGAGGAGGAGGATTCTGTGACTCAAGGGTTTGCCTTGCTGTGTCTGTGACTAAGCTGCAGTCGCTGGGGTGCACGAGGCTCCCATGCGGGGCCCAGGCGCTGGGCTGGCAGCAGCCCCGGCAATCCCAGCGCAGCCACGCAAACCCTGCTGGGAGCCACAGCATCCTGCCACCTCCCACCTGGGAGCTGCTTTAGAATTTCCCCTTCTCAAGGTCGTGGGAGAGGATTGAGGCTCTTGGGATCAAGAAAGTGATATCTTAATGCAGGGGGAAGACAGCAACAGATAAAACCAGGGATGACTTTGCTGCTGTCTGTTGTGTAAAACAACTTGGCCTAAAAGGTGGGGTGGTCAGGCAATTATGTAAATGCTGACTCCTGGCATTGCAGTAAGCAAAGATGAGATTGCAGAGTCTTAATGCAGATTTTGTATGTTAGATGCTGAATTGGGAAAAATTTCCATCAGCAGCACTATATAAAACAATTAGGTTTATTATTAAGGAGTTATGTTTCCTTTTGAAGGACTGGATCACTTGAAGTCTCCCAATTGCTTTAGAGTTCAACAAACCTTTAGGCTGCTCTGATAAAGTGATTCTGGTACTTGTGTTAATGACAAATTACATCAGTCTAATGTAAAAAGTATCTTTATGATCTCAAATACTTTGGGAAGTGACTTAATTTCTTAACCACACACAGGCAAAAGGACAACTCGCCAAATTACCCCAGCAGTGCTCAAAATGGGATATGCACTGTGAGAAGCAGTTGTCATTTTTAGCTCACTTAAGTGAAACAGACTCCATATAGACTAAGGCAGATATTAGAAGAGCAGTAAATAATGAGATTCAGAGCTATTTGCACTAACAAATTGATTACAGCAGAAGTTATCTCACAGCCAAGGAGCCTCAAGGACATTGCTCACGGCATGCATCGGTTTATATACAAAAGTGCAATATCTGTCATTATAGCTCGTGAGTAATCTCTTGTTTTTGTGTATACAAAAGAAGGACAAATGAGGGGAAAGCCATGTTTTTCTCTCTCTCTCTTTCTTTCCATAAAAATAAAGGGATGGGCATGAGTTCCATGGGAAGAAGAAGAATCGTGGGTTGGTCAGTGCTTGATGGAAGCAGATTAAGCTGAGTCAGGCTAGGCTGTCACCTTCCTACTTTCCCTCTGAAAGCTCTTCCTTGCAGAGGGCTCTAACTAGATCAAGATATTCGTGTTTTGTGGTTTGTTTCCTCCCCCCTGCACAGGCTCTTGCACCAAGACAACATGAGTCATCAGCAGATTGGCTTTGCTGAAAGATGCACTGATGTTAGTGGTCAGAGGGAAGGTTGTGTTAGGATCTTATTATCATGTACTCAAACTCTGCACGCTGTTCTGCCAGGAAACAAAACAAAACAAAACAAAACAAATAGAAAGCACCTCCTTTCTATGCCTTTGGATTTGGTACAGAGCCAATCTCTCTGCAGAAAAGTCTGCATCAATTTTCCTTCACTGACTTCTTTCCCTGAAGTCTTGAGTTTGGGAGGGGATTGAGTAGAAGTATTACTTTTTATTATGCATACCTTTAAACTGTTAATGTTATTGTTATTTGTATCTAGGTAACAGTGTGTTAGGTACCATATTCCAAAGAGCTCAAAGATCATAAAAACAGAATTGGATAGAAAGAGATGTAGTTCCAACCCCCTTGCCATGGGCAGAGACACCTTCTGCCAGCTCAGGTTGCTCAATGCCCATCCACTCTGGCCCTGAGCACTTCCAGGGATGGGACATCCCCAGCTTCTCTGGGCAACCTGTGCCAGTGCCTTGCCATGCTCACTGTAAATACATTTCTTCCTAATATCTAATCTAAATCTATTTTCTTTCAGTTTGAACCCATTTCCCCCTGTCCTATCTGTACATGTCCATGTTGAAAGTCCCTCTCCAGCTTTCTTGTAGCCCTCTTTAGGTTCCCGAAGGCTGCTCCAAGGTCTCCCTGGAGCCTTCCCTTCTGCAGACTGAACAATCCCAATCCTCTCAGCCTGTCTTTTTAGGAGAGGTGCTCCAGCCCCTCTGATCATCTTTGTGGTCTCCTCTGCACTCATTCCAGCAGTTCCACGTCCTTCCTGTGCTGGGGACCCCAGAGCTGGATGCAGCACTGCAGGTGGGGTCTCATGAGAGCAGAGTAGGGGCAGAATCACCTCCCATCACCTGCATCTTGGGGTGCAGCCAGGACACATTTGGCTTTCTGGGCTGTGAGCACAAATTGCTGGATCATGTCAAGCTTTTCATCAAACAATGTCCTCAAGCTGTTTTCCTCAGGGCTGCTCTCAACCCATTCTCCATGCAGCCTGTGTCTGTCTGTCTGTCTGTCTGTCTGTGCTTGGGATTGCCCTGACCCACATGCAGCACCTTGTGCTTGACCTAGTTGAAATTCACAGGGTTCACACCTCTCAACCTGTCCAGGTCCCTCTGCATGGGGTCCCTTCCCTGCAGCATGGGGGCCACACAGCCTGGGAGTGCCTCAGTGCCTCTGTCCATGTCACCAACGAGGGTTTTAAACAGTGCTGTCCCAACACTGACACATGAGGAGCACCTTTGGCCACTGCTCTGCACTTGACCACAACCCTATGAGTGCAACAAACCAACCAATTCCTTATCCATGGAGTTCCCACCCACCAAATCCAGGTCTCTCCAGTTTAGAGACAAGGGGGGATGTTGTGTGGGACAGTGTCAAATGCTTTGCACAATTTTCTGCACACAACATCAGTTGCTTCCAAAGATCTTAAGTGATAGTGCACACAGGAGAAATAGAAGGGCACAATGGGTTATAACCTGCCACAAAATCTGAGGGAAGTGCAATCAAGGTGAGCATTGCAAAAGCATCTCCAGCTTTGCATGCATTTTTCTGTCATTTGTCTCTGTCACCCCTAAACAAGCAGAAATACCTGAATGTGTTAGTTCTAATGTTGCAATTATTTTTTTTTTCCAGACCACAGACTTGCATGACAAGTTTAGGTCAAAATTAGTTTTAAGGAATTAAGCTATAAGTGCCTTTCCAGAAGGAAATCTGTAAATAGGAGTGCAGTAATTGTATATCTTTTTGTTGGTAGCCAACTGCCACAATGAGCACTCTTTGTAAGAAGTAACATTCCTTCCCTGTTCAAATATCCTCATTTGACCCAGAGTGATGAATGAGGAAAACACCTTCCAGTTCTTGTGCTTTTGAATTTTGTCCTGGAGGAATGGCACAGTAGAAGCTTAGAGAACTTGGAGAAAGCAGGTGCCTCTGTGTTAAATCACAAAACAGTGAATGAGCTTGCCCCATATTTGTAAGGTCTGTCATAGTATCAGTTGTATCCTTTTTTTTTATCATGTGTATCTACATACATCTGATTCTAAAATTATTCTGTATTTCTCTTCTGGCCTGTTATATCTTAGCAACTTTGGGGCACAAACAGCAGGGCCAATATCCCACAGGCCCAGACACTTTAGACACTTTGGCTGAGCCTTTTTAAGTGCATTCACTTCCCCATCTGTATTTGAACTGAGAAGAGGGGCAGAATGCCTAAAGCCATGACTCAGAGTATACAGCACAGGAGCATGGCAGCCCCCTTGCTCTGGGGTTGCTTTTTGGTCACTGGTTTATGTACTGGAGCAGGAAGACAGATGCAAGGTGAACCATTCCTTCAGGGATTTACTGCAGGTTGTACAGTGTTTGGAAGGGAGAATGGCAATGGGGACTTTTCTCACGTAGTAACCAATATGTGTCCTTCCCAATTCCTCTCCCCCTCTCTCTGAGAATTTTCCTCTCTGAAATTCGTAGTAAACCAAGATTGTTTTGTCACCCAGACAGCTCTCTGTTTTGAACTGAACTGCAATTACTAATAACAGGAATATTAAGTGATTTCATGATATTTTATTGTCTGAATTGTATAATTAAACCTAGCTTCTTTTATTAACCTGCTATTTTTCATGTGGAGGCACTTTTCCTTTTAAAATGTTTCAGTAGTGATGGCTGATCACAAATCCATATTTTGAGAAATATCAATGTCTAAATAGCTCTTTTGAAAGCAGAGCCAACAATGCAGAAAGCTGGTTTTCTGTTGCTGATGTGTGCAGTGCTCATCTTTTGACGTGCCCTAATAATTGCCATTCCTATTAACTGTAGCATCACACACTGAGAGAAAAACACACCCTGTAGCGAGCCTGAACAGAGACAAGGAAAAGCAGGGGAGCTGGCAGATCATGGCCTTGGCATTTCTGATACTGGCTTCTGTGTTCAAGTTCAGTGTAATGAAAAAAAAAAAAAACAGCCTCATTTAAAGAAGTTGAGAAGTGTGGTTATAATGAAACAGGCAGTAGGTTTCTTTCAGCTCTTGCTGGTTTTGGTATATGGTATTTTGCAAAGACTAAAATAATTCCTCATGCAGGTGAATACAGTCATGAAAGCCTTAATTTCAACAACCAATCACAATCACTATTTTTTAAGGTCTTTTTATTTTAAGACCCAGCAGTGACTATTTCTTGACTGGTTTAAGTTCAGGCAGTGCCAAAAGGGCTGGTCCTGTTCCATCCCCTGACTCCCATCCCAGCCCCGTGAACCCTCCAGTTCTGCTGTGCTGGCACCAGCACTCATGCAGCAGTGGAGTTACCAGACTTAGGGAGCTGATCCAGATCAAAATGAGCGGAGGAGAAAAGCTTTCAGCGGTACTAATTCCCTCATTCAGCAGAAGGTGTAGCTGCATTAGCTGCGGGCTGCTGTGGAGGGAGGGTTGGGAACACGCTGCCAGAAGGCAGAGTCGGACCTCCCCTCTTGGCAGCCACTTCCCAGTAGATTGGATTAAGCTTGTTGTGAAAGTGTCATCCGAGTGCCATCTTCCAAAGAGGTTTGTATGCTGATGAGTTTCAGTATCACTGAAACCGGCGGCTGCTCGGGGCTGAGATGCGGGCAGGACGAGCGCTGATGTGCCGCCTCTGCCCGGGGCCGGCCCCTTGCGCCAGAGCCTGCGGTCCCTAAGGAGGCAGAGCCGGCTCCCCAGCCCCTCCTGAGCCACTCCGCAGGGCGGCACCAGCCGCTGGGGACAGGCACTGGGGAGGCTGAGGTCACACCCCAGCCCTCGGCTCTTGGCTGCCTCCATCCCCTCGTGCTGGCCATGGCGGAGAAGAGATGCTCCCACACGGAGTTCAAGGGCCATGGCCAAGAAGAGATGGTCCCACATGGAGTTCAGGAGCCATGGCCAAGAAGAGATGGTCCCACACGGAGTTCAAGGGCCATGGCCAAGAAGAGATGGTCCCACACGGAGATAAAGAGCCATGGCAGAAGAGAGATAGTCCCACATGGAGTTCAACAACCATGGCAGAGGATAGACACTCCAACACAGAGTTTGACAGCCATGGCCAAGAAGAGATGCTCCCACATGGAGTTTAAGAGCTATGGCCAAGAAGAGATGGTCCCACACGGAGTTCAAGAGCCATGGCAGAGAAGAGATGCTCCCACACAGAGTTCAAGAGCCATGGCAGAGAAGAGATGCTCCCACACAGAGTTTGACAGCCATGGCAGAGAAGAGATGGTCCCACACGGAGTTTGACAGAGAAGAGATGCTCCCACACAGAGTTTAACAGCCATGGCAGAGAAGAGAGGGTCCCATACAGAGTTCAAGAGCCATGGCCAAAAAGAGATGGTCCCACATGGAGTTTAACAGCCATGGCAGAGAAGAGATGCTCCCACACAGAGTTTAACAGCCATGGCAGAGAAGAGAGGGTCCCACACAGAGTTAAGGAGGAGACCCTGAGCTCCTTCAGAGCGCAACCAACAGTGCTGCTGCCATCCTGCCTCTGCTGGTGTCCCAGCTTCCCAGAGAATACCTACGAGATTCCACAGCACAACAACACTGAGTACACCATGGCAGCAATTTTGCTTGATGTGAAAGGGTTTAATACTTCTGGAGCGTGTGTGAGGGAAAGAGGAAGGGACAGCAGGAGCCCTGTGCAGGCACTGACACAGCCAGCCTTGGTGCAGGGATGGGAGCCCAGGACTTGTCCTCCCTGGGAGTGCCCTGAGCACAAGGTCTCTCTTGCTCTCTAATTAAAGGATGCCAGCAAAATAAGGCTGTGGCCAGAAGACTGAGAGCCAGGAGAGCAGGTTGCTCCTGAAGTGATGAACCACTCTTAAAGAAACCTCAAGAGGTGAACTTGAAGCTACTTGGAGGATTGAAAATAAGGTCTCCACTACCCCTCAAGGGTGCCAGTGGGTGAAAAGGCAAAATATTTTGTGGGGAGTCCTTCTCAGCAGATGTGCTGTGAGACCTAAAACCATTTCTCGTGGGAGCTGTGGTTTAGTGGAGTGCAGATTTTGGCACAGTTCTCTCCTCTGGCTCACCTTGCCTTCTGCAGGAGGTAGGATGTGACTGCAGTACAGGAACAACCAGACTTTTTCTCTTGCCTCCACATCACTGTGCAAGGTAAAATTTTCCATTGCTGTTGCTGCAACCATCATGGATGAAGAGCAAAGGAAGGCAGCAAGAATTTTGCCTAATCCTCTCTGTTGGGTAGGTAGCTCTGCATGGCAATGGCCTTTCCAGCCAGCCTCCCTCTCCCACCCTCCCTGTGGCACTGGAGCCTTGCCATGCCCTGCACTGACTCTCAGCTTCTGTTCCCTCCCTACTCTTAGAGCAGCCACCTGGAAAACACAGGAGCTTGCAGGCAGGAGCCTGTACCACCATGAAAGAGTAGATGGGAATGCCTGTTGGTTTTGCCCAAAGATGCTGCCTTCATGGGAAGGAGAAGCAGAAATGAATCCACTGCAATGTGAACAAGAGTGCTAACCCACAGTGCTCCTCCAAGCTTCCTGCCCAGCTTCCTTCTCACAGAAAGGGGAAGGTAGGGGAGGATGTTGTTCACCATGCCCCATCTGACCTGGAGTCACCACGCAGGGTGAGGAAGATGCCTTGGTGCCCACGGTGCCCTTTTGGTCTGTGTGTGTGTAATGATTTCCCCGGGCAGTTTTGGAGAAGAGTTTCCATCAGAAACATGGCTGAGGGCCCTGCCCCATGGCCTGAATCACACAGTCACACTGGGGGAGGGTGTTGATGACATTGGTGGCAGTGGGAGCTGCCCTCTGCATCAAGGGCTGGGCTTTGGGGGCTGCCACACTGAGTCCCTCCTCCTCCTCCTCCTCTTCCCCTGCCTCGGTGCTCAGGGGACATTTCCAGGTGCAGGGGCTTTCTCCATGAAAGTCAGGCTCAGGAGAGACTGGCTGTCAGACTCTGAAGCACTTGCTGCTTTTGACTGTGTGTTTTGGACAGAATCCCCTTCCATCTGCATTGATGCAGCTATTGTTTGTATACATGATTTTAAGAAGGGATTTCCCTTCTTTCCTTCCTTCCTTCTCCTTTTGATATCACGTAGCAGCTAGAAGCAGGGAGAAGAGACTGGCACCATATGACCAAGCAGCTGTCTGTGGACTGTCAGAGCATATTGAGGGGAACACAGTGTGACTACCTTGGGTGCTAGAACATTCAGTCTCTGTTGGCTGAACTATGCACTACCTTCCTCCCACTCAGTTATCCTGAATGTCACGGGGTCAGTGCATGGTTTACAGGACAGTGTTTTGAATTAAAAAAAAAAAAAAAGTCATCTGGTCCATGTCCAGGGCATGGTAAAATCCCCCTCCTAGGAAAGCAGCATGAGTCATGCTGGCAGAGTATCTACTGCCAAGTCATCCTTTCTGTTGCATGGTGATGTCTTCCCTTTTCTAAATTGCCTTTAAAGGCAGGAGAGTGGGTCACCTTTGCTCCAGCTACAAGGTAGCAAACACAAGTGTTTAGGAAGGAGAATACCAAAGGATGTGAAGCAAAGCTAAGTATAGATGCATCACACTGACTAATGTTGGAGAGATGGTGAGTTGTCTTTGACCTCAGTCCTCTCAGTTTTCTCTGCAGAGGAATCACAAATGCATTCTAAAGAACTCTTCTATTATTTGTGAGTTTCATGGATGTATGAAGACATGTAAGTATCCTTCAGTTTCCACTAGAAAATCAAGGTGCTTTTACAGAGGGAAAGGAGAGCACCCTAAGGTGCCCAGACAACAAAAGGCACAATCTGCCACTGATGCAGGGGAGCAGAGAAGGCAGTTTTGGCACTAGCAAAAATATAATCTCTGCCACTTGAGGAATTTATCAGGTAAAGGCTTTTCTGAGGATGCCTCCTAAACTGTGCTCTCTGGCACAGTCAGTCACCAGAACCATCAGGCACCAGTTCTTCAGCTCACAGTTTGATGTGGGGGGATTCCCCAGGAAACTGACCCAAAGAAAGGAGATGTTCTTTAAGGAAAGAGAGAACAGTTTTTCATTATCAATCTGATGAAATTACTGATTTCTAGGAAGGCCCAGTTTCTCTGAATTGGCAGATTTGAGTTCCCTCAATAGACAGATGACAGCATTATACCCTGCTCACTTTGCCAGCAGACATACTGCCTTATTTACTCAGGAGCATGTCATGTGCTACTTGACAGGTGGTAAAAGCATGGTCTGCTTTACTTCTCTTTAACGTTCTCATTTTTAGGCTACTGAGGTATGCTCCTATGCCTTCAGCTATTCAAGGAGGATTGGTTCTCATGAAAACTGTAAGATGATTGTTATTGATTATGACCAATAATATATTATTTTTGTCTGTCCCTTCTTCCTTCCCTCTTGCATTATTTAATCTGCAATCCTTTTCCTTCTAGTGACAATCAACATCATTACCTCTCTTCACAATCTACTGTTTCTCAAGTCTACAGACTTTTGCAAGCAAGTTTCCATTTATTCTTTTGGGGTTGTAATTCATCTGAATGAACGTGGAATCATTGCATTTTCCTTCCTGCAGATATTTCCCTGCAGTTATGCAAGTCTGTGGAAAACCACATTAATTCAGCATTGTGGACTGAGACTGGGACATGAGCTTGTGTCATGTACCTGCTGCAAAGCCTCAGTGTGGCAGAAAGAGCTGCTAATTACACTGTGCCTGGATAGAAAGTTTCAGTAATCCAGGAATGGGAAATGGTGAGAAGCATATGAACAGAGTTGTTCATCATTTCCATCTCAGCTCCTGCCACAGGAAAGGAGGAGAACTAAAACCTGCAGAAACCTAATACTGGTTGCAAGAACATCATGGCAAATGCACATAATTTACTGCTGATGCACTTAAAGAAGTGCATCAGCACTTCTTGGTGCCTAGATAAGGCAAGTCAAGGCAGTTCTAACTTACTAGCATGATTCACTTAACATAGCTGATTTGAATTTTTGTGAATTAAGATGTTTTTAATTAATTTTTTTATGATCTTGGGTTTTTTTCCTTCTTTCTTCTTCTGCATATTCTCTTCTTTTTTTTTTTTTCTGAAAAAAACTGTTTGGCAATTTGGAGTGGTTTTCCTGTCTGCATTTTTTGCATTTAGCCCCTGTGTTTTGGAGAAGTGCCTGCATGCAGCAGCCTAGACAGACTTCCAGGGCTGGAAGCACGTTCTCTAAAACATGGATGTAAGTGTTTACTTCACTTTTGACCCTCTTCCACTGTGGAACTGAAGAAATCTCTGAAGAAATCTCAGGGCTAGGTTCAGCCCTCTGCTCCCATATTGCTCCCAGCACCTATCCTAAACATTTCCTCTTTTCCCAGCCAGATGTTTCACAGCCCAGGAAAATCTAGAAGAGGCTCTCATCCTTGCTCCCCATCTCCTGTTCTCTCTCACACCTTGGGAGAGGGTAGGAGATGCTCATATCTCTCAACCATTCCTGTTGGTTTCTGTTTCCTTTCCCTCCTGGCCCCACAGGAAGGGGAGGTACTCCAATAAACATCTCTCACTGTCCCCTCCTCCTGGTTTTGGGGACAGAAAGGAGAAGGATCCCCTCCTTTTTGTGATTGTCAAAGTCACTGAATCCCTTCCAGACATGCTTGTAATTCTGTGATCAGGTTTGGGTGATACACAAAGTTGCCCATTTCCTTTTTGTTTCCCAGAACACCACAGAAGTTGGAGAGAAGCAGTGGCTGTAAGAAAATCACTTTCCTATGAACAATGGGAAAGAAATAGCTGAGATCATGATGGGTGGATCCTCCTTTACCCTACTGTCTAGATCAGCTTCCTAAAATAACTTTCCCAGGGAATGATAACTTGTTTCAGTGAAACACAGATTTCAAGGGAGATCCTGATCATAAGGGAGAAGACCATGTGTCAGGTAATGTGGGCTTCCTCTAATATTCCCTTTTATTCCCATCTTCTACAGTCCTCTCTCCCATCCAATTCTTTTTTTTCCACCCATCCTCTGCCAGTCTCTTCTCCCCAGGGTCTGTTCCTGCTCGTGTGGAGTTTCATCTCAGTCCTTGCAAGGATTTGGATGATATTACATCAGGCTTCATGTCGTGTTCTGGGGGAGAAAGCAAGACAGTAAATCTCTCCTGTATTTAACAGGCTAATTGTAATTTTGTGTAACCCACATCTCTGGCATCAGCCAGGGAGGAGCAGGGAAGGAAGGGGCAGAACTACTGAACAAAACCCCACAGCAGCCTTTTTGGCATGGTTTGTGAAGGAAAGGGGAGAGAACGGGAGAGAGATCCTAATCTGAAATATGTATGAGGTGCTCCCATCCAAGAGTGGCGGGTGTGGACCGAAATGCTCAGTAGCTGGGGAGATGGCAGATTAGGGAGATTGTTTACTGTGAGATGGACAGAGCTGGAAAGACTCAAGGAGGGGCTGCAGAAGGGTGTGAGTAAGTAATGGAAAGAAAAGTTCAAGTAAATTCCCAAGAAGTTGAAAATGGAAGCAGGAACCAGGATTTATTTTTGTCTGGGAACAGACAGAGGATGCAGGGAAAAAGAAAAAAAAAAGATGAGGAGATGAAAGCCAGGAGAGTTAATTCAGCTCCTATTAAAGCTGACAGCATTAGCCTTTACAGATAGTAGGCTTGGCTCATAGGAAGATTTTGAAATAGGACAGAAGGAGGAAAGGAGACTAGTAGACAAAAGACAGACAAAAAGAGAGAGAAGGAGAAGGAATATGCAAAAAATGGAAGTAGAAAATAGTTGAAAATTAACACAGGGAAACATATGCTGGAAAAGGGAAGGGGGATTGAAACCAGAGCCAAAAAAAAAACCAAAAAAACCAAACCATGAGATCATTTTGTGATTTCAGATTTACATCCTAGGGAATATGAGAATCCTGCCTGTAGAGCTGAGACCTTGAGGAAAACCTGTGACAGATGTGAAGATGTGCAGGGCAGAATATAACTGCAAACTATGGAATGCATTACTTTATGCAGATACTTTCCTCTTAAGCTCTAACCCCAGGAGTGGAGTGGGCTCAGAGAGCAGGCTGGGGGCTGGGTAGGGAAGATGGGAAGTGAAAGAGGCAGTGACCAGATGGTTTGGTGCAGATCTGTGTCTTGGTGGTGGCTGGCTCTGACATCCAAGGAAATGAAAGCTTCAGCTGCAGCTCTTCCTGAAGCTGGGGCACCATGAGGTCTGTCTCTATGGTTTCTGTGGCATGGGGGTTCCCTGCCCACAAAACATGGCCCCATGCTTCAGTCCTCTCCCTGGGGAGAGCTGAATGCCCAGCTGTTCCCACAAAACCTGCAGAAGCCAGGTGTCTCTGGCCAGGTCTCTGCATCCCTGGGTTCCACAGATTTACCCTCACCCTCTAGGAGGGTAAAACAGACTCAGGTGTCAGTGCCCCAGCCCCTCCAGCCACAGGCTCTGGTTTCCAGAAGAGGGAAATGTCCCCGTGGGGAATGTGACACACTCCACCAGGTCCCCTCATGTGTGCCACCTCCAAAGTCTCTTAGTCCAGCAAAGAAAAGAGAAATAACAACTGCAGCTGGAAATACCAACTCCTTTGTCAAAGCTGGGTGAGCTGGGCTGATGGATCCAAAGCTTGCTAAGGGAGATCCAGGCATTTGTACATGCAGAGTAAAATCATGGGAGCTTTTTGGTTTTTTGGTTTTTGTTTTTTTTTCATTTTTCCTGAAAACCAGGCTTAAAGCAAGACTCTTGATCAGGCATCCTTTCCAGAAAGAAAAACCAGCCAGGGCTGCCTGTCAAGGGAGAGCAAGCTGCACGGGCCACGTGGGCTGCTGGTGCCATGCCTGAGAGAAAGCAGGTCCCAAACCTCAGAAAGGTTCATTGTACCCAAGGCTTGACTGCCTGAATGCCTCTGGGGCAGGCATTGAGAGACCTGCCTGCTGCAAGGTTGGTGAGATCCCTGCAGTGTGTTTGGATGAGGGAAAACTTCCTCCCAAGGGTGAGCAAGACCTGTGCCTGGGGCAGCCCTCTGGGGTTTTCTCTGGTGTTTAAGAGTTGGGCTCTTGAGGTTCCCTTCCCACTCAGAATATCCTACTGTGGTTCTGTGGTTCTTCACTCCCTCAGTGCCAGATCACTGCCCCTGTGTGAAGGCTCTGGCTCCCATCACTGCAGTCACACACAGGGAAAATTCCTGCTGGGATGGGCCAGACCTGCTCACACATCCACAGCTGGGCTGTCAGTGCCAGAAATATCACCCACCCCATGGAAATCTGCCCTAGCTGAGGGGGACATTTGTGCTGAGACAAGGTGCTTTTCCTCGTGCTCTGTCTTCTTGCCTGTGCATTTTCATGGCATGAGCAGGGTCTGGTGAGATTATCTTATTTTTCTCCTCAGCATGATAGCAGGAATCGATGGGAGAGGTGTTTAGAGCTTCACTGCCTGAGCTCCCTGTGCTCAGCCTGAAAAAGCACATCTCCAGCAGGAAAAGAGCATCTTAAACAAACAGGATCCCAAGCTTTAAGAAGCCTAGCAGGCTTATGGCAGTGCATTTTGAAGAAAGAAATAGAAGCAGAATAAATACATATTCCATTACACATGTTTGTTATAAACTTGCTATGGTGCTGAGAACATTCACTGTATACAATTCATGGTTACAAACTTCCCAAGGCAAATTCCTAAGCCTCCTCTTCTTGTAGTATTCCTTCCTACCCCATGAGACAGGAATAACCCCTGAGAGTGGCAGAAAACTGCTACCCCAACTCTTCCAGGTTTGATCCCCGTCCTAAAGAGCCATAAGGTGGGATATAGGAAATATCAGGTCCTTTTTAAAGTGGGGAGCTAAAGATGTGTGGGGTTTTGGCCACAGCCATCAACAGTTTAAGATCCCTTAATTTTTCTTTTCCTGGGCCATTGCAGCTGTATATGCAGCACTAATTCCCCAAGGCTGGAGGGTTGGGTTGGTTTTTTTTTCATTTTCAATCCTGGTGCATTTTGTTCGCTGTTCTTCAGTCTGTTTATTGATTCTCAGCTTTTTTCAAGACTCTAAGTGCCTTTTCTTTGTACTCCTCCCCTTCCTCCCTCCCCCCAAAACATACCAGCCTGCATTCACTTAGGCTGAATCTCAATTTATTTACTGCCTTTTTAGAAGCATGGTTTTTCTCCTAAGGCTTGCTGAAAAAAAGCTGTCCATTAAGGTTTTTTTCCCACTGCAGAGAAGGCTTTGTCCTGTTTTCTCATGGTGTTTGTGGCTGATATGAAACTGTTGAAGACAAAATGTACTTTTGAATCAGGCTGAAACAAATGACAGCTGTGTGCAGGCAGATGGAGAAAGGGTCCCAGGGTACTTTTCAACTGTGGGACAGGACATATCACTTTAGCAAATTGTTGCTAGCATCTGTTTTTGCATGGGGCAGTTCTCTAGCCCCAGATAATCCCCTCTGAGTGCCAGGACTGGCTGTGCTGTTTGGCTGCTGATCTGACACTTCCAGCAACTGAATAACTGCTACAAAGCAGCAATTCCAGAAGCAACATTGCTGCAAAATGAGTGAGTTTATTTAAGCTTTCTACATTATTGTCAAAAAAGTAAGGGACTAATGCATGAAATTTGCTCTGTGTTGATGTTCATGATAAGGAGTAAGAGAAGCCTTTGCCAATATTTTACTCTCTTATCAAAAAAAATCAATAAAAGTGCTTCCTGATAAATAGCATGTTTGACATGTGGCCTGTCTCTCAGGGCATTGGAAAGGCTGATAAATACCCAGTATCCTTACTCCAGTGCTTCCCTGGAAAACAAACAGCCTGGGGGAGAGAAGGGGCAGTGCAGCTCTGCAGTGCACTGTGTCTGTGCTCAGCATCCACCGAGATGCTGCAAGTCTGGACACTCCAACCCTGCTCCTCCCCTCCCCACTCTTCACATCAGCCCCAGCCACACTCAGCCTGAACTGACCCACCAGGGGCTTTTCTGAAGGCTAGTGCAGGTTCCTAGTGCAGGACTAATAAATTATCATTTATTCATTACTAAATGTGCTTTCAAGTCCAGGTAATACTGTTCACCACCCTCCTTCCACCCCCTCCTTGTGCCTCCTCCCATTTCCTCCATTTCCCTGTCTTACTTGCCCTGCAGCCAGTACAAAGCTGAAGGCACAGCTCTGATGGGAGGGTCCTGCACTTTCTTCACACCTGCTCAATGCAGGTCCAGGAATGTTCAGCAATACCTCACTCCTCTCATGTTCTGCTCTGCAATGTATCGTCTTCTTCTTCTTCTTCTTCTTCTTCTTCTTCTTCTTCTTCTTCTTCTTCTTCTTCTTCTTCTTCTTCTT
This sequence comes from Agelaius phoeniceus, assembly GCF_051311805.1. Lineage (NCBI taxonomy): Eukaryota > Metazoa > Chordata > Aves > Passeriformes > Icteridae > Agelaius > Agelaius phoeniceus. The sequence continues at coordinate 8,750,315 of NC_135266.1, read as the reverse complement.
CTTCTCTGCCGTTTTTGATTAAGGTATGCTGAAAAAACTAGAAGTGATTGGATTGTTCTCCCCTGATTATCCTCCTGCTAACATAATTCATTGTCATTTAGAACATAATTTGCTGCTAGGGACGTGATTAGCTTGGATTAAGACACCATTAAATAAACAAGACTGTGTAAGAGTAAGATGGCTGTAGAAAAAGACAGAGTTGTTTTGCATCAGCTCACATCTTGTAATTAGTCGTGATTTAAAAATACCTGAAAATTCCTTAAGGCCTGAGGGAAGTCCTGAAGCAATCTAATCCAATATTTTAGAGTTAGTCTGAATGTGATCAGTGGTCCTAAAAACAGTAAGTGCATAATGATGAACTGAAGAGTGCTTCTATACCTCCCACACAATCTCCTTGATTTCTTCCTCATCCTCCTTCCAGTGCAGCCCTCACTGGATGGGAACACTCCCATGCTCAGTTGCAGCCATGGTTCTCAGTCTTTGTACTATATGTTCCATAAAATGTGAAGCTTTAGGGAAATTCAAGTATCATCCTTTTTGGAATCCTTCTCTAGAGTATGTGGAGGTCGAAGGGGAAATTTTTTGAATCTTCAACAATGCTACAAAGTCAAGAAAGACATCACTTCCACTCATGAGCTGAAGGATGAGTTCTGCTTCAAGAGCTTCTGGTATTCACTTTCCTATTATATCCAGGTGGAATATTAAAATTCACATTTTTCCAGTGGCTGCAGAAATACCTTAGAACAGCCAGGCAAAGTTACCTTGGCTGTGAGCAGAGTGCTGTTAAGTGAAGGTAGGACCAGGCCTCTGTGCTGCACATCAAATGGGAGCTATAACACTTTCTACATGTCCTTAGTAAGACCTAAGGACAGATTTAGCTGGGAAACAGAATGCATTGCTGTAAAAAGTAGTCTTTTATTTCTTCTCATCCTGAACCTCTCGGAGCCCAAATCTGCCTCCTTCACAATAAAAATTGTGGTTTTGAATTGCTCTGAACAGGTACTTCCAAATAAAGCTGTCTGTGTAAAGAGTAATGTAAGTGGGTTCCCAAGCATTTGTTCTGCAAGTTACCTGACCTGCTACCTTTTGTTTGCATTAATTTGGCTGTTACTTCTGATCCACAACTTCACTGAGAATAGATCTCTTGAAATTGCAACTCGGGCCAAAACTCAGGAGCCCTATAAGAAAGTGTTGAAAAGCCACAGGTTTTGACTGCAGTCCACAAATTGTGACATCAATCTTTCTTCATCATGTGTAGAAACCCAGAAGTAGAAACTTAAATATAGAATTGGCTGATTCACCAACTTAGTACAGTTAATGATGTGGATTAGCCTTTTTTTTGCAAATGCTTTTGTGGAGAAACAAAACAAGCAGAGGAACTTTGTACTCTAATTTGTCTAAGAGTGTCTGAGCTAGAATGAAATTTGCTCAGTATATATTTTCCCAGTTAGAAAAGCCATGCTTTTAAAAAGTCTAAATGAACTCAGTGGTATCATTTGTTGACCCACCTGGAAGAGGTGACCGGTCGAGGTCTGTTGACTTTCCTGGAATAGCTGCAGTAGGATGGCAGGGGGACAGTGACCTGCAGGCCAAGGCTTTTGGTGGAATATAATCTTCCTGTGTTGACTCTTGTGTGACATTAGAGGTGAGACTGACATTCATTTACATTCTTCTGTTAAGCAAGCAGAGGGCTCTTGTGTTGCCTTAGCCCTGTGCAGCACAGCCACAGGTACTTGGGGTATGTGCAAGGAAATGAGAAGCATGACTGCCACTCCAAGGGTCTGAATGCTTATCAGGAAACATTAAAAAAAAGCATGTCCAGATCCCTCAAAACCTGATTTGAACAGGTGAAATTCCTCCCATCAATACAACTGAATCTACCTCCCCGTCTGGGGAATTAAAGGAAAAAATAAAAATGTAATAATGAAAACCTCTGGAGGAAACTGTGCCTGTGCAGCATATGGTAGACATTTGGAGTGACCCTTCATGTGCTAGCATTGCACAGGAGCCTTGTGAAGGGACCCTAACAACCACAAATTATAGCATTTTAGAGCACAAATCTGCCCTGAAAAAGGTCTGCTTAACTTCAGCCTACAACTGTCTTGCTTCCCAAGTCTGCCCAAACTGGGACAGCTGAATTTAATGATAGAATAAGTTGTTATGACTTCACTGCTCTTTCTCTAAACCAAATCCAGCTATGCTTTGGAAATGTGAGCTGTGCTGGCCTTTGCTTTATAAACAGGAGCATTCAGTGGATTCTAGCTGTAACAACTTGATTTTTGGGGGAGGAGAGCCAGAAATCATCCATCCTGATGAAAGGGCCAGGAGGATTTGCAGCATCTAAACAGTGGGAAGGGGGCGCATCTCTGCCTGCTGTGAGAAGGAGCAGGTCCACAGCAGTGCCTGCAGTGGCCTTGGTGACATTAAAGGAAACGTGGAGGCAAGCAGGGAGCCATGGGGTGTGCCAGTCTGCTCCCAGGACTGAGGCTGGGGTGAGTGGAGAGCAGAGCTGGCCCCCAGTGTGGGTACAGGGGACAGGATGGAGCTCTGTCTGCACTCCAGGCAGTTCAAGGTCACTGTCAGCTGGACCTGCCCTGTGTCTGAGGTGCTCCAGAGCTGCCTGTGTCCCTCCTGTGCCAGCAGCTCTTTGAGGCTCAGCTGTGCCTGGCAGTGCTGCTCTCTGCCCTGCAGACACACTCCTGCACTGACATTTTCAAACCACCACTTCTCCCAGAACAGAACTGTACCTTAGCACTTCCCAGTGCTCCAGTTGGAGCTGTCTTCCCCTGCTTGTGACCTGTGGATGCCTCTGGCAGCTGGCAATTGCCATGCTGCAAATGAGAGAGGGAGGATGACCTCAAGCACAGGCAGGAGGGCTCTCTGCTCACCTTGTTTCATACCTGCTCATGCCTTTCATCAGCCCAACAGATCGTGGATTTGGGCAAAAGTCCATAATTTCTATATATCCCAGCACAGACTGCCAGGAGCCAGTACTTTCTCACTATGAAGTTTGTTGCAATACTGTAAGTTGATATAATTTTCCTCCAGAGTTGCTCCTTAGAAGAGGGTGACTGTAGAGAGGAAAACCAGAAAGCTTTGCAGGACCTTGCTGTCTGGGACTCTGCTTTTCCACTCTTATTCCCAGGTGGGGAAGGCTCAGGTTTTTAGTGAGCTGAAGAGGTGTTTAAATGTGTTACAGCAGCATTTACCCAGCCCAGAACTGGAGCCCTGACTCACCTCTGGACCTCTGTAGCTGCAGAAACAAGAAATTTCAGATCCCACCCTGGAATTTCAGGAGGGTAACATCTGGATCCAAAATTAACCATCACAGTGTTGGCTCTTCTCACGTTCAAAATCTGTTATCTGATCTCAATCCAGTGTACTTGTCAGTATTGAGAGCCACCAGCCAGAAAGCTGTTAAGTGATGCACTTAAAATAGTTGAGCCACTAAAGGGTGGAAGCTGGAAGGTGACCAGAGGTGGCTTTTTGAACCACTGTCCAGCCCTGAAGGACCAAGCTGCTGTTTCCAGTCCACTTCAGGACAAAGTCAACAAGAAAATTAAAACATCTCTGTCACCAGGAGAAGAGGCTCATCCCTTTGTCATGCACCTGAAACCAACAGAGGTCCATCAGGCAGCCAGGGTGAGAGGAGCAAACTTGGTATTGGATTTCATACAAAGTCCTACAGTGGAGCTCAACAGCTCAGCTGCAGAGCTTCACTCAGCCTCAGCATTTCTCATACACCTTGGGGGGTTGCTATTATGTCTCAGTGTATGGAGAATGCTCCCCTCAATATCTTTGCTCACAGAATTAAACCCTGCACTCATCACCTCTCTGTGCCCCGTGGTAAATAAGTACAATTTTCTTCTGTGACTTCTGAATTAAATCAGTTTCCTGGCCTGTGCTGCATCACAGCCCAGTGCTCTCCTGGATATCTGGGTGGCACAGAGCATGTTTTGCATCTGTTAAAGGCAAATCCCTTTTCTCAATGGAACTTTCTAAGCTATTCCCCCCAGTGACATCATGCCTTCTCTGCTCCCACAGCCACAAAGGCATTTATTGATAGCCATGACATTTCCCTTTAATGCTTTCATTGTTTCCAGAGGTTTATTTGGGTTGTTGTTGCAAGTCAGAAAAACAAGACAAAAGGCAAAGTATGTTAAGAGGGAGAATTGGCCTGCATGCAAGTATGTGGTGAGAGAAAATCTCTGGGCCAATTTTTAGGGAATCTGCTTTCCACAGGTTTCTCCACAGTGACAAATTAGTGTCATCCAAGCCCCCTGGAGCTGCCACCTCCTTCTGGCATTTTGCTGCAGTCCAGTGCTTGGGTTTGGTGTGCTGTGCACGGATCTGGCATGGGGATTTTAGAGCACTTCTGTAGATGTACCTGCCTTGCTTTCCTTCCCTATTTGCCTCTTTAGATACTCTTTTTTTTTTTCCCTGAGAATTACCCACAGCACTTCCAATGAGTTGTTGTCCAGAACGATGTGTTAGTTTATAGATAGATAAACTGACTGTTTCATATTTCATTAAATATTCCTTAAGAGTTGCTTTGTGTCTAAGGGAGTTTGCAGACATCCATACAGACCCCTCTTAAAAGTTAATTTGTCTGGCAGCCTGGACAAAACAATACTCCAAAGGTTAATAAGCATGAAATGAATGGCTTGGTAAGCCTGGGCTAAATGATCATTTGGAGGAGGGAGCAGCCACTGCTGCATTACAAGCTGCTGCTGCTGCTGCTGCTGCTGCTAAACCTCAGCAAATCTGCTAAGTGAAGAAAAACCCAGAAGAGGGGGGCCCTTTAGGTCTTGCCCCTCAATAGCCTCTGGCTTTGGTCTCACATAATGCTTGAACTGCTTGAGAGACCTCTGAGCTCTGCTGGGACTTGCTCTCAGAGGAGCCCTGTGGGTTTTTAAAAAATCTTTTATAATTATTATTATTTATTTGGGAGGGTTGCTGTTGTTGGTTTTTTCTGGTTTTGTTTGTTTTGTTGTGTTTGTTTGTGGGGTTTTGTGTGGGTGTTTTTGGTGGTGATGGTGGGGTTTGGGTTTGGGGTTTTTCCCTACAAATTAAGACCCAGTTAATTGAGATATGACATGCAAGCACCCCGAGGTCTTGCCAGTGCAGTCTCTGGTGAGGAGAGGAGACTACAGAATATGGTAGAACCTGTTCACCCAGGCTGGCCAGAAGCCAAGAGCCACTGGAAGTGCTGGGAATGTCACCAAAAGTCTTCTGGGGCTTTGCTTTGCTCCCTTCTTTAAATGTGGGGGGATTCTCCTGTTTTATTTCTTTGGTTGGTTTTTCTTTTTGTTTTTGAAAAATGCATCTGAGCTGCCCTCTGCCCTGTGAGGTGCCAGCTGAGATGGAAGCAGGTGAGTGCCTCCCCATGTGCCTGCTGCAGAGAAATCACCTGGAGCTGCAGAGGAGAGAGAGTGTGCAGGGGGTAATGAGATGTGACCTCTGCTCTGGGGTTCCTCCCACCCCTTGTCAGCTCCTGGCACTGAGGAACCTGATGGCCTTTTCTGCCTCACACACCATGCTTGGCTGACAGATTTTCAAGTACCAAACATCCCACTGCTGCCTGAACTCCTGCAGAGACCAGGGTGGTGACAACAGGGGTCATGTCCCCGTGACATAATCACCTGCTGCAGAAATCTGCAGGATATTTATAACTTTCACAGCTTTTCCCTCCCCTGCAACATCAACTCAGAATTTAAATCAAGCAAGTGGCTGTGTAGAATCCCCTGTGCTTCACAAGGACCATCAGACCTGTGCCCATATAGAGTCCCTTGTGCTTTACAAGGACCATCAGACCTGTGCCCATGTAGAGTCCCTTGTGCTTCACAAGAACCATCAGACCTGTGTCCATGTAGGGTCCCCTGTGTTTCACAAGGACCATCAGACCTGTGTCCATGTAGAGTCCCTTGTGCTTCACAAGAACCATCAGACCTGTGCCCATGTAGAGTCCCTTGTGCTTTATAAGGACCATCAGACCTGTGCCCATGTAGGGTCCCCTGTGCTTTACAAGGACCATCAGACCTGTGTCCATGTAGAGTCCCTTGTGCTTCACAAGAACCATCAGACCTGTGCCCATGTAGAGTCCCTTGTGCTTTACAAGGACCATCAGACCTGTGTCCATGTAGGGTCCCCTGTGCTTTACAAGGACCATCAGACCTGTGTCCATGTAGAATCCTCTGTGCTTTACAAGGACCATTTACTTGGTCTGAGATGCTGCTGCAGAGAACAACTTACTTTTGCCAGTAACCAGCTCCAGAGCACTCAGGCTATTGTTACCTGACTGTGTGGTGTTTATCAGGTGTAGATAGTGTTGTCTTGAGCACAGCACACACCAGATGGGGCTGAGGTTGGAGGAGGTCACGTGCCAGAAAGTGGGAGAGAGGGCTGGTGTGAGAGTGGGAGACGTGAGGGGATGAACAGCCAGCAAGGTGAGGTAAGGCCAGGTCAAGCCATGGCCTTCCTTAAAATGGCCTTTGTCACCTGGCAGCAGCAATCCTACAAGCCCTTTTTGTTTAGTTCTTCCATTGAATTATTTTCAGCAAACAGAAGTGAACCAAAACAACCCTGCCTTTTGCCCGGGGTTTGGCTCGGGGTTTGTCTCCACTCTGGCAAGCGTCCATGAGGGCAGCTTGTGTCTGTGCCTGCACGTGTACTCCAGTGCTCCTCCTCACCGAGCCCTGGAGGAGGCTGTGGGTGTTTTAATCTCACATCTTGGCCCCAGACAAATCTGTTGTTCGTGTCATCACCAGCTGCATGGTGTGTTCAGGCAGAGCAGCCTGTCTGAGGGCTGGGGTAATGCCCAGGGAGGGTGCCTGGGGCTCCCAGCCTGTCCTGCCACTCTCTAGCAGGTTACAGGAGCCCACAGAGCTGTCCCATCTCCTGTCCTGGAGCATTTGGCCCCAGGAAGGTCCTTCAGGGCTTGCCAGTCCCAAGTCACAGCTCAGGTCTGAGCCTCCAGGGCCTGAGAGCTGCACCTTGGCTGAGACCAGAGGTGTCTGGCTCTTGGCCAACAGGAACCAGGTAACAACCACAGGAAAGCTGGCACAGCAATTTCTTCTAAAATTGCAGTCCCCCGTGGAAGGCTGAGAGCTCAGGATCCTGCTTTGGATGAGGAGGAGACCCCAGGAAACCCTGCCCAGGGCCTGGAGCTTCTGCCCTGTGCCCACCTTGTTCCAGGCTGCCATTGCTGAGAGAGACCCTCCTCACACCCTGTGCCTGTCAGCAGCCAAGGGGACAGGGCAAGCATCTGGAGCCCAGGGATTTAAATAAAGCATGTCTGGACCTCAGAATTGACAGCTCTCTTCTCCTCCTGGCTCCTTTCATCTCAAGGAAGGGAAGCCAATTTCCTTTGCAAAGTAATCCGAGCTCCAGGAGTTAAAAGTGCTGTTTAAAGAGCTCAGTGGTGATGTTGCCCAAGGAGCTTGCAGGCTGCAGAAGGCTCTCTGCCTCAGTGTGTAAAAACTAGGCTAATAATGTTTTTCTGCCTCACACAAGCTGGTGAGAGTTAATTAATTTTAAAAGCAGTTTGAGACACAACATAGGTGCTAAGTTTTATTTATTAATTCCATATTCAAAATACAAGACAAATTGCTTATGTGCACGGCAAAAGGTGCATTTCTGAGCTAGTAATTCAATTTTAATGTTTTAGGTGGTACTTGCATTGAGCTGTACTCAAACAAAAAACGTTGCATTAGGTAAAAATCATGTGTAGGTCTCTCATTAAGTGTTATCTTTATTATGCTGGTTTAAAATCATTCCATGCTGGATTTGTCAAGACCAAACATCTGGCTTTTGCTGTAGCACTCAGTGCTTCCCGAACTGCCAGTTCCCAGCCAGGAGGAAGGGGCTCAGGAGAAGGGCATGGAAGTGGAGGGGTGGGATGGAACCAAATTTGTGCCTCGTGGTTTTGTTGTCAGTGACAAGAGGACAGAAGGAGTTTGTGCCTGCTGTGGAGGGGGTGTGGAGCCCGTGTAGGTCTCTGACCTGGGGATGGAGAGGTCTTCCCTGTGCATTGATAGGGATGGAAGGAAGAACACTCCCCAGAGGGCTGTTCTCTCTGGGTACCACATGGTCTGTGCTGGTGCTTTAACCCCTCCACAGTCAGACCATATTTTCAGAGCTCTAACATGTTTTCAAACAAAAGAGTGGGATCTTGCAAACAATTATTTCTGTGTCAATGGTTTAGAGAAGATATCCCAGCTTTAAATGCTATGAGGCAGCAATTGTCTCTCCCTATGTGTTTGGATATAATTTAGTGTGGTCTGGATCTAAGTGGTGCCCCTTGATGCCCTGGTAGTGAATAAGTTCCATGTTCCACTCAAGAGGAAAAAAAAACCCAAAACAACCAACTTACATTTCAGAAAATCAGAAATGAAACTGAAAAAAAAAATATTCTTTGGAGTTTTTTCTCCTTACTGAGTCTGATGAAGATGGAGAGGGTGCAGCAAGGCAAGTCCAGCTATGGTGAAATTTCAGCAATAAGGAGATACAGATACACCCTCTAATGTACGTAAGAAATGCGAAAGAAGTCCTCTGCTCCAGCTTATCTAGGAATTGCAGTAAACTCTGACACTTCCTAGTGCTTCCACCATGTGCACAGCAAGGACTTTAACGAAAGATGGTAGATATGGACAGCAGAAATCACATTTGCTCCTCTCAACTTTGAAGATTGTCCAAATTGCAGCTCAGTGAGGTCCTCACCAGGCTTAAAGAAGCTAAAATGTAAATGCATTAAAAGTAAAATGGACTCAGTTTGGGTGATTTTTTAAGGAGAAGAAAGTCACAGTGAAGAAAAGTTGGTAATGCACAAAGTTCAATGTTAGTCTTTGCGTGAGAGCCAAAGAGCCATGGGAAGGGTGACTCAAAATTATAAGCAGAAATTGGAGAGGTGCCCACTGTGATAGCTGAGCTTAGATTAGAGGTAGATAAAGAAGGAAAGTTAAAAATTAACTTTAAGTTTTGCACATTAAGAGATGTCTTGTATTTCCTTATGATGCAGTGTCATAAGAAACAGAATTATTATTAAATGATTTCACATTTTTCTCAAAATGTATGAATCCGAGACTTGTGTGTTGACTGGATCTATTTCTGCCTCACCCAAGCTTGCCAGTGCTTTTCTGAGAATTGCTGTTTGCCTCCAGATAAATTCATATTAATACTATTAATTCAAATTAATACTATTAATCTATGCACAGGGTAAGAGGGGGGTAACAACAGGCAGATTCTTGCTATCCTGGATGAAAATGCCATGTGATGATGGCATCCATTCCACCCTTTTCATCCTAACTGAAGTCTCCTTGTGCTCAAAGGAGCCACCACTGCCCAGTGCCCCCCACCAGCCCCTCTTTCAGTTCTTTGGTGCCTGGGCTGGGATGGGGAATTTCCTTCTAAGGGACATATCAGACTCTTCTTTCTTATGGGGTAATGTGCATTTTCCTTCTGGAAATTATGTTTTCCCTTTAACTCATGATTTTTGTAGACTTCCTTTGCACCTTGTGAGCTGGAAAAGAAACCTTTAAATGGCTTGAAGCTGCTGCTGGCTGTAAAGTAACTGGAGCTGACAGTGGGCTTGCACAAGCACAGAGCTGTAAATCAGCTAAATGTATTGCACATAATTTCCTGGTGCCTGCTCTCCTCGGGAGCAGAGCCCTGCTGGGATGAATGTCATCACAGCATGCAAACCCCTGGATTTGATGCTCCTTTTGTTTGCAGGGGGAATGGGGCTTGCCTCTGCCAAGAATGCCATGTTCTGCCACAGGGTCACCAGCCACCTCACTTCTCTGTAGCCTTTCCCTCTTGCAGCTTTAAAGATCTTGTACTTCAGCCCACAAAATGCCCAGTAATTTATTTTAGGCATACAGAACAGGTGGGAACTCTTTCCTGAAGTGCTGCTATCTTAAATGGGCAAATCCATGGGGAAAGAATCTCTGAGTGATTGAGGGCACTGTGCTTCTCTGTGTCCACTGGTAACTGCAGATTAAGCTCTTTTTTTTCACCTTGGAACTTGGAAGAGTTTTTTATTCCATTAGTTATATTAGTTATTAAGTGAAATTTCCACACCCTGGCTAATGCATGTGGATCAGCATTTGATAATTTAAAACACAAGTTAAGAACAGAAAATAATTTCAAAAAAAAAAAAATTCTCAAAGTGGGGATTTTTGAGGTTATCTATCCATGCATTCATTGTAACTTCTACTAAACAGCTGGAGTGCCAGCAGCTGCCTGCAGCAATGGGTGGCACTGGTGGCTGTCACTGGAGAAGTGACAGTAGTGCTGGACTGGGAGCAGTGTGGCAGCACTCCCTTTGGATCATGGGCACTGTCCCTGCCATGCTTTCCTGTAGATCCACTTGGATCATGGGCACTGTCCCTGCCATGCTTTCCTGTAGATCCAGTCCCTTTGGATCATGGGCACTGTCCCTGCCATGCTTTCCTGCAGATCCACTCCCTTTGGATCATGGGCACTGTCCCTGCCATGCTTTCCTGTAGATCCACTTGGATCATGGGCACTGTCCCTGCCATGCTTTCCTGTAGATCCACTTGGATCATGGGCACTATTCCTGCCATGTTTTCCTGTAGATTCACTCCCTTTGGATCATGGGCACTGTCCCTGCCATGCTTTCCTGTAGATCCACTCCCTTTGGGTCATGGGCACTATTCCTGCCATGCTTTCCTGTAGATCCACTCCCTTTGGATCATGGGCACTGTCCCTGCCATGCTTTCCTGTAGATCCAGTCCCTTTGGATCATGGGCACTGTCCCAGCCATGCTTTCCTGTAGATCCACTCCCTTTGGATCATGGGCATTCTCCCTGCCATGCTTTCCTGCAGATCTGGTTTCCTTTGTAAGCACATAGCTTTGTTTTATTATATTTTCCTTCTCGTTTTTTGCTTTTTTTTCTGAACCCAGTGACGTTATACAATTACAATGTATATTTATTTCTACTCTCGCTGCTTCCTCTTGAAATTATGCAAGCTGTTTAAATCTCTCTGGCATTTTCATGGAAGGATGGATTCTGCAGGGTGTGAGAGTGTGTGTAGCAGCCATATAATTTCCTGCCTCTGATTTCCCCTGGGGAAGGGGAAAGAAACTCCAGCTCCATCTGCACATCTTGGGAGGCCCTAAGAGCCTGGCACCCTGAAAGGCAGCTGGGGGGGATGCAGCACCCCAAAGGCTGGTCTGGGGGACCTCAAAAGGGAGCTAATTCTTCTCAGTCCTTTTGGGCTCCAGAACTGGGACTGCTTGATGGAGATTGTGACAGATTTGTGTCCTTGAGGAGCTGGGCATGGGAACAATCAGGGCACGCGAGGGAGCAGATGAAAGAAATATCTGTCATGGGTCAGGGTTTGCTCTTTGTATCTGTACCAAGAGCCTTTGTATCTGGCCTAATTCTTCCACAAACACTTGTTTCACAAAACACTGCAAACATTGCGTTAGGAAACACAGAAGAAAGCCACAGAAATAATCTGGATGTTGATCTTGCACCTGCTGTGAAGTGACCCTGCCTGGTCAGGGCTGGATGAGGAGGTGAGGGCATCCCTTTATCACCTCCTCACTGATAAAATTGCATCAGCCCCTGGACTGGCTGCCCCCAGCCTGCCTTCACCTGCCCTGTGGGAGAAATCTCCCCATTCCTGCCTGCTGGCTGGCCTCCTCCACAAAAAAACCTCATGGAAAGAAAACTGCTGGGGTTTTTATGAGACTGCAGCTCTCTCAGCATTGAAAATGAGAGGAAGCTGAAGTGCAGCTTGCCAGCACTAATTCCCTGCAAAAAAAAAGTTACCAATGGCAAAAAAAGTTTCCAAATCTGGGCTCTTCAGACCCATGACCCAGGGCAGCTGTACCCCGTGCATCCATGGAGAGCACAACACAATTTGGGGAGCTCTGCTGGCACTGAGCCCTGCAGACTTCCATTATTTCTGTCAGGCTGCCCAGAGCTCTGCTGTGCTGGAAATGGAGTTTGCAGCATGGAGTAAATGGAGAAGAGGAAGATTGAGGCACTTTCCTCCAAGCCCCACACCTCTGGGTGCTCTGGACATAAAATTAGTAATCCCTGGTGGGCTCCCTCACATCCACCCCAGTTTGTGGTTCTGTAGATGAAAATAACAAATCTGCTGGTGTTGGTTATCTTTTTCCCTCAAAAAAATGCAGATGAACCTCTACATATTTTGGACATGTCAGTGGGTTTGCAGCACAAGCAATCCAGGAGGATGGGTAGCACTGAGATCACTACACATCCATGGCACATTTCACCCTGTATCTTCTTTCCTTCCTCCTCTGGAAATTCAGCTGCTGCCTTCAAAGTTTGTCATAACATTATCCAGGAAAAAATAGGTACAAACAAATAATATTCTGGGGGCAAAAAAGGAAAATTTAAAAAAACCCTAACTAGTTTAAGGAAGCAGCTTGGCAAACTATTGAACTTTTTGAAGCTTTCCTTGACAGTGTGTGGCTGGCCCAGACAAGCAGAGAGATCCTTTTGGTCCCTGTGTTCCCAGTGCCAAAAACAGCACTGCTGCTGGTTCCAGGACACAGTAGGTGGGTGTGCTGGAAAGGTGCCTGATGTCTGGGGAGTGTGAAGTGCATTTAATGGGATTCAGTCCTTTCTCCTCTCTCAAACCTTTCACATGAATAAAGCAAGTCTCTGTCTCAGCCTCCTCACAAGTGAAAGGGCTGGGGAGGGAACAGGGCAAGGAGAAGGGAGGAGAAAAGCCAGAAAAATGGGGCAAAGATAAGAGGTCACTCCTCCTCCCTGCCTAAGTCCTCTCCAGAAAGTTCTCCAGAATGTCCAAAGGTCCCTGCCATGATTGCTGCTGTAGCTCCTTCTGCTGACTGGCAAAGCCTTTTCTGTACTTTTGCCAAGCCACATTTGGAAAACAGAGAGGGGCAGTGTGCCTTTCCCAACATCCCAATCCAGCAGGAACCTGGGGCAAGAAGGGAAATTGCCACTTCTAGGGCTCTATTAACACTTCCCCCCAGCTTGCCTGTGTGTGGCACCTCCAGGTTTCAGTTATGATGTCGTGATTATCTACAAAATATTTTAATATCCCAGTCTGGGCTGCATTTGTGGAGTAAATACCACCCATCCTAGGATACACAACATTCACTGATGCACTGCACAGCTTTTGGTACAAATTATTTCCATTTGGTCTGCCCTCACACTGCACAGTTTTAAAACAGGTAAAATGGAACTGGATGAGTGTGTGTATGTGTACAACCACGGTGTGAAGTGAGGGGTGCTGTGAATAACACAGGATATGAGGGGTGATGGGATTCCATGAGGATCAGAATGTGATGGAATTCCATGAGGAGCAGGCCCCCAGTGCTCTGCAAGGGGGTGCAACCCCAGAGAGCTCCAAGAGCCTCAATCCAGCAGTGTAGAGGTGGATTGAAGTGGGATTATCAGGAGTGCTGGGGGTGATGGGGTTGTTTGGAGTGCAGGCTGGCACTGTCCCTCTCCTCCAAGTGCCCTGGGCAGAGGAACAGACTGGGACCAAAGCTGTGTGAGGAGAGACTTGCCCTGGAAGTGTGTGTTGGTCTGTAAAGGCTCAGTGAACAGCAGCACCCTCAGGCTCTCCTGGCTGCCCCACGCTCTGCAGACATCAAAGCTCCCATGCCTCAGTGCAATCTCCCTAATTCCTGCTGTCCCTTGTGTGACTGTGAGGAGTTTCTCCTTGCCTGCACCAGGCTCACCACCTGGGAGTTCTCCTCTCTGCCTCTGCAGAATGAATTTCTTCCTTCAGCCAGATAAGCCAGGCTGGCTTTGGGTCTGCTCCACATCCAGCCCCAAAGGACCTTTTGTGAGGAAGGGTCCCTCTGCCTGGCTGCCAGCACTGTCCTCTGGCTGAGGGCAGGCAGGTGGGATAGAGATGGGTGCAATGCTGCTGGGAACCACCTGAAGACAGCTCTACTTATGTCTTATCTGATGGTCAATCATATACACTTTATATGCACCCCTGGCACACACTTATTCCTTCTGGAAATGAGTTGAGTCTCCTGAGTAATGGTAAAAAAGGAAGAAAAACTCCAAGAAACTGAGCTGAGCATCTCTCATGGCCATGTGTAGTACACCTGTGTGATCAGACCTGGGCTATTTCTGAAGATCCCCATTCCTGTGCTGCAGCAGGGCCGGGGAGGAGGCTGAGCACATCTGCCTCTCAGAAATGGAGCAGCTTTCCAGAGTGAGAGTCCTTGGGCAGGGACTCATGGGGAAGGCACCATGTCCTCCCTCCAAGGCTCAGAGATGCTGGGCAGAGCCTCTAACACTGATCTGTTGGGGGCAAGAAGGAGTGACCTTCAGGACTCACCAGAGGTGTTACTTTTAATCAGCTCATGCATTTAGAAAGGGCAGGATTCTGTGTAGCAGCCATCAGTGCCTGCCTTAGGGCCAGATGAGGAATAAGGGGAAAAAAGTATTTTACAGTGAGGATGGTAAACTCTGGAACAGGTTGCCCAGAGAGGTGGTGGATGGCCCATCCCTGGAAACATTCAGGGCCAAGCTGGAGGGGCTCTGAGGAACCCAACCTAAGTGAAGAGGCCCCTACTCATTGCAGGGAGTTGGACTTGATGGCCTTCAAATGTCCAGCTCAATCCAAACTCTTCTATGATTCAATGATCCTGTGATAGGATCTCTGCTTGAGGTTCCCCAGCCTCCTCCTGCAGGAATTGACTGAGGAGAGAGCAAACCTGGGTCCTGCATGGTCAGAACCCAGGACATCCCTCTGCCCCTCCTGCCAGGGGCCTCAGAGAGCTTGGCATGAACCCAAAGGCACCTGTGCCTTTGATTTTAACCCATGGAGAAAATTAGCAATTTTATGTGAAGATTTACAAGCCACGAGAGTTGAAGCAGAAAGATAGTTAGTTTGTCACAGGATGAAAAAGTAAAATTTGGGATTTTTAGAATGGGGGTTCAGAAGCCAAGATGGAGGGATTTGGATGTGCCTTGTCCTTCTTCTTTCCTCTTCTTGTCCTCCATCTTCTGTTTGATGGTGGCACTTTTGGATTGGTTTAGAGTAGAGACAGACTGTCTAACATAGGTGATAGGTATTGGAAAATTATTGTAAATAATGTACATGTAGTTTTTAGTATAAAAAGATAACACTACCCCAAGGGTGGTCAGTGTGCCATGAACCAACCTGCTGGACAGACCTTCACAGGTCAGAAAAAGAATGTTATAGATAACAGAGAATAAACAGCCTTGAGAACCAGAGCCAAGGAATCCCAACTTCTTCTTCTATCTCAGGGCTGGGAAAAAGAGACTTTTTAATTCCTCAGCTCCACAATGCAGCAGCTGCTCCAGGCAATGTGCAAAGCTGCTGAAAACATGCAAATGCCCATTTTTGTTCAGCTTCCTTGAGAAGTCCTGCAAAATGGAGGAGGAAGGTGCTGGATCTGTGGATACCTGTTGGATTCCTGGTAGTCATGCTGCTGGGAGTTTGAGCTCCTTCTGGCAAGTTTTGAAGGAGACATCTCCAGCTCTAGGACAAATACAAGTTAACAGCAAAGGGGAAAAACTGTTGTTTTCAGCCAAGATGAGAAGATTTAAAACGTAGAGAACACCTATGGGTTTGAGCACAGTACCACAAGGCAAAAAACACGGATGAAGGAATCACAGGAGAAGTCATTACATGGAAAATGTATAATATGGCACAAAACAATCCCATGAATTTCCAATCCCAAGCTCCCCAGTCTTGAGCCTGGTTTAATAATCACAGCTTAACTGCAAAATAGGAGAAGGGCTTTTTCTCTGCACTGTGGGTTGTTCCATAGGACTTTGGAAATCACTTCTGTTATATTTTCAAGTTTATTAAGTCTATAAAGAGTTTTGAAATGTTTGAAGATGATCAAGTAGGAAGGATTTGTAAAGAATACTTATTTTAAGGGAAAAGCTTAGTATAGCTAAAAACTTGGGAGCTAAGAAGTTCAGACACTTTCAGACTTTTCTCTTTGCTAAAAACAACCTCCAGTTTGGGTCACAGCTTGAGAACTGGATCCAACACTTGCAACTGGTTTTAGTTGTTTGTCTCCTTTTTAAACTCTTTTTATTGTTTTTTTGATGTGCTGGTGGATTCTCACCTAGAGCCATAACTTTACTATGATGAACCAAATGCATTCAAAATCATGTGTAATAAACCAGCACATAAAAATGCTGTCTCAATATTTGCACTGCTTGTTGGGGTGTTACTTGGCATTCTGATGGATCTGGTCTGCAGTTGTATCTCTTTCAGTTCCATGTATTTATTTCATTCTTGATTTTAAACATTCTTAATACACAGTCATGAGATTTACTCTCCCAGTTAGAAGCAAAGATCATCTCACAGGACCAAGGTGGAGTTATTCTGCTGTTTGTGAGAATGCCAGTCAGAAACCTCATACAATGTTTTTTATACGTGTATTTTCTTGACAAAAAGTTATTTCACAATTCTGTAAAATCTCCAAGAGTCAAAGCAAACCTATTTCAAGGCAATGAGGAAAAAAATAAGTGAAATGATCAAAAGAAGGTTGAAATGTCCATAAACTCACATCTCTCCTGGAGTGGGTGCTTTAGCTGGCACACCAAGTGCCACAGAGCTTTTGATGAAAGCCTGAGGTCTGCCTGTGTGACTGCTAACAAATTAAAACGTGCAAAAACATGTTTTCAACCAGGGCAAGTTTTACCTTTAATTGAAACCATCAAAAGAGGGTAACTGTGACCCTGGCCATGCAGATGGTGGCCGGGACCAGGATAATCAGCCTGCTGGATACACTTCCCTGTGCTGTGGGTCCAGTCACTCTTCCCCTAAGGACAGAGACAAAAGCCCTTGCAGAGATGCCAGGGTGGTGGATCATGTCCCAGAGCCCTCTGGGGAAGTCTGGCATCCTCCTGGCTGCAGGAGTTACCCTGGATGGGCCACTAGCTAGCTGACCCAAAACTGGGAATGGGAGGTAAATCTCTTTGAGGACACTTACCAAGAGGGAAGCCATTCCTTTTAAAAAATGCCTTTTAAAGAAAGCCACTTGGTGCCCTTTTCTCTCCCTTCCCTGGAGGAGCTGGGTGGGCTCAGGGAGCCATTGGAGCAGGAACATTTTCCATGGGCAAGTCCTCTGTGGGAGCTGAGCCCTGCTCAGGTGTCCCCAGCCCTCTGCACGGGGCTGTGCAACTTCAGAGGGTTCTCACCTTCCCACTGGGGTTCCAGGAGGGAAGCACTTCAACTCCTGCCCCCTTCAGTGGCAGCTTTTTGGGGAAATACCAATGTGGATAACAGGTTGCCACTGATACATGGGAGCTGGGGTGAGGAGAACTGTGCAGGAATTTTCCAGAAAGACTGGAAAATGTGTGTGCTGCTGATGATTAGCTAGATTTTTAATCAACTTCAGTTTAACCAGATTAACAGTGATTTCTAATCCATTGAGGAAGGAGTGGGGAAAGCACAACAAAAAACCAGGGAAGCAACACCCTTTATCACTTATTGATAAAAAACAAAGCTTTGCTTTGTTGTTGTTCTATTTCTAGAGCCCTATACTGTTGTTATCGGATTTCTAGAGTCCCATACCTCCTCGGTGCATTCTTATGGCTGCAGATCTTCACAGCACAGACTCCTTCTGCTGCATGCTGTTCTTTCTCAGTTCAGGGCTCCTCCAAGGCTCTCCCTGACTGGCCAACCCACCCCCTCTTATCCCAGTCATCTTCATTAGGCACAGATGCAGCCCAGGACATCACAGCTGCAGCCCATCAAGGACAACCAGGACATACCAGGGCAAAGCCTCTATACAGATATTCAAGTATAATGCGTTTCCTCTACTATATTGCTTCTCACCTAAAATTAAGTGCTGTTACAAATGGTGAAAATCAAGTGTGAAATGTTTCAGATTTTGGACAAAGCCTACTGCTGAAGTCAGCACTGTAGGGAAGCACAGCAAGGAGTGCAACAGCAATTTCCCCACACCTGCAGTAGCCCTGGCAGGTAAGGAAGGGGAAAGTTCTGTGCCCTGGATAAGAGGGTTGGGACTCAGAACAAGTGGCTTTTATTCTCCCTCTCTGTTTAATGTGCTCCTTACTCCTGGACCATATCAGCAAACTTCCTTCTTTACTTTTCAATCCATGGGCTGAACTCCATGGAGTGTTGTGATACTTAAAGCAGCTGGACAAAGCAGCTGAAACATGTTGTCTACCTGAAAAGTGCTCAGGTTTTTTCTAAGATAATAAAAGTGACTGGGAAAACTGGGTGCCCAGAGCACTGGGGAATGATGACAAAATTAATGAGGGTCATATGGAAATCCAAATAGGAGCAAACCCCACTTTATTACCATTGGGAGTGCAGATACGAAGTTTCTGAGAGGGTGAGCTGTGCGTGTTTCTAGAGATTCTCAGTAGAAATAAATGCTTTTGTGGTGAAACAAAAAATTCTGTGTGAAAGCAAAAATGCAAAAATAAATTTCCACCTCTGTTGAGTGTGAAAAAGGCTGAAGTGTGCTCCTGTGCAGAAGGCAAGCAGAAACCTAAGCACTGTTTAGGTCAGGCTGTAAATCCACTGAAGCCAGGGGTTATTCACAGGCATTGCAGGGCTCACAGCACATCCTGTTGTAAAACTGAACTTTAGCTTTTACTCATTTCTCAGCAACTGTTCTGGATCTTGGCCATTTCTCAATATCCTCTTAAGTATTTTGTCTTGAAATAGAAATCTGGAGATCATTTCCATGTATCTAAATATTTATCCTGAGACTTTTCAATGATTAATGTGCACTTAATCCCCTACCTATGTGACTGAACATGAAAATGCAAATATCTTAGTGACTTATCTAAAAATCTGCTTCCCTTTTTTCCTTTTTTGGTCCCCTAACTATTTTAGTGTAGCTTTCCAAAGTAAAACTCTGTTATCCGGGCATTCCCTGCCATCCCTTCCAGCTGCAGGAATGCTCGGGCCCTTGGATGGCACTGACCAAGTGCACAAACCCCCAGTGTAAGATTCCTGCTGTGGATGAGTCACTGGGAAGGGATCTCAGCAGTGTTTGCTTTCCCTGCCCTGCACGATAAGGGGTGACGTGTTCTGCAGATCCTAAGGCCTCTAATGCAATTTAAAGCTGTTCATAACAAAGAACAGAGAATGATATCAAATTTCATTCTGGTGCAGTAAAGGGAGAAGGTGCCATCTGTTCTTTATGCTGCTGTTGATGAATATGCAGAGGAGAGGACCCAGACAAGGAGCAGCAAGAGCAGTCCCCAAAGGGATTTCATTGCAGCACAGCATCCAGGTATGGACACATCCCTGGTCTGGACTCCCAGGAAGGGGACTCACTGCCAGGCAGAGCCTGAGCTGGGGCCTGCAATGACCAGACACAGCTTTAAACTGGGAAATGATGGAGAAGGAACTCATTTGTGCAGCCAGAGCTTCCCAGCTGGAACTAAAATGCTACAGACTTGGAGAGTGGCTGGAAAAGACTCAGCCACAGCCAAGGGCTACACACAAGCACTTGGGGCCAGGAAAAAAACTCTTCTGCTCCTTGCAATAAACATCATGTTCCTGATGATTTGCAGTTAACTCAGCTGGGAAAATGCATGGCAGAAGCTTTGGTGTGGGGTGTTATGTCAACAGGAAATATGGGACACATACCTACCTCTTTTTGCATGTGCAGGCAAGGGAAGAATGGTTGGCAGGGGTTTTCCAGCTACAAAAATGCCTTCAGGATTTTAGGAGCAAAGTCTTTTGTAAGACTGTGTTATAATGAAGGTTTGCACTGAGACCTTCTGGGAGAGATTAAAGGAAGGCACAGAATTACTGCATGACAAAGACTGAAAGCTTGTCAGAAAGAAAGGTAAATCATGGGGGGAGGAGGACAGTGCCTTGACAGAAGGGACAAAGTCAAAAATCAAGATGCTGCAGGTAAGAGCTTGACACGAGGGGTCATGTGAAGTTCAAAGTCAGACTCACAAAAATTGGCATGTGAAGAGGCACAGCCTGTGACAGCCAGCATAAACCAAGCCCTGTTTGGTTTATGTTTGGTAAAGGTGGTGCAGCAATCTAATGCATTGCATTGCTGTCCAGAAGAATTGGCAAGAACCTGTGGGCCATGCATAGCCTGGACAGAGAGAAAGGGAAATATGCTCCTACCCCAAACAAATCCTGCAGAGAAACAAAACCAGTGCAGGCTGGCAGGAGTGAACCAGCCATCTAAAACAGGAGAGTATCCGTGGATCCCAAGCTGGACACATGCCAGAGCAGTGCAGACAAACTGTGGTGGGTGAAAAGTTTCAGTTTCCAGTGACTGCAGGCAAAAATGCTCTTTTGAGTGACAGTGCTGTTGTGCCTCTGTTCCCAATCAGCAGGATGCCTTTATGCTGGGCCAGAGCAGGGAAGGAGGGATCAGAGGGATCTCCTCCAGGGGATATGAGTGCTCTGAACCCAAAAAAGAGATAACTCAGGACTTTATGGGGTCTCCAGGCACACAGCGCTGACCAAGAGAAGCTCAGAATGTGAAGCAGAGTCCTTGATTCTGGGTATTTTCTGAAGCACAGGGGATCACCCTTTTCCCTCTGCATATCAAACCTGGAGCTATGACCCCTATTTCCCCTATAACCCTTTTCCCTCTGCATATCAAACCTGGAACTATGACTCCTATTTCCCCTATAACCCTTTTCCCTCTGCATATCAAACCTGGAGCTCTTGCTTCAGGAACAGCCTTGTCTCCCAATATGACTGGGCAGCATCTTGTGCTGTAATTAAATCTCCAAACAAAATGGAAGAGGGTAACCTCTGAGCCATTCTTCACACTGATAAACATTTCCTTTCCCCTCAGCAATCCTGGGGTGTGTTTGTGGCAGCACCCTCTGCCCCTCACACCAGCCCTTCCCTCTCTGTCTTCCAGGCAGCTGAATTGTTCTCACTGGTCAGAAATTAGCAGCTTCCCTTGAACAGAGGCTTTTTTCATCAATACCATGAACAGAGGCTGTTTTTTCATCAATACCAGCTTCCCAGAGATTTTATGGGTTTTTTTTCCCCAGACTGTTTGTTTACTAAAACGCTTACTCTAAAAATGTATGTCTCCTTAATTTATTGGTCCACTAGAGAAAAGTGCATCATGTCTGAAATGCTTTAATAAGGATCCAAGGCGAGGGATGATCAAATAAATGATAATTACAGTGTCAGAGAGGCATTCCCAGATCCCCCACCCTCGTCAGATGTCAGTGCACTGCAATAACCAAGCAGGAGCAGGAAGCTGGTGTTGAAAGCCCACGTGAAGCTCCTGGTAGCCACAACCTGCAGCACCTTCCCTGTCCTGCTGGACACACAGAGGGCTCCTCAGCACCACAGCTCTCCCAGCCCTGCTGCTGACTGACACTGACTGTCAGAGCACCAGGGCACTCAACAGGAAGGGTTTTTCATTGGTTTTTGCTCACGTGGGTTACTGTCACTATAGGACACGAAACAACACGATGTGCACACACTGCTGTTCTCAAGGTAAAAAAGGGGAAGTTTATTTTCTGACTCCAACATTTATAGATTTCCAAAAGTGACAGTGGATTGGAAGGTGACAGTGCCACCTCTCCAATGACACTGGACAAACCAACAGTCCATCAAATTTCTCCTCCTCCATAAAAGAATGCAAAACAATGAGTTATTTACAGAAAGTGTGTGAGAAAGTTTGTTACAAGAATGTAAACATCAGGAGGCTTAGCAAATCTTAAAAAATCAGGGCAACAGGTTACCACCCCGTGTTGGTGGAAGATGAAAAGCTGATGGTCTCTGGACACTGGGGGCCCAGCTGTGCCCTGAGCCAATGCAGAAAGGAGCCAGGTCATGGTTGGTAAGGGGGGTCTGAAGTTGGATATTCAGCCTGCAGGGGCACAGGAGGGTATTAAGGCAAGGGTCCCACAGCCCTGGGCAGGATGTGCTCCTGCATGGGCAATTCTGCAGGCAAAGGGAAGGGTTTCCACTGGTATTTCAGCATACAGGAAAACCCCTGCTTTCCTCTCTGTTCCTCTGTTGCCAAGGCCACAGTCTTCACAGGAATCACGTGTTTCAGAGCTTTGTTAGGACCACAAACCACTTTTACACAAGGCTTTACCCACAGACTTCTCTGTAGCATATTCTACAGCTCCAAATGGCAAACTCTGTATGCTACACACCTCAAAAATTAACTCCAGGTTTGTCCTCATGTCCTGAGAAACACCTTCTGCTCTGAGCTTTGCCCTTGTGCCCCACAGACCACAGGGATTATTCCAGCAGGGATCAGGGGAAAGGCCTTCAGGCTGAGGTGCATTGGAGGCAACTCAAAAAGTCCCTCAGAAAAAATTGCAAAATGTGTGTTGGGAGGTTGAGGAGAAGGTTCCTCTGAGGATTTCCAGTGAAGCTGTTCCCAGAGACTGAGCTGGGACCCAGCTGTACATTGCAGGTGGACAAGAGCATCTTTCCACCATGGCTCACTGCTGCAGCACATCCTCATACAGCCCAGCTCTTCCTGTGCCCATGCAGGGCCAAGGGGCTCCCAGGCACCAGCTGCTTCAACCTCCACCTTGCCCAATTTCAGCCCCCCTGAGCTTTCTGGGTGATAAGGTCTCCAGTGAACTTCCTCCATAAATCATCTCTCTCCCTTTGCCTTGCACTGAGAATCCAGCAGCTACTTAATATTTATAATATGGATGGTATTACACAGTGTATCAAAATATTCATATTATTTTATATCAACTCTAATGCTGCAAGTGGTGTCAGCTCTTTCACCTGGCATTGTGTGCTGCTGGTGAGGAAAAATAGTGGGGATTAACCTACATGGTTAAAACCTTTGTGGCATAGGCCTGATTTACAGGGTGCTTCATGGGGTGCTTTTTCAAAAAGGATTTAGTCCTTCTCTTATTGAATGTTTCTCTTATTGAAAATGTTTGTGGGAATGGCAGGGGCAGAGCCCACAGCACGGGCAGTGACCAGAACCCATCTCAATTAATCACTTCTGACAATGCATGTCTAAGCTATTGTGTTTGTCCAAACACAGGGGAAGGCATGGTCTCTGCCCCCTGCTCCTCGGGCACCCTGAACCATCACGGTGTGATTAGGACACCCAGAATCACAGGATGGGAGCTAAATGCTAAGACTGTCGATGGAATTGCTAATGAGGACCTAAAGATGACACGGTGAATGATAGCAGATCACTAATTGCTTTTTCCCTGTAGTGACTTAGCAATTAGAAATGGGAGAAGAAAATCAGGGTGAAATTTGAGAGCTGTGCTGTTTGGAGTACCTGCTTTTGTTTATTTTTAACCCTGTCTTTTGTGCCCCTAATCCCTTCTGGGATGGTTTTGCTCCTCGCTCTGCGGAGCGCTGCATTACATTTGCAATGCCCTGTCACTCGCATCATGTCTGCAAGCTGTCTTCCTCAGGCATGAGCTTATTTAGACAAGTTGTCAGGCCGAATGGGAAAAATCTTAAATCAATGTATTTCAGCATGCAATCATATATAGGCTAATTTATCTGCTGGCCTGTACAGCCTGCCAGGTTAAAATGAGGTCTCTCAGGCATGGTGCCTCTGAAAGTCTCCTGATTAACAGAGCCATTTTTATTGGGAGGGTGACAACGAGATTGTTTTGTGGTAATTGTTATCATTTGGACCTGTGTATATGCAAATGGGGGAGATTAAAGTAGAGAAAATATAAAGATGATGAATATGCAGCACGTAGCCAAGATGGCAGAGGGACAGAAATATTTTCCACGTTATGTGGCTGGGGTGGTGAGGGGCTGGCTGCTTTTCCAGGCACAGGGACATCCCCAGCCTACAGGGGCAGCCAACAGGACAGGCTGCAGGGGACAGGACTGTGCCCACTCTCAGTCCCACCCCTGGCACTGATCAAGGGGGCTGCCTCTCCTCCCAAAGGGCTTTGGGGATGGAAAATAGATAAATGGACCAAAAAAGATGAAGCAGTAGCACAAGTCACATCAGTGCAAGACTTCTTGAGGTGAACCCACTAGTCCCAAACTCTTTTGGGATAGGTTTAAACATATTTCAACTGCTCTATTGCTGGCTTTCCTGCTCATTACTTCCTATCACTTTTTTTTTCTCTTGCCTGGTTTTAAGTGAAGCTTGGATTTGCGAAAAACATTGTTTCTACAGGCATGGACCTTTCTAACCCTCACTGGCACAAAACCACACAGCAAGACTAGCCCACCAGTAAATCTAATCCTTCACCTGGGAAGAGCTACCTCTACAAATAAAGAGCATTCCAGTCTCTATCCCTCAGCTCTGCTCTGCCCCTGAAATTAAAAGTAAAACCCCTGTGGGGAAGGTCTGGGCCCTCAGTGCCAGACTTTCTTCAGGAAACCAGCAGCAGGTCAGGAGTGTGCAGATGCTCACTGAGCCTGGATCTGCCCACTAAGAGCTGCCTGAGCTCAGCAGCTCACTTTAGATAAATCACTGAGCATGAGATCATACCCTTTTTTTTCCCTCTTTTTTACATTACGTTATTGAGGCTTGTGGCAAGGGGAGCAGGACAGCAAATTCTGTCTCCATTAAAAACATGTCAGGCGGTGTCCATTTGGTAATATATTTTAGTACCCATGTGGGAGAGCACCTCTGGCTGTTCCCTGCAGCTACAGCTGCACAGCCTGAGACACTGCAGCCTCTTTTCTTCTCCATCTGCTGGAAATGAGGAGATCAGTAGAGCCCTCCATTCTCCTTCCTGTGCCACCATCCTTGGCTGTGTATTTTTGCCTTGCAACCCTTAGCCACTTATTCTCTCTGCATCTCTCAGCTGCAAGTGGCTGCTATTTGCCTGTTCCATCTTTTCCAGGCATGCTGCTGGAGCATGGACTGACTCTGCCTTGCCCAAAGTCCCCAGAGAAGGGGACTTTGTGCACAGCAAGGGTCATGCCCAAGCTCACAATGCATCAGTGGATGGGACTGCTCCTCACTTCTGCAGAGGAACACAAGAGATTTTACAAGTTTGCTGACATTTGTGCCTGAGCAGATCAGGCACGCAGGGCTCCAGTGTCAGAGATGCTCTGTCTGCTGTTGGGTACCTGTCAATTCCCCGACTTCTGGGACTCTGGCTGGGCCCTCCCAGGGGGCTCCCCTGTCAGGGGAGACCCTCCTGGAGTGGTCTTGTGTCAGGAAAGAGAGACACACTGGATTTTTTCAGTCTTCAGGTTCTTGTTTATTGTTATCTTATCTGGAGTTTTGCACGCTGTCCACACCAGGCTCAGTGCACTGGAAAGGCACCACAAAAATGGCAACAATCTCTTGTTCCAAGGTCTTTTAAGACTAAACTATCCAATGAAGAACTGACACCTAGATTATTTCCCTTTTTAACCCAATAACTGATCCCAAAGAGCTGCAATGGGGACTTTTCTGCCCAATTACAAAATGCCACCCAAACACATGGAGAAGAAGGAAGAAGAAGCATGAAGAAGAAACCCAGGACAACACCCTGTGCCCTCCATCTTGATTCCATCCACAAGATAGTAAAAATCCCAAAACCTCAATTTCTCACCAAGTGATGCACCTACACTGCTCTCTATAATCTATTTCACACTTTTGTGGATTCCAGTCTATCTTGAAGTCTGGGAAACTTTCTCCATGAATGAGGGTCAAAGTCAGTGCTCCCCTGGGGGTCAGGGCACCCCAGAGCAGACACAGAAATATTCCTGGTGCCCTGGGTTTCCACAGTTTTCCACAAAGCATTGCCCAGGATTCTGGTCCTGTCCTCGAGGCCAGGAGGGCACATGGGAAGGTTGCACTGGTTTTAGCTGGGATAGAGTTCATTTTCTTCACAGTGTCCTGCATGGGGTTATGTTTTGGGTTTGTGCTACAGTGTTGATAACTCCTGTATGTTTTAGTCATTGACTTAGAGAGAGTCAGGGCCTATTCTGCCCCTCAGGAGGCTGGGAGTGCCCAAGGAGTTGGAAGGGGACACAGCTGGCACAGGAATATCCCACACCATAGGGCACCTTGATCAGTTGATACAGAGCTGGGGAAAGAAGGAAGCAGGGACATTCAGAGCAGTGGTGTTTGTCTTCCCAAATCATCATTACACATGATGGAATCCTGCTGTCCTGGAGATGGCTGAGCACCTGCCTGACCATGGGAAGCAGCCAATGAATTCCTTGTTTCTTTGTGAGAGCGCTGCTTTGGCTTTACCTGCTAAATTGTCATTATCTCAACCCATGAATTTTCTCACCCTTACTCTTCTGAGTCTCTTCTCCACCCATCCCACCTGGGGAGAGTGATCAAGAGGCTGTGTGGGCTTAGCAGCCACCTGGGGTTAAACCACAACATGCACATTTTCCTTAAAAGCCTTATTTCCTTAGCTGTCCAAGAAGAGAGCCAGTGCCTACAATAGCAGAGATTTGTCATGACTGGGAAAAACTGAATACATTGAAGACACGTTTCTCTCTGCTCTGCTGTCCTGATTCATTCCTCTTTTCCTGTGTTTCTGAATGCAACCAAAGCCTGGCCTTGAAAACCAAATACACCAAAGTAAAACATCCTGGCTTGGATCAGCAATTGTGTGACCAGCAGGACCAGAGCAGAAACCACCCCTCCACTCAGCACTGGTGAAGCCACACCTCCAGTCCTGGGTTCAGTTTTGGGCCCCTCACTACAAGAAGGACATTGAGGGGCTGGAGTGTGTCCAGAGAAGGGCAATGGAGCTGGGAAGGGTCTGGAACACAGGACCTGTGAGGAGCAGCTGAGGGAGCTGGGGGTGCTTAGCCTGGAGAAAAGGAGGCTGAGGGGTGACCTTACTGCTCTCCCTGACAGGAGGTGTAGCCAGGTGAGGGTAGAGCTCTTCTCCCAAGTAACAAGTGATAGGACAAGAGGAAATGGCCTCAAATTGTGCCAGGGAATGTTTCAACTGGGTATTAGGAAAGATGTCTTCATGGAAAGAAGGCACTATCAGGCACTGGAACACGCTGTCCAGGGGAGTGGCTGAGTCCCCACCCCTGGAGGTATTTAACAGATGTGTAGATGTGGCACTCAGGGGCCACAGTTTTGTGATGAATAATGGCTGGGCTCAGTGATCTTAGAGATATTTTCCAACATAAATGATTCTATATTCTATAATTTTATATTTACCAGTATTTCCTTATGAGCCTCTGTTGTTCCATGACATTTGATTCACCATAACAGAGAGATTGTTTGGCTTGGTGCTCTGTTCAGCCACTGTGAGGGTCATGGACCCAACCAGGGACCTGATGGAGGATATTCCCTTACCCCTCCCATCCCTCACACTCCAGCTGGCAGCACTGAGACTGAACATTTCAAAGCATCTCCACTGAGTGGAAAGGATAATGAAAGTGTTTTGTCATTGAGGGCTGCCTCTGATTCTCTTCCATTCACCATCACATAACCTTTCCTTGCAGGGCTCACCCCAGATCAGCTGGGATGTGCAGTTTCAACACTTCTCCTGCTTTCAACAGTGTTTTCCCCAAGAAGTCATCCTGATAAAGCCACAGGCCTGTTCCAGCAAGCTCTTCTCTTTGAGGAGCATTGGCCAAGCACTGTGCACAAGGAACTTTCACTCATGAGTTACACAGACCTGAGGATGTGTCTAGAGCTGTCCCTTCCCTGTGTCACATCTGTGCCAGGGATGAGGCAGCAGTCAGGCTTAGCTCTGTCCCAGCAAGGAGCTTACTGCTGCTCACAGTCCAGACAGGCTTGATTTTTTTAAAGCTGAAGTCAAATTGCCAGAACAAAATCCTACTATTTCAACAGGAAAATCTGTCCAGCTGGAGCTGGGTTGCAGAAGAGGACAGATATCTCATTTTGTGTAAGACACCAGCAAGTAATCTGATGCTTTTCCATGACTAACACAATAGGTCATATTTGAATGGTCGATGGAGAGATGAGAGGGTTCATATTCTATTACCAAATCCCTGAGCCATCTGGTTCCTAATGGCTTCTTTCAAAACAAAGGGAATACAATTTCCAAATTGTGCAATGCAAACTGACATCCTCTCTTAGACCGAAGATGCCCGTTGCTTCACATCAGCAAACAAGATCAATGCCTCCATCAATTACAGTTTCAGGTATTTCTGGCCATGCACCTAATGGCAAATGTATCTTCCTCACTGCTCAAGCTGGTTTAGTCCATCACTGGGAGCCACAGGATGGAGAGTGGAGGGCAGTGGCTGTTGCTACAGTGAGTGTTTGTTTCCATTGGGGCGGGGGAGGTTTGATGGCACAAAGATGGGGAAAAGCCCAGCAGGAGAGTGGGGTTGGCAGGGCACTGTGGGCTGTGCCACCCATCCCAGCTGTGGTGACAGTGCTGGGGTGAGTAACACTCTGGGGGATGTGTCTTTGTCCTGATCCCTGTGCCCTGGGGTGGCAGCTGCTAGCTGGGCTCTGCCACCAGAGCCGGGTTTTTCCTCGTGACCCACGTGAGCTGGAGCTGTAGGAGAGGAACAAGAGCCTTTCCCGTGTCACATCCTTTTTCTGTGACTGTGCTTTGACATGTGTGCTTTGCTCATGGCCTGGCCTCTGCCACAGCTTGGCACATTTTGGGGAGCACTCCTCAGAAATGCTCCTGTGCTCACAGAGGCTCACCTGCTCAAGGAGACATGCCCCATGCCAGCCTAAATCCTGAGCTGGGGAAAATGCAAAGAGCAGACAGAAAATCCTGAAGAAATGAAGTGTTTTTAAGTGGGAGCTGCCACCTTTGCTTCCTGAGGCCAAGCCACCACCACAGCCATGAGATGCCATCACAGCCTGGGTAGATCAGCCAGGCTGGTGCCTTTTAAATTACAGGTCTGACACAGCATCCATGGCAGTGACAGCCACAGGGGCTCTCAGCAGCCAAGACAAAGGTCTGTGGTCATCATAGCCCATGCCACACTCACCAAACTGGTAACATTGCCTGAGCTGGTTCGCTTAAGTGATAGCTCAGTAATGTTTATTATTTGTTTTCACAGTGCAAATCTGCCCCAGGGAAACCCAGGCCAGGAATTTTTCTATCCACACTTTCACCGTTGAGAAGCATCCAATGACATGGGTGTGCTTGCTGTCAACAAAGGCCCTGAGCCCCCTCCCCACACTGCAGCCTCTGCTCCAGGAGCTCCTGGGCCACAGCAAGATGTGTACAGAGCTGCTGATGTGTTCTGCCTATGTGTCCTTGTCATTTGAATTAAACCCATTCACAAATGAAAGGCCACAAAATGCATGCATTTATTATTCTGTATTTATCGCTTGTATAGTTCAGCCAAGAACATCACAGCACTGTTTGTGTGATGCTATCAGGGATTACATATCCAATAAGTACAGTGTATTACCAGCATACTCCAGCCCCATTATGTATAATTATGGATGTTTATGGACAGCCCATCACAGGCCAGCATGGCTCTTGGTTACATCTGTGACACGCCGCTTGTTGCGTCACGCTCACAAATCTTCTGCTGCCTCTAATTAAGGACATTTATGGATGTGTGCTGTGCTCAGTGCTCACCATCCTGCTTGCACCATCAATCAGAGCCATCCTGTTGATAGGGAAGCTGATGTTTATTTGCTTCATGTCTTCTGATTCTTTAAACATCTGTCTTTTAAGTGGTGGGTGCCTTACAGTGGATTCATCCTGTAGTTAGGCCTGACTTACACAACTCAATAATTTGGTGAAACCCTGGTTTCTCTACAGGCTGCTGGCAGTTCCATAGGGCCAGGGTTTCACCACCTGTGACTGGGTTACACATCAGCTCATTTAGGAAGAGCACTGACTTTGGTGGGGTTTGAAGTTGCTGCTGACCTGCACTCAGATCTCAAGTCAAAGGCTGGATGAGAGGCTGCAACACCACCCAAAATCTGGGCTGCCAGCTGCAGCTCCTCTCCATTTCTTGCTCAAGGGCAAAAATTCTTGGATCTGCAAGGAGCATTGGTCTGCTCTGCTCCTTTGGTGCTTTTCCTAATGTCTATTGAATTGCTCCTCCCTTTGTGCTGTATAATTTAGGCCCGGTTGAGTACAGAGTATTTTATTTATTTATGTATTCAAATTTTTAAAATGTATCTCTAGGCATCTTAGCAGTACACTGGGCGCCTTCCACATAAATTAAAAATAACAGCATAAACTTAGACAAAGGACCTTCTATAAATAATTCCTCCTCAGCTCATACCCTTAGCAATAGCCTTAGCTTGGAACAGGGAAATAGATGGGCTTTACAGCCTGTTGGGAAGGTTAATAAATCTGGGCACTGATGGACCAAAGGGGAAAATGAGTTTCAAAATTGAAGCCCACTCTCTCCATCCCCTTTGTGGAGACTCCTTGCCTTGAACTCTTCACCTCTCCTGGTCCTTAATGGATCCATCGGATCCTGCTGGACAACTTAGAGTTAGAAAAGAACTGTCAAGGACATCTCACACTGCTGCCATGATGCAAATTAGCTGACCACATTCTGATCACACAGAAAAGTTATTTTTAAATAACTTTTGTCCATGGCTGCAAAAATTATTTAATTTAGCACCATATTTATGTATCCAGTCTAAGCCATACTGGACATAGGTGAATAACCAGAAGATGTCCATTCACCCTTTTCTAAAGATCAGGCACCTTTTATAGATGTCAGATTGAACACCAAAATCACTGGTTAGATCTGAAAAGGTAAATCTGTGTGTGTAAGTATACAGGAGAAAACATCCTCTTTAGAAGTAATTTGCTGAAAACAGTTTTCACATTTTGTTTCTGCCTATGGCAATTTATGAAACACAAATGAGATATTGTACCAGTAGTGATGCTGAAATAAATCACCCTAAGAACAGAACTGAAAATTTTATTTCATTACTAAAGTAAATATAAAAGTGCTTTAGCACAGTTTCAAATTAGATTGGGGTTTGGTCAAGCTTGTTATAAATCCAATGATTGTAAAGCAAACGGCTGGAGATGGCTCTCAGTAGAGCAGCATTGCAAACACAGCTAATGGGATGCTGTGAGGTGCAGAGCAATAAACAGGGAGAAGCCAAGGTGTGGATTCTGTGCCTGCACTGCCAGAACCAAAGGCAGTGATGCAGCACGCTGTCGGAATTCAAGGCAACCCCGACGATGGGGAGAAACAACGAGGACTCCATGGATATCAGAAGGCTAATTAATTACTTTATTATACTATATTATTCTATATTATATTGCACTGTATTACATTACATCTAAACTGAATCTGCACAAGCACCCAACTCAACTCAACTGCCCAGAATCTCTGAATATGAGCTGACAGTCCCGACACACACACATGCTTGGCCCTGACAGGCCAAGGAAACAAAACACCATCACTTTGGGTAAACAATCTCCATATTGCATTCTACTTTGGCACAGCACAGGCACAGCAAATGAGATAAGAATTGTTTTGATCATTCTTTTCTCTGCTTCTCTCACTGCTTCTCTCAGGTTCAGAGAATGTGAATCCCACAGCATGCTGTGGCCAGGTCTGCTGTGCAATTCCTAAAAGGATGCTGAGAGGATAAACAGGGGGACAGAATATACCCCCAAAGCTGTCTCATAGCCTGGACAAAATGCCTTCCTCTGAGAATGTGGAGGAGAGAGGCAGCTGAGCTCAGCCCAGGGTCCTACAGCCCAGCTGTAAATGGGGCTGAAGACCATCCAGAAGGGCACAGCACAGGAAACACCTGCAGGAGGTGGAGCCCTCTCTAATGGTAAAGGCACAAGGTGGTGGGTCTACCTCCTTGAGAGCAGGGGTGACCCTCAGCTTGGGGTACCCCACTGGCAGTCCCATCTCCTGTAGGAGGCTGAATTGCTGCTAGGATAGTCCAGGGTAAGGAAGCAAAAAGGGCCTTTGCATAATATCCACAGATGTTTTATTCAGCCACGTGGTGAGATGGTCAGGTCCCAGCCCCCACACACAGAGGGTCTCAGTTTCTGTCTGCCAAGGGCCTGGGGGCTGACCCTGGTCTAGGGGCAGTACAAAGAGTATAGGGAGGAGTGGCTCAGGGACATGGGAACAGACATAGGAACAGGGGAAGGAACCAATGGGGTCTAACAGCTTTTTGAGGGAAGCTTCTTGTGTGTCCCAAAACCAGGGAATGGCCCCCCAGGGTATCCACAATCCCCAGGGATCACTGGTCATACAGAGGCAAGGAGCTGCTCTGGTACCACAGGTCCTTCCTAAGGACCAAAAGTGTGTGATAACATCATACACTGCTGGGAGCAGATGTTCACACCAGAAACACCTTGCAAAATGGGGCAGGGAAGTCACAACTGGCTGTGGGTGGAAGCTGAGTAAACTTCATCTGGGTGAACTTTGGGAGGGGCTTGACAAACCACTATTGGTCCAGCTTACATGCCTGACATCCTCTTCTTGGTCTCAGCTTGCAGAGCAGCCATCAAGGAGTGACGAGGAGCCATCTCACCACTGCAGCCCCTCAGAGGGCTGGGTGTCCTGCAGCCTTTCTCCCATGGGAGACAACCCCACGCTGGCAGTCAGTGGTCAGCTTTGTCTCACCTCTGATATCCCACCAGGGCCAGGTGCTGGCTCACTGTCCAGCAAGCTGGTGGCACCTGAACCCACAGCAGCCACCCTTGAAGGTACAACCCATCCTTTACCTCCATGGGGCTTTGGTGGGCTCCTGGTGCAAAAGCCCACAGAGTAACCTTAGCTCATCCCTAAAACCTGACAGCTCAAACACCAGCCTGCCTGCCAAGAAGGCAGGGCTTGATCACATCAGAGACTTACAAACCTCCATCTAGCAACATGCCTTCCCTCCTCAGTATCTCCAGCCTGGTAAAAATGGAGCTGCCTTGCTGTTATCAACCTGCTTGGGGGTTGATTCAGAGATATGGAAGTTATTGGAAAGATGCTCGTTAATATGAAAACCTCTGCATCATAATGACCAATAAACAAAGTCTGTTTTGCTGAAGAGGGAAAATTGAAAATATACTTTCAGGTCATTTCCTGGCAGGGCAGATTCTGCAATCTGTGCAGCATCCAGGAACTGATGTGTTTTCTATATTCTGTGCTATGCCCCCAGCACCTGCACCAAAGTAACTGAGCATTATGCACGTTCATCAGCTGAACAATAACCCCTGGGGAATCAGTAATTCATTACAAAATGGTTTCTCCTGGAAGAGAAAGAAGGTTTTGTCTAGTTTTTAGGAGTACCCCAGGAAACCTCCATTTATTTATGCCTGCTTTTGTTTCACAATAGTTTCTTTGTTCCCCTCTGCTGTTGCTTTTTCTAGTGGCAGTTAACAGCAAGGGCCGTGGGGAAAAGAAAGGAGAGGCAGAATCTCTGTCAAGAAGGAAAAATCAATCTGTGCCTAACAAAATAGAATTGAAGCAACATGTTTAAGCAAACCAGAGGCACAGACACTTGAGGTTTTTCTCCATGTGTGTTTAAATTTTCTAGTTATTGGAATCTGTCATTTCCCATAGCACCTCTGATTTCTCCAGGTTGTCCCTAGCTTGTTACCATATTCTGGTCAGAGGAAGTTCATCCTAAAGACCCAGCTGATGTTTTGCTGGACAATTGTGGTCTAGAAGATATTCTTAAGTGGGTACAAGTAGATTTGTATCTGTTAAGGTTTTACTGAACATGCAGAGCCATCACCAATAGTCATTATGCACCCATACAAGTCCACAGGCTGCTTTCAGCCCATCACTGGCTCTTAAACCAATGACCTGTCCTGGGAGTCATCCCATGCAACAGACACAAGACCTGGTACCCCATCACCTCCTGTGACTGAGAAGCCCCAGCTCCAGGAGCCCAGATAAAGAGAATGTTTCCATGTTAGGAGGCATTTTTCTTTTTATTTAGCAAGAAATACATGGAGAGGAGGGGAGAAGTATCCTAAGGACAGAGAAGAAGACACATCTGCCCATTGATAAAATAGAAGAGAGGTGCTAGATATACAAAAAAATATGTGCACTTCCTCTTCAAAGCTTCCTTCTGGAAGTTCTTGAAGTAACTTCACTAATTAAAGCAATTTGTGTATATGGAAGAGGTAGGAATGAGAGCAGACACACAGAGGGCCTCGGGAACATGCCTGAGTCTGCAAATTTGCCTTTTACTTAATAATTCAAGGCACAATAGGCATAAATAAAATGGGATGCAGAAAATCAATGCTGGTAAATAGTAAAAGATGCTTTGGGGGAGATTGGAGAGGAAAGGTGTAATTGCTGCTGAGGAATGTTCAGCAGTAACTGAGATAAGGGGCATTAGGACAATGCTATATGGGGCTGGTGATTCCAATCAGAGGCCCACCCTAACTCTTGGGACACATTAAAGGATGTCTTAAACAATCTCCTGGCTGGCTGGGCTGAGACAAACCCAGCCCTGGGGATCTCCAGAGGAAAGAGCAGATTCAGGACTTTGCCCTTTCCTGGGTTTCTCTGCTGCCACAGCCCCTTGGGCAGCCCTTGCAGTTTAACCCTTTCCTGTGGGGGCTCAGCTCCACCTGACCCCTTCTAATCCTGCCCAGCCCCTCCAGCCTCAGCCCAGGCACCCCCAGCTCATTGCTGGGCTCTGGGAGCTGAGTTTGGGCTCAGCCAGCTGCTCCTGGTGCTTGCTGAGGCTGTCTGGAGCTCCCACCTGGAGAGAGGCAGAGCCTGTGGTTCCACTGAATCCTAAAGCAAGGTGGAAGCAGCTCCCAACAGGGAGAGATGGAGAAATCTGCTTCTAGTGCAACTGCAGAGGAAAAAACAAGGAGCATGGGTGAGTTTGAGCTACACATGGTGGAGGAGAGAAAGGGCACAAAGTGGGCTGGAGAGGATGAGAAGCAGTGGCACACAAATCACAGCCTGCCCACAGGTTTTGTATGCCACAGAGGAATAAATAAAGGGAGTTAAAGCAGGGCACTCACTGTGAATGAGGATGGAAGAACAGAAAATAATCAAGGACAAGGGAGAGGAATATGTGAAGTGTAAAACATCACCCCAGAGAAGGAAGGGAGGTGTTGCAGGGCAGAGGGGAGAGAGTGAAAGAAGTAACACGCACGTGTGCACACACACAGACAAATACACAAAAGAAAAAGAAATCATGAAAGAAATATTGTGCAAGAGATCAAGGTAAATATGAAACTCTTCAGGCATGCAAGAGAAAAGGTCTCAAGAGGAGACAGCAAATTTACTTGCACGACATGGTAAGGATAATTTATTGATGTGAGCTGGCCACTGGTAAATGGAAAAAAATATAATTAACTGGTTTCCTTAATATTCCCAAAGGAGAGAGGCCAAGGCATATCCCACATTAATTTGCATTGCAAGAGGACAAAAAACACTGTGAGAAAACAAGGAGAGCACAGCCTGACTATCAGAGCACTGGAGAAGTGACAGATCTCTGTGGGGAGCTCAGTGGGGTGCAGGAGGCAGGGGACAGGAGGCAGGGGCAGGGTGACAGGGCCCAAAGGAAGGATGATGGGAGGTGCTGGCACAGGGATGGGAGGGTGGGGCAGCCTCTGCTGTGGGCATCATGAGGCTGGGACTGTGAGAGCTCCTGTGCCTCCCTCATCCACGCTGCTCCATCCCCCTTGCAGACCAGTCTGCTCAATGGCTTCTTGGAAATTATAGGGATGCCCACTTGTGGGGGTGCAGCAAGGATTAGGGAAGCTTCCAAAGCGCAGGAATGCAAAATGAACAACTTTATGGTAAGGCAGAGGGGGCAGAGTGATACTAGAGAAGTTACAACTGGACAGCAATCCGTGAAGTTTGGCAGCTTTTCCAACTAGAGCTCCACCTCCCAATGAGCTGCTGCTCCTGCAGGAGGGCCTGGATCTCCAGGCTCTGATGAAACTTGACATCAGAGAACTCTCTGGTTTGACACTGTGATACAAACCTGCAGCATCCCTAGGGTGGGGTCCTGCTCTAAGCACCATCCATGTTCAGGCTGTCACCCCAGCTGTGCCTTGAGGCCTGGAGGAGCAGGGGGGACACACACTGTGCCAGCAGGGAGAGAGGCTGTAGGGACACCTGGCACCTCTGCCAGCCAGCAGGAACACCTGGCCCAGGGAAGGAATGGTGAGAGTGCTGCTGGAAGGCTGCTGGGGATGAGGGGAGGCAGATGAAAGTGCCATATGGCTGGGTGGCTCAGCTCAGTGTAGAATGGCCATCACCCTGTTACACACAAGTTTAAGAATTCACAGGATCCAGTGTTGTGCAGTTTTTGTGACCAATGTGATGAGCTGGTTTATCAGGCTCACTCAACTTTCCCCTCAAACCTGCACTATCAGCCTGTCAGTGTCAGGCTGCTTTTTTTAGCCTCCCCTTTCATATCTGTGTCAGTTCCAAGGGCAGATCCTGCACCCAGTGAAAAGGATTGTGTTCAAGAAACTGATAAATAACCTGTGCCAAGTGGAGGCAGCAGCATCCCTCATTTGGTTTTGGAGGACAACTCCCAGCTGCATCTCTGTTGTTGGAGCCCTAAATGATAAAAGAAAAGTATTCCTCATCTCTGCTCCGAATCTGGAGGCTGAGTCCTCAGGAATCCCTCAGGAATCCCTCAGGAATCCCTCAGGAATCAAGCTCTGTGTCCTGCTGGTTTTCCCTTCTGTCTGGGTCCCTGTTGGTGTCAGCACCAGCCACACAGTGCTCTGGTGGTACTGGCAGCAGCAGCATTTCTATTACAAAAAGAGTAAATTAAATTCCTGGGGTGTAAAACAGCTGCATTGGAATAAAGGACTGCAGCACTTCTTGATGCTTGTTCTCCAGGTCAGCTCCTAAGGTTTCTCTCTTGTTTCATCCAGCTAAATATTTGTGTCCAGCTGCTTGTGGAAGCTTTGGTGGTAAGAAGCAATCTGCTGCTCCCCCCTGCCAGGATTCCTGCTTCTGGGCAAGCCCTGCTCTTAAATGTGCATTTTCTCCCCAGGGGCCTATTTCCCCTGCAGTCTCCTGTATTTCATAAACTTTGCCCAGACACCAGTTTTCACTGCATGCCCTAAAGATTAGTGGTGTCAGGTCCACTTTGGAAATGCTTGGTGAGCTCTCTGCTTTGCAGACAGGAAACTTAGCTCTCCTTGGGGTTGGGAGCCTAAAGACCAACCTGGACTTCAGGGGACTGACACCAATTCCATCTTTCCCCACCAATGGATTGTTCCCTCCAGAACAGCAAAGCAGATTTTGAAATGTGCCTCATAACCCTTCCTACCCTGATGTTTGTCTCAGAAACACCTGAAGGGGTGGCCTGGATCTCCAGGGGCAGGGGAGGAAGGTGAACCTGAGGAGTTCAACCCCTGCTCTGGGGAGCAGAGCCACGGGAGGGGTACAAAGGGAGGGGTTTGAAACTCCCAGCTGTCCTGGAGAATGTAGGAAACCTTGAAAACATTCCTTTTTACTCCTTGTTATGTGATGTCCACTCTGATGCTGGTCTCCCAAGTCACTCAGCAGCATTCTCCTTGTTCCTTCCTTCCCACAGGAGCCAGTGGATCTGCTGAAACCATAGTGCTCTGATCAGGATAAACGATTGCAGGGATTTCACCTCCATTCTTGTGTTTGTGGGAAAGCTTTCCTGGGTGCAGTCTGAGTCTAACACAGGGCAGCTACACTAACATGCTGGTTTTTCCTTTTGTAGTTGAACTTGGGAAAGCAATGAGCAGCATCTGGAGAAGGCACCCATACCACAATAGTGGTGTCATCTCTGTTCCTATGCTGGGGCAGCTGGCAAAACTTTCCTGTGCAGGTAATGTTTAGGGTAGTCAGTCATTCAGGATGGGGCCTGAGCTCATTGGGGATAATCAGACAGTTCCTACCAGCCTCATAGGTCTCAGGAGAGGAAAAATAAACCATAAAGTAAAGAGATCCCAATTTTAAATACACCAGAAAAGTAAATGCCTGCATCTTTTCCCTACAGGATGCTGTCATTTTTCATTTTATTTGAAGATTTCTATTACATTTTTTATTTTTACTTTAAAAACACCTCATTGGGGAAAAACATATTTTATGCCATATTTTCAGTTTTTGCTGTCCTCTTCCACAGGGCACAGGGAGGAAAACCATTGTGGCCTGTCAGTTGTCCCCACTGAAATCAATCTGACCAGGAGGATGAGGAGGTGCTGGGATTTCCTGCAGGAGCTGTCTCACACCTGGGACCATGTGTGGCTTGCTCATGGCTCTGGCTCACACAGGCAGCAGCATTTACCAGCCCTGCTTTGCAGTAACTGATAAAAACAAGAGCAGGCTCCTGGTACTAAAGTGATTTCAGCATTTATTATAAGAAAAAGAAAGGCCCAAAGCAAGGGGGCCCTCGGGCTGAGCGTTCCCACCGAGGATGCTGCAGCGCCGGCGCTGGGGCTCCTTGAGCAGCGATGTCCCTGATGTCCCAGATAGAGCAGCACAGTTTCAGTGGGTCAGAAACCCCTTTTTATCCTGTTTTTTGTCCCTCTGGATTGGTTTCTTTTTGGATCCTTCATTTGAATGAAGGTTTAAGGCGCTTGATTGGCCCATGACAGTTCTGTCCAGGCTGGCTCATGGTGCACTTTGCTTAGGTGTGCTATGGTACGTTGAGTACCACATTGCTTATAACTGCCCTTTCAACCCCTTTTACAATATAATAACTGTGAAAAATGCCAATCACTTGATTTTTTTTTTAATTTTAAAAGTTTAATGATAATAAAATGGTTATAAAAATAGCAATGTAGAAAATATAGCAAAATAGAAAATATAGCAAAATAGAGTAATAATAATTTGGACAATTTGGATTAGGACACTATGAGACAATAGAAACAAAGAGTTTAATAGGACAGTCCGGGTACCTTTTCTGGGCAAAATAACCCTGAAAAAGGACCCACGTTAACAGAAGATTAACCCTTAAAAGCAATAGCCTGTTGCATATTCATACACCTCACACATGATGCATAAATTCCATTCAAACACAGGATTCTGTCTGGTCAGTGTCAGCTTCTTCCTCTGAATCCTAACGGCATCTTCATGGCTGAGTAAGGCAGGAAGAAGTTCATTTCTTCTGATAAGAGAGCAATAAATTCTTTTTCTCTGAAAGATTTAGGTGTCCTGTGGCTGCTCAGTGCGAATCCTCTCTTTAAAAAAAATATTACATAGCATAGTTTCTATTTTAACATTTTGTTATAACCTAAAACTATATTTAACACACTACTTAAGAGAATTAATACAGCATAACTTTCTAACATAACACATCTAATATTCATTTTAATATTTGAAAAAAGCCAATCATAAAATATGCATTTTTCACAATAACCAAACCAACGGTATATGCTTAACAATATATCAACTATTTTACAACAGTTTCTAACCTATTTTTAACAGTAACAGGGCTCAGCTGAAGGTGTGGATCTGCTGGGTGTCTGAGGCTCATTTTCCTTCCATGCTGCCCCCAGAGATCCTGAGGCTCTCCCAGTTTTCCCATGGCAGCATTGCTGTGCCTACTCTGCCCTTGCCACAAGGATGCTGCAGAGCCCTTGGCTGCCCAGAGCCAGGACATCCCTGTGAGAAACAACTGCCCACTTTGAAAATTGAAAAAGGTTTATTGAACCTTGACAAAAATACAACAAAAGGACTATATAAGGAAAAATTTGCAGCACTGGGAACTGCCCCTCGTGCATACCACATGGCCAGTTCATCTTCAGGATGGATGCTCAATCTTTTATACCCCTGGGGGTTGCATCAGCCAGCTCTGGCCCCTCCTAAGTCTGTCACTCAGCTCTTCTGTGCCATTTATCAGTGGAAACTGCTTTCTTGTCACTGGATTGGAGCTCAGGTGTTGCCATGCCCACACCCTAAGCACCCCCAAGCTTTTCCATTCCACCTGCCCCAGGGAAGGGGTGTTTGTGCACACCTTCTTTTTACCTGTCCATGGCTGTCTGATGGCAACAATACAGGGGGGGAAAGGGAACTATGGGGAGAACAGAGGACATCTAAACTAAAATAACATAACTGTACATCACTAAAGCTTTTCTTAATATTCACACAATAGTCATCCCTTAATTGTGAGAGCCAATCATCTCATTATCCGCCTATAAAATCCCTGCCCTGCTGCTCTCCTGGATCTGGAGCATCTTGATGAAATTGGATGGGAGCCTCCTGGGCACTCTGTGTTGAGCTCTCTCTGCCTTCCCCAGGAGCTCTGCAGGAGCCGCACGTCCCAGCAGTTTTTAAAGAGCCGAGGATATCCCAGGAGGGCAGATTCAGCAGAGGACCTGCCAAAAACCCTCTGCTCTCCCCAAGCAGCTGCTGGGAATCGAGGCGGGTACCCTGGGGCATTTCGAGTGGCACTAATCACCGATATTTAAACACCGGAATCCCACCTGGGAAGGCGGCAAAGCCCTTTCCCGGCAGATCCCCTCCCCGGAGTGACAGGGTGGGGCAGGACAGATAAAGCAAGACAGATAAAGCATGCCGGGACTTCTCTGTTAGGCATTATTCCCTGAAGGCAGCAGGCACAGGAAATTCCCCTGGAGTACAGGAGACGGAGAGCCCTTCAACAGGTCTAATTTTAACCATCCTGCAGAGCTGCATCATTTCCTGGGAATACTACGGGTTTGTTTGGGGGTGTTGCCATTCTCAAATGAGCTCTTAAAAATAAATAAATAAATAAATAAAATAACCTTCTAAATCTTTGCTTCTTATTTGGCTAGTGTTGAGTGTAATTTGTAAGTTTAGTTCAATTTTAATTCTGCGTGGAGTTATGAAGGCTGCCTGGGGTTTTGTGGGACAGGTATGGTAGAAAAAGGGTCTGTCATGTCCAATAATATGGCACAGAGGCTATATGTGTGGGGAATGCACCCATTCAGAACGAAAGCTGACTTCTCTTGGTGTTGCCTTCCAGCCTCTGGATGCCTTGAGCATATTACAATAGGGTTTTTTTTGTTCTGGTATCCTTGCTTTGTGATGAAAAATTTGATGTGACTGAGTCCCAGAGCATCTTAACCCCAGGGAACTGGTGGGTTTCTTTTCCCACAATTACCCAGAGAAGTGAGGGCTGTGGTAGCTCCCCATGGGACTGCTCTCCCCTGCCTGAACACTGGGTTGCTGTTAAAGCTGTTGGAGCTGACTCCTGCATGGTGGGGTAGCCTAACCCTGAGTGTTTGGGTTTTGTGCCTGAAATGCTCTGTTGCACATCCTTTCCCAGCTCCACAAAGGACAAGAACAACTTTTATTTCACCCTTGAGCAAAAGAGAGAAGGCACCAGTGACTTGTGTTTTATTAAAGCCAGGCCAACTGCTTAAGGCTTTCTTGTGACAGGAATTATCAATCTTAAATATATATATAGAGAGAGAGGAGCAGGCTGGTTTTGGAAAAACCTGAAGGATGAGCTGGGCATTGCACTGTTATATATAATGTATACATTAATGTATACATACAATGTATAAACACCCATTTTTGGTGCTCCTGTGTCTGAGGCAGGGCAAAACTTCCTGGCCTAAATGCTGCCCCTTCCTCAGGGACACTTTGCCAGAAAAAAGGCAGCAGTTATGACCCTAAATACATCATTATGCTGATTAGAAAGAGGGGGTCAGGAGTTGTCAGTGTTTCATCAGTTCCCTGCTTATTCCTGTGTTCCCCTCAGGTGGGCTGGCAGCCCTCTGGAACTTGCATCTCTGTCCTAGGGTGATGTTGTGATGCTTGTATCCCCATTCATGTGTTCTGTTTTTGCTGGATATCATGTTCTGTGCCTTCAAGACTGGCTCTGAAGAGTGAGTTTTGTTTTGGCTTCTTCTCAGCCGCTCCCCCACGGCTGGTGGGACACACAGGGCAGTACATGGTTCTGCTTTTGTTTTGCTTTGCTCTTGCTCTTGCTTCTGCTCATTAATTAGTTTAGCTAAACACTCCAAATTTCTTCCTGGACTGTTTCTCCTTTCCTTTTTTTGGACCTACTCGTGCCTGTTCCAGACTGGGGCCTGGCAAACACCGAGAGTTTGCCCCTTGTGGCCTAGCGGGGCCTACTCTGGGCAGCAGCTGCCCCAGCACCGGAGGGACTGATAACAGAGGGACCACTCCCAGAGAGACTTTCTGAATTTGTCATCTTTTTCAGAGTGCTGCAAGAGTGGTGTCATCTGGTATTGTTCATTTTGTGTGCTGGGGGTGCTGTGCCTGTTAAATAAACAGGTTCTTTCCACTTCTCTCCGAGGAATCCTTCCTGAACCGGTTGGGAGGAGGAGCTGTGTGGGTTTGCTTTCTGGAGGGGCCCCCTTTGGAGATTCTCTCCCAAATCTGCCCTAAACCAGGACAACCTCCCTGAGGCACTTCCTGAGCCTCAGACCCCTGGGTTTGAGAGCTCCCTGAGCACCCCTGGGTTTTCAGCTGTGCTGCCAGAGCACTCCTCTGTGTGCTGTGGGATGCCCTGGTACCCCAGCATGGACTGGCTTCCCCTCAGCTACACAGAGAGGCAGTGGCTCAGTGAGGCTCTCTCAGCTCTGAGCCCCAAAATCAAAGTGTCACAGCAGCACAGGGCTCTCTGAGCCCCAGATCAGAGTATCACAGCAGCACAGGGCTCCCAGAGCCCCAGATCAGAGTGTCACAGCAGCACAGGGCTCTCTGAGCCCCAGATCAGTGTCACACAGCAGCACAGGGCTCTCTGAGCCCCAGATCAGTGTCACAGCAGCACAGGGCTCCCAGAGCCCCATACCAGTGTCACAGCAGCACAGGGCTCCCAGAGCCTGGCAGGGCTGTGTCCTGCACAGCCCAGGCTCGCTCTGCCAGTTCAGCCTCGCTGTTTGGAGCTGTTTGAAGGCTGTGGGCTGCCAGGCATCCTGAGAGTTCAGGTATTGTCCGTCCTCCCAGAGCCCTCACAAAGGCAGCACAAAAGCAGAAAGGAGTGTTTTGCTCTTTGGCTGCTTCATCAGAAATCCCCACAGCTGCTGCCAGGCAAGTTCCTGGTGGAGGGGAAGGCAGCACCTCACTTTTCTGCCATGCACGGAGTCTGTGCTTTTGTTCAAGCTGCTCAGCAGGATCAGAGGAAGAAATTATTCTTAATGTTTCCCCCATGAGAATGTAGAGTCTAATTCTTCTCTCCCTAAATCAAAAGCAGGATGAGAAGGCAAGAATCCAGTTTTGTCTCATCTCAGATCTCTGTCTCAGGATATAGGGCTGTAAGATCACTGTGCCCTAATAGCTTCCAGCTAAGAGAACAATGTCCAGAGCAAACACCAAAATTGGTTAAAAAGAATCACTTAGAGAATAAAAGGAGGCTGGAGATGACTTCCCATCCCAAATGAAATTAATGTAATTGCTTCAGCCTTTTCCTCTCAGGACCAAGGTACTATGAGGCAGTTTGTTTTCCTTTTCCTAATACACACCATGTGTTTTTTGGACTCGTGCTCCAGTCACCACATGACCTGACAGCTGCTTTCCCCTCTGATGCTCAGGCAGCTGTGAGCAGCTGCTTCCTCTGCCACACCCACACCGAGTGCCTCCACAACCAGGGGAGCAGGAAGGGCCTCTGGCACTTCTGTCTGCTCCTTTTGGTGGCTGCACATCTCTTCTCCTGCCCTGAGAGGCAAGACCAGAGAGGGCAGGATGCCCCACTGGGCACCCCCCACTTTGCCAGGGCAGCATCTTTTTCTGCAGGACAGATTTCAGCATTGCATACCAGATTTCAGGTGGAATTTTGCAGCAATGCTTCCTTTCTGACAGTTGGGCTTTGTGTCCCCACCTTCTGTTAGTGCCACTGCTAATTGTCCAGAGAGCCTCAAGAGAAACTGCTGATAATTGTCCCAGAATTTCACAACTGCAGCAAGAACAGACTGTGTCTAACCACAGATTGAGTGTGCTGCCAGGCCATTAGCTTTTGTTCATTTTGCTGTTTAGGAGGCACCTTAATTTTTTTTTCTTTTCTGTATTACAAAGTGAGAAATACTTAGCATTTATTTAATTAGCTTGGCTACAATACAGACGTTCCATGATTACAAACCAAAGTCAGTAAAACCCTAATGTGAATGGTACTTTTTTGTCCCATTGGAAATTAAAAATCAGTTGCACTATGATTAAATTGATTCCGGGTGGTTTCTTTTGAGCAATTATGTTCAAAAACAGTCTGCCAGTCCAATTTGCTATCAAATCTCACTTTATCACTAGCATTCCACATGCAGGTGCACAGACAATATAAACCCAAAGTCCTACAGAATTATCACCCTTTTGTAGGAATGAAATGCTGATTGTTTATTATCTGATTTAATTTCTGCTGGTTAAATCTGAGCAGTCTGATTTAGCAACATTTTCAATCAACCTTACAAATATTTGAATGCATTTATGTAACAATTAATGTGCAAAAGAGCGTGGAGCAAAGTCAGCTCTTTTTTTTCTGCTTCAGTCAGGGCACTGATTCCTG
Source organism: Agelaius phoeniceus (assembly GCF_051311805.1). Classification (NCBI taxonomy): domain Eukaryota; kingdom Metazoa; phylum Chordata; class Aves; order Passeriformes; family Icteridae; genus Agelaius; species Agelaius phoeniceus. The sequence continues at coordinate 8,706,121 of NC_135266.1, read as the reverse complement.
TCCCCTAAGGAGAGGGATGTCCACAGGGCATCCTTGGAAAAGGGCACCATCAGGACATAGCAGCCCCTCTCCTCTCTGTGGGATGAATTTGGGACCACAGCCCAGTCCCATACCTGTGCTGGTGCACCTCAGAGTGGGATTGCACCCCTTGGACTGAGCTGGCAGCTGAGAGTGAAGCTGAGGGTGGCTGCAGGGCAGGAGCTGCTGCATGGCACACAGACCTGCTGCCCCTCTTGGGCAGGGTGAATCCAGGCCACCAAAGAGAGCTCATCTGTGAATTCAGGTCACTGGAACAGCTCTAACATCACCCTGCATGACTTTATTTATCAGAGGCATTGGATGGATTCAGTATTGCCCATAAGCTCTCAGTCATCTCTTTTCCAAGCCATGAGGCACCATTCTTGTTTGCAGACAGGTGGAGGCAGCTCCCATGGCAGTGGATTGGAGCTGTGCCAGCTGCTGGAGCAGGGATGGGGACCCTGGGCATCCCTGAGCTTCACTGGTGGCATTCCTTACTGTTAAAGGTGATTGAGTGCAGGCTGGGATGGCTCTGGTGTCATTTCTGGTGGCATTCCTTACTGTGTCATTTCTGCACAGCCACTGCTGTTCTGGATGCCTCCCTTGCCCTCTGCACTGCAAGCTGTAGTTGGTAGTGATGCTGTTGACAAAGAGGTGACTCATTTCCACCACCAGATCTCTCTCACACAATGCATCTATATCCTGTTTAATTTCACACCTATCCTGTTTGCTTAGTTACACAGCATTGCTGTTCTATTTGGTGAATTTTAGATTGTATTATAAGGAGTGAATTTTTATAATATATTATACTATATGATAATTGCTCATTTAATTTTAACTTGGTAATATGTTTATACTGCAAACAGTTATGAAAATTACTTACAAGAGTGTTTTAACTAGATGTGTATTTTGAGGATACGAATTTAATATGCCATATAAACCTTATGGGACAGAATTGCTGTGTCCTTACTCAGTTAGGTAAATGCAAGTTTACTTGAGCACAGAGGCATTCACAACCCAGGGAGTATTTTGAGACCACTGCTTAATTAGGATAATTGCTAGCCACAAGTCACAAACTCGGATGTGAGGTATCAGCAGAGCTGCTCCTGGTTTGCTGCAGATGGGCAGTGCAGTGTTGAGCAAGGAGCACACAGCCCGAGCTGTGAGCCTGTTACTCACCCCTCAGAGGAGTTACTCATGCTGCTCCATTTGCCACACGAGTAATGAGGAGATGAGCACCCCTGTTTTCATCAAATACTCAGGAGTTCCTTATGTGGACAGATGTTGTTGGGGTGGAAGCCCATTTTGTTGCCTATTTTTTTGCCCTGGGCTAAAGTGCTGCACCCAGCAGAGGCCTGGGAGCTTTGTGCATCTCCCTGCCAACACCCCACTCAGCTTCCCCTGAACATCCCTCCAAGAGCCACAATCCTTCTGGGTGCACTCTCCTTGTCCTCCCAACCCTCTTGCTCCTCTTGATCCCACTGAACCAGCACTTTTAGATTACTCCTGTCCTTAGTGTAATTTAATGAAGGAGCTGAGGGAATGGACAGGGATGGGGGAAAGACCAGTGGGAGATGCTTAGATGGCACTACAGGTCCTGTCAGCCTAGAGGAGGCCCCATGGCAGGCTGGCTGCACAGCTTCCAGCTTTCCCAGGGGTGTCTGCCCTTTATAAACTAAAAAGTTGCTCTCCTTCTGTCTCTGTTTCCATAGTGGATTTTAGTACTGTACCTACTGATTAGATGAATGACAATGAAAGAGAGTCTTCAGAAAAGCTGGAGGTTTGGTAGTAAAATAATTTGGGTTGCTGTGAACATTTGTACTTGAAATTTCCAATTTCAGTGTGGAATTAAATTTTGACCTCATCAGCATACCTGACTCAGACTTAGCACTACTGGAAGGTTTGCTAACCGTTTATTTAATGTTCTGATCGACTGTTTGTTCCAACTTTAGCAAAAACCTTCCTTTTTTCTAGCAAAGTGTAGCAGCCAAGCTAAACAAATATCAGAAAATCCTTTTAACTGTGTCCTCTTCCTCTGTTTGAATGCCCCAAGCTTTCCCACCCCATTGTGGCAGTGCTCCTGCTCTGCGGCCTCACAGCAAAGGCACCTCATTTCTGCTGGTCCAGAGGCACCCTGCTCTCAGCACCTGGCTTCTGCCTGCAGAAAACCATCATGCCTTTGCCCCTGGCTTTCAGGCAGGTGCCCATTTCCCTCTTTGATCCTGCTCTGCCAACCTTCAGCTCATGGTCCTGGTACCCAGGGCTGCAGCTGCAGCCGTCCCAGCAGCCCAGGATCACACACACCTCCTAAGGGAAGTGCAAAGTCAGGGGCTAAGCAGAGATTAAGGGTCAGGTATTTTAGTCAGTGACATCCTAAGAACTTGATCTGAGTGACCTGGCTTAAAATAAATAACCCATTTTCAATCAGGTTTTGCTTCTGGCAGACAGAGCTCCATGAACATAGGAAAAAGTTCAAGAAGGTTTGGAGCAAATCCACCAGAGTCATGCATGGCAGTAATTCCACACCAAGAAACAGGGACTCACTAATGCTGATGTTTCTTGGATTAAGCAATGTGTCCTGGTTTTCCACCTATGCAGTGTGCAAGTAGCCAAGTTCCACTGTCAACTTGGGTTCCTGTTGGGAACTATTCCCAACAGGCAAATCTCAGAGGAGAAAACTCAAGGGATTAACAGGATGTTTTCCCCAGTGGTTTCATTGGATTTTGAATGAGGCCTCAAACGTGGCTAAAAGTATGTGCACTTTTAGCTGCACAGAATTAGCCACGCCCTTTAATAATCTTTAATGATCTGATCCCTTTGCAGTACCAACCATAACAACAGCATTGGGGTGATGCCAGGAGATGATGAGCCATCCTGGTTACACTTTAGTGCTTCAGGAAGACAAACTCCTACTGATCCTGCCTAAGAAAAATAGGTCCCTTTTAACTCCAGTAACCAAATCCCACTCCCTCTTAAGCTGCCAGGTGCTTTCTCCCACAAGATCCTACCTGCCACACTCTGTACCTGTTTCATCTGCACTTGCAGCCCAGCTATGAATTTTGGTTTTTCCCCTGTCACATTGCTGTCCCATGAGCTGCAGGGACCTGGAAAAGCCTGGAAAGCACACAGGCACTCCAGCTCCTGGAGGCAGGCTATTGGCACTGGGCTGCAGCCTGGTTTTGCCAGGCACGTGACAAAATTGGCTGTCCTGTGTCATTGTGTTAGAGAGGTTCCAAACAAGAGCCTCTTCCTTGGGCAGCCTGCAGTGCCAGCACACAGGACTGGAGCTGCTGGGGCCCACTGCAGGGAGAGGAAAGACAGAGAGCAGTCTCTCCTGTGTTTGCAATGTGGAAAAGAGGCTTCTGAAGGCACCTCTTGCTTCTGATAGTTTTTCAGATTTGTTGCAGCCCTGTGAAAGCAAAGCCTCCTTGCATGTGCAGCTTCTGCACTTTTCCCTTGGTGCTATTGTTCTCCCTCTCTCCTGAGGCCAATGTTGCCTCCTTCCCCAGCTGGCAGATGAGAACTTGCTGCAGTGCACTTACCTCTGGCCAAGGTTTTTTAAAAACTCAGCTACCAGCCAACCTGTTGTTCAGCCAGGTGAGTCCTGAGGCAGTTATTCCTGCTAAGTTGTCCCTTCCACAAACTCCTGGGATGGCCCTTTCAGAGCCAGCCCCTTGTCCCCACCCCTGCTGTTGCTGCTGGCTGAGCATGGCCAGCCAGGGATGCAGGGAAGATCTCAGCCTCTGCTGGAGCCACGGAAAGGTAGTTTATGGCATGACATCACCAGCACAGCACCAGCATGAGCAATGGCAGAGAGGGGAATTGGGGCTGGATGCCTGGGGGAGGAGGGAACAGGAAGAGAGAGTCACAGAAGAAGGAGGTTTGTTTTCTGTTTTCTTCCCTTTGAGTCTCAACAGCTGTGTTAGAGCAGATTCTCTGGGTTTGGGACATTAAGAGACACAGGTTAAAAGGGAAATCATCAAATCCTGCTTTATTGTAGCACCTTCGTTGCCTCCAAGTAGTGGGAAGCGTGAAATCAGTTCTCAGTTCTGGTTTTAATTCACCCTGGTGCATCTCCAGCTCCTCTGGCACCAGCAGGGGCTCTCCCCAGGGTTCTGTGCCTCTGGGCACCACGCCCGGGCTGCTGTGCCATGGTGCATTAGAGCAGATCTAACCCTGTAAGCCCCACTAATCCCTCCAGGGCAGGAGAACACTGTTTAATGGGAGGGATGCAGCAGAACTGTGAGTGAGCTGCAGAGACTGGGGAGTGCAGACACCAGGTTTACCAGGGGTACCCCAGACTCCTAATCCCCAGGTGTTACCACTGCCAGTAGCTTTTGGGGGGTTCTGAGGACACCCCAGGCCCAGCTGAAGGACACAGATTGGAGCCTGAGGTCTCCAGGGCTGCAGCCACCGCTCAGTCCCTGCTCTCTGGCCATACCTCATCACAACCACCACATTCAAAGTGTCTCGATATGCTGCTCCCACATGCAGGGTTTCCTTCTTCTTCACTGATTTATTGAAAGGAGTAGGGTCTCCTGGCATCCCTCAGGATTTCTAGGGAAGGTATTTAAAAGAAAAACACTTGGATCTGTAGGTTTCCATCAAAATAACGGCGCCTGTGATGACAGGCAAAGCATAAACGCTTACGCAGACAAAGACAAGCCTTGGTGCTGTGGCTGCCTATTTAAATCAGATCCCCACAAACGCTGCTCTGGACAGGAGAGACCCAAAGTCTTTCTTGTTCATTACGTGAGCCTAAGCAGAAGACCTTTATTTGAAGCTTATTTCTGCTTTCATATGTCACAGCAGCAGTATTCTCCAGCAGTGGAGGGCAGCTTTTCTCTAATTTTAGATCTTTCTCTCGGAAGATGGCAGCTGACAACGGAGACAGGCCTCTGAAAAGGATGGATTTGAAGGTTTGCCTTTTTACTAAAGATGTACAAGCTGTGCAGCACGGCAGTTCTTGTGAGATCAAACCGAGTGGATTTCAGATTCAAATCCCACCCTACTTTGAGGTCAGACTCCAGGCAATGTGTCCCAAGCTGCTCACCAACAGAAAAGCAGGCGTCATTTTTTTTTAGCAAAAAAATACAAATTGTGAGTGCTAAGAAAGGGGAGCAGGAGCAGGGATAAATGATTTACACACAGCAAACCCACTGAGGAATTCAAACAGATGCTTTATTGTCTCTCAGGGCTCCAGGCTGGATATATCCATTTCTAAATAGAGCTTGCTGCACCTCAGTGAATCGTTTCAGGCTACAAATTGTCCTGCAAGGTTCAAGGTAAAGCTTCTCTGTTTCCCTCCTGAGAAGCTCATTGCACCTGAGAAAAGGCAGAGCCAGCCCACAGCATGGGCAGAGGTAGGAAAAGCCCCACCAGGTCAGCTGCAATCCCCCTTTTTTGTGTCCACAGTGTCTGCTGGGCTTTCATAGCAAGCTTAGGAGACACCTCAACAAAACGGTGCTTTGCACCCTCTGTTTCAGCTATTAAGAGAGAAAAGTTTGTACAAAAAGGGAGTCAAAGTGGCAAAGCAGAAGCTACCAGCTGAGTTACTCATGGGGGTGAGTTGATTTTTTTTTCTGTGGAGCTACTCCCTTATCACAGATGTGTCACCCTCTGTGTCCTCCCTTGGGGCAAGTGATGCATTCTCCCCGGGGCCCTTTTTTGTCATTAGAAGGCAATGTAAAATATCTGTCTGTGTATCTGCCTAATCTCATTCTGGCTGTTGCTGTGATGGATAGATAACAGATATGAAAATTAGGGCTTGTCTAGCAAGGCTCAGCTATCCTCCTGAATGACTTCCGATAGGGAGTGACCAATCTTCAAGGCACAGAGAGCTGTCTGTGCTTGCTGCACAGACAGGCTGCCCTGACAGGCAGCAGCCTGGAGACCAAGCTTCCAACTCCCATGGACGTTTGCATTCACTTCTGTGTAATTTTTGAAAGGAATTTTGTACTGGACTTTGTTCAGGTGCACATTCATCATATATCAGTGACTCGTGGAGTTGCAAATTTTAACGGGATGTTGTAAGGGTAAAAATAATCTTGGCTAATCAGGTGCTGACAGCCACACAAGCTGAGTGGGAAATGCCTGCCTGTGGTTTGCACTTCTTTTGCTCAGGAGATGGAGACAGGGCAGAGCTCAACATCTCTCAGCAGGGTTTAGAGCCATGGACTATAAGCATATTCTTCTTGGAGTGTTGAGCAGTTCCTTCCCTAACTTAACAGACTGAATTTTAAATATCTAATTTAGCTTTCAGCTGCATGTTATTAGCCTTTTTTTCCCCTTTCAGTTTGAATTGTAAAAGAGAAAAAAAAAGGGAGAAAAACCTAGGCTTCCCTCGGTAGCCAGGCCCCCAGTTTGTTTTCCTTTTCAGTCTGATGCAGAAGGATCCAGTAAAGATTTGCAAATGCTGCAGGAGAGTGTTCATTTACATCAGAACATGCTGTTTACAACTGATTTTTAAAGACCCACTCTCCTTCTCTATTAATTTTATGCTGTGAAATAAAATCGTACAAAAATAAGACATACAATGATTTTGACAGCAAACTAAATGGGGCGCTCTGTAGGAGATGCCATCACTGATTTTGCCTGTTTTGTTTAGCTGAGAAAGAGCAGGGAAATGCTTGCTTTAAGAAAAATCACTCTCCAAAGAACAGCAGCTGAGGGAGTGGAGGCTGGTAAGCATTTGCTGCCTGAAGATTCCTAAGCCTGGGAGCACTTACTACAGGCAGTTTTCCCTTTGGGAAAGGGAGCTATGTGTGTTACTCTGCCACCCAAAGGGGAAGAGTCTCTCTTATCCTACAAAGAGGAACTTTTCCAGAAAAAAAGACAACACATATCTGTCTTCATCTTGCTCTTCTTCTTAAACTGAGAGTGCCTTGCAGTGCCAGCCTGCCTTTAGAATAACTTGGGGAATGTGCCTGCAGACACATCTTGGCAAAGGAGAGAAGGGAGGGGTGCAGAGCAGCCAATCATGGCAAGGACTGTTGTTTTCTACAGGGAGCAAAATGAAGCAGGGACCTTCATGTGGAAAAAATAACAAACGCAAATGCAAAAAAAAATTTAAAAATAGAATCAAGGAAAAAGCTCAACCCATAGAAATAGCATCATAGAAATCTTACACTTAGTCCGTGCACTTGGGTCTCTCGTGATGAGACCACACGTGGAGTAAAGACTGCTAGTATTGTTCAGATAAAATAACACTCCCTTTCTCTGCTTCTGCTGAGAAAAACACCTCAAGCTGGTGGAGGAGGCAGCTTTTCCAAGAGCTGGATCACAACCCTTCTCAGCCCGATGAGGGGATGCCTGGCTGACCTGCACACCCATTCCCCTCTCCCCATCTCACTCATTGCAAGGTGCTCTCAGCAGTGCCCTTCTCCCCCGATCCCAGAGGGGCTATAACCAGCTCAGCGCCCCTGGGATGCTCCAGAGCGGCCATTCCTGCCCATTCCTACAGCTGCTGCTGGGGATCCTTCATCCTACAGCCGCTGCTCAGATCCTTCCATCCCCGGTCCCCGCTGCCGACCAGCGCTGCTCCGCGGTCTCCCCAGCACCAAGCCCATTACCGGCACTCACAAATCATTCTCACCGTAATTAGCAGCAATTAGTGACTTAATGGAGAGTCTCTGGGGATTCCTGAGCGTGATTCGTGAGCACGTGGGGGTTTTTAGGACGGTGGAAGTTGAGAAAGCCCTGAGGAATGCTGGTGGCATCTGGCTGTCCCTTATCTCCCGGATGGGTTTGGCTGTGTGCGCCCTTCCCACCAGACATCTCCCGGCTGGGGAAATTCCACCTGCCCGCCCGCGGTGGCATCCCCGGGAGCTGTCCCCGGGATCCCTGCCTGCTGTCCCGGCATCCCCGGGAGCTGTCCCTGGCATCCCCGGGAGCGGTCCCTGGCATCCCCGGGAGCGGTCCCTGGCATCTCTGGGAGCGGTCCCCGGCATCCCCAGGAGCGGTCCCTGGCATCTCTGCCTGCTGCCCCTGACATCTCTGCCTGCTATCCCGGGCATCCCTGCCTGCTCTTCCCCGGCATCCCCGGGAGCTGTCCCGGGCATCTTTGCCTGCTCTCCCCGGGATCCCTGCCTGCTGTCCCTGGGATCTCTGCCTGCTCTTCCCCAGCATCCCCGGGAGCTGTCCCCGGCATCTCTGCCTGCTGATCCCTGCCTGCTCTCCCCAGCATCTCTGCCTGCTCTCCCTGGCATCCCTGCCTGCTGCCCCCAGCATCTCTGCCTGCTGCCCCCAGCATCCCTGCCTGCTCTCCCTGGCATCTCTGCCTGCTGCCCCCAGCATCTCTGCCTGCTGCCCCCAGCATCCCTGCCTGCTCTCCCTGGCATCTCTGCCTGCTGTCCCCGCCTCGCCCCCCAGCCCTCCCCCGGCCACGAAAACCATGCACAAACCAAGGTATGCGCACTCCGAAAGAAGGGGAGCGAGCTCAGCTTGCCCAAAACGCAGTGGGAGCCAGTTTAAAATCAGATTAATTCCCTCTGCCCCAGTAGGTCCTCGGCTGTGCCAAGGCTGAGCCTCCCGGGCAGTCACATAGGGTTTGTTTGTTGAGGGCACAAGGCGTGAACTCCTCCGCCAAAAAAAAAAAACCCTCACCTAATTAAACTTCTCATTCTGAAAACAAATAGGGGTTCTCAGAGGAGACAACGCAGTCTCCCTGAGGTTGTTACTGTTGGGCAGATTTTTGCAAGTCATTAGCAACCTCGGGAAAATGTTGATCAAATGGCTGGAAATGCAGCTTTTCAGTTTTCCACTAAACCGAGCATAGTAAGCCACTGCGGCATAAGCATCTTCATAATGATGTTTCTGAGTTAACAGGAGGGGCCTGGGGTGTTTTAATTGCCTTAGTTTCTAAATAAATGTAAAGAGATTTGTACACTTTCTAAATAAATGTAAAGAGATTTGTACACGTCCTGGGTGCAAACGACCTCTTGCAGAAAGGCTGCCTGACTTTCCTTTTGGATTTTTGCCACTGAAAGAAGGAAGAAAATCCCATTAAGGCTGGGTTTTGAGTGTGGTACTATCATGTGCCCAAAACTATAATTAATGCAGACACTTACCATTTCTGGGTTTGAGATATAACCAGCACCTCTATATCTGTGAACCCTTCTCAGCTGCTAACACAGGTTGTTAAATACTCTTTTGTCTAGCTGATATTTTTCAGGATTTTTGTGCTGTTTCACTGGCAAACTACAAGTGACACAAACACACATCAATAGAAATAGGACAATTATAATAGATAGATAGCTAGTCAGTCAGTCCTTAGGTCAGTATGCAAATTGCTATTTTTAGAAATTACACATTTTTGCCCTGCATGTGGGCTCTCATCTTTCTGTAATTATGGGCATTCTGCTATATAATAGAGTCCACTTCTGCATGACAAGGTATTTTGTAACATGTTGGCAGCAGTTTCAATTGCACAAATCGATCCAGGCATTGGAAATTTAAAACAGAATTTTTACCTTTATTGCCTAGTTTAATTTCTACCTGCTCTCTGCAGGTGTACAGGGAACATTAGTCTCATCCAAATTCCAGATCACTATTTGCTTGGGGTAATTTTAATTGAGCTGGCTGAAGGTGAAACTCACCCCAATGAATAATAATACCTGCTCTTCTAGAAGAATGACAGAGATGAAAATAGAATTAATTCAGAGATCCATTCCTATGGTCTAGCCACTGGGCACTCATCCTCCAAATTAGATTGGACAGAATGGGAACTCCTTTGAAATTACCAGGCAGCCAATTCAAAATAAACACAAAGGAATGCCTTTCCATAACATACATAATTGAACTGGGGAACTCACTGCCACCAGTTGATGTGGAGGCCCCCAGTATAAACAGGTTCCAACAGGGTTTAAGCAGAGCTGGGAAGCTGGACTAACCACTGCTGCAGTCCCCAGAGGTTTGGCTGCAAGCTCCAGCTCAGAGTCCCTCAAGTCTCCCCCTTGCCAGTGATGAGATGCTGAGAAGGTGGAGATGGGATGGATCATCTCCTCACCATGCTCCTGCCACTCCTTCCCCCCCATCCACCCCTGGCTGCTCTCAGGAATGAGCTGTCAGGCTGCTGCTCTCAGGAATGAGCTGTCAGGCTGACCCAGGAGCTCTGCTCCAGCCCTGGGCACCACTCTTGGTTTTGTGTTGCAGCACAGGGGAGGTCAAGCCGTGTGGTCCCCAGGCACAGCTGATCACAGCCAGAAACAGAGAGCCTGGCTGCACCCCTGCTCCAGACTGTCCCACATGGCTCTCCCTTTCTAAGTACTGAGGTTTGCAAAAACCATATTTTACTGGAAGGTCCACAAGCAAACCAGAGCATTCAACCCAGAGCTGGTTTTGCAGTGCCTTAGTGACCCTCCAGAGGAATTCAAGGCAGACTGCATTTTTTGTGTGTGTGCTTGTTATCTTATCTTTGAAGTCCTTTGGGAGGCCTCCATCTGCCTTCAAATGACCTGCACGAGGCCTGACTGCAGATCTTTGTTTAAGGAGGCAATTGTGAGAGTTTTTTTTAGCTCACATATAACAGGTAGATGTAAAGAGCTTGCCAAGGTCTGGCTTCACAGCCCATAATGTTTTCATTAGCATCACTACCAGAGATGCCAGGTGAGAGCTCAGCCCTCCATCCTCAGTGGGCCCAGCACAGTCAGTGCTCTCAGACCTCTTCTTTCCCTAATCCACCTAGCCCAGGGTTCAGGAGACAGCTGTTTTCCAGCTCTCCCAGAGAAAGCCAGGGGTGTGGGGTCCCCCCAGTTCCTCCTTTCAGGACACTGTTCCCCCACATGCAATGATTGCCTCTCTTCACTTTACAGCACTGAGCCAAAGACTGAATATGTTCCTGTGGCTCACCAAGGGCCAAGCCATAGATGAGCCCTTGCAGAGGTGCAGATGACAAGATTACCATAAAATGCTGTTGTTGTGACACAGGAGCCTGACTGCCTGGGACCCACACAGGGGCTGCCTGCACAGCCATGGATCCAACATTTTCCCCATTTCTGCAATTCCATAAATGCTCATAGTATCAGTTTTCCATGAACACTGTGGACAGACTGCTAAGTGATTAAAACATCCATTTTCTCTATAGGTGCCTACATCCCAAGGGTGTCAGTGTCAGGGTGCTGACTTTTCCTGCTTGCACCCAGGAGACTGATTTCAATTTCTGCTCAGACCCCTTCCTGCACTCTGGCTGTGTGAAGGAGGCATGAATTGCAGACTAAATGTAGTGGTTCTCCATGAACCATGGGTAAAATTCACCCTGCCAGGCCTTGCTCCAGAAGTTGTGGCCCAATTTAGACAGGAGGATGATGGAAGCAGCACATAAGAGAGGCTCTTCTCACTGTGCCATGAGAAGCTTTTCCATGCTAGCCTGAGAGTCAAAATAGAAAACAATGGTCCAGGAGATAGATCAGGAGGGCAAACAGGTCTGAGGTGAGTAAAGAACCCATAGGAATGTTAAATGAGTGACCTTTCATCCTCTTTATTATCTGTCTTGGTAGCAGAGCTTTTGGACAAGATTATTTTTGGAGATTTTCAAGAGAGATATTGGCACCAACTGGCACAAGGTTAATTCCAATCCTCTTGGTTCCTTCTGTGCCTGTGGAAGGCAAGGAGGAATTTCCAAATGCATGAATGGGGTTTGGATTAGACCCTGCAGTGCCAGCTAATAAACTCCCCCATGGCTCAGCTCTTCACCTGAGCTAGTGCAAATCCTCACCCTGCAAATGGGAAGCACTTCTAACTTAGTACAAGGTAATCTTGTTTAACCCAGAGTTTTTAAAATAGAAGTGCCCCTTGTGACATAACTTGGCCCATTCACCTTGGCTTCAGGTTTGTTAATAATTGAGAAATACTTTGTGGCACCTATCATGGAAGTACAAACAACTGATGCCAGCAGGAACGTTTCCTGTATTGGACTGGAGTTTATCTATGGATCCTACACTTACAGAAGAAGAATTGTATGAGTAGAGTTAATCTTAAGTGTGTGTCCTAAGTGTGATGGACTTAGGTCTGTCCTTCTCCTGAACCCTCTCACTACCCTCAGGCAGCAGCTATATCCCCCTGACCAGTGGTCATATCCACCAGTGGAGATGAAGCTTTGGAAAAGTGACCTTCAGAGGTGCCACAGGAGGTTTTTCATTTGGAGAGAAAATCCTTCTCCACGGTCCTGCTCCCTCATCTGCAGCACAATTACTGCAGCAGTTGGTGTGTGCTTGGAAGGACCTGCAGCTGAATGCTAAATTCATTTATTTCTCAGATTGGACTCTGCATATCTATTTACCAAGCATAACTGTGTGCCTCCCCAGCCTCACATGGGTACTCCCTTGTTTTCTTTTCCCATTGCCAAGAAATAGTAAAATGTTTTGCAACAGCTGGCTGGGAGCACCCACATCCCAGGGCAGCTGGAAGACAGAGGATATAGAGACTCTCCTATAAAAGCCAAGAGCAATAGATCACATTCCCCTTGGGCTGAGTGGAAGTTTAACCCTAATCTCCCACATCCTGTGTGGATGTCCCAGCCACCTCCTGCTTTGCTTGTTGACATGTAATTAAAGCCCACAAAAGTTTATTAGAAATACAGGCCACATTTTCACACAGTGTCCTATAAGTTGTCCTTGCACAAAATGCTTCACTTTTTTAAAAAGTGTGTGTGGATTTTGTTTACCCTGTAAATTACACTCAATCAAACAGGCATTTTGAAACAGCAAATGTGATCACAGTGGCTTAGGAGAAGCAGCAGAGAGGAAGCACGTGTCTCACTGGACCTGCAAGGGGAATTTAAGTAAATAAAATGGATAACTTGTGCTGGAGTCAGGACATGATGTAGGCCTGAAGTCAGTCTGGTACTTGCAGACAAGCTGCTGAACTGAAGTGGGACATTTAACAGCACAATTTGTTTTATTAGTGTCATAAAGTGCCCTGTCTGAGCTAGCAGTCAGGATTTAGGAGCAGGTCGATATTGAAAAAAATCCATTAATTGATTATGGAGTTTTTCAAACTTTCTGGACTGCCAGCTGTGTTGTGTTCACTCAGTCTGCCTGCAGAGAGGCTGTTTGCAGAATGGGTGGGTTTTATAAACCTTCTTCCTCATTAACGCGTTTTTCATCTGGGGAAGGCTGTAAAAATGCCAGGTGAGTTCTGTCACCAGCTACACCCCATGAGTGGCAAATTCTCCACAGCTGCCCCACTGAGGGGAAAACTAGGAAAAACTAGGAAAACTGTTTCCCCACTAGGAAACAGTTTGCAAGTCCTACCTGTGCTAAGTTGTGTTCAAACGGACCAGTGCCAAAATACAAGAAAAAACCACACTTGACCTTGTAGCTGAGACTGAGGCTGAACCCAACCAGAGATTTTCTCAACATTTTTCTTCCAGTCTTGGAAGGACTTTCCTGTCTCGGCTATTGAATGATGTCCTCCACAAACATGATGTTTACCTCCAGCTCTGCCACAGCCACCGCAACTCAAGGTCACCAGCACCCTCAAGGTCACCAGCCATCCCCTGCAGCCAGGTCTTTTGTAAAAACACCCTCTGAAGGCATTGATTTGGCCTCATTCTTTGCCTGAACTTTATCCAAGAGCAGCACGAGGCAGTGCAGCTGGGGGTGATGTTTGGAAAGCCTCGTTCATGAAATGTAAATACTTGTAGGTGTTTGTATAGATAATATGGTCTCATGAAGGAACCACTTGATGTGTCAGTGTTAATACCTGCATCCCTTCATTCCCCCAGTGTTTGTATGCACAGTACATATTTTGCTTATAGAATACAGAGCAGGGCTGTAATAGAGATGTCTTCAAGCTACATTTATTTGATCTATTTGTTTTTACATTATTTTTATGCTACTAGTGAATGGGCTGTTTGGGAATCAAAATGCCAAAGCTGAGGTATGAGCAGGATTGCTCATCTCCATCCCCCATCACCCATGATAAAGAAATCAGGCTGCTATTGATTGTGGCAGAGAGGGGAGCAGAATACACTAAGTATGCCAGTCCATACCAGTCATTTAGCACCCTGGGAAGGGTAATATTTTTGCCTTAACTTCCTGGCAGTTTAGAGCAGTGCTGTGTCCTGTGGGACAGCATCACATCTTTTGGGAAGACACAGCAGGAAATACCTTCCAGTAAACACCATTAACAAGCAGCTTCAGCAAATATTGGTGGTTCTGCATCACTCAAGGCAGAAGAATGGCAAGGGAAAGGTGTGTTTCTTTAACCAGCACACTGCAGGATTCAGATCTCAGTGAAGAGGGGTCCCAGCAGGGCTGAACCCAGGGCTGTCAGTTCCTGCACTCTCAGGGTCTCCCTGTGTCCCAAGAGCCTTTCTTCCTGGTCCCAGTGACCTTGGCAGGTTTGCTGGCAGTGGCCTCAGCAATCACAGCCCCAGGGAGGGGCTGCCCCAATGCAGAGCCAGGTTAATACTCCCCAGGGCTGCCAAGATGCGCATCCAGGGCTGACTTCAGTCTTGGAGAATCCCAAACCAGGATCAGTGCTGGTGGTTGGTTGGCTTCAACAAACCCCTCAAAAACCTTGTTTCCCACCAGGACAAATGTGCACCCTGCCACTTGCATGCTTTTGGCCAAATTGCCATCAGCCCTGTCTCTCCCACAGACACTGTGGCCATGTCTCTGAGATTCTGGAACCCAAACACCTCTCCCTCCTTCAGTCACAGCTGCTGCTTCCTACAGTTTATCATCTTTTTGTCTTTTGTGCTCCTGGGCAAGGTCAGCCAGACTGTGACTCTTTTTCTGCCGAAGCTGAAGACCCATTAGCCCCGTTGTGCAGAGCTTGAGGGATTTGCATTTATCACCACCCCATGTGTTTAGACCTTGCTGAAAGTGCTCCTTATCTCTCTCCCCCACTGAGCAGGGGATGTAATAACTTCCAAGCCCTTACCAATAGCCAGGATATGAATGCTGCCACCTCCAAACAGCCTGTGACACTGCATCCATCACCTCGTGTCCATCACATCTCAGCCTTGTGGGAGCTCTGTTCAGACCAGCCTCAGGCAGATACACATGGATTATGTATCTCAGCTTCCAAGCAGAAGATTTTATTGCTTTCTCAATGATCATAAAATACATTCTTAGGTCTGAGTGTTCTTTATCTTTCTCTTGATGGGAAGTGTGAAAAACAAGGCTTGAGAGTTTAAGGGAAAGATATTTTTTTGAGCATGCAGGTTTGAGGTCAATGTGTGAAAAAACCTACCACCAGCTCCTAAAATAAGATCAGAAGGTGTCACCAGTCTGTGATGTACAACTGCCCAAGGAACAAGCTTATTTACACAGGAAAAGGTGCATGCTAGTTGATTTGTCCATGTACAAATGAGAGTGCCCATGTGTGAACAGACCAGGAGATACCAAACAGACCAGAAACGGAAAGCTGAAATATAAAAGGACAATGGCATCTAAAAATGCAAGTGTTTTCTTTTATGGTGCATTTACAATGGTGCAATATATAGAGGCCCAGGTATCCTTCCTGGACTACTGTAAAAGCAAAGTGAGAAATGCAAGGAGGAGTAACACCTTTTATCAGACCAGCTGACAACAGCCTGAGAAAACAGATATATTGGGACACACAAAGCCTTGCTCAGGCCAGAGGAGAGGTTTCTGTTCAGACCTGACAAGAAGTCCATGTACCTGTTAGACTTGTCTGGTTTTCATGCCTTTAGAGGTTACAGTTGCTGTCAGGCTGTGGGATTCAGCTGTCAGGAGCAGCTGGGAGCTGGCACAGGACCCCACACCACCAGGGGTGCCTGGATGCTGTGCCCTCCTCCCCTGCCATGCTGCCCATTCCTGCAGCCACCAGCTCCCCGCCAAGGGCCCCTCTGATGCCCAGTCTGAAACCAGGACTGCCTGGAACAACTTTTTCTTGCAAAATGTGCATTTGTGTGGTCAGACATGCTCTGCAGGGATACACACAGGATATCAATGGTCCCCAAACACACTCCTCAGTTCCTGGTTTCCTCACCTATGCTCTGGAGCTGTCCAGTTTTCCAGGGTGCCCCATTTACCAGGATGGAAGTCGTCAAGAAGGACTGGGAGCCTTGAGAGCCTTGCATAGTTGGTAGCACTTCCCATTCCTGGACCAGGGACAATCAGGGCACATTTGGAGGATCCTGAACTGGAATAGAATAGAATAGAATAGAATAGAATAGAATAGAATAGAATAGAATAGAATAGAATAGAATAGAATAGAATGATTTAGGTTGAAAAATACTTCTAAAATCTTTAAGTCCAACTTACTAACCCAACACTGCCAAGTCCACCCCTAAACCACATCCCTCAGTGCTGCTTCCACAGGTCTTTTAAATTCCTCCAGGGATGGTGACTCAACCTGGCAGACCCTGGGCAGCCTGTTTCAATGCTTGAAAACCCTTTCCATGAAGAAATTTTCCTCCTATCCAGTCTAAATTTCCCCTGGAGCAATCTGAGGTAATTTCCTCTCATCCTCTCATTTGTTACTTGGGAGAAAAGACAGATACACACCTGGCTACACGCTGCCTGTCAGGAACTTGTAGAGAGCAATGAGGTTTCCCCCAGCCTCCTTTTCTCCAGGTTAAAGCACCCCAGCTCCCTCAGCCAGTCCTTGGAAGACTTGTGCTCCAGACCCTTCCCCAGCTCTGTTGCTCTTCTCTTGACCTGCTCTAGCACCTCCATGTCCTTCCTGAACTGAGGGGCCCAGAACTGGACACAGGCTTTGAGGTGTGGCCAAGTACAGGGGACAATCCATTCTCTAGCCCTGCTGGCCACACTATTGCTGATAAAATATTGCTGATGCTCATCTTGCATCAGGTGCTTAACTAAGGGGTGTTCTGCTCTTTGGGGTTTCCCACTTACCAACTGGCACACCCCCTGTGACCTGCATAGCCTCAAGGTAGGTTTTAAAAGGTCAAAATAAATTGTTTTGACCTTCCAGGGCTCGGGGGAAAAATTGTTATTTCTACTCTGCACCACATTTTTATTCCGCGACGGAATGAGATTTTTTTTGCACCTTTCACTGAAAATTGGGGATGTCTTGTAAACTCACCATTCCTCAACCAGGTCTTTCCACAGCCCTTCCCCAAGAGCAGCTTTGCAGACTCTTCTGGGCATGTAGCCAGATGAAGGGATGCTTTCACAGGAGAAAGGTGAGGAGAGGTTGTTCGATTCTTTCCTATCTCTATATTTGCACCAACAGAAGCTAAAAAAAGAAATGCCTCCGTACCTACAGTTGCACTAAATATAACTACCTAGATGGTTCTATATATACATTTTTAAAAGCATGACATGTGATACTTGCAAAGGGCTGAGCCTGGAAAATAAATTACAATGCCAGAGGGGCAGAGCTGTCAGTCACTCCATGCAAGGTAAACCACTGATTGATTTGGTCCTCGAGAATGGCTGACTTTTCTCTTTGTCATCCTCTGAAATAACAAACTTACTGTATTTTCTGGTTTACAAAAAAAAAAAAAAAAAAAGCATAATAGTACTACTACCAATAATAATAATGATAACTGATATCTGAAAATCCAGGGAGAGCCAAGGATGTGGCATAGAGATTTTGGTGCATCTAGGGTTAAAACCTCCAGTCCGCAGCGCCAGTGCTATCAGTCACTAATAGTAACCTTGCGTAGCTGCATGCATTAAGGTGGTGTTGGATGATAAGGCAGAGGAGCGAAGCAATCTGTTGGGCTACAGCTGAAAATAGAGTCAGTGCTGCACAGGGAGAAGCTCCATCCCCTCCCTGGCTCTCTCTTCAGTAATGAAAATGCAGGGAGTCATGCCGAGGGAAGGGGAATCTGATTTCCCACTGCTAAGAGACAGGGTGGCACTTGTGAGGAGGATTTCAAGGTCATGGTGGTGATGCTATCAGCGCTGATGGGGGAGCCAGGCAGACAACAGGTGAAGCTTCACAGAGGAGGTGATGGCTGTGGGGAGATCATCTGATAGCAGGGGAGCTGCCTGCTGGGGGGCACCTTCAGCCTTGTTCTGCACACAAAACACCGGAATCCGGCCATCAAGGTGACAGGGATGGGTAAGAGGCAAAGTGCCTGTGGATAACTGAGGTTACACATCCTCACACCCACCAGGCAGTGCTGGAGCATCCCCTTCCCCTGCACTGCCCATCAGCCGGGTAAAGCTTCTCCCACTGCAACAGGGCAGAGCCAGCCTGGCAACAAACTCCTGTTTCCTTTAATCAACATATTCAAAGGCAAATAAATTAACTGGCAGGGAATCCTGAGGTTTGACCAAGGCCAAATGAACTCTCAGTGCAGTCTCAAAATTGCAGCTCTGTCAGTAAACAGCAAGGATTTGAGCACAGGACCCCACACTGGTACCCTTGGTTCCAATTGTGCTCCACCTACATTTCTAACCTTGGGCACAGCACTTACCAGCTTGGCACCTCTGTTTACTCTTCTTCTTGTGGAACAAAAAGAAGTCATGAACCACTTCACAGGCTTAGAATTTCAAAACTAATATTTGTACGGGTCTTGGAGATCCCTGGCTGGGAGGTGCTACAAAGGGGACCTCTACATCAAAGGTGCAAATACACACAGAAGTGGTTCAGGGAGTACAAGGACTGGCTTTTGCAAAGAGGCTCCTGAAGTGAGGGCAGAAGTGCCAGCAAAGGTTGCACAACCCAGTCAGGGAATGTTCCAAGGTGTTACTGAGACCTTCACTAAGGCCTGTCTAGAGGGCAATGGAAATTTTACCCTGTTAAGAACAGGTGCAAGGCATTCAGAATGTCATAAATTTAATCTGGACTACCTTTCCTGGACTATCTGATTTGGATAGAGAATTTAAAAATGCCACTTAGCTTGGCAACAAGCACTTTGACCTATCCCTTTGTTTTTTCACCTTTTTTTGTCCTTATTTTTTTGCTCTCCAAACTCCAGAGCTGATCTGGACCCTTGAAAGCCTGCAGTCAAGAGTTTGCCTGATTATGCCAGCACTCATCAATCCCACTGGCAGAAATATTAACAGATCCTTGGTACTCATTTGTAATTAGGGAACAAGTATATTCTTGCAGTTTAAGCACTGGGGAGGCATCTGGGAGATGGGGATTAAATTTGCCCCAATAAAACCTTCTTGCAGAAATTTCCATAATGCTGAATCTTTCTGTAAATACTTGTATACTCCTGAATACCACATGGTTCCTATTCCACATTCTGGGAATTTGCCCCATGACAGCTAAAAATATGTTTATGAGTGGTACTGTCTACCTGACCTGCTCTGTGCCCTGAAATCTACCTTGCATCATCTATCTATCTATCTATCTATCTATCTATCTATCTATCTATCTATCTATCTATCTATCTATCTATCTATCTATATGTCTATATCTATTTTTATGTATATATGTATATCTATATATATATATTTATGTGTATATATATATATACACACACACACCTCTTGTTACAACCTAAGAAGCTATAGGGACCTAAGTAATCTTACAATTTAAGGGAGTTAGAACACATATTGTATTGTTTGTTATTTTTGTTTGGTTTCTTTTTCCAGCTCTTCTTTCCATTTCTCAGTTTTCCACTACCCCTCGCTGGGAAATTGAGGACTGCCAGGGGTTGACACCCAGGTGTTTTCCTGGCTGCTAATTTGTACTTTAAATAACAAGAAAAGTGAAGCTGATGCAGGTAGGGCTGGTGTGGTTCCAGCAGGGATCAGTGGGAAGGAGTAATGCTGCTTTACCCCATGCTGGTCCTGTGCAATGGGAAATTGAGCAAATAGTTGCCATCACTGCACACCAAAGCTGAACCCTACAGACCTGAAACACCCTGCCTTGCAAGGTGGGTAACAATCCTCTGAGCCAGAGAGTGAAAATTACCTGAAAAAAATGCTACCAAGCCAAAGACAGCTGGGAAAATCCTGCTGTTCAGCCTTCTTTTGCCCTTTTTTTCAGTGCAAGGTCCTAAAGGCTGTATCTGTATCCTGAGTGGTGGGACACCAGTGAAATTTCCTGCTACTACTGCTCCTCTGGATGGGGATTGTAGGGGGGAGAACAGGCCACAATGAGAATCAATGTGGGTGCAGCTGCTTATATTCCTTTGTGACCAAGAGCCCTCATTGTAGTGGACAGTACCTTATAAATGTAAATACTTAACACAGTCCCCTGAAGCAGGGCAGTGTGGTGTTGTGAGGTCCCCAGGACAAGCTGAGAGATGAGAATTTGACTCCATGTTCTCAGAAGGCTGATTTATATTATATTATATTATATTATATTATATTATATTATATTATATTATATTATATTCTAAAACTATACTAAAGAAAAAGAAAGGATACATCAGAAGGCTAGAAAAGAATGAATAATAAAAACCCATGACTGACTCAGAGAGTCCGACATAGCTGGCTGTGGTTGGCCATTAATTAAAAACAATTGACATGTTTGGATAAACAATCTTCAGACCACATTCCAGAGGAGCAAAAACATGGAGAAGCTGAGGCTTCTCATCTTCCCAGGAGAAGAAATCATGGCAAAGGGATTTTTCAGAAAATATCACGGTGACAGGGCAGCTGTCTGTATGCATGGCACTGAACTGTGTGCATGCATGGTGAAATAGAGTTTTTATGGCTGCACCACTTTCACTGTTGCTTTCCTTGACCAGAACTTTCCTTGTAGCTATGGTCAAAAGTCTTTTGCCACTATAGGGCTTTCCAGCCAACATTACTATGGTATTAAACAGGCAGCATCAGATTTAAACACTGAAAATAGGCTTTTCTAGCTTCTGAGCTTGGTCAAAGAAGCTTCTACTTGAACATAGTAAAATGTTTCAAACAGAACTTTAAAACATTTTCTAACGTCCTTGTTTTAAGAAATATCACATCATGACTTTCCACAGTGGCAAATCTCACAGAAATCTAGGAGTGACTCACTTCCCAAGCAGATGCCCTGCCCAGTGCCCAGTGCCCAGCTGTTGGCCATGCCAGGCTTTGACTTGCAGGGCATTGGTGAAGCCAGAGGACACAATCTCTAGCGAGGCTGCACACTGCATCAGGACAGCAACCCAAAAAATCCCTTCTAGGTGGCCCAGTGGCAGCCCTAGTGCAGGGATTTGGCTTCTCTCTAGCTACACAACAGGCTTGTCCCAGCACGAGGCAGTGGCCCACATCCCGTGGTCTATCTGCCATGGTGAGCAGTCATAAAAAGGCTTTTGTCTACATTATTGTGGTCTCAAACTGGGCTGTGTTTCCAGCCCTCCTTGCATGCAGAAAATGTTCAGGAAGGATAATCCTAGGGTAGGAGCATGAGACAAAAAATCAGCTGAATTGTTTGTCTTTAGGGATCAGCCATAAACTCCCTGTGTGACAGGGAAAACAGACATCTCCCTGCTTCATGGTCAGGCAGAAGAAAAACCTCCCCCTAACACAGACCAGGGCTGTGGGAAGCACCTAAGTGTCCTAGGCTGACTAAATGATGCTTTTAGCCCCAATAGTCTCGTTCTGTTTATGCTGAATAATAAGTTTTGCACCTTTCAGACTTGTTCCAGAGAGTGAAGGGAGGAGAGGAGAAGCTGCAGTTTGTTTTCAGACCCTGCACTCACTCCTCCACAGTCCTGCTCCTGACTGTGTTGTCTGCGGATGGACAGACAGCAGGACAGAGCTCTCCTTTGTTTTAGTTAGTTTAGCTAGCTGAGGCAAAGAAGTTCCCTGGACTGTGGGGTTGTTTTCCCTTTTCTTTGCCCTGTTTAACCTGCTCTGGCCTGAACACCCAGGGGAGCACCAGCAGCTCCACCTGTGGCCCACCAGGCCGGGCCTGGGCCGCGGCATTTCCAGCACCGGAGGGACTGAGCAGAGACTGAGTGAGCTCAGCTGCAGCCCATGGAGGGACTTTCTGAGTTTGTCATCTCTTTTGGAGCAGCAAGGGGTTTTATTGTTTAATATTGTTTAGGTTTCATTGTTTAATAAACAGTTTTTTTCCACTTTTCTCCAAGGAGGTATTTTCTCCCGGACCGGTTGGAGGGAGGGACCGACTGAATCTGCTTTACTAAAAGAGCCCCTTTGGGGGTTCTCTCCCAAATTTCTCCTGAACCAGGACACCAAGCAAAGCCAGAGGCTCCCCTGGCTGTAGGAGCTCCCTGAGCAAAGCTGCATCCTGCCATTCTTACTCCTGTGCTCCTCTTTCTGCCCTGCAGAAGGGATGGAGAGCAGGTCCAGCATTCAACCCAGCTGCACACACACAGACAGCAAGAAAGCTTGTGGCTTTCTCACTGTTTCCCTTACCCATCATTTCCATTCCTAGTGCTGCATCCAGATTTTGTGTTTATCTTTCTTGAAGCCATTCAGTGCACGCTGAGACTTTAATGCCTGGAAGAGTGTTAAGTAATGAGCCTCTTAAGCACAGATGAATCCCCTCAGGTATCTCCTGGGTCTCCTGTGGGATCAGGCTCTTCTCTACTTTTGCCACAGGCACAAGGCTGTGCCAGCAGGGTGACTGCTGCAAGGATTAAACCAGGGTCACAATTAGCTCAAGATTTTGAGTACTGAGTGCAGGCCCTAAGGAAAGTGGCAGGAATCCAGAAAGGAGGTGGCACTCAGAAGCAGAGGGGGTGTCCTGGGATAGCTGGGCTCTGCAGGAATGCTGCACACCACTGCTCTGAGCACCACAGATCCACGAAGAGCTGAAACCCCAGGAGATCTGTGCTATCTCTGTTTTCCCCGTGGTTTTTGTATGCAAAAGCAACCCAAAAATCTCACTTTTAACTCTTTTGCACGGTTCAAAAGGAACAGGGGAGAAGCATTGTTTGGGGTAACCCAGAGCATCAGATTAGTGTTGTCAAATCCCAGAGGAAAGGAGCCAGGAAAGGGTAAAGGGAAGTGGGAGGAGAGCTGAGGTTCCAGGAATTGTTAGCAGCACATACAGGAAAAATAATACTGCCCTCCCTTTTTCATGAGCAGCAGTGGAGATGTTCTGCTGCAAACACTGAAAACATGCAAGTCTTCACTCAGATGCCTGCACGTGCCTGTTCTTGCAACGGTGGTCAAGGAAAATTGGCTGAATTCTCTTAAATCTGAGATATTTGCCAAGCTGCACATTCGATAGAGAATAAACTGCTGATAAAATCTTCCCTCCTCCACCCTCTCCTCTGCACCTGAAATCCTGACCCTGGTGGAGCCCCAGGGTCTCAGCAGTCTCCAGGCAGCTCCTCTCCCTCTCCCTGCCTGTCCCACAGAGATCCTGGGGCACTCTGCAATGAGCAGTGCTCCTCTGACACTGCTTCCTGCTTCCCAAAGATGGAGATGGCTGATTCCATCACCCATGAATGATTCCATGCAGCAGGAGTGATTCCAGATGATTTGCTAATGAACAGAGGGATGACAGGAACATTGCCTACCTTTTATTAAAAAATCACTGCTAGATAAGAAATAAAGGACTGGGGGGAGGGAAGGGGGTTTCTTCCCCAATCACATTTTGCAAGACAGAAAATGCAAATTAGCAGAACAGTTCTTTTGGTTAGCAACGTGATTTCAAAGTTTCCCATTCCTGATTTCTTTGCAGCTCTCCTTTTCTGTGCAAAATGTAATGTCCCTGCACCTTGGGGTTGAATTTTGCTCAGTTTCAAGGAGAAAATGAGTTTCCTTGCAACACTTTATGAGGATGCCAAATACTTCTATGTATTTCATAAGTCTTAATCCTATCTTCTCCAGAATGTCCAATAATGTCTGTGAAAACTTTGTTGAATTGTCCCCATCGTCTGCTGAAGAAATGCAAGGCCAAGAGCAGAAGCAATCACTGTAGATCCCTCAAAGCAGCCTAACCCAAATGATGATTATCAAACATCCTGTTAGATATGCTGGGTCCAATTTAGTCCTGCTCCAAACTAATGCAACAGTGTTTAGAGGATTCTGGCTTACAGCCACAGATGAGTATTTATTTGCCATTGCTTAGACAAATGACCTCACAACAAAAAAATATTATTCACCTGGGGGATTTCTTTATGAAAACATATATTTCATATGGGGTTCAGAGGTTTAACTCCAATTCTATTGCACTTCACATAGGTTCTCTCATCCCCATGGGCTGTACAAGAGGACCCCTATGGACACTGTGACTGCCATTTCTCAGTTTTCACCTGCTTCTTGCAGATTCTTGGCTTGGACAAACCTAAATATCCAAGAGGAACTTATCTGCCACCTTGCTGAGGAAACAGTCAAAGCAACAAAATAATTAGCTTACAATGGAATACTTTAGGACCAAGGGAAACATGATTTTAAGTTTTGACCTCTCACAGGCTCCCAGTATGACACTGGATAAGTTATTGGGTCTATTGCACCTAATTCTTGCTCTATCACTGGCAGCTCTCATGATAGGAGCATGGTCTGCATTAGGAAGCTGTGTTGCCTTGAGGGCCAGGAAGGGAGCTGGGAGTTTGAATAAATCACCCTCCCTTGATACCTGTGTTTCACCATGGACTATGCAAGGAATTTAATCTGCTGGCTTAGACACTTCTGCTTCTTGAAGACACCCAGGAAAAGTCCAGGCTTTGAACTTTGCATGGGGTGGTTCCAAATGTGAAGAGGCACTCAACACTTAGTGCACACAGTAGCACTGACAGGAAAAATATTAAATTTAATGAAGTAATCAGATCCATCCTTCTGTTCCTGATAGAGAGGGGGATGGCTGTGTAAAATTTAGAATAAAATCTGAAAGTTGGCTTGAATGCTGACACAGAAGTTGTCGTGGGTCTTTTAAATCTGCACAGCATCTTATATTTCAGAATATTCTAACTCCCTTAAAATTCTACAATAATATCAGTAAGCCTCCAGGATAATGGCATAACAGAGTTTTGTAGCCAGGATAATTGAAGGTCAGAAGAGAGGATATTACCTCTTTCCACAAGCCTTGCCTTGTTTTGGAAAACATAGCTTGAGATTGAAGTTTGAGATTAAATCCCAAAGCCCACATTTGGGATGATTTGTGAAATTCAATGTCAGCATTTGCAAAATGTTCATGTTTACATTTCTCCTGGCCTCTGTTATCTTCCATCCTGAAGTGCAGGTGTTAGAGCACAGCTAAACCACGCTGCACTCTCTGTGCTGTTATGAGCTTTTGATCACTTTAATCACTGTGCTTAAGAGTAGCTTGATCTATTTTTTCCACCTAATTTGACATTCTACAAGGTAAGAAGGTAATTAGTGACGTCTGCTCTACTGAAAGGGTATGGAATTTCACTTATTCCCCCGAGAGCTTTACATTTTGGCTACAGACATTGTTAGATGGAAAACAATGCTTCTTTTTTGAGGAATGAGAAGTAAAAGACAACTTTGAGTAACCTGATTATGCAGCTTGCTCACATTTTGTTTTAGCTCTGTCTTTGATGCTATGCAAAGAATGAATTTTAGCTTTCCTCTGCCCTCATAGGTTCAGCTGCTGGAGTAGTCAGTGCTAGTTACCTTCATGTCTCTCTCTTGAGTATGTTTAACTTCATTTGGCAACAGGCTGTGTACATAGCTGGAAACAAGGTTTTCTTGTTTGGGGCATGGTTTTGCACCCTAGGAAGTTATAAGCAGGAGGTTCTGCTGCTTTTACTCCCTGATCTTATCTGAGTCACTTAGAAGGTACTAGCTGTCAGAGTATTAGCTAATTGCACAATCTGTGTGTGTTTGTGCAGGCTTTCATACAAGATAGCAATGGTATCAGTGGGGTAATGCTTTCACCTTCCCCAGGGGACTCTGGCTGTGTGACCTGACAGCGTTACACGGCTCATTGCAGAACAACACTGCTCTGCTGCCTCCTGAGCAGCCAGTCTGACCTTTGTTTAGACAAACCATCTGCTTTCTCTGCTCTCTCTCTCTCTCTCACTCTCTGATCTACAGCCACAAAGGAAAAGGAGTGGCCAGCAAAACTTCAAACAACGAAAAACATTTCAGCCTGAATTTGCTGAGGTGCCGGGGAGCCCAGCCTCCCCTGGGAGGTGGTGGCTGTATCAGAGCTCTCCAGCACGTTCCCAAGGAGGAGATGCTTTTATAGCCAGACAGTTTCTTTCCTCTGAAAACCAGGGGCGGGCTGGATGGCAGCAGACGCTGCTTCAGAAGCTCCTCTCCAGGTTTTGATGATCAGCACACCTCCCAGTGCCAGCAGCACTCTGAAACCCAGTGCAGAGCTGCAGTGCTGGCAAAGCACTTGCACTCACACACAGGTGCCCTCTCACCCTTGCCTTTTGCAGCTGGTCCGTCCCTCCCCATCAGCCCTGAGCTGCACTGCTGGGAAATGAGAGGCTGGGAGGTCAGTGCTGAACCCCAGAGCAGTTCCCTGCACTGCATTGGGATTTCCCTTTGCCTGGGCTGCTCTGCAGGGCAGCAGCTGCCATGTGTTGGGAAAATTAATCCACAAACACCAGAGGTTTATGTCCAAAAAGGAGACAGAGGAGTCCTTTTACTTTATTGGGATAAAGGGAGAGGCCATGGGGCATTCCCCTGGGATCTCTCAGATTTTTGGAGGACACAGCCTCCCTTTTTATCCCAATTTCCCAGCCGCTTTCCCCTTCTCTCTTTCCCCATTGGCTGAGGTACTTGAGAGGTACAGACTGCCCAGAATGCCTGATACCAGAGGTTCCCCTCTAATGTATAACCCTCCCTTTTAATTTTTAATTCTTATGGAATTTAGGGTTTTTCTTCTCCATTGTTTCTTTCATCTTTCAATGTCTAATTTCCTTTATCAGCAAACTTAAAGTTTATTTGTAAAAGCAAATATCTTTTTCCACTCATCAATCAGTGGAAGTCTTCCCATTGTTTCTTTTATCTCCCAGTGCCAATTTTATCTACCAGCAGACCCACAGCTTATTTGTAAAGACAAATCCACTATTCCTCTCACATGTGTCACTGTCCCCTGGAAATGGGCAGGTGTCACCAGGCAGATTCAGCTGAGCTCAGAACAGCAGACACAGAGGTGGGGAGTCCTCAGCTCATCAGGACACTGCTCTTCCATTCCCTTCAGTGTCCTTCTCTCCATGGATATGGGGTGCTATGGTTGAGAAAGCAAAGAGGGAAGAGGATTTAGGTCCATCTCAAGACACCTTGTGAAAAATGCGTATTTTATGATTGGTTTTTCACAAATATTAAAATGAATATTATATGTGTTGTGTTAGAAAGTAATGCTGCATTAATTCTCCTAAATAGTGTGTTAAATATAGTTTTAGGTTATAACAAAATGTTAAAATAGAAACTATGCTATGTAGGATTCTTTTTTTTCTAAAGAAAGGACTCACACTGAGATAGCAGCCACAGGACACCTAAATCTTTCAGAGAAAGAGAATTTATTGCTCCATTATCAGGAGAAATGAACTTCTTCCCGCCTCACTCGGGCAGGATGATGCCGTTAGGATAAAGAGGAAGAAGTTGAAGATGACCAGACAGAATCCTGTATTTGAATGGAATTTGTGCATCATGTATGAGGTGTATGAATATGCAACAAGTTATTGTTTTTAAGGGTTAATCCTCTGTTAATGGGTGTCCTTTTTCAGGCTTATTTTGCCCAGAAAAGGTACCCAGACTGTCCTATTTAACTCTTTGTTTCTATTGTCTCATATTGTCCCAAATCAAATTGTCCAAATTATTATTACTCTAATTGTATTCCTATTTTTATAACCATTTTGTTACTATCAAACTTTTAAAATTTTAAAAACCATGATTGACATTTTTCACACACCTCAAGGTCTATCTCAAGGCAGGGCAAATGTACACCACTACACTAAACTTCTGAATTTTAGTATCTTTATAGAATTGTAATGGTTACTCCTGCACATGTAAATCCTGAAGCCTCCCCAGCTGGAGCAGAGCCTCATGTGGCACACTCAGCTCTTTGGAGCATTTCAGGGCTTTGTTAATCCTTTGCCTCTATTTTACAGTAGTGTGCAGAGCTCCTACTGAGTTCCCCAGGCTTCACCATGCAGATGCTGAACTGCAGCCAAACCCTGACCTGGAGGTGTTGGTGATGGCTCCAAATCTTCCAGCTGCTCTCACCAGTCTGGGAGTGACACCTCTAAAGCTCCTGGGATCAGCTGATGCCAGCAGGGATTGAGCTGAGAGGTCCAGAGCTGCTCACACCACTGTGACCTGCAATCCCTATTTAGCTTGTACAGTAAGGAACAAAATGAGGGTTGCCTGTTGCTACTGCACAGGGTCTATAATGCAACAAATTTTGTTGTAAATAAATGGCCAAATCCCCATTGCTCCCCAGATAATAGGATTTCTTCCACCAGCATATTAGCCTGTCCATGAGAAGGACAGCAGACAGATGGCTGTGTGGGGATGGACAGTTGGGGTGTAGGATTCTTCTTATTCAAGAGCTGCTGAGATGTTTTTGATCTTACACTACAGAAACCACATAATTCAAAGGCAGCAGGATCCAGGCCATAAGGAAGCAAAGAAGGGAAAAAATCAATCCACCTTATCAAATAAACGTGTGTCTGGAAGCATGTGCCTAAGACAGCAATGCTATTCCTTTGCATGCCTAAAAATTAACAGTCTGGTGAGAATCAGTGGGTTTTCATCATGGTGAAATCCTGGGGAGCCCATGTGCTGTCTGGTTTTAGAGAGTCCAGGCCCCAAGCTAGTGCCTGCCATGCCCTCACTGCAGCCAGGGGTGAGATCTTTGTCATGGCGACCTCACTGCCCTCTCTGCCCTTCCTTCCTTGGCTCTTTCAGAGATCCAGGCTGCAGTGTGGGCCAATCCACAGAACCCCCCACGTGCCCAACCCCTGAATATCCTAAATGTCGCATAAGGAGCACAGTGGGGCTTTTTTTACACAGACAAGGCTTAGCATTTCTTGGCTTTTTGCTGCAATAAATTGGCAGTGATGCTCTAATGAGAACATAACGCACCCACCCTACCACCTTTGATCACTTTTGTGCCCTTTTGCAGCTTGTGAAAGGCTCTAAAAGCTTTCACCAGACACATTGTCTGATTTTTAGGGAGTGTCGCTAGCGCTGTTTATCCTCAACTGGCAGAAGCCTGTTCTTATCCCGCATGGTTGCTGCAATAATTAATGTCAGGCTAAGTGACCAATAATTAGTCTGACCCGAGGAGCCCTGATTCCAGAGATTTTTCAATTTCAGCAGCCTGACCAAACAGAGCACTTCAATAAACTCCTTATTGGGTGAAATGCTGGGGTGCACTCAGCTGGCATCAGATGTGCTGTGCCATTCCACACCAGCTGATGGTCAGCACCAGTGACTCTGTGTGTGCTGTCCCCCTGTGACAAAGTGTTTTGTGTTCTGCAGTGTTTTCTGCTCACAGACACGCATGCAAGGGATGGAGAAGCATTTCAATGTGCTCAATTGTTTCCACTTGTTCAGTTCTCCAGCTACAGACTCAGGACTGTCTTCATTCTATGTTGGAAAAGTTACTTGGCAGCTCAGATGAACTCCCATGGGTGGGTATCACCAGGTTGTGATTAAAATGATGCACCAAACAGCTGTTTCTCTGGAAGGAATGTATTGTTTCATTAACCTGTAAACCCACAGCAACTAAAATTGGGTTTTGAAATTACAACAACAAAAAGCTGTCTGCATGCTCTCTCGCTGCATGCCATTTCCCATGTGCTCTGTTTGTCTCCTTTTCCTGCAGCATCTCAGTGTGAGGGACTGAACTGACAGGTGATCTTTTTTGACTTTCAGTCTACCTTTGTCTGCTTTAGGACCACCAGCCAGCCTCTACTTATTTATGCATCTTTATCTGAAAGGGAATCGACTCGATTTTAATTGCACATGAAGGGGATGATAATAAAATGTTAATTACTTTTTCTGCCCGTGCACTGATCTCTATCTGGCAGAATTTGCCCTTGATGATCCCAGGGCATCATTGCAGACAAAAAAACAAGGACTGCAGCTCACATGAGAATCCAGGGATCTCCCCCATTGTTCCCAGCCTGTTCAATGCTTTTCCATTTCAGCAGCTGCATGCAGCATCACTGAAGTGGAACTGCTCAGCACATATGCTAACACCAATATTCACTACACCAGCAATCCCTACATGAGAGCTAATGTGGGATTTCTTTTGGATAAGACAGTGGTGTCTATTTTTCTGCAGGCCTGAAATCTTCTCATTGCTTAAACAGCCTAGAAATGACCCTATTTTCTACCTCAGAGAAACCTTAGGCTTACAATAGCCTGTTAAAACATGGAGCTGTTCAAACATGTATCTGTCATCCATAGCTTCATGTGTCCTGTAACACACCTACTGCTGGGATAACTGAGCACCTGTCAAGATTCTGTACTGCTGGCCATGAAGTCCTCTCGAATTTATCAACAGAGAAGCTTACATTGCTGCCTGGCAAGCTTTTGTGACTCAACCTTGACCTCTAAGGATCTTCTGAAGATGAGAAAGCATCAAATTCTCCTTGCAGATTTAATCACTGCTTCCTCTGCTGTGGGCTCTGATGACAAGATGGTAGAGATATCCTTAGCTCAGAGAAAATCACCTGAAAGCAGTCTCTGCTACAAAGACACCGACCACACACTTGTGCCAAAGATTGTGTTTGGCATCCCAGGTTCCCAAACAAAGCTCACAGCAAGGCAGAAATCTTCCCACAGCCTGAGGTGACTGACTGACCATCAAGGTCACTCAGGCACCTTCCAGACAAACCTTCCACATTTGAGCTGCTGGCCCAAGGGCAAGGTACTCTCTGTACCCTCACTGTCCTTTGGGATTCAGAAGGATGCTTCTTACAGCCTTGCAAAAAAACCCCAAAACATGGAAATGAGCATTAAGTGACACTAGACTGCCACTGGAAGCCACCAGAGGTGAGTGCTGAAAGATTCCCACCTGTTAACAGTAAATCATTCCATTATAACTCTACTAAAAGCAAATGTAAGTTGTCCTGTGCACCCATGTCTTTCTCAAGTACTGCTTCTCACAGAAGTCCAGGTTTAAGACCTCTCCCTTTCTTTTTCTGGATGCTCCCCATTTCCCAGAACATGTCTCAGGGTTGGAGGCAATTCCCTTCTGAGACCCTGCATTTCTCACCTGCTGATTGCAATCAGCCACTGCTCACCAGCTGGCCCCTGGGGAGCTGCTGAGGAGCCAACAAGAAGTAGAGACCAGCATGAGGCTGAGAACAAACAAGAAATGCAGCCTGTGTTCCTGAGGTCCCTCCACTGCAAAAAAGGGTTCTCAAGACTCTCCATGTGTGTCAAAGTCTGGTTTTGGAGGCTCAGCTTGCTCCTCACACTCTGACACATTGCCAACACGTGTTTGACAGAAAGGAAGCATGGAGAAATAAAGGTTGCTATAGGTAAAAACAAACCCAAGCATGTTCTTGTTAAGAAATCCTCCCAGTCATCCCTATCCTAAGGCAGCATTGATTATCCCAAAGGATAAATTACCTCTGACTATGGTGGCTGCCACACCAGGTGACCTCTGGAGGTGGGCAGAGCCACCCCTGTCTGCTGTCCTGCATGCTGTGTTCTGAGGCATTCTCATGATCTCCAAAGCACAGTTCCCAATAGTATTCACCTCAGTCTTCACCTACTTGTAAAGAAGCTTGTAGCAATGCTCACTTTTCTGCTGGGGCAGGTGTGTTTTCGTCTCAGATCTCCAAGGGAAATTCCCCTGAAACCTGTGAAGGCAAGTCAGCCTCCCTCCCTCCATGAGCCCCAGGAAAGCATCCTGGCATCTCTCACTGCTTCATTAAATATCCAGTGTAGATGGTGCATGGCAGACAAGCACCACATCATTGCTGGAAGCATCCAGTGCATGCCTGTTTCAGAGGAAACAGCAATTCTGACCCATAGACCATCCTCTCAAATCAATGGGAGGCAGCAGCTGCATCCACTTAGAAATTCCCAACAACTCTCAGGCCAAGGAGTTAAGAAAGTACATGCTGATAAGGTCTTTCCCAGGACTTATGTCTCCCCCTCCTCATTAAATAGAAGAAGCAGGGAGGGGTTTCCTTTAAAGCTAGAGATCAGAGCAAGGGTGACTCTCAGACTGGAAAGAAACACCCCCACCTCCAGCCCAGGGACCCCTGTATCCCTTCAATGCTCCTCACATTGCACTAGTGCAGCAGCCCAAAGGGTGCCAAGCCCTCTGCTCCCTGTTCCTCAATCTTAAAAGGTCCCTGGAAGGCTGTAAAGGTCTCCCTTACAACCTGTTTTCTGATCTAAAGGACACAGCTGTGGAAAGAAACTGTCACAAAAAGGTGACCAAGACTTCTTCACCAAGTGCATGCCATGTATGGAAGAAGTCAGGCTATAACTTCCTATAGATCTGCTGAAAAGGGTCAAAGCTTGCTAGGCTATAGGAATGCCCTGAAGGATTAAGCTGTCCACCTTTAAGATTTTTAAATGGAATGCAGAGATTTTCAGAGTACAGTGTCTGCATGTAGGTAAAAGCAGGATGAACTCACACACTTTCAGTTCCTCAGCACAGCTCTTTGTCATCTGATTTAATCTGGGAAGGCTGCTGCAGCACCATCCTCATTTTGGTGGGTAGAGAGGATCCGGCTGAGAAAAATGTAACCATTTTTTCAGCAAGTCAGGTTTTTTGCTGGTAATTTCCACCTTTCCCTGGTTCAGCTCCCAAGGGATTCACAAAGGGGTTTGTCATCTCTCCAGGTCATTCAGCGCTCTGGAATGTGCTGTAAAATTATTTGCCCTGAGCAGCATTACAGGAAAGGCATCCATCAGTTAACTCCATCGTCAGCTTTCTCTTCTGAGGGATGTGTTGCTGATGATGAGTCATAAAGATATTGATTTTAACATTTGCTTTGAATCATAATTGCATTCGTAAGATTACATAGTGGCTCTCAGGGATCCACTGAGTTTTTAAATCTATAGTCAATGCCT
This sequence comes from Agelaius phoeniceus, assembly GCF_051311805.1. NCBI lineage: Eukaryota > Metazoa > Chordata > Aves > Passeriformes > Icteridae > Agelaius > Agelaius phoeniceus. Next base: position 8,673,329 of record NC_135266.1, on the reverse strand, counting down.
ATTCTTCTTAGTTAAGTACTATATAATGCATAGGATGACTGGACAATTTTTTATTTTTATACACATGGCTTTTTTAAAATGGTGTCTTACACCTGAAAAAATTAATATTAAAAAAAAAGCTTTCTTTTTTTCCAGTGGTAGTCTTTGTTTCAAAAATTCAGTATAATCGTTCAGTAGGGTGAAACAGTGCATTATAATTGAAGGTTAATATCCATATGGAGTTAATATCAGGGGGGTTCCCATCATGATTTTAGATTCCAGTGTTCTAAGCTGCTATAAATCTAAACCAATGGTTAAAAGTATAAAAGTAAAAAGGCATACTTGGGAATGAAAATGGGGTGCAAGGTCTAGTCACTAGGAATATGAAATGGCAGCCCTATCTTACAGTCTATATTGCTGTGCACTCATTTTTTTTAGATAAATTCTTCATGGTTATTGTAAAAGGTGATTGTTATTGTTGTCATTATTATCATTATTACTACTACGACCTCCATTATCTCCCACCTTACATTCTCCTTTATATATAAAGGAGAGAGAACTCTCCTTAAAATTTCCTTTGACTTTATTCTCCTCCTCTGGTCTTTAGCCACAGAATGCTCAGGCAGCAGGCAACACCCCACAAACCTCTCAGAGCCCCCTTCAGCAGCAGCTGGCTCCTCCAGTCTGGAGGCAGTGTTTTTTCCAGGCATCCCACACCCACAATGCTGTGCCATTCATGGAAAGAAATCGAGCTGCTCATCTAATGTGAGCCTAATGGAGCAGCTGAGAGCTCCAGGAACACACCAATGCCCACATTCTACTCTGTTTGAAGAGGATTTCATGTTCTAGGGGAACATGAGTGTCTTGGTTTGAAAAGACAGGTGTCTGCCAAGGAAGGCAGGAGCCTACCCTGAAATGGAAAATGTAAACCCCCTCCCTCGGAATTATAATAATTTTGAAATTAAGGGGCTCTCAGGCAAAGATATGGGAGTAGGAATAACAGTTCTTTAATAGGGAAGAAAATTAAAATAAAATAAAAATGCAGTAATACAAAACAACACTGCCAGAGTCAGAACCATGCCCTGGCCCCCTGTGTGTCAGGATGATGGCACAGCCCCATCCCATGGTGGCTCAGCCCTCCTGCAGTGCCAGCTGTGGCTCTGCTGGAGCAGGGATCCTGCACAAGGGGGGAGTTTTCCTCTGCAGCTCCAGGGCTGCTGGAGATGGGCCTGGGCTCCCTCTGGGAATGCAGTGGGAAAAGGCTGCTCCTCTGGGAATGCAGGGCAGCAGAAAGCTGCTCCTTTGGGAGTGCAGTGGGCAAAGGCTGCTCTGGTGTTCCAAACATCAGATTATATCCAGGTAGGAATGCTTGGCTCCTCCCCTGGGCAGAGCATCTCCCCATGGGATGATGGAATTGGATCAGCCATGCAGGGACACTCAGTGGCCATGGACAGCAGAGATCTGGAGGAAGGATTGGGGGTGGGAGAGATAAAGAAAAAACTGCCCCATGAACAGAAGAGAACTGCCCCACCTCTGACAGATAGAAATAGAATAAACTGCCCCAAACCATATCTTACAAGCCAGGAGAATGAGAACACTGGGTGGACATTGACAGAACCCTCTGGTAAACAAAATGCACTCTTCACTTGTGTGATTTGTCTTTAGTGATTACAATGCCCCTAAGGCACTTTGTACATTGGTGCTGTGGTCAAGGAAATAAAGCACTGTCACTTTACAGAACACACACTAAGAAATCTCCCTTGCTAGTCTTACATTCAGCCACTTTCCCATTAATTTGCTGAGTCAAAATAATAAAATAAAAATCCCAGTGCATTAGTGAGGGCAGCAAGAGACAGGGGAGAAGCTGATCCATTTTAAAACCTGGCAGGGTCTGGTTTTGGCTTGTGCACTTACTGGTCCCTGTTTCTCCTTTCCATGTTTTGTTTCCCAAGTACTTTGCATAATAAACTGGTGAGAGGTAAAAACTTGGTGAGCCAAGATCTTCCTAAGGTTTAAAAGCAGGCAACAGGATTACAAAATGTGATGGTCAAATAAAAGAAAATAAAATTTTAAAAAACCCCAAAAGCAAACCAAAACAAGAACAAGATCACAAATAAAAAACAAAATTAAACCAAAGAAACAAAACAAAAATTAAAAAAAAAAAAAAACCAAACACCACAAACCACAAACAAAAGGAAATCCTGACTCTCTATTCCATAGCCCTTAACCTTAACAGTACTTTGAATATGATCAAAATCAAAATTGTTCTTTGCAACCTCCATGAAACATTTTTTTCTTCAACTATGTCTCTGAGTATCCTGCTGGACTTTTGTGGAAAATTTCTAACCTGGCAGGCAAGAGCCCCTCAGGGCTGGCTTTCATTCAGGCAGATGAGGAAAGGGGTGAAAGACAGGTCATAGTAAAGGTGCCTGAACCTGCTGCTCTGTTTGGGCTGCAAGGATTCTTGGTTTGTGGTTCTAGAGCTATTAAGATGCAAGTGCTAAATAAATGCCAAGTATGGGATTCCTGGGGCTAAAAAAGAAAGCAATCTTTCCTTATCCTACAGCTGTGAGGTCAAGGTAAATGTGACTGTTCAGAAACACTGCAGTTCTCAAGCCCCTGGGGGATTTTAATGTGTTTTATAAACTTGTTTCCAAACCAAGCTATTAGGAAAACAAGATATTTCTCCATAAAGCCTTTATTTTTCTCTCTTTAGGGACAGTACTGCCTGCCTTACAGTGCTTTAACTCGATCAGAGTCATCATTTTTATAAACAGACCATTTTTCATGACTTGCTTGATCAACCTGGGAAGGCAGCTTTTCAGGAGTTATAGTCATACACAGGAAAAAAAAAAAACATTTTACTCCATCTGCTGCAACCAGAGATGTAACAGAAACCCTCTTTTCTCTGAAGGTAATGCATAAGAGAAAACACAGACATGCACTTGCTTTCCTTTCACACTCAGCTGCAGTTATGCAATATTACAAAGGGAAAGGAACACACTCTTTCCCAATGAGATTGCAGATAATTTTTCCTTTTTTTTTTTTGTACAGAAGTTTTTGGTGGGAGATGTCAATATTTACCCAGGGCTTCACCTGTATCAGGAGGTGATTTCAGGCTGGTGGCTTTTGAATACTTAAGTTGGGACTCAGAGGGCCTTGAGGACCCAAATAACACTGGAGAGCCATGGCAGCACTGGGAGCCAACTGGCTGCTCAACAGTGGATCAGCTCTGCTGAAGTGTTTATTTACACTGGAGGTTTTAATTGCCCACATTTGTCTTTCTATCCACAAGATGGACTGTGTACATCCAGGGGATTTGGCTTCTTTTTGTCTCAGCACAAGGAGTGCCAAAAGGTTGAGACCTGGGGCACACATATGAAGGACTCACCCTAAATGAGCAGGAGAGGACCCTCTCTGCTGGCTCTGCCCAGGGGCTGGGAGTCAGCCAGAAACCTCAGGAAACTCCTGAGTGTTCCAGGACTGCAGAGTGATTTCAAGCACTCTCACTGGCCTCATCAATGCCATGCTTTCTCACACTCACCCCACCTGCCACAAGCGAGAGCTCTTTTCCCCTCTGGTCCTCACACATGTACTCTAACATGTAAAATATTCAGCAAAATAAAGATTTAGTGCAGAATCTGATAAAAATCTGAACTTATTCTGGGTCACAGTGGTCTCAAAGCAGTGCTGTCAAACTGGGAGTGTACAGAGCAATCCAGAGAAGTTTTGAGTCTCTTGTTGTAGAGAAAATGCCACACGCCCCATGAAAAGCAAATATGTATAAGAGGAAATATCTGCTTATCTGAGAATTAGTATTACTTAAACATGCCTTTTGTGTCAGGAGAAAGAGGCAAGGTCTGCAGATTTAGCTGCTAACAGAGCACCTCCAGTAGGTGTGTTACACTCCATAGGAATGGACTTTGCCCCACAGCATTGATCTAATTCCACCCCAGCTCACAGGAATGGAGGAATTTGGTTGTTTCTGAAATGTCTCTTGATATCTCTCTACAGATGTTTCAGGTGAAAAATTCAGCTTCCCAATGAGAGTTGAAACTTTTACATAGTTTGAGAAAAAGGATGTACATGTGTCATTTCTTCCCCTCTTTAAGTACCTGTAGCTCAGACAGCAGGGGAGGTAGTTAGACTATTCCAAGTTTGAAGAATGTGAATTAAAATGCTAAAACATGAACCACAGTTTTAGAAAGTTACTGGTTTTGTCTGAGCCCTCACTGTGTGTCTACACTGGATTCTCCTTTGCAGGTGTTGGTGCAAGCAACATTTTTAATAAAGAATTTTTTTTCCAGTGCAGCGTAATCACTATTAACAAATAACTCTAATCAATGCTCTGCATCATTTTCTGAGAAAAAAACTTTAATTGGGAGTGGGGAGGGGGGTTGGCAGTGGTGGTGTTTCCATCAGAAAGGAGCAATAGCAAATAAATTATCTCTTTATTTCTATAAATGAGACAAAATTAATAAAGAGAGGGGAGACATTAGCAAAGAGAGAATAGGAAAGAAATGGATTATGAGCTACATTGGGTTTGGTTGTTGTTCTCAAGGTATAAGTCAGCTATCCCAAGAACAGTGCACATTACTCAAATTCCACCAACAGGACTGGGGACTTCTCTGGGAAGTTGCAGCTGATATGGTGAACAAAGGGAAAATATTCTTGGTTCTTTATTGCAGACTGTGAACCAGTGGTGTGCTGGTGATAGTGAACATTGAGTCAGACGATTATCTTGGGATGTAAATTAACAAGTCCACTAGGAAAAACTTGTGAGGCAGAGAGGGGTTTTCCCATATTGCTCAGGATGCAGCAGCCACCCAACACCAGCCTGTGCAGGCTGGCACGTTTTGTGCCTCTCTGAGGCTCAGTTTACCCCAGGAGAACTAAATGACCCATTCAAGGTTGCTCAAGACATTTCTATGAATAACTGGCTCTGAATAACTGAAAGCCTCCCTGTCTCTGGGCCAATTTCCTTAACTACAAAACTGTCCTCCCTGTTTGCCTTGTGTTAAAGCAAATCCTTGACCACAGCTGTCCTCTCCTCTCCTCTCCCATGTCATCAGCCCAGCCTCCTGAATCCCTGCTGGCAGCAAACACTTGATCACATTTATCACATTATGGTATTTTTGCCTCCTTGGCCAAACTCTTCAAACTGCTCAGCTTGCAACAAAGCCACGACAGAACAACCTCTGCTGCCATTGCTGGTCCTGTTCCTTGCTTTCTGAGGTGCAGATGGAAATCTGACCTTCACCTTGGAGTGATTTCCCATTCATCACCAAGATGAATAGCTGTCGATCCACCCTGAGCCGCTTAGAGAGGTGCCTGGCGAGCGACCGGCGGCGAATTCTTCCCAGCTGCACCAGCAGGGCTGCTGCTCTGCAGCTCTGCACCCGCTGAACAGCGCTCATAATCCCAGACTTAACGTCAAATATTTTCTGCAAGGGAAATAAAAATGTCAACAGGAAGTGAAATGTGACCTGATTAACAGTTAGACCTCTGACTCTGCTTCGTTTTTGACGGATGTGGTGTTTTACAAGGATAATAATACCAGCGATTCCTCTTAATTGATGGACCCTGATGGAAATATAAATTAAGCAATTAATACGATTCTCTGAGACTCATAAAAATAAACTCTACGTAGAGATAGTCATATTTATTTTTTTAATTACTTTAAAAACATGTGTCATACAAAGCATTACAACATTTTCTCCTAGGGAAAGCCAAGGCAAGTTTGACCTCCTTAAGAGCCAGAATGTGCCAGAGGAGGCAATGCAAATGATCCGCTGCAGACCCAGGCAGTTTATGATAACCCAAGCTTGCCTTTTGTCTGGGGAGTTCCACAAGCCCTGATTTTCATGTGTTTTGTTTAAAACAAAACTAACAAAAAATAATTACTGTTTAACATTTAGAATCATGCCCAGAGGCCCCATTCAGGATGGGGAGCCCTTTGTGCCAGCTAAGAGCACAGCAAACACAGTGGGAGAAACACACTCTGCAGTAAATGGCTTGTGATCCGATTCCTGATGCTTTTAATGGTTTCTTCCATGGGAGGTGGTTTTAATAGTGAATAGCAGACCAGTGTGACCTTGAGAGATGCCAGCTTGAAACCAATGGGAGTTTTCAGGAGAGAGCAGGAATTCTGGGAAAGCAAAAATTCAGAGATTTGCAATACCCAAGTGATATGAAACAGTATTTACAAATATTTACAAACAGGCTACTGTTGGATTCAATCCTGTTTGCATCCCTCCACACCTGCACGAATGGGCTTTCTGTGACTGATATATTCTCCATGTTTCTCATTTGACTTTTGGTTCCTGAGCAGCGAGAGTTCATACTCAAAAGCTTCCCTCTGCCACCATGAAAGCTCAGCAGTTGTGTTAATAGAGGCTGGGATTCTCTTGTAATGTCTTCAGGTGTAAAGAAAACAGCTTGTTCACCCAGAGGCGCTCAGTGCTTGCTGTTTAATTCCCTTTGAAAAGTTACTCCCTGACACGGGGAGCAGAAGCCACACCACAAATTACAGGCAGTGAATAAAACAGGATTGTTGCACATGCAGCCTGCTCCCTGCCTTTGAAATCTGAGAGCTGAGTAATTCGAAAAAGGGACTTGACTTCTTTTAAAATCAAATTGAAGTAGATGCCTGGTTTTTGACTGTGATTTGAAATGTCTGCAATAGACATTCCTGTGAGCTGGAACTTGCTGTGAGTGCCAGAGGAAGAGTAAAACCCTGCCCCACCATCCTGCTCCAACAAAGGTGCACAAAAGTGGGTGAAAATGTGTGAGGGAGGGGGTTTATAGATGCACATGCAGCCATGGTGTACCTGCACTTTAAAAAATGACAGGTCCTGTGAAAGACACAGCTGTGTGATGGGAACAGAGCCTGTCCCAGGAGCAGGGAGATGCTGGGGTTCATGGCTTTGTGTGCCTCCACGGCAGCCCTGCAGCCAGACTGGCCTTGCCAGGGAAAGGCTGAGCAATACCCACTCATCTGACAGGTACAAGGCAGGAGGAGAGGGCAGCACGCACACCTCTGCTTCCAGGAGCCCTGCAGAGGTACCCAGGCTCAGGGGACACAGCTCTCCCTGCTAAGCCTGTCTCCCTGATGAAAGGAAATGCCTTAATGAGCTCAACAACTTCTCTGTCTTCAGGAAAAGGACTTAGAGCAGGACTGGGAGCCACCCAGCAGGGCTGATGCTCAGGCACCATGTGGCTTCAGTGCAAGAGCTGAGTCAGGAAAGCAGCTCTGAGGAAGCAGTGACAGCATCCCTCTCCCTCTGCCAGCCTGCACAGGAGCTGCTGGGATCCTGGACTGACCCCAGCAGCAGCAGCAGCAGCAGTGTTAAAACAGCCCTCAATTATTTGTCAAGGCTAGTTAGCACAACACAAGTTGTTTTGATTGTACAGTGTAACCTGCAAGTGCCACCAGGTTTACAGTCTACACTGACATTTCCTTTATCTTTCTGTTCTCCATCTGTCTCCTTTTTTACAAGGACAGATTGGACAGCCTGACGTCATGTAAAACAAGCAGGGGAACTGCCTCCCTCCCCTCACCATTGCTCCTAGCCAGCTGCTCTCCCTGCCCAGGCAGTCTTTCTTTTTAAACAGCCACTGGGGCACAGGAGGAGTTTAACCAGGTAAGTGTGTGTGAGAGACAACTGCTCACTTTGAAAATTTAAAGAGGTTTATTAAACATTAACAAAAATACAACAAAGGACTACATAAAGGAAAAGCTGCAGTGCTGGGAACTGCCCCCCATGCACACCACATGGCCAGTTCGTCTTCAGGATGGATGCTCAGTCTTTTATACCCCTGGGGCTTGCATCAACCGGCCCTGGCCCCTCCCAAAGTCTGTCACTCAGCTCTTCTGTGCCATTTATCAGTGCAAACTGCTTTCTTGTCACTGGATTGGAGCTCAGGTGTTGCCCTGCCCACCCCCTAAGCACCCCCAAGCTTTTCCATTCCCAGCTGCCCCAGGCAAGGGACACCTGTGCAGCTTCTTTGTACCTGTCCTGGACAGCCCAGGCTGTCTGATGGCAGCAATACAGGGGGGAAAGGGAACCATGGGGAGAACAGAGGACATCTAAATTACAATAACATAACTGTACATCACTAAACTTTTCTTAATATTCACACAACAGTCATCCCTTAATTGTGAGAGCCAATCATCTCATTATCCATCTATAACATGTGGAAGGAAGTGGCTGCCAAGCTGCACTGCACTGCAGGAGGTGCTGAAAGGCACTGATGTCCTCCATACCTTCACTGGGAATTGTCCTGGTTAGGTTAAGAGAATCACACAATCACAGAATTGTTTAGGCTGGAAAAGACCTCCAAAACCATTGAGTCCAGCTTTTGACTGACTGCCATCCTTGTGAACACATGGCACGTGCTGAGTGCCACATCCAACCATTTCTTGCACTCCTGCAGGGATGATGATTCCACCACCTCCCCAGGCAACACATCCCAATGCTTAAAAAAAACCTCCCCATTAAGAAATTCTTCCTGATGTCCAACCTGAAGAGAAGCCAGACACTTAGAAATTAGGCATATAAAATGTTGTTGCACAAGCATCCTTAAATTGATCATTTTGTGCTTCATAATTCTTACACAGACATGCTTTAGGTAGAGTTTACAACTTTTATCAAAGCAAAACAAGACACCTTTAATGAGTCCTCACTCTGCCTCTGTAATTTTCCAACATAACTGAGCTGAACCAACACAAAAAGATGTGGCCCAAGCAGGTCTCCTTTGGCCAAGCTGCACACCAGCTGAGATGTGAGGTGCAGCCTCAGCCCACCCTGGTGTGAGCTCTGCCTTTGCCAGCACTGCATTGCCAAGGGAGTGGCTGGGTCTAACTCATACACAAAATAAAACAGAATAAATAAATGTGCTTTCCCAGGGTGTGTGTGAATAATGTTATGGGAGTGTCTGAATTCACGTACATTTCTGTGAAACTTTGCCCGCTCATCTTGGCGACATGAAAATAATTCCAAAATCCTCAGATCAATTCCATCTCCTAGCACAGGAATAAAAGACCTGAGTGAGAACTCTGCTGCCAGACTGCCTGGGCATGGCTGGGGCTACCTGCTCAGCTTTCTGAGCAATGCCTCCACCTTTCAGCTGAGGCACACTGGCAGCACTGCTGCCTTGCTGGCACTGCTTCCACGCCAAAGACAAGGAGGCCATTGCTATCAGCTTGGGGCAGAGGGGGCAGGGCACCTCTTCTGTAGGGAGGAGAGGTGGTGGGAGAGGCTGGCTTTGCTCTCTTCTCCCACAGCTGGAGCAGGAGGGGTGTTCCATGGCTCTGCAGAGAGCCACTGTCACTGTCCATGGGATCCAACAGGAAACACAGGCTTGTGCTGCTGCTCCCTCAGGTGTGCTGGGCTCCCAAGGACACTGTGCAAATGTTGGTTAGACAGAGTGGTGTTAACCCAGAGACTGCTGGGGGTTGGCCTAGGTGACCTTTAAGGTCCCTCCCAACCCAAACTGTTCTATCATTAAGGGTCACAGCAATTACTGGGGGTGTGTTGGATTGACAGACCATGTCTCCTCTGAGGCAGCATTTTTCAGAGCAAAACTCTTCCACACACCACTGCTGCTGCTGCAGTGTTAAAATGCTGCTTAAAAAGTCATGCAAATGTCCCAGCTCAGAGTCTGGGCTGCAGCCTGCAGCAGGGGATGGGTCACTCCCCATGGCTTCTATTTTCCTGGGAGATGTGTCAGGGAGGGGGTGTAAAAAAACTTCAGCTGTTTTCAAACATGAAAACATGTTTGAAAAGTCTGTTTTCCATGCTTACAGCATGGAAAAGGCTGAGAAACACAGAGGTAATATTTTTGCAGGGCAATTAGCAGCTAATGGAAGCTATGCCAGGGTATGGATAGACTGTCTGCCTGCAAAGCCTTTCCTAGGGACACATCCTCATAGACACTGTCCCCTCTCTAAATATTGCTAAATCAGCCTGTCTGCAGTGACCACCCCAGGGAATTACATATCCATCCCAAAGTATCCCACTTGGGTGGAGCAGACAAGGGGAAATGCCTGCAAGGTCAAACAGGGATGCCAAAAATGTCAGGGCAGGAGATTCCTTTGCTTCCCAGTGCAGAAAAGGGACTGCATTCAGGCTGGACCCTATAAATGTTTGCCTTGGCTGCTTTGGCTCCCTGGGACCTGACAAGAAGGTCTGGGAAGCAGGGGACTGAGTCCCCATGTTCTTGAGCTACACATCAGAATAGCTGTCACAGGTGTCTAGGAAGCCTAAACACAGCTCAGCTATTCCCAGCTGGACTGGCTTTGGCAAGGACAGAGTTAAATTTCTGCACAGTGCTGTGCTGTTTCGGGTATGTGGTGCTAAACAGTGTTGATAACACACCGATGTTTTTGTTATTGCTGAGCAGCTCCCACGGAGTCAGGGCCTTTTCTGCTTCTCACTCCCCCCATCGATGAGAGGCTGGGGCTGCAGGAGGGGCTGGGAGGGCTCACAGTGGGACAGCTGACCCAAGGGTTACCCCACACCACACGGCATCCTGAGCAGCAGGCAGAGCTGGGGGAGAAGGAAATGGGGATGCTCAAGCGATGCTCTTTGTCCTCCCGAGCTGGGTGTGATGGAGCTGGGCTGTCCTGGGGATGGCTGAACACCCACCTGCAGCTGGGGAGGGGGAGTGGGAGTGGATTCCTTGCCTTGCTTTGCTGGCATGGGCAGCTTTTTCTTTACCTGTTAAATGGCCTTTGGCTCAACCCACAATCAAAGTGCAATTTTTGCACTTTGACATTTCTGATTCTCCCACATCCCACCTGTGAGTGGGGATGAGCAAGTGGCTGTGTGGGGCTGAGCTGCCCACCAGGTTCAACCACGACTGCAGCAATGTTTTTAGGCCCTTTCCAAGTTTTCTTGAAGCAATCAGTCTCTTGATTTGGGCCATCTCTGGCTCAGGCCCTGTAGTTCTCCTTAGGTGTTCACAATTCCAGCAGTGAGGATGGCCAGTGGCATGTGCCACCCTCACCAGTGATGCCTCAGGTTTTGGCTTTCATATTTTTCAGATTCTGTTCTGCTTCAGTGCGTAAGTTTAAGGTTCATATGAGGGGATGGTGAGTTCTCTTCACAGAGTAGGAAGACAAAACAATTCCTTCTCTAGCTGGGGACCAAGGACAGCCGATCCAGATCTCAGGCTCAAGAGCATAAACAGCATGGACTGAAGAGAGAAAAACAAGAAGGATGTGACTTCATAACCTAATCTGTGATTGGACAATTAGCTCCAATATACAAATGGACCAAAACTTATAAAAGTGTGAGACCCCATGACCTGTCATCCATTTTTGTGGCCATTTTGGGTTGTGCTGCCCAAGGTGGATCTATTGAGGCCTCCTCATAAATCCCTACTTTATTCTTTAGCTCTGTCTAGTCTCTGTTCTAGGTCAGCCTTCACAAGGCATCACCAGCCCTGCTCAGCTGTGGAGAAGCCACAGAGACTTAGGAGGACAAAGGATCAGGTTTCCCAGTTTCCATGTCCTTCTGTCTTGGTGTTCAGGATGCATAAATCAGCTTGAAGGGAGAAATTCTGTGGATATTGAGACTTTGGCCTAACACTGTTACCATGAATTACAGTTCATTAGCTCTCCAGTACAGAAGAGGTTTTTTTGCTATGGAATTAAAGTTTCCTAATTATTCCTACACTGCCCAGAGGATAACATTTTGCATAAATATTTCTCACTTTTCCTAGCCAGGTAAGGAAGTATTCCTGACCTGGCAATATTTATAATCTTCAGAAAGTCTGCATTTGCTTGATCATGACTTCTTCTTTTTTTTTTTTTTTTTTTAATTGAGCTAGGGCAAAAGTCAATGACAATGAAACAACTAGAAAATTCCCTGGGGTAGTTCTCTAGTGGGACAAGAGGAGTTTAATTATGAGCCATTGCTAGTGGTATGCATGTGAATGTATTCTATAGGGTTAACACAGACAGTGTGTAGAGTTTCTTTCTTGAGCAGAAAGTGCAGATCCCAGTGGCCTTACTTGCCCTCCTAAATAATAAATCACTTTTATGAATGATTCCAGGAGAAGCTACCTGCCTTGCTGAAGTTATTCCTGTGCTGTGGTTGGGAATATCTTTGGTGTCAGGGACTCAGGATGTGATGGCTGGAACACTGCTGCTGGAGATATTTGGTCAGGCAGGTTTCAAGCAAGTCAGGACTAATTTGTGATTTTTTTATTTATTCAGGGTTTTTTTATTTATTAGGAGTGGGGGAACACAATAACAACTTTGGGGCATTTTTAAATTAAACAACAAGGATGAAAAAGAAAACTAAAGAGAATGTAAGTGATTGATGCTGTTTATTTGCTCTTGTGTTGCCAGGGAGCTCCAGGGAGAGCAGGGAACAACCAATAGCAGGCAGTGGGGGTAGAGGAGGAGGCCTTTTTAATTATATCACATCATTTTTCTAAGTAATATTATGTTGTCTCACACAGGGTCTCAAACATTTTGGAAACACAGCATGTTACATTTTTGCATGTGGATTTGCCTGCTCAGCTATGGTTAACCACTGACTTCATGCTTAGGTTCCTGCTTAGATAGGCTGCCTTGTCACCCTCACACTGTTGGGAAGTTAATGATCTAGGAGAGATAGGAAATTGGAGAAGGAGTTGAGCATCCAAAGGATCCCACACTTAAAGCCATGTGCCTGCAGCAGGACCAGCAGAGAGTGGCCAGCACAAAGGGAGCTCAGAGCAGAGAGCACAAGTCACTTCTGTCCCTGCAGAGATGTCCCCTCCCCAGGGAAGGGACACACTGTGTGCAGCAAATCAGGCAGAGGTGGAGAATGGCCAGGTGAGGTCTCTGGGTTCACCTGCACTGGCTGTGCTAGAAATTGGGTTTTCCCCTCTGCTCCTGAAAAAGTGGAGCAGTTGTTAAACAGAACAGAAAAAAAACAGGCAAAGAGGTGCATCATCCATCAGTGAAGCAACAGCCAGAGTAGTCTGGGTGTTTGGTTTCCCTCATGGTGCTTTGCTTTGTTGCAGCAAAAGCTTTCTTAAGAAAGATGGGAGAAGGGAAATCCTTTCTCCTGGATGGGCTGGAAGCTGCCTCCTGTCACACAATGCAGTCTCCAGACTGTGCACATGACATGGCCCTCACTGTGGCAGGCACTGGCCAGCCCAGTGGATATGAAGGCTCCTGCTGCTTCAGCATCTGCTTTCCACAGCTGGGCACAAGTTCCAGCAGCTCCAGGGATCTCTCTCAGGCACAGGATGCTCATGTTCAGTTATCCCCATCCTGGCAGGATAAAGGCCTACCTTGGGATACAGCTCTATCAAAGCATGTGCAAGGAAAGGTTGTAGGAAACAAAGTAACAGATCTCACAGGAGATACTGAGAGAGGAATCATGCAATTAAGGTTCTGTTGTGGAGAGATGTGATTAATCCGTGGAGATTGCATCCACAGGAGCATTCTAGGGCATGGCACAGAACATCCCAGCCTTTGCAGAGGTCCAAATCATGTGCCAGCCCAAAACGTGTCATTGTCACCATCAGTCAGCACACCCTGGTTTCCCTTCTGTTCAGAAACTGTGGAGAGGAGGTGGCAAGGGAGGTATGGGATCAGAATGGGGTGGAGCAAATCTGGAACTAGCAACCAGTTTGGAAATAAAGACCCAGTTTAGAAACTGAGGCTTACTGGAATTGTGTCAGTATTTGAGCAATCAAGCCAATGAGGATCCACAGAAAACCTCACAGGAATGATCAGACACACCTCATTCCATGAGAGCTGGCTGTGCCTACAGAAGACCCCACACACCTCAGAGAAGTATCAGGATGATGCTGGGCAGGGCAGGGAGTTGGACTCCATGGTCCTTGTGGGTCTCTTCCAACTCAGCAGAGTCTGTGGTTCTGTGATTCTCTAACAGAAGGCTTGTGGCTGCAGAGGAGCCACAACAACACCAGCTCACAAATACACTTCCATGAGCAGCAGGAAGAAGTCCAGTGATGTCCAAGAAGGCTCTACATGTCCATTGCCCTCTCCTGTCCAGCACAGCATCTGTTGGGGGAGGCTCAGTCCCTGCAGCCTCCACCCAGGAACTGCAGGTCTCTGGTGTGGCTGATGTGTGCAGCCACCAGGTGTGGCTCAGGGGCTGTTGGAATGTTGGGGGACACAAGACAGATGATGCACTTTGGGCGTGGTTAACATAAGAGATTTGATTACAGGTTGCCTTGGCAAAAGCAAACGGAACTTTGAAAATTAGACCTGGATTGCAAGAAGATTAAATCAAACGGGTTTACCAGAAAAAGAAAATCCCATTAAACTCTGCAAGCAAGAGATGCTGTTATATGCATAAGTTTGTGTATGTGATTTTAACCCAATCATTGTAGTACACATTACTAGTCTCCCTAAAATAGTATATAAGTGCTTGTATCCCACAATAAAATCAGATTTTGATCACCGAGTCAGTATCCCCATCTCTCTCCATTGCCAACAAGGGGCCACCACCACCATGGGGAAAGCAGGAGCAGGGCCACCAGCATGGGGAAAGCAGGAGCAAGCCCACCTCATGGGTATGCCTATGAGTCACTCCATTTAGGGGCACAAATGATTTTCACCCTACATCCAAAGCCTGAAGAATTGGTCTGCGATGAAAAAAGGCTGTTGGGGTCCCAGATATTTCTTTATTCCTTTTTTCTCCTTGTTTGTGCAGGAGTGATGCATTTTTCTTCTCAAAGTAAAATCCAGGGGCCTTTTTCCCCTCTATTCTCAGTGATATACCATTTTCCTGTATTGCATTCCCAAAAGAATTAGAGGAGGGAAAAACATCTTTTCCTGCACAGCATGTTGACACACTGCCAAGATACTGCAAGGGCCATAAATAAGTGCAGAAATAAGCTTGATATGTAAGACCTGAGACCCTACCTTTATAGCTCCAGATTTCCATGAGTGTCTCCCAAGCCAGAAGGTGTGATATGATATCAAACTCTACTAACAGATGATTTAGACAGCAAAAAGAAAAACATACAGGTCTGATGAGGAAAATGTACATTATAGACCAGAATAAAGGGGTAGAGTTTAAAAGATCAAAATGGAGACTGACTGGCAAAGTTGGGGTGAGGAGAAGTCCCCATATTTCCTGTGTGGTTTTATGTCTGTAGAGTCTGTTTTGCAATGATTGATATAACAAACAAGGGATGTCACAAAAAGGCTCCTAATGTTCACTGATCAGAAGTATAATGACGTGTAAGCTGCAGCTGTTCCAGTGGATTTCTAAACAGCAGGCTCTTGTTGAATGAGCCCCATGATTATTTATCTCCATCATGGGCTCTTTATTCCAAGGTATTTGTTGTCTTCCCTGCATTTTGCCCGTCTGTCCTTATGCACAGAAAGCTCCGATAATGGATTTTTTTTTATTAGTCTCCTCTTCCTTTTCCTCCTTCTGCAAACACAAAGCTGCATCCCCAAATCATCCTGCTACAAAAGGGAAGGCACTGCCAGTGTTTTAACAAGGGCCTCCCACAGCATTCTCCTCCATTAGCCTCATAAACACAGGGCAGTGCAGGAGCACGTGCTGCAGACAGAAGGGTCAGGAGACTATTTATTCTCCCCATTTAAACCAAAATGCTTTCTCCTGAGCAAGGGGAGAAGCAAACAAATAAATTAAGCTGTGCCTTGATGAAAGCCTTTAAACTGTGTCCTTGGGAAATGTACTGAGTGTGGGGATAGTGCAGGGCAGTGTTTAACTTGGCTGATTTGAAATGGTCTGTGAATAAGCGGAGACGTTGCAGGGGCACAGAGTGCATTCTGCCTTTTGGTTTGTGTTTCTTTTAATATCTTGTGCCTGGTACAACCTGCTCTGTTCCAAGGTAAAGTGCTGCTTCTTTGAGTCTCTTTCTGACAGCACTGCAAGCTGAAGTCACAGGACTGGGGTAGGCAGAGGGAAGACCAGAGGTCTGGCTGTGCTTGCCACAGACCTGCTACATCCTGGATGCAGTTTTCCTGTCTGCCAGATAAGGATGATTTTTATGCACCCACCTCACAGCTAATGGATTACTGCTTGAAATGACAAACATTTTTACTGTTTTCTTGAGACACGCTGTAGGCAGGCACGGCTGAGCAGTCTCTTCTCAAACAGGAAGCCATCCCCCCGGTCCCTTGGTTTATCACTGCTGTAAACCTGCACACACGGTCCAGTTGCAGGCTGGAAATTATACTTGGGAATTCATTGGCTAAAAGCAGAACATAGTTCAAAAAGGAAAAGCTCTTTGGATAGTGTGAACTGGCATATAGCATCCCTGATGTCTGCAGGGTTATGCTGACTTATACCCAGCAGTGACATGGCTCTACATATCCATATTTTCAACATTTTAATATGAAAATAAATGTTTCTATTATTGTATTTAATTTTCAGCTGGTTCTTTTTCTCCCTTTTTTCTCCTGGGATGACATCATTGGAAGCCTGTTAGTATCACTTCTCTCCCTGTCACTCACTGTACCAATAAGTATTTTATCTCCATACGAGAGAACTGTAAGTAAAAAAGGCTGTAAACTACAAAGGCTCTTTGATTATCATGTTCATGCAAGGTCAGCAGAAAGAGCATGCCTGGTATTTTTAAGAGAGTTTTAAACATTATTTTACTTTTTTTTTCCTATTTATGTAAACACAGAAATGAAAGGCTGATGCTTTGACACATTCCTGCCCTTCTTCCCCAGTGAACTCTTCTTTCTGGAAGCCTGGAAACCAGTGTTACACAGGCTGTACAGAGGAGGGCACCAAGCCTGTGCATTCCTTGAATGGTTTGGCTTCACTTTAAAGGGGTGGTGAGTGACAGTAAACCAAAACCTGATGTACAAATGGAGTCTCCAAACCAGTGTCAGTGTGGGTGTGGGCTCCTCCCGCCGTGCAACTTTGTATGAATGAAACCCACTATTAAAAAAGGTGGGCAGCCTGAAATCAAAAGCTTGCTGTGGGTTGCTGTGACAGGAGGCACAGCAGTATGCTGTCCCCTGGTCTCAGGTGCTGGAGGCATAGCCACAAGGTTGTGTTCTTTCACAGGTTGTCTGGGATGAGAAGAACAGGCAGAATGGGATGCCTCTAGTTTGGGGGTTTTTGACATTTCCAGGCAACTGCTTACTCAGACAGCCAAGAGGCTGAGACTGTGACAAAATGCAGCAGCTGAATGGCCCTGACAGATGGAGGCAGCAGCAGACCTAAAGGGCAATGGAAAACTCCAAACTGACAGCGTGACAGCTTTGGCTCACTAGCAGCCCCTCACCTCTGGAGGAAGGTCATAGCACATCCAAGGAGAGGTCAGTAGAGGACAGCCTGATGTGGATGGGAACCTTGGAGAAGGAGGACATGACCTCTGCAATGCAGCAGGAAATTTCTGCAGCTCATTCTTCACCTCAAGTGCTTCAGTGGAATCAGCAATGACTGTGCACCTCTTGTGCTCTGCAGATGTTGATGTCTCCTTTAGCCCTGGGTCTTGTTCTCCTACAAGGATCTCTTCTTAAGAGACACGGAGCACTTGCTCATCTTCCGCAGCTGCACTGGCCCCAGGAGCCAGGGAGCTTCTCACACCCATCCTGACTATGCTCTTGTGACACCCAGGTTGAGCCCAGGTGTGCCAGGAGCCAGGGATGAAGCTCAGTCTGCAGTGGAAGCCACGGCTCTGTGTTTGGTGGGGGAGCCTGTGGGGTTCCAAGGGGGTGTTTCAGAGCTGACTGAGCTGTAGCCCCTGGAGCAAGGGCACGTAGGGACCTGCAGAGTGGGGACAGCACAAAGTCAGGCTCGTGCAACTGCATTGATTGAGCCAGGGCCCAATTTTCTCCATCAAGTGCTGAGAATGCACCGTGTTTATTATTAGACAGCGCTGCTTCTTTTGTTGCATATATCAATACTCAGAGGAACCAGGCAAAATCACGTGCCCGTGGCTTTTTATAGTACCCAGAGTTCAAAAAAAGCACAGGGTGCTTTTAGCCAGATTGCAACATTTTTGTCTCACACAGCTGATGGGCTGTCTGCTCTACATCCATTCATTTTCTGCTTAAAAGGTCATGTTTAATTTTCCAAATGAGCTCCCCCTCCCATCAGCATGAGTTGCTCATCTCTAGACAATGCCTTTTCTCTCTCCAAGGCAAGACATCACCGTATTTTTCCTTTGCTACTGTGCTGAAAGGGTGCTCGTGCTTACAAGGCTTGTGTGCAGTGAGGGAGAAAAAACATCTGCCACCAGTGACTTCCTAGACATGGTATATTTACAAACCTTGTTAGTTGCCATGAATACGTCATGCCTGGCTGATGCCCTTATGGGCGAAGCAAAATTGTGTGAAGGGTATTCTCTTTTCTACTCCTCTGGGAAAAAGGCCTTGTTCTGTAGAGGTAGCACATGGGTGTGAGAGCCCCAGGGGATGGGGAAGAACATCCTGCAGTTCACTTAAAACCAAAACCAGCTGGCCATCTTTAAAAGTTCTGTCACAGGGAGGTAATTGCAGTGTCTCTCCTGAGTCCCGTGGCAGCACGGGCCCAGTTTTAGTCTAAGGTCCCACCTACAAAATGTGGTTGCAGAGGAATGGTATCAAATATCTCCTGTGGTAGAGCAAGCACCTGCTATTCTTCACCCACAGAAGTGATGATCTGATGTCACCATTGCTGTTAGCCTGAGGAGTTCCTCTCCAGTGCTCTATTCTGTCACTGTGAGAGGCTCTGAGGATTTGCATCCATACTGTTTCAAAATCCCAAATGCCAGTTAATGATAGATATGGAAGGCCAGTGGCTTTTGTAAGTATTCTTATGACTTCTGAAAAGGTGTGCTCTTTTTCCCAAAGCCTCCTTTCAACAGGGTCCATTCGAATGAGCTCCTCTTTCTGTTTCCAGGAACAATGCTCTTAATTTCCCTTAGCCTACTAACATCTCCTGACAGCATCTTTTGTTATCACTCGTGTTATACATTGCAGTGCAAAACTCTGCTCCTCCTGTGGCTTGGTTCTGAGGGCTTCACAGAGAAGGAGCTGAGCCTCAGGGTCCCCACAGCACTGGTTATTTTGCAACTCTCCAGTAGGTTGCCCTCAGAAGTTTGTGTAAGCAACAGTTAAAACTTATGAAATAACTCTGACTCAGTCTGAGTGAAACAGATCCCCTGAACATGAGAAATATGTATATGGCAGTACTCCCAGGGCTGGAATCCCTCTCCCATGCCAGTACCTATTTTTGTAGCAAGACCTTTTATCCTGACTCAACTTCCTCAGCACTTAGCTGAAGAATTTGGAAGTGCTCAGGATTATTTCCATTGGCTAAATAATCCTCCAACGACACTCAAATAGTGAAAGCTGGGATTCACCCAGGCACAAAGCTAGCTAAAGAATCATTCCTTTGCTTTCTGTTGAGCTTTAGAATGAAAATCATGCTTTGCCAGGTTTTTTTCATGTACATCTGACTGTTCCTCTAGCATCTTTTCACAAACAATTGCCTCCCACTTTAAAAGAAACACCTTACTGCTGCCTCCCTGCTTTTATCGTGCAACAGAAACAAGAGCCATTTGTAAAGAATATTGACATGCTCCTAAAGCTGTACAGTTGGAGTTGCAGACCATTGCCTTCAGCATTCCTACAACAGCACTTCAGTGATTCTGTCTCATATTTTTCCCCTTGAACTGTGGAGCCAACCTCAGTGTGCCCTCCTGGAGGTGCAGGCTGCTCTTTGTTGGGCTCATCCACCTGAATGTCAACAGGCCCAATTGCAGAGCTTCTTTCAGGGGCTTCTGCACACAGATAGGTGCTTTATGCTCTCAGCTAAACTTGCATTCCTTTTCCCTCTCGTGCTTGAATTCTGAGGTTTGCAAACCCAGAGCCTGAAGAGTGCTGGGTCAGAGACGGCTCTGACGCTGCCTGCACCATGCACAGGCACAGCAACTGCACAAATGCACTTCCCCATCCTCTTGCCTTTTAAAAGCACACTGGGGAGCTGGCAGCCACAGCTCAAACTAAAGCAAATGTAGGAAAATTGGAGTGCATTATAGGCTCAGTCCTTCAAAGTAGGAGCTCGCTCAGTAATTCCATGTTCCAGAGATCCAGCTCCCACGTCCTTGCACAATTTAGCATTAGACCTGAAATGTCTCACTTAGATAAAAGGCACTTTCCAGGGGTTGTGAGGATCAGGTTTGGGAAACACAGAAGTGCAAAGTGGCAAAGGGCTATGGGACAGCAAACAACAGGCACAGAGCCAGGACTGAGATAAGGGATGGGATTAAAACAGCAGTACCAGCAGGGAAAAGGCCATGGTGCAAGCAGGTACAAAAGGCACCCCAGTCCAGCTCAGTGGGAAAGGATGCTACCAGACAGAGGCTGAAACACTGAAAAGGGGCTGCTGGTGGCCAAAAGAGAAGATAAATCTGCAAGCAGCAAGAACCAGTTTGTTATCTGGCTGAAGCAGTCAGGCAGCACTCCCTGATAGACAAATTCAGGAAGCAATGACATTAAATAGATGTAAACAAGCTGTCTCAGCAGTAAAATTTTGTTACTAACCAATTAAATTTCATCTTCAACTCTTAGCTGGCGGCCCTGGCTCACAGCCCCTTCGCTCTTATTGTTTCACAGAGATAAAACATGTTGTATACCATTTCCATCAAAATCAGGAGATGGATGGAAAGCCCTTCCCTTCTCTAATGAGGCTGAAAGACTCCTTACCCTACATATCAGAGAAGCCTGTCACATTTGCATTAATTGATGCTGAGAGTTTTAGAGTTGTTCAGAATTTGTTCAGGGCCAGAGAAGGAATGGAGGCCCATGGAAACATGTGGTTAAAGTGGATCAGACTGGGTGTTAGTGAGGCCTGCAATTTCCCAATCCAGTGTTCCTTCCTAAGGTTTAGCATCCACACCTCACTGAACAGTGCTGTGTGGGGAGCCAGAGGCCTTCTGGCAGGCAGCTGTTTCAGCCTCCAAGTAGACTATTTTTATTAATGCCAAGGAAAAAACCCACAGAGCAGAAATGTGCTGCTGTTACAGCCATCACCTGCCTCATTCTGCCAATGATTTTGTCCAGGCCAGAATTTTTGTAAGTGTAAATGACAACAGAGCTTATAATTCTTACGTTTCAGCTTACACCTTTTCAGTTCTTTCAGTGTTCTTGGAGCTAATGATTTCAGCACAACTTTCATTTCACATCACCCTCACCATTTACTGAAATGGATCTGTCCTGGGCACAGTTCCTTCTTTTTATAGCAGCTTTTACTTCTGGATGGAGCTCTTCATTTCCAGGCATGGGCTATTGCATAATGACAGACAGTGAAGTTGAGGGAAGGGAAAAAATAAGTCATGATTTAGAGAAAGCAGAAACTTCTGAAACAGTGCAAAGCTCAAGCTGTTTGTCTTGGTGAGCCAAATGATGATGGCCTTTATGAACAGAAAACACCTGTAAGCAGGGGCTGGTTCCTGGCTGGGACTGAGCCCAGTCTGTCCCACATCTCTCCAGATACCTGCTGCATCCTGCAAAATGCTGCCTTTGAAATGCAGCCACGAGCACTAGGACACACCAGTGACTTCTCCTTATTGATAGCAGAAGTATTTAAAGCTAGACCCTGTTATAGATGGATAATGAGATGATTGGCTCTCACAATTAAGGGATGACTAATGTGTGAACATTAAGAAAAGCTTTAGTGATGTACAGTTATGTTATTGTAGTTTAGATGTCCTCTGTTCTCCCCATGGTTCCCTTTCCCCCCTGTATTGTTGCCATCAGACAGCCTGGGCTGTCCAGGACAGGTACAAAGAAGCTGCACAGGTGTCCCTTGCCTGGGGCAGCTGGGAATGGAAAAGCTTGGGGGTGCTCAGGGGGTGGGCATGGCAACACCTGAGCTCCAATCCAGTGACAAGAAAGCAGTTTGCACTGATAAATGGCACAGAAGAGCTGAGTGACAGACTTTGGGAGGGGCCAGGGCTGGCTGATGCAAGCCCCAGGGGTACAAAAGACTGAGCATCCATCCTGAAGATGAACTGGCCATGTGGTATCCATGAGGGGCAGTTCCCAGCACTGAAACTTTTTCCTTATATAGTCCTTTTGTTGTATTTTTGTCAAGGTTTAATAAACCTTTTTCAATTTTCAAAGTGAGCAGTTGTTTCTCCCAACCTTAAGGAGAGCATTCCCTGGTCACTGGGGCTCAGTGCTCTCCCTCTGGAGCAGCATTTACCATGGAGCAGGCAAAGGAGGATGAGGAGGGGGAGATTCCTCATCCCAGCATCACCCACAGTAATAAAGCTGCCCTGAGATGCTCGGGGCTGGAGAAGGCAGGGAGGGCTCTGTGACTCTGCCACGAGGCCCTTGGACCCCAGCTGGAGCCTCCCGGTGGTCCTGGCCCCACCAAAGTGGATCTGGGGCTGGAGGAGCTGAGAGCTGTTGGGGGACGAGCAGGGGGTCCTGTCAGGGCTGTACCCCATCCCCAAATTCCTCTCCTTATTCCATGTCCACCTGGCAATGGGTCACACCCCAGAGGCCGCATCCAGCCCCACACTGCTGCAAAGCTGTTGAGAGTCAGGAGGGGAAGGGAGTGGCCGTGGCTTTTCCCCAGTGGGAGCTGTGTGACTCCCCAGGCAAGGGGGGACAGCTGTGGGGGCCCCAGGGGTGGCTGCAGGCAGCCCTTCCCTGCCTTTTGGATGTGGGCTGCTGCCGAGCGCTTCCCCCGGAATGAATTCACCTTGGCCATTCATCATCACCACAGGCAATCTAATTACAGGCCTGTCTGAAAAGGAGAGGCTCATTTATAATAGAGACTTTGTTAGGAAGGTGTAATACCTCCAAATACATTTTTTTTGCAATATTTTTTAAAGGAAAATTAATTAATTGTCTGGTGCTTTTTAAAATAACCAGCCTCCTGAGGTTGGCGCAGCAGCACCTCTGGTGGTGTTCCCTCCCCACCCAGCCCACCTGCTGTGTGACAGTGAAATGCTAAAATTATTTTGGCAGAGGAATAGTCTCAGAGGCAGTTGTTTATTTTCCAGAGGAAATAAGCAGAGGAATATCTCAGGATGCAGCCTGCACCTCTGCCCTGTGGGACTGTCTGTAATTGCACGCGGTGCTCTGCGGAAGCACTCAAAATGCAGAGTTCAGAAAGCAGAATTAAACATGGGGAGGGGGCACCCACATCCAGAATGTGCCCAGATTGCTCTTTAAAAGAGAGGAATGGTAGAATACGCTTCCCTGAGAAGCACAAAAAGGGATTGTGGACCAAGGCAGCTAATCTCCCACTGACATGCATGCAGCACAGGCACCAGTGAGCTGAGAGCTGAGGAGCTGGGCTGTGCTCCTCTCCTGCCAGCCTTGCTCATGTTGGGTTTTGTTCTTTGAGCCATCTCAGTGATGGGACAGCTCAGGTGGCCATCTCCATGGTGGGACAGCTCAGGAGCAGTTTGAGGCCAGCTGCAGCGTGGCAGAAGGCAGAGGAAGGCTGCGTGTCCCTGAGGCATTGAAGGATGCAGGGCATGCACCTCACCAGCTGAAAAGCCTGCAGCAGACTGCAGCACCCCATAATGTGAGTCAGGTTCTGTTCCGAGCTGCTGCTCTTGCCCAGGATAGACCATCCCAGGTCAATCAAAAAAAAAAAACCAAAATAATGGTAAAAGCAGTGGATGGATGGCCTGAACCTGTCTCCATTTTTGTTATCTCCAGGGCTTGCTAGGTAGTCAGATCTCTTCTAACCACACTTTTTCATGCAGACACAACCAAGCAATAGATGAGGCTTTGATTCAAAGAAACAATTGCAAAAATGATGAGTCAGAACCCCAGGGCTTCATGAGAGAGGAATGAACTGCAGCTGCATCTGGGATGAGAGATACTCCAGAAGCTCAGGAAGGGATCAGCTGAGTTTAAAGTGAATGGCAGAAAGTAGGATGTGGAAGAAAGTTTTTGAACAAAAGAAGGGAACTGTATTGCAAGAAGATGCTGGTGAATGGTTTGCTTTTTTTCCTGGACAGGAGAGAAGAAATGAACACTGAAATTCAAGGCAGGTGAGAAGGGAAGGTTTTGGAGAAAAAATTAAGGACATGGCAGGATGGTTGGACCTCTTCTGAAATCTTCATTAGCTTGTACCTATTGGTGCAATGCTATAAAGCAATGGAGCCTGAATGGTGCCCATTAGGAATAAGACTTCCAGGAGACAGAAATTGTGGATATTTTTTCCAGGTGAAGCTTTCCTATAAGTAGCATGATGCACAAATTATGTGCTGTAGTCATCTTCTCACACAGTGACACTCTTTACTACACAATGTAGATCTCTGTCCCCCTCATGTTCTCTCAGGTAATGCTTTTAAGGTTAATATGATATTTGGACTTGGACAGAGGCTCTTGTTCTAATGGCTTGGAAGAATTACAGAACACTTAAAGTACAAACCATGGTCAGCAGGAACAACAGGTTTTGTGAGTCTTTTCTCATGTGCTCCTCTAAATTCTACCCAAAACCAAATGTACACAGAGAGTCTTTGTGCAGAACAACTCATCCTTGCAGGTCCATGGATGAGTGCTGGCAATCCCAGGGCTCCTTTGCCCAAACTCCACACTAACCAGCACAGGCCAGCTGGGGCTGGAAGCAGAGCAGCCACATTAGTGTGATGCCAGGTCTGAGCTAAGAAACCAGGTCAGCATTTACCCCACAAGGTCTGTTGTTGGGGAAGATGAAACAGGAAAGCCTTATAAATATGATTGCCTGGCAAAAGATTTTGAGAATATAGAAACTATAAGTGAGATTGAAATGAAAGCAAGCTTTGAGATCCCTTAGTTACTGAGCAACTGGAAAACAATGGTATGGCTGGCTGAAGGTAATCCCCTTTTGATGGAACAACACCCTCTGCTTGCAGACAGGCCCAAGGGTCAGAGCAGACCCTACCAGCTTAGCAGAAGGGGCCCAAAGAGGAGTTTTTAGGGTTTAAAATGTAACACAGCATGGTAATGTAATGATTCTTATAGGCTGGATGTAAATGCTCTAGGATTTGTATCTTGTACTAGATTGATTAGTGAGAATTAGAATATTCCACACAGAAGATTTATTGTATTGTAACAGGAACCTCACTCTCTTACCCCTTTTACTCTCTTACCCTTCTACCCTTTTACCCTTTTACCCTCTCACCCTCTTACTCTCTCACCCTCTCACCCTCTCTGCCCCTCTCTTCTCTCAGGCCTGCTCTGAGCTGTGGCTGGCAGCTCCCAGCAGGGCCCTGCACCCAGGCCCTTTGCAATAATCCCCAATTCCCTGACCTGGCTGCAGAGATCTCTCATCTCTGTCCATCCTCTCCATCCCACCCCCCGATGCTCCTACAGTCACTGCCTCGAGCACCCCTCATCCCACACACCCAATTCAGTCCAAAGGCAGGCAGATGCCTGCTCAGCTCAGAAACCTGCATCCCTTTGAGGGCAGGAATAAGTGCAGGACTGGGAATGGGTGGAGAACAAGGAGGGCTGCAGTGAAGAGATTAGAGTGTCTGCCCAGCTAAAACAAGCCTTCATCTCTGCAGGATTTTTTACTTGCCTGCCTAATGGTTTTTACTTCACAGATTTTTTTGTTCCACATTCTTGTCTGTATCTTTGCAGTACCAACCAGAGAATGCTGCATGCTTTAACCCATGGTTTTGCTATTTTTGATGTTGAGCTACATGTCTGGTCTAATTAGGTATTCATGCAGTGATAAACACTCATTTCTTATACACATTATGCAGAACCTTGTGTGTTTTCCTGCATTTTCTTTTATTTCTTTTGTAGTGTTTAAAGAAGGACATGATTCATTTGAAAGAGAAAAAGAAAAATGCTTATAAAAGGACCCTTTATAAGCAGAAGAAATGCAATGTGCAGTCTTCATAAAACTGGAGGCCAGCCCAGAGCTTGAGACCTCTAGACCTTTTGCTAAGGTCTGGTGGAAAATGTCATGGAGGTGCACTGGCTTTTGGGTTTCTGGGATGATTTCATGCAGGCACTGTGCACTTGTTCCACTGCAGTTCCAGACCTGCCAAACCCACCAGGTGCTGTGTAATTGTCTGAATGGCAGTGGTGGCAGCCCCCAAGAAATACGGGATCTCCTTCAATATGGGGAACATCATATATTTGGGGTCTTGAGAAAATATGGACAACATTTATTGGTTAATTAAATTTATTAGTCTGGAAGGTAATGTGCTGTTTGTGTATGCCTGGGCACAGCTGGGCAGTGATGTTAGACCACTCTTGGTGCCCTCCTGTTTGCCACTCACAGTTAACTCTGCAGACCTTAGCAGCTGGTTTCTCTGTTGCTTGGTGGAAATCTAAAGGTCAGCTGGTCTGAATTTACAAATCCCCAGTTTTGGCCACCTTCTTATGCAAATTTTAACTCCTGCCACCTGGGCTATGTCAGTATTTTACTGGCACAGCCTTTGGACTTGATGTCAGTCTCATGTTTTCTGGTGTCCATTGACAGTGTCTTCAGTGAGGTAACAAATCTGCAATATTATAAACATGGAATGAGCAAAGGAAAGTCAATCTTATAGTTTTTAGAGGGGAAAAAAGTACTCCTGAACTTGAGAAAAGCTTAAGTCTTAATCCAAAAATTTATATTACTACTGTCATGCTTTATTTGATCAGTTTGGAGTGGTTTTTTTGAGGGAAATTCACAGGGATATGCATGCACACACACAAAACAGTGTTAATGGGTTTGTGTGATAAAAGATGGATTCAATTTTTAAAAAAGTAATGTTACTGATTATTACTATATAGCATGTAATACAGCCTAAAGCTGTATGCTGTGCCAAATGAAAGAGCTTGTCAGCAATAGTTTGAAAAAGTATATACTGTGCATTGCATTGCTTGTTGGGTTTTTGTGCACTAGACAAAGGATACTGTGTCAAAATGCAGTGCTCTGTACAAAGGTAACTTTACAACAATTTGCATAAAAATGATAGATTTTGCAAATCTATCTGCTGGTCAAATCCTGCTCTTGTTTACACTCCATATTCAAGTAACCAATTTCACACCATATACATTAATGCAAAATTCAGTGCTGCATGTATTGTATACCTGAAAAGAAAGGAAAAGGAAAATGAAAAGAGGGTCACAAAGCTCTTTCAATTTAGATTTTGAGATTGTGTGGTACATGCATTTCTTTCTAAAACCATCAGGAAAAAGCAGGGAAACAACTGTTAAAACAGCCCTGATTTCCAGCCCTATTTCAGCTTGGAAACCTTCTCTGCCCTTTATGCCCTTTAGGTCCTTCTCACCCTACATGCCAAGCAGCCCAAAGATTATCAGCACCTGGAAGCTTGTTAGTATTGCCAGGTGCATTTTTTATTACAAGTTCTGCAATAATTGCTGTGTTTTTACAGCTCCAGCTTCTGGATTCATGTGCTTCCTTCACTTTTCAGGACAAAGCTTTAATATGTAGCTTCAGGGACTGTAATGAGCTGAAAATGCTGGGGGAATTCCATGTCACCTCTCCAGTGTGGGAAGTTTGGTGGTAAATCCCAGAAGCTGAGGGAGCTCTGCCTGTGTTTCCATCCTCTCACATCATGTTGAAGAAAACCCCCTAACATCTCAAATGCCATCATGGTGTGATGGGTGCTACTGAGGGTGCCCTGCTTGGTGTCCCTTCCATCCAGCTCTCCCAAGGCATGTCTAATCCTGTGATCTTCACATTCCTTCCCTTTAGTTCACCTCTGTACCCCATAATCAGTTATTTTTTTCTACTTTCCTTTATTTTTCCTTTAGCCCTTTCCCTTCTCATGGGCCTTTGAGTAAGGGCCAGCCTGATCCTAAAAGGAGAATTGCAAAAAGGAGTGGCTGCCTTTTAAGGATAGAATTCCCATCAGTGTCAGCAAACATTGAAGCTGCAGTGCCCATTTTGTGCTCCTATTGCCTTGTGCTTCACAGCACACTCGGGCAGTCAGATGGAGAAGACAGGAAAATGTTTCTTCTTCAGGTTACATCAAACTGCCCCATGGCACTTTGTATTGTCACCTGACAGGTGCCAGAGGAGTAAAAAGCCACTGTAGGCCAGCAGAGACTGAGTGTTTAA
The DNA here is from genome assembly GCF_051311805.1 of Agelaius phoeniceus. Lineage (NCBI taxonomy): Eukaryota > Metazoa > Chordata > Aves > Passeriformes > Icteridae > Agelaius > Agelaius phoeniceus. The sequence goes on along the minus strand of NC_135266.1, from coordinate 8,645,355 downwards.
ACCAGGGGAGCTTTGCAATATTCAGTGGAAGAAGCAGAATTGTGGGGTTGAGTCACCCATAAAACTCAAGCTCCACTTGCTTTCAGAATTCAGCTTCAGAATGCATTCATTTTTACATGAATTTCCAGGAAATTAGACTGTGCTTTACAATTTCAGAGTTACACAGCCTTTAGTGCTGGAGCCTCCACGAGGCCACATCATAATTGCTATGAATCCTTTCATCCATCACAGGGATGATGTGTCAGGTGCTTGGAAGCACAGAATGGTGCTGCAGTTGTGGAGAGGCAGTGAAAAATGATGTGTTCTGTGGGGGCTGCAAGAAGGAACTGGGCAGACTGGAAGGATTTTCCCAGTGAGGAGTTGGCTGGGGCACGTGCACACTTTGTGAAAAATGCGTTGGCTCCTTCCATCAGCAGAAGCAGCTGCAGTGTCTCCTTCAGACAACAGGAACAAGCTTTCCTTTCCTCTTGCAAGGCCAAACACTGTCCACCAAATACTTCTGACAGCTCCTGATCACTTAGGGCTGGTCTCCAATCGAACCCTCACAAAGCCCAGAAGTTCCCAGGTGGTCCTTGGGGCGTTCTGGGTTTACACTGAGCTGTACCAGCTCTGCCTGTGGCCTGACACCACTTCTCATGTTTATTTCCAGATTATCTCCTTTGATTTTTCATCTTCATTGCTGTGGATAGTAGTGAGAAACATGTCAGAGGAGTCCTTATTTACTGCAGGAAGAGAACAGCACATCTCCTTTAACAACAGGAGAGAGAACATTGGAGCCATTCAGGGGAGCTGAGAGTGGAACCAGTGCTTCACTGAGAGACCTGCCATGATTCCAGGAATAAAAAATAACCACCTGCTTTAGTTTTAACTGCCAGAGATGAATTTTTAGATTAGAATATATGAGATCTATTGTAATCCTTGGTAGGCTGATGACTTCAGTTGCATAGAGTTCTTCTCTGATTTAAACAGATGAGCGGGGAAGATTTGGAGTTGCAGAGCAGACTAAAAATTCAAGGCAAGGAGCAGCTCCCAGAGAAGTGCTCAGGTGCAGAAGAATCCAAAGATTTGCCTCACATTGTTGTGGGCAGCATTTAGTAGAAGAGATTGAACAAAAAGAATCAGTGGAGTGTTCTCTTTGTAAAAGTGTTTTTGTCAAAAAGCAATTATTTTTTGGAAATGTATCAAAATTTAAAATAGGAAGATGAGAAACAATTGTCTTTTGACTTTCTCATTTCATTGTGGTAATGTCAAATTGTTTCATTTATTGCAAGTCAAAACATTTCATTGTGATTTCCTCATTTAGATCTGAATTCTTCTATTGCAACATTTGCTAGTGTATTTACATATTTCTGTCTATATATTCCATGTTTATATTGCTTCAGTGTTGCAGAAGTACAGAATTTCTGGTTCTGCAGAAACAATTCTATTTTTTGTTCTGTTTTGAAGTGAGTTTGCTTCAAAAAGAGTGATGTGTTCTCCACCCACCCTACCCCCAAAAACAGACATGCAGGTTTTTGTGTCGTCTCTGCTTCTAATGAGAATTATTCCCTCCCCCCCTCATTTTGGGTGCACAGCCAAACTTTCTGAGGCTAAAGTGGTTTTATTTTGGATCAGTCCTTGTTCTTAGCTCAGGTTTTGATTCAGAGGACTTACAATGATCAAGCAGTAGTAACCAATCCCTGAATAATACCTGTCTTCCTAATACATCTTAAGGTAATTGAATTTAATTTCAGCTACTTTCCATGCTGTCTTTAGGAGTCCTTTGTCTCACATCTGGATGGTGTCAGTCTCAGTTCCACCATGCAGTCAAGTCACATCCCTGTGGAAATGTATTGCCCTGAAGGAGGAACTGTCCACAAAGTCCCCAATTTCCTTTCTCACTCTTTCAGCACCGTTGCCTTCTTCCAAACTAGGCCAGTGCATTGTTCACTCTTGGGGTCTCTGCTGCTCAGAGTGACCCTGAGAAGAGTTCCAAAGTCTCTTTTCCCAGCATGGTGCTTGAAGAAGGAGTCAGGGCTCTTCATTTCTCGGTCTCAAGGTTGTTTATTGTATCTTATCTATAAAATTCTTTCTCCTGCCCTGCCGAGGTCCATCCAGCAGGACAGTTCCAGGCACTCTGCCTGCCCCCAGGGCGGTGTTATGTCTTTATACTAAAAACTACATGTACAATGTTTACAATTACTTTCCAATACCTATCACCTATGTTAGACAGTGAGCTTCTACTCTAAACCAGTCTAAAAGTGCCAACATCACACAGAAGATGGAGGCTAAGAAGAAGGAGAAAGGCAGGACACACCCAGCTTCCTCCATCTTGCCCCTTGAAACCCCATTCTAAAAACCCCAAAAATCTATTTTTCACCCTGTAATAAATTCACTGTCATTCTACTGAAACTTCCATGGCTCATAATTCTTCATACAAGGTTGGTAATTGTTTTTTCCAAGGGCTAAATCAAAGGCACAGGGGTCTGGGGCTCTGTGCCAAGGTCTCTGAGGCCCTGGGCAGGGGCTCGAGTCCTCCAGGGCAGCCAGAGGAATTTCCAAGTTCCAACAGTTCACATTGCATGCTTTTTTTCAAGCTTGCAATGCTTATCTCTGGATCTCTGTACCACTGTCTTGCGTTTTGGGTTGGCATTTCAAATGTAATTCTGAACAGTGACATCGGGAACAGTGACCAGAAACCAACACTTCTGAGGAAACAGCCAGTTGTGAATAGCAGTTCTTGTGTCTTGCTTCAAAATCCTGCAGCATCATTCTGCAGTTAAGGAAAGAGCAAAGCAGATTCCAGAGACAGAGATGTTTTTCCCAAGAGGGCAAGTGTGTGCACAGGGGATGAGTGCTGATTGTCCCCTCTCTTCCCCTTGTGTGCAAGCCAACCTGGCAGAGAAATCAAGTGGGATTCAGTGGACATGTAAACCAGAAGGGCAAGAGGAGCAGGGCCTCTCCCAGCTTTATGTTTTCCCTCCCCCACTGGGGCCTTGGGAGGTTGCTGCTGCACTGGTGGAGAATGACTGAAATGTGCATTCACAGCAGCAAAAGTCAGCTTTGAAAAATTTCCCAGGTGAGTGTCAGTGAGCCTCTAATCAAATTGAGGGTTGATTGCAAAACTAAAAATGAAGCAAACACTTTGCATAATTTGTTAGACTGCTGCTGTGTGTGCATGTGTGTGTTTATAGACTCTTCCTCAAGCATTGTGAATTGAATTAATCATGGAAAGAGAAGCACTCCGTGTTCGTATTCTTGGTGCCATTCCAGAGATGTTTTGGATGTTCTGGGCTGGATTTAGGGCTGGGTTAGGAAATAAGGGTGAGACCAGGCCTTGTTCTTCAACTGCTGCGTTTGTGGGCAAGATTTAATGACAGTTCAGTGTATTTTGCATGACTTGAGAAATTTTAGACAGCTTTCTGTATTTACTGTTTTATCTCAGCTTGTAGGAATGCTTCAGTTGAGTTAGTCTGTGCCTACTTGAGTAACCACAGCTATTGAAATAAAGCACAGGAAACCCCAGATCTAGTTACAACACCCCAAAAATGCAGCCTTAATGTATCTGAGAAGTCCCCAGAAATTTCCAGTTCTCAACAGGCATCAGCCTTTCCTTACCTCAGCCCACAGTCTGGTCCATGAATTAAATACAAGAACCAATTTGTGAGGTCTCTCAGCAAGACCTCACAAATTGCCCAGCTCTACCTAAGCCTACAGAATTTTTGTCTCACTTAGACAGGTCTGAGTGGGATGAGTTAAGATTAAGCAAAGGCATTGCCATAGTAAAAGAGTTGACCAGTTGCCTGCAAGCAGACTGAGCCCTCTCTCCCTGTGAAGGATTTATGACATAAACATCTTCTGGGCAGTGCAGACAGACTGCTCCATTCAAGCTGGCCCTCTTTTGTTCTGTGAGAAGAAACAAAATGACCACAGCTTATTTGAGTAGCTCTAGATTCATTGCTTTGACATGTTTCCCCAGTAAAACCAAACCTGACCAGTGCCAGTCACCCAGAGCGTTGGACAGGACCCATCACTTTCAATTCTCTTCTTTCTTTGAAGAATGATGGAGCTTCTTAAAGGTTCCTTAGGGCCACCTCATTTTCCCTCCTGTGCTAATCCTGGGCTGCAGGAACCACTGCCAGTCCCTGGGTGTTGTCAGGATGCTGGGCAGAGCTCACTGTCCTTTTCCCCAGATTTGTGCTGTCTCACAAAGCAGCATGTGGGGATGCTTTGGCAATAGGGAAGAAAGGGATTTATAGCTGTCATGGTGAAGGGAAATGCACTGCAAAGCACAAGTTCAAACCTCAGTGCAGCTCTCCCTCAGTGACTGATATCTTTACCTTCAAATATCTACCCTGTCTGATAGGAAAGGGTAAATAGGGAAAAAAGGGGAAAATTATACAAACCTAGAAACTATTACCTGTAACCTTCCTAAGGGGTCAATGCAAACCCTCCTGTGAGACAGTCAGTGCACTGATGGGTCCACTGATTCATAGTCTCTTGCAAGCAAGGATGCAGGAATGTCTTTCTCCCTTGCAGGCAAGGCTGTCTGCAGCTGGCTCAGGGGCTGAGGGAGGCCAGGTAAGCTGCAAGGTGCCCAGGGAGACAGCCAGGAATTGAAAGGAGCAAGGAGAGATCTCAAAATCCCACCCAGCCTACAGCTCCTGCTGAACTGGTGCAAGAGCAAGGAAAACCATGATACTGACCTCAAAAGCTGCTTTCTGTGCCTGCCCTCATTTAGCTGCCAGAGGTGCCTGGAACAGCACTTCCAGATGCTTTCCATCAAGTTGCCATTCTCTCCTTGCTCAATCACCTTTGCTGTTCCCTGACCCAGTCCTCTGCTCCAGGCAGTACTTTGTGCTGTTTCTTGTTTGACCCTCTTGGTCTCTCATCAAGGTATGTGAAGCCCTTCCCACAACATGTGAATCTGCAGGGCTCTGCTCTTCTCCTGCAGAGCTAAAAAATCTCCTGCAGCAAAGCAGCTGCTCTGTAGAATTTATCTGACTAAAAGATGAGACTTCCTGAAATGCATGGAAGGGTGAGATCCTCCCAGCTGGTATAAATCCTCATTTACAACATAGATCACAGCTACAGCCAACATGTAAATCACAATGCTCCCTCCTGACTTGAAAATCTATGGATCTATGAAAATTGGCATAATTGCATTGATTTCAGGAGGGCTCCTGTGATTTACACTGGCTGGGGACACGGCCTGGCGTACGCCCATCCTGTTAGAACAAATTAGGATTCTCTCTGTGGCCCAGCAGTTCAGCATCCAGGCAGGCTGGGTCAGCCACAGCTGCCAGCTCCTCCCAGAGCCCACGGGGGAGCAGGGCTCAGCTCTCCCTGAGCTCTGAGCACGTGGCTTTGCTCCCTGTTAGGCTGTGTTTGAGAAATACTCAAAAAAAGTATTTGGTAAAGTGGTACAGCGTAGAAATGTAGCAGTGGTGGCACTTTGACCAAGGAAAACCTCTGGGGGTTTTCACCAGTGGTTCAGGAAAGGCTTTTGCAGAATGCATCCAGCACTTCTGCCCAGGGACCTCTGAAGCCCTCAGTGCCAGGTTCCTTGGCATAGCAAAGGATGCAGGCAAAGTAGCATCAAATCAGATTAACAGCCATTGAGATTTTCCCTTGTGCAGGGAAGGGATCTTGCTCTCTGCCTGATGCAAAATTAGGAAAAAAGTGAATAAATAGCAAATGGGAAATATGGAGAAGAATTTCCAACAGGTCATTTTGCTTTCCATGCAAGTTTACTTTTAATTTGGTTTACATGGGATTATTTTACAGTAGAATGGCAATTCACCCTAAAGTCTCTGGAAGAAGAATCAAAGTCATTAGTCTTAAAATGCATTTATTAAAGCCTTAGTTGACAGTGAAAGTCCTATTTAAGGCTGCACTTGCACTTGACTTACAATAGGTTTTTTCCCATTGCTTACAATCCCCTGAAAAAAAATTACTCTCCTGGATTTAATTTTCAACACCTGGCCTTTGCTCAGTAGCCAAGTTTGTTGGTTTGGAGAGAAACCTATTGATCAGTTTTCTAAAAAAAAAAGTAGGAAACCAACTTTTTATTATCTGATTACATTCCGATTCTTTTGCATAGGATTTAATCCTGACAAAACCTGCAAATTAAAGATATGTAGTTTGCCTGATTCTCACCCAGCAGTAGAGTCAAGGTCAATTGACTTTGGACATGTTCAGTGAACAGTTTCAGCTGTGCTTAGAGTCATGAGCATGCGGGTCACAACAAATAAATATTGACAGGTCTGTGAAAGCCCAGAATGTGGCCAAATTCTTCTTTTGACTACACAGCTGTACCTCCCTGGGGATATTTATGTTGCTTTTGCATATTTTCATAATCCAGGCTTAGGAGGACTTTCAGGTTTGGATTTTGTTTTAAACTATCTGGTTATGGTGCCGTGATGGATGTTTAATTTCCCTAAAGACCTGGGTAAATAGTAGATCTCATTTTGGTGGCCAGCCTGAAACTTGTAGCTTCTACAGAGTAAACAGTGGAACTGTGGTGTTTTGCAACAGCCATTTCCAGTCTAAAGCCCCAAGATGGTACCAGGGAGAGGAGCCTGACACTGGTTTCAGCAAGGAAAAGAGGTGGACACAGGGTATGCACCCTCCCCTTGGCTGCTTCTCCCAAATGCTGCTCTTTGGTGAGGAGGGGATGTTCATTAATCCCCCTCCTTGGCCCCTGGGGCTGTACCACGTCCGTCAGGGAGCTTCTCCCTGTGCAGGGCTGCCTCACATGGCATCCACTGCAACAGAAGACAGGCCTGTGCTCCAAACTGCTCCAAACTATAAAAAATGGACTTGCTTACACAAGTCAGCCCCATCCTGTATGATTTTGAAAGGAAAGTCAGCCTGGACACATTTGGTATGGAAGCTGCCACTGATTGCAGGTTTTATTAACACTTGCCAGAGCTGGCTTCGACACAAGTTTCTGTGAGATAGGTGTGGCCCTGAAAACATCCATCCCACTCATGCCAGACCTGTTCTGGCTTGCTTGCATGAGGAAAAGATCTCAAACACCCTTCGTGGGAAGGTTCTCCGGACACAGCTACAAACAGGAAAGAGGATGCCCACTGAGGCTCCAGCACACTCTGCTGTCCTCCTTCCAACCTGGCGCCGCTGTGCTCCCTCCCCACCCATCACCAGGGAATCCCTTTTCCTCTGGCAAATGCCCCTCTGATGGTGAAACCCTGTGTACCATCCCTGCATTGTCAGAAAACCTGGGTTTGGTTGGTTTTTTGATGGTTGGCTTGTCTGGGAGGGTGGTGACTCAAATGATCTCCGCGTGCATGAGCCAGAAGAGCGCCTGGCATTTGCCGCTGGCCAGAGCAGCCCTGTGCCTTGGCTTCTACCCTCCCAGGCAGCTGGGCAAGCAGGGCAGGTCCCTGGCCACCTCAGGAGTTTCCCTGCCAGCTGGCAGGAAGGTGGGCTGGTGCCTGACACTGAGGCAGGTTGTTCTGCTCCTGCTTAGTGGATGTTTTTATTGCAGTGTGAAACGAAGCAAAATATAGAAGCTGGCTGAGACTGTGTTGTGAGGAAATCCTCTGATCTTGCTAGCTCTGCTCAGTGTTTAGCCTTTTATCAGGACATGAGCTCATTGCTGTTTCAGGCTAAAGACAGAGCTTTGTATGGATTCTTTGCTTTCACTCTTGAAATTCTCTGTTTGACTTGCAGCTTGTGTCAGAAAGGGCCTGATCACAAAAAAAAAAATGTTAATGCTTTTACCAGGAAAGTTAGCAGGCACTTACACGTCACTCTTCCAAGGGATACAGGTGTGTAAGTAGAGAAAAGTCACACATCTCTCTTTGAATCGGGTTCTCAGAGCATCCATGGAGATACTAATTATCTTCTGCTGAATAGCCCCAATTTCTTTTATGTCACTGAGAGCTGTAGTTGCCTGGCAATACCCAGCAACATCCAAGTGCCTCGAGGACTGGATGTAAACTGCAACATCGGCATTGTAAATGGAGGCAGGTGTATTTCAAGATTTTTACAGAGGAAAAGGTGCACAGAAAAGTTAAAACAGACAGCTGAAACCAGTCCTTTTTATTCACATGATATTTTATTCCTTGTGATAACCAACTTCTCCTTTTATTAAATAAACTCCAACACAACCTTCCCCAGCTTTTGTCTGATGTTTTTTTCCATTGCAGATCTTTGTGTCATACTCATGATTCTGCTGCTGCAGACATTTACACCAGGGGATGCCTGACTGGGATATCCAGAGCCTTGTCAGAATATGCAGGGTAGGACTGAAGGACCTGGCCAGGGGTGTCAGGGCCACCTTGTGGGGTGTCACAAGGCTCCTGATGTGTGAGTGTGGGCTCACATGTGGGCTCTGTGAAATGGCTGTGGGTTGTGTGAGCTGATGGGCAGCTCTACCAGCAGGATAGCAAGTTCAGGCAGTGGCAAAGTCTCTTTCCCCTGGACAAGCTTGTTCAGAGCTCATTTAAAAGAGTGCAGAAGACTTGGGAATAGTTTCAGCCTCAGCTTCCAGCTCTGGCACACTGTGGCAGCTCCTGCATGATGCCTGCTCTGCTGCAGGAGAGGCACTCACCCTGCTCAGTGCCTTTTCCCTCAATATAACCAACACAAGAAGCACAATTGCCTTCACCTGGCTGCCCAGGCCCTGACTCCAGACTGTGCTGCACCATGGATCAGGTGCTCAGAAGGCTTCTGTTACAGAAAGTTCAGACTCCACTGCTCACAGGACCATTCAGAGCATTTAAGCTACAATTTATGGCTGGAATCCAGGCTCAGTAGCAGTGTGGGAGCCTGCCTCAGTGTGGGAGCTCTCTATTGCAGAAGCAAGAGAAAACTTCTGAAAAAGCTGGCAGAGTGGTGGCCTTGTTTTGTTTTCTGCTCTGTTTGGTATTTCATCTAACTGTCAGGAGAGCTGTGGTTTTGTTTTCATGAGAGGCTTTGTCTTGATGATGCTCTGAGCCCAGGACAGCAGGGAAGGCTGTGCCTGCAGTGTGGCTGGGGGTGCCTGTGGCAGGCAGCTCAGAGCCTTTCCCTTGGCAGAGGTGGGAGTGAGCTTTAATCAAGCACTGCTTTCATCAGCACCTGCTTGACTCTAAGGTGAAGCCTGTTTGTTTGCATTATCAACTAATTCAGCAGTGACTGGTTCAAATAGGGCTTTTAATTTCATGGGTGTGTGAAATGGTTGTGCTGTGGACAGCTGGCCCCCTGTTTAAGAGGTTTTGGTTTTTTTTTTGCTCAGGTTACAGTTCTTCATAGTCAGGAGTAACAGTCTTCCAGAATATACCTGATGAAATGATCTCAATCTCTTTCCTAAGAGAGTTGGGTTTTTTAACTGAATTTTTCTTATTGCTTTTAGCAGAATAAGTGGTGCCTGTATTAGGAGAATAAGCTACCATATTCCAGCCCTTTCCAAGTGGGAAAAGGAGCCTGATGCTGCCTCTGCCTGTGACCTGAAAATTCACCACCATGTGCATATTCCATGGCTGGATGAAGAGCACCTTGGCACAGGTGATGCAGGGGAAGGACACACTATTGCATTCTGAATCAAGAAAAGCATAGCATGCAGGAGGATGTGCTTTTTTTTTGTATTTTTTCTGTCATCTCTTTGAACATCACAGTCAGCACTCACTTCCCTGCATTCCCCTTCTTTTCCTTAATATCAGAGTGGCCCTCAATAAGCCATTGTGCTCTGTGCCTCTGGGTGGTGTTTGGTACAAGCTGAAGGAAATTAAACTTTCGTGGCAGCATAATTCAATGTCCTGTCACTGCACAGTCTGTGCATGGGCACCAGGCCATTCCCTGCAGTGTGGCCACTCTGTCACCCTGCCCATTGCCTCCTGCAGTGACCTCAAGCACAAGTGCTGCTGTAACAAGCAGGTAATTTAGACATTCAGAGAAATTTAGGAGAGGCATGCCAGGGCACTGGGAACTCTAGGCTGAGACTTCACGGCCATTGATTAAATATCACAAGTTTATTGTACTTTTCTAGTTATAACTAATTACTTGTTTAATTTCTACCTTCTAATTTATGTCCTTCTGTCTTTGGGTATACATCATATACATGTCTAATGCAATTTACTGCAATGTATTTATCACATTATGGAAGAGTGTTATCTTCATCAATTACAAGCAAAAAAGGCTCCTAGAATTAATAAGGGGATAAAAGCTAAATTTGTATTTCAGTGGACTCTTGAAGGCTTATCTCCATGGGAAAGCTGTTTGTAAATCTGCAGTGTTTCATCTGGCTTATGTTAAGTCCTAAGTTTGGATTTCAATTCTATGGTAAGTGCAAAATATCTCTCCACAATAAAAGGGGAGTAAACTGCCTTGGAGTTAGCAAAGGTGTGCAAGATGAGTCACAAACTAAGACAATATTCTCTGTGTTCTGCTCCATCTTGTCTTGCAGCAACCTGTGCAAACTTTTCAGCTAATATTTTTCTCTATAATCCAACTATTGGTTAAATTAGGGTGGCTGTGGTGTTGAGAAATAGGCGGTGTAGTGGAAAAAGCATCCTTGTGCTGCTTTCTGTTGTGTGCCTGTTGCAAACCTTCTCAGTGCTTATCCTTCCTTATTCCTGACAAGTTACCAGTCCTGTCTAGCCAGAATAAACTCTGATTACAAAATTCTCCAGCACTGCTGAAGCCCCCCTGGCAGGTCCATACCTGGCTGTGGTGTCTGAGCCAGCTCCTTGATCCTTCTTGCCTGGTCTGCAGTGACCAGCCCGCTCTTCATTTCCTCTGCTCCTCCTGGCACACTTCCCAGGAAGGAGAGCACAAAGCTCTGCTTTTCCCAGGAATCAGGATCACCTCTTTTTCCTGTGCCACATTTTAGCCAGTGGCAGAAGCTCATGCTTTCTCAGAATCTCTCTTCAAGGTTCTCATCAGGAATATGAGAAGCCAAGCTATCCTTTATTTTAGTGGCATAACAAGTAGCCTAAGGCAGAAAGAGCAGTGAGTTACCAGTCCTGTATTCTGCCACACTTTAGCAATCCCCACTGCTCTTTGGGGTAAGGTCAGTTTACAGAAGCTGAAGATACAGCTTTATACCCCAAGAATAATTGTGGTTAAATTATTTTTCCAAAATACCCCTTTTTAACATTCCATTTTTCCAGAATAGCTCTGAGAGCTTTCATTTTTACACACTGGCATGACTGAAACATAAGAACTTTTCATCGACATAAATTTTCACAAGGAAAGGTGCAATGTAATTCTACTGAACCTGGTTCTATACTTCTCATGCATATAAAATTATTTTTACCTTTATCATGTTGGGTGGGAGAGACCCTTGTCTTGGAGTAATAGAGAGTTAAAGTCACTCAGTGCTGTCTGAATGACTATGTAAATTGCAAGAGGCAGAGAATCTGATACTGTGCCTATAAATTTTATTAAATCAGCTGCTTGTCAAAATTCATTTTTGCTTTATTTAATCATTAGCTATTACTGGAAGAAAATTGTACATTCTGCTGTTAGTTCTTCTGTTATAAATCTGGAAAAAGAGCCTAATTCTTACCTTCTTCTGTCTGGTATCTGGAAATCAATTCCAGTGAAATTTACTTTAGATTTAAGCTACCATATTCATAGCATAACCTGGTCTTTGTGGTTCTTAAAACAGATGCATGGAAATGCCTATATGGCCCTAAATATCGGGCCGTATTTAATTTATGCCTAAATTATATTTAGGCATTAATTTAATATGCCTAAATGTATATTTATTATGAATTAATATATAAATATTAATTAATATATTAAATTAATATTATATATTAATTTATATATTAATTTATATATAGATGATAGGAAATGCTTATTATCTATATATAAATTAATATATTAATTTAATGTATAAATTAATTATATATCAATTTATAATAAATATAGATCATATTTATTATATGATAATGATGTATATTTATTATATGAATATGATGTATATAAAATTTACAACAATTTTAATAAATTGTAAAAAATTATCTAAGTCAGCTGATTTCATGCCATAGCTTTCACCTCTGTGTGAAGGACTGTATTCTGCAGCAGGCCTCTGAGCATCAGATACTCAGCTGGCTGGCCACTGAGCTGGCTGTGGCTGAGAAATAGATACTGGCACATATTAGTGAGGCATGAGGTTTACAGGGAGAGTCAGAATTGCCAGCTGTGGCAAGAGTTCCTGAAGCAAAGGTGTGGCTGAATTAGCAAGCATCTACCCTTCAAACAGTGATCAGCTTCCACCACAATGTCCTGGAAAAGCTCTTCATGTGCTGTGTAATCCCTGCTACACACTTTTACTGCAGATTTATCCTGGGAATGGAGTGGGTAGATGGGGTGATGTGCTCTCTGGTCCATTTATCCTCTGTGGGGCTGAGGCCATTGCAAAACAGTAGAAGAGGTGCTTGAGATGAAGCAGGAGAGCCCAAGGCAGGAGCTGCCAGCACAGGGAGCAGGAGGGGCTGTGGGAAGGGCAGGAGCCAGGCTGGCTGTGTGTGAAGTGCACTGGGGCTTGGCTCTTCCCAAGAAGGGACTCTGTGTACCAGGGACAGGCTCAGCCTTGGAACAGACCCACAGTGTCCATGCACGGGGCAATGCCAGCACCTTTCAGCCAAGGAATGTAATACTGCCATGCCCAACAGGGCTTTTATCCAAACTGGTGCCATTTGGCTCCTTCTTTGGGTTTCCACGCTCAGAGTGTTCAGAGAAGGACATCTAGCTAAAGGGTGTTAGCTCTCCAATTACCCTTGCCTGCTGTAATGGCTCCCAGAGGCACATTCCTCCCTGCTGTAAATTAGAATAACCCATAAAGCTGGCTAATTTGTCCATGCCCTTTACTGGGGATGAGGGTAATAGGCAGGAGATGTAGAGCAGCCTTCTCCCCTCACACCCCCCTCAGATCCAGTGGGATCAGCTGGAATCCTCCCTTCCTGCTGACAGCAAGGAAAAGCTGGGCAGGCTGTCACAAGGGCCCAGAGAAATCCCTCCAGAAACACACCACCATTCTCATTCTCATGGTGTACTCTCAGCCAGCACATGCCCTGAGAAGGCAAAGGAAGATTTTCCAGTCCTCTGGCTAGAGCAGCACTGAGGTTCTGAACCCTAACAGGTGCTTGCATAAGCATCAGTCATGGGTTAGCCTTTGTCTCAGCTTGGGAAAAAGAAATACTTTATTTTTCAGGTTACCTATGGACTGCTCAAAAGTTGCATTTTCAGCATGGAGAAAAGCTCTCAGGTGCTTTTCTGCATGGTGATCTGCATGCATAATTTAAGGAAAAGGGGAAAGAACTTGTGGGAGGAAACCTTCACTTGAAAGGAACTGCTTTGTTCTGCTTTCATCTGTGTTGCTTGATTGACCCTTTCTGGTGACAAACCTGGGGCACTGCTGCTCTGCTCCTGAGGCCAGCAGAGGTCATTTCCATCCTGGAATGATGAAGTGCTGGGGGTGAATTTGCATGGTATCACCCCAGTTCTTGCAGTGGCAGTTTGGGTTTAAAAGAGGTTCCAGAGGGGCCCCTGTAGCCCCCCCAGTGTCTGATGGAATTTGCCCATTCATTTGGACACTGCAAAGCTGTGAACAGGGGGCTCTGTCAGGTTTCATGTGTGTCTTAAGCTGTGTGTAGGTGCCCCTGAGGACCCCTGGGGCTCCCTGTCCACTCCTTTGCACCTTTTTTGCACCCTTTTGGTGGCCTGGGGAAGAGACTCCTTAAAGTGGAGTGTGGGGGGACCTTCTGCTGGTTTTCAACCACCTCAGATCCCTGACCCACTTTCCATACAGAGGTGCAAACATTTATCCCATTTATATTATTACACAGAGATGCACAGCAGGTGGGTGGTGTGAGGGAGGAAACAGTGGTGAAGGGAGAAGAGCCCAAATCTGCTAATCCAGTACTGCCACCAAATAAACACACCTTGAACTGCAGCTGCTGGGAGCTCATCTGTCACTGCTGCCTTTTTGTAGGGTGATGGGGAACAGGAGCTGAGCCTAGGAACTTAGCTTTGAGAAGCAAATTTATTTCAGTTAAGTCTAAAAGAAGCCAGATACTCTTTTGTTTAAGTTTATCCAGCCAGATCTCTGGCAGTTTCCCCATTTCCCTTTGAATTACCTCCTCTGAGTTCACTGCAGTGCCTTGAGTTCACTCTGGAGCATAATTGAGTTATGGCTGCTCATTTCCTTGTGTTTTTGTGATGAAAACAAATCTGTGGGGTGGGGATTCCTCTTGGCTCAGTCAGAAGGTAAGTGAAGGCACCAGAGTGCACCCAAATGCTTGCAGAGTCCATCACAGGCTGGAAGAGTGTGTGAAGGGTGAGGAGACTGACCCCTGGTTCACTGATGTGCTCGTCAAGAGATTCCTGTAGTGGTTGTACCCTGGTATAAACCCAGCAAACACAGACAGGAACCAGGCCAGAGTTCAAACAAGCCTGGTTTCTCATGCATTCACCTCTTCTGGCTGCTCCCACCCCTTGTGCAATGTATGATAAACGTTAGTGAGTTATTTCTTATGGGCATTGCTGCTGTGAAATACCAATGCTGGCTGCACCCTGGTCAGACCCCAGCTTGCTCCTGTCCTCTGCCACCATTCACACACACCTTAAACCAGCTGCAGGTGCTGCAGACAGTCAGCTGTTAGGGGGAACTGACCAACACAAGGCTCAATCTTTTTTTGCTCTGAACTGTACCCCTGAAAACAAAACTTTTTTTAAAATTTTCTCTCCGTTTCCTTCTGTTTCTACATCAAAACAATATGGCAGCCCCAGCCCCCACACTGATTTCTGCAGAACTGGAGAGCATTCAGCTACAGTCAGACCTTGCCTACAATCTCAGGAAGGTCTAGTCAGGTTTCAGAGTGGGAAAACAGTCTGCTCCTGTCTCTGAATGTGTGGAATTGAACCAGGGAATGTGACCAATGAGAATGTTTTTCTTTCTCAGCATATCTTCTAAATCCCACTGCCCAGTCTGAGTGACTGGCAAAACTCTCCCAGAATTCTCACTGTTGTAGGCCATCCCAAATCTTACCTCTCATTAAAGGATTAAAGAGCATGCCAGTATTTCTCCATGAAAAGTTTCCAAAAATCCTGTGAAGAAAGCCTCTGCTTTTCTCACTCTCCCTGGCTGGGAACCAGTGGTGAAGCTGGAACCCCAGACTCTGAGCAGGTTGGGCCAGTTCTTGTTCCCATTCCTCCCTGGCCTGGGGCTGCCTCCACCTGCCCTGGGCATGGCAGACTCTGTCCAGCCCTGCCCTAGGCAGCTGCAGCCTGGATTCAGTGTGGCCCTGGTTCCTGGACAGTTTTGTGGGCACCAGAGCTGATCTGCACCAGGATCCAGCCAAGGTGGGACAGATCTCATATACCTGGGCTGTTGTGCAGGGAATCACACCAGGAGATTCTTCTTTACTTTCTTGAAATGTAAAGGGGAAAAGGGAGAATAGTGACCCCTCAACTCCTGCACCATCTGAGAATTCCAGATAGGTTCTCAGGTGGTGCAGATCACCAGGATGTTTTTGGACTGAATTCCAGCCAAGAGCCTGGCCCCATGTTCTTTACATGGAAGCAGAACTCAGAAACAGCATAAGAAATTAATGCTCTCTCTTTAGATGTAATAAATGTTTGCCCCTGTTGTTTAATACTGTTGCTCAGTGTCCTGCCAAGGAGTTCAGTGCTGGATAATACAAATGAAAGCCATCCCCACCCTGAAGGGCTGACAGCTCAAGAGACAGACATTCTGCAGACTGGTTTTGCCAGGGAATAAATAGGTGAACATGGTTTCATGTTTATCACTTTTACCAGTGAGGAAGAGCAGGGCAGATTCAGAAATTATTAAGCCTGAGACAGGCTTTTCCCCTATTGTTCCTGGAGGGGGGGGAACCACCAACAAAAGCAAAACAAAAAAATTCCATCCAGTGAATCATGAATTTAGGACAATTTGAATGGAGAAGTAGCTAGGGAGCAGTGTTTGGCCATGGAGAGCAAGACAAACTGTTCAGGGCAAAGTCTCCCCACAGGAGAAAATTGCCTTAAAAATCCCCCTGAAATAAATCAGAAGTTCTTCTCCAAATAATCCCACTTAGTGCACATGTGCTGTAAACTGACTAATTTATTATCTGTCTACCAAAACTGGAGTAGCTGTACCACATTTTTTTAGTTTAACCAGAAAATTATTTGTCTGATTTATCTGACAGCAAAGGGTACTGAAAATCTTAAGTACACTTCTTCAGAATTCAGGGACAATTGACCAAAGCTTGCCTTGGCTTTCTGGCTACATGAAGTCTGTATTTCCATAGCTTAACTATACAGAAAATATTAGCTGCAAGGATAAGGAAAGTAGCAGCACCCTTATTTTGGCTGCATAGCTTCATGCACCTGCACAGGCAAACAAGGTGCCTACCCCATTGCAGAATTCAAACACACTCATGTTTAATTCAAAGCTCTGATTCTTTTAGTTATCAATTATTGCTCTGCAAAGTGTTCAGGCTGGTGTCCAAATCTGTAAAAACTTCTTCTATAAACCTTGGCTGCTCCCTGCACAGAAGTGAAACAGCAGGGATTTGCACCTGCCTGTCACAAGGTCCTGGAGGGGATGTGCATTTTTGGCTGCATGCTTTTGCCAGCTTGTCTGCATGGCTATTTACACAATATTTGCAACATGCATTTTCTAAAAATGTTTATCTATTCATAGGTTTTCAGGCATTACAAACAGGGAAGGTAAAGGAAGAAGGTAAATATTACATGGAAAACTCTGTATTAAGGGTTAAACACATCCACAGACACACAATCAACAATGTGATTACCATGAGATTGAAGACCAAGTGTTTTGGTATTTCTAAAAGCCTTCAGGTCCACCTGCACTTATAGCACAGTAATACTTTAATGCAGCTTTTTTATTTTAGAACTCCAAGTGTGAAATTCTCACAGAGACATTTCCCAGGCTTGTGTTCTTTGTATGCCCTCAATCCCACTGGCATTCATGGGAATTTTCTATGAATGCAGGGTCGGGCCCTGTTACAAGTTTCTGTTTTCTGAGTCTATTAGGGGAACACAAGAAGAAGCAGATATTACATGTGCAAATTTTTACTTTCATCTCCAGGTGGGTATGAATAGTGTGTCATTAGTTAATGATGACATAAGAGCCTGGCATTCCTGATAAGCCCACAGCTCCTCCAGGCTTGCTGGAAGGTTGCAATCCCATTAGTCAGATGCTATAAAAGTTGGGTTTTTAATTACCTTGGAGTCAAGATAACTCTTCCCTTCCTGAGCTGCTCAGAATTACTCAGAGTTACATGTTCAAGGGAAGAACTTGGCCTCCAAATTTAAAGCACAAACACTTTTAAACACAGGGTGAAATACTAGTTTTTTGTTACAGTGCCCAACAAGCACCTTTCCTACTGACCTGTCCCCTGCCTCTTTGTCACCATCTTTCATGATTCAGGGTTCAGGTGACCTCCTCCACATCCCACCCTCAGCCTCACACCTTCCACCCTGGAGCAGGGGACCTGCCACCATCAGGGGACAGATCTGTACCACGGTTTGGTAGTGCCAAAGTCACTGTGAGAGGGGATCCCAGCCCAGCAGGCTGGCAGGGAGCCAAGGGGAGCGTGGCAGTGGCTGTGTTTTGTAAACTAGCAGCAATCCTTTTGCCACTGTGGATTGCAAAAACAGCAGCACTGTCAATGTTTACGTGCCTCTGGCATCCTGACTAAGAATCTTTGAGTTACATCATAGGTATGTGCAATAGGGTTTGGAGTTTTGCTGGCTTGTGGTGTGATTTTTGGCCTCATGAGATGTGGCTGGATGTGTAACTGAGTGTCAGAGTTATATCTGGAGCTGAACCAAAACCACAGGGAGACAGCCTCATATTGTGAGCAGTGCTTGGTATAGAAGTGAGGGAAGAGGGACTTGGCTCCTCTTAAGTCATAATCCTGACCAGGAGAATTGCATTGTTTTGCCCCAGATGTTGCTCTGCTGTGAATAATTTGACTTCCCCTGCATTGTACTGGGTAGCAGAACTTTGCATAGTGTTATAAATGAATTATGAATGTATTAGTATGCATAGTATTATAAGTGAATATATCACACATAGCAAACCCCTTTTGCTGTGCTCCAGTTTGTAGCTCATGGATATTGTAGGAAGCATCAGATTGCAGACCAGAGGATTGTTTGGTTTTTTGTTTTTTCTCCCTTGTGGTCCACATGTGGAACTCAGATTAAATGTGCACTGTTTTTCCTAGTGAAGGTTGTCTTTCTTGGCTAAGGGCTAGTTGTCAGTAGGAAGTTGATGTGAAAAGTATCAGGGGCTTATTCTAATCTCTTACAAAGTCCTGCAAACTTTCATCAAAAAATCAAGAAATGACCTAGAAAGGCCACTGGTTTTGTACCTGGAATATATGGACAGACATCATGATTTAATTATTCTATTGTTTGTAATTTTATTGTTTTCACAAGCAATATAAGCAGCTTTGCACCATTCTTCTCTGCAAAGGTAAGGACTATCTTTTCTAGGATGATCAAGACCCCAATTGAAGCTGTCATTATGAAGGGTGATGGTACAGGTGGAAAAGATGAACACTGCTTGATTCAAATAGAAATGTGATCTTGGGAGATACAGGGCACCATGGCAGTGAACTGTGGAAAATCCAGACACAGTTCTCTTCCTGCCCTGGCTCCTTCAGGCAGTGACTGAGAGCATCCCTGCCATTCCTCCCCACCTTGTTGATTCCTCTCCTCTCTGAGCAGGGGTTCAGAGAGCCTCAGTTGTTGGTGGCACCTGCAGAGCTGCATGGCCTCTGTTGTCCAGCAGAGATTTGGTGGCTGCTCCATGCACAGACAAACCTTTCTTGCAGGGGAGAAGTTGCAGCCCTGAGAGCAGCTGCAGCAAGCAGAGGTGCTGTGCTACTGCTGGTCCATCCTGCTCCCAAGCCAGAACCCTGCAGCAACTCTTCCATCTGTGAAAGGAGGTGAGAGGATTGCTGTACCTCAAAGACGTGAAGTTTAGATAATTGCAAGTGGGAGACACTGAAATATTACACCAGTAAAAATACCTCAGATGAAGAATTGTTGCTCTTTCAAGGCTAATGTGATTTTCTCCAGGTTGTCCTGCTCAGTGAATTCTAAAGGGCAGGGATATGGTTTTCCTAAACTCTGTGGAATGATGCTGGATTTCTATTTGTTGGCTTTTATTTTCTGTGACAGTCCATAGGGTTCTTCCTCAAGGGATTAAAGTACTTTACAGACCTTGCTCACCACATCCTTCTTCTTCCCATTCCTTCTCTTCTGAACTTAGATACACACTTCATTCTGACAAGTAGCAGGAAAAAAATCTATCTGATCAGTTACCAGTTTTATGTAATTTAGAATGCAGGGTTACACTGGACTATTTTCTGAGGAGAAAAAAAGAGGTGAATCATCCTGAGGTGGACACAATCCCTTCAAGATCTTAAGTCCTAAACTGACAAGTTACTGTGGGCAAGCTGAACCACTTAGCTCCCAAGTCCTTCCCAATCATAATTTATAACAAAGAAGGATATTTTCTTGGGTTAATGTTTCAGCTGCTTCTCATCTTTTGTGCCACTTTTCTGAAATCTTTTTTGGGTACAAGTTGATGCTGCACATCAAATTTCTCTTTTGCATTCAATAAGGGCCCACTCATTTTAACAAACTTCAAAAGGGATTTCATATTCTATGAAATACTTCACATTTCTTTTTATCAAAGTCTGATTTTTTTTCCCCAGGGTTGTACAAGCTCACACTACCTACGGAGTCTGTCTGTCTGCATCACTTTCATGTGTTTGTGAATTGCTAATGAAGCTTGCAAAGGGTTCCCCTCCACTGGGTTTGTACAACCTGAATTAATGCTCCTCTAGAAATCCCAAAGTGCCTTGCCCCTTTTGCCCACTGCTGAAAAGAAAACGATTCCCTTGCTTGTGAGGGTGAGCTCGTGGAGGCCCAGCAACAGCACTGTCAGCCAAAGGTTATCATTTTTGCTTTGCAAATTATTGATGGGGAAGCAGAAGATGCAAAATCCAGGGAGATGTTCTCAGCTGAAAATCCTATTTTTGCTCTGCTGGTGTTGAGTAGCCTTAACCACTTCTGCTTATAATGTAACATCCCATAACTTCCATACCTGACTGCAAAATTGCTGAAAACCCCAAATGTGCAGCTTTACTTACAGACCACTATTTTTTTTGTAGCAGTAGTGCAGTGGTGCATCTTTCCTTTCTGCTCATCCAGCTTAGCTATAGATCCAGTAAACATATATTCCTCTAAAGGAGTGACAGGAGGTGTCCTCCATTCTAAAGCTGTTAGTAGAGATTTCTTCCCAGTGAAAAGTAGATAATTGTTCACTTATATCCTAAAATAAAAGGTTAAAGAACATATTTTGTATGCTAGTAATCTTTTTTACCAAACAGTATAAGATTTTTTGGTCATTCCTTCGATTTCTTTAATCTCAAGAATAACCAGTGACAATGAACTCTCTGTGTTGGTTATTTGTTGATGGGGGGAAGAGAGATTAGTCTGCATTATTTAAAATTCTGTAATGAGGACAGAAGGAAAGATTGAAAGTATTCTCAAAAGGCAATTAATTCTTTATGCAGGTTTTATCAGAAACACTCTTGAAGCCCTTTGTCTTGCCCTTTGTGAAAACAAAATGTGAAAGAACCCAAGAAGGTGACAGAAACTAAGAAGGTGTGGAGGGCTGATCCCCAAAAGGACCTATGCCCATAATGTGGCTTTTAACTGAAATAAAGGTGCCTGAATGCAAACCTGCATTCCTGAAGGTGTCCACCCCATCCTGTATTTCACAAACTTTTACTTTAACATTCCCCATTCCTGTGCATCTGTTTATGCTCAGGAGCGCCTCAGTGCTGAGAGAGCTGAGCAGAGTGAGACCCACCTCAGCTTTAACCCAGGGACTGCACTCAGGGCTCACCTCCCCAGAGACACCCACGCTGCTGAGGGTTGTCATGGAATGGCTGGAAGGTGGAATCCAGAGTGGGATGGACTCCTTACTTTTCTTCTGAGATTTGGCAGGGACAGAAGCCTCCTGTACAACAGCAGCTGGTACAATCACCACCCTTCGCTCTCAGGGCTCCCCACAGTGACTCAAATCCACACCTCCCCCAGCCATCAAGTCAAATCCAGTCTGATCTGAAATGGGCTCAGCCATCAGCTTCTGAGAGCAAACTCAGTTGTGCCATGTCCCAGATTATACCAGCCCCAGGATCCACACTCACACTGGGTTCCCTTTGTGGCAGTTTCTGGTGCTGTCCCCGTCCTTGGTCACCCACCACATCCTTGAAGTCAAAACAGAACAAACCAGGGGAAATTCCAGTCCACTAAATGTCTTATGGATGCTTCAGCTTATCAAGTAGTGAACCATCAGGATTAGAATCATATATAGATAAATATGACCCCATATGTACTTCTTTCACTCTGCAGCCCTTTTCTTATGTTTTCCTGAAAGCAGAGTAATTATTTAACTTGGGTGGCATGTGTTTGTTGCTACATGGTTATAGAAAAGGTGCCAGAGCCCTGTAATAAATTATTTCTCTGAAACATTAAATACCTGGGCAAGTAACTGTCAAGGATTTTCCATGCACAGATGGGAGCTGCAGAACAGCAGATCTGTGGGGTCTGAATCTCATGCAGCACAAAAGGAGCCCTTTCATGTTACATGAAAACAACCTGCAGTGTTTGAAATTAATTCCTTTGGATCAGGGGGAATCAATTTTGGTCAAATTGCCTTCAATCAAATGACTAATGGTTTTGTTAAAAATCTCATTGTCAGTCTTGAAGAGAGATGTTGATCTGGATAAGCTATGCTGAGCTTCCCTTTGCTCCCTCACTGCTCATGGCTTGAGAAAACTCTTCAGAAAAATATCCCATGCAGCATATTTTGATATTATCACGTTAGCACATCTCATCCAGAGCTATCCAATCTGATTTTAAGTTGCACATAAAATTTCAACTAAATATAATCCAGATTTCATATTGTTTTATTATTTTCCTCCTCTATACCTGTTCCCAGAGTGCATTCAATAAGACCATATTATTCCTTCCTCTGCCATGAATATTCATTATATTCAGGTTTTCATTTTGGGATCTGGGGTGGGCAGAGCTAGTGAGGTTTTTTCCTTGTGAAATCTGTTTGATCAAGGGAGTTGTGGTTTCTTAATTCTCTAAAATTCAACACTGGGCCAATTTCACTTCTCTTTATCTGATCAGACTTTGGTGTGGAGTTAGATTAAAAAGAAATGCCATTGTGGAGTGCAGCATCTGAGATTTAAAGAAAGAATTACTTCTGTTCAGTTGTAATGAACATTATTTGCCCTTTGTGTGCAGGTCTTCTATTAGATCCAGCAGCTTTTGCCTTAGATAATAAGGAAGGGATTATGTGAGAGATAAGTTGATTACTCAATAATTCCCCAGGAAAAAATTCTGAAGCAAATTCAGGTGATAAACACCATCTGTGTGGGGAAGAACCGTCTGTGAGTGGGTATGGTAAATCTCTTATATGTGTGTGTGCAATATGTTCTCCACATCCCAGGCTGAGCTGGTCAGGTCCACTTCAGGCAGAAATATCCCAGCCCAGCCCTCCCCACAGGAGCACAGCCTTGGCTCTATCAGGGACACCCAGGGCTTTATTTCCAGATTGTTCTTTAGTAAAACAGAGAAAAGCAGTAATTTCTGAGTTCTCTGAATGCTGCCCTTGCTGCTGCTCAGCCCCAGCCTTTTCCTGTTTACTGGTGCAGCTCACTTGAGGATTTCTTCCCCAGGTTTTCTTTAGCTCATTCTCATGATCTGCTTGCTTCTGTGCAGAGCTTCTCAGATCTCTGTACCCACATCACCATGGGTAAGGTTCTTTTGGAAGACATTTTATGTTTTATTTTTTGCTTCCTCACTATATTTGTAAGTATACATATCCAGTGGAAAGCTGGTGCCAGGTTTTGTCTGCACATCGTTTCTTCACATGAGCTACACAACAGCCAGAAAATGTTCCACATTGAGTTTATCTTCATGTCCAAGGTGGATTCACTCTTCCATTGCCAGGCTGTTGTGTGGAAAATCTCCACTGCTTCGTCCCTTGGAAAATCTGGTTATTGGTGGCCCTCAACCAGGCAGGACAGGCTCTGCTGCTGCACCTTGCACAACACTCACACAAATTTAGGAAACACTGACTCACACACACAGAGATTTAGGAAAAACTGATTTATTCTTATGCAGAGTAGCTACAAGAGGTGCAGAGCATGATGTAGTGAGATTTGCAGCTGTGTAACCTTCTTGTACAAGAAGCAAATAATGAAGAATTGAGAACTGGGGTCTTGATATTTCATGTAATGCCCTGTTGAGTGCAAAGTACCACTATCAACTTTATACTGCATGTGTGGTTGTAGAAAACTGTTCACTGCTCTTTTAAATCAGCCTTTTCCGAGGTAAAATTTCTGTAGGAACCATAGAATGTTGGGATACATATCTTTGGGTGTTACTTCCAAATGTTGGGGAAGTTGATATTAATTTTCTTTAAAGTCTGATTGTCTTAATTCCTTTGATTGTAGTTAATAATTTAAATAGTATTTCCAAAGGGCTGTGAAACTGATCCAAATTTGCTTGTAACAGAGTGAATGGAAAAGATTTGGAAACTAAAATGTCATGAGATTTTTTTTTTAATCAATGTGTCAAACTTTGTGGGAACAGATGTATTTTGATTTACCTTATCAAAGGTTTAAAAAGCATAGTGATAACAAGCTCATTGCATAGACATTTTCAAGATTAATAAGTTATCTTAAAACTTTCTGCATTGTCTCCATACTTCAGTTCACCAAGCTTTCTGTATCTGAACGTTTTAGAGAGGCTTCAAATCACTTTCAGGGGGCTCCCTCAAAATTCAGAGCATGCCGTGATGAAGGCAAGATTTTTTGCAATGGCTTTGAATTGACCAAGTAGCCCACTGACCTGCATTGCAGGCACAGTTCATGACAGAGTTGTCCTCATGGATCTCTGAAATTGCTCTTTCCAGCCAAGCTCAAAGTTCTGCTCTTGCCTTCCCCACACTCCTTTCTATACCTCTCACCAGGAGCTGCTTCTGTCTCCCTGAGTCACAGCACCCCATGAAAGCTTTTCCAGCATTTTGGGAGTGGCGGCTTCAGCTGTCTAAGCTCACACTCGTGCTTTAGTGTCGCAGACATCTTTTATGAAAAATCCTTTCCTTAGGATTTTGCCTCCTGAGAAGCTGAGAGGCCTCAGGAACAAAATATAAACATTGATTATCTGCTGCTGTGGAATGCAACAGGTGGATCTGTGATTGGCCCATGTTGGATGTTTCTAATTAATGGCCAATCACAGCCCAGATGGCTCAGACAGAGAGCCCGAGCCACAAACATTTGTTATCATTCTTTCTTATTCTATGCTTAGCTAGCCTTCTGAGGAAATCCTTTCTTCTACTCTTTTAGTATAGTTTTAATGTAATATATATAATAAAATAATAAATCAGCCTTCTGAAACATGGAGTCAAATCCTGGTCTCTTCCCTCAACCTGAGACCCCTGTGAACATGGTCACACTTTAGGACAGCAAGAATCCCAAAAGAGCCTTCTGTCAATGGGATAAGAATATGCTGTGCTCATCATTTGTCATGCCAAAACCTCTTTCTCCTTTTTCCTGTCTTTCTTAGTGTTTTGTGCACTTCTTCTTGAGCTGTAAGATTTCAAGGGAAGAGGGCAAGTTCTCACTGTGTGTTTACCTGGAGTCTGCCAGGTTGGTCTGTGCCCTTCATGGTGTTTGTGATAGAGAGGGCCCAGGAGTTTGGGGGTATTTTAGGGAATGTGGTAGGCACAGGTGCTGTGCTCAGTTCCCTCAAAACAGTGGATTGGAGAAGCAGGAGCCATTGCACTTCCTCCTTTTTCTCAACACCCTTTTTAGCTCAGGCTGTAATAAATTAGCTAACCTGGGGGCAAGGGGCCACAGCCCCTCTCTGTAACACCCTTGGAAAAGGAGGGGCTTTTTTTGCCTTGATTAATGTCCAGGGCAAATGAACATGACAAGGATATTCTTTGGAACGATCTGGGTTCTCCCAAGAAAAAAACAGGGTATGTGATCATCCAGTCCAAAGGAAATAAAATTCTTCGGGAATAGCTTAGGTTTAATTATGTCTTTTCTTTCTCTTCTGCCTTGGTTTTAGGTAGATGTGAAATAATGATTTGCACTGCACACAAATTCTCCTCTTTTTAACCTGAAAATGTCTGGGCATGTGAGAACAGAGAGGGCAATTTTCCTGGAGAAAGATGTATTTCCTTCAGCTGGGTCCATGGCCATTTTGTTGGATCCATCATCTGTGCCTGTCTGCTGACCCACCACACTGCTTGTGACAAAGTGTGCTCCCATTCTCAGTTAGAGTGTTTTAATGAGGTTAATAGCACTGACATTGCTGCAGGGTCATGTGCCACTCAAAAGTGAAGCCTTTGAGCCCTTTTAGTGCAACAGAAAGGGGGGAGATGGCAGGTTTGGGTCCAACTACATAAAAAGTTGAGAAGATGACTAGAACCATGCTATTCAGGCATGAAGAAAATAGCATGTGAATTTTTCTGGGGATTTGCATCAAGGAATCATGGAATCATGGAATCATGGAATGGTTTGGGTTGAAAGAGACCTTAAAGATTATCCAGTTCCAGCTCCATTCCCACCCTCCATGGGCAGGGATGCCACACACACATCAAGCTGCTCAGGTCCCCCACCCAACCTGGCTGTCCCCATGTGTATGGAGAAGGGTGTCTGGCCAAAAAAGTCGAGAGCATCCCTAGTTTTGGCCCCAGGATGCTTTGAGGAATGGTGGTGGGAGGTGTTGTTGCCCTCAGGATGCTCAGCAAGGGTCACTGAGGCTCTGGGCTCAAGCAGTCCCCACCTCTCTGGCTGGATGGGGAGGAAGACAACAGCACCTCTGGGTAAGGTGAGATTCAAAAGGCAGTGGCTGAGAGTTGGGGCTTTTCACTGGTGTCTGAAAGCAATGTCTGAGAGATAAACCTGGACTGACTGCCAAACATGCTCAGAAAACCTGTTTCATGGTGCTACCAAGAGACTTTAACCTCCTGTATTTGCTCTGGCTACCAGGCATGTTGCAGGCATTCCATTCTCCCCTGTCATGTAGGGTACAGGCTGTGACTGCACATGGGGCTATCTCTGTTGTGTAGCCAGATGTTCAGCCTTGTTCTAGAACTTGCACAAAGATTTTCCATCCTGACCTTGCACTTCTCATGCCCCACTTCTCATGCCCCACAACTTCTCAACTCTCTGAGAAGTTGTTCTCTGCAGTATAACACAGAAAGAAATGAGAGAGAAACTGGTGGAGGCAGACTGGCTGAAGAAGCAATGTTGGGGCTGCAAAGAGGATTCTGGGTTTGTTTGTCCTGTCCTCTGTGTGGAGAATGGAGAGCCCAGGCACAGCTTGTGCTGTAGCTCAGGCCTTGACACCCCATGTGGACGGGCTGGCATCAGGAGAAACCCTGA
Source organism: Agelaius phoeniceus (assembly GCF_051311805.1). NCBI lineage: Eukaryota > Metazoa > Chordata > Aves > Passeriformes > Icteridae > Agelaius > Agelaius phoeniceus. The sequence continues at coordinate 8,618,896 of NC_135266.1, read as the reverse complement.
GCTCCCCTGTTCCTGGGCAGGGTGAGGATGCTTTGAGCAGCAGCTGCAGGTGAGCTGCCACCAGCCAGGTGTAAAGAAAGGGAAGGGGTCAGATGGCTTGTGCTGCTTAACCCAGGGCTCAAAACTGTGCTTCAATGGAAATTGCAGAGAACTGATTCAGAAAAGCTAAAGGAAAAGATGGGAATTCGAAGGCACAGAATAACTTCACTATCCTCCCTTTTCCCCATTCATCAGCCCTGCACACTCTCCTAAAGGGAGGGGCCCTGTGGACACCTTGGAGGGCATTTGCAAACGCACACACACACACATGCTGCCCTCCCCCACATTTATTTTTATTGCCTCTCTTCTACCTGTAATGAAAAAAGGTCCCTGCTGTGGTCAGACTTTGTGTTGTTTGATTTAAGCGCAGATCACAGTGATGAGGGCTTAGCAGAGGCCTTTGTGTGTGTTTAACACTACAGCTGCCAAGGTGAAGAGAAAACCCAACAGACGAAGCAAGATGCTCTAAATACTAATAAAGTCTGAGGGTGATTGGAAGGAGTGGAAATGGGAAAGCCCACAATCCAGGTAATTAAGCTGTAAAGCCCACAGAGGAAGGGCTGTCACCAAGTCATCTGATGTGGGATGAAGACCAAAGCACAGTGTGATTCTTTGTCTCTTAATCCCCTCCTCCGCTCCCCAGCATGTCCTTATTTCCCTATAAAGTCTTTATATGAAAGGTGGAAAAAAAAATGATTGAAAAAAAAAAATCCTGAAGGATAAATCTTGTAATTCAGAGCACTGAACAGCTGGTAGTTTAAAGCACAGAACAGCAGTTTAGTGATTAATTTACCTCTTTAAAATGCTGAACAATACAATGCAATAAAATATAAAATTTTATTTTGTATGGCCTCCTTCAAACCGACTGTATCCTGGAGCTCTTTCTAAAGTTAAAGTGCAGCTACAGAGTTAAATAATCAGTAATAGCAGAAGGGAGAGGTATAAAGAGAGATGTGCAAGCAATAAAAAGATCAGCTCCGCGGGAGTCCCCCTCCAGTCCATTTAATTTTACTGAAAGAAAGTAGCCTCTGCGATGGTTTCTACATACTGATGGATTTTCTCCTCACATGCCCTTTCCCTCTTCTTCCATCTCACACGAGCATCGCTGTCGCTGTGCCGCTGTCGCTGCTGCCGCTCACTCCTCCGTGACACCGGAGCGCGGCTGGCACCGCCACGGCCGCCCGGCCCTGGCAGCGGCCACTGCCCCGTGCTCGGCATCGTCCCCGCCCTGCGGATCGGTGTCACCTCCGGAGGGTCTCCCTGGCACCGCCACCGAGGGGTTCTGCCCCTTTTGTCCCGGGCTGAGAGCTCCGGCAGCCTGCGGTGCGTTCGCGTTTGTGTGTGTGTGACACCCCTGGGGACAGCACGGGTGACACTCGGGGCTGTGACACAGCGGGCAGTGACTGACACGGTGTGGGTGTGTGTGTGTGAGTGTGAGTGTGTGAGTGAGAGTGTGAGAGTGTGAGAGTGTGTGTGAGAGTGTGTGAGTGAGTGTGTGAGTGTGTGAATGTGTGTGTGTGTGAGTGTGTGTGTGTGAGTGTGTGAGAGTGTGTGTGAGTGTGTGAGTGTGTGAGTGTGTGAGAGTGTGTGTGTGTGTGTGTGTGAGAGTGTGTGAGTGTGTGTGTGTGTGTGAGTGAGAGTGTGAGAGTGTGAAAGTGTGTGTGTGAGTGTGAGAGTGTGAAAGTGTGAGAGTGTGTGAGTGTGTGTGAGCATGTGAGCGTGTGTGTGAGAGTGTGTGAGTGTGTGTGTGAGTGTGTGAGTGTGTGAGTGTGAGTGTGAGTGAGAGTGTGTGTGTGTGCATGTGAGTGTGTGTGTGAGTGTGAGTGGGGGGAAGTGTGTGTGTGAGTGTGCGTGTGAGTGCGTGTATGTGTGTGTGTGTGTGTATGTATGTGCGTGTGCATGTGTGTTTGTGTATGTGAGTGTGTGTGTGAGTGTGTGTTAGAGTGTGCGTGTGAGTGCATTTGTGTGAGTGCATGTGTGTGTGTGAGTGCGTGTGTGAGTGTGTGTGTTAGAGTGTGTGTGTGAGTGTGCGTGTGAGTGTTAGAGTGTGTGTGTGAGTGCGTGTATGTGTGTGTGCGTGTGCATGCGTGAGTGTTATGGGAGAGATGGGAAAGGTGGAGGGGAAATCAGGCGGGTAATGATTTTGGTTATGGGGAGAAATGCATTCGTTTGAGGCGGACGTGGGCGAATTCATCCCTGGCGTGACATCGCTGAGCTCCCGGAGACAGCAGCGGGGAGTCATTTTACCCACGAAAATAAAGAGCCACGCTGCCCTCATTTGTCAAGCGCAGCACAAAGCGAAGATGTGAAAAGGCCCTGCCTGGGGTGGGGGCTCAAGAGGTCTGCACGTTTTGGGAGCATTTCACATCCACAGTGTTTGGGCTTCCCGGAGTAAAGCTCTGCGCTCTTCTTCCGCTGGGTAATAATCAGGGAGCTAGTTAGCAGACAGATGCTAAACCTGCTCTTACTGCATTTAGCATTTCAGAATAATGAATAGATTTGCAAATGATGTTTCAAGGCTGCTTCTTTTTCAAACAATGGCATCGCTAATATTCCCAGATCCTTTGACTTTGCAATTGTCTTTCTCAGACAGTAAAGCGTTGCAGTTCGTTTTCTGGAAAAGGCGCAAGGGAAATGGCATTTCTAAGTAATTTCAAGAAATGCTTTTTATAGGGAAAAGTATGTGCTGATAAGCTAGTCGCCTTAACTCACAGCTGAGTTGCACCGTGGTGGTGGCACTGCTCTGGTTTCCCACCGGGAACCTGGGAATTTCCCTCCTCACTCCATGGATTCATTTCTTCCCTGGTGGGCTTTTACCCCAGTGCTGACAAGATCAGCCTCTGGTCCTGTGACCACGGAGCAAAGCTGCCGGCCTAAACACCCAGCCTGGAATTTGCTTGAATTCTTATGTATTCACCCTGAAAACTCTTGACGAATCTTCCCGCGGGGATTTGAAGGTCACCCTCCCGAAAGCAAAGCTAAAAGGCACCTTGTGGTTTCTAAAACCAGAGCAGGGCTTGCCTCTCGCTTGCGCTCCCTCTCCGCTAACCCGTCTTTAATATGGATCTAATTCCGACTACATTGCAGCGCCGCGAAATCACATTAGGCAGCGCGGGGAGACTCGCCGCCCCTTCAAGCATGATAAACTCTTGATTGCATCCCCGGAGCTCTAATGAGCCCGCGTGGGCTGGGCCTGATGGAGACAGAGCTGCTGGAGCAGCGGGGGAGCCGCAGGACCCGAGCCCGCCCCGCCGGCAGCCCCGGCTCGCGTTCGGCTCCGCTCGCACCCCGAGACTCCCGAGAATCCCCGGGAAGGCGGCGAGGGCAGGAGAGCGTTCCCAGCTCCCCCTGCCCTCCCTGCAGTGCCCAGCACATCCCGTTCCCCCTTGCCGGGGAGCCCAGAGCGATGCTTTATCGCGCCGCTGCGAGAGCCAGACGGAAAGGTTGCGGCAAAGGTGGGAGGTGTTAATGATGGGTTGGCGCAAGGCAGTGCTTATCTCTTTAAGAAATGGAAATGAGGTCTAATTAGCATATACTGGTTGCAATTAGCATATAAGTCCCGTTCGGGGACTTGGAGGAAGGGAAAGGACTAGGCAGCAACTTAATGGGATTTTATTAGGCGAAATTAGCCAGCACTGAACAGTCATAAAAATATCTAAATTATTTGTAGCTCTGGCAATTTATTGTGAGTGCTTCCCGGACATGCTAATGTCTATTGGGTCTGCGTCATGCGTGCTAATCACAAAAACAAACTGAGGGACAGGAGTAATCTATCTGCTGCACGTTGTTATGCTATTGTGGGCACGGTGTGACAGCTTTATACGCACGTCTATGTGCGTGAGTGGCGTGGTGCGAGGGGGGCGTTCTTGCTAATGCCTCATGAGTTATGTAAATGGGATACGTGCGAGCAAAAATGACAAAGTGGTCTCTACAGAAACGATCTCACCTATAACACAGGCGAGAGAAGAGGAGGCTGAAGCAGAGGGCTTTTGTTGAAGCAGAATGAAATGCAAACCCCCGATAGTAGCGGCAATCACATGCATTCAGAGGCCAGAAGAAAAACCCTTCGGTGTAAGATGATGATCTGTAGAGGTAAAAAGTATATTTTTAAAAACCAACCTCACTCAAATATATGTGTTTTGACACATCCATGCTTTCTTTAACCCTTGCACAGGTTAGATGCTCTTTTTAATGTGCACCTTCTAAAATAACCACTTAAAGTGAGGTCCAGTTATTGTCTCTCTACAAATGTGATCAGCTGAGGGTGGATGCTGTGAAAGTGAGGTGGTGAAGAATCAACACTTTTAATTTACAATGAAAAGTCAGGCATACTGACCCAACATGGGGTCTGATAGAAAGTTTGCTGCTCAGACAGGAAAAAAAGTCCCCATGATAAGAAAAATTACAAGACTCTTCCTAAGCTCTTTGCTCAGTGTTTGGAGATGTAAATGGCTCCTGTGAGCCTTTTCTGCTGTACCAACGTGGGACTTCTGGGCTGGTCCTGCAGAGTCTTGGCTAACCAGCAGCTGTGAGTGCTCTGGCACTGGGAGTGGGATGACACCAAGGATTATCCTCTTTGTGCTTTTATGAAATGAAGTGGAATTATTCCAAACATTGCCAGGACCAGCACGAGCTCTTGACACTTGGTGGTGGCTGTGTTTTCACTGTGAGAAGGAACAAAGGATAAGCAGGAGGAATGTTGTAATAATGCACCTTTTAGGGTCAGATTCCTTGTGTTAACTTATAAGTGGTGCATTTTATCATATTAAATATGTAAGTACTTCCATAAAATTGTCATTTTTCTGTCAGGTTGGCAAGAGAATCATAGAGGCTAATTTAACAGAAGCTAATAAGTTAAAAAACAAAGCCAAAAGAAACCAACAATAATGACAAAAATCAGTAATCTTGAATGGTTGATATAGCTCACCTGGCCTCCTATTTTGGAAAAGGATTTGGAACAACTTCTGCATTTCATCTGTTTGATATGTTCAGAGCATGGTGAGTGTCTCTGCAATGTTGACTGTGGTGCCTGATGAGGAGTCCAATTTACATATTCTCAATTTAATCTAAAGTAGGCGCTAATTGATTACTGCTGAATGTCAGCACGCTCTGATTATCTGCTCAAGATGCTCTGGAAAAGGAAAAAAACCCACAACCCTGAGCTGCAAGTGGGAAGGAGGCGTTTGAATTCAGTCTGCCACGTGTGCTGGTTTTGACTGGGCCAGAGTGAATTTTTCCCTTAGCAGCTCATGTGGGTCTGTGTTTGGGGTTTGAGCTGGATCAGGGGAGGATAACACAGGGGTGTTTTCAGCACTGCTGAGCTCACACAGCCACAGGAGCCTTTTCTGCTCCTCACCCCAGCCCACCAGAGAGGAGGCTGAGGGTGCACAGGGAGCTGGGAGGGGACACTGCCAGGACAGCTGATCCCAGGTGACACAAGGGGTGTCCCAGAGCATGTGGCATCATGACCTGCATGTGGAGCTGGGGAAAGAGGAAGAAGGGAGGAGGTACATTCAGAGTGATGGGGTTTGTCTCCCCAAGTCGCCATCACACGTGATGCAGCCCTGCTCTCCTGGGCATGGCTGCCCATGGGAAGCAGGGAATGAATTCCTTGGTTTGCTTTGCTGGCACTCATGGCTTTTGCTTTACCCTGTTAAACTGTATTTATCTCAACTTATGGTTTTTCTGAGTTTTCTCATTTTTACATTTTCAATTCTCTCCCCCATCCCAGCATTGGGGGAGTGAGCAGCTGGCTGTGTGGTGCATAGTTGCCATCTGGAGTTAAACCACCACACCATGGGATGACTGTTTGGTCTTTTACCTGACATTATATAAAAGTTTTAATTATCCAGGCCTGAGGCTGTTGAGTGACTGCTGCTTTTCTGTGTCCTTCCAAAGCAAATGAGACAGATACTGAATTGTCCTTGCTTTCTGACTGACTTTTCTCAAATAAGACATCTCTTCTACAGGGTTTTCCTCATCTTTTTCCAACCCTGTCCTTAACAGTTTCAGATTTCAACCCTGAGGACCCTTTCCCTGGCTTGGAAGGCACAGTGTGAGGTCAGAGAAGGAAGCTCAGGTGGGCATTTAATATTCCATGCTGAATTTCAAGAGACAAACCATTGAATCTCAGCAGCGTGTGATCCCTGAATCTGGGACTGGGAGGAGACCATTCTGTAGTTGTTCCTAGCTCTGCATGCAATTTGGGCCAAATCTCATCTCTTTAAACCACAGACTCCTCTCTCATGGCTGGACAGCCTCTTCTTTGCAGACAGCAAGGACCATCTCTCACCACAGAGATGTGCAGTGCTTATTGTAAGGAAACCTTGGCTGATGTAACACAACTAATCACACATTTCCAGACAGGTGCACGACAACTTTTTACTCTCATACTTCCTATGTTATTTTGGGACTCTTTTCTTTCACTGAGATCTGAGCTTTTGGGGTTGGTTTGTTTGTTTTGGTAAGCCTTCTTATCTGGGCGCTGAGCCTAGCATTAATTTGTTTGTGTACTTTGTAGCATGCCTGGTTCTGTACCTGGAGATAGGCATCTATCTATTATTTAAATAAATGCCTACACTCTGCATGTGGAATAAGTCACTATGAACAGAAATATTAAATAGGTGAGCAAGATGCAGTGAGAAAATGCTCCCTTACTGTTTTCTTTTTCTGTCCTTTCTGTGCCTGGTTACAATTAAGTAGCAAATTGCTGCTCCTTTGAATCACGGTAGGTTTAATCAACAACACTGTAGCAAGGCCATTTTTTCCTGGCTCAGTCTTGGTATGTGGGGCTATTTCCCCAGCAGAAGTACCTTCCAGTTTAGATCCTGTCATGCAGAAAGCCTTTTCTTCATGTACACTCTCCCTCTGTGGTTTCCACGAGAGCTCTGCCCTCCAGCTTTTCCAATTCAGCATTCACAGTATGAACTTGTGTGTTTGGGAAGCTGCCAGGGGATGGGGAGCTAAGGCAGCAGCCAGGCCCATGTGGAAGCGTTGTGTTTTTTATTTCCTTTGAGCAGTTAATCTCCATTAGATTGCCCAGCTCCTGTTCTGCATCTCTGATATGGATAAAGGTCCGTGTAGCAAATGCTGTCATTAAGAAATTGCCCTTCCTGTTAGTGCTTATTAAGGTCTGAATGCTTCAGCACTTCAGATATGTCAAGTAGTGGCTCTAAAACCATTTAATATTTTTTAATTTTTTTTTTAATTCTGCAGCACTTTGGCTTCCTCCTACAGATGCATTTCTGATTATATTTTGGTCTATCCCAAACACTTACCTGCCTGCTTCCAGCTCCTTCCAGTTTCCCCTGGATGGGGAAACAACCCAAATGGGGAACAACCCATATTGTCCAGTGTCCAGCAGAAGTATTGCTGCATCACAAAGTCCGACAAAGTCAGTGTTTATCCTGGCCAGAGCTGTCCCAAAAATCTCCCCAGTGGTAGGTTTTTGCACCCTGTACCTCGCTGCCTGCTCATGCCCTGCCATTCATCCTCCCAGCTCCCTATTCCACTGACATATGTCCATGGACTGTACCCTGGATGGCCTGGGGAGCTGCTCCCTCTCTTCACTGTGCTGGCAAGAAGGGCTGGGCTTTCCACTTTCCATGCAGCATGCCTCCAACAGCCTTGTCCTTGTCCCCATTCAGCTCAGCATCTGAGGAGGGTGAGCCAGCCCTCACAAGGAGGGAACACTTCCACGTTAGTCCCAGTCTGTCTTCCAAGTAACCCAAAGCCAACAGCAACTGGAGCAGGGAGAGCAAGGAGGAAAAACAAAGGCTTGGTAGTTTTTCCCAAGCACTTCTCCCTTTCTCTCCCCATCCTCAACTCTGTTCCTGCCCTCTGGAGTCACCCGCCCCCAGTTTGGGAGCTGTGTCTTCAGAGTGACTCCACAGAAGGAAGTGCTGGCCTGGGCACCAGGGCAGAGTGGCTGAGTGGCCTGGAGGAGCCCTCCTGCTTCCTCAGCATCGCCAGCTGTGAGCTGCATGTACAAGTCCCCCATCACTGGGCACTTTTCAAATTCAGCAGAGAGGTGCAAGGCATTTTCTGAAGTAATTTGCATACTTTCCTTCTGAGTCTTATTCCCCTTCAGCAGGGACATCTAACCAAGCCCTCTGTGGATCAGGGCTCAGCCTTGGCAGGCAGGGGATGAGCTCCACTTGGCCTGGATGTTCATTCAGGCAAGCAGGTCCTCCTATCTCCCTCCATTTCCTCCCTCTGGCAAAGGAATGAGACACCTCATGCTCCAAGAGCTGCCCCTAGATTTCCTTTCTTTTCATTTTCCCTTTCATTTCAATCCCTTTTCTCTGTCATTGTCTATCATTTGCCCACTACCCACACACAAAGCTGCCCTTTCCTCAGCCTCCTCAGCCCTCCTGTCTCCCCTTTGGAGCCCCAGCCACCCTGCTCCTCCCCATGCCCAGTGCCTCCCCAAAGTCCCTTTTCCTGTTTGGAACCCTTTGTTCTTACACTGTCTGTCAGCTAGGCCTTCATTTTGAAAGCAAACCAAAGACAGACTGCTGTGAGAAAATGGAGAAGTGGTGAAATAACTGGGAATAGGAGAAAGCTGGAATTTGAAAAGCCCCATTTTGTTCTCTCTTTCCTTTCCTGGTTTTGGCACAGGTAGTGCCAGAGCTGTAAGATGTATAAATTCTTCTTTTCTTATCCTAGGAAAGGCCAGTTCCTGTTTTATCACAGAGGAAAATCATTCCAGCAAAAAATGGGAGCATGCTATATATTTTGATTGTAAAAATGCTGCATTAGAGGAACTCATACAAATTTCAATGCTGAGCTGAAGATTTCAACTAAATACAAGGCAGCAATTGCCGGAAATCATAATTAATAATTAGTTATTATCCTATAACTATCACAATAATTAATGTGCAGTGTTTCGCTTCACTAGTTTTTTTCAAAATATTTGATTATTTCTGCCTCCACGGTGTGAATTTCAGGTGCTGGAAATGAGTTGCTTTGCACCAGTAGATCTCCTGAATATGCAATGAAGAAACCTGCAGCAGCCAGAGCCCCAGCCAAGGCAGGAGCTGGGAAACAAAGGTGAAGGAGAGAAGCAATGAAAGCGAAGCGTTTCGTACAATAGCTAAAATAGAAATCTCTGGAGGCTTGGAGATATTGCAGGAACATCAATTTCCATGGCCATTGTCTGAGCGGCACTAGAGCCGCCGCCCCCCTTCCTCTGGGCGAGGGGAGCGTCGTGGCAAATCAGGAAATGGCATAATTGAATCAGCTCCAGCACATGACAGAGCTTCAAACCCACCCAGAGGAGGCTCTGGGATGACCACACATCCCAGGCACCTTGGCTCCCTCCCCTGCCAAATCACTTCTGTGAGGAAGGCGGGCAAGATTTGAGCCGCAGCAGGAGAGGGTCCGGTCGTGGATTTCATTAGCGGCCTCTCTGGCCATCTGTGAGACTTTATGACCAAGATGCTGCATGAAACTGCTTGCTAGAAACTTCTTTCTAGCTGGAAAAGATGCAAGTCATGATGCTGTTTACAGAGAGTTTGGTTTGAATTTAGGAATAAAACAAAATGCCAGTTTTGCCACTGAGATAACACACGAGAGTCAGGACGTGCTGCTGCAGGTCGGAGAGGTCCCATTCCCATTCCTCTCTCCCTTCCCTTTCACCCCTACATAAAAGTTGACAATTAGTTTTTACTGCACATACATGAAGGGAGATACATGCTTTGGCCTCTATGTGAGAGCAATAATTCTCTTAAATTGATGTGTCAGCGAACTAAAACTCAATTTTTTTTTTTTTTTTGCACGGTGTATTTTGCAGTCAGAGGACCTTCACTAATCGGAATAAAGCAATTTGGCTCCCTGTCATTGCTCACTGAAAACATATGAGCTGGTTGGCACATATGGCCTCCTAGATTTATCAGTGTCTCCCATCTAGTGCATGGGAGGTTCAGGGCTGCAGCTCAGAGAGGAGTGAATTTTTATGAATGCTTGTTCCCCTCCCTGAGAATTCCCAGAGCTAGATTTATTCCTTAGTTTCAGAAATATTTTATTTATTATCCATATGCTATATCGTCTTAAGGTCAAATCAAAGTCATATTTTACATTTTTTTATTTGCATTACTATGTCTTCATGGCTTTGTTCATGGAAATAAAAAGCACAACAATCCAAAATTTGGGAGAATTACTGTTCCCATAGCTCTTCTTTCCTTTTTTTTTTCCTGAGAGTGGTGCAATGTGACCATACACAGCTGTCCTTCCAGCGGGACCTGTGTAAAATGGATTTCCTGCATCTTGCATGAGGTTCATGAAAGGCCAGCTGTGGTGTCATGCCTTTTTCATGCTGTCCCCAAGGAAGGCCTCACCTCGCTCCCAGCTGAGCTGGTGCCATTTACACTGATGCTGTGCTGGGGTAGGTGGGATAGCCATGTTTTAGCAGTCAGCCTTTGCAGCTTGATTACACCAGAAAATGCCCTTTTGCCTCACTGACTCTGTGCCTTGTAGTCCCCATCCTCTTCTCCCACAGCTCCAGGGATTGCTCTTTGCCAGCTCTTCAACTTGTGCTTTAGCCTGGAGGAACTTTTCTTAGCCTTCAGAGAACATGAACCACAAAGCCTTGCTGGGACGCCGCTGCAAACTCCTCCTCACACCTCTGGTTACAAAGATTGTTCTGCATGGGGCATGGCAGGTGTTAGTGGGCAATTCACCCCAAAGCTGTGCCAAGGAAAATTATTGTTTGGGGTTGGAGAACTGTTTGAGTGTCCAGGCAACTCTTTCTGTCATGAGAGCCTGCTCATGACAGAAGGGGCAGCCCAGTCAGGGACAGCCTTCAATGGGGAGGAGGAGAGTGGCTGGATTCCCATCCTGAGCTCGTGCACAGCCTGGCACAAGGCTGGGACCGGGCTGTTGGTAGCACCACAGTGGCAATCCCATGTCTATGGTGACAGTATCCAAGGCCCTGTTCCTGTCCTCTGCTGTCACCATCACATTTTCTGAAAAATCTTCCTTGCCCAGGATTCTTCTCCTGGGAAGATGAGAAGCCTCAGAGAAAAAGGAAAACAATATTATCTGATTTGCTTCTCCTGTGTTTTGCTGCTTTGGAATGTGGTTTGGAGATTGTTTATCCAACAGGTGGTGGTTTGATTGGTTTCATGTGAATTGTTTTAACTTAATGACCAGTCATGGTCAGGCAGTGTTGGACTCTGGAGAGAGTCACAAGTTGTCATTATCATTCTTTGTAGCCTTCTGTCTGCATCCTTTCTCTATTCTTCAGTATAGTTTTAGTATAGCATAATATCATATCATATCATGTCATAAAATAATAAATTAGCCATCTAAGAACTTGGAGTCAGATTCATCTTTCCACCCCACAATGGGGGACCTCAAAAATACCACACTGTGTAAATGACCTTAGGGCCAGATGGGACCCAAATCACAAGCAGTTCTTCAGTGGGAACCAGGAGGAGCTACTTTAATAGTGGATGAAAAAGTTTTGTAATGTATGTGTTTGAGGAGATCATTTCTTGCTAACTACTCTCCTAAAACCCCCTCTTCTTTTGGCCATCCTCTCCTGAAATCAGAATTATTTTGAAGGCTGGCTGCCTGGCTGATTTGGTAAGAGGCACGTGGGCGCTGCTGGTTATGGACTTCTGCTTGCCCACAAGAGGACATCAGCCGGCTCCTCATCCATGCAGGAGGCTGATGCATCCAGGCCAAGCCTTCAGCTGGGACATGCCAGTCTGGAAAGTGGCAGCTTCATCTGTCCCACCCATGAGACACAACACCTGTGCTTGAGACACAAAGGGTCAGTTCTGTGCCTCCCTTGCAGCCTTTCCCTGGAGGTCACCTGCTGGTCTCAGCAGCTGGGGGAGGACATGCTGTCTTTGGCTTCTCCTGCTTTTATTCCCATCTACCCTTGGCATGTGGTGGAGGGAACACTAAGAATATTAGTTAATAACCAGAGAAAAATATCTCAAGCTTTTATAAGCCCATTTCCTCTTTTAATCACACTCTCTCTAATGAACTGTATTTTTCTTACTTATCATTTCCTTTGTTCATGCCCATTACAGAGTTACTCACAATTTTAGCTCAAACAATACCTCTTAAATAAGGGGATAGTATTAAGTGCATCAGCACAAGGAGGGGAAGCTGATTTTAGAAACCAAAAGTACTGCTTGATTTCCGCTTTCAAAGCATTTAATTTCACCTGGTCCACACTTTTAATATTTTCCAATAAAATAACTAGATGGGGGCACATTAAAATGGTCTCAGTTGAGCTGTTTTAATAAAAGGAGAAAGTTTAAAGAGCTCGGCCATGGATGAAAATCTATTTAAAACAGGCAGGTTGGGTATTTCTGGCATGGATGCATGAGGTATCTGTCTCCACCTCTAATTAAAAGGTCTGTATTGTTCAGTTCTACAACACTCCACATGACAGACATGTGAAGCACCCAAGGGGCCACCACGTTGTCCTGTGCTGCACCTCACTCTCAGCCTCATACATGTATGTACAATTTATCCTGCCTTGGAAACTGGGGGTCTGGATCTTTGTGCCTCACAGTCCTGTCAGCCTGGCAGGGTGGTTTCAGCTTGTGGAAGTGAATTATTCCAGGTAACAATGAGCTCCTGGAAAAATGACTCGGTCTTCTGTAGCACAGGTAGAGCTACAGAGTCCAGAACTGAGAACAGCGTTAATGGCATGAAGAAAACTTGCTTTGTTCTGCATCCTTCCCTGCAAAATGTTCCCATTGGCATTTCAGGGGGATTTACTCCAAGAAAAAAGCAACTGGGTACTTTTCCTGTAGTTATTGGCCTACCAGAACTACCAGCGAAATGGACTTGCTTGAATGGGGAGGTATCACTCATTGTCTATCTGAGCAATTCCCAGTCTGTGGGAATCTGGTAAAACCAAAAGCAAAGGGGCTTTCCAGTGGGTGAATACACTGGAAACCCCTACAAAACACTCACACATCAGCCTTGGTGCTGTCTAGTGGGTGAATACACTAAACACATACAAAATACTCACACATCAGCCTTGGTGCTCACTGCTTTGCAATGCCTCAATCCTTTGTAATACAATGCCACATTTGTAAGCCATGAAACATCTAGAATGCTCTCTGACAACTCTAATATCTGAATAAAGGGAAAGAAAAAAATTATCTTTCTTTCTTTCTGAAATTCTAGCATAAACAGGCTGTACATCACGAACAGTTTTCTATTTTGCCATGCACAACTGTTGTGTACCAACAGAAGGATGGTGAAAATCTTATTTTGGATGTCTCAAAGTGCAGAGGCACAGGTTTTGCTGATTTTGGCCAGAGAGAGAAATGAGTGACTATAAACCAGGATGGAATTCCCTTAAGAATCCAGCAGCAAATACATTTTTATCAAGGGTTTCTTGGTGAGGGATGGCCCCCAAAAGGATCATTCTCCTCCTGTGTAAACATCCAATGCAAACCACGATGCTGTTTGTAGGTGACAACACATCCATTGTGCAACTGCACGGAAACTGTGTTAGTATCCCTATAAAATGTATTTACTGTCTACAAGGAATACTCAGATGGCAAAAGCAGCATTAGAATTCCTTGTACACAAAAGAACTAATTAATTCTGACATCACATAAAGAGAGTGGGAAGTTAATTGTTCTAAACCCCATTTCACAGCTAGGTGTAGGAGCAAGTAGGACTGGGTGCATAAGTGATATTATGGAAAGAATGGTCAAGTGCCCTGTGTGACATTCAATAACCAAGGGAGCAGCAGAGGCAAGGATTTATCCAGTTTGAGATTCCAGGTTGATCTTCTGTTTATTAGATCATATTAGATCTTGAAGGCTTTGTGGATATTGGTATGCTTTTATTGGCCATTTTCACTGCATGTTATTTCCCCGTGGTTTTCAATCTTATCCTTTAAGGCCAACATTTGTTGCCAAAGATTATAACCATGTACAACAGATTACATTTTAATGGAGGATTCTGAAATAACGAGGTACATTTTCCTCTGCCTCAGGTCTCATTGCTTCCAGTGTGATCTCCTCCAGGACAAGGACACTGGAAATGTTAACAGACAAAATGGTATTGGGATTTGAACCACACTACCAAATAGCAGTGCCAGACACCTTTTTCTGTGTTTGCATATCTGAGAGAGCTGCATTGGTATGGAAACTGTGAGAAAATATCTTTGAAAAGGATGCAGGAGGGAGTGGAGGGAAAGGAAGGGCAGAATCAAAAAATGGTTGAATCAGGAAGGCACCTCTAGAGCTTGGCTAGTCCTACCCCCTTGGTCAGAGGTCACGCACAGCAGGTTGCTCAGAGAATGTCCAGTCAGGTCTGAAATGCCTGCAGAAATGGAGACACCACACTCTCTGGACAACTTGCTGCATGTTCAAACACTCTTGTAGTAAAATGGATTTTTATCATGTTTAAATGGAATTTCTGTCTTATCCACATTACCAATACAACCCTTCCCTGTCATCCTGTTCCACCACTTCTTCACTCTCCCCTGCCAACCCTACTGTACAACACTCTCACCAGGTTGACCAGCCTGTTGACAAAGCTTCTTTGTCCCACTTGATCAGCCCTTCCCACCAGTCTCCTTGATGCTCAACGAGAGCCCCACAATGATAAAAGCTGAATATCTGCTCTTGGTGTTATCTGCACAACCAGATGTTGACACACTGAATCTGGTTTTTCTTCTCAAGTCCTTCCCCATCACTGGCAGGGTTGAAGACAAAACCAGTTTAATACATGTGGGGGTACAAGTTGTGTGTTTCTCTGGGTCTGGATTGAAGGCACTTGAGACCATAGTTCATGTTCAGACTCAGATGTTTATTATTTCTTATCAGTAAAACAGTCTCACTACTGTGAGTTTGGCAGCTTTTCATTAGAAAGCACAAAATGGCCAACAATCTCTTGTTACAAGGTCTTTCAAGATTAAACTATCCAATGAAGAACTGACACCTAGATGGTTTTCCCTTTTAACCCAATAACTAATCCCAAAGAACTGCAATGGGGACTTTTCTGCCCAATGACAAGAAGACACCCATCCCATAGAGAAGAAGGAAGAAGAAGCATGAAGAAGAAACCCAGGACAACACCCTGTGCCCTCCATCTTGCTTCCATCCACAACATACTAAAAATCCCAAAACCTCAATTTCTCACCAAGTGACGCACCTACACTACTCTCTATCATCTATTTCATACTTTTGTGGATTCCAGTCTATCATGAAATCTGGGAAACTTTCTCCATGAATGAGGGTCAAAGTCAGTGCTCCCTTGGGGGTCAGGGCACCCCAGAGCAGACAGAGAAATATTCCCAGTGCCCTGGGTTTCCACAAATACACTGTAGGTTTCCCTGGATGTACACTGGTGGGACACAGCAATTTTACCTGAGTCAAGTGAAGCTTGGCAGGGGCCCTGGGTGGTGTCCAGTGTGAAATGGCAGCTACAGTGGAAGAATGCTCCTTGTGTTTTTCCTTTCCATGATATGAAATAAACAATCTCAGGAGCTCTGGCAAGACAGTCGCTGAGTTGGGAGTCTTTTTTCTCTTGTCATTTTGCCTGCTGAAGAGAAACTGCTGCAGAACAACCAATGTCAATACCCATAGCTCTTGAATTTTCCAAGGCAGCCTCTCCTCCATCTGGCAGTGCCTCACGCTGCTTGCTTTGAGGTCTCATGAAATCACGCTCGCGGGTGGTATGATTGTTCCTTGAGATGCAACATGAGGGAGGGCACCATCCCCTCCTGTACTTGCTGCATATTCCTTGTTGCCTTAGTTCTTTGCTCCATTTAGTGATGTGAAAGGTAGGAATGGAAGTGCTTTGAACAAGTCCCAGGGGCCTCAGAACAGAAAAAGGAATATATCTGAGGAAAGGGAGAGTATCTGAGAAGAGAGGAGTTATCAGCATGAGAGACCTCAAGCTGAGTGACTGAGAGTTGACATTCCTTCTATTTATTTATAAAATTTGTAACTGTGAAAATTAACCTTAGAAGTTGTAGCCCCATTACTGTTAGTTTTATCATTCTTCTAAGACATACCCTGAGGCATTCCTAGAGATTGGATCCCACTGTACTTTGCAATAAGCCCGTAATTGATTATGCCATGGAGCTTTAATATGGGTTGAGAAATGGAATCCAGAGTAAATATATTCAGAATTTTGCTAGCAGACCAAATTTAAAACGGGTTTTCTGAACCTACCAGGATTATTCCTTCTCAGCTCACGATTTAATTTGAACTAGCCACCCTGAGAGGTGCAGTACATCTGGCCTATCTGCTTGCTGGGCTTTTCTAAAGAAGTTTATCCTGTACACTTCATCTGTAAATTTGTAAAGCTAGTATTAGATCCTAACATTATTCATTAGAGGACACTTTAGGTTCCACCAAGTGCTTTATTCAGTAAAGTCTGTCAACAATCTCATCACACACTAATCTGCTGATTTCTTTCATTTCTGAAAAACAAGCACATTAAACAATATTCAGGGGAGAAATTAATTAGGTGGTGGTGGCAGTCATTTGTCATTGTATTTCTCAATTTTAAAATATAGCCCATGTAAACTCCTAGACTTCCTTTTTTTTTTTTTTTTTTTTCCCCTGGTTCATGTGTCTGATGAAAACCTATCCTTTCTGAGTGAAGTTTGTTCATTTTGCTCAAAAACTGAGGAATGAGGTGTTGGGCTCTTTCTCTTTCTTTAGAAAGGTTTCCCTTTCCTTTCCTCAGGTGCTAAAGACCATGTTATTTCCTTTCCTATGCAGGTGGTTCCTGCTGACTGTAGCTTATTCCAGAACTGAAAGTTCGCTAACTTGTAGACCTGGTAGAAACTGAAGTTTCTTAAAGCACACCATGCCTAGGGCAGATCCTAAACAAGCAAATCCTATGATGTTGGAACAACCAAAAGGAATTTTGTTCAGAAATTACAGAATTAGCACTGTTTTCTGACCATTTTAAATCCTGGATTTGTTTCTGGACCGTGTCTCTCCAGAAAGATTTGCTTGTGAGATTCAGACGTCTGAGTTGGTTTGAGGTAGAAGGCTTTTGATTCACAACGTATTTTTATTCAAAACTACTCCTCATGAGACAGTGTTTTTGTCTCTGTGTGGTCTTAAGGGAAAAAATATTTTGTTTCATATTTCCCACTGGAAAAGAACTATCTCTTTTTCTCACTCTCTCTTTTTCTCTCTCTTCTCATCAATAGCTACAAAATTGGTTAATTTCCTCAGAACCACTACACCACTGGGCGTGCTCCATTAAGAAAGCATACACAAGGATTCTGTATTTCTATGGATACTGTGCCAATTCTGATGAAGTCTCCTTTCACATGTTCAGACCAAATGTTATGATATTTTTGTTTCCTATGACAAAGCAAGTGGAACAAATGCAAGGTAAAGAGACAAAAATCCATCACACCAAATAGGATAGAGATGCAACGAAAGAGCAAAATTATTTCGTGGTTTGAGCTCTTCCTTACTCATCTCCACTGGTAAAGGGCACATGATACCTTTGACACACAATGTTTGCAGCTGCACATAGGTCAAGATGCAGCAAAAGTCATGTGGGAAGGCAAGGCATAGGTATGAGGTGTACATAAAAAAATTAAGCTTATTTTATTTGGCTAAGGATACTTTATTTAGATCAAGCTTTGAATCAACTATCAAGTTAAATTGAAAGAAAAGGGAATATTTGGTAAATTTTTTTAAGACCTGTTCCTCCAAACACTGACCTTGGTCAAAATCAAGAAATGCATGCTAAATGTTATGCAATAAACTTAAATTTTAACATTATCCTTTCTCACCTTTTATCTGCACTTTCATTGCTCCAGGGAGACCTTGCATGTAAACTACCTAATTTTTGCTCTGGCACTGGGAGGTACCTACCCTTGCATACAATAGCTCTCTGCAAAGCTTTGATATACATACAAAAATGTTTATCCCCATTTGAAAGCACTCCTTAGAGCTGCTGGAAACAGGAGTAGGTGATGTGATCATTAAAACCTGAGGGTTTCACGTCTGCTAAGGGAGTTTTTGTTTCTGCTATAAAGGAGGGTTGACTGCAGAGCTTCTGGCAGGAAGGGCTTGGTGGTGTAAGCAAACGTAAACCAAAATGTGAAATCATTGTCATCTGTTTTGTATGGAGGAGGAACTTGGCATTAGAGGGCAGAGCCTAGCAAAACTGCTCCTTGTAAGCCATAGTGCTTTGTTGGATAGAGACAAAACTCTGCGTGGAGGTGAGGGATCAGTGATGTATTGGGCCAAGAACCACTCAAGAAATGGAGCTGACATCCTCTAGGATGGATTCTGGTTTCTTTCATACAGACCCATTTTAACTTTCCAAAAAATCTGGTTTCAACCCCTTGCATTGATTCTGTCGCTTGGTGGTGTTGATACCTTTTACCAAAGTAGACAGTCCTCCACTTTTCCCCACTGTCTTTCTGGCACAAAATGAGAAAGAAATGACCCCAGCAGTTGTCTTGTTTGTGGAGGAAGGTGATTCCCTACCTTGCAAAACTCATATAGGGACAAGAAACTGTTAATAGACTGATAGACTGGGCTGCTCTTCCCTGTGAGAAGCACTCTCACACCTCAGGAGTTACCTGCACACACAGGATTATCTGTGTGCAAGTACACGTGTCTGTCTTTAAAATGCACAACTTTGGAGGGACTGTGAGTAGATTCTACTCCTTGATATGTTTTTGTGGGCATCTCCAAGGATTGTCAACATCTTCTTTAGCACTAAGGAGGAGATTTCTTGGTTTTGAAGGAGAGGATTTACTGCTAAGGACTTACATTCTCATTCTCATTTGTAACCTGACATATTTCCCCTCCCCTTATTTGCTTGAAGTGGGAAAACAAAACTGATGAAAAAGCCTGTGTTAGAATGACATCATCCCCCCACCCCCATACATTTATTGTACTACATCAGTGTATTTATGAGGTCTTTATTAGACAGGACAAATTTATTTTTCATTTGTGCTAAATTGTTTATGCCCTTTTAAAAGTGCACTGTATCCTCAGCACTGGGATTTCGGTTTTCTGCCTGACAATGATGAAGTGTTATGTTCTAACAAGTGCATTAAGATCTTGTCCTGGTGCATATTCTGTGCTGTTTGTGAAATGACAATGATAAGGAGAGACAGACAGACATGGAATGGGTAAGGTGTGCATGTATCTTAATTTTTAGTAAACTCAAGCCAGTTCAAGTTGGTGGTGACCATTGATTATTGTCGCCTTTGAAAAACCAGAATCCCCAAAGGAGTTTCCTCCCGTTTAGATGATTAAATTGGGGTCATATTTGCAAGAGAACTCGTTGCCAATTTACAAATTATGCTTATGAAGATCTGCTTGCTTATTTTGGTGCCTGGGTGACAGCTGATTGATCCAATGAGAGGGCTGCTACCAGCCCTATTGCTAATAAAGTTATTACTTTACTAGCAAGTAGTTTCTAATTAGTATGCAGAGTCTGGAGTGAATTCATTCTTGTTAGGCATGCTGGTCATGTTCCTGGGCTTGTGTGTTCTGGCTAGCCTCTGGCTAGCCTGGGAATCCAAGAGGTGCCTTGCCAGCATGCTGCAGTTTTCCAAGGGAATTTGGAGGAGTAATTAACAAAAGCCTCTGTCTGCCTGCTCCGGCAGGACCTGCGCTATTCCAAGCTTCTTGTGCTTGAGGAAAAGTCACTCACCACTGTCCTGGTTTAGGGCAAATTTGGGAGAGAATCTCCAAAGGGGGCCCCTCCAGAAAGCAAACCCACACAGCCCCTCCTCCCAACCGGTTCGGGAAGGATTCCTCGGAGAGAAGTGGAAAGAACCTGTTTATTTAACAGGCACAGCACCCCCAGCACACAAAATAAACAATACCAGATGACACCATTCTTTCAGCACTCTGAAAAAGATGACAAATTCAGAAAGTCTCTCTGGGGATGGTCGCTCTGTTATCAGTCCCTCCGGTGCTGGGGCAGCTGCTGCCCAGAGTAGGCCCCGCTAGGCCACAAGGGGCAAACTCTGTTTGCCAGGTCCCAGTCTGGAGCAGGTTCAAGTTGGTCCAAAAAAGGGAAAGGAGAAACAGTCCAGGAAGAAATTTGGACTGTTTAGCTAAACTAGCTAATGAGCAGAAGCAAGAGCAAGCAGAAGCAAAGCAGAAGCAAGAGCGAGAGCAAAGCGAAAAGCAAAAGCAAAAAAGCAAAAGCAGCACCATGTACTGCCCTGTCTGTGTGTCCCACCAGCCATAGGGGAGCGGCTGATAAGAAATCCAAACAAAACTTTCACTCTTCAGAGCCAGTCTGGAAGGCACAGAACATAATATCCAGCATAAACAGCACACACCAATGGGGATACAAGCATCACAACATCACCCTAGGACAACCACAGAGGCCATGAACCCAGCAAAGGGCTGGGGGCTGGGGGATGCCTTCCTGGGCAGGAGAGCACAGCCCAGCCCTGCCTATGCCTTAAAGTACAGGCCAGCAATGGCAGGAGAGCTCCTTGGGAAGGGGCAGGGCTGCATCCCAGTTCTCAAGTCTCAAATGGCATCACACAACACAGGTGGGCAAGAAAACCACTTCTGTGTGCCAGTTTCACAGTGTCAGCCCTGAAAATGCTGCTCATGAATAGCTCTTCCTCTGGGAGGTAGAGGAAAACCTCTGTGCCTCCTAGGGGAATTTCCACTTTGTTTCCCTTAGGAAAATGAGCCCTTTAACTCAGGGATAAGGATGGCAGCAAAAAGTGTCTGTGAACTGTAGTCCTGTGGCCACTTGAAGTTCTCATCTTAGCTGGTCTTGATGGACGGATCAGATCTGATTTAAAATGAGAGAATAAGTAGCTATTGATGTTTCTCAGCTATGTATATTTTTTTCTCTCAAACCTTCCAAGAAACAAGGCTATTTTGAATCTTTTCTCCATGTTAATGAATACAGCCTCAGGATTTTTTCTCACCCAGTTCCACACTTTGCCTTGTCATCATATTAGAGTGGCACAGCATGGAGAAGAAGTAGAAGAAATCTCACTATATGAAGAACACGACGGGAGAGTGACAGAGGCTAAGAGGTGTCTATCAAACCAGCTCATTGTCACTGAGGGGGAAGGGAGACACATGGCCATTAATCTGGGGAAAAAATAGATGTCATTTCCCACTCTGATAGAATGCTTGTTTTTTGGTTTTTTTCAGCAAACACTCCATGGTTGCAGGGAAATTTGTTTGGATTTACAGCAGAGGAAGGAGGGAAGGAGTGGAGACCATTGTGTTTAAAACTCATCTGATACAGCTATTGATCAGATACTCATTTTATTGCTAGATGTT
Source organism: Agelaius phoeniceus (assembly GCF_051311805.1). Classification (NCBI taxonomy): domain Eukaryota; kingdom Metazoa; phylum Chordata; class Aves; order Passeriformes; family Icteridae; genus Agelaius; species Agelaius phoeniceus. The sequence continues at coordinate 8,597,603 of NC_135266.1, read as the reverse complement.
GCCTTTTCCTTCTCTGTGTGTGATTTTCCCTGGAAATAAGCCAAAAGAAACTGCCTGACTAGCTGAGAACACAGGTGACTTTCCCTGGACCCATATTAGAGGGTCTGTGCTATTTGTGATGCTGCAGGTAGAAAGAGTCAAGCCTATCCTGCCTTCCCAGCTCCTGTGTCCAAACTACAAAGGGAAAACAGCAGCAAAAGGGGGAAGGTCTCTTTCAAAAAACTCACCAGAGCTCCAGATTTTTTAGCTGTCAGCCTGGTGGAGAGTTAATGCCAGCTATTGTTTACTTAGGGTATTATATTTATGGCAAAGTGACACATGGAGCAGGACTTGACACCTCTGAGTTTGTCAGTAAGATAACTGAGATCCTTAAGAGCTCTGATGGCTGAACTGTAGAGTCATCATCCTCCTGATTACCTGTGGAGAGCTGGGATGGGGATCTGATGCCCTAAAGAGGACACCTCATGTCTTACCACCTTGGAGTCTGGAAATTCTGCCTTTCAGCTGCCTTGGCAGAATCTCATGTGGCCAGAGCATAATTAAAAAATTTGGTTCCAGGGCAAATTTAAAAATTAAGCAAGGACTTGAGGGAGTGGCCCCTATGGAAAGCATGTCAAGGAACAAGCAGCATCAGAGGATTTCAGTGATGTTTGTATAAGGAGGATAATGTTTGCTTGATTCCTGTGGGCTTTAACTGTCTGCCATCCTTCTACAGAAAAGCAACAGAAATTAATTGAAAGGAACCAAAACCAAATAGAGGTGCGATAAGTTATTAGAAATTTGAAATTTGAATTATATGGCACAGTTTTTATAGGCTGCATCATGTCACATGGAAGATTTCTGTTCGTTATTGGAGCAGTGCAATTTTTAGAAGGTAATTTCCATTGCAGACACTTTAGTTTGCCTGCTGAGAACTCATTGCTGGAAGAGAAGTTTGTTAAAAATGAGCAAAAGTGGTAGATTTCTATTCTAAGATTTCTGATTTCTTTTTAACTCAAGCTACTAGCAAAGCTTTGGGGTGATTCAGTTAAAAGAATTTTTAAATCCAGTTTTTCCCTGGATGCACTTCTTTTAGAGGGACCACACAAACACTGTGCTCCCAAGGGAGTCACACAACAGTCTGTTCTTTGCCAAACTTCCAAGCCCTTTTCAAGAGTCTAAGCATCAATTCTCTCAGATATTTTTCAGGGTTCTACCATCAGCAGCTCTGTGTCCACCTTTGAAGTTTTCTTTCTGTTTCCTTCTTTTTTTTTCTCTCTGTATTTGTACCTTTTTCTTTCTCTCATGCTTTTGTGTACATACAGCCACAGAGCCCTCTCTTAAAACTACACCCAGCACACTCCATCTTTCCATGCCACTGAGGCTCCTTATAAAAAAGCTCCACACATTTTCATTTGGACCTTGACATGAGCCCATGTTTTGGATGGAGGGTGCTATTGCTTCAGCAAGCTAATTTAATAAAAGAGCTGATGGCTTCTCACTCTTCAAATGAAGGGTAGGTGCTTCAGCCAAATATGTTTAATCCAACAGAATGCCATTGCAAGTTTAAATACCTTTTCTGATGCTTAAACTGTAACATTGGAAATGGAGATTACCTCTCATTCCTTGGAGGTGCAGTGTCTGGGACAAGGGGACCTTGGTCCCATTTCCAGTACACAGATGCTATTTGTACCACTGCACAATGTGAGTGATGATAATGCATTCTGAAATGTTTTTCCAGGTGGAGATTGGAACACACAGTCCTTCCAAAGGAGAAAGCTCTTATGGCTGTACTTCATGTCTATTCTCCATGAGCCTGGACTCAGGAGGCAGATGGAAAAATGTCAGAAATTTCCAACAGAGAAAACCTTACATGAATAAAAGCAAAATATTAAAGAGGCAGTGGGAGAAGTTTCATAGCATGAGCCTCCACTTCCACTCAGGCAACACCAAGGGCCGGTCCCCACCCCAAAATCCAACTGCAGCTTCTCCCAGTCCTGTTTGAGCAGATCACTTGCAGCACTGTTCTGCCTGTGCATGGCCATGTGTCACTGAGCTACCGTGAGCATTTTCCAGGATTAACTCTGCTCTGCTCCTCAATTGGTTTCAAGGGGTTTAGCAAGGCTTTTTTTAGCCAGCGTGGAGAAGTTAATGCTCTTACTTATCAAGCTTTTTAAAAAGTGCACGAAGCCAGATCATCCCCTCCCAGTTTTGCCACAGAAGGGATGCAGCTAGCTGAAAGCCTCCAAAGACACTTTGAAATCTTTCAGAGGGAAGGGAATGGGGCTTAAGAGACATCAGGTTTCAACCTCCTTCTCCTCAACACTGCAGTGTAGGTGAAGGGCTCTGTAAAATCCAAGAGAATAGTGCAGGACTGTCCCATTCCCTGGAAACATGGGGCCAAATAGGTCAGAAAACACATGATTCACAGTGAAACAAATTTCCTGTGTGGACTGTCTTGAATTCAAGACATTCAGGAAGAACTTCCCAAGAGCAGAGTGTAAGTCAGCCCCAACCTTCTGACAGAGATCTGAATTTCCTGGTAACTTGTGTGAATGCCAGGCTGGGCTGTGGCTGACACAAGTCATTCATGGTGGACTCCGTGCAAAGGACAAAGCTCCAGCTATGTAGATGGGCAGCAATATTTTACTGTTCTAAGGTGATGGACAGCATTCAGCATTTTTCTGTTCCTGCCTCTCCCAGATGACCACTTGAAGACAGGGGTGAGAGAGAAGTCCCTTGGATTGCAGCAGGCATTTTGGTGGGGGGAATTCCTGAGAGACTCATTACTGCTCTACACCAGGGCTGTGTGTTCCTTCCAGCACAGTGGGACAGACAGAAGGCCTCTTGGATCCTGTTCTGGTGCTTTATTCATGGATAAGGTGGAGTTATTTGTTTGGATGGCTTCAGTGGAACTGTTACTAAACACATTTTCTCTCTTAAGAATTGGAAGAAGTCAGGCACAGTTTTGCTAGGTGCAGCACAAGGACCCTCAAGAGTTGCCCTGAAAAGCTCACGAGATAAATGAGGTTCATGTGAGGTTGGTGTGTTTATTTTCTTGATTTTGAGGGTTTTTTGAGTGTGTTCTGAGGTTCTTGAAGAATAAGAGGTAATGTGTGTGCCCTCACAGGAGATAAAGTAAAAGCACATTCAGAGGAGAAAAAGTTTTGTTTCCAAAGCCATACTCCTCCTTCTTACCAGGAGCACTGCTGAAGTGAGTCATTCAAAAACTTCTGCAAGACAGAGAGGGAATCATAACTGACTGTGGCCAGTCCTCAGTAGAAAGAGTTTTCTGATGTCAGCTTGGCTTCTATGTAATTTTAACTGTCACAAAGATTTGGAGGAAGACTGGATGACTCACACACCTCTCTACCCCTTTTTAGGCAAAAACCCTTTAATGGCTAGTTTAAGAGCTAAGTAATGACTGGTTATATAACCTTGTTAAGTATGTGGCAGAGCTATGGAAAATGGCTTTCCATTTTGGCTTTCCACTGACTCAGAGATTTTCTGTTTGTCAAATCAAGCTATTACATAGCAGCAATGGAAGAACTCATGTAAACTAATTTGGAACTGCTGGAGCAGCTGGTCTCCCTATTTTCCTGCTGCAGGTTGGTCACACCAAGCTCTCTGTGCTGCCCTGTTCTAGGGGGAGTAGGATTGTGTTTTCATAAATGCTAGGCTAATCCCAGATGGAGGCTTGATCCATGTGAAGAGTTCAACATGTGTACAGAATCTGATCAGTATGCAAAATAAAAAGGGCAGAATTCTCCAGATGCAATTTTGTTAGAAAATACCTGCTGAAAGCATTTGTTAGGTGGGGTTGGGGTTTTTTTCTGAACTAGAAACATTTTTAAAATATTCTCCTATTTAATCATTTCTGTTCTTTTTATGTTTGGTGACTGTGGTTTCTTGACATCCAAGTGCAGGTTTATCTTTTCCATTATCCCAACAGGAGGAAGAGTGAGTCACATGAACTGAATTAAACTTTTCCACAAAGCCCAGAGAGCTCAGAGAATTCAGCTGAAGTCTGGGTATTTGGCTTAGAGCTGTAGAAGGGTTTGCTGGAAGGTTTGCTGTTTCAGGATTTATTCCAGATTGCAACTTTTCAGAAAGGACCAGAACTGAGTGCAGAGCAGCTTTGAATCTGGAAGCCCATTGTCAGAATTTTGTCTGTCTGAGTACAAGGGATGCTTCAGAAAAACTGGTGTGATCTGCTCCGTGTGAAACTGCCTCAGGCCTTCCTGCTCCAGAGCAGAGTCTCATGGACAGAGGTGCACACTCACCTTTGCATTGAGAGCTTCTGAGTGTTTTCTTTGAAACAGGCACACACAGACACACACACACAAACATATATATAAAATATTCTTGCCATGCACGCAAAAGAAAAAAATCATATCTTAGTAACTGATAAAAGACTCAATATTGGAAAGCCCACAGTCCTCCACCTGGTAACTGCTTGGTACCGAGGGAAGTCATCCATCCATCCATCCATCCATCCATCCATCCATCCATCCATCCATCCATCCATCCATCCATCCATCCATCCCACATCTGCAGACCCTCCTTCCCCTACAGCCCAACCAGTGCCTGCCTGCTCCATCACAGCTGGGCTCTCTTCCTTGCCAGATTTACCTCTTGAACACTGGGTGACAAGAGCAGCACTCAGATGAGAGGAGTCAGAAGCACAGGTTTTGCTCACCTGCACGTAGAATTCCTGGCAAAACTGTGGAACTTAGGCCAGACACTTCCAGTGGCATTTTCTGCCCCAAGTACTGCCAGCAGCAGGGGAGGTGCTGTAGCTGCCACCAACAGCAGTGGCAGCCCCCAAATATTTATTGGGCCCTTCAGCACTTTGAAGAGGTTCTGTTATGCACAGTGGAAGTCAGAAGCACCACAGTTTCAATGTTCATTATTTTTTCCCATGGTTAGTACCTTAGAAAATCTCTCAAGCTACTTCCCCATCAAAATCGGGGCACCTTCCCTTGCATGGGTGGCTCATGAAAGATCCACAGCATCCCCAGCAGCACTGGGGTATACAGGAGAGTATGGCTGGAGGAAATCTGGATTTCCTCTCATTTCATTTTCATTTTAAGACTGAAATTGAAGCAACTGTATTCATGGAAACGAATGTGCTCATCATGATTATTTCAAATTTTTTTCCCTCCTCATTTATTATTAATCTCAGGGCACAGTTTCATATTCTTATATAGCAAAAAGAAATCAGAGTTTAAATAAAATTAATTGTCAAGGTTTAAATAAATTTAATTGCCTGTTAGAAAGTGATAAAGGCAAGGAATTCTCTTCCCCTCTCTCAGCTGTCTCAGCCTCAAACAGGATGATGCTTTAGGTCCTCCCTGGCAAAAAAATTCTGGGAAGGGTGAACTGAGAAAGGGCTTTCCCAGCACATGTTTTCACTATTTCCATGTAACTAAGACTAAAAAGTGTTCCATAACTTTAATTAAATCCTTTTCCTTCAGTCAGATTCTTAGTTTTGCATTGTCAGTGTTTTCTGAGCTGGGTTGCCTTTTCACTGTCAATAAATTTTAAAATGAATGTGTCTTATGTGGGGATCATTCATCCATGCATGCAATCCACAGCAAAGAACTGTTTGGGAAAATACCTGGCATAACTTCATCATAGAAATTACGAGGACAAAATTTGGTCCAGCTTTCATTTTTTTTCTATATTTGCCATTTTTTGAGAAGGGAAAGGTAACTTAGCAGAAAAAAATATGTTTGTTGTTTGACCTCCTGCATTCTACAATATTTGCATATATAGTGGCAGGCTTGTCATCTACCTTTAGCTAAAAAGTACTGTGAATTTTGTGTGCAAGGTATTTTTCACTGATGCACAGTGGCTATGAGTCCAGGCAGGCACCTTTATTTTTCTGTCTTGCACCAAGGTAAACCTGGAGGGTTTTGTTCCCCCAAATCACCTCTGGATTTAGATGAGCACAGCTGAATATTGAATCTGCCACACTGTCTTCTCAGCACAAAGGCTCTGAAATGGATTTGTGAGTCTTAAATCAGTCCCTGGGGCATCCTAGTCCGCACTGTAAAACCTCCCTATGTAAATTGTCACCATCAAATAAGTTGCTCAGGAGGGAGAGAGAACAGGATGGGAACTGGAAGTTACTCGTGTAGCCCATGCTGGGTTTCAGACAGGGCTGCCCTTCCAGTTCAGAAGTCTCTGAAAAGCAGGGGAGGAGATTGTGTAGCTGCCATATGGACTGTGTGTGCCAGATGGGGAGCTTGCCTCCCTTGCTCCCACATTCTGCAGAAAAACAGAAATAAAAAGTGAAACTCTAAACCCCAGCCCCCTTCCATTCAGGCACAGGAACAGTGTGGAAGAGGAGAGCAGGCCCTCCTTCCACAGTATTTGTCTGATAATTCATTAGCTGGTGTCCCCCATTTTTCATCTCTTCAGGGAAGTCTGCTCAGAATTTATTGCTGAGACATTAATGAATTTTTAAGCTGTCAGGGAGCAACATAAATAAGTAGTATCCCGGATTGTTACACAGCCATTATCAGGTCAAAATGAATGCACAGGGACTGTTCCTTCAAGCAAAGAGTAAATCTTAACATGGAGTTACAAGGAGGCACTGAGTCCCTCACAGGAATCCCTGCTTGGCCCTGTTCAATGAGAGTCCAGCTGTCTCCCCAACCCTTTTCCCCTCTGAGGGCTGAAACAGTGTCCCCCAAGGAAAATATTTTGATTTTCAAGCTTGGCCTCAACAATAGCATCTTGATTGTGACAGAAGGAAAAGCATAATGAAAAAGTGAACGTTCCCTTGGCCTTGTCTTTCCCTTCCACTGGCCAGGCAGGCAAGGTTTAATTGTACGTCTGTGAGTATTTCCATTAATTTTAATAGAACTGCTTACTGCCTTTATAAACATAGGAAAAAATGAACCAGCAGATTTTATGATGGGAGCAATTCTAAGAAAACTTGTCTCCAGTGCTAGGATTTGTTCAGCACAAGTGGATTATTTATTTGCTTTTTACTCTACAGAGGAGAAAAAACGCTTTCCTGTTCCAAAATAGATAATCGTGCATGAAAACCAGACATGTTAAATATCACAAGCAAGGATTCACATGCCCTGGTGCCTCAAGTCCAAAAAAAAAAGAGTCACATTAATGTCAATGTGCTTTGGATCATTAGCTCTTAAGCCTCTAATGATGTTCCCTAATGACTCTGCTGCTCTTCCTCCTCCATCAGGCTCTCTCCAACCTGCAGAAGGTGTGCTAACTTTGCAGGGTTTTGCTGTAGGAGAGCCTTGAAAGGACACGTGAGTATCCCAGTAATATATGAGACTTTACCTGTTGGGCGTCCAAAATGTAATTTACAGGAGGCTGTATCCACAATATCCATTATATGAAGGCTCAAGTTCTCACTCATTTTTATTTCATTCATTTATTCTGCTGCAGGAGTGAGAATAAAAAGGAACAGCTGTCCCACGATTAAGACAACTTGCCATTAATTTAAAACTGCAATATAGACACTGGCTACAGAATTGTCTCCTCCCTCCTCTCCTCACACATTTCCATATACTAACCAAAAGTAAGCATTTTCCCCTGGTCAGGTCCAAGCCAGGGGCAGACCAGCATCATGATACTGCCTTCAGCTTTCCCTGTGTGAGGCTTGGCACCCATGTGCTTTGTTCTGCATGGGTATAAAGCTCCCTTCTCTGCAAAGCCACAGCTTTGTACCCTGACTTTGTTCTCAGTCTGCCCACACAGTTTATTTTGCTTTCCAAAGCTAAGGCTGAGCAGGGCCCCACCTTGCAGCCCCATTATGGCAATTAGAGTTAACCCTGCCCATGTCCTCCAGGCACAGGTACAGCCCAAGGGGTTCTTGGTCAGCCACTCTTGTCTGCTTGCACCTTCTCTACCTCTCAGAGAAGTTCTCAATTTAAGAGGGAGCAGAACTTGACCCTCCAGGCTGGCTGTAATTGCAAAACCATTGGGAAAATTGGCAAGCCACACACAGAATGTAGGAAATAGTACTTTCCATCAAAATTGTGCAGGGTGTTGTGCAAAGTTGTGCAAAGTTGTCCTCAAGATGCTCAGAGGGTTTATAACTTAGCTTGCTGCTTTCTAGGTCCTAAAATACCAATAGTACAGAGGTTGCCAGATCTTTCACGTTTGGGCAAAATCTCTGGCCTCATCACTTGCCCATCTGACCTCTTCTTATGTTTTTGTCACGCAAAGAGCACCAGAAAAAACACAATTATTTTGGTAGGCACATCTATCTTGCTGCCTTTTGACGCTGCTGCTGCTCATGGTTAGAGAGCCTGGGAACAAAACTTTCCCAGCCTGTGTCTCAGAGAAAGCAGCACCAAGGCAATCCTGCTCCTCGCACTGACAGAAAAGGCACAAGAAAACTCTTCATAGGGAAAAACCTGGAGGAAAACACTGCTGGGTGGGCAGGAACATTTTTGCTGGCTGACTGGAGAGAAATGCAGCATGCCCTGTGCAGTCTGGGCAGTCACCTTGGGGAGGTTTGGCTCCTTGGCTGCAGCCCCAGCACCTGGAGCGCGGCCGGAGCCTCCTGCGCTGCAATCCATGGGATGAATTGCCCTCTAGAGGTACTCTGCTCTCTCTCTCTCTGAACTTCCTGGAAGTCAGGACACTCCCTTGGATCTGAGCCTTTAAAGAACTATTAAACAGCCACAGTTCAGCGAGGTGGCTGCTCCATAAATCCCCAGAACTCCCTTTCCTAAGAGGGAATTCACCCCTTTAGGATCATCTGTCCTCCCTCCCTGTCGCCGTGGTTGGGCACGGCAGGAATCATTGTGCAATCAATATTATTAATACAGCAAACCAGCACTGCCTCTAAATATGCACACACCGAGCAAACAAATCGAAACAGCAAAGGAGGTCTTTGTGGTAGCACAGCTTCAAAGCTGAGGTTGTAATCACACAGAAGCTAAGGAATGCAAATGTGTGGTAATCAGAGTATTGTAACTCATCCATCCAAATGTTAATAGTATTTTCTCACCATATATTACATTAGCATTAATGGCTTAGGTTCAAATTCTGCACTGTTTTCTACAATTATGACTCATTTTTCAGCTAAGGGGACTATCCATGGTAATAAGCATAGCAGCAGCAGGATTTTTAAAGGCTTATGTGAGCATGCCGTGTGTGTGATTCTCCCTGTAATAACTTTTGAAACCCTCTGGCCAAAGCCAACAAAATGCAAAAGCACAGAAGGATTGCTTAGGTGATTCAGCTCCTACAGGTCTGTGAAAATAGGGAATTGTGAAGAGAAGAGAGCTGCCATTGCCAGGATGCCGTGCTTCAGAATGAGCTCAGCCACTGATGGACACTGGAGACCTCCCAAACCAAGGGACAAACTCCTCATCTCTCAGCTGTCCAAGCATTTTGCTCCTCTCAGTGCCAATGTCCACAGAACTGCTTGTTAATTCAATGGTGTCTTAAAGCAAGTGAGAGGACACATTACAACATGTATTTTAGTGTGCTGTATTCTGCAACTGTTTTAAAATTAAAATAAAATAAACATCTAGGTTGCTGTAGGTGTACAACCTGACTGCTGCCCTCCCAAACACCATCACAGAGACACAGGGCTCTGGTGCACCCAGGCTCCTACACCCAAGCTCTTCTCCTAATAATAATAATAATAAGTATAATATAATAACAAACAACAACAACAGTGCCTAGATAAAATCCATTCACATGGAAAGCAGCAGCAGGCTAGACAACCCCTTTGCCTTGCATCATGCTTGCATCTTGTTCCATCATGCTTTCCCCACCTGCTCTGGGTCTTCCTCAGGTATGAATAAGTTGCATGCAAAGAGTAAATTCTTAAGCCAGTATGAATTCTGTTACCTGAAAACACAACAGCCAATATCAAAGGATTTCATTCTAAGCATTGCTCGAACAGACTTGCTTTCCCTAACCTAAAAAAGAAGTACAGAATAAAAGCATGATTGATTCTGTGTCACAACTACAGTGATTATTAAGGTGTTATAAGCCAGGGAGAATTGCCTTTATTTTATTGGAAACAGTCCTAGAAATTAAGTTTATTCCTGTCTTGATAAAATCAAGTCTGTCTCCCATCCATCTCCTCCTCCTACACAACACTCAGGCGTGGTTGTGCAAGATGGCTTGGTTGATGCTTGCTCCTAATTCCCTGCTGCACTTTGCATATGTAAATCCCCAATCACTCAGAGCAAACACACACAAAGCAGGGAACATCCCCATGTGGTGAGGATGTTTCAGTCTCTTCGTTTCAGATGTGGCTAAAAGGAAGTATGGCAAGAAGGAGCGGCGTGGCTTGTCCCTGAGTCAGCTGGTTATGGAACCAAAACCAGAGCACAGGAATTCCCATGCTGGGAACCTTACATTTGAATCCTCAGGAAAATGACCCAGCCACTGTGGGCTCTGCATTTGCTTATGGACTCTAAAACCAGTCCCACTCTGGTTTTGGCATTCATGGGGGTTTTTTTCTATGACATTGAACTTTGAGCTGAACTTCACCTGTTCTTTTCCCTAATCATCAGCTTCCCTTTGCTTATATTCTTAAGCATGGATGAGAGTGGATGGCAGGTCGCTGGGTTAATCTGCATCTAATCCACAGCTCAGTCACGATGAGGAACAGAAACCGTGTTTAGCTCCCTGCTGTGAGCAGCTCTCCTGCCTGCTGGGGGTGGGAAATCCAGCAGGTTGATGCACTTCCACTGCTTTTCCACTACGCAGCCTGTAACAACAAGGTTTCAGCTCTGAATGGGACTGTTTCTGTGGCCTAGACAGGAGCAAGCCTTCCTAGTCTTTTGTGGGCAGACAAGACTGTTTCCTTCTTGAATTTTTAGTCAGCTGTGCCCCAAGAAACACTTTTTGTCCTGCTGTTTTTTCAGAGCATTTGGAGACGAGAACAAGGCAGGCAACCCTGCTCATCAGGCTCACTGTCTGTTTTCTGATCTCAGGCTTGTATTCTTTCCAGCCTGAGTCAGTGCTGCTGGAGTGGCCCAGTTTTGCCTACCCTCACCCCCTGCTCTCCCAGTGACAAGGAGGATGAGTAGGATGACTGTGCAGCAGCAATGCTGTGCCGCGGGATGCTGCCTTAGTGAAAGCCTTCTTTTGTGTTTTGACATTTGTGAACGTTCTCATCCTTTAACACCAGGCAGAGCCTAAATTTCAAAGGTAATCACTGCCTGCAGTGACAGTGTCAGTTGATGAATATGGGTCCTGTGTTTTATCCCTTCAGGCCCCCAGGTAAATAACATGGGGGTGGAAGGAATGATGGACACACAACCCAGGCTTCAACCTCATTTTTAGCCTGCTTTCCAAAGGAGAGGAGCTTCCTGCAATTCTGTGTTAGTTCATTCAACCTTCCCATAATTTCAGAGCCTATTAGCAGATTTCCACTGAATTTGAGAGACAGATGTCCCAAATATAATTAGGTCTCTGAGTCTTTTTAGACCAGGCAACTGAAGAGAGACTTTACAAATTCTCCAGTGAGGGAGAGGCCACTGTGTGATTCTGTCTGTCACAGACATTAACAAATCCAGGGCTTTTGCTCTTGAGACACAAACTGATGGCAAACCAGACCTCCTTAGGTCACTCACTCCCAAAACAAACTTGTGCCCTAAGTTCATGAGCCCTTCATGAGCCAGAGTCCATGAGCCTCCCATGAACCTTTATACAAGTGAGTGGGTTTGTTCTCACAGGCAATCCTAGCCCTGGGCAAGGGGCAAGGAGTGCCAAGACATCCTGCTTCTGCTGTGGAGGCACTGGCTTGCATGACTTCTTTATCTGGGAAAACTCCAGCCTGGAGAGCTGCAGTTCTCAGGCTGCTACAGAAAAGGAAAGATGATATGTGTTTTTGCCAGCTCTTGGAGGGGCAGGGAGCAGAATCACCTCAGTATTGGATGAACCTTTAAAAAGAAAAAAGTTGGATTCACTAATTCACTGATGGTGGCCAGGGAAACATAGAAATTATTTTTAAAAATCCCTTAGGTCAATAACCAGTCTGCTTTTGGAGAGACACAAGGGTTCAGGGGGCGTAAGTTTAATTAAGCCAGCCAAAAACTGAAGGGAAAATTAGAAACCATTTCCAACAATGCTTTACAAAAGCTCCCCATTGAAACAGACACATTAATTGAATAGGAGCTGAGCTGTACTTTGATACATGAGCCCCAGCCCAGGGTGCCTCCTGCTGCAGAGAGCAGCATTGTGAGGTTTCATTCAGAAGCAGCAATCTCTCACCGTTATCCTTTCCTCGTTGGCAAACATCAGCTCCCTCCTTCTTTCTTTTTTTTTTCTCCCTTCAATTAAATGTTTAATTAAAGTACCATGACTCCCTTTCATTTGGAAAAGTAATTGAAGACCCCAGTGTGTAAAAAAGAGGCTGAGAAGCAAGCTGGAGCAGAGCACAGAGCATCAGCAATGCCTACAAAAATGTAGCCCTTAATTTGCCTTGGTGCCACATCGAATTGAGGCGATGGTGAGGTGATACAGCTGCAAGAACATCTGGAAGGGGCTGATAAAGATGGCTTGGGTTGGGTCTGAAGCAAGCACTGAGTGCAGCTTGCTCTTTTTTTTTGCATCCTGAATGGTCAGCTCAGCACAGCTGGGGGAGAAAAATGAGGTTCACAAAGATACATTTTCTGCTAAGTTTCCATGCAGTGATTCAGGAGAGCTTGTTGAGCTGCTTGATAAGCAGGCTGGTGCCTAATAAGGATTTTCTGCTGTATCTTGTAGATCAGTCTTTGTCAGGTTACATGGTGGCTCATCACCCTGACACGTTCCAGGAGCAGGAACATCTCTGCTCTGGCTGCACAGCTCTTTTCCCTGGGATCTCTAAGAAACCTTAGCAGAAATTTGTGGTTACACAAATTATCTGGGCAGCCCATTTCCAGCTATTGGCTGGAAGATGCCCTGGTTAACCCTCACAGTTTGGTTTTCTCAAACAGGCTTAAAAGCAGAACATGAGTTCCTGCTTTTCTATGACTGGGTGGAATTCACAGAGCTTTTTATGCCTTCTGAATTTTCCATGCCAACAGAGTTACATTTCTCTTCACACATTTTTATTAGAAAATACTTGAGTTTGAATAATTTTTCTCACCATCTTTAATTGCTGCCTCATGCCTCTGACACACCTGTGCACACCAAAAATTCCTGCTCTCTGATGAACTGCTGCAATGGGGAGTTGCTCCCCACAGGCTGTGCTTGGGGCTGTTTTCACCTGTTATTTCCAGCCTAGATGAATGTTTGTGTGGCACACAGTCTTGCTTGATTGATTGAGGCCAAGAACAAGGCAGCTTGATTCATTACTGGAACAGTATATGTGCATGTCTGATTGATAGGGGAGGGCTTGGAAATGAACCCGGGTCAACAGTCAGGCCCAGGGCTATCTGGAGGAACAGGCATAAAGCAAAGCCTAACAGCCACCCCTGCACACAGTGGCTCAGGGTGCAGCATTCTGAGGCTGTGACTGGCTTCCCAAAATCCCCAGCCTGAGGAAGTCAGTGCTAAAGGCTTCCCAAAATCCCCAGCCCTGCTCTGCCCACACCTGAAGAAGTCATGTGGGAACTTTGCTGTCGGGGTCGGGAGTTTTCTCCCCAGGTTTCTCTGCTGCTCCTTGGGCAGATGGGTGGGGCTGCAGCTGAGAGCTGCTGGCTCTCAGTGTGCACGGTACAGCCAGTCAGCAATTTTCTGGCATGCTCCTCTGGCATTGCAAAATCTAATACACCAGCATGGAAACCCACTGGAAACGTGTCAGTTTTGATGAGATCCTCCCAGAAACCAGGCAGATTTAGAATGACATCTCCTTGCCAAGCAATTTTTGAAAGCTTCCCTGCCTCTCCCTGCAGCAGCCCACCTGGCAGGCTGGTGGGGAGATGGCAGGCAGGGGATGGAGTCTGCCAAGCCCCAGTCTCCTGGCTCCTTGCTGGACCTCCTGGCCAGCCTTTGAGCCCTGGAAGTGCTCTGGAGAGAGCAGAGGACAGCCAGCCTACTCTGTGAAGTCTCAGGGAATTCCTACTTCAGCCCTGCAGTAGAGACACAGATTTCTATCTTTATGTTTTCCTTCTCTTTTGGAATCAAATTTGATTGAGGTTTGTTTCCTTGGCTGGGTTTTTTATTTCCTTGTTTCCCTCATTTTTGAGTACAGAATTTCCCAGGGCACAGGAAGAGCAGTTTCCAGTCATCTCTTCTATGAATAACTTTTGTTAAGAACATACTGGGCATCTTACAGGAATTATTTTCCTCCTGTAATGCTTCTCCTCCTTGGGTCAGGCAGAGCACTGGAGTCAAAGATGTAAAGTGGCAGTGGGTGGAATGTGCATTTCACTTTCTTTCCCCACACCTTCTAACTTTTCAGAAAATCAGTTGATCAGGTACCTAATGATCCTTTCTCTTTTTTTTTCTTTTTACTGCAGTTTTACCAGAGTGACTTCACCTCAAAAGGTCACTCACTTGCTGGAAATTGAACAGTCATTTGGGACAGCAAACAGCATCCTGATGTCACAGATCCGTGCCCTGCCTCTGCCAGGCAGTGTCATGAAGAACCACCCGGGCCACCCTGGCTCCAGGGCACATGTGGTCACAACCACATGGCTCTGCACAGGTTGGGAAGAGGCACAGGAGGGTCTGTGGTGAGATCTGGGCTGTCCCAGCCTCAAGCTCTCCTTAGCTGTTGTTAGTGTCCTCGTGCTGCCCTGCTTCTCCTGGCAGATCCACCTCCAGCCCGACGTGGTGTGGGCAGGGTGACACTCCTGTGACCATGGTGTCCTATGGTCACACAGAGCAAGGAGTTTTCACAGGCAGTGATCCAACACACTGCTCACAGGCACTCCAGGCAATTTGGTACAGATCACTTGGTGGATTTTGAGGATTTTTTTTAGAGGGGAAACACTTGAAGGCAGCTCTGAGGCATTCCCCTCTTCAAGAGTGTGCAGTATGCGTCAGCATCTCCTGCCTGCTTTGTCCCAAGGGATGGAGGGGAGGCCAAAGAGGGGAGTGAAAGATCAGTTTCCCAAGCTGGGAGGCAGAGAGTCCTGCCTGGAGCTGTGTCAGGACCCACCAGAGATGTCAGCAGGATCCCCCCTGCAGTAACCCCTCAGGGGTCGTTGGGTGACGTTTCCTTCTTGGCACAGCTGCACACACAGCCTGCTGCCTCTGCTTTGCTCTGCTGGTGTTGTTTTCCCACTGACTTCAGTGTTGATCTGACATAAGCACTGAGTCTCATTCCCATCCTAGGATGAGGTACAATGTGAGGGAGGCCTGTTTTTCATTACTGTTGAACTTGCAGCACAGGAACTTTGTGTGACGCAGTTCACAAGGGGGTGAGGGGCTGGGAGGGAGGGTTGGTTATTGCCTCTGTTTCCTCTGCTGGAGCATGGGCTTCTCTATCAAGCTCTGCCATCTCTCTCAGGGGCCAGGAACTAATTCCTCTATACCTCTGCACACTGGATCCTCTCTTTACAAGAGACTTCCAATCATGACAAATTATCTGTGCTGATTTTGTGACATGAACTGTTACCCATTAGGGAATGAACTGGCATCAATAAATTCATTTCACTTACAACCTCACACTGTGCATGAATTGAAGTTCTAGAGGTGAAAGACATAAATTTACCAGGTGGGCAGGCACACAGCTTCCCCCTAAGACTGTGCACTTCACCTTTGCTACATGTGCTGCTTCTGCTGGGCCAGCCCAACATTAATTTTGCATAGAGTAGATTCCTCCTGTTCCATGCACAGTCCATATGATTTATACCTGCCTCAAGTAGCTGTGTGAATAGCCTCATCACAGGACAAAATCCTGGTTGTGTTTTTACCAAAAAAACACACCAACTTCAAACCAAACACAGCCTTTTGCTTTTCAAGATGAGAAGAGTTAGCATTTAACTAACATCTTCTGATTTCCAGGCTATGCAGACTCAGTAATTAATGAGTTCTCCCATTGCCCTGGTAGGGCAAGAGAGACAGTATTATTTATTAGGCAGAAAGGAATTCCCATTGTGTGGATCTACATCTTATTCATTCTGATGGTAAATTCATCAAATTGTTCCAGCAGATAAGGCTTTCCTTCTCCCCAAACACTCTTGTCAGTCAAGTGGCTGAAAATTTCCCTCATTTAGCCAAATGGAAATCTCACAGTTCCTGGGACAAATAGAAACTTCCAATCATTTAGTTAAAAGCCTCTTGCCATGTACATCTGCAGAGAAAGGACTAAAACAAAAAAAGAAAAAGAAAAAAAAAGAAAAAAAAAAGAAAAGGCTTTCCTCAAAAGGAGCACACACAGAGGTGGAAAGGAATGCAGTTGTCTTTGTTCCTCCACTCTCCTGAGAGCTCCTGATCATGACAGGGGTCCTGTCAGGTTGTGCACTGTGGACACCAAGTGAAGGCAGCCCTCAGCCTGCAGCACTCCCTGACCTTGTCCCCCTGCCTGAATGTTTGGAATGGCTGTTTTGGAATAAATGGACATAATATAAAATAGGGGAGTTTGAGGCTGAGATCTCTCTCCTTTCCTTTTCTTGGAAAGAATTAGACATGGTCATGGCTGACAGGGCTATAAACAGATATTAAAGGAGAGGAGCAGACAGGGATGTGCCCTCCATCACCCTGAACACACCTACAGGTGCAGGTGTTGTGGGATGGGTGGAGGCAGTGGAGTCACAGAGGGTGTTTAGGTTCACATTCTCTCCTTAAATTGCTTAAGCCAGAGCACTGGGCATGACAAGCTACTTGTCTGACCCAGTGGGGCATTTTTTGTATTCTTATGTTGAAAGGGAAGGCTGAAAACTGCCTTCAGAAGCCATAGGAAGGGAGGAATGGTTTTGTTGGGTCTTCCAAATGCAGTAAGCACTGGAAACACCTCCAGGGTTTTTGCTGGCTGAGCAGCTTCCTTTTTGCTTTCATCCAGCAATCACACACTTTCCATCCCTCTGAGGACCAGGCCTACCCCCAGCAACAGCATACAAAGGTCACATTTCTTGTGAATGCAGGAAAATCTGAACAGTGCCTGGGCAATGAGTCTGGCCAGGAAATAGCCCCTTTTACGTTGTTTTCTTGAATTCTGGGGTTTGGGAGGGGGTTTAGCTTTAGGCAAAACCATCAAGAATAGTGATTTGGGAATACTGTCTAATGCATCACAGTGCTTGCTGCTTAAAAGCTTCAGTCCTCTCTTCACTTGTATATTCTGTGCTCCCTGCTTCAACTACATTAATTCAATGAACTGAATCTCATTTTTGGTAAGCATCCTGTTGACCTCTCTGTAGCTACAGGAAGCTCTTCACCACAAACATTGTCTCTCTCCAGTCACAGCTTGTCAGTTCCACAGAAGAGAGATTGTGGTCCCCTCTCTGCCTGGAAAGGGTTTATCTTGCTGTCATAAATAATTGGGACAGGCTGGGAATGGACAAATTGCCCAGGAGGATTTCTGGGGGAGAGACCAAACCCTAGACACACCTCTGAATGCCTGTTTCCCCAGAGACTCTCCACTGCCCATGGGAGGGAGAGACACATTTCAGCTCCATCCATGCTTGTTCCCCACACAGAGCAGCAGGACCCCAGCCCTTCCTTTGGGTTGTTGTGATGCCCTCCCCTCCAATGACCCCTAAAGCAGCTGCAGAATCACAGAATACTCTGAGGTGGTCACTCCCAGGGGCACCATGCCCTGGCCAGCCATGCTGCCACTCCCTGCTCCATCCTCCCACCTCCCCACTGCCCAACTTTCTCCCAGCCCATCTCCCACGGTCACAGGGCCTGGAAGGCTTTTGGGGTCAGAGCCAGGCAAACTGAACATGAGAGAGGTCCCAAGGAGGGAGAAGGCAGGGAAACCCACATTCCTTCATAATGTCAGCAGCAGGCAGGACCTGGTCATGTTGAAGCTCCGGTGCATGAAGAATTATACTCCAGTCTGATTGTTTTATAAAAATCTGCTCCAGCACCTGTCCAGAGCCATGATCACATCTTCAGTCATGTGGCCAAATGCCTTTTAGTTTTAATCATTTGATCAAATGCCCTGGTGAAACAGCCATTTGTTCAAATGATTGAAAGTTTGTCATTTGACCAAATTACCAGTGTGGCAGGATGACTAACGGGTCATGCCACCACGTTAAATTCTATTAACGTCACCTGGGAGAGACAAGTGAGGAAAGGAAGGGTTAAGGGGGGAAGTTTGTGGAAGTGTTATTCCCTTGCCATGTACACCTACACGTACACAGGTGTGGTCCCAAGGAACAAGGTCTGAAATCACCAGGATGGCTCCACATCCACCTGGGCATGTCAGCAGCTAGAGGAGCTTCACGTGGACATCCCTCAAAACCTGGGGAGAACAACTTATGCCAGTGAAGGAGCCCAGGGCTGCTCTATCAGAGGACAAAACTGGATCTGGAATCTACACTTGGACTGCAGATGGGGACTGCCACTGCTGGGACATGCTGGAGGAGTGAACCTGGCCAAACCATGAGGCAGGAGCCACAGCTCAGTGAGAGCAGTCCCAGGCACCACTAATGCCACTGGTGTTACTACACCTGCATTGTCTGGATCAGCTGGGGACACTGGCATCATTTCCTCCCTCCTTCCCCCTCATGTTGGTGGAGCTGCATTTCTGGGATGGAAGGAGAGGAGGGAGTGGAAGGAGAAAGAGTAAAATGTAGCTTCTGGAGGAAGTAAGAACTGACAGCAGCCATATAAGGGGGCATTAACCTTTCATAAACCTGCTCTCTGGCCTGTGACTGGAACCAGGAAATAAATATAATTCTCCAAGTAGGTGTTCTGTGTGCAGCATGGCTGTTCCAGCACACACTGGCTTCCTGTGAATTGCAGTTATATTTACAGGGTGTTGGTATAGAGGTGAGATGGATTTTGCTAACATTAAAGAAGCAGCAGACTTCAAGCAAGAGGCCAGCACTGAGGAAGCAACCTGTCTCATTTTTTGGGAAGGATTTGCCATGGGTGTTCCTGGTGAGTGATGATGTCCTTAGAAAACTCACACACCCTGCATGGCCCTGTCCCCACATAGGCAGGTGGGTCCTGTGGAGTGACCAACAGTTCCAGACCCCTGAGAGTGCTGGCAGGAGGAGGTGCTGGAACAAATTTCTGCCCCTTCCCTCTCAGCTGCCCATGGTTTGCTTCAAGCAAGACATACAGGGGATGGTGTGCCACCACTTCCCATCCAGATGTACAATTAGCCACTTGTTTTCTCTGGTAACAGAGCACTGCCACACGGGCACAGCCAGTAAACCCTCTACTAAGTCAAACATAGTAACAACAGTCTGATTATCTGACTTGAACTCCTGACCTGCTGATGAGACACAAAGCATGCACAGGAGGTGTCTGTGTGCATGAGCATGTGCACACACAGGAGCATGATCTCTGCCTCCCCAGGCCAGCTCCACTGCTGCTCCCTGCAGCTCCTGGCCCAGGCACAGCCCTCTCCACCTCATGATGAAGCATCTCACTGTGCAGCTGGATGATGACTGGCGTCATTGGTGCTGTCAGTCCCAGACTGGATCAGCATTTCTGGTCGGCATGTCAGGGCAATGAACCCTGCAGGCCGCTGCCCAGCCCTGGAGGTGCTGCCTTGAGGGCCTGGCTCAGCACTGTGTGTGCCAGGGCATGGTGTCAGGTGCAATGACAGGATGGCAGTGACTGTAGGAGTGTCGGGGGGCAGGACAGACAGGACGGACAGAGATGAGAGATCTCTGCAGCCAGGTTGTGGAATTGGGGTTTATTGCAAAGGGCCTGGGGGCAGGGCCCTGCTGGGAGCTGCCAGGCACAGCTCAGAGCAGGCCCCAGAGAAGAGAGGGGTAGAGAGGGTGAGAGGGGGAGAGGGTGAGAGCATAAGAGAGTAAGAGAGCAATGTTCCCATTACAATACCATAAATCTTCTGTGTTGGATACTCTAATTCTCACTAACCAATCTAGTACAAGATACAAAGCTTATAAGATTTACATCCAGTCTATAAGAATCATTACATTACCATACTGTGTTACATTTTAAACCCTAAAAACTCCTCTTTGGGCCCCTTCTGCCAAGCTAGCAGGGTCTGCTCTGACCCTTGGACCTGTCTGCAAGCAGAGGGTATTGTCTCATCAAAAGGGGATTACCTTCAGCCAGCCATACCATTATTTTCCAGTTGTTCAGTAACTCAGATATCTCAGAGCTTGCTTTCATTTCGATCTTGCTTATAGTTCCTATATTCTCAAAATCTTTTGCCAGGCAATCATATTTATCAGGCTCTCCTGTTTCATCTTCCCCAACAAGTGACCTTGTCTGTGTGTCCTGCAGTCACTGCATCTTTCCCCTCCTCGTGACTAGACCTGGAGTGTCTGAGATTTATCTGGTCAGTGTGGTTCCTGCTGCTCACTCTCATCCCTATCCTAAGCTCTCAGACAAAGTTGATTGGAACTGCAGCCTGTGCCCTGTCTTTCCTTTCCATTTCTTCCAGCTGGCTTGTGTTCCTCTTCACTTCAGCCTTCTGCCCACAGGCTCTGTCCTCCCTGGCTCCATGAGCCCCTTCCACAGCTGACTCCAGAGCCTGTCATATAAGACAGGTGTTATGTACCCTTTGCACATCTACATACTGTCCAGGACAGTCTGTACTGGGCCTGTAAAATGATATACACAGAAGCATGTAGGAGGCTGCAAAGAACTATATTGGTCATAAAAAGATCGCCACTTTAGCCTCAGCTTGAGGTAAATGTCTCAAGCAAACCCATTACATATTCCGTGTATACACAATGGGCTTGATTTGAGATGTATTTATGCTCAAGAATATTATGTATTCTCTTTATACACCATGC
Organism: Agelaius phoeniceus; assembly: GCF_051311805.1. NCBI lineage: Eukaryota > Metazoa > Chordata > Aves > Passeriformes > Icteridae > Agelaius > Agelaius phoeniceus. The sequence goes on along the minus strand of NC_135266.1, from coordinate 8,576,847 downwards.
AAGGTTAAATTTTTTTAAAAATTTATATTTGCTTTTTATCATACAGACGATTTATGGTCAGACCTCCTGAATCTATTTGAAAGTGTCCATTTATTCTCCATTAACTCTAAAAGTGCTGGAGATCACAAATTCACTTGCTGCTATTAATGTATTTAGGAGCTAGACTCAAAAAGGTTTAACTAAACTCTTCTAGAGGAAACTGAGAATCCAGATTTGACCTGTTACAGATAGGGTCGTTGTTAAAATTCAGCTTTATATTGGAATTTCTGATTGGGGCATTTAGATTTATAGCAGTGGTTTGGACCAGTCCCTAATCAATTCCTAGATAGTACTTTTTCATCAGCTGATCTGACAGCAGGAAGAAGGTCAGGATCATAAATTTCCCCTTCCTGAGTGCCAGGAGAGGAGGTGGGAAGTGCACCCCCCCACAGTGAGCATCAAGCCAAGAGCAGGGGCCAGGACTCCTGCCTCCAGCTGTCTGGCCTCCTGGCAGCACTGGGTGTCTGCCACCACCCTCTCAGGAGCTCAGCTTGCCTGAGGACACTGCAAAGGGTGACCACACACTTTCCAGAACTGGCTGGGTGAGGTGGCAGTGGGTTGTCAGCCTAGGACACCAGCACAATTCTCCTTCACCCAATATATATCTCCTCCTGTTCTTGCTCCTTCCCATTTTCCTTACCATGGCCTCTCATGCTTCCAAAACATCTGAGGGATGCCATGCAAGGCAGGCCAAGATGTCCTTTGAGGGAGAGTGTGAGCAGAGAAAACGCTGCTGTTGGCGCGCACGGTGCGAGCTCCGCAACAAGGTGCCCTGGGGTTGGACACTCATCACCACTATATTTAGCCATCTGCACAAGCCATCTGATCCTCAGCACTGGGGAGTTTGGGTCTAACTTTACACAAGCTTAGCTAACACTGTGTGGGTGGGTTTGAGCTGCAAAGTGCTCAGGTTTGAACTCAGTCTCTAAGCCAAGAAGAGGAGAGTGCCTTTCGGCCGTGGGCTACCTCTGTGGCTCTTTCCCTTCCCAGGTGCCATGTAGCTTCCAGCAAATCCTTTTCCTCACACTCTGTCTCCCAAAGCTAAAGTCCTGGTCCCTCCCAGCTCCTTTTGCTTCTCAGTGTCACCTTTTCCTCCTTGCCTCCTGTGCTTGCTCCTGCCATGATCCTACATCCCTCTTGTACACTGCACCATCAGTCCCCTCCTGTTCCACATACGAGTAACAAAGGCTTTGAGGGTGTTGGTGTGTTTGTTTGTCCAGACCCTCCCTCCCCAGCTCTGTGAAGCCTTTGCTGGAGGAGGAACACCAGCAGGGAAGTGTGGTGCCACCTCAAAAACACCTGAAGCAGTCATGGCCAGGGTAAGAGGCAATGACCTCTGCTTGCCTCAGCTGGTGCAGGCTGCCACTCCTTCTCCTTTAGGGTGGTGATCTGACTCTGCTCTGTGATGGCAGCCTCCATTTTCCCACTAAGTACAGGAAGTTCAGTAAGAAACCAAATTCACTTGTCCCATGGAGGCTGGAATCATCAGAAATTATATATTCATCCATGTTTAGGTAATGATATTTGCCAAGTCCTTTAATGTCCTACAGTTCCAGTCACAGCTGTCGGAACTCCTGCAAAATGTGGGAAGGAAGAACAAATGTCAGTAAAATTGCTCTGTCTCTTTCAGACCAACATCACATCAATTGTCTCAAGAGCAAACCCATGCCATCTCCTTCCCCCCTGGTTCCTACAGGAAGGTTTTATTCAATAAAGAGGCCTTTCCTGTTGGATTTTTGGAAAATATTTAGGACTCACCCATTCTAGGTGGCAAGGTTCCCATGTCCACCAGTGATAAAGTTTGCATCTTCTCAGCTTCATTGGTGTGACCTTTTATGACTTTGCTGGACCTGCATTACACCCTGAGAACTTGGGCCCCAGCCAACAGTGTAGCACCACATTTCTTAAGATTGAGCTTCAGATTCTTCAGATTGAAGGCCAAAGGAAGACACCCAAGGTTCTCTGATTCCCATGGATGAGAAGGTGACCACCTCTTGTAGCCACATTTCTCTTCACAGAGAAAAGAAAGGCACAACTTCCCCAGGATTTTCTGAGCCTGGATCTCAACCTTCTTGAACGCTAAAATACTAAGAAATGGATTTTGTTGATATGAAGGAATCATGACCTTTTATTCAATGCAAAATCTGAAATTGCCAAGAGAGATTTTTAATGAGTCTTAGCTCAGTGTGGTTTTCCAGATCAGCAGCACGGGCGTCTCTGGGAAGTGATGTAATATTTGGCTATTATCTAGCAAATGACCACTGCTGGTTCTCTGAACAAGAAATTAAGGGGAAGGGCTTGTGATTTTGATATATACAATATTTTTGGCTTTTTCTCTTGGTTTCTCTCTTTCCAGATATCTGTTATCACACTACAGGTAGAGCAGCAGACTGTATGGCCTGTAGGAATAATATAGGATGTGGGGAGGGGAATAAGGTATTAGAAGTCATGCGATCAGTCTGGGAAATCAACTGGGGAATGCACAAAAAACAGCTTAGTTTTATCAAATATTACTTTTAAAGGACATGGACAAGAGGGGATAGTGAGGAAATCTCCTCCAAAGCATTAAAAATCCATGCTAGAGAACAGCTGGCCAATGAAACACATAGTAAATAAAAATGCAAATCCTAAAACACAATATAAAACTCCATACAGCCCCAAGACTGAGAAAGGTCACCGTTTTGGGAACAGCATAATCTTCCAAGTAATTGAGGCAAGGTGGAGCCCCAGCATGTGGGTAAACACTTACTGCAGCTCCTGAGAGAGCCTCGTCAGCGTGGAAACCCCAAAGGCACCTCTGGAAAGAAAGGCTGGGAATGGGGGAGGACTTCTTGGTAAATATTAGCCTAAACAAACATAATAATGGGACCAGAATCAACCCAGAAAGTGCCCAAAAAACAGATCCAAAAAGCAAATAGGACCCCCAATCTCCATAAAATCACACATGCCCAGCCTCATCCGTGAGCACAGTCTGGCTGGATTGGGCATGGTGGGAGGGAGCTACAATCCTATCTGCCAGCTAGCTGCTCTCCTGAGGTCTGGCCTGCATTCAGAATAATCTTTTAAATCCCTCTTCTCATCTCTTTGTCTGCAGCTGTGGTGAGCAATCCCAAAATGACTGAGCTTTCCGCTCGCCCTCCATTTGTTCAGTGCGCTGACCTAATCCTCTTTCTAGGGCTCCTGGGGTACAGCAGCCCAACCACTCAGCCACCTTCCCAAGGACCTTCCTCCATCATGGACCCCAGGATTAGTCCTGAAACATGAGACCTACCAGAGCCCTCTGCTTGGTATGCTCCTAGCTGATTTTCCAGGGCCAGCAACCTCATCAAGGGGAATTTCCTTTGACGCTTCCAGTGGGGAAGAAAATGCTTTCAAGAGGGCTTTAAAAGCAAAGCTGCTGCTGGCTGATTCACTTGCAGTAATCCAAGGCAGCAGAGGAGCTCACAACTGTGGCAGCAAATAGGTTTTTGGACCAGGGATGCTCACACGGTGTAGACAGGGGGCATGGGAGGCACTTTAGGATGGAGCTCAGCAGCCTGCCAGTTCAGGGACAGAAATTAGGACTATGGCAAGGAAAGCCAGCAAGCAGGAGCTGGCACAGGGTTTCCTGAGTGTTATCTAGTGCCTGGGAGAGAGACTGAACAGAGAACAGTCCAAAACAGCCCCCTGGGCTTGCAGCAGCAGGGACAGCACCTCACACCCCAGAATGAGGGGTCAGCAGGGTGGCTGTGTGGGAGCAGGGTGAAACAGATTGCTGGGGAAAAGTTGAGACAGGTTGCTGGAGAAAAGTTGAGACAGGAGAGGAGAAAAGAGCCTTGTGTGCAAAACAGAAGCTCAAAGTGCAAAAGTAAGACAAGGAAATATTTTACGTCTTTTATTAACCCACTTGAAACAGCAGGACAGAGAGCAGTATTGATAAATAGTCGTACTGGGAAAATTTGCAGACCTTTCCTTCTGGCACCACTCCACCACTGGCAGCCATGCAGATGAATTAACAGCTCCAGTATCTAACCCTGCTCGTTGCTGTAGCAATTTGGAAAACAAAGGTCTGGGTGTCCTGGCTGCCTCACAGTTGTACAATGACCCGCCACATCCCAGACCCAACACCGACACCTTTGACGCGCTCTTGCTTTATAAGGAAAAGAGGTCAGTGCCCTGACCTTTGCAGCACTTTCCTGGCTGCCTGCCTGGTCGTAGTGGCTCTGTGGAAAGGTTACTAGGGGTTGGAGAAGTGATGGTGGAGTTGTGAGAGGAGCTCAGACACTCCTGTGCCTGGTTTTCCCTTCTCTGCCTGTTCCTACCAAGGCTGCTGCTGCAGAGTGTAGGAGTGTCTCAGCACACAGGGCGGGTTTTTTGGAGAGAAAGGTTTTTTGGATGAGCAGGAGCACTGGATGAGCCTGTCTCTTGGGCAGTGAAAGCAGTGTGTGAATGGGAGGTCACTGCTCTGCTCATCAGGGCTGGGCTGGTTTTGGTGAATGTTCCACTCAGTGGTGCCCAGCACCGTTCCTGTATCACGCAGTGCCTATAACTCACAGAAATAAAGCATGTCCAACACCCCTCTGAGACATGTATTCTATATGAAAATTTGGTTTATTACTGTCAGACCCACAAATCTGGATCCGCTGTGTAATTCTACTGGCGTCCATCAGTCAGACAGACACATTTAATGAGAATGAGAATTTATACTGCTACTTCCTATATTGGCTGCTGCCGAAGTGCAATCGACAGTCAAGATCTTCCCTTGCCAAGAAAATTGTTCCTGAAAGAGTGCTGGCATTTTAACGTTTCAGGAGAGCAAACCCACAGATCTAGGGGTGCCTCTTTGCTGGATGCAATTCTCCTGTGCTGGATACAGAACCAGGGCATCTGTCCTGTCTAGGCACACGGGAGATGTGCAGGCAGTTGGTTGAATAGATAGAAATGTATAATGGATGATCTTGCTCAGCACTTGGGAATGTATATTCCCCGGTCTTCTCAGGAAGCAGCATGTTTGATTTCCTTCAGCTATTTTTTTAAGGGCTATGTTGTGAATATTGACACGTTCAGGTGTATTTGCATTGGCTGTTGCTGTGGGGGGCAGGGAAGGCTTCTCCAGATGCATGTGGCAAGTCACGTGCCTGCCTCTTCTAGGATAATGCTGCTGAAAATCCTTTTTTCTCTTTATCTTTCTTTCCCTTTCTTCAGAAACCTTTGCCACCATTCTGGCTGCTGCAAAGAAGTCAATGAGGGCTTGAAGGAAGAAGTTTCATGGCACTCCAGCATTTGGCAATGCCTCCTGTTTGTCAGAGACACATCCACAGCCCAGGTCTTCCCCTGCACAGGGCTGCACTACGTTTGTGCTCTGGGATTGCCCCATTATTGAACTAAAGCCTTCAGCTCCCTGTGACTGCACATTCTCAGGTACAACTTTCAGCCATGAACAGGAAAGCAGGAAACCCTCATGCTGTGGTTATAGAGAACACCAGCAGTGGGGTGCATCTCCCCTGAACTGAACCCTGATGGCAATTTGTGTTTCAGGAGGCAAAGTTCTCAGCAGTGATTTCATTTCTGTATTAAATACTTCCTTCTTTTAAAATCAGGTATCTTGCACTTCAACTCAAAACTCAAAAATAGAAAAGGGGATGAGAGTTTTTCTTCTGAAAATATCCCAGTTTTACTTTTTGACTGAATTTAGTAACGGTTTCTCTGGAGCAAAGAAATTTTCTCTGACTGGATTTTGAGCCAGACAAGAAACGGAGAAAACAACCTTTCCTTCCAAAGTCAATTTGGACCAAGATCATTTTCTTTCCTCTGGCAGACAGGATTTCCAGCTTAGAGCAAGGTACTCCTCATGCACTCTTCATGCTTTACTGAGGAGCAGAGGTCAAGGGAACCAAAAAACAAAAGCTGCATTGGATAAGACCTGTCAACACCTACTGTTTAATCTGATGCTGAGCCACCACCCTGCACATAATGTTGTTGGCAAAACCCACTCATACATGGCCCTGCAGAGAAAATGGTGCTGCAGTTTTTGTAGCTCAGAAAGTGTGTGTTGAGGGTGGTACCTAGCCTGAGCCTTCTTCTCCACAGCACCAGCTCCCCACCATGGAGACCACAACCAATACCTGTCATGGCTGTCTTAGTAATTCTCAGGCAACACCACTGGTAAAATGCTGAAATGCCAAAAAAGCCCTGAAAGTGCTGAGCATCCTCACTTCCTTTTAAGTGGGAGCTGGAGGCACACAGCACCTTGCTGGATTTGGCCCTGTTTCAGCAGATGCTGGCTGAGAAGGGCAGGAAGGAGGGCCTTGGGAACTACAGGCCTGTCATCTTCACTTCAGTGCCTGGAAAAGCTCTGGAGATTATGCTGGGAGGTGTTGAAAAACACCCAAAAGACATTGCAGTCACTGGTCACAGCCAGCACTACTCCATGAGAGGAAATCCCTGCTTATCCAACCTGATTTCCTGTTATGACAAGGTAACCCACCTAGCTGATCAAGGTGATGTAGTTTTTCTGGATTTCAGTAGTTTTCAGTACTGTCTCCAACAGAAACCTTCTGGACAAAATGTCCAGCACACAGCAGGATTTAACACATCATGTGATGTGTGAACAGCTGGCTCACAGGTTGGGCACAAAGGGTTGTAGGGAATAGTGACAGAGGGGTGACCTGTCACAGGTGGGGCTCTGCAGGGCTCCATCCTCAGCCCTGTGCTCTTCAACATCTTCATAAATGACCCAGATGCAGGACTGGAAGGGATACTGAGCAAGTTTGCAGATAATACAAAACTGAGAGGAGCTGTTGATGCCCTGGAGGGCAGGGAGGCCTTGCAGAGGTCTCAACAAATGAGAGGACTGGGCAATCACCAACCATACAGAGTTCAACAAGGGCTGATGCCAGATTCTGCACCTGGGGTGGGGCAACCTTGGATGTATGGACACACTGAGGAATGAGATGCTGGAAAACAGTGACACAGAAATCTTCTCTGATTCTGAAACTGTCAAGACTCATATTTTTTCCTCATATTTTTTCCCCCAAGAAAGAGATTTATTTAGGATTTCCACTTTGCAAAGGCAAACTAAGGCAAAAGCTATTCTGGAGGCAGAGAAGTGTAACTGCAGTTCCCTTTCTGTTTTCACATTTGCAGCTATAAGGGTCCATTTTAAGTGACTAGGAAAAAAAATTGTGATGCTATTCCAACAGTGGAGAGAATTATTCTTCACAAACACAGCTAATTGAGGCTGCGGGGTTGCAATCATTCATTATAGATGGGCACTGGAGGAGAATAAAATGTGTCTTCCAGCCAGCTGCTAACCCCAAAATCACAGGAGCCAAGTACAAGAACTGAAGCTTCCTATCTCCAGAAGAAAGGTCCTGGTTCAGAGTGAGGGGGAGATTCCTGCCTCTGTGTTCCTTTGGCAGCTCAGCAGCCCTCCTCCTCCTGTTGGGTCCTTGCCATCCATTCTTACAATGTTTAGCACCACCACCCTGGTCAGATTTTGGCTGCAGCAAACAGGAATCAGGCACACACAAATCAGAGACGTGCATTGTTGGGATCTCTCACTGCTCAGAGTGACCCTGAGAAGAGCTGGAAAGTCTCTTTTCCCAGCCCAGCGCTTGAAGGAGTCAGAGCTCTTCATTTCATGGTCTCAAGGTTGTTTATTGTATCTTATCTATAAAATTCTTTCTCCTGTTCTGCCAAGGCCCGCTCAGCATGACAGTTCCAGGCACTCTGCCTGCCCCCGGGGTGGTGTTATGTCTTTATACTAAAAACTATGAACACAATATTTACAATTACTTTCCAATACCTATCACCTATGTTAGACACTGAGCTTCTACTCTAAACCAATCTAAAAGTGCCACCATCACAGCAGAAGATGGAGGCCAAGAAGAAGAAGGAGAAAGTCTGGACATGCCCAGTTCCCTCCATCTTGCCTCCTGAACCCTCATTCCAAAAACCCCAAAATCTACTTTTCCACCCTGTGATAACTTCAGTGTTATTCCACCTAAATTTTTGTGGCTTGCCGATCTTCATATAGGGTTGGTAATTTGCTCCATGGGTCATAATCAAACCCACAGGTGTTTTGGGCTCTGTGCCAGGGCTTCTGAGCCCCCTGGCAGGGGTCCTGGTGTCCTGGACAGCCAGAGGGATGTCCTGGGCTCCCACAGTGCTGAGGATGGTGATGCTACCACACCCCTGGTTTGTTAAAGCCCCAGGCTCTGAAACACCAAGTTGCCAGGGGTACACCAGCAATTTTCAAACCTGTGAGCTGCTCTCATCAGATGATAGAGCCTGGTTTCATTGCTCTCCCCTGGGAAATCCCCCGAGGCAGGCAGGAGGTTGAAGTACCGTGGTTATAACTTTGATATCTGAATGAATATCTGCTAGCCTCAGGCAACCGGGCTTCTGTTAATTTTGACCAGGGAGCATGATACACTGTGGCAAGCCGTGTCACTTAGGATTGTATCTGCTTAGACATGATGCCTCTGAGTAATGTAATTTATATTTCATGCACAATTGAAGCAGCTAATGGTATAATTCTCCAAGGGGGAAACAAGTTGTTACAGCATTAATTACATTGCAGTTGCCTTTTTTTTTTTCTTTCCACCCTGTGCCGAGCACTTTGGAGTCATCAGTCCAACGGCAGCAGTAGCTGGTGTCACTTCAAAGGGTCTCTGGCTCTGCAGCCCCAGGGGAGGGAGGCTGGGGCCACCTCCCTTCGGGGGTGGCAGGCAGGTGGCCTTGGCTTCTGAGGGCAGGCAGCCCAGAGCTGCAGCCTGGCACTGGGAGATGGGGTCTGGAGAGGCAGCCAGAGCACAAACAGCACTGGGAGGTCAATCCTGGGCATCCCAAGGGGTGGGGAATGCTGAAGTACCCGAGGATTTGGAGGAGGGATGGCTGATATCTGCACCCAAGGATAATTCAAGAAGTGTGTGAAAAGTGGAGGGAAGTTTAAAAAGCACCTGATGTCTCTGCTAGCCCAGCTTTCCCCTCTGCACAGCAATCACAGAGAGGGTGCCATGCAGGAGGAGATGAGCACAGACCTGCAGAAGCACAGCTATTCCAAGGAGGGGAATTGTCAGCAAAGGGAGCTGGGGCTCCCAGGCACTGGGAGCTGGGCTCAGGGGCACAATGCTGACCAGACTGACACAGCTGGAGTCTGTAGGACAGCCCTGTGACCATGGCTGAGCTATAGAGGCAGCCTGGGGCAGGCAGGCAGAGAGGCCAAAGCAGCCTCAGGCAGGGCTTTGAGAACTGCTGGCTCTGGGTGGCTCTGGGCTACAAGGGGTGCTTGTTTTTGCAGTTTGCATACGGCATCAAAAACCACAGAGCCAGCAGCTGAGCTAGGAGGAGGTGTAAAAATAGAGCCACTGGTACATAGCACAGCGTGCTCGGGCTGGATGTAACCCGAGCACGCACTGGTGTCAAAAAAAAGAGGGAAGGGGAAAGGGAAGGGCAGAATGACACAACTTTGGCTGCTAAGAAAAGCTCTGAATTAAAAATAAAACTCAGTGTGTGTGTTTTGACCCAACGGCATGTCTCAGAGGGAACTGCCAAGTGTGAGGCCGGGATCAAGAGGAACATCTGTGTCCAGACTTCCTGCACTGCCAGCAGAGCGGCAGGGTGGTGGGGATGCCATCTCTGGTCAGGAGGAGAGGCAGGGCGTTGTGGCAAGGTTGCAGGAAGGAGGTGGCCTTTGCCTATGCTGAGAGCACTCCCCACAGCAGCACACCAAGAGGCAGGAACTCTTCGTGGTGAGAGCTGGTGGCCCAGATCACAGCACTGCAGAGTCCCAGGGCGGGTGCTGGGAATGTTCACACTCCCTTTCCTCAGGCACTAATTTCGTGCAATCGTTTATGCCAAACGATAAAGGAACTGATTGCAGATCCATATGGAAAATGATGCCTTGCATCTCTGCAGAGATATTCCAAGCATACCATGGGACATAAGATCTGAAGGAGGGAGAACTGGAAAATTATTTATTCACAGAGAAACGCAGCTTGTAGGAAGCCAAGATTATTCAGTTCAGTTGAAGTTTAAACTAGAAAACAGCTTTGGCAAGAAAAAAATATGCAGAAATTGTTTCTAAAAAAATTCATTAATATCTATCTGTTTCATAGAGTCACTTCCATGAAGAAACATCTTTATGGGGAAGGGAAATTCAAGTATCATTCGCTGGAGGACTCAAGGACCATTCTCCAAGGGGAGGAGCACAAATGCCCTCAAAGTGGTTACATATAAACCAGTGATTAAATAATATTAGCATATTAGCTATTTGTTCATGTGGGGACTCCACATCCCCAAGTGATGCTCTCCTCCTAAAACTGTCCAATCCCTCATACTCTGTACCCAATTCTGTGGGGATGCTGCTATTTACTCAGGAGCAGAGTAACCTCCATCCCTGTGGGATGTGCTCCTACCTAATATCTGGACACTGTCCAGCAGGATGGAAAAACATGTTTCAGTCTCTTTCTGCAGCAAACCCACAACTGAGCTCCACTCTGTAATATTTTAGCAAGCCACCTTCAGCCTGGAAGCCAGATAGCCACAGGCCAGTTTGGGCCAGTTCCAGGCTCAAGGGGGACCTGGACACTGGGACAGTGTCAAATCCCTCTCAGCTCTGACACTGACCCAAAGTGCTGGTCACCAGCTGAGATCCACTGGACCTGTTACTGAATAAAATTTGCATACTTTGGGATCAGTCTCTGAAAGGCTTTTTTCCTTTTTTTTTTTTTTTTAACAGATAATTCATGTCAGGTTGGGTGACCTCTGCAACTCATCACCTTGGGAAATCAGGTTAGTGATGTGGAGAACTTCCACATGGCCTGAGGTTGCTGGCTTTAGGCATTAGGAATTTCTTTTGCTGTTTGTTTAAAATCAGAGCTGGGAACCACAGTTTCAAGCTGGAGTTGAATTTCTGCTTAATCTCCAATTGCAAGAAAAGTGTGTCATTTTTTTTTTCCCTTAGCAGTGAGGTAATTAAAGGAGGAAGAAGGCAGATTTGCCATTCTGGGAGCTGTTGCTGTATATCTGGGCTTCCACAGAGCAGGCTGGGTATCGTTATGAAGCTGTTCCAGAAGAAATGTCAGAAATATGCTTTTACTGATGAATAGGAAGAAGCCACGCTTTCAGATAGGAATATTTACCTGCCCTGCCATACACCCCAGCTGCTGCTATGTCCAATATATAATAATCCAATCCATTTTAATAACCTACTGCTCTGCAATAGCCAGGATTCTCTCCATTTGGAAGAAAAGGGCCACATTAATATTCAGACTGTAATCCACACATCCTAAGAACATTTACAGCTGCTGCCATATACCCATGGACCTGGATCAGGGCTGGATTCCACATCCCCTCAGGCTGCCCCAAAATTCAGAGGTGCTTGATTCCAGGATCTGCCAGGGGCTCCATTTTTCAAGTCTTGCATGCTGGTCTGAGCCAAGTGTCTGTGACCTGCTTTGTGCTGCAGCCTGCCCGCTGTGCCGGGAGCATCCTTTGAGGAATGCCTCAGGGGCAGCTGGACAGCCCCTTGTGCTGGTGGGAAATGGCCTGGGAGCAGGGGACAGGGCTGTGGCACTGCCCTTGGAGCATGAGCTGCAGCTGGGGGTCACTCACAAAGCTGAGACCCAGCAGGGCTTCTGGCAATAGGCACTGCTGCATGGCCTGGTGTCACCATGGTATTTTCTGAAAAATCCTCCTTGCCCAGGATTTTCTCCTGGGATGCTGAGAGGCCTCAGAAAAGAATGAAAATAATAATTATCTGATTGCTTGGGAATGTGGTCTGGAGATGGTTTACCAACAGGTGCATCTTTGATTGGTTCCATGTGAATTGTTTTTAATTAATGACCAATCACCATCAGCTGTGTCGGACTGAGGAGTCAGTCAAGAGCTTTCATTATCATTCTTGTTAAACCTTCTGATGTATCCCTTCTCTTTCTTTAGTATAGTTTTAGTGTAGCATTTCATAATATAATATAATATAATATAATATAATATAATATAATATAATATAATATAATATAATATAATATAATATAATATAATATAATATAATATAATATAATATAATATAATATAATATAAATATAAATATAACATAATATAATATATATAATATCACTAAACCCTATGCTCCTAACTATCCTAGCTATCCTCTCAGCAGCCCTAGGAGGATGAATGGGTCTCAACCAAACACAAATCCAAAAAATTCTAGCTTTTTCTTCCATCTCCCACCTAGGCTGAATAGCAATCATTATCATCTACAACCCTAAATTCACCCTTCTCAACTTCTACCTGTATGCTGTAATAACTGCAGCCATTTTCCTCACCCTAAACACAATCAAAGTCCTAAAGCTATCTACCCAAATAAGTGCATGAACCAAAATTCCATCCTTGAACACAGTACTGCTCCTAACCCTGCTCTCCCGGCTCTATTATATAATAATAAATTGTAATAATAATACTAATGTATTATTATACTAATAATAATAAATGTTCTGAGAACATGGAGTCAAATTCTCATCTCTCACCTCATCCTGGGGACCTCCCAACACCACAGCCAGGCACCCCCTTCCCATCCTTGTGTGAGCAACCACAGATCAGTTCCCAACAGGCTCAGAGCAGAGTGAACAGACTCCTGCTTTATCCAAGGCTCCAATGACCTGTCTGTGCCCTTTACACTCCTCAGGCACGCTGAAGGACAGCCTGGTCTGCATGTGTAACCATCTTTGTAACTCCTCCATGGCAGTAAAGGCATCTCAGGCATTTAAACCCAGTTCCTCCAGCAAGCCAGGTCCCCTTGTTCCCTGCCCCACCGCACGATGCCATTCTGGCTTCAGCAGCACAGCATTGCCAGCAACCAGCTGGAGAGGTGCCAGGAACATGCAGGGAGCTCTGCTCACATCTGGGAAGGCTGAAAAAGAGCAGCCAGAAATAGCCAGAGTTTCGTAAGAAAGGGCTGGCGCCGTGGCCTCGCGCTGCAAACCAGCCGAGTTCTGATAAGCTTTGACAAAACATCCAAATCCTCTTTTAATTTCAGCTTTTTCTCACCTCTGGCTCAGCACCAGCCTTTCAGGAGACACAGCAGAGGGGATGAAGAAAATGGTGAGAGTGTGCCAGGTGAAGAGAAAACCTACACCTTTACATGTGGTGAAATTATTTTTGCCCCAGCTTCGGACCCCGTTGTGAGACAAATGTTCATGTCAGCAAATGCTGGAAAGTAAATGGTGACAAATTTCAGTCCAGCCAGCAAAAACTTTCACCCAGGCTCTCTCAAAATTAAGCAGGTTTTGTTATGCTTACAAGTGTTAGCCCCCAGGAGGGGAGGGGCTGACCCTGCCAGCTGGGGTGCAGGCTGGTCCTGGCACCCTCAGTGATGACCTGATCGTGTGACAACTCATCTTCCTGTGACACTGGTTTCTTTAATTAGAAGCCATGGTGTGGCAAGGGAAGAAGTCAAAAAACATTTGCTTAATATCCCATCAGAAGGATGGGATTGGGTCAAACATGCCATAAAATCCAGGAGTGCCCCAGCTTGGCCACCAGAAAACAGAGTGAAGGCCAGGGGCAAGCAGCCTTTGGTAGCTACTGAGATTGAATTCATCAGGCATGTAGGACAAGCAGGAAGCCTGCATGCCTGTTCTAAACCCACCCAGGTCTTCCACAGTGGTGTTAAATGTGTAGTTGGCTTGCAAGTAAAAACTATTGGTCAAGAAGTACCTTAAACCCACACAGTCATTGCACAAGAAAAGCCCCAGCTTTTGGATGGTCTTTTAATTCTTGCTAGATATATAAGCTCTCCTTCTTGTGGCTCAAATGGAAGTAAAGCTTTGGACTGGCTGCCTGTTGCTGAGATTATCTGATGCCACAGCAGAGGAAGAAAAGTGAGACCCCAGCAGAGGTTCCTGAAGCTTTGGCCAGGTCTCCATCAGTGTTGGACTGGCTGGGAACACGTGTGGGTGCACAGAGCCATGGCCAATTCAGGAAAAAAACACCTATGAGCCACAAGAGCACATGCAGGAAGGCTTGGGGCACCTCTGCAGAGAGATCTGAGACCAGACCAGCAATTCACAGAACTCTTTGGAGAAAAAATAGAAAAGTGCCAAAAAAAAAAATCCCTCCTGTGGCCCAGAACTGGTCCCAGGTGAGTCTCTTTTTAGAGCAATCACCTTATTCTGCATCACCAAGGAGGCAGCCCCGGCTGCTGCACAAGCAGAAGGCAATCCTTCCAGATTTAATGCAGCAGCCACATGCAATGACACACACAGTTCATCACAGAGGCAGGTAGCAGGGCCCTCTGCTCTCATTCATATGAATATAATGCCTACAGCAATGCAAGGCATCAACATTTTTAGAGCCAACAGTTTGACTTTCATTGCTGCGTTATTTTTAATCGTTTTAATCTGCGCTTTTAGCATTCCGCTTCTTGTCTTTTTTTACTTCCAAACAAGACAAAAAGTATGCAGCAGCTAATACCTCTGGTTTTAATGGCTTGAAAAACAATGAAGGAACATTAAGCAGTTCCCAAGCCTTCCGGAGTGTTGGTATTTTTAAAGATGAGATTGATCAAAGAGGCTGTGAGCTCCAGTGGAGATGGATTGGCTCAGCACTGGAACACCAGCATGGAGGCTGCTTCAGCATGGATCCCAGCCCTTCTCTTTCATCTGCTTAGTGCTCCAGTGGCCAGAACCTCTTTGCTGAAACAAGACTCAGCCAAGTACAAAAACAATCCCACATTTCTTCTAAAAGTGCAGGGACGGGAATTAATTAATTAATTTTTATACCAGTTGATTGTTTTTGCCTCTGCTTCACTTCAAGCAGGGAACAGAAAAATCCTCTCCCTGAGGCTGCTCTCACATGTCTGAGCTATCCCAGCCTGAGAGCAGCAGCTCAGCAGCATGTGAGGAAGGAGAGGGAATTTTAGTCCATTTATTGCCACCTGAAGCACACCCCTGCTTCTGCCTGGTGTCCCAAGAGGGTCTGGGCAGCCTGTGCTGTGGGGATGGCAAACACCCCAGCACTGGGGCCCACCTTGGTGCTGGTGTAAGGAGAGGCCAGTGAGGGATCTGCCTTGCCACCAGCACTGGGGAACACTTCTCACCTTGCTGCTGCTGCCTCCTCCTCAGCTGCACACAGAGGACTGTGGAGGAATGCCTTGGCTCTTTCTGGCTGCTTGCTGAAAGGAGAACAAGTTTCCTAAAGGTTTTGGGTCTGTTTTCCTTTAATTTTTTCCTTTTTTTTTTCTGTTTTCTTTTTTTGGGGAGATGGGGGCAAGAGCAGAGGGACATGGCAAAAAGGCAAAGGGGCCCATCAGTTTAAGCAGCCTGTCAATCCAGTGGTACACTGGACACTCCTGATCTCAGATATCCTACATTTGCCAGAACCAAAGGCATGAGTCCTGTGTGTTGGATGAGGTGAAAGCCACTCATTCCTTATTTCCAGGAAGTCCCAGGACTTTGGCAGGGACAATTGCTTTGGCAGGGGACCCAGCATCTGCTGGCACTGACTCTGCATCTGCTGCCTCTTTAAAACATTCTCTGCTATATTTCCCTGTGGCAGTGCCACTGCTTTCTCCTCCTTGGGTAAATCCGGATGAGCTTTGGGGTGCAGAGCAGGATGAGAAGGCGTGGAACAACAGCTGGCAGTGAGATGGGAGAGTAAGGAGCAGGAGCAGCTCATGATATAGACACAGCCCCCTGCATGCAGTGGCACATGTTTTCTGTAGCAGGAGACTGGATCTGAGAGTTTGAAAAGCCAGGTAAGAGGCCCAGAGACAGACTGAGACCCTGGGGGCAGCCATCAGCCCTCCTGCAGCTCTGAAGCAGCTCTGAACAAAATCCACACCGAGCCCTGATGTCCAAGGGCCTCTCCACCCACCAAGGAAGGCACTCTGGGAAACTGCTCTCCAGATTTTCCCTACTGGCAGAGAATCCACACCAAAGCAGAGCTGCAAAGCCTCCACATCCCATCCTCTGAAAATATGCTGCTGCTTGCCCATATCTCCCAAGCCTGTAAACCTTGTCTGAGGACAGTCTTTACTCTCTAGATTTAAGGCAGTGTAGTGACTATAAATATTGTGCTTTGAATAAAAGAGTTGTGAATTCTAGATGAGTCCATCTATTGTTAAATGTCATATTTAAATGTTTTAACACTCAGAGTCCCAGGTTTTGCACCAGCAGGTGAGGCCACACAGCCCCCCCAGCCATTTCCCTGTCAGTGTGGCTCAGGTGGGACAAGGAGGCCACAGAGTGAGGTGGTGGTGCTGGTGGTGCTTTAAAGTTTTGCCAGCACTGCCATGCCACACATGAATGTGAAGAAAGCACCCTCCTGGCTCAGCATGGTGCTAGCACAGTCTGGACAGGTCCACGCCCTTCTGACAAACCAAACCTTGCACCAGCAGAGCCCTGGCTGGCCTGGGGTCTCATCACACTGATGCTCACTCCTCACCACTGCTAATTATGTCAGTGGTGATGGGGAGGTTGTACCTGCCTGCCTAATTAAGCCACAGTGGAAAACTCATCAGCTGCTCTGCTCCTGCTCCTTCATTTTGCATTAGTACCTTGTTATCACAATGGCAGTGCTTCATTCCTGCCATCAGTTTTTCTCATTTTGGAGGGTAGTGATTTATTTATTCTATTTTTGCTCTGTTTTTACAACTCCTGCTCTTTTCCTCCTCAACTGCTTCCACACTTCTGAGCATGGAAGGCAAGATTTAATGCATTGGAACATCACAATTAGCCCCATCATGCTAATAACTTAAAGGAAACAAATAAATAGTAGAAATGGTGGCACTTTGGAAATTCCCCTGTGCTGCAGGAAGAAGGCCTGCTGGTCAGGACACATTGATTTTTTTTCTGAATCCATCCATGCAGGATTCAAGGACAGGACAAAACACTATTAAGTCAGCAAGCAGAATGCAGTAAATAATGAGGTAGCTGGAGAGGGCTGAGGCTGTGTGCTGACTGGGCCCAGATATAAATTCTGGTGAGCTGTGCAGGCATCACCATGGCACTGCCTCTGGAGCACCAGGGAAACCCAGACAGGGAAGAGGAGCTGGAAAAGCCCCTTGGTGCTCCACAAGCTGTGTTTGTTGTGGAGGCAGAAATAAGCTCCTTCCCATCATCCACAGGATTCCTTGCTGCTCTGGAGACCTGTATGGATAAATAGCACCTCTTCTGCTGGAGTGCAGTGTGTCTGAGCCAGGCTTTAGCACGGGGGAACTTTTGCTCAGGAAGTGGGGATTCTACCAGCAGGGTTTAACTGCTACAGCTGTGTCAAAGCACTCTGCCATCATCACACTGCTGCTGTACCTCTGCTGCTGAAGCACTTTTCCCCATGCAGAGATGCTCTCTGGCCTGAGGCTTGTTTGTGAAGGAAGGAGAGGGGAGAGTCCAACAGATAAAAGCTTTCCACAGAGCAGCAGGAGGGAGAAGGCAACCCATTAGCTTTTCCACTTCTTTGTTTGCCTTTGTCATCTCCAAGCCTCGGCGTGCAGCTTCCCTCAGAGTTCAGGGGAGCTCATCAAGGACGTGAAGAGCTTTGTGCAATCGAGTATTTGCAGGGCTGGGTCCTGGTTAAGTGATGTCGGGAAAACAGAAAGGAGATGAGATCCCTGCTTGAAAACCCAGCCCTGCTCTGAGGACTCCCTGCTTCTCATGCTTTGGCCCACACAGAGCTGCAACACTGCCACGCCTTCAGGAGGGTGATTCATGGCATCCCTGCAGAGCACCAGGCACTGCTTGTGACTCATGGTTGTCAATTCTTGTGATTTAATCACCAGTGCTGTGCTGCGCTGGGGTTTTCCTTCCAAAAGTACTGATGGGCAGCAAGAAATCAGCTTTCCTTTGCTGGAGGAGAATTCTGTCTTGCCATTCCTGTTACAAAGAAAAACCTAAAAGAGATGGGCCAGACACCTGTGAACTGATTTGTTGGGGAAGATAAAACAGGAAAACCTTATAAATATGATTGCCTGGCAAAAGATTTTGGGAATATGGGAACTATAAGCGAGATTGAAATGAAAGCAAACTTTGAGATCCCTTAGTTACTCAACAACGGGAAAACTATGGTGTGGCTGGCTGAAGGTAATCCCCTTTTGATGAAACAGGACCCTCTGCTTGCAGACAGGTCCAAGGGTCACAGCAGACCCTGCCAGCTTGGCAGAAGGGGCCCAAAGAGGAGTTTTTAGGGTTTAAAATGTAACACAGTAGGGTAATGTAGTGATTCTTATAGGCTGTACGTAAATGCTATAGGATTTATATCTTGTACTAGACTGGTTAGTGAGAATTAGAATATTCAACACAGAAGAAGATTTATTGCATTGTAACGGGAACTTCGCTCTCTTTTACTCTTCCTCGCTCTCTCCTCCTCTTTACCAGGCCCTTGCCTTCTCTCTCTACCACTCTCTTTACCTCTCTCTCCCTCTTTCTGGCCTGCTCTGAGCTGTGGCTGGCAGCCCCCAGCAGGACCCTGCACCCAGGCCCTTTGCAATAAACTGAATAAATGGCAACTTCCTAGACCTGGCTGCAGAGATCTCTGTCTCCATCCCTCCTGACCATCCTATCCCCGTTGCTCCTACACTGGTGATCACAGAGAGCAGCTTTCCAAAAAAGTCTCATGATGTGTTAACTGATTTTATGGTTTGGGATGCTGATATATGACACTTGGGCCCTGGGATGATGGACTGACAGCATTGAAAGACTAAGGTGTCTAATACATTTGAAAGAAAGCTGTGTTTATTCACATTGGAAACATTAAAAAGGAGTGGGTCTGGAAGTAAATTGGAAAAAATATTCTCTCAATTTACATTAGCTCTGTAAAACAGTGGTGGTCACTGGCCTAGATGGGCAAAGGGCTCTTCAGTGATACCACTGAGATTACACCAGTGCCAACGTGACAGGGCAGCCTGAGATGAGCTGTTCCTCTGAAGGGAGGAAACTGCAACTGCTCCTGCTTGACACCATCTTCACTCACTTCTTTGTCCCTTCTTTCCTCCCACTTTTATGCTCTTCAGTGCCCTTGCCAACACATGCAGCCCCTCTGCTGACAGTTGTCAGCACAGCAGCTGGTGAGGAGGGGAGATTGGATTGGATGTGACCACCTCTGAGCCCCAGGGCTCCTCTGGGTGCCATCCACCCTTTAGCCTGCCCTGCCTCTGCCCTGCCCTTTTCAGGCTGACCCAGTTGCTTTCAGGGAAGGTGGCTGGTCTTTTGGCTGGCAGGGAACAGGGCAGGCTCTCCTGGACTTGCACCCAGGTCCCACCTTCCTCCTTGCCATGGTGTGGGAACCCAGAACATCCCTCTGGCTGTTCAGGACACCAGGACCCCTGCCAGGGGGCTCAGAAGCCCTTGCATGGAGCCCAAAACACCTGTGGGTTTGATTATGACCCATGGAGCAAATTACCAACCTTAGATGAAGATCAGCAAGCCACAACAGTTTAGTTAGAATAATAGTGAAGTTATCACAGGGTGGAAAAGTAGATTTTGGGGTTTTTGGTATGGGGGTTCAGGAGGCAAGATGGAACTGGGCATGTCCAGCCTTTCTCCTTCTTCTTCTTCTTCTTCTTGGCCTCCATCTTCTGCTGTGATGTTGGCACTTTTAGATTGGTTTAGAGTAGAAGCTCACTGTCTAACATAGGTGATAGGTATTGGAAAGCAATTGTAAATATTTAATTGTAGTTTTTAGTATAAAGACATAACACTGCCCCAGGGGCAGGGTGAGTGCCTGCACTGTCTTGCTGAGCAGACCTCAGCTGGACAGGAGAAAGAATTTTATAGATAAGATACAATAAACAACCTTTAGACCGAGAAATGAAGAGTCCTTCAGGCACTAGGCTGGGAAAAGAGACTTCCCAACTCTTCTCAGGGTCACTCTGAGCAGCGAGAGATCCCAACACCATGGGACATTGCTGACACTGGTGACAGATGCCCTGGCCCCCAACGTTGCCTTGGGATCTTTTAAGCCCCTTTCCTCTTTTGGTGGAGACAGAGAAGGGCGGGGGCCAGCAGGTGCCATTTGGCTTTGGTCCATCTCTCACAGAGGACAAGAAACCACCCTCTCCTGTGACAATGTCCTAAGGATGTCACCCAGCTGTGCACAGTTGTTTCACCTTGTTTCATTTCAGGGAACTCTCTCTAAATCTTTCTGCTTAATTCTTGGTCAGTATCTTGGTACCTTCTCTGGGGAAGCACAACAGAGACACCCCCCAATTCCTACATTTTGAAAATTAAGTTGTGGAAGGTCAAATCCCAGCACATCTACAGCAGTGTACTGCAGCTAAGTGTATTTTTTTGTTTCATCTATAATGTCTGAAGTATAAAAGAAGGGCAGCAGCATGCAAAAATAAATCCCAAAAGAGTAGAATAACATGCACCATGAAGTGGCCATGACAGGCCTTGAGAGGGCAGCTTCAGGTGTGTTAAAGTGGAGGTGTGGGATTTCTCATCCAGATCTCATCTCCCACACTGGTCTTACACTGCCAGGAAGGACTGGTACAAGTCACCACTGAGGTCTTCTCCTGCAATGCCAATGGCTGCAAGCCTCAGCTCTCCAGGGAAAGGTGAAGAGTTGGGTGACAGGTCATGGGGCTGCCACTTCACCCACGGAGGGAGGTGGACACCAAGCTGAAAGAGGAGCCAGTCCTGGGCTTCAGAGCTGGGAATGTCCCCATTTTCCTGGGCTTCAGAGCTGAGAATGTCCCCACTTCACAGGAAGCTGTGGAAATGATCCTTTATCTCAGCCTTATTGTCCTCTTCCAGATGATACTGCTCAAGTCTTCTGTACATCAGTGTTTCCATCAGACTTCACTCCCTGCCTCGTCTCCAGTCCTTGCTTCTCAGGTATTTCTGAGCAGGAAGGGTCAGTTCCTACCCTGTGGGCTGCAGCAATGGGACAGCAAACATTTGGACTCAGAGGAAGTTATTTGTTGGCAAACACCAAACCCAGGTGAGCTGTCCAGGTGTGCTGCAGCTGGATTCTCCTGGTGATAACCAGCACTGAAGGAAGCTCTGGCACTTGCAAAATCAGCTTGAAGAGGAGCACATGGCCCCCATCTCCCTGTGTGCCAGACCAGGAGCATTTTCTGGACCAGGAAATTTCCCCACTGTATTTCCAGGCATCTGTTGCAATGCAGTTATCCTCTTGTGCATTTTAACCATCTCTGCTTGAACAGGCTCTGCTTTTCCTCAGTGCTGGCTTGTGACAAGTCAGCCTTTTTACACTTAATTCTCAGATATGCAAATTATTACCAAAACCCTTCTGTGCTATGATTTCAGGGACATAATTGTTAAACTGCATTTGGTAAAAGTAAGGTGATAATTCTCATGATCCAATGATTTCCTGCTCAAGTGAAAGGGGCACGTGGTGGGACTATCACTGAGAAAAGGATAGGATAAAGGAACTCCCTGCTTATCCAATCAGAAATCCCTGTAGAAAAGAGAGCACATAGGAAACCTGAGGGAGTGTGGAGTGGTGGCTTGACCCTGGCTGGATGCCAGGTGCCCAGAGCTGCTCTGTCACTCCCCTGCTCAGCTGGAAAATCTGAGAAGTCCCCAAGGGGTTTACCAGCTTCTTGAGGGTCTAGGTTGAATGTGAATGCCTCCAAAAAAGATAGTCAGGGCCATTCCTTAATGGGTTTGAGCAGAACTGGGAAAGCAGACTTCAAGCTGTTTTCTTAATCACAGCTGGGTCTGTAACTCTCCTCAAGACCTCAGAACATTTTTCCTCTTTACTTGCTGAGAAAGAGGAAATGAAATCTTTGAGATGTCAATATTTTCATGCCCAAAACAATCCCATCCTGTTCCCTGCCCAGCTCCACGACCTGGCTGTGGATGGATAGCTCTGTACGTTCAAAACAGCCCCTGATTTTGGATGCTGCATGGGATGTGTGCATGGAAGGTGCTCACTATGCATCTCCTGTCCCACACTGCACATTTCCAAGTCCCAGAGAATGCCAGCCAGCACCTCCCCTCCTCTCAGGCACCCTTTTACTAAAACTCACTGACACATTGACTATGCACAGAAAGTCATTGCTGTCTTTGTCCTGCTTGGAAGCTCAACCCCTTAACCTCTGCCCCTTGTTTATTCTAGGCAGGGGGCCTCCTGCCCAGGTTAAATGCCTCCTTGCAGAGGTGGTTGAACTGGCAGTGCAACATCTCCTTGTCCCTGTTCTCTTGTTGGTGAGGCAAAGCTCCCCTGCATGGGGAGCAGGCAGCACCTGTGGTGTGTCACAGCTCTACATCCCAGCTTGGCCACATCATAGGAGCTCTCTCCATCCCAAAATACACCCAGAGCATCCTCCTGCTGGGCTGTTGAAGGTTGCAATGCAAGCTGTTTTCAGTTACCATCTGTATGGCAGGTGTCTTTTGTCAAGTGGGCAGTTTGCCTTATCTCTCTCTTTGAGTGACCACATTCACACCTCCCTCAGGAGGGGACATTGCTGATAACAGCCATTGAATGTCCCTGCATGGCTGATAAGAACTATAACATCCCATTGGGAGATGCTCCACCCAGGGGGAGGAGCCAAGCATTGCTACCCAGATATAATCCAGAGGTTCTGAGACACCAGCACGGCTTCTCCACTGGATTCCCCAGAGGAACAGCAGCTGCCTCTTCCCTGGATCTTCAGAGGAAGAACACATCGTTCTCTACAGGATCCCTGCTCCAGCAGAACCACCCCTGACACTGCAGGAGGACTGAGCCACAATTCCACTGGGACTGCTACCAACACCCCACAGGGTGTCAGGCTGGGTTCTGACTCTGTCAGTGTTGTTCTAGTGTACTGCATTGTTTATTTTTTCCTCTTATTTTTTTCCTTCCCTATTAAAGAACTGTTATTTCCTGCTCCCCTATTTTTTGCCTGAGAGCCCCTTAATTTAAAATTTATAGCAATTCAGAGGGGTGGAGAGGGTTTACATTTTTCATTTCAGGGGAGGTTCCTGCCTTCCTTGGCAGACTCCTGTCTTTCCAAACCAAGACATGGGCTTGCCCCAGTCCTGCGATTGAGACCCCTGGCCTCCAGCCAGTCCTTTGCATCCTCTCCTGGCCCCCCCATCCCAGCCAGCTGCCCTTGGCATCCCTCTAGACAGCTGATGCTCCCACACAGAGAGAGAGCAGCAGAAAATGGGAAAGCAAACTGAGCTGGATCTAAACCTTTCTGTGGGAGTATGGGAGCACCAGAGGGGCTCTCCTGGTGCAGACCCACAGTGCCACAGACTTGCACACTAAGCAGCCCAGGGCACATTGTGTGGCCAGCACAGCCCTCTTCCTCTGCTCCTGCTGGAGCCCTGTTTGGGGGAGAAGCCCTCAGCCTGGCTGCTAATGCTGCTGCACATGCATTTGGGGCTTTTTGAGCTGTTGCTCACAAACAAAAGTGTTTGGATGAAAAATAAACCTCTTAAAAATCCCAGCCTATTCACTCCTGGCAGTCTGGTATTCCTTCAAACTGTCAGACTTAGCAGATTGTTTACTGGAAACGGTTCAATTGGCAGGACCTTCTGCTGTGCAGATGAAATTTTAAAATCCTGTTTCTTGTTGCGCTCAAAGTCTCTCTTTCCACTACATGGCTTCACAGAATTATTATTCACTTGTTTCCCATTGAATCAAAAAATACCCTCTCTCTTTCATTTCCATGGTAAAAATGTGTGGGGGATATTAGCCCTCATGCTTCAGGACACAAGCCAGGAGCTAAGTGCCTGGGCTGCAGAGAGAAGTTTCCCTGAGGGACACAGTAATGCAGAATGGTCAATTATCCCCAAAGATCCCAGCTGGCTGAGATGGGATCACGCTGTTCTGCTGGACAGACAAGTGGGGCACAGCATGGCACTTTCTGGGGACCACCCAAGGTCTGCTCCTCCAGGGAAATCTTGTTGTAATAAAGACAAGCTCCGGTAACTCCTAATCTTGCAGATTTTGGTATTTCCCTTCCTGTGCACAAGCACAGCAAGAGAAAGAGCTGTAACCTGCTCTCCCAGGTCCTGTTGCTGCCTGTGCAGGGATGTGCCCTGTGAACAGCTAAACCTGTGGGGCCAGGACCTCCTGCTTTGGGTGAAATGTTCTGCTGCCTTTTCCCTCTGGTTAGACCAATGCCTGCCAGCAGGAAAGAGCACTTCAGCCAAGTCTGTAAACTTTGTTAAGGCTTAAGGCAGAAGGACCTGCTGTGAAACAGGCATATTCTCTGTCCCACCTCCTCATGGCAGAAGGTATCACAGCCCATGGATCCTGCAAGGAGACTTGATTGTTACAATTTCAATGTCCAGTGGTTGAAGAGATGATTGCAGTCCTGATCAATCAAGGGTAGGGAAAACTCCCAAAACTCCAAGTTCAATGGGTTAATACACACTCAGGTTAAGGTAGGAAATACCCAAGTACCTCCCCTGGTGGGGGGAGCTTTCAGTCCTTTGGTGGAAAGCCTCAGATATTAGTCTGGGGGTGCTTTGGGCATCTTTGATGGTTTATGAGCCCTTCTAAGACATGACAGCTGTCTCTCACAATAGTGGACCCAGTTATGCCCCAATAGAAAGGATGAATCAGGACCTTTCCCAGGGAGAGTTTTACAGCTGAGTGAATTGTAAGGGAGGACAACTGGAAGGATAAAAAGCACCATCCTGCCTCCACAGGGTCTGCTTTTAATGTGGCTCAAGGCCTGGCTTGTAGCCCTCGGTGGTGGGTGCTCACCTCCTCTGTCTTATGCACACCAGAGGCTTCACCAGCTCACACCCAGAAACTCAGCCCCTGCCACTCAGGGGGTGCAAACCCAGCCTCAGCCAGGCACCCACTGCCTTCACAAATGGGCCTTGGCTAATGAGTCATTAATGACTGACATTCCAGTCTCTCACAGTGGTGTCAAAACAAGTCATTCTAGTAAAAGTTTCTCATGAAATAATGAAATTACCTCCAGATTTGGGTGTGATGTGCTATTCCCAGCCACGTTATCATGTCCGATATTCACTCTGTCAGTAGGTGGAGCAACTTCCTTTATCCTCACCTCCTCAGCATTAACCCAACCAGAGATCCTGTGCCCCCTGCTTAGAGGAGCATTTCACAACAGAATAGATCAAATCTCCAGCCTTAACCCCACTGTGCTGAGCCTTTGTGGGCACCTAAAATTCCTGTACACTCTGAGATTCATGCTGCTGCTGTCCCACATATATGGGAGCCCTGTCCCAAAGCTGGCCTTTCAGTTTGATGAACACTTTCTCATGTCAATAAAACAAAAGCACAGCAGCACAAACAGGCAGAATCAAAAGTGGAAAACCACACAAATCTCAATTAGCACACACAGCCCTGAGTCTCTAACCTTACTCCTCCCTCCTGTCACATTCCTTCTCCCAGCACTTTCCCCTGGGGGACACAGGTTCAGTGAGTGAGAATTTGGTTTGCATGGAAAATAAAACAGGGACCAAGAAGCATAAAATGCCAAGTTTTGCAACTTTCCAGCCTCTGCACATTGATGAGACTGAGCTGGGGAGTTTGGATATGTCCCACTGAACCAGGGGATGTGGATGGAGCTGAAATAGTGGTTGCTTTCTCATATTGCAGAGCAGAAGGTGATCCTCTCTGCAACAGGAGACAGATAAAAACCGATTGGGTGGGCATCACTGGCAAAGCTGCCTGCTGTCAGGGAGAGACACAGAGCAGGGGGGCCCTGAAAGCCACCTGCCCTGCGCTGGAGGATGGCTGGGCTTGCTCCCAGAGGCTCACCAGAACCGTGCAGACACACCTCTTATTCTTGCTAAAGTAGAACAGGCTCTTTTTTTTTTTTTTTTTAAGCCATGCTTTCAAGTGAGAGTGCTGTGTTAGCCAAAAATTTGGGTTCCTTGAGTAAAGGTGGTTTTTATTTTAGCTTCCACTCAAAGAGCTGCCCACTGGCTTGTGTGTAATCCCCTCCTCCGCCGTTCAGACTTCCCTGACACCTCTGCGGAGGTGTTTTCTACCTCTGGGGCAGAAAAGGAGCGCTGGCACTGGGTCCTTACCCCGTCTGTCTGCGGGGGGATGCGGTGCGAGGGGACGCGCCCAGCCCGCGGCAGAGCCGTGCGCTGCATTTACAACGAACCCGGGATCTGCTCTCTCGCAGCACAGCGAGGCGCTTGGCAGCGACATTCCCCGATCGGTGTCACCATCTGACGGATGTAGCGGTGTCCAGAGGTCGCTGCCACGGGCTTTTTCCCGAGCAGCTCAGGCGGTCCTGCCCCTCCTGGCCCGCTGCCGGCGGGGCGAGCCGGGCCGGGCGTCACGCATGATGTACATCGCAACTGCCTGTAGGATAGTGCCTTGCTCTGGAATAACAGCTGATTCCCGGCTAATAGATTCAGTAATCTGACACCCGGGCTGTAATAATTGTATCTGAACAAGGCAGGCTCCAGCCTCTGCCAGCCTTATTAGAATGAGTGATTGTTTCCATCAGGGATGTAGCTCTGGTGCATTCACCTTTCCCGGGCTCTGAAATACAAATTGAGCTTCTGACCTTGGCAGATACGACAGCTGACCTGTTTCCTCCTTTTTAAATAAGGAGAAAACGGGCTTTGGAGAGAAAGTGCTTGCTTTCTTCAGGCCTCCTTCTGCCAAGCTCCTCGCTATCATGAGATCTTAGTTAAATATTTGGCTTGCTGTTATTAGCCAGGATGACGGGCTGCCTAAACCGCCGAGTGAAGCACAGAGGCACAGTCCTCTCTTCCTGCTGGGTTTGGGTTTATTCCTAACTTCTCTGCTCCCCAGCATTGCATGGCTGTCAAAGGCAGCCCCTTTTCGCTGTGACTGTGCAGACAAGCCATCCCAGCAGCTGCAATCGGGGGGTGTTGGTAACCAGGGAAAGGCACCGGGGACAGGCCTGAGCTGTGGCCCAGCCACCCCTTCCCTGCTCCGGGGCTCAGGCAGCCCCCGAGGGGCGCTCCCGGGGTGGGGCACCCAGGCTGATGCTGGTGGGTTTGGACCAGCCAGGCTTGCCCTGCCTGGAGAAGGAGAAGCTGCCAGCTGTGCTCGCAGCAGCAGCGTGGGAAATGCGGGATCAGGGAGGGGACGACTCCCAGCGGATTTTCCCTGGGGGCCGCAGCGCCATGCACTGAAATAAAACCACCTCCTGCCCCCAGCCAGGAGCCCTCCCGCTGCCTCCTTTAGTCAGCAAGTCAACAGGCCTCGGCTGCTGATCCTAAATTTCCCTGGTGATGTGCCGTGCGAGGCGCGTTTTCCAATGGGCTGCAGGCGCATGCTGTGGCTGTAAATATAGCTGGGAGGAAGATTTAGCCATGGTCCCCCCTCTCTTCCTTATATTGCTTTTCCTGAGGTTAAATGTCAAACGTGTCTAAAATATTACTCGGGTCTGCAACCCGTATGCACTTCAGGAGGGGCCAGCCGGGCTCCCTAAGGGCTCTGTGCTGATTTATGGAGGTGTGTGGCACAGGGCAGTAAATCGGGGCACGCAGCAGATAACGTCATGGGAGAGCTGCGTGCCTTTTATCAGAGCTGGGACACTAACACGGGCAGGGGTAGGAGCAGGGACAGCCCCGGGGCATGCAGCTTGCTGTTCTTCCTCCATCAAAGATGGTAAGAAAAAAGCTGTCCCGCCTTGGTGGCTGCGGGAAAGAAATTGTGCCTCAGCTCGTCGGTGGAAGCACTTGTCACGTCCTGGGAGATTCCTGGTGGTTCACTCTTCTGCTCCTCTCTCAGTGAAGAGGAGGGCTGGCTCATGGACCTCAGGCGAGTCCTGTAGGTCTGGCGGTTCGGCACAAAGAGGGAGCCAGGCAGGGCGTTCGAGTGGCAGGAAGGAGATTTATGTCTTTTACTGTCCATCTGCAAAGCAAAACAAAAATAGCTGAAACACCGGTTTTCTGCTTTATCGGCTCTGTGAATAAGCATATAAATTTCTATGACATTTCTGGAGGCTTGCTGAAGGGGAAAAAAATTCATCCCTTAGGACCTGGCCGGCAGCAGTGGCAGCATATGGTCTGCTGAAATCAGTGGCTGAGCGCGTTTTGGGTGTGTTAGCATTAAAAAGGTGACTTTGCGAGTAATTTCAGAAGAAAGGAGGGGTTTTCTCTCTTTTCCTTTTTTTTTTTTTTCCCTTTCCTTTTTTTAATCCTGTCTAAGCTGATGCAGCTGTCACAGCCAATAACTCTTGAATAAGGGAGCTGGCTTGCGTTTTCTTGACTGGGAAGCACGAATGGGTGCTGGCTCTCGGCCGCCTTGTGGAGGCAGGTTCGGCCTCTTCCTTGGAGGCACCGGGGAAAATGGCAAAGTACACTCCACAGGCGAAGAGAGGAGTCGGGGATGTTTTATTTTTCCAGCAGCTGCAGCTGCCTCTGAGAAGGAGTCGAGGCCCTGGGATTCTGTGGGAAAGCGGCTTCGGTCTCCCGGCTGCAAGAGGATGGCGGGGGAGCGTCGCTTCGGAGATGGAACTCATTGGGGGAAAAAAACAAATACAAATAGGCAACTGTTTATGGTAGATAAAGTGTGGCTTTTCCTCTTTCATCGTTGACTAAAGCCTCGTGTTCTTTCCGGTGAGGGAGGCAGGAGCCGTGATGCGCTGTCAGGAAGATGTCTTTCAGCCAGGCAGCACCTCTGGATGTTTATCTCCCTGCCATTGTGCTCCGGCGCTTTGAAATGTACAGGGAAGACGCTGCTAATCACACTGTTGCTTAAAGATCAACAGCCAGGCGAGATGTACTTTGTCACATTTTCTCTTTGGTCTCTCTTTTTCCGTAATGAAAACGGTGACATTCATTCAGGCTCGCACGCCAGCCCGTGCATGGCGGTGGGGTTTTAATGAATCGCTGCTGCCCTTTGCCGGGGCTCTGACGGAGGGGCACAGCCGGAGCTGCCTTTGGAGTATCCCGATTGCCACCGGAGATGCAGATCCAGCCACTGGGAGAGCGTGTCTTGATGTCACATCTGGTTTCCTCTGCTTTGGGTCGAATCCATCCCGTGCTTGAGTCACGTTGTTGAAGCCAGAGAGGATGGGAGATGTAAGCAAAGTCTGAAAGGCAAAATTTTGATGTCGGATTTCTTATTAGTGGGAGAACAGAGAGCTTCAGTGGTAATGAAAAAAAAAAAAAGATTAAGTGTGGAATAAAGGAAATAAGTGCTTATCCGTGGAAAGAAATAAAACTCAATATACAAGACGCCTCTTCCTCCTGTCCTGGTCTAGGCTTGTAAATAACAGAGAAGAAAGGATGAAGTAAGCATGGAAATCTGAAGCAATGGAGTATTGAAATGATGTGGCTGAGAGAGAGGGATATTTTTATTTTAAGACAGGAATTTCCCATGCTTCTATTTTCTTCACTGTGAGATTAACACAGAGGTCTCCACTTCCACGTTCCACTACATCCTGCATGTGGGGAAAATGCAGCAAGTCGAAGTTGTACAAAGAGCATAAGAAGAGGGAGAGAAATTTAGCTCTTCTAATGCTGATTAAGAAGAGCAAACAAAGAGAAGCACAGAAATGTGAACCACCAGTTATTTTCCAGCAAAGGCTCCACTGAGTCCTATTACAGGAATATATTAGAAGCAGTATGAAAATTTTCATCTTTTGCCTGCCCAATGTCAAGGCAAGCATCATCAGCCAGCAGTGAGAAGTCTGGGATGCACAGCAGATAAAGCAGAGTAACTGGAAAAATGCATCAGCAGCCGGTGTGTGTGACAGGCACAGAAACACCACCCCCACACCAGTCCTATTGGCTTTCCCTGAGCCTTTCTTGCCCCTTTCCCAGTCTCCTCTGGGAACAGCTCCCTAATGCACAGACTAAAAGTGGTTGAGTGCTTCCTTGGAGCACAGTGAGGGCAAAGCTCATGCACAAGTCACAGCTCCTGGACAGGCCAGGAGACACAATGAATTTTTGAGTGGCATCAACCAGCTTTTCCTCTGTGGACGGTTTCTATCGCTGCCATGAGTTTGTGGTGCCCAGTGCAGGTCTGCAGATGGCTCAAGGATGCCAGTGAAGCTGTGGGTACCTCGAGGTGTGGTGCTCACAGAGAGAGCAGCCCACCAGCTGCTGAAGTGAGCAAAGAACACCCACCAGTGTGTCCCCAGCCAAGAGCACTCAGCAGCCCATCCGTAGCAGGATAAAACTGAGGGGTGAGCTCTCCTTGTGACAGTCAGAGTGCCTGTGTGAAGCTGACACAAGGACAAGGGGCTACATGGTGCTAAGCACTGCTTGCCTTCAGGGCCCCTTCCTACATGATAAATACTTATTTAGATGGTGCCCTGCAATGTGCCGTTGTACACGACCCATAAATCCTGGTGTTAAATCGGGAAAATAAAAACCCAGTGCTGCGTCAGCTCGGCCTTTGAGAAGCCAAAGCTGATAAATAGGGTTTGATTGGCTCTTTCTACACTGATGCCCCAGAGCAACACCCTCTGCACGAGTGTGATATTGCTGCAAGCTGACAGTACAAAGGACAGGCGCCTACCCGTGCCAGCCATTGAGCCGGCTGCCTGGATTAACCCTGATTTCCTTCCCTGACACTCCTTTCTTCTGCCGAGGGGGGAAGCCAGGCGTAAGAGCGAGTCCCTGTGCCTGTCATGCTGAGAACGTGGTGCTGGCAGCGTCATGCAGCACACTAAGCCCGGTTCTGCCCTCCCTGGTGCCTGCTCTGCGGTGGTCTAGCTCCATGAAAGCAGAGGATTTACACCGTTTTACGCAAGTGGTGTGAGAAGGATCAGGCTGTGACAGTCCTGACTCCCAGCTCCCTGGGAAAGGCAGAGAACAGCTGCCTTTCAGCTCTCCTCGCATCCCTTGGGCTCTATCTGTTGCTGAGGATTTCCTAGGGTATGGCTCAGGGGAGGGAATGTGGGACAGCATCTCAGGTGCACCTTTTCAGGTTTAGCCTAAACGCCTGTGGGAGGAGTGGCACCATCTCCAACAGCAGAGCAGCCAGCTCACACCCCTCTAGCCACCCCCAGCGCCTCTGTTGACACAACAAACAAGCAATAAATACAAATCTTATCTGTCTAATAAGGTGAGTTCCCCGTGCAGCAGGAAGGAGCCTCTCCATCAAGATGGTATCTGCACAACCCAGGTGAAACCCTGAACTC
Organism: Agelaius phoeniceus; assembly: GCF_051311805.1. Classification (NCBI taxonomy): domain Eukaryota; kingdom Metazoa; phylum Chordata; class Aves; order Passeriformes; family Icteridae; genus Agelaius; species Agelaius phoeniceus. The sequence continues at coordinate 8,545,805 of NC_135266.1, read as the reverse complement.
AGCAGCAGCGCAGACTCATCAGGAAGGGAAAAGCAAGAGCCAGCCACGCTTTTCCCACTGCCTTTTGGTGTGTGCCCAGGCAAGCCTGGCTGATGGCAGTGCCAGGAGTGGTACCTGCCCAAAAGGAGCCGCAGCTCTCAGAGGATGCTCTGCTCCTCCCTGCCATCTGTGCCCTTGCTAGTGGCCAGGCTGACGAGATGCCAGGGATCAGGTGCCAAAATGCAAAGCCACTACACTGCTTTGCTGCTGATCCCCACTCCCCACAAGGGCTTGCAAGAAATCAGCCCTGACAGGGGGGCCAGCTGCCCAGAGCTGCCCAGGAAGGAAGGCAAAGATGCTGGCTGCTGGAGAGAGGCTCCTCCGAGCCCTTCACTGCCTCTGGGCTTCCCCACGGGCAGGCAGCCCCTGTGTGTGCTGCAGCTCAGGGCTGCATCCCTCAGCTGCCTGGCTGGGGATGCTCTCCACCATCTCCAGTTGGCCTGAGGACACTGCTGCATCCTACTGGGCAATGACCTGTGTCATGTCTTCATCAGCACTAAATGAAAGAGATGTGACTTTCCTGGGCATGAGCTGACTGGAAATGATGTGTAGGTCAGAAGTAGACACCCTCAGAACTGGCTTCTTCTCCAGTTCCAATGCTGGCATCCCAAAACACATCAAGTCCAGATCAGTGATGGCTCTATCCACTGCAGACAGGAGATGGGTGGGAGATGGCATACAGCCATTCCCACTGATTGTGGAAGCACAGTGTAGAGCTGACAAGGCCTCTGGTGTTGAGATGACCCTGAGGTGTTAGAAAGTCTCTTTTTCCCAGCCCTAAGACCAAAAAAGAAGATAGGATTCCTCGTCTCTGGTTCTCAAGGTTGTTTATTTGCTCTTATCTATGACATTGTCTTTCTGACCTGCTGAGGTCTGGCTGGCAGGTTGGGTTGAGCCATACTGACCACCTTGGGGCAGTGTTATCTTTTTATACTAAAAACTACGTGTACTTTATTTACAATAATTTTCCAATACCTATCACCTATGTTGGACAGTCTGTCTCTATTCTGAACCAATCCAAAAGTGCCACCATCACAGCAGAGAATGGAGGACAAGAAGAAGAAGGAGAAAGACAGAACACACCCAGATCCCTCCATCTTGCCTCTTGAACCCCCATTCTAAAAACCCCAAAATTCTACTTTTCTACCCTGTGGTAACTCCACTATCATTCTAGTCAAACCCCTGTGGCTTGTAACTCCTCACACAAAGTTGGTAATTGTTTCCATGGACTAAAATCAAAGGCACAGGTGTTTTTGACTCCGTGCCAAGGTCTCTGAGCCCCCTGCCAGGGTCTTGAGTCCTCCAGGGCAGCCAGAGGAATGTCCTGAGTTCCAACATAGAGCTAAAGCACAGACCAGGCATCTGCACTTCAGTATATGCTGCTTTTACGCAAAAATTAAAGCCATAGCAACATTTCAGTTTTCACTGATTCACCCCCCAAATGGAAAAACTGAAGGTGAGGGAAAGGAAGGATATGTCCTTCAGACTCTGCCCAGTAAGCAGGGCTTTTAGTCAGCTCCTTCAGGGGGAAGGAGATACAAGCAAGTTTGGAAGCAAGACAAGATTTAAAATAAAGATGCAGAATGTTTGGAATTACAAAATGGTTTGAGTTTTTAAAACTGTCTCCTCTAGTCTGACTGTTGGTTAAAGTCAGCACAAGCAAGTAAACTTCCATCTGCAAAAATCTCAGCCAGTGCTAAGATGATGCATAATAGATTGGAGCTGGGCAGGTGTGGGACCCAATGTCTCTGCTAAATGGGAGAGATGTGCAGACAATGCTCTGGTTAAAACATCTGCCAGTAAATAGGCTCTCTTTTGTTATTTGTCCATCTAAGATCATACTATTAAAAAAAAAAACCTGTGCAGATCACCCTTGAATCAGTAATTTTCTCTATGCCTATATGCCTATTTTTTTAATAAAGAAAATGGCCTGCATCTCAAATCCAAACTTTTCAGCCTGCTCAGTTAGAGCAGAATATTGGAGTCTTCAGATAAATTTTCTCTCTTATTGCTGAAATTTCAGCTGAGAAAGAAATCATCTTGTGCTCCTTTCTCGCACATCTAAATTCTGAGGCATCAGCTGTTTTGAGGGGGAGGGATAATAACTCCCTGTTTTTAACATCCAACTCAATAGGTTTGTGAAAGGGATTATACAGCACCTCGTCCACCCACGGTAAGGATTGAATGTGATGACCAGGGAGGGCACCTCCGCTCTCATGTTTAATTCAGGTGATGTTTTCTGTCTCAAAGGCAGGGAAAGTGAGCGAGGCATTTCCTTAGGTTGGAATGGGAGGTCAGATTGAAGTTTGAGCTAGCTCGACTCGGCCACCTGCACTGTTAGCCTGGTCATGGCTAGAGAAGAGCTTGGGATCAAGGCCAGGCTGGATGGAGCTCTGAACAATCTGCTTGCCCCCCCATGGCAAGGGGGCTGGAACTAGGGGACCTTTAAGGTCTCTTCCAATGCAATGACTCAGTGGTTCTACAAACTGTGCTCTGCCCTTGGTGTTTCTTCCTGCCCTGAAACACTGAACCCAAGCGGACTGTGGCACTGCCCCCATTTTACAGGGGGCAAGAACAAGGTACTGGAGACAAGAGCCCCTGTCAAAAGCAACCAGAGTGGTGAGAGCAGGAGAGGGGTGCAAACAGCCTTCTGCTTCCTAGTCATGGTCTCCTGGTGGAGATGGTGGTAGGATCATGTGTGTGATCTGGGTGCCTTTGCTTCCACAGGCTTCTAGTTTGAATCAGCATATAAAGGGCACTGACTGAAGAAATAACTCCCAGGTGCTGGTGGGACCTGGCAGGCTGAAAGGTTTCTCTACCAGCACAACACAATCTGCAGTAGAGGCAGGGGCCAGGTGTCCTAGTACAGGACATGGGGAAGAAGGAGTGTGAAGGGCTGGTGGGGTGGTGGGAAGAGGGGAAATGAAAGAAATATGAAAAGGATCAAGAAATGGCATAAGGAAAGAGAGGAGAGAAGATTTCCTGAGGACACGGAGCACAAAGGCAAATAATGGTAGTAATGGCAATGGTGGTAAGCATGAAGAAAACAGAAAGGAGTGAAAAGCAATGGGAGAAAATGAGAGCAAAGCTGGAAAAGGAGAAGCAGAGGAGAAAGCAACCATCCTGCCAGCCTCCGTGATGGCTGTTATTTGCAGATAGGAAATGCTGCCTGCAGAAAAGCTGATTGAGGCTGATTGAGGGAAAGAATGAGCCACATGTGACAGATGTTAGTCACTTCACGTAATGCCCTGCTGGAAGGCACTTGGATTCTGCAGGGATGACAGCACTCCAAGGAGCTGCATGGAGCACAGCAGCCCTGGGAGCAGACGGGAAGGAAGATGAATGGCAGCAGCGCTTGAATGCCCTGATCTCAAAAAGGGACGAAAAGGAGAGAGAGGAGAGTGGCAGCCTCTGCCTTTTACGTGTTTCCTGCCTCCCTCCATGCTCGTGGCTCCCTCATCCAGAGCCAGGCAGAGGCCCAGAGCAGATGGGAACTTGCATTCCCTCCTGCAGGAAGCAGGACTGCCCCCGTGCCCCTCGGAGCAGCTGTCAGCACCCAGGCAAATTGTTTCTAAAACAATCTCTCAAACATATCATTTACTCAGGTAGTTTGGAAAGCAATCTTAGGTAAAAAAAAGAGCCAAAATGATAGCTTAATTGTGCTTTTGTGCCCTCATGTCTGACAGAGATAATTTTTCCTTATTTTCAATATTTTTAAAAAGCCACTAAGCAGCAAATGGCACAAGGGGGTTTTTTGTGTGTAAGGCCCTCATGGTTGCCAGGCTTTTCTTTAACTCGTTTGCCCCAACTTTAAACATGCAAGGGAAAAGCAGAACTTCTCAGGGACTACTTTACCTTCAGTGTTTGCAGAGCAGCAGCTGCCATATTAGATCATATTCAAATAGAGCCCCAAAGAGGTCGGGAGCAGCGTATTAGCTGAACTGTTTATCTGCAGCCAGCCAAGGGGGGATGGTGCTGCTCAAATCAATTTTCTATGCTCCGACTGGCCCATCTTCTTGACACTTAGATGTCACTGTACCACTGGTGATAAAAAGGCCTGCCAAAAAAGGATGGATTTGGATTCACGCAGGGTCCTACAGAGCCAAATGAGAATTGACAATATTAGTCTTTAGGACAATTTTACAGATAAAATTAACCAGAAGAATAAATTTTCAACAGTTCACTTAATCTAATCTGCTTTCCATTGCATTGAATCTTGCTTCCATCCACAGTTGCCATTTTAATACTTGCAAGCAATGTTGGCTTTTTTTCCTTTTTTTGTTTCATGGAAAAAAGATCAGGCACATAAACCAGGAGACACATCGCCATGAAATGCCAGTCAAAAACTAACCCACATCTGGTTTCTGTAAAAAGGAGGAGGAAGTCCCTCACATAGTTTAAAAGCAAGGAGAAAAAGTATCAGCATGTTAAATTTGGGCCTGAGGTACAGTCATTGATATGATCTGAACCTTAACTTTCTATAAGTTCATCTGGCTTTGGTCTTAATTTTATTATTTGGATAACTAAACAGCAAAGGCTGAATCTCAGTCCCAGATCTGGTTTTGAATTTAAAATAACTGACAGAAAGTTCAAGATTATCCATATTGTATCTTACCTTTGTTATAAAGTATGTGAGCCCTTGTACATCTGTGACTATCGCTCATGGTACTAGAAATCAGAAACTCTCTGAGTTAATAATAACACATAACACATGTGGAACACTTCATTTCAGTACTGCACAAATGACCAAGTGTCACAAGGAGCCTCTGGAATGCTTTCCCTGTGGCAGGAATAGTGGCCATTTCATCCAGAGGCTGTGTTGGTCAGGGATTGCCAGACTGTGCAGGTTGGGGCTGAGGGGCAGAGCCAGGGCAGGTGGGGATGGCTGCTCTCAACACTGCACTACACATCAGAGTCCTTGCATGCTTTACTTTTTCATATTTGTACCAAAGTGTTCCACACCTCTGGCAGAACATTTAGGGAAGCATTTCAAAAACTGATTCAGCTGGCTCTCCAAATGGATCTGGAAGAAAATACTTGGGGTTTGGCTAGGCTGAAACTTGCTGCCAGCACCTCCTTTGAGCATTTTCAGGGCTTCAGTCAGGGATCTCAGCACTTGCCAAGGAAAAAGGAATAATTTTGTGCTGGCCCTGTGCAAATTTACCCCCATGCAGGCCTGCTCTAACCCTCTGAAGGACAACCTTCATTCCTGACCCAGTACAGCCCAGGGCAAGTGGTGGACACAGCCAGGCTGCTCTTGGCCCCAGGGCAGCGGCAGCAGAGCCAGATTTTCCCTGGATTTTCTCCTTTGGAATCTCAAAGGCAGCAAAGGAGCTGGATGCTGGAGATGCAAACATTGACAGGATGACACAGGTTTCAGTGCCAGCCTCCTCTGGCATTGCCTGGCTAGAAATGGGAAGTGCCCAGCACCAGCAGAGAGAGGAGGCAAAGGAAGCCCAGGCTGGGGTGGATGAAGCAGGGCAGTCAGGGAGCAGATGAGGATGAAAGCCACCCCAGGGGACAGAGGGCATTTACCACCTGTTAAGAGGCCCCAGTCACCTCCTGACCCTGACAATGTACACGTCTCTGGATGCTGGGTGAAGGGTGGTTTGCTACAGCTACCAGCCACACCATCAGCTCAGCTGGTGGAGATCACTGCCAAAAGCTCTGCAGGGCCACAAAGCACCATTTATAGGTTGGCAGCCATTCTTCTGCTTGTCTCTTTGCTTGCAGAGGGGTTTTCCCCTTTTGCTTTCCAAAAGCTGCTGACAGTATATTTGAAAAAAGCAACTTGGACCATGTTGAGGATGCAAAAGGAAGTGCTGTCATTGAGTGACCTGTGCAGCTGCATTTGGTACCTCTGGGTACAAACACTAAACCAGCTGCCAGGGACTGGGGTGAAGTGTGGGGCACAGGACCACATTCACTGATGGATTTTACCTCTGCTCCTTGACTCTGACCCAGAGCAGGTGACAAACACTGCAGCAGCTTGGGCTCCTCTGCTATCCCCACTATCTATCTCCAGTGCTGCCCCAGCAAACCTGAGGCCTTTAAGCTGTACCTCATGCTATGCCATAAATTTTCATACCATAAAAGTCAGCTCTGCTGTGCTGCAACACAGCCCTCCCATTACTTCAGTTGCCTTAAACTGGAAAAAAAAATGTGCAAGGGGTCACAGTCATATTTTAGGACCACAGGGCCTTTGGGCCCAGAGAAGACCCAAGGCTGTATTATTTATGCACAGTCACTCTGCTTTACAGGAAATACCAACATACAAACTATTTAGTGTCCCTTGTCTTGGGGACATGAATCAACTCCTGCACTATTTTATTTAGCAATACTGATCCATGCTTCATTTCTGGATTACAATACTGGGAAAGCAGGAAAGGAGCCAGACCTCCTCAGCCTCCTCATTCCCTGTGGCTGGGGGCTGGGCTGAGCTCATGTCCTTCCTCAGCACCATGCAGAGAGGCAGCAGGCAGAGAAACGGAGGGAGGTCAGGCACTGCTATCTGAATCCCATTTACAGAGCCAGCAGCCAAACCACAGGCACTTCCAAGAAGCAAAAACCCAACTTTCAGCCCAGAACTGAACATGTGTTCATTTCTGCACTTGAAAAAAATGCTGTTGTTAAGGGAAAAATAACTTAAAAGCCACTGTCAAACAGTTGTCATCCCCTGGTGCTCAAGTGGACAGTGCTAGAGGAGGCATAAGGGTTTGTGCAGAGAATTAGGCTGTTGCTAATTAATGAGGACTGCTGCATCCTTCAGTGCCCAAAATGGCCATTGGTAGTGAGGATGACAGAAGGAGGCCTCACAGTTGTGGGATTAAGGCACAAGGCTTGACACACTGCTTTGTATCCTTCACCACCACAGAGCTCAGAGTGAATGTTAGGAAAGTGTGTTAACCTAAAATTTGTACAGGTTGTCAGGACCTGGACAAGGAAGTCCTGCTTTGTAGAGTACCAAGGTTGTGAGATGAGGGGTGAAATTTGCACTTTGTGCTGTTGTGGGAAGTAGGGGAGCTGTAGTCTGGACATACAAAGTGTGAAATACAAAGGAAAAACAAAATCAGCCACCTGAATATAGAGACCAAATTTTCCAGTTTTGTCTCCTTTCTCTGCCCTGTACCCAGCACTTTCCAAAGCCTCTGGCTGCCAGCAAAAGGTTTGGGAGCTGATGTGGTGAGCAGCCTGGCTTTCCTCAGGGACCAGATGAGATGCTGACCAGCTGCCCACCAAGTGACCATCCCACAGCCATTCCCAGCAGCACCCACTGGGGCATGATAAGGAACCAAACCAGGAAGCAGGGAGAGCTGAAAGCAAGAGATTCCCTGGAAAACGTGGCAGAAAAAGGAAGAAAATACCCTTTGCAGTAGATGGAAGCAATTGCAGTGAGTGGACTGGACAGGGTCTCACTTGCTGCCAGCTCCAAATTGACTTTCCTGCCTCTGCTCTGCCAAGGAGCAGCACAGCACTAGGCTCCGGGATTGCTCAAGTGAAGAGTTTGCTTGTCTTGGATTGCTTTTCCTGGTGCTTTCTCCTCCTTCTTCTGCCAGCATGTTTTTCCCCTAAACTGGATTTCCTCACAGGTTTTGGCAGCACAGATCACCCCTGGAGGGCTTCACCTGTCCTGGTGGGAGCAGTCAGAGGCTTCCTGGGTTGGCAGCTCTCCTGGTACCAGTGATTTTTGGGAAGGGCTCAGCCGGCAGCCAGCAGTTCCCTTCTCCTTATTGCACTTCCAGCTTCCACCTCCCAACTTCCACCCCTGCCTTCACAGAGCCAGAGCCAGGACAGACAAAAATCAAGTCAGACAGCCTGGTCCTCTGTCAGAATTCAGGACATCTCTCTGTCTGTCCTGGATTGCCCAAACCCTGCCAGGGGGCTCAGAGACCTTGGCACAGAGCCCAGGACACCTGTGACTTTGATTATGACCCATGGAAAAAATTACCAACCTATATGAGGATCTGCAAGCCACGAAAGTCTAAGTAGAATAATAATTAGTTTGTCACGGGGTGAAAAATGGATTTTTGGGGTTTTCAGAATGGGGGTTCAGGGGGGCAAGATGGAGGAATCTGGGCATGTCCAATCTTTCTCCTTCTTCTTCTTCTTGGCCTCCATCTTCTGCTGTGATGTTGGCACTTTTGGATTGGTTTAAGTAGAAGCTCACTGTCTAACATAGGTGATAGGTATTGGGAAGTTATGGTAAATAATGCACACGTAGTTTTTAGTATAAAAAGATGATACCACCCCAAGGGCGGCCAGAGTGCCTCTGTCTGACCTGCTGAATGGACCTCGGCAGGCCAGAGAAAGAATTTTATAGATAAGAAACAATAAACAACCTTGAGAACGAGAACTGAAGAGTTCTGACTCCTTCTTCAACAGCTGGGCTGGGAAAAGAAACTTTCTGAAGTCCTGAGAGTCTTCCTGTAGCAGCTCAGTGTCTGTGCCTCCCATCCTGGGAACAGAGGCAGGACCCCATCACAGGCACCCCAGGTGCTGCATCACTTGCTTGTTTTGGTTGCCAGCTTCCCAACACGACTTTCCAAAAGGCATCTGCACGTCCAAGGTGCCAACAGGCAGCATCTGCACGTGGTCAGAGCTCTGAATAAACTGAAATAAAAATGCATTCAGGCTGGAATAGGTGCCTCACACTTTGACAAGGCCAGCTGGGCACTCAGCCTCTCTTATTTTTCTCTCCTGCAGCCCATGTTAATGCTCAGGTAGCGTCAGAGCCTGCCCTCAGAGAAATCTCTGTGTGGCTTGTTGATTTGAAAGACATCAGCATTTCCTCAGGGACAGGAGGGAAAGAGCTGCCACCCAGCTGTACCTTTATTAGTGCAATTTTCTGTTCTTTCCCTCCTGAAAGAGATTTTCTGTCTGTCAGAATAACCCCAAAGTGCTTATATTTAGCAGTCCTGACAGGAGTTAATCAGAGCTCATGCCCCCACACTTTGCCCCACTTTCTGGTTTCCAGCAAGACTCCAGGCTTAAATCAGTGCATGGCAGTGGATGAGGAGTCAGTGCTGCAGTGGGAAGGGGATGGAGACAGGCTCTGTGCCCAGAACATGGACCACAGAGAGAACAAGGATATGAGGAGATGCACAAATGGAAATCGAGCAGGTGGCACCTCTGGTTTCTGAGGAAAAACTCAGTATTTTCATGAGGAAGAAGACATTTCTGGTGAAAAATATTCAGGCAGAAACCAAACAGTCCAATGACATCCAGGCTTGCCAACTGATTCCCACCAATCCTAACCCAATGTTATGCTTTTTAGTAAAATTTCAGGAAATTTCAATCCCAGTTTCATGGTATCACATCAGCCTGGAAGTTTAGGTTACACCAAGTATTTCTCAGACCTGGCTGCATGAATCCCTCTGCAGGGCAAGCTCTTGGAGAAACTACAACTATTGCACCCCCAGGTCTTTGTTTTAAACCAGGGAAGCCTGAATTGTGATAAGTGCTCTTGGGGGGCCCAAATCCTTGCCAGGATTATCAACAAGAAGGGCATGTTAAGACAAAGGAGTTCTTTGCTTCACTTCATGAAAGATTTGGTGTTAAATAAGACACACTGTGTTGTCAGCATGGAATATTAATGGCAGAAATGTGCAATATTTTTTAAAACATATATTTAAGCAGACTTTCTTATTTGGTCTTAATTATATGAATGCTGTTTAAAGCACAGGTAGAAGCTATTACAGAGTGGGGCAATCTGTAAAGGAAAAATCTTTAGGCGAGGCAGTGGAAATACTGTTAGAAATCCTGTCAGAGGTGAAAAGAAGAGTAAATAAAGGGATGATCACAGAAGGGTGGAAAAAGCAGAAAAGAGGAATGGTGAGGGAAAATAACAAGCAGACAGTGTTGCAAGGCTGCAAGTTGGTCTGGAGGCACTGTAGTCCCAGCCTGATTTACACAGGGGTTTTGAAAGGGCACCACCAGTTAATGGCTCACCTTCGAAGCCAGGCTTGACCCACTACTGTCATAGGTGAGGGCAGAATTACAATCCAAACCCAGATCCCATTCCCAATTTTGGAGGTGTTCAGATGCGAGTTTTATTTAAAGGCTTCCTTTTAATGAAAAAGTGGGCAAACTGTGATCAAGGGGAAGGAATTGTCTCTATTTCCATGATTCACATCTCCTGGCACCCACAAGATATGCATTTCCATGCTCTGATCTGTGCCTCTGTGAAGGACACAGCTGAGAACAGAGCAGGGAGCTGCCAACTAAACGGCGAGAGAAAAGAAAGAAAGAAAGGAGAACGCAGTCGCATTTTATTCTTCCTAACATTTTGTTAAATTGGTTCAGCAAGCATCCCTGAGTCTGTTGAGCTGGGAAGGGGAGGCAGAGAAACTTCATTAAGTGAAAGATTCTCAGAAATAATTGGGGGGCTAGGGATAATAGTGGCAGCCGTCATTGTGCTGGGAAAGGAGGACACTTGCTTCATGTTTGTTAATTGAAGAAACCAAGAGCGTCTTTCTGCAGGGCCAGGGCTCGGGCTGCAAGGCTGTATATTTTTTCTGGTTTAAATAGACATTAGGGGGCTCCATTTTTTAAAAAATAAGCCTGTGAGTTGCTTTGGCAGCCGATCCAAACGAGCGTGAGCAGCGCGATCTGAATCCCTGAATCCTCCCCCACCCTTCGCTCTGGGCCGGAGCTTACTCGGCAAAACGCTTCAGCCAGGGGAGGTGGGGACACAGCCAGGACAAAGTGGCTTCTGGAGAGGACAGAGACAGGGAGGGAGGGAGAGGAAGGAGCTACACAGCAGAGTAGAGGCATAAGGAATCTTAGGGAGACACGGCATCACTGGTCACTTCTTGCCGATTTTGGAGATTAAATTCTCCCCGCAGAGCAAGTTTGCAGCTCTATCACACAGACATTGGAGCTTTGTTAAATAAGTTTGCACTTCTGCTCACTGTGGAATAGATGGAAATCGGGCATCTTTCTAAAGATGGTCTTTTCTTGCAAATACCTCTGTGCCTGGTGATATTATTTGCACATTTATCCACTTGGGCCCTAAAAGTATTCAGATAAAAAGAATCTATATCTGGTTAATTAAAAATAATTCACATCATAATGTCTTATTAGTTTTATGAATACTGCCTTGCCTTCCTTGACTTTTCCGTGCAAATTAGGAACATTTTGGATCTGATTCTCATTTGCCCTAAGGCCCATTTACTCCATGCAGGAAAAGTCAACCAGCCTCACAAGGAGAGCAAGTGAGGGCTGCACCCACTGCAAGCCTTTCCAGCTCTTGGTGTGGCATAGAGAAATTTCAGCATACAAAAGGAACCTAATTCTTGAACATGCAATGCTGTGCAATGGTCTGGGCTCCACAAACTGCCCAGGAAAGTGTTTTTGCCAATATCAGTTATTGCTCCCCCCAAAACCGCTCATATCCTTGGGTCCATTGTGACAATTAGTGACAAATCACTGCTGGGAGTTTGGGACATCCACTGGAAAACCTCCAATTACCAGGAGAGTGCCAGGACACACAGCAACATTGTGCTTCCTATTCTCTCTATTTTTAATGGTGAGGGAGGAGAGTAACATTTTAGTTCTGCATATACTGTGTCAGGGTAAAATAATGTTCTTTTCTGGCAGCACTGAATCAGCACACATCCAAAATTTGCCTTCTTCCGCTGCAGATGCTGCCCCCATGGAAATCAGTGAAAGCCTCAAGCAGACATACAAGGGCAGGATTTAGCCCATAAATCACAACCCAGATCATAAATACATGCTTGAACCCTCCCTTAATATGATCCATTAAGAAGGAGCTTTTACGGTTGGGGTGGTTTTAATTATCATTGTGTAATTTTATTGTTATTGTTTCCATTAAACATTAACAAACATTCCTTATTTTTGGTTAACAAATATCTTTCTTAGATTGCACAGTAGTTAATGAAAACCACATAAACACATGCAGAAAGATACCAGGACTCTCATTCAATTAAATATAAAACTCAGAGTAGAAGATCTATAAAAATCCAGATTGTAATGAATCATAAATAAATATGGAAAACTAACAATTGCCTTGGGTAGAGCAGTGAATTTATAGCCCAAAGATTTGCATTTTTAAGGTTTGTGTTGCTGTCTGTGCTGTGTTCACAGAAGATGCACATCCTCAGTGCCAGAGCCCCCGGCCTCAGCTCATTTTCTTGGCTTCTCTAGGCAAGCCCTGAAAATGCCATCATGCCCTGAGCTAAATCTGCCTTTGCCCAGAGTGACCTCTGAGCCTCTGAACCTGAACTGAAGCCACTTTCTGATCACTGAGTGAGAAGTCACAAGCACGCTGGGTTTCCCAGGTGTTTGGCCTCTGGTGGGATGGAGATAAATCCAGCAAAGCTGTCCCCACATACACTGTGGGGGATGCAGCCAGCACCCCCAGGCAAAACTCCCCTCCTAGACATGCTGGAGGAGGAGAAATGCAGGGAGAACAGCTGGTTCCTCATTGGCTTGTCCCACACCAGCAGAGGGGTCTTCAATCATTTGTTAGGCTGAGGTTGCTCTGGTTTTCCATACTGGTTTGGAAAAAAATGCCTATAGCTTCCATCCAGTAACTGGCACTGGTAAGAAATGAGATGGATAAAAGGCTGCTTTGGCTACTGACACACAGTCCCTGAACCCACTGTACATGTAAATGAATTGCTGTTGAGAGACATGAGGTGAAAAGGGTTTAGCTATGTTAAAATAAACCTATAGTTGGGTTCACAGTTGGAAAATCCCATAAGGACCATTACTCTTGGGATAGCTATCAATGCCAAAACACATCCATGGATTCCTGCCCATTGAATGCTGTTAAGCCACTAGTTACCAACCTCAAAACTCTTGTTCCAGCCTCTTTCAAGATTAACCTTCACATTTTAGCTTTGCAAGAACAATAAAAAATTTGGAAGTCCTTCCAGTACCTCTCCGAGCAGCTGCAAAGCAAACTGGTCTCCCGACCAACCAGAGGCTTTGCTGGACACACAGGAATGTCAGCATTGAAAGGGTTAATGGGTGAGAGAAGTAAAAAGATTTGATAATAGCAAAAACTCTGAGGCATCTGCTCCAGTGTTATGGGTGTGTGTCGGTCTGTCTGACACAGCTGTTGCCATGGTGGCAGAGTTCACCCAAAAAACACAAAAAGAGGACAAGCTGGAAGAGTGCCTGAGGAAAACACAGGAGAGGGGAGATGGCTGCAGAGGAACATGACTTGGCTTTTGTAGGTGGGGCTTGGTGCTGATACTGGGGGCCAGCTAATGAAATAATGAGTCTCATGAGCTCAATGGTCCTCCAGCTGGACAGACGTTCCAGGGGCTGGAGCCAGCTGCAGGAAAAAATGGAAATCCCTGGGAGTTTCACCCAAGCTAACCTCATCCCCACTGCTCCAAGGAGCACAGCACGATGCAGAGAACTGCTGCCTGCAGTACTCACAGGGATGGCTGTAGAGAGCCTTGAGAAACAAGGCTTTCCCAGGCAGCCCAAGGTTTTGACAAATGTGTCTGTGTGTTTGCTGCAGCTCTTTGGACAAGCAGGGGTCTAGATGTGACTATTAAACAAGGAAGCAAGCAGGGGTCTAGATGTGACTATTAAACAAGGAAGCAAGCAGGGGTCTAGATGTGACTATTAAACAAGGAAGCCCCTCAGCTGCTGGCAGCCCCGGGAGGGAAGGGCTGGGAGCCCCAGGCACACCAGGAGCTGGGGCCACACAGGCTTTGCAAAGCCCAAGGAGGACCAAGACTGGACATGCTGGGCAAGCAGGGAGGGGTGTACACACCTTTGGGCCTGAAGGGGCTTGGAGGGATGGGCTGGGGAAGTTTGGGGTGAGAGAAATTGGATGGGGCCCTAGTGGGGAGAATTTGGGGTATTTGGACCCCGGAGCAGGAGAGAGAAGGACTGGAGGGACTGTGGGTCGTGGATTGCTGCAGTTCCTGAAGACAGTTGTCACTCAGCCCTTGAGATGCTGCTCCATGCAAACATCCAAGAACTCCTAAGCTGGGAGTTCAGCACTGACAAAGCCTCACTTGACCTGATGCTGGCATGGGAAGGCTGTGGAGTCAGATGGGGGATTTGTGGCACTAGAATAGGAGGAGACCTGCCTTCCAACACACTGGATCACCAACCCTGTCCCAAATCAGGCCACCAAGGGGACTTTAAGCAGGTGGTAACTTGGACAACACAGTTGGGTTTGGCTGCGCTGGGGTTTGCACATCCTGTAGCATGGAGTTTTCAGTATGTTTGGTTTTCACTCCATCTCATCCCTCTGGACAGAGGAACTCGTGTCTCAGTGCTCCCAAGGAAGCAGGCTGCTGCAAACAGGGAGCTGCAAATGTGACTGAGGGTGTTTTCCAGATCCAGCAGGAGCACTGACTGCTGAGCCACAAGAAGCTGCTCAGGCTCTGCTGGCTGGGCTGCAGCTCCTGGCACCAGCACACAGCTTGTGTCATTCCAGCACGGCCAGTGAGTATTACAGAACAAGTCAGAAGTATGCTCAGCAAACCACAGGCTTAAAAATAAGGGAAAACACATTTCCTCTCCTCACCAAGGTGGGAGAAGATAGTGTTTCCTCAGGCATTGCTCTGCTAGCACTGTGAGGTGGGCCCTAGCTGGTGTTTAAAAGTGAAGCCAAAGCCAAACAGCCTCATTTGGGAGGGCAGGCAGGGGCCACCCACACGGAGAAACCTTAGTGCTCACAAGCAGCAAGTCAGGGGCAGGCTGAACATACAGGTGAGTATTTTCATGGGTCTGATGCACACCTGCCACATTGTGACAATTAACACTTCTGTACCACTCTTTTTCCCTGTTCTTCTACCCTTTGATCAGGTGAAATAACAGGAAAGTCCTGTTACTTTCCTATTATGCACAGAGTTAATAAAAGTTACCTTGGATGTTTTGCAAATGATATTTTAAGTGTTTTCTGTTTTTTAATCCAGACCTTCAGCACCAAAAGGGGACAACACTACAAGGATAAGTGGTTTATATGCCAAGAGCCTTTTTTTTAATTGATAGACTATTAGGTTTTGAAGGATTGTTTACAGATTATTTATCATAGTCTCTGGTGTCCAATTCCAGTATCAAGAAGATGGACTGCAAATCCTTAATTATACTTGCATGTCCTTTATGTGTTAAGAGCCCATAAAACAAAGCACATGCATGCTTCAGGCTTGTAATATTTTGATGAAGATTTCTAAATTTTTCAAGCTGCCAATCCATTTCAAAAGATGGATTACTTCTCTTAGGGTTTCATCTACCTAATTATTTCTGTCCTGATTACGTAACCAGCCCGTATTTTTCCTCCTGCCCCTGAGTGGCACCCAGAGTTCAAGGGAGATGTGTTACTGCTTAGCACGTAGGGGGCAGGCAGCAATGGCTGAGCTGTGTCTGCAGGAAGATGCCCTTGGGGAGGGACATGGTGCACAAAGCCCAGGGACACCCTCACAGCCCCAGTGTTTGTGCAGGGGGCAGGCAGACACAAGCACAGAAAAGGTGCCCAGTAAGGTGGGTTTCAGACTAAGCTTTGTGCAATCCAAAGCTATTGTGTGGCAGGAAGGACAAAACCATAATATGACAGTGGGTATCACTGTGCTTAGGGTGCCTACAGCACCTAGTTGCAGTAAAGTCACCTAATTGATTACAGAATCATTTAGGTTGGAAAAGACCTTTCAGATCATTGAGTATAACCACTAACCCAGCATTGTCAAGCCCACCCCTAAACCATGTCCCTGAGCACCACATCTACATGGCCTTTAAATACCTCCAGGGATGGTGATTCAGCCACAGCTCCCTGAGGTTCAACTGCCCTCATTTTTCAGCTGGTCTCTGCAGGAATGATGGGCAGCATTTCAAGTGAGACTTGGGAGCAGAAAGCTGTGTACTGGTTTCAAACCAGCCAAGGAAACTGGGAATGCCCAAGCAGGAGACTGGCTCCACAGCACAACTACAGTCAAATAAAGCAGCAGGGTGATCTTAGCAGGTCTTGCAGCTGGCAGCCTCTGGCTCAAGGCACTCAGATGTGTGAATCTCAAGGAGAGTTTTGTCTGGATGGAGAGAAGGACAAGTGCTTTCTCCTCTGGATCATTGGAAGTCTTCATGGCCAAGGGACAGGAATGACTGCCCCCAGGTTCCAGCTGCCAGCAGGGCTCCCCTGACACAGAGTTTCACACCAACTCCAAAGTTCCCATGTGATAAAGTAAAATATGAGAAGAAACTTTTTATTAGTATTAGTATTTATTAGAACTTTTTATTAGTATGACACTGCAGCTGGGATAAACTTCCACTGTTGATAAACATAGACAGGGTTCTTAGTATTTTTTGCAGGAAGAAAAATTAGCCCTAACTACCATGCTTTTCCTCCTGTAGCAAGCCATGACATGGATTAAGCAACACAGAAAGATGGTGTTTTAAGATTCCCCCTTTCCCTCCCTGCCAGTGAGTGGCCTTTATCAGCATTACAGCTGTGTAACTCCTCTAGTCCATCAGAGTCCACCCCTGACATTCATTTTGGCAGGAAGGAGGAGTTACAGCAGTTACAGAAACCTCCTGTGGGTGTGCTGGATGCTGCTCTCACCACTGCTTGCACCTTTCACCAGACCAGCACAAGCTTCCCACCGGTGGGAGGCTGAGGTGCCTGCACTCAGGAGAGGGGGTGGTGGCTGTTGTGGTGAAGAGGGGTGCAGAAGGCAAAGGGAGCAGCTCAGGGTACAGTGGCACATCCTGGTCTGGGTTTGGTCTGTTAAGGTACTGCCAATCCAAACATGAGGGGCAAAAAGTGAGTTCAGATGGACACAGGTGCCCTGTCCTGATGGAGAGATGGGGACAACTGAGCTGGACCAGAAGCCAAATTTATTGGGAATACAAAGGGTTTATATATGGTTTTATGAGTATGGTACTTATATAGGATTTATTTTTGGTAACAATTTCCCATTGGTTATACATACTTCATGACATCAGCACCTGGTAATGATTACAAATTTTCACATCTCTTGGTCCCTTCTACAGCAGGGAGTAGTTATCTGTGTCTGTCTCTCCCATGGTTTCTGTTTGATTAGGCCTAAGTTATCAGGCTCCTTTATCAGCTCCATTGTACCTTGGTCTTATCTCCCACAGTGCCCCACCTGGTGCTCTTTGAGGACAGCTTTTGGGACCAGGTGGGTGGAGGTGCCTGGCTGGACCCTGCCCTGTCTGGGCACCCTGCCCTGCAGACATGCTGCACTTTGGCTGCTCCTGCAGCCTGGAGCAGAGCCAGGACCTCCTCCACGGGCCTTTGGAGCCCCTGCCCTCCCAGCACAAGGAGAGGCCTTAAAGCAGTCAGGAATGGGGAATGGAGGGGAGAGCACAGGAGAGGAGCAAGGGGAGAGCAGGAGGGAAGAACACTCCTCACTGTCCAAGCCCTCCTCCTCTTCCACCCTGCCAGAAAGTACTGTTTGTTTCCAGTGGATGAATTGCAGCCCCTGCACCTGTGGTTATCAGCTTCAATGCATTTTAAATTTAACCTGCATCATCTATTTATACATCCAGCAGAGAAATACGTTCTTTTCCAGCCTCAGGGCGGGGGCAGCAGGAAGGAGAAGGAGAAGCAGGGTTGGCTGGGGAAGCTTTACAGCCAGGCTGATGATCCAATTAAGTCAACAAAGCGCCCCAGTGATGTGATCTGAGGGTTCAGGAGCTGGGAGTAAAGAGGGAACTGTGGCAGAAGGCAAAGCCAAGCAAACATATGGAATAAGTTACAGGGGAGACGGTTGAGGCAAAGTGCAGAAATGAGTTCAAGAGATGCCTGGGTTTTTCTCAAGAGAAGGAAAAGGATTCGAGGGGGTCTGCTTGAAAAAGCAGGAAGGGGGGATTAAGATAAAGCCCAAAGATGGAAGCCTGCTGTGCTGCCTGGCCTTTGCTTGTTCCCGGAGAGCATTTTTTGCCTTCTTTTTTTCTTTGCCTTTTCATTTGACTGCAGCAGGTATTAATGTAATTAAAAGATGCAGGAACTACTGGAGAGATCAGCAGTAAGTTAAGGGCACACAGAAGGGAGTAGGAGTGGGAGCTACCTAGCAACCAATGTACAGGAGCCAGCAAAATGTACAGATAGGCAACATCCAGGGGAAGGAAAACAAAGCCCAGAACCATGAAAGACAAGCTCAGATACTGCATCCCCAAAGTCCTGCAGCGGTGTGAGCAGGAGAAGTGATGGCCAGGCAGTGGATGTCCACCCAGCCCCAGGGTCCTGACACAAATTGGAACCTGCCCCCTGCTCTCTGCTGCAGTGGCCCTGTGCCACAGCTTGGCCATCTCTGAGCTCTGGGCAGTGCCTCTGTAGTGCCTGGCTGAGGGCTCAGCTCCCCTGGCTCACCTGGCTGGGATGGTGGTGGCAGGGGAAGGAGCTGAGAGCACAAGTGGTGGCTGACAGGGCAGCAGGAGTGAGACCTAGGAAAACCCTGTCTATAAGCAGAAGGGATTTGGCCTCTGTGCAATCCTCAGGGTTTACACCACCAGGAGAAGCCTGTCTGGTGGCTCCAAAACCCCACTTCAGTGAGGGTGAGCTGTGGAAGGAGAGGAAACTGGTGTGCAGAGAGTGGTCCTGCTAAGCTTTGACCTGCTTAAGAGCTTTTTATAAAACTTATTTACAGTTAGAGCCATGCGACCTTTTATTTCAGGCAAGACCTCATGTTTGATGCTATAATTGTGGCAAGATTTGTATTTTAAAGAATACAGTGTTACAGAAAATGACACTGGAGAAGTGCTCACCCTCTGTCTCACTGTGCTTTTGGGAAAAACAGAAGCCTGTCTCCAGCAAGCCAACCCACTGTTTCCTTTTTAAACCTTAAGTTCATATTTTTATTATTTGATGTAAAACTTGTTTGGCTTCAAAGTATGGTGAATTTTCCCAAAAGGTCAAGCAAAACTGGACAAGTTGTCTTTTAAGTCACCAAGCTTTAAAAAAATATCACCCCATTTTGAAAACTTGCCTTGTGTATCCTTTCTTTGATGTGGGACTTTGTTTACTTGACTGTTGTTACTGTACTACTGAGTTTTTCACCCAGGTGAAAAGAGTTGAGAAACTCTTTCTGAAAAAATATGGCATAATTAAAGAGTTGAGGGGTAAAGAGAAAGAAGTTTTAGCCCTCCTGAGGCTGGTTGCTGCTGCTGCTGTCTCTCCCAGTGCCACACGTCACCTTGCCATGGGCTTTCTCCCAGGCCCTGGGCAGAAGCAGCTGTGGGACTGAAAATGAGGGCTAGAGCTCCAATGCACGTTTCAGGGCTCGACCCCACCCTTATTTTTATTTATTTACAGGTGTTTATATATTTTTATTTCTATATTTTGCATGCTGCTCCATATTAACACTGGGAGCTTCTGCCTTGACTCCCCCTTGGTACTGTTGCATCATTAAAAATAAGTGCATTCATGCTTGCAAGATCAGGGACTTGTTTTGAAGTAATGGATTTGTTGCAGAATTGTAGCTAACTAGCTGTGCCTTCTGCAAAAAAAAAAAAAAAAAAAAAAATTAAAAAATTTGGTTATGCTGGTTTTTGAGTTTCAGGCCATTAAAAATTACCCAGAATGTACAGTCACTCAGTAGCAGCTTCATAGATAAGGATTTAATTATAAGCCCTGCACTCACTTATACTCTTTGAATACCAAATGTATTTTGTGATTGCTTTCAGAGCACACTATTTTTTTTTCCCCAGAAATTTGAAGGCAATTGAGCAATTTTACAGTCTGGAGTCCTGATTCAGCAGCCTTCCCTGTTCAGCAAAGAAATGATGTGCTTAATTCCAATGGGACTTGGGCTTATGCCTAATTGGGACCAATGTTTAAGATCACATTAAAATTAATATCTTGATTTTTGTACCACTTTTGTGCCCCTGTGTGGAACACAATTTGCTTCCATGACTCAAACTTTTATAGGAAGAGGATTTTGTTAAATCTCCACTTGGTTGCAGATGTTCTTGCAGGTACTGCACAAAGCCCAGAAGGTTTAATGGAAACAGTAGTTGATATGTAAAATACTTTGAATATGTCCTGTGTATTACAGCTTATGTATGTATGGATGATATTTGAATGCCATGTATGTATTCAAAGGAGGAGGAAGAGAAAAGGAGACTTTGGAGATGCCCTGGGGGCTTTAGCTGAGCAGTTCAGCACAAGGATAGCTGAGAGCAGGCTCATAGCTGGAAATTTTCCCTGGTTGATGACAGCTTCCAGCCTCTCTCTGTTGTGGGGGTGTTGTGTTTTAGGTTTTTTCCTGTGTGTGTGCATGTGTTTTTGGGGTTGTGTTTGGGTGGGGTAGTTTTGCCTTTGTTTTTGCAGCATGCCTTGCTTTCTTTTGCCTTCCCTGTCTCACACCACAATTCTTGGAGTTAGCACCCACTGACTGTGTTGGAGACCCAGGTTCCAAGCTCTGGTCAGCTAAAAGACTTGAACTCAGTCTTTCTCTGTCCTAATCATTTGGCTACTGGCCAGGCAGGCCTGATATTATATCTTCCTCCAGCTCTGCCTGAAGGCAGAAATTCCATCCTTTTCTCGGTGAAAGTTTATAGCAGCTGCTGTTCTTCTGGGGAACAAATCAGATCTGATGAGCTTGCACTGTCTCATGGAAAAGCCATTTTATTCAAAAATTTCTAAGCAAGCCAGAATCAGCACGCTGGGCTTCATCCCAGAGCTCTGGGTGATGCATGATCTGCAGGCACTGGATACTGTTCTAGGCTGCCAACACCCTCTGACCTGGGGGTGACTGCAGAGCAGGAGCCCCATCCCTGAGATCTGCCCTTTTTCCTGCTTTCTCATCCAGTGGGATCAGGAGAGGAAAGGGTGATGGTAAACAGCTCCTGGAGAATATGTGGGGAGCATTGTGGTCATTTAGCCAGGATGGGTTAAACAAACACCAGTGTGCTAAGCCCCCAGTGCAGCTGGTACATGTGTGGGGGCACTAATGAAGGTGTGTGGGGTGTGCAGAGAGTGCACATGGCAAATGGCTCCAGCAGTTTTGTCCTGCTTCCAGCAGCTCCTCAGCTTCACTGGAGAAAGGGGTGACCAGCCAAGGAATGGGACTCTGGTTACAGGTATGGTCAAGAGGGAGTGCAGCAGGTAAGAGGAGTTCCTGTTTAGACTGGAGCTGTGATCTTGCACACCTGCACATTAAAGGGCAGATAAACTCCACCTGGATTTTCCCCAGCAGGATTTTTTATTACTTTTTTCATCAGTATGAAAGATAACTCCCCCTAAATCTTGACTTCATTACACCAAAATGCTTATGGGCCATTTCAAATTGCAGATTCCTTTGTGCCTCTATTGTTTGTGACTTGCCACAAAGAGAAAGATGAGGACAGGACTCTGGAAGGGCCGGATCCCTCTGACCCTGAAGTGCCCCAGCTGCACAGCTTCACTCCACGTGTGTTCATCCTCCCTCTTCCCTTGCTTTTGGGGCACCAGCAAACTGAGCTGAAGTGCTGTGAGACTTCCCCTGTGGGAACCACAGCTCTGAACCCACACATCACCCCAGAGCCACGACATCCTCATCCAGCAGCCTGTGTGCTGCAAGTGTCAATGCACAGCTTGGCATATCTCATGGAAAAGTTTGCTGTGTGCTGGGTCTGGGGCTCTTTCAGAGCACCCTGCTCACTGAAGGCCATGCCATTAGGCCCCTAAATCACAGAGCATCTCCCTAGCACCTGCCTAGATCAGGAGAGTGCACTGCTGCCCAGCTCACTTAATGCCTCTTCCCGTGGAGATCTTCAAGCTTTGAAGGGCTGGACGTGTGGCAAGTACCCAAGGTAAAATCCTCTCCATTCCAGCCCCTTGGTGAAAGCACAGTTGGGAACAGCAATGGATGAAGGGGCAGCTTTTCTTTGGGGAAGTTATTGCCAGCACGTTCTACTCTGCTGTACTGCGAGGCAGTACCTGGATATTAAATAAAGAGTGTGGAGGTTTCCTCACCATAACAATAACACTGCAAACTGCTGTGTTATTTATTGTAATATCATTTTTTGCCAAGGGCTTTAGCTCATCTATTGGTCGTTAGAAGCAGAAGCATTTGCAAAACAGTTTAAAAAAAAAAACATCTTGCACTGTTATTCCTCAGCTTCCATTTCCAAACTCTCTACCTCAGGAGCACGGTGAGGCTGCCTGCACACAAAACACTGCCAGATGTAGAAAGCAAACGAGCTGAGAAAACGAAATGCTTTTTATCATTTCTTTCAGCTAGAGTAATCGTATGTGTTACTCAGAACAATTGCAGGAATGAAATTTTCAGAGAGAAGTGTGGTTTAGCTGAATTTCAAATTCCCTTTTTCTCCTTCAAATTCCTTTCTGTCTGGGATCTTGTTTTGGTGGGGGGGTTTCCACACTAGCTGGAACTTGTGCCTGTGGATAGTCATCCCGGGAGGTCTCTTGGGCTTCCCATGATATGAACAACCCCAAAACACCAGCTCTGCCTGTCACCCACTTTCTTCTTTAGCAGCAGCCTGTGCCACAGCCGCTGAGAGCAAACAGCCCCAGCGTGCCGGCGCTCGCTGCGTGTTTGCTCCTCTCCCCCCAAGCAATCGATGCATAATTGCAGAATATTTGGAGGAAGGGCAGAAATGAGGGTCAGGACCCCACAGCCCACGCCGGCCAGCTGGCCCTGCCGCTCTTACGTGACGTGAATCGGCAGCGGGCCTGGCTGTGAAAGGCGTGGGATGGATGGAGGGATGGATGGATGGATGGATGGATGGATGGATGGATGGATGGATGGATGGATGGATGGATGGATGGATGGGGAGCGGGAAGCAATCCCCGCGGATGGCGCTCCCAGGGCAGCGGGAGGCTCGGCTGAGCAAGGCCAGCACAAGGCTGCCCGGCCCCTCTGTCTGTCAGCAGCCACTGGCTACCGGCTTTTGTCATTCAGATGATGGTGTCCCTGCGCTCCCGCCGTTATTGGGCTCTTCATACTTAGCAGCCTGTCAGGCAGCTTTAATTAGTTTTTCTCTAGAGTGGTCTGTGGGTTGGGGGCTGCTGCAAGAGGCATTGCAGAGGTTCAAATGCAAGGCGGTTCAGGCTTAAATGCGCGGGATCGTGGGATTAAAAGCAGTGTTAAAAATGTGCCCTTTGTGATACGCCTGGCAGCTCCAGGGGCCGGCGTGCAGGGCGCTGATGAATGCACACAGCTGATCGAGAGAGGCAGCAGGGCTGCAGCGGCACACACAGCTGAGCAGGGGATGCCCCTCAACCCCTGTGTCCCCATACTGTGCGAGCCCCCAAGCTCCCACACACAGAGGCACCTCTCCCCAAACCATGCTCCAGCCCCAGATGCAGATCAAACGCCCAGCTCTGCCCCACAGAGGACACAGACCAGCACCCTGGCATTGCTCTGCCCCACAGAGGACACTCAGACCCCAGACCAGCACCCTGGCATTGCTCTGCCCCACAGAGGACACTCAGACCCCAGACCAGCACCCTGGCATTGCTCTGCCCCTTTGCCTGCTTTCCCCTGCCCAACCATCAGCTTCCCCACCTCACTCCATGTGCCCTCCACTCCCCAGTCGCCTGGTCCAGTACCCCTTTCACTGCCCCCAGAAACAGCCAGGATAACACCTTAAAACCCATTTGCCTTAGTTTTGTCTGTTCCCAATCTACCATAAACTTTGCACACCCCCAACCCCCACCCCTGATATGTCCTATATATCCTGTATGTCCCACCTATTCCAGACCAATGACACTGGGGACAGTAGCCATGTGCTTGTGCAGTACCCAGGAATAATCCTGCCACGACCTAGGGTTTACCCGTGAGCCAGAAATAATAATTCCAAATATTTTAAGCAGCCAGAGGAGACTGGCTGAGATAAAATGTCATGGGGAATTCCCTGCCAGCACAAACAATGTGAATTACAGAATCAGTAACACAAAGTATCATTAACTGTTCTGGCCCTACAAAAATAGGCTGTGTCTCAGCAGTCCAAAGGCAGCACAGGGTGGTTTGAGAAGGGCAAGACTGGTGGCACAGGGGTACAGCTGAAAAAAAGCCAATTAGTGGTTTTGTTCATGGCTTTTGTGGTGTTTCATGACCTCCCTGGTGGTGCATATTCTTCAGGAGTCGGGCTGACCTGGATGGCTGGGATTCAGATGTTAATTTTACTTTCGATGGGATGGAAGAAGTGGCCAGCCTGGCCTTTGGGAATAGCATTGCTCCTCAGCAGGTCAGAAAGACAGCCTGGCACTCAAGGAAACACGTGGCCTGGCCTGGCTGTTTCTAAACTTAAGGCAAGCTTACAGCGGCCAGGGTAACTAATGACATCAGATTTTGAATATTTAATGAAAAAAAATTCCTGGTATGGAGCAGCTCTGGCTTTCCTCATGTTTCTCAGTCCATGCTCATTCCTGTACCATGAAATTCCCACTCTGCCAGACTGAGGATAATTCGTATGGGCTGGCTTCTCAGTGCAGCAGAGGAGAAAGCTGCACAGATATTTAACAGTAATAACCCCCCTATTTGAGCTCTTTGCAGATATTTACTGCAGGCAGCAAAATCTCAGTTCTACAGGTAGAGAGTTTAACAGAGACAAGGATAAACTGAATTGCCCAAGGTCCCAGAGGACAAGCATGGTATGATACCAGAGCTGCAGGTCAAGTATCCTTCACCTTACAGACCCATGCAAATCCTGTTAGACAAAACCTTTCTACACTGAAAGAAGTCTCTCTTTCCTCTCTTTGGGGGAAACCAGTGATCCAACTCCTGTCCTCTGTCCATTTGGCAAATTGCTTCTCACATCCTATGAACTCCTTTTGAAATCTGTCCTGAACCCCCATGGTTCTAAATGTTTATCAGTTCCAGGTGACCACCAGTCAGAAGTATTTTTAAAACTCGTCAGGAATGAATAGTTTATTTTTAAAATGCTGGAATATTCAACAAGATAAAACCCATTTGCTTAGAGACTTCTTGTGCAGCTAATCAGCTCAGTAATGCATCGTTTTGATAGAAAGCTCTCCCCTCTTTGCTTGGTAAACATGGCATACATTATTCCTTTCTGCATGCTGATGTTAAATAAGGGAAACATGCTGCAGACAGAGTGGTTTCCTGTGCTGCTGATTTGATTCAGGCAGTTTTCAGATGGCAAGATTTCAGATCCAGGAGGGATGTGGTGACTACCCATAGAGGTTACCAGCAGTCCTGCCACTGCCTGCCTCGATGTCCTTGGTCTCACCATTTGGCCCAAAGTTCATTAATTTTAGGCTTCAGGAAGGGCTGTGGGGTTTACAGATTAGGCTTTCTGTGCAACTCCCATTCTGTGGGAAATGGTCAACAACAGGAAAATCGTGTGTGGACCCACCAAGCTTCTGGACTTGTAACACAGAGGCAAACGGAGGGGATCCAGGCAGGCAGGATTAGCCTGCAAACACACCGAGTTGTGATGTAGGAAGAGCCAGAGCACGGGAGTTTGTGGGCGAACAGGCTGGCACAGCTCAATCAGATGTTCATTCCAAGGAGGGAAGGAGCTGGCTGCAGCCTGCAAAGGATGCTGGCAGCAAGGAGAGGCAGGGATCCACTCCCCAATCTGCTCTGCAGAGAGCCAGGATGTGATTTGGGGTGTAAAGCTGTATTAGTGTCCAAAGTGCTGCTTGGCTCACACAGGAATCCTTTGTGTCCTTAATGAAGGGAAAAAGCAGGGCTTTATTCTGAAGCTTTGTGTATAATCAGATGCCATGTTGTAAGGCTCTTGAAAACACACCAGAAATAATAATTGGGAGGAAATAAAAGGTTTAGTTCAAAACAGTGTGTGATTTAAATAAGAAGTGAAAAAGAAAGTGCGCAGGATTTGAGCATCGGAAGAATGAACTTTTAATTCATTTGCATTGAGATTACAGGGGGAGGGGCAGCATTTAAACTGGTATAAAAAACTAGTTTAGATGTAAATGAGAGATAATGGTCTTTGGTAAGGAAATAAGCAGGGGGATGAACTTTGGCCATCAGGAGCCCGAAGAAAGTCCTGGCGTGGTCGCTGGAGCTGGAAGCCCCAGATGCAGTAATTAGCAATGAGTTTGCAGATCTCAGCACCGGTGGAACAAAAGGGCATCGCTGTGGAGCTGGGCTGCCAGCTGGGAGAAGGGGAGGTGAGCTGGCATGCCACAAGGGTTCATTACCCAGCAGTTTGCAGAGGGAAAAAGAAAAGATCCGAGGCTGCAGCCTGGGGCAGGCATAAAAGCAATCTAGGGTTTGTGGGGTTTAACAGTTCCCAGAGCCCTGGCATTTTCAGCTGAAAAATTCCCTCAGCAACTGAGCCGAAGGGTCGGGATTTTTCAATAGGTCTTGCAATGCCCATGGAGACAAGTGCTGCTATTCTTTAACCCTAAAGGTTCAGTTGATTAGTTTGGAGCAGGGATGCACACTGTTGGGGAGATGTGATTTGGTTTGTAACCATCCTATGCATCTGTGCTCACCTCCTCAAGAAGGAAGGAGGAGTAGGAAACAGATCACAAGCCCCTGCCTGCTGCAGCCTTGCTGCTTCTTTCTCCCCTCAGGCCAGGACAGCATTTGCTGCACAGGCAAAGTTACAGCCGTGTCCATCCAGCCCATGTGCATCCCACATCCTGCACGGGTGTCATTAGACAAAGTTTGGCCTGAGATCTGAGGTTTGTTACTGGTATTATTTGTATTTATTGGAGAAGAGCTGGTCCTAGTTTGCTCTGGGAAAAGCCCAGTCCTCCCCGCAGGGTCCTTCAGCTCATGGAGGGATTGATTGATCTGCTTATTACTATCATGTTGTTATTATTATTTAATTGCTCCCAAGGATTGGCCTCCCTGGAATGCAGTGTTTGTTTCTGCTGAGGCCATCATGGCCCAAATCCTCCAACCCAGGATGGCAGCTCCTGGCATAGCAACCCCCCTGCTTGAGAAAGAATGTGCCTGTGCTCCCTTCCCTGTGAGTGGTGCAGAGCCTTCACTGCAGGCACAGCTGATGAATGCTGCTTGTTGCCACCTCTCCACAGCCTGCCTAATCCCAGCCAGATTTGTTACAGATTTACATGCAGAGTGACCTGGTTTCTGGGTCCTGTCAGGGAAAAAATAACTCTGTTGTCATCTGAGTGATGCATGAGGCAGGCAGCCCCCAGGTCAGGCCCAGGCTTCACGTTCCCAGGACTGGTAGAAGAATGAGAATTAGGCTCCTGCTCCTGTGCCACTGCACTTAACACCCCTTATGGCACCTAAACATGGCTGGGGGTTCCACCAGCCAAAGGTTCCAAACCCTCACAACATCACTGAGCAAGTTCTCATCCCTCACACCAGGCTTTCACTCACATTTTGCAAGTGCCACTCTTGTTTTTTTTGGGTTTTTTTAGTTTCTTGCCAACATGTGTCAAGCAAAGTCCTGAAGCCCACCACAAGGATCACTTCTCTCCCTTCCTCCCTTCTCCATGCCAGTCCCATTTCTCCCCAGCGCTGCCTCTGCCCATGCTGTGCCCTCACCCACTGCTCTGAGGCCTTTGCTCCTGCCCCACAGAGTGTCCATGAGTCCATGTGTAAGCAGGAGGGAAGGGAAATAGGTTTGCTGCAGTCTTCTGCAGCTGCTCAGGGCTCCAAGCAGCTCTGGCTTTGCAACATGGGTGCCAGGGTCCCGTCTCTTGCTGATGGACACCAGAAAGCATTTCTGTGTCATTGCAAAAGGCACGGAGTGCCCTGGCAAGGGTGTCCCCAGGGGGAGGAGGAGCAAAGGAGGGATCTCTCCTCTCTCGTGTACACCTTCCCAAACCTGGACTGGGAGACAACTCAGCTCAAACCTGAGGCTGGAGCCTGGGCCCCAGCACGGGGCAGGTCACATCCAGCAGAAGGGAGCTCCATGCCCATGGCTTCAGGAGAGCCCAGTGTGGGGAGCCACGGGCTGCAGCACTGTGTTTTCAGTGGAGTGTGAGAAGGAGGAATAAGATCACAACCCTCTGACAGCAGAGCTGGGGAGGGCTCTTCCAGAGATGCAGTCCCTTCCCTGACACCCATGCCCCAGCATGTGCCTGGGCAAGCTGTTTGGTCTCTGAGGCTGGAAGTGTGCCATATGGCACCCCTGGCCTTGGGGAGAGAGATGTCTCTGGTTCAGCCCACGGTTTGTCAGCAAGCTGCTAGCTGAGAACACAGAAGGGGATGAGAACTGATATTTGAAATGCAGAGGTGAATGGAGGAAAAGCATGAGTCCCTCCTGGAAGGAGCAACATGCTAACATGGGCAGCAACCATCTGTCCTCCGTGCTGGCTGGCCTGCTCCAGGCAGTGTGCAGCTGGCACTGCCAGGGGGCACAGCTCCACTGTGCTGTGTCAGGCTAGGATTTTTTAACTTCCCTTCTATTGAAGAAACTGCAGACTGCTCCCAGCCAGATTCACTGCTGGCATCGCCCTGAGCCACACAGCTAGAGCAATGCCAGGAGCAGAGTCAGCTCCAGGACTCGACTGTCTTCCAAAACGTGGATGGGCACTGGGAAAAGCCACTAAGATGGGATCTTCCTGGTGTGGAGCAGTGCAAGCTACTGCACTACCCACACTACTGTGTGAGCTGCCCACAGCTGGGAAAGGGAAAGGCCATGGATGAGAATAGAGGGGAGTTTAGGCAGGGGAGGGCAGTGCATCCTGCAGAGCTGTTTGTAATTACCACTCCTAAAATGCTGCACTGTATGGATTGGGATTGCAGGTGTTTCCCATACCTGTCATGTAAAGCTCTGCTAATTTGGCAGCATTATAATCGGCTTTTTCTCCCTCGCTTTGCTTCTCCCAGCAAGAGAATTCTGGATCAGTAAACCCAGTTTATATGACACTTCACACCCCTCCCTGTGTGCATTTGGGAAGAGCAGGCAATCTTCAGGCTGGGAGGCAGAGCTTGTTTGGAATCTGTGTCCAATTCCCAGAAACCCAGAGCTGAGCACCCACTGCCCAAGCTCAGGGAAAGCTTGCACCAAGATGGGGCATGCTGCATTTGTTGACACCTGTCCCCCTCCTAGTCCTTCCTCTCATTGTCCAGGGTTTTTTAGGCAATTGAGAAGTGCTTTGTCATCCAGCAGGTCAGAGGAGACCAGTCCTTTGTAGCTGAGAAATCTCAGAGCCATTGGAACTCCCAGCTAAGTTTCCCCCTTCACTCCAGCATAGGTCTTGTCCCTCTCTGCTCAGAGGACAGTGACTCACTCAGATTTGTCCAGCTCTGGGACAGGGCAGCCCCTGCCTCCCCCTGGCCTCTTTGCCCATCACTGATTTTCATTTCCAAGCTGTCTCTTGATTGCTAGTTTAAAAATTCCCCACAGCCATTTCTAATGCATCTCAGGTATAATCTCCCCAGGGAGGCTGCGCCCCCTCACCACACGTTCCCTGTGCTCCTGGAAAGGCCGGGCTGATTGCATTCATGCATCACTGTGCAAGCCTACAGACTGCCACTTCCCTCCTGGGAGGATTTCTCTGTCTGCAGGAGGATCCCTGAGGAGAGGAGGGCAGGGGAGGGATGAGCAGGGGACCGGCAGTGTCACCCCTGGCTGCTGGGGGCGTGTGCAAGGCTGCTGGAGCAAAGGACACACTGAGGAAGGAGGAGAAAAAGCACGTAAAAAGGAAAGAGCTCAGGTCCTTTCTTCATGTCTCAAGTGGGCTACATCATCTGTTCACATCCCAGGTGAGTGCACACCTGGCCACACTTTGCTTATATATATATGTAAAAAATAGACAATTCTCTTGCTGGGGCAGAAAGGGAGCCTGTGGCCATCCTCTGTTTGGGGCACAGCAGGGCAGCAAAGCTCTACATGACCTCCTGAACTCAGGGCCTCACAGCAAACTCCCCTCCTGCCCCAAAGGCAGCATGGGCACCATTTGGAGGCTCTGCAGCCACCCCCAAAACACCTCCAAGGCATCCCCCCACCACAGGGGGATACACCAGGCACACACCATGGCTGTTCCCATCCTGCTCCTCAGTTTTTATCCAACATCAACAGCTGCTCTGCCACGCAGGAGTGAGCTGGGGGGACTGCTGCCTTTAAACTGGCTCCTGGAGAGACCTCCCAGCTTGTAAATTTTCCAGCTAATCGTGTCCCAGTAGAGAGGACACTCAAAATCAGCAGCGCCCGGCACTCTGGAACAGCACAACCCCCTATGGGTACGAGTAATCCTTCAGAAGAGCATCCAGGGGAGAGGGGGGAGCTTCTCCCTGTGTTCTCCGTTTGCCAAGGCTGGCCTGTGATGGCTCTTCCAGCATCACTGTTATCACCATTCCTTTTCCAGAGGCAATTAGCCTGCTTCCCCTGCTGTTTGCACAGGCCTCACAGGCAGCAATAGGGAGGCTGAAAGATGGGAAGTTAAACACGACTGCAGAGCTACAAAATCAACAGCAGGACAGCAGGGGCTGGGTGTTGCCTGAAATGGGATGTAAAGCCCATTTTCTTTCATTCAGCGACGGATTGATTCCCTGCCCAGGGAGAGCTGCTGGCTGTAGGTCAAATGGCACATTGTCTGCTCACCACTGGGCTTTTGCTCTGCCAAAACCAGCTTTTATCAAGAGTGATAACAGACCTCCTGGGTCTGGAAAGCAGCAGTCCTGTGACACTGTTCCCCTCCAGGACACAGATGACAGTACCCCACACACACGTGGGGCAGTGGTGACTATCCCCTGCCCAAGGGCCATTGGGTTCCATGGCATGGGGCTGTGCTGGCAGACTGCAGCACATGCTGCCCTTAGGCAGCCTGCACCTCCTCAGTCAAAATGTCCCTCCAGTCCCTCTGTCTTCCTTCTAGGATGTGGGTGGGTTTTGTGCAGTGCTGGACCAGCAGGAGAAGGCCAGTACAGTGCTGAGGTGACTGTTTGCACTTTTATTTTCTGGTTTGCTACATTTTGTTTTCCTGCTGTCATCCTGCATTGTCAGAACTTATAAAATGCAAGAAACTACCTGGATCCAGGCTGACTCCATCCCAGTCCCACTCCCACTGTAAGCAGCAGCAGGATGTAAATGCTGAGTTTTGCCTGAATTTTAACATTATTCCTTGGTTTTGTTAGGCTTCTCCAACAAAGCCAGGGGAAGATTCTAATTTCTTCCAGCACCCAAGGACCACCTGAGAGCCAGGCAGGGACAGTTCTGCCACTTGTCCCACCCCAAGCCCTCAGCAGCCCAGCTCCTGCAAGGAGCCCAGAGATGCCCACTGCCTCGTGAGGAGCCCTGGCACCAAGCTGAGGGGAGGACAGCCCCCTGTCCTTGCTGCCACAAGACCAAAAGGGAAAGTAGCCTTGGCATTAACCCTGCATGTCCACCATGGCTGGGAAGGTCCAGCCTGACAGCCCCTTCCCATCACCTATCACCTGCCTCCAGGTGCTGGTTTGGGGTGGGCACAACCCCCAGCACTTCCCCTGGATGCCAAGACTTGCAGAGTGCAGTGCAGGCAAATCAAGGGCCTCAGGCTCAGTCCTGGCTGTATTCCAAGCTTGGGTGTCTATGCCATTCCCCACTGAGACCTCAGGCATGGCTGGTCCTTGCTCAAACACTTTTAGGGACCAAGCCCTTATGTCAGGATGCTGCTGTCTCCTCCCCCTGTAAAAGGACATCACCTTTTCTTCCAGGCAGGCAGAGGAAGATGTGAATGCACTCATGCCTGAGCCCACACTCGCCTGCTCTCTGTGGGGATTGTCCCTTGGCAAGGGGAGGCAAGTCTCCTCCTGTTCTGCAAGGTTAGAGCTGCTGGGACATTCCCATCTCCTCCTGCCAAAAGCACTGCTGCTGAAATCTCACTGCTGCAAATAAAACCATCTCCTGGCTAATTACTGGGGAACAGTTCGCCTTCTATTTTTAGACCAGCTTGTAAGCTTGCATTGAAGATTACCCTGTTCCTGTTTTTCTCTCCCTGCCTCTTTGCTGTACGTGTTTCTCTTCCTTTCTCTCCCTTGCTGCAAATCGTGCTGAACCAAGCTTGGCTTCCCGTGTGGTGGGGGAGCAGGGGGCAGCCTCCTGCCTGCACGCCAAAAACAGTCATTCAACAGCCATTGACACCAATTGCTTTAGCTTTAGGTGGAGAGGGAGCAGCATTTTGCAGAGCCAGGAGC
Source organism: Agelaius phoeniceus (assembly GCF_051311805.1). NCBI lineage: Eukaryota > Metazoa > Chordata > Aves > Passeriformes > Icteridae > Agelaius > Agelaius phoeniceus. The sequence goes on along the minus strand of NC_135266.1, from coordinate 8,513,784 downwards.
TTCTTCTTAGCTTGCCATGCCCAGCCTCTGCCTGTTGAGTGCTCTCTCCACCTGGCCACAGCCTGGGACCTGCTTCCATCTGCTCCACACGCTGTTCAAATAGCCCTGTCCAAGTTCTGCACTCTTGCAAGACAAGGGGGACTGATAAAGAAAGGAAAGGCCCTGTCAGAGCCTGGCCTGCAGAGCAACCAGAGCGTAGCATGGAAGCAGGGGGCAGGAAGAGGGGTGTGAAGGGAGGGCCACACAGGCTGTAATCCTGCTCTGAGCTGTGTGCCAGCCACAGGAAGGCACGGCCACAGCACCTCTGCTTGGCACAGAGACTCTCACCCTGCTGTGCCCACGCCTGCAGCAAAGAGCTGAGGCTGCTCCATCTGCCTGCTGAGCGGGACCGGCTGGTGACACAGCAGTGCCCGAGCTGCCCCAGGGTGACAGTGTCCCCTGCCAGGAGACCTGAGCTCACACGGCCTCCAGAGAGCGGGGGTGACACGTCCAAAGGCACTCTGGCCTAAAGAGAGCAGGAGTGACATATCCAAAGGCAATCCAGCCTCAAGAGAGCAGGGGTGACATGTCCAAAGCCACTCCGGCCTAGAGAAAGCAGGGGTGACACGTCCAAAGCCACTCCAGTCTTGAGAGAGTGGGGGTGACACTTCCAAAGGCACTCTGGCCTAGAGAGAGCAGGGGTGACACGTCCAAAGGTGCTCTGGCCTAGAGAGAGCAGGGGTGACACGTCAAAGGCACTCCAGCCTCCAGAGAGCAGGGGTGACACGTCCAAAGCCACTTCAGCCTCCAAAGAGCAGGGGTGACACGTCAAAGGCACTGCAGGGCCCACAGCTGCGGGAGGCAGAGCCCCAGCCAGAGGCAGAGCCCAGCCTGCCTGCCGGGGTTAACCTCGGTCCCCAAAGCCGGTTAGGCAAATTAGCACGGCAGCGTTCTTCCCGAGCTAATTAACTTCCCTCACAGCAGGACTAATGAGCTCCAGCTCAGCACTCGGCTGCGGCAGCCCAGGAGAGGGGACGGCCTCCGGGGCTCGGCTCGGGGCTGGCTGCAGCCGACGGCATCGTCTGGGATCGGCTCCATCGGAAAATTCCTGCTCCCAGCAGCCACTGCACAGCTCTGCTGGCAGGGCAGGAGCCTCAGTCTCCTCCAGGAAATTCCTGCTCCCAGCAGCCACTGCACAGCTCTGCTGGCCAGGGCAGGAGACTCAGTCTTCTCCACTGGCCCTGGAAGCCACCTGCAGTGTGGGGAGTGTGTGGGAGTCTTCTCTCACCAGGCAGGTCTGAGATCTGGAAGGCTGGGAATTGCCTTCCAAAGAGCAAGGCAATACCCAGCACAAGCCTTGGCACCTCTGGGCAGCTCCAGAGGAATGTGGGTGGGATTCCCTCTAACCCAGGATGGATGTTGGGCAGTTGCCTTTCAGGATGTCCCTTGACTTCTGGTGAACATGGGCACAGTCCAGCCCTCTGTCCACTACAGCCAGTGGCCAGTTTTCCATTCATTTCAGTGGCCAGTGAAGCCAAATGTCTTCAGTATTTTTCTCCTCTCTTCCTGTCCCAGCAAACCACATTTATTTTACCCTCCGCTCTACTCTTCCAGGGATCAATGTGTCATCAAAATGATGAGTTAGTGCCTGTAGTGACAGTGGCACTTTCCATTACTGCTGATATACCTGGGGGACACATGTCTCCCAAAGACTCATCAAGGCTGGGAAATTCAACAAAGAGGCTACAACTGTCATTTGTAATGAAGCCACCCCAAAGCACAAGACCTGCAGTGCAGGCAGGACCTTCCCAGACCTGCGAAGACCCCCCTGAACTCCTGGAGAGCTCCAGGGACACCAGAACAGGTGATGTGAACACAGAGCAGAGATCCAGGCTACTGCTGCTTCTGGGGGTATTCCCTCTCCCTTTTTACCTACTGATTTTTCTCATGGAGAGCTGCTTGGATAAACACTTCTAGCTGGGGAACAATTCCTTTTCTTGTGTATGTCTCCTAACTAGCAGACACCGTGTCTTTTTTTGAGATTACATTATCATGACATTTTAATTGGCTCAGGACGATGCAAGTCTCAAAGCCAATTTGGCCCCAACGTTTTCAGGCAGAACTGTTTTCTGTCTCCATTTTGACAGATATTTTACATCGGCCAAAATGGCCTCGCATTAAATAAGACAAAAGCTCCTCTTCTTTTAGAGCTCATTGGTGATTGGTGATTGATTCCTGCTTTAATTTTGGCCTGGAATCTGAACCCTACCTGTCCCCCCACGGCCGAGCTGCCTGCCCGGGGATGGCTGCAGGGCTGGCAGCAGCCGGGCTGCCTGTTCCCACTCGCCTTTGTTTCCCTGCCGTGCGGGAACCAGAGCTGAGCCAGCGCACCGAGAAATTCCAGGATTTCAGGCAAAGACGGGGCTGCAAGTCGCGAACTGCTAATGAGGGGGTGTAGCTGGAAAGGGGCCGGCAAAGGGACACTTGGGGACGGCGGGGCGACAGCCGGCCGCGTGTCGTGGCAAGGGCAGTGGCTGGGCTGCCCCAGCGAAGCCGGAGGATGTGTCAGAGCTGTGCCACACGCGGTGACGGCAGCCGGCAGCGAGACAAACGCCCCGCGGCAGCACAGCCCGCGGAGCATCCCCGTGCGCCGCAGCGCTAATCTTTAATTTGTCACACCTGCACGGCTCCCCCGGCCCCCTGCCGCACTGACTTCTTCTTTTTCCGAGGCACTGGCTTTGATGACGCCTGGCAATCCAGTGATCCCGCTGCCACTCCAGCTCTCCCTCCTGCTCCCGCCGGGCTGCCCTTCCCTGCCACATTCCCCAGCCAGGGGCTGCCAGCCTCAGGGACGCTCTGGTCCCCTGTGCCTCACACATAGCTGAAGGCAGGCCGGCCCCGACAAAGGCAGGAATGATGAGGAGGACTCAATTGAGATCAGAAAGCTAATTAATTACTTTATTATATTATATTATTCTATACAATATTACATTACATCTAAACTGAATCTGCCAAGCACTCAACCCTGCACACAATGCTCTGAATCTCGTGACTGTCCGCCGACAGTGCCGAGACACGCACACACTTGGCCCTGATAGGCCAAGGAAACAAAACACCATGACTTTGGGTAAACAATCTCCATATTGCATTCTACTTTTGCACAAACACAGCCACAGCAAAGGATAAGAATTGTTTTTCCTTTCTCTGAGGTTCAGAGAATGTGAAACCCAGAAATGTTCTTGGGAAGAATTGTGCCTTGCTCTTCTCTGTGAAGAGAAATGTGGCTACACACACACACACACACACACAGACACACACAGAGAGAGAGAGAGAGAGAGAGAGATGCTTTGGTCTCCAGCAAAGCCGGAGGAGACCGTCTGGATGCCGGATACAGGGATACAGCACTCGCGCACCCTCCCGCCCTGCCCTCCGCAGCCGCTGTGACAAGCGCCCGCAGCCAGCAGCGCTCTAAGGCTCGGTACGGTCACCGCCGCAGGGCTCTTCATCAGTGACGGCCAAAACCCACAGCTCGGAACAGCACAATGGCCCGTGCACAGCTCTAAATCCAGTGACACAGCACACGCAGGCACCAGCCCAGGGCCACAGCACACATCGTTTATCTGCTCCCCTGCTCACCTTGCAACAGCAGAGCTGCGGAGGCTCGCCAAGCACCGCAGGCAGAAGGGGGAGAGTTGCCAACTAAAACCATGGTGCTGCTGTACAGAGCCTGTCTGCCCTGGCCTTTCTTGGACTAGAAATACTTTTGGTTGATAAAAATCCCTCCAGTTAGTGGCGTGTCACAAAATCTTTTGGGTTTTGGCACATTCCAAGCTAAGCTGCTGAGAGGTCCCTGGAAAGGTGCAGGGTGTGGTGCCAGCCCTGCAGCTGGAGGGCTGGGTAAGCCCTGCCCTGGCTTTGGGTGTGACATACATGCTGTTGTCTGTGAAGTATCACCCCAGGATCTTGTGTCAACAATTTTCCTAGCTTTTCTCTCTTTTTTTTTAACCAACCTGCCAGGTGTTGCTGCAGTTCATGACCCGAGATCCATTTTTTTTCCTTCATTCTGACTTTATGCTTTCAATATGATTTACAAAAATTGCTCATAATAAGGCTCATTCAGCAGCTGGATAATGGTTGTCAGGAGTTAAGAGACACTGTGGCATGTTTAGCACAGAGGCATATTGAGTATCTGGGTCCCAAAGCTCTGTGGTTTTTAGGTAATTTCTATTAAGGGTAGCATGTGCAAAGGTACCTATGGGATACCAGAAGAGTATTCTTGTAAAGGATATGAAGGTTGCAAGATGGAGGAGGGACAGTAAATGGCCTCAGCAGTGAATTCACAACTGTAAATCCTGATTAAAAGAACTTGAGGTTTGGGAAAGGCTGTGTTAATCCTCTCCTAACCTTGGCCTTAAAAACTCTAATGGACTTGCTCTTTCCCTGCCACATCCCCTTTGGGCAGCTGTGACCTGCCTGCTGGGCCCTGAGCAGGGCCAGGGAGGGATGGTGGCAGAGCAGCTCCTCCATCCCTTGGAGATCTCTTTGGTGTTACCTTCACCCCAGAGCGTGGGTGCTTGGAGCACGGTGCTTGCAGAGCCACTCCCACGGGTGAGGGGTTCCTGCTGAGCAGGAGGGGGGGTTGATAGTTGGCAGTGGGGCTCCTTCCTCACCAACAGCCTGTTCCCCAGCAGGACCCACCCTTCTACTCCCCTTTTCTTCCTGGAATCACCTCCACCACCCCTGCTCATTTTGAATTTTTTTTATTTTAGTGGGGTTTTTAGAGTAGGAAGAAGAGATGCTTTTGTGGCTAATAGGTTTTGGGTTTGCCTTTCTTTCTACCAGGCTGGCTCCACATAAGCCAGGGCAAAGTCTGTGGGCTAATTGACTTTATTTATTGCCTCTTTCAAGTCTTTAAATCACGCAGATGTTGTTCGCTGTTGCTGCTGCTTTGCTGATTTGTTTGGGGCAGGGACTCTGTTTTGCTTTTTGCCTTCCTCTCAAGGGCCTCTGTAATTCTCACCTCAGGCACCAATTACGGCTCAGCAGTGCTTTTGGGCAGCGTCCGAGTTTGGGAATTGCAAAGCCTTGAGAAGGGGGAGGAGGCAGGAGGCAGCCTCTGCAGGAGGGGATGCTGCAGGGACGGGGCTGGAGGCACGGCAGGGATGAGCCCTGGGGTTTCATAACCAGAGCTGCTGGGAGGTTTGCTGTCGTAAAGGTCTCCCCGCTGAAGCTGAGCTGCATAAACTGCTGGATAATCTGTGTTAGAGGCTTTTCCTCCCCAGCAGGGGAGCTGCTGGATGCCAGCCACAGGAGTGTTTCATACTTGCAATCCTCTACTTTGCTTCCCAAATTCAGCTGCTCTAAATTTTGCCAATTTTGCAAACAAGAAATTAGTGAGGGTTTTTGCATTGTTTATTACTAGAAACATCCTCTTGGGGTTTTGGGGCTTTTTTAATTGCCAAAAAGTGCAAAAAAATGTTTTCTTTCTCTTGAAACAAGCAAATCCCATGCTTTTTAAATTATTATTTGTTTGTTTTGGTGGGTTTTTCCCGTGTTTTCCCCGAAGTGGGAGATTTCCATTGCAGCTGTGGTCTGAGTTATTTTCCTTTCCAGAGGGCAGAGGCTGGATGGAGTTACCTTCCCAGAAGGTTGTCTGAGGTTCCAGGCACCCAACTCAGTTACACTACCTCAGAAATAGCACTGGAGACCTTCTCAAAGCATCACTTGGCAGAAAGAAATGCTCTCACATCAGCTGCTTTCCCTTTCATCTTCCACTGCAGCGTCTCTTCAGAAAATCAGGGTAATTAACACAGCCCTGTCTTGTCCTGCCTAACGCTTGCACCATGCTCAGATCCTTCTGCCTGATTCCTGGGGAGGAAGGAAGAAAGACCAAATGCAGAGTTTGTTGTGCAAAAGACCTGAACCCCCCAGAGAGGCACAGCCTGGCCACAGGGATGCTCAGGACCCATCTGTTTTGGAAGTCAGGTCCTGGGAGTCAAGGGATGGGATTAAGAAATCAGACAGGATGCTGTCCGCCAGGTAAGATTAGTCCCTGCTAAAGCATTTCCTAATCCTGGGTGCAATTGAGATAATCTAAGCACAGATTAACCAGGTCCTGCTGGAGTTTAGCTCCCTGCTTCCCGTTTATTTTTGGCAGAAGAGACTGCTGCTGCTCAGGTGCCTCACCAGACCTATGCCCACCAGCATCACTCAGGAGAATGGGACACAGGAACTCAGTGTAGCAGATTTGCCTTGTGACAGAGACCCCAAATCCTACAGTTCTAACACAAGCTCTGTGATATGGGCTGGCATTTTGCTCTTCAGGCCCCATGTCTCAGATTTCTCTGATTGCATAATACACTATCTTTTCACTTCCAGAAAAAAAAATCGAAGAAAATACACAGCCACCACCATACAAAATGTTGGCCCTTAAAATGCAAGGAAAATTTCAATGTAAAATTGTCTTCAAGAAAGCCTTTCCCTCAGTCAGTGACTAGCTCAGGAATTATCTACGTCAAGCTTCCATACAGCAATATTTTAAAAACTACAGGGTTTGGAGAGAAAACAATACTTCATTTCATGGGTCTCCTTTCTACTTTCTCAGCTGAAGGCTTGTGTGTGGCTGGGGCTGGACGTGGGAGCTGAAGGACATTCTGTTTTCAGGATCTCCCTGCAGCAGCATCTGGATTTCTCTCAGTGACCGTAGCAGCAACGGCCCATTGGGTTTTTAAAGCTTTGAGAATGTTCCTATCATTCTCAGATATTACAAAAACTAGTTTTTCAAAATAAAATAAACTCTTTGCCAACATTTCTTAGTCTGCCTTTAGGTAAGAAAGGAAAAGAAAAACATAGGGAATGTTAAAAGTTTAAACTGCTATTCCCAGACCCTTATAGTCTCTCTTCTTTTTTTTAAGATTAAACATCTAATTTTCAATCTCTCAAACATTTCTGGACCATTTTAAGGTAGCAAGAGCACCGTGGCAATGACTCACTGCATTTCAATACATCCAATACAGGATGCTGTGCAATTTGGCCAAAATGTAACTTTCTCACAGGCACACGAGTGTCTGTGTCTGCACAGAAATCAGAGAAAATGTGAGAAAATATTGGGTGTGGGATTCTCTTAGAAGTGGCAGCTCCAATGTGCTGTTCTAGGGGACATAGGGAGCTGTTGGCACCCATGGTGGGGGTGGGTACTGGATGCCTGGAGCTCTGCTTGGATCTATCAGCTCAGAGGGAATCCTCTGGGAGATGTGGAGCAGCATGGACCTCTCCTTGGAGGAGGTCTCTGCCTGGGGAGGCCAGTGGCAGGCAAGAGTGGGTACTGACCACCCCCAGAGGAGTGGGGGTCACATCTAACCTGACAAGAGCCTCATCCTCCTCACTGCCTTCTTGCTGCTGGCAGCCTTCCAGGCTTGTTTTACTGCTCCTATCTCAATTTCTCATGGTAGCAAGCTGGCTGAGTGAGTGGGCACCTCACTGTCACTACCCTGCATCCCAGAAACTTCTGCACAGGTTTTAAAAACAGGGACAGGTTAAAGTGATTGATTTACATCTCCCTGCAAAGGCCACCACACCACTAGACTGCAAGATGATTGATCAACTGACCTTTATTCCCATTTATTGCCCTTCCCAGAAATGTGTCGTATGTGCCGCAGACACCTCTGATAGGATCAAACAGCCACTTGACACAGATGCTGCACACCTCAGAATGGGCAATGCCTTTAAGCAGCCCCCTGGAGCAAAGGGCTGGGATCACACTGTCACCACTGTCCTCTACAGCCGTGGTGGCAGCCACCCGTGTGCCAGCCGCCCTCCTCAGCATCCCAGACACGGAGCTGCCGCTCCCACAGCAGACAGGGCTGCTGCTGTCCCAGCCATCCTGCTTCCTTTAGGTACACGCTTCCCTTCTCCAGTGTCTGCTGGGATGAAGCAGAGGGCATCCAATCCTGGAGAAAAAAAACAAAACCGAGTTTCCCAGGCAGCGGCGCCTTTCCGCCCTTGGGGAGTGCAGCGCCATGGAGCATGCTTATTAAGCAGACAGTCCTGAAGGACACTTTAAAATAAATTAAGAGGGCTGTTCCGCTCCTGCAGCTGATTACAGGCATGCCTGTTTTGTTGTTTGGTTTGGTTTTTATTTTTTTCCCAGAGAGTGGAAAAGAATGCTTGGAAAAAATACGCTAATTTTCCCTTTTTGCCAGAGCAGGCCTCTGTGTAATAACAAAACCACGGCGCTCGCCACTCGCTGCTCTCTTTGGGACACCCAGGCTAAGAGAAAGCACATAAATCTCCTGGAGGCCTGGGGCCAGCACACAGCTGTCCTGACATGCTATCCACCCCCTGCCTCCCCACTACAGCTTTAGCATCCAAAACGCAGGAGACACGCAGATCTGGAGGTAAGCCCTGGTGGGAAGGAGTCCTGCAGGTCACCAGCTAAGCATTTCAGCCCAGAGCAGATCTCTCCTAAGCCACTTTTTGGAGATAAGCTTATCTAGACCCGACAGCTGAATTTAACCCTGAACTCTTGATCTTGATTTTTAGCCTCTGCAAGCCAATAGGTTTCCTTGAAATTATACACACCAGATTTCAGCTTGCCCACCACAACGGCTCCACCGCTCCCTCAAAGGAGACCTGCACGGCTGTGCACTACAGCATCATCCAGTAATGCCCTTGGTTTCACAGCCAGCCCTGTGAGTTAGACAGGCCCCCGGCCGGGCAAAGACTTCGATTAATGACAGTGGGGCTCCAGCAGGAGAGGAGCTGGGATTTTACACTTCCAGTGATAACACATTTGAAGGTAATACCGCACAGGAGCGGATTATCACCCCGGCACTTCGCCGTGCGGGTTTTTGGAAATTTGTTTTCATTGCATGGAAGCAGCTAGAAACGCTTTCTCTCGCTGCATGAAAAATGCACTTGGTAATGGTCTTTCTATTGCTGGACAAGCTGCCTGCGCTGGGGCTGTCAGCGCCGTGACAGACTGGCCAGGAAGGGGCTCACTAATCAGTTTTCCCAGCATCAAACCAGCATCTGCTACATGCGATCGAGGAAATTGAGGAATCTCAATGTTTTTGCGATATTGCTTAGTTGGCCATGAAATATGGGTGGTTCAGAGAGGGACGGCTTGTTTCTCCCTCACGAAGATAAAGCAACTTTAGCTAACGATGAAGCATTGCCGCACAATGAGGCCAGCTAATAGCGGCGCTCTGATGAGAGCAGACACACAGCGGCACCCGGCAGGAGGGGAGGGGAGGGGAGGGAGGCGTAAACAGCTTTGCAACTAAGGCATTATTAATATGCTTGAACTACAGAGGGCAGAAGGGATTTCTTTTCTCCTCTCTCATTCCAAAAGCAATATTCCGAAAATGTCTGTGTTCCCACATTAAGCCAAGAAATTAAATTCTTAGAAGTTTAACCGTGTGTTTTCTAGCTCGATTTTAATTTGCTGGCACATAAGACAAGTCTTCCTAGGCACGGTGGCAGTCTAGAATCTGGCTGAGGAAGCCGCTCTCCTGGCCAAGAGGTGGATAAACAGTATTTAAACAGAGCCCAAGTCCCACTTCTGAAAGTTATTTGGGGCTCTACTTGCCCACGTCACTCCTGACATTAGGTCTGAGCTCTGCAGGCTTTCTGTCACTTCTGAAAATGTACCTCCTTCATGTGCCTAAAGAGGTCTTCTAGCTCTCCGCTGTTTAAATCTGTGACGTTTGCCACAGAACAAAAATCTCGCAGGGTCAGTGTGAAGTGGCATGGGATTCACCGAGACCAAAAGGCTCACAGCAGGTGAGGGCCAGGCCTTTCTGCCTCGAAAGGGCAGAAATTCCCACTCCCACGCATGCCCCCAGCCCGCCTCCGCAAGGGCAGCCCCCGGTTCACACGCAGATTTTCCTGGCCAAAGTGCTTTCTCAGTTTTCTTTCAGCAAGACAGCTGTGGCAGCAAAGAGAGAGGAATTTGCTTCCTTCCTCCCTTCCCTCCCCAGCATTTTTCCTAAGGGTAAAAAACAATAATCCCAGAGCCTGCCCATGCCTCCCCTTCCTCCCCATCCAGCCTGGTGCTGGGGGAGTCACTGCCCAGCAGCAGTGGGGCTGGGTGTAGGGAGAGTGCTCCCAAGGCTGGCATGGCAGAGAACAGCACTTGGGTGGCTCAGAAGGGCAGGAACAGTCTCGTTTTTGTGGCCTTTGGGAGATTTTCAGACCAACTGCAGGCCTTTCAGTAGAGATCCACGCCAAAAAGTGCAGACCTGTTCTCGGGCCCGAAGTGCATAAACCCTTTTTATGTAACAGCCCTGTGAAATAAGCGGCAGCCGGAGATTTATGCTGTCTTTGAAGTAAATTGCATCCCGGTGCACTATAGCATGAAAGTTAAGATTTACCATTCCCGGGACACCAAAGACCCCGGTGGAAGCCGGGGGAATAAATAGCGCGGCGCTCTCCTCTGCTGCGCGGCCGGGCTCCGCAGACCTTCCTCCCCTCTCCGCCCCTGCCTCTACTGGCATTGTGTCGGGGAAGCAAATTGGTCACATCTGCATCCGGCCACGGAGGAACAAATGTGCTGGCTAGGCAGCAAGGCGCTTTCTGAGCGGGGATACCTCAAAGTGAAATGAAAGGCTGGCCATCAAAGGTAGACAACAGACCAGCGGATGAAAGGGATCCTTTGCTTAGCTTTGGTAAGGCTACTAGGTATTAATAAAATAATAAAAAAAAAAAAAAAAATTAAAAAGGCACAAGGAAACTGGGGCATCCAGAGCAGCACATTTTTTTCCCCTCCCCTTTTCCCTTACTCATCCCTCTGTCATCAGCGGAGGGGAGGGATGGGCGTCCCCCCATGCTGCGGCAAGGACTGTTTATCTTCACTCCTCAGGACGCTGCCATTAGCGGGGCTTCAATGTGTCGTGATGCTTCATCATTAGCTGGAGGTGCTTGATCTGGCTGGAGAATAAATGATCCGTTCCCCCCAAAGAAACCCTCGCATTTCATAGCCAGCTGAGCAAATATTTTGAAATATTCCAGCTCTGCAATTTCAACGGCCAGATAAAAACAAAGGGGGATCTGATACAAAAGAGCTGAATTCTTCCCTTTGCTCTCCAGCAACCCCGCTGAAGTCGGCGGTGGTAATGGGGAACTGTGGTCTGCACAGCAGGGAAGCACATGCCTAAGTCCCATGGAAAATCCCTGTGGTCTTTACAGTTAATCATGTCCAGTTAATCATGTCCAGAGGTGGAGTGCTCAAGTGATGCGCTGAATCATGACATACAGGCAATTACCCTAAATCAGAGCAGTATCTTCCAGTCCCAAAAGGCTCCATTACACTTCACCAACTCCTGAAGGGAAGGCAAAAACCCCAAGAGGCAGGACAGCAAAGGAGGGAGGAAGAAACAGCCAGGTGTTCCTCTGCCGCCTCCCCAGTACTTTTCTAACCTCGTGAAAAGTTCTGGCAGCTCTTTAAATCCAGGCTGTGGAGATTTACAGCTCCAGACCCTCCAGGCAGCTTGCTGAGTTTACTCTGGGCTCCTCCCAGCTGGCTGGCTCAAACCCCACAGACAAGGTTTCACAGACAAGTTTCAAGGTTTCAGAGGCCGAGACTTAGGGGCTGGGTGGTGTTTGGCCTCCTCCTTCTCTCTGACTATAAATTTGTTTCTTCTCCTTTTCTGAGTGTCCTGGCCCCCTTCTCAGGCACTCCTCCGAAGCAAAACCCTCTTGCCAGCCTTTCATCACCTGGGCCCAGTGTGGCAGAGGGATGCTTTCCCATGCTCACTGATGGATATCCAGAAGAAGTTGCTGCCTGCTGGGAACAGCCCTACCCTTGCCCTGTGTCACTGCCAGCAGCTGGGGCTGCCACTGTGACTGTGTCCCAGGGTATCCCAGCTTCTGCTGGCCCAGCATCCCTGGGGAAAGGGCTCTTGAGGAAGGATGCCTGGGAGCTGCAGCATCTCTCCTGCCGCTCAGGCTCCCATGGCTGCGCAGCTGAGTCCGGAGAAAGCCGGGTTTGTCTGCCCAGGGACGGCAGCGCTTCCATCGCCTCCGGGCGTTTAACTCAGCAGGATCTCCTGCCGCGCCGCTCTGTGATTGGAAGCATTTCCCAGCCCATTGCTTGCTAGGAAAAGAAAAATACCCGAAATGGGAGAAGACACAATGCTGGGGTGGGTGGATGGAGTCTGGGCAAAGGAAAAGGAGAGCCCTTCCCGTGCTAGATACACTCTAACACAGGTGTTCCTCTCCCAGGAACGGGTTTGGCATTCGTTTACAGGACTAGAATATTATCACACATTCAGATACAATCTAAGCCCTATTTTTCATGTGTGCACAGGGGAAAAGGAAATGCAGGAGGAGGGCCTGCATATCCTTTTTTAGGAGCCAAAGACTAATGTGCCCAGCAAAGCAAAATTAACCCAAATACCATGATTATGCAGAAAAATATCTGCCAGAGAATGTCATTTCACCAGCGACATCCTGCAGCTTTCCACCAGCGAGAGTTCGAGAGGTGGCGCAGTAACAGAGTACATCAGGGCAGGCATTTGACTGGAAGCATTAAATACCTCGGAAAGGTGAATGGCCAAGGTCTCCCTGATAATTAAAATGTGTGCAGTCTTCATAGACCAAGGAAGGGACAGAGCTATTGTTTAAACAGGTAATTAGAGCTGTATTTTAAGCAAACTCAAGGCAGTAACAAGCTCCCCGAGACAGGGAGAGCAGCACTCCTGCTCCTGGTTCCAGCATCAGGAACTGTTGCCCCCCAACCTGCTGCCAGAGACAGCCACAGTGCTCCCAGCCCCACTCCCTGGTGACTGCAGCTGGTTGGGAAAAAAATCCCATTTGATTTCACATTTTTCACTCCCTGTCTCCTTCCTTTTGCGTTCAGGTTCAAGAGAATTGGCTGAGCCACTTTTTTTTTATTAGAGCAGCAGCAGAGAAAAAAAATGGGACCCAGTCAAGCCCCAAGGGAAGGGAGGAAATAGCATGAGCAAGCACTCCATCCTCTCACACAGACACACACAGAGCCACTGTCCCCATCCACACAGGAACAGAGTGCAGGCATCTGGTGGAGCTGGCATACAGGCAGAATCAGCCACCTCCACCCCAAAACCCAACTCCATGAGACCATAAAATCTCTTCATTAATGTGGCTAAATGTGAAGGAGTCCCAGAGAAGTGCCATCATCTCTTTCTGAAGAGCCAAGGATGCACATTCTTCTGCTGGTGGGTCTGCACTGGCACTACTCAGGGAACAACCCAAGCCCTCCCTGTGCTGAGAATGGGGCCAGGAAGCCAGGAAGCCGTGCTCCCCCCACCCTGCCTCCTGCACAGGACTCAGCTCTGCCTCACCTCATCCCTGCCTCACCTCATCCCTGCCCATCTCCCTCTCACTGATGGCTCCTGATCAGGTTTCCACACTGGCTAGGGGGAATTACCAGCTTCTTATTAGCCCCCTTGTACACAAAGCTGGAGGAAACAATCAGACCTGAGGAAAGGCAAAGAGGCACCTTTGCACCACCAACACAACCTTCATAAAAAATATATAAGGGCTAGACACCAGCGATGGGGAAACGAGCATTCGAAGAACAGTGCTGGGCTGCTTGGCTTTGCTGCCCATGTTAGCTGGTTGGTCTGGTCAAAAAAAAAAGCCTAAATCAAAACACCTCAAGCTGTAAAGGGCTTTGGGAACAGCAAGGTGAGGGCACTCTGCTCTGACATGGCACAGGGTGAGAAAAAAGCCCCTGGAAGGCAAAGAGCAGGTGACATCTGAGAACAGCCCATGAAGGTGTGCTGGCCATAGCCACAGCCTTGTACCCTGGTTTGTCTGCAGCCCAAGTTCTGAAAGCTGCATACCCTTCCTGAGTTTTGTATGGGAAAGCCATGCAGAATTTTTGCTCTGTATTTTGCTCCAGAGTGTGGAGCTGACCCTGGTCTCGGGCAGTACAAAGATGAGGCCAATCAGGGAATAGGGAGGAGTGGCTCAGGGACATAAGAACAGACATAGGAACAGGGGAAGAAGTCCATGGGGTCTAACAGCTTTTTGAGGGAAGCTTCTTGTGTCTCCTTAGACCAGGGAATGCCTCCTCCAGGGTCTCCATACCAGAGTACTGCTCCAGAGGAGAAGACTGATACCAAGGAATGTGGAAAGACCAGCCTGTTTTGAACCCAGCACTTCCCACCCCTTTGGGAGTAGAGCTGGGAGACAAGGCACAACATAATGAAGGACATCCTTACCCCTTAAACAAGTCACCACACTCAGGAGTCACCTCTTCGACAATCAAGGAAGGTTTTGGCCAGTTCTCTGAAGTAGATTTGCTTGCTTACATTTTTTCATAAATGCCAGGTTAACTTATAATTATGACAATACCTGCAATATGCAGAAACCTTTCTTCTCCATACCATACACATCTTGAACAAACTTCAGTACCTCTGTAAACTTCCTATAAATCATTTTTACCACACCCAGCAAAACAGCTATTTTAATTCACGCCCCTCTTTTGTAAAAGCTATATGTTAGGGACAATACTGGAGTAATCTCTGGATAAGAAAATGAGTCTAGGAATCAGAAAGATATTAAAACTTCAAAGAGGCCAGAGACACATGAAGGCCTCCATGCAGAGAAACATTATGAAGCAGCATGGCTATTGACTGCTTTATCCCAATACAGAGTAAACACAACCAAAATGCAATCAGTACAGGTTTTTTCCACTTTCCTTGACAGTGTGGGAAAGAGGATGAGTGAGAGTGTCATTGCTGGTTTCGACTGCCCACACAGTGCTGCATGAGCTACAAAGATAAGCTCAATAATTTGGCTCATCTTGGGATATCAGGAGGTTTTGTAGCAGCCCTAGTTCCGTGAGTCCTGATAATGTGGAAGTTGCTGCTCCTTGGCTTCTCTAGCCTTACTTCTTTCTAGAAAGCTGTTAAAATGTTAATGGTGGAGGGAAAGCAGGGGGGAATACTCATCTGCATGGTCTTTTAAGAGCAATTAAGGTCAGATTTACTGTCCTCCATGCCTGGAAGGGCTCAGCACTGCTCCCCAGCCAGGGCTGTCGCTCAGGGTGCTGGCAGGACCGGCGATATTAGCTGGAGCCCAAAGCGCTCTGGCTGGTCCCAATACAAGGAGCAGGAGAGGATGCAGAGTTAGCCCAGGTCTGGACGAAATTTTCCTTCCTGACTGCTTGACTACAAGATCCCTTCAGGAGCTGTCTTGCAGCTGTCGGTGTGTCTGCAGCCGGGAGTGTCTGCGGCTGTCGGGGGTCTCACCCCGCGCCCGGGGGAGCCGCGGGCTGAGCAGAGGGGCGGAGGGGAGATGAGCTTCGTGCGGCTGGGTCGCATCACTCGAGCATCTCACAGCCCTGCCCCAGCACGGCCGGGCAAACCCTGGGCTCTTCCCAGGAGAGAGGGGCCAGCCTTGGACAGCACGGAGCAAAACATCTCCATCCCCTGACCTCCACCTCCGTGGTCTGATTTTTAAACAGCTCAGAGCACAGTCGCCTCGGTGACTCATACTGCGAAACCGGGCCTTTTACTTTTCTTTTTTTTCTTCTTTTTTTTTCTTTTTTCTTTTTTTTTTTTTTAAGCAGGAGCGCGGCTCCATCAGTCAATTACTTGAAGAGCCGCTCTAATTTGGCACCCAATTGTTTCCCCAGCTGCCGCTGCGTCTGATCTCCGCTGTGGGCGGCAGGAGCAGGCTGCCTGCGCAAGGGAAGGAACCCGGGCGACCAAGGGAGGAGGAGGAGGAGGCGGAGGAGGCAGCAGCAGCAGCGTCAGGGAGAGCCACGCTGCCTGGCTGAACAGCCCCGCGCCCGCAGAACAGCCGCACTAAAAACGCAGGCATTAAAAATATCTCAGGGTCACAGGTGATTGCTGGATAATAAAAATTACTTCGGGAGGCGGCAGTGGGAGGGACAGATCCTGGCGGCAGGGGAACAGCCTGCCAAGGCTGGCCCGGCCACAGCGACTCGCTGCGAGCCACGGCCGCAGCCGCCGCTGCTCGGTAATGAATGGGATGTGACATTTATGGCTTTTTCCACTGTGGATTTTAAATCGCTTCGCAAAGGTTGCTTAATAGCACTGTCCTCTTCTTCTCTTCCTATCTCTCCCCTCGTCCTATATAATATAAAAAATAAGTGACTTGCCTCCCTCCCATCACGTGAGAATTCAGCGGCTGAGCCAGCAGCAGAGCGCAAGTACCCGACCTCCGTCTCCTGCCCTTTAGCCCCTACAAGCGCTCCCTTTTTTCCAAGAAATCCAAGAATAGGATCTGTACCACGACAGCTGTTTTTAAGTCAGCGAGGATTTTTTTTCCTGAAGAAGAGGAAGCGAGGAGCCTCGATTAAAAGCGTCCAGCCTCCCAGGCACTGCCAGGGGCTGCGGGCGCTGCGGTGAGGGAAGCGGGTGCGATGCTCCCCGCTCCAGGATGGAGGTACCCAGGCGCAAGGAGAGGTGTGGCTGCAGCCAAACACGTGTCCCAGGCTGTAGCTCCTCTTTCACTCTTCCAGCACCAGCATTTCCATATTCTGTGGCACGGATGCACACGTGCACTCACACACACATGCAATCGCCTGCCTCAGCCTGCGCTGCTGCCACCGAACCGCTCCTCCAGCTGCACCCGCGGGCAGGCTCCCCGTGTATCGCAGAGCATTCCCTGCCTGCACAGCCCCCCAGCTGTGCTCCTGCCCCTCTGTTTTAACCCCTGAGGTGCGCTCAAATTGAGACATGGCAGCGGTTCCAAGGGCAGAGAAGCAGCACACTCATTTTGGAGAAAGCCCATCTGTGCTGTGTGAAGCACAAGAGATGCTTCTGGATGAAAAGGCAGCAGAGAATAGACATAATATTCCTGCCTTTTTCTGCCCCATCCAATTCTTGGACTATGCAAGTTTTTTGTCATGTTCATGCAGTTCATAAACTGACTCATAGTACATGGTAATCTTTTACTTCTTGGTGGGAAAATTAGGATTATTCAAGGTATGCACATGCAGATGTGCACTCACACAAGCACGTACACATACACACAAACACACACATCTGCACTGGTGCTGCCCATAGCAATACATCAGGCTCTCAAAAGTTATTCCTCCAAGTTTGCTCCACCAGGCTGGACCTTTCCTTTTTATTAGGACATTGCAGAAACAGGTAGCATCCTCCAGACAGCAGAGAAGCCATTGCACCACAGTCACAGAGCTCTCCAGGAGCTCCAGGTGAACCTCCTGCAGTCCTGGATCAGGGCTACTGCTTCTGCAGCTGTGAGACCTGAGATTCAGGACTTGTTTTGGCATGCTCACGGCAGCTCCTGCTCGAAGGCAGTTGTGCTCACCCTCAGCTGGCATCTCCCGAGGGCAGGTGGCTCCCTGCCAGAGGGGAGGAGACACAGACCCGTGCCTCTGGGGCTGGGTCACTCTCCACCAGGCCAGGCGAGAGAGTCCCAGCCAGATGGAGCCAGGAGAAAGCAGTACCAAGTTGTTGGCCAACTTAGGATGTGATGTTGGCTTCACAGGAAGCTACTTGGCTGCCTCTCCCTGAATCAAGATTCAGTGATGCCAGGAGACAGGCACAGCGGGGAAACTGAAAGCAAAAAATGGCAGAGTGGATGGCAACTTGACATTAATTCATTTTTACCATATGTCTGACTATTCATTACACTCCACCATTCTGTTCTACAAGACTCCTGGGGGTCTTCCATGCCATTTTATGGCTAGCAGGGTTCCTCTCCGCTCGCGGCGTCACCACGCGTGCCCCGGCTGACGGCTCACTCGGTCCTGAGGTGGGAGCAGCCCCATCCCTGCACAGGCAGCCCCTGGCACCAACCTCCTCTGGCACTCACAGCCCATCCCCAGCCCAGCACAGACCTGCCAGGTCACCTGGCACAGGGGCTGTCCCCCAGGAGCACCCGCGGGCAGGTGACACCTGCTGCAAACACGCTCTGGCACCTGCTGAGGGCCCCGCGCTGGGAAGCGATGGGGCTGTTTTATGGATTTGCAAATTATTCTGTATTTCTCTGCGGTCTCCCTCCGGAGTGCGTTCCTGGCATGGCACCAAGCCCCAGCTCCAGCAGCAAGCGTGACTCATCCTGGCAGGCAGCAGCCCAGGAGGGGGAGGATCACCCAGGCTGGGAAGCCAACACCGTGGCTTTGCTGTGTGCTCTGTCTGCAGTGGCAGCAGCAGCTGTTTCTCCTCTGAGGTGGGAAGGTTGAATTAGTGGCCCCCTTGCCTGGATCCAGCTGTTCAACCCCTGTACACCATCGTGGCCTCTCACCCTGGCTCCTGTCACAATCACAAGTAGCAGTGAGCTCCTGCACTTTCACTGCTGTGCCTCCCAGGCTGAGCTCCTGTCCACAGAAGGAGCAAATCCCAGTCTTCTTCAGGATGAAAGACCATGGACCA
Source organism: Agelaius phoeniceus (assembly GCF_051311805.1). Lineage (NCBI taxonomy): Eukaryota > Metazoa > Chordata > Aves > Passeriformes > Icteridae > Agelaius > Agelaius phoeniceus. The sequence goes on along the minus strand of NC_135266.1, from coordinate 8,495,446 downwards.
GCTCCTCATGAACCAACCCCTCTGAGGGACTTCAAGGGGCACCAGGGGGCATTCTGCATAGGGGTCTCTCTGGATGTCAATAAGAAAGGCACAACAGCAGGCAGTGTAATAATAAAACTGCTTTATTAATAACACAAAATAAGAAGAGGAATGTAAAGTAATTCTTATGTCCCTTTAGATGCTGGAACCCCATTCATGAGCTGCATTAGATGGCCTCCAGATGAATTGCCACAGCTACCATCATTGAGGTGATGGGTCTCCTTCCTGTACCTTTAATCTCCTGTGACAAACAAAATCATATCTCTTTTTCTGACAGGTGGGGAGGTTCTCTCCTTAAGGATGTCCCCCAGAGCACAACACCAACAGCACGAGGCATCTCAGCATGTTCCCTCACACTGCTGTGTACATGGGTCTGCAGCCTGCCCAGTACAGGCCCCTGCAGTGCAGACATGGCTTTCCCATGTCACTTATAAATGTCTTCCACGAGGCTCCCAACAGGGAGAAAACCCTTGTTTTTCTTTCTGTCACACATGTCCTTTTCCTCTTAAGTTTTTGTGCTTGCTGCTGACCACAGACTGAAGTCCAATCAATGGAGCTGCTGTCATTGCTTCCCCCAAGGGGACTTGCAATTAAAATCATCAGTGTCGCTCTGCCTAAGACACGGGGGCAAACTCTGCCTTCAGAAAACAGTTTTATTTCATCCTTTAAATCAGAGCATCAGAATCCTCTTATGGGAAGGCTCCAGGTCCCACATGTAGTACAGATGATCAAAATTTACTTCAACATCCTGTTTTTCTTTTAAGAGGTACCAGAGGTCTTGTACTTGCAGAGGTCGAGCATGGACTCAGCACAGCAGTGGACACAGAACACACATTTCCTGGAGCACCCTGGGGATACTCAGACTGCATCTGATGTGGATAACCATTCACTGACAACTTTATCAAGGCAATCACGACTTCCTGGGCCTGCTTCCTTCAGGGACAAAACACAGCTCCTCTCAGTCTGACACTCCTCAAACTTGGAGAAGAGCATCCCAGCAGCCATGTGGGCAGAAGTCCTAGAGTCTGCATGGGGAGATTTGACTCCCAGTTGTATGATTGTAGGATGTTCAAAGCCCAAAACATGCTCAAGTGAATAACTGATGCTTCTGGAGTCTGTCCATCCCTAAGGCCACTCAGTAACCCTCTCCTGGAAAACTTTTTATCTCCTCCTTCCACTCTGCTGAAGGGTCTGCAATCCTTCATGACCAGTTTTCCAAACAGTTGGTGTTCTGTTGCAGAGTGCTTTTATTTGAGATCCTCATTCTGTCTCAAACCAGGAACTGGGGCAGGATGGAGGGCAGAGAAATATTTAAACACAGTATTGATGTTATGCTCTCACATACAGACTTCTGTGGCATTAGGACAATCTCCAGAAAAGGGGGAAAAGGCTGCAGTTATTCCCCTCAGTTTACCTGCCCCATATACTTATTTTAGTTTACCTGGGAACCCAGAGGCAGACTTCCCTCGTGCCGAGTTTGATTTTTGCAACGTAGGAATGGCTTTTTCCGCTGCAGGAAAGGAAATGTCCCTGTTGAATGTCTTTTGCATTCATGTCCCGTGCAGCTCCTTGTGGCTCCGTGCCTCCCGACAGCCGGCAGCCCTTCGGGCAGCGAGCCAGCGCTGCGAGGCAGCAGCGATTCCTGACGGAGCCGGCCAGGGAGGGCTCTCCCACCCCTCCTGCCCATGGGATGGGGATCTGGAGAATCACCCCTGCAGCTTCTGGGGCTAAGCAGGGCTGTCCCACCCCTTCTGCCAGCGGGATGGGAGCCGGGGAATCACCGCTGCAGCTTGCGGGGAAGGGCTCTCCCATCCCTCCTGCCCATGGGATAGGAGCTGCTGAGACGCCCAAGGAGGGATTCACCAATGCAGAGGTCTCCCCCTTCCAGGTTGAAAAGTGTTGACCAGCAGGCTGCAAGCACAGCACGTTTATTAAATTTAATGAATGAGTTTCACCAAGAGGTGCTGTGAGAATTCCGCATCTAAATCAGCATTTGCGTTCGTATTGGCGCATTTCCTAAAAACCTGAAATCATTTGTGTTGCTTTATTGGCTGACTGCTATAGCTAATTAACAATACAAATTAGCATGGAACAACCCCAAATTCAGTTTTTGGAAAGGCACCGCATTTTTGTCCCTGAGATTACAAGATACCAAATCACATACACAGCATAATGTCTATGACACATGTGATAGATTATGTGTGATGCACATATACCACATAAAAACCTAAAAGATAAGAGCTTGCCAATATTAATCCACTTCAAATCATTGTTCCAACTAATTGAGAAACAAACATTCAGTGCATTCAGTGACCTTGCAGAGCCTGCATTTCCTCGGCTGACGTGACACAGAAAGCTCCTAAAAAAAGTGACAACTGAATTCTTGCCAGAGAGATCCACAATAAATGTGGGTTGAGAGGTACACAGATGAACCCCAGCAGCCACCAAGAATATAGGAAAGGATGACATCACTTATTTCTTCCAATGGAGTAATGATTGTAAGACCAATTTACAAATATCTGAGCAGGACTTCCATGAAAGATCTGCTCCTGAGGATAACTCTTGCTCCTGGGGAAGCCACTGGGGAGCAGCCCTGAAGTCAGCCCGTGCCAGCCAGAGGGAGACCTGCAGTGTCTGCGGGAGACCTTGCCAGTGGGAAGCTGAGCACTGAAGGGACAGCCAGGGGAGTGAACACAGTGACCAGCGTGACACAGTGCTGGGACAGGCTCTGTGTTAGAAGCGTCTGTCAGTTCCTTGGAAACCACTGAGAACTGAAAGCATCAAAGAAATAAAGCTGTTGCCAGCTGGAGGAACAATAGGCGAGCCAGAGCTATCTTTAGCTCACGGGATTAAATTCAAATTGCAAATGCAAAGGCCTGGAAGAAAAGGCCTTCCCGCACTACTGAGCCCAGCCTAAGTGCACAGCCCAGCCCAGCACTGAGAGCATCCACAGCGCCTTTGTCATCCCCTGTCATCAACTTACCCAAAGGAAGGGCAAAAGGAGAGCCAAAGAGGAGGGTGAGTCTGTCCTAGCTTGACTGCAATGCTTTCCAACCACCAGACTTCTCCCTGGGAGGGATGCTCCTGGGAGGGTGCCATGCCTTGGTGCCTGCCCGGCAAACTTCGGCATCACCGCCATCCAGCTGCTGCCACACAGACCTCAGCACAAGCCAGCTTTTCCTGCTTCTCATTCATGATGGGTCGAGCAGGCAGCAGCTGGATGTGAGAGCAGTCAGCACAGCCTCCTGCAAAACCATCCAGGGACGTATAGTGGCTCCAGGATGGCAGCATAGGGCCCACTTTCACAGGCAACTCTAGGTTTGATGAGAGAGGGTAAAAACTGACCTGGTGCACCACTTTCCTCTGACACCTTCACTCTGTGTGGTAACTCGTGCCTCCCCACCCTATAGGCAGTGGCTCTGAATTCTTGGCCCACTAACTGCTCCTGAGAATCCCCCACATCACAGCAGAGGAAAGCAAGTCCTCAGCAGCATTTTTCAGGCTCTTCCCCTTCACCAGAAAACCTGTACAGACTGAAAATTTAAAAACAGCCTGGTACACCTCTCTGGCAACCAGGACATAAGGACTGTTAGGAACACATCCTTGCTGCTGCCCCCTGGAAGGGGGTGTTGATGTGCAAGCCTAAGCCAGATTTGGCTCCTTTAGGTTGCATTAAGGAACACGATGTCTTGCCTTTAAGACCTTAGGATGTCTTAAAGCACTGTCTTGCTTTAGGATGTTAGCTCGTGTGTGCTGGCTAAGGGGCTGACAGCTTACTTAGGTCTGACAGCACACATCAGGCTGGCTGACCACAGGGTACATCTGCAGCATGCCCTGCAGACAGCTGAGCTCGCTCCAGCTGCCAGCTGGGCTGATAACCCTGCCATGGAGCACAGGGCACGGTCCCAGCAGAGCTCCGGCCGCGCCGCTGCCTGGCTCCATTCGTTTACAGCCGTCCCCAGTGGCTGCAGAGGGCTCCGCAAGAGGCTGAATCCGCAGCACCGAGGGCAGCTCTGTCAGCCCCGCTGGCAGAGAGACTCACACTCAGCTAATCGACCGGCTGGGGCATCACGGCCCCAAATAAAGGGACTTGGAATCTCCCTCCCGTTGCACCAAACTGGAAAAAATCCAAGCTGTGAGTTAGGGATTGCAGGCACGCCGGAGAGAGAGCAGGGGAGGCTGCTGCCTGATAACTTGCATAATGAATCGCAGGCTTCTGAGCTGGTCTGTTCAGCTGGGGAAATCCAACAAGCGCCTCGCACCCGAGCGCAAGGAAATTGGTTTAATAGTTTCAGTGCCGTAATGAAACACCACTGGGGAGCAGAGGTCCCGGCCCTCACCTGCATGCGCAGTTTTCATGTTGTAAAAAACGAACTTCTTTCTGATACCATCAAGTGTTTGGAGGTGTTGTTATAGAGTCACTACATCGACATTTAATGACCATGCAAATGACAGTCGCAGAGGATCAAGCGTGTACCCGTCCAGCTACAGCTCTCTGCAAAACCTGCCAGCAGTGCAGAGATTTTCCACTCCGTGCTGCAGTCATCTGTGTTTTTATGTTTGTTATTTTGTTTTTAAGCAGCCGCTTAGTGGTATCTGGAGGGCGTTTGCTACTCTAATACTCAGCGTGAAAGGAAGGGCTTTGAACAAGTGGTTCAGCTCTTTTAGGAGAAGAAAAGAAAAGGAATTGCTGCTGGCTGCTGCAGCACTGGAGCTGGGGGAGAAGGAGGGAAAGCTGCACCTTCAGCCTGGCCCTGCCGGCCGAGGGAGGGCAGGGATGCAGGGAAAGCCTCTCCGAGCCAGGCAAAGCTGCAGTTGTGATGCAGCCCCCGTGCCCGGACCGCCAAGGCAGAGGTGCCGGCACACAGGGGGTTACAGTGCAGTTGTAACTCTGGCTGTTAAAATTCATGAGGTGTAAAATACAAATTGCACGTGGTGGATGAGCTGCCTTTAAAGTTTATATACGACTCTCCCCCAGCCCGCTGCAGTTCAAACCTCAGTTGGCAGGAGGTAATTAGAGCTCACCAAAGTGGGAAGCACAGCCCAGCCTGGTTAGGCAGGGGGTCAGCCAGGGCCCGTCCAGACTGTGTTTATAGATGTTTGGACACAGGAAGCTGGGGGAAACCCATGACCAACGCATGCACGAACAATCACAGATCAGAATTAATCCTTTATTCTCATTTCTTCATCTTTTTGGACTTCTCAGTTTGAAAGACATAAAGCTCTGCCTTTGAAGTTTTTTGTTTGTTTGGGGTTCTTTTATTATTCCCACAGCTCAATTTATTTAATTTTCCTGTAAAAAAAAAAAAAGGGCAAAACATTTTTAAATAGTTTCCACAACACTACAGCTTTTGCATGGTTGTTTTCTTTTACATTAAACTCCAATCTCATTTTTTTATGTGCTACGTACAACTTGACACACATACACCTCCCAGAACCAAGCTTTTTGCATTTTTGCTCACACTGTTCCCTTGTCATCAGTACCACTACTTTCACCATCCCAAGCAGAGGGGGAGTAAATCAAAAAGGCCCAGGTAGACACAAGCATTTGGGAGCACCAAACCTGTCTGTAAGGGTTTCTTCATGTCCTGGGTGACCCTATGTATCCTCACCCAGAATTCAGTCCCCAAGGGAATTTTACTTCCTTAATTTCTTCCCCACCCAAGAAAGACATAGGGATCAGAGATTCAGTAGAGAAAAAAATATGTAAATATCCAGAGCACAGAGAACAAGCATCAGCTTATGCATAGCTGACTGAATTGAACACAAACAATGATTGAGAATAGGATGGGCTGGAATAGGAAATTTAAATATTTATCCTAAATGCTCTTTCTTTGCATTTCTTGAAATAAATTACTCCCAGCAATTGCTGGCAGAGATTGTTGATTAATTCCAGCAAAAGCAGAGAGACGGGGAAAATTACTGTACATCATCTATGTCTGAGTTTCAGACGGCCTTTTCATATTTCTTTGTAGTCTTTGTGATTGGGCTCTTTGACTCCAGGGTGATTTGTGGGCGGTTTGCAGAGGAGTTGGCTGCTCACGTCATTTGTGTAGATATAGATCATGAAGCACCGTCACAAACACGAGAAGGAAGTGCTTTCCATAAGCAGGGTGGAAACACAGGCTGTAGCCTGGCCAGAAGATAGCAGGGTGAGCAGCACAGACGTCCTGAAGATGGTCTGCTGAGAAGAGCCCACACTGAGGACACTTGCACCCTGATCCCACTCAGCCAAAAGCAGGATGGAAAGGAGAAGCAGAAACCAGGATGCTGCTACAGCTGGTTGAGCCTCGGCTGACAGAAATGCCCCGGGGCTACTGGCAGTCGGACATAAATTAAACCAGTTGCGAAGCTGCTTTAGTTTATACTCGGGCATCAGGCCAGCCCCAGCTGCCTCAGCGGCAGAGGAAGGTCTGAAAGCTGTCTGTCCTTCCTCGCACGCCTGGCTGCCAAGCAAAGGGGCCTCCCTGTCCCGTGTGAGATCCCCCTCCTCGGCCAGAACAGGTGCCCGTGTGTCACTGCAGCAAACTCCAGACTGGCTGTGCTGCTGTCTCAGTGGCTTCAGGGAGGCTGCAGGAGATGCTCTGGTCTAAGGTATAAGGAATATCCCAAGTAAGGTGTTGTGATTCACTTTGTGTGAATTCGCTGAGGGAAAATGTCCACACAGTTGTGGAAAAAAGTGATTTGTACTTTTTTCAGTCTCCAGGAGTCAGAGCGGAGCTTTGCACACCCTCTGAAACTCCATGAGCAGCTGTACTGCAATGCACTAATGAAAGACTGAAACTGCTTTTAAAATGCTGCCCTGCAGGATAATCCCATTGAAAAGCAGGAAAAGCCTGGGCTGAGGCCTCACTTGGCTGCTCCCTCCATGTCCTGTGCCTGCTCCATGTGCTGTGCCCAAACAACCCCTGACTCAGAAAAGCTATCCCCATACGAATGCAGATTCGACCCCTAGGATCTGCTCTACTCCCCTTCTCAATCTGCTTCTTCCTAGTAGCCATCCTCTTCCTCCTATTCAACTTAGAAATCACCCTACTCCTCCCGCTGCCATGAGCCACCCAACTACAGTCTCCTACCACCACCCTTAGCTGAACCTCCTCACTTATCCTCCTCCTTACCTTAGGAGTGGTGTACGAATGAATCCAAGGTGGGTTAGAATGAGCAGAATAACAGAAATTTAGTCTAAGACAGTTGATTTCGACTCAACAAATTATAGCTCCCACCCTAGAACTTTCTTTATGTCCTACCTCCACCTAAGCTTCTACTCAGCCTTCGCCCCAAGCAGCCTAGGCCTAGCCTTCCACCGAACACACCTAATCTCAGCCCTACAATGTCTAGAAAGCACAATACTGTCCATGTACATTGCCCTGGCCGTACGACCTGTCCACATCAGTGGAGCTGCTCAGCAGAGGCGGGCAGCGCTGCCAGCACCGCCCGACAGCCGCTCCCCTCCCAAGGTGTGCATGCCAGGGGAGCTCCTCAGGTGCCAGCTCAAGGCTGTTAGGAGGAAAAAAGTTGCCCATTTTTTTAAAAAATGGTTGCAGAGTTCACAGGTTGGGCTGGTTGCTGCCAGGGTGGAGTTCTAGCTGTTTGTTTTTGTAACCACCTGTCGTTTTCGTTCACCACCTGTTGTTGATGGTTAAGAATTCCTCCTTTTTTCGAGTGGCACCTGGGACGGTGAAGAGGAGGGGACATTGGAGTTGGCATGCAAATGACATCGGAGCCAGCATGCAAAGGAAGAAGCCCCTCACCAAACCTAGCAAAAAAACCCTAAAAACAATGAGCCAACACGAAATTGATGGATCAAAGTGATGCCTAGACATGAGGAACAGAATCCAGTATCCACTATGACCCTTTTTACCCTTCATCCTAACCTAAAAGATGTCGGCTAGACAGAGGACCTCGAATGTCAAACCAAAAAACAGGGAATCTCCTGGTGCTCTGGTGACGATGGAAGCCCCAGCTCTGCCCACAGACCAGTGGACAGAGCTGCACCCTTTCTCCTCCTCCATGCCATTCCTGGGAGCAGCGGCAGCGTGAGCGTGACCTGACAGTTCTTCCCACCCGAGCTCAGTTTTAATAAAGGCATTATAAAGGAGAAAGATCTCCTGCCTCATTTATTCAAAGGCTGCTGCTGAACCACCTCTGTATGACCTCCATGTGCCACCATGTCAACCCTGAGCACCGAGTGACACCTTTAAAAGCAGCCAAAAGGCAGGGCAGGAAATCCCTCAGTCCCTGTCCCCGCAGCCCCAGGGCTGCCCTTCCAGCCCAGCTACAGCAGCACACCCCAGGCAGGCACAGGGTGCATGGGTCTCTCTGCTGCTCCAAGTGGCACTGAAGGCTTGGGGACCACTCAGGATGGTGGCCCATGGATGGTGCCACCTGGTCTCATTTATGCCTGCCTCCTTGGGGCTTGCCACAAGCACCACAGGTTTGTGCATTGCCTGAAAGGGAGCCGAGCCAAAGGCTGAATTTCCCTCTGTGGGATCTGAAGCTTCAGCAGAGGACACCAGAGAAGCTCCAGGAATTCAGGAACCCATCACAGAGGCACAGGCAACAGAGTGGGTACATTTTGCTGGCAGCTCTGCTCATCATCTTGTAGGTAAGCAGCAGCACACACCAAACCAAAGGGAAATGGACATTTCCCTTCCCTCATTGTCACCAGGATTCAGTGAAAGTCGCACTGCCATTTGCAGCCAAGCCTTTGCAGGCAGTTCCATTCCACACAGGAGGTCTTGCAGGCTCACAGTGACACAGATAAAGATCATGTCCCAATAGCTGAGACTTCGCAGCACAAAACGGAGTTCCCACACTGCCCTGAAACATTATTGCTTCCACAGCACATGTGGGAGTCTCACGGGTTTCTCTGTTTAAAGGCGTTTCTAATGTTTCCCTCTGATCTAGTTTTCTCTCCCGTAATCAGTGAGAGTGAGACCCTGGGGTTCCCTGGAAATCCAGTCACAGGCTTCACTGCATCTGTGGATGCCCTGTGAGGTGTGGAAGCCCACCCTGCCCCTGTCTGGGGGCAGTGATTCCTTGTAAATGAGCCTACAGCACCTTGCAGAAGGAAAGTTCTGGTTTGGGCAGAGCTTAGAACCACTGTGGTTATATTAGCAGCACATTGGGGCCACAGTGTTACCTTCTTCATTTTCTATCTGTTGTCTTGGTGCTTTTAATAAACAAATCAGAAGGACCAAAGAGGTGATCAGAATGTCCCCACACTGGATGCCAATACCATCACTTGCATCAGGTAGCTCTAACATACAAGAGAGTGTCCCTTGCCTCTGCCTCCATTCAAAATCCCAGGTGTTGAGCTCTCCTGCCTCCCTCACAGCCAGACTCACAGCCCCTGCCTCCTCCAGCAAAGCAAGACACCAAGCACTTGACAACAAAAGAGTAAAGCATTTGGAAACCCCCAAAAGATTTCCATGCTGGGAGCTGTGGCCACAGCAGCTGCCCAATTAAGATAAGGGAAAGAAAGACCTGCATTCCTATCCAGAGAGACCTCCAATACCACATCAGGACAAGACTGGAGCTGTGGCTGTGGGGTCACTGTGGCTGTGGGGTGGCTGTGGCTGTGGGGTGGCTGTGGGGTAGCTGTGGCTATGGGGTGGCCAGCAGTGGGTGCAAGGCACATCTGGGCTCCAGTGGCATGAAAGCTCGGGTGGGTGGCACCAAGCACACCCAGCAGACCAAGGATTTTGAGAAAGCAGCCCTTGCTGTCAGAACCAGCAGCCAGCGGAGAAGGTGCTCAGCACAGCTGGGGAGCCAGAAGTCATTGCCTCCCCCTTGGCGTTCTTCACACATCCAGCTCGGTAAGGCAGGGACTGAAGAGAAACAAGAGGCTGTTAAATTGCTAGCAGAGCCTGGGGGGAAAGAGTCTTGCAAGTTCAAGATACACAGAGGGATTTTAAAACCCAGGCTTAGGAATAAAAAGCAAAAAGAGGTTGCTCAGAGGCAGCGCTTTTCAAGAACCGTGCAATGTAGTGACCACCTGAGGTTAATCCAGGCAGAGTGGGTGGCAGGCATACGGAATTACTTGATGGCAGGGGGATGGACCAGCTGAATAAGGGATTTACTTGTGAGAAGGGCAGAAAAGAAGGGCTGGAGGAGTAAGCAAGTTGGTGGTGAGCCTTTTCACAGCAAGTGATTAACCGCAGTTTCTAATGAGCAGAGGGAGACTAAAGCTGACTGCTTTTTTAAAGCCATTTCGATAACATTGGCCCCGATGTAATAAGCTATTTGTTTGTGCCTACTGGCAGGGACAGCAAGTCGCTACTGAACATAATCCTCTAGAACCCGGGCCGTCAGCTCGTTTAAAAGTGTCAGCAACAGCATCCAAAAGGGCCCAGGCCCCATCACAACAACCATCCCAAGCGCTATTTAAGTGCCTCAAGCTCTTTTGTGCTCTCTCTCTCTTTCTGCCCTCTCTTTACCCTATTCTTCTCCCTCCCCGGGCGGCGGCGGGGCTGATTCCCAGCCCTGTGCCCCTGGGCTGGCCCGTGGCTGGGGATCCCCGGATGACCTTGGAATCACGTCCTGCCAGTTCACTGAGCTGCCCTTTCTGATAAGCGTCACTGCTGGCGAAAGCAGGCAGATTATTGATGGGGGGCAGAAGGAGGGCAGAGGGCCAGGGAGCTGTAGGGAGGGGGAGGCTGATCAGCTCGGGATATTTGAGGAGGTTTGTCCACTCCTTTGAGACGAGGGGCACTTCTGGGAATCTGTGTTTCCCTGATAATGTTGATGAGTACACAGGCTTTCTTAAAATAGCTGGAAAACATCGTGCAACAGCGCAATTAAACGCAACCCGCAGAGCAGGCTGGAAACAAAGCTGAGCTCCAGCCCCAGCCAAGCCCTCTCGACCCGGAACGCAATGCTCCTTTAAAGCCACGGATGGACAAATAAACACCACTCTTCTATAAGCTCCTCTTTCTACTTCCAAATCATTCTTTTTTCAAAAGAGCCCCAGATCACCCATGAACCCAAAAAATCCCCAAGTCCTGCCTGTTTTCCTGGCGTGCCAAAGCTGTTACCATCACAGTGTCTGCAGGGAGCCTGGCATCACAGAGAGCTGATGGTGGGACACAGCTTGAGCCAAATCACTGGGAAGCAGAGGGACCATTTTATGCCTCTTTCAGCCCATGGATGACAAGGCTGCTTGCCTGAAACACTGTCAGAGCCTGGGTGGCTCTCGAGTGGGTGGACACTGGGAGTGGCAGTATTTTATTTTTGCTAATTATTATTTATATTACCATAATTCATTCTCCCAGCAATTTCTACACCCCTCTCCTTTGGATATGTGCCATCTTTGACAAGTGAGTGGGACAAAAATTCATAGGAGATGGTGGTCTTTGAAGAAGCACACTCAATTTTCTTTTCTGGATTTGCAAAGTTCCCTGTTGCAAAACAGAAAGTCAATTGCTTATGTTCAAGTCAATTGCAAGTTCAAAACTTACTAATGGCATGCAAAGCACTCCATGCCAGCATCTCTACACTTGAATCCACAGTGCCTGATTTGCCTGGAGACTTTGCACATACACTGACACACAATCTCTGCCTCTGGAAAGAATTGCCCCCTCTTCCTTCATCTCCCTTGATAGTTCCTGGTACATCACTCCCTTCTCCACAGGCTCCCCCTTTCTTGTCTGAGTCCCCAGTTCATTCTTCATCCTGTTGGGATGAAGAATTACTTCATTTTAGAGTGCTGCCAACTTCCTAGTGCTGGTGGATCCCCAATCCACAGGACCCCTGTGAAAATGGGGGACTGCAAAAAACCTGCTAAGAGCCACTTTCCCAGGGCAAGCTGATGGAACCCAGACTCCCCAGGCTTAAGTCAGGGCAGAAAGAAGAAGAACTTTGTGCTTTTAAAACCATTTTTTGTCAAAAGTTAATTCAGATTTAGTGCCATTTAATCCCATGCCCAGAGAGAACAGCGCAGCTGATGCTGTGCTGGGCAAGAGACCTCACCAGGGAATTACCAACGTCACTCAGCGCTGGCAGTCTGGATATAAATAGGCCTGCCTGACAGCTGCTGGGTCTCCACCCTTCTTTCCTTGCAAGAGCTTGTGTTTCCTGTTAAAGTTGCAGGATTATTTGAGGTTTGACTGGAAAGGAGCAGATGTTCTGCAAACGACACCGAGAGCCACAGACCGTATGTGAACCTCCCAGGGCTGCCCCTTTGCGTGCACCGGGCTGGAGGGGAGGGTTTGCAACAGGGGCAGGCTTCCCTCTCCTGAAAAACAAATTTTCCCACAACACATTCTCATTAGCAAAGTCCAGCTCCTTGGAGTACTTTTAAAACAAGGCGAAAAAACCAGGCTGAAGTTTATACATACAGCTGTGGAGAATAACACTGTAAAATTATAAGCGGGCTTGTTTCTCTGGCTGTGCCTCCCTCCCTCCTAGCAAAAGATCCTCACTTCAAAGGGAAAATGCAAGCCTCTCCCCCTCTTCCTGCACTAATTTTTTCCCCTGAAAATATTTTTCCTCCACATTTCCAAAGCATTGCCCAATTAATTACTTCTAGACAGCATCTCGCAGCACGGCTGAGCAATAATGAACGAATCCTTGTGGCTCACATGCTGGTGGCTTTAAAAAAAAAAAGATTACTTTTAATCAGCAGAATGAGCACAGGGGCAAAGCCTATTGAACTTGAGCATATGCAGGGAGCCCAGAGCAGCTCCAAGAGCAGAGTGTGACTGCAGTCTGCTCAGTCTGGCCTGTGGCAGGAGACTTCTCCTGAGCAGATTCCTGGGGAAGAATGGCCTGGGCACTATCCCACGCACATTGCAGCTGATCCTAGGCTGCTCATCAGGCAGGTGAAATGGTTTGTAAAACATTACTGTTTTCATTAGAGTTTTTCTCTCTCACTCTCTCCTTTTTAAAGCCCCATCTTTTGAGCTGAGTGATTCCAATGAAGCCAGTTTTCATAAGACCCCCCCTCCTCTAGCAGCGCAAGGAAAGGTGCAGCAAAACTTCGGCTCTGCCTACAAAAAAAAACACGAAGCAAAAGTTGTGCTTTCCTTCCAATGTCATTATTCCTTCTCATTACAAACATTTTGGGACAAGCACTATCTCTTACTCTCTGTAGAGCATTAAACAGCAAGATCAGCATGCTCTCTATCTACTACTGCAGTCAGAGTAACAAGGAGTAGGAGCAATTCCCATTCCATTTTCCAGTCTGGTCTCTGAGTAGGATGGATGGAGGCTTCTGTGAAGCACACAGCTCTTAGTTCCTACCTTCCCTTGAGGTATCCAACAATGAGATCCTCTAACACTGCCTTGCTACCCTTTTCAAATGCCTTTTCTCCTAACCAGAACCTGCCATCAGGAACCAGCTCCTGACCCTGCATACCTGTCTCACTCCTGTTATAGTTTGGTTTTTACCTGTGTACTGTTAAGGCACAATTTACTAATATTTTGGCAGTTAGCAAAACCCAGAAAATGCCTCAAACCCCCCTACAATTCTACTTACAGACTGCATCTTCCTTAATCTGATTAGTGAAATTTACTGTACTGGGATAATAGGAATTTTATACTTGGGGTGAATTTTGAGAATTCTTTAGCAAAGGAATTGCCCATTCCTTGCTAAAATTTCAATGCTCTGCAAATGGTGACTGATGCATATGTTGAAGATGAGCAGCTTATGATGACATTGTCACATTTTCCTCCTCTCAAAATTTCAGTAGACTTTTCTGTCAGCTCCAGAAAAAAATTACAGCTGGTTCCTCTATCACCAGTGAATCACCTGGCCCACACATCAAGCATTGCCTCCTCCAGGGTGGAATGCGGCATGAGACATTATGTAAAATTAATTACTATTGCACAGGCAGATTAAAAGCACTTCCTAGGACAACAAGCTGCTTTTTTTCTCCCCTATTTTATTTTATTTTATTTTTAACAGCAAAGAGTGGATGAGCTTCCCCCAAAAGTGCCCGATCCAAACAATGCTGTGACTTTGGTGAGAGATTTGTACCAGCTGCTGTTAAAGTTGATCTCCACTTGACAAATGATAGCTCTCCTGTGAGCCATAGGCATTTTACTCCCACAACTAGCTGTGATCTTTCCCATGTTTCTGGCACTAGCTGAGCGTGATAATACCAAGCCTTGGACCTCCTGTTTGAGAAATTGCTGGTATTGTCTGCAAGTGTCACAATCACATTATCATCCATAAATGGTGCTGTACAGAGGAACTTCTTGGGGCCCTTCTAGCTCGCCACGGTCTGTCCCTTCTGCTTTGGTCGTGCTTGATGCTGTACAGGGAGTACAAATGTGGCTTGATTGGATTAAGGCCTTTATTTCTGTGAGGTCTGCTACTATTCACTGAGGTTTAATTAAATTTGTGACCTCCAAGTGGTCAGGGAATGTGTGTCAAGTCAGGCACATAGGAAAACTGATTCATTCTGCAAAAGCTTTGTAGGTGGACAATGCCATTTGAATCTTTCATGACACCGATACCAAGAGAAGGGCCACAGCCCCATCAAGTATTATGCTTTTGCTGAGCCTCTGAGACAAAGGTTTAAGCTGGGAAGGTCCAGGTGAAGGCAAGCCTCACTTTTTACCCCTCCCTAGTTCCTGCTGCTTAGTTAGTTCAGTTTACAGGGCCAGTGAAACCCTTCCTGAGAGACTGCATCACCTGGCAAAACCTGTGGAGCGCGTGGCACTGGAGGCTTGGTGCAGCCTCTCCTTCCCCTCACACCCTAACCCTCAGACACTGGCATTACCCTGATTACCCTCCCTTCCTCAGGGTAATCCTCTCCCTCACCCACTCTCCCCTTGGTCTCCTGCCTGCCCATGGGCTCTGCCCACCTCCAGCTTTGTAGGGAAAAAGAGGAGCAACAGAGGCCAGTCTCCATGCAGATAAGGACTCCCCATAGTCAGCAGAGGAGAGACACAAAGCAGAGCACAAAATGAGTCTTGTGGACTTTGTGGCCTCAGCACCCAGTAATTTTGGTAGCATTGAGTGGAGCACAATTTTCAGATTGCAACCCTGCCATGGTCTGATTGCATTGACCATCACTGCTTCAAACCCCACGGGAGCATTGGGATGAGTTTGGTAGTAATATTTTCCAGTCAACTACTTTGGAAGTATTCTCCTACTTTGGCAGCAGCTATTCCTCATATCTCAGCTGGAAGGAGACTCTCTGCCTGGTTTTCTAGACAGCTGATGTGTGACCTGTTACTGTTCATGACAGTGTGGTAGGGGCCCTTCCAGTGACAGGAATTTCACCAGCAGGAGAGACAGAACAGGGATGTTGCTTCCAGAAAGATGGCTTGGAGCCTCTCCTGTCTAAGATGACTCTCTTTGAGTGGGAGAGAGGAGACAAAACAAATGTACCTCAGGGATTAAACCAGGGAAATTGTACCTCAGTGTGCCTCTGCCAAAAAGGGTCAGAGATGTAGGCACAGGTAGCACCTTTCACTAAACAAAACAGTGAACTGAGGAAAACAACCCAGCTTGAGGGAATGCAAGCACTCCTTCAGGTCTGACATAGAAGCAACAATCTCCCCAAGGTAAAAAGGGGTGAGAGCAGATGGTTTATGCTGATTGTCTGAATGATCTGAGGTAAATGATAGCTGGTATCTGCAGGGCAGGCTGGGGAACGTGAGGAACAGTAACTAGGCAGAGGTGACAAGCCTGAAAAGAGCCAGCTTGCCTCTCATTCCTCCTCTTCTCCTTAGGGTCCCAGGCCAGGAAGGTCTTTCCTTGTGCTGAGGAGGGATGGGGCTGCATCCTCCCCCTGAGCCTGCAGCTCTCTCCCCAGTCAGCACACACGAGGAGAGGGTTGGGGGATGCTGGGGAGGCTCTGCCTTTGATCCAAAGGAACAACAGACACTTAGGGTATTTCTGATGAGGGCCAAGAGGAGGTAAGAAGATGAGAAGACCTACAAAGAGTAGCAGCTCAGGTACTTCTGGGACAGTCACAGTGCAGAGGAGGCAGAGGGACATCTGCTACAAGAGGGATGCCTTGATGGTGAGGGAGGGAAGCAGAAAATACAGAAACAGAAGAGGAGCTAGGAAAGACAAGGAATGACTGACAAAAGCACAGTGGAGTGGGATGAGAGAAAGCATGAGATGAGAGGGAGTTGTAAATGGCTGACAGATAGGAAAACGATCAGTAGGTGGCAAAAGGAAATTATAGAAAAGAGGACATGCTTTTCTGGGAGAAAGGGAAAGATATTGCAGCTAAGAGAGAGGTTGTAAATATTGAAAGGGTTGAGGGGAAGACACCTAAGCTAAGATCCCACCAAAACAAGGCTCAAGTCTGGTCTGCCATAGCAGAAATATTTTCTCTGACAAAAATGTTTCAGGAACCCAGAAGGAGCAGTTTAATCACCAAGAAATATCTAAGAATCCATGAATATTTTTTAGTCTAAAATGAAAGGGAACTCTGAAAAGAAGCTACAAGAGGCACCAATTGAAGTGTTTCCAAATGGGATAGGATAGGACCACCAAGAGGACTTTATTCCAAATGTAAATAAATTACACCAAAAATGCATTATCCAGAGCATCCTGCAAGACAACAAAGGATACTGTACAGCTTCAAAACACTGTCTTATATCTGCAGGTAGCCCCTGGGCAGATTTCTTGTTCCAGCTTTTTTGAAGAGCTGTGGTATTAAAGGAAGAGAATCTGGGCAAATGTCACCTCATTAGAAGACATTCAGGACATGCATCTGTCATTTAGTATGAATTAAAACTTTGAAGATTAAATTGCCCCCTATCCCCAGGCACACACTGAGGAACATCTCAGCAGTGTTTTCACTCTGCTGATGTATGGTGGAGCCATTTTATCGTTTAGACAGTCAAGAAAAAAATAGTCTTAACCATGGAAAACCTGTGAAATTGCCATATTTTGAGTATTTGTTGTAACATGGGTGCCTCTTCTCCATCTTTGGCATTGTGTCATTTTTGAGTTGGAGTTTTTTAAACTATGACCCTAAATCTTACTGTCCTTACTTCTTAAATCTATAATCACTCTTAATGTGGAGAAGGAGGCTCAGCAAATGGGCCTAGAGCTTTAAGATTTCCCTTCAAGGGCGTTATCAATAGTTTCTTGGCAAAGGAGCTCAGGGCTTTCCTTCTGATGATGGTGCCCAAGTGACTCTGGAGTTCAAGCAAATAGCTCAGCAAATGTATTTCCACATTTCTAGGTGGTCATCCTCTACACCATTCCCCAAGCACCAGTGTCACAGAAACATAACAAGTGTCCCTGGTCAAAGGATCTGATATTTCCTCCTTCATCCTCCAGAGCCTGTGGTTTTTAGAAAATGTCCAGATTCACTACCTGCTCTTTCTCCCTCTCTGTAGGAATGTGCTCTTTGTTGATGGAGTGACAAAATTATTCTTTGTCTCCCTAAAAAGGAAAAAAGCTCAGAAGTTTCTTTTTTCGATTAGGTGAAAAAGACACTTCATAGGACTTTGGGGACTTCAAACTTAAGGATAGCTAATTGGACAGAAGCTAAAAAGTTTTGTTTGGGCAATTTACTAGAAAAACAATAAAACAAAGAAACTAATTGTTCTTGTGAGGTGTTTTACTAGGAGCAAGAACTTCTTGCACTTGGCTTGGGTTTTGGTTTTTGGGTTTGTTTTTTTTTTGTTATTTTGCCTTCTATTAAACCTTTTTGGTTTTAACACTGCAACAGAAGCCATCTTGCTGATTTTTATGCCTCTAAGGGTAGCTGAGCTATCTTGGGTGTGTTGTAGACCTCCAAGAGCTTATGAGACCTGGCTCGAGGAGGCAACTATAACACCTCTCCCCATTGTTAGCTCCTCACTAGGAACACCAAAGGGCAGTGGGCAAGGCTTTTCAGCCTTTACTTACTTTCAGGTAAGTAAATCTCTGTATATACCAGGGAGCCCAGCCCTGCCTGCTCCTGGCTAAGCAGGGAAAGCAATTCCATGGCTTTTGGTAATAAGGAGAAGGGCCACAACGGTGCCTAGACCTCTGACTGAACATTCTACCAGAGCAGCAAAACATCTCAGCTGGCTCACCTGTGAGCCTGGTCTCCATCGTGCACCAGAGGCACAGAAAGAAGCTCCATGTCTGAGCAATTCCTTGTTCTCCTGGGACCATCTGTGCTGAACCTGTGGCCTTCCTCACTCTTTCAGGGGCCAGCCAGGCACCAGCCTGTTTGCCAGCTGGACTTTCACTCGGTGTCTGTGGCAGATGGCAGGATCCAAGCCCACGTGGTGGCTGCCAGCACCTTCCCATGAGCAGGAGATCAGACGGGCTCTCACATGTTGCCCTTCCTGGCTCTGATTCACACTGGATGCCTCAAGGGATGGCTGGATAGGAATCATGGAGACACCTGTCTTCTGATCTGGTTGCTGTGGGCTCTCTTTTGCCACAGAGGCTCTCCCCAGGGAAAGCTCAGGAAGGGAGGTGGGCTGTGCCTTGTGTCACTGCATTGGGGCAGGAACAGGAGAAGGCATTGGAGGGTTTTGTGATGCAGTCCATCTCCTCTTCTTCCTGGGGCCTTGCACATCCTGATCTTGTCATTGCATTTTACCAAGATGTGCCCTTTTGCTTGGCTGAGAATTCATTCTTTATTTAATAAAATTTAACATTAAAAGCCACTTAGCTGCAGATGTAAGAGGTTCATCAGGGCAGAGTCACATCTGCTGCCTTTCCAAGGGTACATCCTGCCATGATCCACAGCCCTGTGTGAGAGGGTGCACAAGGGGCACACACAGGCTGCAGTGGCATTGTGCAGGTGGCTTGTAGCACTGGTGTTTGTTCACCATTGCTGCTGGATAACATTGGGGAGGATGTTAATGCATTACTTACCCAAGGTTTTTGAAGGCCTCTTTGGCCTTCAGCAACAAAAGGGCTCTCTCTGCCTGTCCTAAGTTGTGTAGCATAGCAGATGAGTAACCTCTCCCTTAGTGCCCTTCTCATACTTCATAGACAGAGGAGGAAGATTATTTTCTCCACTGAATAGCTTAATACCTTCTATTTTTATTTCTGAGAAAGTTTGGAGGTTACATTTTCCTTAACAACCCGCTGAAGTCTGAGACCTTCACTCTGTGCTTAATAAATCTTGCTGAACTCAAAAATACCTCCCCTGAGTAAAACTAAAATAAAAATTAAGTTGAGTCTTTGGGATTGGCTTCCCCTTTTTCTGATTTTCCTCCAGTTGTCTGTGCCATTTTGCCTTTGACATATTTTTCCATCTGCTGGGTGTTGTAGGAACTTCTGCATTCCTCCTATAATGAGTCCATGTGAAGAAGATCAAGGAGTACAAGCAAAGTTCAAAGATGCCTTGTGCTGTTGTTGTGGTTTCAAGCCCAGCTGAAAATTAAGCACTCTTTATTGCTATCAGGACTTCTTGTAACTGTGATGCTCAGGGCTAATGTCTTGAGCCCAGATGAGTTGAGGGTGGGCTACAGAGAAGCAAAGATTTGTTTGGTAATGAATCTGGTTCATGTGAATTTGGTTCATGTGGCTACAGAGATGTGGTGATCCATCTTCTCCACAGTCTGCAAGATCAGCCTGAAGCAGTCACTGGGAGCATGTCTTCTCCTTCATGTCTTCTCCTTCATGTCTTCTCCTTCATGTCTTCTCCTTCCCTGCTGATCCTCCCCTTGGGACCGGCTGGTGCTGCGCAAGCTGCCCTGGCAGCATCAGCTCATGTAGACAGTACTAAAAACAAAACAGGAATGTTGTTCTTTCAGCTGTCCCTTACCCTGATGAGATCTGCCAGCTGCACAATGTCCAGGAGTGTGGTGGATGTTCCTGTGCTGGGAGGGGAGGTGTTGAACACTGCCCTGACTGAGGGACTCTGGCTGCTGATGAGCACAGTCAGTGCCCCTCAGATAATGATCACTTGCCTCCTCACAGATTGGAGAGGAGCAGGCCTGTGAAAAGCTCCTCAGCTTGTAAGTAACTGCTCCTTTCAGCTTCAATGACATGTCACATCCATCCTTGAGCTCTTCCAAAAATTCCCTCCTGGGACTTTGCTTTCCCCATAACTCGGAGTGACACGCCTTGGCAAGGGGGGAGACGAGGGTCTCGCTCAGCTCAGCCCTGATGTGTGTGAATGAAAAGGCTGGGTGGCAGGAGTGGGGTGGGGAGAGGCCTGTGGCACAGCAAATAAATTGCACCCTGCCTGTGTTGTGCCAGCAGGGCTCCAGAACAGTTCCAAGGGCTTTTGTAAATGGGAATTTGCCTCCTCGGTCGCTCAGGGCAGTGCTGTCAAACAGCGTTGCCAGGCTTGTGCCTCATCCAGGGGTCACAAACATTTTCCAAGTCTCCCCACTTCAATTTACTTTCACAAAATGATGTTTCCCTTTTGGGAAGGGGGCAAAAAAAAAAAAAAAAAAGGAGAAAAGTGAGCCCAGAAAGCCCAACGAGAGGCTGTGGGAGAACGGGAGAAGAGGCAGGAAGTGAGAGGGAAGTGAGAGGGAAGGGAAGGGAAGGGAAGGGAAGGGAAGGGAAGGGAAGGGAAGGGAAGGGAAGGGAAGGGAAGGGAAGGGAAGGGAAGGGAAGGGAAGGGAAGGGAAGGGAAGGGAAGGGAAGGGAAGGGAAGGGAAGGGAAGGGAAGGGAAGGGAAGGGAAGGGAAGGGAAGGGAGGCTGAGCAAGACAAGAGCTTTCACAACACAGGAATTCAGGCTCTTCCCCCCTCAGCTCCCCCTCACACCCTTGTTTGAATTTAGCATGTGTCCTCCTATGGCGTCGTAATTACTAAGATTAGCAAATGAATCTTTGCCTCTGTACACACCGGGCATTCAGCGCAGCTCTAATAGTTGTCATTAAGTTTTCAGGGAGGTGGGAGAAGATGGATTGAATGCGTGCACTCCAGCGCTGCGCAGAGCCCATTGACGGCTGCTGAGTAATGATTTTTTTCTAATTGGTGGAGAGCAGCGGCCCTAATGGATGGAGCCTCTCTGTGCATTTGCACTGTCTCCTCAATCAATAACCCTCGCTGCGCCTGGCACCGAGGAGCTCCTGAAAGCCCCTTTGTAGTAATGGATGGCTGGAGGTTACACAAACCGCTGTCTCCCGCTGAGTCAGCCCTGTGTCAGGCACCTCCCGCTTCCCTGGGCCCCCATTCCAGACGGGACACCCCCTCGGGCAGGGGCCCCGAGCCCCGGCTCCCTGCCCCGGCCCGGCTCTGCCGCTCGCCGGGAGGGTTTTGTTGCCTGCGGAGCCCGAGCTGGCGCGGAGGAGCGGGAACAGCTGGGAAGCTTTTTATTGGCTTTGGCTTGGGAAGTTTGGCTTTTTATAGGAGGCTTTGTGGGGGTTTCTTCCCCGCCCTGCTCTCATCTTCTTAATGAAAACTCCGCAGGTCAGATGCTGAAAGGGCAGAGAGGTCAGGCCAGGCCGTGCCAGGCAGCGCTCTTGGCTTGGCCAGAGCAGGAGCCCAGCTCAGGGAGAGCAAGCACCCACTGACCAACCACCAGGAGTGCACAGGCTGTTTGCATCCTAGCCCTCAGCATCCCCCCAAACCCTGCTGTCTTTCTGAGGGATGATGTGCAAGTGAGAGCCGCAAGAGAGCTCTCGAAATTCAACCTTGCCAGTGCCTTTCCAGGCAGGCCTCGGGTTGGGGGGTAGAGATGAGAAATGGGATGTTATAGGGAATCTTAAAAGGGATGCCTCATCACTGAGATCAACAGCTCAGTCTTCCTCTTCCCAACACAAGAGAGCCTTTTACAGGAGAAAAAGAGGGGATTTCCATGGTTTGATGAGATTTACAGATGGCTGAGGCTTGCTTTCTTCACTGCTGCTCTGCCTCAGCTCTGTGTCCTCACAGCCCACTGCAGAGCACTTCTGAGTGGCAGCCTGTTATCACTGTAAACTCTAAGCCCCCCAGAAAATGTTCTCATTGCTGGGACCTTTTGGAAGTGAACCTGCCCTAGCTGTGTGATCCAGACCCCCATAACTCAGGGCTCCCAAGTGCCCTGCGCTGTGTCTGCTCTTGTTTGCTTTCTGGAAAGGTTTTTACATCTTGTTGTGTACCTAGGCTGTACCCAGCTGTACAACCCAGGCCATCATCCACCCCAGTCTCTGGAAGGGACTTTACTGTGGAGCAGGAGAGCTTGGGATTGCCCAGATTGAATGGCTGGCTGCTGTCAGTCCCACTGTGAATGCAGACAGTCTGGATTGCCTCCAGCAGTGAAGTAATTGGCATTTTCTGTTGTCTTCTCCACTGTTTTGGGGTTTTCATAGCTTGTAAGGGTCTTCAATCCTTCTTCCTGAGATCTAAAGGGAATTTAAGGTCTGCCCCAAACTTGCTCTTGTTAAAAGCTGAAAACACAAAAAGATAAGGTAGGAGCGCTGATTTTGCTGGAAGGGAGGATCTGACCTCAAAACTTCATATTGAGCCCCAAGCAGAGTCCCTAGAAAGTCCCTCTTTGGGTCTGTGTGGCAGAGGGCATCTCAGGATGTGAGCAGCATGATCTGCTGCTGATCCCTCCAGGGCTCAGGACATAGCAGTGAGCAGGTCCCAAAGACCTGCATCACCCCAGTGGCCTGGGAGCATGAGTGCGGGCAGGAGGGGGATCTGAGACTCTGCAGTGAAGCCTCATGTCCTTGCTTGGCAAATAACCACTGGGAAACATCCCCTGGGATGGGCTTCAGCAAAGGCTGCTCCTATGTTGCCAGGTACACCTGAGTTGCAGCTGAAGTGGCAAGTAAAGGGTTGTAGAAGAAGAAATATATTTTCTCGGTTGATGTCCTGGTGAGAGAAAGACTGTGGAATTGTTTTAGGAGGTGCAAGTCCAATTCATCCTCATTGTCACTCCTGACTCTCCATCTGAGTGCAGTGAGTGATTTTCTCTCCCTTTCACAGGGGCAGTCAGTCATACAGAAGCTACTTTCTCACTGAGCAAGGAGTGTCAGAAGGAGAAGGAGGCAGGGGGCTTTCATTCTCTGTTTTTCAGCACTGTCTCTCACCAGGATGTGCAGAGGTCCAGGCAGGAGCAAGGTAAATTCTTCCAGGATCGGTGTCCACCCCAATGTACCATGGCCACAACTCTCCCACCTTTATAAGACGATCCCTCACATCCTCCTGATCTCTGAGATCAGCCCTGAGATGTTTGCCACAGAATGAATCAGCCTTGCTCAGGAGCCTGTGGCTGCTTGTAGCCATGATATTTTCTGAAAAATCCTTTTGCCAGGATTTTTCTACTGAGAAGCTGAGAGGCCTCAGGAACAAAATGTAAACAATGGTTATCTGATGCTGTGGAATGCAACAGGTGCATCTGTGATTGGTCTCATCTGGTTGTTTCTAATTAATGGCAAATCACAGTCCAGCTGTCTTGGACTGTCTGGTTAGTCACAAGATTTTATCATTCCATTCCTTTCCTTTGCTTGCAAGCCTTCTGATGAAATCCTCTCTTCTATTCTTTTTTTATAGTTTTAATATAATAGATATCATAAAATAATAAATCAGCCTTCTGAAACATGGAGTCAACATTCTCGTCTCTTCCCTGGTCCTGAGACCCCCGTGACCATCCCTGTGGTGAACACCCCCACAGCTGCTCTCTGCCAGTGCCCCTGTGCCCAAGGTGACAGAGTGAGCACTGGCAGGACAAAATGGTGACAGCCCAGCCTGGGGAGCAGCACAGGCAGCAGGTTAGCAGGCAGAGAGGGGACAAGAAGAAAAAAGGGGCCAGGGAGGTCCTTTTGTAGAGCACCTGGGACAGAGGGTTCTTGGAGGGAAACCAGAGTGATGGATGGGGAGGAGAGGTGCAGGAGCTGAGACATCCCAGACAGACAGACAGCAGAGCACAGCAGGATTCCTCCCTGCTGCTGCCTTGGCAATGAGGGAGCTCCCCAGCCATCAGCAGGGCAGGACTGACTCAACAGAGACTGGAGATGAGACAGACCAAGGCAGGCTCACAGAAAATCTGAGGCAAAGTTTCGAGGAAAGACAGGAGTTATGTGTTTCTGCCTTTTATGAATATGTTTTAGAATCCTTTTGTAAGGGTTGTTATCACTTAAGCAAAGGGACAGGACACTTCAGTGTAGTTTGAGCTGGAGGAGGAAGCTGTGCTTGGGGCAGGGGGCCTGGAGCCCCCAGCAGAATCCTGCCCCTGCAGCATGGGGGGAAATGTAGCAAGAACTGGGATTACTGCTAAACAGGGCTCCCTAAAGGGAAATCAGGGAAAGCTCCTTAGCTGGCAGAGAGGAGAACCCAAAGCAATGGAGAGGATTGACATTCAGGAGCAGGATTTGGCCCAGCTGTCAGTCCTGGCTTGCCAATGCAGATGGTGGCAAAGGAAAAGGATTTGTCTCATCCCCTTGCTATCAGAGCTGTGTTAACTCATCAGTGTTGCAGGAGTTAAAATAAATATACAGTTTTCAGAGCAGGAGCGTGTTTCACCTGTGCCATAACCAATGAGTGGATTAGGGCAGCCAATTGGTTATACCTGTGCCATAACCAATGAGTGGATTAGGGCAGCCAATTGGTTATACCTGTGCCATAACCAATGAGTGGATTAGGGCAGGCACTGCCCCATGTCCTGTCACAGCCACAGAGCTCCTGGCAGTGGAACTCTGGTGCTCTCACAGCACAACTGTGGCACATCAGAGCACAAGAGCACGGGGCCACAGTGGAGCCTGAAGGCATCCAGCTGTTCATTTAAGCTGCTGCTTCTTCCCAATCCACTTACTAGAGGGTGTCTCACATAAATCAAACTGGAAACATTTCCATAAACTCTACTTTCTGTGTAGTTTTGGAAGCAGAGAAAACCTCTAGACTCATCCAGGAGCTCTGGTGAGGGGGATTACAATGGCTCAGGTGGAAGTGTTCCCTGTTTTCCTGCAGTGCCCATCTGCCTTTCTGAGAGGCAAGTCAGCACCCAAAGCAGTGCCAGATGCCCTCTTTTGCTCATGGACATAAACTTTTATTCTTTGTTTATTTGCAATCTTGCTTAATCTAGAGGAAACCATCCTCATTTGGGAAGTATATCTTGCTCTTCATTTACAAAAATCACAACCTTCTCACCAGCACTTGTGATTTCTCACCTGCCCTGACAGCTCCTCAGGGACTCCAGACCTGTCCTCTGCAGCTTCTTTTCCTGGCTTATTCTGTGCTTTAGGAAAACAATGTCAGGCAAATCAGACAAACCAGGATCTCTCCAAACTGTCCCTGTGAACAAGTCCATATTGCCATAATTTCCACAAAAGAGCTTACAATGAGTGACGTGAGAATACCCATTCCTATTATGAAAAAAAAAGGAAAAAAAAAGAAAATGAAAAAAAAAGAAAAAATAAAAAGCCACGCAACAAAAAACCCAGGAGCTGTTTGAAAGAAAACTGTCACAAAGGAAAGGAGCTCAGTTTCTCTGACAATCAGAGTGATACAGCTTGCATGAGAATTTATTTCAGTATGCTTCTTCAGCACACACCAGACTCCCAGGAGGGTGTTTCAGATCTCATTTCCTAACTTTCCTGATTGGAACTGAGGCTTGCATTTACTTGGCTTTTTCATTTTACATTATCATTTGGAGTCCTGCTTGATTTCTTACAACCCCCCTGCCTGTTGTGCCTCACCCTCTTCCCCAGGCCCCTCACCACTGCCCAGGGAGATAAATATAGGGCACATGCCAGTGACCACAGCTCCAGCAAACTCAGTTAATCCCTGCTCCTCTCCCAGCAGGACACAGTCCCTTCCCAGAGGCGTGACCCAGCCCTTGGCTATTTACAGCAGCCAAGAGTTCAGCTTGTTTTCCCAAAGCGTGTTTTCATTACAGCTCAGGGGAAAGGCTCCCTAAGAAAAGCAAAAATATCTCTTTCCAGCTCTGGAAAAAGCAGCTGAACTGGCCTCTTTGATGGTCTCCAGAGGCTCCTAGAACATGGAGTTATAGTGTCATAAGAGGAGCCGAGGGATAAGGATCCTGGTTGAGTTTTGGAGCTTCTCACTCTGCACAGAATCACTGGCCAAGGACTGCGGCATCCAAGGCCCACAGCTGGCCTGAGAGTCTGGGTCCTGGCATCTCACCCTGCCTTCTCCCCATGTTGCTTTAATTTGACACAGGACAATTTCTTCTTCCAAATGCTCTTTCAGTTCAGTGTTGCTTCTTTCGGGCTTTTTTCAATGATGTGGGAACACCATTGGCTTGGAGCAAGAGATCTCTGCGTTTGGTTACACATCTTGGAGCAGGAGACCAAAGTGGTATTTAATAAACCATCACCTTTGCCAAAAGCAGCATAATCAAATCCTGTGAAATGGGCAATTGCTGCAAGGGAGATGGCTGGAGCTGGTGTGCTGGCAGAGCCACAGCTGCTTGTCTCTTGGCTACTGCTGAGCCAGGCTCAAGAGCCTGAGCACGGCTTTGAGCTCTGGCAGCGAGCCTCAGAGGCACTGCATGCTCCAGCATCCCAAGGGCAGCAAACCCCCCTTGCAGCACTGCCTGCCACCCAGCCTGTGAAGTGGTTTTGCATCAGCTCCAAGAGCAAGAGGCAAAAGAGTGAGTGAGAAAGAGAGATGTTCACTCAAACTGGCAGCTGCCTTTTGTTTCACGATGGCAGCTGCCAGCAAGAGACAGGCAGGGCAAGGGAAAAACACACAAGAGCAACACGCTGGATGCAAAGCATATTACACGCTGGATTTAAAATAAAAAAGCATGCATGAGGGTAAATATTCAGCATAATGCATGACAACTCAGCCCCCTCATTCTCCTTCCATTCCCTTGGAGCTGTGGGACTGCATCTCCCAGGGCAGCGCTGGCCATCCTGGAAGAAAAGACAGGGCCAACACTCAGAGTGTATAAGCAAAGGAAGCAAGTGCCTAAACACTGACTTTTTTCATCCACTTGAGACAGGTGAAAGGAGAAATATCACTTCAGAAGAGAAGGGTGGTCTGTGCATGATTCTGTACAGTGGGCTTGTTGTTTCTCTCACTTCTGACAGCTCGCTTGCTTCCTCTCCTTGCGGGACTTTATTTCAGTCAGTTTGATGTTTTTGGCAGGGTGATGGCTCTGGAGCCTGATCCCCCCTCCTCTGCAGAGGCAGTGCTGGCAGCAGTGCAGCACATCTTTCTTCTCCTCCATCTCAGCCTCCCAGCACCACCTCCCGCAGCAGGGGAAGCCCTTTGTCACACCAGGATCCACTGTCAAACAGCTGCCAGGACCTGGGCAATGCAGAACAAGCTCTGTGTCTGCATCCTTCAGGGCTGAAGGATCATCCCTGGTCCTTTGCCTCCTCACCCACCCCGCTGTTGTTCCTCAGACAGGCATGCCAGCAAGGGTGGGCAGGCATTTCCCACCCCTTTCCCAAGTGCAGAGTTTTGACAGCAAAAGGAATCTGTCTCTGGGCCCTCTGACACTGCAGCAAAAACACTTTGGCCATGTGGCACTCACTCCACTGGTTTGAATTTATTTTAATGCTTCTGACAGGCCAACTTTGTACCAGCAGCTTCTTCTGCCAGATCAGATATTGTTTACCCACCCTGCTTTAACTTTCTGCCATGTTCAATATCTCCTCTCCACACCAAGCTCCCTCGATGCCAGATCAGGTATTGTCTGTCCTCCCTCGGCCAGCGCAGAGCACAAAGCTGGCACGTGCTCCCTGTCCCTGTGCACTCTGGCCAGTTCAGCAGAAATGTGAGCACAGCCTGCCCCTGATCCCACCTGATCTGGGGCTACTCTTCCTGCTGAGGGCTCGGGTGGTGCATGGACCTGGCATTCACTGCCTGGGGGAACAGCCCTGGCACTGCCAGGAGCACCAGGCACAGCCAGAGCAGCTGGAGCACCTGGTGGCTCTAAAGGGGAGGCTGGGACACTGGAGAGCCTGCCTGAGCTTGTAAATGTGCTAATGAAGGGAAGGGGAAAGGGAAAAGGACAGAGGAGGAGCAGCAGGAAGAAGAGGGGAAAAGTTGTGTTTTTAATACCTCAGGTTAAAAGGACACTGAGGTAAGATGAGGTTTACCTGAGTCTGAATTCAAGCTGCTAGACCCCTTTAAAAATAAATAGGGAGGAAGGAAAGGAAGGAAGGAAAGGAAGGAAGGAAAGGAAGGAAGGAAAGGAAGGGAAGGAAGGAAAGGAAGGGAAGGAAGGAAGGAAGGGAAGGAAGGAAGGAAGGGAAGGAAGGGAAGGAAGGAAGGAAGGAAGGAAGGAAGGAAGGAAGGAAGGAAGGAAGGAAGGAAGGAAGGAAGGAAGGAAGGAAGGAAGGAAGGAAGGAAGGAAGGAAGGAAGGAAGGAAGGAAGGAAGGAAGGAAGGAAGGAAGGAAGGAAGGAAGGAAGGAAGGAAGGAAGGAAGGAAGGAAGGAAGGAAGGAAGGAAGGAAGGAAGGAAGGAAGGAAGGAAGGAAGGAAGGAAGGAAGGAAGGAAGGAAGGAAGGAAGGAAGGAAGGAAGGAAGGAAGGAAGGAAGGAAGGAAGGAAGGAAGGAAGGAAGGAAGGAAGGAAGGAAGGAAGGAAGGAAGGAAGGAAGGAAGGAAGGAAGGAAGGAAGGAAGGAAGGAAGGAAGGAAGGAAGGAAGGAAGGAAGGAAGGAAGGAAGGGTCACTGTTGTTTTTTTCTGATGGCGCTAACTCAAGTTAATCAAGTCACACTAAAAAAGGTACTTTTTCTTTATTTATGTGTTCTGATCCAGAAGTGTAAACATACCTGAAACAGGTCTGGACTCCTTTTTATGCAGGGAAATGTTTCAGAGGAATCCAAGGAACCGGGACTTTTTTTGCATGCAATGTAGAGAAAGAAACGTATTGTCTGAGAGCAAAGTGACTCTGAATGTGGCCATGGAGATAAAATGGGGAGTTCAGCTCCTGCATGCAAGAGCAGCATTTCTCAAAGACGCCTTTTTCTTCTGTTTGATTTTCTTTATGTTTATTTTAAGTGAAGCTCTTCTCTATCTCATATTTTTAGGTTTTAATCTTTGTATAGAACACACTCTGTGACCCTGACAGAGGGAAAGCAGCTCAGTCCTACCTCCTCTGTGAATGTGTTTAGAAACAGTAACTGATCAAAGTCAGCCACTGAGTTACTCCTCTTGCCACGCGTCCCCGGCTTTGACAGGCTGCATCGTTTGGCGTGTTGATGGACCAGGATTTCATACTCTATGAATATTCACGGCGCATATTAAATTAACCAGGTGAGAAAGTACAGGTTTGTTTTGCATGTTAACTCTGTGTTAACGCTGCCCCTAAGTGGTTAAGTTGGTTTATTGCAAGTTAATTAGCCCTCATTTCGGGCAGTTACTTATTTATTTATTTATTTATTTGCGGAAGACTGTCGTGGCTTTTTCTATTCCAGTTTCATTCCTAGACCTTGCCTCTCTATCTAGTCTGTGTTTGCATCCTGCTCTATGTGGGCTTCACAAAACTGCAACATTTTCAGCCAACTCTGCTTGGAAGACACATGTAGAGGAAAACACGGATGCCTACTACACATTTTACTATTACTCAATCCAAGCAAGGCTGTGATCCTGCTAGCAGGCTCCTCTCCCTCCACTCGTTTTAATTAGCATTTCAAGGGATGCTTGGTAGCACAAGCTGCTGAAGTTATGATGGGCTGACTTTTGCATCTTTCCTCCTCCATCAGTGTGCCACTTCACGAACATTTCATCGCCCAGGCAAGCCTTTACTCAACCTTGATATATTCTCAAGCCTTGATATTCACCCTCGTGTTGCCATCCTTCATGGATCCATGCAATGTGCCAGGATCACACTTTCTCTCGGGGTAGCTGGTTTTTATTGGAGGGCTGTGTGGGTGTGGGCACACTGAGCTCCAGCTTACAGTGAGGCCTTGAGCTTCCCTTCTTCACGGTGTGTTCCCCTCCACCTGCCCTGCAGGGAGAAGCAGGAGAGGAAGGAGGGCAGCTGCTTGCAGCTTTTTGGCTCTGAAGGGCCTCACACCAACAGGGGAGACTTGACAAAACCTCCAGCTGAACAACTGATGTGCTGGGCTCTGAGGGGCCTTTTAAAATCCCTCCTTGCTTTAGTTTCTTCCAGGTTATGGTTGGGGAACTTGGTTCTGCTCCCCAGGTTGGTTTTCTGTCACCAAACTGCCTCCTGGAGAAGTGGGGTGACCATTGTGACACCTTCAGAGCAAATTTTCATTTCTTCAGCTCCTTTTGGGGTGGTGTGGAGGAAAAGCACCTCATCATCCTTGGGGGTTGGGGTCCAAACAGGCAGAGTTAAGCCAGCAGCAGGCAGAGTGCTCTGCACACTGGGCTTGCAGGTAATTCACAGTGCAGTCTCTAGCTGAGGAAAGCAAACCTGGTCAATATTGCAGCAGCAGATGCCTGCACTTCTGCACTGCACCAGGCAGCAGAGCAATCCATCCCTGCTCAGCCTGTGTTGGCAGCACAGGGAGAGGAAAGTGAGGAAGAGCAGGGGCAGTGCAGCTCAGGGTACCTGGATATATTGGCAGAATCTCTCTCTTGATTATCAGCCTCTTCTTTCCATAAGCTCTAAAATAAGAGCATAAAGAAAACTGGAGAGCAGTGAATCTTCAGGAAGGTCTCCAGTCTTTGGCAGAGAGCACAGGCTGCTTTTCCATCATGCCAGCACTGCCCTTCACCTTGAACGAGCGACATTTGTCTCCTTTCCCCTTCGCTCTGGAGATTGCAGCCCTGATTCCGAGGAGGCGTCTCCGGCTGCCGGGAGCTCGGAGCGGCCAAACGCCGCCTCCCTGCAGCACATCCAGGGCCGGGGCTCGCAGGGAGATGCCCGGCGTGGCGAAGCGATGGGGGCGATCCCGCATCCCTCCCGCTCCTGCCGCGGAGCGCTGCCTGCATCCCGGCCGTGCGCGGTTAAGGAGTCCGGACACCGGGATCCCAAAGGAGCCGCGACCGTGCGAGAGGAGCTCCACTCTTCTGAAAGGGTCTCTGGGAGGGCAGTGACAGTGGCACGTCTACAGGATCCCTCTGCTTCGGAAAAACCCGCCGCCGCATCTCCTCGGTGCTGCCTTTTCGGTCGGAGCTGAAAAGTCCGCATGGGAACTCAGGGACTACCTTAAATACCCCTAACTAAGCCTTCTTAAAACTCCTATTAAAATACGAACGCCGCAGTCAAGACGGCAGGCTGGAGGTCTGCCCAGTGGCCAAATAAATCAAAATATTCCAGATATCCTGTTTGCAAGCGCCCATTAAAGCCTGACAACTGCCTAATACCAAACGTGACCCATCCTGCAAAGCAGCCCGGGTTTATTTCTTGCTTTTTCACTGCTTTAATGCCGTCCCCTTCCCAGGGGCTGTAGAAAAGGGTTGCCGGGGCCCAGTGAGAGGTTGAGGGCAGCGGGGTTGTAAGGGCTGGGGGCTTTGTAGCCACAGCTCCTCACACCCCCAGCCCCACAAGCATCCCCAGCCACAGAGCAGCCTCTGCCCGGGACCTCCCTGCCCAGGACTGTGGCTCAAAGCCTGGTGCCAGGGTTCAGGCCAGCCTGGAAAACAGCCCTTTATCTGCATTTGCCGCCTCGCTGACATCTGCAGGCACACCCTGTGCTCTTTATCTGTTTTCTCAAATAAATTAATAAATAAAAAGACAGAGAGGCTGGAAATAAGGACGGAGAAAATGAACAGATTTTGATCTAGTAAGCAATTTAAATCTGGGCTGGCAAGCTGCGTTGGCTCATTCATTAATTCTGCCGTGTGCTCAGAAAACCCCAGCAGGGCTCTCCTCCAGCGCGAGAACTTCCGACTGTGAAATAAACCCCGCGTAACCAGATTAGCTCTGAGGTATGCATCAGCCAGCTCCTAGGCATTCGTTCTACTTTCCCTGCACTCCACATTGCTAGAGCCTGATTTCCTGATCAGGTGTTGCTCACTGGAGGGCATAAATTCTCTGGAGTTTCCACCTCTCCCTGTATTGCTGTTCCTTGCTCAATAAATAAAAAAATGTTATAATGTGTGCTATCAGCGAGTCTTGATTCAGCAGTTAATAGCAACATTATCAATATCTTCTCTTTCAGTGTCACATAACTCAAAAGTGGCTGGATGGTTTTGTTCTGGCAATACAAAATTTAGTCACTTTGGGTAGAGAAATCTCACCTTAAAACTTCAGCATTTGTGGAGTCAGAAAATATTTAGTGTGCAGAAACTGATGGGCAAGATAGAAATCTCTGCATAAGCTTAGTGCAGTCCTCCACCTCGCAGGTCTGTGTTGTACTGAATCATGAGGTGAATACTGTCTGTGTGAGTGACTTCAATTATGGTATTATCATCTTATTTATCATTTGATAAATGAAGTGGGACGGGGGCCTGTTTGTGTCAGGTGCTGTACAAACACTCAGATGTGCTCAGACAAGATCCTGAGGACATCCATGAAGTGAATGGGACATGAGTGGGAGTCTTCAGACAAGGGCCCCCTTCCAGGAGCTGCCATAGGAAAAGCTGGTCTGGCTTGCCAGCAAACTCCTGGTTCTCTCTACGTGCTCCTGTGGCCTGAACTTAGATCAGTCAATGTAAAGTCAATGCTAAGTCTGTTTGTACAGAATTTTTTAGAAGTGGAGACTGAGCAGGCTTGGGTTGCTTGGGATTTTTTTTTAAAAAGACAAAATCTTCAGCTTATGTGGGTCTCAAACATTTTTATTATTATAACCATCCAAAGTAGGGTTTATGACATAGTTAAAATTCATGTATTGCCTCCACTGCAATTTCAATGCTTTATTCCAATTTCAATACTTTATTTGCTATGGGGAAATCTAATACATGATAATGGTAAAGCTTCAGTCATGAAGTGAGCTGGGATGATCCTGTGGGTACCAAATCTCCCCTCACAAATGCTAAAACAAAACTTGGCCAATGAGTTTCCCACTCTGTGGAGAAGCTTTGGCTGCCAGCATCTTTGACATACCTGCTCTAAAGATGAATGTCTTTGATTTGCCATTTATGTCAGTCTGGCACCTTTCCAATACATCAGCTCAATATAATTTTTTTCAGGGAGTGCCTTTGTACACAACATGTGTTCCTGCTGTCATTCTGAAGTGTGGAAAAGTCACTGGCCCAACTAATTCCCAAACTCTCACTGAGCTGAAATTTTGAAACACAAAGAATTCCTTCAGTTTGGCCTGCAAATCTCACTTTTTGAATTGCATCTTTCCATACAAAGTTCTCACCAAGACAGTTTTTCTCTAGTGACATTCATCCACTCAAGAGCCACGTCACAGACAGCAAGGATGAAAACATGCACACCCTACTTTTTTCTTTTCTCTCATCTGTCCCAGTCAGAGAAGAAGGTTCACAGGTTGGAGAATTTCGCTTCATCAGAGTCCTCCAATTCTATTTATCGAGTTTCAGTCCAAATAATAGCTGTGAAAATGTTTAATTTGTTAGCAATGAAAATGCTTAGCTGACATTGATTTTGGAGCTACATGTTGCTGAATATAAGCTGGTGCTTTTGCTCCTGAGCCATGGGATGAAATGCAAGAGCATGTTCAGAGGCTGGCAGAGATGAGAGTCTCCAAGGTGCATGTGTTAACACTGCAGTGAAGAAAGCAGCCTCATCCCACAGACTTTAAAGAATACACGTGGCTTTTTAGTTCTTAGACAACTGTGAGCATCATCTTTTCCTGTACTAATATATTCTGTTTTCTGTTTTCACAAGACTTCAAGGGACAGTGAAATTGCTTCAAACCAATTTCATCATGTGAAAAAACAATTAACAGCGTTTCCAGGAGAGGAACATTCTAGGTATTCATCACGGGTTCTGCAGTCACAAACAGACCACAGGCACTTTTCCCTCTGACAACAGCATTTAGAAATATATATTGTATAATATTTTATAAATCTAACTTTAATTTATAAATCTGTATAAATTCCATGGGCAAGGGACACACAGGGGCTTTTTGTTCTGGAATATATCTGTATTTGGTAGATAAAAGACAGACTCTTCTAACATCAGACTAGATGCCTCTGCCTGTGCTGAAGTTAAGTCATACTTGAAGATCTCTTTTTCAGAAGTTTGATAGGATGAGCTTGTTCATATTCTCCTTCTAGAGCAGGTTTGACAAGCTGCAAATCATTCTTCCAGACATTTTTAAACCCTTTCCACTTTCACAACAGCCTTTGCAAAGCAGACAACGAGGGGAGAAGGAACTAAAACCCTTTCATTACCTACTGTATCTTCTCTCCTGAGCCCTGCCCAGCACAGTACAGGAGCTGCTGTTTGCATGGCTCTCAGCACTCAGCTCCCTGCACTGATGGTGCTCCTTGTATGATCAGATGTTTTTTTGAAGTCATTGCACGTGTCCCTCTCAGAGCTTCTACTTTCAAACACAGCGTCCTTGCTCTCAAAATGTGACCAAATGCTTTCTTTCTCCCCTTACTCTTTCAGATCTATCCAGCTGCTGTAAGTTCACTTCATCAAGGGATCCAAGTGCTCTGTAGAGGTTGCTGATATTTCCCTCTGTTCCTTGTGCCAGCTGCAAACTCCTACACAGTGAACTTTTTTCCCTGACACACAAGTCAAAGTTCACTGACCTCAGTAGTCAGAATGGTGCATAGAAGTGGAGAATATGACTTTGTTCTTCTAGACAGATGTAAACAGGCTTCTTGCTTCTGCTGCTGCAAGGGTAATGTGTCTCATGCAGTTCAGATCCACCACTTCAGCTCTGCAGCCCCCTGGACTTCAACCCTCAGATGCAAACACAGCAATGAAGCTCCAAGTTACAACTTTCTTTATGGCTTCTGCTCACAATATGGCTTAAAATGTGGGAAACCATTAAATGTCATTTTCTGTACTCAGACTGATTTCTTGAGCTCCCCACCAACAGCAGAGACCTTAAGTGCAGTGGCTCAGAGCTCTGGCAGAGCATGACACAAACCTAAACTCTCATTTCAGCTCATACCTGAGGACCAGATTAACTCAAATCTGTGTCCCAACACTGCTAACACATCCCACGGGCAGCAGCCCCCATCCACAGCCCCAGGTTCAAGAAGGGCTCTGTGTGTCATTTCCTTGAAGGGTAGATGGGGACAAAGTGGTTACGGTGCAGCCCCACACTACACATTTTACTGTGATTGTGCAACAGCAGGAAGCACCACAGAGCCAGTAGAGTATTTCAAAACACATTATAAGTGACAGAATAAACACTATTTTTTTTTACTGGATCAGAATGAAGTAAGATGGGTATTTAAGTTGCCTTACACAGACCAAAACCACAAAGATATGCACCAAAACTGTTGGCTTTATCCTTAAGGCTTTACAACAATTCAAGTTCTCAAGAGTTCCAGAGAATCCACACAGATCTCATCTCCTGGTCCATGGGTTTCCTTGTGAAAACTTCACTTTGGAGCCAAGAGAGATAGCCAGACATGTCCTGCATCCTAGGCTAATTGTACAAGACTATTATTTATTCCATTCAGTAAGTGTGCATCTGGTAGTGATGATTGCAAAGCCTATAAGAAGGCTGATACTTCCTAGCAAGTGACATTTTTATGGTTAATAGAAACTGTCACAGAAACCACTTGGAGGAGGATATGTACAGGCTTGATTTTCAACCTAACGGTAAATCAC
Organism: Agelaius phoeniceus; assembly: GCF_051311805.1. Lineage (NCBI taxonomy): Eukaryota > Metazoa > Chordata > Aves > Passeriformes > Icteridae > Agelaius > Agelaius phoeniceus. The sequence continues at coordinate 8,460,001 of NC_135266.1, read as the reverse complement.
TCCAGATTAGAATTAGATATCATGACAAAATCCTTCATCCTGTAAATTTCCAGAATGCAAGTAGCAGTGGCTCTGGGAGAAATTGTGATAAAACTGGGAGGAAAGTTTCTCATTTGGTTTTGACATCCAGTGTACCTGAGATCATGTCTTCCCTGTAAGTGATACTGCATTACAAATGTGCAAGCTCTTTCATTTATGGCTATAGTACTGATAATAGGAAAGGGTCCTTCTTGTAGGCCGTGATTCCTTGGGCAAGAGGCAGTGCAAAGATGGGAGAGAAAAATGGGCATCATACCAGAGAAATCACAGGCAGCATCAGACCTACAGTGCTGCCAGAGTCTGAGGCATCCCAAGACCTGAAAATACAAACAATTCATCAGCACCTAGTGGTGCTCATACCATCAGTCTGCTGGGATGAAGACACGAGGGCTGATGCCATAGGTGAGGATGTCTCTACTTCAAAATTCTTATTCCTGGTTTTGAGCAGTTGCAGGTGTCTGTAGTGTTTGTGCCATTGATCTGCTGCTGAATGCCATGGCAGCCTCAAAGTAGTTTTGTGGTGACTGCATTGGTCAAAGAACATATATAATACAAAGTCTGTGTGCAGAGACAATGGCTTTTTAAAGACCAACTTATTACAGGTGGGAGAATTAGACCAGCTTCTTCTGGGCACAGGAAGTCCTTATTCAGAGCTCCAATAGCCACTCTTTGAAATGCTCCAAACAGAAAACAGTCAGCACAAATGCCCAATGTCCTCCTGACAATTAGAGCTCAGATTTTCCCCTCCAGCAAGGGATTGAGTCAGGGTCAGTTTTGTACCATCCACCCTTCAGAAGAGCCCACTGTCACCCAGCAAGTGCTGAGATGCTTCTGGAGACCCAGAGTGGTGTCTGAGCCATTCCCCTGTTGTGTGCAGGCTCCTGGCCTGCCTGACATTGCCCTCCTGGGTGGCTGTAAGATCTTGTTCTTCCCCCTTGCATGACATGGAGATGAGGCCTTCTTTCAGCCCAGCACTGTCTTTCTCATGGAGCTGGGAAAGCCACAGCCCCATGGGACAGCATGTTTGGGATGGAGCATACTCCTGAAGCCAGGTTATACCCCAGCTTGCAAGGGTCCCAGTACCACCCTCCCATGGAGGAGGCACATCCCCTAGCTGCTCTCTTTCAACTGGGCTCCCCTTCCAGCAGCCAGAGCAAATAACCATTTCAACAGCAGTGACACTGTGCTGTACATCCCTCTGCAGCCCTTGCCAAAGCACCAGTCACACACTATTTACCACAAGCCAGAGAATTCACTAAATCTGGCCTGTTCCGAGTCAAGCAGGGCAGTTCCAGCCCTTAGGAGGACAGCCCTGCCAGCTGCCCTCCCTCCTGCACAATAGGGAGAGGAAGGGGACATCCATCTCCCGAGCCTGGGCTGAGAGCAGCCGTGGCAGTGTGTGTGAGGAGACAGGTGGCTGCTGGGGAGCCACAATGGAGAGGCAATTGCACAGCACCTCTTACATAGTACAGGCACGTGGAAAAGGCTGAGAGCAGCCCGAGCCAATTAATTTCCATATTCCCTTTCAGGCAGATCTCAAAACGAAGCGTGTTGCATTCAGCGCCGGGACGCTCCAGAGGGGAAGGGGAGAAGAAAAGAAAAAGGGGGAAAAAAATGATTCAGCGATCGGCAAATTCAGAGAAAGGGCAGGAGGAATGGGCCTGAAGAGATGAATCAGCACTGGCTTCAGGTGATGGAGGGAAGGAGGTATTTGTGCTCTGCTGATTTGTACAGCCTGATTGAAGTCAGCCCAGCACCGCATTGGAACAGAAACTGCCTGATAGGCTGCGAACGCTGCGAGGGAAAAATCCGGCAGGCACGCAGACAACATCTTTATCAAGTACATTTTGTGACCTCCCAGCTGATTGGGCTTTTTTTTTACTTGCTTCTAGTAGACCTTAGAGATGCTGGGGGAGGTGATGGAAGGACTGTTGTGTGGGGTTTTTTATGTATATGGTGATGGGGTGTGGGGTAGTGAATTTTAAGCAGGGCTGCATGAAATTCAATCACCTAATCTTAAATTACAAGCCAAAGCAGTTTTTGAGATGGAAATTCTTCTGATTCACAGATTCCTTTGCCTCTTTTAAGGAACAAATGAGTAAACAAACTATGAAAATGTTGTTTGCTTTTTCAGAATTTGCTAGCAGAGAAATTTTTTTTTCCTGTGGCATTTGGCAGGGCCTCCTTTCCCGTCTGTAGCAGGTAGCTAGGAGAATATGATTCATGATGAGCAAATATGGTTTCCAACACTTTTTTATCACATAGCCAAGAGCTGAGCCTATTGGTTAAAATGTCCTATGGATGTTAATTAAAGTTTACCAGACATTACAAAACCTATTCCAGTCCCCTTGAAAGCCTTAGTAGAAACAGTGGCCAAAAATATTTGTAGAGGATATACCCAATGGTTTGGTAAAATGCTAAAAGTCCTTAGTCAGCCAGGTAAAGCCTCCCGGGATTACCCAAGGATTACTCACAGAGTAATTGTTGCAGACTCAAACTCTTCTGTGCTCACTCTCTGGCAATCCAAGTTGTTGTAGGAAGAGGACTCTTCAAAGAAGATAAATAGCCAGGCATGAGTGCTGGAGTGGGTGCTAAGAGGTTCTGAAAACCCAGCCCTGGGTCTCATGCCAGCACCAGGCACCCAAAATGAATAGGTGGTTTTGGGAAGATTCACCTGCTTCTCTCTGGGATTTGTGCCTCTGGGAGCAGCACATTTTCCTGCTTCCCTTCATGGGGCTGTGATGAGGCCACTGAATGCACCAAACACTGCAGAGCTCTCAGGTGCCCTGCTAGTGGGGCTGCATAAGTGCCACTGGAGCAGGCAACCTTTCACATCAGGAAGCGCAGAGGAGAAGAGAGAAGGTGTTAACTATCAGCACACTCATTCCCTCACACTAAGTACCAAGCGTGTTATGGGGAATAAACATCATGAACTGAGTCATCAGAGGAGATTTTTGTTCATTTGTTTATTTTCTAGATATATCAGACCTGCCTGGAACCCAAAGTTATAATGCAGTCATTATAGTTAAAATTATTCTCCCAAAGAAATAATTACCAAGCAGGTAATCTTCTCTTAATAAATATGTACACGATCACACACTTCCCTAATTCTTTTCAACCCAGGAAAAAATTCTGTAAAACAAAAGTGGCTTTCCTGTTTCCTCCTCCCCTTTATTTTCTGAATCAGGACATCCATGCATTATTGAGGCCTGCTCAAAATGGAGCTGCCTTTAAAGCAGAGTCTCCGTATGGAGGATTATGTGTGGATTATTGCTGGGAGATCATTCAGCAACGGAGCTGAGCATTTACCCAGAAATCATTTGTAATACCAGTTGCCCCTTATTTTGGCTAATAGCGGCTGTAAGGACAATTGGATCAGCGCTGTGTACCTGTCAGCTGCGCCAAAATTCCCCGCGCAGCCGCGAATTGTGCGCGGCACGATTACCCAGGGAAGCTCAGCGCTGCGCCTTATCTCCCTGTAAATCCTCTTAATGCGCTGGCTGCCGCTGGATCCCCGCATGCCACAGAGCCAGCATCGCCCCGCACTCACCAGGGAGGGCTCTGCCTCCCCATGAGCCCATCCCCGGGCTGGGACACCCTCGGGAAGGGACATCCTCGGGAAGGGGCACCCACACCTGGCTGCAGCAGGATGGGGATGCAGGAAATACAATGTGGGAGAAGGGAGGAGATGGACAGCAAGGAAAAGGCTGCCTGGTGTCCATCAGTTCCTACCCATGCTGGTTCCCAGAGGGGCTTTCAACTCCTCACAGAAAGCTCACCCACCCCTCCTTTCTACATCATGTCCTCGCTCAGAGTGAAGGGGAAATGTTAAAAATGGGTTAGAAACCGTTGGGAAAAATTGATAGATGGTTAAACATGTACTGTTAGTTTGGTTATTATATTGTAAAAGGGGTTAAAAGGGCAGTTATAAGCAATGTGGTACTCAACGTACCATAGCACACCTAAGCAAAGTGCACCACGAGCCAGCCTGGACAGAACTGTCATGGGCCAATCAAGCGCCTTAAACCTTCATGCAAATGAAGCATCCAAAAAGAAACCAATCCAAAGGGATAAAAAAAGGGGTTTCTGACCCACTGAAACTGTGCTGGTCCATCTGAAACATCGGGGACATCGCTGCTCAAGGAGCCCCAGCGCCGGCGCTGCAGCATCCTCGATGGGAACGCTCCTGCTCAGCCCGAGGGCCCCCTTGCTTTGGGCCTTTCTTTTTCTTATAATAAATGCTGAAATCGCTTCAGTACCAGGAGCCTCCTCTCATTTTCATGAGGACAGGTTTCCCCAATGGGGCAGAAGGCCCAGCTTGCCCACCCACACCGGGGATCCCGTCACCATGAGCAGGCCACACGCCGAGCCTGCTCTTTGGAAAGAGCCAACCTTTCCCATGCCACAAAAGAGGGATCGCTACAGACCTCAACACACTGCATCTCCCTGCCTCAGCAGCGGGTGTTTTTAAACAAATTCCTGCCTGACTGAGAGAAGGGAGGAGGGGGGGGAATAAAAAAAAAAGGTTCCTCGGGTTTTATCCATTTTGCATGCACATAAAAGATGAACTTCCCTTTGGAAACAAAACGCACAGAGTTGCGGTTTGAAAGGGGCCTCAATTTGGCTTCGACCGGGTGCAACTAATTGCAGTTGCGAGCGCCGGCAGGTGCGAGCAGGCAGCTGAGGAGCCTCCCTCCTCCCCCCAGCCCTGCCAGCCCTGCCTGCCCAGCACAGGGCATGTCCTGGCCCTGTGGCACCCAGGAGATGAGAGGGGCAGAGCCACAGGGGCAACGGGGTGTTCAACACATCCACTCTGCTCCTGCATTTCTGCCACGACTCTGTTCAATGTCAGCACGGTGCTAGAAGGACCTGGGAGGTTCTGAAAAGTCCTAGAATGTTCTAGAAGGGCCTGCAAGGTTGTAAAGGATTGTTTGGGCCAGCCTGGGACAGGATGACACTTGCAGGTTAAGAGCTTCTCCCAGTCCCTCTGTCCCCAGTTGTAGTTGTACCCTGCCACCATGTCGAGAGGGAAAATTGTGGCTACAGCAAAACTGCAAACACCTCCCATCTTTCCTTGATTTCACCCATTTCATGGCTGGGGAGAGGCTGTCTATACCCTGTGGTTTCTGTTGGCCTCCTCTCCATCTGCCCTGCGCTGGAGCACACAGGGGTTTCACCACGGACTGTGCAGGTCCAGGCCAGGCATTCATCTCCATCCCTCAGAGGCTCCCAAGCCAGCCACTGTGCTTCACTTTTGGCTGCTGCACCGGAGCATCCCTGGTGCTGGGCTGGTTGTTTTCCTCGATGGAATGTCTGCATAGACCTTGCAGCAGATGGAGGCAGTTTCATGGTCTGTCACTGGTGGGCCAGGAGCCATGCCTTGGCTCACTGCTGCTCCCCAGGACAACTTCACTCCAGACAGGGGTTGTTTCTTCCTGTTCTGATTTTGGGATGCTCCTTGCCCTGGCCAAATTCAGCACAGCAAGAGGAACACAAAGCGCAGGTTATCAGTATCTTTCCTGAAAGCTCATTTTTCCTGCAATGCTTTTAGGAGGGCAGAAAATTACATTTGCCATCTTAATTCTTTTATTCTTTTAATGTCTTTAAAGAGGTAACTGAATCAGCAAGATAATGCACAGGCTTGCATGGAGGGGATCTGTGATCCTGTCACCCACGCCCTTCTCCTCCCACTCTTACCAATTTGTCCCCTTGCTACTTAACAGCCCAGGGTATGAAATGAAGTGTCACGAGTCAATTTGGGCAAGTGCTGCAAGTTTTCTGCACGATGTCTATGCACTTCAAGGGCCTGTGAGTCACAGGGGTATTCCAAAGGCAGAGCAAGCTGGCTTGATAATCTAACCTGAGCTCCTGAGTAATACATGCACTGAAGGACATCTCTGAATTCATTCCTGAATGAACTAGAGCACATCTCTGGCAGGGGGAGGGGGAGGAAATCTAATCCTGATTTAAAGTTCCTGGTGATAGTCCCCACAGTCCTTGGTAATTAGTTCCACTGGTTAATTACCCTCACTGTTAAACATCTGCACCTTATTTGTACTCAAAATTTGTCTGGCTTCCAACTTCCAGTTGGATCATATTATAGTTGCGTCAGCTAGATTGAAAAGCCTTCTATTATCACATTTCTGTTCCCCATGTCAGTACTCAGAGGCTGTGATCAAGTCATCCTCTCAACTTTGTCTTTGTTAGGCTAAACAGATGGAGTGTCTTCTCCAGTCTGTCACTTCAAGCCACATTTTCCAGTACTTAGTCATTTTGTTCCATGGCCTTTCTTGGATTCATCCTCACCTCATCCACAACTTTCTTGAACTGTTAGACACATTTATCTTTCTCATCAATTCTATCTAGATGTGGTGTTCCCTGCAATAATAGGACTATTGTTTATATTCTGTTTCTAGATGCCAGTCCTAGTGTTTGCCTACGTTGAAGGACACAGTTTTGGGGTTGTGCCCATCTCATTAAGTGATCCTGACCATACTGCCATGGTGACCCATCCATTTCACTCTTCAGCTGATATTCCCACTGGTAAGGAGTTTTCTTCATACCATGGCAGGGCTGGACATGCTGCCTTCCCTTCCCTTTCCCATTGCAGCACTCTGAAGGGACTGAGGTGGGAGATAAGGTGTGTGAGGATGGGAAAGTCCAGCACTCAGCTTTTGCCTCTGCAGAAAATAGATGTGTCATCATTTCCATTTCCATAGCGCCAGCTGGTTTAATTTACCAATGAAAGAAGTTACCCCTGTGGGTGCAGTGGGTTCTGATTTCCCTCCACCACCCTGTATGGCAGAGATGCCCTGCCTAGCTTTAAACAAAGTGTGTATCAAAAGCACCACTGCATCTCAAAGCCCAGCCAGAGCACACGAGCAGGGTTCTCAGCAGCTCAGCCCACACAGAGGTGGATCCTATTTCTTTTTAAACAGCACTCAGCTGAGGAATCAACATCCTCCATGGATTCCCAGGGAGCAGTAAGCATGCTATTTATGGTGTGCAAACTGCTGTAAGGAGGGCCACCAAAAAACCATCCAGACCTTTTTTATTCCCTAAGGGGAGCATGGAACAGCTTTCCTTGTGCCTGCTCACAGGATAGAGCTGCAGCTGTGGCTCTGCAGCCAGGTCATTTCTGTTTGCATAACCAAGCACAGGACACAGAGACACACACAGCTCAAAAGCATGGAAAATTCAGCAATGCAAGCAGTCCATGGGCATCTGTACCTGTTTCCTGGCTCAGGGAATGTGACTGCAGTGTCATTTCCCTGAGACTCCCAGGGGCTGTGCACTGAATCCCCTGGCTCATGTCATGGGTGAAATGCCACACAGCAGGGTCAAGGTTTCCAGGTCTCCAGTCCCCAAGCATCTGGTAGGCAGCCAGTGGGAGGCTGAAAGTTAATGCAGTAATAGCTCTTCTTCTTTCCTTTTCAGTGCTAAATTGCCTCAAAACCAGCTGAAGCTTTACTGGCCAACCCCAGTGACTTCTGTGGGCGTTACACAGATGTTGCAGGATGACAGAAGAGAAGTAGTGGGCAGAAGTGCTTCTGTGGTAGATGCCTTCACTGGATTTGCCCATCACATGCAGTTGCCTGGGGATACCAGTTACAGGAGCACAGCCTGTGCCACTTTCCGACTGTCTTGTTCCTGGGTTGGGGAACAGCCATGTTGTAACTCAGGATGACCTGTGCTTTGGGTATCCCACATGGAGCCTGAATTTTGCTGAGCAAAGCCTTGGGACCATCTGAATGAATGGGAGCTTTGCCAGTGACTTCAATGGATCTATGATTTCACCACGACATCTGCCATGCATTAGCTGCATCACTCTTGATGTAACAGGCTGAAAACCAAGACCTGGCCTCTGCCACTTGAGTCAGAGGAGGAGTGCTGATACCAATATTTCGGATGCAGCCAGACACAGATATGATACCTTCATTTTTGGTTTAACTGCAACCAGGTTTGGGGGTTGTGGGGCTCTTATCACCATGGTGAAAATTATCCCCCCCTCATCGAAATAGTAACAGTGGAGCAAAGACATTTGGGAAGCAGACACATTTTTCATGTCACTGTAACTGGGATGTGCTGCCTAATTCACAAGTGTACCCTAACACTCATTTCACTAATGCTTACAAAGCACTCTGAAACAAAATAAAAGTACTATATTGTATCATGACCACATGGACTGAAACATTATTTTTATAGCATGAAATACTATTTTCATGCCATAAAAATAATGTTTAAAAAAGCAATGTAAATAATTGATTGCAGAGATCTCAGTAAAATTAACCACACACAAAAATCTAGGTTAGTCTCTGCACTATTCTAATATATACCCCAAATATCTGGACTTAATGACAGAAGCCTGGTAAACATTTCAGTTGCAAAACAGAAAAAAAAACGTGGTTTGAAAATAGCATCTCCTTTCTGCCATTTTATTCTCTCACAGTCCAAATAACAGTGAAAAAGAACCCAATCCAATTCCCATAGGTCTCATTAATGAACCTGCAAAGGGAATGTGCTGGAATAGCTGAGGGCTCTCACTCCATTTAAAACACATAACAAACCCCAAAATCACTTATCTTTGCTGTTTTCAGGATATACAAACTTTGTGCTCAGTGCTCTGCAGCTGGAGATTTCTGGCACGGACAAAATGCTGCATCTTCCAGGCTTCCCACTGCACCCCTTGCCAAACTCTGGGTGCAAAGCCAGAGCCAGGTTCTGCCTGCCCACAGAAGGTGGCACCTCCTCTGTTTAGCCCCAGTCCTCCCAGTGGGACCACTCATAGCCAGGCATGCCCAGAGGCTGGGGACAGCTGCCCCAGGGGCTGAAGTGCCCAGGTGTTCTCTCCTTCCTTATTGTGCATCCTCCATCCTGAAGCATATTGACAAATGGTTCCATTTCTCTGCTTAGTTTAGCCCTGGGATCAAGAGCTGAGGGGCCTGATGCACTGGCTTCTCTGCCCCAGAGATGAGCAGGAGATGCTGGTCTGGGGCACATCTTGGTTTTCCCCTTGCTCTGGAGGGAGTGGGAAGCAGTTGCTGGACGTGGCAATGTTGCATTGGGAACTGCAGCCATTCATTCCCTGGGTGTGGGAATTCAAGTTAATCCACGTGAGGCACATGAGCCTCACCTTTCCTTGCAGTGATGTGAAAAGGTGCAGCCGAAGCTACAGCCTAACTCTCCAAGGTGTTGTGTTCTTCTGTCTGTATCAATTTAGGCATTAGATCCTACAAAAAATCAACACAGTTGATCCAAAATGAGTTATCTGGGTTGGGGATCCTGGCTCAGCACAGCACAAATAGAGGACCAGATGCAAACCTTTACTTTGGGTGCCTGCCATCTCAAATATACATGAGTGGAGCTAATTCTGTTCCAAAGAAAATTAAAATTGTCTGGGTTTTTTTTTAACCCCAAGTCCTTTGCATAGTCTGTTTTTGTTTATTAAGACCAGGGTTACTCAGACTTTTATCTAGGTCTTATTTAGGATGACTGAGTTGCTAGATCCCTCCTGCTTCACCAAATCCTGTCCCCTGGTCTTTTAGGCAGTCACATTGTATAATGCCACTCATAAACTGAACAAGTGCTGTCTAAAGACTAGTTGCATATTTTTTTTTTTGTTGTTGTTCCCTCTGCTCATACTGAAAAGATGCTCCAGAACCCCCTGTTTCAATCATGCCTTTTTCTCAGCACGATGGCAACTCCAAATAAGGGAAGGCAGTCCAAAAGGAATAAATAATATTGTGTGGGGAAGAAAAGCAACTAACCTACACATTATCATTAAGCAACAGGACGTGACAGGCAGTATAATGTTTCTGGTTTTGTTGTGAGTCAGGAAGATGAAGGTCATGTGATATCAGCTCTCTCTGTAGCACAATAAACCTTATTAACATTATAAGATAAAAATAAATATTCAACAATTAAGGGGAAAAAGGGTCACACGTTTGCATCTGCTGGGGATTATTGACAGCAATCTGACATTACCGTCAGCTAAACCCACTGCTCTATTTTGTCCAGAGTTTCTAAAGCCATTATATAATGATCAGTCTAATAAAGTCTAGATTAGAGGTATTTCTCTTGTGTACAAAGAGATTGGCTTTTGGGTTGCCTCATGGAAAAGCAGCATTATTCTTAGGGAGAGAAAGGGTTAGTTGTCTCCAGCACCAATCCTGATGAAAAATGTAAACTGTCTGAGGCCATTTCAGACCTCCGGCAATATTTTATGCTAACAGGTTTATGTCTGAATTAACAAAGTCCTCTAACCACTCAGTCTGTTAAAATGCAGTTATTTTTAGTCCCCTTGCTAGGAAAGCATGTGCCAACCTGAATTTGGATTCTATTTATTACCATTTGCAATCACCTGGTGTCAGAGGCCACGTGAATCCTGGGAGTTTATCTGATTTGAGTCTGGAGCATCCAAATGTACCTTTCAACTTGTTTCTTCATGCTGTGCATGTCTAGAGTGTTTTGCAGTAATACCATAAGCCCCTACAAGTGCACAGAGTGATAGGAAGGAGCAGAGTAAGATACTGTCCCTTGGGTACCACATAGCTCAGAGGAAGGTGCTGAATTTGAATTATTCCATATCCACTGACCCAGCATCAGAATGCAGGCTTCCTTCCTTTTCCTTTTCTTTTTTTTTTCACTTTTTTTTTTTTTTTTCCTTAAAAAGGATGGGGGAAGAGTGGTAGGGAGGGGGACTGGGGGAAGATAACATCGAAGATGTTATCAAGCCAGGTGTCACTGAGTACAGCTCCTCTGGTTTTACAGTGCACATGAAGATCAGCAACACAGGATTGGCATCCAGCTCCAAGTCCTGGGGCAGAGTGAGGGTGAAGGACCTTGTGGCAGCTTCAGGACTGTGGTGGGAGGCTGTCCCAGCACCTGGGCTGCAAGGGCTGCTGTGGTATCCTCAAAGACAGGAATGGCTGCAGACACAAGGCACTGCACTGACACAGCTGCATCACCTCCTCAGTCTGAGCCAGTCCAGAATGATGCTTTGCATTTCTCAGTGTTCATTTTAATTAAAATCTTCCAAAAACTTTAGTCAGCTGTGACATCCATTCTATTTCTGCTATTTTATTAAAAACACAGGGAGGATTTCAGCCCTGGAGGACAGTCTACATTGGCCTGCAAAATCACACTAATACTTTTCAAAAACATTGCTATAAACACTTTTCTTGCCTGAGAGTTAATAGCAGTTTCACTTGGCTACCAGAAGTGGAACTCAACTATTCTTTAAAACTGTGAAACTTTTTGCATAAAGCAGTTTCTCAAACTATGTTAAAAATAAGCCAACCCTGTTTGCATTGTCACCTTTGTCACAGACACTGTGATATGCTCCAGAGCATTGGAGAGATGGTAAAGCATTTTTCCTCTTGCCAGCTCAGGCCTGAGATTTGTACCACAGATTTTGGTTGAAAAGTCAATACTGGAAAACTTCAGTCCTGAAAACAACTTTCTCAGCCACACCAGGGGCTTGTCTGCAAGAAGAGGCTGCCATCACAATGGGCAGGGAAAGCCAGTTTGGCTGGCAAAGGCTTCCAGATGAAAACAAACCCTGCACTGTCTCAGACAGCTGTTACCTTTTCTCCAAAGGCTCTGTCTGCACCCAGAATATTTTGCAGTGATGTTCCTGACTAGGTCTGGCACAGCCCCAGCCCCAGGAACACTGTGAGCCCTGCTGCAGCACCCAGGATCCTCAACAACTCTCTGGGTGGGAACTGGCTGCACCCAGGACCACTTATCAGCCCCAGACAGGGTGAGTGACTGAGTGACTCCTGTCAGCCACACCTGGGAGCACCTGGTGTTGTTTTAAGCCCTTTGCCAGCCAGATGAGGCACAGGAAGGGCAGGGGGTTCCAGCATTTTGAAGGGCCCCTGTACCTGCTGCTTCTCCACTTTAGGATTCTTGCATTTGCCAACATGAATGCCCTTGGAAGGCAGGGAGTAGAATAAAAGCAAAATTTCTGAAGCTCTGCAGAGTAGCCATGGTCCCAGTAAGATTTGACCTGCCTACATTAGCAATGAAGGGACTCAGTGGTCACTCTCATGTGAGCCATTTCTGCCTCTCTACTCACAGATTCCTCACTATCACTGCTTTTAAAAGCTGTGCCACTGGTTCCCAGAAGTACCTCTCCAGAGCTGGGGCACAACAAGAAAGTTGTCCAGGTTGGGGCACAGACCATGCCCAAATTTAAATTCATAATGTATATCTGTAGGCTTCTGTATCATATGGAATTTGAGAGACAGACATATGGACACACATGGACTGAGGTCATTAGCCAGTGCTGGCTATGCCTTTTAAGCCCTAGCACAATGTGATGTGCTATGAAATACCTCATTACATACCCTGTTTCATTTTACTCCCTGTCTCCTGCACAAATACCCACATGTAATATGAGGTTCAGAGGTGCTGCTGTGCAAAATTCATGAGGACTCTGTGCTGATAATCTCACACTCTGAGCTGAGGGCCTGGAGTCACCAGGCTGAGCACGGCATGGAGCACAGAGAGCTGAAAGACTGAGCCAGCATCCAACTGTGCTGCTGTCATGTGCTATAAGGGTAACTTTTTGCTTGCTTTTGATTCCACCCCTTATGGAAGGAGATAACATTTGTTTTATTTTCCTTGGAGGAAAGGTACATATTTGCCTTGAAATTTCAAAAGAATTAAGTCTTCCTTCATGTCCCAATTAGCTCCTAGTGCCTTTGGACTGTGCCTGTGCAGCACTTTTCTGAAGTGATTTTAAATCCAGGAACAGATATAGGTTGTGCTTGTGCCTGGAGACTGCACGTGCCCAGGAGTTCTTCTACAAAAGCCCTGCAGGTTTCTTTCTCCTTTTCCTGACACAGTGCAGCCCCACTGCAAGGTTCTAGCCAACAGCAATTAGTATTGGAGGGTCAAGGGACTTCAGAGCAGGGAGGGAAGGGGAGTACTTTCAGGGAAAAGTTGGCTGTTGTTTTTTCTTTATGCAAAATTCATTCAGGACTTAAGCATTCAAGCATGCCTTTGCTTCCTTTGCAGTATGCAGGAGAGGTCCCCTAGCCAGTGCTAACCAGTGGAAAAAACATCATTCTCTCCCAGCCCTCTGATACTTGCTCTCAACCTGAGCTTCCCTGCTTCAGAAAGACAAGTTTGTTTAATTTTAGACCGGTGATGTTTTGCTCTTAGCCAGTTCTTACATCAGGCAAGAGTGAAATGTGTTTATTTACACCCCCAAAGCAGACCACACAGTTTAAGAAGATGCACTCAGAAATGCTCAAGTCTTTCTGCAGCCATTCTGGTAGGCCCAGGGAGATTCAAAGCTTCCCATCAGAATAGATTCACTTCTTCTCCTCCAAAAGCTTAACTACTTTTAAATGTTTCAAAAGGCAGTCTTGCTGCTCTTTCAGTGAAAACAAGCACTCTCACTCAGAGATGCAAATGTCAATGCACTAGACCAATGTGTCTCATCCTCTTCTTGACTTGACTAAGCCAGCAACTCCTTCACTCAGCGAGGGCTAAAGCCTGCCCACCCCCACCAAAAAACAAAAAAAGTTGTGATGTGACTCTTCTTCACTGCAAGTGTGTCTGTTAGATGCTCTATTTTATTTTACTCCAAACCTTAGCCAACACACTTCCCACAAGCATCTTCTGGGGGCAAACATGGGTAGTTTATCAGCCATTCTTGGCTGAGCCCAGCCACTGCAGTCTTTGACTAGGGCATGGAGGGATGTAGGGCTGTGCCTACTCTCTGCCAGCAAAAATTGAGTGAGTGAGTGAGTGAGTGAGTGAGTGAGTGACTGACTGACTGACTGACTGACTGACTGACTGATGCATTAGAAGGCTTCACTGAGACACTGTTGACCCTTCACAGAGTAGGTGCTTGGCTATCTTTCTACCTAGGAAGGTAGTTAAGGCACACAGGAAGGGAAGAAGGGGACAGTAGTAGGTGCTGAAGTGAAGGGCTCATTCTTCAGGTTGCCTTCAAGGAGCCTCTTCTAGGTAAGACTGCATCTCTCCCATTTGTGAGCTCTGAAGACCTTGCAACTCAGTTTCTCCTCTGTTTTGGAAAATAACTTGTGGGAGTTTTTGTTCTCCTTGGGACAAGCAGATATTCCCAAGCCCTCTCTTTGAGGGCTGATTTACTTATTTTCATGCAAAGAAGGGAAAACAACTGATATTGAAGAGAGTGCTCTCAAATGTGATGTTTAGGAAGGAGCCAGCTATAAGAAGGCTGACTGAGTCATCTTGACATGCTTGCAATTGGCTGACCTTTGTTCTTTAGAGTCTCACTCTACTCCCCAGCCCTAGACCTGGGCTGGACATGAAAATAATTCAGCTGCTAATTCACTACCAGCATGCTGAAGGCCTTCCACACATCACAGCCTTCCTCACAGTAAAGACACATATCCCAGCCTGACCATGCACCAATCTCTCTCCTTTCCTTCCATCTGCAACTGCCAGTTACAAGCATAACAGGCATACCTTGCCAGAACCTTTCACAGTTTATTCTCTTTTTCAAGAAAAAGCCTCTCTCAAGGCTGATGGAAAAGTCTGCAGCTATCTGCATCCCTGGCACAGGGAAGAGTGCTTGCCAGGGCAAGGCTGTCTAGCCAACATGCATAAAATTGCAAGAGACTCTCCAAAACCTCTCATCAGAGATGAATTAATTTCCTGTATTCTTCTCCAAGGTCATTTTTTAAATTGGCTGCTGGAGGGAGACCTTGCTAGCAAGTTACTCATCTCCTGCCAGAACCACAGGTCCGTGTTTTCCATAGCAGCCAGTCCCTCACTGACTGCTCTCTCTAAAATTACCTTTCTCTGTGGGGTTATTTCCCATGCCCAGCTTTCTCAAGTCCAAGACAACCAAGGTGATGGGCCCTGAGTGCATCCACTGTGGAATGAGGAGGGTGACATGCAGATGGACAGAGTTCCCCTGTGTGCAACAGAGCCCAGGCTCAGCATTTCCACCTCTGCCCTGGTCAGGTGCTGACCCCAGGACCATGAGCCTCCTGTTACAACTCAGATGAGGGGAAGGTCAGAGCTGCTTTCTTGTCTTGGATAAAATTCAGATCTCCATGCTTTTGTCTGCGTAAAAGCTATTTTGAAGGACAACTTCTTGATTTGGAATGATAAGGTGGCACCAAGCAGCACATCCATGTACTGCAGAATGAATTCTCAGAGCTTCATGAGGCCCACCAGCCCCATGGCACAATGCAATTAACTCAGTCTGCTGTCCTGAATATCTTCACTCTTATGCTGGTTTCCAGAAGTGTTCCCTCAGTGTGTAAAGTTCACCCTTTCCTTCCAGAAGAATGACACACATAGGCTTACCATTTTAAAAAGGAAGGAATAGTATTTCTAGCAAAATGTAGCACAACACTGTCTTGATTCCACAGGGACAACTTTAAGAGAGCCCTCCTTATGTGTTTGTGGTGCTCCTCACACCACAGCTTCCTTCTTCACCTAGGGCTGCAAAGAAATTATGTTGGAACTCCATTTCCAAACTCCAAAAGCACTCCATTTCCATCTCTGCCCCTCTGGCCCCTGTGGCCTCTCTCCAGAGGAAGAACAGCATGTTGATCACTCAGTAAGAGGAGGAGAGCTCCTTTAACCAGCCACAACCAATTCTTCCAACTTCTGGTGTAGTGCAGTGTGTCAGAGCTTGATCCAGTCCATTCCATGACTATGACTTCTTTGCTTTTTCTTTCTGCTTCTGGCACAGTTGGCAAGGTGTCAGCAGGCCAGAAAAGAGCAATTCCCCTCTGCATGTGCTTCTGGAACTGTCTTATCCCTACTCTAGCCAGTAAAAGCCTTTGGAAAAACCATCTGGCAGCGGAGAAAAAGCACCAAATCTTAGCATTAGAAGAAAGCAAAGACAAAATCCCCCATAACAGGCCACATACTGCTCATGCCCACTGCTCCTAGACAGGAAGCCTTTTAAAAGGCCTCTGCCAGTTCTGGTTCTTTGAGGCCCTGTAGATGTACATGCACATGTGAGAAGCAGAGAGAAGAGGAATGTCTGAGTGTGGCTTTCTCTCTGCTGATGGTTGCAGACAGAGCCAGCACTTAGGGCATGAGATAGCATCAGGCTTGATTTGCATCAAAGCTGCTGCTACCTCTCCTTCACAAAGGAAAAAAAATCATCCATTTCAGTTACCTAGCTCTCAGCTGCACAAACAGCAAAAAGCAGCATTCAAATCAAGGGTATTTGTGTCCTGACAACACTCTGTTGGTGCTTGGTGTTCAAAATGACCCTCTTGTGGCCTCCTGTTACCCACAAGGTCCTCAGTTCCATCACTGGTAGCGGTGCATTTACAGACTTCCACACCTTCCTTCTGCATTTTGGTCACATTACTGCACAACTCCCGAATCTCTCTGAGATTCTTAAGCACTAGCAAAGACCCAGTGTCACTCAGGAGTGGAAGACATCCCACAGCTGCTTTTTGTTACAGCAGGGATGCTACTTCACCTGTACTAAACCTCAGGTAGAGGAAGGATGCAGGACCACTGCACTGTGTTTCCCTACACATGTGGCATCTCCTGAGCTCATGCTAAGGTAACCTCTATTTCCCCATTTGTTGTAACATTGATGTTAATTTTTCTAGGCTATAAAGGGAGAGTACAACTTTCTCCCAAAAAAAAAAAAAAAAAAAAAAAAAGCAGTTTTTCTTGGTTCATTTCCATAAAGCCCAATGCATTATGCATTATCTCATTCAAAGGTAAATAGTGGATACACACATGGATGAAAGATTAAATCCTGGAAATTCTAAACAATTGGCAGGAGGCATAACCATGGCAAATTGATTCTGTTCCCTCTCTGCAAAAAAAAGAATGAAAGAATATTTGTGCATTTTTTAAATCACATGGAAAATTTAAAAACATTTGGGGGTTGATTTCTTCAAATTTCTTTCAACTATTTTTTTTTTTTTTGCTTTTAGCAAAAGTACATAGCAATTATTGGAAAGTTCCTTGAGTTCCAAGAATTATTTTAAAACATAATATCTGGCAATCTTGCTATTGCTCCTCTACAGTATGAAGGGCCTAAGTACCTGAATGACAATTCTGCATCTATCACAGCAATGATGTGCAGGGGCAAACAGTGCCAAACAGTGGCATGCAGAAAAGAACAAAATCCTTAAAGAAAATAATATTGCCCTGAGGAATACAAGTCAATTTAAATATGTAGGTGCTCTTGCTTGGTTGGGTTTATGCCAGCCCTGACCCTGCAGTAACTCCATCCTTGCTGATCAAAGGTGTTATGTGGAAGCTGCAGGATGGGTTTGTAATCTGTAAGGCTTTGCCATTGCCCTGTGTATTGCCCCTGGCAGAGCTGTAGTTTGGTATCCAAAGGCACCAGTAAGCAGCCTTGCTGTCCTGACTGGCCTTCACTTGGAGTGGTCCAAGGTGTTGATGTACAGTTGATCTTTGTTTTCTGTCCTGTGTCCCAGCCTGGCAGGGAGGAAAGCAGGGACATCCCCAGAGCAGAGCTGTGAGCACACCAGGAGTTGTTACTGCTGTGCCTGCACAGATTTGGTTCCAAGCAGAGTTTCAGCAAATTTCTGCTCCTTCTCTACCCAGAACATTCAGTGCACCCAGTGCAGAGCTCTAAGAGCAGGCACCATAAAGAAAGCTTTGCTGCCACTGTCCATCTTGGCCAGCACAGTAGCAATTCTATTTTATGGCCACCGGGGCCAGACAAGCCTCTCTTTTCTGTCCCTGCTGATTCCCTGTGGCTGTACCACAGCATGTGTGTGTGCACAGGTGCAGAGCTGAGCTCCTGTTGGCTGCAGGGGTGAGGAAGGTGCCCATCAGAGCACACCTGCAGCCTCCAGGGCAGCCTCATGTCCACTGCCCTTGCTAAGGACCACCTGGCTTTCTCAGGGGCAGATGTGTGCTCTTGCACAGTGGCCTGGCCATCTGCAATCCAATTTACTCTGCATTTCACCTGGTGAAGTCTCTCCCTTCCCTCAAATGAAGGAGCTATGGAGCAGTGTGGCATTTAAAACAGTTCCAGGTAAAGGAGCAGAAGAGTTTATGTTTGCATGGTCATATTAGACAGGCTTGTGGTGTAGGCTAAGACCAACAGAAACTGTTCCATCCTTCCCTCCATTTCCAGCCACCCATTTTCTTTGCTCCTTCAAGCTGCTGGTAACATGTGGGTGGCCTAGCAGGAAGCTAGAACAGGGAACTCATCTGGCTGAAAAAAAACCCTAACATTTTTTATCAAAACATGTCCCATTTCTAGACAACCATTACTCTCCCCCAAGGTCTGCCATGCTGTGGGCATGGTTGCTTGTAGAAACAGTCCTAGGTTCAGTAAAAAAGGTCAGAGAAGTAAAAACCCTTTTTCCTCTGCTTCCTTTCTCAATCTTAGAGATGCTGACAAGACCTCATGCAGGCATCAGTTTGAACTCTTAACACAGAGCCTGAACCTTCTCAGGCCTCCAGCACCTAATTAGAGCAGGGGGCTTTGGTCACACCGTAGCAAACAGGGTGGTGTGATCCTCACAGTTTTCTGTACACCACTGCAGTTGTGGCAGGACCCAGAGCAGTCCCACCAGTGTTCAGGTTTCATCTGCCATTCCTAGAGCATCTCATTACTCCCTCAAAATGGTTTTTGCCTGCCAAGATTTCACATTGCCAGATAAGTTCCCTCATTGCCTGAAAGCCACAGAGATTTCGTGTCCCACAGCTATTGCATATAAAGCAGAGGGGCGGTGGGGTCTGTCCAGTTGTTTTATTGTCACTATGTTCATGAGGATTTTTTTTTTTAGTCAGTATTCTTCTCCTTGAAATATGTTTTCTCCATTGTCCTGAAATGATTGTCAGATTCAGTGTGGACTAACCAAATTGCTTTCCTGGAAAAAAAAAAAAAAAGTCAGGATTATATTCACAAAGCTGAGAGGAAGACAGCCACTTTTTATTCATTCATAAAGGATGTGGGAGTCCTGGGTTTAATTTCCTCATCTGCCTGGGGGAACTTGAACCAGCATCACTTATCTCTCAGGAGAATACCATGAGGCTGTGCTGTGCTGCATACTAAGGTGTGTTTGTTCTCACTCTCTGCAACTGGTGTGCCTTGGTCTGCAAGAAGATCTTTCTAGAGCCTCAGCTGAGGCCCTCATGTGGAAATGGCTCTCCTGGCTTCCCCAAGTTGTGCTCATGAGTACTGAACTCTTAAGGAACGTGGAAGTCGACAGATTACCCCCAGCTGGAGCCCCCCTGTCCTCAAGGCTGTGACACTCTCCTCAGAAATCAGAAGGGCAGAAACAGCAGCAGCAGAAGGCATTGCACATCCTGCACAAGCACTCTCTCAGCCAAAGCCATTTAATAAAGCTCATAAGGTAAAAAACCACAGCTCTGAATGCCAAAACCAATGGACCAAAACAGGGGTGTCAGGATCTAAACCTAACTGGTGACTATTGGCATCTTCATCATCTTCTGGAAACATCTCTTTTGATACTTTTGATATGTTTGATACTTGATGATAGAATAGGTGGACAGAAAACAGAAATCTGACAGTTGTTACTGCCAGCCCTGAGACCTAACTTAACGCTGTGACACTGCTGGTAGCTAGTTCCCTGATCTGATCAGGCCTTCTGGCCACATTTTGGCCAGGAGACACAGATGTCATTGCTAGCTCCACATGCTTCAACTCACTGGAAACCCACTTGGAAGATGAGGTCCTGACATGACCCTTTCTTAGTTGTTTTGTCATTTCCTCACATCCTTCTTTCCTTGTTCTCTCTCCTTCACCTTCTGTTTAAACAAACTTGCCTAGACAGGAAGGGTCGGGGTTGTGCAACCCAGCTGTGAGCAACAGCCAGGGAGACTCCTAAAAACAGTGCCCAGAAGAGGCAGACACTGGTACAAATCTCTTACACCTCAGAGGAGCTAAGGCCAGGTTTTTACTTGTCCTTTTCTAGCAGTGAGGCTGCAATTAAAAGTCAACACCAGAAAAGGAAGTAATGTTTTTTTGGGGTTTGGTTTTTTTTTTGCTATCCTTTTCTGTCTCCCTGTGCATATGTGTGTCTTCAAGTGAGCAGAGTCCAAAATGAGTAGCAACAACAGATCCAGTCTATCTTGATGAGTGTGTCTCTTTCCCTAAAAACAGTTTCTGCTGCTATGAACTCAAATAAAGGGAAGGAAGATTGCTGTAAGAACTGCCAACAGCTAAGGGAAGAGGAATAATGGACACTTTTAAAAAAGGAAAGTCTTACTTAATACTTTATTTTTCAAGTGCTTAAACTGTTTTTCCTCCTTTTTGTGTATCTTTAATTAAAGGTTAAAAGACTTCTACTGGTGATTGCTTGCCATGGTAACCAAGTAGGCTGAGGTCTCTGAATTCAAAACCCAAAGCCTTTTTAAGTGTTTAATGTTGCAGGGTGTCGGGGTCATGTCAGCATCTTTGACTCACTGAGGCTGCTTCTTCCCCTGAAGTGAACACGACTGTGCCCTGCCAGCCAGGCCTCCAGACAGGAGAGGGACACCCATCTCACCTCCACTCTCCCCTCTGAATCTAACCCCTTCCTCCCACTTCTCTGGGTGCCTGAATGTTTCACTTTGAACTAAAGGCAATTTTCATTTTGAAACAAAGCTATTTTTTTAGCAGTTTGTCAGCAAGAGAAACCAAACTTAACTAAACTCCTCTGTGCCTACTGAGGGGTGTTGTTTTCTTCTTTCCTGTTGAACTGACCTGCATTTATTCATATCTTGCTGCTATTTTACAGTGTGGGGACCAGCTTTGTGTTATTCAGAGACTTCAGCAGCAGAATACACATCATAGTATTTTTTAGTTAGTTAAGAGAAATGACTGGCAAAGTCATTTTTGCACAGTGTACTGTCTGTGCCAATGCCCATGTGTGTCTCTACTACTTTAGTCACCTCAGCTGCTAGCACGACTTGTGATTAAGATTGCAGCAGTACCTGAAATGTCACATTGCCTGTCTCTGCTCTGAAAGAGCCACTGCCTACCAGGTAAGGCAAAGAAAGACACATGAGGACATGACCAGACTTATCCCTGTGACCATGTAACAAAGGGCTCAAAGTGCTGCCACACCTAGCAGAGAAATGCCTCGTAGCTGACGCAGAGTCACTGGCCATGTGCAAGCTCTCACTTTGCTGTACTCCAAAGATGAGTTTCTGGCATGGAAGAAAACAACCTGTTTCACTTTTCCTTTGCAATAGACCAGGAGTGCACAGAGTTCCCACATCTTTCCAGGCAGCCAGCCCTCTCCAGCAGAGTGGCACACCTTTCTGAAGTTACTGAGCTGTGGCACACAGCACCACAGAACGCAGGCTGAGCTTGAGCGAGGTGCAAGGCAATGAGCACAGAGCACCCTCCTGGCTGAGGTGCTGCACCAGCTCTGCCTGCGGGCAGGGGCAGGTGTGAGTTCACACTTACAGCCAAGCCCAGAGCTGGGACCTGCCCCTTCAGCAGGATCTGGGTGGGTAGACACCCCTTGGATGCCCCAGGAATTCCACACTGCCTTTGGAGCAGGTCTCTGTGAATCACAGACCAAGGCACCAGCATTTTGCCTCTCCTGTGCATTTTCCATTGCTTTCTCAGCAGTAGTGCAGCCCTGGTCTTTGTTTCCAGGGGCCATTTCCTTCATTCTGCATAGATGAGCAATTCAATCTGTTCCTGTAAGCAGATAAATCAATGAAAATAGGAAAGAACAACAGCACCTACAACTGAATGTTGGGATGGATATCCAGGATATGCAGCCACCCAGCTCTCTCCTCACACTCTTCTAAACTAACTAACATAGGTGGTCAAACTGTGGCACAGAAACCCAACCATATGTGTTTGTTCACAAGACTCACTCACTTCAATCAGCAGCTTAAAACAAAATTAAAAACAAGTTTCTCCAGAAGAAGAAAAGGCAATGAGTTTATGTTTGCTTTTATCCTTTCCTCTTCAAAGTTTTTCTCTTTCATAAATTACTCTCACCACAAATGTTCTCATATTAAGTGTAGAGAAAAGAACAAGATTATCTGCTTTGAATATCAGCAGACATACTAATTTGGACACATTCTCATCTGCCAGATGCTGGAAGAGCTTCTTTCTGTGAAACTATGTTGAAATACCCAAGATCCAAGACAAAGGTTTAGACTTTTTTTTTTAACTAGTAGAGGTGACTTATACACTAGTCCAGGCTGCGTGTTGGCTTTGGATGAGTCACAAGCCTCTTTTAAACATTTTTTTTTTCTGAAAAAAGAAAAATTGTCTTGTCAGTTCCCTATAGTCCTGCTCTACTGGGCTCGATGGACAGCTTTTTGTTTTTTAAACAGTTCTCTAATTGCTATCTTTCCTAAGCCTTTTAATTTGTCACAGTATAAAGTTTTCCGTGGTTGCAGAAGTCCTTATTAAATGTCAGTGGAACTCCCTGAAAACACCTGACTAAGTAGGAACCATCCAACCCTTGGGAGTTATTGACTGCTGCCTCCAAGGACGTAATTAACAAGTGGCAGAACTTGCCACGTGGGTCATGTTTTACAAGATCCCACAGTATCGGTATTGATTATGGTTTGATTAGATTAGTTTGATGGTAAATCCTTATTTAGGTTATGAGGTTTTCAGGCAAATAGTGAATATCCTGTCATGGGCAACACCAATCACATTTTGAACACAAAAAAAAAAAACCCTTTTAAAATTATAGTTATAATCATTATATATGCAATACCTTGAGGCATGTATATTTGCAAGAGGCTCAGCCTGCCAGAGAAAAGCTGTATTCCTGCATTTAACACCTTACAGGCTAAAGGCAAAAATGAGTTTAACACACTAAGAGGTAATTTTACATTAAAAAGAACAGCTTATGGAAACCTCTGCTCTGTGCATGCCTGCCAGCTAATGGCACATTTATGGAAGATGGCAGCAAATGCAGCTGGGCTGGCATGCCACAAGTTATTGCCTTGACACTGATTCTAAGGAGACTTTAATAAACTTGTACAAGGGAGAATGTTATTCTTCAGTCCCTCAAAATATGTGGGTGTTTCTAAAACTTCCATGCATCTGTCAGAAAATTTCTGTTCTATTCAGCAAGGATAGGAGAAGCCAAGGGGATTTTGGTGCCCAGGCCAGGGTGTGTGTTGCCCTTGGGATGTGGTAGAGCACTGGAGACATCTGCACACAGCTGCAGACATGACAGAGGACCCAGCAGAGGCAACACCTTTGCAAAGCTGTGGCTGAAGGGAGTCCTGAAGTGTCTCATACATCTCTTGTTGCCTAAGGTTAGGTAGATGAATCTCACTCATTTTTTATTTTCATGTGCCACTTGAATTTTATAATCTCCTCTGACCATTTTTTTCCTCCTTCTGTCTCTTACTTCCTTAGCAACAAAGCTAAATATTTCTTAACTCCTTATTAACAGCCTTCCAGTACCTGAAGGAGGCTTACAAAAAGGCTGAAGAGGGACTTTTCAAAAGGACATGAAGTGATAGAACAACAGGGAATGGCTTAAACTGAAGGAGGGTAGGTTTAGATTATATATTATGAAGAAATTCTTAACTGTGAGGGTGGTGAGGCACTGTAACAGATTGCCCAAAAATGCTGTGGACTCCCCACAAGTGTTCAAGACCAATCTGAGTAACCTGGTCCCATGAGAGGTGTTCCTGCTCATGGAAAGG
Source organism: Agelaius phoeniceus (assembly GCF_051311805.1). Lineage (NCBI taxonomy): Eukaryota > Metazoa > Chordata > Aves > Passeriformes > Icteridae > Agelaius > Agelaius phoeniceus. Next base: position 8,436,346 of record NC_135266.1, on the reverse strand, counting down.
AGGTTGGAACTAAAGGGTCTTCAAGGCCCCTTCCAACACAAGCCATTATTCTGTGATGCTATGATTCTATAAAGCGGGAAAAGTGCAACAGGAAGAGAGATAAAGAAGAACAAAAGAAAAAAAATGGAACACATTTTAATTTTTAAAAGCCCAAACAAAAAGAATCAGAACTACAGAAATATTTGCAACAAATCATTTTCCTTGGTTTGAAGTGACTTGCAGTTTTTGTCTGATCCATTTTACCTGCTAATGCCTGGAAAACCCCCCAGCTGATCTATGAATGCTCTTTTCCCAAGTATAAGCAACTGGCAGATTGACTCCAAAGCTTTGCTGTGCCACAAGCAATCAGATGATGGAAACAGTGCAGTGAAGCTTCTCACGTCAACCCAGGTTAGAGCCTCCTACATGGTCTGGAAGGCAAATTAGAGAGCCATGAGTGGTGATGCTGTTGCTGACCTTCAGAATGGCCTCAGTTGTCCCACTGCATCTTCACTGGGATAGAAGGAAAGAGAAATGAACCCCAGTGCAGTGTCATGAAGATTCATGTCAAGTATTATAAGTGCAAGTCCCCTTAGCTGCCTGCAAGAATTATTTCAGAACTTTATCTGAGAGAAGAGCTGGTTTTACTGGCAAATGAGCATAGAAAATGAGTGTAGAAATTGCCCTTCTAGCAGGAAAGACAGCAGATCTTCAGACTGTGAAGTCTGTGGGTGTTTGTGTGTGTATGTGTGCAGCAGGGGAAGAAGCAATAATTTACTGCTTTCCAAAAAGTAGCAGATGGATCTAACTCCCTTGATATTGGAAGTGTTTGGTCCTGGAGCTGTTGATTTGACTCAGCTGTCTCCTTTCAGGGCTCAGTGAGATGCTATGGCCACAGCCAGAACTCCCCCTGGGTGTGGGTCTGGAGGAGAAGTGGGGGTCAGTGGCTGAGGATCTGGGGCTCTCCACTAGCCAAGGTTTCTGTGCCTCTTCCTAGGAAGGCTCAAAGAGAAGCTACCAAACTGCCTTAAGAGGCCAGACTATTAAAAAAAAAAAAAAAATCTGGATTCCTACAAGTCTTTTAAAACCAGACATATCCTGACATCCTGAACCATGGCAGGCTCCAGAAAGCAGATAAATGCAGTTCACTCAGGTACAGAAATCTGCATTATGAAACTCCTGTTGTTGCCTTCATGTTACAACACCTTTAATTTCTCTTTTCCTCTGTGGTTTTATCTTCTCCTGGGCACAAGGTGCTGCCAGGTCTCAGGTGCTCTGCCATTAGGGTTGCATCATTTTGATGGCACCACCCTTGCTCTGATAAACCAGACACTGAGGGCCCTCCTGTGCCCTTCAGACAAACATGTAGCAGACCTCTGCTTGCTGCATAGCTGGAAACTGAAATGGGAATCTGAAAAGAAAGGATCTGTGGCCCTGGCTAAGATAACAGACAGATTGTCCGGGGCAGTTTGGTGACCTCATTAGCTTTGAAGATCTGAGCAGGTGGGAAATAGCACAGAGTTTTGAATTAATCTCTGTGACCATCTCCTTCCTCACTGAACCCTCATCTTGCCCTGCCTGGCTCTCACAGGAATGTGGATCCAGGCAGAGCAGAGTAGGCAGCTCTATTTCTTTGGCAGCACTGAAATTTTCAGCCAGAGTGGCCTGTTGGGTCAGCAGTAATTCCACCTCTGCCAGTGCCCTCTCCTGCTGTGTGCAGCCTGGGATGGAGCTGGGGAAACCCAGACCCAGCTCTGCCACGATCTGTGCAGCTGCAGCCAGCCACAGACTGCTCAGGAGCAAGGAAAAATGGCACAGCCACTCTTCATCAGCATCTTTGTGGTGTAGCCTGTAATACTCCACACATGTTCCACCAGGCAAATTATCAAAGCAGAGCCCTGAGTGTCAGCAGAGACTCCAGCATCCTTGGGTGATAATGTTCTGCTGTTTTCACAGTCCCTACTCCAGCCAAGTTAACAAAAGCAGGCACAAAGCAGTTCAAAAGTGAGCGCAAGAGAAACACATAATTCAGAGGGTACATACGGATTTTCTCTTGCCCAGCTCTGCTGCAACCAACAGACTGTAGTGAACAGAGGGCCCCTTCACTACTGCCATTCCCCTAGAAGTCTCTTCACTTACAACCCTCCCAACACCATTTTTCCCCCCTGGCAGCAGCAGGATCCTCCTTCTCCTCTGTCACAGTCTCTTGATGCCAGCTATGACCTGTGACAAAAAGGCTGGGACATAACCCCACCACTGAGACCTGCTTCAGCCAGGGTCAGGTGTCCACATGCCACCTGCAGGTTCATGCTGGGCCAGTTTGAGGGGCTGTGTTAAAGCAGGCAGCTGCACATTGTCCATGGTGGCTCACTGATGGTCACTGACTGCCACTCTGATGGCAGGAGTGGCAGAGGTGCCTGGCCAAGGTGGAGAGAAAGAACCAGCTGTCACTGCCTCACAGGTGCTCACTGCAGAGGAGATACCCTCCAGCAACACATCCAGGTGTGAGCTCTCAGAAATCATCCCAGAGTGACCTGGCAGGGCTTTAGGAGCCAGAGCCCTTGGAGTGAGCCTGAGCAGCCCAACACAGGCTGGCCAGCTGTGAGATGGCCACCAGCAGAGCTGCCACAGCCTTCCTGCCATGGAAGGGCTCTGGAAAGAGAGGTTGTCACCATGTGATTGTAAACTCCTCATTGCACACCTTTCATCCCTCTGACAAACCTGAGCGTGACAGGGGAAAGCACAGGGACAGTGCCTAGCTGACCCCTCCTGGCACTCCCCAAACATAAATGTTTATTGATACCACAATAAAGAGAGCCAAAAAGGAGCAGACCCTGAGAAACAGGGCAAGCTACCTGCCAACCTAACCCTAGCAGCAGCAACAACAACCATGGTACAAGTAGAAATTATCAAAGCCAACTTGGGAGGAAACCACAAGAAATGGCAGTTGAGCCTTATTAGTGCTATAAATCATAGAGCTGGTTTCAGTTCCTGCAGCTCCTCACACGCCGTGTGATGCTGCCTCTTGCACAGCGAGCAATGGGGGTCTGCACAGCCTGGAGGCACAAAACAAAGCAGGCAGGGAAAAGCACTGCTTTTTACCAAAGTAATTCTTAATTTAATTGTAAATCAAAGGAAGGAGGGTTCTGTTGCTGTCTGTGAGGGGATGAAGCGCGGGGAGAGATGTGCGAGGTGGGAGAAACGGGGACTTTCTAGGATTTGGAAACTTCCCTAAGTGCATGTTTCAGGCAGACATCCTCAGAAGGCTATCTGCTTGCTTGTTTATTTATTTATCTGAAGATTTGCCAACCCTGTGCTCTTTGTGTGTCTGGTTGTCTTTAAGACCATTGTACATCCTGAGCTTTTTTTTCTCTAGGGGTGATTTTGACAATGAGAGCTATGATGTTTGATTCCTCCTCTGACTCTCCTCTGAAGTGAAGGGAGCAGAGGGAAGGGTTAGCCCACCTCACCTCTAATTTTAACAATGTTTGAAGCTTCCTGAGGCACATGATCATTTTTTTACTTGGGACCCTCCATCCCCACCCACTGATGTGCATCATTGATTATCCTTCTTTTCCTGCCTAGAAAATTCATTCTATACTGAATTCTCTGAGCAGAATTTTAGACTCACAAATAACCATTGTTATCTACCTTGTTCAGGGAAGCAATAAACCTAGGAATTAATAATAATGCTTACTTATTTTTAGCATAATTTACGAGCCAGCAATGGCTCAGCATGCTAAGGGACCAAACATGGAGACAGATATGGTCTCTAGACAAATGCTTTTGCCCTAGAAATACCCACCACTAGGGAAAATTCAGGCTCCCAGGAGTAGCTCCAGAGCCTTTAAAGGAAGTCCCCAACCCAGAGCAAAATCCCAAGCATTAGATTTTGGTTTTGAAGCACATCTAAACCCCAGCACCCTGATCATTATGTGATTTCTCATGCACTACTGCATCAGAAGCAAGACCTTGTAAAGACATAAGCCTGGCAGGTAGCACAGTGTGGAGCAGCAAAACAAATGACAGACTCAGATGCTCTAAGTTCAAAGAAGGAGCAAGTGAAGTTCTGTGTCTTACTGGGTGTGCTTTGAGTTTGAAGTATTGATTATCTTCTCCTGGTCAGTAAATAGGTAAGAGTCACACAAGTCCAATTGCTTTTGTTCTCCAAAATCAGTCCTTAACCATCTGACATGAAACACAGTAAAAAAAGTTTTCACACCCTCAGAGTTCAGACTACATGAAGGAATTGTGTCCACATGCACACATTAGGACAGGAAGCCCAACAGGAAGGTGAAGTCTGATTGCAAGGCACCCATGCAGACATTGCAATAAGCTCTAGCTCACTTGTGTCCTCTACAAGTCTGAAATGCCTATAATAAATAAGGAACTACTGCTAGAAAAATGGTAACTACAGACAGTACTTTTGTCTTGCCTTGTGTTACTTCCCTGCACCAGCACTGAGCTTTTGGGACAGATTCTCCCAGCCAAGTGAGCTGTGCTTTGCAATGGCCCAGCCTCAGAGGAAAATGCTGTCAGGCCACCCCACAAGCCCTCTTTGGCCCTTGATGTAACCACTACAGCTAGAGACATCTCTAAAAGGTTAAAGCAAGCCCCTCTTCCAGTCAGACAGGGAAAATGTAGATTCTGTACTGCCAGCAGGTGCTCAGAGGGAAAGGCAGGGCCCAGGTGGAGCCTTTCCAGACCTCAGGTACCTCACAGCCAGGCAGAAGCAGAGGCTGTTCTCACTCCTGAGTGTGACCAGCAGCAAATGGCCCCTCTAGAAACACTTCTCTGCATTCACTCAGCTGCAGGAGGAGGTGGCTGGGGCTGTAGTCTTGTGCTGTAGTCCTGTGTGAGGCCAGGGAGGGACAGATTTGCAACCTGGCCCTGGTAGGGAATGACAACTGACACTAAGGCTTGGTGACAACAGACTGTGCCACCCCCTGCCTGAGGAAGCTGTCCTGGCTTCCCCTGCCTCCTGCCACTAGTTCTCACCCTCAGGTCATCTTCCTCTTTGGCTTCAGGAGAACTGATCCCTCACAAACACTTTTTCTTGGTGAATTTTAATGCAGGCTAATTCCTTCACTCAGGTCACTGTGTCACTCACATGCTTTCACATCCAGCAAGAGAGCACTGGGAAACAAGACCAGCAGGAATGTTTTCTTTTGCTTCCTATAGCAGCTGCTTATTGCCACTGAGGCTTTGGGGGGCTGTTTGTGTTTTCAAAGGGGACCTCTCAATTGTAGGACACAACATTCAAGCTCTGTCTCTCTGCTCATGGCCCCAACACATACACAGTGATCTTGTCTTCCTAAGTAAGAAAATCTCAAGTGAATCTTTGCCACAGACATGGACCAACCACATGTGTCTGTGTTCTGGACAACCTCATAAAACTTTTAGAGTATACTGTATGAGTTCCACAGTCTTGTTGGGAACACACCCCACATTGACTCTGGTGGCTTGACAAATTTCTAGGTGTAAAGCTAATCTCTCCCATTGTCAGAGATCCAAGACAACTTAAACTTCTTGCCCTTGTACTGTAGGACAGCCTGCTGAAGGCACTGAAGCATTTTGTGTGTGGCTGCTTTGCTGGCCACTGGCAAAGCAAAGAGCAATAGGACACTTGGCTTTGTTCTGACTCAGTCTGGTTGATATTTTTGTGTGTGCAACTACTGCTTTCAGTAGCAGTAGCTATATATGCTTTAAATGAGTGTGAAGCTCAGGCCTGATGAATCACCATCTTGCTCAGGGAACAGGTGTTTGTGCAGTTTTTAAAACAAACACATCACACCAAGGAGTTACCCAAAAGCACCTCACTTTCTTCTCATTAACAAGATCAGGAGGCCCCAAAAATCATCTGTTACTTTCAACACCGTCTTCTGATCCCTCCATTGCTGAGCCAGAAGCCTGGAGGCAGCACTGTGCCAAGCCAGCTGCCAAGTAGCAAGGACATTCCAGCAGACAGAGCATCCTGGAGTTGTACATGGCTTTGCAGAGGTCAGGGAATCAGTGCAGAGAGGCACTGCAAGAAGCCACTGCTTCTGACCTGTCATGCTGCACAGCACAGGAAATGTCCCTTCAGGATGGAGGAGGCTGCTCCTTTCCCTCCCACGCAGCACTGCCACTCGCCCTGTCTCTGGCAGGGCTGGGGGTAGGGATGTCACCTCATCACACAACTGCTTCATCTGCCAAAGCTTGCACCCCATCTCTGAGGATGAGTCAGACCACAGGAAGTGAGGAGAGACATATGCATGTGCAAGAGGAGGGGTTTACCCTCTTTGGATGGTTGTAAAGGAAGGGCTCAGGTGTAATATCCAGTAGCTCTAGACCAAGCAGATATTTGATTCATAATCCCAGCATATTTTCCATTCTTCAGGCAGTACAAGGAAAATATTCACTGCACTAAGGATTTTTTTAAACAATTCAACTGTAGGAGTCTTCAGGAGCTTCAGACTTTCAGGCCTTCCTCCTCAGCCTCATCAGTGCAAAGAGAAAGGCCAGAATGTTTTATTTAACAGAGCAAAAACACAGCTAAGGGTCTGGATCCTGGGTTTGTAGCAGGGATGCTGGCTAGGGAGTGGCATATCACTGACACATTCAGGACTCCATTTCCCATCCCATAATGTGCAGTGTTTGACTAGGGTTGTGAAATGCCTGAGATGCAGCCTATTTGTGTATGATGTCAGTTGTCTTGCCCAACAAAACTGGAATCAACATCAGGCTGAGATATGAAAATGGAAATGGCCATGGTGAGCATGGTCTGCCTTGTCTTGATAATGCTTCTGTCTCTGCCAGCTGCCTGCACTGTCCACAGCCTTCTGCTGGAACTTTCATCCACTCAGGCTGTACCTGGCTGCCCTGTGCCATTCTGACCCAAATTCCTGCTTCAGCCCAGCTGCCAGACCCCGTTCCTGCTCTCCTGGCCCTTCCATCACTGCATTCCCTCCTCAAGGGTAACCAGGCTCCAGATTTTGATACAGCTCTGTGACAGGGAACCAGCATCTGATCAGACCATCCAAATAGCTTTATCTTCCCACCCCTCTCATTTCTTGGAGCTGTTCTGAAGACAATAGATGATCAGATGTGACCAGGGAAACAGCTGGGGTAAGCACAGGGATAGAAATCTCACTTAAGAGAAAAGGCACCAAGAAAGAAAAACAGTGAACCGCACTTTCAAGTTTTGCCAGCATAGCAAAGAGTGTGGGAACAAATTACAACATCAGTGAGATACCTCTGGCAATGAAAGCCCCAGTTTCTTTAGGAAACTGGTATAAGTTATACCGGCAAGAGCTGTATCTCCAGTAGGAGTTTGTCAGAAAATCCTTCCCAGGGTAGGCAGAGCCAGCAATATTAAAAGGCAATAATATAGCCCAGCTGTAGGAAGCCTGTTTTCATGGGGAGAAATATTTTCCTGTGACAAGTCTCAAGCAGTTAAGCTCCAGAGAGCTTCACAGTACAGGCAGAAGCTTTGTACATTTCTATATGAATATGTATTTAATTATGACTCCAGTGCTGAGCACATTTACATAAATAAAGAGGAGAAATAGAAAGCAGGAGAGGAGGGAGGGGAAAGGTCTGTTTTTCACCTGTCTCCACTGGTAGCAGCCCTGACTCCTCACCATTCTAGGGAGGACACAGAGCTGTGCTTGGACATTACAGCCTGCCCATCTGCTCCTAGCAGGTAGGATCAGCCTCCTCAGCCCCATGGGTCTTGCCTAGGGATTATTACACATGGAACCATGGTCAGATAACCACAAACCAGTATGACAAAGAGATGTTGAAGAGCAACAGAAGAAGAGACTGGTTGCTGGGGGATTTTATGAAGCCATCTGCCGAGCCATGGGCCTTGAGAAGGAGAAAAGAGACCCACAGGAAACCCTCTGTCCCCACATCTTCCAAGCATTTACATTGGAGGAAGCAGCCTTCAGGCCATCAGAGCTTTCTCCTGACTGTAAGTATCTGCCACAGGCTCTCTGAGGGGAAAGCAGGGCTCTGTCTCTGATCCCAGCCCTCAGCACTGACACCAGTGCAGCCCCAGCTCAACACCCTCCTGCACCTGCTGCCCTTCAGGGACCTGCCCTTGCACAGTAGTTTCCCTCTGGTCAATTTTTGCTACCCATGGGCAAGGGAGACAGCACACATCTCTGCCTCAGCTCTCCTTCACCCATTGCTCTTCCCCCCTGACACAATGAGAGCCTTTCCCACAGCAAGAGTGTTTCAGAGTTGCCAGATGATGATGGGTAAAAGAACAGATGACCAAGAATGGTGATGCAGGAGAAGGAAAGCTTTGCCTGAAGGCAATCAGAAAGCTCCCCCTTCCTCTGCCCCTGAGCCCTGCAGGACTGACCTTTCACATGGGCAGGAACATCCTGCTCCCCTGCCCTGACTTGCTGATGTCCATCAGCTTTCTGAAATAAGTAAATCATGTCCTTTGCAGAGGGTTCCTTCTGCTGAAACTCTGTCCTGACTGCTCTGGACCAAAAATAAAGACCTCCCCTTTTTTATTATTATTCCTCGAAGCAAGGGCCTTAACGAGAGATGAAATATTCTCCTGTTTCTGTATGAACACTCTGACATGCCCATCTTCAGCTGAGTTCACAGCGACATCCTCAAGGAGATGATGAACTTGCAAAAAGTGCAATACTGTTTGATCTTTCATTACTGTGCTTAAGAAATGCACTCTGGGGGGAAATATAAATCTGACTTGCTGACAGAAATCCCTCCCCTTTGTTTGCACTGAAGGTGTTTTGCAGTGCAGCCCCAGCAGCAGCTGAATTCCACCTCAGCACTGAAAGGCTGGGCAGGAACCAGCTGTGCCTGGATTGTTTCTAGGAAGGGCCTCCACATGAAACTCAGCTCAGGGCAGGCACAGCCCAGATATCTCTTTCAACACACATCTCCTAGGCAGCCCATCTGCTCTGAAGGTGTGCTCTTGCCAGTGAAGTTGTCAGGGTTAATATTGCAAGAATTTTTTTTTTTTTTGGAAAAAAATCCCTACTGTAGACAGGGTAGAAAGTTTTAGGCTCTTGTGGTCAAGGCTGGCTGATCCTGGTCCCTACATTCAGAGCTGCCTCAACAAGTGCAGAGCTGTTTAATTATTGACAGAGTAAAAAGTCCTCTAACCGAGCTATGCTTCATTTTAGGAAGGAAAAACAACTCTATCCAGCCTGGCTGTGCTTGAAAGTTTTGCTTCTTTTTATTTTTAACATCAGCGCACACGAAGAAAATATAAGGCCCAGCCTGAATGGTAGCAATGAGTGCTTAATATTCTTTTTGCACAACCCTAACAAATCAGTGCATAATTTAAAAATGTCACTGCACATCTGTGTTTGGTGTGTGCTGCTGCAAAGTGGGGCAGGAGAAGGGGGAAGGTGAAGAGTAGAGCTCCTGTAAGCTATTTACCTCTCTGCTGAATAATCTCCCAGGCACTTGGTGCAAAGCAGGGACAAAGACTGAGCTCCTGCACGGGCAGGACGGTGGCACTGCTCTGCAGGAAGGCTCCAGGCCCTGCTGCAGCACTTGGCCCCTGAGGATGCACTGCCACCAGGAGCTGGTGAAGCTGCCCATAACCCTTCTGCTTCTGCTGCAGATAAAATCTGAGGGATCTTGTCTTTCTGAGGGTTTACAACAGTAAGAGCTAAGCTTTGCAGTGAAGTGTTCTCAGAATTAATCTTCTAATCTTCTTTTGGTGGCAAAAGAGAAGCTCCAGGGTTTTTTTTTTCCCAGCAAATCTACTGCATTTATTGCTTTAATGAGGAAGCATGGGGTCTGCTCCCTCCATTCATCCCCAGATGACAATTCACAGCCCCTCAAGCAGCACTTCCAAAGATCATAATTGACTTTGGATGAGACCTGGCTTGCCTGAAAAGACAGGAGCAGACACAGCTTCACACCCACAGCCTCTGAGAGGGCAGAGCTCTTGTGGGGAGTCCCTCCAGGGCATCCCCAGCTGCTCCCATGAGCAAGCTGAAAAAACACTCAGTGGGTTGAACAGAAAGTACCATCCTCTCATGGTGACAGGCCACCATGTTCCTCTCAAAATGTGAGCAGGGAGACATTCTGGAGGAATGTGTACTGCTTGTGCTGTCCAGCTCTAGAGATAAATAGGGGACAAGTCTCCATGTCTGGCACCTTTTGTGGGTAATAAAATATGCTCAATGCTTTTCAAGCTTTTCTACAAATAATCAGAACTGTTTGTCACTATGTTGAAGGAATTGAGGGTTTTAGACACTGCTGGAATGATCAAATCTAGGCATTTCTTTCAGAAGGGCATGAAATTTAGCTGAAAAGCAGGGTTTGTGAGTGTTCTGCTGGGCAGACAAAGTAGCCAGGACAAACCAGCAGGAACAAAGGCAGGCTCTCCAAGGGGGTGGATTTCCCCAGGGCGTGTAGGACCACAAAGCCCAGTGACCTTGAGCATGGTGGCTGCTCCTAATGCTGCCCATGGCTCTGAGGGGGATGAAGGGGGCACAGAAGACACATTCTGGTCACCCTCTGGGACATGCAGGAGGGTTGGTACCCCTCCCACGGTGACATGCAAGAAAGGAGAGGACCGAGGGCCAGCCTGGAAAGAGACAATTCTTGAGGGAAGGGGGAAAAGGGACATAAAGGAGAAGGGGCTGCAGGAGCTGCTGTGGAATGGACTGAGTAATGCTGAGGAAATAGATGTGTGAGCTGTCAGCACAAACACAGTCACTGAGGTGGGCGGCAGGACAGAGCTATCCTGGGGACAGACAGAGGAGTCAGGAGAGGGATTAAGGCAATGTCCTAAGGAAGTCTGAGAGCAGGGAGGAGAAAAGCATGGGAAGGAGACAATGCAAGGACACCTAGAGAGGTAGGATGAAAACCAGGAGCACGAAAGGCTCCGGAGCACCTCGGGAAGGGAGCTTTTCAATAAAGGAGAAATGATTCACATCAAAGGCAGGCAACAGACTGGGAAGGAGGCTTCAGAGTGTGCCAGGAATAACAACTGTGCCTCAGCTCATGTTGTGTTCCCTCCCTGTGCCTGCAGCACCGTGCTCTTCACATTTCATCTGCAAACTCTTCAGGCAGGGACCTGGTCCTCCTCCCCGTCTCAAGTTGAAGAAATCATTTCCATTTGTAGCAAGAATATTAACTGGACAAAGGTACACATGTGCTTTAACGTGCAAGAAGTGATGTACCCCTGATATATCTGCTGTTGATTTGCTCACTGTGCTGCCACCTGATAAGCTCAAATCCCTGCTTTGGATCCCCATCCTCCTTCACATCTATTGAAATTAGGAGGCTGTATCAGGGAAGAAAAGAATACACCATGGGAGGAAAGAGGCCATTGTTTTGGCTTCTATTTTTTTCATTTCCCAGGATCAGCCCCATATAAACTTTCAACCTTAAGCACACATACAATGCACTTGTAATTCTGCAGACCCTGGCTACCTCTCTTGGCTCACCTTTGCTCTCCTGCTAACCCAGAAAGCCCCATTTGCACTATGGCTGCTCGCCTCCAGCTCCTGCCATGCACCTCAACTTGCAGTGGCAACTTGCAACTCCCAATTCTTCCAGCCCCATCTATGTAGTAAGAGCTGTGTTCAACCCAGAGAGTCTTTAAATTTATTCTTAAATGTTTATGCTGTTGTTAGCAGTGATCCAGGAAGGAATTTAAGTGTCTCTGTTTCTCTAGCTCCAGTGGTACTCAAAGCATGTACATAAGGGCTTTGCTAAATGGGAGTGGGCCTTAATGCACACTTAATCACCTTGCAGTCTGGCCCCAAATGTTTGCCTATATTGCAGTGATCAAACTCTGTCTCTTGATTTCCTGTCTGCAGTACAGGGATAAAGAGAACAGCCAGTGATGTGTGATGGAGACTCCACTGGTCTGACCTTGGGTTTGCTGAATAACTCAGGACTGGCAAAACTGTGGATTGATTTCAGTTGGATTTTATGAGGCATGGAGCTGGAAAGACTTGATTTTTTTTTTCTCCCTCCTCATTATATGGCAATGACTAGCCTAGCTATGGCTCCTCATCTTGCATTCAGTATTTCCCATGTCTGAGGGATGCCAAGTGCTTTCTTTTGTTCTTAGTGTCCTGGGTTTTAACTTTTTTTATTTGTTGACTCTGTGTATCTTCTAAAGTAGTGGGTGTAAAGTAACCCCCTCTGGAAATTCAGAAGCCATGGGACTACCTTACAGGTCCAGGGACTGCCCAAGCACTGCCCCTGGCTCCTGCAAAGGCTCTGTCTGCTCCCAGTTTCAAGTGACACTAATGACAACCAGTATGTGAAAAGCAATGTTTGGATTTAGACTGAGGCTAAAGTCTCTGTAAACCAAAACTCTTTATAATTTTTTCTTCCCTTTTCAAGTGGACCTATTCCCTGCTCTCAATAAATTCAAATTTTAATGGTACAGATTTTCTGCCATGGAGCACTGCCTTGATAACCATTTAGTATGTAGACTAGGAAGCCATTAATAGTGAGCAACAAAGAGGAAAGATTACTACCTTTTAATCTTTCATTTATTCTGTGGGTAGCTAATAATTACTTAGACATTATGGCCACTGACAATTAATTGCTAAGTTTCACAAAGCCCCCTTTATACAGTCTTTAAAAACAGTAAAGGAAATGACATATCCAATAGAAAGAAGTAGCTTCTGAGGGTAAAGTCACAGAAATCCTAGACTGGATGGTAAAGGTTTCTAGGGACCAGCAGCTCACTAAAACCAGTGAAAAGTAGACACCATTCATGCCCTTCCTAACCTAGATCCTCATGACTACACCACTTGCTGTTGAGCGGTATAACGGTACAAACCTGAGACAAAATTAAAGCTTCCATCAAGGAGGGCATAAAATATTTCTCTCTACCTGTTTTTATTTTTAAACCAGAATTTCAGGACAGGCCTTCTCTTCCCATTGCTGCAGTGTTAATCAAAGCTGTATTTTCAGCTCTGATAACAGTAGGAAGAAAAAAAAAAGAAGAAAAAAAAAAGAAAGAAAAAAAAGAAGTGTGGCAAACCAGCTGTGACTTACTTGCTAGGTATCAAAAGCCATGGAATAAACCACAGAACATCTGTATCTTCAGCTGTCATTTCAGGGAGCAACCCTCTCCTTCTGACAGCCAGCAAGAGGGGCCACAACAGCAAAGTGCTGTGTACAGGCAGAGCTGGGCTGTGCACAGTTTGGAGCTCTGACTGATGTGTAGAGGCAGAGCTGGGCTGTGCACAGTTTGGAGCTCTGACTGGTGAGTACAGGCAGAGCTGGGCTGTGCACAGTTTGGAGCTCTGATTGATGTGTACAGTGAGAGCTGGGCTGTGCACAGTTTGGAGCTCTGACTGGTGAGTACAGGCAGAGCTGGGCTGTACACAGTTTGGAGCTCTGACTGGTGAGTACAGGCAGAGCTGGGCTGCAGCAGGAGATGGTGCCCAAGCAGCCCAGGCTGTTTCTGGCTCTGCTACAGGCTGAGCACGAGTGAGCTGCTCACAGCAGCAGCAGGGCCCAAAGTCTCTGCTGGCACAAATCACCTGTTTTACATTCTGCTGAGGGTTTTCACTGCAGGTGGTGCCCTGTGTGCTCTGTAGGTTTAGCTTGGACAGGCTGGGCATGCAGGTCAGTCCAGAAGAGCTCAGACCTGCTGCTCTTCCAGGTAAGCTGCAAAATCTGCCCCTTATCCTTGGCTTTCAGCAAGGGAGGGGAAATGCAAGAGTGGTGATTGGCAGGAGGAAAACCCCTGCTGGGTGAGAGCTTTATGTCATTGTCTCTTTTAATTTCACCATCACTAGCTATGTCAGAGAGTTTAAATATGAGCAATGGTGTTGCTCAGTATTGTCAAGGGCACGCAGAGCCCCAGCCCAGTATCTAAATGAAATCCTCTGAAAAATGACTAAACAGGATTAGCACGGCCTGAGAGCAGATACAGCACACCTGCATGCTCATGAATCATCCTACAGCCATGTGCAGAGGGGCAGGGCCCCCACCAAAGGCAGCAGAACAAACTGGTGCTGGCAGAGCAGGATCCAGCCCTTTCTCCACGCAGAGCATCGACTGTAGTTCTTTGTGAGGGCAAACACAGCCCTGGAAAGGTGTTCCCACCTCTTCCAGACAGCTGAGCAAGCTGGGAGTGTGGGGCAGGGATGGTGTGGGGCAGGGGGCTGACCCTGCCTCTGCTCCCTGCTGCTGCAGCCCCTTGGCTGGGCTGGGCTGGGCTGCAGGGGCTCTGGGGGCTCCTGAGCCTCAAAGCAGTTCTGGGGTGTGGATGAAACCCCTCTCTGTGACAGCACCTGAAAGCCTGCAAGGAGGGGAATTCTCTCGAGCTCATGGTCCTGCTGCAGGCAGGGATCTGGTGTCACAGGGAGCTGGTGTCCCAGGCAGAGCTGCTCATGCAGGAGAGAGGCCTCCTCAGGAGAAGGCCCCAAATTCTGCCATTTGTTTCCCTTTTCAATCTGACAGGGGCACAGACAGATTTTATTGAGCTGCCGAGCGACTCGTGAGGCCTGTCTACTCACCGAGGCTTTTCTGAGCACAAGGGTTGAGAGGTTTATTGGATAGGGGGATAATTTAGTATCCATTTCTCACAGCATGTCCATTCCTATTACCCTGCCCTTGCAGTCTGTTTCCCCCCCTGCCACCCCTGGGCAGGGAGGGACAGAGGGGAGGGAGTGCCCTGTCTCTGGCTGGTCACCTGTAGTGGCACCCCAGGTGGCATCACAGTGCTCCTGGGGCATGGCCAGGACAGTGGGGCTGGGTCACCTTGTGGCACCACAGGGGCCTTTTTTCAGCCTGGGAGGAAAGAGACCCCAACAAAATCAGTCAGCCCACACCCCAAATGCCCCTCATGCTCCCAGCAGAGAGTATTGGGGGGTATTTCTAGAAGACACATGAACTGTGAGAGACCCCATACATCCCAGACAGAACCTGTGAACCTGTCCACCCCAGCAGTCAGGAGGCACAGGAACACCTCTCCTGCCTGGCTTCTGAGGACAATCCACAAGCAGGAGACAGGAAGGTCCTTGGCAGAGCTGTGTGGTATTTTTGGGATCCCCCGTTGTGGGGAGGAAAGATTAATCTGGCTCCATGTTCTTAGAAGGCTATTATATTATATTATATTATATTATATTATATTATATTATATTATATTATATTATATCGAAAGAATACAGACAGAAGGCATAAAGATAATAAAGAAAAACTTGTGACTCTCTTTAGAGTCTCGACACAGCCTGACTGTGATTGGTCATTAAGTTAAAACAATTCACATTAAACCAATCAACCAACCACCTGTTGGTAAACAGTCTCCAAACCACATTCCAAAGCAGCAAAACACAGGAGAAGCAAATGAGATAATATTGTTTTCCTTTTTCTCTGAGGCTTCTCAGCTTCCCAGGAGAAGAATCCTGGGCAAGGGGATTTTTCAGAAAATATGATGGTGACAGAGCTGCTCCAAGCTTTGGGTGCACCAGGTTTTCCTGCAGGAAAGCTTTCACGGCTGCACATCTCCTGCTTTAGACAATGGTACAAATTGTCCCCAGGGGTCGCTTGGAGCAGCATCCTGTTGCATCTGCCCACTTCAGGCTGGGACTAGGGCTGGCCCAGCCCTTGGAATGTGAGGAGGATTCCCCACAGCTACCTGTGACCCAAAGCTCTTCTAGAGTTGTCACTTGGAGGGAACATCAAGGGTGACAAGAAGAGCTTCTGCCACCACAGCAGCAAAAAAGGCTAAACAGAGAAATGTAGGCCCCTTGCTGAAGAGGGAGAGTGATTTAATGGCATGGGCACAGAGAGGGCTGAGGTAATCAATGACTTCTCTATCATCTCAGTCTTATCAATGAGGTTTTTCAGGGCTCTGGGCACAGAGGAAAGCTACCAGCAAGAAGAGTGGTGTTGACTCAGGGATTGCCTGAGACATCTCTTCAAGTCCATGAGACTCCACAGTTGCATCCAAGAGTGCCACGAGAGTTGGCCCATGTCCTTGCACCATCACTCTCTAACATTTTCCAGAGAATGGAGGTCCAGGGATTTCCCTGACGACAAAAAGCAAATGTGAGGGCCCCTCCATACCCACAGAAAGGGAGCTGGGGACTTCACTGGTCTGTGTGGCAGGAAAACTTGACACACCATGCATAAACTGAAACAAGAGAGATCAGATTAGATGTAAGGGGGGGGGGAAATTGCCATGAGGACAGTCCAGCAATGAGCAGGCAGCCCAGGAGGCTCTGCAGGCTCCATTCCTGGGAGATTTCAAGCCCCAACCAGACACAGCTCTGAGCAGCCTGGTCTGGTCTGGTCTGGTCTGGGGGTGACCCTGCTCTGAGCCTCTCAGGGTCATGCCCAGCCTGAATTATGCTATGTTCCCATGCTGAGTTGAATTGGATAGCAATGGTAGGAAATTAAAAATACAGAAACATAATCCTGCTGTTGACACAAATAACCCCAAATCTCCAGACTGCTATCATCCTCTGTCTGCTCTGACTTATGCAGGAATCCAGACTAGCTCTGATGTATCCTAAATACTCTTTTGCCAGTCTGAAGGCTTGGGGCTGCTACTACTGAGAAAAGAGTCAGATGTGTACAAAGCAAGTGCAAAGGCTGGCTGTTTCTGTGGGGAGTCACTATCCCCTCCACTCCTTTTCCAGCTCTCTCTCTCTCCTCTCCCTCTCTCATTGCTCCTACAGTAAGTACCCAAACATGAAAACAAGCCCCAGGACTCATCTTAGAGGCTCTGTGTCCCACATCTCTCTGTCCCCTCCACTCTCTAAACCTGGAGGGACTTCTGTCAGAGTCTCCTGGGGGGTAACATCAGTGCCCTCCAACTGCAAGTTGAGCAGCCTAATGATATGAAAGCTCCTTTCACCCTCCTTCCTAGCTGAGGCTAAGCCCAGCTCAGTGAGGCATCAGGAACCTCATCATGAGCAGAGAGGTGGCCAGAGAGATGATTTTGAGGGAAGGCTACAGTAACCTCAAGCTTAGAAAAGATGCTTGAACTCCCCTTTTAAGTGGTCATGGAAGCTATTTTCATCTTCAGCTGCGGCAGATTTGTTCCTGGGATGGGGCTGCACCGAGTGGCTGACACAGACCTGAGAATCAATCAAAAGTAATTGAAACAGAAGAGGCTCAGCAATCAACCTATTAGGTTGCTGGAGCCAGAAAAATGCTGCTATGAGGAGCCAGAGAAAGGGGAACCAACTTCCCTTCTGAAAACTTAATGTGAGGAAGGAGCTTCGGCTGCGCCGTCTTTTCTTACAAGAAGAATAAAAATCTGTGGAATTCTCTTTCTGTGTAGTTTTATCCCATTTAATAGCAAGGGGGGAAAGGAAAGAAACCATTAAATCCTTATCTGTAAAAAAAAAAGCCATCTCATTCTCTTTTCTTTTCCTCATGCCCCCCTCCATATGCAATAAAAAGATTCTTTGCTCTCAATTGTTGTCTGCCGTGGCAGCGGCTGGAATGAGCTTTGTTTTTCTTCACTTCACTGCTCCTCACCAGAGGACTTCACTGGCTGCAGCAACCTATTAAACTGGTTGCTGGCTGTCATGGTCTCTTCTGTCAGAGTGGGAGCTGCTGCCAGAGTCCAGTTATTTTATTTCCAAATGCCTGCATGAGTCGGCTCCTGAAAAGCCAGACCTCGGAGCCGCCGACAAGAGCATGAGCTGAAGTGTTAGGGGGTTGCCAACCTCCAGTAATTAACAGCATCCACCCCTCCACCATCCCTCACCCAGATTTCACAACCTTCTGGCAGGTGCCCCCAGGGGGATTTGCAGCAGTGAGCTTAAATATTTCATCTAAATCATTAGAGCAAAAAAAGAAAAATTAAACGTGATCTTTCAAAAGGAGGAGGAAATCTTAACTACTTGCATTCTTGATAAGACAAAAGCAAAGAGAAAATGTAGCAGCAAGAGTTCAAATTTGGAAAGGGCTGCTGTGTATGCTGGTGAGCAATATCTCACCAGGCTTCTCAGAGATGAAATCTGAGGGGCCACCCATCTTCTCTCCCCCCCAGGTGTGGCTCTGAGGTGCTTTAATTTGGTTACAGAGGATGTTCTGACTTGACCCTGATAGCAGAGACTCTTGTGGCCTCTGAATTCTGCACAACACATCCTTGGTCAGATGCAGTTATGAAACACAATAACCCCTGTTACTGTGTGGATGAGCCTTCCCTCACACCAATCTGTAATTACTCAGGGACAAACCAAAATTTCTCCTTTCAGCCTCACCTAGAAAATACAGCAGGGAAAGGGAACAGGCATAGGGTTAATATTATATTGAGGCTGGAATCTACCTCACCTAGAAAATACAGCAGGCCAGGGAACAGGGCATAGGTTTAATATTATATTGAGGCTGGAATGGGAGCCAACCAGTTGACCAAGGGGATTTGGCTTCAGTTCTGGGGTGATTGAAGCATTTGTTCTCACCAAGGAAAGGCTGAGTGCACCATGATCCTGGCAGTCCCCAACTCCAGGGGCTTTTCCACAGCTGGGCAGGCTGTGGAGGGCACAGTCACAGCAGTGAGGTTTGGTCAGGGCAGTTTTACCTGACAGGGGTTTTATAGAATCAGAGGGAAATGTGTCCTGGGCTCTACAGAGCAGTGCTCTGAGTTTTATCCCTACTTACTGTTTTCTGAGGGTACCACTAAAAATGTCTGGGCAAAGTGCAGGTTTGGAGACCTCAGCAATTCACACCTGCAGCCAGCCAGTGCCTGTGCTGCAGTATAAACACTGTCCACATTCACCATCAAGCACAATTGATGTGAGGGATGCGCTCTCCCTGCGGGCTGAAGCAATAACACTCCAAACACACCTTCAGAAAGACTATTGCTTTCATGAAAGGTTTCCATGAAATACAGGGGTGAGGGAAGGGGGTATGAGAAATTAGAGGCTGAAATTGTGTCCTAACACTGCTAAGAGGGGGAAAAAATCAATTTTTTTCCCACTAACCCCCTATAGCAGTACTTGATCCAGTATTGCCCTCTTCCCAGGGATCAAAGATGATGATACCATGCAGGAGTAATGCTAGAGTAATACAGGAGCTTATAGCTGCAGAAGAGCTGTGACCTAAAGCAAGCCTCCCCTGCAGATGCTGAGTCATCAGAAATGTGATGCCCTTCCACCATTATCTAAGAACAGCATCTGAAAGAGAGAGGGGTGATTAGACCAGGGTTTGGAGCTGGGACAATCCAAATTCTGATGCTGGTTCTGATATGTCCCTCACATGAACCTGGGGAGTAGTTAATAGGGCTCAGATGTTCAGGGGTTCTTAACATCTGTCACTCAAAACCCCTCAAATGCACCATGGGTACTTAAATCCTCCAAAAAAACATTATGTTTAACCTTCTGAACACAGGCAGAAGAGGAATTAAGGTTAGTATTTGTAACGTGCTTTTCAGAAGGAAACAGACTGAGTAGTACTTCTAATTCTCCATTACTTTATGCAGTAGAAAGCAAGAAGATATGAAAAATGAACAGCAGGATTGGACTGGTTATTAGTATTGGGAGTGTTGTCAGGTCACTTCTGGGTTTTTATGGGTACTTCTATCAAATAAATGGATGGATTATATGCACCATGAAGGAATAATTCTGGACAGGTGATGTTTTTTCCATAAAAGGGACACTCTCAAAGGACATGCAAAGCCCTCTAAACTTCCCAGGATTAGCACTGAGTGACCTAATATCTCCTCCCACCACTGGTGCCTAACACTTTAGAGAAATTTATGCACAGAATGTGACAACTTGTCATGAAATGCTCAACTTCATCTATCCCATTTTCCTGTAGAGTTCTCTGCATAATATATAAACAGAGGGGGGTGGGGGAAATCTCTCTGAAAGCTCCTGCCAACTCACATCTATTTCATTCTTTTCTTTTGAAAAGAAACCTATTCCAGATGGTTTATCATTAGAACTTTTTTTTTTTTTTTTAATCTCTGACGTTATGAAAAAAACAGGAAAGAGAAGAAATCTGCGTGGTCAGTTCTAACACTGAAAACATTTCACACTGAGTCTGGGGCTGTGGATGTGTGTCCACTGCAGGGAGCAGTGGCCTGCCCCAGGTCAGTGGCAGCAGCCACTGGACATTGCTGACAGGGCAGGGTTTGGGCCAGCAGTGTTTCCCTGTCCTCAAAGATCTCCCTCTTCCCAGGGCTTGGGCACCCACTGTACCACAGAATCAAACATGCCAGTGAGGCCATTGCTGCTGTGACCTGGGCAAGCTGTTCTGTGTTTCTGTGGAGGCTCCCGTGGCACCCCACAGTCAGGGCAGGGCACAGGAGCTGCAGTAGCTCCCCCTGAGCTGCACACCCTCCTGGGTGTCAGGACTGCAGCTGGGCACACAGCCAGCACGCTGAGGGATGTTTGAAGCAAGGCCTCTGAGACAAACCTCTGCTTTCAATAAAGTGCCACAGGATTTTTAATGCCCATGCAGAGCAGGCAGCTGTTACCCAAAGGACATTCTCCACCCTAAAATTACATGGAAATTATTTGCCTCTGAAACTATGTTTAGCCTACAGAGATTCAAACATATAATTCTAGGATATCTAGTTATTTGATTAAAATGCTAATATAGCCACCTCACAGCTAATGCTGCCAGCCAGCCTGGCTCCCCAGGGCAGTGCTGTGTGTTTGCTTTTCGTGTCTCTCCCTAAGCCAGAGTCTCACCCTAAATCAGGGCTGGTGATCACTGCTCTGAGCCCAGGGGTTCAGCCTCCCCACACAGTGTCTCAGACAGACAGCCAGCTCCAAGCTGCACGGAGAGCAGGGACAGAGATTTGCCCACTGCCTCATCCCAGGCAGTTTCCCTCTCCTGCTGGGAGCTGCCAGGCAGCAGCGGTGGTGGAAGGTTCCTGAGGAAGGGGTGCAAGCTGAGGGGCACCCCTTCTACTGAGAAACTGATTTTATTTTTAAATCAAGTGAATAAAATAATATTTTTTTTTAAATAAGTGAATGCGAGCCACAAGCTTTTCCCCAGAACTTTTCCTAATTTCCTTTTGCTCACTGTCACTACAAGGACTGGGAATTGTCCCATCAACATTTTCCCTGTAAAGAACAGCTCCCATTTTATCCAAAATTACCTCTGTCCAGCTTCATTTAAAATTTCTAGTTTGTCAAAGTTAATTATTTCCACTGAAAATCCAGGTGCCAAGATGCTCCAAACCAATATCATGTACAAAGGAACTCACTGCACATCATTTTAAGCCCCTGCTATGAACAAACATCCCTTCATCCTACATCCTTTTCCCACCTCAGGGTCTCAGTAAAGCACCATGCCACAGCAGTACCACATGAATTCATGAAAAATAGACCTAGGTCCTCCTCCTAACAATTTCTGGGGTTTGTCAAAGCTGCTATTCATTTTGCTGAGAGGGCACAGAAAGGATGACCATCCTGATGCTGCCAGTCCTAATGATCCAGCCTGAGTGCAGGGACTGAGCACAAGGCCAGGGATGCTCTGCACTTCCCTGTCCATGTCAGTATAAGCTGCCTCATTGCTGGCTCCACAGGAACCAGGAGAGAGTCTGAGGGGGCCCTTTTTTCAGAGGAACAAGGAGGGGAAGGATGAGTGTACATGCCTGATTAGTTACAGGCAATTAAACACGTCTAGCTTCCCCTTGCCTCTCATCCCTAACCTCCAGCCACTGGAACAGAAATCCAGAACAGCCATCTCCTGATGCATGATCCCTGTACCCCTCTGCCTTTATAACATGGTGCCTGCACTCTTGCAGCCCCTGGGCAGCAAAACATTTGCACACAGGCAAGTGAAATGGCTCAGGCTGTCAGGAAGGAGATCACCCCTTCCCTGCAGGGGATCATAGGGCAGCACCTCCTAACACAGTTCCTGGGGCTGCCATTGCTCATCTCGCACCAGAGCAGAGGCAGCTTTCAGGGATACTGGATTGCAAGAATCTTCTGTCACCTTCTGGTCTGCCAGTCCTTGGGCTTCCCTGGCTTCACACAGATTGACCCAGGGTGCTTCCCTTGCAGAAGGGAATTTAATTTTAAATTTCATTTAATTTTAAAACTGCTTTTGCTCCAGCACCTGTCCTCCCTGCCAATCTTCTTGACCAAGAGCAGCACAGTCTCAGGGTTTTCCCAGAAAATCACTGCTCTCCTAGCTAGGGAAGGATCAGACTGTTTGTCCCCTTCCTCCTGTCCTCCCCCAGGGACTGCCATGACCTCCCTGTCACCCTTCTCTCACAGGGTTCCTACTATTGTGGCTGAGTTCTCCAGCACAAGTCTCACCAGGGCTGGGTATCATCCTCACCCACGCTCCCCATCCTGCTGCCTCTGCCACTTGTGCCTCCAGGGAACAGGCTCTAGACTGCTCCTGCCAGCAAGGCACACAGCCTCTGCTGTTTAAGGAAAGAGGTGGGTGGGGAGAGAATCCCTCGAGCTGAGTGGGGAGGCACAATCTGCAGTCAGAACTCCAAAAGCTCTCCCTCCCCAGCATTCTCATCCCTGTCAGGCCACAGCCAAGGCCTTCCTTTGGAGAGAGCTGCTGAGGCCAGTGCTTACTCATGGCAGCCTGTACCTCTCCCAAGTAGGGCACGTGGATGGAAAATACAGGAAAAAAAAGTGCATAGGATGAGTGTCACTACAGCATGTAACTGTGTTCAAACATGATCACCACCAAGACATCACTATGACTGAACAGATCTTGGTTTTAGCTGCAGGCAAGAGCAAATCAGGATCAATTTTCGCCCCTGTGTTGCTAAGTCTCATCATTTTACTGAGGACCTTGTGATACCCAATACTCTTTTAAGCCTGTGTTCCAAGATTTGGGTATACAACAATGATACCTTGAGTTCTTTGTTCTTTTCCAGATACACTTATTTGTGTCTTCTTGTGTCTCTCATAGATTCCTGATTTTGTGAACCTAAATGTTCCAAAAAGTAGAGGGACACCCTCACCAAGATTTTTTTATCTCATGACCCAGGGAGCAACTGGACTTCTGATTTTATATTGGTTGGACCCAGCAATAGTATAAGCACAGTAATTCAAATACAGACAATAGGTAAACTACCAAAATGTCTTTTGCTTTCTGACTGACCCAAAATCTGTGTCTGATGTTCTGTCAAAAAACACAGCAAACACAGTTGAGTTCAGATGTGAGAAAGTACCAAACTGAAGGCAGACCTTAGCACAGAGAAGAGTCAAGAAGCTGAAAGCATCCTTGCCTTTTTCTAAGGTCTGTCTTCATTCCCAGCACCTCACACTATGGCCCAGGTGTACCTCATGCAGCTCAGACCTTCTGTCCTGCTCTCCCTGCATGAATATTCTGTAAGTTACTTTTACTCAGAATAAAACTGAGTCAATCCAAAGAATCAGCTCACTCTCTTTAACTGTGGGCATGGGGAACATTAGGAGTTATTTCTATTAAAGGGTGCTAGGCTGGTATTTGATAGAGGGGTCAGAATAGAGGACATGGTCTAGATTTGACCAAGACAGAATTTAAAAGTGGTCTGGATAAATGGACTTTCACTGTAGAGTAGACAGGGTTAGAGGTCAGCCTTTGCAGAGAAAGAACAAAAGAGTACTGATCCAACTAGGTAATTTCTGCAAAAAGCAGACTTATTTATCAAAAACTGAATTGATCTAGCTTGCACAACATTAAAGCCAAAGAATAAATAATAAACAGAACCTCCATTTGTCACATAGTAAAAAGAACAAAAGTGCACAACTGGGAAAATGTAATTTGGAGAAAAGTCCAATATGGAAAAAAATAAGGCAGAGTTGCAGTAGCGAAATAAAACCAACCTGTGATTTATTAGCAACCATTGTGTGCTCTGTGCCATATTTCTTTATTCAAATAAAGCCCTGTTCAGATTCCTCTGAGGTGACTTTTCAGCAACATTTAGCACATTGCAGGGCAGGGCCTGAGGGTCACGAGTTCAAGAAAGGACTTGTGTTCCTCTATCCTCCAGCCACCTGATCTGAGCTATAGACATGACTTTCCTCAGCTGTGGTGATGCTGCTGGTGGGAAGGAATTGTCTGCCCTGTGCATAAAAGTCTCCTGTAAATTATCTTAGGAATGAGGCTGATACAGCTGCAGACTACAGCAGCATTTCAGCTGTCCTAGGCTGGGGAGAAGCTACAGCTGACGACAAGAAATGGAAAGGAGGAAGGAAAAGAAAAAAATGTAATTTTGGAGGGCTCAGTATGAAAATTTTGACTGCATTACTTGCACAGGCCAGACAGCAATAAAGCACAAACTTGTTGGAATAGCTTACTCTCCTCTGATCTAACAACAGGAAGGATCTGCTGTTAGGTCTCCCAGTGCCACTTTCACAGAATCACAGAATCACAGAATTTCTAGGTTGGAAGACACCTTTAAGATCATCGAGTCCAACCCATGTTCTAACACCTCAGCTAGATCATGGCACCAAGTGCCACATCCAGTCTTTTTTTAAACACATCGAGGGATGGTGACTCCACCACCTCCCTGGGTAGATGATTCCAGTATTTGACCACTCTTTCTGTGAAAAACTTCCTCCTTAATTCCAGCCTGTATCTCCCTTGGCGCAGCTTGAGACTGTGTCCTCTTGTTCTGTCTGTTGTTGCCCAGAGAAAGAGACCAACCCCCAGCTCACAACAGCCACCCTTCAGGAAGCTGAAGAGAGTGATAAGGTCACCTCTGAGTCTCCTTTTCTCCAGGCTGAACAGCCCAAGCTCCCTCAGTCGTTCTTCATAGGGCTTGTGTTCCAAGCCCCTCACCAGCCTCGTTGCTCTCCTTTGGACAAGCTCAAGCATCTCAATGTCCCTCCTGAACTGAGGGGCCCAGAACTGGACACAGCACTCAAGGTGTGGCCTCACCAGTGCCGAGTACAGGGGAAGAATGACCTCCCTGCTCCTGCTGGCCACACTATTCCTGATCCAGGCCAGGAGCCATTGGCCTTCTTGGCCACCTGGGCACACTGCTGGCTCATGTTCAGCCGACTGTCAACCAGCACACCCAGGTCCCTTTCCTCCTGAGCACTGTCCAGCCACACCGTCCCCAGCCTATAATGCTGCAGGGGGTTATTGTGGCCAAAGTGCAGGACTCAGCAGTTGGACTTACTGAACTTCATCCCATTGGATTCTGCCCATCCATCCAACCATTCCAAGTCCCTCTGCAAAGCCCTCCGTCCCTCTAACAGATCGACACATGCTCCCAGCTTAGTGTCATCTGCAAATTTGCTAATGAAAGACTCTAAACCCTCATCCATGCCATCAATAAAAACATTGAACAGAACTGGCCCCAGCACAGAGCCCTGAGGGACACCACTGGTGACTGGCCCCAGCTGGATGTGGCACCATTCACCACCACTCTCTGGGCCCGGCCATCCGGCCAGTTCCTAACCCAGCACAGAGTGCTCCTGTCCAAGCCAGGGCTGCCAGCTTGTCTAGGAGTATGCTGTGGGAGACAGTGTCAAAGGCCTTGCTGAAATCCAAATAAACAACATCTACAGCCTTCCCTGCATCCACTAGGCGGGTTACCTGGTCATAAAAGGTGACCAGGTTGGTCAAACATGACCTACCCCTCCTAAACCCATGCTGACTGGGTCTGATACCCTGGCCATTCTGTAAATTCTGTGTGATGGCACTTAATATAAACTGTTCCATTATCTTACCATGTACTGAGGTCAGGCTGACTGGTCTATAATTACCAGGATCCTCCTTTGCACCCTTGTTGTGAATGGGTGTCACATTGGCCAGCTTCCAGTCATCCGGAACCTCACCAGTGAGCCAGGACTGTTGGTAAATGATGGAGAGTGGCTTTGCAAGCTCATTTGCCAGCTCTCTCATTACCCTGGGGTGGATCCTGTCTGGTCCCATAGATTTATGAACATCCAAGCATTTCAGTAGTTCTTTGACTGCCTCCTCTTGGATGGTGGGGGGACCATTCTGCTCCCTGACACCATCAACCATTCCAGGTGGGCAGGTGTCCTGAGGGCAAGTCATCTTCCCACTAAAAACTGAGGCAAAGTAGGCATTAAGCACTTCTGCCTTCTCCTCATCTGCAGATACTAAGTTCCCTCCCTTGTCCAATAAAGAACAAAGGCTGGTCTTACCCTTCCTTCTAGCATTAAGGTATTTGTAAAAACATTTTTTATTATCCTTTACAGAAGTCGCCATTCTAAGTTCAAAATGAGCTTTGGCCTCCCTAATTTTTTTCCTGCATGCTCCAGCAGCCTTCTTGAATACTTCCTTAGAGACCTGACCCTCTTTCCAACACTGATACATCCTCTTTTTATTCCTAAGTTCCTCCAAAACCTCCTTGCCCAGCCAGGCTGGACATTTACCCCGTTGACTGATCTTTCAGCACACAGGGACAGTCTGTTCCTGTGCCCTCAAGATCTCTGGAGGCATGCCCACCTTTCCTGAACTCCTTTGTTTTTAAGGGCTGTTTCCCAAGGGATGCTCTGAATAAGTCTCCTAAACAGGCCAAAGTCTGCCCTCCAGAAGTTCAATGTAAGAGTCTTACTGGTGCTCCTCCTGACTTCACCAAATATTGAGAACTCTATTATTTCATGATCACTCTGCCCCAAGCAACCTCCAACCACCACATCTCCCACCAGCCCATCTCTATTTGCAAACAGCAGGTCTAACATAGCCCCTCCCCTGCTGGGTTCACCCACCAGCTGCAACAGAAGGTTGTTCTCCATACATTCTAAGAATTTCGTGGACTGCCTCTTTACTGCTCTATTAAGTTCCCAGCAGATGTCTGGTAGGTTGAAGTCACCCACAAGAACAAGGGCTGATGATCTTGAAACATTACCTAGCTGCTTACAGAATAAGTCATCTACCTCTTCTTCCTGGTTGGGTGGACGATAACAGACTCCCAGCAGGGTGTCAGCCTTGTTGGCCTTCCCCTTAATTCTTACCCATAGACATTCAACTCCATCTTCCTTAGTTTCAATTTCTATGGCATCAAAAGTCTGCTTAATATAAAGGCCACCCCTCCTCCTCTTCTTCCTTTCCTGTCTCTTCTGAGGAGCTTGTATCCATCCAGTGCAGCACTCCAGCTATGTGAGTCACCCCACCATGTTTCCGTGATGGCAACTACATCACAGCTCTGCAGCTGCACCATGGCCTCCAGCTCTTCTTGTTTGTTGCCCAAGCTGTGTGCATTGGTATACATGCATCTCAGCTGGGCTACTGACTTCGCCCCTGACTTAGCCTTGCAAGCCTTGGGCCTGCTTTCCAGATAGCTCAGCTGCTCCCCCTTCCCCCTTCAAACCTAGTTTAAAGCCCTCTCAATGAGGTCCGCCAGTTCATGAGCTAAAAACCTTTTGCCCATAACAGAGAGATGTACCCCATCTGGTTCTAGCAGAGCAGATGCTGTAAAAGTTTCCCCATGATCAAAGAACCCAAAATTTTGCCAATGACACCAACCCTTAAGCCACTTGTTGATGATGTGGATTCTCCTGTTTCTTTCTTCATTTTCCTCCGCCACCAAAGGGACTGAGCAGAACACTACCTGTGCTCCTGCCCTATCAACTACCTGACCCAGTACCCTGAAGTCCTTTCTAATTGCCTTGACACTCCTCTTTTCAATCTCATCACTGCCAGCCTAGAGTATCAGCAGTGGGTAATAATCAGAAGGCTGAATCAGCTCAGCAAGTGTCTCAGTGATATTTTGTACCCGGGCCCAGGGAAGCAACAGACCTCCCTGTAGGATGGGTCTGGTCAACATATGGGGCCTTCAGTTCCCTTCAGAAGGGAATCACCTACTACGATTACGCTTCTTTTCTTCTTGATGTTAGAGGTAGTGATCCATCTTACAGATGAATCATAATTGGGGGGTTCACTGGGCAGACAATTTTCTCCTAAATCATCTAGTTGGGTCTCTAGATCCAGGACCTCATACCTGTTCTGAAGTGGTACCTGTTTGGATGATGGGGATGGGGAGGAGTTTTTGTTATTACCTCCCCAAATGGGGACCCATTTCCACTCCTCCTCATCTACCGGGTGCCCTTCTATTGCCTGAGAGCAGGAGGCATATAAGCCCTCAGTCTCTTGGTCAGAGGCCTCCCTTAAAGGTGGAAGGGCTGAGCTCCACCAGTCTATTTCCCTTTCACTTTCCCCCTCCCCTGTTTCATTATTAACCTCCTACATTTTCTCTGCCTTTACCAGTAAATTGCTTTGCAATCAGCATGGCATGGCAGGGCTAACCAGAGGCAGCCAGAGCCCTGCAGTGCTGGGCCAGCCAGGCAGTGACCACTCCTGCTCACAGCACTGACACCTCCCTGCTATTTTCCCCACCTCCTCTGACCCCTCGAGATCAGGGGGCCCTGACCATAATGCTCAAGCAGTGAAAAAACACAAATCCTGCTGGACTTGCAGCTGGGGGAGAAACAACCTCAGGAGCTGGGAAAAGGAGCTGTCAGCCTTCATTATTAATATCCAGCTGTTAATATTTAATGTCATAAAACCGCGTCTCCCTCCGCAGCCTAGTCATCAGACATGCAGGGGTCACAGCAGCCAAAATCCTTTAGACAGACAATTCAATGTCCCTGTGCTTTAGCTGCATGCCAGGACTGCTAAAGGTGTTCTAGATGTATTTGAGATGAAATGCTAGAAGCTTTAATAAAGCCTGAGATTAAAAAAAAAAAAAGAAAAGAAAAAAATAGGAAATGGAAAAAGCAGTGGTCACATTCCTCCTGCCTTCCCAGCCAGCCCTGCTCACAACATTGACCCCATCCACGAAGCCAAAGGGCACCTGCAGCTGCAAAAAAATAAACAGGGCTGGCCAAAGCATTAGCACAGCACAGATATCACCCACCAGCATTAGCACAGCACGGACATCACCCACCCCTGCAGCTGCAGGGCCAACCCAGTGCTGCTCTGGGCTTGGAGTCCAGACACAGAGGGAAGGTTTGAACACGAGACAGAGAGAGGGCCAGGATTTAAATCCTTCAGACTACTAAAGCCAGTTGATGCTGCAGGAGGAAAAGGCCGTGTAGTCCACCCCAGCCCATGTTCCCAGGTGCTGTGGCACACACTGAGGAGCACCTGACAAAGCACACCAGGAAATGCTGTCCATCGAGTGTTAGATCTCACAGCAGATGAGACAGAGAGGGCCTCTGTCATGGTGGGCAGGCAAGGGACATTTCAGTGGTTATTTTCAGAGCCTTCACCCCCACAGCTTCACAGAAGGGCCAAACACCAGCATGGCTTGCGGGCAGCTTTCCCCTCAGCGGGTGGCACCTCTGCTGGCACAGAGCCAGGGTCCTGCTCCCTGCTGCAGATCCCGGGCTCTCCCTGCCAGCGATTCCGCCTGCGCTGCCAACGCTGCCACTAAAGCTGCCTCGCAGTATTAATTTTTAAAGACTCCTTCCTCCTCCTGGGCATAGATTCCGAGACAGCTCCAGAAGCCCACACAAATATACCAGCGCAGCCGAGCAGCCAAATGCGTCAAAGGAGATTTTAAGGGAGAATGGGGGAATAAAAAGCACAGCCAGAATGTTTTGGCATGCAGCGCAAAGAGAAGCGTGGCACCACGTGCAACATCTGCTACCCTTTGGCCTTCCCTGCCTCTCCAGTTTCCACCTGTAAGCTCAAGATTGATTTCTTTCTTTTCTTTACAGAGCAGTGTAGTCAGAGGGGCTGGAGCACCCCAGGCAATGAAGAAATATAAGTAATGAGAATCCTCCGAATATGTTAGTCTGCATGACATGAAGACAGCTCAGACGGTCCTCAAAGAATTGGTCAGATCCAGCAGAGCTCATTAGCTCTGGCTTGGGGCTACTTCTCCAGACCTGGCTTAGCAGGAGCTCCCAGGTGTCTGCGAGCTGCGCTCTGGGCTCCAGGCCACCACATCAGCCCAGCCCTGGCCTTTGCTGGCTCTGTGGCTCGATATAGCACAGTCCCTCAGTGAGGGGAAGGGCTGCAGAGCCCTGCAGAGCACCATGCAGAGGTATCCAAGTGACTCTCCACAAAACAACCTGGCTGCAGTTGTGCCTGCGCTGAGATGAAGGTGTTTAACCTATCTGGGTTTGAGCTGGCTTTATGCAGTGCCTCTGTCCTCCAGCCCCAATTTGTGGGTTTAGGAACACAATGCAGAGACACCCCAATAGCCCTGCCTACAAAACCATCTCAGGTTGGCAGGGATCAGTAGCACAGCCTGAGCACTCTGGGGACACAAGGGGCCTGCATCCCTTTTAGTCTGGAAGCAGTCAGCTGAGTCCTCACAGCACAGGGACAGAGTCCAGCTCAGGCTCTTATGCACAAAGGAAGTTCCTACTTCTTATGGATAACCCACAAACCAATTAGACTGCCTGCAGTGAGGTCCTGACAGCAAGTGGATACTAAAAGAGGGTGGTTATGACTGTGGTCAAGTGTGACAAGCAGGACAAGTCAAATCTCCCCTTCTGCCACACTCTGACATGGTAAGGTAAAAGTGACTATTTACAGACAGCATCTCCCTGCCTATGGGTGACAGTAACTTCAGACAACTCTTGCAAACTAGGAACTAGTGAACTCCAGCAGTTAATTATAGTAAATATTTACATAACAGCTGGGCCCTTCAAATTTAGAAGGAATAGTCAATGCAAGGACATGCCCTTTAACCATCCCATTTTATTACACAAATCACCAGGGAGCCCAGCACAGTAAGATTTGCAAATGAAGTGTTTGATATTGGCTGAGACATTAAACTACTTACCTCGTGCTATAAAATGCATAGGTACAGTACATCATTCTTTTTGCAGGAATTTCAACCCCATTTACTTTAGTTAACTCTTCCTCGGCACTTAATATTTTGTGTGCTAGAAAGAAACACAGTACATAACCCTGAATAGACTGGTGCCACCACTGTAGCAGAGTCTGGCTTAAAATAAAAATGTTTTCCCCTTTGCTGTTACTAAATTTGGCATCGCTTATGTAGATTCTATTGATGTGTCTAATCTACTTAACATCCTCAATGTTCTCCTATTAGCTGGTTGCTTGGGAATTTCCCTTACATGAAAGAATCTGCTTCTGACCCATCCCATGCTTTCTCCACACACACACTGGGTAATTAAAACAGGTTCTGTAAGAGGAGTAATACGTTGTTATCCAGAATGACTTGGTACTCAGGAGCATTGTATCAAATCCTGTAACAGGCAAAAGCTGTGGGTGCTGGGACCTGTGGGTGCATGGTTTCCAGACAGAGCACAGTTTTAAAAGGATCAGGGTCTGAGTTTGGAAATCTGAGTCAGCCCCAAGCACCCTCGGCTGGCAGGACTCAGATGTGCCTTGGGTAGGGTGTAATCTATACCAGGAGCAAGATGAGATGCTGACAACTCTCAGGAGCCCCCAGCTGTGGCCAGTGGCTGGAGTAACTCCAGAAATACCTGGAGACAAAGCATGATGAGCTGACCATCTTCAGGAGCTCAGAGTGGAGGAAAGGGGAAAGGAATGAAACACAAAAATCCCAGAAGATATTTCCTTCTCACCAGTACAAAAAATTGCATTCCCAGATGCACAAATCAAATATGGGAAGGGGTTGACCATGGTCACATTAGGCATAGTTTTAGGTGGTCCATAAAAGAGTTCTTCTTACCGAAATGTTATCCCAGATGGTATTTACTGCTCTATGACTTCCTTTCTAGAGATTTTTGTGTTACCTTAGGGAGGAAAATGCTGAAAGGTATCATAAGTCAAGGTGCAAAAGTGTGCAGTGTAAAATTAGCTGAGAAGAGAGGATGAAGCAGCCCAAGAAATGGTCAGGCTTAGCCAAGGGACAGCTGCTGCAAAATCAGGAACCCAAAGGACTTAATGGATGGGGGTTTTGCATGCATCAGAAACCTTCTGCCAGGCTGGCTGATTTATGTGGCTGAGAAGGCTCAGATGAACCCTCCCTCCTGAGCTTGCTCATAACATTATAGGGTAGGCTAAGAGGGTTACTCAATGTTATTACTGCTGTTGCTGTTGTTTATTTATTAATGCATCTGTATCAGAGACCGTGGCTGATCCTGGGAGCCTCGCTGTGCTACGTGCACGGGATGCAGAGCAAGAAGGAGCAGCTCCTGCCCAAGAGAGCTCCAAGTTTAACTCCCTTTCCCCCCAGAACCAGAGCAAGCTCCCAGAGCTATCCCAGGGACACAGATCCCCCTCTTCGCTGCCATGTTAGCCACTTATTATTTCCCAGCATAAATATGCTTTATAGAGAAATAAAGTCTGCAGTTCTGAAAAGGAAGTGCTCTCACACACCCGCTTCCCATCTATAAAGCCCCATGATTTGGCATCTCAGGTTAAAGGATGAAATTATGACACCAGAATTGACTTTAGAGTTTCTGATGCTTCCTTGGATGATTGCTTCTATAACTTATAGAGACAGGGGAGCGTTTGTATTCTACTGAACATATAAATTAATATCCATACATGAAAACGATGTGTAGACAGCACGACAGGGGCAGGGATGAGTTTGCTACACTGAAGAACACCGAAGGAAGGGCTTGTCAGCAGAAGTTTCTGTTGTATTTGGAGTGTTGTAGTGAGAGTCTGCAAGAGTAATGAAGTAAAATAAAAGGGGTTTGTACTTGACTTGTTAAAGCAGCTGAGAAATTAATGGTATTTTCCATCATCATGCCATTTGGGGGAGAGTCCTATTGAAAATAAATGTACATTTTTATTTTTGCTGGTGGATATAAACCAGAATTTCCTATTTTCATGTGCTCTGTATGTTTTATGCCATGAGCAGGGCAGGTTATTTTGTGGCCTAAAGAACATATGTAAAGGTATTGGAATCTGGTCTTATAATGCATAAGAGATAAGGTTCTCTTGCTCATGCTTGCTAAAAGCTTTATTTTAGTCTGTTGTGGCAGAGACAACATTATTTGATTTTGCTTCTTCCCTATGTTTCTAACAGCAGCAATATTATATGTGTTGAGAAGAAATTGGAGCAAAATAAGAAAGAGAATATCCCAACCCCTGCACATCCCATGGATTTCAAAACCTATAAAATTCACACCAAAGTTTTAAAGCAAAGGGAATGGAAATTGTAGCCCCAGTGAAGTCATGGAAAGCTCTCAGTGAGGGACAGGAAGCAGGAGCTGGATTTCACCACATCCCCTGACACTGTCTTACATTAGAAACACCAACCAGGATCTTTCTGTTCCTCTCACCTCTGACCCAAACCTTTTTAAAAATTAAAATAAAATGTTAGAGATGCAGCATCAAAGGGCTGGAGGCACAAAGGAAACGTGGGCCTGCTCCTAGCCCTACCCCCTGGCAAGGCTGTGATGCTGATGAGCCCAGGCAGCAGGTAAGACATTCCTGTCAGTGCCATCAGGAGCAGCAGAGGGGCTGTGTGACACCTGGACCAGATGGAGGCTTTGGGCTGCACTGCAAGGTTCAGGTTGTCCCCAGAGCTGATGGCAAAGCCATGTGCCAGTTTGTTAGTCTGGAGAGCTCGAAGCCATCCTGGGAGAAACCCTTATCCCACATAAATCGTCTGGAGTTGATGGATGGCAGGAGGCTCAACTATAAAAATCTCAGCCAGAAACATGATAAATAGTTGCATCCTGTTAAAAATAGGCAGCAGAGCAGCAGGCACATGCATTGGCTGAGGAGGATTGCCAGTCAATGACTGAACTGCCAAGGCATTTTGGCATTCAGCTTCAGAACAGGCTTTCAGGCTATTCTTGCAAGTGAACAACCTCTGTAGTAACCTGGTTTTCAGTACACATTGAATTTCCTCTGGGTACCTCAAGAGCTGGCAGAAGAAAGCTCAGAAGAATGTTTTGGTTGACTCTGGTTTTTGTATATAGCAGGTACTGCAGCCAGCTTCTTTTGGCCAAAATCGAGTTTTTCCCTGTGGGCATCATTTAAATGTGTTTGCTTTACCACCAAATCCTTGTTTTGTATAAAGTACTCAAGGGGAAAAGTTGCCTCCTCCAGCAGAGCTCCTGCATTTACTGTACCAGTAGCGTATTTGCATGGCGCCTGCTGCATTGGAGGCTCAGACTCCCAGAGTGCAGGTAATAAACAAACATTACTGTGAGCTTTCTGGAGCAACTCTCTCTCCCTCATAAGAACTTCTATAAAACAGTTTGCTCGATTACAGATGGGAAAGCAAACCTTTCAAAAAAATCCTCTCAACACTTAGAACTACAAGCTAAGTACGTCAGTCACATGTGGTTTGCTCTTAAGCAGAACCAATAAAACCTTGCAAATTTCAGTTGTAGACCTCAAAACATCCTGTCTGTGACACTTGAAACTTTCTCTCACCAAGAAATTTCCACAGTAACGTTCCAAATCTTTCCCTAGCCCATAGTCTCCAGGCTGTTCTAGCTTCAGGTCTCTTCCATTTAAAGAGACTTTAAACACCCAAACCCAGTCTTAAACACTCCTCCTTAAACCCAAACCCAGTCCTCTTTTCATCTCTGCAGTGCCCTCCCCCTGCCCTGTTTCTACCATGCTTCCATGTGCCCTCACATCACTTTTCCAGCCTTTCAGCTTGGCATGAGACAGCACATGCTGTGACTCAACCAAAAATATGTAGATTTGGATGGGGGAGTTGTCAGATGCCAGTGAACACGGGCAGCATCTTCTCTCCAGCTTTTCTTTGGTGGAAGCACTAAATGGTGTCTTTCTTCCCCAAGTGCTGCCATGGCCCTGGACCTCTGCCAGATTTGATTCCATGCTGACCAGTGGAGCCCAAAAGCTCATAGCTGGGGACTAGCAGATAAACAGTGTGTTTGTGTAACTTTTGTGTCCCTAGGAAACAAGGCTGAAAACAGAAATATGAACTATGTCCATGTTTACAGATATCTTTCTTGCTAATATTTCTGCTGAACTTGCCCCTGGGACTCTGAGCAGCTCTATGATAAACACTGCGTAAACAGATAGGGATGGTCTCTACTCCAGTTAAAGAAGACAAAGTATGAAAATCTATGCCATTCAGCTACTAAAAAATTGTAAAAGTTGCTCTTGTAAATAAGCAGTGAGGAATAAATTACACAAAAACATGACACACAAACACATGGATAGTTTCAGGCTGGGATCATCCGTATCTGATCTGCTGAAAACAAAGATAGATACAAACTTGTCCCATCTGAACCCAACTTTAAAAACACAGTATTGTGCTTTCACAGTAGCTCAAATGTTAAATATAAAGCCTCATTTATCTCAAGAGGGAATGCTAATGAAAGGGGTAAGACTTAAAGCACATGTCTTGTAGGGCATCAAGTTCCCAACTTCAGACTTGCAGCAGAAGCTTATCCTGTCTAGAGATTCACTACTCCACTGGCTTGCCATCATATAGCTGTCATATAATATCTGTCTATATCTATCTATAATATCTGTCGTATTTTCCTCAGTATCCATGGGTTCAGGGCACTCATTGGTAGGGGGGCACTTGTCTTAAAAATCCAGTTGGCCCAGGCTTGAATCCCTGTGGGTGCAACATCTCGTGTTGCTGTTTCACTTCACTTTTCCCTGGAGCAGTGACTGACACCTTGCTCAGCCATAGCTCAGGGAGATGCCACAGAATTAGCAATCATCTTAGCTCTAGTGTCAGCTATACAGTCCTGAGCTTGATGGCCAGGTCACTTTGCTAGGAGATCTGCCCAAATTAGGCAGGGTGAGGCTTTGAAAACAGGTTTTCCATCTGTTGAAAGACTGCTCTAACCAATGGATGGTGGGTGGAACTTGCCCACAAGCTCAGGAAGTAGCTAAGTGGGGAACATGGGCCTCTCAGCTTACCTAACGAGAAGCCTGAATTGCCTCAGCTGATTTGGGCCTCACCATAAAAATTTGGTACATACATGAGCTGAATCAGACCAGACTTGTTCCCCACCAAGGCTCTGCAGAACACTCAGTCACCTTTCTTTTTCTTCGCTCCATCAGGAAGGAGTTAAGCAATTTAAAACTGTGCAGATCAGAGTGCACAAAACAGACTGAGCCTTTCCCACCAAGACTCCTTTTGCCATCCTCTAACATGCATGATTGGCTCAGTGTCAAGCTCCTAAAAGAGCCCCTTGTTGGTTACCAGCATTGGCAGGGCATGACTTGAGAACTAGGAATCCTGGTTTGCAAAATACTGCCATGCAAGTAGCTAGAAATTAACTACACACATTGCAATGAAAATGGACATGTAGAGGTCCCCCTCATTGTTTAGTATGGTTTGGGATTTGAGGATTTTTTTTTATTTTTTTGAAAGGAAAGAGGTTTTGGGTGGGTGTAGAAGACTTGGCAGTGAAGCACCAGGACAGCCAGCCAAATAGACAAGCCGGATTTCCATTTTTACCTCTCTTGCCTTTAATCCCAGGTTTCCTGCAGCTAAATCTATGGGTAGGGATGTAGGGAGGGAAATCTACACTTATTTATTTCTGGAAATTAGGATGAAGTCATTATGGTCTGCACAGTATGTTTGCTATTACGAAGTTGCAGACTGAGCTAGAGAAAGGGCATTTAGTGGGAAATATTGTCAGCTGGCAGTCTCGGGCACTCGAGCACCCTCCATAACACGCGGAACGGAATCAATTTAAACCCAGTGAAAGGGACATTGTCTGATAAAGTAATTCCTCTTTGAACACAAGATGGCAGCCTTAAATAAATGCAACCCCGCACAGCTTTTAATCTTACACATCATTAAATTCCTAATTTACACATTATGTTTTCATGGGCCAACCCATAACTCATTAGTGTTGAACTCTTGAGTTGTAAAGACCAACACACTAGACAAATGTGGGCTTCTTTATCTGCTTTTCTTTGGGTGGCAGTTCTCTTTTAATTTACCACAGAGGCAGACTTCAAATTCAACATTAAGAAAGCTTTCTGATCTTGCATGCTTTGTGCATGCTCTACCCTAAAGAAAAACCTCTCTGATTACTGTTCTGTACCCACAGGTTTTACTGACAAAGTGTGGAATATGGAATGGGGAATACCATCTTTTTACAGCTTGTTCAAGATACTGGAGTTCCTTGAAAGATGAATCTCTCTGCAAGAGGATTTCAAGCAGGCCTTGAAGTCAAAACTAAGACAGACTGCAAACAACATAGGGTTTGGAGCTGGTATTCCCACTTTTCCACAAAACTTAACACACCAAATCATGTTTTGACCTCTTGTCTTTCCATTCTCTTGTCTGGCTGTTGTCTGAAAGAAATCACAAACGCCATCTGAGCAGGAGGGTCTCCACAGGGCTCCAGTACCATGACACTAGAAATAGTTCTACCAGAATGGATGGAAATGGCAAGACAAAGGCTATAATCACTTTCTCTGCCTTGGGAACTACAAGTCAAAAATGTCAAAAGCGTAGAAGGAGCCTTTACAAACCTGGTACCACTGCTTTAGCATTGCCTGCAAGAACATAAATGGCTCTTGGAGCAGGTCAGACCAAGGGCCCTTCCAAGCCAGCCCCTGGTCTCAGATTCCCCATGCAGGCAGGAGCAGTGGGAAATGTGACTCATTATGTGGGGTCAAGGAGAGCAGAGCAGCAAGGCAAGGCTCTGAGCTAATTTGTTCTTCCTGGCTGGGCTGCAGTTTATCACGGCCACAGGGCCACTGCTCTGCAGGAGCTGCTGCTTTGAGAGAGACAAACTCCAGCAGCACAAGGCCCTGCATGCCCTGATGGAAACTGGAACGAGGTTCACAAGAGGCTGGAAAGGCAGCTTATGCAAAGGAGAAGATCATCCCTTTCCACCAGAGCTGAACAAGCTTCTAGGGAAAGTCAGTGCTCCTCAGGGGAATGCTTTGCTACACTACTGTTCAAAAAAAGGCCACAAACCTAAGGAGAGAGGAGGAATATTCATACCTCAAGTGTAAGCATTTTCAGGATCTCCTCCCTATCCTCCACTAAGCCAAACGGAGGCCATCCACAACCCCAGCAGAAGAAATCTTTATGAAAGTCCAAATCTATTCTCTTGCTACTCCTGTCTCCAGCAGCTCACAATGATTGCCCCACTGGGCACCTTACAGACCCTTCAGCTATTTTAGAGAATGGCAGTGCTGACCCAAGCCACCTGCCTGGAGCAGAGCTCCATGACCCCCATGGAATTAACTTCTTTTTCTTACAGGATGGATGTCTTCACCCCCACCAACTCCCTTTTTCTATTTGTTTTATTATACAGGCATTCATTTTTCTCTAGTTTTCTTCATCCCTTTCTCTTCCTTTTGGTGGACAAGAACATACAGTTATGTTCATGGTGAGTTGGTATCCACCTAAAGAGGAAAGGTCAGCA
This sequence comes from Agelaius phoeniceus, assembly GCF_051311805.1. Classification (NCBI taxonomy): domain Eukaryota; kingdom Metazoa; phylum Chordata; class Aves; order Passeriformes; family Icteridae; genus Agelaius; species Agelaius phoeniceus. The sequence continues at coordinate 8,398,265 of NC_135266.1, read as the reverse complement.
GAGAAAGAGGTAGCAACCAGTCAAAGTGTCCTTCTAGTGACACCATCTTCCAAGTAGAACCTTCCAGAGGGCTTGTGGATGGTGAGGGACAGTGTGTAGCAGCAGGAGATGTTCTTGTGTGCCAAATAAAGGAAATCTGGCTCTTTCCTGAGACTAAACCATCTGGGGAGGGAGGTGGGCTTGTGACATCAGCTGCACATCAGCCTCAGCAGGTTTTGCTTCAATTTCTGGCACAGATTTACAGTTATGATTTAAAGCCAAACTGGGCTTCCCTATGTCTTACTTTACTCCTAGAGGAAATGAATCTAGCATTTGGAGCATTTACAGGAGTCCACTCCATGCTCCTGCAAACACATGGAGACCTGGAGACCCAAGTTGCATTCTTGTCCTTTCCCCACATCTTCCCATCAGAGATTGCTCTAGAGGCCTAATGTGACCGCCAGCAACATCTGTACAACCTCGTATGGCCATCATTTTAAAACAATGCATTGCACAAGCATACCAGGAAAGGATGGATTCCCTTTGTGGTTAAAGCACAGCAGGAGGCCCTTGAAGATTTCGGTTCCATTCTCAGTTCTGCCCAATAGTTTGAACAGGTCATTCAATCTTTTGGAGCTCCCAGTTCCCCTTTATGAGAGGGGAGCAGCTCTTGATGGGAACGCCTGCCAGGATTAATGCCCACAACACCAGAGAGGTGAGGGCTGCATTGCTAAGCTGCACGACAGCCAGTGCTCTCCTTGCCGTGCCAAGTCTCCTGCACTCCTGCCAGGGATGGGGCACAGCCTCCAGAGGTGGCAATTAGAGCCCTGCCAAGTATTACAGTGATGCGTGGCACACGGCACGGCCACACCTCCTTGGCAGGGCGCCTCTGCAAACAGGGCTGAGCCACAGGACAGCTCCCGGGCAGGGCAGGGTCCCTGCAGGCAGCCCCGGGTGGCTGCAGGGCCAGGGCAGCCTCGGTGCCCCACGTCCTGCTGCCCCTTCTGCTGCCTGAGCAGGGCAGGGGGGCTGCCTGCACCCTGCCTGCACCCTGCCTGCACCCTGCCTCTGCTGCCCACACCCTGCCTGCACCCTGCACCCTGCCTCTGCTGCCTGCACCCTGCCTGCACCCTACCTGCACCCTGCCTCTGCTGCCCACACCCTGCCTCTGCTGCCTGCACCCTGCCTGCACCCTGCCTCTGCTGCCTGCACCCTGCCTGCACCCTGCCTGCACCCTGCACCCTGCCTGCACCCTGCCTGCACCCTGCCTCTGCTGCCCACACCCTGCCTGCACCCTGCCTCTGCTGCCTGCACCCTGCCTGCACCCTGCCTGCACCCTACCTGCACCCTGCCTCTGCTGCCCACACCCTGCCTGGCCTGCCTGTGCCACCCTGCCTACACCCTGCCTGCACCCTGCCTCTGCTGCCTGCATCCTGCACCCTGCCTGCACCCTGCCTGCACCCTGCCTGCGTCCTGCCTGCACCCTGCCTCTGCTGCCTGCACCCTGCCTGCACCCTGCCTGCACCCTGCCTCTGCTGCCTGCACCCTGCCTGCACCCTGCACCCTGCCTCTGCTGCCTGCACCCTGCCTGCACCCTGCCTGCACCCTGCCTGCACCCTGCCTCTGCTGCCTGCACCCTGCCTGCACCCTGCCTGCACCCTGCACCCTGTCTGCACCCTGCCTGCACCCTGCCTGCACCCTGCCTGCACCCTGCACCCTGCCTGCACCCTGCCTACACCCTGCCTGCACCCTGCCTCTGCTGCCCACACCCTGCCTCTGCTGCCTGCACCCTGCCTGCACCCTGCCCACACCCTGCCTGCACCCTGCCCCCTGCCTGTGCCACCCTGCCCCACTGCTCACCCTGCCCACCCTGCCAGGCTGACCTACCCTGCCCACACTGCCCACACTACTCCACTGCCCATCTGCCCACTCTGTCCCACTCTGCCATGCTGCCCACCCTGCCCACACCCTGCCCACACCCTGCCCACACCCTGCCTGGCCTGCCTGTGCCACTCTGCCACTCTGCCCCACTGCCCACCCTGCCCACCCTGCCCCATGCTGCCCATCCTGTCCCACTGCCCACTCTGCCCACTCTGCCCCACTGCCCACCTTGCCAGGCTGCCCTCCCTGCCCCACTGCCCACCCTGCCCCACTGCCCACCCTGCCCGCAGTGCCCAGCCTGTGGCACTGCTCAGCCCTGCAGTGCTGCTCCCCTGAGGCTCACAGAGTCCCCCACACCCTTCTGTTCCCCACAGCCCCTAGCTCTGCACAGCCCCTCTCCAGCCAGCCCCTCCATCACCTCCAGAGTCAGCACCTCCCCAGTGCCTGCCCTGCTACTGACACCCACACACAGAGCCTGGCACAACCCACCTGGCCATATGGACCAGCAGCCAAACACAATTTTCCCCTCATCCACAGCCCCTCTGCAGGCTCCCATCTGCCCTCTTTGCTTTCACACAGGGCTCAGACAGCCCTTTACACGAGGGCCAGCCTCTGCAAGCCTCACCAGAATACAGACTAGACATACCCTTCAGCTAGACTGCCAGAGACAGCCCCTCACACCACGCACAGGGCTCCCCCTGCTCCCTCTCTTCTGGCCTCCTGTGCATACCAGACTTGCTCCACACCCTTCACAGACAGACCCCTTCACTCCCAAACGCAGCCACAGACACCTGGAGCGTGCTCACACCTGTGGATCCAGAGCTGCAGAGGCACAAATCATTGATAGGTACAGGCAGGAGGCTGAGTGGAAGGCAGCAAGGAGGTGTGATCAGTGGAAGGAGACCTTTAGGGTCTGTCACAAGCCAGTGTGCTGCCTTTTAGGAAATGCTGTTACCACGTTTGCAGCTGCATCCACCTCGGTGAGACACCAGCAACGTCACCAGGTTTCATCTGTACTCACCACTTGCCTGTGCCCCCCTGACATTTATCTTCCAGGCACTCCTCCAGCACTGCTATAATGGACAAACCCTATGGCAGAAGCAAATGCTCAGAATCACAAATATCCCTCCACCAGTCTTGCACACACACACAAGTCCTGGCTCCAGGGCTGTGCTGCATCACTCCAAAGCAATCCCCACCTCATTCAATACCTGTGCACTTTACAGAGCATTCTTCTGCAAGCATCCCAAATACAACCCCTACACTTCCACAGGAGCAGCTTCCCAAACTCTCCATGCAGCCTGAGCAACACAAATGCATCTACACATTCCATGTGGATTCTCATGTTATCCAAGTCAACAGTGGTCTACTGGCAGGGCAAGTTACACTGTGGTTGCAAAACCAAGAAACAGATCCCTCAGTTCATCATTAGAGGTAGATGAAGTCTGCTGGGAATGGAGACTGGGATTGCTTAGGGCTTTATTCAGCTTATTCATCTGTCCACTTGTATTTAACAAATTATTTTTTAAATGTAATATTTATTTCTATTTTTGCAGCATTGTATCTGATGTTGTATGAAAATAGATCTATTTTAAATAGATCTATCATAGGCTGACCCTTGCACCAAGCAGAATATATCCTAAGTAAGAAGTCACAACAACCTGTAAATAATGGAGATAATAGCATATGCAGAGTTGTTCTGTTTTCTCCTCTGGCTGTATATACCCCATGATTTTACTTTCAGAATCTCTTCTCATGTTTAACACTGCTTTTTGCCTTCCTGCACTTTGGGCACTAGGAAAAAAAAAAACCCCAAACAACAGGTTTTTTTCTCTCTGTCATACTGGTGGCATAATCAGCTCTGCCTTGCTTTTCCCTGGCCTCCATCACCAGTTTCTGGCCACAGGTAGTGCCTTTGGTGGGATTTCACCCCATTTTATGCCCTTTCCATTGTCACAAGGTCGGGTCACTTCCTTAAAAGTAACCTGCTGTGGTCAAGGTTGTTTTTCTTGACCTGGTTTATTGCCTTTTAAATGTTTTAGTGTTTTGTCTGTTCCTCAGGTTGAGCACAGGATGTTTGTTGCACTGGTAAGAGGTTAGTACTGCGAAGCCTAGGGAGTGATATATGGATGGTTCATGCTTTCTTTTGGATTTAATTTTTCATCCTCTAGTGCTCTGTGGTGAAAGGAATGTTTGCTGCTTGCCTAGGGAGACACCTGACATTTAGACTTTATCTTCTGTAAAGGCTTGGGTCAAAATTCTCTTCTCTGACTTTGGGGATGGCAGTAAAGGGCACAGAGTTGAAGTGAAGGGGGGGACAAAGAGGGATATGTGTCTTGTGATACCAGGCCACAGCAAGGAACTGTGCAGCCCTCTGATAAAAGTCAGTTCCTCCAATATAAATGGGGTTTTCATCCCCAGGCACCGTGCAGAAATTCCTCAGCCCCAGAGTACTGATGGGCCTGGGGATGGAGGAGAAGAAAAGAGGAGCAGCTTGGGCTACAGCATCCTGCTATGATGTTCTAACCAGGGCAGTGCTCAAATTCTGGCTTTGGAGCTTCCACAGCCCTGCACACCCAGGTAAAATACAAAGGCTGAAGAAAAGGTAAAGAATCTTTCCCTGGAATAGTTCTTGCTTAAGCTCAAAGTAATGAGAGTTTCCTTTTTCTTTTTTTTTTTTTTCTTTTTTTTTTTTTTTTTTTTGATGAGTACTAATTTTACATTGTCCTAACCTCATTTTGCTGCCCCTGCCTCTGGGTTTATCTCATGTCTGGAGTCAGGAATGTTGATTTAACAGAGACAGATCTGACAGGAGCAGAAAGAAAAAGGACAGGACACCTTTCTGGAGATAACCCTCCAGTGTAAGATAGGTGTGTGAATCTCACCCTCTCCCTCCAGAGCATTCACTTTCCCAGAGCTAAACACACAGGCTTGCAGAAACTCTCCTCTTAGGTGCTTACATCTGCTTTGCTACCTGGGCAGGAAACACCAAGAGATGCTGTGCTGGTCTTCCCACAGCTCTTCATTCCTTGCTTTCCCTACCCCAACCAGCCACAGCCCCAGAGGACAGTTTTGAAGAGGAGAGCAGTTCTGTGAGAACATGAATGGTTGACCATAGGTCAAAGAAGCCAGGAGAGGTGTCTTCTGGTAGTGAAAGGTTGAAAGTTTGTGTTCCCCACCTGTGTGTGCCCACACCTGCCCCTCCCAGTTGTTCAGATATCTGAGCTGCAGTAACTGATGGTCCATTAATAGCAAAAAAGCCCCCTTGGCACAATTGCTAAAAGAGGTATGAACTTTCTGTAAATGGCACTGGTTTATAGTTGTTGGAATAAATGCTACTTAGATGGTTTCCCAATTTAAATAAGAATTTTGTGTCTTCCTTCATGTGCTCAGTGTGAGGAAGGATTGGTATGGCTGCAAGCTGCATTTTTGCTGGCCTTCCTGTGAATAAGCAGTATCTGCTTTGCAGAACTGCAGGTGAAGGTCTTCTGCATGATCCTTTTATTTCATCAAGTCTAAGACAGACCTGCAGCAAGAAGGACTCAGTTATGCTCTGCCCAGTTCTTTTTTTATCAGAAATTTCACTTGCAGGTTGTGTCTGTCAGGTGGATCCTCCATAGCACAGAAAGGCTGGGGAGCTTTCCCTGCCACGCTTTAAAGGAGAATGTCCTCAGTCTAGCAGAATTTAGAGGCTGTTTAATTTCCGCCTCACTGAAACGGAGTGGTGCTTGCTTTAGAGGTTCTGTGAAACACTGTTGTTGTTGTTGTTGTTGTTGTTGTTGTTGTTGTTGTTGTTGTTGTTGTTGTTGTTTTCCCAGCTGACCTTTGGAGGCAGAAGGTTGCTATGGGGATCACCTCACGGGGTGGGAGCAGGAACCTGCACCTACAGACACACTGGGGGCTCCATGCTGCACCTGTGCCCCTGGGAACTGCTCACAGAAATATGGTACCTGATTCACTAACACATAGGAAATCAAACTCCAACTCACATCCTTTTATTTTCCTGTATTGTTGGGCAAAAATAACTTTTCTCTAAGTTAGTTACTTATTTTCAATGGTGCCATAGGTTTTGTTTTCTATTAGCAAATATAACTTGGAGCAAACTGAGGATCAGTCCTGAAGAGCTCAGGTTAAGCCAAGGGTTTAAGCTATACATATTTATGATGTAATTACTCTCTTCTTTTTTCCCCCCTTGTTTTTTGTGGTTTTTTTATCACCTGTAAGGTAAAAGTATGTCAGTTGTTAATTCCTCCTGGAGAAATCCAATACAAATTCAGCAACACTTTGCTGTTGGACAGATGGCTGAAAGGAAATGATTAATCTACTAACCTTGGATTTAGGAGATATGGATTTGGGTATCTGCTTGCTGCAGATTTTCCATGTGACACTGATGCGTGAATATCCTCGAATATGGCCACTGGCCTCTGTGCTCGAGTTCACAGGCTGCAAAACAGCATCACCCCGTCTCTCAGGGCAAGGGGAGAAGAGAGAAGGCACATGGCCTCAGCCAGGTAATCCCAGCTTCTTTACAAGGGCATCTGCTGGCCCACAGCAGCAGGGCAAAAGCAGAAGGTGGCTGGGAATGAGTGTGGAAGAGAAAATGATGGCAAAATATTTTGTTACAGTTTTGGGGTGGCGCAGACGTACGCTACAAACTGAGGCTGTTTGCAGGGATGGGTTCCACACAAGTGCCTGGCAAAGGCAAGGCTATTTTCAGGAAACTAGACCATAATTTGCAACTGCTCCTGCTGACACAGATTTTTCTATAGTTTCATGTCTCAAGCACACTTCTGTTTTGTATGGGCATAATTAGTGCCAGTGACTGTCTCCCAAGGGAGTGTCTGAACTGGAATTCAGCCATCCTGGAGATACAATATCAGGAGAAGGTTATCTAAGAAAACAGGTACATCCTCCTAATCCCCATCCTCCTTCCTCATATCCCATATGCAACATCCTTCACACAGTCCCAAGTATTTATTATTTCCTCAGCTATTCCAAAGGACAGACCCAATATTTGCCGCCCTACATGCAGCATGACACACACCATAGGTTGACACCACATCCAATCTTCCAACATTTGTTTACATTCACTGTCTCCCCTCCCTTTCCAAAACAAGTCTTCTCTGCCTTTTTGGTGAAAAATCCATCCTCAAAAGTATTTATTTGGTTTAAGTGAATCCAGAAACCAGGTCTTCGAACTGCTGTCTTTTGCAATTTCCTGAGCCAGCCCCACTTCTCTGCACAATTCATCACTGCTTTCTTTGTGCTCTGCCTGCTCTACCCCCAAGAAACATTCAGAGACATTGAGTACAGCCTTGAAAGCACACATGCCTGCACATGGCTGTGTCTACACCTCCTGAGGCTGTATGGGCTGAATTCTCCAGGATTTGGAGCTGTGGGGAGGAATGCATCCAGCAGACACGTCACAGGCAGGGGCCACGTGGAGTATTGCCAGAGTTAAGTGTTAAAGTTGATATGTTGGAGAGAAAAATCACAAACATTCCCCAGCAACTGTCATCATGGTCCATCTCCAAGAAGGGCTTCACATCTGGGAAGAAACTGCCTGCGGGTAATTGGGTTTGCTAGAGTTGCCTCTCTAATTAATAAGTGATTTGACTTGGAGATTGGAAATAATAGTTGAAATGAGGGCATAAGCACAGGGGCACTGGGGCTGCTCTTGCTGTACTGTTCAGAAAGGACTTTCCTGCACAATCTAATGACACTGTATGGCAGTTTGAGGAATGTGAAGTTGTTTGCCCAGGAGACCAACAATGTGATAATATTGGCATATAACCTTCTAGTATTTGAGTAATTAGTTGCTTAGCTACTTTGGATAGGTCATTATTTTGCAAACTGGAAACATTTGCAAGTGGTGATATTTTCCTCGGTATGGTGAAAGAGCTAAACCTATTCTGGCAGTGTACAACTCCTAGAAATATATATGCATAAATTGTTTCTAATGAGACCATCTGCCTTTTATAGCCCCTTTGGAACTAAATAGTACCCAAAGACCACTCTGTCTTTTAGATATCCGTGGTCAGGAAGGCTGCTCCTAGCAATAACAGCATGTAGCTTTTTGCAGCTAGAGAAGCTTTTTGATTCCTACATTTCAAGATGTGTTTGTGTGTGCGTGCATGATACTGCTTATATTTGTTAAAGTTGTTAGAAATCACTGTCCCAAATCTCTTAAGAGATAGCATCTGGTAACTCATCTGTTAAATTAGTAATTTCAAAGATAACAGAAAGTTCAATCTCTCACTTACAGGGCTGGGGGCAGCTTGGCAAGGATTCTTCACCATGTCAGGATCTTTCTGTATTTGCAAAGAAGCAGCACTGTTTTAAAGGAATACCCTCAATTTAAAAGTCACAGCTGTGTTGCTCAGACTCAACATCTCACTTTGAGGTGCTCACATTTTGACACTGGTGTAAAAACTGTGTGACTTCCTGGGTGTTGTGTGCACAGCTCCCACTGAGCTCAGCATGCTGAGGACACAGTGGCTCAGCACCCCTCAGTCTCCAAGCAGCTGCTGTCCTGGTGCCCAAATCAGGCCTGGGAAACAAGTTTCTTCTTTTACTCATGTTTATAACCTCACATCAAGTACTACAAAAATAACAGGATTACCTGTAATTCAGCACTTGCCTGCTCCTTGCCTTCACTGGGCTGGAGCCGACTGACTGAGAATAGGGGAGTCAGGTGCTTTTCTTCACGTCAGGTTTTCTGTCATATCCCCTCTAAAGTCCTTCTATAGCAACACAGACCTTTAAAAAGCCTCCACCGACTGTTTGTTTGTTTGTTTGTTGCTTTACTCTGCAACCACGTGGATGCATCAGCTTTAGTCTGAGGATTTGTAAAGTCATGCTCCTGTGGTTTCTCTTTAAATACTGCCTGCAGTTTGTGTGGAGCAGACCTCAGGCATGTGCTGGGGACAGCCTGGCTGGGAGGGAGATCTGCAGGGCAGGGCAGGGTTGGGGTCACGTCCCCTGGCAGCTGCTGAGGCCAGCAGGAGGCCGGAGCCCTGGCTCCAGGCTGGCTCTGCCTGGGCATCCTGCAGGTGCTGGGTGGGCACACTGGGCAGGCTGGGTGGGCACACTGGGTGTGCTGGGCACACTGGGCAGGCTGGGTGGGCACTCTGGGTGTGCTGGGTACACTGGGTGTGCTGGGCACACTGGGCAGGCTGGGTGGCCACTCTGGGTGTACTGGGTGGGCGCACTGAGTGTACTGGGTGGGCACACTGGGTGTACTGGGCACACTGGGTGTACTGGGTGGGCACACTGGGTGTACTGGGCACGCTGGGTGTACTGGGTGGGCACACTGGGAGTGCTGGGTGGGCATGGCAGGGGCTGAGCAGGGTTAATGAAAGTCCTGGTGAAGGAGGAGGAGAGCTGCCCCTGCATGGAGGGACAGGAGGCCGGGCACGCAGCTCATGGAGCAGGGACACAGTGCTTCCACTGCTGAGGTGCTGAATGGAAAGGTCACCCAGGGATGGATTGGCTTGAGGCAGTTTCCCCTCCTTCCTGAGGAACCTCTTCCTCTCAGAGTGTGGCTTCAGCCCCAGAGCCCTCAGAAGCCTGGTGTGAGCACAGCCTCTCACCCTTTTTTGGATCAGCTCAGCTGAAATCCATGGGTGCCCGTGGGACAGTGCACAGGAGGGCTCTCCAGGCTGTACCTGGGAGGTGACCAGCCCTGAGGCAGTCAGATGTTTCCATGATACTCTGTCTTGAATTAAATATTCTATGCCAGGTCACGTTAATTAACATTCCATCTGTCATAACACAGCAGGGTAGTGAGCTGAGGTGGGGGGAGGATAAACACTTTCCTATTCACTACCTGCTGTTAATTAGAAGAGAAATTAAATAATAATTTTTTTTTAAAGGCTGCACTCTTTTTAAGGGTTGGTGGATCAGTGCTTTGTGGTAACTTAGCTGCTTTGGGTGAATCTAAGGTCTCAACTACAGCCAAGATTATTCCAGAACTTTAGTCAATGAGCTTAGTGCATATTCTCATCTTAATTACAGGCTGACAGTAGCCATGCTTCATACAGCTCAGGACAAATGCACATTCAGGAGGCCCAGGGCTGGAGGTTTTTTCAGTCATCATCTCAGATGTCTCCCTTTGAAATCTCACTTGCCCTATTTCCTCTCAGAGAAAAGTTTTGCTGGGAAGTTTGATAAAACTCCTTTGGTGTTTTTAGAGCTGTAGCACTTTGAAATGTATCTGAACTTTCCTTTACAGAACTTTTTTCTTTTTTTTTTTTTTTCCCTTTTTCTTTCTCAGCTCAAACACACTCCACAATTGCTTGGCCTTGTTGTGTACCTGTTTGAGGTAGGTTAACTAGCATAATAAAAATACTGATGAGTTAGCATCTCGCCCTATTTTCCTTTAATGCGGCAAAATCCCATTTTCTCTTCTCACACCACGTGTGCAGGAGTCACCACAGAGTTTGTTACTTTATCTTACTTTATAAACAAGCATTTGTACACAGAGTGGCTGGGAACAATGCCAGAGAGAGCTCTGGTAAGGGAGGTGGCTGTGCACCAGGAGTGTCTGCCACCACAGCCACCCAGTGTGAGTGTCACTGTGCCCCTGCCTCCTGCAGGCACCTCACACCAGGCTAGCCAGGCACAGGCAGCTTGGGGCTGCTGGAGACGCTGCTGCTCTCTTTGGCATGGCTGTTCTTGTAGTTTTATCCAGCCAGCTTTCTGTATTCCAGGTAAAAGCCTTTGCCAGTACAGAGCAGTGGTATTTCCCCACCTACAAAACACCCTGATGCAGACACCTTGTGACTCAGCTCTGGCACAGAGCTGGGGCCCTGGTAGTCTTTGTGCTGAGATAAGAGGATTTTCAAGATATGGGGCTTGGGGGGAGAGTTTTCTTCTCTTTTGAATATAATGGCTGGACTTGAGTTTGGTATTGTTTGGCATTGTTTCCAGTGAAACACACTTTGAAGCAGGACTTTGTTTTTATCTTGACAGGTTTGTTTGTTCACAAATAAGGAGCCTCTATCATCAGGGCCAGGTCTTCTGCAAATAAGTGTCTTAGTGTGGTTAGAAAAGGCCATACATACATAAAAGTTACCATCTGGTTTGTAAACCACAGCCCAGGGATCAGAGGGGGACTTCCCTTGCACTTTTGCCACGGCTCCAACATGCTTTCCTCAGGACTGGGCCACTGCTCTGAGCTATAGTACTCTTTGTGTGTTTCAATAGAAATGAGCAAGAGATCACATCTCAGTCAGCAAATGTAAAAGAAAAAAGTAAATTTTGATTTTTACTAAAAAGTAAATCAAGTGAGCAAATTGCTTCTGTTGCAAGGAGAACACTGGTGTGGCCAACATCACTGCTATGCACACAAATTAAATGTTGTGTGCATGAAAGGATGTTCAACCACAGGCAGGAAAAATAAAAGTTCAAAAGGAAATCCATGAGGAAGGCAGACCAAGGCCCACAGGAGTGGATGGCCAGAGATGCACAGGAGGGGAAGAGCCGGGATGGACCTGTGGGAAGTCCATGCTGGGTTTGGTCCCTTTCACTGTAATTGTGATTTGCTCGCGTGACAGAACCCCTGGAGGAGAAGGGAAGTGAGAAGACAAATGGCTACATTCATTTTCATGGGTTTGGGCACTGAGGGATGGAATCCAGCCTGGCAGAGCAGTTGCTGTCGAGCAGTGTTCCAGTGGGTGGGAGCACCAGGAGGAATTTTTACTCCTTACCAACTCCAACGTGAGTGGACTCACCAGAAAATACTTACCAGGGTGTGACTAAAATCAGAAGTGGACAAAGAGGGTCTTCCTTTGGCTGTTCTCTCTCAAGTACCACCCTTTGGACATAAAGAACACAATTAGAAGCTGAAGTCACCAGGGAATGTGTCTTCAGTGCAGACAACACTGGCAGATGGCTAGAAATAGCAAGGTCTCCAATAAACCCTGTGTTTAAATCTTAAATTTTATGTTACAATGTTACAAAATGTTACAAAGGTGTTCAAATTTGACCACAAGGATTGACAGGAACCTCTCTTGTGTTCCCCTCCTGCCTTTTCTTCCTGGTCTTCATCTCCATCTCTGTGGTGCTGCTCCAACCCTTCTGATTCTATTTTATCCTCTCTGCACAAAGACTCTTTTCTTTCAGGACTTGTCCCTGTTCCCTGAACTATTTTTACGAGTTCCACCTCGGTTTCTTTCCCCTCTGACTCACTGCTGGGAATCCTCCCCTGGATCATTCCTCCTTTTCTCATCCCCACAGCGTCACTCCTCCTCTGAGGAGGTCAGAGCAGGAATCGCTTCTCAATTCCTAGCTATAAAAAAAGTGATATCTTGGAAATCCAGTGCCTGAGGGCAGATTGGTGACTGCTCCTTTCAAAGGCAGAGCAAACAGAAATGTGTTCTGTTTAGAAATGTGGCAAATTTTTGAGATATATATGTGGGACCATTGTCAGTTTTTACTTCTTGGGGCACACCCAATGAAGCAAAAGCTTGCAAAAAATGATGACAAGCAAAAACTGCACCAGAGAACGTGTCCACTGAAACATGAATATTTTTAAATTTACCAAAGGAAGGGTATTTAGTGATATCCATTTGCCATAACTGCAGGCTTTGCACATTTCTAAACAGAAGGTGCTATCACTCAGAGGATTGTACACTGAAAGGGAAGGGGTCCTTCCTGTTTCTGTTTGGTCCCCCTGCATTGCCCTTGGCGTGTTCAACATCTGCCAAAAAGAACTGGGCACTGGGTGGGACCTGGAGTGCTTTTGACCACTTTTGACCACTTTTGACCCCCTGGTCAGAGACCAGCCACCAGCTCCCCCCTGGAGATGGCCACCTTCAAAGGCACAACTCCATTCCTTGCTGCTGCCTCCCAGCATTGCTCCTGCAGAAAGTTGTTGTCCTTGTCCTGTTGATAAATTTTTAAAGGCAATAAATCTTCACTTCTTTCAATAATTCATTTTCATCTGACCAGGTTCCAGGTGGGTGTTCAGGCTCTCGCTTTCTCCTGGGGCTGTGTGGCTGGCAAGGACCCTGTGAGCCCCAGGTTTGGGATCAGGGGCACTCACAGCCCTGCCCTGAGCCTCCCTGGGGGCTGCTCCCTGGGCTGCCTGGCTCCAGCTCCCCCAGCAGGGCCGTGCAGGGCAGCTGTGTCTTTAAGAGCAGCATCCCCTCGCAGTGCCATGCCTTTGGGGCCGTGCTCTCCCTCCCCCAGAGCTCAGATCTGCTCTCCACAGGATGCCGACCGTCCTCCTTGTCCCCTCCCTCCGGTGGGATGGCTTCCTCTGCTCTCGCTGTGATAAGAGTTTGTTTTCTTCTCCAGCATACCCTGGGCTAATACCACTCTCTGCATTTTTCTGCTTTGATACCTGCATTTATGTTCTGATTTCTTTCTCTCTCCTGGGGCCATTCTGCTTTTCTTTTCTCACCCAGAGCAGCTCTGCAGTGAAGACAGGTATAACTAATAGTACTGGGCTTCACCAATGAAGCAGAGTTCCATTTACCCTTTGCAGAGATCGCACAGGCAAGAAGCATCAGGCTAAGATTTATGTGGAACTGTTTGTCTAAATGGGCTTCCTACTTCCTTATTTCCATGGAGTGAGGAAGCCCCAACATCTGCTCTGTGCCTGATGCCACTTCCCATCCCACGAGCAGAAACTTTTCCCGAGAGACAAGGAGCGAGGAGTTTCCCAGGCTGGTGGGGATTTGGGATCAGGGCCTGTGTCTCCAGCAGGGAGATGGATGGGTGCAGGCTGTGGCTGTGCTCTGCCTCTCCTGCCTGCACAGAGCCTGCAGGAGCTGTGGGAATCCTTTGCTTCAGGCAGCTCCAGCTCCACTTGCTCTCCAAAGGGAAGGGGAGACCCCCAGCTTGAAGTCAGGCTTCTCAAAGGGCATGAGGGCAGAGGAGTGTAGGGGGATACAATATAAGAAAATAAAGGTGGTATAGAAAGTAATCTAAAGTAATCTCACCCCCTAAAGAGTTGCAGCTGAGCCAATTACTAAAGGTTGGGAACAGGCCTGATGTTAACAGGCCACACCTTAGCCAATGAGAAGAGTGTTATAAAAGAGTGGATTGGTGGGAACTGGAGTCAGCTGGCTACTGGGAGGATAAGAAAGAGTCAGTGCCTGGAGGAGCTGCCTACCAGAAACACCAAGGAGGTGCAAAACTCTGGCAACATGGAACCTCTGCAATATAATGACAATAGAACCCTTGCAATGTAATGACAACAGAGGAGCTCTTGTTTTGCTCAGGCATTGTGCATTTCCCATCCTCTCCAGAGAGAACCCCCTGTGCTGCCTCCATTGCTGCTGTTGTGCAGGGCTGATGAGAGAGGTGATGTTTCTCCTGCCCAAACTGTGGCAGCCTTGTCTCCTGAGGGACAAAGTGCAGCTACTGGAGAACAAGCAGCATGTGCAGAGCAAGCTCTCTGCTGCTGGGCACTCCAGGGGTTTGGGGCTGAAGGAAGAGCCCAGTGAGCCTCAGACCCATGGAGACCCTTCTACACCCAGGCTTCACCTAGGGAGAACTGCAATTTTCTGCCTGAAAGCTATCTGGTTTATAGTTTTTGGAATAAGACACACTCTTATGTGTCACATGTGGCCCCCTGCATGGCTGTTCAAGCATCCCAGCATTTTACTGTGCAGATACTCCTGCCTTCAGATGGAAGGAGATGTTGAAACTAATGAAAAATAGTCTGATTTTATACTAGACCTGTAACAGTATAATTCGAGAGGAATGTGTTAACTTTTGTTTTATTTAGCTTTGCCAACTTTCAAGTCAGCTCTCAAGCAACCCAGAAGGTTTCAGAAAATGTTTAATCTAACTCAGACAATTTCCTGAACTCCCTAACTGGACCACCCCATTTTCTGAAACGCTGCCAAAAGGCCTCAGTTGCTCACAGGCTCCTGCGTGCTGCTCTTTCACAACTCCTCACTGTCCTCTCGCCCATCTCCAGCCGTTGTGTGTGCCTTAATATAGCCCAGAAAGAGGAACCTCCCAGACCTCACTGGCAGTGCCTGATGGAGCAAACGCTGCCAGCAGGGCTGGGGTGCCTGGAGAGCCCCTGCCTCGGTCACTTCCAGGCTGTGCATGGCGTGAGCATGGACTCCCAGCCTGCTTGTGTTAATCTGCTGCTCCAGGTGTGCCCTGTCCACCTTCCCAGCCCCCCTGTGGCATGAGCTTCTGTCCCTAGAGAGCCAAGGGACGCTCCCTGTTGGCCCTAGAGGACAGAGCCTTTCCTCGCCCGGGCTTTGCTGTCCTGGTGGTGGTGAGCATCACCTCTGCTGCACACTGAACCCGTGCAGCTGTAGTGGCACATCCAGCACACAAAGGTGCCAGAGCCCTCAAAGATCCATCCTTCAGACCTTAAGGATTATTTATTTTTCCAGCAGAGCTGGAGCATTGTCAGGATCCAGGCTATCCCTCTGGCTGTCCTGAGCAGCCAAGACCCCTGCCAGGGGGCTCAGAGACCCTGGCACAGAGCCCAGAATGCCTGTGGGTTTGATTATGACCCATGGAGCAAATCACCAACCTTAGACGAAGATCTGCAAGCCATGACAAATTCAGCAGAATGACAGTGAATTTATCACAAGGTGAAAAAGTAGATTTTGGGGTTTTTAGAATGGAGGTTCAGGGGGCAAGATGGAGGGATCTGGGTGTGTCCAGCCTTTCTCCTTCTTCTTGGCCTTCATCTTCTGTTGTGATGTTGGCACTTTTAGACTGGTTTAGAGTAGAAGCTCACTGTCTAACGTAGGTGATAGGTATTGGAAAGTGATTGTAAACATTTGACACATAGTTTTTAGTATAAAGACATAACACTGCCCCGAGGGCAGGCAGAGTGCCTGGACTGTCTTTCTGAGCAGACCTCAGCAGGACAGGAGAAAGAATTTTATAGATAAGATACAATAAGCAACCTTGAGACTGAGAAAGGAAGAGCCCTGACTCCTTCTTCGAGCACCAAGCTGGGAAAAGAGACTTTGGAACTCTTCTCGGGGTCACTCTGAGCAGCAGAGACCCTGACAGAGCATAGCACAAAGCTGCAGTGAACTGGGGGTTTAGTCACTCCCTCACCAAGAGATTCTTGCTGTTTGGGGACTTATCATCATGTGATAGAAGTGTCCTCCTCAAACTCAGTTTCCTGCTCTTCTCCTGTGCTTCCCTCTGTTGTCCACCCACACTGCTGGCTCCAAGTAAGGGCAGTGAGCTCCCTAGAGCTCTCCCCCACCTACTCATCCCCCTGCTTTCCTTCCTCCCCTGCCTGCTTGCCCTGTCCCCTCCTGGTTACAGAGGAAGTGGGATGACAAGAAAAACTGGTTCAACTTTTCCAGGGATTTCTGGAGGAATTTGTTCCCTGGACCTGAACTTCAGCCTTGATCCGGACCTGACTGACTCATCTTTAGGATTTTTACTGCAAAAGGAGTTAGGCACCCACAAACCCAAATGAAGTAAAAACCTGGGGGGAAGAGGATAAAGACAGCAGTAAGAAAAGTGATTTAATGCAGCTTCTAGGGTCTGCAGCTTCTTTCTGGTTAAAATTGTCACAGACCTCACCAGAAGCCATCCAAAGTGCTGGGGCCAGAGCTTGGCTTGCAGCACAGTCCTGCCATGGGATGGTTAATCCCAGCAGGAGCTGGTGGTGTTCCCAGCTCCCCAGGCAGGGCTGCAAGAGGTGATGAAACCTCCAGGGTGCAGGGCTTTCCTCCCTTCTCCCATAGGAACAAACTTTGCTGCAGGAGGGACGCTGCCAGGAGGGAACAGTGATTTTCTGAAGGTAAAATATTGCCAAGGGCAGGGGCTTTCCTGGAGGCAGAGCCACCTGGGAATGGCAGAGCTGGGATCCACAGAATCAGGAGGGATGGCTTTCCTTGGGTCTTGTAGGTGAGGTGCATCTCTTAGGAGGTGACACCTCCTGCTTGCACTCATGGGAAGTCTCTGCTCTGATCAGCATGGCACACAGGGCTCCACAGCTCCAGAGTCAAGGAGTTATTGCTCAGAAATCATTTCCCTATCCTTCACAGAATTACTGCAGCAGGGAGAGGATTAACAGGTATGCAAATCACAGTGGAGGTGGGGGGAGAGCTATGCTAAAAAATTAATAAATGCCACGGTGGTATTGCTGTTCCAGCTCTCCGGTGCCTTTTTAGGAAAACTAATGTGTTTGTGGGGTGGGTGCAAGCCTGATGGGAACAGGGAGCCAAGAGCCAACCTTCCCCCTCCTGGATCTTGCTCTGGGTCAGGTAATAGGATTTCCTGCACAGCTGGAGCAGGAAGGAGCAGCCAGCACCCCCTGCACACACACACAGGCACAGCACAGCCCTGGAGATGCTGAGGAGGGGAGCTGGTAAATGCTGGCAGGAGCACGGCCAGAGCTGCCTGCTCAGCCAAGAGGGCGAGGGAAGGCACTCACCAGGGTCTGTCTCTGCTCCCTGACGCGCTGGGCTGTGCTGGGGCCTCCTGTCACCCTGCAGCACACGGCACCGGCTGCTGCTGCCGTCTGTCTGTCTGTCTGTCTGTCTGTCTGTCCCTCATCTGCGCTGGCCAGCAGGGCCGGGGCTGAGCAGGCAGCCAAACCCTGCTCCCCCCTGGGCACCTCCCCAGCTCCCTGCCCAGGTGGGATTCAAAAGGGAGGCAGCACATCTGCAGCCCCACCTCAGCCACCCCAAGAGAGCAAGCAGAGTTGCAGGGGGTGGCCAATGGCGAGCCAGAGTGATTTGAATAAGTCCCTCAGTGCCCAATCTCAATTTCTAAATAAGTCTGCTTTAAATTACATTGATTTATGATTCACATATTTTTATTTGATCAGTCAGTGGTTCTGCAAACCTTCAGGCGCTTTAGGTGTTTCTAATCTCTCCATCCTGTTGGATGGAGGCACCACTTGCAAAGGGCCTTTTTTTAACCCCTGAATCCACCAGCCACTCAGCCAGGATGGGCCAGAAACCTGTCTGCTGTCCCCTTACTGGGGCTCTTCTCCTGGTGTGATCATAATAGAGATTATCCAGCATCTCCAGGGATTATCCAGCACCTCTGGGGTCTCCTGCTGTCACACCAGGACACTCAACAAGAAACCAGGGTGAGGGTGTTTTGTGACAGGCCACATCTCTGGGAGTTTACATTTTAACATTTGTACCAGGAAATCAGGTCTCTCAGTGTCATGGGGTTAGAAAAATACCTGATAAAGAAATAAACCTGTCACATAAATTCACTTTATAAAGGACCAAGCCCTGCAGAAGTCTCTGTTGTGTGTTTTAAAATCTCCCTCACTCCTTCACAAACAGACTGCCTGGGACACTGCATTCCTGTGCACTTGGGAGCCACTGGCAGCAGGAGAGGGACCGTCCTTGGGGCTGTCTCGCTGTGATTCAGCCCCAGTGCTGAGCAGGCCTGCTCTGCTAATCCCCCACATCCTCATCCTTCAGCGCTGGCTGGGTGAGGGATGGGGCTGACTCACCTTGTTCTGCCTCTCAAGCAAAGCTGAGGGCCTGAGGAGCACCAGGAGTTACCACACAAAGCAAACACTGAGCAGGAAGGGCTTTAACCTGGTCGGGAACTTGGTGGGGTGTTTGAAGCCCTGGCAAGTCCAACGTGGGCCGTGTTTGAGGTGATCTGCAGCTGCAGAATAAGCCTGGGCAAAGACTTTCTGGATTCCCCCAGCCTGCTCTGCCTGTGCCCCATCTGCTGTGCTCACAGGACAGCCTGGGAGTGCCGTGGGTTCCTTCCCTCCCGGCTGCTCTTGTTTACTCTTAAATAACCTTGAAGGCAGAGACGCTGCTTTGTGTCCACAGAGCCCTGTGCTGGTGTGAGCTGCTGCTTTCTGGGCAGCAACACACCCTCCCTTCTGCAGGGCTTCCCACCGACCAGGCCCGACTCCCAGCCTCACAAAGCACCTTTCTGCTGCAGCCTATTTGCATCTCTTTGTTGATTTTGCTAATCAAGCTCACTCCTGAGCCTTTGAAAGCAGCAGTACTCAAAGGCACTCCATCTCTTTGGGCATGGCAGCCATTTCAGGAGAGGTAACCCCTTGGGGACCAGGCAGGTTTGGTCCCCAGGCTGTTCAGGGCTGTGTTGGGAGCACCAGCTGGTGGATGGGCACAGCATCCAGGTTTGGGAGGCACTGCCTTACCCAGCTTTCTGAGCCAAGGTAATGCCACACTGCCACCAAAAGGGCAACACTTCCCTGGCTCTCCCTGACCCCTTGCCCCGCTCCCAGACCCAGGCAGCACTGCCTCCTGCCCTTGCAGGGAGATGGGTTGTGTCCCACCCTGTGCCATCCCACCCTGAGGGGCTGCTGGCTCTATCTGCTGGGTTAGTGAGTGCACCCAGCCCCTGTGGGGACATTCCCAAGCACTGCCAGGTGCTGAGCTGGCCCTGCAGGGAGGTGGCTCAGACCCCCAGATGCTCACAGCAGCCAGTGGCAGCACAGAGAGGGTCCCTGGGCTGGGGAAGCTGAGTTGGGCAGGGCAGCCAGGCAGATACAAAGCCAGCCACCCTCATGACACGGAGCTAGGGGACAGAAGGATGAACTCACTCTGGAAACACAACCCCATCCCTTGCTTAACTGCCCATGGGCTGGCCCAGCTCAGAAAGAAGAACTACATTTGTGTAGACTGGCAGGTCACAAAGACACTTAAAAGTGATTTACCCACAGATGTCCTGAAGTGGGGAGACAAGTACCCAGCTTCAAACTACTTGTTTCCCTCAGTGCTTTATGCCATCAGCTCCAGCAGCTCAGCAAGGGAGCCCAAGCCCAGCCCCACGGAGTGGTCAGACACCAAATGCCCACTAAATTCCTGTGGGGCTGGAGGAACTTCTCCTCAACAAGCACCACAGACCACGGGCAGGACACGTGGCAGTGGCAGCCCAGGTCTCCCCACTGCCAGGGCTGGGCTCTGTGGTTACCAGCAGCACTTTGAGAGCAGCCAGGCCAGGCTGTCACAGGAGAGTCCCTTTGGCACATGTTAGCTCCAGCTCTGAATTTGCATTCTGTATTTGCCAAGGGTTATTAGTGTTGATCAGCTGTTAAATAATCTGCCCTTTTCATTTCAGGAGGCCTGTCAGGACTTGCCTTCACGAAGGCTTTGCTTAAACAGGAGTTTCATGGCATATTTGAAAAGGGTTTTCATTAGGTAGCCTTTTCCTTGAAATTTCGACAGCTACAAATACTAAACACTGTCTCTGACATCATGAGCATCTGCCACATGTGTTGCCTAACCCTCTACATGCTCAGTGTGTGGAAAAGCCTCAGCCCCAGAGCAGTGGAAATTGGGCTGCAGTCCCACTGGCACTCCTCACTGTGCCAAGGAAAGACCCGAGCCAGCAGATGAAGATAAAAGCAAATCCCACATCAGAAAATGAAATTATCCCCTGTTGGAGAAGGGCACTCTGAGCTTGCTGTACACAGCTTTTAAAAACAGCCTCACCCTGCTCTGCACCTGCAGGGATGGAGTCTTTGGGGTGACTGATGGTTGCATTTCAGCATCCTTGGTTTTATCTGCGCCTCTTCAGGGCCGTGCACCCTTTGCAATTAGCCAGGAACAGGAGCTCCAGAGCCTGGGCAGGCTGGGAGCACAGGCCAGTGGTTCAGGGGCTGCCTTGTGACTCACAAGGAAACAGCAGGATGGGGTAAGAACCACATTTTGTGGTTAGGCAACACCGTCAAAGGACTCTGGAAAGTCAGGTCAGGAATAAACCTCACTTCAGGACTGAGGGGAACTGCAATAACCAGCTGGTTTCCTCACATGTAATTATGCTCACTACCCTGCAAATTTTTAAAAGAGCCAGAAAGGAATGAAAAAGTGGATGTGGCAGTAGGGATCTGAGGAGGGGGTTGCTGTGCATACTGGATAGTCTTGAATAGCCCAGTAGAAAAAAAAGTTGTGCTACCTTGAGGGCAAAGGACCTTCTCTGTTACCAGCAAATGAATTAAAACACCTGCCTGCAGGACAGCCCCACATTCCACACCTCCCATTCCTCTCACCTGCAGGTTTTGAGTGCCTGTTGAATTCCAAGGGCTTTTCACCACGGTTCCTTCAGCACAGGTAGAGAAACCCTCGGCGCCAGGGGAGTCTGCTGGGGACATGCTGGGGACAGGGCTCTGCCCTCCTCCTCACCAGGGCTGGCCCAAAGCTGGTGTCTAGGTGGCACATCCAGGTGGTGGCTGCCTGCTGGCAGAGAAAAGGGGAAGCAGGGAGGTTCCTGAGATGGCCACATTTTCCTCAGCCATGCCCAGCAGGACGGGAGGGTGGCAGTGGGCACCACAGCCAGCTCAGTCGTCTTTCTCTCCCACCCCTCCTCTGGGGAGAAGAAACAAAAGTGACTGAAAACCAACCAATTTGGCTGTAATGAACCATAAAACATGGGATCAGCTCTCCACCTCTGGGTCACCTCGCCAGCAGAGTGCTTGGCTGTGCCTTGCTGGTGCTGCCTGTGTTACGGTCATCAGGCAACAAAGCCAGCATTTAGAATTGACTAATTGATTTGTACATTAAATAGGTATTTGTGCTCAATTATTGGCAGGTTTGTTAGTAGATTACTATTTAAACAATTGTGATATTTTAAATTACACGTTATTTTGTAGATGCATATTTACTTGAAAAAAGAGCGCCCCTTGCATCTATTAACATATTAAAAAGAAAATAAAACATTCAGGCTGTTATAATGCACAATGTGGCATTACTCTGGTACTTTCCCTAAGCTAGGGAAATCTTATTTGTTTAATAATAAGTTAACCATGAATATGCAAATCTGCATCCATGCAGTACCTCACTGCTGTCACTATTAATGAGTTGCAAATTAATGTGACAACAAAAGGAAAATCTATTTAGTGACAGATTTGTGGTTCCTACCTGGCTCAAGAGAGCAACCATCTACAGTCACGTCAGTCTGCTGGAGGAAAGTGTGCACATGGCGTGGACGGGGTTTTCTTCAGGACTGGCAAACCAGAAACAAGCAATGGATCTCTTCACCCCAAGGGCAGGAGGCAGTGCTGCTCCTGAAGATCCACCACACTGCACTGTGCCATCAGGGGAACCCATGCAAGGGGGAAATGCAGAACTAGCAAGGCTGATGCAGGTAGACATCATGGTGGGATGCTTAAAACTTCATCTTCTTCAGATCTCTTTGGAGATTTTTGTCCCTGACCAGCATTCCAAGTGAAACTTGGATTCCTGTCACCTTCTTCTGCTCCTCCTTCTAGCAGAAATGCAATGGTGAATGAGCACACTGAGAAAATATCTGTGTCTTTACAATTATGGCATTCAACTCTTCTCCCTTGTGTGGTGGTGCCGAGCCCTCTCCTACCACCACTGGCCTCATACTGAAATAAAAATATGTCCTGCAAAAAAATTTTAACAGAAAAAAATGCTATTTTTCCAGTTACCCTGGGTCTGTGCAAGTTTAAAGCAATAATGTGTGCCTTTTCCCTGTGCAAGCTGATGATCCTGAATGTTTACCAGCATCCCCACAGAGCCTGGGAATGGCAGCTGCCTGCACTTACCACTCCCTGATACATTAATGCTCAAATGATGGGTCTCCTCTATAGTTTCATTATTTAGCACAGAAATGAAGGGAGGAGCCAGCTTCAAACTCTTTTGATTCATGGAGTGAGCTTGGCTCCTGGGAGTAGTTTTTAAAATAATTTCCATTCTGCTCCTGCTAACTAAAACCATAGAATCATTAAGGTTGGGAAAGACCTCCAAGCTCATCAGGACCAAATGTTAACCCAGCAGTGACAAGTCCACCACTGAGCCATGTGCCTGAGCACCACATCTCCCCTTCCTCTGACCCTTGCTTGCCACTCACTGCCTCTCTGGCACAAGGCTCCAGCTCAGCCACCCCTGCAAAGCAGAAGAAATGAGGAGAGTGGCTGGAGGGAGAAATGACCCAAACAGGAAACACCCAGGGCTGCCCCCACTCTGCAGAACTCTTGGGTAAGGCAGGAAGGCAAAGGAGGGGTTCCATATTTTGGTCCTCAGCAGCATCTCCCAGCACTGCCTGTGCTGTGGCTCCCCCTTATCCTCCCTGCCAGGCAGCCAGCCTAGAACTGGATATTCCCTGGGATTTCCCAGCTAGCCTGGATCTGGGTATTCCCTGGGATTTCCCAGCCAGCAACAAGTGAAAGTTTGACAGAGGAACCTCTTTGAAGCCAGGCTCATCTGCCTGCTCTGGCTGGAAATAGGGTTTTCCCTATTGCACCACTGCTTGTCCAACACCTCCACAGGGCAGCACAGACTCCCAGTTGGGCAAATCCAAGTGGTAAGCAGGGGAAATTCAAGGAAACACCTTGGCTTTGTCCCCAACAGCATCAACACTGCGCTTTCACCTTGCAGAAGGCAAGTAACTGGATCAGCAGGGTTTTACCATCCCCAAAGGCTGCGTTTCCATTTCCTTATTTTTTTATTAACCTGGAGCAAAGCCAGCAGTGTGAAGCAAGCATGCTTGGCCCAAGCAGGATGCACAGGAAAGGGCTTTAAAGGAGAACAGTGTGAGATCAGAAGCTGAAGCTCTGAACACAGCCCCCACGCTGGCTGGAGCTCGCCCAGCCCCAGCTCTGGGCCCTGCAGGACCCTGACAGCCCCAGCAGCTCTGGGCCCTGCAGGACCCTGATAGCCCCAGCAGCTCTGTGCTCTGCAGGACCCTGACAGCCCCAGCTCTGTGCCCTGCAGGACCCTGACAGCCCCAGCAGCTCTGTGCCCTGCAGGACCCTGACAGCCCCAGCAGCTCTGTGCCCTGCAGGACCCTGACAGTCCCAGCAGCTCTGTGCCCTGCAGGACCCTGACAGCCCCAGCCCTGTGCCCTGCAGGACCCTGACAGTCCCAGCAGCTCTGTGCCCTGCAGGACCCTGACAGCCCCAGCCCTGTGCCCTGCAGGACCCTGACAGCCCCAGCAGCTCTGGGCCCTGCAGGACCCTGACAGTCCCAGCTCTGTGCTCTGCAGGACCCTGACAGCCCCAGCAGCTCTGGGCCCTGCAGGACCCTGACAGCCCCAGTGTGGCCAGTGCTTCATGCCCTGCTGGCACACTGCCATCTCTCCTCTCCCAAGATAATTCTCCCTAGGCTTGCCTCCTACACCTGTGAACCTCTCCCAAAGCACCCAGCACAGAGGCAGCCAAGCCAGGCTCCTGCTTCTCTAAACCCTCACACAGCGATGCCCCTTTAAAAAAGCACATCCCAGAGTATAAAAGGGTTGTGTTATGTCAAGGGACAGCACTGGGATCAGGTGTCCCCTGCCACAGTCCTATTTTTAGAGCACAGGCGCCTGGGGCAGGCTCACACACACATTACAGCAGCATGAGGCTGTTACTGTATTGAGCATCAGGCAGGAGCCAGCATGGAGAAATCCCAACTGTACCCGGTGGAGGCAGGGAAAGCTGACTAAGCAGAGATGCTCGTGCTCGGGATTCCTCGAGGAGGAGCTGGCCAAAAGAGGAAGCTGTGACAATCTTTTGTTTGCCCGAGGGGCTCAGGGAGAAACGAGGTGTGTGCCACACACCCCGGGAAGTGGCACCAAGCTGATTTATACCCAGCTCAAGCCATCCAAGCATTGGGCTCACACAGCTGATCAGATAAAGGTGTCTGTAACAATTGCTTTTAGTGTTGTTCCTTGCCTTTCATTTTCTGGCCCCCTTCTTTCTGGGAAAATCAGGGGGTGCAAGCAGATGGCACTGCAGAGTAGGGGTGTCTGTGTTTCAGTCCCTTACAAAGCTGAAGACTGCTCGAAAAGGAAATCCAGCGTGCACATAAAACCTGTGCAGGGGAGACCATCGTCCTCCTTACCCCAAGTCTGGAAAAAGGAGGTCGGCAGACATGTTAGGACTAAAAATTCCCTGTCCTGAGCAGAAATAAGACTTCAGCATCCAGCAGCAGACAGCTTTTGGACCCTTCTCTCACCTCTTGGCTCAGCTACAAAACCACCTAACCCACAGGAACAGCCCCACTGTAAAGCCACACAGCACAAATGTTTGGCAAAAGACTCAGCACACCAGAGAGGCAGCAGCCCTGAGTCTTCCCCTCCAGGGCACCGTCAGAAATGTTCTCCCTTACCATCAGCCTTCAGGACAATGCAGAAACTCCTTCCCAGATGCTTTTCCCAGACGTTTTTCCCAGACTGAGCAGGTGCTGTGCTCAAGATCCTTTGCGTGCTGGCCCTCATCAAAAGAGCAGTGCAGTTTAAACAAACACCTCAGTGGCAATTGGCTGTCATACTACTCTTAATAACAGCCCCTAATTAAAACTCAGGAGTTTGAGTTCACAGCCAGGATTTCCTTCCACAAGGGAAAAGCAGAGAAAGTCGCCCAAGCCCAGGGAGCCCAGCCTCGTAGATAGAAGTGCCAGAGGTGCACAGAAGTGACATTCTGGTCCTTGTCCCTTTAAATCCTCCCAAAATGTGCTCACAGGTTTAATGCTCCACATTAAAACCAAAGCATTTCCCCTGGTACTATTAACTTCCACTCTGCAGACTCCTTGAAAAGAGAATTCAGCCAATTGAAATTAAAAGGATGTCAAAGGAGGGAAAATGATGGAACCTATTCACAGTTCTTTAAAAGATGGTGCAGAAAGTATTGTGAACACCACTTTTAAACCCTTGTCCCACCAAAAGCACAAACCTGATGTTTTCTTGCAACATGGAATTTAGAAAGCCAATACAGACCGTACCCCAGATTTCATCAGCTGCTTGCCTGCACCTCTACCAGCCCTGCCCCACTTTGGAAACTCCACCCTCCTTTAATGAACATTAATGAGATGAAGCTCATGTCAAAACCAGGCACAGAGTTAATGGGAGTCACTTTAGCCTCTTCATTTCTCAACAGTTTTATTGCCTTTAAGAAAATTTTTGTAAAATATAAATACAAAGGCAGAAGATTTACTTACAAAGTTAAAACACAGATCTCAAACATAAACACACAATTCAGAAAATTTAGTTTATGTACAGTTTCAAGCAACTTCAACATATGTTAGTTTTTCAATATTTTACAAGGTACAGAAAAAATAGTTCAAAGTCTTCTTTAAATAAAGAGCATAAAATGTTTAAACATATATAAACAATCCGGTTTGATGTGTGAAAACTAAATTTCACAGCTTTTAAATTAGGATATAAAAGTTCTTACAATTAGTTGATGTGTATGGATATGGTTTAATTTATATTACAAACTATTGAATTATATTCAATAGTGCTTACCTGGCCAAAGCAGGTAATTCTGTAAACAAAAAAACCAAAAATAATATCACCAAGTGCCTTACCAAATTCTATCTCCCAAACAAGCCACACGACTTTGATCACATCACCTAGAAAAAGTATGTTCTGTGTAATCAGTGCTTTGCATGAAACAAAGTCAATGTGTGTGGGTGTGTTCTTTAAAAAAAAAATGTGTTCAGAGTAATAACAAACTTATCCCAAAGCCTGTGTGCATTTAAAGAAACATTATATAACAATTTTTTGTAAAAACTGATTGAAGTTAAAAAAAAAATTCTTCCAAAATCCATCCAACTGGAATTCAGATCTCTTATATAAAGGAAAGATATTTTCATATTTAATAGTGTCCTTTCTTTACAGAAACAATTTCATTTGAACACATATACATACAGATGTAGCTGTATAGAGCACTGTACATTAAAGGGCTGATGGTTCACCAGAGGATGTCGAAGGGAGGCTCCTCGTGCGGGTGCAACCAGTGGAGCTCGGAGCCCAGCAGAGTCTTGAGCTCACTTGTGAACTCCACCAAGTCCAAGAGCTCTTTGCTCTCTGGGTTAAAAGCTTCAAGGTCCGTAGCACAAGAGAACAACTGGCTGAGGGAAGTCTGTTTGTAAAACTCTGCCTCCGTGATGGTGACGACCTCCAGGTTGGGGAAGTTGCAGCGGAAGATGCGCGAGGACATCTTTAGTCTCTTCACCACGTCCGAGAGCAGGAGCCAGTTCCGTGGTCTGTGGGAGCACAGGAGAAAGGTTCCAATAACTGACATTAGGTCACAGGACTCCTGACTCTTCCCCACATCTCTGTGTGACAAACCCTCCCCGATCCCACGCCCACAAACAATCCCTCTGAAAGCAAGGCTGGTGCCCAGGTGTTGAAAATAACACATGAGCAGGTGTGTGTGTGTGTTTATTCAGAGTACTGCTACCTGCAGCTTTGGGAAGGGAAGATCCAGGATGCAGGGGCACTGGGACCTATAAAACCTGGGCTCCTCAGTACCCATGTGGGCCAGCAGCCACCCCTACTCAAGAGGGTTAGCCCATCTGAACCCAACTTTTATTTCACAAATAAGGAGATGGCTTATAGCTACAACCACAAAATTCAGCAGCCCTGACTTCCAGAGAGGCCAATATTAAATAGAAGTAACAGTAAGTTGTTTTTTTGTCAGATAAACAACACAGTTTTAAAATTCAATCTTTGTACTTGTCCACTTCAGGGGATTAAGTTAGATCCATCACCCATGTAACAAAAACAGTAAAACCCACACTCCTGCATGATCAGTATTTAAAACTAGCTGTCATCAAAATTGGTGCAAATGGTAAACAACAGGTCACTAACAAATCTAATTTATATCTTGAATATAATAGGTAACACAACTTTCCAGGTCTTTGCTTATTAGTAAGTATCACAGGATCTTCCCTAAGATACTTATTTGCTTGTTCCAATCCAGAGCTCTAAACCAGTTTTGCTACAAAGTCTAGAAAAGCAGTAATGGTGTGATTTTGTCATCCACAAAAGCATGTCCACTCAGCCCCAGAACAGAAAAACCCGTGGAATAAAATTAACACCGTACAAACAAACATCATACCCAAATGTAAGTGTTAGAAGCACTTCTATTTTGGGAAGTTATAAACAAGATGCCTGTCTGGGATGAGGAAAGGACTTTTTGTGTTTAAACATCACTTGTCCTGCTCTGGAATATGGCAGTAAAAACTCAGCCCTGGCAAATCAGCCTTTTCCCCTCTCACCTCCTATTAGTTTATTTCCAAAAAACCACCAGCAGTTACAGTATTGATCTCTCATTTATGTTACATAAACACAAACACTTTTTCCCCACCGACACAAACTGCCACCAGCCCAAGCAGACCATCCCATCTGTTTTTACTCCAAAATCTGTATTTGTTCTTACCCCTGAGAGAGACACACTTGGATGTTGTAACACGGTAAGGGAGGCTCATCCAAAAATTCAAATTCAAACACATCACTGAAGCCATCTTCATCTTCATCACCTGGGCCGGGAGGATTTGCCAAGACATCAAATCCAGACTCATCTTTTGGATCTAAATAAAATTGAATAAAGGTGCTAAGTCAGCAATGAAAAGGCTGTTGCAGGTCTTGCTTTTTTTTCCCCAATAACGTGATCTGTAAACAAAATCAGTTTGCTTCCTTCCCAGCTTCCTCCACCACAAGAACAAAACAGCCCCCACCCCCACGTGCCCCATGTTTTTAAAGTCTCTGCATACAAAGAAATAAAGGGCAACATTTGCTCACCGCACACAGAGCTGCCATAGAAATCCCAGTACAAACCAGGGTCATCAACACTTCGACCTTGCAGGTCAGTTAAATACTCTGGAGAGGAAAAAACAACAACAAAAACATACTGATGAGAACAAAAAGCTGGCAAGTCAGGAGACTGCACGTCACAGAGCCTCAGCACCTTCCATCAAAAAATCCCACACCGTACTCCTGGCACACATGCTGCAAACAACAGCATATATACACCATTCCCCCACATCAAATAATGACCCACCACATCAAATAATCACCTAAGGTCTAACAGGGACACACCCAACATTAAGCTTCAGATGCTGAGAGCAGTATCTTATTTTTGTGGAGATAGGGTGTACCCCATTTTTTGGCCTTCACAATTATTCTGGACACCAACTTGAGGGTGAAACTGTGGCCCCAAATGAACAGATGAAAAAGGTTTTTCTACACAGGTATGTTCAGAAGATGTAGTTCTTTTCTACAGATATAATCTGGGAGATTTACAAGCTGAATTGGTGAAAAGATACTGGGATCCAGGATGCTAGGAAGTCAAAGATACTGGACTTGACTTTACTGGAGTCCTGAAACACCTGTGTGCCTTCTGTACTGCACCATTTAAACAGGTAAACAGATGAATACTTAAACTCATGGACGATGAACACTGCAAACATGCTCAGAGGTAAGTTATTAGGGAATGCAAGTGTCTTCATCCAAAACTAGAAGGAAAAAGAACCCTAAAACCATGTTATAACATGGATATGTTTAAAGCCTTTAATATATTTTTACAGTATTTCAGATATAAAACAAGGCAGAACTGGCAAAACCACAAATAGTCTAAGATAAAAAGCAAGACCATGGGAAAACACGAGTATGTTTAACAAACAGCTATTTGAATTGGCAAGTTTCTTATTTTCATTTCAAGCAGAAAACTGAAGGCACTGAAACAGCCCACTGACCTCCTACCTACCTATCAAATCTGACAGTGCAATAATCCTTATGACTTATTAAGAGTTTCAATTAGATGGAGCCCCCAAGCATGGCTGTGCTTCCCAGCTGCAACCTCTGGGCTTTTGCAGGCAAAGAGGGAGCTCTGCAGCCCAGCCTACCCCACATCTCCTTGGCATGAAGCCACCCCTGCCAGGCAGGAGGGAACAAGCCCCCCATGTGCCAGGACCAGAAAGCCCCAAGCAGTGTGGGCACTGACCTGTGAGGAAGGTCTCCATGAGCTCACTGTGGGTCATTTTCACGATGGTCCTCCCAGAGTAGGTTGCAAGTGTTGGATCAGCACCATAGGACAGTAACAGGCGGACAATTTCCAAGTGGTCGTTTTCCACCGCGTCATGGATTGGTCTGGTGTGAAATAAAATAAAAAGCACAGAGTTACGTTTTGACTCAACAGTTTTATGCAAATATTTTTGACGAGAAACTTCTGACTGTAGATCAAAGCTATTTATAGAAAGTAACACTATTAATACAGCTGCCAATCATCTTGTTGTTGGTTTTACTTGCACATCATCCCCCTCCCCTCTTGTCTTCAGTCAGACTGCTCAGGGCACATATTTCTGTTACGTCTACTCCTTGCTGTACACATTTTGGAGGGACAGTAAAATAATTACAGTGCTGTAACAGAAAGCAGGAGTTTGTGTGAAGCCTCACAAACATCATTTTGCTGCAAGTCACTCTAGCGTTCCAAATCTCTGCCATATAACAGCATGTTTGGAGCAAGGCTCATTCAGCCTGCCTCTGGGCAAGCAGGGAAATCAGTTACCCGAAGCTCCTAAATTATGTACACAGAAATAAGTTATGAAAATTTGCTAGGAATTAAACTTCCATGCAGAACATCCTCTTTAAACAGTACTTGTAAATATATTTGCAGCACAATTCAACCCTTCTAATCAGAGAATAGAAAAACATGTTATTTTAAGTTGTAGTCCACCCAGAAATTAAAGCATTTCATGCGGCGTGAGCAATCCATACAAGCTCAACATAGATTTTGTGAGCCTTCAGAAGGATTATTCATTAATACACAGGCCTGCAATTCCAGGTTCAGAATTCCTTATCGCTAATTATAAATCGCATTAACTTCTGCCTTTAAAATTGATTATACGTAACGGGGAGTTGTCTGGAAGTAGAACATATTACCCTTCAGACTAATGAAGATGTGCTAAAATCCCATCTTTTCCTTAGACAGCAAGAGCAGGGAACTAAAAGCAGAGCCCAGTGCATGGGCAGTGATCGTGGCAGTCCAACTCAGCACAACGCTGCTCCTCCTTTGGGCTGTCAACACTGCTGCCCCAACGAGGCTGTCAAGGGAGCTCGTATGAAAAGGCAAGGAAGGACTTTCACCAGGATCACACACTGCCTTCCTGGAAAGCTTTCACAGTGATGTTACCAGGGGAAGTCGTTTGGAAGCACAGCCAAGTGAACCTCTCTGCTCCATCTCCAGATCTGCCAAGCAGCACTCGGCTGACAACCAGGGCTTCAACTCCCTCCTGCTGCCAGGAGGGCACATCCCACCACTCCTGCCTCTCAGGGCAATGTCCCCTCAGGTCACCACTGCTCTGGCATGACCTGGCACACATGAAAGCTCAGGACAGAGGAGGGGAGGATCAAATCAGTCAGAAGAGGATGGCACACCACCGTTTTCCCATCTATCACACAGCACTGGTGGTAGGAGAGGGAGGAGGGTGACTCTGGTAAGTCTCAGAAAGATGTCCCAGATGTATTTACTCCAAATACTTTCCACAGTGATTTAGGGTGACTGACATCTGCTCCATGTGAAGGGTTCTTGCTTGCATCCATCTTGCTGGAAAGCTGCATGTCGTATCAGTTTTGACATGTGCACAATTCACTGACTTGAGGAGGTGCACTTGGGGACCTGGTGGTTTGCTCCCTATGGAAAGAGGGTTTATCCCATGCTGCCTGCCTCCCATACACCCCATGCCACCAACAGATGAAGAAGCAGGTGGTCCTCGAGCTGCTGAGCACAGTCCTCAGCCCAGCTTGTGCCAGTCCTCAGACCCTT
This sequence comes from Agelaius phoeniceus, assembly GCF_051311805.1. Classification (NCBI taxonomy): domain Eukaryota; kingdom Metazoa; phylum Chordata; class Aves; order Passeriformes; family Icteridae; genus Agelaius; species Agelaius phoeniceus. The sequence continues at coordinate 8,366,950 of NC_135266.1, read as the reverse complement.
GGCAGCAGAGAGCACAACATGTGGACACCTTCAAAGCCCAACACACCACTCTTTGGAAAGCCACCTTCACATTTTAAGACCAGAGAGGTCCATGGGGATCACTGGCAAAGCATCAGGATATCCCTTATCAGTTTCTGAGGGAATGCCTCTAAAATAACACTGAACTGATGCCTTTGAGACAGACAGTGCTGGAGGAGCCAACATCCCCAGGATTCCCCTGCAAGTCTCACCCTCCCACCTCCACCTACTGACTCAGTGCTTCCCCACAGGGAAGCCTCACATCCAGGATCTGGTCAGTGCTACATCCCAGTGTCACATCCCAGGTGACACCAAGCAGGAGGCAACAAATCACAGAGGTTCTGACACGGGGGCTGCAGAAGTATCGAGTGTTTCTTGCTGTCAGCGAGCATCCGAGGCCTGAGCTGCTGGGTCATGGCACTCTGAGCATCTACAGCAGGAAAGGTCAGCCCTGCTGCAAACCCTCCTGTCCCCCACTGGGCATGAAGCATCCCTGGCTGAAAGTCTGGCATCAGGCACCAGGAGCAGATCAGAGGCTGTTGCCAAGTGCTGGCAATGCTCTTTCTCCCCCACTCCCTCGCTTTGCTGGAGTCTTTAATTTTCAACTCTTTTTAAATTTTATTTCAGAATTACGATTTTCTGGTTTGGGGAGAGGGTTGAGGAGTGTTGTGGGATTATTGGTTTGTGGGTTTTCTTGTTTGCTTTTGGGTTTGTTTTTTTTTTTTTTTTTAACTGACTTACCTAAGTGGCTTTTGAAGCAGTAATGAATTCAAGATGATCCCTTAACTTATTAAAAACAGCATCTAAATCACCGCCCAGTGTTCCAATTGATTTAACGACACTCAGACGAGTTTATTAAAGGGTGCCTGGGCATTCCCCAGGAAGGAAAAACTGCAGCACATGGGCTGTAACCCTGTGATGGAACCACCTTCTGCCTCCTTGCAGGTCACCAAGCCCAACGTGGGGCTGCAGACACAGGCAGCAGGGCAGGCAGAGGGGCAGGCAGAACCAGATTCGTCATCTCAGACTACACAGGGAGGCTGCCTGGGCATGAGAGGGAATTTATAGAGGCACGGGGAAGGAAAGGCGTAGTAAGGCAGTGCGGAAGGAGGAAGAACAATAAATAGAAGGAAGCAAAGAAAACACTGGCGGGGATGGGGGGGGCGGGCGGGGAAGGAGATTCCCCATAGATAAGTTAAGGGAGAAAAGGCCAAAACAGAGCACCGACAGACTCTTTTACTGGCTAGAACAGCTTCTTGGCAAGCTGACGAGCGAGACCATGCAAAGGCACAGCTATTTGTTTGCTTCTCCCAGCAGAGCCAGCAGAGGAGGGAGTATTCTTCAGTCTTGGCAGAGTTTAACCATCCTCTTTGTAGGATGCAAGAGCAACTACTGGAATAGGCAACTTTTTCAGATGTGAAAATAAAAGAAGATCCCTGAGAGTCCTCTCCTGGGCTGCTGTGCCATACAATCTCTTCCACCCTGAGCATCGTGGAAATAAACACTCTCTATCCCTAATGGTGCAGTTAATGTAGCACAGCTCGTTTCTAAAACAAACCCTTCAAAAGGCCCCAGAAGGAGCTGGGGACATTCGAGAGCTGCAATATCCTACAGAAGACACACATCTCAAACCCTCTCTTGTGTACCGCCGAATCCTTCCTACTATTTTTACTTCCACTAGAGTTAGGAAAACATTTCACTGGGGGTTTATCATTCCACCACCAAAATTATAAACTATTTAGACCAGTCAGGGTTTGCTCTCAGCCTCTCAGGCACCACCAGAGCTCTCCCCACTGCAGTAGCAGGGAGCAATGCCATATTTTGGCGTTTTGTTTGCATTCCCACCCGCTCTGTTACGCAAGGCTGCCCCACGGAAGGGGCAGGGCAGGAGTGGCAGGAGGGCAGGCTGAGCTGCCTCTCCTTGAACGCAATTAGCTGCTGGAAGGTATGGCTGTGCCAAGACCAGCTGAAAGGACACAGGAAGAGAGCCATCTTGGCATGGTCCTCGCAGGGAAAAAAAAAAATAAAAAAGGCTGAGCTCATCAACTGCCAGCGGGAAGGATATAGCAAAACTGGCTGCAGAGAGAGGATCTAGCCAGAGAACTCTGAAGCAACGTGGAGCCCTCGCTAACAGGCAGGGGATGTCTGTATTTTTGGCATGTGGCTTTGTTTCCATAATGGCAAGGGCTCAGCTAGGGCGTGCTGCAGAGGTAAGAGGAGAAGAACAGCGAGATAAGGCCAAATACAGGCGGGAAACAGCCTTGCTAATGTCAGTCCCAACTCCCCTAGTGGAGCTACTGCACTTACCGGGGTCCTGTCGGGGAAGGGAAGCTCTCACCTCTTAAGCACGGTCTATTATTATTTATAGGTAAGACGATTAAGAGCCCTTAGTGACTGCAGCACCTCGGAGACAGGTCTTAAAGATCTCCGGGTTCTACAATAATCTTTGATTAGGCACTAATTGAGCAGCAGAGTGCTTGTGTATTCAGGGGCTGCAGGCACTGCATGTGGTCCATCAGCACAGAGTTTAAGGGGAAAAACATCCAAGACCTACCACATTTAGCCTGGCCAGATGTGCTGTGAATAGGGCAGAGAGGGACACCCCGTGCCGAGCTGGGGTGAATGAAGAAGGGGAGGACCGCACCATTCCCAAGCATTGTCTCCTCACTGCCCCTACACCAGGCTGGTGCTTCGTTTGTTTCTGGCTTCACCGAGATGTCTCACACCACGAGGAAGCAGAGGCTGGATACCTGCCTCATCCCAAAACACACACACACAGAGCCAGCACGATGATCATAGCACCCGCAGCATCTCAGAGAGGCACCGACTTCACAGAACTTTCCTGCATCCTCCACGTTCACACCGACACCCTGCACAGACCAAACCCATACCCTCACCAGCCACAACTTTTCAGGGTGTCCCCCAAAAAGCCGATGGCAGAGGCAGCAAGGAGCAGAGCCCAAGGCCCCAGGTGAGCCCCCAGGCTGCCTCCCCAGCACAGCTGTGCTCGCTCAGCACACGCAGCTGCATCCATCGCAGTTACATCACTCCTCTGTGCTGCTTTACATTAAAACAGGCTGAACAGAACCACACACATCCACTGCCACTGTCTGCAGGCTTGAGAACTTCCAAAGCACCACCAAAAGTACCTCTGGATAAGTGAGGTGGCAGAGGGGAAAATAAAAAGCCAATTCAGAGTCATTAAAAAAGCAGGGGAGAAGGACAAGTCTCTGACAGTGCATTTTTTGGGGTTTGTTTTGGGGGATTTTGTCGTTATTTTTAAGACTTTACTGTATTTCTAAGCGTTGAACATGTTCTGGATTTTAATTTTAAAAGCAACACAGCTGAGGAAGTCATCTTTCCTCCTAAAAGTTCAAGGAGAAAAACCTTCAAGAGAGAAATGGGACTTGTCTGAACAAATGTCCTGACTTACTCTACAGAGACAGAGAAGTCTGACCCTGCCAAAAGGCAACGCATTACACAGATCCAAAGTTCCTTACACAAACTTCTGCTCTCTGTCCTGCCCAACTCAGACCATCTTTCCTCTGTGTATTAGCTGTGTTTTGGATTCTTGCTGTCTGTTGGGCAGCTTTCCAAATGAAAAGTAAGTCTGCCCTCAGAAAAGAGAGGCAACAGCACGCTGAGTTCTGACATTACCATCTATGATCAGATCATCATTATGTTCATTTCTAAAATCCATTTTCCCAAGAACAACTTTTCAGGGTACACTGGCCAAGTTTCTTTCTTGAAAATCAGCTCCGTCTGTGACTAGAAATCAAAGGTGGACTCTGAACTGGCGGGTGATTAAGACTGCTCAGACGCTTCCCAGGGATAATTTTCTATATAGGTTATTCCAGCGAGTGAGACAAAAATAATTTAGGGTTCTTTTTACGGTAACTCACCGCTGTTGCACAGGTCACATATTAAAGCTGAAGGCAGCAGAAAATGCGAGGCTGTTTGTCAGCCTGGAGAGCTCAGAACTCTTCACAAAGACGTGGGCGACAGAGGAGGAATCTGACAATCCAGTCGGGGTTTTAATGTTTCTCCAAAAAGCTTTCCTTTGGGCTGTGATGGGCTGGTGATGGGCCGGGAACAATGGACCATCATGAACTTTTAATGGACCATCCTAACCAGACCTCTTTTTGTCTTCCTGACTCCTCCCTTCTCAAGTTAATAAATAAAGAGCTTAAAAACAAAAGAAGCAGGCTCTTAGTTACGCTAATTTTACCTCCCTGGCTATTTGGATGGTGATAGGGAAGGCGATAAACCATTTAAGATAACAAGCTGCAGGAGATTCGCAGAATACAAAGACCTGTCCCCAAAATGCACAGACTGAATAACAGCTCTGCATATGCTCAGGACAAGTTACCCCAAGGTCAGCCTCGCAGAGGTGGTCAAAGAGGTGCTTTAGGAGATACACAAGAAGCTTAAAAAAAGGTCCAGAGCAGCATTTTTTTTTTCTCCACAAAGCTAAAAAGAAAAGCTCACTATCTATTCTGCCAGCACAGGAACTAAGCACCCCTACTATTCTCTGAAGGAAACTAAAAAAAGGCTAATTCGGGATTAAAAAAAGAAAAAAAAAACGTAAATCCGAAATATCAAATGAGCAGATAGTTGAACAGTTCAGCAAACAACATTTTTATACAGAACATACAGGACTCGCACACCCGATGGCCACAAAAGCCCGAAGTGCTCTCCAAAGTAACCCTGCTAACAAGGCTAACTCCGCTCTTTTGGCACAGCTCTAAGGACCTGGAGGGCACAGGAGCAGGGCTGCAGCTCAAGTATCACTCCTTCCTACCCTGCAGCTGGCAATTCACCGACTGACAACAACCGACCAAAGCACAGCTTATTAAAATTCCCAGAATCGAAAAGAAATTACCCCGAACTCGAGCCACAAGAGAAGCGAGTCCCCACCGCTGAGGTCACGGAGCCCCGCGCGGCCCTGCCCAAGGACCAGCAGCAAGGCCGCGTGTGTGCCCTGCGTGGCTGGGGAGGCAGCACCAGGGGAGCACAGAGCACAGGCACAGAGGGGAGGGAGGCACAGAGGGGCCAGGGGGTGCTGCTCACCTGGTTCCATCCTGGGCGCTGCAGTTGACGTCCGCGCCGTACTCGAGGAGGTGCCGCACGATGCTCAGCCAGCCCCGGGCACAGGCCTCGTGCAGGGCACAGTAACCCGCGTTGTCACGGTGGTTCACGTCACACGCCTTGTTCTCCAAACAATACAGAACCACTTCCTGCAAACAGCAAGGAAAACGGACGAACATCGAGTTATTTGAGTTATTTCTCGCTGGGTAAACGCGCAGGTTTCTCTGCTTGAAGGAAATGTGGGGGGGAAGAGGCTAAAGTCAAAATCCCTATGATATGCTAAGTTACCCTCTACGAGATGGGTCAGTCAAAAGGAAAATAAAAGGGGGAGCTGTTGACAGTCCTGTCTGTTCAGGAAACACAGCAGAGACTTCCCTGAGCAGACTAATTTGGGCAAAGTGACACTGAGAGCTCCACGCCTTGCAGGACCCTGTAACCCCCAACATCAGGAACTGTCACAGAAGGAGAACACAAAAATTTCACAGACAAAACTCACAGTGTTCCACTTCTGAGAACTTGTACACATAAATCTAGTGAGAAGGTTGTTACTCTTACATCTGCATTTTTTAAACAGAAAATTTTCTGCGAGTGCAACAGCAGCACGGCCAACGTCAGTTTGATTTTAAAAGAAAAAGTGCATGACCCGAAACAAAACACATTTAAGACACACAAAGGATGGCTTGCTATCAGCAAACAAAAACCAGCCAGGCTCTATCGAGATTGGGGAAATCCCATTTTCACCCACCCCGGTTTTCTGCAGGCAGAAGTAAAGGCAGGCACCGGGTCCCAATGAGGAGCCCGGCGCCGCAGGAAGCCGTGTGAATTTAACACAATTTATCTTGCAGTCAAATCCACCACACTCCAGAGCCTGGGCCAGGCTCAGCTCTGCACTGCCCTGCAGCCTTGGAACAATGACTGCTCCATCACTCAACCGAAAATTTGGGACGGTGCGAGTCTTCCTCGACTCGTGCCGGATGCAAAAGAAGGCAAAACAAAACAAAACACATTTCTGAGAGATGTTCAATGCATAAAATAGCCCCCACGTTCCCAGATTAGTGGTTAACCATTAATTTTGCATTTGAGTGACATCCCCGCAAAGCCAGAAACGGCACGGAGGGGGCGAGTGCTTGTTTTGCCAAAGCAGGAGAATAAAACGACGTCGGGCACAGCGCATTTATTCCTCCCGTTTCAAAATAAACCGGAAAGCCCGCAATAATCTGTGCTCTGGGTACACCTGACTCAAGAGCTGGTATCCAGGATACAGCATGAAGCTGCTCTTTTAGCAGGCCCTCACCAGCCAGGCTAGAGCTGAGAGCTAATGAGCTGCCCGTCCCAGGCTCCAGAGCATCCCCTCCAATGCCACGGGGGATGCACCCACCCACCCCAGTGCACCCACAGGACCCCCACAGGCCCACCTCTCACCAAACAGGGCCTCTGAACGCTCCTGCTAGTCAGCCCAAGGGCCAAAAATCACTCCAGAACGGATGGCTCTTTACCCTGCACATGGCCAAGCCCATAAGAAAAGGCTGTGCAAAATTATACTCTGGAGGTATGAATTTTCCTTCAAAGCAGACCACCCTGCCAGGCAAATTAGCAGATGGATATAGGTAGCAGAAGCATCTGCTGTATTCAGTGCCACTTTTAGGATGCAGTCACCATTTAAAATAGACTTTGCAACTCAAAATAAAAGATGTTTCATCTATTTTTGTAGAAAGGAAAGACTCGTCCTAGGGTGGAATACCTACTACTGGACAAAAAAGCTAATTTTGTCGGGCAATTCTGTGTTAAGAGGCTATAAGAAGAATGTCATTAACCACAAAATGTAACCATAAAGACCATAAAACTCTACATTGTTAATTAATTAAATGCCTCATTAACTTTTTTTTAACATGATTTATTCAATCTACAAAAAAAATTGGCCACCATTGCCAAATACAGGAACATGTGGTGCCACAAACACACTTTTGGTTTCACAAGCATTTCTTGCTAAGGTCTGGTGAAGTCTGTGAGAATGCCACAGGGCAATTTAATGTCTGTTCAGCTGCTCTATTTAAATCAGCATTCTGAAAATCACTCACAGTTAATCCAAAGAGTCAAACTAGAACATAACCAGACACCTCCACCTCTGCTTCTTGCAGTTTCTTAGCCAAACTGCAAAGAGCCACGTCAAAGTATGCACATATGCAAGGTCCATCCTCACATGCAATGAGCTGCTCTTCTTATTTACTCCTTCTCCAGGGGAAGAGCTCAGCATCCCCCAGGCCCCAAGAAGCACTATTCTCCCACATCCAGCCTCAAAACACAGCCCTTGGGTCAGGTATTATATGCTGAGCCTTAACATTCCCCCCAGCATCACACCAAACCACTGAGGTGGTGTCCATTCCTGAGCAGGATGCAGGAGCCCTGCAGGAGCTGTGCAGGGGCTCTGGAGCTCCTGCTCCTGTGGCAGTGACACTGGGTAAGCCCTGCCTTCACCTCTGTTTAAATGCCCTATCACACACCACTCACTTTGCTAATTTCTCTGCCTTCCCAGGAAGGATTTAATAACAAACCGACAGGGAACTTTCCAAGTCCACTGTGGTAGTTTCAGTCCAGCCAGCAGCCAAGCCCCAGGCAGCCTCACTCACTCACTCACTCACTCACTCACTCACTCACTCACTCACTCAACTCACTCACTCACTCACTCACTCACTCAACTCACTCACTCACTCACTCACTCACTCACTCACTCACACACTCACTCCCCCAGCAGCAGGACCAGGGTGAGAATCAGAGAAGCACAAGGGTCAAAGGTGGAAAACTCATGGACTGGGATAAAGACAGTTTAATAGGGAAAGCAAAAGCCATGCACACAAGCAAAGGAAAACAAGGAATTCATTCACTGCTCCCCATGGCTGGGCAGGTGTTCAGACATCTCCAGGAGAGCAGGGCCCCATCCCCACTTATCAGTGACCTGGGGAGATAAACATCACTCCAAATGTTCCTCCCCTTCTCCCCCAATTTTATACTCTGATCCATGATGTCCCAGGGTCTGGAATATCCCTTTGGTCAGTTTGGGTCACCCGTCCTGGCTGTGTCTCCTCCCAGCCTCCCATGCACACCAGGCTCCTCACCAGTGTGGCAGCAGGAAAAACAGAAAAGGCCTTGGTTCTGTGTAAACCCTGCTCAGCAGTAACAAAAACATCCCTATATTATCATCACTGTGTTCAGCACAAATCCAAAACACTGCCCCATACCAGCCACACTGAGAAGAAAATTAACCCTACCCCAGCCAAAACCAGCAAATCCAGACACACACCAAAAAGCAACATGAGGCAGAAAGACAGCCAGTGTTTCCTCTCACATCAAATTCATTACACAAGCCTTTTGTCATTTTTTTCCCAAAAAGACTCTACACTCCCTGTAATTCCCTCTTTACAAAAAGTAAATTACAGTTTTAAGACTACCATTATCTCAAGTCATTTGTTTCAAATGGGGGAAAACAGAAGGGATTCGAGAGCGGCCATACATTGGGATGAGTTGGTAACATCCTGCTGAGGCATGGCCTGGCGCAGAAGCTTAGGAAAGGAAAGGCAAAGCTTCCCACCAGCTTTAGCAGGGATTTCCAGGGCTGAAGACCATTTGCTGCTCTGTCTTTAAGCAGCCTTGCAGGCTGCAGCCCTGCAATTTATGTGACCAGACAGGAGCCACACTTCTCCTTCGACATTTCACACTCGGGTCAGCTCTACACACAAAATCGTGTCCGCTCGTGCCCTGCTTCCTGCAGTGACCTGGGGCACATCGGCACTAGGACAGCAGGACACGGCACTGGCACTGACAGCAGGACACAGCTCATGGCCTCGCAGCACTCGGGCTCCCCACGGCTCCAGCAGTGATACACACAGCCTGCCAGCACCTCTGCGTGCTGAAGGCTTTGGAGTGGGATCTCTGCACAGCCTCAGGGCATCCCTGCTGCAAAGGCAGGCAGGCTGCCAAGGGCAGGCACGAGCTCATCCGGTCTCAGGGCAGCGCAGCATTCCTGCCAGGGCTCCGTGGTGCCCTGCGGTGCCAGCCGCTTCCAGCTCCCAGTCCTGAATCAGCACTCGGCTCCCTCTGCACGCTGTGCCCTGATGATGCAAACTCATCTGCCTCCCCTGCCACGGAGCTGCCAAAGGGCTGTGCCATCACAGCAGCCAGGGAAGCCCCACGTGCCCACCAGAGCTTGCTGCCCTGCTAACAGGGGTGGCAGAAAAGTGACCTGTGTACTTGCCACAGGTCACTGACCAGCCTGTTACCTTGACTCATCAGATTTTTCTTCTTTTTTTTTTTTTTTCTATATAGAGGAATTTCTTACTTCTTGACCATTCTCATTCTTTGTGCAGAGAGAGGAAATTCGACTTTCTACTAATTGCATTAGTGCCATCAAAATTAAGAAAAACCCCTCAGCTATGGAGCTTCCATGGATGATCCAACTATCACAGCTCACCATGGGCCAAACATAGCTCCAACAGGGTGACACAGACACCCACCACTGAGCCTCAAAAAACACAGACAACATCAGATCCTGGCAGCAGTTTGGGTGCATGGAGTGGTCTTCTTTCCCTGCCCTGCATTCCACCAACAACACAACCAACTGCTCTATGGTCAACACCACCTGAACAATCAAACCAAACAAGCTGAATATTTAAGTCTATTAAAAACATGGTGTTCACTTGAACTTTTGGGTGAATTTAAGCCAGAAAATGAAAATCCTCAATCGGCTGATAATGGGAAGGCATGGTGGTACACAATGTTACTCACAATGATACCTTGGTGAGCCTGGGTATCCCCAGCTTTCTGCAACCAGCCAATTTGATAGCAGAGAGCTCCTGCTATCAGAGCAAATGGAGAGCCCTGGGCCCCTGCTTGAGCAGGACATCAGCCCCTCACTAAATTTGGGAGCTGCTCCCATTGAGCTGTGCTCAGCAGAGGTGCTGGCCACAGAAAGCCAAGTGCTCAAGCATGCTCACCCTGGCAGGCCCCATGCAGGAAGAAAATACACACTGATAGCTTGGAGCACATGCTACAGTACATTTAGATTTTGGACCCACAGAAAATGAAACCATTTAAATTACAGAGAATTCCACAGCAGTGTTGTAACAACCACCTCTCCCAGCCAGAGCTGAAGTGCCCTGGGTTAGAAGAAGCCTTTGTCTAAGGTAAACAAAACCTTCCCAATAAACCCTGCTTTCCAGAGCTGGACAAGGCCTTGCTCCACACAAAGCTCTCTCCAGCTATACAAAGGGCATCTCAAGGTTTCAGCAAATCCCCAAGGCTGGGCGGGCCCCACCTGGACCTGGGCTGATGCCACCTTTCCTCATGGGGCTCAAGCCCAGCTCCAAGGTCCAGGCAGCCCCCTCAGCAGCACAGCAAACCCTGCAGCCATGCCAAGGGCAGCATTTGCTCTCTGCAATGAAACACCTCTGCACAGATCTGAAACCGAGCAGCAACGACGCTCATACCTACATGCCCACATTTCCCCAATAAAAGCGCGCTTCAAAACGGCCGAGCTAAGGGATTCATCGGTTTCTGATTTTTGTAGCAACAGGGGGCCCCTTTCATTAGACAACATTGTTCCAGCTACACCAAGCAGCTCCAGACGCCGAGTATAAAGCATGCAGAGTGCTCCTATGATGTGTCTGATCATGCAAGAGGACACTCTAAGCGCTACATCCTGTGTCACATACCAGATACTCCTTGGAGAGAAGAACAAAAATAAAACCCTTCTCCTAAACTACAAGCTCTTCACAAACAACAAAAGCAGAAAACATACAGCTCATTAAAGATCACCATAAAGATTACTTGGGAGGAAAAAAGAAAGGAAAAAAAAAAAAGACATTCGTTCTGTTTGCAGATGGTTTATATCTAAAGGGAAGTGAGGGTTACCAATAAAACTTTACCCTTTGCTCATTCCCTTGAGACGTTGCTCACCCTGTATCCCTGCCAGCTGACCCAGCAGCGGTGGGGAGTCATTCCCACAGCAACCTGCCTCCAAACCCCCACACCAGAGAAGGGAAAGCAGCAGGGGAACGGGGGCTACAACTTTCAGCGACCCAACCGAAACCTGCTAACTTTTGGAATCAAAAAGAAAAGCCCATCCCACGGGGCGCGGGGGGAGCCTTACCTCATAGCCCAGGCGTGCCGCCCGCTGCAGCAGCGTCTCCCCCGCGTTCTTGTTGACGATGAGGCGCCGTGCCTCGGGGGGCATGGGCCGGCTGGGGGTGCTCTCCGGGCTGGGGCTGGCCAGGGGCAGCTGCGGGGGCTGCGGGAGCGGAAGCAGCGCGGGCGCCTGCGGCAGCCGCTCGTACACCTTCTGCTCGAACGGCTTGGCCGGCGAGGAGTCGCAGTCTGAACTCGGCTCCAGTCGCTTCCTGACTTTCCTCGTTACCGTTACCTGTCAAAACCGTGATGGCAGGGGTTTTTTATCTTTGTTTGCACAGTACTGTGATGGGACTGTGCTTTGGTAGTGAGGAATTAAGACTTTTCTACTGGTATTTAATTTTTAAAGGAAGACCCGCTACAGCTTTTAAACACAAAATGCTTCACCCTTGTAACAGTGCCTTCAACTAAGGTTAAGAAAAGCAAACACAAAATGTGCAAAGCATCCACAGACAAATCCGAACGCAATCCCCGCTACACTGCATGCACGACAGTGCGTAAGTTTTAAGCAAGCTGGCTCTGCCTTCTCAGAGGCTGGTGGACAATTAAGTCTAAATAAAGATACCTTATCTTCAGCATTTTCGATATCTGTGGTGTCATCCCCTGTCAGAGATGACCTCCTTCTCCTCTCCTGCAGTGCCAAGTGTTTTGTTTTACACTGACGTTTCCCTGATGGCTTCTCACACTCGCTGTATTTCTGCATCAGAGATGCATGTTGGAAATCCTCCTCTTCGTCTGTGTACAGCCCATCTGTCTTCCGGCTTTCTTTAATTTTCTGCTGTTTGGCAGCCAACCTCGAGGCTGGAGTACAGCTTGGCTGAGCCTGCCTTTTGCTGTTTGCATTGGTGGATGAAAGGCTCTTCATGTGCGGAGACACCGGGAATACGGGCAAGCCTAAACGGGAAGGGAAAGGCATTACACATCGCATGGTGCGTTAAAAGGAAAACGCATTGCTAGCACTTAACACAAGCTCCTCCACTGCTTAAGAGATCTACAATTACATTTTCAAATCGTTAATATTTTAAGCCTTCCACATCCAAACTGTAAATAGCATCTCGCCCGTTGACGCTGTGCTAGCGGTTATCGGGCTCTAATAAAAATCCCTCAATGAAATGCCCCATGCAGGTGCTGGGCAGTGCCAGGGCCGTGGGAATGAGTGCCAGGCCAGCTTGGCAGTGCCACCACGGGCAGAGTGGAACAGCTGCAGGGAAAAACTCACCTCCTAACCTAGGACTGCCTGATCTGAAGGGGAACCAACTCCTCCAGCAGCCTGGGCCCAGCCCGGCTTGTCTCAGTGCAGACACAGGGATGGTGAGGGATGAGGGGACAGGAAGAAAGGGGGGAGCATGCATCAGATTTATTGGGACAGTGTGCTGGTTTTTCATCATGGAAGTGATGTTTTGGGAGAGGTGGAAATGTTGAGCTTACTCCCAAGACAAGAAACACCTTCTCAGCAGCAATTTGACTTCTAAAACAAGCCAAGAGAAGAAAGACTACTCAAGGAGCTGTTCCTAGAGAAGCTCTGTGCAAGCTCTCCATCAGAAAGCACAGGGATTTTGCAGGAAAAGCAATCAGATGGTTTTTTGCCCCAAGAACTGCATTCAGAAGTGAGTCTTTCTGGGACACTGGGACAGTAAGGCCAGTGCTCTGCTGCCTGTGGCAGGATACTGGCAGGGCTGGGTTTTCTCTGGGGATTAGCTCCAACAAGCTGGATCCCACAATCTGGGCCACGTGCAAAAAGCATGGTTAGTTTTGGGGTTTTTTTCGGAGTGCAAGAAGGCTTACAACAAAACAAGGACAGGAAAGTTGACTTTTTATAGTCTGAATTTCCCTTGGGAAGAGAATTGAGGTGACCTCAGAACCAACTGCTCTGCAGAAAAATTAAAGGCTGCTAGAAAGGAAGGGACAACTTCAGCCAAACAATACCACACAACCAAGGGAAGGTGTGGAAAAAACTTTGAGAACTTGAAAGAGGCTCCCTTGCTCTGAGAAGTCTCTGAAGTGATGCTACTTTTACAATAGAAGAGATGGTAGGAGCAAATAAGCAGGTGCTCAGGGGAGAGACACCCTTACTTAAAGAGAGTCGGTCCAGAACCAGTTGGTAAAAAAGAAAATAAAATCTAGAATCCTCTTGGTGGGCAGTTTCACACTTTAGTCTTCCTTAAATAGATCTGTGAAAGCAACTCACAGAAGGCTTTCTAGATTAAGGATGAAAACAGAAATCCCTCGGTTCTTTTGAGCCACTTTCTAGAAAAAGACACATACCACGGCTTGCCAAGCAGATGTCAGGGAATTTATGGGACACATGATGTGCAGATTGTTCAGCAAAAATCATGTTAAGTTTTACAGGCTTTGCAATACTGAAGGAAGGCACCTAGTTGTAGGCTGAGCCTATGGATGCAAAGGTGTCTTTCCAACTCTGTAGATAGCACAAAGTAAGGAGTGTTTAATTTTCATGTTCCCAACTATCCTAATTGAGCAGCGTGTGAAAAGCCCAATTCCAATACAGAAGTACCATCATTACCTACTTAATCACTTACTAAAGAAAAAAAAAATGGAAAAGATGGAAAGCAACAGCGAGGAGCTCTGGTGAGCGTAAATGGAACAAACAGCTGCATGCGGAAAAACTACAATAGACTGAAAAACTCACAGGTCTGGAGAAGGACAGAAATACTGAAAGGATGGAGGAAAAAAAAAACACAGGAAGCTTATCTCAAAGAACTGCAGGCTTTCCCATGCAGACATGCCGAGGCATTGAAAGCAGAAGTTTAATCACCACAAAGAATGTGTTCTCCTGCCTGCAAACTCCACATCAACTCTGTGCTTCACTTTGACCCTCCATGGTGGCGACAGCAGGCACCAGGCTAAATGTGCACCGGAGCTGAGAGATGGAGAGCAGCTATGCTGTGCACCCAGGAGCTTCAGGATCAGTAACATTGCAATATACCAGCACTACACAGAAAAAGCCAAGCATGAGCCTGGGAAATGCAAGACAACAGGGGCAGAAAAGCAGCAAGTGACTGATCCTGGAATCCCACCCCATCTTCCTGACCACGTGAAGAGAGAGAAGAAAAACAAGAGTGAGCAGGAATACACCTAAACATCCATAGAAAAAAAGAAAACCCAAACCAAAAACCCCAAAAAACTCAGGCCTCTGACTGATGTGGGCTGTGGCAAGTCTGACTCAGAGCAGGACCTGTCTCCCTTCCCGCAGGAGCGGCTGCTGCGAGGTCCGCACGGAACAGCAGCAGGAACAGCAGCAGCTGCCGCCGCGTCACCTGAATGCTCCTTGTTCAGCTCCCCCCAGCAGCTGCCTCCTCCCGCCTGCCAAGCCCGTGGCTGCCACACTGCCTGCAGCCCCAGGCAGCTCCCAGGGGCTGGCACATGCTTCCCAGTGGGCGAGATCCTCCTGGCTCCTCTCCTCAGGGCTTTTGTTTCCGCGCTGTTCTGGTTTTCTCCTCGCACAGCGTGAGCGGCTGTGGCTCCCAGGGGGAGCATCAGGAGATGCTCCAGCAGTGCAGGGTTATTGCTCAGCTGGGACCCCAGCAGAGGCTGTGGCTTCTGCCTTGGTTATGGGGCTGGGCAAGCAGTGTGATGCCCTGAAGCAGCAGCATCCCCACGTTCATGGACCTGCTGCACCCCGGAGACCCAGCACGGCAACATCACTTTGCAACACGATCACAGAATCATAGAATGGTTTAGGGTTGGAAGGGAGATCATCCCCTAAAGATCATCCAGTTCCAACCCTTCTGCCATTGGCAGGGACACATTCTACTAGATCAGGTGGCTCAGAGCCCCATCCAACCTGGCCCTGAAGACTTCCATGGATGTGGCAGCCACAATTTCTCGGTGCAGCCTGTTCCAGTGCCTGCCCACTCTCACAGTCAAGAATTTCCTCCTAATAACCTAATCTAAGTCTAGCCCCTTTAAAATCCATTACCACTTTTCTATCACTATATATCCTCGTCAAAAGTCCCTCTCCAGCTCTCTTAGAGCCCTCTTTTAGGTATTGGAAGGTGCTATAAGGTTTCCCCAGAGCCTTCTCTTCTCTGGGCTGAACAACCCCAACCCCCTCAGCCTGTCTTCACAGCAGAGGTGATCCAGCCCCCTGATTATCTTTGCAGCCTCCTCTGGACCTGCTCCAGCGGGTCCATGTTTCCCATGCTGGGGGCCCAGGAACTGGACACAGCTCTGCAGGTGGGGCCTCACAGGAGCAGAGCAGAGCCAGAATCACCTCCCCTGACCTGCTGCCCACACTGCTCTGCATAAACAATACTGGAGTAACAAACCCAGAATTCAGAAACCTTCACATTCCCAGAGATTTGCAGGCAGGAGTGGCAAACATCCTGCTAATGTTAGACTGAGGCTTCAGAGGCAACCCTCATGTCCTGTTACAGGCTGCTCCTTGGGATACAACCAGCTGCCCAGCAGCAGAGACTGCCACAACTGCAGGCAGTGCTTGAGCACAGAGAACAGCTGCTCCCAGCCCCAAACTAAAAAAAAAAAGCTGCAAGTGACAGTGTACATTCTCATACTCAGTCTCTGCTTGTTTAAGAAAAGTTTGAGGACTAGTCCTGAGCAAGACAGACAAGCTGGAAGACTCCATATCCATGAGACTGTCATGCAGAGGATGCTCTGTCACACAATGGGGAAAAATGTCTTCATCCCAGTCAACTAAGAACGAGGAGATTCAAAAGTTTACACTTCAACAGGGCTGGAGAAGCACCAGCAAAATTATCTGAATGATATCCACTGTCTTTGTACAATGAACAGCAAGGCACAATTTAGTCGAGTTTATGGTTTTATAGCAGCTTCCAAACCCAAGAGTTTTTTCACAGCCATAGGCAAGTGAATCTGAATGCCTTTGGGAATGGTGCAGAAACTGGGAGCCACCTCTTTTTCTTTGCTGTGGCCATCAGCCTGCCACTGCCACAGGGGAAAGGATTCCAGGGGAAAGTGAGAGCATCCTTACACAATACAGCTTCTTGTCAGTGACCCTGGTTTAATCTCTACAAGGTATACAAGGTATCTCTCTCTGAAAGTACTAAGGTGAGGGGCAGGGGTGTTTGAGCCGATACCATGCTCACCAAGGCAGCACATAAAGCAAGGAAGTTAGAGTCAAAGCTCCTTTTTGTCCTTGGTTTGTTAACCAAAGTTTTGTTCTCCTACTGCACAAATCCTTTTGGATGGATCCTTCCCCATCAGTAAGCATCAAAGTTTGGGGGTTTCTGCCCTCAGATAATCCTACCAAGGAGAAGGACAGTTGAGGAGCTTTAGGACTGAAGGGAAGCTGGTATTTTTGCCTGTGACTTTCAGAGACTACCGAGGAAAATCTTCACTGGCACAGGATGATCTGGACTCAGTCCTTTCCATGGTGTGGGACAAGAGGATCCACTCTCCTCATGCTTCTCTCTTTCAAGGGGATCTCAGCTGAACTATAGGTTAGGCCAGCTGGAATGTGAATGTGTTCCAGGTGATGAAGCTCCCAGGTTTGTGAAGGAGCAAGGAGCCCAAATGCCAAACACACAGCTCCTGCTCCCAGAAACAGTCTTTCCTCAAAAACAAGCAGAGCCCTTGGAGAGGTAAGAGCAGGAAAAGAGAAAGAAAAGGGGATTTGCCCTGTGCACTGTGTGATTCCATTCCCCAGCAGTTCTCCTGCCAAGCTACAGCAGCAAAATGTTGCAGGGAAGGAGAAAGGCACCAGAGCAGAAAATGTGCCCAGGGACTGAGGACAGTGGGGACAGGAGAGTGACCTGTCCATCCCAGTGAAAATTTGGCAGATTGTATCCACAGGCTTTCCCCCAGGATAGGGAATCAACAGAAAAGGGAGGGAGGATTGGGAAAGGAGGAAGTGGAGTGAGAGGTAAAGAAGAAGCCAAAAACAAGTCAAGGAAAGCTGATACGCTTTGAGGAAGCAACCCCTTAGGAGAGAGCTGCTGGAAAACCTCTGCCAAGGGGCCAGGAAGTGGGATGCAAGGGGTTTACAGGATGTGCTCAGGACAAACCAGCAAAGCATCCTTGTCAGGAGGAGGATGAGCTCTGCTCTTGAGCATATGGCCTGGGAAAGGCAGGGGAAGCCAGCAGTGCTGAGGTGCTGGAGGAGTTGGGTTCCCAAGATCAAGAGCAGCTGTAGCTTTGCTGATGCTGCTTTAGAAGCTCACAGCCCCTCAAACCCTACACGTGGTTAAACACCCTTACACCAACTAGCAGCCCATTTGCTCCCTCTCTCACCCAAAAGCACGCCCGCATTTTATGCCCTCCCCAGCTCTCCTCTGGAGATAAACTTCATCTTCACATCATCTATGAAAATATTTAAAGCCAAAATACACACGCACACACACACAAACACAGAGTTACACACACATACACAAACACGTTTTCTTGTCTGACAAATATCAACTACAGTGCAATTCTTAAAGAGGAGGTGTCAGTCCTTATAAAAATGGACATCTACAGAAATATATATATAGTTAAAAAAAAAAAAAGAAAGAAGAAAAAAAACTCTCGACAATTCCTTCACATCGGTGGCAGCATGCGTCACTGTAAATGCTAAAGCCAGCTGGTTTCCCTAGTAGTCTCTGCATACCTTGTTCATTGTCACTTGTTTTGAGGGACTCTTCAGACCAACTTCTATTGCTTTTGGCCTCTGACCTTTTCTTGGTGTGCCTTTCTTCTGTGAAGTCTTTGACCTTTGCAGTGGCCTCTGGCTGAACAGCCTCAGCTAAATCTTTCCTGCTTTGCCGGCCCAACTTGCCGGACGGGGATCTCTCTGGTGACACCTGCTGCTCCCATAGTTCCCTAAGATGCTGCAGGTGACGCTGCTTTTTGGGATGGAGCCCTGTTAATTCAATGCACACCTTCAGGTTGGTCACCTCATTACAATTGGGCTCTTCTAAGTGGTTAGAGGAATTGTTTGTCATTTCCCTCTCAGGCCAGTCATCTAATGGAAAAATAACTAAAAATTAATCAAAAAGCCCCCTCAACTTAAAACAAAAGCTACATTTCACTTTCGGGGCATATAGTCTCAGCTTTAGCACCACACTATGCATTTTAAAGCTTCGCTCATTACGGGTTACATGCACTACAGGAACTTGCACTGCTGTGGCTACAGTGGCCAATGACTAGTGCTTTATCCTTACATACCAAGTTTTTTATATATACATATATATATACACATATATATACATACATATATATACATATATATAATTTAAAGTGAAATGACAGTGCTCACATTAGTAACTAGCAAGTTCAAAAATGGAAACACATTAAGCCAAAGGGACGTTCCTTTCACAAGACATTCCTTGAGAGAAACCAAAGCAAAATGCTGTCTTACCTTTGGAGCTCTTCTTCTTTTTTGCTTTTGATATAACTTCTTCCTGCAGTTCATCCACAAAGCTTTCATTTTGGCTGCCATCATTTTGCACTCTCTCACCAGAGTGTTTACGTTTCCTGTCCAGACGTGGACATGAATGTTGGCCAAAATCTTCTGTTGGCTGGTCTTCTGCCTTTTCATACACAGAATGTCTCTCTAAATAACATTTCTCATTTGAGACATCTTTTTCCTCTGGAGTTTCAAGAAAGTGACCTCGGTTGTTTTCTGTACTAGTAAAGTTACCTAAAAATAAAAAACAAACAAATACCACAAGACCTAATAAATACAACACAATTCATTGTGAGAAGGCTTTGCTCTCTGATCTCTTCCATGTCATCTCCATCATGAATTACAGTTCATGAGGCATGCAAATAAACACAAAATTGTACTTGGGAACAAGTCTCCTCTGCCCAGCCTAAGACAGCAGTTTTCTCAACAGTTAGGCACAAAACTCCCAAATGAACACTACTTTGTGTTGTTTTTACATTAATTTAAGAAGCACAATATTCACTTGCATACTTGTATCCATAGAAACATCACAATATGCTTTTTTAAATAAAGAAACATCTTTAGGTACTGAAAGCACAAACCCTTTTCAGAAAGCAACCTCACCCCCCTAAACTATGGCAAGTAACAATCCAGTTCAAAAACATTCTGGTGACAACCAAGTATTAGTCCTCCCTTAATTCCTAATCTTTCACTAACTTCTCCCATCAAATTGCAGAGTCTGACTTAAAAGCATCCATCCCTTTTTCTGGAGATATAAATGGGATACAGAACACGCACACACGGACACAGAAATACCACTAAAAATAGCTGTGATATTTTGCAAAAAAGCACTACTCGAATCCAAGGTTATAAAAAGGCTTCCTCACTTCAAGTAACCAACCAGTCACTGTACCTCACATGATCTCTGTCACCTCCTTTTAAAACAGACCTCACTTTTTTCAAGGAGTATTTCCAGCAACAGCAAGAGGGTGAGCTCTGAAAAGCTTACTAGAAACTAGTCTGACAAATTAGCCACAAAAACACCCATGCTGCCTCACCCTCACCAACTTCAGCTTCCCTCCAATACTGTTTGCTCAAATTCAGAGACAGCCTATGCAATTTTAAATGGATGCTTGATTTAAAATTACACTTAATCACCATCTTGAGTAACGTTATTTTCTTGGGTTTAACCAAACTAGCAAAGGCAAGGTTAGGCAGAGATGCAGTACAGACTTCAACACAGACAATCAGCTCCTATTTGCAACTCCCACAAACAAGCTGAGGTTCTCAGGTGTTTTAGCCCTCCTGGCCGACCAACACTCCACACCTCTGCCACTGTTTGGCAAACTGTATGTTCCATCTTACTTCCCCATGGCTCACTGTCCCTTTTCCTCTTCCTCCTTCCTGCCCTTCCTCCTTCCCCCACTTCCCTCCCTGCAAACACATTTGCTCGTTTCCTACCTGGACTCCTGACAGCTCTGTTGCCATTCCCTCCCATGGATCCTCTCTCCATTTCACTCAGTTTTTACAGGTTGCCCTGTCCAGCCTGGCCTTCAACTTTTCTATCCCCTTATCAGGGCTGACACTGCTCCCCTGCAACCCCTTCTCCGCTCCTGTGCCCTCCAAGACCCACCACTGGCAGCATCTGGAAGCAGCCCAACTCAATCCCACTTTATCTTGACAGCACCTTCCTACAGCTCTGCCAGCCCCTCCTGCTTTCATGACCGTCCTCAAAATACCTTTTGTCAGCAATGGAAGGCTGGGGGGGTGGCGAGGGGAAACTTCCCTGATGAGTTTTCTCCTCACCACAATCTGGAAATGTCTCCAAGTAGCACCAAGGGCTCTGGAAATGTTTGTCGGCACCAGAAGACACCCCAGCATAATTTTTACACTGCTTGGGAAGCTGCCTGCAGGGCTGCTTGTAAAACAGCACAAGATATGGGCCAAGAAAAATCAAAACAAAAGCTGATTTTCTGCAGGCGAGCGGGAGGCTCGGGCTGTTCCGCTGCTCAGCGACGCGATGCTCCACAAGGCCGTCTGGCCAACACATGCTCCTTCCAACACTTTAAAATGCACTTTGTCACACTTCTTCCAGCCAACAGCACCGAGATGTTCCAGAGAACAGGTATCTCAGCTTACTGTGGCCATGCCTCTGAATGGCAGAGCCCCCCCAGATCAGAATGAAGCTGGCAGCACCCTGTGCTTGCACATCTGGCACGAGGACGCCGCCCCACAGCTGTACCCTATAACCACACCAAAAGCACCCGCAGTCCCGTTTCACACAGCATAAAAGCAGCTGGCCCAGCCACGTTTTAAGTATCACAATAGAAATAAACGTGTCTATCGGATTTCATTTTACATTTTTAATGCAATCTGCTATTTTCTTCCTTTCATAAGGAAACATTATACTTCTGTGGTCAGTTTCCCTGAAGAGATCAGGTAAGGGCACTCTCAGCCACACCCCTGCTGTCTTAGAGCCCTCTCATCTCCAGCAGCACCAACAGCTACAGCCCATGGTTCATGCTGAGAGTCGCTACACTGGGATAGCTTTCCTGCTCCTAACACTGTCTGGCCTGAGAAAAGGCAGGCACATCCTGACCAATTCCCAGAGAAGCTCTTGCAGGGTCAAAGGAAGTAGCAGGCTGTAGGGGGGGGCAGGGGGGTGATGGTCTTAATCTTTACGGCTTGCAGGAAACAGCAAGCTAATTCCAGCCTGCCACCACCGAAAGCAACCTGCTGCAGATTAATTCCTTCTCTATCTGCAAGAGGACTTGGCACAGGGATGCCGAGCGCCGCTCGCTCAGACTGTGCTGAAAAATAAAAGAGGGGAGAGCCCTCGCTAACAGCTTGTCACTGTCAGCCTTCCTCCGGGGCTCCACGTGCTGGGAAGAACAGCACACACCTACTGCAGCTCATCCAAAAAGCCCTGGCTGCCAGCAGCTCCGTGACACCTTGGCCTCCGCTGCCTGGTGACATCCCAGAGGGACCCTCAGGGGACAGAGCTCCAGAAATCCCTCTCAAGGGCTGCCCGCTGCACATGCAGCTGTGAGATCCGTGGCTGTGCAGTCCGTGGCTGTGCAGTCCATGCCTATGCAATCCCACTGTGCAATCCATGGCTGTGCAGTCCATAGCTGTGCAGTCCCACTGTGCAGTCCATGGCTGTGCAATCCCACTGTGCAGTCCATGGCTGTGCAGTCCATGCCTATGCAATCCCACTGTGCAGTCCATGGCTGTGCAATCCCACTGTGCAGTCCATGGCTGTGCAGTCCATGCCTATGCAATCCCACTGTGCAGTCCATGGCTGTGCAGCCCATGGCTGTGCAATCCCGCTCCCGCAGGAAGGCCATTAGGGAAGCGGCATCTCCGCACACTAATCCAGGTTGTGTAATCACCCTGCTCGGAGGCGGGAGCAGCCCGGGAGCAGCCCGGGAGCCGCGGGACGTGCCCTTGCCTGTGCGCTCCCGCAGCCGGATTTCAGTGCCAAAGCACAGAGGTCACTCACTCACTCACTCACTCACTGCTGGGGACACCCACGGGCTCCAGGCTCTCCTCGCAGCCTGCACCCACACACTGCGAGCCCAGAGGTTTTTCCTTTTTCCCCCCTGGCACAGCTGTGGCTGCCTCACAGAGAGGAGGCTCTATTAATATTTTACCACCGGATTCCGCTCCGTCCTCAAACTGTTTTGCAAGCAACTGGGATCAGATGCAATGTCTCCCCAAATTAAGATACAAATGTCAACAAGAAGCACGGCAACATAAGCATAACGTGCGTGCCCAACAAGGATGAGGAGAATTTATCTGCTTTTGTTCCCACCACCCCCCTTCCTGTGCCATGTATCTACAACATCCTTTTCTCTGCCTCAGGAAGAAAACAACAACAAAATACTTGGGAGTTCTCGTATCATCATTATTCAAACAGTGGTGAGGTAGCCAGAAACACAGGATAAATGCTGAGTTCTCATAGCAACACACCTCTATGAGTAAGGAGATTAAACTCTTAAATGTGTTCCCTCCTCAAGCCTCCAGTATTTGCCAGTGTCACACCAGCTGTGACAACCAGCACCAACAATTCAAACCATTTCTCACTGTCCCACCAATCTAGAAACAAGGAAGAATTAAGAAGATGCTTCTTCACAGCTGGTTTCTCTCTGAAGCAATATCTTCTCAGTGCACAGGTTACAAATCTCACAAGGAGCAGTTACAGACACGCACAAACACGCTACCCAAAAAACTTTCTTTCGTTTTTCCATCTTCCTGTTGCTGTCAACTGCTGTCAACAAGACCAGACCCTCCCATTCGATGCAAACAAGGAAACACATCTTAGTGTTCAAGCTGCACATTCTTTTGTTCAAATAACATGGCAGCTAAAAACAGCCTTTCCTCCTCCCTGGAGCAACCTCTCATTGCGCTCACTTACATGCAAGGCACCCTTTATTCATCCAGGAACAGTAATGATTATACAAATGCTAAAACCCAGTATTCAGCAGGGAGATCACAACAACAGTAAGAAATTCCCTATGATATCCTCAGAATTCAACTCTGAGTATCCCACGGGGCAGAGGGAACCCAGTTGATCCCACTTTTCCCTCCAAGTACCTCAGCTTGGGAGCTTTCTGCATTTGTTGTGTTCTGCCCAAGCCTACCACACTGCACAAACAAGCAACCACCACTCTCAGTGCACAGACTTCTTTTTTTTTCTTCCACTATGTCCTGTGGCAGGAAGGTAATAACTGACCAGGGCAAAGGACATGTTTACTGCCTCCATCTTTCATTTGTTCCAGTGTACACACAGCCCAGCAAGAAAAAAGAAAAGCAGGGCATCACCATGCAAAGGGACAGTGGTACCTCACTACAATGCTGAGATCAATTGTGCAATGTGTTTTGGCACATTGCACCATTTACCTTCACGCATACCAACTGCTTTAACTTCTTCCTTATGACCTCATGCCTTAAGATCAGGCTTCTAATATATTGGGGTAATTTTGCCCAGATAAGGCTTAAACAGGCACTGTCTCCCATCCTAAAAAATTAAATAAACAGGTGAAGTCATGCTCCCCAGTCAAGAAATTCACAGTCTGTAGAATTCATTCACTCTTTCACACTCGGGTATGATTTTCAGAACCTCTGGAAGAGCTTTTTTATGAACCGACATGCGATCATCACATGCCCGTATTGATGCGTGTGTCCGTGCCAATAGCTTAAATCACTTGATCTCTGAACAATCCTATGACTCATGACATATGCATCCCATAATTTATCATGTTTGTGCTATGAAAATGCACTGGAGCAGCATTGCCTCAGCAACATTTACAAGTCACCTTGGCAACAAAGCAGCTTTGCGGCTGCTCTCAGATGCCCGGTCTCAGATGCCCAGCAAAACCCAGACGAGATGGGAGAGAACTGAAGCACTTCTAATTTACTGATCGGCTTTAATTGCTTATTAATTAGCTAACATGGCTACCTGCCTTAAATTGGGCCTTAAAAAAAAAAAAAAGGCAAAACAAAAAGCTAAACAAAACAAAAGCCCACCTCTTTTACCCTTCTCCAGGAGGCTCAATGCTCAAACTTAAGGAGACTCCCAGTACAGAAAATCACACACTGCCAAGTCAGAGGAAAACTTTAAGGAACCGGATATTGTGCCTTCGTAGGCTTCCAAAAAAGTCTATACATGTGTAATTCAGCTAGGAAAAACAGCAAGTCCTAGGACAAGCCAAAAAAAAAAAAAAGTAGTTTCCATCCCATGAAATGCCCCTGTAAGCATCACCTGCCTGTGTTATTTAGGCTTTTGTTGCACTGGTAGGTTTAGAGGAGCCAAGGGGGCAGGCAGCTGCCAGGGCCGATCGGCTCTGGAGCTCCGTGCCAAGCGCGGCCGCGGCGGCAGCAGGGGAGCCCTGGGAGCTGGCTCCGTGCCACAATCACAGTTTTGGATGCAGTTTCCTTCTTCATCAGGCAGGTGAAGTGCTGGCAGTGCAGGCAGAACAGCCCGTCGGTTTCACTCCTGAACTCCCTCCTCACACAAGTAAAGGCACGGCTGTTTCACTTTCAAGCCAGCGCCAGACAAACACCAAACACAAGGAAACAACTTTTCCAGCAGCAAGATCGCTCACAGGAGGCAGAAAGGAAACACGAGAGACTGCAAACCATCAGCTCATTCCCGTTCAGGAGCTTTAAAGCCAAACACACCAACAGCGTGGTCAGAAATTGAAGGCAAAGGGAAGGCAAAGGATCAGCAGCCCTGGCTCGCAGCGAAGGGGAAGGGAAGGCAGAACTCATCTCCCCTTTGCCAGTCGCTCAGTGAGAGATGCATTAAGGCTCCTGGTGGCTCAAGCCCCAACACAGAGCCCAAGCCACCACAGTAGAGGCATTCAAGAGGTGTGAAACTCGGCTTCCTGATTTATCAGCTGCTATCCCGAGGGGCAGGAGGTGAACCACCACGATAAAAAACTTTTACTGAGACCTGAATCTGTACTGGTAAGTATTTGCTGCTGCCCAGGCGGGCAGACAAAAAAAAGGAGCTCCCTCAGCAGAACAGATCCGTGCTTTTAGGAGTTTAGACATTTGGCCAAAGTCTGAAATAGCCTGTTAAGTCAGAGCTAATTAGCAGAGGAGAGGAATGAACTAACATAAGACTGAACATACTTTCCCTCCTTCCAACAACTATTTAACAGTCTCAAACAAATTTTAGCCAGCAGATTCAAGTGCCAGAGATCTCACTAAATGGTGAATTTACAGACAAACCATATCATCAGCCTTTTGCAAGGATGGGGGTAGGGGTTTCAGCATACAATTATGCTCTAACACTCATCCTCTCCACAGCCCCATGTCCCTGAGCAAGCCTGCCTTCCCTCCCTCTGTTAATCCCCTGTGCCCCCCTCTCAACTCCACAGTCCATCATCCCCCTCTGCTGAACCCTCTTTGCAGCCAGAACCAGCCAGCAGGACTGCTGCTGCTCTTCTAGCTTTCCTGCACACCCAGGGTGGGATTTAACAGAGGACATCACCAGGGCATCCCTGAGGAGCAAGGAAGGCTGCAAAGAGGAGAGCCAGGGCAGCATCCTGCCCAGCTCTCAGCTTTAGCACAGGCAGCTGTGCCTTCCTCCCCGCAGCTGCCACGATACAGTTTGGGGAAGGAAAAGGCTGCCCAGCTTCCAGAGGCTCAGCCTGCCTCTCCCCACCTTGCTTCCCTCTCCACTTCCACAATTAAAACTTTCCCTTGCTATTTTGCCATGCCAATTTTTGTGGAGGCTGTCATTTCGGTAATAGCAATGCCACGGTAACTTGAATTTAGGTGAGTAACCAAGCAAGCACAATTGACCAGCATGCTCTCTGCCAAAAAGATTAACCAAAGACCAGAACAATAATTCAAAGTTATTAAATTGCCTGAATGATATTTCCTACTAGCCCTTTTCATGAATCTCCACCTACCAAAGAGCACACTTAACCACTGAGTTACAAAGACACGCACACACACACAGTGCAGTCTGCAGTACAACTCCCCTTGTTTTGCAATTCTTTCAGCACCGATCTTTTTTTCTGAGTTGTTCAAAACAAAGTAGCAACAGAAGGAACTGATCCATTCTTTAAATACCTAGGTTAAACAAAAAAACAAAGAAAAGGTGGAAACTGACAGAAGCCATATGCTTACTGAGAGTGCAAACAAAAAAGAAGTGATCTCTCTTGCATATAGTAAAAAATCCCCTAACACCATTTTTTAATTTTATCTTACTTTTAGGACGTTGCATTTCCCATAGTCCTCTGACACCCTGTAACAGCCTGGAGGGAACAGACAGCCCCACAGGGAGTTCCAGAGACTCTGCCTGCAAGAACCTGTGCCTCACAAACCTCCCAGCCACTGCAGCAGAAGTCACCAGGAAAATAACTTCTTATCACCTGGAGTTGTTACTGCCAGCTTTTATGGACAAGCCTGGCAGATCACATCCTTCCCCACTTCCCTTCACTCTTCTGTCCTCCATCCTTGCTTTCAAGACTGCAATATTGGCATCTCTCAGTGCTACTGCAACTTCAGGAAGCTGAACTCCTTCTTGCCTTCCTGTCTTCCCCCATATCCTCTCTGTATTTAAAACATAACCTTGGACCTTTGCTTTCACTGGCTGGTGTAGTACCCCATCAGTTAAAAGAGGATCTCTCTAAGGCAGTGACAGACATTTAACTATCTCCTGAAAAGCAGGCGCAATGGCAACCAGAAACTTGCAAGCCCCAAAACAAGCACAGAGGCTACCAGCCGTGGCAACTCAGCACCTGCAGAGGATGAGGTCAGTGACTTTCACCAGCAACACAGCGAGAACACGAAGATTTGCTTGCTTTGCTGCAAGCTGCCATGGCAAAGAGACACATACACGCTTCAGAAAGCCATCTAAATTCGCTTACATCTGTCATTGTCATTTTGGTCAGCAATGGCATCTTCCAGAGCAACAGACTTTGGCTTCTTTTCACTGTTTCCTTTCAAGTTTTCCCAATCTGCCTGGCTGAATCTGCAGACCTCTGAGTCTTTGGTAGCTGTTTGGCCTTCTCTCTCTTTCATCTCCAACTCTGAGAAGCGCATCATTGCACGCTAGAAAGAGAATTGATATAAAAAAAAAGTCTTGCAATAAAAACCACTTCATTTACACCTTAGCTTATATGAAAGCATTTCCAAAGAAAAATTGACTCAAAACCAGGGTTTCAGATAAACAGCTAAGGGTAGGATTTTAACACACCTGACTTGTAAAACAGTGTTCTAGAATCTTATAAGCAAATAGCCACACAACTCTTTCATATATAAGTATATATATGTAAAAGATTATATATAAATGTATATTATATATAAAACAAAAACATTCCATTTTGGAGGTAAAAAGAGACAAAAACGAAAAGAAATAAAATAAAATTAAAAAGAAAAAAAAAAAAAACAACAACACAAAACCGTACAATGAATAAAAGACGACCATGGCCCACAAACTTCCCTTTGTGTATTTGGAAATGAAATTTAACTCAAAGGTTTATGTAAGAGTCTAGTAATAAAAATTTGAAGAACTGACCTCACAGTAAGCAGCAGGTAGACATAAAATACTGTCCTCTTGTAATCCTTCCATCTATGTAATTAAAATGGGCACTCAATGGATCATTTAGATAATTTCATCCATTTTTATAAGCATAAACCAATTCTTTTCTTAACAATGCAAAACAATTTGGCTTAACTCATCCCTTCATTAAAAGTAAAACACCCTAAGAATATTCCTGCACAATACCTGTCTATCATCCCTCAGCATCAACCTCAATACCACTCCTACTCTTCCCTAGGCGCTCACTTGGAACCAACGTTGCCTGAGACCCACTAATGCATGACTGCAACTCCTCACCATCCAATGGCACGTTTGGCATACTAATCATAACTTCTTGGGTACTGTGCTGTGCTGGCTCTGAGGCCAGCTCAGAAATTACAGCCAGCGCCAAGGTAACATGCATGCCTGTCCGACTCCCCTTGAAACTGCACAAACATTTCATTAACGTGCATTAACATTTGTATCAGATCTTAGTAAAAAAGCCCTTTAAAGCTGGCTAGCCCATGCATACCTATAAGCCACACATACTCTTTACATTTCCTCACTCTCATTAATAAACTCACTTTGCTATTTAAAACCAATTTATGGCCAGTACGCCCCAACAAAAAAACACGTTCTGGTCTCCCCACCTGCGTCGCTTCTCTCAACTTTAAAAACTCAACTGTGACTTGCAACAGAGAAATAAATACCGACAGCAAGCGCGGCGGGTGCTGGACCGCGCGGGCTCACCTGCAACGCCCGCTGCTCCCGGCTGAGCTGGCTGGAGTCGGCGTAGAGCTCGGTGGTCACACACTTGAATCGGTCACCTACATAACCAGCAGAGTTTGCGATCCTCTTGGCCAGTTTGGACGGCTTGGGTTTCAGCGTTTTGCCATCGGCAGACTCCACGTCGTCGGCTCCGTCTTTGGTATAGGTCTGGCTGGCATCGATGCTCGGCGGCACGGTCCCCACGCAGAATGGCTTCGCGTCCTCCTGCACCTTGCCAAAAGCCAGAGCTGGAGCATCGCTCTCGTGCGCACTCTCCAAGAAAACAGGAGAAGGCTGGACCGCCACTCTCTCTTTAGGCTGGCTCGCAGATAAATCTTCTTTCCTTAAGCCGAACACTGATGAACTCTGGGCTTGCTTGAAATTATAGGTTTCGTGAACATCATTATTTCTTCCAAACTCCTCTCTCATTACAATAAAATCTCTGTGCTGAGACGCCTGCTCTACCTTGTGCTTTGTAGGGTCATTAGTCTGATTACTGCTTTCTGTAGCAAAGCTGGCTTTCGTTACGTTTGCTTCGCTCTTAGCTTCCTGCTCGTCTCGCAGAAGATCCGGGAAAAGGTGTTTGTCGCTTTTTGCAGAGTTTTTACTATGGCCAGAGTTCTGGTGCAATTTCACGCTCTTGTCACTGGGCATTTCAAAATGCATCTTCCCACCGCTCTCCAGGAGCTCTGGCAATCGGCCCCGCAGAGCCGGGTCCTCATAGCGGACCCTCTCGTGAGACCGTGACCTCCGTTCTGTCTTCTCCTCCTTATTGATTTCCAGAGCTGAATGCTGCAACAGCATGGGGTGCACCATCCCCACTCCCAGAGCATCCTGGTAGGTCATGAACTCCCCCCTCCCGGCTGGCAGGCTGTAAGGGAGGCCGGGTTTGGGAGCCAGGTGGGTGGGGTAGAGGCTGCCGTTGGGCAGCAAGACAGGGTGAGGGTAGACATGTCCTTTGCCGTGGAGGGTGAGAGGGCTGATGGCGATCCCCTCTGGCACTGTATATGGGAGGTAGCTCCTGGGGTAGGGCAGAGGAGGGGACCGAAACGCCTCGTTGGGCGGCAGGAAGATGGGGCTGGAGGCCAGGGCAGTCTCGGTCGCCTTGAAGTTGGCTTCCTGAGCACAGGACTTGGCCACCTTACTGCTGTGTTTCGCAGCAGGGGTGGCGACGGGCTGCCCGACGTGCTGGATCACCGAGGCCGTGCTCTCTGCAGAGCTCCGCGCCGTCTTGGCGCAGTCCACGTTGGCATTGGGAGCTGGTGACGCTGACGCTGGCCGCCCCCCTGCTGACACCGTCCCCGCAACACTGCCAACCACTGCCTCCGTGCCACCCATCCTGGGGCAGGAGGAGCTCCGTGGCTGTGGCATAACCCAGTCCAGTGCCTTGTTTTTCAGTTGGACATTCTTCCCAGCCTCCTCATTGGGGCTGGGACCGGGAACGATCCAGGAGGATGGCGCCGTGCTGATAATTTCGGGCCTGTAGATGGGGCAGCTGTTCCCGGGAGAAATGGTTTCTTTCTGAACGATGTCACCGCCTGGCAAGTGTGTCCCCCCTCCTGCCCTTCCATGCACCAGCACTGTTGGCATAATTTTCTTACTGTGGTCAGACTTGCCAGCGGTTTCTGCATCAACCACTTTCGCCGACAAGTCCAGTGGTTTGTCGGTGACATCTTTGGTCGGGGTCTGCTTTTCCAGGAGTGGGGGAGACCTGCTGTCCTTCCGGTCGTGGCCAGCTTTCCGTGCATGGGGGGCAGATGGCATGGGTGCCTCCCCAGCATCACTGCCTTTGGGAAGCTTCCCATTGGAGAGGCGAGCAGGTGGAAATTCACTGCCGATGTTCACGTAGGGCTTTGGGAGCGTAACAGCAGAGGAGGGAGAGGTGGTGATCCTGGGGAAATGTTTGTGGAAATCAGCATAGGCATCCCCGACCTGGGCAGGCAGGGGGAGGCGGGGAGATGGCCGGGGCGAGTGGGGCAGCAGGAGTGCAGGATCTCCTGGCAAGTTGGCAGGGGCCGGCTTGGCGGCGGGGACCCGGGGCTGCTTGCTGCTCTGGATGTGGGGGTAGGCATGCGTGTCCACAGGCGTGCCCGGGCTCACGCCCATCTTCCACGACAAGCTCTTATCCGGACAGTGCACCAAAGGTGGGATTGCTGGAGAAGCTGAAGCAGTCGAGAGCCTCATGGGCGACGCCAGCGACGAAGGGATGTGAGGGGCAACGTAGTGGGAGGGAGGCAGGTATAAAAAACGTTCACCGTTCGTACACACGGGCGAGTAAGCCAGGTGCTGCGGTAAGCTGTAGGTGGACTGCTGAGGTAGCAATGCCTTGTACATGTTTAACGAATACTTATTTGGTGAGTCAAGGAAAGGGTATATGGTGGGCGTTGCACCCTCCATGTAGGGGTTTACCCAGGGGAGCCTTAGGTAACTAGCACCATTGACACCGAGGGGACTCTGCCTGTCCCCCGCAGCTCGGTCCAAACCCAGCGTCTCCCCTGTCGGGACAGAGGTTTTTTGTATTCCAGGTGGTGTTTTGTATATAGCGCTGAAGCCGTTCGGGGCTTTTCCAGAGACAGCTGCGCTTTCCACCGCTTCAGGAGGATTAGACTTAAACTGTATCTCTGGATTTCTTTCAGGAGTAAATCCCAGGCTGGCTATGGAACCCGTAGCATCCCGCGATTTTTCCGAGCCAAGTCCACACAAGCTGGAGTAGACAATGCTACTGGGCACCCTGAGTCCTTCTCGCATGAGCCCAGACCTGTCCATACTCAGAGCTGCAAGGCTGTCGATGCGATGTGCTGTAGTTGCATCCACCTTTACAGAACAAGAAGCACGTTACTTTCCCATCTCACTAACATGACTACCATTCAAGCTACAGATAGATCAGCATTTTGGATGAGAAACAGTAACAATGCAAACATGCTGTTTGTTGTGAAAACGTACAGAGGCTGATTACACTGGAAAATGGGAGAACAGGAACCTACAAGGTAATACGTATAACACCACAAACATCAACACCAATCTCTCCAAATCCAAAATTCAAACAGCCAGGAACAAAGGTGTGAGGACTCCAGCAGCCAGGAGTGCCCCAGAGACAATGCTCAGAGGCACTGCTCCTGTGCAACCAGCTCTTCAGTCCCAGCCCTCCCAGAACAAGAGGTGGGCTGTGGCACGGAGACCAGAAAGAGAAGGATTAAGTGTCTCTCCTCCTCATCCTCCTCCAGGACCTCTCCCTCCACCTCTCTCTGCTCTGGGGCTCACCACTGCCACGTGATTCATGGGGCAAGGCATCTCAGGGTGCAGCATGAAGAAATGTCTGCCATCAAATTTCCTTCCCACCTGCTGCTCCCCATGTAGATTCAAAGAAAGGAAAACCCCACCAACTTTGCTGGAACACTGGTGTTTTTGATGCTTACATGAAGTATTTTTGTCACACATGCTGGTGTTCTGCATGGCATTATTCGTAACAGCAAAACTAAGAACCTGAAGTCATACAACAACACATATCACAAAGCATCAAGAGATTAACAAGATAAATAAACAAAGCCCCAACTTCACTGTTTCACAGAAACAACCTGAATGTGCTCAAGCCCACTAGGGCTGCAACAGGAAGGTATTTTAATCATTTCTCCAAATGGACCACGTAATAACAGCCAGGGGCAGGAGTCAGTCATGGTGGGGAGGACAGGCACAAATTCATATGCTGCATGAAGCTTGTAACTTCTTACCACACTGTGGTTCAGGTGATTTTCCTCCCTCAACTCCAGTCTGCTTTTCGGTGCATCAGCATCATTAACGGGAATTTTCCTATTGAAAAACAGAAGCTTACTATTTGAAAACATCCTGTGCATCTCAGATCAGTGCAATATCATATCACCTCCATATTTTGATTCCCCTAGAGAAGTCCCATGAGATAACATATTTATCCTTCTCTGTCCCCATACATGCTGACTGCTTTGAAAAGCAAGGACCATTTGAAAATAAGCATAAAGGACTTTGACAACAGGAACACACCAAGTACATCTCAGAGCAGCCTCTTCCAAAGCAAGCAGTTTTTGTCAAGGTCTTCTCTTTTGCTCCTTGCCCTTTCTTTTTTCCAGGGGGAGAATATCCCATTTTAAACATACTCTGCTCATATACCATCCATAAAGACTGCTGAGGATAAAATTAAAACACACATGCTAATATCGTATGAACATCAGCTCTTCCATGCTTAAGAGGGAGCTGCACATCTGTGCCATACCAGTGTTGCAGCTCTGGGACTTGTTATCACAGAAATCACCAATAAAGAATATACCTTAGTGCCAAATTTCAAATCCCAGGGATAAAAATCACTGACATGCAGCAGAAGGAAAGTTTCAGCATTACCCAAAAGAACTCCTTTCAATCGAAGTGCTTAAAGGCATATCATCACCATAAAGCAGAAATGCGATTTTAATCAGTTTGTTTTTAAAAGATTCACCTTCCCTGCAAGCAGCACATACAATTATTATCTCTGAACAACTGGGAGGAAAGTGGGGAGGAAGGGTGAGAAAGTAAAGTGAGATGCTTGGATGTTTTGCTTCAGCTTATGTTTGCAAATAGTATTCCCTGCAAAGACCAAAAACTTCCACCAGCTTTTTGGACGCTTTTCACTCAACAGTGAGAACAGAGAATGAGGAGAGAAAAGCACTAAAACCACACAAAACTGGCACAGAGAACTGGAGGAGCATCTGCAGCTTCTGTCCAGCATCATTTTGCTTTTTAAAGAGCTGGGATTTAAGGGAAGGGGACACCTGCCAGTGCTTGTGTCATCCCATCAAACACTGTAATTTTGATCATCAATTGAATTATATTCAGCAGGAAAAAAGGTGGGGAGGAGGAGAAATTCACTTGTGGGAGACAGACACTACTGATCCTATTTCACATCACAAGCTGTTGGTCCAAAGGCAGGGAACACCAAATTGCAGGCACGAGCCCCTCTGCTGCAGAGAATCACCACAAGAAAACGTGCACTGTTTGGTTTAATCCCCCTTCACAAATGCAAAACAATAAATTAATTGTAAAAGCACATTCAAAGGCTGCTTTGGGTGCGTCCCCACTTCACTGACCCAGGTTGCCTGTTCCATAGTAAATCAGCATCTGCTCTACTGCTCTCAGGCACGTCTTGACTCTCTCCCTTTGCCCTCCCTCCAAGCTGGGCTGATCTCGATTCAAGGTGGCAGCTTTCTGCTCCAGCATTAGGGAAGCGAGCAAACTCCGAGACCTCGCTCTGCAGAATTACAGTGTGCTTTAACTCGCCAGAAGCTTAAATATTTACCTGTCTTCATTAATTCCACACATGCGGACCCTTTCATTGCTCATCCAGCTATGAACGTTGCCATACAGGGGAGTTGCAGAAAGCATGACGTCTTCTTAAAAATCAACGCTTTTCTTCGAGGTTTTATATTCTATTAAGAAAAAGAAAATAAGAAGAAAAAAAGAAAGAAAAAAAAAGTTGAGCAGATTTGTCTAGGAGGAAGTGCAAACATCACGGCGGAGCAGCCAGCCTCCCTCCGGGTAATTAATAATGAATGCAGGATTGGTGCGGGGAGTGAGCTGCCTACGTTAACCGCTAAGGGAGATACCCGGCAATAAAGGAGCAAATTGAGGGCATTTATAGGTCAGAGGAGATGGATCTTTTCCCCAGCGCACATCCAGAAAATTAAGAATCATTCCAGACTATCGACAAATAAAAGTTTCTCCACAGCATTTCATTTCCACAAGAAATGACTCAGCCGGCCAAGAACACACCAGTCCCCAAATCTTCATCTCACATAGACTGAACCAAGGAGGGAGATCCTGTGAGTGAGGGGGACATTCAAACAACCCACAGGAGCTCACAAAAGCCCTGCATTAGGAACACGCAGGAGAGCATGGCAAGAACAACCACATACCGCGTGTATTAGCTACGCTGATTGCTGATAAGGCTTTTACACGAGGACTTAAAACTGAAGAGACGCCGCTACAGAAGGCATCTAAATAAAACCCTCCCTTTTAGCGTCTGCACATGACTAACTTGGAAAAAGGGGTTAAAAATAGTAAGTGGGTTGGCGAGCTCCCCACCCCTTGATTTGATTAAGCAAGGAGCCCTGGTGGCTTCTGCATTGGAGCTGCTGTGCTGCTGCTGCTGCTGCTGCTGCTGCTGCTACTGCTGCTGCTGCTGCTGCGAGTGCTTTCAGTAATTCAATGATGCCTGCTCACTCCAGGGAAAGAAATCATTAGCGGGCTCACTGGAGAAGTATTAGCAGTCCAAGAGGATCGGCGCTGTGTGCAGCCAGAGAGGCAGGTGAAAGGTAACCACATTTTCACGTCCAGTGGCAGAGAGGGAAAGGCTTTTCCTCCCCTCTACCTTGCCTAATGCCACCTCCGCTCGCATTAAATTCTAGTTTGCTGCATGAGCGAAGTGTCAGGACAAGCTGCGTTTTATTAACAGGATTATCGCGGCGCATGATTTATTCCAGTGCAAGATTTTAATTGCTCTTCGGAGGTTGAGTCGTTTCTTTTGACTGAGCTTCAGCCTGCATCCTGCTGCTAAATGCTGGGTTAATAAGTAGGGGGAGCCTTTAATGCACAGGATATCCCTCAGCTCTTCCTCTCTCACAAAAATAGAAGCCTTTAAGCAGGAGGCATGATACTCCTTTTACACACACACAAGCCAGTAACGG
This sequence comes from Agelaius phoeniceus, assembly GCF_051311805.1. Taxonomy (NCBI): domain Eukaryota; kingdom Metazoa; phylum Chordata; class Aves; order Passeriformes; family Icteridae; genus Agelaius; species Agelaius phoeniceus. The sequence continues at coordinate 8,331,810 of NC_135266.1, read as the reverse complement.
GCGATTGACCACTGGGAGTTTAATGCCTAACGTCTCCCAAAGCATCCATGCTTCCCCAGCAAACTCATTTCCTTTGTCAGGCTACAAAATATGCAAATGATCACTTTGGCATTTAATAGGGAAGAAGCCCAGATTGGGCCTTTAACACAATACTTCACACACGTTCAGAGAGGTTTAAGAACTGAAACGGCAGGAAAGCCTTGTTCCCCAACACTTTTTTCTCCCCTCAGAGAAGCCTTTTGTGCAAAACTCCACGTCTGGAACAAATGTATATTAATGAAACAGCGCGTTGACCCTCCTTTCTCCACAACGGTTAGCTTTTCCTAATGAAGTCCGCACAAATCGCCGCGAGGAAACAAAAATCCACGGAGGTTAGTTACCGCGCTATCATTCAAAAGGAGTTATTTCACTGGAAAGACGTTTTCTGGACAGATTTACTGGTTTCCAGATGCGTCGCTCGTAATGTTTTCAATAGAGGCAGCAGCAGCATGGAGAGAGTGATTTAGGGTTTTACGGAAGGTTAGCAGGCACCCCGTGCGCTGCCTCATCCGTAAGGGACAGACACCGGCGCAGGGAAGGGCCTCGACGGCACAGTCCCGCTCTCCGTGCCCCACTTCCCTCTGGGGCCAGGCTCCTCCGAGGGGCTGCCTGCGCCCTCCCGCCTGCTTTCCTCGCTGGAAATGTATCATTAAGATAAGGCGAGGTGCCTGAACTAAAGCCCATCAATCCCCTGACACGTGCAGATAGCGAAATGCTGAAGTTGCATGGGGGGAGAGTGAGAGCTTCCCCAGCCAAGAGCGGGTAATCTGGAGGCCCCATGTCCCACAAGCACCACCACCCGAGCAAGGGCAGAACCCGCCCGGTCGCAGGGACGTGGTGGGATGTCCCGGGGCCACCAGGCAGGTCAGAGCCCGCGCCCCCGAGGGCTGCCAGCCCCTTCCCCAAAGCCACCCCTTCTCACTGCGCGCCCCGGGAGCGCGCGTGTGTGCAGTTATAATCATCGCCGCCCTGATGAACTTCTTGTGAACTGTTTAAAAGTGGAGGTCTGCTGAACGAGCAGCGGCGCCACTGCCAGCCATAATTTCATTGCAACAAGCAGCAGACTTTTAACTCTTCGCACACCCTGTCCCTCCCCCTCCTCTCTCCCTCCCCACCAGCAGCTGCCTGTCGGGGATACCGGCTCACAGAGGCTCGGCCAAACGCGGGCAGCGCCACAAGCGCCCTGCGCTGCGGGGACGGGGGGGACAGTGATGGGGGCGTGGGGGGCACCGCACCTATTTATACACCCAGCTTCCGCGGGGGTGGGCGCAGCCGCTCCCGTTATGCAACCCCGACGGCGGGCTGAGCGCCCCAGCGCACGGAGGAAACCGAGGACACGTCTCTCCCTCCCTCCCTCCTCCTGTCACCCACCGGGCCACCGCCAGCGCGCCCCAGGGCGCCGCAGCCCCCCCGGCCGCCCCCGCTGCGCTGCGCGGCGGGGCGCGGAGCGGGGGTCGGCAGCCGGAGCGCGCACGGCATTTCCTCCGGGAGGTGTCTGGCCGATAAAGCCATTTGCGGCTAAATATAGACGGTGATGCACGGAGGAGGGAGGGAGGAAGAGAGGGAGGGAGGCGCAGGGTGGGGGGGGTGGAAGAGAGTGAGACGCGCAACGCACACGCGGTTCCGCAGCGATGCCGCCGTGTGAAACCAGTTGTGAAAAGCGCCTGCAAGCACTAACCTGCCTCCCGGCGTGCTGCCGAGCCGAGCCGAGCCGTGCCGTGCCGAGCCGCGCCGGGAACACCCACCCACCTCCCGCGCTGCCCGCGCCCCGCCGGCCCCGCGCCGCAGAGGCAGGCACAGGCACACACCGCACTGCTCGGGCAGCTGATTAAAAAGGGAAACGTTTGGGTCTCCCTCGCAACGTCAACAGACTTTTGGCAGCCATTGACGCCAGCAGAAGCAAAGTTTTGTTAACACGCTGCTGGCGTGGAAACGAGAAAAACCCGATGCCCGCGGGGAAGGGGAGAAGGAGGAAGAGGAAGACTCCACTTCTCCGTGCCTCCGGGGGAAAAGAGGAGGCGATGGCAGCGCCACCCGGGACAGGGCAGCCTGCTCTTCCCCCTCCCTCTCCACCCCCATGACCCCGGGGTGCCTGCCGGCGAGTTTGCGAGGTGAAAGTCTCAGCGAGGGGCGTGGAGGGGCGGAGGGGATGAGGGGGGGCGCCCGGAGGAAGCCCGGCGGGGCCGGCGGCTGCAGCGAGCCAGGAAGCGGGTCGGGAGGAGAATTGCAGCGGCGCACGAGTTCCCTTTTGGCGCCTTTACTCTTTTCCACCTCCGAGCTCCGCCTGGCAGCCTGCCAGTTTCCACTGCACAAGCCACGGAGCCGGCAGCAGCAGCGGCAGCCGGCGGGGAGGGCTGCGCGGGGTTTAAAAAGAAACCACTGCGAGAGCCGATGGCACCGACGGAGCGCCGGGAGCTTCGGCAAACAAGCCAGCCTTTCGGATATTAAAAGCCATGCAATAAATTCCCGGCCTCTGAGCCCTCCCCCACATCACCCCCCGGGCCTCCCTTCCCCCCCGCCCCGTCGCCGCCCGGTTTCAGGCCACTGGAAGGATCATTTCTAGATTTGTGAAAATCCCTGAGAAAGAAGTGAAAAGCAATCGGGGACTCGTAGTGATCTACTTCGATTAGCCCTCAGCCCCGATCATCTGGAGCTTGATTTGAAGGGCAGCGCTCGCACGGTATTTATAAGCTTAAATACGGGCTGATGCTTATGAATGTGTTTAGGTACCTCGTTTATCTTGTACCTCCGACTTATATATTTTCGACTTATAGGAACAACGACCTGTGCCACGGCTAGAAAGGAGACTTCAGAGACACCGTATTGCTGCACCGTTTACAATGCGCCGTATAAAGCTCTGGCAGCAGCCAGCAATCTAATATTAGACAAGTGTTAAAAGAATAGGCTTGGCTGCGCTTTTTATATATATATGTATAAAAAAATAAAATATGCTATGGGGTTTTTTTATGCAATCTCCACACGACATCACCGCTAGTGACACGTTTTGTAAACCAGAGGAGGAAGCTGCAGACTAAGTAGCCGCCGCACGGATCCGCGGATTAGAGAAGAAGTTTGACCTTTACCCGGGACGTGTGGCATTTCATTTAACCATAAAGCTAAGCACAATGCGCCAGCGAGATCGCTAAACCGATTTAAAATACATATAGAGTCATGCACGACAGTAGTGCATCTCGGTTTAGGCAGCGTGCAGGCAGCACGAGGGGGTCGGCCACTATTTTAAGGCTCTTGCCGCAGCCACCCCCCCATCGCTCCCGTGTCCCCCGTGTTCCCCCCTCCCGCGGCTCCCACACCGTCACGTGTCGAACAGCGACCGGGACTTTCTGCCGTGTAAACACGGCACGGCGGAGCCGACCGGGGGCACCCGGGGCTGCCGAGCCAGCGGGGCATCCTCCCCGCCCCGGGCACCGCCGCCCCGGGCCGCCGGCCGCTCTGCCCCACGGAGACACCCCCGGTGCGGCGGGGCCCCGGTGGGCTCGGCCCCCCCGGCAGAGGCGGCCCGAGGGAGCGGCGCCTGTCACGCCGCCTGTCACGCCTTGGACCCTGCACAGACAGGCGCTGCGCCGGAGCGGCAGCGGCGCGATCCCCTCTCCCATATGCTGCGAGGCGAATCATTGCATCGCTCTCAGCTGCCGGCGGCAGCCAAAAGGGGGGAGGAAAAAAAAGTTTTCAATTAATGATAAGCCTAGAAACTGGGGAAGGGGGCGGGGGAGGAGGCCAGTGAGGGAAAGTTAAAATGGCTGGCGATCCTTCAAATTACCCTGGCTGCCTTCCCCTGGAGCCCACACGGCACTGCCTGCCGCGGAGCCCCGGGGGAAGACCCGGACGCCCAGGCACACGCTCCTCGAGGCCAAAGCTGCCTCGGGCGGCCAAGGCTGCCTCCGCACACCGCGATGCCCATACCTGAAGGCTACGGGACATTCGTATAGCGGCGGGCACTCACGTCATCCCCCCCCTTCCCCCGGTTACACCACATCGTGGGGGTGCGACAGAGTGGCTGCAAAGGCTCCCACACACACACAGCGGGGGGAGGTGAGGCGGCTGGTACCCAACTTTGAGGCATCACTGCATGAAGGATTTCCCAGAGATTCGCGGCAAACACAGACCCCGTCCGCTGCACCGGCAGCCCCGCACCGCCGCTACGGCGCCCACCCCCGGGCCCCCCCGTCCCTCCCCGGCGCGGGCGATGCCTCTGTCCCCCCAGGCGCTCGCCGCGGTGGCCGGGCGGGACGGGCGCTCCGGGGGGGCCGGGGGATTCCTGCTGCCGCTCCGGCCGCGGCGGGAAACAAGGCTACTACCGGAGGAGGCGGTGGCGGAAGAGGGAGCCTCAACCGGCTCAGCCGCAGGAACCCCCGGGCCCCCACGCAGACGGGAGAGAGCCCGGGCTCCCTTCCGTCGCCCACCCGCCGCGGCATCTCCCTACCCAGGCCGGCCGCGCCATTTTAGTTACGCACACACACACACACACACTCACAATCTCACAACACACACACAGACGGACACACTCACACACAGACACACACACCGCGCGCGCGCACGGGAGCGAGGTTTCCGCCGCCGCTGCCAGAGACAACAGGCAGCAGCAGCAGCAGCAGCAGCCGAGCCCGGGCTGCGCAGGCGGAGCAGCGGCAGCAGTGGGAGAGAGGGACACACACACACACACACACACGCAAGCACACACACCCACGCACCGCGAGCCAGGCAGAAATGTGCATTTCAGGTAATTTAAGGCCGCATTCCCGGCGCACGGAAGGAAAAGCGCAGGCCTGCGCCCCACCAGCCCATTAACACGCCGCGCAATTGGCATCCCGGGAACCCTTCATTGTTGCCTTTATTCCCTATGGCTTTCGCTCTCCAGGAGGGGGATAGAAAGAGGGGGAAAAAAGGGGTAGGGAGGGAGGAAGGGGAAAAAAGGAAAAATACCACCGAGCCAGCCCCTTCCCCCCGCTCGTCCCCCATTGTTCGTCCGCAGGAGGCTGGGAGAGCGCAGCGCCACGGGCTCGCTATTAGCCGGGCTCCGGCGAGCACTCCCCTGCCCCCAATAGCTCGGGAAACTTAGGAGGCAGGGTAGGGGGCAACCCCCCCACATTGAATACAAAAGCCCCAGCGCTCCTGCGAGAGTTGGGCGAAGGCCTGCGCTCACTTCCGCAACGTTATCCTAGCAGAAATACCGGAGCACGGCCCCCGTTTCCTTCCCCCAGCCCCCGCCGCACCCCCAGGGGGTGGAGTGATTAATGGGCCGTACGCCCTTGGTTTCCCTCCGGCCACCCCGGCACACCGCTCCCCGGCGCGGAGCCGCCGCGGCACGCTGGGCGGGGGCGGCCCCCCCACACATCCGTCGGGGACGTTGGGAGATATTGATCACGGACGACTTCATTTTGCATAACTGCGGCTGACAGGGCCTGTGGTTCCCTCATTTACGGAGCAACAGCTTCGCGGGGCTGATGGATGGGGAGCGGCTCCCTGCGCTCCCCCAGCCCCGCAGCCCCGCCAGGGGACGGCGGCTCCGCTCCTCATGCAGCAAATGGCCGCGCACAACAGGCAAATATTAAACTTAGGTGCCTCCGTCTCTCGTTTTACCTAGCGCGGCCAGCATGGAAGCCTCTCGCTTCCCGCAGGGCTTTGTCTGCGCAGCCACGCCAGGGCCAGGGCCGGGGCACGGGGACCTTCGGCGACTACATCCAAGAAAAAGTGCTTGGGAAGTTGGGGGGGTTTCCTTCTTTTTTTTTTTTTTTTTTTTTTAAATTCCCTCCTCCTAACAACAAACAAATAAACAGGCTGGTTTCTGCTAAACAATGCATAAAAATTAGCCTCGCCCCAAAGTTTATGTCGGGTTTATGGCGCTAACGTTTCTCCTTAATGGGAAACGCTTTCCCGAGCACTTCTGGAAAGCGCTGGCGAGCCCTCAGTTACGAAAGCTGCATTACGAGCACCTCGACTAAATGTCTCTGCAACGTGTCCCGACCTCACATCCACCACCTTCTATTCTCCACCTTGAGAGGAAAGGCCAGTCCAGGGCGGGCACAGCCAGCGCCAAACACCGCCCGACTCAGCGTGCGGAAGGCACCGGGGGCAAAAAAAAAAAAAAGAAAAAAAGAAACCTAACCACGTGAAAAAATACAAAAATTACAAAGAAAAAAAAAAAAAAAAGAAAGAAAGAAAAAGGAAATAAAAAGGACATAAAGTTGCCGGTAGCGGCGGTGCCCCGATGTAGAGGAGGCAGCGTGCAGGCCGCCACCGGCCCTGCCTTCCCATCCCGGCGCTCCGCACCGAAACAAAGCAGCGAATCAACTGCGATGCAGATGGGCGGCTATGAATTTTTTGCTGCTGCTTAGAGCTTTAATTACTCGTTCTTGATCCGTGGGACTACGACACGACACCGCCAAGGTTAAAATGCCCTGAACAGCTCTGAGCAGATGTGAACGAGTTGGCAGACGCGCAAATGAGGTCTGCCTCTAAGCATGATAACAAGTGACTAATACATTGCATATCGCTGAAAGAAAATTATTTTTCTCTAATTTGCATTAGCTTCTTTTTTTTTTTTTTAACGCCGCCGACATTCCCTCCTCAGAGGCAGCAGCATAATCCTTAAAATATTGCTCCGTGACTTTAAAAGATTTGGAAGGAGGCAGCAATTGCCAGTGTTTTGGCTATGCAAGTGTTTTGGCTATGCAGGCTTGTTTATCTTTCCGCCTTTGCTCCAAGGCGAAACTAGTTTCGCAAGCAGTATTCTTGCAGAAAAATGGCACATGTCATATAAAACACCAGTTTATAGGAATTGATGCTAAAATTGTTGAATGACTACTGGTGTACTTTTGCCACTAATAGCACAGTGTAATCCATAAAGGACCAAGGGGACAGTCAAGGCCAAAAGAGAAAAAAAAACATAATAGATTGACTGGAAAGAAATAGATAAAGACAAAACCCATCGACCAAAACGACTAAAAGGGGGGGTGAGGGAGGGAATAACCATCTCCCCTTCTTACCTGCTCTCCACCCCAGAGACACCTCGGCAAAAAGACAATAGTACGTGGAGGTCACTTACTATATAAAACACAGCGGTTCTCGTAGGTAGCGAAATTATGTCAGGTACAAATATAGGTTGGAACCCAGTTCTCCAAGTTTCCTCGACTTTCCAGAGGCTCTTCTGAAAGGGCCAGGAGATCACTCTGGGTACTGGAGCAAACTTCAAGAACAGACAGCATTTTATATCCTACGCTCAGAAGACACACCGAGGGCCTTAGATGCAGAGGCTTTGAGCAGAAAATAGCCACTCGGGAAATTAATGCACGAGGAGTTTTTCACTGAAGACCTACTCCAGGGATCCCTGCACATCCAGGTTATCAGAGGTCGTACGCTGCCATCTCAAGCAGCAACTTCTCTGCCAACACGTGTTTGTGAGGGAAACGTGCTGCCAGCCACCGCACCGCACCGCGCCGTGCCGTGCCGTGCCGTGCCGTGCCCCGGGCCGGCCGAGCCCGCAGCCGGGCTGCCCTCTCCTGCCGCGGGGCTGCCGGGACACCGCGCCCGCCGCTCCTGCAAAGCCACCGGGGCCGGCGCAAACATGCCGCCAGGAGGGATTTCCCAGCGCCGGGGCCGGGCACGGAGCCGGCCGCTCCTCCAGCTGCCTCCCTGCGCTTGTAAATCAAGCGGAGGCGGAAAGAGGGGCCGGGGGGAGGGGGCGGAACGCTTCTCCCCGGCCAGCGGCGTTTGCTGAAGCGTCGCGGCGGGCGGCAGGGGAGCGCGGCTGGGCGCCCCGCCGCCGCCGCCGCCGCCCGGGATGCCGCCGGGCCCCGGGGCGCCCCGCCGGGCCCCGCAGCGCCGGGCGGTGCCTCCGGGAGCGGCGGGGCGGCCCCGGGGCCACTCCGGCCGCAGCGAGAGCTTTTGTGTGCGAGTGCCAGCGAGGCGCGGGCTTTTCGCGCTCCAACAGCTGTCACATTATTTGCACTGGCTGTAAACAGCCTTCGCCTTCCCCCCTCCCCTCAAAACCCCCGCCCCCCTTGCCACAGAGTTAAATCCAGACTAACAATCCCCAGTTAGAGATCAAACCAACAACAGCAGCATTGTGTCTGCCTTCATTGCTTTACCATCAACTACTGCAGCTGGTTTACTCGAAACAAGGAACACCCTCTACCCACCTCCCCCGCCCCGGGGCCACAAACGTGCTTGTTCCCGGAGGTTGGCCGGGCGGAGCCGCGCTGCCCGGGGGTTCCGCGGGCCGGGCCGGGGCTGCGGGGTGCTGCTCCGCCAGCCCGATGTCGGTGGGTGCCAAGCGCCGCGGGGCTCTCCCCCACAGCACAGAAGGGTTTCCAGTCAGCGCTCACGCCCGACGAAACGCCTGCACAATCACAAGTTGAGCTCCGCTCTCGGTGTGGCTTTTGGGAAAGGCGAGGGGGAACCCCGCTGTAGCGGGGAAAGCCGCGCCTGCAGCTGCGCAGCGCCCCGCGGCACACGGCGAGCTCGCCCCCGCGGCGCGGCGCGCCTCCGAGCAGCCCTTCCCCGGGAAAGCCGGGCTTCCCCCGATCCCTGCCCGGCCCTGGGCCGCCGCCGGCAGCGTCCGACCTGCTGTGGCAGCGAACCTCCCGCCGAGGGGCCCCTCCGCCACCCCTGCCCGGGGCGGTGACCCCGCAAGCCGCGGCGGCCCCGGCCCCTCCGCTCAGCCGGGCGGCAGAGACACGCTGCCACCTTCCCCTTTCCACCGTAAGGAGGAAAAAAAAAATAACAAGAAAAATGCCAATAACCTCAAGCACAACTCCAGCTTCGTTCATGATACAACCACTGTGCAGCACACTCCTTTGCTTCCAACTCTCAGAGGGCCTTTTGCTGGGCACAGCTGGAATTTGAGTGTAAATCCTCATAGGTCCTTCCCTGCTTTACTTATTTTTACATCAGCAGCAAAGTTGGAGGAGATGTGGAATTTACTTTACAGAAGCATGGGGAAAATAAATCTGTTCGAGGAAACCTTTCCTTGCCCATTCTGACTCCTGGCATTACCCAAGTTGCTCACCTCTTAAGGGAAAACCGAGACGTGGCAACTTTCTCTGAAATTTGTGTCCCGCACAAACTCTTTACGAGGCCACAGGAGCTGAAATAACACTTTCTATGTACCTATATGCAGCTTGGGAGATGGCACCAGTAAGGAAAAATAGCTGACTTTATTGGAAGCATGTCTCCATCTTGGCCTAACTCCTGCCAAAGGGCAGTACTACCCCGGCAGGTACGGTGCTTCACACCAATGTGGTAAGTTTCCAATCGACTTCCGAATCAGATTCACCATCCAAAGACACCGGTACATATTCACAGGTCAGTGTCATCGACTATTCATTGCCTATACGTAGCTAGAAATCTGCTGGCCTGGTAAAAACCACTGCTAACAGAACAATGTCAGCAAAGGCTGCAACACAGTCTTGTGAGAGACAGGCGATTCGTGCCTACTGAGGCTCTTTCAGCACAAAGGCTTTTAGAGGAAGAAGAGAGAGAAGAGGGGGAAAAAGGAGGGAGGGCTCTCGTGTTTCAGGGCTGCTGTCCCCTGGGAACCAAGAACCAAGTGTAGCTTCAATCAAATGCTGACTTCTCCTCTGGGAGCTCAGTAGGAAACCTGATCTCACTAGCTCATGCCTGCCTCCATGCATATAGGCTGGGTTTTCTTTCATACCAGCAATTTGTATAAAGAGGGGAGCCAATATAGTTTATTGCAAACGAGATCTCGCAGTAATGGATCTAGAGAGATACTTCTGTAGCTAAAATAAGACAACCTTCAGCCACCTGCTCAGGGCAGGCCGCGCCACAGCCGCCTCCAGCTCGGCACACAGGGCTCGGCTGTGGGTGCCCTGGCACAGCACGGCACAGCACAGCACGGCACAGCACAGCCTCCCACGCGTCTCCTCCAGCCCTGCATCCTCCCCAGCTGGCAGCAGCCGCCCTGGGTTGGGGTTTTGTGCAATGCCAGGTTACACTTCCATTAAAACGTTTACCCTGGGAGATCACTTCCTGCTTGCACAAGTACTGCTCCAGCTTCCCCTGCTGCTCCCAACTTTAGCCAGAGGTATTTCTCTCCTCGCCCAGCAAGGCATGGAGACCCACCCCACAAAGCATCCACCCCTGCCCACTGCTCCTGGGCTGCCCTGGCACGGCACAGCACGGCATGGCACAGGAGGCCTGCAGGGAAAGGCAGGCCAGTCCTCAGAGCTCCGCATAACTTCACGCCGGGCTGCTTAATTCTGCACGGGGCTTTGCTAATCCACTCTGTGCTCGACTACTGAAACAGGAGGAAAGGAAAACACTGCACGGGGGAGCACGACCAGGCCAGAGCAAGGTGAGCCTGGGGGACTGCAGGTTGTGGGAAGGGCTTTCCTCAGCACCCAGCTCAGCCTCCTACTGCTGTGGGCAAGTCGGAGAAGCTTAAAGCACAACCCAGCGCACCAGGGCGTGGGAGCAAAGGGGATTGCCCGAGGATCAGAGATCCCTGTAGGATCTCTCCATAGCCAGGAGCTTTCACATGGAGAAAGTTTGGCTCAGGGAGGGAATTTACACCTAGAAAGAGGAGCTCAGCCCATCCCTTTTTGTGCCATTAACAAGTTCTCTGTGAATTTCAAGGAGAGCTGAGAATATGCCCCTCCAGCTTTGATTTCACTTCTCTGTCCCTACCTGTCACCATACACAAATGCCATACTCAAACCATGACTAAACCAGCCCCACAAAGCTGTCTCACCCCTCCAGGAGATTCCCAGATGCAATGCCACCCCACCCCAGGGGAACACAGAGGAAACACAGCGATGGGAGAGGGACAGTCAGCCCCACAGCACCTGTTCACACGGGGACAAGGACACCCATCAGGCTGCCCCAAGCATGCAGTCTGCTCTCTGTGCAAGTACAGGTGTACTTCCCTCTGCTGTAAACTGTGCTAAGTGCCAGCTACTCCAAAACTCCTGTGAACGTGGAATTCTCACTTTTATAACTGACACTACAGGCCCAAATGTTTTGTAATATGCAAATACTGAAAGGCACACAAGGCCCCCAGGTGAGGTACTGGGGTAAGACCAAGAGCTGCTCCAGCTGAAAACGAAAATCAAACCACGCTCTGAGAAAGAATGAGCTGCCAGACTGCAATCCACCATGGGCTGTCTAGAGGTGCATGGGGAAGGAGCCCACCACAGCACCAAGCTGCTGCAGCTCCTGGGTGTGGGAGATAACTCCAAGGGCAGCAGGAGCCATAGAAAGGAGAGCACCGAGGCTGGGAGCACTCTGAGAAGGAAGCAAAGGAAGCCCCCGAGCCTCCCCTTTCCCCTGTGCTCTACCGAACACACTTAGCTCTTTATACGAGCTGTTCCCAGTGTGGCTGGTGGATTCTGCGCTTTCCACTTTAATTGTCTTATCCAAATAAAGCTTTGTTTTCCTTAGCACGACAATCCCAACATTCAGACCGAGATTTTCATTGGACAGAGGAGATATTTTATTCTCTGATTGTTTAGGGAGCCAGGGCTTACAGGGAACAGCCCTGGCTTGTGTGCCTCCACTCACAATGGGTGCTTTGCAGCCCCTTGTCCCGTCATGTAGATTCATTTTACAGAGTTATCAGGGTGAGAATCATGTTTCTCTCAATTTCATAGCTTTCCAAGTCTATCCTAGACTTTAACAAGTCTTTTAGTTTGCACCTAGACAATAAATTTAGTTTAATTTAGCTTCCGGTCTTTAGTTTTAGCAGGTCTTCTTTTTGCATGCAAATCAATATGGCAATTACCATCTAAAAGCTCACCCAGCCCTAGGTCAATGTAAATTGATCATTGTCCGCCTTCTACAAAATAACACCGGGAGTCTGTGGTGCATAATGAGATTATACTGGAAACTGTCTTTCAGATCACAAATTATATTTCATGCTGTCAGGATCTTCTCCAAGAGGACTTCCTTGCATGTCTAATCACATGGCACCGAATCTACCAGCTCATTAGGTAGTTTTGGGGTGCAAAGAGTGAAGGAAGAGTCCCAAGTAATTCAGACAATTCTGGAAAACAGGCAGGCAGGTACAGAGTGATGCTCTCACTCACTAACTTTTCCACCAATGGAAGAGAGGAGGGGAAAAAATCTCCCCTCAGCCAAGAACTGCTGTCCAGCAAACAAGGAAAAATGAATTCCCTGCTGGAAAGCAGCAGAACTTTCCTAAAGCCACATTTGCAAGGAGTTCTTGGCCTCCTCCTTTCCGTCCCCACCTCATTCTGCTGGAGCGCTGGCATCCTGCTCCGGAGAAGCCCGAGGAAGGATGCGCTCTCCTGGCACAGCCCGCCCTGCCCGCCGCAGCCCGGGGACCCGAGCGGGTCAGGTCGGAGGGAAAGGTCGCTCCGGAGCAGCGACTGCTGTAAGCCGGTTCCCTGAAAGGCCAGAGGATTAACGGGATCTGCTCACAGCCAGGGGAACTCCCCCTGCCTGCAGCCCGGGCCTCCGCGTTCCCTCCGGCACGCACACGCCATGCAGCCAGCAAGCGCTGCTCGGGTATTCCAAAGGGGCAAGCCCGGCTCTCCGTGCCACTGTTCAGGTTACTGCGAAACCAAGAAAGAGGGGAGCAGGCCCGCTCCAGCCATCAATTATTTCTAAAGAAACACCAGCCTAAGGAGGAAGTATTAAACTTGGCTTCATGCTGCTTTAAGTCCGCACTAAAATGTGATGTATTGCAGCGTTCGGGGGAAAGACAGCGCATTGCACATCACCTGTGCAACCCAAGTGTGCTGCAGGGTCCCAGCAAGAGCACAGACCTCTGCCGAGACATGCAGAAATCGGAGATCACTTGTCCTCCACACTAAGCACCGAATTACTCCAAACCATATTTAATCTGAGGGCAACGTGGCTGCTTAGCTACGACCTGAACCGCAGCAGGCCCTCTGCCTGTCTTTGCAGGGGCCACTCATCGGTCAAAGTTGAGAGACCCTGTAAACGACAGCCACACATTGCCAAAACTGCTTTGGTATGTGCAGCACTCATTATTTTGGGCCTTGGCGACCTGGGTCCATTTTCTCCACAAACTGAGACACAAAAATATTGTCAACAACTTTGTGCACTCTCGCAGCTGCACAGATCCAGAAAGTTTGCTTGCATGGACTGTACAGGCACCCCTGCAGCTCAGTCACTGTTAGGGGACCTTGGCTTCCTCATTAGTCTTCAAAAAAGCGTATTATCATGGGGTGAAGGAAGAGGAGGGAAGAGGGATGACAATTTTGAACTGCCTGAGAAGCTGCAGCTCTTCGCACAATCTGGTAAAGGCAAATACAGCGTGTGACACGGAGCCTGGGTTGTCCACCAGCACAGGAATAAAGCCAAGGCACCAGTATTGTTTCAAGACCCAGTCCATATTTGGGCATTCAGCTCACACATCCCAAGTATTGCTTTAAATATTAGAGACATTCGCCAATGTGGTTTATAATGCACTCAAATGGGAGAAGTCATTTCTGTTCGCTCTCAGATTACTGGCTTGGTCTTGATGATGGGGGGGTTTTTTGTGGGGGGAGAAGAGAGGGAAACCCTGCTGAGTCTGTTTGCACTGGTCTCTATTAGATGTGCAACAAATCTGCCATTTCCGGCGCTGCTTCTATCTAATTAGAGATGTATTTAGATGTGACGTGTAAATAAGCGCTGAGCTGCCTGCTGCCCTGGCTGCGTGGACTGCTCAGGAGCATTTCCAATAAGGCTGTAGCGCCCGGAACCAGGGCTCAGACAAAGAGGGATGGGAATGGTCTGCGCTGCAGGCGAATCCAACAAAACCAGCTTTTATCTATCGCTCTAAAGCCTTAACTGCTTTTAATCTGTACCGCCCAGGCTTGCACGCCAGGATCGCATCTCATCCACCGAGGACGTCTCAAGCACAAAAGGAAGCACACGCGCACGGAGGAGCTGCAAACAACCCCCGACCCACCCGAGATGCAAGGCAGACCCCGCTCTCCACCTGCCCTTGCGTTCCACGAGGTGTGCTCGCTCCCGTGGGCTTCCAAAGAGCCCGAGGCAGGCACGGCCGGCCCCTGCCTGCACCGACACGAGCCGAGGGCTGCTCCACGCTGCGAGCACAGATGTGGCCCCGTGGGGCGAAGGGCGCCGAGCTGCTGGGGGAGAAGTTGACGGAACCTGAAGGCGGCCACGGAAACTCGCTCCCCCCGCGGGCCGAGAACCTCCATCCCGGGATTTCCAGGGCGGGAAGGGGAGGGGCACGGCAGGGCGGCGAGGGGCGGAGAGCCCCGGGGACACCCCCGAGCCCGAGGGGCTGCCTGACTCCGGCTCCAAGCGCTCCTCCTCGGAGTTTCCAGAGAGGAAACTCCTGGGAACGAAATCATCTGGCACTCGCCTCATGAACTCTTTTCCTGTTGTGGGAAACATCTCGTATAAAGCCATTAGATGGACGGGGCAGCGCCGGGGCCCGGAGGCACGCTACCCTGTCCCCCCCGCCCCCGCTCCGACATCATCCCTGCGATCGCTGCTGCATCTTTCCAGGCCGGGATAGCCAGCCCCGATCCCCGATCCCCTCCGGCGTTAAGGGTTAACAACCATCACCACCAACACACAAAAAAAAAAAAAAAAAAAAAAAAAAAAAAAAAAAAAAAAAAAAAGGAAGGAAGAAAAGAGGGAGGAAAAAAAAGAAAAAATATCGCGGTGACCTTTTCCGTCTCCCCCACTCTCCCTTTCAGGCTCCGGTTCCTGAGCTCGCAGGGAGCCTGAGCGGCTGTCTAGACCGATCTATCACAGACGGACAAACAATACCAGGAGAAGCCCCTGCCCGGTCCCTCAGCCTCCGCCACTCACCTTAGAAATGGCGAAGAACAGAAAAGTGACCGCGATACAATCCTCCCCGGTATATTTATAGCCTTCCACACAGCCCACCTTCATGCCTGACAAATGAGATTTTGTCTGCTCTCTCAACGTACGCTCCAATAAACACACACACTTTTTTTTTTCTTTTTTTTTTTTTGTGTGTGTCTGTTTGTTTTTGGTAACATTCCGGGCTCGTCCCTCCGATCCCGGGGCGGGCGAGGGCCCACCACGCCCGTGCGTGACGGCAGGTCTGATAGCGGGGGCAGGAGGGACTGGGGGCAGCAGTAGGTGTCCCGGTCACTCGTGTCCATATGCAACCTCCCACCCTGGAAGCTTCAATATCCGTATTCATCACGCCCCCTTCACACACGGCCCCCCTCACCCGAAGTACTCCCTGGGCCCTGCCAGCCCTCCAGGTTGCGTATTAAAGAGGTATATACGGGGCGAGGAGCCGGAGGTCCAACGCTGCAAAAGGCTGGGGAATAACTAATGATCTGTGCAGCCCATTGATCCGGTGCATACTTCCTAATTAACTCTGAGTCACCTATTTGTGACAGCAATTCAAAGAACTGCACCAGGGATAAACTGCAACCCCGGCGCGCGAAGGCAACCCGGCGGGGGGAGCGGGGAGGGAAGAGGCGGCGGGGAGGGGGGGGCGCTGGGGGAGGAGGAATTTGCTCCTAATCCTCCTAAAAGCAATTAGGGTGAGCGCTGCGCTGGCTACCTCTCGGGAAGGAAAAAAAAAAAAGGAAAAAAAAAACCCACCCAGCGCAGCGGCTCCAACAGCAGAACCGAAAGGAAATGAATCGGTGTGTCGCAAGGGCGAGAGCACCGGGTTTCAGACAGACAGGCAAGCCTCAGCACCTCGGGGACGAAAGTCGGTGAGAGCGGCGGCCGGAGGAAGCGGAACGCCGGTCTCGGCGGGCAGCGGCGCGCACGGAGCCGCGGGAGGAGCGCGGGCGGCGGTGACCCGGGAGCGGCGGAGCCACCGGCGGGGGGTGCGGGCGCTGCCCGGGGCACCCAGACCCCGCACCGCCCGCCCGCTCTCGCCCCCACCTTTGTTCCCAAGTGGCTCTGGCGGGGCATTGCTCTTCCCGGCCGCCCCCCGCGGTAGGGCCACGGGGAGGGGGCGGGGAAAAAAAAAAGTTAATAGAAACCTTTGGAAAATCCGGGCTTGGCTACGTGGTGCGGGTTGGGCTCCCCCCGCCCCCCCCCTCCTTTTTTAATGCAAACACGAATACAAAAGCTGCGGGCTCTAAAGAGCAGATGAAAGCAATGAACGGAGTTTCTGGAAAAGATTCATTAGTGGGAATTAATGCTGCGAGGAGCTCCGAGGCGATACCATTAAAGTCAGTCCCCACACTTTGTCAGTTTTACACCGCTCGCTATGGTCGGGGCGGTTTTTTTTTTTTCTTGTCGGGGTAAATGGGGGAGGTGCTCTTCGCCTTCCCCTCGCCCCCTCTGCGATCGCCAAACCCGGGATCGTACAGACATCGCGGAAATGAGAGAGGGAGGGAGGGAGGAAGGAGGAAGGGGAAAGAAAAAAAAACCAAAACAACAAACAAACCACCCAACATACACACATCGACAAAGAAAGAGGAACGTGAACGCTCCGCAGCCCTCGCCCCCGGACTCGCTCCGCGAACATC
Source organism: Agelaius phoeniceus (assembly GCF_051311805.1). Taxonomy (NCBI): domain Eukaryota; kingdom Metazoa; phylum Chordata; class Aves; order Passeriformes; family Icteridae; genus Agelaius; species Agelaius phoeniceus. The sequence goes on along the minus strand of NC_135266.1, from coordinate 8,315,317 downwards.
AAATGCATGCCTCATATGCTGCGCAGAGCCGCCCCACTTGGCCCTGCCTTCACAAAGCAGCCTCCGCTGCCTCCCCGCCTGGCCGTCCCCCTCCGGCTGCCCCATTGATGGCAAGCCCCGAGCCTTCCTCTGGCTCGCTCTCCCAACTCCAAACTACATTTTCGGGCTGACTAAACTTCCGTGTCACTCCGGACCTCACGCCAGCACCGCTCCGCGCACGGGAAAGCCCCGGGCCGCCCTGTCCCACGTGCGCCGCGGCGCCCGCCCCGCCGGGGCGGAGGGACAGGGGGGAGCAGCGCCTCAAGCTCTCCCGGCGGGGAGGAGGCGGCCGGCAGCGGGCTCTCCCGGCGGGGAGGAGGCGGCCGGCAGCGGGCTCTCCCGGCGGGGAGGAGGCGGCCGGCACCGGGCTCTGCCCGCCGCTCACCTGCCCGCCGCCGCCGCCGGACCGCGCGTTGCTCGGGGCGGGGAGCCCGGCCCGCCCGGCGCGGGAGCTCTCCCCGCTCCGCGAGCCGGCAGCGCCGCTCCTTGCTCGCCCCGTCCCACGGGAGCCCCCGTAACGCCGCTGCTCCGGCGCCTTCCCAGTCACAAAGTGCGAGACGACGGGAACACCGCCACCACTCCCCACACGGGCGCACCGGAGCCGACAACGCGATCGGGTGCTTCCCCCCGCCTCCGCTGCCCCAAACAGGCATCTTCACAAGCAACTGCCACCAAACTTCCCCTCCGACACCGCAGCCCCGGAGGCGCTCCGCTAGACCCTCCTGCCCCCGCCGCTCCCGCCCGAGCCCCGCTGCCCCGTGCCGTAACTTTCTGCCACGCCGCCGCTCTGCCTTGCCCGCGGCCGGCCGAGGGGAGCCCCGCAGCCGCCCCGGCACCGCGGGACTCGGCGGCGGCGCTTCCGCACGGGAGCTGTTCGCGGAGCGGAACACTGACCTTCCTGCCGCGCCGCGGGGCTGTGCCGTGCGCGGTCCGAGACGCGGGTCCTCACACCGTCGCCTGGCCCTGCTGCTCTCCCTGAAGGGCAGCCCCGTCGGGGGTGGGAAGAAGAGACGAGAAAAGTTTCACGATCCGACTCCCCCTCTCCGTGGGTGCGTGTGTCGCGGCTTGCCCCAGCGCGGGCGGGTCGGGGAAGGGGCGCGGAAAGACCAGGGAGCTGCGGGGCGCGGGGAGCGGGAGCGGGGCCGCCCTCTGCGCCGACGGGGCAGGTGCCCGCGGGAAGGGCTTTGCTCCTCGGCTCGACTGGGCTCAGCAGCGGGAGTGGGAGCGGCAGCCCGCGATGCTCATTCCGGCTGCCGGCTCTGGTTTGGCAGCGCCATGTTGCTGGCTTGCTCCGGGCGAAGTTCCTGCGCTGGCGAGCGCGGCGCTCCCCACATCTCGCCCGCGCCGCCGTCTCCCGTGCCCTGGCCGCCGCGGCTTTGTGTGTGTGTGGCTGGGGATTTAATTCTCCTCCTCCTCCTCTTCTCCTCCTCTCTCTCTCTCTCTTTTTCTTCCTCTCCCCCCCCCTCCCCTCTTTAGTCCGCCGGGAAAGCCGCTCTTCCTCACCTTGCCGCTGGGAGACCGGGCTCCGTCTGCTGCACGCTGCGCTCCCCTCGCATCCCCCCTCCCTCTCTCCCTCCTCCTCCTCCTCCTCCTCCTCCTCCAGCCGTCGCCTCCCCTCCCTTCCCCTCCCCCCGGGCAGGCGCTGCACCGAGGGAGCCGCCGCCAGCAGCAGCAGCGGCAGCAGCGCCGCCACCGCTTTTTCCCTCAGCAAGTTTCCCCCTCCCCTGGCTGCGTTTCCCTGCTTAGGCAGGGCTCGCCCGGCCGCTCGCCCGCTCCCCCCCTTGCCCTGACTAATTGATTTGCCCCCCCTCGCCGCGCCGCCAGCCCCTCGCCTCGCTCGCTCCCCCCGGCTGGCACAGGTCGCTGCCAAGCTGCGGCGCCCCGGGGGGGGACTCCGCGCTCCCGCGCTCCCCGGCAGGCAGGAGGGGAAAGCCGCCCCCCCCCCCCCGCCCCGCCGATACTCCCCTCTCTCGCTACCCAGAAGGCCAGTGGAGAACCGCAATTACCATAAAGCTCCGTTCACTCCGCTCCGCCAAGCTGTCAAAACCCCGGCGGCGGCGGCGCTGCCAGACATCGCTGCGAGCCTCCGCGGCGGGTCGCGCCGCGCTGCCACCCCCCGCCACCCCGCTCGCCCCCGGCCCCTCCGCCGGGCGCCCCCGGCCCCCCCACCCCGCTTCCCCCGTGATCCCAGCGGCGCCTGGAATACCCCCCGGCGCTGCAACCCGCGCCCACAGTCACACCCGCCGGCTCCGGGGTTCCCCCTTCGCGCAAAGGCATCCCCGCTCCCCCAGGACCGGCCGAGGGCTCGCAGCCGTCGTAACCCCCCGCAGGGGCCACACCACGAGCGGAGCCTTTCGGCCGCGGCCTCTCACACTCGCGGAGGGGGGTGTGTCGCCCCCCGATGCCGGGGCCCCTCTCTGGGTCCCACCCGCCGCCCCCAACTTCGCGTGGTCCGCGGCTCGGCCGCGCTGATTTCCGCGCTTCCCCCCGGTCCGCTTCTCCGAGCTCTGAATCGGGATGGAAAAAAAAGCCACTCGTTTGTCAACGTCTGCATTGCGGGGGGCGGGGGGGGGCCGAGGGGGACCTTATTAAAGCGCGTTTTCGCCTGATCCGGCTTTGGCAGCCCTTAACGCGCTTTTTACCCGGTGTGAGCAGTGTGGCAACCCGGGGTGGGGTCACGACTGAAGGGCCGTTTCCCTCGCTGGCATTTCTAAGGCTTGCTTTAAGATTTCTGCCCGGATCGTGGAGCCCTTTAATCTCCGGGTTGGTAGTTATCGGCTGCATCTATTTACTTTGGCAAGGCAACTTTTGGCTCAGCGAGCTCGACTCGTAAATTTCAGGTTCATAACGCCCATCCCCGCTGATACTCCCAGGTTTGGTCCCGCAGAGCCCGCGGCGTGGAAGCTCCCGGGGCGGCCCCGGCCGCAGGGCCAGGCGGGCTCTCGGCCCCTCTGCTCCCCCGCACCTCCCGGCGCCTTCCCGGGGAACGGGAGTTCTGCCACCTCAGCGCCGCCGGCGCCGCATCGAGCCCTTCTCGCCGCCGCTCCGTGTGGGAGCGACTGCCAGCCAAACGCCAGGCGATTAACGCGGACAGTTTGCCCCAGGGGGGATTTTTAATCGCTTCGTTCAGGACCCTGCGCGAAAAGGCTGAAGAGACGCTCTGAGCTGCAAAAGCTTCCCTCACTGAGGGCGCCGGAGCAGCAAGCAGGGCGATGGGAATTCAACGCCGGAGCAGGACGGCCCGGGCTGCCTGCCTGCTCTGCGCCGCTGCTTATCTGAACATGGAAAATGAGAGTTCTCCGAAGTTGTCCCTACTAAAGCTCCCCCTCTCCCAAATCGAGAAGCGTTTAATAGAGAAGATACACTACGTCTGGGGAAAAAAAAATAAGTGGGGGTCGCCCAATGCACGGGAAAAGGACACAGAGTCCAGAGAAAAGCACACACACCCCTCACATACACACACGCAGCCGGGTCATGGCCAGAGGGTTGGCATTTCATGAAACTGCCATCACGGGCTTTGGAGTTTCACTGCGTCTCTTAAAAAAACTCGCCCGTCTCAAAGCAGAAGTGAAATATCCACCATCTGAATGAAACCCGAAACGGCAGCCGCACCGCTCAGCTTCCTCGCAGGGGAGCCCTGGAAGCCGCCGAGGATGGGGAACGGGCAGCGGTCCCACCGTGCTGGCCGACGGGGAGCACTGCCCCGAGTAGCAGCCAGGTTTGATCCTGGTGCGGCGGGCCACGCATCTGAAAAGACTCCCACACGTTTTTTTAATCTCCAATAACAAGCAGAAGGACACCTGGCCTATTACGCTGTAAAGCTATTTTTTATAAAGATGTTTTAGGGCTAGACATTAAAAGTTATTAGATTGAACACACGTGAGTTACAGGCACACAGCTGGAGGGGAGGCCTCTGTTGGATTTTTTTTTTTTCCCTTTCCTAGGAAAACCTCATTAAAATTGCTTCTTTCTATATGAAAGCAGAACTAGCGCGTTTCCTGGCGAGGTGGCCGCAGCTTCCCGGCTTCATTGATCTGGGCTTTGTCTCTCCCCACAGGTCTGGATCTGCGGTGCCAGCGGCCCGCACTTGCATCACAAAAGTCGCCCGCTTCCCTTCCCCCTGGCTGCGAAGTCCAGATCACAACTGTGTGCCTACAGCCTGGGGCTGGATCCTTGGGGCAGGGGTGGTTGGGTTTTTTTTTGTTTTTCACTAATGACTTAAAAGTTATCTCGGGGTAAACTTGCTCCGCTTTTATTTTTAACCGTAAACTTTCTTTGTGAACGCAGCTTCCTTCGTGGCAGGGAGGAACAGACCCGCGCTTGTTCGCCTCTGTGCCTTTTTTGTTCCCCGGGTCCCCGAGCTTTGCAGCGGGAGGCTGGCGGCTCCCGGCGAGAAGACATTGGGGCTTCAGTTCGCTCCTCCCGCGGCCTGCCCCGGCCGGCTGCGCGCCCCGCCGCCTTCCCCAGCGCGGCTCCGCCGGGCACCGCCGAGCTAACCCCGGAAAATTCAAAGCATGCTCTTGCCTTGCGGATTACCGGGCGGCCTCCCCCCCTCCCACACGCCCCGGAGGGAGCTGACCCCCGGGTCAGGCCGCTGCACACTGCTCTCTCCCCGGGAGGGGAGGGGGGCTCCGCTCTGTCGCTGCTGTTGCAGCCGCCGAGAAGCGGGGCGAGGATGCGCTCGCAAAAACGGCTGCTCCGATAATGCTAAGTACTTAACCTCCTCGTAAAGACAAATCCATTGTTAATGGCAGAATAGGCTTCTCGCAGGAGGCTTCCAAGTGGGATGGCTTTATGCCGGCTCTCATTTACCTCCAGCGCCGCCTCTAATTGGAGGCTTCCCCGCGCCCCCGGCCCGCGCACCTCAGAAAGTTGAGGGTTAAAGTGCAGGAGTGGCGAGTCCGGGCCCTGGCCCTTCCACGGCCCGATCCCCAAACGGCAACCGGAGCACGCGAGTCCTTCGGGCACGGGAAATGAGACAGAGGGGAGATGGGCGCTGCGAAGGTAAAATGAATTAATGCGAGCGAGGTGCTCAGACAGCCTGGTGATGAGTGCTAGGAAAAGCCTATAAATAACAGATCACTGTCCTAAGCTCTGAATTGCCCTGGTTGAGTGTGTCTTAAATCAGACCTTTATCATTGGTTATTGTAAGGCTGTTTTTAATGGAAGTGTAGGAATCTGAATAACAAAACAAGACAAGCCTCAATTGGCGTTATACAGGGTCTGCAGCGCTTTCAGACCTGACACGGCGTCAGCATATTGTAACACCGCCATGCAAACTCCCCGTGCAATCAAAGGGATTTTGCATAGCAGAAGTACTATAATTTTACTTCGTAGTTCAGGGCTACTCCGTTGACAGGAGATCCATAATTTTCTTTCCGTCTCCCCAGAAGAGCCCGAAACGCGCTCGGTTCACGGACTAAGCGCCGCTATCTTTCTTACAAAGGCGAATGACAAATCGCTCCGGTTGCGTTTGCTTCTCTCCGCACCCCTTCCCCGCTCCACCGAACAGCGGAGATGTCCGCGATCCTGCGGTCCCCGCTCGGCGCCCGGAGGGGACAGCACGACAGGGACACACAGACAAACACTCGCACTATTGGCCTGCCCCCAGCCGGAGAGCTCGGCCTGCCGCGCCGCGGCCGGGGGAAGCTCTCGCCGGGCCCGGGCAGAGCTCAGAGCTCGCAGCGCGGAGCCCACCGGGCTTCGATGCGCGGCCCGGGCCCGGGGTGGGGAAGGGGGGCGGCAGCCCAGCTGCAAGAGGAGGGCAGGCTGGCTGCGAGCTGCCCCCTCCACCTCTCCCACTTGCATACCACGGCCATTTTGTCTGCTTGCGGCGCGCCCGTGTGCGTGTCCCCCGCCCCCGCCCTGTCCCCTCGGGCCGCTGCGGGCGCTGCCCCGGGCGCGGGGGCTGGGCCGGGCCGGCGGCGGGGCCGGCGGGGCGGGCGGAGGTGAAAGGCGGGCGGCCCCGGCCGCTCCTGAGAGCGGAGAGATGCAGCCGCTAGGCAAGGCCCTGCAGGGGAGGGGGCGTGCGCCGCACAAGTCTGGAGAGGAGTAAAAATAGCGCCGGCGAGGTTGTCGCTCTGCTCGCCTCCCCCCATCCCAGCGGGGGGCAGCGGTGGGGCTCGGCGGGAGGGCGGCGTGCAGGGCTCGGGGGCGAACGGGAACGGGAGCCAGACAAAACCCCGGCCCGGCGGAAAGCGACGCGGACGAGGTTGAGCCTTCGCCTTTGAAGGCGATGCGCGGGAGCTGGAGGCTACGAGCCCTTTTCCTGGTGGGGGTCCCTGAACCCCGGGAGGCGCGGACTGCGGCCCGTCCCCGTCCCTCGGCGGCCTGGGGAGGAGCGGTAGCGAGCGATGACTTGGCGGAGGAACAGAAGCCACCATGCTCCCGAGTTTAAACATAATACGGCGGCCGGGGGAACCGCCATGGTTTGAAGGTGTGTTTGTGCAGACTACAGCTTGTATGTTAATAATTGGATACAGTCGATGAATCACCTCCGTCCTCCTTCTGGTTTTGTTTTTGTGTTGTGTTTTGTTTCGAAGGGGGTGGGGAGAGAGAGCGAGGAGACGGTGGCTCGGCGCTGAATACCAATTCCGAGCCCGGGTTCATAAACACTGGGGTTATTCACTCCGCCCCAGAGGTGACAGCGGAGGCCTCCGCCGCCCTCCGCGCCCGCGCCCCGCGGCGCGGCCCCCGGGCTCGCCGGCGTGCCGAGCGGGATTTGCGCCCCGGCTGGAAGCCCGGCAGCGGCGGGTAGCTCGTTGGGGTGCATACATATGAAATGAGAGCCTGCAACATCAAAGCAGCAGCAGAGCGGAGGCAGGGAGGGGCTCTCCGTGCGTACATGTGTGTACCTTTCCAGAGAAAAGCCCCTAATTTTTAAAATCGGACACCCCCCCCCCCTCCCGCGCCCTTCACTCGCATGGCAGACACGAGGAGAGATTCTTTAGTCCTGTACTTAACACTTCACAGTGTTTTTAGCAATTAAGGCGAGAGGGGGGTGGGTATAAAGATAAGCCACTTTTTCGCCCTGCAAGTGTGAAAGATAAGATAACAGTAAGCTGGGGCAAAACGTCTGCTTACAACCTCCCCCCAGCGATTCTGATCGGTCACCTCTTATCTCGGAAAATGTTCATTTCGAAAACAGCTTCAAAAATCCAAGGGAAAATAAAAGTATTTTCCGTTCAGAAGTGCCATTTAAAACCCCGTCCTCACTTCATCTCTCTACATCGTCGTTCCCCCGCGCCCTCCCCCCCACCATCACGGTACCCAAACAAGGGCAGCAGCCGCTTCATAGAGCGCCTCTCGGAAGCCAAATCACGCAGGTAATCAGAGGACCGAAACCTGTCAGGCGCCGAGATTAGTGGCTCCCCACCGCTCCCCGGCCGTGCCCGCTCGCCGTCCCCATCGCAGGCGGGGGACCCGGCCCCTCGCTGCCCGTAGAATGGGCAGAGACCCGCGCTAGGGAAAGCCCCGCAGGCCGAGGCCAACCGAGAGCCGGGCTGCCTTGCCCGCTTCGTTTCTCCGCAGCACCCCCGACGGCGACGCTCCCCCCACCCCCCGGCCTGTCCCCCTGCAGGATCCGCTGTGGGCGGGCCGTGCCCCGCGTCGGGTCGGTTCTGATCCGGAGCCTCTCGGCCGCCCCCGCTGCCCGGCGGGCACAGGCGGAGGCCGTGTGCGGGCAGGGTGCCCGGTGCACACGGCGGTGGCCCTGCCCTCTGCGGCACCGGGCAAGGCCCCGCCGCGCCCGCCCCGAGCCCCGCGGGCAGGATGCGGGCGCTGTTCCGCCCCGGCCCGGCGCGCCTGCCACGGCCGGGGTTCCGCGCTGCTTCCCAGTCCCCGGAGGCCTCCCCCTGAGCCCGGAGTTTCCCCCTCCCGTCCTTGAGCCGTCACCACCTGCGATAAATCGAGATGTCGAGTAGAAAAGGCTTCCCGACCCTTTCCCGAGGGCAAGGAGCGGCAGCGCCGCTTCCTCGCTGCCCTGGGAAACCTCCACGCGAGGCAGCGGAGCGTGTGTGGCGTGGGGCTGTGTGCGCACCCTTGTCCCCCGGCAAAGACACATCGAGGGCACCCCAGGGGAAACACGATAGCAGCGACCCCGCGCTGCCCCAGCGTGCTCAGGGCCGGAGCAGAGCAGGGGTGGGTCGGCGGAGAGCCAAGACTGGGGGGGGGGGGGGGGCTTCCCCAGGCTCGCCACACCCCCGATCTGCTCCCGCCGCCGTTCTCAGAAACCCGTCGGTGCCGTGCTCTCGAAGTGAGTGGGTCAGCAGCTGATGACAAGGGGAAAAAAGAAGAGAGCGAGAGAGCGAGCGAGCGAAAAAAAACTCCCTCCCAAACCCTAGGCTGGCGCGATTACTCATCCCCAGAGTTCCCCTAAGTCAGAGAAACTTGGCGAAGTCCCAAGGCCGAGCCGTTAACACGGTCTCAGGCTCCCCGGGCACCTTCCGCCGCCGGGCCGGGGCCGAGGGGGCCGGGGCTGAGGGGCCTGGCAGGCCAAGGCCATCGGGGAATGCGCGTCCCCATCCTCGGCGCTGTTCGCGCTCGAGTTATTGTGGAGCGTTTTATCTTCACCGTCACATCGGCAGCTAACGAAGCTCGGCGGCTGCAGCCCACACGACTTTGGTTCTCTGCATTTATCCTTCAATAAAAGCCGATTCCTTTATTAGAAACAGGAGACGTGTCTCCTACCGCCCCTATCAAATCCCAACTGGCAAGGCGCAGCCGACACCTCCCCCTCAGCCCCCCCTGGCCGAGAGGGGCAGGCGGCACCACCCCATGGCCCACGTCCCCTTCCCGCCGGACCCCCCACCGCGAGCATCCCGCACTCCCCCGCTCCATCCCCCCCCCTACGAACAGGGGCAGCCCTCGTCCCCTTCCACCGGGGCGGCCAACGCCCCCTCCCCGTGCTCCCTCCCGAGCAGGAGCAGCCGAGGCCAGGCGGCCCCTCCCGCCCCAAAGAGCCCGCGCCGGCACGGGCAGCCGCCACCCCTCCCCTGCCAAATCAATCGCCCCCACCAGGCGCACCCACACGACTTTCGTTCCCCTGCATTTATCGTTCAATAAAAGTCGTTTCCTTTATTAGAAACAGAGGAGACGCTTCTCCCTCCCACCGCCCTCACCTCATGCCCCCTCCGCGGGCGCAGCCGGCGGCCCCCCAACCACGTCGCCCCCCGCCGAGCGCGGACAGCCCTACCCCCCCTCGCTCCCACCACCACCGCCCCCTAAAAATAACAATAACAGTAATAACAATAATAACAGCCGCCGTCCCCGGCAGTCGCGGCAGTCAGCACCCCCTCCACCGAGCTCAGCCCCCCTCCCCTTTCCTCTCAAATCCCCCATCGCTAGGCGCAGCCAAGCGCCCCCCCCGCCCGCCCGCCTTTCCCCAGGCGCAGCCAACGACCCATCAAATCCCCTGGCCAGGCACGGCTCGGCCCCCGCCCGCCTCGCAGCCCCCCCGGGCACCGAGCAGGTCTGCGCGGCGGATGCTTATGTGCGACTCCGATTGGAGCTGACGCTCCGCCGCTACCGGGCGGGGAATGTTTCCCCGGGCGCCGCCGGGAGAGCCGGTGCTCGGAGGATGCCAGCCCGCTTTGCCGTGCCGTGCCGTGCCCCTCCTCCGCGGCGCGGAGCGCCCAGCGGAGATCTCCCCGCTGAGGAGGGGCCGGGAGGGAGCGCACTCTGTATCGCATTAAATTAATCGCTCGGCTCCGGAGGAGGCAGGTGATTCTGCCAAACACAATGAGGGGTTTGAGCGCTGCGGAATAAAGCGCTGTTCATGGGGCCGTGGGCGGCGGTGCCCGGCTCCACCGCGGGATCGCCGGCTCCCGGGCGATCTCGGCGCTGCTCCCCGCCGCCGGCCCCAGTGCGGGGAGCTCCGGCTCGGCGCACCCCACCCTCGCCCTCGGGATGGATAAAGGGAGGGCGTGGGGGGGAAACGAGCAGCCGCCCTGGCAGCGGGGGAGCGGCAGCCCCTGGGGACGGGAAACGGGGGGTAGAGGGGACTGTAGCCAGCTTTCCCCACACCCCCCAGCCCCCGCTGTGCGTCCCATCGGGGGCGGCCCTTTGCGATGGGGGGGCCAGAATCAGCCTCCCGAGAGGAAGCGGGGGCCGAGTGCCGGGGAGCGCAGCTCGGCGTGCAGGGCGCCGGGGAGCACGGGGCCCCTGGGCGGCCTCCGGGCGGACGGTGCGGGGCGGGCGGCGCTGCCAGGGTTCAGGCGGTGGCAGGCGTTGTTTTCCTCGGAGAGCGGAGGAGGAGGAGGAAATCTCCGGGTTTTTAATGAGGGGGTGCAGAAGGGCTGAGCGCTGGGATTACACGGCGCGGAGACAGAGCTGCGGGCTGTGTGTGCGCGCAGGGCTGCTAGTCTCCGCCCGTCTGCCTGCTAATCGCACGTTTTCCGCTGTTAAAAAGAAACCGAGACACTGTGGCCGAGCCCAGCGCTGTCTCTGTGACTGTGACATGAAAAGATGGCGCTCTCTCCCCTCCCCCAGCCTCCCTCTCGGTTTACACTTCCTCCCCAACAGCTTTTACCTTCCAGTTTTTTAAAGCCCTCTTTGCTCCTTCCTTCCCCCCCTCTCTCCCGGCCGGATACCACCAGCTTCCCAGCCGGTCGGTGGGTCCCTCTGTTGCGACGATTTTTTTTTCTTTTCCTTTTTTCTTTACCTCGCTATTTTCGCCTCTCCCTTTTCTCGGAAACCTCGATCTCTTTATGTCTCGCTCTTTTGTGAACTTCAGCGGCAGTTTGCAGGAGCCGGGGGGGAGGGGGCGAAGGACAAGCGGGGAGGGGGTTATCCCGTCGCTTCTGCCCCCCATCCATGTCCTCCCTGTCCCCAGGGGCAGCGGGGGCAGCAAAGTGAGCCGGATCTCGGTGCGTGGGTGTCGGGGCGGGCAGCGGGGAGGCTCTGGAGGTGCCTGCCCGCGCCGGCGACCTGGTCGCGCTGCGGGTGACCTGGTGGCCACGGGAGCGCTGGCCGAGGGGGCGAGCGGCGCTGGAGCGATGCAGCGGGAGGCAGCTCCGTCGGAGGAGTTTACCTGCCTAGAAACCTGCGCGCACCAGGGTGGTCCCGGCTCCCGGAGGGGGCCCACGGAACTGGCCGCGGCCCCGCTCCGAGGCAGGAGGGCTACTCTGCCGCCTTCCCCATCACTTCTTGCGTTCATCACCAGACCGCTCTAAGTGCTAAGTTTTTTTTTTTCCTTTTTCATTTTTTTCCCTAAGCCTGCAAATTAAATTCAGCGCCGCTCTCCTATTTTAGTGTCTGTTATGTTAATTGCACTTAGCGCTGGGGCGCTGCTCGCCAGGGATGTATGAAGGCCTCGGAGATTAACCGCAGACTCTTTCTCGGACTTTTCTGAGGCTGCAGCAAGTTCCGAGGGACTTACAGGGAGTCTTCAAGATCCCATGTGCTTTCGGGGCGTGCCGCTGCTGGCCGGCACCTCTAAACTCGGGGCCAGCGACTGTCGGCTGGCAGGTCAGGCTGCCAGCAGCTCCCCGTGCACCCGCAGATCTATTTGCGTAAGGATTTGCATTGCGGGACGACAGGTATTTTTCCTCCCTGTGGATGGTAAAAATGCAAAATTAGCGTGACTGTTTCCAGGCAGAGAAGCCACGACTACGTGATCTCGCTGAACCTGTCGGTTGTGCTCTCTGGAGCAGCAGGGAAACCGGACACCTTTATCGGTGACCCCCGAAGCCGTTCTCCCGGGCGTTCGCTGTACTTATCGCCATCTAACCCTAGGCAGCCCGCGAGGGCCCTGTCACGGCCCCTGTCCTGCCCGGGGATGTCCGTGCGGCTGGCTGTGCCCCGCGGTGTCACCCAGCCACTCTGGGAAGGAGCAGGCATGTGCAGCCCTCCCCAGCATGTCCCTTCTCCGGCGTCTACTTCATCTATTCGTTATCAGGGGACGGCGTGTGGAGTGACTGAGCCTAATAAGTTGTCCACTTGTTCATTTCAGGAGCATTGATTTCTGGTTCCAAGGCACTCTGTTCTAGCTCTGGCTACAGCTGCGGGGCATTTCGCAGCTGGTCCTTCGCCTAGACAAATATCAGCGAGAATGTGAGCGTTATTAGCCACATAAATAAATCATTAACGTGCACACAAATGTTATTTTAGCATAACTTCCAGGGAGAAAATATCCCGGCGGGGCAAGGCGGCGTTGGACCGGCCTCGTCGCGGGCTGCCCGGCAGCGGCGGGCGGGGGTCGGCGCCCCCCCGGCACGGGAGAGAGGCAGCGCTCTCCGGCTCCCGATTGAACATTAACAGGGCCGGCCGGCGTGGCACGGCCGCAGGGCCTTGCTTCGCAGACCTTTGTCTGCTCTCCCGAGGCCGGGCGGGGACGCCGGGCGCTTTGCTCCCCAAACGCGACGGCGCTAATGAGATTACCGGCCGGCTGGCCGCGCCTGGGGCCGGGAAGCGCCGGGACGGCGGGCAGAGCCCGGCCCGGCCCGGCCAATGCGCCTCGTTAGCGCGGGGCCCGGGGCACGAACCACGTTCGCTCCCGGCCTCCCGCGAAGCGCCGCCGGCTCCCCCCGTGCCCCGGCGGCGGCGAGCGGGGAGCGGCAGCCGCCGCCGCCCGGGCCGCGCTCGCCCTGCCCCGCGGAATCCCGCGGGTGCCAGTAAAGCCCTGCCTGGGAGCCCTGCCAAGGCGGTCTCGCTTTGATATTCCGCGCCACGGCCGCTCCTCCGCTTGCTCCTAATCACGCAAATGCGAGCTTGCCCCGGCGCTCGCCGTAATAAACACTGAGCGCGTTTCGCCGGGCGCCCAAAGTAAATACTGTGTCGGAGAAGCGGGGCTGCGCTGGGGAGCTGAGATCTTCCACTTTTTCGCACTTAGCAACAGACTGAGGCGTCGTGCGCGCCCTCCCCGAGCCAGGCTCGGTGTGATTTACTTTCTGGTTGCAATGCAGATACACACTTGTCAGTTCAAGGGCAGGACAGAAACTGTGCAAGCGGAGTCTTGCGAACGGAAATCTCCCATTTACGAGGTTCTGCTCCAGCACCAAAAGCCACCCTCCAGCACCTTTGTTCTGCATGCAGCTGCTTTTACACACACACACATACACACACACACCCTCCACCCAGCCACATCACCATCCAACCCTTCTTCCCGCGTCTCACTCCTCAGATGGATTCTCAGTTTTTTCCCGACTGACCCTGGGGGAGGCGGTGGGGGGGAAGCAAGGGGGAGGGAGCCCGGGAGAGGTTGATTATGAATGACAAGGCAAATGATAAGAGCCGAAGCGACAGCAAAAGCAAACAGAAGTGGTCTCTCGCAGGGCCCAGAACCGTCCGCGGCCACGGGAGTTGTGCCTGTGCCATGAAGGCAGGGTTGGCCTCCGCAGGCAGCCCGGCTTCTCCGGGGCGAGATAAACACATTTCGGTCACGTGGCGAGCCTATACGGTGCCATGCTCCTATTTGCCTTCCCCGCTCGCTTTTCGCTTCTCACAATAACATGCCATCCGCCAGCCAGCTCCGAGGCTAACCTCACCTCCCTGGCGCCCCGCCAGCCCGCCCCGGCCCGGCCGTGCAGGGAGAAGCCGCGATTCCCGTGGGGAGGTTGCAGCCCGTCCTGGGGCTGGCAGCAGCCCAAGCCAGAGCTGGGGAAGCGTCCGGCCGCATCCCGGTTTGGGGCTGGAACGGGAGTTGGCTGCCCGGGGGCGGGAGCAGGGGCCAGGACTGGCCACATCCCCAGGACCGGGCTCAGGAAGAGCGCGGTGTCCCCGCAGGGTGGAGTTTCGCCCGGGGCCCGCAGGTGCGGGGCGTATGCGGGTGGTGCTGACTTCAGGGCGGGGGGAACCCCCGCATCTCCGTCAGGATCGTAGAACGGGCTCCCAAGAGAGGTGGGGGGAGCGGGGCACCCGCAGCGAGACGCTAGCTTTGCTGTTTTAAAATGGCTGAAAAGGGTGTCCCCGGGCATCCCCTTCCCGGTAGCAGCAGCGGCGAACCCCGTCGCCCCGAGCACCGCGGGCGCCGGCGGCGGCCCCGCTCGGTTACGGGAACAATGAGCGGCCGCGGGCGCGCCCGGTGCCTCCCCGCTGCCGGGGCCGGCCGGGGGCAGTGCCGCGGGGCCGGGGGAGGCGTTCGGGGGGAACGGGAGCCTGGAGCCGGCCAAGCCCCCCCCGCCCCCGCCCGGCGGAACGAGCGTGCCGTTTAATCCCTTTATCCCCGCTCGCTGGTGGCGGTGCGAGCCGCCGGGCCGGGAGCCACTCGGCAGCCACCGGGGAGGCAGCGTGCTGGCTCGGCGCCGCAGATGTCGCCGGGTGGGAGCCGGGAGCCGATCCCCAGCGGCACCACCTCCACAACGGCAGCAGCCCTCGGGGACCCGGGCACCGCTTGCCCGCGCACCGGAGGGTTCGCACCCTCCGGAGCCCCCGAGGGTTTCCTGCCGTCGGGCACCGCAGCCGTGCCCCAGCACCCGCTCGGGGCCCGGCCGCCTCCGTGTCTCGTTCCCGGAGCAGGCCTCTCTTCTGTCCCCGCGGGAGCACGGGCTGCGACCTCCCCTCTGTCCGGAGCTCCCGGGCGAGCGAGGGGCAGCCCCCGGTGAGGTGCCCAGGTTGCAGCCCGTGCTCCGAAATCCGGCAATTATGCAAATGCCCCGGACGCTCTCCCCTTTGATCTGAACTTCCTCGGAATGATCCCTTCTCATTACGGGGCATGAAAATGCCTCTCGGACGTGTAAAGTGAGCTACAGAGCTCCTTTCATTCCCTTTTGTTACCCGCACCGGGCGCGTCTCTCCAGCCCCGCATTCCCCAAGCGCCGGGAAAGAGGACGGAAGGGGCTCCCGGGGGAGGCGGCGGGACGTGGGAGCAGCCCGGGCCGCCGGTTGTCATGGCGAGGCCAAGCGTCTTCCCAAGTTATGTGCGACTAATGGGTTTGTGCCCCGCTCGGCTCCGGGTTCACCTTTCCCCCCGCTGCTCGGCTCCCCGCCGACCTCCCCGCCCGCGCCCCGGGAGCCGAGCGGCGGCGGAGGAGCCCCGTCCCCCTGACTCACTGCCGGCTCAGCAAACGCCGCGGGGCTCGGGGGCGCGGGCCGAGGGAGGCGGCTGAGGGCTCCCGTCCACGGGAGAGCAGTCCTGGAGCGACTTTAAACTCCATCTTCTGCTGCGCTCCTCACCACCTCTCGTTTCAGTTTTGATAACTGAGGCTAACGAGGCACTGAATGTATCAGAGGTTTAGAATGTCTACGCAACCGTGGATATGATTTTCAAGACTCCCAGGAGCCGTGGCTGGGATTTTCTGTTATCTTATTTTCTCTCTTCTCTTCTTTTCTTTTCTTTTTTTTTTTTTTTTCCCCTTTGAAAGGATATTAAGAAAGTTTATGCTGTCTTGAAAACTACTCCTCCGTAAGAAAAACATTCTGACCATTTGCCGGAGGCCATTTTATGAAACCTCAAGGAGGTTAATAGCTTGCATAATTTCAGGAATACCAGGTCTCTCCTTAATACCTTCTTCTCATTCTCTGCCATTTACTCAGACAAACCAGGAGCTCTGGAGGCCAAGCACTCCCGTGACAGACAATGGATTCCTACCTGAGTCCTCCTATCTGAGGGGCCTGCACCAGAAAACAGATGGACTTCTTCCCTGCTCTGCTCATACACGGTGCTGAGAGAAACCCTGCAATGTATCTGTGGGACTACGGGATGCACATGAAAGAGGACACGGTGTAAGGAGCCCACCCTAAGTATGGAGGTTGCATTTTTCATTTTGCTGGAATTTGCTATTTCATCTAGAGAAGGACTGGTAGATGTGGCATGAATGAAATTGTGCTGCTGCAAAACAAAGCTGAGCAAACGGGAGAAGGAGAATTATTTGAACTGTTTCTAAAATGTTGTCATGTTTGTTAACAGCTGCTTAACTCCAGTGCCTAACAAGCTCTTGGAAAATAAGTTTATTTATAAAAAAAAGAAAAAGGCAATGCCCTTGCTTGCTTACAATTAATTGATGACAGCTTATAATGCATTCCTTTGAGACCTCTAGTAATATCAGGACTCAGGGGACTGGAAATACCTAATTCATAGATTTTTTAAACCAAGAACGGACTGTTATGATCAGCTGGTCTGACCTGCCACATATCATGGGCCAGTGAATTTCAGCCAGACGTTCTTGTATCAGACCCATAAATTCTGCCTGAGCTTTTAACTTGGCATCCAATCTTGCTCTGAAGACTTTTAAGTAACAGGAAAAACCACTGCTTGCCTCAGTTGTTCCAGTGGTTATGTCCCCTCTCTGTTTTTTTTCCTAAAAAGTACCTATTTCTGCTCAGAATTCATAGAGCTTCATTTTCCAACATAGGATCTCATTATGCCTTTGTCTGCCACATTAAAGAGATCTTGACTATCAGAAATCTCCCCATAGAGACACTTAGGGCACTTAAAGACTATGATCAAACCAACTCATAGCCCTCCTCTTGGATAAATTAATAGATGGGATTTCTTTAGTCTTTTGCAATAGGATGTGATTCCCAGACCTTGAATCACTCTTCCAGCTCTCTTCTGATCCCATATTAATTTGCCAATGCACTTTTAACATGCAAACACCACAACAGAGCCGGACACAAGTATTGCAGCACAGCCCCATTCATGTCGGAAGCACTAATGGCATAATTAAGTTTACTTGTTTAAAACCCTATGCAGATTACTTTTATAGATAGCTTTAGCAATACTGACTTTATTAAAACCCCATTTAAAAAGTCACCTGTCTTCATGCAGACTAGTGTTGTTCATCAAAATCACAGTGCTGAGCATAGCTTGACCAAAGTGCAGAGCTAGCTTAGATTTTCTGGCTGGGGCTTTTTCAGTCCTCCATCAGCCCTAGCCTTCAGTGGGGCTTCGTATTTTTTTCTTTTGTCTGTAAGAAGCAACTGTTGGATATTCTCACAATGGCACTGGCCCTGGATGTACATTGACAGAGAAGCAGGGGCAGAGCTTGACTACAGCATTCCCTCTTTTCCCTGTTCCTCTCTTGCAGTACCAAAGCCCTCATTAAGTTGCTCCAAGACTCAGGGTAGTTCAGTCCTTTCAGTGCCCCAGTGATGGGGCTCGGTTTTGGGACACCCCTCCCCAGGTAGCTCACAGAGACATTCCATGAAGGCTTTTTCAACCATGTCAAAGAGTCTGCTCTCACACCTCAGCCCACTGCCCAGGTTAAAGCCAGGAAAAAGTGTGCCTGGGGATCACTCAGAAGAAGGAGCAGGGAAAGTGATGGAAGACATGCCCTTTCCCAGGGAGGGAACGGCTGCAGGATTTATCTTTCCTTCTCATGGACATCTGCTCCAAAAAATGGACATTGAGCATGGTAAGACTGTGAGTGACACTGCATCAGGTGCTGCAGGCCTGGACTCTGTTCTGCATAAGAGGTGGCCTGAGTTGAAGCCAAAATGCCCTGGATTATTTGGGTGAGACAGGCTCCCAAAAGCCTCAGCAGTAGCGGGGATTGCATTGTGCTGGGCTTTGTACAGCAAGGATGAAATATTCTGACCCAACGATCTCTTTTCATACTATTTGTACCCTCAAAAGCAGAATATCACATAGGGCAGACACATTCTAGGGAATGGCTGAGCCTCAGCTTCATACACTATCTCTGTGCTTCCTAGCAGGAGTCACACCTGAGCAACACTCCTTTATTTATTTTCCTCCCAAATTATAGGTCTTTTTTCATGGTTCCTGCTGGAGATTCGGGTTGGTCATGGTCACACATCAGACCAAAGGTGCTTTCCTACCAAGGGCAATCAGACTGGCATCTTGGAGCTCACTTGGTTTGCCAGGCTGTCCTCACTGAGCTCTGTGCCTTATCAGAGTTCATGAGCTTAGTGGGCCTGCACCAGGGTCACCTCCCAGTGGGAAAGCAGCTGTGACCTGCCCAGGGAAGCTGGTCCCCATGTAGGAATGATTCTGCATTTGCACAGAGCTGCTCAAGGGACTTGCATGCCACTTATTCTGCCACTACCTCTGAGAATGTGGTGGCAGAGCATAAAGCCAGAGTAATTACACTTTTTATGCTAAGGTGATCTGTGATAAAGTTCCCATTACATTAGAGAACCTAGAGGCTGCTACTGCAACACCTGTCAAGGCCCAGCCTGCATAAACCGACACAAAACAGGGACAGCACAGGATCAAGGGTTAAGTTTCTTTTATGCTTATGCCCCATCTCACGTTTTGCACCATGCAGTTGCACCACATCTGCCCCTTTAATCATAAATTATCCATGAGCCTAAATTATATTTCCCATGACACATAGCACAGCCTTCAAATCCTACTAGTAGCAGCCCTCCCTTCGTTTGTACTTTCCACGTGCCCTCGTTTTACTATGAGTCAGACACAGTTGCCCTCTCTTCCTCTGACTTACACTTTCCTGCCTCAGAGGACACATATATCAGAGGACACACTGATGGCCCAGTTTATGGATATCCTCTCATACAATGGGCATTACTCCTTTCCAGAACCACTGCTAGAGAGCCATCGGGTTCAGATCAACCTCTCCATTAGACCCAACTGTGAAAAGGGGAGCACAGAGAAGTCACCTTTGTTATAACAAAACACCCTTGAGTTGCACTTAATTCTAGTAAGCAGCACATTTTCCTTGCTCGCTGTACAAAAACGCAATTTATAATTTTAAAAAGCAATAATCATTCAAAGCATCGGACCTGCAGCTTTGAGGCACTGCACACTGCAGGATGGGATTGCTTCTCTTCTGTCCAATTTACCTGCACACATCACCCAGCCACTCGTGACAACCTGCACTTGCTTCTTGCCAGGCTGCAGCCAACAGGGTTTGGGTCTGAGCGACTCTTTTGGGGTCTGCTCCCCTGCAGCTCTCTTAGGGCTTTGCCAGTGATTCTCATGGAGAGCAGGACGAGGCTGTCTGTGTAAAAACCAATGTTGACATTTTCTTGTTTAAATATCCTACATCAGAGGGGGGTCACGGGAGCCAAGGCCACCAGAAAGGGTTCCCCCAGCAGCTATTATTTCCTTTTAAAAGCACCAGGGACCCAGCAGTCTCAGCTGGGCCCCACACCCGTTTGTCTGCCCTTCTCTGTGAGCTGGCTGGCTGCTGCCGGTGCCACTTAGCAAATACAGATGTTCAGGTCTTTTTCTTTCACCACGGGCCTCACTTATCCCTGTGCAGAGGTCTGCTACTGAATGAATGCATCGTTTGAGCCCTGTTTTCAAGGCCATGCAAAATACACACCCCATCCACGCTCACCTCGCTCTCTGCTTGCAAAAATCTACGGCGCTTTCCTATCAAATTTGAAATAAATGGTATTCAAACTTATTTTAAAAATTAATTGAACCAATACATCAACAACTCTCATGTTTTCAGAGCCAGTATGGCCCTCGCCTGGGAAATTAGAACTGCAGGAGGGTAATTTTGCATTTAAATCAATGGAGCTCTCTTTCCTGACAAGGTTGTCCTCACACCAAGCCAAGCAGCTCTACCAGGGTTCCAAAGAAGGGAGGCCATTAGGTGTCCTGCACCCATGGCACACCTGATCTCCCTGCCAGGAGAGTTTCCTGAGAAGCTGTGGGAGTGTCACCCTCACATCAGCACCATATGGGGCAATGCTGCTGGGGGATCCTTCCACCCCCTGTACCCCAGTTCCTCTCTCTTCCCATTCATCCAAGCAACATCTCACCTGCTGTGCCTTATTCCATGCATTTCCCCCCATTCCTGTGCTGAGAGAGAGCAGGCTGTCAGGGTGATGTCAGATGCTGAGCTAGGAAAAGTGTGTTTGGGGATAGCTCAGAAGAGGGAGCAGAGAAAGTGATGGAAGACATGCCCTTTCCCAGGGAGGGAACGGCTGCAGGATTTATCTTTTTTATCTAAGCCCCTGAACAGATTTGCTGCCAAAAGAAAGATAATCCACATTATGTGGAAACAAAATTACATTCACATGAGCACACACACACAAACACACACTGTTCCCTTCTAACCACAGGACACAGACTTTGGGAGTGGTGGCCTTGGTGAGACATGGCAAAGGAGCCCGTGACTGAGCCCAGGAGCTCACCTGCCTCCCTGCACCACCAGCACAGCACTCGTGGTCATCTGCCTCTATAGACTTTACAGTTTTTCTTCTATTTTTAGGGCAGGCAGGAGCAATCTGTCCTCTGTGTCTACAGAGTGTGCAGCACCCTAAAGTTCCTGGCACATAACACAACATTTGTGATGCTGGAAAGATAAAATACTACTCAAATTCAGCATATCTTGATCCCCCTATTTATCTCTGTGTGTCCTGAGCCTTACCCTAGTCCAAAACCTCTCCTTACAGTGTTATATTTTGATAATAGGAACAGTATATTAGATGATGCAAGGCAGAGTCTACCCCAAAGAAACAAGAGAGGCAGCATAAACAGAGTTTCTAAGAATATGAAGGCATCATTTAGGTGGTCATGTAGTGGTCTTTGAGAACTTTCAATGACAGGACTTTTGAAATCGTTTTTCCCCTTCTCACAAGTGTTCTGAGGGTGGTGAGATGTCAAAACAGTGAAAAAGAGAGACAAGACTTGACAAACTGTAACTGGGAGAACATCAAAGGTGTAAGCCTGGCTGCAAGAAGGCCTGCAGGCTGCTACTTCTTGCAAAATTACAACAGGGAGCAAAGGGCTGAGGATGGAAGAGGGGCCTGGGGTACACCTGTGTTCCACACTGAAGAAGCTTTCACACCTTTTGGTGTATACCAACCAACTGCTCCAAGCCCCTGGGGTTTGCCCATTCTGCTTTAGCAATGTTTCTCCACTGCTTTGTTTCTGAGGCTTAGCCATCACCATGTAACAGCACTTCCAAGGGGATTTAAAATTCCCTTTGGAGCTGCAAGGGGACTGCAGTGGGAAGACTGTTGGAATCACCTTGGTCTGAGATGCTGGGACTTAGATCCATCCAGGCATTAATTCAGTGAAAGCCAGACAGGATCAGGCTGTGAGTGGCATAATGTGCTGTTGGAAGCAAATCCACATCGTTTCAAGTACACACAAACCATTTTCTATGGGACCTTGGAGTGCTTCACAAGAGCGCTCAAGGGACCAGGTGACTTTCAGCATGGTGAATTTCAGCTGCATAACCAAGGCTTAACACTGTGACCACAGCCCTCCCTGAGGTAGGGATGACTGCAAAGGCCAAGCCAACAAGTTGGAAAGGATTGTTTTCCTTTTTCATTGCTGCTGTCTGGTTTTCCAGCTTCTTGATTCAAGCATACTGCTTGAAAAGGGATGTATGTTACCACCATGACACAAGCCTGTGTTTTCTCTCCCTTCTAAAATGCTGGATGTTCCTAGTCAGAGAGCAGCTCCATGCAGAACCTACAGGGAGATGTAGAGACCCTGGGGCTATTTTTGCCTACTGCTCTTCAGGTTGCTCAAAAGTTTCAGTCCTGCCTTCAGACAGTGAACAGCAAGGCTCGGGGCTAGAAAGGGTGGTGGTATATAACACCTGTGCAGTATCTCTCCCCTCACAAGGCAGGGACCAGTCAACTACACACAAACCCCATCAGGCCCCTGGGAAATGAGTTTTAGTGTTGGTTTGCCACAAACCTTGTCCCAAATACCGAAGAAGGACTTTGTTTCTAGCCAGCCTGAAAGAGTTGTATTGACACACACCTATCTGCTGTTGTCTCATTCTTGCACTCTTCTTTCAGGTGCTTCCTTGCCAGGGAAGAGGGTATCCTCAAGCCTCATTCATATGTACCTACAGGACTGCTTCCCAACCACGGTTTATATTCAGTTTTCCCCGGACAAGAGTTACTCTGACATCTCCACACACACACAGAGGGATAATTTCTGAATGCCATATGCATCATCTTTTGCTCCTCTCCTGCTCCCAGGCAGACCAGGGCTCAGCCTGTCCAGGCATGTGCCACACCACACCTCTTCCCCATGGTCTGCCCAGAGTCCGTCCCCATTTCCTGCACCTTCCGCTGTGCCAACACCAGCCACTTCTGGAGGACAAGAGCAACTGCTCAGGTGCAGCAAGGGCACATGAATCATTTATTTACCTCCCAGCCAGTCCTCTCTGCTGTGCTCCAGAAGGAGTGGCACAGTGCTCTTGCTCCTGCTCCTTAAGCGGTGCTCAGGGGTACAGGGCAGGTTACAGATTTTTGTCTCTCTCTGACTTTTGGGCTCAGCAGCAGCACCTCTGCTTGTGGGGCTGCACAGACAGCTGCCTGCTGCTGTGCCGCTCCACTTCCTCTGCCATCCCTCACGCGTTAAAACGTCCTCCAAAGGCCGGGGGTGGAGGGGAGCAGAGGGAGAAGGCAGAGGTCCGTGGGATGGGAATCGCTCCAGGGTGCTGGTGACGAGCCTGAAGGCAGCTGGCCAGCTCTGCAAGCACAAGGCAGTCGGGAGCAGGAGGTGTCACTTGCATGACCTGGGGCCGGGGCCATCACCGAGCCTGGGGACAAATCGCCCTGGCCCGGCTCCCGGGGGGCAGGGGCACAGCTCAGACACCGCTCCCAGCCCCGCATCCTCCTCGGGGAGCCGGCGCCTCTCTCGGCCCCGCGGGGACGCCCGGAGGAGCCCTGTCCCGCTGCTGCCATCCCCTGCCCCAGCCCCGACGGCACGGCCCCTTCCTGCCCTGCCTGCCTCGCCCAGGGCAGTTTTCTGGGCTGAGGAACGTGGCCTGCACCAGACCGAGCCAAAACCCCGCCGTGCGAGTCACCCCTGTCCTAGGAAGAGCCGTCCACATCCCGGCTGCCTGGGGGTAGCAGGGAGCTCCAGAAAATACCAAGTGCGTGCTTGGACTGCATCAAAGGTATTTATTTTGATTGTCCCTTGGCTATAACTTTCATCGTTCGCCTTTGTTTTATAGCTGCTCAAGTTTACTTGCAGAATTAAGGCAGATTTGGGGGGGGAGGGGGAGGAAGGGGGTAGGAAGCCTTTGTTCTCCGGAGTGTGCTTGTCTTACTTTTGCATCATGTGGCCCGAGCGGCACACACACACACACATCCCCCCCGCCCCGACCGTATTTACTCTATCTCGAGTGAGTCCTTTGAAGGAGAGGGCAGAGCCGTCGTTAACCCCCTGCGTGCCTGCCGGGCCCTCCGCCGGCAGAGCCCGCCTGTGGCGGGGACGCAGCCGCTCCTGAATCCCAGAGCCACGGGTTTCTCTTTGACGGACGGCATCACTCATTGTCCCCCCGCCCCCGAAAAAGCCCGCAGCGGCCATCCCGTGGCGGCCCGGGCTCCAGCAGCACGCACGGGGAGCCAGCGGCGGTGGGGCCTCTCGGAGAGAGCCCGGGGATACCCCCTTGATCACTCGCAGACCGGGCTGCTTACACGAGGCTGGAGATGCCTACAAACTCGAAACAGCTGCCGGGCTTTGCTCTGGCCTGACTGCTAAAATACGCCGATCTCCTTTTAATCTGTTTCATATTCACAAATTAAGCACTTAGCCTAGGTAATAAATCATGAGGCAGTTTACGAGGCTAGCAGGAGACAAACAAGTGGAAAGGGAAAACAATCGCCTAAAAGTAGATTCCGTAGAACTGAAAATATAACTCGGAAATGTAACAAATGTAACTCGGAAAACCCAGTCCGCGCTGCCCGGGGCGGCGGCAGCGCCCCGCGGTCCCGGCAGAGCCCCCCCGCACCGGGACCGACCGGGCCCGCACTTGTCGGCGCAGCCGGGCTCCGGTGGCACCGGGAACTCCGGCCTTTGTCTCCCCGGGCACCGGCCGCCCACACCGGCTCCACCTGGGAGAGACTCCCGCGGCAGTCGGCCTGGAAATAATGACTCGAGCTGGCGATAACCTCGTCTTGCACACACGCACACCGGCTCGTCTCCGGCTGGGGCGCGGGGGAGGAAAGTGACGATGGAAAATAATAAAGTGCGGGCTCGCCTCACGCCGAGCCGCTCGCAGCCGCGTGTGATGTGGCACTGCCCGGTGTCCCCGGGGAAGGCAGCCCAGAGGTGCCAGGGGCTCCGGAGCGCTCGCTCCCGGCCGCTGGGCGCTGGGGAGGGCAGCAGCTGGAAAGGAGCGCCCTGGCTACCGGAGCTGTGCCCTGCTCCTCTTGCCGGGATGGCGAGGGACACACGCCCCCCCAAGCCCCCGCGTGGGGACACGGTCACGGTCACCACCCGTGGGCGTCGCGGGGCGGGGGACGGAGGGCAGGTCCCAGTCCCAGCCCCTCGGTTCCTGCGGCGGGAGAGGAGAGCCGGGAGGCGGGCGAGCCTGCAGACGTGCCGGCCGGGCGCTGGCAGCGGGGGCCCGGGGCACGGCTGCCCGCGGCGGCTGCCCGGGACTCCCCGGCGCTTTGCCCAGAGTCTCTTCCCGGGAGAGCCGCCAGCCACTCCGGGGCACGAAGCCGAAGTCCCCAAGACAAAAGATCCGACGCCAAGACCCCTCCTGGCAAAGTCGCAGCGTGCCGAAAGTGTTCACCAGGGAGTTTTCCCCCTCCCCCGGCGGAGCTCCGCGCCGGGCCGAGCCGGGGCCGCCGCCGCTTGCGGGAGGGGGAGCGAGCAGGGGAGGGCGGCAGGGCTGCTGCGAGGGGGACGGTCGGGAACATCCCCCGGGAGAGCTGAGGGGGGAGTGGAGCCGTGATTTAAAGGAACTCCCGCGAAAGGGAGCGACACAGACCTGCGGCCGTCCACCGAATCCGATCCGCCGAGCTGTGGGTGCGAAGAGGCGGTGTCAGGGGCTATTTATCTCTCGCCGGAGCGGCGGCTCCGGTCCCCGCATCGCCCGCCGGTAACAATGGCAGCGGCCGGCGGCTTTCCACGCGCCTGGGCGGCGGAATGGATGGCGGAAGATGCCGCCGCGCTCCGCTCACACGGGCTCGTTCATGCATCCCTCTTGGCCGGAGCCTCTCGCTACTGCCGCTCCGCCGAGAGCTCTGGCCCGCTCCCCCACCCCCCCTGCTCCTCCACCCACCCCTCACAGCCCGCCCTTCCCCAATTTTCCATTTTCAGGACTTTGGCACGGAGCCAGACATGTCAGGAGGGGATGAAACTTGACACAGAGATCTCAACCCAGAGCGATTTCCTCCTCCCCCCCCCCCCCATTCCCACCTCCCCCACCCCCGTCCCCAGCCCCTAAGTTAACTTGAAGATAGTTTGGCCATATTTCAGTTTGAAAAGAAGGGGAAATTGCAGGTCACTGGTGCATGGTCGGGCCGGGTGCATTTTTTTAATTTAAAACGGTAGACATCGAGGCCTGAAAAGCATCTGCAAGCCCGTGCTCTTTAAGTGCTCCTCCCGGCCGCGGCGCGGTTAACCCTGTGTGCCTCGGCCGCCTGCCCTGCCCTGCCCTGCCCGGAGGGACTCGGGACCCGCTCGGGCAGGAGCTGCGGAGGGCGGCCGGGGCGGCGGAGCTGAGCGCTTCGCCAGCCTCACCCCCCCGCCCCCTTCGCCACCAAACGTCGGGGCCGGGTCGTAGCCGCCGGCAGGATGAGGCCCCCGGCGCGGAAGAGCGGCCAAGCGACAAGGAGCTCGCTGAAGGGTCCCCCCGCCGCTCCCCGCTCCCTCCGCCCACGTCTCCGCCCTCGGGCGGGCGAGGCTGCGCTCCCCGCGGGGCAGCGCCGGGGCCCCGGGCCACAGCAGCGATGCTCGGCTGCTCCTGTCGCCCTCGGCCGGCCCCCGCGGCCCGGGACACACCGGAGGGCTTCCCTCGCCTCTGGCCAGCTGGGCGTGCTGATAAGGGAGAGCGATAAGGGGGGGCTGGAGGGTGGGGAGGGGGACGGACCCGGAATGAGGGAGGGAAAACTCCCGAAACGAGGAGAGCGGGGAGCGGAGCCCGAGCTAACTCCGGGGAGGATGCCTCAGCACTTTCTCTATTATGCATTTCCAGCACAAGGAAAGCTAATTCCTCCGCTGAGGGCCTCAATCAGGCATTTATTTGACACTCATGATGCATGAACGGCTAAACACTAGTCTAAGCGGAGGATCAGCCGCTAGTTTATAGCTCGCGAGGTTTTTTTTGATGCAGGTGAATTATGTTGATCTCTGAATGCCTCGTATTCCTGGTGGCGGCCGGGGGGTGGGGGTGTGGGGAGAGAGAAGGGGAGGAGAGAAAAAGAAAACAAGAAGAAGGGGAGTGTGGGGGAGATGAACTTCTTTAAGCTCCTCTACCGCACACCCGGGAAACATTTTGGCCGGGAGTTTTGGCTGCCACCCCTCCTCACGGCCCTCTCCTGACCCCCAGGTTCCCCTGCTGTTCCTCTCGTCCCTCCACGCTGCACGCTGGCCCGGCTGAGCCCCTCTGACACTGCGGCCGGGCCGGGCCGCTCTGCGGGGAAACGCTCCCCCGGGAAACGGAGAAGTAGCGTGGAGTGGGGAGCGTCACGGAGACAGCATGGAGGGGGGAGAAGAGGAGGAGGAGGAGGAGGAGGAGGGGAGAAACCATATGGAGCAGGAGGGAGGGAGGCGATACGGAACGGGCGAGCTGGGAGAGCAGGGGAAGCAGCGGGAGCCGGGTGGCCGCTCCGGCCGCGGGCGCTGGGGCGGGAGGGGGCGGCCCCCGAGGGGCCTGGGGGGCTCGGCAGAGCGTCGGCCAGGCCCTGCCGCCCTCCCTCCCTCCCTCTCTGTCTCCCTCAGGGCTGCGCTTTCTCTCCAGCTCCCCCACGCTCTCCCGGGCACTGCCCTTTATAATTTATTTTTAATTTTTTTTCCCTCCTGCTGGCCTCTTTCCAACTGTTGTTCCAGGGCCGAAAAAAAAATAACAATTAAGTAGGAGTCATGTCTTGTGACGTGCACAATCTCTTCTAACGCCTGAGTTCAATTTTACACAACATTTAATACAAATATTAAAAATCAATAAATCAGGGAGGTTGTTAATGAAATGTTACAGTGAGTGTGTGTCACCAGATAGGATTTTGGTGGGAAACATGTCTGATTTAGCAAAAACCGAATGCAGTTGTATTATTTATCCTTCTGCTAAAAACAAAAGATAAAGGTGTTCATTAAATCATATCAAATCGAATTAAACTCTATTGGCGGGTCCCTCCAGCAGAACAGAAGTATGAAAAACAGGGGATGGAAAATGAATCTCAATGCATCTCTTGACAACGGAACAGGAATCGGAACGCATTAAAAATAAATCAGAGCGCTGCTGTAGGTCACAACAGAAGGATTCGACTGTAGTGGAATAATGGGACGAGAGACAGAAAGGCAGGGACTGCCCTGCAGGTACACCCTGGCACTAGAAGGGGAAGCCAGATTTTTTAAACGATGGGTCACACCAGGTCTGTGAGGAACAGTCTTTACCCCATTCACGCTGCTCCTTCATGTCCCTTCCCCTGGCTGTCGGGACCGCAGTGCTCCCCGGCTCCTCGGCATGCTGCCAGCTCAGCATTTTGCAGGCTGGTGGCTCTGCCTGTCACCCCCTCACCCCGGGCCTTTGCACCTCTCCCTTTCCTCCACCCTGGCCGGTCCCCGCTCTCCCTGCAGCGCTTAGCCCGGCCTATCGCACTGTTCAGCTATTCCCCGTGACCCATCTCAGCCCTTGCAGGAGTCCTTGGGAGCCGTCTGCAGAGCGATCTGCCAAAAACCGGGCAGCTGCCCGGGCGGTGAGCAGCGGGAGCGCCGCTGGCAGCGGCCGCCGCCCTGCCCGGCGCCCGGTGCCCGGTGCCCGTCCCGGTGGCAGCCCCGGTTGTCTCCAGCTGCCAGGAGTGGCGTGGGGTGGCGGCACCGGGGGGGTTCTCCCTCTGCCGTGATGTGGCTGAGAGATGATGGTGGCTTTGTAGCCCCCCTGGGAGCCCAGGCCGCGGCTCCGTGGGAACTCGAGGGGCGCGGCTCGCTCCCGTTCTTCCTCCCGGCGTGCCGAGGCCCCAGCTCGGGCCGTGCTGCGCTGGGAACCATGGCAGCGGCGAGAGGTCGTCTCCTGCCACCGCCAAGCCGGGAAAGAAAGGTCTGTGACCGCCGGGGCGAGTGTTGCCGGCCTCTTCTCGAGCTCTCGTCCAGCTCCCCCAGGCTTGGACTTCGCTCCTGACACAGCTCCTTTCGTCCTCCTCTGCTGAGGGCAGGCAGAGTCCCTTCCTCACCCCGAGAGCCTTGAGGCTTTTCTGGCCCTGTTAGCGACTGGATGCAAGAGTGGATGCAAACCCTCCGAGCCCTCCGGAGCAGAGGGGCTGCACAAGCCCTGCTCAGGCGGGGGCCGCTCTCCCTCCGTGTGGGCCTGCGGCGGCCGACGCTGCAGAAAGGCTCGGGAAGAGCGATCGGAGGAGCGGACCCCCGGCCCCCCATTCCCTGCCCGAGCCCGTGCCTCGGGGAAGACGTGAAGGCCACTCGGGGGCCAGTGCCGCTGGAGGAGCTGCGGGATCAGCTCTGCCCTGCCGCCTGCAGAGCCGGGAGTGAGCGAGGCGGCGGCGGGAGGCAGCGGGGAGGCTGATGCGCGGCAGCCGAGAGTGTTCGCTCGGCACCGAGCCCGGAACGCGCCGCCAGAGCGGGAGCGCGGCGCCCCCGCGGTGCGGCCGGCGGGGCCGACACGGCCGAGCCCCGGCGCTGGAGAGAGCGGGAACCCCCGGGCACGCCTGCAAATCCTCCGGCAGACGCCGTGTTGCCGCTTCGCGATCGGGAGGCTCCGCTCCCGCTCCCTCCACCTCTCCGTTCCTGCCGCCGCCCCGGGACCGGCCGTGCCGCACAGCGCCGGTTCGGCGTGCAGCACCGCCGGAACGCGATAAACAAGGGTGGCCATCTGCCCTCCGCCCGCTGCCAGCCCGCCGGCGCTGCGCCTGGCACCGCTCGGGGCTTGCCTGCCCCGGCCCCGCTCCGGTCCCGGGGCCGCGGGGGCGAGGTGAGGGGTCAGGGGCCGGAGATGCTCTCCGCGGTCCGGGGCTGCTCGCTCGCCCCGCGGGCCATGCCGCGGGCTCGTCTCGCCGGGAGCGCAACTTCTGCTCCGACCTGAAGTTGCAGCTCCTCTGTTTGTTTATTTCCCCGGCCGCGGTGGCCGGCTGCCAAGCACGCCGACCTTGCCTATTAAAAACCCATTTCTCTTGCCCTGCGCGGAGCAGCAGTTTGCTCGCCGCGCTCTGTTTTTTCGTTAAAATAAAGCGCTGCAAAGTCTGCTCGGGGGTGCCGGGGGAGGCTGGTAATGGGGGGGCAGGGGGAGTGTGGAGCTCTGCCCGCTTCGCGCGTCCCTCCCGGGGCCACCGCGGTCTCCGGGGCGCCTCCCGGCGCGGCCCCCGCCGGCCGCCGCCGTACGCCGGGATCGCGGCCGGGCGGGGTGACCGCCCCGGCTCCCCGGCCAAGCCATTTCCTGCCCTCCGGAGCCGCGGCCCCTCGCCGGCGGCCAAGCAGTAGCTGGGGCTGGCTAGGGGACGGCGGGCATCGGGGCTGGGAGGAGAGGTTGGAAAAATCAACACGCGGCAGCGGTGGCGGAGGGAGGGCAGCGGCTGATCCCATTAGGCTCGTCAAGCCGGAGCGGCTGAGCCGGAACAGCGGGGTCACCGCTGCCAGGGGCGCCCCGGGGCGCCGAACGGAGCGGCGGGAGGGCGATGCTGGGGTCCGCCCCTCCTTCTCCCCGTGTCCCTCGGGGTCCCCACGCCCTTATCGGCCGAGACAGCCGAGGAGGCCCGCGGAGGAGTCGTGGCAGCGTACACACCTCCGGGGGCAGGACCCGACAGCTTTTGTGCCGCTGGGCTCAAGGGGCCTTTTCTCCTCGCCACTTTGTTCGGCGGCGGCACTGCCCGACCCGGCCGGGCCCCGGCTCGCAGCTCCCTCACCCTTGGCACTACCCCTGTGCTCAGAGCCTCCTCCAACACCCGAGGGCGGCCTCTCTTCTCCTCTAGGACGATCTAGAAGTCGTCCAAAGCAAGTCGCTTTTAGAGCGGATACAACAATAAAGTATATTGAAATAAGTCTGCGGTTGGTGAGTTTCCAGCGATACTTAATGGCACTCGCGGTAAACAGTCCCTCTCTGTGCGAGCGGGGAAAATCATCCAGACACAAGCACATTCCACCCTCTTTAGGGCTCCCTGGCTGTTATTATAGTTATTGCATTACTCTGGTGTAAGCCTTTTGTAACTAAGCTTCTATAAAGCCCCGCTTACAAGCACCCTGATTAGAATTTTCCTTGCCAGTAACCAAAGGCCACCCGCTTTCCAGTGCTATACAGAGGGAGCCGTCAACAGCCACCCCTCTGAATGTACGCTTTGTTCCTGGCAACAAGGAAACGAGTGGGCTTCTATTGGGGAGAATGCAACCCTTCTTTTAAATATCACACAGCGAGAGCTGATGGGGTACTGGGCTTCGGAGAGGCTGCGATGGAGGCAGAGAGACACGGCGGGGTCACGGGAGCGCGGAGTGGCCGAGCCCTAATGCTACCCACGAAGCGGCTGCCACTCAGCCGACGGCCGGAGGATCATCTGGCTGATCCCGGCTCAGGGGCGGGCGGGGACGGAGCCAGGGCCTGGAGGGAGAAGAAAAGGAGAACGCCGGATAATGGTTTCCCAGCAGCACACTCCGCTCTGCGCCCTGCACCAGCTCCCCGAGCAAGCGGAGAGAGCAGCGCCTCGCAGGCCCGGGGTGGACCCCAGTGCAGGGAACGGCGGGGTTGTCTCTCACAGCGGTGACCTCTCCAGGAGCTCACCCAGCACACCCAGCATCCCCACCCCAAACCCGCGCACCCGTCCCACCGCCCCTCCAGGGATGTGCCCCTTCAGGAGTGCAGGACATCGCCATTTCTGCACACACGGCTTAGCTGCCGGGCACCCCCTTTTCCAGGGAAGAAGAAGGCCCCGGTGGCGAGGAAGGAGCCCGGCTCACCCGGGGCGCTCCCTGCGTGCAGCTGCGACCCTGCAGCCGCTCCGGGAAGCGAGCAGGAGGTGAGCGGGCAGCCGGCTCCTCCGCAGGGCTCCGCGGGCAGCCCGGCTATTGTGAGCGCCCCAGAGCCCGTCTGGCCGGGTGTAAGCGATTAGCTGCGGGGTGTCCAACACGTATGCTAGTGACATTACTGAGGAGGTGAGAGCTTGGCGCTCACCGGGCCGAAATGCTGGGCTTTCGCTTTCGTTCAGGATGTGTGTGACACAGAGCCTTTTCTCAGCTCGTCTGATTTTTAACTTCCTCTAGAGCTCTCTCCCTCTCTTTTATTTCCTTTGCTCGGAGAGCAGCAACGAGAGACCGAGAGGAAACACGCTGCTGCTGTGCAAAATGTGGACCATGTGTGGGAACTATTTACTCAGAGTGCAACTGCAGGCACCAGGCGAGGGGCTGGCAGAACCGGGGGGCGGTGGAGAGCGAGGCTACGTCTCTCTCGCTCTGCCTCCCCCCCTTGTCTTCCCTAAAAGCCAAACCACGTCTCTGTGTGTGTAACGGTGCGTTTTACTGACTTCTCGCTGAGCTTGTGTTGGGGTGGTTTTTTTTTGTTTTTCTTTTTTTTTCCAGTCCAAGGCTTTCACGGTCTGCTTTTGTGCCTCACCCACCTCAAGCCTCAAGCAAAGGGTTAAATCTTTGGAGCCCTGCAAGGAATCAGAGTTAAAAAAAAAAAGGAAAAAAAGAAAGAAAAAGGCGGGGGGGGGGGGCGGGGGGGGAAGGAGTGA
Source organism: Agelaius phoeniceus (assembly GCF_051311805.1). Classification (NCBI taxonomy): domain Eukaryota; kingdom Metazoa; phylum Chordata; class Aves; order Passeriformes; family Icteridae; genus Agelaius; species Agelaius phoeniceus. The sequence continues at coordinate 8,283,820 of NC_135266.1, read as the reverse complement.
GAGCGTGAAGAAGCGGGCAGAGAGGGCTGCACGGTCCCCTGATCGTCCTTTTGACGGCTGAAGAATAATAAAAATAATTAATAATAATCCCTAGCCTTTTTTTTTTTTTTTCTATTTGGCTGTACCAGGAAGTGCCTCTGGCCTTGAAACTCCCTATTACTTCTCTTCCCCCAACCCCCGTCCTTTCTTTGGGAAGTGAGAAGAAAAAGGTCTGCAGCTGACAAATATTATCCATCCTTTTCATCGATCGGAGCATATACAGATGTGATAGCTTGATGTACGCTGCAAACCGGCTGATCCATCGCTTTCTCCCTCTCTGGCTGGCTCTGGTTCGGCCTCCTCCTCCTCCCCCTTTGTTCTTCCCCCCCCCCGCCTTTCCCTCTCTTTAAATAGATTTCAAGGCGCTGCCTGTTGGAGAGCAGCTCTCCAGAGAGAGCGAGCTATTGCTTTCCTGCCGATAGCCTCCCCCCTTCTCCAGTTTCCAAACAGAAAACAATCCCCGGCCCGAGGAACCTGTGCTGGGCCTGGCGGAAGGAGTTAAACTACCAGCGAAGAGCGAGATAAGGAGGCAGCTCGCTGCACCATCGCTTTCGAGTCCCGTGTTCAAAAACAAGAAATAAAAGGGGGAAAAAAGAGAAAAAATTAAAATAAATAATCATTAAATGAAAATAAATAATAAACAAATAAAAATACAATTCGTGGCTCCCTGTCTTGCATCATCACGAGGAGAAGAGGCGGTTTATCCCGGGACATTGCCCCACCTGGTCCTGCGGAGGTGCCCCGGGCTGACCGGCCCGGCACGGCACGGCTCGGAGCGGGCGGGCGGCTGGGACGCGGCTGGCGGCGCGAAGCGAAAGGGTTAAGCCTCCCCTCCACCGCCCTCCTCTCTCGCCAGAGAATAAGCGTTCGCACGAAGCGTTTCTGAGGAGGCAGGCTGCGAGCAGGCCTTTCGCAGGAAAGGATCCATGGCTACCTCGGTGCTTGTCACCGAAGCGCTGACCCTGTCCCGGTGCCTCGTGCTGCCAGTGCGGGCCGCTACCAGGCACTTGCGATCAATTTTTCGAAAGGTTAGCCAAGGTCCCCGCTCCTCGCAGACGGGAGGCATTGCGAAACTGCCTTTGTATCTGCGGGAACTTACATAAAAAACAGACGAGAAGGAGGAGAGGGACACAGAGCAGCTCTCTCCGGGCGGCGGGCTCTCCCCGGGCGGGTGTGGGGACCCCCAGGCACATCTCTCTCTCTCTCTGCCAGGGCACTGCGCCGCCCGGCAGGCAGCTCGCCCGCGGGAGAGCCGGGCCATCCCTCCCTCCTCGCCAGCCTCCCCGACCGGCCCGGTGCTCGTCCGGTGCCGGGGAGAACCAGCCGGCGGCGGGGCTGCCGCGGCGAAAACGGAGCGGGAGGAGGGAAAAGTGCTATCCGGAGAGCTGTTGTGACAGATGCTAAGCTTTGCCCTACGCGTGCTGGTGAGAGAAGGAGTTAAAAGCAAGCTGCTTTTTCGATCGAGCTGCTTCCCCGAGCGTCGGAAGGAGCGGCTTGCTAGAAAGCCGTCCATCAGCAACCAGTCCAACCTGCCCGTAATAATATGCGATCAACACCAAATCACCCCCGCTAGGCACGATCCATCATCGCTACGATGCAATGGGCCCTTGTATGGATGTGTCTACACGGGGGGCGGGCGGGGAGAGAAGGGGAGGGAGCGGAAAAGAGAGAGGGAGAGCGTGTGTGGATGTGTGTGCGAGGGGGGGACCGCATCATTCACCGGAATGGGGATCGCCGCCTCCCCCGGTTCTCGGCCAGCGGAGCTGCCCGAGCCAGCGGAGCCGAAACTTGCTGGGCCGGGGCTGAGCGCGGAGCCTGGCACACGGCCCCGCCGCCGCCTCCGACTGACATCAGCCTCCCCTCCCCCTCCTCGCTCCTCCTGGGCAAGCTTGACTGGCGTAAAATTAATAATTAATAGGGTGAAATTGATTAAAGGGCTGGGCGCGAGATGGGGGCGCTCGGAGAGCCCTTCCCCTCGCCGGGCGCTCCGCATCCGCCTCCCCGCCGGCAGCGGCCCGGGAGCGGGGACTGGCCGCCGCCGGCGAGCCGGGGGAGCTCCGGGGCAGCTCAGCCCGAGCAGGAAGGAAAAGGGCGGCGGGGACCGGGGAGGAGGAGGAAGGCGGCGGCTGCAGCAGCCAACCCCGCTGTGTGGCTGGCTGTAACCGAGATCGGCCGCACGGGCAGCGGCGGCGGCAGGCGGGCGCTGGCCCGGGGCTGGCTCGGCTCAGCGCAGCTGGGTGTGTGTGTGCGCGAGTGTGTGTATGCGTGTGTGTGTGTACAAAGCCGGGTCCCGGGAGCTGCCCGAGGGCGGTGCTCGGCAGCACAAGGCCAAACCCCCCGGCCCCCCCCGCTTCTCCCCACCGTGATCAGTCTCTGCCACGGAGGGAATGGGGAACCGCAGGGGACGCGGCCGGGCCAGCGCACGCCTCAGCCTCCAGCCCCGCGGAGGTGGGAAAGGGTTAAACGTTGGAGGGAGACGGGGAGGAGGACGGGGGATGGGGAGCGAGGGAAGGGGGGCCGCCGAGCACAGCGCTGAGCGCAGGGAAACCACAGCGCACCTGGGCTCGGCTCGGGAGCCGGAACGAGCCGCCGCCTCCTCCTCCCTCCCTCTTTCCCTCCCTCCCGCCCTTCCTCCAGCTCGGTGCCTGCTTGGCCCATATCGCGGCTCTATCTCTGCAGCAGCGGGAGCTCAGCTCCTCTGTTTCTATCAGCTGCTCCCTCTAACCCCAGTGACCCAGATAAGAGCGGCGGCCTCCCCCCACACCCCCGCGCCGGGGCCCCGGTCCTGCTCTCACCGCCCCCCCCGCCCCCCGCGCCGCCTCCCCGCGGGGCCGCCCCAGCCCCAGCCCCAGCCCCAGCCCCAGCGGGCTCCTCCCGGCCCCGTGGCTCCGGCCCCGACCTCCGCGGGAGGCAGCAAACCTGGCCCCGCGCCCGCCCCCTCGCTGGGCTCGTTCCCTCCCGGCTGGGGCGGCGCTGCTCCCCGGTGCCCCTCTCGGACGGCTTGGGGTTATTGTTTGCCTGCGCTGCGTCAGCCCGCCGTCAAAATAATAATTAAAAGCAAAACAAACACCCCGATCCGGTCTTTCCTGGACACGCGGGTCGGAGCCACCGCAGCCTAAGTGTTGTTATTCCCGGGCTGGAAATAGCCCTGGCTCCGCCCTGGACAATCGCCTGTCAGAGGCCTCTTCTTTCCCCTCCCTAGAGGCCCTTCCCTGCCCTGCTTTATTTACTTTTGAAGTGTCTGGATTGATGGAGAACTGCGAACGGCACTTTCTTCCCCCGGCTCCCTCCTGCACCAGGGCTCCGCCGGAGCCTCTTACCGCACCCGGCGCTCCGCGCCAGCGTGACCCAAGATAACCCGGCCCCGGAGAGGCCAGGGCGATCGGGGGAGGGCGCTTAACCAAACCAAACCAAACCAAACAGATCGATCCCTCCCCGGCCGAGGCCACGGAAGCCCGGGGCTGTAGCGGGGGGTATCGGTAGCCCAGGGGGGATCGGGGCACCCCTCGCAGGAGCTCCCGGACGGGCGGAGGGAGCCGCCGTCCCAGAGCAGCCTGTCCGCCCCCAGCCCGCCCGCCGGGGAGGGAGGGCGGAAAGGAGATCGCGGCAGGGCCCGTAACGACACAAGGGATAAACACCAAAGTTATCACCAGCCGTGACCAAAATAAATGCCTGTGATAAAAAAGCACTGACAGGATGATCCATTACGCGGGTGTCACTGCCTACAACGAGGTTCAATCAGATACGCCGGTTGCCGTGGACAACGGGGGAAGCGGCGGTACCGGGCTGACGACTTTTCTGGAGAGGCGGGTGGTGGTTGCCATCAGGGAGGTGACACGGCGCGATCTGCATGAGGGTGGCCCGGCATCGCGGCAAGGGACAGACCACATCTTCCGCGGCCGCCGCTCGCCTTGCGGCCCCTCCGTTCGTCCGATCCACCGGCACATCCTTAGGGAGAGGAACGCCTTCCCTTACGGGCGGCCCCGCGGATGTGCACACACCCTCCCATCTGGGATGCGGTAGGGGGTCCCCGCCCGGTTCGTGCCCCCCTCCCGCCGCTGTTGCGGGGCCAGGAGCGCGGCACGGCGCCCCGCGTCCCCCCCCGCAGCCCCGCGGTGGAAATCAATGAACGCTTGTTCCGTGCGGCGCGACCGTCTTGCGAGCGGTGCCCTGTTATTAGTGGGGAAAGGGGGAGAGAAGAAAGGCTCTCTGCGGACTCCTGCGCACGTCCTCGCCTCCGGCGGAGCTGCTCGCAGGTGCCGGAGCGGGGGCAGCGGGGGCCGGGCTGGCCGTCAGCGCCGCCGGGAAGAGCCGTACCCCGGGGCGCCGGGCTAATCTCACGGCAGGCCAGCTCGGCGGTACGCCGCGGCCCCGGGCGCTGCGATTAATGAAGGCTCAGAGGCACTGGAGATGGGCTAAGGGCCAGTCTCCCTTCTGCCACATTCCTCTGGATCGGGCCGGGCCGGAACTTGCCCCACACAGGGGAGGGGGATGTGGGAATCAAGTCCTCCGGGCCTGGGGGGGATCAGCCCTTCTCCCTCAGCCCTTCTCCCCCCGGCCCTCCGCATGAGCGAGCAGCCTTTGGGAACGGCCGTGCCCCAGGTGGGGCATGCCAGGGAACGAGAGACGTGGATGCCTCTCCACGCCCGCGGGAGGAGCGATGCCAGGGCCCTCCCCGCCGGTGCCACGGTGCGTGACACGCCAGCCCCGTGTCTCTCCGGGGTGAGAAACTTCCTGGCTGCTAGCGACGGGTGGCTGCGCCGCTGCTACGCATCTTTCGGTCCCGAGATCCCCCCCCCTCCCTCCACGCACCGTAAATGCATCCCCCCCGCCCCCGCCGCCCCCTTCCCGTCGCCCCCTTCCCGTCACGATTTAATGCTTTTCATGTTCTTCGGCAACTGCGTTTCCGCAGAGAAACCCCGGCGCGCTCGCAGCTCGGCTGCTCAGCTGTATTGTGGCGAGCTCAGGCACAGCCGGAGTGAATCCATTACGCCTCGATCCTACAATACAGGTTTATGCGGATACCCTCTGATTTACATTTAAAACAGTGCACGGGCATTGTCTGCTAGCCTGGAAAAAAAAAAAAAAAAAACAACAAAAAAACCAAAAAAAACCAACACAGCCCCGTAACTTCAAATGACCTTCAAAGCAATGCAATTAACTCTCGTAATTATCAGTACACGCCTTTTAGAAAAAGACACAGGTGCTCTCCTCGGTAGTGTTCCACCTGGTTAAGCAGCCTCGTCCTACCAGGGAATGCCCCCCTCTCCCCCTCCCCCGCTTTGGAGTCCCCAAATCTGGGACTCGCTCCGCCGTTCGGACATGTCGAAACCTCCCTTCGCCCTCCCTTCCCCCGCCCGCCGCCTGGGCTGAGGGACAGCTTGCTCAGCGCGGCGAGGCTTTGTCACACCGCCACACACACACACACACCACCACCACCACCACGTCGCTGGCTGGTGCCGGCGGCGGGCGGCGTGGTCGCTTTCCCGGCTCCCACAAAGCGCTCCCCTCCCGCCGGCCCCCGGAACGCAGGCCACGCAGAGCCGAAATTTAGGTTAATAGGATGGGCTTTGATCCGTGGTCCCCTTCGCCCGCCCCTCACCCCGAACGACATCGATCCGCTGCATTTACTCCCGCGCCGATGGGCCCCCGGCGCTCCCGCAGCCACTCTCTGCGCGACCGGAGAGAATAAATAAATAAAATAAATATTCCCGAAGCACCCAGCCGATGGTGGTGGCCCGGGTCCTGCCCGCCACGGCCCCGAGCACGAGTGGCGGAGCCCCGGCGGCCGAATGTGCAGTGTCATGATGGCTCCTACGGCCCGCGGGCAGTCCCGGGGGCGACACCGGGAGCGGCGGGGACAGGGGCAGCTCCGGGGGGGGCTGCCGGTCCCGCAGGAACCGCCACCCCCCTCCCCTTCGCCCCTCTTTTGCACACACGCACACACAAAATAAATAAATAACGAGGCGGCTGGAGCCATCTGGGGTTGGATGGCTTCTCATCTCATTACAGAGCATTAGGAGAAACAGGCAAATATACAGCTATTAAAATTAATCGCCTCGCGCTGTCAGCTGAACATAATGGAAATTATTTATAGGCTGCCTACGATGCCTTTCTCGTCACGGAGGCTTGGTGCGGAGAGGCGCACTCGCGGCTCCCAGCACAGAGAGAGGCGGACGGGCCGGGCGGGGGTCGCCGGGCTCGACTCGGCCCCGACCGGCGAAGTTTGGGAGGTCAGGGCGGGGAGGAAAAAGGGAAAGGGAAAGGAAAAGGAAAGCGGCAGAGGCGCTGCGCTGAGCGAGTCAGCGTGGCTTGTTTTCAGGTGGTTGCAGGGGAGCGGTGGAGACGCCAAAGGGCAAACCGCGGTGCTGGGGGGCTCCCCGGGCTGCTCCAGCGGAGCGTGCCCGGGGCGGTGCGGGGCAGGGTCCGGGGCAGCGGGCGGGCTGTTCCAGAAGGAAATCTGCTCTGCAAACAGCGCATAGTGCTTAGCAGGCACCGCGCGATGCGGCGAGGGCACGCCGCGGGAGGGGGCGATGCGCTTCCCGAGCGATCTGCCTGCAGATCTCTGCTACCAGAGGAAATGTTAATTGTCAGCCCTTCCGCTACAGCCTCTGGAGCGGGCTCTCGGAGCTGTTTGCTTATGCTCCCGGGGAGATGGGGGGTCTCTTCCGCTCCGGGAAAAAAACCCTAAACCCAATCGACTACGCTGAGGAGAGCTGGCCTGTTTTTCCGACCGAGCAAGAGAATGTATTTGGGAAGCAAGGGGAAAGGCTGTCCGTGCATTTCCCCGCTCCGTCCGGGGTCGTTTCGGCCAAGACAGCCGGGGCGAACCGCCTCCTCTCCCTCAGCTGTGGGGCTCATCGTGGTGCTGTGCCCGTGTGAGGACTCAGAGCCTCAGCAGGGGCCGGAGGAGGCAAAGTACGGCTGCCACGGGCAGAGGAAGCCGCCGGGGCAGCCCCGGTGGCACCTGCAGGGTCGGAGGGAAGGTGCGAGAAAGTCCGAGTGAGAAGCTGGAAGCGCATCTTCGCCAGGCTTGAGAGGTTAATAAATACACCCGTCCCCTCTTCCCAGCCCGCCTGAGGCTAAGACTCACAGCTCAGCGGGTAATTGACAGTCTCAATCCAAAATTGAAACATGTGTTAACAACAACGCCACGCATCCTAGGAGCTACCCGGGAGATCGCCACCTCACGGTCTTTATATATTATTTGAATCCACCGGAGGAAAGTGTCACGAGATTTTCAGAGCACGTTTCACCCCTACCTGTAAATCAGCTTTTATCACTGCTGGCTGCTCAGACAGAGCCAGCCCCTGCTCTATAGCGCAGGAGGAGAGGAGTCATCGCTCCCTCGCAGCGCTGCTTCCGTGCAGCCTCCCTGCGGAGCCCGCCGGCCCCCCTGCCCCTCCGGGGTGATCCCAGCCGTGTCCGGGAGCGGGCGAGGGCGAGCGGATCCGAGACCCGGACACGGCCGGGGCTTCTCGGCGTTCCCTCTCCCCTCCCTGCCCGAGCAAGCAGGACCGGTGTCCGCGTCCCACCCTCCTGCCAGCCCTTTCGGCCGAGAGTCACACCACCGCAAGTGGGAACAGGCGCCCGTACTGGTGCAGCATCTCTCCCAAGCAGTTGCTCGTGTTTCTGGGATCCAGCGGAGCAGATTTCCGCGCTGAACTGAGGGCCTTGCTCTCATCAGCGCTTCAACAGCCACAGCGGGGTTGCCTGCTCCCTGTGGAGTAAGGAAGCTGGGGATTCCCTCCCCCCGAAACCCCTCTAAGGGCCTATGCTGTCCCTGGCAGGAGGGATCGGGCCGGGGCGGGAAAAGGCGAACTTGTGCCAAAGTGGTTGGACGTGCAGAGGCAGGACAGGACTGGCAGGGCTCCCCGGGAAGGGCAGGTCTCCAGGGCCTCCCACCGCCGGTTTCATCCTTTCCCCTCGCTGTTGCCATCGTCCCCTTTTCACACCGGGAGCCCGTGCGAGGATGAGCGTCCTGCTCCGGGGAGGCGGCAGCGGCTCCCGCCGCCCCTGCGGCCCGGGCCCGCTCCCCAGCGCCGCTGCCTGCGAGCCCTGCGCGGAGGTCACGGCCAGCGGAGCAGGCAGATGGAAAATCCCAGTTCCTGCCGCACATAAACAAGGTGGGGACGGGCAGAACGGCCCTCGGCGCTGAGCGGGAGGGGAGGGGCGTGGGGTCCCTCCTCCATGGCCCGCTGCCCGCCCAGCCGCGGCTCTTGCCCCGGGAGCTCCCTCCTCCGGCGGGCGCCGGCCGCGCTGCGCTGCGCGGAGGCGGATGGGCCCGGGGGCTCCGTCCGGCGAAGGGACGGGACCGCCGGTGGCAAATAAGACTCCGAGGGCGCTCCCGGCAGCGGGGGCCGCCCGGGCAGGGCGCGGGCAGGGCGCCAGCGCGGCAGAGGAGCAGTTTCTGCCCGGCTCCCTCGGCCCCGCAGCGCGTCCGCCCCCCGAGCGGCTCGGCAGCTCTCGCCCACGCGTGCACTCGCACGGTCGCACGCTGAGTCACACGGGCACGCCGCCTCTCGTACACCGTGTCACGCACACGCTCCGTGTGGCACACACAGTGCCGCTTCTGGATCGTGTCGTGTCACGCACACGTTCCGTGTCACACACACGTTCCGTGTCACACGCGCGTTTATTCCCACGCACACTCGGTGGCCCTCCCGCATGGGCACTGCATCTTCCGGGGGAAGCACGGCAGCTCTCACACATTCGCTGCATCTCTCAGCTGGGACACACGCCGAGGACCTCTCACGCTCCCTTTCTCACACCCTGGCTGTCACACAGCCACACACGCTCACGCTGACCGCACACGCACAGGGATTCCCACGCAGGCACACGCGCGCCGCCGCCCCCGCAGCGCAGCGCGCTCCCGCTCCCCACGCACATCGTCTCGCAGGCGCTCGCCGCCTCACAATTCCACACACACGGAGCCGCCCGCCGTCCCCGGCTGCTCCCCGGGCACGTCACCACCCGCACACGCCCGACACCCCCCGCCCCCCCGGGGCACACACACACGGCCCCCGCCGCTTACGGCCGCTGGGAGCGGTCCCAGCGCCGCGCCCGGGCGGCCGCGTGTGTGCGCTTGCGGGAAACCCGAGGACCTTCCCTGCGGCCTCTTTGGCAGCGCTCCGCCGCCACCGCCGGGCCAGCTGCGCGGCCCCGGTCCGGAACAGCTTGTGTTTGTTCCCACCAGACGGCCGGGCGGGCGGGGGGAGGAAGGGTCAGCAGGTCCCGCACCGCGGAGCCCGGGGCTCCGCTCCCCGCCGTGCCCCCCGCCCCGGGCCGCCTCCACCTGCTGCCGGGCATCCCCAGACCGGGGAAACCCCCCACTCCTCCCCAAACTTCGCTGCCAAGCTTTATGCTCCCGTCCCCCATTCTCCGTCCCGGGCTGATGCTGGGGCTGCGGCCCTGCCCCCGGGCGGTCGGCCCCGGCCGAGGCAGCGCCGTGCGCTCGGCGGCTGCGATGTGCGTGCTGCCAGAGCCAGCCGGGGAAAGGCCAACGGCACCCGACCGCGGGCAGAGGTAGCGGCTGATCTCTTGGCAGATCCAAGAGCGATTTGGCCGCCACAGCCGGGAGGCCGGCCCGGATTATTCATCATGGGCGGACGAACACAATCCCTGCCCCCTCCCCCCTATCCCCGTCAGCCCTGGATATTTTGTCCCGGCCGCACAAACAATATTCAACTTGTATCCTCTTCCTTGGAGGCACCGGGAAGCCGGCGGCTGCCAGGAACAGGCTCCCGTGCAGCGCACGGCAGCGGGATCCTGTTTCCCTCGCAGCCGGCGGAGCGCGGCGGTCCCGCGGGATGCGGCCGCTTTCCGCCCCCGCACGGCCGCGGCCCCGGGGCCCTGCCAGGCGTCCCCTGCGGGGCTCGGCCACCGCCCGGCTCCCGGGCCACCCTTGGCCACCCCCGGCGTGCAGCCGCTGCTGTGCGAACCCGCGATCGCAGCCCGCGGAGGGCGGCGCAGCGCTGGCAGCCGGCGCTGCCTGCCCGTGCCAAGCCGCGGGCACAGCGGGGCTCGGCGGCCCCGCTCGCCAGCCAAAGCCGAAATGAAAGCAGCCAGCTCCGCGAACGCCCCCGGGCTTTGCCTGGCGCCGCTTTCCCCTCTATTCCCGCAGCCTCTCTCCAGTGGGAGCCGCTGGTGTCGTGGGGGCGGGGGGGGTCCCGGGAGCCGAGGTGTCCCTGGGCCCCCCTGTCGATCCCGGTCCCCGCGCGCACTCGGAGCCCAGCCGAGCTTCCCTCGCCCTCTGTTGGGAACCTCCACGCGGTGCGGGGCCGTGGCGCCGGCCAGGTCCCCCACACCCCCCCTAAATCCGACCGAGGGGACGCAGGAAACGTCGCCTCCGCGCTCAGCGGCGAGCAGCGGGGGCGGCACAGCCCGAGCAGGGCCCGGAGGCCTCCTTTCCCTTCCATTCCTCTTTCTTCCTCTTTTCCTTCCCTTCCCTCACCGTTCCCTTTCCCCTTCCTTTCCTTGGCCTCCTCCCGGGGGGCCACCCCGAGAGCGCACTCAGCCAAGTGCATCGCGCTCTTAAATCAAGCCTGGATATTTAAAGCTTAACTCCCAGTTTATTTTCGTCCAAGACCAAAGACGCTCGCTACTTATTCGGGAAGCTATTTAAATACCTTCCCCGACCTCCCCTCGCGGTTATGAACGTTTGCTGCTGGAGAATTTCACAAAGGTATTTGGTACCGTCGCCCCGGCTCCCCAGGACGCACGGCGGGAGCCGGGGAGCGTTGCCGAGGGCGAAGGGGGATGTGTTTTGGAGGGAGAAGAGCTCCTTTCAGCCAGGGAATCGCGGTACTTCACACTCACTTCGTGGTTTATTACTACGGGAGGAATCTGTTTATAGTCAAACCGTATTACCTTGGGCCGTATCGATTTTCCAGCAGTACTCCCCACCGATTTAATTGTTTTTAGGAACGTCAATTGCAGCTCTCATGTTCCCTGAATTCATCAGTGTTCAAATGATAAACCTCATCATCGCTCTAAATCATACGGCAAGCTGCTCGTTACCGCTGCCTGCCCGCCCCCCGCGCCCCCAGCCCCGCACACCGACCGGCCGTGTCTTAAACTTCACCGGAGCCGCAGCGCCGCGTTCCCGCCTCTCTCTCCTTTTCACGGCCCGATCACTCCATCTTTTAGGTTTTACTGTCTTAAAATGAATGCACTGAAGAAATACACCCCTAAATTAGTCACGGTTCCCGGTTTTGGGTTCTACAGCTAAAAATCCCCATCGCAGCGCAGAGCAGACAAAACCCGAGGGGAAAAAACCCCAGCAAACAACCAACCAAAAAAAAAAAAAAAAAAAAAAAGCGCAACCCACACAGAGAAGACATCGTGTCTTTAAAAAATAATTAGGAAGAAAAACAAGCTGAAACTGCGGACAAGGCGCTGGAAACTCCACGCTGGTGCTGCTCGTGGCTGCGCTAATCCCTGAAGGCGGGAGGGAGCAGATGGAATCCTTGCCCACTGCCCTCTGCATCCGTGCCCCCCGCACACGCGTGGGCAGTGGGGGGGATCCGCCGGGCTCCGAGCGCTCTGCGGCCGCCCAAGGGACCCCGGAGGGTGCGGAGGGGCAGGCGTGGTGATTCTCCTGCGGCAGGGACGGGGACCCGCGGGTCAGCGCGGGGATATTCCCGGGAGGGCGAGCGCAGCCCGCGGGAGACGAGGGTGGCGGGCAGTCCCCTCGGGAGGGCACGGCGGTGCCTGAGCGCCGCTCAGCGCAGCTATTTCGGCAGCTTTTCCTTCTGCCGCTGCGGCTGCTCGGGAACCACTTTTCCCCGTCACAAACATGCCCTGCGGGCAAGCTCAGCCCCCACGGCGGTTTCCCTCCGTGGCAACCTTTAGGCGGGCTCTCGGCCCGCCGGTTCCCAGAATTATAGCGAAGTGCCTTTACGGAAAGCAGATTATTTTGCTCTGCAAAGCCAGCCACTATCGCTTGGGGCGGCTGCGGGGGGGTTTTTTGCACGGGTGGGAGATGCCAGGCCGGCGGCGAACCCCTACAGTGCTCGAGGTTAGAGGGATGGCTTAGAGGGGCGACACGCGGGTAGGAGGCGGCTTCTCCCCGCGCTGTGTTTGCGACGTTTCAGGCGCCGGCAGCGCCCGCCCTGGAGGCAAGAAATACCCTACAAACTCAGGTCGGACATCCCCTCCCAGAATAATCAGTGAGGGCCGTTTCCCCCCTCGAAGGTTCAGCGCAGCGAGGGGATCCAAGCACAATAAAACATCACCCGCGTGGAGCCGGGAGAAAGCCCAGGCGCTGACCCTTCGCTCCGCTCAGAAGCCCCCAGGGCAGGACTTGATACCGCGTCTGCCGTCCCCTCTGCCCGGCACTGCCCCGCTCCCGGCTGCGCGCTGCCGTGACCGCAGGGAGGCTCCGAACGGAGCCGGGAGCGCGCTGAGCCCGCGGAGCGCCGGGAGCGCGCCGAGCCCCGCGGAGTGCGGGAGTGAGCTGAGCCCCGCGGAGTGCGGGACTGAGCTGAGCCCGCGGAGTGCGGGAGTGAACTGAGCCCCGCGGAGTGCGGGAGTGAGCTGAGCCCCGCGGAGTGCGGGAGCGCGCTGAGCCCCGCGGAGTGCGGGAGTGAGCTGAGCCCCGCGGAGTGCGGGAGCGCGCTGAGCCCCGCGGAGCGCGGGAGTGAACTGAGCCCCGCGGAGTGTGGGACTGAGCTGAGCCCCGCGGAGTGCGGGAGTGAGCTGAGCCCGCGGAGTGCGGGAGCGCGCTGAGCCCCGCGGAGCCGGGAGTGAGCTGAGCCCCGCGGAGTGCGGGAGCGCGCTGAGCCCCCGGAGCCGGGAGTGAGCTGAGCCCCGCGGAGTGCGGGAGTGAGCTGAGCCCCGCGGAGCGCCGGGGGCGCGCTGAGCCCGCGGAGCCGGGAGTGAGCTGAGCCCCGCCGAAGGCCGGTGCGGGCACCGCGGAGCGCAGGGAGCGCTCATCCCCCTCCCCGCCGGGCCCGCAGAGCAGCGGCCGGGGAAAGTCGTGCGGCGGGCATCCATCACCTTCCTGTGCCGTCTCCCGCGGGCAGCCCTCGGCTGCTGTTTATTTTGTTATCAAATCAATTAAGCTGCCGCTCTCGTATAGAACGGGGGCGGGAGGGGAAGGAGGAGGAGGGGGTTTGGAGTAAAACTGTGGCCACGCCTTTGACACCGTCTCACCAAAGCAAAGAGCTCCTCCTGTTGGAGAAATTATTTCCTGACGGATGGGAAACCCTCACAACACGCGGGGATTTCATTACTTTATTTTGAGTAACGTGGCTTTATGCTCTACTATTTTATTTTATTTTATTTTATTTTATTTTATTTTATTTTATTTTATTTTATTTTATTTTATTTTATTTTATTTTATTTTATTCAGTCAGTGGTCTCTGCACCAACAACCATGCCAGTAACCTGGTGCAACTGCTCTTCTGTGTTCTACTTCTCTGTTGCCATCATGTCTGGCCACTGGTGCTTGGTAAAACACTAACTTCAAAACAGTGGATCCTTCCTGTGCCGTGCATAATGATCCAGCCCTTGTAATACTAACACAATATTTAGTACCTTGTGAGTAGCATTGAGCAGATGTAGAATTTTTTGGCTTGATCCAAAGTCTCCCAGAAATCTGTCCCAGTTGCTGAATCGCTGGAAAGGTTTACCTTGGTTCCCAGAGGCCATCAAACCAGCTCTCATGCAGGGTAATTTCTAATCTGTGCTCTACTAAGTTCATGTCCATGATTATATGAAAAGTTTTTTTAAACTTATGGTTTCTGTTAAATGAGGTAAGTTGAACTGGGGACCCAGTAAAATTACAACTGGTAAATTACTGGATTTTGGGGAATCCCTGGCAGGAAAAGCCAAGCATTTGATGAGCAAAGAGATTCTCCCAGAGCCTTGTGATTTGCTGAGAAGCATCCTCTGAGGGTGGTGTCTGGCTGGAAGCATCGATCTGGCTGCCAGAGGAGAGGGAGCACCTGGCCAGCCCACCCTGCAAAGCACAGCACTGCTGGGCTTCAGCAGGGGCTTTGCTCTCTCTGTCTGGAAAAGCTCTGCTCTTTGCCACTCCAGTTCCCAGCCATTTAAGACTGTACCCTACTAAATGGTGATATATCACATTTGCTTCTTTATAGCAGTGCAAAGAGGATCCAGATCTCCTCACATGCAGAATGCTCCGTTCCAAACTTACCCTTGTTTAGTTTGAAACCAACTACAACACTCATTGCAGATACTGACACCAGGAGAAAAATGGTGCTCCTGCTCCCTCCCCATGTTGTAAGAACTCTAAAGACAAAGCCCAGTGCACTGGAGAGGTATCTCATGGGAGGCTCTTTCAGAAAAAGCCACTGATTACAAAGGCCTTCATTTCTGGGCACTCAGCTACAGCTTGTGTAGAAAAGTGGGTGCTTTTGCAATCAGCAGCTATTTAGAAAAATTCCAGCTTAATGCTGGTCAGCCAAGAATGGATAAAAATGCTAAAACATGCACGTGCAGTAATGTTGGAAGACGGTGAAAACTGTGAGCAGAGGGTGCACTTCAAGATATTTTCTACTGTTTCTGCACTGTGAGATTATTCATTTTAGAACAATTTACTTTACTACATTTGCTAAATGCACTTGAGTTCTGTTTTTGAACCAATGACTGCACTCTTAGGCCATCTGCTCCTCCTACCCAATGCTGCAGCAGCCCAGATCTTCATGAGATTATGGGGCCACGTCCTGGCCAACACTGAAGTGCACTCTCATTCACAGTGGGAGAATGAAGCCAACAGTTGTGATCTCAATGTGTCAACAAAACAACAAATTTGGAAGAAAGACAGCTTATTGTTTTGTTATGTTTTAGTGATTACTCCTTACCACCACTTTCATCCTCTCTCAGAATTTATGAAAAGAGAAAAAAAAGAGTGTCTTACCTACACCAGGCACTTCCAAAGCCATAGGAATAATCAATGAATTTGATTGTTGTAGCCCTCAGCTATCTGTGAGCATGATTTCACCTTCTCCACATTACATCAGCCCCATCCACCACCCACAACCCACACACCTCCTCCCTCTGTCCCCACACAAGCTGCATAACTGTAAACTCAAACTGTGCAGTGTGGTTTGCAGGAGGAGAAATTGTGTGGTGCCCTGAGAAGCAGCAGGAATTCAGGGTGTATGGTCTCAGCAGCTGGTGGGAGGGAGCAATATGAGATGGCACAAATGTTTTTTGTTTGTTTGTTTGTTTGTTTGTAAGTGGGAATCTATTGCAGGAGAGTTGATGGTTTGGAGAAGTTCTCCCCTACTCCCTGTGCTGGTGTGAGTTCCGTGGTGCACTGAGGAAGTACGATGCTGAATTTTGTTTTCTTGGCAGGAGAGGTTTGTGTGCAGGGTTCAGGTTAAAGGTTTCAAGTGGGAAGGGAGGGAGGAAGCCTGTGGGTTCTAGAAGTCTGTGGGGTGACACGCCAAAGGTGAAACTGCGGTTAAGGGCTTCAAACCCCAAGTGAAGCCTTGGCTAGAGACTTCATGGCTTTCTAATGTTTTTGTTGGTGGGATGTGCCACCAGCAACTTTAATGGATTTTAAACAATATTTTTGGTTTGGTGGGATTTCTGTGCAAACATTGACAGATGGCATGGGTAGCTCATGTATTTTCATCTCTGTTCCTCCCCTAGTGTCTTGCCAAGCCCTAAATCTTCACATACCACCTTGCTTTCTGTATGACCTCCTTACTGGACTCCCCTTCTCTCTCTCCTTTTCCAGACTATGTCCTGGATTAATTCTATATTCTGCTAGAGCACAGATTAACTATTTTCTTCTGTTTTTTGACTCTTTGGTGAGCTCTTTCACTGCTTGTTTATACAGAATCACCGGAGAGTTGATATATTATGGGCACAGAGAAAAAGATAAAGGCAGTGAGGGAGAAGAGAAAGAGAAAGGGGGTATGTGTGGGACAGTAAGGAGGGCAGCCTGAGAAGAGGTGGTAAAGATATTGAAGTGTAGGTGGGGGCTTGTCTGTAATGTTCTCTGTCGGTTTGCAGGACTGACAAGCTCCAAGGGGGAGGGAGAGGTGAGAAAACTGGCTCTGCACTCAATCTGGACCCAAGCAGGGAGAAACAGAGGAGCTGACAAAGCCTGGGCAGCCCCTCTACCCTGAACAGCTTTCATGTCAGCTCTCCCCCCCCCTTCCACGCTGCCCCACACAATCCCATTGCTGCAGCTGCCTGCACTCCCCTGCCCTGCCAGCTGAGATTCCCAGTATTATATAAACAGTATTCCAGGGATAGCCTGGGGGAGCAGGACCAGGGCTGGGTTCCTGCAGGGGTAAAAGCCCAGCAGCCCTTAACCCCATGGGGTCAGCCCTCAGGGGAAGCCCCTGGCTCTTGCCTCAGCTCTGTGGGGCAGTTAGGGCTGGCACAAAGGTGCAGCTCCCTTGGCACGGGCTGAGAGCAGGAGAGCAGAAGGTGACGTGGGCAGGATTTCTGCAAGGACAGCTGCAAGTGCTGCTGATCTGGTGCAGAAGCTCAGGGCCCAGAGCCAGGCTTAGTCCATTCCTCCTCTCTGCAGAGGCACTGGAGCACCTGGGGCTTAGTGGGGCTTAAGCACTCACACCCAGTGCCGCCACTTGCTCGTCACATCATGTGCACAGCACTTGTGTCCCACACATCTCACTCCCCTGTTACCTTGAAAATCCACCTCTGTAGCTTCTATTAGCAGGTGAGCAATGCAAGAGGTGGAAGGCTTTTAAACTCACATTACTGCCAAACCCAGCCATTCCTTTTGGCTAAACTCGGCATAATTCAGACCTGCCAGCCAGGGCAGGAGGAATGATTTGTGGTGCCCAAAATTCCCCAGGTACAAAACAACAGAATCCTTGAGGTGCCATCACATCTTCAATCTGTAAAGTCTGGTATTTACAATTATTTAGAACTAAATGAGAAAGAATATGAACATAATTTAGAAATTAGTTGATGTGCCAGAAAATAATATTAAGCCCTCTGTGCCTTATGCAAGATCTAGTCTCTAAAATCTGGAGATTAAACTCAGCCAGGGAAGTTTGATACAGAGGGATTTGATTCCTCTTTTGGCTGCAAATTCCAGACTGGCTTTAACTGTGACCTTAGCACTAACATCCCCCCCTTTTACTCGATTGAGCACAGTTTATTTTAGTGGTATGCAAACCAGCTTCCCCTAATATGAATCCCTGCCATAAGAAATCACTGGCATCCCTTCAAAATACCATGGAAAGCTTTTGGTCACTGCTTGAGAGCAGGGGAGGTATTTGAAATGGAGAAAGTGACTAAAAATGGGGTATGGAAAAGGAAGGATTTAATATTTAAATGAGGCTCTTGAATTCCTCACATTACAGAAACACCAGGAGCAAGACTCAGCCCTTGCTTTGCACTGTCAGACACAGTCTGTGGTAGTCACTGTGCTTTTTTTTGTGGTGCAAGCCAGAAGAAGAACTGATCCAACCTTTTGAGGAACAGGCTCTGTGTTGTCAGCATCACAGGGTGGCTGCTTTGTTTATGCAGCTCCTAATGAAGGTAATGGATTGGCCACCCTTTTGTACCCTTCTCATGCTAGAAACCTCACCTTTAAAAGAAGAAACTGTACATTTGCCTCCATTTTCACTGTCTTGAAGCATATGGAAACAGCCAGAAAAAACCACAGGTCTAAAATGAAAGCATTTATTACAAATTATCCCAGTAACCTCTTTTCCTATCTTTTCAGCTTAATGTTGCTAGGTAGGACAGGTAAGGCAGCTGGCAGGGCTTAGTTAAGCATGGTTTTAAATGCTAGATTAGAAAGGGAAAATTTCACCAGGTTGTGGAAGATTGGGCTCTCCTTTTTCAGTGATTCTTACTGAAGACAAACTTTAATGGTATTCATGCCTAAAAATATTTCAAAACCTGCTTCTTGGGGAAGCATACAGACTCCAGATGCCTGACCACAACAGTAAATTGCTGTCAGTGACACAGCCTATGCATATTGAGGGGACCCAGCTCTGCCCTCTCCTTGACAGGACAGTGGGTTGCCTTGGGGTTCATCTGCTCATACCACTGTCATCTGTCATGACATATTCATATGGGACCCAGCTGCTGAAGCTTACACCAAGAAAGAGAAAATGTAAAAATAATTGGTTGATGTTTATGTCATTCCTTAGGCTACACCCACGCAGCCCTTTTCGGGGTTCACTATTTGAAGGATCATTATCTTTACATACATTTATATATTGTCCTATAACTTAACTGATATACCCTTCTACTTTTAACCTTTAAATAATGCAAGGGCAGAAAAAGCCTTGTCACCACTGAGCACCTCCCTGTAAAATTTGGCTGTGGTTTAATGCCAATAATAAAAGCATCATAACATTTTAGTAAACTTGTTTCTGAGGTGGGATTGATTTTCTTAGATTTGCTAGGAGATTAGACAACTTTTCAACTCAAGACTTTTAGAAATGCTCATTCCTGGAGCCAGCAGTCTGAAGATGATAAAAGCTTTTGTACTGGGGCTGAGCTTGCTCTGGGCCTGCTGCAAGCTGCCCAAGACAAAATTGTGTCCCACCACAGGGATCTGCCTCAGAGCCAGACCCTACAAGAGAGGCACTCGGGATCCCCTGGAAATGCAGCCTCTGTCTTAGCAGGTCCTGCCTTTTCTGGTGCTGGTGAAGATGATGACATGCTGGTCCTGCCCTAGCTCCCTGTGGAGAGGCAGTGCAAGGGTGCAGCAAGGAGCAGGATGCTGGCTCTGCTCTGTGCACTGCAGCCATCCTGCGGCAGCGGCTGCTTCCCTCTGAAACTGCAGCCCAAAAGGATCTCAGCTGAAGGATTTGGGTCCATTAGGAAGAGCACTGCCACCAGGTTGAGGGAGGTGATCCTGCCCCTCTGCTCAGCCCTGTGAGGATCACCTGGAGTGCTGTGTCCAGCTCTGGGCTCCTCAGGACAGGACAGACATGGAGCTCCTGGAGTGGGTCCAATGGAAGGTGATGAAGATGATGGAGGGACTGTGGCATCTCACTGAGGACAGGCTGAGGGAGCTGGGCCTGTCCAGCCTTGAGAAGAGAGGGCAGAGAGGGGCCCTGATCCCTGTCAGTGTCTGCAGGGAGGGCTCAGCTCCCTTGTGCCCAGCACTGGGACAAGAGGCAGTGGGCAGAAACTGATGGCCAGGAACTTCCACCTGAACATGAGGAAGAATTTTCTTCCTGCTCAGTGACTGAGCACTGGAACTTGTTGTCCAGAGAAGGGCTGGAGTCTCCCTCTCTGGATCTATTCCAGACACATCTGGACACAATCCTGTGCCATGTGCTCCCAGAGCTTGAGCAGGGAGGTTGGACCAGATGACCCAGGGTGGTTCCTTCCAACCTGACCCATTCTGTGATTCTGTGATTTTATGATTCTGTGATTCTGGATCATTGCAGTAACAGCAATAACAAAGGAATGGTCATTTATTTGAATATCCTCAACAAAGTACTGGGTTTTAAACATCATCATTAACCTGGCTAATACAGTTATATGGGAAATGAAGTGTGCAATCACCATCTTTCACTTAAGAGATTGATTAAACTGAAATAGGTGGCTGTGGAAATGAGTAGAAGAAGATGCTTGTATGTATGATGAGTAAGAGAAATCACATGGACAGCTTCAGGAAAGTCAGCAAGCAAGCAGTAATCATAGCACCACTTTTAGCAGGACTGAGAAAATGCTCAGAGAGAGTTCTGGGGTTAAAGTTCTTCCAGAAACAAAGTTGAAACTGGAAGAAAAGAAATTGTTTCCTCTTGTTTGATTCCTCCTGCATTCCACAAACCAATTGCTTGCAAATAAACAGGGCTGCACCAAAGAAATGGCTCACTGTTTCCAATTTCTAATAGACATGAATGCTACATTTTAGTCATGCTGCCCACCAAAAAGAGCAATTATGCATTGGAGATGACACGAAAACATAAACACATTTTCAAGGAGTGAAAATTGTCCGTGTTCTTTTTTGATAACTCCTGAATTGTGTTCCCCATGCTACTTCACCTCTGGCTCTGCGAGGGAAGAGCAGCAGAAAAAACCTTGTAGATTAGTGAAACAGCAAAATGTCCTTATTTATGGTCTTTGAGGCTTCTGAATGTTGAGTCCCTGTCTGTTGTGAAAGAAGTGGCCTCAAGGAGCTGCTATCCTGGGTCACTGCAGAGGCAGCCCAAGCTCCTGTGCTCAGGGGGCTCTGGCTGCTGCCCCTGCCCAGCAGAGTTTGTGGCTCCCTCTGCTCCCAGCAGAGTCTGTGCCATTGGCAGTGGCAGCCATTCTGCAGAAGCTGAGTTCCTTCTGTTTCGGGTAGCTGGTTGGTAATTGCTGCCCCAAGATGTGCAGGGTGTCTCTGTTTCGGCCCGTGCCACTGAAGGACGAGTCTGGACTCCTCACTTTTCGCTCTTGAGGTTGTTTATTAATTCTTATCTATAAAATTTTCTTTCTGCCCAGCTGAGGTCTGCTCAGCAAGGCAGCCACAGGCACTCTGACCACCCTCGAGGCTGTGTTGTCCTTTTATACTCTAAACTACGTGTAACATATTTACACTTAATTCCCAATACCTATCCCCTATGTTAGACAGTGATACACAGTGAGCTTCTACTCTAGACCAATCCCAAAGTGCCAACACCACTGCAGAAAATGGAGAAGAAGAAGAAGAAGAAGAAGAAGAAGAAGAAGAAGAAGAAGAAGAAGAAGAAGAAGAAGAAGAAGAAGAAGAAGAAGAAGAAGAAGAAGAAGAAGAAGAAGAAGAAGAAGAAGAAGAAGAAGAAGAAAGGCTAGACACACCCAAGTTCCTCCATCTTGTCCCCATAACCCCCATACCAAAAATCCTAAAATCTACATTTATCAGTCTGTGATAATTTTATTATTATACTATTCAAACCTCTGTGACTTTCAGGTCCTCATACAAAGCTGGCAACTTGCTCCAGGGGTCAAAATCAAATCCCCAGGTGTTCTGGGCTGCATGCCAGGGTCTCCAAGCCCCCCAGCGGGGTCCTCAGCAGCTCTGGACACCTGGAGGGATGTGCTGAGTTCTGACACTTCTGTGCATCACAGCCTGCTGCACGTGTGTGGTGTGTGCTGAGGCAGTTTGGTGCTGGCAAAGGTCTAAGGGGGGCAGGGAAGAAGCACAGCCACTCAACACAGGGAATGACACAGCAATGGCTCTGTGAAGGAAAGCCCTCTATCCCCAAAACACCATTCCAGACCTATTGTTAGAGCATGAGGAAGGCAGTAATTACAGTTGGAGACCAGTTGCGCTGTATTGCCAGGGAAGATTATTCTCACCTCAGTTACACAGTTAGCTCTATTTTTATTCTATCATTTCTTTTTTCAGCATGCTGAAAAACTGAGAGAAGAACAAGTGACAAACAGAATTCAGATATGTCCAAGTAAAGTTACTTTGGAATGAAGAATAATCCATCAGGATACCATTTGCAGTGTCTATTTTAGTGAAAGTCCCTAGACTATGGTTCTTTAGAATTAAAATAAATATTGATATAATGCATAATCTAGGCAGCTGGTTTCTGGATTGTACTGTACTGTCATCTATCACTGTAAGTAGTTTTTAATGTAAAAATATATATTCTGCTGCAGCTGCTTATGTTTTGTACTGGGTTGCTTGTTTGTTTTTATCCATGTTGTGTTAGATGGGGAACACGAATTGTCTGTCAAAGGGCCAGGTGGATTAAAGGACTTTTACACCCACCAGTCTGAGTGACTCCTTGTGTGACCTGGTATTAGATGAGACCTTACTGTGCTTGGTGCATGTCCTCAGCACCCACAAAACGAATACAGGCCCAATACTGGGCACTGGGACTTGCTGAACTGTGGTGCCAGAGCCCACAGGGGTGACGTGGCCATTTGTGAGTTCTGCCCCATTTGTGGCTGCACATTGATCAGACAGCTCCAGTCTGTGCCTATGCCACAAATTCAGTGACATGCTCCAGTTTTGTTGAGCTTGTTACCCCAGCTCCTGAATTAGCAGTCTGCTTGGACTTGCCTTGACATGGGTAAATGAAGCAAAATGCAGAAGAGATTTATCCTAAACACATCCAAACATTATTTTTGGCTTAAAGAGAAGTGCTCATTGTACAAAAAAAGAGGCATCATAATGCAGAAATGCTGAGGGAAAGAGATGAACTAGAAATATACTTGTTAGGTGAGCTGAAACTTGTGTTTATGTCATCTGAGCTATCATTTGTTCAAGAATACAATAACCCATGATCCCACACCAGAAATAAAGAACATAAAAATTTGTGTTCTCCACAAATGCATTTCTGTATATCCCAGTTCCTACCTGTACCTTCCTATTGTGGAGCAGAGAAGTCAAAAGATTTATTCAGAGGAACCTTGGTTTCCTCCAGTACCAACATTTGGAGAGTAGAGCCACAGCAAGACACACCAGGACAAGCACTGCTGAGGCTTAAGGGCATCCCTGGGGTCTGTGCTGGGGCCAGTTCTGTTCAATGTTTTTATTGATGACATGGATGAGGAGATTGAGTCTTTCATCAGTAAATTTGCAGATGACACTGAGCTGGGAGCGTGTGTCCATCTGTTGGAGGGTAGGAGGGCTCTACAAAGGGACATGGAATGGTTGGATGGATGGGCAGAGTCCAGTTAGATGAAGTTTAATAAGCCCAAGTGCCAAGTCCTGCATTTTGGCCACAATCAGCCCCTGCAGCATTAGAGACTGGGGACAGTGTGGCTGGACAGTGCCCAGGTACAAAGGGACCTGGGGGTGCTGACTGACAGCCAGCTGAACATGAGCCAGCAGTGTGCCCTGGGGGCCAGGAAGGCCAAGGGCTCCTGGCCTGGATCAGGAATGGTGTGGCCAGCAGGAGCAGGGAGGTCACTCTGCTCCTCACTGGTGAGGGCACACCTTGAGTGCTGTGCCCAGCTCTGGGCCCTCAGTTTGGGAAGGACCTTGGGGCACTTGAGCACATCCAGAGGGGGCAATGAGGCTGGAGAGGGGCTGGGAACACAAACCCTGTGAGGAGCCACTGAGGGAGCTGGGGGTGCTCAGCCTGGAGAAAAGGAGACTCAGGGGTGACCTTATCACTCTCTAAACTCGCCTGAAAGGTGCCTGTGCTCAGGTGGGGTTTGTCTCTTTCTCCAGGCAGCACTGACAGAACCAGAGGGCACAGTCTTAAGCTGTGCCAAGGGAAATAAAGGTTGGATATCAGGAAAAGGCTTTTTACAGAAACAGTGATAAAGTACTGGAATTGTCTGCCCGGGGAGGTGGTGGAGTCACCATCCCTGGATGTGTTTAAATAAAGATTGTGTGTGGCACTCAGTGCCATGGTTTAGTTGAGGTGTTAGGGCTGGGTTGGACTTGATGATCTTGAAGGTCTCTTCCATCCTAGTGATTTTATGATCTTCAGAGAGATGGGGGAGCAGCTACAGAGAAACTCTCCAAACCTTGAGAAAACTTTCTTAAACTGCAGGTGAGAGACACTGGAAGAGGCAGGTTTGGGTAGCTGGGGATACCCAAGAACTGACAAGCAGCTTGCTGGAGTCATCTGTGCCACCCTACACGTTTGGGAAACAAGCTTTCTTCAGTGTTTAATACAATAACTGCAAGGGCACCTTCACAAACCTTCACAGACTCCTGGAGACTGCTTTGCTTTTCTGAGTTAGAGAAATGGCATCACTCTTATTTCACTGGATTTTTTTTTTTTTTTGAGAGAAATGGAACATGTTTCTTCCTTTCCTGACTGGTACAGAAAGAACATTTTCTCTTCTAATCACCATTTGACAGAAAAATGGAAGAGCAAACGACCTATGTTTTTCCACTGTGATTGTTTTTTGCTTCCTTTTATACCTTTCTCCCTGAAAAGTGTCCATATTCCCCTGCCCCCTATTTCCTAAGGTTTTTCTGGTAATCGTGTGTTATTGTGGGGATTAATGCACAGGAAACTTGAAAGCAGCAAAAGAAGCCTGCAGGCTCTGTTGGGTATGAGGGATGGGCTGTTATCCCTCACTCCTCCTTGTTGCAAATCCCATTTGGTGGTGTGCTGCTAGTGAAAAGAAAACCTGTCTTTTGCAAGTGTCTGGATCAGTCGGGGAGAAAAGATCCTGTGTCAGGGTTGGGTTTAGCCATAGAAGGGTCTGACTTTGCTCCTACACCACCCAGCTGGTGAAAGCCTTCCTGAGAGCCCTCCCTGCAGCTTTGTCTTGCTCTGGGCTTGGCTTTTCTATCCACAGCACCTTCTGTGCCAGGGCCTGAGCTGGGCATCCTGCTGGATCTCCTTGGTCCTGCTGAGCTGGGAGCTGTGGGAGCACAAAGTCTGTCAGGGGCAGCTGGGCTGAAAACCTGAATGGAGAAGGAAACAAGCTCTCGTCCTGGGCTGAAAACCTGAATGCTGTGGAGAAGGAAACAAGCTGTTGTCCTCTACTGTGAAAAATCTGCCCATTGGGTCCCATCCTGTCTCTGCCAACATCAGCAAGAGCTTGGTCTTTGATTTGGATGAGCCTAGCATTTTCTGAACTCCTATTAAGTTCTTATTAGTTAGGAATAGTTGAATCCATGGTAATAGTCTGTGTCTGCCCACAGACTGTGCAGGAGCAGGTTTCCCTTTGTACAGCTTTGTGATTTACAACTCTTCAAGGCGACTTAGTGCCGATGCTCTTTAGCAAATTAATTTTTTTCCACAAGCCAGTTGCTAAGGGCGTTCACTACTTGCTATTCTCGCTGTGTGGCTGGGTGCTGTATCCCAAGGAATTGTCCCTGTTCCAGGACTGGCCCCACCTCAACTCTGTGAACCTGAACACCTTCTCTGATTGCAGATTGCTCACAAACATATTGAATTGTTTCTTGGGTCTGTTTTACTTACCAGGAAAATAAAAAAAAAAACAAATAAAAATGGAGGTTTCCATTCCAGGCAGAACTGCTTTTGACACAAAGGCAAAGAGTTGTGCCAGTACATTCTATTTCCTACAAGCGCTCTGGGGGATAAAACCTGGTGTACCTGGGCACTGGTGAATAATCCATATAAATCACTAACAAATATAATAACAATGATAATATAAACCAAACTGATATAAAATCAAATAAAATAGATGGCAAGTGGTGACAAAACCCAGGAGCAGCCTGATTCCTGGGACTGAAGTGAAAGCCCTTCTGCAGTGTTCACCTTGCTGACACAGCTAGGACTGGACGGGAGCGCCAGAAACCAAATCTCCTTCACAGCCAGCACAAATGGTTTAATAGTATGTTACGTAGACTTCCTGAAATAGCTGCCCCCTGTTTCCTCAGCAGCGCTGGAGGAGGAGGTGGGAGGGATGGTAAATGCCACTGCAGGCTCCCCTGCGCAGGCACCCCCATCGATGCCAATTTTTTGATCCAGCAGCACAGGGCGGATTAGCAGCGGAAGATTAATTCCTTCCTGTCATCTCCCCAGGGAGGTTAAATGATCTCAGGAGCAATTTCTCTTGCTAGGAACACTGTAATCCCGAAGCAGGCTGCTAACTGCTACAGTTTATGTGGGGCTCTAATGATGGCAAGGAGGTTCCTGCTTTGGGGAAGGGTCATTGTTCAAAGAGATGTTTATTTAATTAAATGGTGATTTCTTGCAACCCTTCTCCTGTGTGAAACCTGCGGCTCGAAGGAACCATCTGAGTAATTTTTAAAATGTCTGAAGGAGAAAAATCTTTATTAATTAAAACGAGAGTCCCAGCGAGTATGAGCAGTTGAGCACAGCCCATGAACTTGGCCTCAGCAATGCACATTACCCATCTGTGTCCTGCCCCTATTTACCCAGTACAGCTACTGGAAAATGAAACTCTGGCTGGAACGTCTTCACTCTGCTGCGCAGCCTGTCTGCACCCACAGCTTCCCATCAATGTGCTCCTCTGCAGCCTGACACACCCAGCTGCCCCAAGCCTGGTTCCCAGCCCTTGCTAGGAGGTGGCCCAGAGCAGGGTGGATCAGCTGGGAGACCTGAGGCAGCTGTGTGACACTTCTGCTCCTCTTCTCCCACACTCTTGATCCAGAAGGCTGCCTCAGTGGGAGGAGGAACTCATGGGAGCATTCCCAACCACGGAATCAGGGGTAATAGTTAAAAGTTCATCACAACACTGTCCATTCTGCCTTCAGATGGCGAGGTGCCTTTTTTCCAGGTCACTTCTGCACAGTGAGGATCACACTGTCACATCATTCCTGCAGTGCAGTGAGCGTGGGGCTTCCCTGCCCCAGAGCACGCGCTCGCAGACCAAAATAAAATGCAGATGAAGAAACGAAGAGTGAGAAAGAGCTGGAGAGAGATGAGATGAGATGAGAGAAAGGCTCCTGGAAATCATGGGTTTGAAATGGAGTCTCAAATAGAGACGGTTCTTGGCAGCAGGAAGGAGAAGTCAGCTCTAAGTGGGAAGAGAGGCGTGAGTGACATACAGAGGGGAGCGTGGGAGCAGCAGCAGCAGCAAGGGCAGGGCCACCACAGGGAGGGTGAGCAGAGCCACTGATGGACTTTGGATAGCCCTGGAACTGGAGGAAAGAAAGAAGGTGGTGAACTGGGGTCTGTGGGCATTCTTATTGTGATCTACAGCACATCAGGCAGGGCAATGCAGTGCTGGTGTGCCTGCTCTCACACTGGAGATGTGAGAAGCAGGGCTGGCACAGACACAGGATCTGCTCACTGCAGGTACCACTGCTTAGGGCATTTGTAACCAGGCTGTTGCTCTGAGGTAGCTGACACACAGTAGCTCATTGGCCCCAGAAACCTGTTCCTCTGCTGGATTTCTTATTTGAGGGCCCAGTTTCTATTTCAGCCTGGTTTGTAGGGGTTTCATGTACAGGTGCAAATGACTGGCTCATTAAGGCTTGTCCCTACACAGAATTTGAATCACTCTGGTTTAAATCAGATAATAAAACAGTGGAGTTCTCTCTGTAGGTACAGTGTTCAAGTAGGTTCCAGGGGTTTATTTTGCCCTGTATGTTTTCAGGTGTGGAATAAACTCATGTACATGTTTCCACCTGTATGTGCCAATTTGTGGAAATGGACTGTTGCAGATGAGCTGCCTTGCCATCCTGCCTTTGGAGAAATTGTGGCAGGGAACATCAGAACAATAAGAATGGAGGAGGGGGAGGCAGACAAAATAATTTTGAAATGAAAAGCAGAATGAGAGATGGGATGGGGATTACAGAGATGAAAAGCAGACCATTAAACCCAGGGGTCTGATCCTGTCCCCTGCTAAGAACTAATATCAGTCATTACATGTATCACATGTGAGGGTCTGGAATTGCATCTGCATTGCAAAGGATGAATTTGGGGAGGATAACCAGCAGCAAGAGCAGTAGCTCACTGGGCTCCTTTGCTGGCCATGCCTTCAGTTCCAGTCACTTCATGCACTAATCCAGTCAAATATGTGCTTGTCTGTAAGCACGTGAGCAGTTTCACTGATTGCAAAGGCGCTGCTCAGTTGTCATAAATATAAGCATAAACTTGAGTGCTTTGCTTGCTTCATGAGGCTTTCCAAGAGCTGGTTACACAGCCTCTGACCCAGCACCCTGAATGATACCCTGGCACTGAAATGCAGCCACTGGGAATTAGAACAGAGGGAAATCAGACACACACAGGGTGGATGCTTTTTTAGTGAATTGAATCAGTTGAAGGTCAACTTCCTTTGTATTAATGTATTGTGAGGATTTACGTGTGGGCTGCTCCCCTAAAGTTTCAGGATAGCTGCTCTTCCCTCAACCCAACAAGTCACTAGTGGCACCCAGTGGCTAGAAGGGTTAGTTAAAAATACACCTTTCTCCCACATGAGTTCCCTTACACTGAAGTCAGTGTTTAAATGCAAATACCACTGTCTTGGTATTACAGGTATTAAATTCAGGCATAGCTATTTTTGAGTGAGGTTTCATCTGGAAAGTATCTCCTGAGTAATGATCCCAATTTCTGTTCACAGAGGCATTTAGCCTGCAAGGTAAAATGCTCAGGCTCCTAGTGCAGCACACAGCAGGCTACAAACTGACTGCATTTTGGCGCAGTTGTGGGATAGTTAATGCTTATTTATTCTGTGAGAGCACTAAACCTGCACAAATGAAAATTATGCCTGTTGTAAGAGTTCCAGGACTTTCCTCCAGAGAACACTTCCTAAAATTTGCTGACTTTCAATACTTACAGAATTTCAAGAGCCAAGTGATCCATGGGAAAGTTAAAAACCCAGCTAGTAAATGAAACGAGCAATTAACCAAACTGATGAGAGGGAACGCCAAAGCTCCATGGCCATAGCTTCTGGATCTTTAACTTCTACTTGGAGCATATACAATGAAAACACGTGTCTTCTAAAAGACAGGTAAAAGTGGCCTGCTTCATTCCTGAATGATACATTAAACAGGATTAAAGTTTGTGCCTGGTCCTGCAGGCTGTGGGATTCAGTAGGATGAAACATGTGACCGGAGTCTCCAGGGGTTTGTGCATTACGTGTTTGTGCCAGCAGAAGCAGAGGTTTGTTATCCCATGCACTCCATGGTCTGTGCTAAGGAAAAGCCCCTTCACCCCTTGTTGAGCTCCTCTGCCACCCTTTCCTCCAGCCAGTGGCTTGCAGCAAGTCAGAGCCACCGTGTCCCCACATAACCTCACTGCTATCAGGGCAATGACAACTCCTATCAAAACACACAGCTCTATCTTTACCCCGTTTTCTACTCCCCCATCCCTCTGTCTGTCAAAAGCTGGCATAGCAAGAGAGGGAGAAGATGCTAATCCCATCCCTGCTCTGTTTTAGAGGCAGGAATCCTGTGTGTGGTGGGAGGATAATGCCAGTAGCCTCAGTTGTGAGGTTTGCTGTAGCTGCCTGCAGTGGTGCAGGAACAGAGAGGGGCAGCAAAGCCATTCCAGCAGGGTCTGGAGGAATGGGGTGGCTGTGCAGGAATCACATCTGCCAGACTGCCCCACAGCATGTGAGCAAGGGCCATGGCAGGGACTGACAGGCTGCTGCTGCTGCAGTCTTGCTGTTCCCAGCTGCCAGAGCAGCCCCAGGACTGAGGCACACTCACACCAAGCCTGGGCACTCCTGCAGCAGCCACTTCTCAGAGTTCAGCTACCAACCAAGAGGCAGGGAGCAACGCTCCTGTTCCTCTGACACTAGACAGCTGTTTTTTGCTGGGCTCTCCTGGGCCAGGAGCAGCTGTTTTTGCCCGTGGTGTGATGTTTTGTAGGCTGCCATGGCTTCAGGGAAACACAGATCTAATTTCCCATGCACTGCATGCAGGACATCTTTGGTGTCCAAGATCTCACCGGAGCAATAGGCAGTGTTCACATCTGTTTTAGCAATTTTATACATTCCCTGCTATCACAAGGACCCAGCCATGCCCTTTTCAGCTGCTTTTTACTGAATATAACACTTACAGCTGCAGGTCATTGATGACAGTCTGTGATGGGTTGCAGAGAACCATTGGTGATCCTAGTGTGGGGTGGATGTTTTGCAGATCCTTTTTGTGTCTCTACTCATGGCTTTTCCAACACTGCAATAATAAATAGAAATGTCAGTTTTTGGCAAGGGCCTCCTGGCTATTATGGTCAGATCTCTGCAATCACAGGTGTTATCTATCTTTCCCTAATGGAAGTTAATTTCTCCTTGCAATAACCTCTCTGTGCCTCAGTGTCCCTGTCTGTAAAATGGGTGTCATCAGGCAGGAGTTTGCTAACAGGAGGGCAGTGCTTTTTCCTGCCAAGCACTTTGTGATCCACTGGGATGCACCAGGAAAGTGCATGCTATCTTTTAAAACCTGCCTACCCTTCCACATGGTCTCCCTGGAAAGTTTTTAGCTAGTTCCCACCACCATCCTCTCATCCCTCAGCACATTGCTTTACTGAACTGTGTGGCTTTGGCTTCATTAATGCCCTCATTCCCCCCAGCCTTCCCTGCCTTCTCCCAAGGTGGGTGCAAAGTGTGTGTGCAGCAGAGTGCTCTGCCATGCTTCATTGATCTCTCTTGTTTGTTGCTTTCTTTTCTTTGGTTGCTCTCTTTTCTCTGGTTGCTTTCCTTTCTCTCTCCCCAAAGAAAGAAGTGAGTGGAAATGCAATAGGTGATGTAAAATTTGCAAGCCAAATAGAGCACACATTCATTCCCTTGTGCTCTGCTTAACAGGAGGATGGAAACTCTTCTTGTCCCTGGGAGGGGAGATCCTCACCTGGCTGGTGAGTGTGGAGTTAAATCCATGTGGGCATACTGGTATAGCAGGGTTCAAATGTCCTTTCTGGCATGTCAGCACATCCTACCTCAGCCTCAATTATACACTTTCCAGCTTTCATTAAGTCATAGTTCTGTGTGATGTCTCTTGTTTGGGGGTGGTTACAAAAACCTGTCAGGCACTGGCTGGTTTCTTAATACAGTAATCAAATGCAGAAGTGCCAAACCATTAATTGTAGAGAATTTTTTTTTTTTTAAACCCAAACCCAAAACCCCAAAAAACTCTCAAGAGTATAAAATCCAAAGAAGACTTAATACAATTATTCCTAGGGGATGTTGTTCATAAGTGTTGTGACCATCTGGGCATACAGCTGGCTAAACATAGCCTCTACTCCATCTCCTCCGGGAGAAATCCTTAAAAGGGGCAGAAAAGGGCTAAAACATTACAAAAGACGGCCTCTTTTCAGCAAGAGCATCCTCCCCGTTTTGGAAGTGTTGATTATTTGGCCTCCCTCAGCCACCGAGGCTGCTTTATTGTGTATTTATTACTCAGATGAAGGCTGGAGCCAGAGTTCTTTGGCCCATTTATAAAGCAATTTAAATGAGCCGGCTGCTCTGGGCGGCGGTGCCGGGGCCGCGCCAGCGGGAACTGCCCTCGGCTTTCCGAGCGGGATTTACGGTTCACAGGCAGTTCAAGCACGGCTCCTGCCCTGGGATTATCTCCGTGGCCAGCACCGGGGCATGCCAGGCAAGCTGCTGGGCACTGCCAAACCCCGCAGCCGGGAGGGGGCCGCTGGCATCGGGCTCCTGCACGCCCGGCTCCCACCCACAGATATCCCCGGCTTTCACCTCAAGGCACCCCCGGCTCTCACCCGCAGATACCCCCGGCTCTCACCCGCAGGTATCCCCAGCTCTCACCACAGATACCCCCGGCTCTCACCCGCAGGCACCCCCGGCTCTCACCCACAGATATCCCCAGCTTTCACCTCAAGGTACCCCCAGCTCTCACCCGCAGGCACCCCCGGCTCTCACCCGCAGGTACCCCCGGCTCTCACCCGCAGGTACCCCCGGCTCTCACCCGCAGGTACCCCCAGCTCTCACCTCAAGGTACCCCCAGCTCTCACCACAGATACCCCCGGCTCTCACCCGCAGGTACCCCCAGCTCTCACCTCAAGGTACCCCCGGCTCTCACCCGGAGGCACCCCCGGCTCTCCCTGCCCCATCCCCAGCGGGGGGAGCCTGCAGGAGCTGCCAGGGCATGTGGCTGGGCTGGCAGGGCTGATTGATGGCACACAGCTCAGCTGGGGAGGGGACACGGTTTCAGAAGAGGGGCACAGTTTGGTAGCTCTGTGACACCCTCCCTTATGATGCTGCTCTTGTGCCAGACACACGGCAGTGCCAGCTGTTTGGGCAGACACCTCTGACCGTGGGGGTTCACAGTGCAGTGTCACAGGAGGGGCAGAAGCCCTGCTGGGACCAGTGCTGGCCCTCCTCCCTGCTATTCCAGCCCATCCCAGCCCCAGGACCACGCAGCTGCTCCATCCCATCCACCCACGCTGAGCTGTGTGATTTGATCACTGCTCCTCGGCTGCACTGTTTCAGCACGGGATCTTCAGCAGGTCTAAATCACCAGCTAAGACTAATTTACACCACAGAAAGATTGATATATGTGCTCAAGTCAGGAAAGCCCAATTATTTAAAAAAGTAAAAAATCCAATCTGTTCCTGCACACCAGAAACATCTTTCTTATCAGGGCAATCCTTCAACATCTTGCAATCATCAGCAAAGCCCAAATTCACTGTCTATCCACCCTCAGCTCTCACATACCTTCTGCACTGGTACCATGCTGCCTTCAAAGCTCCCAGACCTCCTCTTCCTCAGCCTGGCTTCCAGCATCTGCAGCTTCATGTGAAGAGGCTCCTGATCCAACCTCCTGATGCCAACCACCAGCTCGGTCCTGGAGGCACTGCCTGGTACATGGGGCAGCAGCAGTAACATCACCTTGTTTTTCCCAGAGGAGTTTGGGGAATTTCACACCTTTCCAATGCAGTTTAAAAAGGACTGGGCAGGCACCTTGTATACTGTAATATGCCTAAACAGAGAGGATATGACAGATAACATGTCAGAAAATAAGATCTGCTGTGTCAGGTCATATCAGAGATCCACCTGAACTGGTCAGGCAGTTGGGCCAGACCATCATTGCATCTTGGGGCTTTAGCTGGTCAGAGTGACTTTGAGATATATTAGAAAGTCTTTTTTTCAGTTTGGCGGTCGAAGAAGGAGTCAGAACTCTTCAGTTCTTGGTTTTGAGGTCATTTATTGTTTCTTATCTATACATTTTTTTCTCTTGACTTGCTGAGGTTCACTCAGCAAGACAGACAAAGGCACTCTGCCTGTCCCCAGGGCAGTGTTATCTTTTTATACTAAAAACTACAAATACAATATTTACAATTACTTTCCAATACCTATCACCTATGTTAGACAGTGAGTTTCTACTCTAAACCAACCTAAAAGTGCCAACATCACAGCAGAAGATGGAGGCCAAGAAGAAGAAGAAGGAGAAAGGCTGAGATTCTTCTATCTTGCTCCTTGAACCCCCATTCCAAAAACCCCAAAAAATCTATTTCTCACTCCATGACAAACTAATTATTATTCTACTTATACTTTTTTGGCTTGCAGATCTTCATATAAGTTTGGTAATTTGCTCCATGGGTCATAATCAAAACCACAGGCATCTTGGGCACTGTGCCAGGGTCTCTGAGCCCCCTGGCAGGGGTCCTGGCACTCCAGGACAGCCAGAGGGATGTCCTGAATTCTGACAGTTGCAGGTCCCTTCCAATTGAAATATATTCAATTCTATTCTATTCTGTTCTGTTCTAACCCATTGTCTTGTCTCCATCAGCAACTGGCCACAGCTGCACAGGGAGGATTGCAAAGCTCAGGACATGCACACAGCGATCCCAAAGTTAGAAATATTTGCTCAGCCTCAGCAAACTTTGTCTCAACATCTCCTGCCTTGCAGCTATTGTCCTGGCATATGTGGCTTTTGGCTGCAGGAGAGGGAAATGTGAGAGTTCAGGCTCTAAAACAATGGTATCTTGGCCATGGGCACACCTGTAGTTTTTTCCCATGCACAACTTTTGGACCTAAATCTCTCCAGAGCAGGCTGAGCATCCCTCTGAGCCCCTGCACAAGGCAGCACAGAGAGCAGCCCAGCTCACACACTGGGGGAGAGCCACTCTTTGCACCCCTACTTCCACATATTTCTGTCACTGTTGGTAACAGAAAAGAAACACATCACCCAAATCAATGCTTATTTCCTTTAATATACAGATGAACCTTTAGAAACTGTGCTGTCTCAAACTTTCAGCTTAGTGTCACCCTGCCCTCACACCCCTCACAGCTCTCCTGTTTGTCTGGCAATGCTGCATTGCAGCAGGGGTTAGCAGGGCAATGGCATCCCCACCTACAATCAAACAGCTCCAGTCTTCTCATGGAAGGAGACAAAATCCCTCCCCACATTTCTCATTGAAAAGAAGGAAGGAAAAGGCTTCAAGCCTGGAGAATATTTACAAGTAGTACTAATAAACCAGACATAAAGGTTTCTTTCTTTTGCATACATTTTCTTTCCTTCCCTTGGAAGGAAATAGTCTTATTTGCTATTTTTTCCCTTTCCTTTCCCCTGAGGCAGCTAGGACCAGGGAGAGTTATAGAAGTTTCTTGCTTTATTTTGCTGAGAGAATCACAATGCCTCCCAGGTAAATTGTCTCATCATCAGTCAGACAGAGCACAGGAGTTTGTTATTACCACAAAAATGTGGGAAAAGTAATTTTTCATTTTAGTGAATGTAAAAGTGGTCACATGAGGTATCTTCTTGTTTTCCCTTTTGGACTCTGCTGAAACACAACGTTTAAATGCCAGTATAAAAGTGCCACGTTGAAGAAAGTTAGGCAAGCTGGAAAAGAATAGCTGTAATGGAAACAACAACCTCAACAGCTGTGACAAGTGGGATAAATCTTCCAATCCATGGATGATTTGGCAAGTATTTTGCAAATATATATGTACATATTGCAGTTACATGTTATGTATGTGTATGTGTATGTGTGTGTGTGTGTGTATAACCAATGAAGTGTGTGTACAATGGATGGATGGATTAGACAGATAATTATGTGATTGCAAGTCTCGCATTATATTTATGGCCACCCATTAAAGCCACTTGTGAGTTATCCCTCCTCTCCCTGCTCCTGGAGGTAAAGGTTCATTAATGCCATCAGCCACCAGGTATGCCTCACACCCAGCCCAGCCCCAGCAGCAAGTCAGAAATTCTGACTCTGGCTTCTGCAGCCAGGGACAGCTCAGTCTCCTTCATTTCTTGAGGAAATCATAAGATGGAAAAAAAAAAAAGTTGTGTTTTCTTTGCCCAGTGCAGTGGGCTGAGGTGTGAGAGCTGTGCTATTTGAGGCAGTGGAAAGATGTCAGCATCA
The DNA here is from genome assembly GCF_051311805.1 of Agelaius phoeniceus. NCBI lineage: Eukaryota > Metazoa > Chordata > Aves > Passeriformes > Icteridae > Agelaius > Agelaius phoeniceus. Next base: position 8,249,201 of record NC_135266.1, on the reverse strand, counting down.
GGCATGGGGTGCCCCTGTGAAGGATGGATGCCTGCTCTGGGCTGGCTGAAGGCACATCCAGAGCCACAGATCCCAGGTCTGTGCCACCTGTGAGCCTGGGGCAAAGCCAGGAGCCACAGGTGGCCAGGCAGGTGTCAGGGTGCTGGATTTGGCTGGACAGCCTGACCTCGGCATGCTGAGGGTGATGGGAGGAGAGCTGGGATGGGGCAGGCACTGGAAGCCCCTGTGAGGTGCCAGCTGTCAGGTGCCTGCCCTGGGATGTGGCAGGCACAAGAAGCCCCTGTGAGGTGCCAGCTGTGAGGTGCCTGCCCTGGGATGTGGCAGGCACTGGAAGCCCCTGTGAGGTGCCAGCAGAGCTGCCAGTGGGCAGTCCCACGCCAGGCAGGGACTGGATGCTGCCCCAGACACATGCCGGCCCCTCGGAGCCCAGCCCATCCGTCAGGAAGAGCATTGCAGTCCACACCCACTGAGTCACCAGCGTCTGGCTCGGAAGTGTCTGGCTGATGAGGGGTTGCAGGTAGCCCAGCCAGGCTGCATTCCTGCCACCCCAGCCTTCCCTGCACTAATTCCTCCAGTCCACACAGCTGGCTGAGGATGCAGCAGCGATGGGGATGATCCACTGCTGGGTGCAGGCCAGCCCTGCCAACAGCATCCTGCTCCCTTCCCACACCATCCTGACACGTGGCTTTGCCTGACCTCCTCCTCAGCTCACCTGGGACAGAGAGGATGCAGCCCTGTACCCATGGCCAGTGTCACAACCTCCCTGTCACCAGGGAGCCCCTGGCAGCACAGACCTTTGTGGGCAGGCACAGCACCCTTAGCAAGAGTGGAGAGGGAGCAGCAAGCCCCAGCAGTGCTCTGATCCCTCGGGGTCACCCCTAGCAGCCTCATCTAACACTTGTTTGACCTTTAAAGACAGTTCTGGATGTGACTCAGCCCCTGCCTGACGTCAGATTAAGGGAAGCAGAAATAGGGCAGAGAGCAATGTTTTCTGAATTCTAGAACAGATCTGCTGAAACAAATGATCATGGACTATCATGTTTCCTATTTTGCCAACAGAGAGAGAGAGAAAGATCACTCTGCTACTCAGCACAGTGGTAAATAAACCAGGTGAGGTGGGTCCTGGCCCCTTACCTCCAGCCCTAAACCTCCAGCAGATTTGCTTTGCTGGATTGGAATTCTACATTTTAAATATAGACATGACTTTATAATTAATGGGTTTTGAGTTCAAAGATTGGAAATAAAATATGTGACCTCAGGCTCGTATCCTGCTGCACCACTGGCAGGAAGAGATCTGGATCTGGGAACCAGCAGTTGTTTTGCTGGCTGTGGTCTCATGAATCCATGTGCAACAGATGAAATGACATCTGCCAAAGTTGTTTTGCCTCTCTGCAAGCTGCAGCTCAGCTGGGCCCATGGCTACACCCCCCTGTGTCCTGGCTCCTGAGGAAAATACAAAGATTGGTGATCCCTCCGCCCCTGATCTATTGATGGACACAAATGACCACTTTAGCACTTTCATTTCCACACTGGGAATAGGGGGATTAAAATGCCACTGTCTCCTGATTGCAATGCTTTTTATGTGGGCCCTAGGTAAACACGGCACAAGTCAACAAACCACTGTTAATAAAAATTGCTAATTAAATGAGGACCAGTGGCTTGTTTTATTGACATAAGTATTTATAGGCTTTTTCTGCTTTCTTGTACTTTCCAAGGCTCTGTATGTTTTGCATTTGCTTTTGCCCTTTGCTCCTGTTTGTCCTTCTAGTTCAGTTCTTGCTTTATAGGGGTTTTGTTGTTGTAATTTTAACCACCCTGAGTCAGACATAAGGATTTGCCTTATATCAAGCCTATTTTTTTCTTGAAAGGAATTCTCTAACACAACACAATTACCTTGGGGTTGGTAAAGAATATCCTATTTTTCTTAAATCCATCTTTTGCAGTGTGCTACTGGCTAATATGGCTTTTTAGTCCACATTTGTCACACTGCCCAAGAAGTAGGGCCTTAAACACTGAGTGAAGGAATTTTTGTTCAGCTGATATCTGTGCAAGTTTACCAGTTGACTGCCAGGTAAAGAAAGGCACCCAAACTGCACCTCAGCAAGGGATTTCAGTGTGTTCAGTCATCCTTCTGCAGAACATGAAGCATTTGCTATTAGCATGAACTGCTGTTAGCATGTACAATTACAATGGAAACCCTCGCTGGACATGGCACACGGGGCTGAAATGGCACTCAAAGGCAGAAGGGTGACAATGGCAACTGAAGTAGTGCCACACTGTTCCAGCCCCCAGGAAACTCTGCTGTGACAGTGAGATCTGAGCTTCATCATCATCAGAGGGTTCCTTGGCAGAACATACCCCCAGGACCTGACACTGCTTCTGGTTGCTGTGGAAGCCAGATTTGCTCCAAATCCATTTCTCAGGTCTCCCACATGCTCTGAGCTATCCAGCCTGCTTTTCTGCTCTGGCACATCCTTCTGCCTGTGCAAGGTTTTATTCTAGAAGGCACCAAAGCTTGTTACCACTTTCATATTGTGGCCCTTTGTGGACAACAAATGGAAAATCCAAGTTATCATCAGAAGATGTGCTCTGCAGACTGATCTTGAGTGAGCACTGGATGGGAATTCCAGAGTGCTGTTGAGCCAACACTGTTCAGAAAGGAAACAAAATTGAATGGAAGTGAAAATGATGTAGGACTTGTGTCCTTGAAAGCTAATTTAAGCTCTCTTGGTTCTGGTGGGATGAGGGAGAAAGCAGCCGCAATACAAAAGACAAGTGCTGGAGCCTGATTAATATTGGTGCTTTGAAGGACCAGTTTTCACAGCCCATCTGGAAGTAATTTATTCCCACTCAGAGGTACCACCAAACAGAGCCATCCCAGGAAAAAAGTAGCCTCCAAAAAGAGTCCTTAAGCTGCAGTTAGGAGAGGGGCAAGCACTAAGGGTATTCTGAAATAATCACTCCACTCAGCAGGTGAATAACAAGAAATTCCAGTTAATAAAAAAATAGCAGGAAGTGCAATTTTGAAGGTATTCTTAGAAATAAATAGCACTAAAGGGGCATCAAAGAGAGGCAAACAGCATTTGAGTGCTAGACAGAAAGCCTGGCACACTCCAAAACATTGCAGAGCACCTTTCAGTCTCAAGGGAGATCACGAGTTTGAACACATGAAGAACTCACTGCTGGGTAACAAGTTATCAGGTGTCTGCTGATCCATGGCAACTGTCCCTGATGATTTGCAAGGTGGCAAATGTGGGATAATTTGAGATCTCTGCATCCTCATGGAAGATGAGAGAGGCCTGTGCTGGTGTGAATGACCTCACATTTTCTGCATCTCAAGACCTGCCATTTAGAGAGTTGTCTTCTACCCCTTGACTGGTGGCACCTGGCTCTCCTGTGCTCTCTTGTTTCTCTGTCTCAGCCTGGATGAGTGTTTCATTGCTTGGTTTTTGGCCTCAGAGGCATTTCTTACTTCCATGCATACTTCTTACTTCTTTCCCCCCTCCTCAGGTAACCCAGTCACTGAGGCCAGTGCTGCTCTCCAATAACAGGACAGTTCCTCTACAGAGGTAAAGGGATAAGCAGACTGAGGTGAAAAGAGGTTTTGGGATCTTCTGATGAATAGCCACCTGGTTTCTGACATTGCTCTGGCATCCTGCTAAACACAGGTCCCACATGGCCACATGGTTTATCTCTTATCTAAGGCTGTACTTAGTCTGTAGGGCCCAAGGACATCTCTTTATTGGAAACAAGGCAGTGGAGAACATTTGTTATAGAAATGGGAGCTGCACAAAACTAACATGAATTTAGATTTCATTACAAACATGGAACCTGGCAAAGGTTAATTGAAACATTTGCCAAGGGCCAATCTAAAGTTCGATGGAATCAAAGGGGGACTTTAAACTGACTTTAATGGTCTTGGGGTCAGGTTGTAAGACAAATTTGACAAGTTTCAAGGTCCCTAGGTCAATGGATATATATTTTTTTAAAATCAAAACCATGCCACGCTATTAGTCTAAAAGACATTTCAGCCATCAGCCAGAGAAATCACTCGATGCCAGTGCAACAGGAACTGGATCAGCCCCTGCAGGCCATGGGGAGCAGTCTGTAATGCCTGGGCATTACACTGCCCTGGTGGAAAACATCTGTCTCCCTGGTGAGGGGGTAAGGGAGGAGCCAGGCATCACATACTGCTGGGTCTGAGGGTGCCAGCCCTCCCTGATAGAGCTCTCCACTGCAGGAGACATCAGGCTGGAAACCTCCAGGGCACAGCACAAAGCTGGTCATCTTTTCCCTGATGCGTTTGCTTGAGGGAATGGGTGGGTGGGTTGTTTATCTTGTCTGGAGGAGCCTTTTCCTTTAGGCTCTTGGGAAAAAAGGAACTGCATTGTGTATGTTTACTGAAAAGTCCAATGTGTTCCCTCAGACAGGAGGACAGGACACATCCTTATAAATCAGGGTGGAGAAAAAGTGAAGCCAGAAAGAAATGGTTGGGGATTGCTGCAGAGGCAGTGTGTGTGCACTCAGCCAGCAAGGGGAATGACACTGACACTCTTTCAAAGGGAGGTCATCATGCAGACCATAAATCTCAAACATTTAGCATTTGCTTCGTTCGTCTTTGTTAACTTTTTTTACAAGAAGTTCAGGAACTATCAGAAAATTTTGAAGATCTTCTTTATTTATGTGGCCTTTCAGCTGTTCATGGATGGTGATTTAAAGTCTGATGCAGCCAAACACAGCAGGACTGGCCTGAGCCTCCCATGAGGGACCTGCCCTTAGGAGGGTTCCCAGTGCCTGTGGCTCTTCTGTGCTGGGCTGGGGTGCCCAGGCAAATGGTACAGATACATCACAGTATGAATGCCCAGGTGTGAGAATTCCCTTTGCCTGGGCACAGCCAGAGCAGCAGGAGAGCCTTCTGGAAAGAGCAGACCTTTGCCATGGGCTTATTCCCACTCTCAGACCTCTCATTTCAGGCATTCATGGGGAAACACACTTGTGGTTTGAGGTGGTGGAGCCCTTCCAGTGTCTGCTGCTGGTCTTGTTCTGCTGTTTTGACTCTTCCAGTTTGCTTTGGGCCCTTGAGGTTTTGCTGAGCACCTGAGGCAAGTTCATGGGGCAAATTCACCAAAACCTTTCTGCTCAGAGGAGTTTTCTCTAACTGATCACAATTAATGTAACCACTGCTTTGCAGTTTTTCCTATCTGTGCTGCTACCTTTGAGATCTTAATTCATCTTAACACCTGTTGCCATTCTTAATTACTTTCAGTGAGCTCACCACAAAGAAAAGATTTGTCACCACAAAGAAAAGATTTGTCATTCTCTTCTGTGATCAGCTGCCTGGAAATATTAGAAAGAGACTGACCAGACTGAGCATTTAGTCAAATTCCAGCTCTGCCATTAACTTGAACAGTGTCCATTTTAAGTCATTTCACTTTGCTCTAGGCTGTTTTACTCATATAGAAAATGGAAATAGCAAACTGATCCATATTGAAATCCTATTCCAGCCCAAAGTAAGATAAAGCTTGGCTTTGCTTAGCTTTCCTTGGCTTGGTAAGTATTTTTGAAAGTGGAAGATTTATTATTTTGAAAAATCCCTGTTAATTACAAAAGGAAAATCTATTGTGTTGTTTAAATAAGTAAACTAAATGGAGAAAAGTAACTGCAGCCTTCTCAACCATTGAGAGGCAAATTCTGTAGGCTGCTGTTCATAACTTGCAGAGCATTCTGACCTCAGAATGTGTTCCAGCACTCTCTGTTTCCACCAGGGCACTGGACTGCTTCATTCAGAAAGTCCAGGTCCACCAGAGGTCAAAGAGAACCTTGATTTAGAAGTTTAGTTTGCAGTCCAAGAGGTCTTTTCCAAGCAAATGGACACTTCACATCAGCCCTTGCTTGCAAACTAGGAGGATGAATGACCAACTTTCCAACTCCACCTTCTGCTACCACCGATTGTCACGCTTGGCTCCCTCTGTTTCCAAGGCCAGGGGGCTGGAGACATCTAATGGCAAGTGCCTGCATAGCAGAGCATCCTCCCCCATGCAGCTGTCCTGTCCTGAAATACCAACATTTAACTCTTAGTGCACCTCAGAAACGGATGTGCACAAGACCAGTGAAATGAAAACGGCTGTGTGGGTGTAAGACGTCTTGGCAACCTTCCTGAAGGGAAAATAAGTGATGCAGAGCAGTCAGAGTCACTCCTGTGCTTGGAAAGATCATGGAGCAGATCCTCCTGGAAACAATGCTAAGACACATGGAAGGTAAGGAGGGGACTGGGACAGCCATGGCTTCACAAGGAGCGTGATCATGTCTGACTAATTTGGTGGCTTTCTGTGATGGGGTAACAGTGGCTGAGGGAAGAGAAACTGGTGTCAGCTACCAGGACTTGGTGAGGGCAGAAGCCTCCTCAGTGAGTTCTCTGGTGACACAAGGCTGGGAGGAGGGGCCAGGACCCCAGAGAGCCCTGCAGCCCTTGGGAAGGACCTCAAAAGGATGGAGAGATGGGCAGAGAACCTCCTGAAATCCAGCAAGGGCAAATGCAGGGTCCTGCCCTGGGGAAGAACAACCCCAGGCACCAGGACAGGCTGGGACTGACCTGCTGGGAAGCTGCTCTGGGGGGAAGGACCTGGGGGTCCTGGTGGACAATGAGCTGTCCCCGAGCCAGCACCGTGTCCCTGTGGCCAAGAGAGCCAATGGGATCCTGGGGTGCATTAGGAAGAGCAGTGCCAGCAGGTCAGGGAGGTGATGCTGCCACTCTGCTCAGCCCTGTGAGCATCACCTGGAGTGCTGTGTCCAATTTGGGGCTCCTCAGGACAGGACAGACACGGAGCTCCTGGAGTGGGTCCAGTGGAGGGTGACAAAGATGATGGAGGGACTGGAGCATCTCAGTGAGGACAGGCTGAGGGGCTGGGCCTGTTCAACCTTGAGATATCTGAGAGGGGCCCTCATCCCTGTCTGTCAGTGTCTGCAGGGAGGGTCAGGGCATGGACCAGGCTCTGCTCCCTGGTTCCAGCAATGGGACAGGAGGAACAGACAGAAACATGGCCAGGAAGTTCCAGCTGAACATGAGCAAGAATGTCTTGCTGTGCAGAGATCGAGCACTGGGACAGACACCCAGAGAGGTTGTGAAGTCTCCCTCACTGGAGATATTCCAGAACCATCTGGACACAATCCTGTGCTGTGTGCTCTGGGATGGCTCTGCCTGAGCAGGGAGGTGGGGCCAGGTGACCCATGATGATCCCTCCCAGCTGACCCATTCTGTGGTTCTGTGATTTCCAGGGATGCTGCAAGTTCAGCTCTTCTCTGGAGATGGCCCCTTGCCAGCAGAGCTGGGGCAGGAGTTGGAACAGAGCACTGCACAGGCTGGCTCAGATTGAGACAATCCAACATTCACCCTCCTTAGACCAGAACAGTGATACCCCATGTGCTCCCAAAGGCTGCTGAGACTACCACAGACACTGAAAGTCAGTGGTGAAGAATCTTGCTCAGCAAGATAAGAAACTGTTCCCATCTGTCCCTTCCCAGGTGAATAACCAGTGTCCAGTACAGCTGGATGAGCAGTGGAGTTACAACCCAGTGCCTTCTGACAACAGAGTCTGATCCTCTAAGGCTGGCCAGCAGCTAGGTGGCAAAGCAGCAGTGTGGTTTTATCTTTTGCAATGATTCTCCTTGGTTAAACGTTATTTCTGATATCCAGTTATCTCCAGAGAGCTCCATGCTTGTCTAAGGCCCATTTAATTCAGTGGCTTTGTGTTGGCTTCACTGTGGGCTGGGTCCTACTTGGGCTGTGAATGTGTCCTTTAATAGCCACAGCTGTAAAAACATATCAGCTGCTTCTCTGTAGGCCTGTTGTTTTTCTGATTTAAAAAAAAGTGTATTTCAAGAGGAATAAAATTTCAGATCAAAGGAAATCTTTTTCCATTTCAAGTTGAATTTGAGAAATAGTTATGACCTAATTAAAAAAAAAAAGAGGGAATGTTGAAATTTTGACATATCCAAGCCATTTTGTTATTTTTTGTGGAGTAGTCTTTGGTCCATGATGGCTCAACAGATAAAGTACAATTCTAGAGCATGGCACACTTGGTATATGACAAGATCTGTCTGCTTATTTAGGAATAAAAATTATAACCAGGATCTGGTCAGTCCCTGCCAGGAGCAGCTTCTGGCCACCAAGTGGTCCAGAAGGTCGTGCTCTCATGTCCTGGAAGAGCTATGGCACTCAGCAGAGAAAAACACCTGAACATCCATTGTAACACGAGAAAAAAATTTAAAAAAAAGGACTTTATAAGTCAGTACTGAAGACATTTGTTGGTCCAAGTGCTGGAGATCTCAAACATCAACTGGGTACCCTGCTAGACTGCTGTGGGCAGTGCTCATGAGGTTTGAATCAGGAGGAGAGTCAGACAAGTGGCTTTCTGCAGTGAGGATGATCAGACCAAGGTGAAGAGACAAGAACAGCTTTTCCTCAATAGTTTTGTGAGCAGTGTCTAAGACTTGTGATCCACTATGTTGTTTCTAAGCTCCTCCATTCTTGTTTAAAATACCCTCAAAGAATCTTTTGTTCTCTAAAAAAAACCCACTAGGTCATTTTTCTTCAATTTTTGAGCTCTACCACTACATTAAAAGCAACAAAAAAAGATGTTTATTTCAAGCCAAGTACCACATTTTCTTGCTAAGAGGTGTGTGCTGTGCTTCAATACCAAGCTGTCAAATTCCATGGGACACAGCTACCCTCTCCTTACCTCCTATTGATTTTGAAACTGGGAGCTGCTGCATGAAACTGAGAGGCTGACTGGGTGTTATCTCGTGTCTTAAGGCAATCCAAGGGTGAAATGATGTGAAGTGACAATATGTGAGAGCTCAGCATGCAGGGTATCACCATGCCTGACGAACTGAGTGTCACAGAACCGGCCTCGTGTCCAGCCAAGGAGAAGGCTGACACCACATCTCAATACACACACAGCTACCTCATCTGTGGCTTGCAGAAGACCTAATGCCCATAAAGATTTCAGAAAGAATAAACAAGGCAGTGTCTGTGAAAAAGGATAGATAATAGCTGATTGAAGCAGGCTTCAGTGGGGGAGAAGGGTGGCTAGCTGGGGGATGAAAAGAGGCTCTAACATTTTCTTGAGCTGGAGTTCTTTTGATCTTATGCATATCTTGAGATTTTGGGTTGCTTTCTTAATCTCAAAATGATTAAAAAAAAAAACCCTCAAACCTTTTTAGAAACAGGCAGCCCCAGTCTGATCCTACTTCCCGCACCTGGACATAGGACAAAGATGTTATGGCTCTCAGGAAACAGCACATTTGTCAGCATGCAGCCCCCAGCTGAACAAAGGGCTGGATTCATGGATGCAATATCAGCCATGGAAATGTTCCACCCCTGCCCCTCCCTGGCTTCTTACTCAATCTGTTGAAACAAAAAATGAATTGTCATTGGATTTTGCAGCCTCTGAGGTTCCTCAGTGTATCAAAACATCTTGGACGTGTTCTAAGAATCACAGAAGCCTAAGAATCACAGAATATTTTGAGGTGGAAGGGACAGGATCATGAGTCCAACTCTTAAGTGGGATCAAACACACAGGGGCCCCTAATTTGAATGAAACTGCACAAGAATTGCAAGAATTTGATCTTAGATTATGAGTGACCTTTTTGGGCTTTGTTTCTACTAAAAGGCTGCTACCAAAGAGGAGATGGGAGGCAGTCTCTGCAGCAAGCAAAAGTATGTGTGCAGTGACTTACAGTCAGATCTGACTTTGCTCCCACACAGCAGCACCACTTCAAAATTTCCCTTGCCCTGGAGGAGCAGGGTACCCTTTTGACAGGGACTTGGTGTTCATGAATGGTGTTTGCTCTGCCTGAGATGATGTGTAAAGGCTCCAGATCTGTGCTGCTTTACTCAACATTGGCATATTCAGAAAAACATTTAAGCAGTTATTCAGCTTGAAGCACCTAAGTAGTTCCACTGTCAACAGCAGGACTTCTCAAATGTTTAAATTTATGCTTGTGCTGAAGTGCCTTGTAAAATCAGGGCTTCAAACCCTAATTCTCTGCTGAACCAGAGTGATCATTCCAGTCTTCACCCCTAGAGCCGTAGAAACACCCCTGGCACGCAAAGCACAAAACTAATTTTAGTTAATTGGATAAAATTGTGTATGTACACCCTGTGACCACTGAGAGTTTTGGAAACTAATTGTGCTGGTGTCACCCTGCATGCCTGTTTTGTGATTAGTCACACCCACCCACAGCAGACACAGCACTGGGATCAGATTCGCTCTGTGATCTGTCCTGGGGCTGGCACACCTCCAGCTCTGGGTGGCTTTCCTCCAGAGCTGTCACACAGCGTGGTGCAGCTACCTGTGATAACTCAGGAGCAGACAGGATGTCTTTTGTGCTGCCTTTTTCACCTGTTTCACTCCATAGCCCTTTCAAAGCCTTGCAATTTCCGGCGGGCAGGAGTACTGTCAGCCTGGCATCAGATAAGTTCTCAGGCAGAGCCCTACCCTGCACTGCCTGTTTCATCCAATAAAGACTTTCCCATCTCTTGTGGGCTGCTTATAATTTAGCTTTCATAAATTGACTTGCCAGCACATTTGGATGGACAGAGAAAAGTGAGATGCTTACGTATCTGCAGACCCATTTCATCTGACATAAACACCCATTGTCAACATAGGGTGAGCAGAGGGGAAAACATCATGACAATCACAAGCCAAATTTCAATTTACTATCCTCCTGCCCTTCTGGAACTGTGACAAGAAGTAATGCTCTGGTCATTCACATGCTGACACAAGGCAGCATTTTGAGGCTGGAGATGCAATAAAGTTTGAGATTAACCTTTTTTTTATTGGACGAATGGAGAAACTGCTCCATCTACCTAAGTGAAAACTTTAAATGAAAACAGAGCTGTGAACAGCACAGGTGGCATCATGCATCATCATCTGTTTCCTCACATGTGAGAACAGCTTTACCAAGGTGTTTATTCTCATTTTCCTTTGCTCCTTTCTTTAGATAGTTTTGGTGCCACATGGCTTGGTCCCTAATCTTGATGGAGCCTTTCTCTGAGGGTTCCAGCAGCCTCTGAGGATGCTAAATCCATGGACATGCACAGCTGACTGTCCCCACGAAAAATGGTGTTTGTGGACATGTCCTGAAACCCAGACTCCTTGTAATCCAGGAAAAATAAACAACACCTCCTACCTGTCCAATAAAAGTGCATAAATCCTCACCCTGCTATATGTGCTAGCCATGCTTGGATAATTGTCTTTAAAACTGAATTTAATAATGGCTAAAGTTATTCAAAAGTTTCCTTGGCTGCAGAGTTTATGGAAAATGCTACCTAAATATGATGGAAAAAATTAAAAATTACACCATCTAACCTCTGGGAGAAATAACACTTGGATTTGTTAATTTTGGACAACATCTCAGTTCTTCTGCTGGCATGGTTTTAAACTATATCCCTATTATGCATCTCCTCATACTTTTACAGTAGCAATAAGAAAATTGGCAAAAAAATAGTAATGCCCCTTTTGGCTCACAATGTATCTTTTGAGACTAATTTGTTTGGTTTAATGAAAAAAAATAAAGTTATCATGGCCGTGTTCCAGTCCCAGTACCAATATTCTGTGTTGGGATAAGAAACTAATCATGTTAGGAGCAGGCAGAGTGTCCATGGCAGGGCAGAACCAGCAGCAGCAACAGCCCTCACCAACCCATGACTCTTCCCATTTTCTCCACATTCAGGGTAAAACAAACATGCAGACAAGGCAGAGCCCAGTCCTGAGGAACTCCCTGTGTGACCTGAGGGTGCTGGGTCACCATGGCAGGTGTGCAGGCTGGTACCTGAGAGACCAGCACATGCACAGGTCACAAGTCAGAGAATCAGAGCAGTGGAATCACAGAATCACAGAGTCATGGAGCCTCAGAATCACAGAATTGTGGTATCACAGAATCACAGAGTCACAGAGCCTCAGAATCACAGAATTGTGGTATCATAGAATCACAGAATCATAGAGTCACAGAATCCCAGAATTGTGGAATCACAGAGCCACAGAATTATAGAATTGTGGTATCATAGATTCACGGAATCACAGTGTCACAGAATCACAGAATTGTGGAATCATAGAATCACAGAATTAATCACAGAATGGTCTGGGTTATGAGGGACCTTAAAGACCATCCAGTTCCCCCTAAAAGCAGGGATGCCATTCACTCTGTCAGGTCCTCAGAGCACATTCACAGGTCACAGAATCAGAGAATCATAGCAGTGGAATCACAGAGCCTCAGAATCACAGAATTGTGGAATCATAGATTCACAGAATCACAGAGCCACAGAATTATAGAATTGTGGTACCACAGATTCACAGAATTGTGGTATCATAGAATCACAGAATCACAGAATGGCCTGGGTTAGGAGGGACCTTAAAGACCATCCAGTTCCTCCTAGAGGCAAGGATGCCATTCACTCTGTCAAGTCCTCAGAGCCCCACCCAACCTGACTGATCCCACCTCCTTAACTCTTATCCCACTGGAAAGCTGAAAGCTGAATAAAGACCCTTCAACAGAAGCTTGTGGCCACCAGAAAATGGCTGTAAGCCTAAAGTTTGGGGGGGTAAATTAACAGTTGAGTTGGAATTTCTTCAAAACATGACACAGGCAACAGAGAAAGTAGAGGTATTCAGACAAATGTAAACACTTTTTTTCCTTAATCATTGAATATTTAGCAGATATTTGACAGCTGGATTGACCATTTAAAATCATCATATTTTGTCTGAAGTTGTGGTTTGATTTCAGCCTATGTATAATAGCCATTTTCCAGGGGCCAATAAGATTCAGTATTTCATGTGGGTGCTCCATGAAGAGCAAGATACCAGTGTACATTGTATACTGATAATTTAGGTTTTCAGAAGGATTTCTTAGTCTGATGACAGCAGCTTTCAGAGGCAGGAATGGTCTCTGCAGAGGCTGCCCCTCAGCTTGGGGTGTAGCTAAAATCCTGAGCACTGAACTGATTTAATTACAGCCATTCAAAGAGAGTGAAAGATTTTATTCAGACTTCCCTGAGACAGAAAAGGAGGCTGTAGTGGAATTTCTCTTATTATCTCAACTGCAGGGGTTATGACTGAGAGCACACTCTCATTTGCTGTCTATACAGCTGTAATTACATCATTTCAGCTTTCAGACTTTGAGCCTTATCTCAAGTTGGGATAAAAATTTGCAATGAAAGAGGGGAGCAGGAGAGTTTAAAGCAGAATACAAAGCACTGCCAGCAACAATCCAGCCACACCTTACACCCACAGCAGCACTACCTAGAGGGTTGTGGTGTCCCACCAGACACACCTGCTGGTTAATAGAGAAGAAGCCCAATCCCATCTGTGACCAAAACTTGAGAAAAAGTGTGGAAAAGCTCAATTTTCCCAGGGGACACTGAAATCTTTCTTACTCAGTGCCCCAAAGAATATAAGCTCATTTTAATTGGAAAAAGACATCCCAAAATGGTAGAAAATCCATGAGATAGGGAAATTAAAAAAAAAAAAGGGAAGGTAAATCTCAGAGCAGAGCTTTGCTATTAGTGGACGCTTTGCTTGACTCCTGTACATGTTTGGAGACAGACTCACTGCAGCTGTTACCTGCTGTGCTCCTGGCCAAAAGTGCAGCCAGGCTGCTGGGCAATGAGGTTTTGGGCAGGGCAGCAGTGAGTTTGAGGGGCTTTAGCAGCAGTTTGGGAGGTGGCTGTCTCCTGATTCAGCAGCACCTGGCCAAGCAGGCTCAGTGCATCCCAAAGGGCAGCGACCTGCTCGAGGCTGGATGTCAGAACAGACAATTCCAGGCTCCTGGCCCTACAGCAATGAACCAGTGGCTCAGCTTCTGCCCCACCAGTGGGCTCAGCTTTGGGTGTGAGTACAGCTGCTTTCCCAGCCTGTGAACCTTGGACACCTCCAGCTTCCCACGGTGCTGCAGTCTGGTCCTTGGTGGATGTTCAAAGCTTGGGGACAGAAAATGCTGTTGTTGCTGCCACCAAACGTGATGCCTCAGCATGAGAGAGAGCAGGGAGAGCTGGTGATGCAGGTGTTCAGAGCAGGGGAGCATCCTTAGGGATACAGAGCTTGGCCAGCCCTGAAACTGGCTCCATGGGCCAAAGACAGTGGAAGGATGAGAGGAGCCAGCCTGGCTGTCCCAGACTGCAAGGCAAGATGTGTTTATTTTGCCATCTGGATGGCAGCTGTCTTCTGTTCAGTGGGCAGTTTTCCTTATCTCTTCCACACCCCAATCCTCCCTCAGAGGGGACTTCTGCTGATAACAGCTATTGAATGTCCCTGCATGGCTGATATGAGCTATAGCATCCCACTGGGAGATGTGAGCCCAGAGGGAGGAGCCAAGCATTCCTGCCTGGATATAATCTGGAGATTCTGGAACACCAGCACGGCTTCTCCACTGGATTCCCAGAGGAACAGCAGCTGCCTCCTCTTCCACTGGATCTTCAGAGGAAGAGACTGCACCTTTCTCCAGGATCCCTGCTCCAGCAGAGCCACCCCTGACACTGCAGGAGGGCTGCAGCCACAATTCCAATTGGACTGCTACCAACACCTTGACCCACAGGGTGTCAGGGTGTGTTCTGACTCTCTGTCAGTGTTGTTCTAGTGCACTGCGTTGTTTATTTTATCCTTTTATTTTCTTCCCTATTAAAGAACTGTTATTTGGTGGTTTTTTTTTTTTTTTTTTTGCCTGAAAGCCCCTTAATTTAAAATTTATAGCAATTCAGAGGGGGGGGGGGGGGGGGGGTTTACATTTTCCATTTCAGGGGAGGCTCCTGCCTTCCTTAGCAGACACTTGTCTTTCCAAACCAAGGCACTGGGAAAGGATCTGACTCAGAACAGTGACATGTTCTGCTCTTCTTGGGGCTCACCAGGGCTTGGTAAAATATGTTTGACCCTGCCTTCTCACCCCATCCCAGGCACCCCACAATCCTGCACATTCCTTTTACTGCTTTGCAACAAATATATCAATATACTTAGGCAAGGAGGAAAGCACCTAAGCACAGTCTGAGGAAACAGAGAGAGTAAATGCTCCCCGCATTATTGCATCCTTCAAGCCCCTCTCAGGGAGTTCCTCTCTGGGCATTCATGTTTACTGTAGACTGCTAGGGGCTGACTCTTTCCACACAAGGAGAAACACCATATAGACAAACTACTGCATAATGTATAAGGTATAGGATACAGCAGGGTTATTAAACATACATGTATGGGAATAAAGAAAATATTTTCCAGGGTAAAGGTAGCCCTATCTGTCTCTCTTTACAGTGCAGCATCTTAGCTGTAATATCTGGCCCCTTTTAGAGGTGGTCATGCCTCTGAATTTTAGGTAGTGCTGGCCTGCAGCATTTCAGATCCTGCTGTTCTTGAGCAAAATTCCCAGTCAGCTGCATGGGTTGGACGTTTTGGAGGCTGGGTTGAGAAACATTGGGGAAAAAAGCAAAAGTAGCACTCAGCACCTGCTAAAACCCCAAACCCTCTCGGCTCTCCAGCCTGGCAGAGCTTAATATCTCATTTGTCAAAGTGACAGTCAATTCCCCATGACAGATCATATGATTATTAATTCTGTCTTCAGGAGATACTCACAATTTGCAGGTTTTCTGAATCAAGGTAGTAAGATAATGCTTAAGGGAAAAAAACCCAAGCCTTCCCCCTCCCCCAAACTTCCATTTCATTAAAATTTCAGAGGTAAACAACAAAAGTTGCAGCAAAAAGATTCCTGTCACTGCAAAACCCCAAAGATTCCTCACTGCAGGTGAGAGGATGGTCTGCTGTACAGAGACCAAATACAAACTGACACAGACTAATTACAAAGTGATGCACCTGTATCCTCTGCAACTAGTTTGCCTTGTGTCTGAATTTTTACTGCAAATAGTTTAATTTTTCTCTTTGTAGAAAAAGCTCCTGGCTCCTCAGAGGTTCAGCTCCCTGGCTGAGATTACCCATGCTTAGGAGATAATTGATTTCAGGGAGTTCTCCAGAGAAATGTCACTCAGAAGATTCTCTCTGTTAACTATTCTCAGCTGAGCCAAAAAGCACCACACTTCTCACTGTTATCAAAGTGGTCTAATGACCTGTTTCCAGCCTGCTTTCTGAAGGCTCTGTGAACTTTGGTAGGAGCTTGGCATGAAGGCACAGGAAGAGTCATCTGCTGCAGCTTGGGAGGGGGTGGCGAGAAGCCAGAGATATGTGATATGAAGAAATCCCCTACCGTGCATGTTCTCTGAGGATCAATTTCTACCCTTTCTATGGCAAAACCAGTAAAAAGAGATTGGGGCACAGGAAAAAATTCCCCTGTGAACTTGCCAGCAGACGCTTTCACACGAACCCTGGCAAGGCTTGTGCTCTCCACCAACGCTCTGGCAGATAC
Source organism: Agelaius phoeniceus (assembly GCF_051311805.1). NCBI lineage: Eukaryota > Metazoa > Chordata > Aves > Passeriformes > Icteridae > Agelaius > Agelaius phoeniceus. The sequence continues at coordinate 8,232,806 of NC_135266.1, read as the reverse complement.
ACAGTGGTACCACTGGTGCAAATGCTGATGAAAAACAACTAGAGGCAAATCTTAAGGTTTTCTCTGAATGAGTGTTCACAAATAATGCTTTGGTGAGCTCTTGACTGGAACAAAATCTATCAAGTCAGAATTTCCAGTACAGCTAAGGACACCAGACTAAAACAGCTGATGAGCTGGAAACAAAACCACCCTACATACAGGGACCTTCCATGACCCTCCCACATGGCAGAAATAACCAAACACATAAACCTGTAAACTTCCATGCTGGGAATTGTCTCTCCTTGACCTCTTCCTTGAAAGCCTGGGCTTTCAAACAGGATATTGCTGTGAACTGGGCTGCACTAATGCATTCATTGATCAGCCAGGACCTATCCACTGCAGCCTTTCTGTTTGTGCACCCTTTCCTGGGTTTCAGCAGCATCTTAATTTCAAGCAAATTTCAGCATAATTGCTATATTTGCTTAAACCTGTGCAACAGGAGCTCTTTCTAGCCCATCTGCTCTGGCAGCCTCTGCCATGTGAAATGGACACTCATCCAAGGGGCTGGAAGCAGGAGGGATCTGCTGGTCACACCTGCAACTGAGGACAGAGGGGCAGAGGCAGCACTGGGGAATTGGTATCACCAGGATCTAAGAAGCACATGGTTCAGAGCCAAGGTTTTACACTCCTCACACATGCATATGTATTTTACCTCATTATTGGCTTCAGCTGCACTTATTGTTACCAATTTGTGTCCCGATGCTACTTTTCCAGGCAGCCTCAGTGGGAGACACTTGTGTGCAGAGCAATATTTGCATTTCTGCAGGTCTTTATGGACATACATATTGCTAATACACACATAAATGGGATGCCATTCATATTTAAACAGTGCTTTTGGAATGGAGAGGGAATGGAAACGTTCTGATTTGTATCACTTATCTCAGTGGAGGCTGCTTCCTTCACACATTCTGACTTCTGCAGAGCCTCTGCAATAAGGCAGCTACATTCACATAGGATGAGACATGAGGTATTTAATAACCCCCCTTCCTCCCCCGAAAGCCTAATAAGCTTGCTCTGCCCATTGATCATTGATTCAAGGCCCTAAAGAAAAACATCTCTGCATTAAAAGGTTATTACAGAAATATATGCTATTTAAGTAACAATAGACCATGTTTTCTGTTGGGAGGGTTAAAAAAAAAAAAAAACAACAGAATATTTTAGTTCCAAACAAGATTTAAAAAGATATCACATGATCTTCAGCACGCTTTGGCTCACAGAATTTGTGCTCAGTTTGTTGAAGCTTCTGCTTTAGTCTGTTCATCATTTTTGCAGAAAAGGATTGTAACAAAAGTGTGTGTGTGTTCAGACATGTCACCTCCCTCTTCACCTGAGGCTTTCCCAGGCACAGAACACCCCATGCTTCACAGCACTGCCCTCTCCACTGCAGTTTGCTGAGGGGCTGTAAAGCAGAGTCCCTTTCACACTGCCTTCAGCCTGCTGCAGGGGCCCAGCTCAGCAGCACTCAGCCAGGCAAGGTTCCAAAAGCTTTTCATCCCTAGAAGTCACAGCCATTAGTCAGGTGGGATGTTTCTCCACTGCCTTTACAAGATAAAATCCCCAAAGCGTATGCATTTGCAAAAACATACTATAAAAAAATAAAATTCAGTGACACAAGCAACACCTCCAACTTTGTGGGTGCTCATGTGCACTCCTGGAGAGTTGTCTTATCCCCTCTGATGGGTTTAATGCCCAGGACTGAGTCCTTGTCCCATCTGTCTGCAATGGCCTTTGGCTGGCAGTCACCACCACCCAGAACTCAGTGAGTGGGCTGGGTGGTCTCTCCAAAGCTTTCTCAAGACACAGCCCTGCCAGCTAGATTAAACTGACCTAAACCACACTCCCTCCCAAAGGGATGGCCCTGCTTTCCTCCAGTCCAGCTGTGATTTCCCATTTTGAGGCTTTCCCAAAGCCTTCCCACCTTTGCTGCAGTCCCTGCATCCCACAGGGAATGGGAGCTGGGACTGATGGAGCTGGAAGCAAAAGGAGAAAAAGATCTTCCCCCAGGTCAGCAAGGCACCCTGTCCCACCCCGTGGGTGGCAGGAGCTCATGGCTGGGAGAAGGGGCACTCTCATGCTGGGAGAAGGGTATTTAATTCAATAGAGAAGGGGCACTCTCTTTAGTGCATCAGCCACTGGTCCAGATAAACTGGCAGCAAAGTCACACTTGAGTTTACAGCTCCAGCACTTTCTTATTATTGCTTGAGCAATTTAAACTGCTGTTAATATTTGGGTTGCCTCAGCACCCTGGGGCTGGCAGTGCCATAGCAAGCTGCCAGTGCCTGTGCTAAGGGAGCAAGATGCTCCACTGTTGGAGTCCTAGATGCTGAGAATTTTAGACTTTCTGTGCTGACAAACTCTGACCCCCAGGAGAACATTACATTTAACCTGAGGCCATAGAGAAGGCTTCCAAAATTAAATAACAGAACTGAGATTATAACTGTGTAGTTTAATTAGAAGCGTGTAATATCATGAGGTAGAAAACTTGGAGTTTAAAGTTTTAGAATATAGTAGTGTATATAAAGCAAGATAGAAGTTTTAAGCAGAAGCTAGTCCTTCTTCCTCATCTTCCTCTTCAAGAGTTTGAGCAGTATTTTATAATTAAACAGAAAAGTCTGCATTGTGGGACACGAGTGGTTACTTATTAAGTTAAAAGTAAAAATAATTTAAGTATCACTTCTTAATTAGATAGTTTAGCCTTAAAAAACCTTGTAGAGATAAATAGTTAACTGGTTTATACCTTGTTAGTGAAATACTGCACACCTTATAAGATTGTGATATAGATAAGAAATAATAAAAACCTGAGTCTGAACACAAAATATCATCTCAAGCACTTCAATCCCAACCTTAACAAAAGCAGAAAAGAAACCAAGAACCAGCCCTCCACCAGAGAGAGAGGGGCTGAGGATGGCAGCAGTATCTGCACCTGCTGCAAATCCATCTGGCTTCATTCCTTGGTGAGGGGCTATTTCTAATGGGACCAACTCAGTGGCATGAACTGCCAAAATGCAGCCTCACAAACAGCTGCCTGAGTGCAAACAGTGTGAGAGCAAGCTGTGAGGGCCTGGGGACAGGAGAGTCCCTTGGGGCAGCCTCACAGAGGAGCCACAGCACCACCAGGGACCCTGAAGTGGCTCAGGAGGGACGAGGATTCCCTCTCTCATCTGGGTATGGAAAATAATGTTACCCATTCCCTTCAGAACCACAGCTGGCTCCCAGGCAGGAGCCTCTCCTGTGCCCAGGCTCTGTGAAGGACTGAGCAGGATTTGTGAAAAATCCTCATACTTTCCCCAGCATACATTTTTTTGACAGTGAATTAAGAGGTGTCTGTTTTCTAGGTGAAAAACGAGAGGCAAAGGACAATAAACTATTGCTTCCATCTCTGTGTTTCAGAAGGCAGTAGACAAATCAAAAAGTTTTCAAATGCAGGACAAAAGCTCCTCAAAGAAGTGTGCAGGGTCATGACTCTTTGGTGTTATTCTCATGAGAGGATCAAAAGAAAAAACTCTAAAACCCCAGCGACATATTTACTAGTTTTGGGTATGAAATTGTAGAAACACCTAATTTCTCCACTTTTATCCAAGGATTTCCATAGCCTATTTTTACTGGGTATCCAGGGCAGACTCACGGATAACCACACTTCCTCATTCCACCAGGAAGCTCATTCAGACTGAAACTTGGACTATTGGTTTTTAATTTTAATGCAGTTTCTCATTTTGATAGCTCTTCCACCTGACATGGAATTGCCACGCTGCAAATTGAATACAATAAAATTGCTAATCAGCCCATTAGAATATGGTGATGGTATAACATCTATTAGTTGTTGAATAATGTCTTCCTCTAATGTATTTTGAATTAAGTCTGCATAATAACACAATTAATTTAGATAAGTGTGCCTACCCATAAACACAGCGTGCATGTGCACACACAGCCTCCTTTTGGAAATCTGTACAACTTTTAACACAGTGACAACCCCATACAAATACCAGGGGAAGAAAGTGTCTTCAAGGAGTGAAACAAGCAATTAAATACAAAGAAATTATCCATGAAGTAAGACAGGCTACAGCAGTTTGCTCTGATCAGGTGTCTTTCATGGGAACACAAAAACTATTACAGGCTTCAAACTCACATCATAGTGAATTTCTCTGACTTCAATTGCTTCTTATCCCAGAAATACCTCCCACATTTTACTTCCTCAACAGTTAAACCAAACTATTCTCCTGCGTTGTCATTTTCTTTTCCTATTTTCTCCTGCTTTTTCCAAGCTCTTGCCTGATAGTTTCTTAGGTGCTTAATGCTGATGTGCACAGGCTACAAATTTTTTCAGCATCCAAAGAAGAGCCCATAGCCAGTTTCTTTTAAGGACTCATTCAATTTCTTTACCCTAGTGCAAGTCTTCCCTTGCTCTACAATTGCAAAGACCCAAAATGTAAACTTTTTTCCCTTGGCTTCCCCTCCCTGGGGACAAATAATTTCCTACCCTGGCAATTTCCCTTGTCAGCATCCTCTAGTGCTACATCCTGAGTGGTTGAAAGCTGCCAAGCCTTTGTCTGAAGCTTTAAATAGAAAGTAGCAGTGAATCCAAAATGTCTCTTATTTGTCTAATAAAAGCTCCTAGTCATTATAAAATAAGAATTGTTGAAGCTGTTATGAGGATATTTCTTTCTACCCATAAACACATGTTTTTATATTCAGCAGAATCAATCTTTATGGTAATCTAAAAGAAACATAGTGGTCATATTATGAAGTACTGTAATTTGGATGAGTTGGTTTTCTTATAGGAATCTTAGGATTTTAAATGGGTCAAAGTCCAGACTTATCCAATAATGTGCAGTGAGAATATAATATTATAGAAGTTCCTTATAAAATGGGGAGCTATGAGCAGAACTGTGTTCAGAATCTTACTGGTAGTTTGATATTCTTACAGGGGAAAGAAGAGTCCAGGAGGATTTGAAACCTTAAATATTTGAGAAAACTATCTCTGGGCATCTCTACATCCTTCTGCATCTAAATATTTCCAGGGGTCAGGTTCTCAGTGCACCTACATCTCCTACAAACCTGCATTTGTGTCACTTAGGGGATGGGTTTCAGAGCAAGCTACTTGCAAGAAACATTAGGACTCCACAATACACAGATAAGAAAAGGAACAATACAGCTGAAATGGGCAAAGATGATTCAGTTCAATCTGAGGAGAGTTGCTTTGTATTCCCAGGCAGTTTAACAATCCTTTCATCTTTCAAGGAAATTATAACTATGATACATTGGGACAAAGTTAGCAACTTCTCTTTTTATCTAAGTCCTATTATTGGTGCTTGTCACAGCCATTCAAGGACCTCCTGGGAACCAAAATGGACAATTGCATCCTCCTCTCTCTGCCAGGGAGAGGCTGGGTATCATTAACAATGCTTAAATTAATAGTGAATTTTGGAGGGAGTAAATGTTCCCCTGCAGGAAACCACAGATGAAGAGACAGGATATACATTTCAGTTCAAAGCCCTGCCCATGAGTGCAGGACTGTGACATTTTCATGTTCAAAATTAGACATTCATAAGTTCACTGCAGCAAGGTGCACATTATTGTTTTGGTCTGTGGAATCAATAGCTGCAGGGGACGGGGTGGAAGGTGGCTTTTTGAAAAAGGGAGTGCTTTTCACAATGGAAAGAAATCGATAACGTGTAATAAGTGGCTGGAGGTGGTTCCCTGCCCTTGCTCCTTTTTGTGCAATGTAGGTCTCAGGGCTCTGAAAGGCACTGGAACACAGAGTGAGGTCTTTATCAAACTTTGCATTACTGTGGATAACAGCATCCAAATTTTGCCATATTATGTGAGCAGAGGAGATGTAGAAGCTAGGTGAGGTCAGAGTGGGTCTGGCAAGCAGGGGGGAAGCCTGGCTTGTGGCCAGATGCAGCCCCACCAAAGCTTTGTGTGCAGGCAGACACACAAAGGGATTTCATACCTGTGGCTGAGAGCCAGCAGGTCTTGGAGGCTGCAGGGATGCTGCTGGCAGCAGCAGACAAGGGGCTCCCCTGAGTGTCCTGGTAGGGAGCAATGCTCTGATCCAAGCTAAGAATGCAGCCTGGAGCCCTGGAGTTCCCAGAGCTCAGAGCATCCTGCAGCAGTGCATTCGTGCTCCTCACTGCTCCTCCACACCATCCATTAAACATTTAACCTGGCAGTGAGAAGCCACAGCAGGGCTTGCCTCAAGGGTGCCACCCCACTGAGGCTTGAAGGACTCAGAGCAGGGGATGGGAAGAATGGGAGGCAAACAGCCTGACACTCCCTTCTCAGGGAACTGGGGGGATGAATCATCCAGGGGCTGGGTATCTTGTGGTCAGAGCTTTTCCTGCAAGATGCAGCACAGTTCAGACCAAGGCAGTGCTCACCCCAGGCTGAGCTCTGATCCAGAGAGAAAACAGAAAATTTCTGAATTTATGCTGTTGTCAGCCAGCCAGATGGACACAGAGGTACTTATTGCACTACAAATGACTTTTGTCACTGCCAGGCTTTATCTACCAAAGAAACAAAACTCTGGAACCACTGGTGTTGGGGCAAATGCCAGGGTTATTATCCCTGCACCTCTCAGAGAGGTTGTGCATCCAGTCTGGGGTAGGAGGGTGGCCTGAGAAACAACCCACCACTCCCATGAGACTGAAGGAAGCAGCAGCAGCATTTCATATGTTGTCCCTCTTGGGGCTGCTCTATTGTTCCATTCTAAAGTGGCCACACTGGTTTAATGCACAGCTTTGTGGTTTGGAGACTACACAGCACAGCCTGCCTGCTCTCCAATCATCACCTGGATGGAGAAGGAATGAGATAATCTACTCCACTGTCCTTCCTTCCTTCCTTCCTTCCTTCCTTCCTTCCTTCCTTCCTTCCTTCCTTCCTTCCTTCCTTCCTTCCTTCCTTCCTTCCTTCCTTCCTTCCTTCCTTCCTTCCTTCCTTCCTTCCTTCCTTCCTTCCTTCCTTCCTTCCTTCCTTCCCTTCCCTTCCCTTCCCTTCCCTTCCCTTCCCTTCCCTTCCCTTCCCTTCCCTTCCCTTCCCTTCCCTTCCCTTCCCTTCCCTTCCCTTCCCTTCCCTTCCCTTCCCTTCCCTTCCCTTCCCTTCCCTTCCCTTCCCTTCCCTTCCCTTCCTTGTCTTCCTTCCTTGTCTTCCTCCTTAGTCACAGAATGGTTTGGGCTGGAAGGGAGCTTAAAGATCCCCCAGTTCCAACCCCCTGCCAAGGGCAGGGACCCCTTCCACTAGCCCAGGTTGCTCAGAGCTCCATCCAGCCTGAACCCTTCCAGGGATGGGGCATCCACAGCTTCTCTGGGCAGCCTGTGCCAGTGCCTCACCACCCTCACAGCCAAAAATTTCCTCCTAATTCCTCCTCCAAGCCTACCCTCCTTCAGTGTCACCAATACTGGGGAAACCCTGGCAAATGTTATTGGGTTCTCGTTTCAGTAACTCCCAATGAACACTTTGAGCATGTACCTGGATAAAACTCCTTGTCAGGCTTCAGAACCTGGGATGGCAATGATCCATCCAGCCTGTGAGCACCTGAGCAGCAGCAAAACCCTTCCTAGCCAGGCCCACTCATCTGCCCCCAAGCAACTTCTAGTAAACCAGTGCTTTTCTAGTTCCTCTTTGTTAACCTTCACTAACATCTTGCCCCACTCAAGATTCACCTCTTTCCTGTGGTATTTACATACTTTAGAATAATGTTATAGGTTATTTTGTCGCCCTCCTCGCCGTCGCCTTGTTGAAATTTACATTTTTCTCTTGTATTTTAAGTAAATTCCTCCTCTTCCAGTTGGACTGAGCTCAATTTGAGTGACCTTCAGCAGATACCATTGCAATTATAGCCTCCTTCTCCTGACCCTCTTTGCACACATTTTATCACAGATCAACAGCTTTTACCCTTCTTTAGCAGCTGGACAAGCTGATGAGCTCAGAATATAAAACCAGTGCACCCCAGTGTACCTCAGTGAAAGGGGGTCTTGGAAGGAATAAGGATGTAGTACAGGCCCCTCTCTGAGGAAAAAGTTAATTGAAAACCAGTGATTTTCATGCTGTCAAAGAAACTCAATCAGTAACAGGCAAGAAATAATCCTCTTATATAACAGGTCAAATAATAATATGTCATCAGGGTGCTTTTAACTTCATTAGAATTTGTCCCTTGATAAGTGACATTTTAATTATGTGATCAGGTAATAAAATAATACATGCCTGAAAACTTATGGCCAACTCACACATAATTAATGGTCCTAAATTAACCCTGGATGATAGGGTAGAACCTAATCTTAGATAGAAAACACTCTAGTGGCCATTTTTCACGTGCCTGTTTTGGAGTTCTGAACTGATGGTTCAATTTGGCAAAATAACTGGCAGGGTGCCATTCATCTAACCCATAAGATAAACAATAAAGGGAACAGAAATGCTGGGGGGATTTTTTTCAAGCATTGCTATGAAATGGAGATGCAGATTATGCAGGACTAGGCTTGAGGAGCCTGATGTAAAGACAGTGCTTGAGTACTTTAACTTGGGCATAAAATACTTGAATATGCCTGTCTGATGTGGAAGTGACTCTAGATGATCTGAATTTTACTTAGTGACCTACAGAAATAAATAAAAGGATGTAAGAAATGAAACAAATTTGGATCTGTTAAATTCTTAAGACTACTTGCTTTTAATGCAAATTGTTGGAGGAAAATTCTGGGAGGGAAGGGAAGGGAAAGAAAAAGAAAGGAAAGGAAAGGAAAGGAAAGGAAAGGAAAGGAAAGGAAAGGAAAGGAAAGGAAAGGAAAGGAAAGGAAAGGAAAGGAAAGGAAAGGAAAGGAAAGGAAAGGAAAGGAAAGGAAAGGAAAGGAAAGGAAGTGCTGGTCAGTAAACTCAGTGCAAATCATAAACTCTAAAGGCACAGAGCTCCAGAATTCAACCACTCTGCCCTGAACAGCACAAGTCTCATCTAACTTATAAACATCTCCAAAGCATTTATCACTGCAGTATCTGGACCATGCACATAGATTCTGGGATACAGGGGGATATGTCCAGAAGAGGTGATCAATTTCCTGTTTATCTGCTGTGCTGCCCTTTGGCTTCACCATTCCATCTGAAATAATGGAAGTTACTCTGTGATCACAAGCATATTGTTCACAAATGTGGTGTCCTAACGTGACTTTAATGCCAGCATTCAGGTAAGAGTTACTGGGGTTTAGATTTACCTTTTTTTTTGGCAGCTCCTCAGACATTTCCCAGGGGAAGAACCTCTGGCTACACTGATCCTTTCACATCCTGCTGCTCCTAAACATCAAATTTGGGTATCAGCAACCCCAAGAGTAAAACTGAACTGTGAAAGAAAAATGTTCTGTTTCAAAGATGTCCATGTGAATCTGTCACTGTTTTTATCCTGCAGAATGGGAAACCACTGGGGAGCTTTGATGTTCAGTGGGGAGACATAGACCAGACAAGGGTGGGGCTGGTTTAGCCTGGCCTGATTTTTTCTATTTTATGCCAAAAGGGAGCATAAAAATCCCCATATCACCCAGGAACCAAGAGATTCTGCCCATTTCAGCTGTCCCAAACCCTGGTATATCCTCTAGCAGCCTGTCTCTGGGTGTAAGCAAATGCAAGGAACAAATGTTGAAAGATATGGAAGTTATCCCCAAAATGACCTGGTAACCTGCAGACACGAGGAGACAAGGGTGAATTTGTGTATTAGAAAGATGGGTGCTCAAGTGGCACTCTGGGGGTGGTGTTTCTTCAAAAATGAAGCAAGCAGTGAGAATCAGAATGGCTCAGAAGTGCAAAGTATATAATAAAAATTGTCATTTATTAATAGTGCTTCTGGGAACTCCCTGGGAACCGTATCTGCCAGCAGTGATATCTGCACATCAATCTAACTCCCTCTTTTTATTCTGTGGCAAAACCCCTGCACTATAGCTCTTGCTGCTGTGGCCCCCTCCCAGGCTGCTGTGATACATCCCTCCTTTTGGGAGGAATCCCTTCCCAGGCCATCTGTCTTTCCTCTCCAGCCCCTCCCTCACACACTGCCTCCCACACACAGCCTGAGCCAGGTCCTTAGCACCCTTCCCAAGTCTGCTGGGACAAACTCTGTGTGGAGGGGGATTTTGGAGGTCGCTGACTCCTCTGGTGGCCCAGAGCACCCAAGTGAAGTGGCTGAGGTTGTGAGAGGCACTGATGGAGAGTGTCAGCATCATCCTGCTGGTGCCAGGCCAGCTTGGTGTCCAGCATCCCTTGTGCTTGAGGGTTTTTCCTAGACAGCTTCTTCCAGGTGCTCTGATCCAGATGCTGGTTCTGGAGGCATTTTCCCACAAAAAGTTTCACAGTTGTCTCTCTGCAGATATTGACTGGCAATCTGGTGTGATCCCACAGGCCATGGGTAGTGCAGGGGGAAAGGAGCTTCCATCAGAGCTGGACAATGTGGGAAAGGAGTGGAACACGTGGAAAGCAGGCTCAGGGCACCTCCAGTCTGGCAGCTCCCAGCACAGTGGATGTAAGGGATGGAAAGGAGCAGGAATAATCCTGAGTCTGGGCCAGGCCACTGGAGAACAGTGTAACTGCAAATACTGCCCAAGCTGGGGTAGCAGGATTGTCAGAACCCAGGACATTCCTCTGGCTGCCCTGGAGGACTCCAGACCCTGGCAGGGGGCTCAGAGACCTTGGCACAGAGTCAAAAACACCTGTGCCTTTGATTTTAGTCCATGGAAACCATTACCAACTTTGTGTGAGGAGTTACAAGCCACAAGGTTTGACTAGAATGTTAGTGAATTTATCACAGGGTGAAAATGTAGAATTTTGGGGTTTTTAGAATGGGGGTTCAAGAGGCAAGATGGAGGAATCTGGACATGTCCTGTCCTTCTCCTTCTTCTTGTCCTCCATCTTCTGTGTGATGGTGGCACTTTAGGATTGGTTTAGGGTAGAGACAGACTGTCTAACATAGGTGATAGGTATTGGAAAATTATTGTAAATAAAGCACATGTAGTTTTTAGTATAAAAAGATAACACTACCCCAAGGGTGGTCAGTGTGCCATGAACCAACCTGCTGGACAGACCTTCACAGGTCAGAAAAAGAATGTAATAGATAACAGAGAATAAACAGCCTTGAGAACCAGAGCCAAGGAATCCCAACTTCTTCTTCGAGCACGGGGCTGGGAAAAAGAGACTTTTTAATACCTCAGGAGCCATCCCAGCAACTCAGAACCTGAGACAGGATCCTGTGGGTCAGGAGGGGCACAACACAAAGGAAAGTGTTTGGTCTGGTTTCCTTCCAGAGTAGAGATCTCTGTAAAATGTGCCTCCTCTCAGGCTGTGTTTGGCTGGGTGTCCTGCAGGGAGCCAGGGCTGTGTCACACACTCTGCACTGGCAGGAGGTGGCCAGGCAGGCAGCACAGTCACCAGTTAATGGCAGGCAGCAATATTTAGAGTAATCATTACGTGGATCAGCATAAAACAAAACTCTTATTAAAATTAACAACATAGTCCCTAAAACTGATGCTGTTTCAAGCTACTCATTATAGCTGATGACTAAATCCAGCCAACAGTACTTGATCAGGGCTGGTGTGGGTTTGTGTCTTCTGGAGACAAAGCTTACCTGATTTCAAATGCTCTGTGAACATATTGGCATGACCAACTGGCTGGTTTACTTTGCTTCCATCACAGTTCCAAACCCACAGGTTCACAGCACACCTCTCCCAGGCATGAAGCCTGGGCAGCCTGTGCTGCCACCCCTCACACAAATCCAGAGCACCAGCAGCCTGTGCTGCAGCCCCTCTGTCTTGGCTGACTGTATGATGCTTTAATCCCCAATCTTCTCATTCTGTTTATGCTGAATAATAAGTTTTGCACCTTTCAGACTTGTTCCAGAGAGTGAAGGGAGGAGAGGAGAAGCTGCAGTTTGTTTTCAGACCCTGCACTCACTCCTCCACAGTCCTGCTCCTGACTGTGTTGTCTGTGGATGGACAGACAGCAGGACAGAGCTCTCCTTTGTTTTAGTTAGTTTAGCTAGCTGAGGCAAAGAAGTTCCCTGGACTGTGGGTTTTTTTTTCCCTTTTCTTTGCCCTGTTTAACCTGCTCTGGCCTGAACACCCAGGGGAGCACCAGCAGCTCCACCTGTGGCCCACCAGGCCGGGCCTGGGCCGCAGCATTTCCAGCACCGGAGGGACTGAGCAGAGACTGAGTGAGCTCAGCTACAGCCCATGGAGGGACTTTCTGAGTTTGTCATCTCTTTTGGAGCAGCAAGGGGTTTTATTGTTTAATATTATTTAGGTTTCATTGTTTAATAAACAGTTTTTTTCCACTTTTCTCCAAGGAGGTATTTTCTCCCGGACCGGTTGGAGGGAGGGGCCAATTGAATCTGCTTTATTAAAAGAGCCCCTTTGGGGGTTCTCTCCCAAATTTGCTCTGAACCAGGACAGCCTCACACAAATCCAGAGCACCAGCAGCTGGCAGCTCTGTCTGCTCTGTGAGTGCAGCACCCTGGGTGGCACCTGATGACTCCAGTTTTGGTTCCAGCAGGTGGGAAATGGCCCTGAGCTGGTCACAGCTGTGATCAGATGGATGCTTGAGTGCAACTGCAAGATTCAAAGTAAGGACAGAAGGAGAATTTATATCAAGAACTCCTCCAGAACACTAAATTGCTAAGGTGGGCACCTATTCCTAATAGCTTTTGAACGATTTGGTAGGGTATAGAAGGCTTTAAGACTAATCAGCCTCCAAAATGTGTATGCAAAGGGGCAGTCCCCACTGAAGGGAGAGGCTGCAGTATGAATTCACACCTCCTCCAAGCAGAGTGAATCCACACAGGACAGCATCCTCAAAACAAAACTGCCCTGAGTGGTCAAATCAGCACAGCTTATGAAATATTTGACCCCTAAAAGAGAGGGGGTTTGCACCTCAACTGCTGTGATATGAATCTGCAGTGCATTCTCTCCTGGTGCACTGCAAATCACGTTTCCTTGAAATGCTTTTATACTTTACCTTGCATTTACAATGGTCTAGAAGTACATGCACCACCATTTACCATGTCTCTTAAGGGAAAAAAAACTGCTCCAATGTGATTTCCAAGAGACCAAGTCAGTACAACAGCAGATGTGAAACTGGCAAAGAAAACTGCCATTGGATTTTTTAACCTTTGTATCTCCCTGCCTGCATCCTTCATTTGACCTCCCACTCTCCCTTCTGTACCCCCTTGAGCTCTCCATTTTTTAATCCTAACAAGGTCACACTTTTGCTTGGTGCCTTCAGATCCAGCACTCTCCCTGCCAACCTCCAGCCAGCTAATTGTTCCACTACTTAATGTTCCCAAGGTCTCAGGATGTGTCACCTCCCCCCTGACCTCCGGGGCACTTTCAATCTCTTACAAGCTGAAGCTTGCAGCCATCTCTGTCTAAAACCTCCTCCTCAGCTGTGCTGCAGTGGCATCAGAAGGAGCCAGGGAGGATCAAGGCCCCGTTGTGCTCAGATCTGCATAAACACCCACTGAGAGACAGCTCCTGCCCTCCCGAGGTTATGGGCTGAAAGGGAAGGCAGGCACAGGAAAGGGAGTGGGGCACATGGAAGTGGAGCATTCATGGTGATGCAAGTCACATTGCTTGCTAGGCTCTCTCTTTGTTGTGTTTTCATTTTTATCCCCCCTCCGAATGAAAATAAAATAAGTTGTTGGCTTGTTTTTGGGAAATAACTGTTTGCAAAAATGATCATCTGCTCTCATCCACCCTGGTGCTGTGCCAGTGCTGCTCCCAGAGGAGCTCTTGGGGCTCTGCAGGAATAACACAGCACAGAAGCACCGGGAAATCAATGAAACCCCTTGGCTGCCCTCCTGCCCCATCAGAGCTGGCTGCAGGAGATCAATGAAACCCCCTGGTTGCCCTCCTGTCCCATCAGAGCTGGCTGCAGCCTGGCTGTCAGCCCAGCCCTGGCAAGCTGAGGGCAGTGGAGCACAAAGTGCCCTGCCAGGCACCAGCCCAGGGCTGCAGAGCAGGGAAGGGACCACAGCCCCCCCCTTACCCTCCTTACACCCTAAAAGGAGGGAGCATCCCTCACAGATCACGACACAAACACCTGCCAGGGAGAAAAAAAGTTCTGAGAGCTGGAAAAATTGCACTGAAGTAGGGTACAACACTTCAGTCTAACTGTAAGGAGAATAATTTATTCTCCATTTTCTCGGGCAGTGGAAGTGTACCAGCATTACAGAACTGCAAGAACCAAGGACAGCCTGTCCTGATGCAAAAAAGTCCTACCTTTAAAGTGAGGCTTCAGAATGGTGTGTGAGAGTTTGATTTGCATCCAGAGTGGAAACATGCTTGCCAGCCATCAGGCTGATGTGATTTGAAGCAGCTGAGATATTAAATGCACTAAACCAGAATGTATAATAGCCATGCTGGCAGACCTTTAATTATTGTCATGCTTGTGGGCACTGATATCATTCAAATTAAAAGCTTTCCCCACTACTTGCATTTTTTTAATATGTTGATGTACTCTGCACTGATGGATTGTCCTCTCTTGTCCTTCTCTCACAAAATGCTTGGAAGAATTTGCTTCAGTGCAGAAATAAAAATTATTGGCACTCACTCGCCATATTTTTGGAGCTGTTTTTGTTTTGTTTTAAAGCATAGACCCACTAGCTATGAAAACATTTTGGTGAACTTGGAGGGGTAGTGCTGATTTCTCCACCAATTCTTTGTCTCAGAAAAAGCAGGATTGCTCAATATTAATAGCAAGACTGAAGCACTGGGAAGGTACAAGCTTCCCTAGAGCAGTGCCTTTGACAGTGCTGGCTGACAACACAGCAAAGTTTCCTTGCTGCACAGATGTTCTAATTTTCTTCTCTCAGCTGGTCCAGAGACAGATATTTTTGGCCAACCCCATGCTCAGATACAGCAGCAGAAAGCTTGAGTAGTTCTGAAGTTGGATCAAATTCTCTGTTCAGAACATTGTCACTGATTCCAGAACTCATTGTCACCAATTCCAGAACTTGTCTAGTGCTGTGGTAAGGCTGCTCCCTCACCCAGTGTAATTCTGGAACAAGTGGACCTGTTTTAGGCAGGATGAGCACAAAATACTTATCAGGAAAGTTGCCCACTGCCTTTCCTGAGGTGGAACACCCATAAAAGATAGGCAGATGAATATTCTTGTTTATTCCCCCTGATGACAGGCATAGCAAATCACATCTCCATCACATGGAGGCTCATTTGCAGGAGATGTCTTCCACACTGCATCCAAATTACACTGGTTTGCTATGGCTGACCCAAAACTCCTTTGAACTCCTGCAGCATTCTGCAGCTCCATTTGCTGTGCATGTTATGTAGCTTGTTTTACCTTTGGGACAGTGGTGGGGCACAGTTAGAAAGGGATGGGCTCAAAGCAGGACAGTGCTTGTCCTTCCCTCACCTCTCCCAAGCTGTGAGCCTCACCCTCTGCAGACCCCAGAGCAGCCCCAGTGCTGCAAGGGGGAGGTTGTGCCTTGCAGCCCATTTTACCCACTGGAGACTTGCTCTAATTGCCTGCTTGCAGGACCAGGAGCCAGAAAGCCCCTGTGTTTATAAAACTGACTGCAGCACTAAATCTTTCACCAGCCTGGAGCAATTCACTTCACCTTTCTGCCTTAGTTTCCCTGTGTGTAAAAGTGAGATAATGTTTGCTTTCTTTCCAGGGATATTGCAAGGATTAATTAGTTAACTGAGTTTGTTAGAAAGGTGAAAAGCATTTTACACACTGTAAGTATTGTTTCTTTGGGACAAAAAAAAAAAAACCCCTTCTACTTTGCACAAGTGATTTTAGAAGCTCAGAACAAAAGGAAACCAAAGCTGAGGATTTTGCCTAACTCAAAACCTGCTGGATGTGTGAGCGCTGAGGAAGGGAGATCACCATAAGAGGGAAAGGTTTGCACACACATAACCTTTCAGCCCTTTGGCAGCCAGATGAGGTGAAATGAGCAGCATGTGGTGGTCAGATAGGATCTCTGCCTTGGTTACTGGCTCAAACCCAGTGTCCTGACTGGTGGCCTCTGATTCCAGTCAATCTGGCAACATAGAAACATGGACCTTACTGGTCCCCGTGGAAAATACAGTGTTCCAGTTAGACTTACAGAAGAATGAACAAGCTCTATGCTGCCTCAGGTGGTTTTGAGAGAGACCAACAAAAGGTAAGGAAATTTGCTCTTTCCCTGCTCAGGCTAGATCCAGTCTTTTGCACTAAGGCAGGTTCACACAGCTATTACCCCTGCTTTTCATCAGCATTGCTTTAAATTAGATTAATTCTAAAGTAGATGTCCAGTGCACAAAAGGAGCTCCTGTTACAGAGAAGATGAGAATCTGCTCAGGAGATCAGGATGAGCACCAACACTAACTCCTGTCAGGAAAAAAAAAATTAAAATGGAGAGGAGGAAGTAAACGAGAAGCAGCTGCTCTCCTAAAGTGTCATTTAAAGAGTTAAACTCAGCAGGACAAAGCCAATTGCACCAGTTACCCTTGGAAGTGCTGTTCTGGATCTTCTCAAGATGCTGGAGCTGATTTGGCATAAAGGCAGCACTAACAGGGCACCTACAGCAACAAGCAGCCAGGCTCCTGTGTGCAGTAAAGTCTGGGAGGCATCACCCACCTCCCCACTGCTGAGGGGTCTTTCCAGCTGTGCTGAAGGAGCAGCTCTTGTGTGCACCTTCTAACCCACAGCAGGAAAGGTCAGGCACAGCCAGGCTGAGTTTCAGTGCCCAAAGTAAAACAGGGGAAGTTTGCAAAAGCTGTTTTCCTGCCAAAGCTGTCAAGAAGGGGTTTAAAGTCTTCCAGCAAGGTGCTAAAGAGTACTTGCTCACTGCACTACTGGGTCCAAAAGATGGTGTCTGCTTGGAGCTGAGTGATGTGAGAGCAAGCAAAGGTGAGGCTAAATCATCAACAGCTGGAAAAAGAGGAGATGCTTCTACTGCTCTCTGAGTGGCTGAGCCCCTTGCACAGCTCCCACTCAGTTTGCTCACATCTGCCCCTCTCCTCTCCTGTATTTGTATCCCCTGTGCTGAGATGTACCTGCATATTGTTGTTATCAGATTTCTAAAGTCCATACCTCTTCGGTGTGTTCTTATGGCTGCCAGACTTCACTGACTCCTTCTGCTGCATGCCATTCTCTCCCAGGTCAGGGCTCCTCCAAGGCTCTCCCTGACTGGCTAACCCACCCCCTTTTATCCCAGTCATCTTCATTTGTTACAGCTGCAGCCCAATTAAGGACATCACAGCTGCAGCCCATCAAGGGCAACCGGGACCTCCAGGGCAAAGCCTCTATACAGATATTCAAATACATTTCCTCTACTATACCTGCACCTGGACTGCCACACATATTTTGGCTCTAAATGCCAGGACCACTTGGTGGCCCTGTATCTTCTTGTTCTTATACCAGTGTAAGTCAGGAGTAATTCTAAAGGAGATTCACAGGGGCAAAACCAGTGAAAAATGAGTGGAATCAAAAGGAGGTCCAGGTTTTTTTTTCTTTTGAATGAAGGTTAATCCAATCAAAAGTAAGAAGTTTTCAGATTTCAGGACTTCTAAGAAAGTTTTTGGGTTTTTTTTAGGTATAAAGAACTGATCATTCCTGGCTGTCACAGAGAGTGATGATGAAAGCAATGGGTGTATTGGCTGGCTCCAGCTAAGGATCTGGCCAAGTGGAATTAACATTGTTCTAAAGAGCCCTGCACTGAGCTTACAGGCCCAGAAAAGTCCACATGACAGGTCTTGGTGTGACCTTCCAGGGCAAGTGTGGGCCTGAGGTATGGTCCATGTTCACAGGCTGGAAGGGCAGGCTGGAACTGGCAGTGAAGCATCTGCAAGGTGTTCTCCCCATTCCAGAGCAGCCTAACAACAAGAAGTCCTTGTGGTCTCCTGTCTCACTGATATTAGTAAACAGTTCTTATTATTTCTTGGCATGACAGGAGAGGTAGAAGTTATGAAAAAAATAAATATATAGTATTAAGACACTGCTGGAGCCTGCAGTCAATATTGCTGTTTACAGAGTTGCTGCTTCTGTTTGAAGGACCCTGCACTTCTCCTTCTTTATCACATTTGCAATTAGTTTTCCATACACATCTGCTCCTGACCTTAAAATAATTTCCTTTTCACTCCCAAAGGAAAATGATTTTAAGAATAAATTGCTTCCAGAATCACAGTTCTTTCCTCATCCTTCAGTGTCTTTCCCAGCAGCCTGACACATCCCAGCTTACTCCAGAAAGAAGCTGTGCCACATTTTGTGGCCAGGATTTTGGGGACAGCAAATGAGACCAAAACTTTAAGCACCAAGCCGTTTTTTAGGCACTTAAGTGCCTTTTTCTCAGCACTCTCAGCATGGTAAGTTGTGGCTCCAGCTGACTTTCCATCCTGCTTCTGTTTTCACACCAAATCCCAGTGTACCCACGGTGTTTTGATACAATGACAAGTTTATATGATGGCAATGCACTGCCTGGACTGTAGACTCAGAGCTGTATTTCTGGTGGTGCTTCTCTGGAAAGGCTGAAGGGCAGAAAAGCGAATATCCCCAGATCTCATGGCCATTTAACACAAACAGAAAGCCAGAGCCTATTCCAAATATTTCCCTATTTGTGAGCAATATTGAATAATTTGCTTTGCTCCCTTCAGAGACATTTTCTCCAGTCTGTGTGCTAATTACATTCCACTGAAATTCTCAAAAATGGGCTGTAAAGGGACTCAGGGCTCTTGCTGGTGCAGAGAATCATTTTGCCAAGGAGCAGCCAGGTCTTGGTTAGTCCCAGTGTGGGCAGTTGAGCTTTCTGCTGTGTTTACTGGATTTTTTTTCACTCTGATATTTGTTCAGCACCTGTCCTGGTGTCTGGGTGCCCCCAGAGGCTGCAGGAAAACCCCTCCAGCCCTGCCACTGAGGACACCAGAGCTGCTGGAGGCAGCGAGGAGGATGCAGCCAAGAGGGAGCCCCTCAGTGCAGGCATGGGAAGAGAGGACTCAGAAAAAAATAGGTGGGAAGATGGAAATTAGGGATTTCAGTGATCGAAAGGAAAGAAAAACTACAAAACACTGACAGTAGAAATTCATCCCTGATGTAACTTTCATTCCAGTCAGTCACCCAAGAGCTGAATTTGGCCCTCCTGGCAGAAATTGTTTGGTTTAGCTAGTAACATTAATTGGAAAAAGTGAGCAGTATTGCTTTAATTGCACAAAAGAGAGGGAGGACAGATCCCATTTCAAATTCCAGAGTAAGGCTTTTTTTTTTAAGGAAGGGGGGGATAAATATTAATACCAAGGCTGTGTTGATGAGCTTTAGGGGGTTGCTAAGCAACACAGCCCTTTGTCTATAGCCCAGACGATGCTCGGGAGGGGACTGTGTAGGAATAAAATTCATATGGCTTCTATAGAACCATCTTTTTGTAGCTTTAAAAAAATAAACAGAAACCAAAATCTGTCTCCTTGACTTTTTTTTTTTCTCCCTTTCTCATGAAAGAGTTTCTGCTGAAAATCTGAGGATCTGAGAGCACGTGTTTGGATGGTGTTGTGAGCCTGACAGCAAAGTTGGGGCAATGAGCACACATCTTTAATCCAACAGCAATATCCCCTCAATGTGTCCCTAAATAGCATGGGGGTTTTAAAACTCTCAAATTCTGTGTACTAATTTGCTGTTTATGGCACATAACCATAACACTTTAGTCCGTTGCATTTTCTTTTTTTCAGTTCACCTTAAGGAATTTCATAAATGTATCCCAGTCTAGCACAGAAATAAAATAGCTAATAGCAGACCATTACATAACTGATAAAAGAAAACCACACATTTCCAGATATTAAAATCATGTATACATTACTCTAAGCCTTGTAGTAAAATTCAGCTCCACAATTCTTCAAATTCAATATGTTCATTTTTATTTTAAATGTAGAGCTCAGGAATACAGGGGGAAGGAACAGCTTTTTATTTGAGACTTGCAGAGGAAAAAATATATTTTATTAAGGTATTCAAAATGCTGACTGCAGAGAAATTTTAAATAATTTATTTTTTAAAAGTGAAAGTACTCATGTTCTGAAATGAAAGAAAATCTAAAGCTTCATTTTTATACAAGGGAGCAGAGGTGAAAAGTGGTGAACTCCAAGAACTGCTAACAGTCAGGGCCTCTCTTCTGTGATTTGTCCTGGAATTGCCTCCTCAAAACACATACATCACACATTTTTAACTACTGAAGCCATATTATTGCAGAAAAATTGCAGAAAAGGTGGACTGGAAGAGCCTGCAGAAATGCTGTGGATTTCACAGTTATTCCATGGAGCAAACACCAGCACAGGACCCTCATGGACAGAGGGTCTGGAGCAGGAAGATGCTCCTACCCAGAGCAACAGCCCTGGAAAAACAACACAGCTCTACTTTCATTTGCACCTCAAGAAGAAATGGTGGCCTTGAAAAAAGGGAGAATGCACCAGGATTTCCATGGCCTCTCCAGGGAGCCAGGGAGGGAACCTCCCAAATGCCCATTGGAATCCAGCTGCTTCTTCCTCTGCATCCTGGATTCCCCAGAACACAGGCATCTGTGCTGCCTTGCAAGAGACAGGGACAAAACAAAATTGTTTGTTGGCCAATGAATGTTCCAGCTCCTTCCCTATTTACAGGTCAAGCCCTGGCCTGTCTCACAGCTCTAGGCTTGCCCCCTGTGGCAAATGCAGAGCAAGCAGTTCACGTGGCTTTATCAGGGTAGCACACACAGAATGTTCTTCCTTTCCAAAGCAACAGAGGTTTGTAAGACCCTGGTGCATTTACATGTGAGAGATGATGTGGAAACCCAGGGCAGTGGGAATATTTCTGTGTCTGCTCTGGGGTGCCCTGACCCCCAGGGATGCACTGACTTTGACCCTCATTCATGGAGAAAGTTTCCTAAGCTTCAAGATAGACTGGAACCCACAAAAGTGTGAAATAGATTATAGAGAGTAGTGTAGGTGCATCACTTGGTGAGAAATTGAGGTTTTGGGATTTTTAGTATGTTGTGGATGGAAGCAAGATGGAGAGCACAGGGTGTTGTCCTGGGTTTCTTCTTCATGCTTCTCCTTCCTTCTTCTCCGTGGGTTTGGGTGGCAGAAAAGTCTGTAATTGGGCAGAAAAGTCCCCATTGCAGCTCTTTGGGATCAGTTACTGGGTTAAAAGGGAAAATAATCCAGGTGTCAGTTCTTCATTGGATAGTTCAGGCTTAAAAGACCTTGCAACAAGAGCTTGTTGGCCATTTTGTGCCTTCTAATGAAAAGCTGCAGAACTCACAGTAGTGAGAGTGTTTTACTGATAAGAAATAATAAACACCTGAGTGTGAACATGAACTATGGTCTCAAGTGCCTTCAATCCAGACCCAGAGAAATCCACAACTGGGACCCCCACAAGATGACAGCAACAGAGGGAGAGGTTCAAACCTCAAAAGAAAAAGGTAAAGGGAAGTTGTTATTTCTTAGGCAGTCACTAAAAAGCATACTGAAATACAGAAGAAGAAACCATTTCTCTCTTGATGTGGGTTTTGCTGTTTAATCTATGTGAGATCCAAAGGCAAACATAAAGTTCTTCAGATGATCATTGTTCAGAGTGCCAGCACAACAGCAAGTTTCACAAAACAAAGGTGAAGCTAATGTTGAGCATGTGGAAACTGCTGAGGATATTGGTGCTGGCTTTGTTTTTAAAGTGAAAAGTTTTCCTTCACAACATCATAATTTCCTCTGTGTCTGGGCTGACTGTGATATCAAAAAATGTAGAAAGGTACTACTGGACTCTCAACAGAGTGATGAATAACATATCCTTGTGCTTGCAGAAAATTTTGAGCACAGACCAGTACTAAATTTCCAGTTTTCTCAGACTCTGCTTTGTATGAACACTCTGTGTAAAACCATGGTGACAGAGACATGTCAAGCATGGCCTCTCCAACAACAGTGTGTCTACCTCAGTTCAGGGGATCTTGGACTTCTATCAAAGCTATCTGAGAAAAATTCTCTGAAGATGTATGTCCAGTGTGTCTTTCATGAGAATTCAACTTCCTTCCCACATATGTGACTTCTCTGGCTTTGCTCTTCTTCCCTAGCTCCCAGCTTCACTTTTCTCCTTCCCCAGCTTCTCAAGTACCAGAGAAGTCATATGAGGCTTTTGGAATCCAAAGGAATGCTTAGGGCTGCTAGAGGAGGGAGACTGAATCATGGTGCTGGTAATAATGTGCAGGCAGCTCCTGAGAAACAGCATTCCCTCATTCCCTGCTGGCCTGCAGCCCCTCTGCAGAAGCAGCACTGGACAGGGAACACTTTGGTTTAGGATCTGTCTGCAACACACAGCACCCAACAGTGAGCCAGACCCAGGATGTCAGAGCCTGGTTTGGAACCTCTGCCAAAAAAGACAGAGAGCCATGCTGTTCCTAGATCAGCCCACAAAAAAAAAAAAAAAAAAAAAAAAAAAAAAAAAAAAAAAAAAAAAAAAATTGATCTGAGGCTTTGCTCAGACAGGAGAGCAACTGGCCCAGAGAGAACAACACCGGGCAAGCATTCCCAGTGTGCTGGAAACAAGAAAGAACAAATATTTCAACTCCTTTTCAAAAGGAGGCAGACATGGTGTCTGCTTTTTGCTCTTACTTAGCAGGTCTTTGTATCACTCAGTCTTCTACCCCAGCATGGAGGTAGTGCAGAGCACTTTTCCCAGCACCCATCTGTGCATTTCCAGGCTCCCCCGGGCTCTTTGACATGCATTCAGACCAAACCAGTCAGTCTGGGCTCTGGGAGAGAGTCAGCTCTGCTGCTCTGCTCTGCTCTTTGGGGGTGTTGGGCTCAGGGTGAGGGGGATGCCTGCACACACCATGCCCAAGACAAAATAGTCCCTGAGCAAACTCACAGGACTTACTGGGACTCCATATATCCATACAAGGCTGGGTACAGCTCCATCTAGAACATGTCTCCCTATAAAGTATGAGGGAAAAAATTGATTTTTGCAATGTGCATGGCTAGAACAAATCAGAGTTCTTCCATAGCAACATTATGGAATTTCATACCATGATATGCTATATGTGGAATCTGTGCACGCCAAAATTAGAATACTCAAGATATAAAATTTTGAATTCAACTTACCTCAGGCAAGAGGGACTGCATTTTACAGTGGAGCTCAGGGTGTGTTGTGTCTAACACCTGCAATGTACAGCTCAAAATTGTGTTAAATAAATGACAGGTGAAGAGCCAAAATACCCCAGTGCTACCCTAAACCAAGAGATATTGTGTCCTTTTATGTGAGTTTCTCTACAAACAACTCAGTCTTGATTATATATTCAGAATATATATATATTCCTGCAGCAAAGACACTTGTTCAGAGGGGCTCATCACTCCTCATCTTCCTTTTATGGCAGAGCAGTTTTCTGCTCTCACTTTAAAACTTCTGTGCCTGTCCAGCAGCAAAGCAGATGCTGTGAGTGGGACTCTTGCTCAGCAACTCCTGTCTAGAACATAGCACTCAGCTACCTGCCAAATGACTTCCTTTAGTTAAGGTGAAGCACTGGCCATATTCTAAAATCCACCCAGGTGTAAAACAACCTGCAAATGGGCTGCTGGGGGTGGAAAAACTAAAGTGAAAAGACCTTGGAGTGAAGGGATGAGACATTTTGTTTGTATCCTTGGGCATCGCTTTATGGATGAGGAATTCTTTTTCAGCACATTTTATCAGTGATAAGAGGGAGAACAAAAGGTTTCTGGATGAAAATATGACAGATTTTCATAATTAAGTGAAATTTAATACCTTCCATTCTTGTTTTCACTAGATAGAGCAGATGTAGAATATTGTTGATTCACACTCCCTGCAACGAGAACTGAGACACAGGGCATCCCTGGGGATTAACCAGGAGCTGGGAAGAGTTTTTGGCCCAAAGCAAACTGGGAGACCACTAAGCCAAGCTTGCATTGATTCCCTGGGAAATGCCTTATGCCTCAGCTGTTATTTGCTGCTGTCACCTCTGCCCCCTTCCTTCTACCTTACACAGAGGAAAAACCAGATCTTGAGCAGGGGTGATGCCAGATGCTGCTCCTGCCAGACATGGATGCTTCTCAGCCTGGGGAATTCCTGGCCAGGCCAGGAGCTCAAAACACCCTTCTCCATCTGGAGAATGTGGTTTCCAGGTCATTTTCATGCAGTTTTCAGGTTTTCAGAGCACACAGTTTGTGCCAATCCACGACCTGCACAAGTTGAATTAGTGGGGCTGTGCAGAACACAGGCCACTGCCTTTTCTACAGTGCCCTGGTGTGGCAGCACCAGCTGTGGGTTTCTCTGGGTCTGGATTGAACTACTCAAGACAGTAATTCATGTTCACACTCAGGTGTTTATTATTTCTTATCAGTAAAACACTCTCACTACTGTGAGTTCTGCAGCTTTTCATTAGAAGGCACAAAATGGCCAACAAGCTCTTGGTACAAGCTCTTTCAAGACTGAACTATCCAATGAAGAACTGACACCTGGATTATTTTCCCTTTTCACCCAGTAACTGATCCCAAAGAGCTGCAATGGGGACTTTTCTGCCCAATTACAAAATGCCACCCAAACCCATGAAGAAGAAGGAAGAAGAAGCATGAAGAAGAAACCCAGGACAACACCCTGTGCCCTCCATCTTGCTTCCATCCACAACATACTAAAAACCCCAAAACCTCAATTTCTCACCAAGTGATACACCTACACTGCTCTCTATCATCTATTTCACACTTTTGTGGATTCCAGTCTATCTTGAAGTCTGGGAAACTTTCTCCATGAATGAGGGTCAAAGTCAGTGCTCCCCTGGGGGTCAGGGCACCCCAGAGCAGACACAGAAATATTCCCAGTGCCCTGGGTTTCCACACCCTGGTAGTTGACAAAGTGGACAAAATAAACCACAGTCATTTAAAAATAAAACAACTTTACAGGAAATAAAAACTTAAAATAAATCCTACTTAAATGAAATGTGAAATTAAAACAATTCATAGCAAGGTCTAAAATTGTATAATTTCTTAAAATAACATACTGTTACTGCTGAAGTTCTAGTCAGGTGTACTAGGTGGGTATTAGTCAGGTGAATTAGGTGGGTTCCCTAGGACAAAAATTTGCTGAAGTAGAAAATTTGGAAGCAGATTTGGAAGCAGTAGCCTTCTAGAACATACAAAATATTTACTAATTTAATTTTATTCCATTAGTTCTATTTAACAAGTTCATTTCTTGTTGTGAATCCATAGAGAATATTTAAAAAAAAAAGACTTTTTTTTCCCTTCTCCAATCTATGAATAAAAATGAGTACAATAAGCTCTGCAATTTCTTTGCTCTGACTTATTTCAGTGACTGATAACTTAATTATTCATAGTAACAAACCAGTTAGTTGCTTTTAAGCTAAAAAAGAATGTAGGTTTTTATTTTCTTATATCACTTAATATATTTTATTTAGGTAACAAAGGGAGTATTAAGCTATTTGGGGATTTTTTATTGAATTCTAGTTTTCATTCAATTATAGATTCATAAAAACAAGGGGAAAAATCTAGAAAAAAATGAACCATGCTTCATTTTCCAATTAAAAATATGACAAAATTAAGAATATGATAAAGTGATCATTAATTTATCAACATAATAAATATTCATAGAGAAATGCTTTTGCTTAATGAGAAAAAAAGACCTCACTGTGTGCTATCTTTTGTTACTAATCACAGAATCTCAGAATGGTTTGGGTTGGAAGGGACAGATCATCCAGTTCCAACACCCCCACCATGGACAGGGACACCTTCCACCAGACCAGGTCACTCCTTTGATCCAACCTGGCCTTGAACACTTCCAGGGATGGGGCATCCTCAGCTTTACCCTGTTCCAGTGCTCTCCACCTTCACAGTGAAATAACTTCTCATTCTTCCTATTATCTGATCTAAATCTACCCTCTTTCAGTTTAAAGCCATTTCTCCCTGTCCTATCACTACATATCCTTGTAAAAAGCCACTCTCCAGCTTTCTTGTAGGCCCCCTTTAGGTGTTCTAATGGTTACCAACCCATGAAAGCTAACTTTTATTTCAAAAAAATATCTAGCATAACTTACTACTGCAAAAAGAGATCAAATGTATTATTAAAACCAAGATTTCCTACTTGGTGATTTAAATCTTGATTTAAATTAGTTCTCTGTGGGTGTTAGAGTTGGCTTACAGCCTTCAAATAATTGTAGGGAAGAAAGGGAACTCTGCTGAGACAGATGCTATAAATATGTGCTGGTATTTGAGACTGCAGTGATGTCTTTACATTCAGAACCTCTGGGTTACCAGCAGCAGAAAACTGTGTGTACCTCTGAACTGCACTAAAATAAGAGAAGCCACAGCCATTGGTACTTGACTGTTTTAACAGTGGCCTAAAATGGTGTGTGTAGCTTTTGAACACTGTTTAACAATCAATCTGTTGGTCAGTTACCTTCCAAATTCATCTTTCAGTATAGCACAGATCCTGTGATCCCAAAATTTCATGGGCAGCAGATGTAACCTCCAAATCATGGCACAGCACACATTAGAATTGCTGCAGGACAGCAAGAAAAAGAAAAATAGAAGGGAAGCAGAACAATGCACCATAAAAGAAAAGTATGGGCATGGGTACAGGCAGCCAGAGAAATCTGCAAAATGACAGTGCATAAAGCATTTCTATAAAGACTGAAAACTGTCACTGGTGAAGTAAGGTAGTGTAATCTGTGCCTTTCCATTTTCTTCTGTTCCTAGTGAGCTGACACCAAAGAACAGTATTTTGTTCTCTCCTGGCTCTCTTGGCAGCCTCCAAATCCAGCAGACAGACAGCAGCAGCCTACAGCTGGTGTAATGCTCAGAAATAACTCCTCATTTACCCAGGTGCTTTGAGTGCTCAGCCTGGATGCTCTGTGTGGCTGGGGCTGCATCCCACACCTGCAGCTGCCTGGATTGTAAGAGCATCTTGTCTTATGGTGGTTCCCAAAACAAATCTTCATCAGTGGTCTAAGAAAGCTCAATATTGGCTTTTCTATCCAGCACAGTCACTCTCAAGTCCAATTCAAGAAGTCAGCAATGATTTAGATTGAAAAATGTATTACTACAAATTTAAACCAAAAATTTTAAGGGTTCATCTGCACTTATTTTGAATTGGTATGAGACCAGCTGTAATTTCTCAGTGGCATGGATTTAAAATGGATACAACACCAATGCTACCCAGTATAGTGCCTAATCTCAGTCTGGTGATGGTGAAAGTCTTCACCACTGTACAATTATTTTCCTTGCTTTCCACTTCCTCCAGTTAATGTAAGATACCTGCTTTGACACTGAAGCTTTGAGGACTATGGCAGAAAAGTGATAAGGGGTTTTTAATTTTCCTTTTTTTTCAGTGTATAAAGAACTGGAATAATAGATAAACAGCTTAATAAATTTTTTTTAAAAGAGCAATATTTCTTTTTAAAGATTTTGCAGACATTTTATCAGTCCTGCAAAACCATTCCTGAGGTAACTAAACATTATCCATTTTAGAAATGGGCATGCTGTAATAATAGAGGAGGAGACTCAGTCCCACAGTTGCAGGTGATAGGTGACCTATAAAACCCTTCAGTTTTGACACCCAGGTACTGCTGTAACTATTAGACAAGGCTGCTGTCTTAGGAGTGCAGAGCTACTTTCACAGAGGGGTTTGAAATTACAGCACTCATCTGACATCACAACTGAAGTCAAAGGGATTTCTTTAAGGTCAATAAACCCCAGAGCAACTCAAAGGCTGCAGCCCATATTTTTTGCTCTGGAGCTCCTCAGAAAGGCAGATGGACTGTGCACAAGGAATGGATCTTCTCACAATTCAGGTTTGCAGGAGGACCTGGTGGAATGGCCAAACATGCTCCTATTTGATGGGATCCATTTGGCTGGAAAAGATTTCTTTTTCCCAAAGGTTTCTCTCAATAGCAACCTGCCTTGGCTGTGAGGGTCTGGGGAGGCTCTCTGGGGAGCTCATCTGTGCTGCTTTTTGACTGCTGCCAGTGATGTAGAATTCCCAAAGCTCAGAGAAACCTGCTGGCTGAAAGTCCTTTACAGACACTGGAGCCCAGCTGGCTGTGCCAACCCTCTGGGCCAGCTCCACAGCTTATCCCTTATTAAATTCCAATCCCTCATCACTTGTGATAAAATAGAAGCCAGAGGGTGGATGCACAATGAGTGTTTTTGAGAGCCCTGCTCGTGTGATAGTTTACTTTGTGGTGGCTTAAATACAAACCAGAATGAATGTTTAAATCAAAGCACAAACTCCTTTGGCCTCAGGGTAAGAAAAACATTTTCACATTTTAAACATCACTGCCCTCAAGGTACAAAAGCAAATATTTACTAAACTTCCAGACTTCAGACTTGGCTTTTCTAAGGCAATTCCTTGTTGCTGCTTCTCTGGAAGGCTTTCCTCTTTCTGTGCTTCCCACCCTTTGGAAGAACACGGATAGGATAGGATAGGATAGGATAGGATAGGATAGGATAGGATAGGATAGGATAGGATAGGATAGGATAGGATAGGATAGGAGCACAGTCTCTTTCTCCAGATCCCTCTGCTCCAAAGGCCATCTCAACTCCACAGCTGTGGGCCAACAGTGAGAGGCCAAAGGAAAGAGAATGAGAGAAATATCTCTGCAGATGGTTTGTGGTGTTCTCATGCCCTTTGTTTTCTACACTGACTCCAAGGGAACACTGATCTCATCACACCTACCATGGGACTAAGGAGCCCACTGATACTGTGTGTGTGCCACCCTCTTACTTGGTGACAGGGAACGTGTCCTGCAAGGTGTCAAGAATGTAAACATGTGATAAAAGACCCCCACCATATCTTCTCTTAGCTCCAAAGTCCATTCAAAATGTGGGATAGGATTAGGGATGAGCCAGAAGTTGTTATTTATTTCTTTATTGTCAACTTTTAGCACTCAGCTTTTGTTCAAATTCAAGTTAACCTCCCTTCATCCCCCTACCTATTTTAAAAACAACCTGCTGGAAGAAAAGGAACCATTGCCAGAGTCTGATGAGCATTCCCTCCATCCTGGTGCCAGTGCAGGCAGCTCCCTCACTGTGCTGCTCCCTCTCCCCCCAGGCTGTGCCTTGCCTGTGCCAGAACAGCTGCTCATGGGGTTAGGTGAACCAGACTGAAGGGCTGGTTTGGGTTAAAAATACCCAATGCAACAAAACAAAGCAAAACAAAAGTAGTCATTTTTAACCAAGAATGCTTCCCTGACCCAGCCAGGCCGCCACACACCACACAGTCACAGCTGGCCAGGCTACACCTTCCCATGGTAATGTGAGATGTTGGCTTTTCACTGCATCACAATCCAAAGCACTGCAAGAGGTCCAGGCTGTCCTGCCCAGGGGTGACCAGAGAACTTCAGCTTCTCAACACATGTCCCATGGGGTCCACAGCTTGCCAGGCAGGCTGACACTAATGTCACAGAGAACTAAGTGGCAACAGGTCCTCTTCCTTCTACAAGGGCAAACCAAGCATTTCAGACCAGGAATATCCAAACTTTTTAAGAGGACTTTTTGAAATTAAAGACTCCAAGTTGGAATTTTTTAGGGCATTCTGTCCCACTGAAAAATTAATTTCAGTTCAGTTTTCATCCTGAATCCAAGTGGAAATAGATTTTAAATATCTGAATAAAACTGACCAAAAATTCTTATTTTCAGTGGAGTAAGGATTATATTTATACCAAGCATAAGTCATGACAGGAACAAGATTCAAGGATAAAATAAGTATTATCAATTTTACACAAATGTACTGTAAATGTAATAAAATAATACAGCAAAATAAAGTACATTTAATGACTGCAATACAATGCATCATTATGCTACAGTCATACAATACCTGTTAGTCTGTACACATAACAATTTCAAAATTGTATCTATGCATATAAAATAGTCACTGCTTTCTTCTTCAATATTTCAGTATCATTCTAGTATTATTTTAATCATAAATACTCTTAAGTAGCTTTAGGTGAAGACTTCAGAGTACGAGAAATGTTGAAGCAATAAATTTCAAGGAAAATGTATGTAAAGGGTTCTGTCAGTGGAAGTTAAAAAAGGATCTTGCTAATTTGGTCTTTTTAAAATGCTTTTTTTAACAGACAAGTAGATCAGAATTTTATTGCCAGTGATGGAAAGACTCAAATATTTTATAAAAAAACCTAGAAATATCTCCACCAAATGACAGATTTTCTTCTTTCTGTAACATATCTTGCTATTTTCTTGATCAATCAAAGATCTGCTGCTCACAGATATAAAAGCTTTGTATTGCAAGCGTTAGTCTCATGCAAGGATTTATAATAATAAATCCATATGACTATATAGATACAGTCAATGCCACAAAAGATACACTGAACAGGCCACAAAGTATTGGGGGAAAGTGCAAAAAAAGAATTCACAGCAGGTGAGAAAAAGTTGAAAAGGATTTCTGGATGAATTATGGATTTACAGAAAACAGGGCTGAAGAGAAGACCATAAGAGATCTATACTTGGACCAGGACTCAAAATTTCTGTGGGTTTTTTTTTTTCTTAATTATTATTCTATTTTTCTAACACCTACCTCCCTAAGTAATTTACTCTAATTCTGTCCTGACCTCTTAGCATGAGGCTGGGAGGAAGTTTCTGCTGCTAGTTTTAAACCCTCACATTTCCCACCACAGCCCAGATTTGGTGAACAAAGTATTCCTTTTCCTCCCTGCAACAGACTTTTCCACAGAACTCAGGGAGCAATTTAAAGCATAAAAGAGAGAAGTTATAATGGAGAAAGAAGAGGTTAAATGGAACAGAGCTCTCTGAGCAGAATAGTTGGATGTTGTTTATCCAAAATAAACAACAGGGATTGGATGAAAAGCACTGGGAGTTACTGAGGCAATGAGTGGGGGTAATAGTGAAGAATCAGAAAGAAATAAGATCCAGGGTTTCATGAAACAACTTAGAAATGGGTTATGTGAGGGCAGGTGAAGCAAGTACTTCTGGGCAAGAGCAGAGACATGATGGCGTGCTGAAGCCTTTGGTGGAAGTGATCTGTCCTTTTGAGCAGTAATGATTTGTTTCTCTTTGGTGTACCTGGGATAAAAAGGCCTCAGATACATGCACAGCAGCTGCTTCCCTCTGTTGTGCTCATATGCCAAAGGAGAGTAAACATTCACCAAACTCAATGCAAACAAGAGCCAAATACCTACTTTAAAAAACTCTGCAAGCCTGGGTTTGGAAATCACTGCACTGAATACATGGGAGTGACTCATTTCTATCACAACTACCCAGAGATGTTCACTGGACAATTTCTTACCTAAAACAGATGTGCTCAGAAAAATAGTTTTTAATCACAAAACCTGCTTTAGCAGAGCCTGCAATAGGTAGGACAGCAACAGAGTAATAGTGCACAGTCCCCCTAATAAATAAGGGCATATGAAGAAGATGCTCCACATTTTATCTCTCAAACTCTCTGAATAATGGATTTCTTCATCATGTTCAGCAAATTCCTAGAAACCCACCCTTGCATGGGAAGGACAGCATGAGGAACCCACACAGCACAGTTTTTCACTCAGAGGCTTTTGCACTGGGAGAGCAATCTTTGAAAATTGTGAGGCTCAGAGCCTGTAATCAATGGCTTGCCACTGTTATTGGCATCTTTTGTGATCTGCTCTGAGAAAACTTCCTGCAGCACAACTCCCCTGGTGCCCAAGCTGACCTCTAGGTAGGATCCTGGAGTCCAATGCAGAGCCTGAGCCCTGTCCAGGGCACAAAACTGATATTTTGGGTTGTCCCTCTAGTCCCAGCAGTGTTTGATTCTCACAGAAGCTACAGAAGCTCAATTTGAGGAAACTACACCTCCACATTTGCCTAGATTTCCTCCTCTCTTCCTCCCCATGGGTGTCACAAAAAGCTTAAAATAGCATAAGATTTGCAGCACTTTTCCTGTGCTATTTTTTGCAGATAATTGAAAAGGGTAGGGGGAGAAAGATTAGTATCTAAGGCAGTATTTGTAAGTCTAAAGAAATCATTATAATGGTGCTAACCCAGCTCAGGACCAGCTGGATCTCTTGGACCCGGAGGTGGGAATTTTAATTCCACAGTCTCTCCTGATTTTACTGTTTCAGAAATGTGCATCATGTGAAGAAATTAGAAAGCTGTGTCTCCTTTTGTCTCAAGGGATTTGACTTTGCTCACCATTCTGCCAGTCCTCTGGGTCTATTGAAGAAAAAACCACAACCCTCTGCTACTTGCCACTATTTTATTGTGTACTTTTGAAGGAAGAACTCTGTCTACCTTGAACAGATCCCTCAAGACAATCTCCAGTGCACATAATGACATATGAAAATGAATTGAATGCTCTGAACATTGTGCCTCTGCTTCACAGACCAATTCTGCCAATCTACCACAATTTGTGATTCATCAAAGTAGACCTTGATCTTAGACAGAGAACTTTAATTCCCCTCTTTCCTCTGTCAACCTAACAAAACACTAATTCTTAAGGAACATAATATTGTGTATTTGCTGATGTAAAAGGCTCCTGGTATGAAAAAAGCAGCTTTTCCCCTACCACCCTGTGGTGAGAGGCAGACTTTGCACAGCAAGGTGATGTATTATTAGAACTAGCAAAATCCACAGAATTCCTTCATGAGATTGAAACAAATTCTGTTTCATTTGTGACTGTGTTTGTTATTTTTGTTAAACTGCCCCTTCTCATGTCCTATCCCAAGAAGAAATCCTGTCAAGAAGGATTATTTTTGGCCAATTCTCCTTCAAAGAGTCACAATCAATAATCTCTTTTACAGAAGTAAACCTTTGGGAACGCAGTAAAGAATGTTAATCGTAGCTCCTATGGACATCTCACTTTCTCTAAAGGCAACAAATGAAATATTAAAAACTAAGTAGCATTTAAACAAGTCACTCACCATGAAGTCTATCTCAAAGCTCACACACTAATCAAAACCAGAGCAACACAAGGGACCCTGGCTTTAAAAAAATAATCTTTTCTCCTATATCATCAATTTCATAAAAAGCCTTCAAAATCCACAAGAGTAAAACTGTTTCTCACTTAGAGAGCAAAGAGAAAAAAAAAGTGTGTGAGCATTTCAGGTTTTATAAAGGAAGTAATGTGGCAAATTGTAGGCTTCTGTGAATCCATTTAAGTAAGCCAAGTTAAATACATATGGCCTACAAGGTTGTGGGGTGGGGATTTGGTAGGCTCTAGAAATTCAGAAACATTATAATCTCCTTACTATCACTTGTAAGGGGGATATCACTCCATATTTTTTCAGCATTAAGTGGCTTATCAATATAGACTCTCAAAGAAGAGCTTCAGATTTTGTTGCCTACCCTGAAAACCTTCACTTGGAAACAACATGTGCTGTTTATCAGTCTGCAGCAGAGCTACAGATACAAATATATGTTTTCTGTCATGATAGCATCAATTGAAACATCCCAT
This sequence comes from Agelaius phoeniceus, assembly GCF_051311805.1. NCBI lineage: Eukaryota > Metazoa > Chordata > Aves > Passeriformes > Icteridae > Agelaius > Agelaius phoeniceus. The sequence continues at coordinate 8,199,383 of NC_135266.1, read as the reverse complement.
AGTACTTTTCCTGCCAATATCTTCCTATAAAATTATTATGGACCCTGTGCATATTTGGGTAGGTCTGTGATCTGTCAGGTATTAGCAGTAATCATTAGGGCTGTTCACTTCTGCAGCTGTGAGCAGTTACAGAAGGAGATGCTGGTGATGGCCCATTCAAGAGCTGGGCCATACCAGCCACTGCAACTGCTTTCTGCTCTCCTCATTCCCTCCTCATCCCAGAGAGAAATTACCGAACTTCACAGGATCAGGAGCAGGTTTCTTCATTGCAAAGCAGAGGAAAGATCCTTCCTGTTACAGTTGGTGAGGCATTGGCAGTCACACAACCACCGACCAGAGCCAAATCTCATCTCTTGCTAGGCAGCGAGGTACCACAGATCCTCCTCTCTTTTCCCTCAGATGGTGGTGACTTTTCCTTCTCTCCTTTTCCCTTTGCTCCTGGCTGCCCTGGGTGGGTTTCTCTGCACATGACCTCTGTATTGTCCACGCTGTGCCAAACTCACTAAATCTGCAGGCAGAAAAGCAAAGAGCTGCCCAAACAGCCAAAAGGGACGGCAGGATCCAGCAAGAGCCCCTCCTGCAGAGGAGATGCACATCAAGGGCATCAGGGGCTGGGGAGCCAGCCTTGCACTGCATTTGTCAGCCAGGACAGGACTTTAAATACCTCAGACAGCTTCACTGATACAATTTCTGATACAAAGGCAGCTACAATTTCACTAGAATGAGTGTTATATATATACATACATGCTGCAGTCCCATAACTGTGAAAATCGTTCCTATGCAACTGTGCTCTGGCATCTCCATTTAGCTTTTAATGGTGCTTCCACCCTTTGCACTGCAAGGACAACCTCAGACCTGTAACACTGCCTGCAAACTGAGACAGCAGCACTGCCAGGAGCTGCAGGAAGCCCCCAGGCTGCAGGCTGGGTGTGTTCCACGCTCCTCCCTGGGAGGAGTCACCATTGAGGGTGCCCTCAAGCTCAGCATGCCCTCACTCCAAGCATGTCAGAATGAGATGCTTTCCCTGCTTTCCCAGCTTTGTACAAAGCCTAGTCCATGTTTCAATTTCTAATTTAAGTGAATTTGGACTGATTAAGTTGAATGTCCTAAGTCAATGAGCCTGAGGCCCTATTTCAATACAGTGCCCAAGCGCAGGTATGGAATTATTCCTATTCAGAATATCATATTCTTTAATGTGCTTTGCCACAAAGATCAGGAGCAGCCAAAAGCACAGGATGGCAAACTCTCTTGCCTTGAGGTTATTGCAGCAGCTCTGCCACTTGAAGAGCAGGAAAAATTAATTCCTAAAGATTACTGTGAGCTTCCCCCTTTCCCAGCATATGTGAAGAACACAGGGACAACATCGGCAAGCCCAAATCTGAAAGTCAGGGAGATGGACTTCCAAGACCAGGTACACATTCTTCCCTTTCAAGGCAAGGGAGTCTTCAGATGGGTGCAGAGCATGAGTCCTCATGCTCCCTACTGTTCCTTCAGGAGGAAAAGGGAAGAGAAGCTTCCCACTGCTCTAGAAAAACATCATTTACTGACTCCTCTGTCACCTGTTGGAAAGAGGAAAGAATTTTTTGCCTAGCACAGCTGACTGTAGAACTTATAATGCTTTTAAGCCTAAATATGAAAGCATGATGTTAATGTTCAAAGCAAAACTAACTAGCAACAAATTTTTTGTCATCAGCTCCTTACTGATGAGCTCTGGACCCAAAATTATTCATGGGAATCCTTCTGTTGCGACATTTTCAATAGGAATACTGTGTATTTGACTTGAATGGAAGCAGACATCATCCTTTCCATCCAACACAGCAAACAGGCCAAGAATACATCAATCATATCAAGAACATGGTCAAAAGGTTGGCTGTTTCTTTCTAAAATTACTTATAGTCAACACTAGTAAGGATGTGGAAATGAAATGTTCTGTTATCACAAACATAGAGCATCAGAAGGCAATACAAAATTAGCATGCAGCAAATATTCCAGTATGGCTTTCCAGGCCCATTTACAGTGAGACTGGAGATGATACCAAACAGGCTGTGAGCCCAAGCATTTGTACATGTGTTCAAGCAGTTAAAAAACAAGTAATCTGACCATATATTCTTTGCTGATTCCAGACAAGCCCTCTAGGCTTGTGTTGACCTTGCTGCATACCTAACATTATGCACATTCTTAACTTCTACTATTGAAATAATTCCTAAAATATGAGGTATTTCTCTGAGTATTTGCAGGACTGGATCCTAACTCTGAGCTGGTATTCACTAAGATATTCAGGAAAATTAATCCAAATTAACTAAGGGCTTAATTTAAAGCAGATTAGTTAAAGTGCATTTAACCCTGTAAAGACTTTTCAAAATTAAAGTAGTCTTAATTCAGCTTTGTATAGAGCTTAATCCATTTTTCAATTTCTAATTTAAGTGAATTTGTACTAATTAAGTTGAATGTCCTATGTAAATGAGCCTGAGGCCCTAATTCAGTACTATGTTCATGGACAGGTATAAAACCATTCCTTGAAATCATATCCAGCTGTTTTCAGTAAAGTGCATATTTAAATACATTCCTGAATCATACTCTTAACTGCTTTATATTCTTAAATCATTTGAGAATTATAGTTTGATGGTAAGGAAAAATCATAGCCCAAAGGGCCAAAAGGCAGATAAATATTTTTCATTTACTGTCCTCCAGATGATACCAATTTCTTCAATGTGTATACAAGCAATCTTCAATCATTGTTTTCTGTAGGAAATCTCTGATTGACACAGAATTAATGACTGGTTCTTCAGGCTGGAATTATTTTTTTTCCTTAAAAGGGGAAAGGAAGATTAATCCTTCACTTTTTGGAAAGATTTCATAAAGGGTGTTGTTTTCTCAACCCAGACTGGTAAAGCACCATATCTATTCCCAATGGAAAAGATGAATTTCAGTAATTGTATTTATCTAGGATTTTACATCTTAGGTTTTGCAACCCTTTTTTCAAAGCTCCCTTTACTTGGAAGTGTTTGAATCTAAATTATTTTCTTGAAGGATATACAGCAAGAAAGTGAACAAAAAACCAATTTAAAAATCTTAATAACAACATCTGAATAGGCACCAAAGTTAAGTTTAAATATTCAATGTCAGATACATTTGTGCCTAACTACTTCACAGAAGAGAGGTAAAATTTTGTGATAGTATTCCTGCTAGCAGTGTAGCAGCAAAAGCATGCTAAGAGGCAAGTTGCCTCTTAAATAAAATTTGCCAACTAAATTAGGCACTGAGCCAGGAAGGCTGTTCAGAGAGTCATGGAGCCCAGGCAGACTTCCCACGTCTGCTTACTCAGAGTGGATTGGAGAAGTCAACTCACACATGATACAATTCAGCTCTTGATCCTTCCAACTTACAAATTCCTGCAGCTTCCCCAGGCACTTGAAGAGTCCTGTTGAACAGAGCACTGGGCACCAAACCCCCGGATGCTAAAGACCCGAGGTGTCATGATGTGTAGATAACATGAATTGTAACAGAGAGAACCAACACGGTTGTATTTCCATGCAGCTGAGTCCAAGCAAACACTCCTCATCTCTCAGGCAGGCAGGAGCATTTCTGGACATGAGCTTACTGAGACACTCAGAGGTGCTTACTGAGTTTACTCAGACACCTTCCCTTACCTGAATGGATATCGTGGGTGGTGGCAGAGTGAATATGTGACCCACAGCTCACTGAATGCCATGATGCTGTTATGAGTGATGCCCACAACAAAACTGAGATTTGAGAGCTCTACATCAGTTTCACCAAGTATCTGTATTTTGGTTAGTCTTCCTCAAGGATGATGAGTTCTTCCCCAAGAGAGAGGAAGAACTTAATCTTTTTTTAACTCATGCAGTGTAAGAGGGACAATTTCACCCCGTGCAGGTCCTTCAAGCACATTTATCAACATCTTAGGTGAGCACTGTGCTTCTGTGTGAGATTGTGCTTCTATCCTTTCCACTGCAAGGACAACCTAAAACCTGTAACCTGTAAAGAAAGAGGAAGAGCAGGTATTGAAAAGAGATTCAAGGGCAATTACTGCCATCCTGATCAATGTCTACCTAACTCCTGCTGCCAGGAACAGCAACTTGTTTGTCCTTCCTTTCTGTTACTGCCTTTCACTACATTATTTTTCTACTGTCTGGTGAAGTTACTACCATCACCTCTCCCACTTTAATAAAAAAGTGAAGAGAAAAGATATTCACAAGAATATAGACATGGTTGCCTTCCACAGGGCTTTGCAGAATGGCCGAGTTGTGAGCGGGCCATCAGCAGCAGAAAGTGCAGGGGACACTGCTTGTAAATGGGGCTTCTTTTAATTCCACTATCATCGTTTCCAGAATTTCCACGGCTCACTTTTAGTTGAAGAGACGTTTCCTCCACACTGAGACAAAGGAGCTTTTTAGATGCGTTTGAAGGCTGTTAGCCACCACCACATGCCAGCCATCCTCTCCTTGTGCTCTGTAGCTGCTCCACATCAAGCACCCAGTGGTCTCTGCACTTCCCGCTGCCTTCTCTTGAACCCAAAGCTTTTGCTATTTTCCAGTTTGCAGATATGGTGCAGATGAGGAGCAGTGCCTAGCTGAGGTGTGCTCAGGAACAGAATCGCTCCAGACACAGAAAAGCAGCTTCTCTCGGGCACACATTGAGCTGGCAGCGTTTCGCTGGCATCCAGATAACAAGGACATCCACTTCCCTGCAAAACACGCTCAGAACTCGCAGCCATGGAATGGACTTGATAGCCTTTAAATTCTGTTTTACTGTGCTGGCTTCCAGGGATGGCTGGGAGCCGATGTGGCAGCTCATTAACACTCAGTTAACACTTCCCTACATAGCACAGCGCTGACTTTTACATTCTCCTGTTTTCCGGAGAGCAGCGCGTGGGCAATTAAAGGAGGGGTAACAGCTTAAGAGATACAAAATATTATGAACAAATCAGTTTTTAAAACACTGAAAACAAAAAAATCCACAATGCACTGAAAACACCATTTGTGATTATGGAATCCAGGAGAAGCATTATTTTTACCTCTCCAAATTTCCAATGCGTGTGATTTCTGAGAGTCTCAGCTTCAGGTATCACAGACAGACATCTACATAAGAGCAGTTCATTATCTGAGGAAGCAACCCTCTAAATCAGCTTCTGGTTTCAACCTTACAGCAACATCATTTTATTTAAAATGCCTACAGCTCGCTTTTAACTTTTAGACTGAAAAAGCAGGGAGAGTGCAACTCAAACTTTCTCTGATGCTGTATCCTTCAGCTCTGGAAGCCAGAATGATCTCTTCTTGCAAATAAATCAGTAAAAGAGGAAGTGAAAATGTCAGACTGCATTTGATTGCCAGAAAACCAACTCTTTTCCACAACAAAAGAGAGTAAACTCCATGTGAAATGGGGATCTTGTCTACAAGTTGCCTCAGACCTCAGACAGCACAGTGAGAGGGTGCAGAAGATTAATAGGCAGATTATCAGCCAGCCCACCCCACTGCAATGTCTGATGTGCTAATGAGTGGCCTGGTGCTGAAATCCCACTTAGGCTGCTCTCCATCCCTGTGAAACCCAGCTCAGCATCCTTCCAGATTCCAGGAGGGATTGGCAAACACCCACCTGCCAGCCAAGGAGGAGGAGGAGGGCGTGCTGAAGGTGGCCATGGATGCACTGACAGCCTGCACAGCTCCCCATGGACACCCAGCTCTCCCTGCCTCAATGGCTTCTGTCCTTTGGGCTCTCCTGCAATGCTCAGCAGGAACAAAAAGTGCCTCTCTCTGCACAGGACTTTGGTGGGCAGCACTTTCCTTCTTCCCCCATGGATCCAGCCTGCCAGGAGAGACCCACACTTTTTGACAGGCAGAGGTACCCCTTGCACTCCCCAGCTCTGCAGGAGCTCCTGAGTCTTTTAAAGCTCCTTTTCCTACTAATCCAGGCACCAGTGTCCTGTGGGAGAAGGTGCAGCAGAGCTGCTCTCCTGCAAAGCTCCAGCTGGTGCAACCAGCCCCATTGGAAACCACTGTGGGTGTCTCTGTGTGGCCCTGTGCTGGGCCAAGTAAACAAACTCACACTGCACATTTGCAAAGAGGGTTTTTCAGCTCTGCCAGAGATGGCCAGGCACAGATTGAGCCATTAGGCAGATTTCAGCTGTGCACAAACCCTGGTGTGTTGCACAGGGAAGATGTTGGGCAGCAGCTGAAGAAGCAGCTCCTGGCCTCTGCAGGAGCTTCTCTCATGGTAAAGAACCAGTCCCACCTGTGGCAGCTAAAAACACTGAGATTTATTTTGGAAATGTGATTGCCAACAGATAGAAAGCAGTAGAAGAAGCAGTGAAACAGCATATATTCAGAAATAAATCTCTTTTTGGCTACAGTGCCCGAGAGGGGTGCCACAAAATCCTCTTTAGTGTGGCACAGATGGGACAAAGGCAAGCCTGATGCAACCTGGAGTTTTATTCCTATTTGAAAAGGAAGCAACTAAAGTGTAAAGACTTTTTAAATGACCTCTGCTCTTCCCTTTTCCTTTCTCTCCAGTTAGCCCTTAAACACTCAGCTGCAGTCATCTTTTTAGTTGATCAGTCAGTGCTGGATCTCCTGGACATTTCCCTCACAGGTATTTGATAAACTATAATTCATCACAATACCATCTTTGGGATTATATTTTCAGATCTACCACTAATTTGGGAGGTATATATTGAAACATTGATTTAAAGTATTGACCTTTATATAAGTTAAAAATTTGACATCTCCATATTCCAAATTCTTCTGTCTTTCTTATCTGTTTTATCTTCTGGATAAACTGGAGGCCCAAGTTTCCAGGAAGCAGAAAAAGCATTTTATTTACCCCAGCCATAGAAAAAGCAAAGTGATCTCACTGAATATTTTACATGAAAAATTCAACTTTGCACATCTTTTTACAATCCAGAACACTTCAGATCCAAAATACAAAATATTTACATGCCCTTAAGTTGGCCAAATGTGACTCTTTGTTACAGCAAAATAAAAAAAGTCCAACTTGTCACAGGAAGCACCTTCTCAACTTAATATCATGTTCCTGCTGAAGTTCTTATTTGACATGGAAAAAAACAAAGTTTTTTTCTCAAAATCAGCCAGCCTGATTTTGAGAAATGGCTATTTTATCTGAAACTCATCATCTCTGTCCGCCTCTCACAAAAAAACAAAACAAAACAAAACAAAAGACAAAAAAGCAAAAAAAAAAATTAGAATCAACTTAGGTTATGTGGAATGGAAAATTACAACTCTGACAATTAAAGTTTGGTAAAAGGTCTAAAAAAAGGTTATAATAGGAAGGGTCAGGTGAGATTAAGTGAAAAAATCACTAAATCACTACCTGCTTCACCTGTATTATCTTCATTATTAGGACCTTGGCTATTACTCAGATTAATATTCCTACATTAATCACTTTTGGTGATATTGGAGAAATGCCTGTGAACTAATAAGAACTCAGGACATGGGAGGATCAGATTTGATATAAATGAAGTGTTTTTTCTGGGTCTTTGGCACGTAGCTACATGCATAAGAAGCAGAAAATAGGACAAAACCGTCAAAGTAATATGAAAACACGTGATGGTGGTTTATTAAAAGACTTACAGCTGAAGAATATGAATGCCCCCTTTTTTGCCTCTATATGTGATGTACCATCCTATCTCCCATAGCTCTTTGAAGGCAGAGGATCCAGAAGTAACAGCTGAATTCTCAAACCAAAAAGCCAATGAACTGGAATATTCCCTTCAAAAGGGATGATGTGGTTTTATTGAAACCACTCTCCAAGTGGCTGGCTCCCAGAGAGTGGTGGGGGAGCCAGCCATCTCTTGGAACAGATTTGGCATAAATGAGGAATAATCCAAGGCAGCATCCATGCCAAGCCTCTTGTCATTACTCGATGGCACTGCTGGGATGTTTGGTCTCTGGACCCTGACTCCAGCAGCACAGGCTTCCCCTGGCCAGCAGCTTCACTCCAGCTCACTGAAAATAAGGAATCAAGAGTAGCACAACTGGGATTTTCAAGAAGGAGCCTGGTGGGGCTGAATGAAAGGGAGCCTGAGCTGCAGGGAGGAGATTACAAGGCAGCATTGCCAACTAATGCTGCTGGAAACAAGGCTTGTGATAGCATCTCCTCTGCTGGGAATGAGCAGGAATGCCAGCCAAGCTTGCATTCCAGTAGACTGCAGGGTTATTTGAGCAAAAAAGACATCAGATAGCCTGAATGGAAGATCTTGCCCTTGCCAGTCTGCCTGATGTAAGCGAGCTGCTGTATTTACAGATGCATTGGTTTACAGAAACACAAAATAACTCCAAGTAACTGCAAAAGCACCAACAGGCTTACCCAGTGTAAATAAACACACTGTGCTTACAAACTAGTGGGTTTCTTTAGCACGCAGTACTGGGGCTCAAGACCTTGCAGAACAAAAGAAAACAGAGTACATAAAGAACTGTGATGTTTGTTTCACTACACAGTATATACATAACATAAACTTTGCATCCAAATTTACAAATAAGTCTTTATTGCTTTCCATCTGCAAATTGCCAAGTTGAACATCAACTATTGGTTTAGTTTCAGAGAAAGTTGCACAGAAGAGACAGAATTATTTGCAAAATAAAATGAATTGTTGATGATCCTGTCCTCATCATTTGATAAAAGGATATTTCACTGAGCTTTAGCGTGCAGAGTACCAGCATGGTCCCTCCTGTGATCTCGCTCAGGGAAAGGTCAGCTAGCCAGAGAAATCATATTTACTTTTGGAGCATTCAGCTACATAAGCTGCCAGCTGGGAAAAAAGTGTCCAGTGACTCAGAGGGAAATGCTTCTACACCCCCAACATGAATGGAAGCTATGAAGGGTTAACAATGAGAAATGGTGGAAGATGGTTCAATCAACAGATCTGTGCCCACTGTTCCAAAAAGAAAGCCCTGACGTTCCCAAAGTAGGGAGGATTCTCCAAAGCATTTAAAGCCATTCTCTGTTTCACAGATGAAAAGGTGCATACACATCCATGTTACCATGGAGAAAATGACATCTTTCCTCTCCCCTACTTGTGGATTTCAGGCTTTGAACTTTAGATTAATACAGGTCATTTTTTGCCTTTAGCTACCCTTCACCACAACACAGATGGTCCTGAAACTGTAAAGTTAAGCCATTTACTAATGGACCCATAGGGTTAGATTCAAACCCCAAACATTACACAAAAACTTTCAAACCTTTGGTACATTTAAACCTGGCATTGCATTTCGCACAGAACCTATTTTTCTAACATGTTGGATCAAATTCTGAAGCCTGACCACTTGGGTCAGACTCTGATAGCTTTCACAAGAAACAGCATTTTTTTTTCTTCCTCTAAGAGCCACAAATTAATAGATTTTGTATGAAGACAGGAATGGGACTCTTTCTAGCATTTAAATCTGGATTCAAATCCATATTTTACAGGTTGGGTCTAGCCCACAATCCAACTCATTTGGCAACGTTTTCTCTTCTAATTGAGATATCTAGTTCAACACAAATGGAATACTTCCACAGTTAAAGATGACACTAAAAAGCTTTTTTCCAGCATTTAACTGAAATTAATTTTAAAGCAGTAAAAATCTGAGTACAAAATGATGTCACATGCATGGACCAACTTCATTCTAACATTAGGCTAAGTCAAATGAACAAAGGTAATGAAGGTGAGAAGAGTAGCAGTGTTTTTAGCTGAAATTAATGCTTTCATCACTTATGTTAAAACAGGTAATAATCTCCTAATCTTTATTTTGATAAGTGGTTTATTTCTATATACACATTAGCAGAAGGACATCAATTAATTAGCAAAATGAAAACAGGGATATAAAAATTCTAAAAAAGGGGGATTTGCAAATTCAAACATCATTGGTCCTTACACTGTTCTCTTTAATATTAAGTTTTGCTTTTGGATACTGAGCATAACTTCACCAACACATACATTGCTCATGCCCTGAGTGTTAATCTCACTAGTGTTCTCTGTGGATTTCAAAAAACTGAGAACTCTTCAAGTGTAGAAGCAGTGCAGAACAGAGACTGTGCAAAAATGATATTTTCTTGTTCCTCGTGCTCCAAATCATCACACTGTGATTCCACAGCTGCTCCCAAGGGTCCTCTTGGAGAGCACCATGAATGAGTCCCTGCCCCACTGCTCATGGAAGCCAGGGCTCAGGCAGGGCTCAGGGAGGGAGGGGAGCTTCCATTTCTGCCCTCCACACTTAGTCAAGGCAGCGCCAGGAAACTCAGAGCCAGGATTCAGGACCTGACCTTGGTTCCCATGGTTTAGATGTATCTGTCTTTACAGACAAGAGCAGCTGCTCACCACAACACCCCAAAACACCTGAAAAAAACCCTGACCTGAGAAAAGGAGTTAACTCCTATCCCAAGGTCTGCTTTATCAACAACATTTTCTGTTAACATCACTGGAGTAGAAAAGATCTCATGGGTCATTGGAAGTTCTTTATCGTGGAAACTGCATCACAAAATCTCTTCCATAAAATTACCAAGCACAGTCTAATATTAAACAAAATTGTTTGCCACCACCACTCTTCCTGGGACACTTTTCCAGAACCTCCCAACTGGGATAACTGGAAACTTACTTCTATTTTCTATCTTTAATTAATATGCCCCTGGGGATTTTTACTATGAGCAATGATAAGCAAGCCAAAAAGAGCTTAGTGTAATTCTTGAAACATGAGCAAGGAAAGTCATTAGGAGAAGGTACCTCTTGGGAAGCAAGTTAGAAATTGAAGGTATAAGAGGAAATAAGTATCCATTGTTCTTATATTCACCCCTGACAGGTGTTAATTGAATTTCCTGGACCTACATAAACTTTTATATGGTTTGCTTTTATTATGAGAAACATGGTGCTATTATTTAGAACCAGGGGAAGTTGTAGCTTAACTCTCTTCTCACTGCCTAGACAAGAACATGCACTTCAGATTTATGGATATCAAAGAACTGAATGATGTTTGTGGAGACTGTAACAGAAAATTTTAGGTATATTCCAGTCTATAAAATTATCTAGTTTAATTTATTTATAATAGAAAGTGGTATATGTTTTCATTGGTGAAAGCTGCCATTTTCTAGCCAATTCTAGTTGCAAGAGGGAAAGGATATAAAAACTTGAATTTAAGTTTAATTTCTGAGTTTACAAGTGACTCAGCCTGCATTCACATACCAGTCCCTTATCCTCTTACTGTCTCCATTTCCTCATCTTTAAAATATGGGTAATAATATTTCTGTATCCCTGGAGTGTTTCTCAGGCTTAATTAATTCAATGCTTTACAAAGTGCTTTCTGATACAGAGATGGGAGTGCTACACATATCCAGAGGATTCCATTTGAGACGATTTGTAAATAAGTCTGTGCTTTCTAGATCCTGTTTTTAATTCAGACTAAGACTGACCTGGAATTAGAATTGCTACAATTGTAATTTTCACTCACAGCTCAACTCTGAAAGGTGCTGAGCATCGTAGCCAGATGCAAGTGATTTTCTCCCATAGAAAGACATCTATGAAAGCCAGGTCTGTGGCCAGCATTTTCTCCCAGGCCAGTAGCCCTCCCTAGCCTGGGGAATGTGAGAATGTGGCTGCAGGCCAGATCCCTGGTGCACAGAGGGAGGGAATTGGAGCACCAGGCCCCTGGCCAGCACTTGCCAACCAGAGCTGCCCTTTTCTCACAGAAAGCTAACAGGACAGTGCAGGCACAGGGGTTCTGCTCCACAGAGTGCTCTGCAGCTGTCCTGCTAGGAAAGGAATGGGACACAGGGCAGACAGCTCTGCAAGAGCTCAGGGGCCCCTTGGACCTCGAAGGAAGGGGAAGCAGAGGTCAGAAATTCTGGCTGGTCCTGTGTTTCATTAGGTCTATAGCTCCCCAAGTCAGATTGCCTAAGGCAGAACACCATTTTTGGAGCTGACACTCCACTGCAAGGCTGAAGACGGGAGGCCCAAGATGGGATCAAGGATTTTCATCTGGAGTTAAATGTTTCTATGGATTCATCTGCAAATCTATGTGGAGTGGGGAGGAGTGATTTCCCTATTACTTCTTAGTCAGGAAGGGTCTGTTACTCTCTGCACTGGACTTAACTAGGATGCTTTTCCTGCAATACATCTGTTAAAGCTGATTTTGTTCCTACAGATGAAAATCACCCAGGAGGTGTCTGCTATCTAGCCATAATGTATGTTTAAAATGAAAGAATGGCTTGTCACAGAAAAGTGTGGTCAAGCAATTTAGCAGCAAGTTCAGATTTGGGAAGGCCAGGATCCATTCCTTATCCTACCACAGGCACAAGAGCAGTACTTGTATTATCTGCAGAACTCCTCCTTGGGAATGCTAAGTGCCTCACACTATTTTAAGTCACCCCATCTTTGTGTCTCAATCCCCCATGTGCAAAATGGGAGACAATAGCAAAGAAGTCTCACAGGGACTGTGAGATGATGAGATGCTAAAGAAAGAGAGGCCATATGTGTTCCTAAAATAAGTAACAGCATGGATAGGGCTATTTTGGGACAAAGAGCTGTGCTAGCTTTGCATGCAACTGCCTCCACCACAGCAGATATGAAATCACAGCCTCATAGAATGGTTTGGGTTGGGAAGTACCTTTAAAGATAATCCAACTCCTCTTCAATGAGCAGGGACACAGGAGTTTTAATCTATAGGAGTTTAAACCCCCCAGTATTCATATATGTATATTATGTTGTCTTTCTAAGGTAAATGATTTGAGGATTTAGACTGCTCAGGTGATAACATTCAGGAATTCTGGCAGGTACTGAACTCCACTTTTCAGCGGCACAGATAATGCTGTGAGCTAGTGCCAGGTAACTCAAGAGTTATGGAATTATCAAGCTGGTTCTTCCAAGGGTGACATCCAGGGAAGGGAGCAGTGGTTTGGTGACTGCCTGGGGTGCCTGCTGTCCCCTGGCTGCCCACACAGACAGGGACAGTGAGGTGAGCACCATGTGCAGGAGTGCTGCAGTGTAACACTGTCTCTTTTCAATAAGTTTCTGGCTGAGGCTCTAAATATCAGAGTTAATCACCTAAAGTGCCTTGTGGTGGCTTATGCCCTTCTGCAGGTCTAACTTTTTATACCCACCTTGGAACAATAAAAGGTAAAAGCTTTGAAATATAGAGCTGTAAAATAAAGAGCATGTGGGGCACACACAGAGCTTATGACTTTTTGCCTTCATTAAGGTCTCACAAACTTGTTTTTCCTTGTCATGTACAGCCATGCCCCAGACTGCAAACACAAAGTGGCTGGGAGAAAAGAGGACACCAGAGAGGATCACTGGAACTTACAAACAGACTTTCAGCAACTGGAGATGAGAGCAGGTCACAAGGTTTGCTAAATGCATGTATGGCATCAAGGTACCTCATCACCCAGAAATAGTTTAAGTATTTGTTTATATATGGACCTAGAAATTTGGCTTGTGTTTAACATAGAGATTCAAATCTGATTTGAGCAAATAACCCAGAGTTCCACCTTATAAACTGGTCTTTCATATGTGTGTAATAACATATACTCATATGATACATTTCTTTTTGTTGTTTAAGTTAGAAATGTCAGTGATGCTCATTGCCTTTGAAATTCCTGAACAGATGCAGAAGTTAAGGGACTGAGAAAAATTAATGTTGAAAATTAGCCATACTTCCCAAACCTCAAAAATACTCACATTTGTGTTAAACTGCTTTATATATCCTAATTTATTTGCTCTTATTTATGGATACTTCCCAGGTTTCTTTGCCAGAAAATAAAGTATGTTAAGTATGTGGACATGCAAAATAAATTATTAGACTTGCTACAATTGTAATTTTCACTCACGGCTCAACTCTGAAAGGTGCTGAGCATCGTAGCCAGATGCACTTGAAGACAAGAGAATAAATGTGCTCTCAGAGACCCATGTAATACACATTAAATACAGATATAATTGGAATAATTCACTATATTGGGCAGAACTGTAAGGTTTTGGCAGGAGAAGAGGCTTCAGGGTGACCTGTGGGGGGGATGAGGGGTTGCCCTGTGCTGGTCAGGGACATTTCCAGCTGGATTTGCAGCAGCCAACATGGACCCACTGATGCCCCAAGAGCAAACCAGTGAGAGGAGCATATGGGGCCTCTGCAAAAACATATTTAAGAAAGGTGGCAGCTACTAAACAAGGAGAGATGCCAGAGAAAGAGAGATGCCAGAGCTGGCATGGAACAAGCAGGGGCAAGAGAGACACCAGGGCAGGGGAGAGACTGGAGAAAAAGGGGAGACTGATCCAACAAGAGGAGACTGGTCCACAGCAAAGCAGGGGCAGAGGAAAAGGAAAGGCTGGAGCAGGAGTGAGGAGTCTTAGGGGCAGGCACAGTCTGTGGGGACTGTGGCCCATTGAGGAACCTCAGTGGAAGGTTCTTCCCTATTTGAGTAGGGAACAAGGAGCAGTGAAAGAAAAGGAAAAACCACACAGTGACCACCTTCTTCTGTGATGTCCAGTGTCCCATCAGGGAGCTGAAGTGTGGTGTGCAGTGAGGGAGATGGGGCAGGGAAGAAGAGCTTTTACACAGGGAAGTGGTATTTTCTCCTAGTTTAAATCTTGTTTATTTCACAATACTGGAATAAAGACTTAAAAGTTTACATTAATTGAAATAAAATAAATTCTGTTAAATTGCCCAACACAACTCCTTTTTCCCCCCACAACACTTGGATAACAAAAGAATCAACTGAAACCCTTATTCCAAACCTGAAATAACCACCTACAATTCAGGAAAAACGAGAACCTTTCCCCTCAGCTGTCCTTCTTCACATTTTCACCATATTTACCCCAGATCCAAATAAGTCTACATTTTATGAATTGGACAATGCCCAATAACTATGGGAATTAAAAGATAATAATGTGCTAAAACACTGACTGCCAGATCTAGACAGACACAAGGGACAAGAAGAAATGTTTTTTCCTGACTGTCCAGCTGCTTTGAATTCAGCTGAAACACAGTCTCTCTCTGAGAAACCCAGAGAAAATGGCTCACAGTGAGCAAAGCTGACCTGCCTGCTCACTTGGGAGGGACTCAGCCAACCCAGGACATGGAAGAAGTGACATGAGCTTTCTGAGGAGGGGGCCAGGCTCTCCCTGTTCCAAGACTTGTTAGGCCCAGGAGAAGGGATGGGATGGGATGCTAGGAAGCCTGGGCTGATTCTTGGATGATGCTGGCCCTTGCCCAGCCTCTCTCATCACAGAGTGCTTGACCTTGTGAGAACTGGACAGGGTCTGGAGCCACTTAAGTGCCAAGAGAGTGGAGTTTCTCCATCTCCAATTTAATTTCCCTTGGCGTGTTGAGAGCTCCCCACTGCCAGACTGACCAGCCCAAAAGGAGATTGAGAATGAGCCCTGATTGTTGTTCAGCACTCACAAGAGCCAGACAGACCTTGGAGTTTCCCCATTTTTCCATCCTAAATGCAGCAGTACTGCAAATGCTGAAGTTAGAGCAAACTCAGATTTTAAGTGCAGTTCCAGCAACTCTTCCCATTTCTACCAAACAGGCTCAAACTTCAATATTTTGTGGAGAGAAGCTGGAAAGGGCCAGGAATTTAGCAGAAAGCTTGTATGGATGATTTATGGGCAAACCATTGCTAATTCACCAAGGGTGTTTAATTTTAAAGTATGATTGCCTTTTCAGTCACTCCACAGAGCTTCAGTTAGAACAAGGGCTTGGATTAGAGCTTTAGGGGATGTATAATCAACAGTCCACAAGGCTGAGGTATGCAGACACTATTTATCTCAATGAAACTCTTTCCACATTATGATGACCTGAATTTAATTACATCACCTTCATCCATCAGCTGACAGGCAGTTGCAGTCTCTCCAGTCTTAGATTGTCTCTCAGATCATTGAACTCACAGCATAACCAAGAAGACATCCACCCTTAAATCATCTTCCTGAAAGCATGGAAACACACAAGTTCTTCTAGGAAAGAAAAGATATATTTTTTTCTTTAGTAGAGCTTCTCTGTTAGGCATGTTGAGTCTGGTATAACCATGTCCTGTAAAACTTTACTGGCTTATTTGTTTTGTGCAAAGTAGCACAACACAGCTGCTCTTTATGGACTGAAACTTTTACCTGGCACTGAAATGATCCTTGGCTTCATTTTATAAAGCTATGGAAAACCTCAACCTGTGATTATTTTGTTAGCTTTAAAAATGACTTTTGTTTTCACTTGCCTTTAGTGTTCTCTGATTGTGTTAGGGAGTTAGCTGCATAATTTCCCTGTGTTGATTTGGAAACTATTCTTTCTGCCATAAGATCCATGTGTGTGTTTGTAGCACAGAAAGTTTCAGTTTGTGATTCAAAAGCTGCCATTCAATTAGACATGGACATTTCAACTTCAGCTTGGCAAAAACACTGCAGTGATTTCCCAACATCGCAGATGCTTTATCTGCACACAAACCCTCCAGATGCTCATGCTGTCACATACATGCTGTTGAAGGCTGTCCAACAATGCTCCAAGATCCTAAAAGCATTTACAAAATCAAGCTCAACTTCACTCAACAAATCACCAAAATATGAAGAGAGTGCAGACACTGCAATGAAAGCATTGACCACAATGGGCAGGCACCAGCAGGAGCTGAGCACCTCTGCAAGATTAACTCAGGATGCAAAGGGATCTCCAGAAGTCCCAGTTGTTTTGGTCTTCATCTTGACAACTGATCCATCATTTTTTAAAAGACAAGAAAGAGCAGGTTCAAACCTTTAGGGCCTGACTCAAAGCTCTCCCTGTAATCAGAAAAAAAATGCCATAGCTGTAGGGGTTGGTGGTCTCTGATGTGTCTTTGAGAAAACATCAATTAAAATACTAAAACACAATCAATGGCCAAATTTCATGTGTGACACTCTTTTCTAAAGCTTCATTTTTCATATTAGCTTTAATTTTGCTTTTACCCCTCTCTATTAATTTGAAACTTTGCTGCTTGCATCTGTAACCTTAGAGAATCATCGCTACACTCTGCTGCAAGGAGCATCTAGCACAGACAAGCCCCCAGCCTTGCCCAAATCCATCTCTGCTGTTTTTTGGCCCCTCAGAGAAAGACTGCAGCCTCACCTCATAAGTGAAGAGGGAAAAAGTGCTTGGCATCATGACAGTTCAGAGAAAGAAAAAACTTTATTTAGGAAGAAAAAACATTTATGGTCTGAACCTATCCATAAGAAACAGGCAATTTCTACTGGAACTTCTCTGACAAGAAAGTCACCTCCACCACAGGGATCTCCACTGCAGCAAGAGAAATAAGTCCAAAGTCTCCCCATTGGTACTGGATTTCTGATAAAGTCATCTCCCAGTAGAGAACTGGAGCAGCTCATTCCCCACTCCACAGCAGCGAGAGGGAGAGCAGAATTTTCACTCACTATTTTCCAAGTCCTGTTTCTGTCAGGGGAAAGGACTCTGGAGCATTGTCTGGCCATCAGGAGGGTGGGGTTTGCTGTGAAAAGGAAGTGATGAACAATCAAAATCAGTCAAATCATGTAAGAACAGGGCTCGGAAGAGTTTGGGGAATTATTAGGGGTTTATCGCAAAATTCCTTTCAACGTAATGTGCTGTAAAAGAAATATCTGATGGGAGCACCAGTTCAGCAAAACATTTAATGGGTACTTGATGTAAAGTTAAATACAAAACAAAAATTAACCCCAGGCAAATATAATCCACAAAATTCCCAAGAGTCTTTTCAGGTACTTCTTTGCATGAAGTTATTTCTAACTTGATCCAAGAAATCACCATACCAAATCTATTCTCATTTTTCTCTTCTAGGAGTAGGCCAAAATAATTATTTTTTCCCCTCAGAAAATTACATTGGTAAAAAAAAAGAAATATTCCCCATCCTCCTGTTTCTGAAGAAGATGTTGTGGTTACACCACGGACTTCAACAGATGCTCATAATTATACAAGGGTTTTCCTTGATCAGAGTTTGGAAGAGAGAATGGTATATAGCAGTCAAATCCTAAATATAACTTACTGAAATCACTGGAGAGGGCCCTGGCACTGCCATGGCTGAATGGTTGAGCTTCACATATGTGAAGGGTTTGTTTTAAAAGCACAAGAATGTCAAAAGGACAGAATTAGTATAGTGAGATATATTCTCAGTGTCTGAGAACACTGCATGCAGGTTCTGCAGTAATGAGTGATAAAATCTCTCAGGTTCATCTGTTCCATCCTGTACTCTTTAGCAGCACAAGGAAAATTATCTTCCAGACCAAGAGTAATAAATTTTGGATGTGAAAAAATATTTAGCTCCCAGGACTATTTAGCTATGTGTTGCAGACATCTTTTTGTGAAAATCTTTTCTTAGGATTTTCTCTCCTCTGAGAAGCTGAGGCCTCAGAAACAAAATGTAACCAATGGTTATCTGCTGCTGTGGAATGCAACAGGTGTGTCTGTGATTGGGCCATTTTGAGTGTTTACAATTAATGGCCAACCACAGAGCAGATAGCTTGGACTCTCTGTCCGAGCCAGCTGCCTTTGTTATCATTCTTTTCTATTCTAGCCTTCTGAGAGACGAAACCTTTCCTTCTATTTCTTTTTAGTATAGTTATAATGTAGTATATATATATCATAAAATAATAAATCAAGCCTTCTGAACATGGAGTCAACGTTCTCGTCTCTTGCCTCATCCAAGAACCCCTGTGAACACTGTCACAGCTATGCATGCAGATAAGAAGCAGAAATGAGAAGAATGTTAATCTGACCAGCCTCCTGTCAGCCCAGGGATGGGCTTTTCCTTGCTGGGGGTCAAAGACACCTCCTAGCCCCATTACCACTTTCCTTACCTAAAGATTAAAAGAGTCCCACGGCACAAAATCCAGTCACAGGTCACAACCAGCCAACAGCAAATATCTCCCATCCTTGCCCCAGACAAAACTGCAAAATCTAAAATTTCCATAGTGGAACACTGTATGTTCCAAAACTGCAAAATCTAAAATTTCCATAGTGGAACACTGTATGTTCCAAAACTGCAAAATCTAAAATTTCCATAGTGGAACACTGTATGTTCCAAAATGCCCTCCCTTTAATAAGCACTGTTCTGTTCATAACATTCTTTATGAAATGCAGCATGTAAAGGCTTTCTGCAGACACAGAAAATAAAGGAAAAACAGCACTTAAAGATTTAACCACCATACGGATTTCAGAAATAGGCAAATTTTTTTCCAATCTTCCTGATGCGATTTCTTTATTTGCCTGATTTACAAAATAAAGCACTGCTCCCTCTTCCTTTCTGCTTCACTAGGATGTTAGGAAGACCATACACACAGTACACTGAATATGCAAAATAGTATTTAACTGATCATGCATTCAACAATCAGAAAAACATGTTCCTTTAAATTCCATCTAGTTTTATTGGAAAATTATTTGCTTCAGAAAATTTGTTTCTGGAACTTTAAAACACTGTATTGTGTGATAACTTGGGTTTATTCTCATCATTTATTGACTTGTTAGCCATTTCATTTAGTGTTAATGATGCAAACCATCTTGTTTAATGCTTTGATGCTGCCCAACATATTATTGCTTTGGTCTGCAGAATAGACCACTTTTAATACCTCTCCTTTAAAAAACATTATCATTATTTAATTTTTATTACATAAGTTTTTCAAAAATGCCATCTCAGAACAAGTAATTTGCAGATTAACTTGTTCACCACAACAGCTTTTAAAAATCACTGCAGTGTTCCAGAGCATTAACCTAAGACATCTTAGCAAGAATTTTATGAGCTCTTGTGTTTGGGACAAGTACTACAATTTATTCCCACTACAATGTCCCTTTCTAAGAGCCAGATTCAGAAGAGTGCCATGCAGTGTCACTGCAGCATTGCTATGCTGGAATGTTGTGTATATTGACTCAAGAATGTTCTTGGCAGAAGCCTTCCAGAAAAAGACACTGTAGTTTTGGAGGCAACTTTTAATTGAACAAAGTTCCTTGTTCAATGTCAAGAGAAAGTGCTTTTTCTGATTCTTAGTCAAGGCTGGCTGGGGCGAGCAGGAGTGAGAAGCTGAGCTGCTTCTGGGAAATCCTGCAAGGGTCTTCCATGACTTAGCATTGCTGATGACACTTCTACCCTATTTCTACTGGATGGAGCAGTTCTGTGGGTTTCATTTATACTTCAAATGGTTTATAAAGAGGTGAATATTTTTAATGTGCTTTAAAGTAAGGATGGTGCAGAGATTCAAGAAAAAAAAAAAGACACTGAATTTTGCAAATGTACAACCAAGCTCAGATCTGGGATAAGTGTACATAAAAATAGGAGCAGGGTCCCCAAAAAAGTAACTTTCTATCAGCAAGGTTCTTGTTTTCCTAGGTAGTTTTTGATTTTCTTGTTTTCCTTACTGTAGTTTTTGATTTTGTTTGGTTTTTTTTTTTAAGAAATAGAAAAAGCAAAATTTAATTTTTTTTAAGAAACAGAAAAAGCAAAATTTAAGCAACCTAAAGCATCTTTTACCCACACACCAAGTAGGTTGTATGGCTTTTCTGGTTGTTTCCTTTTCTAATCCCTTCCCTTAGTATTCCAGGTTACAACATTTTCTTTTCCATTCCAATAGTTTCAGAAACCAAATTGTTTACTTCAATGCTCTATTCCTTCCTTCATGATTCTCAACTTCTGTCGTGCCATTATATGAAAGACATTTTTGTTTGACATTTCATAGAGCTTATGAGAACAATACA
Source organism: Agelaius phoeniceus (assembly GCF_051311805.1). Lineage (NCBI taxonomy): Eukaryota > Metazoa > Chordata > Aves > Passeriformes > Icteridae > Agelaius > Agelaius phoeniceus. The sequence goes on along the minus strand of NC_135266.1, from coordinate 8,178,699 downwards.
TTTCATGCATCACCTTTGTATTTCATTTCAAGCCACTGAAAGGTAAACTCCATTCAACCCCACTGAGGTTATCTGTCTTATCTCAAGTCCATGCTGGTTTGGAGAGCCGTTTTGCACAACTCCTCAGACAAAGCCCTGCATTTTCCATTGCTCAGGCTGTTTCCTCACCCACAGCTCAGAGCCCCTTTGAGCAGTTTCTTTCTTTCACTTTATGAACAGATTTTTTTTTTTTTTTTTAAACACAGGGGACCCTTACAATGGTTGTTTTAAATCTGACAACAGCTCTCCAATAACCCAATGACAGAAAACCCTGAGATGGAAATCAGCTGAGCAAGTCTATAATCAGTTTGAGAGACCACTAGGGAAAGTACCCAAAGCAAGCACCAAAAACATACTTAGAGAAATTGTTAAATGAGACAAAGAAAAAGCCTTTCTGTAGCTTGCAACTGAAATGCTGCATCCTTCCAAAGGTGTATGCAGCTACAGTGTGGTTTCAAATTCCACAAGGAAAGATGCAATGGGAAAAGGGTCATTTTCTCATGTGGTATATTGCCAAAAACATCCTCCTATCTCCCTGAAGTTCCCTCATTGGCCTTTACAGATGGTAAGTATTATAATGCCATCCCTTCAGCTCTCAAGCATGTGATGTCATCCCACAGCAAGTATCAGTAACAAATGAGACCCAGGAGACAGCACAACTGTGTTTGAGAGGAACTGGCACTGCCACTACAGAAAGTGTGATTAACAGGACAATGGTCAGTATGTTTGTATTTGGCTGTCTCATTTGGAAGTCTAATTTGAAGGGCACAGAGAAGAAAATCTGGCTTAAAGCCATGGATACATCATCACTTAATTCAGGTATGAATCTGCACCAGTACTGAGGCAGTTCCACCTCCAGCCAGCAGCTCCTGTCTCACTACATCAAAGCTCCTACAGCCACACCATGACCTGGCTCACAGAACTGTCATCACTGAGCAGTGACTCTCTCAGCCTCAGATTTTTTTCAGTAAGCTGAGAGGAGACCCACAGCCCATGCAATACAGAGGTCTGGGGGATAACCAAAGTTGTGGGAGAACAGAGACACCACCACCCCTCTCAAAAGCAAGAAGCTATCAGCTTAGCTCAGCAATCTTCACACTGATGGTTGCAATGACTATCTTCAAAATACAGAACATATCTAAAGCACCTGGACCCTTTAACAGGAGCTTCTATTGAGCTCAGGATGAAGATAACATAAAAGCTTAATGGCAACAAATTATATTTTAAGTCTTAACTACTCCATTGTTAACCGTTTTAGTAGAAACAGCAAGCTAAGGTGTTTATCTGCTGGCTGTGACTTCTCCCCTGGGTGAACTTCAATTAAATCTCTTCAACCATAGGGGGAAGAATGTAAAATTTAACTCTCTCTCTTTCTCACCACATCCTAAATCTTCTCAAACTGGAAGAAGAAGTGCATTTCCAGAAAGGCTGAGTAGTCACAACAGAATATTAGGTTTGTGGGGCTGCAAAACACAAAAGGTCACAGCAGAGAGGGCTCATTAACCAAAAGTGTAAAAGACCACCTTTGTCCTTCTCAGTTGGAGAAGTGATGAAGGCAAATTTCAGAAGCCAACTCTTAAACCTAATAGCTATGGAGAAAGAGTAAATTAGCTCTACCCTTCAGTGAGATGAAGCCAAAGCCCTGCCCTGCTGTCACAGCTGTGTTTGAGTAGACACAGGCAGTTATTGCTGAGTTTCTCACCTGCTGGAGAGTCACTCCCCCACTCACTGTGTGACAAGTGGCTGACAGGCCTACACCTACAGGCTCAAGCTGGGTTTTGATGTTAATATTGAGCAGTTGTGCCAGAGAAGGGATAATGTTCTTGGTATTGCTCTTGCATCCAGAGAGGAGATAATGCTCCTGCTCTTCTCTTAATTTTTGGATGACTAAGGTACCAGCTTCAGTCTTTAACAAGAATTAGGAACAGAGATACCTCAAGTGTTGTCAGCTAAAGTGTGCTAATCTCCTCACAGTGCAGCTTATGAGGTTTTGCGGATTGTCTGTAAGATGTAGCCTGGCACTACTGAAGGCAAGTTCCCTCATAATAAGCTAGTAAATCATAGGAATTGCCTTCTTACCTCCTATGAAACCATGTAAGCTCAAAAAAGTGGGATAGAATGATCTAAATTCTATGTTGATGTGGAAGGAAACAGCAAATTCCAGTTTCATCCCAGTTCCTACCAAAAATTAGTGGGTCCTTGTTATGATGTTCCTCCCTTAAAGGGAAGGGAGCACCCAAGATTTGTAGATGCTTGTGGTGAATGGAATGATGTAAGTCAGAGGTTCTTGCAAAAGGTTACAAAGTCTTTTTAGCAAACCACACACTTGGCATGGAAGTTGGTGTGTTAGTCCCAGACCTCCTAGTATAAGCAGTGGGTTTTGGATTAAGGGATAAGATGAAAGGGAAGAGGGAAAGAGAGATGAATTAAAGGGGGAGAGAGAGAAAGAAAAGAGAGGACAAGAGGTCACCAGTGCTTGCTCCAGTGTTGATCTAGCTGTGGTGTTCAGGGATGTCCAGGGTCCTGGGATGCAGATGAAGAGCAGGTGCACTGGGCTTTGGGAGGATACTTATTTATAGGTAAGTTTTCTCTGCCCTGGAGAGAAGTTTCTAGCTTTCCATGCAAATTAATTATTGTTGCCCATTCCTACAGACCGTTCTGGAAAAGAGTCAGAGGTTTTGGGGTCTTCAGTGGTCTCGATGCCCCCTACAGTCCACACCTGCTTCTCAACCTCATTGCTGTGCTTGCACTGTGTTGGGCTTATCTCCAGGAGCCAGAACAAGAGCATTTGTCAAGAAAACTGCTGCCCTACCTCTGCAGGGCCCCTTCCCCAGCCACATTCTTTTCCTTCTCACTGAGCTCTTGTCTGCTATTACCAACAGCTCTTGGCTCCACAGCCATCTGGCTATCAGTGTTTGAGACATACACATTAGCCCTTTATCTTCTGGCTCAATTTGTATCACTCACTCCATGCATGCTCTTAGCCACTGTTTTTCAGGAAGGTTGGTGTGGAAACCCAGGGCACTGGGAATATTTCTGTGTCTGCTCTGGGGTGCCCTGACCCCCAGGGGAGCACTGACTTTGACCCTCATTCATGGGGAAAGTTTCCCAGCCTTCAAGATAGACTGGAATCCACAAAAGTGTGAAATAGATGATAGAGAGCAGTGTAGGTGCATCACTTGGTGAGAAATTGAGGTTTTGGGATCTTTTAGTATGCTGTGGATAGAATCAAGATGGAGGGCACAGGGTGTTGTCCTGGGTTTCTTCTTCATGCTTCTTCTTCCTTCTTCTTCATGGGTTTGGGTGGCATTTTGTAATTGGGCAGAAAAGTCCTGCCAGTTATTGGGGTCAGTTATTGGGTGAAAAGGGAAAATAATCCAGGTGTCAGTTCTTCATTGGATAGTTTAGTCTTAAAAGACCTTGTACCAAGAGCTTGTTGGCCATTTTGTGCCTTCTAATGAAAAGCTGCAGAACTCACAGTAGTGAGACTTTTACTGATAAGAAATAATAAACACCTGAGTCCGAACATGAACTATGGTCTCAAGTGCCTTCAATCCAGACCCAGAGAAACCGTCAGGGTGGGTAGAGGGATACGACGGGCATCTGTGGAGGGGACAGCAGATTAAGCGCTCCCAAAAGTTGGGAGTTTCCTTTAAGTTTCGGTCCCCGGACGCGACACAAGAGCAGCGAGGCTGCAGCCGCAGCTCAGACCACGCGATGGTGCCAAAGCGCCCAGGTTTGGGATGCGCGTTCCCACCTGCCCGGGCGGCCGGGCCTCTCCAAAATCATCAGGAAAAGGTGAAGGGAGAGGAAACACACGAATCAACTGCCGTTCGTACGCATCACGGACATGCGGATTTCTCTGAGCAGTTTCAGGTCTTTCTCACACATTTCGTTCCTCAGTAGCGCTGCAATGTCAACACAGAGAAGCTGCGTACCTTTAATTAGATCAATTACCCCTAAAACCACACTCATCCCCTATCTTCAATGACGTTATAATACATTAAAATGTGTTTTGATTAAGTAGACTTAACAAAAAAATAGTGTTTAACGTGACTTTGAAACCACTAAAATTAAGTGAATTCCAGATGACCATCTTCCTCAGAACTGTTGCATCAGCATCACGGTCTCAGCAGACTGCAGTGTTGTGTTCTAGAACAATATGTAAAATATATTTCTAAAAGTTGGCTGTGATCACTGAAGGCAGAATGGCTGAGAGGGCAGTACAGGCTGAAGTACAGGTCACAGAGGAAAGGTTCTCCTTGTCTTCCCACTGACCTGCCTTAGGACCTCAGGTGAACCAGTCACCTCCTCAATACTCTGTCCAACCCCTGCAAATTCTGCAGGACTGGGGCTGCCTATGACAAAACAGGGACACTCTCACCTCCAGTGAGCCCACAGGGGCAGGCAAAGTCACAAAAAAGGCCATGCTGAGAACTGTTAGAAAATAGCAAAAGTCTACTGGAGCTTCATCAGAAGGTCACAATTTTGACCTTGTGACATTTGTACTGATACACAAAAAGAGCCATATAGTTTTCTTTATATGATGTGCATATAGAACCTAGCAGAAAGAACCCTAAAATGGGCTTCTTGTGCATATTTGGAAGCTTTAACTGTAGCTCAGCTCTACAGAGAGAAAGCTGGCAATCCTCTTTAAGACAGCTATTGACTGACAGAAGTAAAAGAGAAAGGCACTTTTCCTTTCAAAAAGAAAAAATATAGAAGACAAATCTGCCTTTTAGAGAGGGCAGAACTCAGATTTTGCTTATTTTTTGAGTCCTCAGGATATCAGCTGTGACATAGCCTACGATTTGGCTCAGTAACAACAGGTTTGGTGTGGGTTTTTAGAGGTTTTTGAGAGTTGTTTTTGACTCCTTTAGAAATTATTTGAGCTGTCTTTGATTTATTTAGCCTTGGTATCCACATTTGCAAAAACAACCGTTTCTGCTTACATAGATGGAGGGTGCAAATGGGGGTGGGAATGAGGAGATCACAAAGCGATTCAGCAGCAAGGACCAACAACTTTTCACATGAGACCTGTATAAATTGCACCCAGTATAAATCACCAAGTTGGGCTAACTTTTCTCATCTCTCACCTCTCAGGATGTCACCATCCCCCAAACAAACTGCCCAACACAGTTCCCTTGTCCCATTTCCCACCACACCAGGACAGGGGTTGCCCAACTGACTGTACTGTTTATTCACATTCAACCAAAGTCTCCAGGTCAGAAAACATAAGAGAAAAAAGAGTTTTGTCTGCTCAATTTTATTTTAGAATCTTTTGCTTAACTTCTGGGTATAAATTCCCTTTGAGACTGCAAATCCTAGTACCAAAAGGGGCATTGCTGACCCTGTGTGCTTCTGGAGTTGGTAACTCCAAGTGGCACCTGGCACTGGGATTTCATTCTTTCCAGTAGGATACAACTGGCTCAGTCATCACAGCAGCCAGAAAATATTTTCCAGTTAAAGCATCATTCTGGAAATGATGGTTGAGACAATTACTTTGCTAGCAACCAGCCTGGATTTAGTAGTAACACAATGAAAGCCAGTGATCACACAGCAGTCCAGTTGAGACCAATGGTGGGCTCTTTGACTCAGCCTTTTCCTCATATTCCCTCCTCTACCATCATTTCACCCATAACACTGTTGGTACAGACAGGGCTGCAGGCAAAGGCAGCATCCAAGTGCCTTGTGAGCAATTCCTGCTGAAGACATTTCTGCACAGCACACTCCTAAAACAGCCAGGGAACGCTGGTATTTTGCCTACAGCTGGCACATTGATTTTGTGACTGCTGCTAGCACTATATGGCTTTATAAAAATTATTTCTGACCTAATGTGCATGTTGTCTCAATTTTTCACTTGCCCTGAGCAGAAGCTCAAAATGAAATCAGTTTAATAGAAGAAATTTACTGCATGTAGATTTTGCCACAAGTATTGCTTACAGGATTACAAAACTCACTCTCTTCAAAGCACAGCTGGGATCTAAATTAAGCCTAGAGAAAATAGCTAGAACTCTGCCAGCCTACAAAGTGATGGTATTATTCTCTTATATTGGGCTTCACTGACATACAGATATACCCAGTGGGCACTAGAAACCAGTACAGAGTTTGTGAGACTTGACTGTTTCATAATAAAATTTATTGCTTCTATTTATTATTTTCCCAAAGAAGAAACCAAGATGAGAACAGGAAAACATAAGATAGAGAATTCTTCAGAAACCATGTTTGCATTGTGATTTCAAGAGCAGCAATTTGAGAAGCAGAGAAGGAATATAAGACTCTTCAAATACAGAACTCTGATTTCTCTTCTATTTCTAGAATTACATTATAGTATTCCTAGCACCACAAGTTCAGAAAAAGAAAATGAGAATGCAAATGCTAAAGTCTCAAAAATACAATTCCTTCTGCAAATGAGAAAAAAAATATAACATGATACTCTTTTGTTGTGGTATGACTTTCAGAGTGAATGCTTTATGGAAAGCAGTGTCAAGAGATTAATAAAAAAAAATTGAAATGATTGCTAACATGCACAGATATGAAACACAGAGAGAGTAACAGTTATAAGAGAAAGAACTTTTTCAAAACAGTCTTATTCACTCTGGCACCTTCTTTTCCACATCACATTTGTAAGAAATCCTTAATTTAGATGAAGAAACTTCTTCCCTCATATGATCCTTTTCCTTTTTGGTGATTCCCACTACCTTCCCATCTAAGGTACAACCACATCCACCCAGTGTCCTCTAGCAGTTTCAGAAATTCCCTGCTTTGAGTCACTCTCCTTGCTGTATTTCTATGCACATTTTGGGTGTAGACACAATCTGAAGGGAAGGCAGGGTAAGGGGCAGGACAAAGCATACCTGCAGTTCATCTGTACTTCAGACTACAAGGTGCAGGAACCATGTTTTCCTAAACAGGCAAAACTTTGTGAAATTATGCTAAAATATACACAGTAAATGGAACACTACACTTGCAAAGTCAAGTGCCCAAGGGACAGCAAATGCCAGAAATAAGGTAACCCACATAACCTTAATCCAGGACCCATGGGCTTACATGTTGTGCTAGCATTATCAGTTTACAATACAGAATACTATCTCTTCAAAATCATCATGCCTTGCTCACTGCACAAACCAGCTGGGCTCACAGAAAAGCAATCATTCAATATCTTTGTTGTTCACTGATCCAGGCTTTCTCTGCCATGTGTTTTTCTAATCCTGTTCTGGAAGCAGAAAAGCCCATCAGGAAACAACTTATTTTGATCATATCTTTGCCACAGTATTCAGGTAATCTCACAAATCTTTTTTTTTTTTTTTTTGCCTTTATTTCACAAAAGCTATTATGTAGTGCAGGTTTTGTGACATGCAATACAGAGTAAGAAATAATTAATTTGAAGTGCTCATAACTTGCTCGGCTGCTGAGTTTTAGAGTACCCTATGCATCTGGCATGATTTTCACATTCAAAGTGTAGCTTCCACCTGGCAGCAGGAGGAGCAGGAGCTCCTCCCAATTTATGCAAAACAACTCACAGACAAGGGGGGTGGATTGTTATTGCCACCTATGAAAAGCTGAGTTTAAGTGATTTGCCCATTGTCACATACTATCATGTGGCAGTGGCAAGGATGTAACTTTACTCTCTTAAATACTGTTTGCTGTAAACACACTTTCATTTTACTACCTGCACTCATGTGCCCACTCACTCATTCTTCTGGACAACCTTTTCTTTTCCCAGTTGCTCAGGCACATTTTCAAAGTGTTTCCATAGTTGGCTGGAATTTCTAAATGCACAGCAGAATAGCTCTGGCCAAATAGTTGTATGGGTAGTAATCCTTGGCATGTTCTGCACATAGATACAGTATTACCATGTGGATGTGACACAGGTGCTGTCTCCCAGCAAAGCAGATAAAACACTCCCTAGCATTGCTGGGTTTACTGTGAACTCACACACATTGCTTCCTGAGGAATCCAGGACAAGAAAGCTCACCAGAAAAAAACTATTTTGAATCAGATAATCTCAAGCATTTATTTGCATTTATTTTACAAAAGCTATTACGTGGTGCTGGTTTTGTGATGCACGATAGGAATGAGTGAGTATTAATTTGAAGTGCTCATAACACAGTTTTAGTTCCAATGCACTGGAAGGCCTTAACCTCCTATCCTACATGGTAATTCACCCTCAAAGCCTGGCTTCGTCTGCCTTTACTTGCAGAGAGCTTCACTGAGGTCCTGGAGACTAAAAATGTACAAAGACCCTGAGAAATACTCACAACTTCACAGAATGGGTCAGGCTGGAAGGGACCACAGTCCACCTGGGCCCACCTCCCTGCTCAAGCAGGGTCATCCCACAGCACATCGCACAGGATTGTGTCCAGATGTGTCTGGAATAGATCCAGTGAGGGAGACTCTGTGCCTTCTCTGGACAATCTGTTCCAGTGCTCGGTCACTGAGCAGGAAAGAAATTCTTCCTCATGTTCAGGTGGAAGTTCCTGGCCATCAGTTCCTGTTCCATTGCCCCACAGAGCAGAGCAGAGCCTGGTCCATGCCCTGACCCTCCCTGCAGACACTGACAGGGATCAGGGCCCCTCTCTGCCCTCTCTTCTCAAGGCTGGACAGGCCCAGCTCTTTCAGCCTGTTCCTCAGTGAGATGCTCCAGTCCTTCCATCATCTTCATCACCTTCCATTGGACCCAGTCCAGCTCCAAGTCTGTCCTGTCCTGAGGAGCCCAGAACTGGTGATCCTCAGGTGATCCTCACAGGGCTGAGGACCAGGACCACCTCCCCTGACTGTGATGATCATGGCATATCACAGGAATATTAAACATATACTCACCAAAGTGCACCACCTGCCTGTTCCTATCACTGGAATTGACAGCTGAAGTGAGATGAGCATGGCTGGGCCAGTCATTGAATTTTTTACTGGGATGTTCTCAACAAAATATAAGGAACAAACCACTGAAGGTTTAATAAAGTAACATACTACACATAATTATACATATGCATGATAAAAATATACAATATCTAATACAATATACAATAGGAGCATAGACAAGGGGAAGGACGAGGTCAACGTTAGGACCCAAAGGGGCCCCTCACAGCCCCACACCCAAGGGTGTCCTCCCCACACGGCCACCGAGAGGGTGGGGCCGGCGCCCTGCTCTCTGAATGGTGCATTCGGATGTCAATCACATCTTTGCCCCGCCCCATCGTTGTCTGCCTGACGAGCATGGGCGGAGCAAACTCCCCATCCCTCACTCTCTGATTGGCTGAGTCGGTTGCCAGTTGGCTTCGCCTCCTCGCCGCTCCCTCTGGGTTTACAGTGCGGGGAGGAAAATGGTGCGGGACCTCTCGCGATCTGATTGGCCAAGTGGGAACGCCATTCAAACAAAGACTCCGCCCCCAACTGGACAGCTGACTGCTCAGCTCCGTGACAGGGACGGCGCTGCGCTGGCGATTGGTCAGCTCTGCCGAGTCCCGCCCACCCATCCTGAATACCGCTCGCCGATTGGCTGCGACGGCTGTCGGTCAGACGGCGGGCGGGGCGCTCGGGTGTCTGTCCGCGGCCCGGCAGTGGCGGCTGATGGCGGACATGGGGCGGTGCGGCGGGGCCGGCCGGGCCCTGGGGCTGGCAGTGCTGGTGGCTGCGGCCTGTGTGGCCGGTGGGTGAGCGGGGCCGGCCCGGCGTGGGGCAGCGCCGAGGGGAGGGGGCAGGGCCGCCTGGCTGCTGCAAGGGGAGATTGCGGGAAAGGAGCTGGGCCGCGGTGCTGGGGAGGGGGAAGGTGAGGGGAGAGGGTGAGGGGGGCTCTCTGTGTCTGTGGGTGCTAGGCTCAGGACCCAGGGGTGCCATCGGGGCTGTCACTGTGCTGCAGCTCCCTGCCCCCATCCACCTCCAGAGACGGTGCTCGAACCCTTTTATCCAGTCCCTTTCAATCCAAGGGCTGGTTTATATTAAATTATAAGTTTCTATCATTTTATTGTGTAAATTCGTTATAGAAAATCAGTTTTATAATTACATCACAAAATTATAAGATAAATTTAGATAATAGATTATGTATTTTTATAATGCATATGTATAATTACGTGTAGTGTGTTACTTTATTAAGTTAACTTATACTGTGCACAAATTATATTAAAATCCAGTTCTATAAGCTGAGACAGAGGGATTCAGATCAGAGACTAGAAACATTTTTTCCCTGCCAGGGTGAGCCATTGGAATAGGTTGTCCAGGGAGGTGATGGGGTCACCATCCCCGGAGGTGTTTAAGGGGCATCTGGACCTGGCACTGGGTGACCTGGTTTAGTGGTTTAGGGGTCACAGTGGCACTGCCAGCTTGATGGTTTGACTTGATAGTCTTAGAGGTCTCTTCCAGCTCTGCTGATTCTGTGATAGACACACATAATTTTGGTATTTTGTACAAATTTTCACGTTTTGCTGAGCTGTTTCTGTGGTCACTGCAGCCTCTCTGTTACCTGCTGTGAGTCAGTTCCATGCCCTGTAAATATTTCCCACCCAATGTTCCTTGGCCTTCCAGGTTCACAAAGGCTTTTGAGAACCTGAGGTACAGCTTTGGCAGGGTAGGAATTAGGTTTTCTATTCCATAGGTAATTGGAGGGAATCTGCTGATGTTCCCAACTTCAAATTTAGTTTTAATCATTGTAATCTTGAGCAACAATCTTGAATTTCCCTTCTAGTTGTGAAGGGTTCATGCTCTGATTCCATCCACCAGAGCAATCCTACTCTAGATAAAGCCAGTTTGCCCTGAATAATGTGACTGTGTAACAGCCCTCTGGAGAGCAGCATGTGAAATCCTATGGATTTGTAGGCATTTTGTAAATTCTTACTTAAGGAAATTGGTCTGGAAACATTTCTGCCCTTCAAAGTGTGGGTTGATCCACCATTAAAATTGGTAGCAGACCACCCAAGGAACACATCAACTGAAATAAATTCTTGAATCTGCTCCATAAATATCACTTGGCTTGGCCTCTTTCCTTCCTTTTCCCCCTCCCCAGCCTGCACCTCAGAACTTTGTCCTTTGGTGTGTGTATCATAACATAGCTCAGATTTACTGTCAACATTTGTGTGCATGATCATGAGCCAGGATTTGGAACAGCATCTTCAAGGTCACATTAGTTAAATTAATATTAGGGAGGTTTTTAGCTGCACAACACATCAGTTTACTATTGCATTGTTTTTGTAAATAGCCTTTAGATTTGTTGATGCCCTGGAAAACTGTTGTATATCACTGCTTGGATTGGTAACCAATTTTCAATGATCATATCAGTAAATACTTCTATTTTTTTAGACAGCTACCTTATTCATGTAATTTTGAGGTATGTAGTCGGATTCATTGTATAATTAGAACTTGAGCATACAGGCCTGCAAACAGTTATTACTCTGTTACTTGATTTTCTTATATCAAATCAGTTTTCTGGTGGCAGCCTACTCAGATTGCTCATTGGGGAGCATATGCCCGAAATTTTGAATTGTGCATCTTTCAAACAAGTTTCAAAATTTATTTACATAAATGTTGTTGTACACAGTATTGCAGCTGTGCCTAAGTGACTTTAAGATAGGAAGCCAGGTTGAAACAAGCCCTTCTCTTATTTCTGTGGAGTCCTTTCTGACTTTATTATGCAGTCAATTGCTGTCATCATAAAACATTTTAGAAATATGCTTTTAGTCAGCTTTGCTGTTCCAGGTAATGGGGAAGAGAGTGAAGGGGGATCCCAGAGCAGTGAAAACCCCATGTGGCAGATTGTGGCTCCACACAATCAGCTCAGGTCCAGCTGCATCCAAGGCAGACAGACACCTCCTGGTGTCATGAGGTGGAGGAGGCAGAGCAGGGACACCAGAGCTATTCTGCAGGAGCCAGGTTGTCCTGGCACTGCCTGGTTTAAGCCAGCCCTGACAAATTCCCCTGGGCTCAGTGGCTCTGGCTGCTGCCTGCATGAACAGAGGGGTTGTGCCAAGCAGTCCTGGAAGTAGACAGAGCTGTGTTGGTGCTTTGTGAGCTTAACAGGGTTTTGGGGTCTTCCTGGCTCCATGGAGAATTCACTTTACCAGGTCTGAACTGTGAGACTGCTTGTAGCTGTGCTGTTGTTGGAATAATTGTCCTGCTTTTGTTAATATGGGTCTCTTCATTCTTAGTCACTGCTGTACAGAAACCTTATTTTGTATTTCAGAGCATTAAAATTATGAGTTCTCGTTCCTGGCTTTCCATAAACTGATAGGCCTGGGAGGGAGGAAGAAGCAATGAAAGCTCAAATATATTTTTCCCCCGTTCCTGCAGGAGCTCTGACAGCTCTTTGTGTCTGTTTTCAGGTGTGTGTGGGGGTGAGTTCAGCATCCTACGGTCCCCTCAGTCGGTCGCATTCCGGGATGGGCGTTGGCCGATCCCAGGCGAGCGGATCCCGGACGTTGCTGCCCTCACCATGGGCTTTTCTGTTGAAGAAGTACGTTCCAGGTCTTGATTGTGAAACGCCTCTAGGCTACAGACCTGCTCACTCAAGATGCAAATCTTCCTGTCATGTGCTGGAATATGTAAAATACTGCCCTGTTTGTCTTGAGGAATGCATGACTTGACAGAGGTGGTTCCAGGGCAGAGCTGTGTGGGTCATGTGAGCAGCCAGAAGCCTGTGCTAGCTTGGCTAATTTGAGTCACCAGCTGTAAAAGGAAGCCTGCAGAGGCTGCTCCTCAGTTCCTCTGAAACCTAGCTGTGTGCTGTATCCCCCCCATCCATGGTCACACACTGAGAACCCGTGGGACCACTGTCACTTCTTGCACACAAGCTCTCTGTAGGGCTCTGCTCCTGAAGACTGAGAATGGCTTGGCAAGGCAGGCATTTTGTCAGGTCAGCAAGCTGTCTGCTGAGCAGAGGTAGAACAAGTATGTTGGTTGCTTAGGAAATAATCCAAAACCTTGGAAACATGATTTGTGGTAGTGTTTCTCCACATTAAGTATTCAAATATAACTTTAGCAGTGTTTATAGTGGGGCACATGAACAGGAGCACTTGGATTGATTCCATCTTGCCTACTGAGTATTTTGCTGGTGTTCAGCAGGGATGAGTGGCTGTTGAAGCAGTAGATGAAAGTGTAATAGACAGAGATCTTTGGCAGTGTCTGTGTGCAGCCAGATACTGAAATCTGCAGCCTGAGGCATTCTCACAGCACTGCTGAGGGCAGCCAGTTCTCATTTCTTCCATACATCAGCTAGGGAAGAGGTCTGATAAGGCTGGTTTCGGTGCAAGGCTGCTTAGCCTGTGTTTTGGAATTTGAAAATACCTTCCTGTCAATTAATTCTGCTATTTTTGTCATCAAACTAGTAACAAACTTGTATGAGTAGTATGACTAAGGAGTAAATGTTGATTATTTTATCAGGAAAAAACAATTTATTGAATGGTATTGTGTGTGTTGCCTATAAAGACACCTAGAAAAACAGTGGAGTTTGGCCTGTTCTGTCCATTTGGCATCCTGGTCATCCAGGGGTATGTCATGGGTATGATGGAAGAAAGTGTTGCAGTACTCACTCAGTGCTTTTGCCACAGCTTGGGATTCAGTTGTTGCAATGGGTCTGTAGCATCTTTTAGAAATAGTTCTGTTGCTATTAATTCAAATCCTAGAAGCAGGCAGGGAAGGAGGTGTTTGTTTATTCAGTTCAGCCCTGCAACTGAGAGTTCCTCAAAGCTGTCCCTAAGGCAGAGGTCACTGTGTGTGCAGCTTCCAGCCCTGCTGAGGGGAGTACTGCAAAGCCCAGGCACTTCTGCAGCTCACATCAAAGCTGTGGTCCAGGAACATAAACTGGCAGTGCAGCAAGGCCACTGGAGAGGATTTGGAATTCTTAGTACATTACAGTGGGAGTTCTCAGAAAGAGTCATTCAATATTCTTCTCTTGTTAAAAGAAAACAAAACCAAACCCCATTTTTGTCCCTGATGATGCTTTAAAGGGTTTTTCCTTTGTTTCTGTGAGGTGATACAAATCATAATGTTAATGACATTTAATTCTAAAATGCAATTAACTTGGCTTTCAAAAAAAAAAAGGGGCAGTTATGTCATTTACACAGATGGGAAAATCTGTTTGCCTTTATTCCAGACAGATGAATTTGTATTTTGTGCCTGAATAAGCCATTCAGTAGCCTCCACTGTGCTCTTACTGATTTGTAATTGTAGTAAGCTACTAAGAAATCTTTTTATATTTCTGTACAAATTTGTACATTTAAGTTTAGTTGCCTGTTGTGATTGACATGTCCCTTTCTTCCCCTTCCTTTCCACCCTGTTTCTTTCTTATACTGAAAATATAAAGATGTTAGTGGATTTTTTAAGTTCAGCCTTCACTTACTAAACACAGACTGAAGTATTTATAATTTAATTATGGGAAATAACTCCTCATGTATCCATTATATATAAAATGTTTTCTTAGTGTAGACTTTGCTATGAAGTTACTGGCAGCTTTTAAGCTAACAGTTCCTTCATGGTTGACGGGAGGCATTTCTCAAAATGAAAGCAATGTAGTATTAACCCACTTCCCCATGAAATTTCCAATAGGCTGTCCTGCACAGAGGCATTAACAGGATAATAAGTTGTTTTGCTTTAATAGTGGGAAGAACTCTTCCCTTTGCCTGTGAAATTTAACTTTTTTTGTTATTTTGTGCTAGGACCTCCCCTGGCCTGGGCTGGGCGTGGGTGATCTGTTTCACCGGCCCCAGGCCACCGTGCTGGTGACAGTAAAGGGCGTGGACAAGTTGCCTGTGAAAGGGTTTTCTTACCCCATTGAGAATGTGAGTATCCACTTTTGGAACTGTCACCTGATTCCTGGGACTCCTGTGCTCTAATGACAAGTACATGATTCTCTGCTGTAGGCCCTGGTGTTCACTTATTTCCTGCTTCACTGGAAGTTTGCATATCCCCATAACTGATGGATCAATAACCTAGTCAGGATTCTATACAAGGTACAAGGCCCTTGAGACCACCCAGGGCTTCCTGTGTTGAGTTCAGTTCAACATGTTCTGCTTGAAGACAGCTAATTTTAATGTCTGTACCAATCCACTTCTTCCCACAGTAACTTAAGATTTTAAAATCAGAATTGTTAAGCTTCCTGCTTCAGCTGAGTGTGTGATAACATTTTATATGGAGTTGATTTTTTTGATGTACTGTATTGCCCTATAAGTGGTCTTTTGAGTTTTCCTCAAGTACTTGACTGTGAAATACAGCACTTAGAAACACCATTCCATTCTACTGAGAAGAAACCAACACACATTACATTTACCTATCACTGTCTATCTTTGCTAAGGCTTCTCAGGCTTCTTACAGCAACAGAGAATCCTTTAGGTTGGAAGGGAGCTATGGAGATGCTCATCCAACACCCTGATCAAGCAGGATCAGCCAGAGCAGGCTGACAGCACTGTGTTCAGTCAGGAGATCAGCATCTCCACAAATGGAGACTCCATGACCTCTGGGCAACCTCTGCCAGTATTTTACCACCCTTGGAGTAAAAAACTTTGTTCTTGTGTTAAAATTTCCTGGGTTTAAATCTATGCTGTTGCCTCTTCTGTCATAGGATACTTTAAGTAGTGAATGGAAATGTGCCATTCTGTGTCTTTTTTTAATAAAACCCACAAATAAGTGTATAAAAAAATTAACAGTTCTATTTGCTTGCCAGTGATGGCACTATACTGTGTTAGCATTTCTTCTATTTTTAGTAGGTTTTTTTATATGTATCTTTTTTTTGTTTCAGCAGTTGGTCTTTCTGCTGGTATATTTTCATCCATCAGTTTTTTTGTGGTTCATAACTTTCCATTTGCTGTGAGATTGTTTCCCTTTTGCATTGCTTCTATATTTGTTGGTCTTGTTTTACTGATAAACAAGGCTATACTCTAAGCCTAAATAACCCTCTTAATTCACAGTCACGGTCCCTTGGAGTTCTTCAGAGTATATTGTGTCTGCCACTTAAATAAAATGTCTGTTCATAGATACACAGGTGATGTTTTGTTTTGCACAAAGGTTCTTATTACTTATTATCACTTTGGAAATGTGCATCCCTTTACTCTTTCTTTGTTAAGCTTAGTAGCCCCTGTTTAACCCAAAAGTCTGACTTTGTCTTCCAGGCTGTTCCCTTCAGTCTGGACAGTGTTGCAAATGCCATCCATACTCTGTTTTCTGAGGAGACCCCCGTGGTGCTGCAGCTGGCCCCCAGTGAGGAGGTGAGCATTGCTTCACTGCTGGTTCCATGTGTCCCAAACTGGGAATCCTCTTTCACTTGTGGAGGAGCTGAGCAGGAGGCTGTGCTGGCATAACCATGGCTGTTCCTGCAGAGGGTGTACATGGTGGGCAAGGCCAACGCCGTGTTCGAGGATCTCTCGGTCACCCTGCGCCAGCTGCGCAGCCGCCTCTTCCAGGACAGCTCCATCCTCAGCTCCCTCCCTCTCAACTCCCTCAGCAGGAACAACGAGGTAAAGCACATTCATCACTGGCAACTTCTATGGGGCTTTTTTTTCTAATATTCTTAGTTACCCTGTGCTTTTCTCCTTTCGTGCTTTTTCTTCCCTCTTTCTTTGCCTAAGAGCCCACTCCTAATTTTTTCGAACTGAATTAACTAAGTTCAAACATTTTTTTCTAAGTAACTTTATTGAAAGAGTTATTTCCTTCTAGCATGTTCTGATGTTGTAGCAGACAACTGTTATAAAATACTTGCAACAAAACAAGACTTCCCTAACTTGGGTTTCATCAAATGAAAGACTTGTCTCTGCCTCTTCCCCCAGGTTGACTTGCTTTTTCTGTCAGAACTTCAAGTCCTACATGATATTGCAAGCCTGGTAAGGTGTTTTGAAACATTTTCACCTGTCTTGTGTCACAAACTTCAGAAATGTTTAGAGAAGCCATAGCCAGGATATGTGGCAACCAGTGATACATAATTCTGTTGTGTTATCAGCTGGTTCCATCAGTTTAAATAATGAAGTCTATTTGTATCAGCCCCATCACTGCAATTGTGAATGGGAACCTTAATCATCTGTAGTTTTCTTTTGTGTTGTGCTTGGTCAGAACAGGGGCAATTTTGAAATACTCAATGAAGAATTTGCTGGGGCTTTCTTTGGTGTCTAACTTGAGAAGTATAATGGTAGTTAAGAACACGTTCTTTGCCCTGTCCACCATTTTACTTCAAAATATCCCTTTGTCTGAAAAGACTGGAGTGACTTTTGTGCCATGAATAGTGATGGTGGTAGAAATGCTCCAATGGAGGGGTGAGCTTTTAATTCTGAGGATCTTTTTACTGAGAAGCTGCTGTCTTGTTGCTGTGGTTTAGGGTTTGTTTTAGTGGGTCAGTGGTGTGTGGGTCTTTTTGTTTCATTTTGGTTTGGTTTTTTTTTCCTGTGTGTCCTTTAAGCTGCAGCTCTTAGCTACTGAAGTGAAAGAAAGAATTGTGGAAAAACTCATTTTATAAAAAATGTATAATAAAAATGTATAAAAACTCAATATATAAAAAATTCATACTAGGTAAAGGGCTAGTGGAGAGAAATGATGCTTTTGAGAAAATGAGGTAGAACAACTTGGTTTTGTTTTGCAAGCTAGAAATGCTGCAGTTTAAGTAGTTGGGAAGATGGGATTAAATTGCTTGTTTTCAGAGGCTGTTGTCTTGTGCAGGCAAATATCAGTGCTGCATCTTCTCACCTGCAGAAATGCAAGAATGTCACTACTGTCCTTTGAGATAATTTGGATTGTATTAGTTGGATTTTCTGAATATTGGAAGATACTTCTCAGATAAACTACTTTTGTATGTGGACAACACAAGGTGGAAGTTGCATTCTACTGAGCTTTGCAAGGGCCAGCTTCAAACAAGGAAATGATAGTATCCAAGTCTTGTAGTTATGTGGTTCTGTTTTCTCTGAGTTTTATTTTCATGGCAATTACAGAACAAAGATTCTGGTGTCAATAAGTATTCTATTTCTTTTTAGTACAGCTCTCTATTAGGTGGATGTATCTTCATGTTAGGAACAGATGCTACATAATGATCATCTGCTTTCTTCTGTAGAATTAAAAAAACCCCAACAATTATGGACATCTTCTAGTTGGCAATAATTCCATTTCCTGATTATGGAATATGACTGTAAAAGATGAGACAGGATTAGTCCAAGTAAATTGACATGGTGCAATGTGTTTTTAAAGTAACCTGTGTGTGAATTAATTTCTTTCTGCCCTCAATGTTGTACCCAAGCTGTCTCGACACAAGCACTTAGCCAAAGATCACTCTCCAGACCTTTATTCCCTGGAGCTGTCTGGTTTGGAAGAGATTGGGAAACGATATGGGGAAGATTCTCAGCAGTTCAAGGATGCTTCTCAAATTCTTGTAGACTCTTTGCAAAAGGTATATTGTCTGCCTAATGAACAAAACTCATGGTAATACTAAGAAAATAATTTTTATTTTACCTACAATGAAGTAACTTCATTAGTGCTGGCTTGCCTAATGCTTGTTTTTGTTTGGTTTTAAAATGTTGTTGTTTTTTTGTTGTATTTTTTTGTTGTATTTTAAAATGTTTAAAATGCTGATGTTTAGTTATAAAATGGAATGTTTCAATTTGCCTCTCTGGAAAGTGTTGGTGTGATTCTACAATGTGTTTAGATATTTTGAATTAAGGAGTAGGGGTATTGAAACCTTGTATCAACAGGACTTGATATGTTTGTTTTTCTTAAACAAACACCTTGCATTTGAAAGCATCAGAATGTCTCACAAAAAGAGGCTCTTGGAAATCTGGAAATATCTTTATCCCAAAATGCAGTGGTTAGTTTACCCTTGCCCACAAAAGATATGTAAATGTAAATTTCTAAAACTGTAAAATAACTGCTGTTTATCCATCAGTGTGCTCAAGAAAGTAATTCTTCATTACATAATCATTAGTTAAATTTTTATTAAGATCAGTCACTTTTGAGAGCTTCCAGAGTGTGATGAAAAAATTCAAATCCATCAATTTGTTAAGCCAAGTACTTGTTTTCTCTAAGCATTGCTCTTTGGCCTCTTTGACCTTAAGGAAATATATTTAAATATTAGACATATTAGCATTTGATTAAAATATTCAGGTTCATAGTTTCCCAGTGGGAGTTTGAGAACCTGAATATTTTGCTGGAACTGACAGGCACACAGTTAGGAATGATGTGGGGATAGGCCTTTTGTAAAAGGAATAGCAGATTAAGTTTCAGCCCAGAAAGCAGGCATAAGCCACAGTCTGCTGAACAGTGACTGGGGGTTTGAAAAGGCCTGGTAAACCAGGGGAAGGCTGACACTTGGTGAAATAGTATAAAAAAATAGTATAAACTTTTATAGCTTTCTATAATTATTCCTGAAGCTGACATCTTTTATTTTACTACATCTTGCTAACAAAACTCTGCTTAATTCCTGGCTACAGTGTAGGCTTTCAATTAAACCACCTTTTCTTTTCCAGTTTGCAGATGAGATGTTTAATCTCTATGGTGGGAATGCAGTAGTAGAAGTGGTGGCTGTGAAGGAGTTTAACTCTCCCCTCTCAAGGAAGACTCGCTCAATTCTCCAGGCTTCACAGGTAGTAGAGCCACATTTTTCTACATCTCATTTATTAAAAGTGATGCAAAGTGTATCAGTTCACCTGAGTGTAACCTTTTTCTAAGGACTAAAATACTGACTGACTTAGATGTGGGTACAGCTTATTTATTTGTCATTCAGTAACTTCACTTGAGGAGGCCTCTGGAGGTCATCCAGTCCAACCTGCTGCTCAAAGCAGGACTAATTTAGGAGCTAGATCAAGTTGCTCAGGTTCTTGTCCAGCCAAGTTCTTGGAAAGTCCATGCCTGGAAGTCCCACAGCCTCTCTTGCATTAACCACTTTCATGGTGAAAATTCTTTCCCTTATGCCTTGTTAGAATTTGCCTTTCTGTGTTGTCTTCCCAGTGCAGGCAAGTCCTGCCTCCCAGCTGTGGGGAAACATCTTTTCCTTGGTCCTGTGTCATTCCAGAGGCACTGCTGGCTCCTATTCCCCTTGTCCTCCAGGAGCTCCAGCCCTCTCTGCAGCTGCCCAGCTGCTCAGAGCCCAGCCTGTGCTGTCACCTGGGTTGTTCTGCCCCAGGTTCAGGACTTTGGATTTCATTTTCCTGTCGCTCTCCTCTTTTGGGTTCCACTAATGCCACTCACATCATCACTTTTTTGCATTCTGTGCCCTTGCATCAGATTTGTGTAGACAAAAGTGCATCTCTCTTATGTAGCTTGTCAGACTTTGGGTGGAGTCAAGATGTTTGGTGTGCAAGCTCACTTTAAATTAATAAATCTTTTCTTTATTGCAGAGTAAAAATGACAATCCATATAACCTTGCCTATCCGTATAACTACGACTACTCTGTAATCTTCAACATTGTTCTGTGGATGATGATAGGTCTTGCTTTAGCTGTGATAGTTATCTCCTACAACCTGTGGAACATGGATCCTGGCTATGACAGCATTATTTATAGGATGACAAATCAGAAGATAAGAATGGATTGAACTGCACCGTATTTCAGCGCAGGAAGATGATGAAGAGCAAGGTCTCCTTTAGCCTGTGTGGAAAAAAAAATGTTCTGATATGGTTAATTGTGGGAGTGTTTTAAAGGTGTATTTATTTCTAAGTATTTTTCCCCCTTTCAAGACTATTTTAAATGTTAGTAGTAGCACCAGATGGGATTTAGAAATTGAAATCTGCTTGTTAAAAAAAACCAAAACAACACTCCCTGGAGTAATAGTTATTAAAGTGACATCATTCCATTTTTTTTATCTTGTAACATGAGTTTTTGAAATGGCCTGTACTGCCTCTGCCTGTGCAAACCAGATAAACTGAAATTATGATAGCAACATATTGTTTGAAACTTTTGCACTGGAAGATCAAAAATTATAGCTAAATTGTTGTGTTGTATATTAAGAACCAGCTGTAAATGTTTGATGTAAATATTTATAATGGTTATATGTAACTTCAGAGAGGATAGTAAATATTCTTCAGTAAAATACTAAATATAGAAGTACTTCTATCAGCCTAGGACTCTAGTAGCATAAATGGCATTTTGATCTCATGTTGATGGCTCAGAAGTGAGCTGTACACAGAAGGATCCTTTCCCCAGGACTTCAGTGGTTGGGAAATGAATAACACTGGTGTGACTGCTCTGTGCAGTGCAGTCTGGAAACCCTGAAGCAGCACCAGTCTGGTCATGGTCTAATGTCACAGTTGAGAGTTCCTGTTATGATGCTTCATGTTTCTTCCATTTGTGTTGATGTTATTATTAAAAAAATCAGTTCTTTTTGATGATAAGAGTGGACCAACACTTGATTTAAGTATACCTGGATTATAGTCCTGCTTCAACCATTCAATAAAACAAAGAACAGTTGTTCTGGAATGCATTTATTCCTTGTGGTTTTGTAGATGTGGATACTTCTATTTAGGATTTGTTCAGCTGACCAGGGCAGGTGTGGCAGCATTTGATGTGTGAAGGTGGCCCTAAGGCTGCAGCAAAAGAAAAATAGTCTTGTGTGAATTTTCCTAAGCCAAGATAGTGAGTGTAATTAAAACAAGTGGTTGATCTCTGGCTTGGGTCTTTTTTAGAACTACCTCCTTCTTAGAAACTCATTTGCTCTTATGGTAAAAGGAGATCTTCCAGACTTACAGCAGCATGAATGGAAACTACATTTTTTATCATCTTGCCCTCTAATGTGCTGAACTTTCCCTGCTGTTAGGAGATAATTGTTCTGCTTCTAGAAAAGATGTTCTCACTGAATCAGTCTCATTTACTAGGAATGTCTGAATTGGGGCTGTTGAAATTGTTCATGTCTTGGAGATCCTGGACAGGGATTCAGGTTGAAATGAGCAAATTGCAGGTTTACCTGAGTCCAAGAAATCCACTTCAGTATATGTTGCAATCACTTGAAATTACTTTTAATGGCATTTAAAGTTAATCTGGATGATTGATACCAGTAGATGGAAAGGAAGAGTTGCAGTGGCAGTTCCTCTGTCAGGAATGTAATTACTGAACATGCTGTAATACACCATGACAGAGTAGGCAAGGGCAGGCTCACAGCCAGGTCTGAGAAGTGGGACACAGTGATTATGTCAATGATTATGAGTAGATTTATTGCTAATACAGTATCTAAATATTCCTAGTGAAGTATCTAAATAACAATTCTGTCATCTCTAACAGTGGATTCAGGGGTTTGATCAGATTAGCAGTCCACTTCAGATACTGGTACAGAGTTTTACAGGAGCTGGTTGTTTAAGGGACTGTGTAATTAATGGGAAGTATTTAACAGTTGTATTTTAGTCAGTGTGAAGTTGGCAGTGTAGAATTTGTTTAAATGCAGGACCTGCCATTGAGATGGTCTCTGCATGTCAGCTCTCTCCCAGCTGCTGCTGTGGGCTCTAATTTTACTTTTTAAAGCTGGTCTTAGACTGCTTTGAAGGGTGAATTGCAATTCCCAGTTCTCCTGTTAGTACCACATTTGCTCCTTCTCATGGCTGTAGGCCTCCAGCTGGTACTAAAGGTGCTTTTGAGCACTGTCATGTGTGCTGTGTCTTAAATACCAAATGCTTTTGCAGCACTGGCTGCATTTTGAACCACTCCAGAGCCCCTGTACTTCAGTTTGAGTTAGGAAAGCCAAACACACTTTATTATAAAACAATATTGGTCCATAACTGCTAATCAAACAGGCAATTACAGAAATAGCCTTTTCATACTTTGAATTAAGTTAATTAGAATGCAAGTGCCATCAACAGTGCCAGACCTGCTCTTGGTTGTTCTCTTTAAATTTAAAATCACCCCAAGAATATAAATTGTAAAAATATTTATGTGATATGGCAGAGATCATAGGTTTTGTGCACAGAACTATGATGAAAGCAGTGAAACTGTCAGGTGAAGGAAGGAAGGCAACAGGGAGAAGCCAAGGCAGGAAGGGGAGGCAAGGAAAATAACAGCTGGTATTGGGATCCTGTGTGCCCAAAGTGAGAAGGGCAGGAGGGTTGTTTTGCAGTATCTGGCAGCAAGCAGCTTTCACCAGGCTGGGACAGGCTCCACAGAGTGCTGGCAGTGGGATTTAGGATGCAACTGCAGCAGGAGTAGTGATCTGATCACCAAAGAGAGTTTTTCTTTGGGAGCTTGGCCTCTGGCACAAAGGGTGATGTGTGTTTGATTGGGTCTTCTTCAGACCTTGGTGTTTATGTTGTCCACTCTTTGGCTTGGGGTGTACCTAAGCTGTTCTCAAGAAGTGCTGAAATCTCTGAAGATGGAGAGAATCCTGAGTCAGAATTAAAGACTGAGTGTTGCTTTTGATACTTAGGTTAAAAAGAGAAAATAAGCCATAAAATAAGGGGTTCTTTGAAGAGTCAGTATGCTGCTTTTTCTAGATAATGCCCCAAAGTCTAAACCTGGCAGAAGGAGGTAAAATCAGCCTTTGTGCCTGCATCAACTTTCCAGACTTCTCTGTGGCAGGAATGGCAACTTTCAGAGTTCTTGCAGCTGTAGCAACACACAGGCAAGGGAAGCCTAAAGCAGATCTGAAATGTTATGTCTAAAAAAAGGAAGTGGAAATGAAGAAACGACATTGAAATGCAAATGTTGAGCAACCTGGCAAGTGATTGCTGAGATTTATAGGTCATTCTTCATGGATCTAAGAAGCACCCTGCCAGAGTCTAGGTAAGGAGATAAGCATCCCTCAAAACAAAACAAAAGCCTTCCAAAACAATGACAGTCTGTATCCTATACTGACACAATTTTTGGCTATGGTGAAATGGGTGCTTTGAGGTAAAAGTCACAAATGTTCTCTTTAAAAAAATATTTTTTTTGCTCAGGTGAGGGTTTGGGACTCTCCTGCATTTTTTATTTTCCCTTCTGCAGGCTCTGAACCACATTCTTAGGAATTTGCATCTTTGTAGAAGCAAGGAGAACATTTCCACACAAGTATTGCAGGACATCAGTGGAGCAAGATCAACGAAGACAGAAAGTGGAACTATCAGATTTCAAATCTGCCAGAACAAAGGAAACTTGAAAAAAATGGGGAACCCAGAAGTTTCTTTCCTGTCCTGTTGTGCCACTAGAGCAGAGCATTGCTGTGGAGGAACTGAACGTTAAAGGGCTCCTACAGCTCATGGTGTGCAATCACCACCCTGGTGTTCCTGCCCAGGCTTGTGGCACGTGTCCTGCCTGCCCAGGGCAGGGGGACAGGGACAGAAAGCCCAGGTGGCCACGCTCCTCTCAAATAAACAGAGCAGAAGCTGATGGATGGCACAAAGCCAAACATCCAAAGAGTCTGCTCCAGTGCCCTCTCCTACCTGAACTGCTGGAAAAGCAGCTGCTGCAGATGGTGTCTGTGTGTGGCAGGCAGGAGATGGGGCTGTCCAAAACCAGGGATGCATGGGACTTCCAGTGCTCTGGAAGTGTAAAGGTTCTCCTGGACCTCTGTAACAGCTCTCATGAATTATTTTCTAGAACAGGTCAAAAAGGCATGTACAGCATGTGTACTCTGCAGTGGCTGAGGACAGCACCTAGACCCAATCCTATCCTTAAATAGGGAATTGCCTTGCTTTCAGAGTTTAAAGAAATTCCTCTGCTGCTGAAGGATGGATTCCCACTAAAGGACTCTGGCAGTCAAATTTAGTATTGTTGATGTCACCCAACATTAACAAAAATACATAGCTAAGTTCTTGGCATGAATACACATAATAAAATGTTTAAAATGTTTCGTAAGGGGAACAAAATTGATGGTTGCACAAAATCACAAAGGCAGTCAAATTCCACTTAATTATGCTCCAGTGCATGAATTTGTGATGACAAATTTACATGTCCTTAATCTAGTCAGCATATGCTTTTCATTAGCCAGGGACACAGAAGCAGTGACTAAGGTAAATAAATTCACAATATTTTATCTGGTAGCTGGTGGCCAGCACTGTAAAGTCACAGACTTGAATGACTTCAGTGCTACCAATCTGCTCACCTGATCAGCTCATGTATTTAAATATTTCTTTACAATGGCATGGTCCAAGTACCCAAGCAATTGATATTAAAAAAAGTCTGCTGCAACACCTGAGTGATCAGTCAGAGCATTTGGAACACTGGAGGGCTAAATGGGAGCTCCAACCACACCCTACAGCAGGTGATCAATCAAAAATCTTGACTGTGGTATAGCATCAGCTTGGAAAGAAAAACAGCTCTTAACTATTTCTGTCACTTTTAGACTCTGCTGTAGAAAAAAAAAAAAAAAGAAAAAGGAAGGAAAAATTCACAAAAACAGCTGTACCAATAATTTTACATGAGCCCATCCCAGCTTTTCTGCAGGCTGCAGAGCCAAGAGGCAGCCACATCCTGCTGCCAGTGCTGCCCATAGCAGAGCTGCCAACTCCAGAGCACCTCTGACTCCCTCTGGGACAGATGAGTCTGAACCATCTCTGCCCCACGGTGAATGTGCCGCTCTCCCCTCTGGAAATCTCCAGGGAGCTGTGTCCAAGCTGTGGTGGATTCCTTGGGAGCAGGGAGGCTCTGCTCCATGGCTGAATGGGGTCATGTTCCTCAGGGAAACCTGGTGGCACCCAAATGGCAGCAGCTCTGGATAACCTGACAGGAAAACAGGCTAGAAATAGGAAGTGCAATCAGCTGTCAGTCATGCAGAGAAACAGATGGGGTGAGGAGGCTTAACTGGAAAAAGCACAAACTAAGCTAAGCTTTCTCTATATATGAAATGGTTTTGATCTCCTTCCTGCATGTTTGCATGCACACACACAGTGTTATTTGGGTCTTTACAAATGAAACCTTGGGAGAAGCTTCCTCCCCCCATTCAAAACAATACTTCTAATAAAAAGTGAAAATATTGTTAAGCTATTTCCATATTTTAAAGGAGACTG
Source organism: Agelaius phoeniceus (assembly GCF_051311805.1). Taxonomy (NCBI): domain Eukaryota; kingdom Metazoa; phylum Chordata; class Aves; order Passeriformes; family Icteridae; genus Agelaius; species Agelaius phoeniceus. Next base: position 8,152,809 of record NC_135266.1, on the reverse strand, counting down.
AAAAAAAAAAGTATTCTCAATATTTGGTAAAGATGAGGATTTGTGAACTCAGAAGATGAACAGGAATACATCCACCTAAAAAAGATGTCCAGGAAAAAAATCTGCAGGAAAACTGTGACTATACCACTATCATCCCACAGGTGATGCTGACCAGAAGCTGTCTTTGGTGTGTATTACTTCTGGAGAAAAACAAAATAATCCATCAAAAATAAGCCCGAGTGAATTAGGAAAATAGGCAGGACACAAATAGTGCTGTTGGAGTGGAACAGCCCCAGTGCCAACCTGCAGCACAAGGCTCACTTTAATTTCACCTTTGTCCCTGAAGTGCTGTGTTTTATCCAAGGGAGTGGAAGAGTCAGCACTGAAGAGGAGACACAGGGAGTCAGAGGGGTTTACTCCTCACACTCCCCCAGGACCCAAAACAGCAGTGAGAAGCCTGAAATTTTAGAAAGTGATTTCAGGGCAGTGCTCCCTCCAGCTCTGCCTCCCCAGCCGTCCCAGGGCAGAGCTGGAGTCCCCTGTGCTCCTGGTGAGGGGATAGCTGCCAGACAAACCACTCCATCCCAGGAACATCTCTCTGGAAAGCAGCTCTGACATGTCACAACTGCAGTCATGATCTTGTCATGAGACCAGCTTCCTGTCTGGGACAGACTGTCCAGACTGGAGCAGCACAAACAACCAGTCTGCAGTTTGCTTCCTCCTCTGCTCCCTTTCCCCCCCTTTTTTTGTTTTGTTTTGTTTTTATTTTTTTTTATATTTTGTTTTGTTTTGTTCCTTTGTTTGATTTTTTTCTGCTAACCCAGAGGTCCCCAGGAATTCATCAGCACAGGAATCACCTTTATTTCTACTTTCCACCCTGTGTTCAGCCACTTCCACGCCACAGACCTGATTCTTTAAAAATGCCACAGCTGCTGAAATATTCACATTGTTGGAAGTGGTGAAACAAGTCCTACTTGCCATCATTTCCAGCACTGTGTGGGAGTAATTGGTTACTGTAGCCTAAATTAACTATTTGGCAGAGGGGAAAATAATCTAAAAAGCGGAAGTCTTTAAATACTGACAAATTCCTTTACGAATTTCCCTGTAACGTGCAGCTTAATCTTAGCTGGAAAATAAACACATATGCATTCTCAACTCCGTTTTTTTTCTCCTTAAGCTCTTCTTCTGAGGTCTCTGATAAAATTTGGTTTTTGCCATGTTTCTGTTTTTTGAAGCATTGTAGGCTCTGCACTCCAATCCTTCAAAATCCTTTATAATCTGCACCTCTTGCCAGCATTGGAGTAGCACAAATGGACAAAACTATTCTGATGGAATTAACTATTCCTACACAGGACATTATTCCTCAGGACATCCCTCACTCAGGAGGACACATGAATGAATTCTCCAGGGCTGACCTGTTCCCGCACAGCTCAGGTGATCTTCATTTCATCAGCTGTAAGCTGCCCTCTGCCACTCCCTGAACTAGGCTGAGCCTGCACTGGCAACATGGGACACCCTGGCAAAGATTTGGGATGGGATGGAGGAGTATAAAATAAAAATACATTTATTTGTTTATTTGAATGCCTGTTCAATTCAGACGGGGAGGAAAATTTGTAAAAGTGAAGAGAATCAGAGTAAGACTTTGATCTCTTTTGTTAAAAAGGAAGGTTTGGAAAGCACTGAAGAACGATAATGCAGGAAGGATATTCTGGCTCCCTCTGAGTTGCAGGGAGGATGTGCCAGCACCAGGGCTGGGAGAGAGGCCACAGGGAAGGAGGGAAGAAGCAGCCAGGGGCTGTCCCTCTCTCCAGCCCTCTGCAGGACACTGGGCACCTCTGGGCCACTCCCTGCTGCTCTCCTCCCTCGGCTCCCTCCACTCCTTAACTTTAACATCAGCCTTCAAAACAGCTGAGGCTGTGTGGATTTTGTTGTTGTTCTTTGTGCCAAAGAAAGAAGCAAGATGCTTCTAAAATCACAACTTTAGAGCAGCTGCCTGACTCTGCTCCTAACTCTGCCCAAAGGGATTGAAACAAGATGGGAAAAGGGCAGGTTTTTTTCTTGGATTCTTACAAATATCACCTCATGCTCACAGCTTTCTCTGGCTGACTTCATCTCTGTAGTGCACCACAAAGCTCAGAGCAGTGAGGATCTCCATGAGCCTCCCTCCCTGAGGATTCAGGGAGGCCTTGGGAGTTTAGGCAAAAACCTGTAATTAAGACAGAGCCTGCCAAGTTTATAAACAGCATTTTACAGCACATTTGCCTGTAATTGATCTGGGTTTGGAGACACAGGAGGGCACTGCCAGTCCTACATTTCTTATGGAATCCAAAGCAGAACCCCTTCTTTTATTTCTCTTTTTACAGCTGTATGAGCTGTGGCACCTTCTGCACTGCATACAGTGAATCTTGTGTCTCCCTCCCAAATCCCTTTGGCTATGAGGAAGAAGAAACTCCCCTTTCTGAGGAACACTGCAGCTCACTGAGGTCTCCAATCCCCCAGGGAGAAGGGAAGAGCTGCAGCAGTGCCCCTGCAGGGCCATGACTGTGCTGAGCTCAGCTCTGGCACTGCTGCCCCCAAACACCCTGCACAGTGTGGGGCTGTGCAGTGCTGTGTGCTGTGAAAGCAAAGAGGACTCTTGGGAAATACTCTGGTCAGGGTCACCTCTGTGACTTTCTGCTGATGTCTGTAGTCCCAAAAGTTCAAAGGATGGAGGAGAGCTGCTGTGCTCCACCAAACTGACCCAAAAAACTTTCATCTGCCCACAAGCCAAGGAAATCTGCACAGCAAAACCCACAGGGCTGATGGGTCACCTTGGGCCTCAGCAAGCTCTGTCTGCAGCCACTACCCACCATGAATGCCACTGGAGTTTGAAATTAAATTAAACAACCTGGAATAATCCTCTTCCAGGATGCCCAGGATGTGCTATTTGCGTGCTGCAAACAACAGTGTGTTTGAATAAAAGGTTGATTCCTTCAACATTATCCCTGAAAATCTTCAGAAATCTTTCCCTGTTTGAGCAGCTGACTCTTGGGTAAGAGCTGCACACGGATGGTACCACGCTGTGCCAAGCTGTGCAGCGAGCAAGAGGCAGGAGGTGTGTGGGCAAACTCTGGGTTTTTTTAAGGCACCCATCTGCAACAAAACAAAGCAGAAAAACAAATGCAAAAGTGTGTCAAGAAAAGCAACTTACAAACCTTGTTCCACAGCTACCAAGTGTGTTTTCAAATCTAAAATGAATTGAAGTTGACTGTGACCAACTGTGGATGGATCTGATCACCCAAAGCATAGAAAAGAATTAATTTATTTCTAAAGATTGCCCTGGTCCCTGTCTGTGAGATACCATGAAAGGAAAGGCACTACCCACCAATTGCTCCCACAGAAATCATAAGGAATTTATTGTTTCCCAGCATCCAGAGCTACCCTGAATGTGCATATTAGGCCTGTACATTCATCCTGGAGCTTTGTGAAAGGGAGGGACTGTGCCTACACTGCAAAGTGAGAGGGACAGGGCCCAGTGTGGGCCCTTGGGACAAACACCCCTGACTGACTCACACCCAAATGCTTCCACATCCACCCTTAGCCAATTCAGCTTGCAGAGATCTCACTGGAGCAGTCCCACACAGAGCCAGGGATCTTGCTGTCCTGCAGCTTCTGCACAGCAAGCCTGAGTCTCCTATCTGGCCCGCTTTATCTAGCAGAGGAAAACACACCCAAACCCTTTGGAGACTCCTGCCAAGCTGAAAACTTGACAGTGGGATCACTGCAGGGGCCAAGAGTCTGGCAAAAGCCAAGGTCTGAGTTTGGGTTCCCAGCCGACTCCTGCCTGGCTGCTGGAGCTCTGTGATGGTGGAGAACACAAGGGCTGTTTCTCCACAGCAGTTGTGATTTCAGAAGCATCTTGCTTCTTTCTTTGGCACAAAGAACAACAACAAAATCCACACAGCCTCAGCTGTTTCAAAGACTGATGTTAAAGTTAAGGAGTGGAGGGAGCAGAGGGAGGAGAGCAGCAGGGAGTGGCCCAGAGGTGCCCAGTGTCCTGCAGAGGGCTGGAGAGAGGGACAGCCCCTGGCTGCTTCTTCCCTCCTTCCCTGTGGCCTCTCTCCCAGCCCTGGTGCTGGCACATCCTCCAGCTGCTGGGCTGGTGCTGCTGGGAGAGTCACTGAGCAGCTTCTGGTGTGCTGTCCTGACACCTTAATCGAGAGCTGAACTGGAAAACTTGAACTCTGAGTGCAAAGCAGGTGGAAAGGGTAGAGCTGGGTTCAAACACGGGTTAGGTCTCAGCTTGGAGCTGGCAGCTCTCCTCTGGGCACTGAGGTGACAGCCAAGCAGGACTGAGCTAGGCTTAAGCAGCTGCTTCAGTGTGGGGGGAGGATGTCTCAGTAGTATTTGGAGTTACACTTCAGTTCTCACACAGTACTGTTGTCAAAATAGCTATTTTCACATAGCTAAATCCCTAGGTATCAGTGAGCTTTACAGGCTGTCCAAGGAGTTAAAGCATACATCTATTTTTCCTTTTTTTTTTTTTTTTTTCCAAGATCATTGATGGCACATGTGCACAAACACCTCTTTTCCTTGCCTTGTCCTTGTCCTCCTTTTGATGGGAGGACAGAGCACAGATGTAAGTAAACAAGATGTATCTGTCCTGCTAGCTGATGTTTACATAGATCAGCAAGTCAGAGTGTTATTCCACAGCACCAGTGGGATAATCCCAGTGTCAGCTTGTGGAGTAGCTTCTGTGGGGGCACATGCATGGTGAGCAATGTGGTTTCCCAGCTGGGTGTGGAAACCATGACAAGTTCCTACAACATCTCAGTGCTTCACAAGCAGAGGCCTTGTAGGCACAAGGGGGAGAGGAGTGGCTGGAGGCAGCCCTGCAGGAAGGGACCTGGGGGAGTCAGTGATGCTGCAGCAGTCAGGAGTGCAGAGCCCATCCCGGGGTGCTCCAGCCATGGCACAGTGAGGTGCCAGCAGTGATTATCCCGCTGGACTCTGTGCTGGGCCCGTCTGTTTAACAAGGATGTTGAAATCCTTGAATGTGTCCAAAGGAGGGCAACAAAGCTGGTGTAAAGGCTGGAAGGAATGTCCTGTGAGGAATGGTTGAGGACTCTGGGTGTGTCTCCTTTGGAGAAGAGGAGGATGAGAGGCGACCTCATTGCTCCCTGCATGTTCCTGAGGAGGGGAAATGGAGAGGGAGGCATTGAGATCTTCTCCCTGGGATCCAGGGACAGGATGCATGGAAATGGTTCAAACCCACACTGTCAGGAGACATTTAGACTGAACATCAGGAAGCATTTCTTTACTGAGAGGATGGTCAAACGTTGGGACAGGCTTCCTGCAGAGGTGGTCAATGCCCTGAGCCTGCCAGTGTTTAAGAGGCATTTGGATTACGCCATTAACAACATGATTTAAATTTTGGTCAGCCCTGAATTGGTCAGGCAGTTGGACTAAAAGATCCTTGTAGGTCCTGTCCAACTGAAATAGTCCTATCCTATCCTATCCTATCCTATCCTATCCTATCCTATCCTATCCTATCCTATCCTATCCTATCCTCTCCTATCCTATCCTTCCTCTGTAACCTCTAGCAGCAAGCTGGGAGCTCACATGCAGAGTAGCACCAGCGCTGTGCCAGGCTGGCTCTGTCCCTGCTTTTTGGGATCGCCATCACAGAGATCTGTGCTGAAAGCACAGCAAGGCCCAGCCTGCCCTGCAGCCCCCCAGCTGCCCCCTCCCTCCTGCTGCAAAATCAGCTCCAAAGGACAGGAGTGCTTTTCTCTGTCTCTTTCAAATGCTGCTTTGCCAGCCTGCCAGCTGCTTTCAGCAGCGTACTCGTCACGGAGGAAGCCTTAAAACTACATGTGCAGGAAGGAGCGTTTTGCAATGAGGCAGGGCCGCAGCACTAGAGCGCCCTGGGCAGGCCGGGGGTCCCGGGGGGCTGCAGGTGAGAGATGGGGCTCCCTGCCCACACATACCGGCTCATCACAATGTGGAGATTTGAGCGCTTCAGGGCCACGGGCAGGGGTCCCGAGGGTGGGTAGGACTCCTCGTCTGTTTTTGATCAGCTGCCGTGACCCTGAGGGGGTTGGACATCCATGAGGGATGCACGACATCCATGAGGGAGGCACATCCCCGTGTGGGGCGCAGGAGAGGGAGGAGACCCCCTCTTGCCTGAACCCCCTGAGCTCAGGGAGCTGCCTCCCCTAACACCGGGCGGGGATGTCAGCAACCCCCTTCCCACCCTGGAGCTTTCACAGCCCCATTTTGGTAACTTCTGACGAGCTCCCCCTTCAGCCGCTGCCCTCCAAGAGTGCAGGTGCGGGTGACGCTCCCGGCGCTCTGGCAGCCTCAGTGCAGCCCTTCCACTGCCCCGTGTGGAGATGGGGATGGCAGGAGGAGTAAAATCAGCCCGTGGCAAGGCTGAGCACGCTTTCCCCGCTGTGGGAGCCCTGTCCCGCCCAGCAGGGCCGCGTTTCCCGCAGCACTGGCTGTGAGAGGAGCTCTCCAGCAGCCCTGCTGTGCCTCCAGCCCTCCGGAGGCCCCTCCGAGCTCCTGTTCTAGGGCAGTGTGAAAAATGCGTATTTTGATTGGCTTTTCGCAAATATTAAAATGAATATTATATGTGTTGTGTTAGAAAGTAATGCTGTATTAATTCTCTTAAGTAGTGTGTTAAATATAGTTTTAGGTTATAACAAAATGTTAAAATAGAAACTATGCTATGTAGGATACTTTTTTTAAAGAAAGGACTTGCAGTGAGATAGCAGCCACAGGACACCTAAATCTTTCAGAGAAAGAGAATTTCTTGCCCTCTTATCAGAAGAAACGAACTTCTTCCCACCTCGAAGGCGCTGTTAGCATTCAGAGGAAGAAGATGACGATGACCAGACAGAATCCTGTATTTGAATGGACTTTATGCATCATGTATGAGGTGTATGAATATGTAACAGGCTATTGGTTTTTAAGGGTTAATCCTCTGTTAACGGGTGTCCTTTTTCGGGCTCGTGCTGCCCAGAAAAAGGTACCTGGACGTCCGTAACTCTTTGTTTCTATTGTCTCATATTGTCCTAATTCAAATTGTCCAAATTATTGTTACTCTAACTGTATTACTATTTTTATAACCATTTTATTACTATTAAACTTTTAAAATTTTAAAAACAAGCGGTTGGCGTTTTTCACACGGGGATTGAAGCTGCCCAGGCTGAAGCTGCCGCATCCGTGCTGCCCTGCACAGCCTCACCCAGCCCTTCCCTCTCAGCATCCCTTATCTCCCGGAGCAGAGGCCGCACGCTTCCTGCCAGAGCCTCCGCCAGGGTCATTTCCCAAAGAATTAATTCCTGCTCTGGAGGAACGTGAAGAGCTGGGAGTACGCGGGAGAGCGGCACGCAGTGAGGGGGCAGCTCTGCACCTGCTCCCGGAGCCAAAGTTCAGCCTTAAAAACATTCCCCTAAATAATGATCCACCCGCTGAGCAGCAAACCCCCGGCGGCTGCTGGAGCACCTCCGGAAAAGCGTCGCGCATTTGAAGTCAGCATGATTTAATCTAAATGTGAAAGTCTCAATTACATCGCTATTATGGGGTTACACAGAGTCACAGCTTGGTAATTACAGCCTCAATGCTATATATGGTTAATACATTTCAATTACACGTTAATTTATTGAAATATATTCTTACCTTAAAAACCTCTGAAATTCTGTGGTAGATGGAGAATTTGGGCCAGGGGAACAACTATAACCACTTGAGCTGAGATGGCCAGTGTGGCACAACTTCTGAAGTGACACCTTTGACAGACTAATCAAAGATCTGATTAAAATGACCCAAATATTCTCCTAGTAGTCTATTTTTCATACAGAAGATTTTGCTTTAAAATGCCTGTGAACCACAGTAACTTCCAACTGACAGATGAAACTGAGCACATGCCTAAAGACAAACTGCAGCTCGTAAAGAAAAACAGCTTCTGGTTTTATGGAGCTTTGTTTTGTCTCAGCAGTTTATCATCAGAGCTTGTTTCCCTGCAGCCTTTGTAAACTCAGTTTAAAAAAAACATCTGCAGACTCAAAGGTGACCGGTGGAACACTCAAACGTGGAAAGATAACAAAGAATTAAAACTTAGTTTCAAACCAAAATCCCCCATCACCTCACCTTGATTCTGCTCCTTGTCTGAGTATTTGCAGGGCTCAAAAAAGTCTCTTCCCTATTTTCTATCTTGAGGAAACCTTTAACAGGATCAGTATTTGTTATCTGGAAAGCCACAAAATCTATGGCTGCCATTGGGAATGGCTTTCTGGACATGTAAAATGTAAAACACTGGCTAACATTTCTAAGCCAGAGCTGTGGATCAGCTCAGAACAACTATTTTTCCTCTCTATAATACAATCATTCAATAACTCATCCTTGTCCCACAGGTGGGTTGATCAGGAACTTAGAAACCTCTAGAAATACGGAAGGATGTGGAGTCACTGCAGCACTTTCAGTGACATAAATGGACGAAGAAATCCACCATAAGGAAGAAATCTACAAATAGTCTCAATGCAGCAGGTGGTCACATCATCTGGCTGCCAGAAAAAGGGAATGAACACATGGAAAATGAAACTTAAAACTGAAGTTGTAAATACACATGGAAAACAAAACTTAAAACTGCAATTGTAAATACAGTCATTGCTTTGAAAGGAACAAGTGCATCTGGTGAGTGGGAAATGCTTCCTTTTACTAGTAGTGCTTACCTAAGAATTTAAATTTTTAGGAGAAATGTTTAAAATGTGGTTATGAGTACTGTGTATAATATAAAACAAAATTCAACCTTCCCATCATCTGGGATTTGGAGTGCCAGTCCATAACCACCTGTCAGTAGTTACATGGTTTGTTTTCTCTGCCCTGTGGGGAGGCCTCTCCCCTCCCTTTTATTTCCAAGTGCTGAAGCTCTGCTGCCACCACACTTGACATCTCCTGCCCCTTCCCACAACGGGCAGCAGGTACTGCTCAATTTTAAAACATTAGTTTAGCTGTAAAAAGGCAGAAATATGGGCTTTTTCCAACTGAGCAGCAGCAGCATTTAGAAACTGCAGGTTTTCACTCCAGGGGATGGGTTTTGCTGTTCAGAAGCAGAAGCTGTATAACCATCTGTTAGATACAAACAGGTGAGAGCAGCAGTGACACAGAACCCACTCTCACACCACAGGTCCAAGGCTGAAATCTGAGGTGGGCACCAAGCAAAAGGTGATTTCTAGCAACAAGAGGTTCACAGAAAGAAGCACTGTAAGGGCAATGAGCAGCCTTGAAGACAACAAGGCAGGCTGGAATACATTCACTAAAAGATATTTAAAATTAGTTTGAAGCATCCTTCAGCTGAGCAGGGAGCTGCCAGAGCTCTGCAAAGGCAGGGAGGCAGCATGACTGAAAGTCACTGTTGTAAGAAATCAGGAAACCAACTTCAACTCCATAAAAATTTGAGAATACTGATCCAAGGGACAAATGGTTAAATGACAGAGTAACTCCTAAGGATAGACATTTTATTAAATTACAAGAGCCTTCAGTCATTACTGACAAAATTATCTACAAACATCCAATTCAGGAAGTTAAGTGTGAGGTTGTTTCTTTTTTGGATCATCCTCTCCAATTTTGTGGTAGCAGGTCCAGCTTCTACCTTACCTGCCTCTACAATAAGACAAGAGTCTGTTATTACAGATTACATAGAAGATGACAAAAGGTTCTTTCTTCCACTAAGCTTTGCTTTTGGGACAGAAGAGATGTAGTTCCTGATATAAGAAATGAAGCACCATTTTAAGTAGTTACTGATTATTTTTACAACCAGGAAAATGAACAAACTCTGTTCTGCTCTGATTTGGAACAAATGGAACCCAGAGGATAAATAAATAAATAAAAATTTGTTTGGGTTTTTAAGTTAGCAGCAGGTGTGCGTGTGAGTAACCAAGATCACATGCAGAGATAGTGCAGGAAGTGTGAACATAAGAGATCTGATCAGTAACTACACAGGAGAGGAATAAAGTTCAAGATGATACAACATCCAGTTTAAGATTTTTTAATCCAGTTTATTAAATATTGCTTTTTGGGGACATGTTTACAACAAGCCCAAATAAATTGTTTAAGGATTCAAAGCAGTCATATTAAAATACAGCTTCAATATAAAGTTTGTCACAGTTTTACAGTATTCAAAAATGACAGACCTGCCTTAAAAAAAGACTATTACACCAAAACATAAGAAAAACAGAAAAACAAACAAGTTTGGCATTTTCATAATCTTTATAGTATAAAACAGAATATTAAATCTATTACCAGCAAGCTGATACTTCGATCTATTACCTAGTCTGAAGTGTCTCCCATTAAAACACACTATACAACAGCACTATACAAAAGTCGTGGTGATACTCATGTGATGAAAGTGCATCCCTGAAAGTTTGCCAGTTTATAGTTAGCTCTTAGAAAAAAAGGTAAAATTAAAACGTCCTCTTTTAACTGAAGGCTTTATTTTATTTTTTTAATTTTTTTTTTTGCTGTTTTTTCTCACTTTCAGCCTTCTTTTAAAAGTGTCTAGGGACGCCCCCCAGGGGGCAGCGTAAGATTAACCATCAAATCACGAACGGCTGCAAATATTGTGCATTCACCTGGAACAGGGAAAAGAGACAGGTTAGCACCGCGCCCCGGCCAGCCCTTCCTCACTCTGGGGCAGGGAAAAGAGACAGGTTAGCCCCACACCCACAGCCCTTCCTCACTGAGCCCCCTGAGCCCCCAGGCCAGAGCCCGGGGTCCAGAGGCTGCCACTCCCACACCCCAGCAACCTCCAGGGATGTCGGGATTTGTGGGAGCTACCTGCTGAAGGAGCTCCAGCTTTCCCAGCAGGACTGCTCTTGTTGCTGGTGGAATTGCAAGTAGCTCTTAACTTTTAATTGTTTTTGAATGTCAAGATTGAATCCATGCTAGAATTGATTGCACATGGACTGTGGTCCGATTTTTTCTGTATGTTATTAATGAAGTGCACCAATCTTAAGAAAAGAAAACCCCAACTTTTTCAAATTTTATTTCTATTGATTACAAGCAGAAACTAAATATTTTTAAAGACTCAAGTCTGAAACAGCTGGAAGACGTTTTCTGTCCTAAGCTTAGTCTTGGAAAAATTTCTAATTCCAAGACTGGGCAACAGCCAGGAATCTGTTTCTTTCAACCAAATTGCTCTGGCTCTACCCTTAACATCCAAACTGCAAAATAAAATACAGAGCAGGTGGACTTTGTTTCAAACAGCTGAGATTCAATACTGAGAGGAAAAACCAGCCACAGCTACCCCAAGTTTTAAATAGCACTTGTTGACAAAAACACACACGTTTTGAATAGCTTAAAGAAGTTAAAACCAACAGAAGCGAAAGGGTTAAAGAAGAACAACAAAAGATGAAGCAACAGGCAGCTGTGATTTTCATCTACTATTTCCTGCTAAGAGAATACAATTAGTAGCCACTGTTGTACCCTGGTCACTGTGGGCTGAATTTTTCCTGCATATTTCAAGAAATATAAATTAGAAGACATTGAATTTTGCTGCTGAAGGAGCAACAGTGTGAGCAGAGAGATAAGAGCAGAGCCTGTTGGGATGCATTAATCTGAACTGCCAGACTAGGGATTCCCAAGATTATTTTGGGTAAGTCATTATCATATCAAAGCTACAAATCTGGGCTAAATACCATCCACTGCATCACTGAAAATCAGACACTGAAAAATGTTTAGTTGTGAAGTGCTTTAAGAATCATCACGAGTCCCTTGAGCTCCTCTCTCAGGGTCACCTCCAGCATCCGTAGGGACTTTAATTTCCTTACCAGATTGATGTCCACTACATACTGTAGGTTTTGGACTTACAGCTCAACTTTAAACTTATTATTGCAGGGCATTGATTTCCTCTCAGTTCATACAAATATTTCCCCAAAGTAAAGTATTTTCTCCCATGGAGGCATAGGTAAAGGGGTCTTAGACAACGTGTACTCACAATGAGTCAACACTTTACTGTTAAACACAGCAGAATGTGTTTGCCCACAGATCTGAAAAGAAAACTCTTTCAAAAGAACTTACTTTTCAGGCACTACCATTTTATTAAGAGGAAAATTAAGCTGAATACAAAATACTTTCTCACAAAGAGAGAAAGGTAAAAAAGATACAGCCAGAACAAGGCAACACTGATTCCAGGTTACAACGACAGTGCCAGTAACATCAGCTGTGCACGATGGGAGGCCCTGCTCCTTCCTGACTCAAACAGTGAAAAATTCCCTTAACCAAGCAGATTGCAATTAGTGCAGCAGAGAGCTAACAGGTAGGAAAGACAGGAAAATCCTGGGTACAGCACAGGAGCAGCAGAAGAGAAAGGAGCATCAGACAACAAAGGACACACATCTGGGATCTCCCATCTCCTGCTGTTTTAAGAGAAGTCTCCCAGCTATATACCTTCATCTGTTGGCTCTCCTATCACCTTTCAATGGTCAAGAAAAGAAGGTATTCTTGTTCTCTTTGATCAGCTATAACAATGTATGTTTTGACAACAAGAACAGAGGAAATTGCATTTCAAGTGTCCTCAGGGAAGATCCTACTTTTGCTGGGTGATGGTGGAAATAAATAAAATCATACAGACTAATTCTTTCTTTTGGAAGTTAGAGGAAGGACTACTAGAAATTTCCTCTGCTCAGCCAGCTACATTTTCCTTTGCCTGGACAAGGTTCTGCTTGTGGCTCCAATGCTTTTCCTATGCCTTTTTCCCCCATCTATACTTTGCTCCCTGTAGTGGATTCCAAAACTGCTTCAAAACTTGCACAACAAACAAAAATTGTCCATTTTGATCTATCTAGTGACCATCAGAAAACATCTCACCACACATCTCCAGAGCACCTTTGACAGTTACTTGCTCTGCCTGTGGAATTTTGTGGAGGGTTTACTTTAAAGCACAACTCAGGGCAATAACAAACAGCAAAGCAACAACCTACCCTTCCCCACACCAGGGGAAATCTGTGGGGAAGCACCTTCCAGAAGCAACACCTGAAGTTTAGTTAATGTATTTTGAAATAAAAGTGCTATACAAACAACAGCTCTTTTCCACATACAGAACTCCTACAGGGAACTCCACATGCTCTCAAGGTTATTTTCTCTCCTATTTACCTACACTATTACTACATGTTAAACAGAAAGTCCATATTAATTTAAATCCCATCACAAGTTTCAGAAATGTATGCATATCCACACCAATTTAAGGTAAACATTTCTCATGTTCTACCAATTGAAATAATCCATCAAGCATAGTTAAAATTACTGCATAACAACGAGATGAATAATTATACAAAACAGAAGTAAGAGTCAACTTCTGGATTCACAACTTCCATCTATTCACTGGGTTACTGGAAAAAATTATGTTCTTCATCAGAACTGAAAGTTACTTTTCTTATGAACCATCCGTGTACTAGGACCCCAAACCACTGCTTACAGACAACATGCTGCCCAAAGAACCTGCTACTGTTTTTCCATGTTTTAGATAATAAAAGAAAAATAAAAGGTATGACAAACAAGAGGGAAAGCAAAGCACAAAGCTGCTCACAGTGCACTACCTACAGGCCAATGAACACTCAGAACAACCTAGCTCAAACACTTCACAGCAAGTCTGGGGGACAGAACTGTATGCACCTCTGCTAGTGGACACACTGACAAAGGAGTATACAACAACTGCAATTAGTTTTAAATCATTCACAGCACGTGGACAAGTTCTGGTAACTATTTTAAGATTCCTTTACATGCTACTGTTAAGCCGAGTAACTTCATAATTAACCATGAAAACTGACACTTGGCCATAGCATATTTCTTGTGACTCATTCTAGGCCCATTTGTCAAAAAGTGTGACTCTTACTGAGCAGCAAGAGTGGGGCCAACAAGAGGTGGGTGCATTCTATCACTTGGGCAGAACAGCAAAACCCAGCCTGAATCATCAGTGCAACCTTCTGCTGTGTTGCCAGTACTTCCTATTAATTATGTATTGCCTGTCACATCAGGAGTTTGTAATCACTAAAGAAGCAAGATAGAAACCAAGAAGAATTCAGACTTAAGAGAGGTTTAGTTTTACACTGGAGATTTGTCACAGATGTCTGAGTGAAGAGAATATATCTACTGGACATGTACAGTACCTGGTCGTGGTGAATTCAGTTCAGCAAACCTCTTTAGAATATTGCTAACCATCATTGGAGCAGCAACAGAAGAGTTCTGCTGCCTGGGAATGTCAGCCTGTTGCGTTGTACCCGAAGCCATATCATAAATAATTGGGACAATAATACTAACAGCTTCCTGTGGGACTGTTGTTTTCTGTGTTAGCTGAAGCTGTGGGGAAACAACCCAAAAAGTGTGTTAAATGAAATGACCACGAACTTCAGTGCAACTTCTGATACAGTTAAACACTCCAGGCCTACAGCATGTACTCCCATCCCCCTGTTTTCAAACATCAATTCTGTAACAGAGAAATTATCAGTCAGGTGGAGACTATTGTCTTCTCAAAAGCACCCCACAGTGAGCATTGCCTCGGGCACAACACTAATGCAGATTTGTTCTGAACATCCCATCCCTCTCTCCTCTCCCAGCACCACTAATGTGCACTTCACCCATCTAGGTGGTTAGTGCCTCAAAGAACAACTGAACACCCACAAGGGGAGCACTTGAAAATGCAGCCCAGAGGGAGCTGAACTTTATATACTGTCAACATCTCTCCAAGAACACGAAACACGAGGAGTTGCTGTGCTTTAGTAGGAAGGAGAGTAGGAACACGAACCAAACTCATTACAAAAGAGATCGAAGCAAATCGAGGATTCCAAACAGCACAACACTTTTAGCTATTACAGCTGTCAGATACAGTGGGTTTATGTTTTGCTATGAACTCATGATGATCTCAGAGACATGCAGGGTTAGAATTTTAAAACAGATAGCTCTACTTACAAAAAACAACATTTTGGATTTCAGCACAACAGCAGGTGTTCCTGGAGGCGCAATTGGTGGAGCACTGGGAGGGATTGTTAAACAAAACTGCACGTTCCATTTCAGCTGACTTGCCTGGTCAGGGAACTGCTCAGAGAGCAGCACAGAGAAAGAATAGCAAAGTTCTCATGTCAGTGACATACACAGCTATGAAACAGGGAAGCACCACAAAGCAGAATGTGCCTCTTTAGCTAAACCTGCAGATGTTGCCAGGTTTAGAGAAATCAGAGTAACACTGAAAGAACTGAGCACAGTAACTCAATCAGAAAGATTCTGGTCAGGCTATACATGTGCCTGCTGTAACATGTCTGCAGTTCCTTAGAATCATAAGTTTAAAGGAAATTTGAATTTCCTTTAAAAGGAAATTTTGAGCGTTTCCAGGAAAGCTAGTAGCAAAATGAAAACTTCTCCAATAACATTAAATAACTTATGTATAAATTTAGAATAATTTGTGGGTTTGTAGATAAAGACACATCAGCTTTTTTCAAAAATATAACAACTAAAGTTGTGTGAACTAAATAAATAGAACAGTTGACTTACCAGCTCCAATTTCATGATGTGTACACAGTCCCTGAGGATGTGTGTGGGAGCCCCTAGTAACTTGGTGAAGGCTATCAAGGTGTTTGCTTTAAAAGGTGGTCCTGCAACCTAAAGAAAGACACTATTTAGTAATGCCTATTTAGATAATAAATATATCATTTAATATGCAACCAGCATGCACAGCTGACATTATATCTTTTGCAGCTCTAACACATGCCAGTGAAAGTCAGCAGGACCACTCAAAACAACACCAGAGATTAAAAGCAAAGCACGAAAACATCAACATGCTTGATTTCAGTACATACCCTTGTTTCAAAGAACTTCTCCAAAACCTGTAACTCCTCTGATTTCCACTGTCCTGTATTTTCAGGTGTTACTTTCAGCTGCAAGGTCTGGTTGGTTTTGGGATTGAGAGCAACTCTGCATTTCAGTGCCTCTGTCTTAAACATTATGACACCTGGTTCATTGGAGTTTATTAACTGTAGCTGCATGAAAAGGAGATTCACAGTCAATTAGTCATTCATTAAATGGCATACACACACACACACACACACACACACCCTCTCTCACTCCCTCCCCAAAGTGTAGTGATCAACCTCCCTTTCCAGAAAGAAACACATGATATTTTAATACAGGTAAATTTGCCTTGAGAATTAAGCTTATGCCAGATTTGGTTTCTCTGTCACTGAATCCATGCCATAGACGTGAAGAGGCACATTTGTCTGTCCAAACCCTAAAGTAACATTCCCAACTGAGTATTAACTAGTAACTCACTTCTCTGGCTATCCTGCCAAGGAGTGCTATCCACAGTAACCCCATGGCTGTTCTAGTAAACTCCCAATGGACATGCTAAACCCAAAGAACCCATAGCATCTGAAACTTAGATCATATACTTGGTCATAGACTTGCTATTTTAACAACTACCAAATATCACCTGACCAAATCTAATTTGTGCGGAAAAGAAGTGGAACTAAAAGATTTCTCTAAATTTTGACACTTTAGATGGCAAAAATCAGAAGTAGAGCACAAGCCTAACAGCAAACAGTTATTTTTTTGAAGCATTTCAGTTTATGCCTGATTTGAAAGACACAGAGCACTCACATACCCACAGGTCCATTCAAACTGAAGCCCTACCGTTTCCTGTTGAATGATCCTCTGAAGATGCCTCCTCATAATCACTGAGCCAAGGAATCGCTCAAGAGGGGAGCACAGATAGCTGCCAGCTAGTCCTGGCACAAGCCCAGGGGTAGGAGAGGGCAAGAGCAGAATATTCAAGGCACTGTGGGTGAGGATTGTAGGAATGGATGCAGCCCAAGAGCGCTGAGGTAGTTTCCGAGGTGGAGGCATGCTTGTTGGCATGACTTGGGAACCTGTGGGGACACAAGGACTTGCAGTAAGGGAGGATTTAAGCTGAAACATTAGATACATGTTTCACTTTAATTGCTTCTATTCATATATAAGTCCTCTGGACCAAAGCTCAATCCTTCTTATTTAAGAATTTGCCTGCCTAGTGATAGGCATCAGACAGACAAGGAATTAGTTTTGACCCTGAACCCATGCAAAGAGTCTCAGTAACATTAAAATCCTCCTCCCTTTTCCTCTTTCTGCAGCATGCCAGCAGACAGCAGGTTTGCACAACAAACTCAATGGGATGTAAAAATGGCTAAATCAGTCGTGCAAGAGCAGCATTACAAATCTATGATGTGAAAAGTTAGTATTTGGGTTGGCAAATGTGCCTATCATTGCTCTCACTCTGAGGACTTTTCTCTTAGTCATGGAGTTCAATAGTTTCAGACTGATTTCTGCACTTCAACAAAAGCTATCATCAATCCTGCTGACATTTATGCTGTATGCTTTAGGTCACTTTTCCAATTTGTTATTGAAGATTTGAAGTAGGACAGAATCAAGGCTTAATTTCCTTAGACATTTTACTGCACAAGGACAGTAAGGACTGTTAGACTGACACAAAAACTACCAAAAAGAACACAGCTAGAAATGTTAAACATGAGTGTTTCACAGTTATAACACTGATAAAGAAGCCTACTTGTTCCAGCTCGTGGGGAATGAGAGGCATCAGGGACAGGTGAATGAAGGGAAGGGTTGGCTGGTGACATTCCAGGCATCCGTGCTGCTGGTGATGGACCAGAGACCTGGGGAGATCCTGGCCAGTTCCCTGCACGCTGACTGGGTGACATCATGGTGTAGGGTGAGCTTGGGTCTATGGTACCTACAGATGTTACAAGACCATTATTATTTCTTTAAAAAGTAAAAGGCTTTCTAATAGAGAAATCTAAAAGAGTCTTACTAAAATCTGTAAAGCATGAAAGTGCCTGCAAGCTTTCAGACTACTTTCTACAACCATACAAAACACATGAGTGGGGGCAGAGAGTAAAAATCAAGATACAGACTTCAAGGGTTTCCAGGTTGTATTTTTTAAAAAGTAGAATGCTAAGGAAAATAGTCATGTTCAACAAGTAATGGGTTCTAAGCCAAAAGGAACTCTTGCCTACAGACCTGGACTTCTACTGCTCCTTAGCAAAGGAAGCCTCAGCCAGACAGTTCCTTATTTATTCAGTATCTTACAGTTATTGCTGCAAAGGTATCTCTGCTCTACAGACTGAGCAGAACCTTAAACCTACTCTGTGGTACATCTCTCTCACTTTGTTCATCTCCACAGTCAAACTGATGTGTGGTAATTATCATCTGAACTGTTCATTTGTTGTGATCTATAGAACAGTTTCCAATGCACTGTGATTACACAAAGGATTATTTTGGCAGCTTTCCAAAAAACCCAACCAAATTAACAAAGGAAACAACCAAAAGGCAGGTTGCTCACACACAGATATGTCAAACCAGCCAGATTTTGACAACATTTTCCCATCGCAAGTATGTGAATTTCTAACCTGTTCCAGTTATTTTTCCAGGAAATGTAAGCAGTGAAAATCCACTAACTAATCTAACAAAAGAAAATGCTCATTAAAAGCTGCAGCCACTGTTCTGCTACAAGACCACATTGAATTTCCCTACATTAGTAAGCAGAAAGAAGTGACTGAGAGTCAATTTTTACCATGTTAGGAACACCTCAACATGCCATGCAGCTACTTTTGACTACTGTTAACAATTAACACTCACATATATAAAAACAGCTACTTGAGCCAATTACAAACCATGAATTTTTCTCAATTACCTTAGGTCTGCTCTGGAAGACTTAATTTTAAGAAGCAAATCTGCCCTCCCTGTCACTACATATACTCCTGCCAGTAAAGAACTCACCATGTGGGCTGGCAAAATTAGCTGTTTGTCCCATTGTGATTCCAAGAGAGGAAGGTGAAGGAGTTGGACCAAAGGATGCTGGTGATGGTGCTCTTAAAGCCCCGCTAGGTGAGCTTGCAGCATGCAAATTTCCTGATCAAAGACATCACATCACTTGACATACACATTTCCCAGCTTTCTGTTCTATTTTTTTTTCTATCAACTGCTCCCTCCTATTTAGGGAGACAGCAAACAAGATTCAGGAGAATTTGTTTTTTGCACTCAATGACTTTATTTTGTACATGCATGACTGTTATATTTTTCAGGTTGATTTACCACACAAAGGAAACTTCCCATGATATCTGGCTTGAAGAATGGCATTTCCCCTGTGCCCAGCCCTTCCTCAAATTTAAACACTTTCAGCTGTTGTTCTACAACAGCTGGGAGCAGAAAGCAGAGCTTTGGTCATGAAAAGCTTTTCTGAAAAAGCAGGTATTGAAAATTAACAGGTTTATGTCTTAGCAAGTTATAAACAGAAATGATGAAACACCCCAAATATTACACAGCTAAAGATGGCAGTTTTACTTAATCGGATTTTTTAGCTTCAAAATGTACTTTCAAAAACATGCATGGCAGGACCCTGCTTTTTGTCCCCACAGTGTAAGGTGCATTCTCTTGGCTAGTCTGGGGCTAAACACAGCTCAAATAATAGAAAAAACACACAAGCACAAAGACCTATTTTTCTAGGACAGGACCAGCTCCCAGCCATCCTACCTGGTGACTGTGTGTGCATCATGGACGGGGAGGGTGTCACTGTGTTGTGGTAGGAGGTGGGTGGTGAGGTGAGAGGATATGCTCCAGAGGCTCCTGCCTGTTTTGCAAATGGCTGAAATTGTCAACACAGGACAATTAAAACTTTTGATCATTTTGTACCAAAACAAAAATTAAGTGTATGCAGGAGAATACTAATGAGGCTTTGGTCTTACAGGTTCATCCACACAGTTGTTTGATTTTCTAGACTATCTTGTTTAGTGCTCACTGTTTTTTTCAGTTTCTTCTAAAGACATAATACCTCTGTACCTCTCTCCTTTTATCTGTCACCCTGCAACAGCAAAGCCTCCTGACTCTCCCTCCCATCTTTTATCTTAAACAGTTGTTTTCCCTCCCTTAGTCCTTTGCTTCTAGGCAGCAAGTCTCATGTGACCTTCCAAAGCTGCTGTTCATATGCTATGGGCTGTTTACACTGGAATGAGAAATGCAAAATAAATTAATACATTTTGCCCGAAGGGGAATTCTACAGCAGAGTGGGTTTATAGTCTCCCTTTCCATTTTGTTACTGCTAATCCCTTTAGAACATGAAGTTCTTAGAAATCTACTATTGTGGAAGGCAATAAACATTTATTTTGCCTGAAGGGTACCTGTTGCTGTGGCTGCTGTGGTGGCTGCTGGGGCTGGAGCTGTGATATCAAGGAATCCATCATGTCTCCTCCAATAGGAGAGGGTGGGTTATCATCTTCATTTACAGATCGTCTCCGTGCATCCTGGTTGCTGTCAACAAACATGTTCAGGAATGTCTGTGGAAAAAGCACTTTTGTTAGCAGTTTGCCCATTTAAATTTTACTATACAAATGAAGGCAGTATTTGCTAAGCTTTAAAACTACCTTTATCACCTACAGCACATAGGAGACAGGCAGGTCTCTGGAACTAAATACTAGTGGGCATTCATTAATTACAGTGTAATTAGTCTGCAAATATATCAATTAATAAATCGACCTGGCTCTATAACAAGAAATATTTCCAGTAAATAGAAATACCAACATTTTTATTCTCTCCTTAAAGATAAGGAAAAGTTTGCAGTTAGAAATACCTTTTCCAGAACAACTCCTGAGTATCCAGAACCTACGGGGCTGTTGTATCACATCTGCAACTGCCCTGTTTAGTTAAGAACATCTAAGTCACCTGCTCCACAGCATTCTTTTCTACCCAGAGGAACCTGCCAACTTTATTGAATTAATTCCTCCTCTACTTTCCCATTTCCATTCTCTTCTACCACTTTACACTGGTATCTACTATCTCCTTCTTTCCATTAACCTTTCATTTGGCATTTTTTAAAAAGGCAGATGTTCAGGATCAGTTAAATGCAATATGAGAAAATCAATATTCAGTTGCAACTGTCAGAAAAAAACTGGCAAATTAACCTGTTTCTCAAAGGGAGCCATTTTACAGTATTTCAGTATAACTAGCACTGGTACAGGTATAATACCTGGTACAGGTATTCTGTCAGTGTGCAGAGATTCCTTTTTAAGAAAGAGTGAACCAGAACTGCATTTAGAAGCAAAGCCACAGGCTCCTGCACACATGCTGATGGGAAGTGTTTTAAAAGAGAAGTTTCTGTCTAGAATCATCTGACATGGAGTATTGTCCCACCTGCAACTTGTGAGCACTGTACTGCCACAGAGAACAGTCTGTGAGCAGCAGCTGCTGCTAATCCTGGAGCCCACATCTAGCCTAGACACAAGTTTCAACAAAAGGATGCCTGAATACACAGATAAGAAAAAAAAAAGCCTAGCACTTGATGTTATTTTTTTCAAAGGAAATGTTTTCATTCAAACTAATTAACAGATCTACCAACAAATCAAAAACTTCCTTCTACGCTCAAAATTTTGGAAGGAACCGCAGAACTCCACAAAGAAAATCTTCACCAAGCTCTTCACCTCACATTCACACTTCCAAGTGAGAAGCTCATTTATTTACCAGCTGCCAGAAAACACAGGGGTGCTCACCTTTAGCCCAGGGGCGGGGTAGAAGCCCTCGACGATTTTGCTGTTGTCGAAGAGGCTGTAGGCGCCGTCGCGGATGGCCACCACGCCGCGGCTGCGGCAGTAGATGTCGATGCAGTACATGTTCCTGAAGGCCAGCCTGATGTGCGTGGGGGACTGGGGCAGGATGGAGAAGCACTGGTAGGCAGTGTTGGTGCGCTGCGTCAGCCCCAGCATGGGCACGGTTGGGAGTTTGTTGATGGCGTTTAGTGGAGCCTGAGTGTCAAACAAAACCTGGGAGAGAGCGGAGAGTGAGAGGTCAGGTAGCCCATCCAAAAGGAAAGGTCAGGGAAAATGAGGCATAGCAGGGAAAATTTGATGCTTTCTGGCAATGAGGTTCATAAACAATAACACCCTTGAAGAGAACAGTTTAATCTGAATTCAGCTCCCTAGTGTATTGGAATTCTCTTGATACAAGATTTGAGAACATTACCTGTAACAACTGCACCACGTTTGGTGTCTTATTAAACATCTCCTGGAGCTGGTGCAGAATTGTGTTATGACAGTTACTGCAACCTGAGTTTGGGCCAACTGTTCCCAGTGAAATATGGAACTTCTGGAGGATGGAGTTCCACTGAATGCTGATCTGCAATGTCACAAACATAAAATGGTCTTGGAAGCTAGAACAAGTAGGTTGTAATAACTTACTTATTCTACTTTTATATTACAGGTTGTAATAACCTGTTATGTAAGAGGTTATAGTAAGAGATTATAACAAGAAAGTTGGTCAGATTTAATCTTCCCCCCATTTTCTATCAAATCTCAACAGATTCATAATTCACCTTCTTCAAAAGCTGCTGAGGCTGTAAAGGAAAAAAAAAAAGGCACCCTCAGGTTTAACACCTATTTAGCTGCCTGGATTGTTGGCAACCACAGAACTGGACACTTATATCAGCAACTCAACCAAAAACCAAAAGAATCTTTTCTGCCAAAGTGAGAGAGAGAAAATTAAACTTGGAGAGATTTGTGGTGTGGAAAACTGATTAGTGAGTTGCTGGAGGTGGACTGGTTTTCTTAAGTTATATTACACAAAAATGAGTACTGGATAATATGTAAGGAAGTTAAATGCAAAGTCCATACTGCTGCTCTGGCTACTTACATACATATAACATACATATGTATGTATGTATACATATATATAAATATTTACACACACTTCCCATGAAAATGCATGTAAAAATACTTTTTAAAAAAATTCAGCTTAGAAAATGAACACACAAAGGTCCCAGGAAGCAAATTTCAAGTGTATGAAGCTACTTCACATCAGTTGCACACAAAATTATATTCTTAATCTGAAATAAACGTGCACTTACTTCCTCCTCTACCTTGCACTTAACACAAAGATGTGAGCAAGTACTCAGTTATTTAATTAATAAGTTGCAAATTCAAATATTACAGAGGAAGCTAGAGTTCTGAACAAGGTAACAGCACTGCTACAAAATAATCAATGAATACCTCATTGAAAGCACAGCACCATATTTAAAACTTTATATTAGAGTCCTATCTTTTAAGGCAGAATTAGGCATTCAGTTTACACATATCCATCCATATATCCCAGTACAGCAGTGAGCAGTAACAACACTTACACAAAGCTTTTCAGAAAAAGGCTGCCACACCATCTTTCATCAGTCAGAAGCACACAACTGTCCTTCCCACAATATAAAACATCTAACAGAAATTTTCAAAAACACTGAACTTCCAGCAACCCAGCAAATCAGCAATGTGGCACCCTCTGTCTTTTCTACATTCATCTACATTAATTCCACTACAAAGAAAAATTGTGCAGCAAAATTCTGAGAAGTCTAAGCCTACACATTCTGTTTTCAGTCATACATTTGAAGCCTATTTAGGAGTTACTCACTGAGCTCCCCTTGGTAGTTCCGTAACAAAGGATAAGTTTTCGATAGTTGTAGATCCGAACTTCTGAGAAAACGTTTAAGTGGTTGGGGATGTCTGTGAAGAGGGGAGGGAAGAGAGAGTGAGAAAATTACAGTCATCTGTGAGCCCACCACTTTGACAAAAAGGAGGCGATTTCTGTACCTGGTAAGGACCGTGCAAACTCCAGGACACACTCGTAGAGCCGAGCAATGCTGTTCCAGTCATTGAGGAACATCTCAACCACCTTGCGCCCTCCAACTGGTTCAGACAACTGGTTCTCATACGTCAGGTAAACATGGCGGGTTGGTCCTGCAGTGTGAGGAGATGGGAAATACTGATCAACCCAGTGGTTCCTGAGCTGTGGTTTACAGACTGTAAAGTGGTAAGTGACCAGGAAGCAAATTGAAATAATAAAAATGCATCAACTCAGCAGTCAGAATTTTGATTAAGGTACACTACGGTTTATTAGAAATCTTAGGAGCAGACAGCTGTCCAGCTACACCAAGACACTAAAACTACTGGACCAGACAATGTAAACTAGAAAGCAACAAAATTTACCAGTGTTCCTCAACAAAACTTGCCTTGTTCCCTGGATGAAGTGCTGTTCAGAGGGCAGTTTGCAAACACCAGCTCGGCCACCCACGTGCGATTATTTCTACCTTGTAGTCGGAAAGTGCAATCAAGAAGAGATCGGTCCAGAGCCTTCTGCGTTTCCTCGTTTACACCTTTACAGGGAGGAATTCTATACATGACAAAACCAGAATCTCCATTAGACACAGTGCAGTTCCACAAGTAACAACACTACCTTCTACCATTTCCTGAAGGACTCTCAAGGGACATGAAAGAATGAACAAATCAACAGCAAAGGCAACTGGACTGCTCAGTGAGATAACCTGTTCCTCTTCAAGGACTGTAATAAGTGTGTCACAAAAGCACTCTGAGCTAAGACCACTTTTTATACAGGATTCAACAACTGCAAATTACAGACTGTTAAAGGATCTCTTGAATTGTCCTTATCTCCTGGTGAACTAAGAGCTCACCAGTATAAAGCTCTTATACAGAGGAATAAGCCAAAAAAGATGAAAATAACTAAGTTCTGTGGCAATCTGAATTCATTTGCCTTGTAGAACAAGCTTGCTCTACATGCAATGAACACCCTGGCAGTTCCCTTAGTACTCACTAATTTATTCGTATCCCAATGTGTGAACTGAGCTCAGGGGACAGACTAAATAAAGCTTAAGTAAAAACATGCCAAACTCTTTTTCAAATTCCTTGAGGATCTAGCCAGAAATCTCATGTTCTACCCTTAACTTCAGCTCACAAGTTCTCTGCTCATATGCAAAGTTAAAAAGGTAGGGCCTGATGCATTTGGACACTGCTGCCTTTATGTCACTCTACATTTTTGCAGCAGAAAAGGAGTTACAAAGGTTTCACTCTAGGAGGTGTCTTTGGGGTTTGTGGTTTTCTGCTTTAAATTTTATTTGTTGCAGATCCAGTTAGTGGCTGCTTGTGGCTGGATTCCTCAGGGTTAACACAGAGGCAGATACTATTGGCCTGCTATTAAGAATTTCAATATAACTATTTCAGTAGCCAATATGATACAGAAGAATAGTAAATTTGCAGATGATGACAAACTGAAGGGACCACTTAACATGCTGGAGGTCAGGGCTGCCCTTCAGAGAGATCACAGATGGCTGGAGGAACAAGTTAACAGGAATCTTATGAAGTTCCATGAAAACAAATGCAAAGTCCTGCACTTGGGCCTAAATATCCTATTAAATTACTGCATGATTCTCAGATATTTCCTCTACAACCTCTTCACCATGCAATTGTCTTTTCTGGGATTCCTGGCATTTTCCTCTGCAGTTTCACATAATTGTCAAATACCATATGGAGTATGTAGGCCTCTGATCTGATCTAAAATTGCATGAATCATGAATCATCACCACTTCTTCCTTAGCACTGCCTGGATTTAAGGATGGAGGACTGTCAAACTGTTTTCAGAGCCCCTCAGTTTAGGCTAATGAAGTGAAAAAATTGTAGTTGGCTCTTAGTCTACTCTAATTTTCCCCTTTCTCTAGCACTGCTTCACATGCAAGTAGAAGACACACAGTATTAACAACCCTCCAAAAAAAATAAAAGGAAAAAAAACCCCCAAAACAAACAAAAAAAAAAAAGCAAAAATCCTGTCCCTGTCCTGATATTCTTATTGTTATCTCCAAACAAGCCTTTTTTTCCCTCTCAAGTGTATGAACAGTAATAAATGAAACACAGAGAATATCCTCTTACTTTAATAAACGTATTGCATGGCTGAAGCCATCTCCTTCTACTTGTACTCCCTGGTGAGGAATGTCCATATTGGATAACTAGGAGTGAACAAGAAAAATGTTATTCCAAGTAAAAAGGCAAGCAAAGAACTTGCAACATTTTCAAGGACTTTTTTATTTCCCCCTGAGGGTGACAGATGTTTCACATCCTCAAGCACTGGAAAGCCAAAAAACAGTCTGTGCAAATCTGGTATAAAGTTGTTTCCCAACCCTTCTCACAAGTGCATCTTTCATCCTCATGTTCCCTTTTCCCTCAACTTTTCAAGCTTTTTGCAGTGCTTTGTACTAAGAGAAGCAGCTCTAACAAGTCAGACTAGAGCAACACAGTGCAGAAGACTGAGTCACCCGGGCTCAGCTGGCAGGGGAACTCCAGAGTGAGCACATGACCACAATAGTCACATCTAGACACCAGAATCAGGAGCAGGGGAGGGGAAGAAGGGAAAAAATATTTTTTTAATACCTACCTCTATCCGAAGCCCTATAAAGGGCATATTTGTATCACACATGGCTACAATATGAGCTAGCACTTTATTGAAGGCACACATTTCTCCCGACCGTTTTGGTTTCTTGGGCTCTATGGAACATGGATCTCCAGATAACTAGAATTAAAATAAAGACCAATGTAATTGCATATTTGGAGTAAACACTGAAGATATGTCAGAGAATAACCTCATTCATCTAAGTGTTAAATGAATCACACTCTAAGCACAAACTCTTGGAAGAATCCACTTCAGAACTGAAACAATTCAGTTAAAGCCTGTCCTTAAAACAGTACTTGTAGATCACGAAGCCATGTCAGCCTGGCCCCAAGAAATAACTCTTATCAGCCCCTGCAAGTCCTTCAAAATCCACACATGGCCCAAAGTGTATCACCCAGAGAGCAGCACTCCACATGTACAATATACACACTCCTCTGCACAGAGCTCTGCCTTGGCTCTGAGAGCAGCGGAGCAGGCCTGGCATGAACTGAAGGACAACTGTTACAAAACACTTTCCCAGCATCTCCCTAGGGAAGCAGTCCAAAGGAAGATGTCAGTCATACAAACACTGGAAACATGGCTACTAAAGCTGGAATTGATGCTCAGAACGTGTGTTGAGCTTTCATGCTCTGTAACCACCCCAGTGGCTTTTGGAACACGTACCTTGCGCTTGACACCACTTTTCATTTGTTTGCCACTTTTTGTGTCCAGTACCAACTCTTCAATGTTTGGTTTGAACTGCTGTAGTAAAAGTGCAGTGGCAGGGCTGTCATCTCCTTCAGCATAGCTCACAGACAGAAAATGGTACTTGTACTCTAGCTCTGTAGGGTTGCCAGGAACATCAAACATTTCTACAACCTGTATTTAAACAAAACAAATTGAGAAGATTCTCAAGCTAAGAGTAAGCCTAATTCAGTTCCTATCCTTTCCTTTTCAAAGAACAGACATTCGTTTTTTTCAATCTATTAATACTGTGGATAGGAAAGGTATCCAAGAAGAGAAGAAAGACCAAATCTTTCAGGAAACACAGAGAATGGGAAGGTTGCTGAGTAATAAATCTGTATGTGCCTTCTTCTGTATGAGCCTGAGTGCTTAACAAACCCACAGGAGAAGGGAGGGAGAGGAGAGAATTAAGCATTATATCAATCACTTGGTTGCTAATGTCAAGAGTTAACAGTACAACAGACTGCCTGGGATATCCATGACAGGGAGCAAAAGACAGAAGCACTTTTCAGTTACTTACAATGTAGTACTGGGGAAGGCGAGTGAGTTTGATGAACAGTTTGTGTTTGGAAAGGTTTCCCACTGGGTGGCTGGCATAATTAGCTAGCTGAAGAGTTTCACTGCTCACTGTAGGCAGATGTTTTATAGACTGTTTGCAGCGCTGCTGTCCAAGCCAGAACCTTGCATGGAAATAAAGGTATTAGTACCCTGAGATGGTTTCATGATTCTAATACACTGCAGTGTATTAAAGCATTAGTGTCAAATTAGGAGTCAGTCATATTCTAAGCCAACATCTATCACTGCATCACAAGTTTAATAAAGAAAAATCACATAGAAAATATCATTACTTCGTATTTTCTTATCACTATCTTTACATCTTGTCTTCAGCTTAACAGACAGCTGTTCAAGAAGAAAAGCCCTGAAATTATTTGCTGAATAAATTTTTATATACTACAATATGAAATTACAAACATAAAACATAGAAGGAAAACATAAAAAAACATGCAGATTGCAATCATCTGACAATCTGGAATCTTAAATTACGTTTTTGTATAGAAAGAAAAATCTTTGCTCCCATATGCTGCTAAGCAATACAGTAAAAGAAAGTCACTGAAGCTGGATGTCACTCTGAGCTATGTTATAAACAGACTCATTCACCTGAATAAGTTTGGAGATGAAGACACCAAATTTGTTCTCATGTTTGGAATTAAAATTTGTCCTACTCCAATGGATTTTATCTATAGTGGCAAGGCCAGGGAGACCAGCTAGGCTTGAAAGGGGCTCAGAAATGCATGGCTTGGGTATTCAGTCAAACTTCCACTGACAACAGCAGTGGGAAGTGTGGGTGCTCAGCACCTCTCCATCACAACACAGCACATTTATTGTCACAGATACATGTCAGGTACAGCTGTTCCTAAAAGACATTCTGTGGACTGCCGAGCTTCCCCAGAAACTGCAGCACTACCCAAGCCATTATCTCAAGTACATTATTTATAACAAAGGGAGGTTGATTAGTTTCTCCAGGGTGCCAGTGCTTCATGCATCATCAAGCTTCTTTTAGAAGCAGAATTCCTCAAATAGAGATTTCACCCTGCAATTAACTCAGAGCACTGGGAATTTCCAAAACGACAGAGCAGGTGGAACTCAGTTCTCATGCAGATGCAAACTGTGTTTGTATTATTTGCTACAACCTCTTATGGGAGCCAAATGTATCTTGTGCTTATATCTCAGGGCTTTATGGAAGGAAGATTAGAGACTTAAACCAGCAAGGGCTGAAGTGCAAGAAGATAAACAGGTATTATTTAAATCATCCTAGGCCACTTCCTGGTTTTTCCTCTGTACTGTGAGAAGTGAGATCATTCTTGTTGAGAAACAAGCAGAGTTCAGCTGTAGAAACAGAGTGGAATAAAGGACATAGAAGATGAACATGAACAGAAAAAGAGATTCTCAGAAAGCAAGTGGTCTGCTATTTCAAAGTGAAAAGACTGAAAGCAAAGTGTGCATATAGCAATGCATGAGGCTACATGTGAGGGGGAAAATTAAAGCAGGGCTATGGAATCAATTCCAAATAAAACCAGACCTTCCTTCACTGCTTAGAAGAGATGACAAATACTCAAGGTTGCTTACAACAGTGAGAAAGTATAACCCCATGTGTGGTACAACACAAAGCCATGCAAGTGTCCTCATCCAGAATACAAATGTGGTGATTCATTCCATGCACACAAAGTGAATTGTACAAGTCACTCACTTGAGCTGCTGAAGCCAAGGAATGATTCGCTTCATGTCATCATTAACAGACTTCTCTATGTCATCGAGTGTCAGCTGATCTGCAAGAACATCAGGTGGGAGAATGGTCTTAGCAGCAGTCCTTCAAACAAAACTTCAAACTTTCACTGAAAGTGTCTCATCTAACTGATCTCATAATCACATAACAGCCCAGGTTTGGGCCTCAAAGGGGACTTCTGGTCCAAACTTTTGTGGGAAAGGGAACAGAGATGAGATTATCTAACTGCATCTTGAACATCTCCCAGTGATACAGACTCCACCAAAACTCTCAGGGGGTTGTTTCATTTCTCTGTAAAGAATTGCTTTCTCATATTGAGATTAAACTTCTGGTGCAACTTGTAACTGTTGTCTCTTGCACCAACAGATGATCCATAATGCTTTAAAGAGCACAGCAGGATGTTATTAACCAAATAAACTAAAAGAACTTCCTTTCTTTTCTTAAGCAATGTGAAATCTGCAGCTAAGACTTGAACAAAAGTAACTCAAGGTGTATAAGGTCACATCATACAATTCTCACTCAGGTCCACGTGAAATGACCCCATCCATTAACAGCACAAGCCAGGAATCATGAGTCATGAAGAATATGAACTGCATTGACCCCCAACAATAATTACTCTGTTGTCCTCTTAAAATAATCTTAACTGAACTGTGACACTTAAGCACCAAGATCCTCTTTTCTATTCCTCAAACTCCAATACCTAGATTTTGACCCAAGCGTGGGGTTCATTTGCTCACAAAACTTTGCAGATCTGACAGAATTGCTCCCACAAAATTACCTCATAGTGCAGGATTCTTGCAAGATATGAAATACCTCCTGGTTTTGTGCCTACTTACCAACACCATACAGCATCAGCTGGAACATTCCAGAGTGGAGATCAACAAATACATGCAGGCACTCTGATCGACCACATGGTTCCAAAATTGGAATTACAAGAGTTGGGAGGGCTGTCTCAATGAACGCTAAACAAAAAATGGTGTTAATAATTTCACTCAAAATTCAAGCTTATTATTATTGTTATTATTATTCAAGCTTATATTAAAACTTAGCCAATTATCATCAAAAAACCTGTATGTTTTTAGAGAAACAAACTTTACTTGCACATTATTATAGTGTTGACATAGAGAGGAATCTGAATATAAGAATTTCTCTGTGAAAACAGTGACAAACCAATGAGAAAAGGCAGACCAAATTTGAAGATTATTAATTCTCAAATATCTTTTAACTCACTGCTTCACAATTATCAATCTAAATCCCAAAAGTTTCAATAGCAGTTTAAGGAAAGTCTCATCCAAAACTAGTTTAAAAAATTTGCTTTCAATTCTGAACACAAACAACTTTTACAGTAGGCAAATTTTAACCCTTCAAGCCAGACTACAATATTCTACCAGCTTCATTTATTATACTGCATTTAGATGCATGGCTATTTTACAATTACCAATGCAGAATAATTCAAAGCTAAGTTTTGTTAATTTTGAACACATTTCCCTTGATTTTTTAAAATTTAAATTAATGAAAACAAGAAACATCAAGAGAAAAGGAAACCATCCTAGACACAACTGGAAATGAACTAGAAAAACTTCATCAGAAAACACGTACAATTGTCATTAACATTGTAGCTCTTAAGAATGGCTTTCAGCTCCTGGAGTTTTTGATGAGATCTTGCATGGACACTGTCTATTAGGAGTTTTTCTATTGATAGGTGGTCAATCTGTAAAAAAGAAAAATACTTGAGTAAGCTCATCTTTGATGTGTAGACTGGAACAAAGGTACTTGATGAAAAAATCACTTCAGAAATAATTTGCTTAGAACTGTGGTGAGCCACATTGACTATTAACTTGAGTATTTGGAGCACTATAAAATACAACAAGCTGCCATGAGATTCTGTCTGTGCAACAGGCAGTGGGAGGAGCTTTGAGCTGAGATCAGAAGAAGGTGTAAAAGACAGTTCACAAATTATGCTGTTGCCACTCCCTGTGCAGACCTACTTGTTCTGGATCAAGGTTGGTCCATTTTCAGCTTAGCTTTTTTTTCTCAGCCATTGGTAACTAGCTTAAGCTAAAGAAAAAAGACTCCAAACAGAAAACACCCCAAAGCAACACTTCATTAGGATATGGTTGCCTCTACACAAACATGCAGCTGAAACATGAAATCCAACAAGTTTAACAGGGTAACAATGCAGTGACAGACACTGAGTATGGCCAATCCTACTGAACACAGAAGTATCTAGGGGCATGCATCAACATTCTGTTGTACTGCCAGTGCTGAAGCTCATGCCACCACTTATATTCACTGTAACTTGCTTGTACAATCTAAATTAAAGCATTTGCAATCACATTCATTCACATTCCAGTCACATTATTCACATATTTTGCATAAGCAAAGCTCCAGATTACAGCAAAACCTTTTTTCTAGGTAACCTAACATTGCTTTGAAAGCTGTTCAAGCTGAATTAAACTCAGATTTTATTCTGGTGTAGGAGATAAATGCAGAAGAGAATTATACTGTATTTGGTGCAAGCTTTTGCATACCAGAATGACCTTCCCCTAAAGACAAGCTTTCCAAGACAAGGCCTTAAAAATCATGTTTTTTCCACTACAACATTTCACCTCAACAGCTGCAATGGGTTAAATCTTCCCCACTAAGTGATTACATGTTTTATAGCTCCATCCAATTTTCAGTAGGTTAATGCAGAACAACCTGCTCAGATAAACATGTTTGTTTGTGCCACTGCTTTATACAGTATCTTAAACAAACAGAAACCCAGTGTGCCATCTACGTCATTACAGCTGAGATCATTATTCAAACACTACAACAGCACTGTATTTACCACAGCTGATAATTTTTCTAAGCAAGTCCTCATAAAGGGGGACAGCATTAACTTTGATACATCTCAAATTTACAGTGGCCTCATATCTTAATTTACAGGCTGCAGACTTGATTCAGGGAGCTTAGATTGTGTCAGCTCAAGGGGATCTTCAGCAGATGCTGAAAATAAAGAGTATGTTCTTAGATTTACACATAAATACAGCATCTTCACTAAATTAACCCTATATTTAGTAGCTGAATTAGTAAATGTAGTATATATTTACTATACTAACAGTAGAATTCCTACTCTAGAAGGAGAGTAGAAGGCTACCATGCTTCACTAGGCTTCCCACATCCATCTGTAGCTGAAACCTTGGTAGTTCTTGACATTCACCATACAGACTTGTCTGTCAGCACTGGTAACATGATGGGCCAAGAGGCTGAAACACAAAGTATGTACAGGAGGGGGAGGATACCATCAGGAGGAAGAGACAGGTGAAAGATCTGAGCTGGGGAGCTTCTCCCTGTGGAAAAACTCTACTGAAAGTATGAAGACTACACCATCCACTCCAGTTTACCAACTCTCCTAAACCCAAACACTGAAAGAAATAGTGACAGACATCCTGATATATCACAGCCACATTTGCTGAAGGACTTACAGAGGATTTATTATGATACCCAGAATGCAGTTTTTCTTAACTATCTTTAACCTACATCTAGAATTATCCCCAGTGAAGCATGATCCAAGTAGGAAGTTGACTGCAGTTACTCATTTTGAATCATTGCAACAATCCCACCTTCAAAATACAGGAATTTGAACATTCAGATAAGCCACACGATATAATCTGGTTAGTGATAATGTAAAACCAAGTCTCACCTAACACTTGTAACAAACAAACCACATGAGCTCTTCAGCACAAGATTTCCAAATCATTAATGTAAGATTTTCTAAAGTGCATAGCACTGCTAGGTAGCCAACTCCAGTGATAAGGGGAAGCTGATTTTCAAAGGAGCTCCAACAAGACAGGAAAGGGAGGAACTGTGTCTCTAAAAAGCATTTCAAGCCAAACCCTAATAACTGATACGTTGCTGTTGTCTCCCCCCAGCCTCAGCATTCCATCTCACAAGTGGTATAATGCACTGTGAAGTAGGTGCAATTTTTAAGATTAAGTCAAGGCCAATAATTTGTAACAATAATTTGAGGTCCTCACATAAACATTACACAACCTACAGTAACTGCTTACTAGAAATCTTAGAAACAGCTTCTTAAATAGAATCAAAGTTGAACAGACTGACAGTGTAAAGCACTTGAGTTTTTGATTCACAATATTAGATGCCTCCTGCAAAGCAAACCTTTACCTTCATGGCTCTTTCTATCAGTTTGGAATCACAGGCTGGCAGTGGAGGCTCATGAGATATTTGTAAGGGTTTTGAGACATCAGTTTCATCAATTTTTATAGTGACCTTATGGACAGATGCAGTCCCTGTTTTCCTGCCAAGTACCTGTTGACTTAAAATAAATAGAATAATTAAACCGTGCAACTGGAAGAACAGAAAATATGTTTTTCAGTAGCTAAACCTTGATTCTGTGTGCTCTGGTTAAAAACAACATTATGCCAGCTGAACTGAAAAAGGCATTTGTTTCAGATGACATTTTAAAGCAGAACTGTTGGTAAACTGTAACTACATGAAGAATTTTAGATGACTGCAAATTTAACACCATCAGAAGTGTACTCGGATTGCTTTTTAAAATTTTATCTAGTGCAAGTCAAGCAATAAATACAGTAGAAGCCTGACAGATCTAATCAATTTTTAGATATCTGTGTAAATACAAACTCATTTATAACTGCATCCACTGCTCTTCTGTACATTAATTTGTAAATTACATAACACATGTAGGTACTTAATTACAAGAATTTAGTAGTCTCACATCAAAAAGAAAGTACAATTCTGAAAATTATGACTCAAGCTTGGTAAATATAATCCCTCCTGTTATTTCATTTATTGTTTGTTAACAGTCCTTTTGAAATGAACTTACTTCCAAACAGAGAGTGAGAGACATTTCCCTGCATGGTACCGCTCCACTTGCACAAGGTCACCCCAGCGCTCTCGGATCAGCATTAGTGTTTGTGAATGCAGGACTTCCAGCTGAAGAGCCAGGCAGAAGGAGTCTAATGCATGGAGCTAAGGAAATACAAGATGTCCAGGAAGTCTGTGCACTACACACACCTGTTTCTGGAAACTGCATCAACCCTTCTGTCATCTAAGTCACAAAAGATGCTGTCTGAAAACACACTAATGCACTAATCCAGAGATAAAGACATATAAACAGCACCAAGTATTTATCAAAAGGGTTTATTTTTGTGGTTTTCTAAATTCTAACCTAGCACAGATTGATAGACAGGACAGTCACAGCCCAGTTTTACAGATTTCTGGTTGTCATCATCTTTTACTGAAAAGATGATTACTAACAGAAATTCCACTCACCCTATAGTTACCACTAACCCAATCTCCCATGGTCACCCTAAAAAAACATTATTCTTTTTGCAGACAGACTTTCACTGAAATCCATTTCACACTGTCAAGCAATCTGCCCTTTCCAAGTGGAAAATCACTGCACATCCTATATCTTCTCTCATTATTTACACAGATACAATAGAGTTAACACACCCTCATCAACTACACTTTACTGCTGTTCTTGGTAGCAAGAACTGCCAACTCCCAGAACTTCCAAGTCAGCTCTGTATTTCATCTCCAAAATTACCTGCTGCTGCTGCACTGACTTACCACACAACCTGCTGCCTTGAACACCTCACCTTCACCAATTTAGTGTGCAGAATTAAATTTGACATGCACCTGAGAATTACCGCTTCCAAGGCCATCCTTTACTTCAAGGCCACCATAACTTCATGCCCAGACATTTCCCCCAAGCTTAGCAGGGAATCCATCTTTCCTGACTTGCAGCTAACAAGAGCAAGGCTGCATTAGACCCCTAATTCAGAAGCCCCTTTCAGAAGGATACGTAGGCAGTTGTACATGTCCTGGAGGGGCTTCTCATCAGCAAACAGCCTGGACTGGACCAGCTGATGGATGAAATTGATCTGCATGCTGTGAACCAAGGCTCGACCATCTTTAGCAAATGAAAAATAAGTCACATTAGCCATCAGGAAAGTAGGTATTTAAAATAATTCAGAAAATTGATAAAATAAAAATAAAAAAGATACAACTGTACCGAGAAATTTCCATATCAGGTATTACAACAAAATGAGAAAATTCTTGGTTTACTCTGGAAATGTCAGTCATTTTACTACACTGTATAGCTTTGCTAAGGTATTAAAAGCCCATAAAGCAAGGTCAAAACAGGACAAGTACATATAACTTCATTCTCTTAAGTGGTGATATGCAGAAAACCCAGCATAAACAAGACTTATACAGTGTCAGGGATGAATATCATGTTAAAAACAAAGTGTAAAGGTTTGATTTTTTTTTCTTTACCACCAGTTTCCTTGTCTTCAACCAAAATTTCCAGCTTGAGAAGGCGCCAGGGGATGTCAGGGTCATCACCCATCACTGTCAAGGTGGCCTCAAACTCACCCTCAACTCGGAACTTCACACGGCCATTGGCTAAGGAAGACAAGAATGTTTTATTTCACTCAGCCTCCTAAAATGCCTAAAAAGTAACAGTGTGGTAGCTTCTGGCACTCATAATGGATTACTTCCCCATCATTTCTGCTCTGTTGCTTATGTTTCTGTGCAACTGTGAACATTTTACAGTCTGCAACAGACCCAATGTCAATAAGCAGCATAGAGAGATGTACAAACTGTCCTGAGGTTAACTTGTTAAATCTGATAACTTGTTAACATTTGTGCTTCTGTAATACAGAGTAACACTGAGCTGACTACCAGCCTGACAAACAAAACATCTGGCTGAAATATTCCTATTCTTTGCTACTATCAACAATGAATGCTTTCAGCAATACTCAAATGACATTCAGAACATGGATCTCAGCCCAGGCTAAAATCCAGCCCCAAAAACATACTCACTGCAAAGCATTCATTTAATATTAGAATATTTTAAATCCATTTTCATGTGAGGAAGATCATCTTTTGCAGAATTTATATATACACAACAAGCAAAGTTTATGCACATTATTTATCTAATTGACATGTGCATCCTCACACCTGTGAACACTGCTATCTGTTTCACAAACTGGGAGCAAGGACTTTAAAACTGTGCAAGCAAGGTCATAAAAAGAATGAGAGGCAGAGCAAACAAGTAAGTACAAGGCTTTACTCTGACATGCAGGTCAACCTTCTCAATCATTTAACAAACTATGTTATATACCTTTACAATTAAAGACATTTAGCAATATTCCTGCAAAATATTTAACCATTTAACTCAGGAAATATCATTTTCAAGAGCACCCCAGACATGCTCTTAAAACAAACCACACTCTAAACCAGAAAATAGTAGTCATTGAAATGTTTAGCTAACTGAAAACTCTTAAGAGCTCAGATATATTATTCATATATCATTCATATATACTTCCATTAGCAAAAATACCTCTAATACTGATACTGCAAGCACTCACACAGGGACTAGAGAAAGCTGGCAGTAAGATTCTTCAGGAACATCTTTGATCTAGGTCTGTGGGGAATGGTTTACAAATGGCTAACCTTGTCTTGGTTAAAAGCATGGACTAGGTCCATTCTCTGTGAATCTGCAATAATCTGGTCCAGTTTATAGCCATCCTTCCTGTACAAAAGGTTGTCTTAATGTTTGGGCTAAATGAAAACAGATCTCAAAACAGTTTAAGAGATCTGCACTGTGGTGAGCCACTGAACAAAAGGCATGCATAAATATGAATAAATTCTCTGCCTGAACATGAATATCAAAACAGCTTAAAAAAGCAACATTGAGTGACTTGTTTAAACTCAAGTTCAAAGAGTTTCTGCAGAAAGACCTAACAGTTTAACTAATTATAAAATTAAATTAAGATGAAGTAGCCCAAAGACTTTCACAAAACATTTACTGAAAGAGCAAGACAATGTCTAAAACTCTTTGGCATTACCTGCACAGGATTTCTTCTTGAAAATAAGCAATATTTCAGCAATTTTATCAGTGCTCTCATTTTTCAAACAGGGGGAAAAAGCACATGTTTTGATGTCATAGAGAGACAGGATCCCAGTATTAATAGATGAAGCATCCTTAATGCTGTCAACTAAGCTATCATTTAGCTTTGCTTT
Source organism: Agelaius phoeniceus (assembly GCF_051311805.1). NCBI lineage: Eukaryota > Metazoa > Chordata > Aves > Passeriformes > Icteridae > Agelaius > Agelaius phoeniceus. The sequence goes on along the minus strand of NC_135266.1, from coordinate 8,115,488 downwards.
AGTGCTAAAACAGCAGTTTTATATCTGCCTGCAATAATGTATCCTTCAAGAAATAATTGCAGTTCTTACCTACTGTAAGATTTGCCAGCTGTGGAGGGAGATCTGTGGTCACGAGTCGATGGCGAAGGATCTGGTTTAGCTGATGAAGTGTAGTTTGCTTCTCACTCTTTGTTATTGGGTCAGGAGGGATTATTTTATCCTGTTACAATAAACACAAGCAAGTCTATGTACCTCAAACACGTGTAACAGATTCATTGTAGCAATTGTGAAAACCAACCAGACCAGAAGTCTGAAAATATAAATACTACAGGCCATTACCCAGTGAAGTTTATGTCTTACACTCAGATTTGTTTTCTAGCTGATTACATTTTACCCAAGACTGACCACTGAATAAAATGACTAAATTTGGCGGAACTAAATAAATGGAGGGAATGCTTTACTGGGAGAGCATAACTTGTTCAAACAGGAAGTGTTCTGCATGAGAAACTGACACTGCAGAGACTTGGCACTGGGCCTGTATTGAGCTACAGCTCCATCTGCACACAGCCAATTAGTTTGATTACTGTGCATTTGATACCATCCAGGGGATTCCCACACCCCCCAGCCAGGGCAGTTACTCACCCTAATGCAGGTGGGCAGCCGAGGGTAGGATCCAGTTGTCAGAACATCAATTGCATATGGGATGGCAAAGCTGGGCAGCCGGGCATGAACCAAAGCATCTCGAGCCAGCGATGCCAGACGATCAGCAGTGTCCACAAACAGGATGGCTTGCTGATCTAAGAAACTGGATATCATCTGCAGAGGACAAGGAGTTTAAAAAAAAAAAAAGAAGCAAATTAAAAAAATGCACAAATCAATGGCCCTTTATATTTAGTTTATCTGTCACTTCCAATTCAAGTAACTGCATTTACAAAACAAAGAAAGAATGAATATTCTGGCCACTGCTTACATTCACATGCAAGGACACTCAAAATCCACAAGCCTTTCCTGCTGCTGTGGGGGATCGGTACAGCTCACAGCTCTTTATCTGCTGATTGCTACTGGAATGCAACCATACTTGTTTGTAATCAGTAGGGGCTTGTTTTTCTGCAACATTCTGGACTTTATTCTTATTTATCCAAGATCAGGATGAAAGTGATAATAAGAACTAACACACTCAGATCACCATCTTCCCTGTCCTGTTATCTTAACCCAAATCACTCCTGACATTATGTGCAGACAAGCCTTTCATTTTACGCCGCTGATGAGTTTTTGGGAACACGACCTGTTAAATAACAAGATTATACAATTCCTAAACAGGAATATTTTTTAAAATTTCTGTAGTAGGAAGAAGTCAGGGTGCAGCAATATCCCTCAGAGCCTGTTTCGTGCTAGTCTGTGTCTAACTTACCGCGCACTTTTCCACCTTCCCAGCATTATTAGCCCACTTGACCAAGGCTAACAAACGAACAAACAGCTGACGAGTGCGACTTGCAAACTGCACTATCTCTATTTTTCTGGAAAAAAATAAATGGTACATTAAGCCAATGTTCAGATATATAATAAAGCTGTAATTTAACTGTGTGACAATTTTAAAAAAAGAGCTGCAATGATAACTTTTAATTGCATTAATGCAGGCATCAGTAATATGCAGTGGCTTGTTTGATTAAGAGCAAAGGGGGGAAAAAGTCTCTGTTTTGAATACCTAACAACATACATGGATTCTAACAAATCATGACTGTCTGGTGAAACAAAAAGCATATTAATAGGAATTAATTACTGACTGTAAAAGAAACAATTCCATAGTGAGCTCAACTAAATTATCTTTACAGCTTTTATAGGATTTCCCCAAGGCTTAAGATTAAGTTTAAAGTAGGCAACATACCCAAGGATTACAGGACCTGACAGTAACAATACACTTATATTCACTATAAATAGATAGATAAATAAATAAATAAGATACTAAACAAAATATCGTTCTAGCATTTTTACAATATCTTTACACAGTAGGCTACAATATGGAAATAGGGTGGTGGTGGGGAAGACCACAAAAACCCCATCCTTTAACTTTGCTTTCCATTCCCTCCTTGCAAAGAAATTAAGGTAAGAACTTACTGACTCTCAATATTCCTCCCACCATTTTTGTACAGTCAAAATGAAGGAGTGTATGTCTGCATGTCTTCAGAGCTATTTTTTGTAAAAGAGAATGCAATAGGGGCACATGCAGATTTTCATGCTTTATTACAGATCTACACTGGAGATGCATCAGACAAGACACAGATCTACTGTGTAGATCTGTAGTGCCATACACTCTGAAATACCACTTCATCAACACTTTATAGAGGTTTTCCCCTCCTTCTATGTGTTCAGTTTACTAATTTCACCATGATTTTCTACTTAGTTTGGAAAAAAACCCAAACCTAAGCTGTTTTCCTGATATGATTTTCTGAAGTAACAGAAGCATTTGGACAAAAAGAACATTAATTAGTGCATAAGATATTGGCCTCTACAAAACAAAAGCTGCATCTCCTTCTGATCCCAATCTGTAAAACACAAACTCATAACACAAAAAGAGCCTGATTCTGCTGAAAGGGCTGGTTGTAATGAGGCTAACTCTTCTGTGCAAGCATTATCTGCTTGTAGCAGATGAACATGTAAGGCCAGAAGCACAACTAATACCATCTGGTCTGTTTCTTCCATTACATACTGTGAACCTCATCCAATGACTTGGGCATTAAGCCAGTAATGTCTCTGTGTTCTAGAGCACATGTTTTGGAATGGCATTCAGCCTGATGTTAAGATTTCAAGTGGTGGACAAGCTGCTATACGTACACATTGCTCTAACAGTAACCACACTCTGAAAACAATATGTTGAGAATTTTGAAAGATTCAGGAAAACTTTATGAGATTTGAAAGATGACTACAGTGAGACTTTAGAAAGCCAGCAATCTAATCTCTCAGATGAACTCCACATAGAAGTTGCTAAAATCCAGTAGTTATGTCAAACATCTATGGTGAAAGCAGCACAATAGCAGGAAAAATTCGAATTGATGTTCTGTGACTGAAAAGACATTTTAAAAAAAAGCTCCCAAAAAGCACAACAATTTTATAATGAAAATGATTGACAAATCTAGACAGAGTATTCTGGTAACTGTTCCATTAATACCACTTAAATGAAGTTAGAGAAGACTTGTTACTTTGATTTGACAGAACCCTGCTTCCAGAACCAGCTCCATCATCCCTGAATGACAACTGCATTGGGAACCTACTTCTCTAATAAAACATAAAGGCCTTCAAATTTGCTACATTGCATTTCATTATAGGTACACGACCTCATGTTGGGCTACACAAAAATAAACATTCAATGAAGATGAAACTTCAGGAAAGAAGAACAAGAAACAAAAATTAAAAATTTTTCTAACAACTCTGTTGCTCAGTGCATTTTTTACCCTTGGTCTTCACTGCTAAATTTGGATCTCAGGTTTAAGATCCTTCAGACTAATGCCTGAGTCTGGGGAGTAAAGCATTAGCTACAGTAGAATTAAATCAAGTTAAGGACCACTTAAGCAAGCTTGACATAAAAAAATCCATTGGAGTAGATGGGTTGCATCCAAGGATTCTGAGGGAGCTGATCCATGCCACTGTAAAGATGCTCTCTATCATTTTCAAAACCCACAGTGATCAAAGGTCTTGATGACAGCAAAAAGACAAGCACCATGTCCTTCTTCAAGAGGGCAAAGGAGGATCTGGGGACCTATAGGTCACTTGGCTTAAGTTCAGTTCAGAAAAAATTTCATAGGACAAATCTATCTCTAAGCTATGTTCTGATAAACACCAAGCATGAAATTAACCTGGAAACAATCATCAGAAATTTGCCAAAGGCAAACCACCCCTGATCAATAAACTACCTTCTACAGGATGAACTGCTCTGTGATCAAGGGGAGATCAGAAGATGGATTTACATTCACAGAAAACACATGGAATACAAGGATGGGCTGGGGAAGCTGAATTTGCTCCTGCTTAAGAAGAAAAGGCTGTGGCAAGATCCTACTGACATCTTCAAGTATCTAAAGGGTATTGTAGGGAAGATGGAACCAGACACTCTTCAGAAGTGCAAAAGGCCAAGGTACAACAGCTACAAACTAAACCAGTGAAAAACTAGTTAGATGTGAGGAAAACAAACAAACAAACACAGTGATGTGGTCAAAGACTGAAGTAGGTCATCCAGAGAATGATAACAATACTGTGCAAAACTCAGTCTCCATTACCAAGAAGAAAGCCCCTGGATTTCCCCCACAATTCAGCACTATTAATTTTCCACCACAGTACTAATGGTTTTTTAATCCAACTACTCTCATGTAAGAGTTATTTATTCCTACAATTGATTAACTAATAAATGACCCTGAAAAAAAAAGCACTATATTATACCATGATGCATAATTTCTCATCAGTTTTTCTTATCCCAGCATCTTTCAAATAAGCATTGTAGTACAGAATTTATATTTTATGTGAGCTTTATTAGAGGATAACACCACCACATTTTCACCAAAGTATATGTGCCATGTGCTCAGGCTCTAGCTCCAAGAAACAGCTTGAAGCCCAACTAGAGAATCCATCAGAGTCTCAAAGCTAGAGAAAATATGGATAATTAAGCCACTTTCCTACAGATGAGCTCCTCCAAGAGCTGGAAATCCAATTCACCAAGAGGAGTTCTAAGTCAAAGCTAACAAGGATGTGAACATTTAATTTCAAGACAATTTCAGATGTAGGACATTTTTTGTACATTGAAGGCTGTCTTATTTTCTTTTCTCTAACCCATTAGGATTTAAGTTGTTACCCCACACCCTTTGTTGTTGCCCAACAAAATAGAATCCAACTTTACCTAGAAATGCTAAATATCTAGATGGGAAAAGCCTGCCCATGAGTACAAGGGAGCTCTGGACCCAGGTCAGAAGTAATTTCTTCAGTAAATACTGAGATAATTAAAAATCCAAACTAAACCAAATCAAAACCCACACTGTTTCTCTTAATAAAATAGTATGCTGAAGGAAAATGGGTACAAGTAATCATTCCAGGTTATCCCATGAAAATGGGATTAATTCCACATGTTATGAGAGTTTTGGAAGGTTTGAGATAATTATTAATGATCACCCTGGTACACAGAATTCTTTATTAAGATTCTTAGAAACATCATAGCTCCTATATCTCTCTAAAGAAATTTAAGTCAATTAACATGTCAAATAAAGGGAACAACATTCTGACAAGTTTCATAACATTTATTATGAGAAACAGAAAAGTAAATGGATTTTTTCATCTGAGCAGGATGCTGTTCTGGTCTCTTACATTTGCTCTCTAATAATTTTCACACTTCAAAACCACATAGAACAGGAGCAGAAAACTGTTCATGATAAGAAAGACCAAGTAACATGGAAAAATGCAGAAAAAAAGGTTTTTTACCTTGTTGTCATTGTTGAACTGTTTCTTCTGAAGAAAACATTTCTTTATCACACTAACTAGAATCTATTAAATTCTAAAGTTCCCTTTCACATCAGCTTTACTGTCAATTCATTGCTTCAAGATTCATGAAGAGAAAAACACCCTTAGCAGAGTTCACCTATTATAACAGCAACAAAAAACCCCAAAAATCTATAAACCCAAACACCAACAAAACCCAATATTGACAGGATGCTGAGAAAAATCTTGAAACTATGTAAGGACAGCAAGACAGACAAAGCTTATTTTCTTGCAAAAAATCGAAAACTACATGAAAAAGATTTTATTTAAGCAACAGTATATTAACATTAACATCCCAAAAAAGTTCTATATTTTAACATGTATTACAGATTCTCTTATCATAACTCACCTTTCCATATCAGTCTTTCTTGGTAATCTATATGAAAGAGAGGGGGAAAAAAAGAAGATGTATTATATATCATTGTATTACAGTCCAGAAATTTTGTTAGACACTTTCAGTTACATGAACTTCTACACAACTACAAAGCATATAAAAAATAACACCATGGGTCACCTGTCACTAAAACACTGGAACTACTCAAATTAACTGAAAAGTTTGATGAAGGCTGCTGAGATCAGTTACTCTACACACACCATAAACATACAGAAGGGACTTCTTGACTGATATTTTGGAAGTTTTTTCAAAGCAAACTAAAAGTCTAAAATTCCTTGTCCTTTCCAGAGTTTGAACATTCTTTAACTCACACCAGGAAAACTTCTGTTTGCACCAGACATGGTACTGTACAAGAGCTATACCTCTCTTTTCCCATTTGTTCTGTATGTCACTTCTTGAAACACACAGCTTCCCCACAAGAACCTCTACAGTTAAACAAAGTAAGAGGGAAACAGGTTTATTCAGAGTCCAAATGCTTTCAGTGAAGTTTTTCTTGGCCCAAAAACATCCCTTTGTTTTGCCACTTCAAACGCAACAACATCAACACAGCAAATCATTAAGTAAATGTAAATAACTTATTTCCCAAAAATAATCAAATGGTACTTTAAAAACTACAGAGGTAAGTCAAGGAGTTGCAGCATCTGAAAATATCTCAGTTTCAGACATTCTAGTTTCACATTTTTTATATCAGTACCAGCACTCCAGTTGGGGTTTTTTGGCAGTAACTTGGGGGCAAACTTAAGCATTTAAGCAGCCAATCTGCAGCTGCTCTCAGTTCTCAGAGCCATTTTCTCTGTTTATGACAGATCACTCAGCAGCTTTCACTGTGCCCCTGGACACAGCCTGATGCAGAGACCGACCTGCCTGCACAGGCATCTCCCCAGGTGGGAGGATGGACAAGGGTATTTATGAGAGGACGACAACGGGGAATGGGTTCAAATGGAAAAAGAGTAAGTTTAGGTTAGATATCAGGAAAAAATTCTTCCCTGATCGGCTGGTGAGGCACTGGCACAGGCTGCCCAGAGAAGCTGTGGATGCCCCATCCCTGGCAGTGTTCAAGGCCAGGCTGGATGGGACTCAGAGCAACCAGGGCTAGGGGAAGGTGTCCCTGCCCATGGCAGGGGGCTGGAACTGGGTGATCTTTATGGTCCCTTCAAAACCAAACCATTTTATGAATGGGAAATCGCGACCACCTCCCCCCACTCCAGCCCCGGATGAGCTCCGGGACAGATCTGGCCAGGCCTCCGCATCCTCCCGGGATGCTGCGAGGCGGCACGGCCAGCCGGGCACGGAGGGATCCGCGGCACTCACAGGTCGGCCAGCACGGTGAGCTCGGCGTAGGTGCGGTGCAGGAGGAACTCGATGAGGGTGCTGAGGCGGTAGCCGGGGCTGGCGGCGGCTGTCACGGCACCGGGGGCCGGCGGGGCCGGGGCTGACGCGGGGCCGGCCGGCACCAGCTGGGCGCTCTCCAGCTGCACCGGCGCCATGGCGGCGGCGGCGCCTCGGCCCCGGGCAGGAGCCGCGCGGCAGCCCGGGAACGGCTCCCGGCGGCGCCGGCACCGCGCCCGGCTCGCCCCGCACGGACGGAGCGGGGAAGGGGCGGCGGGAGCGGGGCGGCTCCGCAGCGCTCAGAGCCCGCCGGGCGCAGGGGCCGCCGCCATGATGGGGCACGGGACCGGAAGCGAACGGGGACCCTTTCCGGGAAGCGCGGGCGGGGCGGGGGCAGCGGGACGGGGGGACAGAGGCGGGACAGAGGGACGCAGGAGGGACTGAGGGACACAGGGACACACGGTTACAGGGACACACGCGGGACATGGGGATGGCGCTGCCCGTGTGCCACGGGACCGCTCGATCCCGGGATGGGTCAGGCTGGAAGGGACCACAGTGCGCCATCTGGTCCCACCTCCCTGGTCAAGCGGGGCCATCCCAGAGCACATGGCCCAGGATTGTGTCGGCACCGTTCTGGAGTATCTCCAGTGAGGGAGGCTCCACACCCTCTCTGGGCAGTCTGTCCCAGTGCTCGGTCGCTGCACAGCAAAGAAATTCTTCCTCATGTTCAGGTGGAAGTTCTGGGCATCAATCTGCCTGTTCCTCTGTCCCATCGCCCCACGGAGCAGAGCCTGGTCCATGCCCTGACCCTCCCTGCAGACACTGACAGACAGGGATGAGGGGCCTCGGGGCTGGACAGGCCCAGCTCCCTCAGCCTGTCCTCAGTGAGATGCTCCAGTCCCTCCATCATCTTTGTCACCCTCCACTGGACCCACTCCAGGAGCTCCATGTCTGTCCTGTCCTGAGGAGCCCAGAACTAGACACAGCACTCCAGGCGATCCTCACAGGGCTGAGCAGAGGGGCAGGATTCCCTCCCTGCCCCTGTATCTGCTGATGTTACTGAAATCCAGGGTGAAGGAGAACCAGATTATAGACTTGGTGCCTCAAAAAGTGCCTTTGATGCAGCTCTTGGGGCTGTCAAGGGCCAGTGGGCTCTGCTGGACACCAGGCTGGCCAGTCCCTTCCTGATGATCCATTCGTGAGGGGTGTCCAGATGAGAAGCACTAGTGGAACATCGACCTTTGAGGTCATTGTTAAAGAGGGAAAAGGGAGCCATGAGCACCAGAGCATCCAGTGGGATTCGGGGATAAAGCATTGGGAACTTTTTCATATTTCTGCCCTACAGATCAACTGGCACAGCTGAAGGGAGGGAGAGGGGAGGTCTGCAAACAGCTGAAGATTGATGTGTTGTGTACTGGTTAACCAAAGGGGACTGTGTAAGGAAACTATAAATCCTGGGTGGTTTGTGTCATGATTCAGTCAAGTGTTAAATCATAAATTCTTGCCTTATGATTACAAAGAAACCCCTGAAATAAACATAATAAATACCCAAACTCCTCCAAGTTTAATAAAAAGAAGGAGAGGTCCTATTTGTTTTGTATGAAGTGCAGACTTTAAAAAACCTCTCCTTTTACCCGTATCTTTCCAGGAAAGTTAAATATTAAAGGAAACATTTTTCAACCTGAGAAGTGTGTAATCAGTTTAATAATAATAACAATAGCAATAACCCACTCAGGTAGGAAGGGCAGCACTGCTGCAGCTGTGAGCCATGCAAGGTTTGTCACAGTAAGATGAACTTTTGAACTGGGGGTGGATGATTGTTGACTGGGAATTTTTTACTCCTAAAATCACCATGTGTTTATACCTTTTTTTAATTAGTTGAGAGGGGTTTTTTTTTCAATACAGATGAAAGAAATTTTTGTTCTGTTTATATAAATTAATCTCTAAAGGATTGATAAAGGATAGAATGATAAATACTTTCTGGATCATGTTTTGATATAAATTATTGGCTTAATGTATTTTAAGTTCTGGTCTGCCCATTTCAAAGATTTTTTTTCCAAATGTATGAAAATCTTTTATTTTTTTCCACTTTAGATGCATGAATAAATGCAGTGTACTCCTTTTTACAGCCAACTAGCTGCACTAATGAAGAAAATACTGACTTACATGCACAGGAATCTGATTAGGGTCTTTATAAGAACGGTAACATAGAAATACAGGATTTTTAATTGTTTTCCCTCCTTATTCCCATCTCTTCACTTCTGATTTAGTCTGTAATAAAGTTCCCATTGATTTCAGTGGCACAAGCTCCTTTGATTTTGGTGGCACAAGCTCAGACTTTGTTGATGAAAAAGCAGGTGGGAAATTCTGATGCAGTTTAACTTCACTGCTGTTAGAATCCTTCCTCAGAAAAGCTCTGGTCTTGGTGAAGTTTTCAGCATTGGTTGGAGGGATGGATGTCTTCAGTGTGTCTGCCTTGCTCCATTCCTCTTGGAGAGAAGCTAATCAGTGCTATGGCACAAATTGTGCTGGGCTCTCCTCTCACATGGCTGCATAGGAGAGAAACTCTTGATACTGTTTTCAAAGAAAGGAGGAACAGCTACTGAGAAATTTCAGGAGATCAAGGCTTACAGTTTTGCACCCCCAGCAATTGTGCTGTTGGGAGACTTGGCAAGATGATTTGTTTTAACTGATGGAGATGAGCGAGAGGAGTTCAAAAACAATTGTCTGGCCTACATAATAGTAGTGAAAAAGAAATATTTAAGTTTCCTGCTTCTTGTTGCCTTTCTGAAGTTGGCAGGGCTACCTTTCTTTGACACAAGTACTTTGAGGAAGGATGAGCATTGTGCCTAAATTCAAAACTTCAGCTTGAAGGAACTGGAAGTAGGTTCCAGAAATCTGTTGAGGTGGAAAAAGCAAAACTATGTGAGGCAGAAAGCTGGGCCAGTGGGGTTGCTGGAAAGAGTAGCAAGACTTCTGGGTAGAGAGGTCTCCTTGCAAAAGCTACTGTATTTTCATTTGTGTTTATTCTCTTCATTCAGCAGGTTCCAACTTCTGCCATTTAAACCCGGTGACAAATTTTCTCATAGCAATGGAAGAGAACAGGCCTGGTAAGTCTCATACAGGCCTTGGCTCTGACCTCAGGCTTTCCTGCAGACAAACAACCCCTCACACAGACACCCCCCACACAGAGTGGCACTGGGTCCTGCTGAGTGACCAGTGTCACACAGACTCTCAGAGTGGCACTGGATCCTGCCCAGTGACCAATGTCACACAGACACTCAGAGTGGCACTGGGTCCTGCTGAGTGACCAATGTCACACAGACTCTCAGAGTGGCACTGGGTCCTGCCCAGTGACCAATGTCACACAGACACTCAGAGTGGCACTGGGTCCTGCTGAGTGACCAATGTCACACAGACACTCAGAGTGGCACTGGGTCCTGCTGAGTGACCAATGTCACACAGACACTCAGAGTGGCACTGGGTCCTGCTGAGTGACCAGTGTCACACGGACACTCAGAGTGGCACTGGGTCCTGCTGAGTGACCAGTGTCACACAGACTCTCAGAGTGGCACTGGATCCTGCCCAGTGACCAATGTCACACAGACACTCAGAGTGGCACTGGGTCCTGCCCAGTGACCAATGTCACACAGACTCTCAGAGTGGCACTGGGTCCTGCCCAGTGACCAATGTCACACAGACACTCAGAGTGGCACTGGGTCCTGCTGAGTGACCAATGTCACACAGACACTCAGAGTGGCACTGGGTCCTGCTGAGTGACCAATGTCACACAGACACTCAGAGTGGCACTGGGTCCTGCTGAGTGACAAGTGTCACACAGACACTCAGAGTGGCACTGGGTCCTGCTGAGTGACCAATGTCACACGGACACTCAGAGTGGCACTGGGTCCTGCCCAGTGACCAGTGTCACACGGACACTCAGAGTGGCACTGGGTCCTGCCCAGTGACCAATGTCACACAGACTCTCAGAGTGGCACTGGATCCTGCTGAGTGACCAATGTCATACAGACTCTCAGAGTGGCACTGGATCCTGCCCAGTGACCAATGTCACACAGACTCTCAGAGTGGCACTGGGTCCTGCTGAGTGACCAATGTCATACAGACTCTCAGAGTGGCACTGGATCCTGCCCAGTGACCAGTGTCACACAGACTCTCAGAGTGGCACTGGGTCCTGCCCAGTGACCAGTGTCACACAGACACTCAGAGTGGCACTGGGTCCTGCTGAGTGACCAATGTCACACAGACTCTCAGAGTGGCACTGGGTCCTGCCCAGCGACCTGATGTGCAGGCTTGGCTGGCCCATACACACAATGAATGTGCATTTCTCCACCCCAAAAGATTTCTGGAATGTACTTCAAGCTGAAGTAGTGAATTTAGGCACAATGCTCAACCCATCATAGAATGGCTTGGGTTGGAAGGGACCTTAAAGATCAGCTTGTTCCAATCCCCCTGCCATGGACAGGGACACCTTTCAATCACTACAGCATGTTGCTCAAACTTCATCCAACCTGGTTTTGAACACTTCCAGGGATGGGGCATCCACAGTTTCTCTGGTCACCCTGTGGCAGGGCCTCACACCCTCACAGTAAAGCAGCCATCTTGATGAGCAGCTCTGCCTGGCTCTGTCATGGAGCACAGACAGGGCCTGAGAGCCATAGGGGAAGGAGGGAAGCCTGGCAGGAGGATGTGGTAGGGACCCAGAGGATGGGGGTGATGGCCCAGCATTGCATCCAGTCTCTGGGTCAGCCTGGCCAGCTCCTGCTGTGTGTGCCCCACTGTGTGACATGAGGATGGAGAAGGGTCTGCAGGGGAAGCTGTATGAGGAGCAGCAGAGTGCACTTGGTGTGTTCAGCCTGGAGAAGAGGAAACTGAGGGGAGACCTCACTGCAGTTACAGCTTCCTTGTGAGGGGCAGAGCAGATGCAGGTACAGATCTCTTCTCTCTCATGACCAGTGACAGGACTCAAGGGAATGGCCTGAAGTTGTGTCAGGGGAGGTTAAGGCTGGGTATCAGAAAAAGGTTCTTCCCCCAGAGGGTGGCTGGGCACTGGAACAGGCTCCCCAAGGCAGTGGTCACAGCACCAAACCTGACAGAGCTTGAGAAGTGTTTGGACAATGCTCTCAGGCACATGGTGTGACTCTTGGGGTGTCCTGTGCTGGGCCAGGAGTTGGACTTGATGATCCTGGTGGGTCTCTTCCAACTCAGCTTATTCTATGATCCCACGTTTCTAGTCACTGCACCCCTGTATATGTAAAAAGCCTTACTGGGGAGCCCAGAAGCCTGACTTCAGATAGGGATTTGTTGGTTGATCAGAACCTGTTGCTATTAACTGTGGAGCTGACAGGGTTACAGAGCTAATGGGAAGGACAGCAGGTGACTTTCTGTTTCCAGGGAAGTTAAACATTTACTGTTCTTGGAGCCCTGGGGCGAATGTTCAGTATATCGTGCTCTACAAGGCAGGCTCTGAGCTGTCCTGTGTTTGTGTGGCTCAGAGCGTGGGCATTCCATTTCTCTGGCAGGCTTTTAAATCAGAGAAATGTTTAATGACACAAGCACCTCCTGGACTTGACACTTAAGTATTTTTTTAAATCATAAAAAATAATACTATGCAGATATAGTGCAAAGATTTCTTGTTAATCATTTAATTGATGCAGTGTTGGGATGTTCAGCAATGTTATATCCAAATGCCCATATAAATTAGGAGTAATAAAAATTTCATGTCTTTCATTCTTTTTAGAAGGCATGAGAAAATCAGATATAGTGTGGGAGAGCTCCCACATACAGTATCAGTAATTGCAGTGCTACATATTATATACTTACAGAGCTTACAATTCAATAAAAGATATATATTTAAATTCTAATGGGGTTTCATGTGTCACTATTAAATCAAACACATACCAATACTGAAAAAAGATTAGATTTTTCTATTATAACACTTGCATGAATGTAAGACTTTTTCTAAACGTTATGCTGAAAGTCCAGTGGAAAAATATCAGTGACCTTTTAATCACAAATTATTTTATGTCCTATATCTTTATTATCTATTATTTTTTAATTAAAAGTACTTTTTAAATTAATTAATTTGTTGACAGTCCTGTACTTCAAGCCACAAATCACTCTTTTGTGATTTGTGCAGGGCTTACTGCACCAAAAATAAAGCATTCTTTGCAAAATTGTGTGTGTGTTAAAGGAAGAGGGTTTGTAGCTGGTTACTGCAGGTGCTCTGCTTTTTTTCGGTTTATTAAAGGGTCACAAAGGGAACCAACTAAAAAAAGAAAAAGCCTCCAACTTAAAAGCTTTAAAGTTATAATTTTACATCTCTTTTTTGATCTGCTTTGTCTGTGGGATTAAGTTTGACAACTATTTGTTTGAATGATAGGAGACCTATAGTAACAGATTGAGAGTTCTCCATCAGTCAGTCTGGTTAGTGAGACAGAGAATCTCTTGTGTGGTGTGTAGTAAAGTACACCCCAGTTCTAATTATGTGTTGTGAACAACTTAAGAAAAGCAACATTCTCCAAGTCATAAAATAGAATCTTTGATTTACTTGAATTTACAAAAGTCCCCTTTCTTATTATAAGGCAAAATGGATGAGTTTTTTTAATACTGAACATAGCTGTATTACTCTGAGCTTCTTTTGGGGCTTCTTTACTAACAATGTTGATATCCAGTGTAAATTTTAAATTGATTTATTTCTGTCAGACTGGAACTAAAGCCAGCTAAAGACCTTGCTATCCTCAAAAGACTGTATTTTCATTATTATTGCCATTAAGTTAATTACAACTCAATTTACTATTTTAACCACAGAAGATGCATTTTTTTCTGCACATAAAAAAATGCTTTGTTCACAAGTAATTCTGAAATGGGAGCAAAACAGTGACATCCTTTCTGAACCCCACATCTTTGAAAAGCTAACAAAGGAGAAAGAGCCCCTGATCTGGCAATCTGGCACAAAGGGGTAAAGTGATGAATTGCACTGTTCAGTCACGGACTTGGACAATTTGACAATACCTTCCAAACCCTGTGATTTCTCCCCATCTAACCATCCCTGGGTGTTACTCAGTATTTGAAAAAGATACATGTGTGCTGAAAAAATACAAAGTGAGCCCTTATTTCAACATGAAAGCACTTTGGGGCAGAAAGAATTTATCTGTGCAAACACCTAAAAGAGATGGAGAGAATGTCAGGGAAGTGGATGTGATTAGTCATACCCAGTGGGAGCAGGCCTGCAGCTGTGAAGAATTCTGTCCTGACCTTAGAAGTAGGCAGCTCGATTGTGTTTAACTGGTGCTGCCTAATGCATTCAGACAGTGCAAACTCTCCCGCTCCTCTAAAGACAAAGGTGGGTACCAGAACATGCTTAATTGCAAATTCTTTGTAGATCTCAGCTGTGCTCTGATAAGGTTTAAATGCTGACCCTCTCTCTCAGAAGTAAGGACATGCAGAATTATGTCTGAGCTGCCATCCTCCGCGCAGACTTTGGATGTGAAGGAAGTTTCTGGGTTAAGATGCTATCCAAGAAATTTCCTTCTTGCACAGCTTCTAGACTGGGATATTTTTTTCCCCAGAAGGGATAAACCAGCATTTTCTTGTAGCAGTTAGAATCTTATCTAAGCACTGCCTGTGTCACAAAGCTCCAAGATGCCAGCTCTGACAACAGGGAATGCCAGAAGAGGTTTGGCTCCAGACTGAAGAGCTGATTACGTGTTTAATTCTGTGACTGCAAACTTGGTTGACTTAGTGAACTCCAGCAACTATTCACTGTAACTTAAAATTGAAGAGTACTGTAAAAAGGCAAACTCATATCTGTAGCAGTGCAGGAATACTGGTTCTCTGGTAGATTATAAGGTATTTTGCTAATGGGCAAGAGGTGCAGGTTGCTCTCAGATGCTATAGGGGCTTCCATGCAGGCAGCAATTTTGGCCAGTGCCAGTTTTGGAAGATCAGAAATTGTAGGTTGAGGGTGGAATCATCTCTCTTCAAGGATTGTATTTCACCTGGAAACACCAACTTCTCACACCTACCCAAATAGATAGAGCCTGTTGTGGCAGAGAGACAGGAAATCCTTCGTGTGGGGCCAGGCAGCACCTGGCTGAGAGATTGTTCAGAGATTTTTGTGGAGCACAGACCACATCCTGAGAACTGCATGTAGCCCACGGTTCATGCTGCTTACAGCTAAGCCTGGAAGATTCCCTGCCCTACTGATTGCAGAAGTAATTAATAGCCTGTGGCTAGTTGCAGCACTGTGCAAAATGCTAAAAATTGTTACTTTTCTGCACAGCTGTAGAATGCAGAAGACACAGTAGAATCTCAGTAAATCCTGGCAATGTTTTATTTTCAGTTGGGGTTCAGCCAGGAGAGCTGTAGCCCCTTCTATCCCCCTTCTATATTTTGTTTGTTTGGTTTATAGGAAATGATTTGATCCTGAAAGTGAACACTTTTTGTGAAAATGTGCTTTCACCAGAAAGCACAGCACTGCCCAATGGCGCCGTAGTGCAAACAAAACAAATTGTGTGGGGAAATGACTGTGCTTCACCTCAGAATGTCACTTACTGGAACTGATTCCTTCAGGCCTGAGAGCAAGATTGGAAAGAAGAGCAACAACAGAGCAATATCTCTCCCTCTAGTGCCTACAGACCCAGACTTCCCAGAGTATGACAGCTCAAAGGAAGACTGAAAGAGAAGAAAAAAATAATCTGTCTTTCTGCGATGCATTTAGGACAAGCAAAAGCACATTCACAGCTAATTTTAAGCAGCCTTCAGAATGCAACACCTTATTAACTCACTTGTAGCTAATCCTTACATTCTGGTATTTTTAGAAGGCATCATGCAATTCAGCAGTAGTTTCAGCCCATGTCTCCTTTGTAATAGGACACCACTCTATTTCTCATTTTATAAGAATTAGCTTTCTGACAATAAGCCTTGCTCACATAACACAAACTGATTTAACTAAATGAATTTAGAAATGATATTAGATACACATGGACACTCTTATTTCTCCCCACCTCTAAGGTGGCATTCATAGTTTGGTTTAAGGGAGCCCTATGACGAGTCTAGGTGGAACAGGTTGAGACCTGCCTCCACCCCTTGCCTGTCTCATCCTCTGCACCAGGAGGAGAGTTTGGTCTAATTTCCTATCTGAAACTGTAGGAGGGTAAATTCACCTCCATAGGCTAAGGGTGCTTTTCTTGGCCACCTTTATAGTGCAAGAACCACCCCCAGTACTGGACTGCAGCAATTTGAGTGCATGGATTTTGAAGCATTTGAAGACAGTGCCTCTTCCTTTGGTGGCTTATTATTTTTTGATTTTGTGGGAACTCAGGATACAGCTGTATCAAGTGCAAACAGTGCTATTTTGTCTGTGCCTGGTTTTATCCTGATCCAGTATCTCCCAGCCAGGAGGCTTAGGTTAGCTCTGGGCTGCCTCTAATGAGCTGCAAATGAAAACAAAGTCCTCTAGCCCGTGGTTTCTCTCTGTTATGTGTTATCTAATCAGGGCTCTCTGGAACAGGACTTTGGAAACCTGTTCCCTGCACAAGCATATGAACAAGACTTATCAGTGGTTTGTGTTAAGGCTGCTTTGGAGCAAACATAAATATAGAGCGGTCTTTTTGATTTTTTTTTTCCATAAATGTATAATATGTTTTCTTACAAAGACAGACATAAAAAAATCCTCCTTCTCTTTAGCATCTTGTAGAACCCAGAGGTACAGTACATAAAATACCAGTACATCAGGAGAGAAAAACTGAACATTTTCTGGAATAAAACAAGGAATGAAAACTAAAACCAATTCCTGTTCCTTTGACTTGCTAGAATGTAGATAAAAACTCTAACATTTCTAGGGATGGGTTTGTGTACATGGGAAAGCTGCTGAAAATCAGTGAAATATGTACTTAAAAGCTGATTATTCTGCACCTTTCCCTGGATAGATCCTTTAATACTGTACAAACAGTGTCCTTCTGCAGGGTAGGTTAATCTGTTTCTAATAGGTAAAAAGAGACCACGTAGTTCTGTAGTGCAAAAATGCTGCCAGAATAGCTGGGCAGAGCCTTTTCTCCATGCAAAGAAGGTCTATCTTAATTGCAGTTAATCCAGTCAGAAAAGAGCAACAAATCTCTACACAAACCTCTACAAGAGGTATTTATCAGTCTAGAATGTGACAGGAAAACAATGAAGATTTCCCCACAGAGTGCTGAGTCTGAGCTTTATCTGGAGCTGTCCCTTCATTTCACCCCAAAGTTTCCCTGTTGAAGAGGTTCCCAACTTAGGCATGTATCACATCACCTCCTTGTTTGTAACATCACATTGCATGAGGAAGTTGTGTCCAGGGCTTCACTGTGCTGGCAAATTGTATCCCCACATCTTGGAGAGGGGTGAGAAGGGACAAGTGAAGGACAGGGCAGGTGTTTATCAGCTCTGGGTGCTTTACCTGGGAGGACTCAGACTCTTGCCATGCTCTGGGCTGCATCCAGCTGGGTGCCCAAGGGGGCAGAGGTGACAGGAGCCCTGTGCACACACACAGGCTCTGGAGGTGTCCATCTGTGTGCACAGCACAGAGCAGCAGGCAGGGATCAGGGCATTCATCTCTCCTGTGATAAGAGCCATAAATCACAGTGTTCAGAGCATGCAGGAGAAGAGGCAAAGAGCACTGAAGATGGGGGATGCCATCCTCCCTGCCTACCCTGAAGTAGTAAAGCCTGTCTTGTAGCCCACAACAATTTCACCCATTAGTCTGTTTAGTCCTTCCTGTCAGAGCACTGTTTCATTTTCAAACACAAAAACTTTCAAACTATCTTGAAATAATAATTAATTTAATTCCCCTAAGCAGACCCACCTGCAAACGGTATTTCTCCCATCTGCCTCCAGTATCTCAGTATATCAGAAGGCTTTCCCTACTCTCCTAATTTTTTAAGGACTCACCTGAGCCCTTTGTCTCAATGACTGATAATCTTCTACAGCCTAAAAATAACTGTTCTTAAAATGGGTCACTCTCTGAACAGATGTGGTTTCCTTAGTGTGGGTGATGTTGCAACAGGAAACCAACTTGCTACAGAACAGAGTCATTATTTACACTAGTCCTGGGCCATGGATAGAAACCTGTCACAAATTTTAGCTCAGAAAAACAAATGTTAGTCATAGGAAAAAGGGAGACAGTTAGAGAAATGAAGGAACTGTAGGAAGCCAGACTAGTTTTAAATTGAGGGAGGGGAAATGCAGTCCATAACTTGTCATGACTGATGGGGATGAAAGCTAACTAGGATACTGGTTAGACCACTGGAGGACTCTGATTGAAGGAGTTTTACAGAAACACTTTTTAAAAAAAGACTTACAGACTATTGCCAGGGCAGGCACCCACCACTTTAATGTCTGTAGTTCAGACTGGATTTGTCTGCATGTGTTCTGAATGTCAAAAGTGATAATGAAGATAGGAAATGAAAATATTTCTCCTTAACCCATGAAGAGAGGCTGAGAGCCTTGTTGAAATAAAATATCTTCTGCAGATTTTGCAATCAGAATAGAGATTACATTTTCAGGGCCTTGAAGGTCTCCATGTGGTGTATAACCCTTTGATGCACCTTCTGCTTTGTGCTTCCATCACAGCCTGAGAAGGAAAGTCTGGGGCAGAGCACATAATTTCTTACACCATGGGAGAAGCAGAAGTGACAAAAGCATTTCCAGAGCATTGCTAGGAGAATGCTGAGATGCCACATGTGCATTCAAAAATTACTTTTCTAAAAACAGAGAGGACACCTGCAATTGCTGTAATTGCTGGTTTGGTGCTCATGTCCACAGATCAAAAGAAAAGGAGCTCTCCTCCTGTTAGATAAGGATTACTAATGCAAAGTGAAGGACATTGGGAGAAGTCCTCTTTGTTTTGGAAGAACAATGGGAATTGGTTGTGCCCATTAAGTAAAAAGTCTTGCTTTTTTTCTCTTTGTGTAATCAGTGCTTTACAGATTTATGGAATATGAGATTATTTTCTTTGACCTTCAATATATCACAGAACCTTCAGTTTCACTGGACTGACAATGTTGCTGAGCAGAACATGTTGTGTACCTTATGCTTGGCACAGTGTACCATGAAGAAAGTGCCCAGTCTTGGTGTGAAGGCATCAAAAAATGGAGCAGCCAAGGTTTCATTTCATTGTCACAGTTTCACTTTCACAGTCTGACAACTGTGCTGCTCTAAGCTCCCCTCATGTGATTCTCCACTAGACTCCATGACAGGGCAGGTCATAGTTGATGCCTAATGGTTTTCAGTGCTTCTTGTATTTGTGAAACATCTGAGAGACAGATTTTCTTAGCAGTGTAGAGATGCTGTGCTTGAAGGGGGTCTCTGTAACACTCTCAGGCTATGAATTGTGGTAGAACATGCCAGCTGAGCATAGAAGGGAAAGAAAATGAAATATAAATTTGTTACTGCAGAGCCAGAATAGCAAGGATAAATTCTGTCTGTTTCCAGGCATCTACTTTATATTCCCACCTAAGGATACCATTAGTGGAGACAAACTGAGCTCTTTTGATCACTTTCCACTGTGAAAAGGGTCAATCTTCCTTGCTCTTCACACTCCCTCCTACATGATCCTGACTCACCCTTGGGCTGACTTTCATATTCATTGAGCTGATGCAGCTCATTAACCCATCAGAAAACTGTTCTTTTTTTTTTTTTTTTTTTTTTTTACTTCTCTGGATTTATTTTCTCTCAGTTCAATGAGCTGAATCTGCTCAGCCAGGGGTCAGGTAAGTGTCAAAAGTAAGGAAGCACGGCTGGGAAGCAGGTAGGATTAGGGGAAGGAAGAGGAGGAAGATGGGAAAAAGCACACAAGATGAAGGAACAAGACTACTTCTTTCAGTGACAGAAAGCCTTAAAATCAGCTTACCATGTCTGAGTATATCCTTAGGAAGTTATTTCCCTGGAATTCCTGTGGGTTCAGTGTAGAAGAGGGAGTTTCTTTAGAGGTTGGTTAAAAAGGAAATAAAAGGAAGTAATCTAATTTAGGCACATGGGTTAGGCAATATAAATAGGCCTGTTCTTTACTGCAAAGACCCCTGTGACCAAAGCTTTAAAACACAGTTAGTGACTAAATGCCTGCAAAAACAAAACAGTTGTCTCTAAATGGAGAAGTGTCTTCAGAGAGCTCCAGAAGGCCTCAAGTGCAGTCAGAAAGACCATGCAAGGCCAGGGAGCAGGGCATGAGCCCCAGCTGGGTTGGCTGGGGGAGTCAGAGTGCAGCAGAGGCTGGTGAAGCTGGTGTCACTTGGAATTTGCTCAGGCTCTGCCTGAGGAGGAAATCAGGAACACTCCTCTGGCATACACCTTGTTTTCAGCACAGCAGAGCTCTCCCCTGCCATTCCCTGTGTGCCACCAGCTCTCTCCTTAACTTTGTTTCTGTCTTGCTCTTTTTTCACTTCTTGCCATTATTTGTAAAACTACTACTGAAAATGACCTACATAAATAAATAAATGGAATGAATAAATCATGAGGGAGAGAATGAATGTGTGAGTGTGTAGGTGGATGACACAGAGAGCCGGGCTGGTGGGAGCAGCAGGAGCTATCAGTTCATTTGCTGTCAGCAGCAGAGCCCCAGGGAGGGTAAGGACATTAAGTACCTGATTGTGCAAGGTGCTCAGTGCCTTCATCTTCTGTCGTTTTTGGAGATAATCAAAAGCATTTCCAGACCTTGCCAGTAGAGGCTTCCAGGAAGGATGAAGAAGGCAAAAGACTAAACCTGTGACTTTTATCCTTTGTTTTTTCGCTTTTCAGATCCCTAAGGATTTTTTCCCCATAATGAATCTTTTGATAATTACCTTTCATGGAGCCTTTTAAAACAATCAATGGACCCTCAAGGGTGCAACTGAGTTTCTGGCCTTCAGATAATGTAAGGCAGGAGAAACTTCCCTCTTGCAAAAGCAAGTCTGGAAGGGTAATTTCAGAGTTTATATTGGTTGTATCCTCTCAGGTATGACTTTTTCTCCATGGAAGACACTTGTAAGCCACTGGCCCCTTGCCACACCACTGAACCCTGGGACTTTTCTGTATTGGAGCATGAGGTGAACTCTGCAGTTCAGGGAGGATTTTGATGCTCCTTTGAGATTTGCCACATCTTGGCCCCAGAGATGAAATGTGCCCATTATGCTGACAGCTTTGCTCTTCAGAATGAGGCATATACATCTGGAATTCAACTGATTGCAGAAATGCAAGGTATTATTAAATGGACAAATTCTGACCAAAAAAAAAAAAAAAAAAAGATAAAGTGGTTTAATTATCAGTGGTGTTTGCAGTAAGTACTCAGTGCTTCTGACCTTGCAGCAGTCCTCCCTTTTTTTTTCTGAGAAATTCAGACCTTTGTGTGATATGTCCAGAGGATAAGGTTGTATTATGGTATGAGGTAGATAGAGCAGTTTTTTAAAGAATGCTTGGAAACGTGTGTCCATGCCTGTGGGTTTTGTATATGTACATTTTCTTTTCACCTTTTTAAAATATGTGGCTCTTTAGCACTCATCACAGGAGTCTAGACATACCTCCTAAATTATAAGTAGCTGGATTAGAACTAAAGAAATTGTCTTGAATTTCTCTTCAAGTCAAGTGTGGCTTGTTCCTGTTCTCTTCTAAAAGTTTGCTCTGCCACAAACTTTACAATTGACCATTGGAGGTGTTGTGGGAGATCCAAATGACACACAGTGCAGCCAGCCCTTGGGGACATTATGCACTTCCCTGAAGAGCCCAGGAAAGGAACACAGGATTTTTCACTTTCTTTTTCAGTATGCAGGGTAGCAGCAGAATTGAGAATAGGATATAGAGGATGAGGTATTGTTGGTTGCAGGCTGTGCTTTTGAGAAGATGTGATGTTCTAAATTGATTTCCTCTTTAAACTTGGCAATTGTACATGGAGGAATAGGGAATTACAATAACAAAGTTTGGAATTCATAAATACACTTATAACTCTGGTCAAGTGCAAATCCCTCAGGTGGTGAGGAAGGCACAGTGAGCCCATCAGTCACAGGTAGAACAGTCTCCACAGATTTCTACAGAGATTGCTCAGAATCAACCATTTGTTCAGCTCTGAGATGCTGTTCACATACAAAGTGGGCCAGGATGTCACCTGACTGTGGCTGACAGCCAGTCCACTGACTGTGGCTTATTGCATATGTGTAAGTCCAAGGTTACCTAAGTTAACTCAACAAGAAAGAGAAAATTCAAAGGAAAATGTGGGCAGCTGCACCAGAAACCTCATTATTGTAAATCTGGGAGCCTCCAGAATGACTTGTGAACATCCCTGTCAGGTCAAACATTATTGCCCCCCATTACTCCAGATAATACTGCTCCCTGTAGGACCTGATGGGTCAATATCACTGGCAAACTGCATGAGCTTCCTTTGTGCCAGTGCTGGGCAGGACATGTCCAGCCCTTCCAAGTGGTTTTGAGCCTGTGACAGCAGGCCATGGCCAGGAGCTGTGCTCCTTGTCACCCTGGGAATGCCACCACCTTTCTGGATCCTTCCTGGCCTTGGATTTCTTCTGTCCATCCTCACAGTGTGGTCCTGAAGCAATGGATGAAGAAGGGAGTTGTGGCCATAGGCTGATGTGTGTTACCGTGGGGAAGTAAGAGATGAGAATGTTGACTCCATGATCAGAAGGCTTGATTTATTATTTTATGATATATATATTACATTATAACTATACTAAAAAGAAAAAGAAGGGAAAGGTTTTCTCACAAACTAGCAAAGCTAAGAATAGAATAGAAAATAATGAAAACAAAAGGCAGCTCTCTCAGACTCTGAGATAGCTCTGTATTGATTGGCCATTAATTATACACATTCAAGATGGGCCAATCAAAAATCC
Source organism: Agelaius phoeniceus (assembly GCF_051311805.1). NCBI lineage: Eukaryota > Metazoa > Chordata > Aves > Passeriformes > Icteridae > Agelaius > Agelaius phoeniceus. The sequence continues at coordinate 8,092,409 of NC_135266.1, read as the reverse complement.
ACCTGTTGCATTCCACAGCAGCAGATGACCATTGTTTACATTCATTTTTCTGGGGCCTCAGCATCCCAGAAGGGAAAATCCTAAAGAAAGGATTTTTAGTGAAAAATGTCTGCGACAGATGTGGGCAGCCACACAAGTGCTGCCCTGTTAGAGATTCTGTGCCTTATCTTCCATTTGATCTCTTTTCCAGATGGGTGAAAACAATAGAAATTAAGAGGTATTTACCTGATGCAGAAGCCTCCATTCCACCTTCAGGGGGAACTGAGCCATCTAGGTACATAAAGCCTCAGTGACAGACAGTGGGCTGGATCCTATAGAATGAAAAGGGGAAGACAAAACACCACACTTGGTGGGATTTCCAGAAGGATTTCATTACTTAAGGTTCACACTGATTTAAGAGCAGGTGCCTAACTACATAAGCACATTTGTAAACCTATCAAGTGGGGATTTGTATGTGTAGATGTCTAAATATTTACCTTTGTACAGCATTTAGTAACTCTGAAATAAGTGTGCCTGTCCAGCTCCAGTGCAGGAGCCTGTACAGTCATGCAAACATGGCCCTGCCCCTCAGCAGGGGATATTAAGTCTGGCACTACATGGATTTAACTCAGACATTTGGCTTCTCAACCAGAACTGCACTTGAATGCTTTTTCAAATGCTCCCTTATTCATCTAGAGCAAAAGAAGTGGCGTTAGCACACCACCCTGTCAGTGCCCTGCACTCCTTTGGGTAAGGATTGTCCCTTGGTGAAGACAGCATCCATGGAAACTACAGAGGTGGCTGCTCTCCACTCTTTTCCAGGCATACCCTTGTCAGCTTTCTTGTATGTTTCTCAGCATTTGAATCTAAAAAAGCTATTAAAAACCTTAAAAGGATCAGAGATAACATTTACTTACTATTTACACACCTATTCCCAGTCAGATAACTCACAGTGCCTCGGCCACCTTGCCTGATAATCAGGACAGCATATGGAATACTATGTGCTTCTCCCTTTCACCTCCACTCTCTCCATCACTGCTGCAATCCAGTACCCAGAGCACTGTCCTGAATACAGATTTCCTTCTTCCTGCTCTGCTTATTTCCTTTAAGGCATTTTTCCCCCTCTTGTGGATTGACAGACTTATCAACACCAGCTAAGATTCATTTAATATGCCCAGCATAAGCCAAACAGGATCCTGGCCTGTCTCTCCATATTCTTTTCTCACAAAGAAATGGTTTTAGCTGCAATTATTTGCATTGTCTGCTGAAATATTTAGCAAATGCAATAGTTTGGTAGTCAGGTGTTGCTGTAACCTACCCTGAATGTTAAGTGTATAAGCCAATTCTGCAGATGCTTGCTTGGATTTTTGTTTTGTTTTTCTTCCTGGCTGTGATGAGATGATATCCCCAGGAAGCAGGGACACAGCAGCACCCTGGGCTGGGTGCTGCACTCCTGGTCTCTATGTTGGAGATGTGCAGGGGCATCCACACACAGCAAGCCTGCAGAATTAATCCCAGATGCCAAATGTGGAGATGAGTATCACGTGGCAAAGCTTTGAATTTTTCATTTTTCATTCATTAAAAGGCAGTCAAAAAGAAAAAAGCTTCGTTCTCATCCTCTTGAGTGCTGTCACACTCACTCATATGCACACATACACTGCTGCCTTTCCAGTTAATACCAAGGGATGTAATGCCACAGTAAGGAGAGAACTGTAGCAGATTTCCATGGATTATGGAGTATATTTTTATGGATCCAATTGCAAAAGAATCATTGCTATTTTTTTTTTTTGAGGTTTTAGTGTCTCGCAAAAATATTTCTCTTTTTTTTTCCTCTCTGTCCAATTTAAAATCTCCTCTGGCATTAGGCAAAATGTTTCTCTTACTAATCCCCATCAGTATAGTCCTAGTTTGCTGCAGATGCTCTGCTGCATGTTAGAACATGCAGCACCTGAATGTGCTTATCTACCTGTAGGAATTCCCTCCTTGGGTACCACAGCGTTCCTGCAGGCAAGGAGCAGCTGTCCATGGGCAGCAGCATGCACAGGCACTCAGAGGCATCCCTTTAATCTGAGGTTACAGGCCACTGTCAAGTGCTGGTGGACAGAGTGCAGGCCAGACTGTCAGAGGTGCCAGCTGAATGCAGAGCAGTCACATGGATATCGCCTCTTGGTGATAACAGCAGAAGAAAAAATGCCTTTATTCACTGTAAAGAACATTGGCAAGGCATGCCCAACTCACCCACAGCCCTGAAATCGAATGGAGAAAAGGAAAGACTTGCATCTCTGTCTCTTTGTTTATAAACCTGTCTGTAACACACTCCAGGGCTCCATGCTCCTTTTCTGATAGATGTGCAAAGCCTGCAGATGGTGACTTTGTCCAGCTTCCATGCTAACACAGGGCCATATCTGGGACATCCTGGGGGTTGTGCTCTTGATGTTGGCACATCAGAGTCTGTGACATCAGAGGATATCCTGCCTGCAGCTTCCCAAAATTACTGGAAAGGCTTTTATGGGAGATTGTACCTTTTTACAGTGTGTCACTGATAGACAGCGGTGATGCTGTCACTCTTAGGGAAGTGACAATGTTCCTGCCTCCACAGCACGTTCACCTTGGTGCATGTGTTCTGATTTAAGAGTTTAAAAAACCATCTTAAAAGAATTCTCTCAGTGTGTAACTGATATTGACACATCAAGGACACAATTATCATTCTGCTCACATGGAAGGGAAATGTTGAAAAGTAACCCTTCAGCCCATTCCTAGTATTTTCTATTTATCATTCACCAAATGTACACTTTTAAAATTGTAGTATTTGACTAGATTTTTTTTAAAGTGTTGAGTTTTGGGGGTTTTTTCTCCTTTAGCCCTCTCTCTGTCATCAGGCAAATGGCTTGGGGTAGTCCCCACAAGTCACCTGGGAGCACTTGTTGAACAGTTGGAGTAACAGAGCAGCATTCACCTTTGGCAAGAGCTGCCTTTGATCCTCAGGACAGCATGGGAAAGTGCATACAGGGCATTCTAATCCTTGCAGGCAGATATTTGTCCTCGTGAAAAAAAAAGCATCTTCATGGCATGGGAAATCTGTCCCAGGAATCTTTGTACAGGCAAGTCCTTGAGCTATGGACTTCCAGAAACAGGGAAATTAAGGAAAATACTTGCCCTCTACTTCTAAACTCTTCTAGGCATCTGGTTTTGGCCCTTTTTGGATAAATAATTATTGAGCTAGATAGACTACAGGTCTAACTGAGTGGGATATTTGTTATTAGAAGGGATGATATTTGTTATTTTGGGATATTTTTTATTAGAGGTAGTTAATGCCTGAAAAAAAACAGCTAATCAGGAAACCATTTTTCATGCATTTTTTTCACCTCCATTGGCTTCAGCCATAATGACAGGTCCCAGATCAAAATCATGCCAGTGGCTGAGAAATGTTTTTTTCAGTACAAGCAAGAATTTCCTGTTCTGTTCAAGTTGGTTGGGTCCACTGAATAGCCTCTGTGATCTATTTCAGCACTGAGAGGCAAGGGTAGGCCACATCTCGGGGATGACATGTTCTGTCGTGGTCAAAGGGCAGCAGATGGAAATGAAAGTTGGTGAAGTAAACAGTTAGGAGAAGGTGCTTGTCATATAACAAACAGAAGTGACTCATGCAATGTCCCCTTCCCCCTCCAGTCATTACATGAATCACCTCACCTGTGTCCAAGGAAAGGTCAAACCAATTTCTCAGTTCTTGGAAGAGTTTTCGATTTAAAAGTACCGCAGGATCGTGACATTATTTAGTGTGAAGAGTTGTATGGGCTCTGATTCAGTTTAACATGGGATTACAATTCTATTAGAACTGTCTCGATTACACAATGTGATTAATGTACATCTTGACTAGCTCTCACTGCCAACACAGATTTTCCTTTTCCAAACTCCTTTAGTGCTCTCTCTAGCTCTCCCTTGTTATTTGTAATTGTTTGGCTTAGAAATAAAAAGTGAGGAGATGGAGGAAAGTATACTTCCACTGGAGGAAGAAGCATAGACTCATTTTAAGAGGGTGAGGAATTGGGATTATAAAATAATTACTCTTCATGGTTTCAACTGCAAACCCACCCCAGTTATGCTAAGGAGGATGTTCACTCTTTTTTGCCTCTCCCTCACATGTGGGCTCTACTGGCCTCTTCTCTGTATTATTCAGAACCTAAAGGGAGGATAAGTGCTGCTCTGGAAAATTTCAACTTGTCAGAAGTGACACAGTGTTGGTAGCAGGAAGGGTTCTTTCATCCCTGGCTTTTCCATGACTCTCCTCCTCCTCCCAGCCCCATTTGTTTCCATATTACATGCTTGTTACCAGGAAGAATACAGGAAGAAATTAATCCTGGTATGGATTTCTCTCAAGGCACATTTCTCTCATTTCCATTTTGGCTTGATCCTCTGTTAACTGTCATAAGATAAAATCAGGCAGCTTGACATTTTTATTTTGTTCTCCACACAACAGGTTGGGTTAACCTATGTGGGATTCCCATATGTAATTTACCCAGCTAATTTATGTGGAAAATACCAGCTCTCTTGCCCTAGCTTGAATTTGAGTTTGACTGAGTTTCCTTAGCATAAAAGCAAACCTCATTTCCAAATGAAGACATGCTTTTTCCCCTTCTGAAGTAGTTTGTCCTCCTGCATAGATGTGATATAAAGGAACATATATTCTGGTTTTCTGCCATTTAATTTTCCTCTTTTCAATTGTACACTCCAAAAGCAGGGGGTGAATGGGAAGATGTCTTGGCAAATCTGGTCACTGCCATTATCATACCTGTAAACGAATTAGGAGGCAGTGAACCTTTTAAAATAAGATGTTTAAATTCTGTACATGGGATCATGCTTGATTTTATAATAAAATCCACATATTTCTGTCTGCATCTCATGCAAGACTGCACCCATCCTGGAAAAATCAATTGAAGTGTTTCTGTGTTATGAAACATAGGCACTTATTTTTTAATTATTGCACTCAGCTTGAGGCTATGCTTCTCTGTGACTGGCTAACCTGGATCTGTTATAACTCCATTACAACTCAAAATTCAACAGCATTAGCAGTTTTCATCACACTAAATTGTTATTGGAAATGTTTGTGCTGAGTCTCACTCCAAATATAACTAAAGCAACTAAAATGTTAGTTCTTCCTATAGATTACTTAGCCTAAATAGAAATTAATAAGGATGCAAGACTCCATTTTTATGTTTTGAAAGAATTTATTTGCTTGTTTGTAGGAGCCAGAAAGTAAGTTGAGGTGAATGAAGTGGAAAGAGCACTTCTGCTCAGTGAACTATAGGCTTGAGATTGAACAAAATCATTGACAGTTTTACCAGAGAGGGCTTGCAGATGCCCATCAAAATGTCTGCACACAGACTGGCCCTGCAGCATGGGAGCAGCAGAACACACTGCCACAAGGGAGATCTGGCTGGGTATTTATACCCTGCTCATTGCCATGGAAACAGAAAGTCTTATGAAATGCAGACATTGCATACAGAGGTGTTTGTGCTCTCCTGCCTCTCTCACACTCACTCTTTCCTTCCCCCCAGCCCTGGGGCTTTTATGGCTGGTTGAAGAGTGAGGAGGCCCAGTGTCAGCCAGCAGCATGAACAGACTCCCAAAGCCTTGGGATCCCTGGGGCAGTGCCTGCTGGAGGGTGCCCTCAGCACTGGATCCTCCAGCCCTGCAGTGACCCACCTGTCACAGGAGCTCCTGAGCCCTCTGAGTGCCTGGCCACTCCAGGCAGGGCTGGGAAGTCCTTCAGCAATACCTGGAGGTCACAGCTGTGGAGAAGGAGCACCAAGACTTAACTCACATCGTGCCTCCTGCCTCCGCAGGGATGCAGGGAGTTACAGCCGTGGGGCGGGAGGTCCTGAGCTCAGAGTTTGGTGGTGGGCTCTCTGCCAGGAGCTGAGGGGGGTTTCCAAGCTCTGGACCAGCACACATGCCCTGCTTCTTACACAAAACATTTCCTCTTTCAGCAGCCACATGCCAGGGTCATTCAAAATGGGAGCTCTTCCTCCTGTGGTCACATCTGGCACTGACTGTGTGAATTTTAGGTAGGTATTAATCATGTTTTTGCACCTCCATACTTCACTGGCATGTTGTGCCACTTTTTTTCATCAATATCACTGTAATGTACCTGGGAGCTTATCAAATGAAGCCAATAGCAATAAAAGTATCCTAGCTGACTTAAAAAATAAATTAGTCTTTTTCTGCTTCTGTCTATAAAAGAAGTCTACCCTAAGAGCTGGGTAATTGGTAAGCTCTGGCCCTCTTAGCCCACATCTATATAATTTGCAAAGCTGGGGTTAACATGATGCTTCAAGTCAGTATGCTGACACAATCTAATTTTCTAAAGAAAAAGGCTGACTACAGGTCTTCAGAAATTCTTTAAAATGTTCTGCTTAGTCTTATGGCAGTATGTTGTACTAGCCAAGAAAAATGCAAAACCAGGTTTTGGGTGTTTTGGAGCAGTTAAGATTCAGGAGTGCTGTGGAAGGAAAGGGAAGTTACCTCTTGTTTCCTGTAAACATCTTCTCCATGCTATAAGATATTGCTCAGTCTCCTTGGCCAGAGAAGAAATTTATAAATGGCAGAGAAATCAAGAATCCAGAAGACTCTGGAACTGGGAATTTTGATGTCTAAAGCAAATGAAACGGTGCATTTCAATGACAGTATATTGTTGTTTTTATGAATTTGTTAGTTTTTTGATTTAGAAATGGTTGTATTGTTAACATAGTACTTCTTTTGCTGTAGCTACACACTTAAGTAGTCATGGTACAACACCCAAAATTGCTACCTAGAGATACAGTATTTTGTACACAGTAGGATTTCTAATTGCTTGAATAATACTACACAATGGAATAATTTCTCACACAGTGAGAGCTGTTTCTCACTGCTTGAGCTATAATAACCTCTTGGGAAGTCATGGAGCTGCAAACTGTAATGATCTATGTAGAGCATTTTTGTTCAGTCTCTACTCTTAAAATGCTCAGCATTCACTAAAAAAATGAATCAGGAGAAACTGGTAAAAATAAGTTGCAGAAACAGAATGAGATGGCTCTTCAGATTTATATATAGAAGGCTTTTTAGACGCCCACATCCCCTATATTAAAAACAGTGATTCAGAAAATCAGCCAGCGGATTCCTGAACCAAAGTATTGTGTGTGATTTTTGCAGTCCACATTTAAAGAGATGCATTGTTTACAAGAATGAAATGGGCATTACAAGGCACTTTTGCAATACAGCTGCCTTGTAGTGTAGTCTCTTTACTTGGATGAGATGATGCCAGTTTTAATTTACCAGTTTAGGTTGCTATATGCATCTATGCATTAATAAAAACAAACTTTCTTCTCAGAAATATATATGAAACAATTCACCCAGAAATGTACATGGTAATAATAAATAACCAAAACAGAGTGAGCCTGAAAAGAGTAGCGAAGTCACATATCTGTTGCCTACAGCAAAGAACTGGAGTTGGGAAGATATTGTGCTTAAACCTGCCTGCAAGTCAAATATTTGCCATCCAAATCCAGAATCCTCTTTTTGAAAGGACAGAAGGAGCTGACTACAGCCCAAACTCTCTAGATCACTCTTCCAATCCTCCTTAAAGGCGAGGGGCCACTGGAAACACTTTGGTTTGTTGGTCAAACCACAGTGGCAAATGTTAATTAAACTTCCTGTCACAACCTGTGGAATTGAGATAAGGGGGAGGTTCCCAAAATGATGCCACCTACTCCTCTGGCATGGCATGTGCAAGGCCAGGGAGGTGCCCTGGGACCTCAGTGCCAAGGATCCAGCTGGCAGCAGGACCTGGTACAGGGGCAGCAGCTGCCCTGGACCCGCCTCCCAGACTGGAACTTCCACTGACTGGAACCTAAGGCAGTGCCAAATGCAGGATGATACATTTTGAATGGTCATGTGCCCCCCAAAAAATTTATATTGGTGTGTACTGATGAGCCTAGGTGTAGTTTTTAATAAAGTTCTTTGTGTTTTTGACCCACCTACCCAGGATTGTGAGCCCAGACTGCAAAACTCCAAGCAGACTGACAGCTTGGCACCAAGAGTGGGGACTCTGCTTTCCCAGATGGAGAAGCTGCTGTGCAAGAGCTGCCAGCCCTGACAGCAGCTGCCCAGGGGGAGGCGAGAATGCCCCAGAAGGACAGCTCCTTGCTCAAACCCTGCTCAAAAGACACAAAAGAGAGGAATCACATACTGCAGAAACCCTCCTTCCCCACCAGAGAAGACAGCCTAGGACCTTCTTGAATGCCCTTGCCCAGCTGAGTGCTTGATTTTTGTCCTGAATTATATTCTAGACTCAGTATGGAACAGCACTGATGGTGGCTGTGCATGTGAATAGACTGAAATCTGACAATTTTAAAATTATCAGATTTAATTTAAAATATCTAATAATTTTAAAAAATACACACCCTAAGGACTTTTTAGGCATTAGGGGTACCTAGTGGGACTGAAGAACTTTAGTTATTCAGTTTAGTTATTTAGTTATTTAGAACTTTAGCCCCTCCTGCGCTAGAAGCGCAGCGCAGAAACTTTTTAAAATATCAGTCACTGTTTCACCCACTGCCATCTATGCTCTTTTTCAGGACAGAATTAATGTTGGAAGGGCTTTTCTGGATGGAAATTAAGAGTAGGTCTAGTACTTCAGAGAAACAACAAGCCTTTGTTTCCCTTTCAGTGTTACAAGGAAGAGAGGTTTGCTGTACAGGCTATGACATAACTAAAAGTAGCTGTCACAGAGGATGAAAGTTAAGAATAAGGTACATATTCAAAATACCTCTGTGTGCTCTTTCAGACTAGAAATCAGTGCTGTGCCATCTTCTGGGTTGGTGTGGAGATCAGGCTTTGCTGGATGCTACACAAAGGGAGCAATCACTGGCAGAGCTCCCATAGGCGTTAAGGAAAGGCAGGACTCACACCGAAGGAATTTGAAGCAGTCAGTTCCATTCAGAGCGTGGCCTCTCGTGTGCTATTTCTCCTCTGCTTTTCAAAACTAAGCTGGTGATCACAGAAAGGCTTGTCCTGCATGCCTTCATTCCAGAGGAATTTATCCCAGAATAAAGTCACCCCCCAATGCATTAGCAAAACAAGGCTTCCTGCTTAGTCCCCTTTTATCCTGTCAGGCTGTGCTGGAGCAGCCTGCTCTTAAAGGAAGTGTGAGACCCAGCTGGGGTTGACCTCTGCCAGCAAATGGAACAGCAGCTCAGCCAGTGTGGCCAGTGGAAACAGCCCAGGTAGGATCTGAGATGGTCATTTGTGTGTGGACAGTCCAGGGCAGTTTCAGGAAGCAATGGGTTAAGTCCACACTGGTGACAAAGATGGTGACACACACATGGTGAGTTTTGTTCTATTGCTGGCACTTGGGGAATTAGAGCCCTTGGAGGTGGCACCAGGAAGAAGTGAAGCCCTCAAAGAAAGCTGTGTTTGAGGCAAAGGAGATTCCCCTAATAAATCTCTCACTCTCTCTCTCTCAGGTTGTGACAGCCTGTCACAAGTCTGCAACACTTTTGTCTGAAACTCCACATAACCCAGAGCTAGAAAAACAGCATTTCACAAAAGGCAAGAGATCCTGCAAGTGATGGTTGCCTGATGTGTCCCAGGGGGAATACACCAGAGGGATCCTGCAGTGTGGCATTTCTGGGAAGGGTTGCCTTTAACTCTGGGCTCTGGCTGTGGGAGCTGCCCCTGTGGGGCATTGTGCAGGGTTGTATAATCCCAGTGAAAGACCTTTTTGTGATGGGTGCTGCTTATGGCATAGGAAATTGTTGTGAGATTCTCAGGCTGAAGTCTCCTGTTAACTCTATCCCAGCACTGTGCTATTTGTGCAGAGATTGTGCCATGCTCTCATAAAGAGCTTTTGGAAGACAGTCCAAGTGAAAGATGTGTATGCTGGAAAGGAAAAAAAGAAAAGAATACCAGTGTATGGGTTGCAAAAGTAGAGGTATACTGGAAACCCCACCATTTTCTATTCTAGCCTTCTACAGTGAAGCATTGCATCCATTGAGCATAACATTTTTCTTTCTTCTTATCCTTCAATTTTGTATTTAATGAAGAATATTAATGCATATTTAAATTAGGATAAAACCACAAAGTTGATAAAGCTCCGTGTGGACAGACTGGAGCATTAGAGAAGAATCCAGGAGACTAAACATAAAAGATCAAGACATCAATAGGACTAAAAATTGTTTAAACCTATGTCTGGACTACCAAAATATCAACTGTCACGTCAGATCACTTTTCAGATATTTGGAAGCCATACAAAGTTTCCTCTGTTAGTTAATTACTCCCTTAACTGTCCACTACAGAGTTTCTTTCATTTCCTCTCCCAAACATCTGGCAGTAGATGCTGCAGAAGCCCACAGTCAGCAGGATACACAAGCAGGGGCCTAACTTTAGTTCATGAGTCATCTCTGTGGCTCCAGTGGGACAGTTCAGGTGGTTAAAGTTAAGCATGCACTTGAGCACTTTGCAGAAATGAAATGGATCTGTGCCAGAGGGAGGTTGCTGCCTAGGTGGGAACTGGTTCACTTCTCCTTAACCATTTATAAAAGAGGTTTGTATAAAATATAAAGACACCCCTCTGCTGTGAGAGCAATGATTCCTGATTTTTAAAAGTAGACCCCCATCAGCATTTACAGTGTCTCTCAGCCCCCCTGTTTTTATCCAGCCATTAGTTGGAAATACTTTGATAGGGTTCAGCAGAGCAGAGAGTGACTGCTCACCCTCACCTTCCCCAGCTCAGTGAGCTGCAGGGCACAGAGAGACAATCCCTGCTCCAGGGTTCCTGCTCTGTTACAAATGTTCTGTTCTCCTGGTGGCCCCGGTGCAGCTGCTGAGCTGGAGCTGTGTTTGCAGGAAAGCTGTCAGTCTGTGCAGTCACCATCTGCAACCAGCCCTTCCCACTGCAGGGACATGGAACCAGAGAGCTTCCTCTCCTTCACCAAATATTCATGGAGCTGTAAAAAATCCTTATTCTTTAAAACTCCTCTTGGAGCTCTCTTATCCAGGCCACGGAGAGCGCATTCTCTGGAGCCCTGATCACCACAAGGCCTGCAATTAATTCTGCTCGGGCTGTGCTCCTGTCTCCACCACACCCTGTTTGCCTTGCCCTGGCTCCAGTGCCACCAACCCAAGCACAGGTGACCAGGTGGTGGGTCAGGTGAGCTGCAGCTTCATGGGAATTCTGCTCATGCAGAATACAAGGCTTGTATTGTTGTACCTATACAGGAGCTGTAAGATGTGTCCCAATAATCCCTTTAATAAAATCAGATAGTGATTTGTAGCTGAAAGAATGGTTTCAAAGCTCTTTAAGAGTACCTGTGTCACCTGTAATTCCTTTTTTTCTGAACATAAAAAATGAAAATCAACTTTTGCCAAATAGAGAGCAATTTTTCCTGAGCCCTAATATCTGTGAAGTATTTCTCCTTGTGCACTTTTCCCAACCTGTCAGAATCATAAGACTGAATATTATAAAGCCAGCAGCTTTGCTAGAAAATGTCAGGCAGCCACACATTTTTCAGAAGAACACAGTCTACTTTATGCTGGGTAGCATTGTTTGAAATTGAGTTTTCAAAGTGCACAATTTTTCATTTCCAAGCCAAGGCTAATGGAAAAATTTCACTTCCAAAGGTGAGATATGGAGCAACTGAAAAGAGAGATTTAGAAAAGAACTGCCATCTCAGCAATCATTTTGAACATTAGGATCATTTGACATTTTAAAACTGGTGGCAGTGATTCACTTATCAGAGGGACTTAACTAGGATTTGTTTATATGTCTTTCAAATGCTAAGTGTAAATCATCAGTCTTCTGTGTCTCTGTTTTCTCCTCTGCAGGGTTCCTCTAAGCTCCCAGAGTTTCTCTCACCTATTGAATCATCATGGGAAATGGACTTGAATATTTACACCCCATCCAGTATTAAGCAATTCCTTCCTTCCTTCCTTCCTTCCTTCCTTCCTTCCTTCCTTCCTTCCTTCCTTCCTTCCTTCCTTCCTTCCTTCCTTCCTTCCTTCCTTCCTTCCTTCCCTTCCTTCCCTTCCTTCCCTTCCTTCCCTTCCTTCCCTTCCTTCCCTTCCTTCCCTTCCTTCCCTTCCCTTCCTTCCCTTCCTTCCCTTCCTCCCTTCCCTTCCCTTCCCTTCCCTATTAGGAGACTCTAGAACTTTAATAGGAGTCTCTATTCCTACCTGCCTCAGCGGCCAAGATCATTCACATGAAAGGCAGATTGTTACAAATTAATTAAGAAAAGGAGCATGAGAGTGAGTAACAGCATTATAGAAAACTACAGAGGAAAGTTTTGGGTTGACATGTGTAAGAGAAGTCAACTCAGGGTACTTTTTTTTCCATGCATTGCATGGGAAGGTTGCTTTAGTCAGATTCCAGGGAATGGATGCAGGGCAGCATTGTCACACACTAATGCCGTCCTGCTGCTAAGCAAATATCATGGCCTTTATTTAAATACACATGCATAATAAATCTTTGCCAAACAACCCATGAAAATTACCAGCAGTTTCCTTGAGATTAGGAATACTCAAGTATTTCTTCATTGCAAGAAATTTTTGGTGCAGTGCCTCTGTTCTACCTGAAAAGCCTTTTCTGGCCCTGCCACACAATTAATTCCCACTTTCCTCTGAAATTCCTGCTAGAAAACAGAGTGGCAGCCTGCTGTCCTGGGCCAGGGTGCTGTCTGATTTAATTTCAAGGCAGGCAGAGGAAAAAAATGTGGGAGAGGAGGAGCACTGAAAGGGCACATGGGAATGAGCTACCATGGCAAAGGGGAAGAGTGGTGGAGTCAAGAAACAAAGCCATTTTCTCCACAGGATCATCATCTACACCATTTAAATACGGTCCTTGCAGAAATGCTTCCTGCTTGTTTTGACTAGAGGAAATAAGGTAGCAGGGAATATAAAAGTGTCAGGCAAAAGGATTTGTGTCAAATTACATCTTGTACAGCTGTCCCTGGAGCAAGACTAGGCTGCCCAAAGAAGGCTACAGAGGAGAAAAAGTCTAGCAGAAGAAATCCTTCTTTCTGCTCCTCGCATCTCTTTTCCCTTCCCATACCTTTTGCCAGACTCTTCTGTCCTGCTTTCATTCCTTATAGTAACCTAAAAAATTCTGGTAGCTTGACATTAATCTTGTCACCATTTCTTGTGCAACTGAGTAAAGAGTACAGCCTGAGCAAGAAGGCTGAGCATCACACAACAGAGTTTGGAATTAGCCTTGTACATCTTGGATTTTCCCTCTTGTCCCCATTTAGGTGCTTCATACTGAATTTATCTATAGCCTGGTCTCCCATGCTGGTGTCAATGAGTTTTTCTTTTAGCAGTCATTTATCTATGATCCAACAGGCTCATAGATTTCATAAAACTTCCTTAAAAAAGCCTTTTACTTTGCATTAATAGCAGCCAAGATGTATTCTCTTGAAATGCATGCCTGAACTTGCACATCTATTGTGACTGCCACTTACAGAATCACAACAATCTTCTGGATTACTGGTCCCTAAACATGGAGTTTATCACTCCAAACACTTGAATATCCTTCTAGAGGGCAAAGGCTTTTACCCAGGGCAATTACTTACCTAATGCAAAATTTTCTGAGGATCACTTTCATTTAGAGAAGAGGTCAAGAAAAGAAAACCTGCTGGAAAAATTCATTTTAAATTGCTTTGTGTGAAAGGAATGCAAGTGTTTCATGCAGTAGTCATATTAATGTGCTTGCTAACTCTGTCTGGAACAGGAAAGGAATATAAACAAATTATTTCAAACAGTGTACTTCTCTCTGTCTGAGAGGAAGTGAAACTGCAATGACACCATTTAACCCTTGCAGGATCAGGTACTAGCAGCCTGGTTTAAATGACAGCATTGTTTTTTAAGTTTTCTCATCCCATGTAGAAGCAGAGGCAAAGGGATATGCATTCTTCTTAAAGAGAAAGGACCTGTCAGTGTATGCCTGTGTCCTTTCAAAGATGTTACAGGAGGGCATGGTTTTTACAAAACCAAGTAAAAGTTGTTATTCAATGGCAGTTGTGACCCCTCATTTAAATAAAACAGCAAGTGTAGCCAAAATTTAAGGAGGGAGAAGAACTTATTGTTAAACATCTATTTTACACTTCCATAAGCATCTCAGACATATTAAAAATGAATGTAATTTGAATAGATGCATATTATTTAGTAAGATAATGCAAGGGAAGTTTAGCAATCTGTGATGAAGTGTGACTGACAGAGCAGTGTTTATTCCCATTAATATGCTAAAGAGCCCATCACCAGCAGCCCCAGACTGAGTGAGTTGAAATCAGCAGTTTGTGGTATTTTCAGGGTCCCCCATAGCAGGAAGGAAATGATGAATCTGACTCCATGTTCTTAGAAGGCTAATTCATTATTTGATGTTACTATATTATATAAAAGAATGCTATACTAAAACTATACTAAAGAATAGAGAAAGGATACTTACAGAAGGTTTAACAAGATACTAATGAAAAACCCATGACTCTCTCCAGAGTCCCAACACAGCTGGACTGTGACTGGTCATTAAGTTAAAACAATTCACATGAAACCAATCAAACAATCACCTGTTGGATAAGCACTCTCCGACCACATTCCAAAGCAGCAAAACACAGGAGAAGCAAATGAGATAATATTGTTTTCCTTTTTCTCTGAGGCGTCTCAGCTTCCCAGGAGAAGAAATCCCGCAGAAGGGACTTTTCCAGAAAATATGACAGTGACAAGCAGTGGAAACCTTTTACTTAAAGAAATAAAATGCACAGACATCAAGGTGAAGCACACAGGTACCACTTCTGCTGCACAAAAGTCCAGCCTGTGCACTCCATTGACAAAATGTCCCTGCTGCAGTAAAAGGACCAACCTTTGTTCCTTGCTGCCACAGAGATGCAGCCCCTGGAGGGAAGGAGTGCTGCCAGTGCTGCCACTGTGACTGTGACTGCACAAGGGGTTTCTTCTGGCAGCAGAGAGGCAGCTCTGCCTCTCTATACCCCCAGGAGATGGAGGTGGCAGCTCCTCACAGCTGGCAGAACTCTGTACCTGCGGCCTGGGCATCCACACTGAACAGTGCAGTCTGCTTCTGAGCAATTATTGCTGTGAGGGCTCACACACCCATAAAGGTATACTGATGTTCAGGAAAAAATTCTAGTAGCATCCACCTTTGGCTTTAGAGGGGGACAAATAACATTTTGTTAAACAAAAGAATACATCTGAAGATGCTAATGGCAAGAGAAACCAAAACAGAGTTCATTACAGGTGTTAAGGCTTAGCTGCAAAGGGGCAGCTGTGTGGCCAGCATCACACTGCATAGAAATATCTGCTCCAGTCCAGAACAAAACTGAATTTGTGGCAGTTTTCTTCTTCTTTCAAAAGCTTTTTTGGTTTTTGGAGAATGGAATGCTGCTCCTTCTTTCATCACTACGTTTCCCTCGGAGTCTGATGCAATTTTTAGTTATTGCTTTGCGAGGAGAATTGTTTATCATTCTGCAAACATGGAGAAATATGTTACTCACATTTCCTCATCCTTCAGGTCCTGGGAGAGAAATGGTGGGAGAGAAATTCTTCTGGCCAAGTGTGCACTCCTGCAAGCCACCAAAGGATATCTGCAGTGTCACATGGAAAAAAGGAGGCCCTCGTAAGGCATGACCCTCTCATTTAAAAACAGTTGCCCATGGAGAACTTAGCCTTTTTAAAATATCAGAGAAATATTTATCACCTTTAGCTGTGTGTATCTACACCAGGATGGGATGAACTGCATCCTAAAAGGGCTTGCTCCTCCTCAGTTGACTCCAAAGGGAGCCTTGCCAGCCATGCTATTGCAGCTGTCTACACTGCAGAGGTCTAAAGTTCATAGAGACCAGTTTTGTCCCAAAATGTCCCTCCACATCAGCCTTTTCAGTCACAGCACTGCACAGGCATTGTGCTCAGCATGTGCTTCATATTTCTGTAATTCTCATCTGACATCCCTGGCTGTGTTTGACCAGAACCCAGGCGCTGCCTGTCCAGCACACAGAGGTCTCAGCTCTCCAGGGCCACCCCTATAGCTAATAGGGCTCACCTGGTGATTGAACACTTCCTTTAAGGCTGCAGGGAATGCCAGCCTTGGCTGGGAAGGCCATTGCTCTAACAGTGTGACAGTAAAGTGGAGCAATGGCAGAAGGCCATGTCACCCGGCTCCACGCTGGTGTAACTCCAGGTGTGGTTTGACATACAGCAAAAGCCTGTCTAACCACTCTGTGCAGCTGAAAACTCCCCCTCTGCTGTGCCCAGCACCTGTTCCCACCCTTCCTCCTCCTCCTCCTCACTGGCACTGGGAGTTCTCTTGGGAGCTGGTTAAACTCACCCTTCAGAAGAAAGGATTTTCTTTCTCTCCTTTTGTCTCCCTGGTCTGGCTCACATGAGTATCTAAGGAGTGCTGGTGGGGAGGGCAGGAAGACAAAGATGAGGCCACCAGGATGGGAAAGGGCAGGGACTGCCCTGGCTGAACCTTCAGGGAGAGATTTTCTGTCAAGGCTCAATACCTTGCAGCTGAAGCTTGCCCAGAACCAGTTACCTTACCTTGGGTGATGAGAAATTACACGTTCAACTCCAGTAACTTTATATTTACTTTAAACTTGTGCTTCCCAGCTCTTAAAACATGAGAGCATTTCATTTGAAATGCTGCTTGTTAATGTGCTAGGTGTGCTTCCATCAAGCATGGTGTGGTGGGTTCAGTGCTGGCCAAACACCAGTGCACTCACTAGAATGTACTTACTCATTTCCTGCTGTGAGATAGGATTAGGAGGAAGGTAAAGCAGGCTCAAAATTTTGAAAGGGTATAAAGAAAAGTTTATTAATAGTAACTAAAAGAAAGGGTAATAAGAAACAGAACAAAACCTTCAGAACACTTATCCTCCCCCTACAACCTTTTATTTCCCACTGACAATGTAAAGAGACAAACCCTAAAATTTTCAGTCAGTTTACCACCTCTATAATAGTCTTTCTTCAATTCACACAGGGAGAGAAGTCCCTCTTGTTAATGTTAACTTATTTCTGGGCTAAACAGATGAATGGGGATGCAAGCATCATAAAGTCACCCCAGGACACATGGGTAGCCTTCTCTAAGGCAGAGATAACAGGGGGAGTTCAAAACCCTGAGATTGGTACCTGCTCATCTACTGCCTCTTCTGCTTCAGACAGGAGACACTGCACTGACAGGAGACAGATGCCTTCAAACCTTGCCTAGGCTGTCACCTCAAAGTTCACCTGCCTCCAAAATGGCAACACAGGAGAGCCAGCAGGTGAGCAGTGAAGCAGCAGTGATCACCAGAGCTGTGTTCAACCAAAATGGATTGTGGTTTTCCTAGTGCCCTTAACAGTAATTTATGATTAATCCATAATATTTTCAAATAACTGTCTCTTTATTACCATATTTTAATTCTTGGCATCATAAAAAGAGATTAGTCTGATTATTTTCTGTAATTTGAAGTAATCACCAGTCTGTGGCCTCTTTTCATCTCCTGTTTCTTGTTTCTCCAACAATGGACTAGCCTAGTAGCTCATGAGAAAACTACCTTCAAGAGCCAGAGCTTAGTTTAGTCAAGCCTAAATCATATCCCAGGATTCTCAAATAAGGCTTCAACAAAAAGGCAAGTGTGGGAACAAAGACCATGCTGAGTTAGAAAAGCTTCTTCTGTCATTATCATTTTCATGAGCACCACAACTTCTCTTCCCTGATCCAAAGAGACCAACACAAGGCCAGGGCTGGGTCCTTTTTCTTGCTAAATGAGATGTCCCAATTTATCTCACAGCTACGTATGTGATAAAAGCTTGAAAGAGCTTTAACCAAAGTCATTTGCCAGCGCTTGGTTGTCTGGCAGCCCTGAGGAAAAGAGCACCTCTCCCTGCCCTGCTTCCCTGGGGCTGCTCTCTGCAGTGGTGGGAGGCCCTTGCAAGTCTCACCTCCCTCTGGAAGATGAGATGATCTAGAGCCTGCCCCTCATCCCAGGAGGTTCCTCTCAGGTCCCTCGTTGCCTGGCAGCAGCTTCTGATCACTCCTGAGCAACACATCCACATCCTTCTCAGGAGCAGTTGCCATCCTCAAATCCTCCAGGCTGTCCTGATTTTCCTATACCACTTATTAATGTTCATAATTGCAAAATAATTGGGCCTGCTGAGTTTGTAATGAAGGCACAATTTTAAATGCTGTAATCAAAGAACTTTCAATTGGATTAAGACTCGAGTGTCCTGGTGGTTTAATTACAGGCCCAGGTAAGCACAAACAAGCTTTGGGTTTACTCCTGTCTTTCAGATAGGCCACAGCAAAGTCTTTGTGCCCACTTGGTATCACTGAATATTTGACACTAATTGAAGGTTGAACCCCAGTAGCCAGGACTCCTGTGTGGCACCCCAGGCAGTGAGAGTCAGCCCCAGACAGGCACAGATCCCAGGGTGAGGCTCCCCTAGATTTGCTTAGCAACATGACAAATATCAGTGAAGAATTCCTTAGGAGGAGACACCATCCTGTGAAATAAAAGGCTGAACTGAAGGGTGTGCAGCTTGACAAATGCTCCAAATCAGCACAGCCACTGAAAGGTGGTGTCCTCCTCTCCCCTTGCTCCCAGCCATCATTCTCAGCCATCCTGCCTCCTCCTCTCTCTGGCAAAATTGCTTCAATATCCACATGGAAAAGTAAATATGGTTAAAGGCCACTTTTTTATTTGTTTCCTTTTTTTTTTTACTTGGAGGAACAGCACAAATATTTACAATAGCATGGTGAAGCAGGGAGCCCAGGGACAGGGACAAGATGCTGGTGGTGAGAGGAACCCCTTAAGAGAGATGTGAGCATCAGAACCCACATGCTGAAATGGTGGTCAAATTGAATCCTAAGGAGAAAGGTGAGAATGACTTAAGTGTAAAGGGGGTTATTTGAGCTGGAGTCCTATAAGGACAAATAGTTATTTCTGCCCTGCACCTCTGGAAAGGGCAATGTATTTCAGCAGCATTAGAAAATGGCATCTATCAAACAGGCTTCAGACAGTCCCTGGTGACAAACCTGCTAATCTGAGGCACAGGGAGACGTGGCACTGCAAGGGAGGTCTGAGCAATAGGCAAAACACTCTGGGACTTCAGTTTCACTTCTGCTTTGGCTCTTTGCAGCCCAGTCCTTTTCTAGTTGCAGTCTTTGAACTCCTCCCAAGCACACTCAGGGACTGGTTGGTAGGTAGGATTTGCTGCAACTGCCAGAGAGATTAATTGGAAGAGAAGTGTAGATCAACACCATCAGCTGCACACACACAAAAGTATCAATTTAACTTCTCCAATTTAGAAAAGATTGAGATAAATTGGTACAATCTTCTTTCTGGACAAGGTTAGAATGTAGATGCTTTCAGCTTGCCAGGTGCAAAACCAGACAAGCTACAGCACCAACCACCAGGAAAGGGAAAATATATCTGTGGGTCCATGCCAGTTATAAAAGTGTTACAACCAAATATATGAAAATAGGTAGGGGCTGCCCATATTTTTGCAAAAATTGCATCTACATATGTCATACTAAGTTTAATTGTAGTTGATAGCATTTTTCTAGTAGCACAGTGGTTGTTTTATTTTACTGTGGGGTGGTTTTTCTTCATCTCACTGGGATGTATCTGCTTTGATGCCCTATTGAAGTCCCTAAAAAGCTGTGAGTTATTTTGGGGTCACCAGGAGTTCACATTAAATGATAAACCTCAATGCAAAAAGAACAAATGCAAATCTGCAGTCATTGAATTTTGACTGTTATGTAATTCCGGAGGTTTCATGGACATCCATATTATATTTACTCAGTTTAGAGGTAAGAGGTACAAACAGAAATTTATTGTTTCAAAGAGAGAAAACCTACAAATTGCCTTTACTAGGCAGAAGCACCCATGAAAATATCTAAATGCAATTTATCTTCATTATAAAGACTCAACATTGAGACATGGGTTGTCTGCTGCTGATCATACTAGAAATTATTCCAGCTCCATTTTCACATATTGGTAATAGTGATACTAAATTATATTTCATAATTATAACCATTATATTGTATTTGTACAGATTTTATTTAACAGGTTAAAATTATAATCTAATCTTATTAGCAAATAATCATCTTTGGTCTATCTTTGAAGGGGGGAAATAGAATAAAAGCTACAAGGTGGGAGATCCAGCTGTCCAAAGGTAAATGTGTTGCCTTTTCAGAGAGAGGCCCTTTGGCTGCCTTTAGGCAGCACAGAGGTGGATGCCATGGGAATGATTGCTCTTAGTCTAGAGCAGCCCAAACAAACCTATTTTGCCACTTTTTACACTCCTAAATGTACACAGGGACACCACCTGATGTTTTATTTACTCAGTAAATTTGAGCAGACATCAGACATTAGTCTTTCCAAGAGCAGAGAAAAAGCCACAGTTTTGTCAAATGTGACTGAAAATGGAAAATTATGAGGGAAACAGCTGCTCTGCCTTACATCTGTAAGTGCTGCACAGGGTCCACGAGCACATTTAGGGGGAAAGGGGAAAGCAGTGTTTGCTAAATTGATTTATTTGTGATAGCTATGCAATATAAACATCCCAGCAGCTATTCCAAGATAATTTCTCTTAACAGGGTGAGGAGAGCTGAACCTCCCCTGTGGTCCTGAACCAAACCCATCACCTTCATCCAGGTGCCCCTGAGGGGACGTGGGGCTGTTCCAAACCCCTCTACAGCAGCTGAAGGGGAAGTTTAAATAAACTGTGTGCTTCCTCAGCACTAAATCCTCCTGTCCCTGAAGTACTTGCTGACAAAGTGAAGTGGATTTTTCTTGAAGCTAATGTCCCTTTAAGGATTCATGTAAATCCTTCATGGGTTTTGCTTTCATTTTCAGAATGACTGAATTTTATGGTGGAATCATATCAGCTCTTCCATTTTAAATTCAGTCTTGCACCAAGGGATGGTTTCTATCATTATGTCTATAGTTAGTAAAAGCAAAGCTTTACCATCTGAGCTGCACAAAAACCAGCTAAAACACTTTACAGACCCTGTTTTCCTTTTCACAGTAGTTAGTTCCTCAGACAATAAGCAAATATATCACTCTTCTAGAGGGGAGTTTCATTTCCTCCTTATGTACATTACCTCAGGAATGATTAAACTTTGGGCTTAGTTTGCAGCATCCAATTTCTGCTTCATCCAGCAGCTCTTGGCAGGTTGTTTTTGGGATTATGTGGCACAGAGTCAGTGTTGGCAGCACTGTCCACCCATGAGGATGCCCCTGACACATCCCAAGGGGTGTGAGGAAGAAATGCCCTCCTTTGCCTGTCTCAGAAGGCTGGGGCAGGAAAGAGGGAGCTCAGAGCCACCCTCTTTGGAAGAGCAAACAAGACATCAGCTGCTTCCTGAGGTCTCCCTGGGAAACGCACAGCTCATAGGAGCTCTGGATCTTGTGGTTCTTCTCCATGAATGTGGCCTAAAAATAGAGCTGAAATGTGGCTGTTCAAGATACAGCCTTGTGGCAAACAAGGAAATTGAGCACATAGCCATGAAAGTTTTGCTTATTTTTTTCTATTGTGGTCTGTAAACTGTTAAAATCTATTGACTGTAGCTTTTTATTTTAGGGTCAATTGCCAATAAGCTTAAGAAAATCTTCTGTTGTTCCACTAGTCCAGCTTGGTGCAGATCTCAGGGGCTTCTTGCCTGTTTCCAAGGTTTTTTCCAGCAGGCACTTTGATTCAGTTAGCTTACAATGTAAATGGTATTTGTAGATACATGCCAAGTATAGACATTTACAGGATGATTGCCTAAAACTGTCCATTATAACTTAATTTTCAGTTGTCTATCACTTGGGTAGCCATTTTCCAGAATTTCCATCAGGTTGAAAGTAGAAGCCATTTGGACTCTTTCAGAGCCACAGACAGGGAACATCACACACTGGCCTTGCCACAGTGAGCTGAGCCTCTCAGGGGAGACAAAGACAAAACTGATAAAACTTTTCCAGGCTTGCTTTGTCAAGGACAGCCATGACTCTGAAATTGCCAAACTCATCCTGAAGGATCCTTTAGTGCAGATGGCATAACCTGGGGTGTTTGCATGGCCAGAGCTTTACTTCCTTATCTCAATCTTTCCCAACACATTTTGGAGAAAGGCTGTTTGGGAGGGACTGCTGCTCAAGAGAGATTCTGGAGGGTCTGACAATAAGGGATCTAGAAAGCCTAATGATCAACCTCCCTCCTTCCCCAGCTTCCTCTGGAGGAGCACAGCTCTGTCTTTCTCAGGATACAGGAGTGGGAGGAGGGGTGAGACAAGGATGTGTGAGACAGCTGAACTCAGCTACCAAAAAAGCTGCTGCCCTCCCTTGTTTAGAGATGTACCCAAGCTGAACTTGCAAGCCTTGCTTTAATGATGACTCCACAGCCACTGTGAGCTGCCTTCCCACTTATCCATTATATATTGTGGAAGTAGAATATGCAGCTGAAGCTTCTCCATCACTCTTTAAATCTGCTGTACACTCTTCCTTAGGCTCCACTTTTGGGACCTGGGATGTTTTGTTTTATTCTATGTGGTCTTTAACCCCATAACTCACCTGGGCTCTGCCAAGCTCATGCAGGCAGGTGAGGAGGCCATGCAGACATTCTTGCATGGAACAAAGGCTCCAGAAACCTCATTTTTTTGTCACACCACTACAGTTTTTCACCATTATTGTGCCAGAAATGGCACCTCTGGCCACTGACAGGAAAAGCTGTCAGCACTGGTGGAGGAGTGAAGATGTTGGGCAGCAATACTGCAAGGTGGAAGCCATAAACTGGGCTGCTTTTCTCCTCTGACACCAAGGCATCAAAGACAGCCCAGAAAAGACAGAAAGAGGACAAAACCAAGAGCATGGAGACTTGGGCAATGAGGATTCAGCAATGTCTATGTTAAAGGCTTGTCAAAGGTCATGTAAGCCTTTAGAGACCAACTTACACAAGTCTTTTAGGGGGCCTGCATCCCATGTCTTGCTGTCCTGCCTCCCCTCAGCATGCCTGACATGTTTTGCATCTTTGTTTCCCTCACCACCACTCCCCTTATGGATATCTATCACCAGCCTAGCTCCTTTCCTAAAGAAGGAGTTAATTTCCTAAATCCTTCCATCATGCCCTTGGCTTCCTCTGGTTTCTCCCACATTCTTGCTGTATCTCCTTCCAGCTTGGGAAGATGATGCCTGCACATTTGTCATGCAGCAGGAATGTCATCCAGTCCATGAATGTAGCCAGGAGGGCAAACTTTGTGGGGTTTTTTTCCCCCTGCAACTGACTGACCCTTCCTGTCACCAATTTATCATGCTTTCATCTAGCTCTGAAAAATGCTGTTAGAGTGTTGCAGTAGGGCACCACACCAGTCTGAGATGCTTCTTCTCTTCCTTTCAGAAGAGAAAGGAAATTTCAGAAATCTCATGGGTATTTTTCTTTAGTGACCCACCTGGAAAAGGATCAAGGAACATAACCTTGAAATAAAGCCCTGATAGCTACCCCCCAAAACTCAATATGGACAACCAGCTTTACTTTACATTTTATAAAAACCATGGTGCTGAGTGCTGTAATGTTTACAGATGTATTTTTATTAAATTTACACCTACAGTTTTTGTGCAGTCAATCTCACAAATGGCAAACACAGGACTACTAATAAGTCAGCTGAGAGCTGCACGGAGGGACCAGGCTGGGATGGAAAGGATTTTGTTGTTGTTGTTGTTGTTGTTAAGGATGGCATGAACATGGGGAAGCAATGAATGCATGGTCTTTCATTGCCTTGGCAGGATCAGAGCTCTGAAGGAGCCCAGGCATGCCCAGTCCATCAGAAGAGGAAAAAAGAGAACTGCAGATAACATTCTCTCCAGAGTGCAAAAGAGGAACTGAGACTATCAGAAGATGTCACAGGGAAGGCAGAAGTAAACACAAAGCCAGCTGGAGAGTTCCTGGAACAGGGGAGGAGTGGGAATTGACTGGATCCTCTGTGCAGTCACTCTGGGCACAGTTCATCCTCTCTTCTCCCTGGGGTGGGCAAGCAGGAAACTGGGTTATGCTCCCTCAACTTCTGGCTGCATGTGCACGTGCCCAGGGAGAGGCTGCAGAGGGACCAGGCAGGGAACATATGGGATGACACAATGTGGATAAATGGAAATTTTGCCCAGGTCAAACTGTCAGGACAGAAGAAAAGGTAGGAGCATGCAATGGGGTTAGATGTACTCCTGACTCTATACAATACATATCCTTAAATGCCTCAGTCCTGAAAACACAGCATTCTGAAAGCAAACTGTCCCTTGTCCTCTGCAACAGGCACACCTTTCCAGCACTGCCCTTCTCTTGGCATGGGGTTGGGACAGAAGAACATCAGAAACTAAAGGTCCAGGGCAGCTGGAGTGAAGAAAGGGAACCCAGAGAGAGAAAAGGCATCTCCCAGTGGACCACAGGGAGCAGAGGCAGAAGGGTGCAAGGCAAGGGGTGAGGGGTAGAATGGGAGATAAAATTATGATGAATGGTATGGGAGAGGCAATTGTGTCACTGAAGGTCAGAGAAGGGAGAGGAGAAGAGAGAGAGAAGAGAAGAGAAGAGAAGAGAAGAGAAGAGAAGAGAAGAGAAGAGAAGAGAAGAGAAGAGAAGAGAAGAGAAGAGAAGAGAAGAGAAGAGAGCAAATGCAAAGAGAAGCCAGCAGGACTGGAGGAAGAGGAGAATATGCAGGAAGAATTGGGTGATGAGATCCCCTTGGAAAGAGGAGTGGTGTTGGTGTGGTGACTTTCACAGCACTCTGGGAGGGACTCACAGCTCCGTGACCTGCACTCACATCCAGTGGCTGATGCTGCCTTGGAAGTACAAACCTATGTGTCCTGAGCGGTGACTCTCTTTCTTCT
The DNA here is from genome assembly GCF_051311805.1 of Agelaius phoeniceus. NCBI lineage: Eukaryota > Metazoa > Chordata > Aves > Passeriformes > Icteridae > Agelaius > Agelaius phoeniceus. The sequence goes on along the minus strand of NC_135266.1, from coordinate 8,067,561 downwards.
GGGCAGCAAAGAAGCTCAGAAGCTGCTGCTGCTCCCACTGAGGGCTTTGGCACTGGCAGGAGCTGTTGCCATGTACATTTACAAAGGTCCCCACCTCCAGCAGCACCCAGGCACACCAGGAACTCTCCCAAGCCAAGGCAGCCAGGGGCACTTCTGCCTACAGGGTGTGATGGTCACTGCTAACAATTTTGTAGCTCATTGAGGCAGCCCCTGCCCATTCTGCTGTGCACTGAGGGGAAAGCTCCCAGCACACCCATTTAACTCACATTCATAACAGATTATAATTTTCAAATATTTGTCAAGAATTATTAAGAGCTCTGCCAGAAATTATCTTTACATTAGAGTCACTTATAAAGTGCAGGAGAATGCCTGGAGAAGCTGAGGTTTAGATTGCAAATAATGTGGTATCATGACAGCTTTTCACTGGGAGTTGCAGCACGTGCGTTTGCACTTCTATTATAAAACCTTACTCAGCTGCTGAAGGGGCTAAAGCCATTCTTAGGTTCTCTAAAAGATCTTTTTAATTTTCAGCTCTCCCTGTGGGAGGCTGGAGGCCAGCTATTCTTTCCACTTGAAGAGTAGGTACCTACAATTCTTGACAAGCAAAGTTCTTTGTAGGCAGACAAAAGTAGGCTAAAAGCAAAGATGCCTGTTAGGAGTTTTTCACCACGTACAGAAACTGAGAATTGTTGGTTCTTATCCTAACTTGTCACCCCATTTCTAACATATGCTAAAGATGGTTATTTTTGAAGAAAAGACCTTTATCATAAAGAAAAAAAAATCATATTTGTATTGCTCATAACAGAGTATAAAATATCACTAATAAAACTATTCAGCAAAGGCCAATAAAGTATTTAAGTGCTCACCTATGACAATTTAAAATATTCACTCATTTATATGTCAGTGGATGAAAAGTAACCCCTCTAGAACAAGTTCATGACAATCTTCTCCTGGTTTTGTGTCAGTGGTGCCCTCAGGTGTGTCCTGGACATGGCTGGCAGGTTTGAAAGGCAGCATGGTCCTGATGCAGAACCCAAACCTTTGTCCTCCAGACTGTACCCAGGAGGGCACATCTGACAGATCAAAGCAGTGGAAGTCCTGAAGACCCAGAGGCTTAGCTCAGCCATCATTGCAGTGCTAAGCTTCCTACAAAAACCTCTGAAATGTCCAGCCTCCAAACAGAATAAAAATATTCAATAAAGCTTCAGAAAACTACCATTCTATACCTTTAACACAAACACAGTTATACTTTTAAATAAATTGATTTTGTTTTTGTAGGCTGAGTTTGTTCCTCAGTACCTAATTTTATCTCAGAAGACTTAGTTGCCTAAATCAATATTTACTGCAATGGTTCAGTAAAACCACCAAATACAACATGTTATAGAATCACAGCATCTTAATATTGTATTTTAAAAGACATCAATTTTATGAACTGGGATGTATGAAATGTAAGCCTGGAATTATCCACCCTAATTTTTGTGCACTAGGTAAAGTTTATTTCTATAAATGAATTCCTGTAAAGCAAGACACTATTTTTATCATCCCTTTAACTCATGTTAGATTAACAGATTTGGAGTCATTCAGATAATAATATGGGGTTTAGGTTATAATAAAAAGAGGATTAATAGCACCAACATTATCCACATGATATATTCCTTATGCCACCAGCTCTCCACTACCTCAGACAGCCTGAGCCTGGCACCATGGACAGGAAAACCCAGTGGCAGAACTCTTGCAGACTCCAGAGTCACTCTGGCATCCCTGTAGCACATTCCAGGTTTTGCAAGTGCTCATGAGTGGAGCTGGCTCCTCACAGATAAGAAATGAAAACATTACACAGTCAACTCATGGCTGAATAATCTTCCCATGGGCTTTGGAGGCTGAATGATCTTAGCAAGTCTTCAGACTCTCAGAAAGCAGATTTTCTAGGTCTAAGACAATGTTCTTGATATCGTATCCTCCTTGTCAGCAGAGAAGAAAGCAATGAACCCTTTCTTTTCTAGATCTTTTTCTTTATTTAGCAGCTTTTCCCAATGTAACATTTTAAACTGGCCATCTTGATGTATACAACAGCCTTCCTAGAAGCAATTAATGAATCCAGAAAATTATTTTTTAAAAATTGTAATTATTATTTGAGTTTGATTTCATGATCTGTTTGCTGCACATTTGTTGAAGACCATTTGAGTTTTTGCTTAAACTGGAATGCACTCCTAACACAGCATAAAATATTAAACATTTATATTTTCATATTTTTTTCAGCCAGATCCTATCTGTTAAGACTTCTTAGATCTTTCAAATGTTCATCCACTTCCAAACCAAGGTTCTCAGAGTCCTGCTCCAGCATATAGAGGCATGCTGTGGGGTTTCTGTTTGTTTTTTCTTCAGTTCCTCCCTAATACCCAACATTTTGAGCTCATACATTTTAAGAAAGGCAATTTTGTCATCTGCAAGTCCATCACATTATGTTTTTAATGCTTTTGTTCATAAAAAAGGCAAAACCTGGTGCATTTCCTTTTATGATCTTGGAATTAATCTTCCAGGATAAAGAAAAATGAAACAAACCTTCTTGCTGGCTGCATTAGAGATATTTACCCTTGGCATTAGTTACTTATTATGAACTTTTCTCCTGCATTATCTCATTTCTTACTGGGGAGGTGAACTTTTTCATGTTATATAATGTTCTTGTAAGTTTTACCACTGACAAAAATACAGCAGGAGTGAAGCTGGTGGTTTTAAGCAAACTCCAGTGTTTTACTTTCACTCTCAAGCAGAAATAGCTCTTTAAAGTAGTAAGTTTTATTTTGAAGAGATACTCAGTGTTCTGACTGTTGCATACCTTGCCTTCTAATCTATGCAGAAAATCATGAAGTTCTAACATTCCTTAGAGGAGAAGCTTTGACTTGGTAAGATGGACAGAGTTGTCCATCCTTGCCTTCAAGCCATTCTTCATTCCCACCAAGGGTGTGAGCAGAAGAAAAGTCACAGCCTAGAGTAAACCAGGCACACCCAGACTGCAGCCAGCCAAACAATGTGGGACTCAGCAATTCCTGCCCATCACCGCTGCAGAGGAAATACCAACTACAGCAGAACAATCTTGGATCCTATCCCTGAGTGTCCAAGAATGTGACGTGTTTCCTCCAGTGCACGACTGAGAGAAAGCCAAGTAAATAACCATTGTGACTCAGGAAGAATCCACACAAAATGCCCACAGGGGAACAAACACCTACTTGGCAGTCAGTGGTTGTTTCTCAAAAGGGTCATTTCATCCTAATCCTTCAGTCTGGACCCTCAGGGGAAACTTCCTGAGGATGAGCCTGGTAACTATGGACTCATTTATAATTCTGCACAATCACAGAAATGAGAGGATTTTCAGATACATATTTTTGACATTTTATAAACTCTCTTGTCCGCTGCTAAGCTCTCCATGCTATACAGGTTATAGACTACAAGTCCCTCTATTTCTTTGCCCTAGAAGGGAGCAAGCCTGAAATTTCTCCATGTTTCATGCATCCTCCTCTGTCCTGCAGTGAGGAGCCCCATTCTTCACAGGGACCCATCACCTGCACTATTAAGCACTATAACTAACCCAAGCAATCAAATTGGTTCATACCCATCTAAGCCCTGAGCCATCATCCTCCATTCATCTTTATCTTACAGACTCAAAAAATCATGGAATAGTTTGTGCTGGAAATGATCTTTAAAGAACATCCAGTCCAACCCCCAGATTTTTGAAATCTGTTGCTTTTATTTCAGAACAATGACTTTGTGTGTCTGAGATATTTTCTGAATTCTTCAACTATGACAGTTGGCATGTTAGAAAATTATTTCCTCTCCCTACAAGCCTCATAGCTGCAGCAAAATAACCCACACTACCTTTATCTGATGTTCCACCATCAATATATCTATGCCTTGTTAAGGTGCTAGAAAAGCCATTCCATACTTTACAGTCATCTCTTAGTTTTTAATTAAGAATAAATTATGGACAATATGTCCATCATTTAACAATACACTGCATACACAAGCATGACAGGGAGGGACTGAAGACTGTGTGGGTTTTTTTCACATTTATTCCTATGTGAACAGCTGTGTGGTTGTACCACTGCATTAAACACTTCTATATATTGATTTTATGTTTCTAATAAAATTGACAGTGATAGCTCATATTTTGATTACCATAGGATAGATCTTTTTACTGTAATTTGCCTGTATGGAATACATAAGGCAATACAAAAAGCAATATTTAAAATATACAAAAATAATATTCAATTTCTCATCTCCCTTTTCGGTCTTTCACTATGAGATTAAATAGTTAGGAAACAATATTCTTTCCAGAAAATAAAGAAACAGAGATTGAGAAAACTCTTTCCCAGACAGTTTTGAATATATCTATGCCTTGTTAAGGTGCTAGAAAAGCCATTCCATACTTTACAGTCATTTCTTAGTTTTTAATTAAGCATGCACAATATGTCCATCATTTAACAATACACTGCACACACAAGCATGACAGGGAGGGACTGAAGCCTGTGTGGGTTTCTTCACATTTATTCCTATGTGAACAGCTGTGTGGTTGTACCACTGCATTAAACACTTCTATATATGTATTTAATACTTCTCATAAAATTGACAGTGATAGCTCATATTTTGATTACCATAGGATGGATCTTTTTACTGTAATTTTCCTGTGTGAAATACATCACCCATTTCTGCTGTACAAAGGAACAGAATTTACAGATGAGTCCATCTTGCAGTGCTAGGGATCTCTGTGAAGTTGAAGTTCTCTGCATCCATGGAAGAAATAGCAAGACAAAGCTAATTAGTGCAGTGAGAATCTGGGAGGAGAAGTTGCTTCCTGTCTTTGAAATTTTCCACATCTTGGGTGAGCTGATCAGGCACTGAGTGCTTTGTGACAAGCTGCAAGGCTGATTGTACACCTTCGTTTGCTATGAGTTTTAAATGATATTTCCACAATAATATGCAGTTGTTTCCTAAGTGAATACGTGTTTACTTAGGCAAGAAAAATACTCTTTTTTGTATTTACAAGACAGTTGGCTTTAAAATTTTGCATTCATAGAAGCTGAGTAATGCACTTAATGGTAAGTAATTTTTTTCCCTTTACTCCCCAGTAGGTTTTAGTGAGAGAAGCTTCCTTAAGAGATGTGTCAGAAGAGAGGAAAATATGCTGGTCTATTACAGCTATGTGGGAAACAGTAATGTAGTAATTGTAATATTTATTAAGCTTCAGATTTTATACAAGCTACAACTTTTAGCTTGTATTTTTCTTTCATCAGATAAAGAAATCAGGGATTTAGAAAGAATAACAAAGCTTTCTAGCACATTCAAAATTCAGCGTGTCATGCCCTGGTGTATGAAATTGGAGATGTTCCAAACAATATTCATTGAAAACCATCAACTTTTTCTCACTTCATAGTTTTGTATCCAGCCAATATGAGTGTAAATATTATTAATCAGAAATTTAGATGGTCTTTCATGAACAAAAGAAAGGGAAATGAGGAAGGCAAGAATGCCTTTCTTCTTGTTTCTCTGCTTCGATTGCTGTCCCTGTATAATATGAAGACAACATGAAGTCTGTAAATGTGCTCCAAGTTAACTTCAGTAGTGTCACAAAAGCAATATTCAATTTCTCATCTCCCTTTTTGGTCTTTCACTATGAGATGAAATAGTTAGGAAACAATATTCCTTCCAGAAAATAAAGAAATAGAGATTGAGAAAACTCTTTTCCAGACAGTTTTGAATTGATCAGGCACTTATCCCAGATAGTAAGATATACTGGCATGACTTAAAATACTTGATACTAAATTTTGCCATTAAGGGCATCTGTATAACTTTGAAGGATAACCTTTGCATACTATTAAAGGTATGCAGAAACTGATCAGCCACATGTAGAAATTTAAAAAACCCAGGTATGATCTTGATGAATTCTTCACATGTATGACACGGAGCCAGTCTGTAATTTATTTGTTCTTGCAAGCAACATCAACATCTAAATTTAGCATTCATAAGGCAACTCCAAGATTCTACACCTAAAAACTGTGTGCAATGTGATAAGTCCTGCATTTCCAGAGTCCGTGTGAAAATTTTTAAGCAATTCTTTGAAGAATAAATTTATGTGTGGCTCCCAAGAAAAGCTGGACAAAGAATTTTCAATCTACACGTGAAGCAATAGTTGTCTTGTAATTTCTACTCCCTGATAAAATGAATTGAGCCTTTCAAGGAGGGAAATGAACAACAGTGAAGTTGAGCAGTGAGGATCTTCCTGTGCAGGACAGACAGAAGATCAGCCAGAAGAACAGCTGACCAAAGCTGGAATCACACAAGTGTCCACAAACACTAAGCAGAGGGCATAAATGTGGTTCAGTCCAACAGCTGTTTGCTATTAGAATGAGGGTTTTCAAGTACTGTGTAGGTAATACTTGGACAGTGTAGCCCATTGTTTAGGGTGAGTTAAAGAAACCATTCCTGGAAAGAATTGTTTGTGGTCAGACTCTCATTATCACAGCTCTTTTCTCACCCCATCTTTCTCTCTCACTGGCTGCCCTGGCACCTCATCTGTGTCTGGTGAAAGAGATAAGTGGTTGTCATGAAGCCAGGACAGGCAGCAGTCATTCCATCTGCTCCCTGAGCACCTCTGATGCTGTGGGCAGCACATTCCTGATCCTGTGGCCCAGGCAGTTTGTGCCCCACTTGCTGTCTGTGTGCTAGGAGGGGAACTGTGGTGGGCTCACCCTGCCTGTGCCAGGTGCCCACCAAAGCCACTCTGTCACTCCCCTCCTCAGCTGGGCAGGGCAGAGAAAATCCACCAGAAGGTTCATGTGTGAGGTGAGGACAGGGACAGGTCACTCACCAGTCACTGTCATGGGCAAAACAGGCTCTACTGCAGGAAATTACTTTAATTTATCACCAATCAAATCAGAGTAGGGTAATGAGAAATAAACCCAAAGCTTAAAAAGCACTTTTCCCCCAGCCCTCCCTTCTGCCTGGGCTCAGCTTCACTCCTGACAGCTTTACCTCCTCCCCTAGGCAGTGCAGAGGGATGGGGAATGGGGACTGCAGTCAGTTCCCTGCACATTTTCTGTACCACTTCTTCCTCCTCAGAGGGAGGACTTCTCAAACTCTCTCCTGCCCCAACATGGGTTCTTCCCAGGGGCTGCAGTTCTTCATTAATTGCTCCAGTGTGAGACCCTCCCTCGGGGTGCAGTCCTTTGGGAACAGTTGGCTCCAACACGGCTCCTCCATGTTCCAAGGCCTGCCAGCAAACCTGTCCCAGCCTGGGCTCCTCTCTCCATGGGTCACAACTTCTGCCAGGAGCCTGCTCCAGTGCAGGGGTCTCAGCCTCCTCTGGGTATCCACCTGCTCCAGCATGGGATCCTCCATGGGCTGCAGGGGATCTCTGCATCCCCGTGCCCTCCATGGGCTGGGGGGGAATCTTGACTCCTGCCCCTCCCTCTGCACTGACCTTGGTGTCTGCAGGGCTCTTCCTCTCACACCTCCTCACTCCTCTCTTTGGCTGTCGTTGAGCTACAGGGTTTTTCCCCCCTCTCTTAACTAAGTTATGCCAGAGGTGCTCCCACCATTGCTGATGGGCTCAGCCCTGGCCAGCTGGGCTGTCTCAGAGCTGGTTTTGACTCCTCAGGACACAGGGGAAGCTTCCAGCAGCTCCTCACAGAAGCCACCCCCACACCCCTCAGCACCAAAACCTGGTCCCACAAACACAGGGTTCTTCCTGGCTTCCTGAGCCATTGCTCATCTTGCTTGCAGCTGCAAAACTCACTTCTGGGCAGACACCTCACTCATTGAGAACCCAAATTTCATTTCATAACTATGCCAAGATGAAAGTTACATAGCCATTCACTTTTTCTCTGCAGCTACTGGGGAAGGGAAAGCAGCTGTGGAGGGCAAAGGTGGAATATAAATTCCACCTTTGGGGCAAGCTGTGCTCAGGGAGTGCTGCCTTTCCCCATGGTCTGCCCAGAGATGCCAGGGAGCCACCTCTGACAAGGTGCCCCATTTGTAGGTGGTTACAGCCCAGTGAGACGGATACAGCTGAAATGAGTATTCTTTGCCATGTTGGGAGCCTCACTCTCCTTTGAAATAGAGACAGACTTTTGATGGATTTAGCCCACTAAGTAGAGGCTGGAGCTGTGCAGTCGGCTGCAGTCTTTCAGCCATATGGTTTTGATACTCATAACATTCCTCGAATTAAGGTTCAAGGAAAACTTCAAAGTCTACTATTACTTGGTGAAATTAATACTATTAGAGGCATTAATCTGTGGACTTCAGTTGGATTCTTCACCTGAGAAGAATAAGGAATTAGTCTTTTGTACTGATGTGTAGTCACAAAATCCTTAAGAACTGTTGGCCATTTGGTCCATCTTATTCAGAGGGGAAAAAAGAAGCACAAAATATGGGTGACTCGAGATTTTTTCCTGTCATTTCAGAAAGTAAAGGAATAATTACCTTGTCTTCAGGAACTTAAAACACATTATTTTGTTCATTTTTGTTTTATTTTATATTTCAGTTAAATATGTTAAGATTTTCCGTAATAGATTTTAAAAAACCAGAAGTATGTCTAACCATGTCTTACTACATGTGCACCTAAAAGTACAAACATAAGGAAAAAGCAGATAATTAAAGGGATCTTATGATATGAAATTTGATTCTCATTTTAACCTAGGAAATAACCAGCAATAAGTTTAAAAGCAGAAGAACTCCAGAACTATAGTAGTTTAGATTTCAAAAAGAAAATTAACTTGTAGATATCAGATTTGTCCATTTGGTCTCAATTTGTAACTGAGAGCAGTGCAAACTACAGAAGTAGTGACAAGTGAATTGTACTTTAAAGAGCTTTTTGCTTGATATTCAAGAAAGTCAAATCACAGAAATAATCCTCTGTTTACAGCATAAACTTTAGCTTTTGTCCATTGATGTTATTTCCACATATTTAGATTCTGAATTCTGAACTTACCTTCCCAAGATAATGGTATAGAAAAAGAATAAATGGAAAAGAACTAGTGTGCTGAAAAAAAGCAGATTGCCTCTGGATGATGCAAGATCTACTTAAATATTGTTTCAGTAGACCAACTGATATGTCTAGTAAAAACAGACAAGCTTTGATGCATACAAGCCTGTTTTCAGATCTAATAAAAGATATTACCCTCTATACAAGTTCTGGCTTGCTTAATGCCTTATACCATCCTGGCTACAAAGACACAGCTATTGCTCAAACATTATTGCTACTGTGAACCTTCCAGCCAAAATATCACTGCTGCTGCACAAGTCCTGCTATGAGTTACTTCACATTTATCCAAGATATTTTAATGTAATCTCTCAGAAAGGCTGCAGGGCTACATAAAATACAGCACGGCCACAGTTAATCTGCATTATGTTCTGAAGTGACCTGCCACAGACTCATGATGGAACAGCAGCAGCAGTTATCAAAATTCAGTCCTTGCAAATCATCCATGTAAACTGGCATTTGCTTACTGTACCATTTCATCAAAAGAGAAATAATGATTGTTTTGGACAATGGGAATTATTTTTGTAGGTAACTGGCAATAAAATAGTTGAGAAAAACTTCTGGACAAAGTTAAAAAAGGAAAGAGTGGAGTGAAAGCACATAACTAAAGGTTCCAAAATCCTACTAGTCTGCATGCTACTGTATGAAATCCCTCTTTAGACTGAAGAAAGAAAGTCTTTAGTCACATGAAAGGAAAAAACCCTAGCTTTACAAAATTGCAAACTTTCTTCCTGTAAATATTTTTAGATTTAAGCCTTTCTCAGAAGCTATTTTTATAAAGCTCAGATAAAACCATTGATACAAGATCTGAAATGAATCTGTGTTTCTGTTCAAATCATGTTTGCATGTTTGTTTCAAAATCTGTGGTTTACTCTTAAATAATATTTTCCTATTGTTTCTGATCACATCTTTTTTTTTTTTCTTTCCATTTTAAATGTGTAGTGGCAACCCTTCTCCTTTCAGACTATCCCGTTTTGAAGTTTTGAAACTTCTCATGGTTTTTTTAATGACACTGGTTCCACATGAGCCCATTGTCTGGCTCTGCCTCTGCCTGTTGGTTCCCCTTGATTCTTTCAGCCAATTTCAGTAAACCCTGAATGAGGAAAAAGGGCTTTTCAAAGAGATACTAATTCCTACAAAATTTTAGGAAGAGGAAGAAGAAATGCCAGAGAAATGCCCAGAGTGGGAAAGGGAAGTACAACTCAGTTATTACTCCTCCTGCTTGCTATTAGCTAATGAAGCTCCTGCCTAGCCCAGCATATCCAACATAAACCAGGCACTCCAGCCCATGAGGGATGTAATTTGGGGTTGAAGGGACATCAGGGCTGGAAGGATGGAGGATGCTCAGCCCTAGGAAAAGAAGCTGCTTCCCTTTTGCTGCACCCATAGCAACACTGGTGTTTACAAACCCAGCTGAGGAGGAGAAAATGGCCAATGAGGTGGTGGCTGGGGTTTGTGAACAACAGGCTCCCTCAGATCCCCACCAGTGCCATGACAAACACTCTGTGTGCACAGGCATTCAGAAAAGCTGAGGAAATTCACAAACCCACAGAATTTCTTGCTGGTTTTTTTGAACAATGTCCTCATCTAGCACATTTAGGAACAACGTTGACAAGTTTTAAGAACAGTTTCCCTTCTTCCCTCACTCTACTCTTAAGGCTGGAAGGAAGTCAAACTTCTCCAAGGTTCATGTGGATGAAGAGGACCATATGGCTGTCAAATCCATTTTTTGAACTCTGTCCAAGTCCTACGAGACGGATGCTTTTCACATGGACACCACATGGTTTATCTGAGGACAGTTCAGCTAGCAATGAACTAGACAGGGAAAATATTTTGAATTGCTCTCTCTCCAAAAGATAGGGGAGATACTCTTTTAAGCCTATAAACAGACTTTTTGACAAATGGTCTCTGCAACATCTTCTGAGCATTTGGTAGGCACACTGAGAATTTCTGTTCACGCTGTTCATTTAACCCATAAGTGCACAACTAAATGAATAAAAGGAAAATGCCACACCATGTTTCTCTTATCACAAGAATTGTTCCTAATCAGATAACATCCTTTCCTCAACGTGAGAGACCACAGAATCTTTTCCTTATAAAATCTACAGAATCCTTTTCTTAAAAAATTTCTATGATTTCTGCCTAAGCAACCATTCTTTTGCAGCTGTAAGTATGGAGCACAAACTGGATTTAACTGCTTCTATGAGTCTTTTGAGAGTGACATTATGCCCATTCCAACATCACTGTTAATATCTCTTACAATCAGAAGTTAAAAGATGGAAAGTGAGTGACAACTATGAAGAGAAGTCTTACACTGATGTGAGGAATGGTAATTAAAGCAGTCACCTCAGGAGAAACTAAAATGAAATGTCTATACTTAACCTTTATTTGCAACAAAAAAGAGATAGAGCATCACTTCAGGAGAGTTTTTACAACTTATAGATACATCATTAGCATGGGATTTTTTCCCTAATTTTGAATGCTAATTTATATGTAAAGTACTGTCACACAACCTGTTGTTTTCTGACTGTTGGTGAACAGTGTGTGATGCAGCATCCAAGGGGCTGAACCAGAAAAAAAAGATCTTTTGTGGGTCTGTGGAAAAATTCTGCTTTCTCCCATCTGTTATTCCTCCTTTTGCTACCCCACTGCAAAACTCCACAGCTTTACTCTGCATCAGCAGCGTTGTGAATTTCATTTTTGTCTACTCATGGAGCAGTGCAGCCTCAACCAGAGTTTAAGAACTGGGAATAAACACGCCCATTAACAGAGATTTTCTAAATTCTGAGTAATTCCCTCACCAGAATGTTTTGGTTTTTCTTTTCAGCTAGTTCACAACTGGTTTCACTTTTTGTTTGATGGGCTAGCTGCAGTGCTGGAGCAGGGGAAGCCTTCAGGGAAATGCTTCCCTTCCCCACATTTTCACACTGAATTAAAGATGTCATAAAAGCATTTCTAATCATATCAACAATTTCTAATCATACCAACAGTTGTGTACAGCGGGGAATTAACCAGAATTCTGTCACAGAATTTGGAGCACTTAGTCAGATTTGTGAATTCCTACTGACTTCTGTCTTCATCTCATGGGTATTCTTTAATCAGCAATTTATCTCCCTTGTATTCTTGTGTTTCCACAGCTGCTGCACAAAGACAAACTGGCAACATTTATTTGCAGTGTTGGGGTGTGTGAACCTATTGAGGCAGAGGAGTGTAGCACAAGGTGAGCCACAGCAATGCTCTCAGAAGCCTGAGCAAAGAGGGGCAGGCAGAGATTCCTGTCTGGGCAGGAAGAATTCCCCAGCCAGAAGTCCACGTGCAGATTGCTGGTTCAGGAACCACACAGGGTTATTGCAGACCCAATACCTTCTTTTATTTGGTGCCATAAATAGCTGTGTGCTATTGTGACCTTTGATTAGCACAGCTTCAAGCTGCTGCTCTGTCAAGGCACTCCAGAAGACACCTTTAAACCAGGCAGGAGGGCAGCTATAAACAATAGTTTTGGTTCTTTCCCCATGCAAAATTCCTCTGGTATTGCTGTGCTTCTGCAAATTGTACATCAAGTAGAATCTAAAACCTGAAAAGTACCAGCAAAGGTCCTGGGGAGCTGAAGAGCAATCAGTTCTTCATCTCTTCCAAGCCTAAGGCTTCAATTAAAATAATCAAAGTTCCCACTCTTGCTCTTGGCTGAAGAAATGCTTTTTCACCAGAGGGAATTCTTGCCACAAGTTGTACCACCATTGTTTCCACAACTACTGTTCATATCTTTTTGTTGTTGTTGTTGACTTTTATGTGACCTGACAGTCAATTTCTTGGTGGACAATTGCCCACATTATAAAAATCCACTGATGTGTCACTCTTTGGCTCTGCCAAAAAAAAGCCATGGTACTCAGAAGGAACACAGTGTTTGGCCTGTCTAAAACAAGGGACTATTTAAACAATAAAAGAAATTACCATCAACAAACACAGCAGTTTATTTTTAAAGTTAAGTGTCAAAATATAAGCAACTACAATTGTTTGAGGTGTCACCATGCCTCTGTAAATTATCATAAACAGTGAAGGGCTTGAGGGAGAATACTGTGGTGGCAAAGGAAGGTACAAGCATTATAGGTGCAGCTATTTTAAATGCTTTCCCTGGAAAACAAAGTGGATTAATGGGAAATAGGAGGAAAAGCTGAAAGTTGATAAGGGACAAAAAAGGAGACCACAATATCATGCCCAGAAGCATGAAAATCACACAGATAAAACGGCTGTTTTGATATGATTACGTGTATTTCTAACCCAAACACGAAACACAGACACTTGCACACTTTCATCATGGTTATGGCTTGTTTTTATTGCTGAAGAAAATGCACATACAGCTATTCCTTCAGTAAACAAACTGTTGCATTTGTACAGTGATGAAGCAGCTGCATCCCTTGTTTTGTTTACTGAGTGGCTAACACAGCAACATACTTCAGATTTCCATCCCAAAACATACCATCTAATGATCAGCAAAAAACCTAATAATTTTGCTAAATTAGGAAGCATCAGAACTTATCACCACTTGATTTTGAGCTCCAGCTTTTTATTGAAAAACACCCACCCAATGTTGTTCATCTCCTGCAATGAGCAATTGTATTTTAGTTTTTTAGTCTTTTGTCACTGAGTGGTGCAAAAGATAAAACATTTTGCACTAGCGTTAAGGTTGTTGGTCTGAGCCTCTCGAGCAAACTCCAACACGGGGAGCCTAAATTCCTCCCGTGTTTTCAGCTCAATACCATATCTTTCACCTCCTGCTTCGAAATTCTTGAACTATGTTGTTAATATGAGACTTTGATCTTGGAATTAATAAAACTTTAAGCACCACTTCGGGTACTCCTGAAGTCCGAGTTCGCCAGATCTGCCAAACTTCTGTCCTGCCCCAAGCATCCTTTCCCAGGTTTTAAATCCAGGCTTGAAGTCCTCCCGGTCGCTATATAAAGCAGGTATGGAGTGGGGTTCTACCCATCTCCTACTGTGGCCATGTAAATGCAGACGTATCAAAGGAAAAAGAATCAAAAAAGTCACAGAATATTCAGAGTTGGAAGGACCCGTGGAGATCATGGACTCCAACTGCAGGCCCTGCGCAGGACACCCTGAGAGCCACCCATGAGCCTTGAGCGCCTTGTCCCTGAGCTCTGCCAGGCTCGGAGCTGTGCCCGCTGCCCCGGGGAGCCTGCAAGAAGGAACAAAAGCTCCGTCCAGCTTTCGGAAAGCGCCGGTGACCCGGAGCGGGCTGCGAGCTCTGCTCTGCGGGCCCTGAGGGCCGGAGCCGCCGCGCCGCCCGCGCTCCCGTCCCGCTCCCCTCCCGGCCCCAGCGCGGCGGGAGGCGGCCGCGCTGACGTCACCATCGTCACCGCCCTGACGTCACCATCCGGGCCCCGGCGCGCGCCCGGCGGCGCGGCGCGGGCCACAATGGAGAGCGCGCGCGCGCCCAACCGACGCGAAGCAGGCCCCGCGCGCGCCCGCGCGCCGCTGGCCGTGCGTGCGTGCGTGTGTTTGTGTGTGTCCCACAGCCCTCGTCCTTCCCTCACCGCCGCCCCGCACACCGACACACCGAGGGGGGGCCGGCCGGGAGCGGCGGCCCCGGGCGGGCACACGGGCAGCGCGTCACCGCCGCGCTCGGGTGGCCGAACCGCCGCCGCGCTGGGCCGGGTGCGGAAGGCGCTGCCGGCGCCGCCATCTTGCCCACGGGGCCCCGCCAGACGCGGCTGCGCCGCCGCCGCCGGGAGCGCGAGGAGCCGCCGCCACTGCCGCCTCCCTCCGCGCTGCCTCCCCCGCACCGCCGAGCCCTGAGCGCGGAGCTCCCGCCGCCCGGCCCGGCCCCGCCACCCCCGCCCGGCCGAGCCCCGGGCGCGCGTCCGCCCACCCCCCCCGCGTGCGCCCGGTGCCCGGACGGGGCGGAGCGGAGCGCGCAGGCCCCGGCCCAGCCCCAGCCCGAGCCCAGGCAGGGCCGCCGCCGCCGCCGCCGGGCAGCAGCTGGTGACGCAGGAAAAACGCCCCAGAGAGAGAGAAGCGCTCAGGGCCGGCACCCGGAGCGCGGGCAGCGGCGCCGGATTTGCCCTCCCGCTTCCCGCCGCAGCGCAGCCGAGTGGGAACCGGGGGAAGCGGAGCCGCCCCCTCAGAGCCGCGGCCTGGCATGAGACCGTGCCCCGCCGGCCGCCGGGCATGAGGCAGCGCCCAGGAGGGCTCCGGGCCGCCGCAGCAGCCGCCGCGGGACGAGGGGAAGCGGTGCGGGGGTGAGTGCGGAGCGGTGCCCGGGCGGGGCCGGGCAGCTGTTTGTGCTCCCCGGGGATGGGGCTCCGCGGGCCGGGGCGCGGCTGGGGGCGAGGACGGAGCTCCCCGGGACCCGCGGGGCGTGAGGCGGCGGCAGCGCCTCCCTCGGAGCCCCGGCGTGTCCGCCCCGCACCGCCGTGTTTTGGAGGGCGAGGGAAAATGGCTGACGGCTCCTCATCCCCGGCTGCCGGCGGGGGGGAGCGCCCGGCGCCCTCGGGGGGCTCTGGCCGCCTCTCCGGGGCCCCTCTGGCCGGCCTCCCCCGGTGAGGAGGGCCCGGTGCGTCCCCGCAGCGCTGCACCGGCATCGCCTCCTCTGGTTCTCGCTTCCCTTCGCCCCGAACGCCATTACTGAGGTGGAGTGATTGGGGCCGCGTAGGCCCGGGCGACGCCTGGAAATCAGGCCCTGCCGAGGCGCTTTCCCGACGGTCTCAATGAAATCCAGCAGCAGCAGCTCGTTCACGCCCGCTGTAAACACTGTTAACACGTAGGCCACTCCTCTGGCCTCGGCTTCCAGCGCCCCGGCTTCCATGTACGAAAAACGTTCGTGGCTTTTTCATCTAATTCCTGCAGTTCACCGCGCCGCTTCTCCTCGGAGTTGTGTCTTAGGGCTTGTCTGTAGCGATTTATTTTAGGCAGGACAGCCCTCTTCCCTTGCCCGACGTGTACGGCAGAGGTAGTTGCGTGTAGTTTGGCCGCAGATACTCAGTGTTATTGTCCTCGAGAAAACGGGATTTCACCAGTTGGATGGGTTGTTGGGGTTTTTGTGTGTTAGTTACCACTGTGTTAACATGTGCTGTCCCACTTTGTGCAGCTTTGTTTGTATACAGTGGGAATAGCTTTTGAAAATTACTTATATTGTTCTTGTGAGTGATTTTTTTTCTTGTAGAGGTATCCAAAAATGTTGGGGTAGTTTTTAAGATGCCATATTTAATTTTCAGCTTGCTCCTTCAGAAGTCCAGTTAGGTATTTTGGAGATTTGCAGTAGCTCGCAGCTGTACAGGAAAAAAAGAACCTTTCAGAAAAGAATTGTTCTAATTAAATGTTCAAAGGACTCCCAGGCTCGCTGCAGACATATTGTGTCTGTCTCAGCTGTTTTCATGTTATCTGTACAACTCGGTTGATATTCGCAGTTTTGCAGCTGTGTTCATATCACTGGACGTTTGTATCAGCCCAAAGACCCTCTGAAGTCGCAGGCTCAAAGCCAGCACCAGGCCTGCTTTTGCTGACCTACTTGCAGAACTGGGGCCTGTATTTTTTTAAAAAGTTGTTGAATTGAGATACTGTTATGCGTTCGTTCTTCAGCATACTGTGGCAACACTTGCTATGACAGATCACGTAACCTGGGTTTTTTGGCAGCTTCTCAGAGGCCTGACAAATGGCTGGTAAAATTGTTACATTTAGGAAGGGGCTATTGATGGGTGTTTGGGGGATTGACCTTTATTGATTATGGAATAGAAACTGTGTCCCTAGTAAGTAAGGGTTAGGGGTGGCTGAAAGCTGTAGGCAGCTAACTTTATTATTCATATTGTACTCGGGAATTTCCTTTTTTTCATATTTTACTTGAGAAATTGTCAGGCCTCCCCACCAAAAGTGTTGCTGATCAAGTTGCATATTTATTTCAGCAAAACCCAAGTCATACATGAGGGAGTTGGTTTGTTTGTTTGGGCTTTTTGTTTTGTTTTGTTTTCTAAAACAATGCTTTTGATTCTTGGAGTTGAAGTAATGTTTATTCTTTGAACCAACAAACTACAGTAGTGATACCAAGAATTTCAGGGAGGCATATAGAATATGTGTATTGATTATTCTGTTGCAATACACCAGACAACAGTGATACTTAATGATAGCTGTGTACAAAACCCAAAAACATAATCATAAAGCTGCAGTGGAAGAAACTCAAATTATCAGCTTGTTTACGGGGAGGGAGTTAACCAGAAATAAATGTAAGATTGTATCATAGTAACTTTTCCCTCTCCAGAGGGTCTTGTACTTTCCTTTTGTGCAGTTTTCTCTGGGGTGTTTCTTTTGGGAAGCTTCTGTCTTAATCTTGCCTGGCTGCTGCTTCGTGTCTTGCAGAATTTGCCTTTGTGGCAATTTCTCTGCCCATGGAATTGACAGGAAGACTACATCTGGAGGTGGTAATCAATAAAGATAGTGGTAGCAAAACTGTTTTCCATCTCTGTGGAACACTGTCACCCTTACATAAACATTTTATTCCTCACATTGTGGTGCCTTTGTGCTCAGACCAGTGCAACTACTCTGTGTTCTAAAGGCACACTTTTAGGTTTATGCATTTTATTAATATGCTGAAATTCATAGATGAGAGACTCAAAATAAACTAAAATAGTTATTAGTGTCTATTTTGCAAAATTAAATAGACTTCTGAGAAAATAAAGGTACCTGTAATACCTTTGTTCCAAGACATCTTATATTTGAAATTAAAATTAGTTTAGGACCTTCCAGTATGAATGCAGCCTTGGGTAAGAATGAATAGGAATTCATTTATTTATTAGTTTGAACAATTTATTTTTAAATGGCTTTGAAGTTCTGTTTCTGTCAGGTGTGTATTTAAAATATATTAAATTCCATGGAAAGTATTTCTGCCCTTCCTGCTATGGTTTGGACAAGTTCAGAACTTATTTCAGATATTTGAAAGGAAAGTACTCTGAGTGTAGAGATATATCTGTATATGTGTATATATATATATATATGTGTGTGTGTGTGTGTGTGTATGTATTTACTCACTTTTTAAAAAGAAATACTGTTTTATCTATTCTAAGAGATCAAAAATAGTATATTTTGAAAACATCCAGATCAAGATAGCCTCATTTCTGAAGTAAATGAATGAATCAAAGGTGTCCTTCACTGTTTTTAACTTAAAGCAGGATTTTATGTTTTTTAAGGACAATCCAAACCCTGCAAAACCCTTGAAACTATAGTACTAAGTTTAATTCTTTCTCTTGTAATCAGAAGAGCCTTGCTTATCCAGCACTTGCAGAGGCCAGAGTGAAGATGTAAGAAACTTTGCTGGACTTTGTGTTCATTTGAAAAGTTGTAAATATGCTTTTGTGTGCAGTTGCTTGCTGAGTGTGAGCATTAACAGTAGTCTGGATGTGGATTCTCTTGTGCAGGTATCTTAATTTTTTCTTATGTGGATGTGTCTTCTCTTCACCCTCTGCATAGCTGCACCCAGTTTTATTGTCCATATCACCCCTGTTTGAAATCAGAATTCCAAGTTTAAAGCTGGAGTTCAGGGTGTGTTTTGGGAACACAGCTTGGTAGTGTCTGTCTTTCATTGTAGTCCTTGTCTTTTGCAAAGCTGGCAGCGTTGTGTGCTGTTCCTGTGGACCTGTCTCATACCACACTTGTTATGTGTGATCTCTAAATACACAGCATTACCTTTATTTTTTAACATAACTGAGCATGGTTCTGATAGTGCAGAGCAGAGGCCAAGTGGGTCTCCTGTTAGCACATACTTGCATGCAGTGAGACTTGAATCTTTCTGTCTGGGAAGTTGGAGCTACTTCAGATTCTGTGTTAGAAAAACACAATTACTTTTTTCCATGTATTAAATCTAGTTTTTTGTTCTCTTACTAATGTAGGAACATCTGAAAGTTCTCACACTCCTATTATGAAGGCCACAATTCATTATGAGTTCCCTTTTTAGAACAGTTATGTTGTATTGGCTGCTTCTCTTATGCTTAGGGCTAGAACGTGACTTGAGAATATGGTTAACAGAGGTGTCCTCTGCACTTGGGGATTTGGATATTTTATTTAGAGTTTTCAGTAGATAGGGCAGAAAACTGTTCTGTCACTGCCTTGCACCCTCAAAATGTCAACTGCTGCCTTTCTGATCCATTGCAGAGCCCACCTGAGCCCACTGGTGCATTGAGCATGTTCTGTAGATCTGGGTTGGTGAAGTAATTTAAAATGGGGTGTTGGTGACATTACAGGAGAGCTGTTAATAACTGTCTTCACTGCAGAGGGTAGGAGGAAAATAAGTAAGGTCTTAAAGTAGCCAGTTGTGACTTGGTATTAAAACTTTTTGCTTCTCTTTCATTTTTTTTTCCTTGAGGGAGCTTAACAGCACAACTGGTTTCTTCTGCATTTTGTGTTGTGAATTTTCTAGTATTTGCTTTGTTTTATAAGAAGCCATTAGTTACTCATTTTATTTGAGAGTTGAATTCAGTCTGCTTGTTATTAAGGCTTTTTGGTTGACACGTTTTCAAATAAAAATTATAATGCTTGAAATGAAAACCTCTGGGATATAGGTATGTTCCCAAGCTTGCTTTTTAAAAGAACATTGTTGAAATATGATTTTCTTAAAGAATTAGTTACTCTTGACTGTGAGAATGATGACTTGCTTTTGGTTGACTTTGTGTCAGTACAGCTCTCAAAGAGGTCCATGGGATGTAGATTTAAGGTGTAGGTATATTTTGAACACTGATATTATCAACCATTTTCTTGAAGTCATATTGAAGATGCTTTGGAGGTTATGGGTAACTATCAGGAATGTTACTGTGGGAAGCTTGTATTTGTAGCATCCTTGATCTGCTTACAAAACCACTGTGTAACCCTGTTTAGTGACTTAGTTTTTGTTACACGTGTAACTGCTGAGAAAAATGTGATTTTCTTGCATTTAGATCTTTGCATGGACGTTTCAGCAAATCCTACTGTTTGGCTGTTAGCATTCAGCTGTGGATTTACTCAGAGGAGGGGAATTCCACATTGCATCATTCCTTAGAGATGTGCTTTTTTTCCAAATTCTGTTTTTAAGCTGGGATTCAAGACTGTGTGGAAGGCAAGGCATCCTTGTTGCATGAGTTTCCTCATATCCTCTCTGTTACAAATTGCAGAAGACTTCTTTATTTAACAGAAGTGTTCAAGTGACTGCTTCAAAGTAATGAAAAGTATGTGGAGGGAATTTCAGGGCTGTCTTTTCATTAAGCTTTCATGTAAAATACCCAAAACTCAAGTAATAGAAAATTGTCCCTAGAAGAGCCTTTAAGACAAGTAGCAATTTTTTGTAACAGTCAAATGGCACATGGAATGACAGAAAAATGTTCCAAATTCCACAGAGTTCCGTCCTTAAATAATTTAGTTGCTGGTTAACCTTTTCTTGAGCTTCAGTGGGACTGGGTGTGGGAAGAAGAAAAGGTTTGGTTTGTCTTAGCTGTAGCAACATGAAATGGTGAAAGAAGGAAAAAAAGATTGTTTAGAAATGTGTTCAGTAAGAAAAATCAGCAGTGATGTGTGTCAGTTATGATCTCTCTGTTACCAGAGAGGCTTTTTTGGTTGGAGGAGGGTGTCCTCACTGCCCCTGTGCTGTGGGATAGTGGGGACAGGCCTGTGTTGGCTGTGGGTGGAACTTCAGTTTTCTAGTCCAGAAATAAATTTGACAGTGGGGTGAAGAAAAGTGTCATTTTAAATATAAGATAGGAATGAACGTTGATGTCAAAACGTTCTTGGTAAATTAGCCTTGATTTGTTTATGGTTTATGTTTTTCTGTCGTTTTAGCAATAAAGTACTTCAGTGTGTTTTTTAGTAAGTTTCAACAGGACAAGTTCATGAATTTGAAAGTTAAATGAGAAAGATGTATCTGTTTAACTTAATGTATAAGTAAATATGTTGATGCAATGCTGAAATTTTGATAAACCAAAACATTATACTATACATTAAACTATAGTTTAAACTGTATTTTGGACTTTGTGAATTTCTGATTTAGAAATAGAATATTAATTCTTTGATAATTTCTGATGTTTTCTTTTAATGTGTTTTCCTGAATCCTTTAGCTGTTAGGATTTCCTTTTTAAAATCTTAAATTGTGACATAAATCCTCTGGAGGTTGAAGATACAACTCAAGTGGCTGGTTCTACAGTTTCAGGTTCCAGTTTTGCACAGCTCTCCATGTGTGTTGACCTGTCTTTCAGACAGTGTTTTATTAACCACAGTGGCACCTTAAAATCCCAGGTGCTTTCCCTTGAATACTTGCAGTGGTGTGTGTGTATGTAGAAACACATGTGCAGACAATCATGCACTGGGACTTTTTCTAGGATGATGTACTGACTTTTTCTTCTTAGGTGAGGTGGTAATGTCAGATTTCTGAAGTGCTTTGTGGTTCTCTTGCTGTGTCAGGATGTCCTTGTGATAGTTTTGGTAATTAGGCAGAAACACAGCCTGAAAATTCTTACAGTGTGTGTTCTTGTAGCAGTTCAGCTGGGTTCCTGTGGTTGACAGTTTGTCACATGTCTAGTGAAGATGCAGCTGAAAACATGAATTCCCTTTGTGCCATTTGGGAAGCCTTTTTTTCCCTTTCCTTCCATGTATAGGATTGGAAAACTGAAGTTGTTTTTTTTTGTTGTTGTTTTTTTGGATAGATGCAGCAACCATCAGTTGAGTGATGTTCAGTGAGATGTCAGTGATTCAGTGAGGTAGTGAAGCCTTGCTGTAAGCTAATGTGTAATGAAAAAACCCCAATCAGTCCCAGCCTCTGGTTAGCAGGTGTATGGCTGGAATTTTCCACATATCTGCACCATTCTGAGATTTTTGACTAGATGAAGCAGAGTTTGATCATTCATCCTGTCGTGAATGTTCCTTTTATTTTCTGTCACTTTCCTGATAATGGTATGAATATTTGGGACCAGTAGAACCCCGCACATGGTGCCTGGAGGCAGCTGGAGGAGGACAATGGTTAGTTTAGTTTCATTGTTGGCAGGTGGGAGCCAATATAAGAGTTTAATTGGAAGGTTCCACTGCCCTGTGTTGGTTGATCCTTAGATGGTACTTGAGGAAATCATCTTTGTCTGAACATGGAATTGTACTGTGCTCAGTGCACTGTTTGTGTCACATTTCCCCAGGTACAGGCAGCACCCTGAGGGCTGAGGTGTTGTGCAGGTTATGGAGCCGTGTAGGCCAGCAGTGAGTAACTCAACAGTTGAGAGCAGAGGATCAAACTCTCTCCTGAGGTGTTGTGCAGGTTATGGACCCGTGTAGGCCAGCAGTGAGTAACTCAACAGTTGAGAGCAGAGGATCAAACTCTCTCCTGCTTCGTGCTCTCAAGTACGTGCTTACACTGTGCTACACCTGAAACACACTTTGAGGATTTGGCAGTGTTGATGAGTCACTGCAGTTCTTTGTGGGTGTGAAAATACAATAAATAAGTAGTAGTTCATGCTTAAAATGAAGACTAACCCTGTAGTTCTACTTTCAGTTTTACAGCAAAATTGCTTTAAATGTGAGTTTATCATTGTATGTCACTTAAGTTCTAAATTGCAGTTGTCCACTAGAATTCTTTATTCCATATATTTGACATAATCAGTTTCTCTAGTGTGTTTCATCAATTTAAGTTCTTGTCTTAGAACTTCCTTCCAGAAATGAAGTGGGGGGGGGAAAAGCCTGAGCAACCATGTTGACTTTTAAACAGTTCAGTTGCAATGATTTTTCTTTTGATAAGAATTGTGAAGAAGTTACTTTGGGGATACATTTCTATAGGTATAACAAAACTTTGCTTCTCACATAGGCTACCAAAGTGTTTGTTTTCTCTTAAGCTATTTTCATGGTTTTTGTGATGATTTTCTTTTAATAAGAAAATATTAAAATCTTTGTAGTTTGCTCCTACTTGCCTGTTTGGTCAGGTGTTAGTAGTCTGCTTTCAAGGAGAGTTGTCTCTACTGAATAGCTGATGTTCTGTTTCCCCAGAATTGGTGATGCTAGGGGTATACTTTGGAGACACTTTGTAGCTGTTAATAAGAAAGTGTCTGCATTACACACAACAGCTTGTCACAGGGTGTATGTAATCAGTTGAGTTTTTCCTTTGCCTTGCTGCATTTGTAAATATGAGGTTGATATTTGAGGTGCCTTGTTCTTGTACAGATTCTTGATAAATGGAAGTGAAAAGTTTTCTTCATATTATTTCATCAGGACATGGGGTTTGTATTTCAGAGTGATTTTCTCTACAGAACTAAAAGCTTATTTTTAAAAATGTGTCCATTATTCATTTTTTAGTCGAATTGTCAGATGGCTTAGTGAAATTACTTTAAAATTGTGTGTGGTGAAAAACAAATGATGCAAAGAGCCTTGGGAAAAAATTATGAATCATGGCCTATAGAAGCATTTTGATCATTTAAGAACCATTTAGGGGGATAGCAAATGGATCCTGTGATCCAACCTGGCCTTGAACACTTGCAGCAATGTGACATCCACAACTCTGGGCAACCTGCTGGAGTGCTTCACCATCTTCACAGTAAAGATTTTGTTCCTGGCCCATCATCTAAATCCACCCTCTTCCAGCTTAAAGCAATCCCTCTTGTCCTGTCTCTACATGCCCTTGTCAGAAGTCCCTCTCCAGCTTTTTTCAAAGTCCTCTTTATGTACTGGAAGGTGCTTTCATGTCTCCCCAGAGCCTTCTCTTCTCCAGGCTGAGCAACCCCAGCTCTCTCAGCCTGTCTTTATGGCAGAGTTGCTCTTGTCCTCTGGTCCTTTTCCTGGTCCCCTCTGGACCTGCTCCATGTCTTTCTTGTTCTGGGGACCCCAGGGCTGGACACAGCACTGGGGGTGGGATGTCACCAGAGCAGAGTAGGGAACAGAGTCCCCTCCTTTGCCCTGCTGCCCACGCAGCTCTGAATGCAGCCCAGGACGTGTTTGGCTCTCTGGGCTGGGAGTGCACATTGCCTGGGTTGTGTTGTGCTTCCTGTCCCCCAGCACACCCAAGTCCTCCTTCTCCTCAAAGCTGCTCTCATTCCATCCTTTACCTGGCCTGTACTTGTGTTTTGGGTTGCTCTGACCCATATGTAGGAGCTTGCACTTGGTCTTGAACTTCAGGTTCCTCTGAGTTTATATAAACATGGAAAATGGGGAAATAGGAGAATGAAGCTTGTCATTAAACTGGTGTTTCCCTCACACCCCTTAATTAGGAGCTCTTCCTCCCGTTGGATCCTTGACTCATTCAGTCAGATGGAATTGGATTGTCATTCAGTATTTTATCTGTGGAGTTCTTTCTGTAAATGCATGTGTGACATCAGTCTAAATACTGAGTAGAATTATTCCTCTCTTCATAAGGAAGCTTGATAGGTTCTTTAGGTTCTTTCTGTTCTCCTCCTGTATGTTACCCAATCATTAATCAATCAGCTTGTGTCTTTGTGTTATTGATGAAGAGCTGAGACACAGAGGCTGTGAACTTCAAACCTACCTATTGCCATAGCTTTTCAGTGGATTTTTGTTAGATATTCAGGAGTTACACAGTTTTTTGGGCTTAAGTTTCTGCTGTGCCTCCTCACAGTTTTCTCTTTTCTCTCAATACCAAGAGGAATGAGAGGAAGATGAAAAGGTGAATCTGAAAAAGGCCAGTGTGTTCTCCAACAATGTTTTTGAATAAGACATAGATTTAACTTTGGGGATTTCTATATACCTGCCTTATAAGCCAGAGATTTCCCTTTTATTTCTGAAGTTCTGTTTCTTTCCTTATAAAACATCATTAAACTTCTGTGACAAATAAGGTACAGACAATTTTTCTTCCTGGTGCCTCAGTTGATTACTGTTTACCCAAGGGACTTAGTTCAATGGGAATGAAATTACAGTGGAAACCAGATTACTCTGAAAATTCCAATTAGGTAGGAGAAAAATGACAAATTCAGCCTTTGACAAATACAGAGAACATGTTGTGTCTGTCTCTCATGCAGTTTTGTTAAATGAAAACTTGTGAAAAAGTCCTAAGATGTTGACTGTCACAGTGAATGTAGCTGTTGTGCTCAGCTACTCATGCTCTATCTCCAGTTCCATTTTGGTTTTTGCCTGAGTTTCCAGGTAATGTTTGAGTTGTAGAGTTTTGCTTACAGTTTGATAGCTCTGGCTTCTTTTTTTTTTTGTCATCAGAAATAAAATTTTTGCCACCCTCTGTGTTTTACAACTTCTGTGTTACCTGCTGTGGCTTTGTCATTAAGTTGTCTGCTTGTAGTGAGAATATTCAAAGTATTACTGCCAAATAATTTTCCTGACTCATTGTGATCTGCTGAGTATTCCACTGGCTTTATCATAATTTCCAGGACAGTTTGTTGCCTTCACCTTCTCAGACTTCTTGCACTTGGCATTATTTGCTGTGGCTGCTTAATATTTCTTTCATGACTGAACTTGTGCTGTTGGTGGACTGACATTCCTGGCATTTATCATCTGCTAAACAGCTTTCTCTATGTGCATTTTCCTGTGATATCCATTGTGCTTGGGAAGAATTTTGCTCCTTATGACTTTTCTGTGTTGTAAAGGCTCATTTGTGCTTTAATGTACATGAACCTTGATTATATATTAGTTAAATATGTGCTAATTCTAATTGACTGTGTTCTGTTTCCTTCCCTTTCCCTTCTCTTCTAGGGTGTAATTTCATGAGAGATTTGCAGTGATGCTGAAAGAGTTGGTTCTATTCATGGTTATGTGTTCTTCCTGTTTCTCCTGCCATTGTTAGTGTTCATATGGCATATGATGCAGCTGAAAACTAAAATTATTTTATTCCTATCCTCCAGTTACCTTTCAGCCAGCTTGGCTTCTTGATCTGGCTGGTGGTGTGGTGATGCAAGGGCTAATTCCATAGTGGTGAAAAAGTGGTTAGGATGGAAGGCAGCAGGATTGCCCTCCTTCCCTTCTTGTCACAGTGGAGACTTCCCTGATTTCAAATGGACTGGGAGGCTTTACACTGGGTGAAGGCCTGTCCACATGCAGAAATACAATGAGACTTATTTTCTAAAACTGATCAGGATATAATGCTTGTAGTGGGGGATGAGATTGCTGTTGCACACTGAGATTCTAACAGTAGAAGCAGAATAGATCCATGCACACACTGTGGCAGCAAAACCACCTTATTGGAGTCCTGTCACTCTCACGTGGTGCTGGTTTAAGCACTGTCCCTGAGAAGAACAGGTCCAGTCTCCTCTTGTCTCTCCTGGCCTGTTGGTCAGCCCAGCTCAGAAGTGGGATCTTTGTAGGCTGTTTTGTGAGGGAATGAGGGCTCATTAGCTAGGGGGTTTATGGGATTGGCAGTTTATGGGATTATTTCAGTGCAGGGAGAAACAGCAGCAGTTGTTGTGGATTTTTTTATTCTGTGTGTGGTGGGTTGTGGTTTTTTTGAATGACTTTCTGGTTTTCAGATAGCTGCAACAGAGTTCTTAAACCTATCCTCAGCCCTTGGGATGATTGTTTTCTCCCTTAGTTGATTGTTTTCTCCTGCATTTCTCAGTAAAGAGGGTTATGACATGCTTTTTAATAGGCTTTATGGATACAGGAATATTGTGTTTCTGGGACAGTGGTGTCACTTCTTGCTTCTGTGGGGGGGGAGTGAACATAATGGAAATAATTCTCTTATTTCCAGCCCTGCTTTGTTCTTAGTGTACTTTCTAGGGGCTTCTTGTTCCTTTCCAACCTTCTCTGCTATGTATCTTTTTGCATTTATATCAAACTACAGCCTTTTGTGTTGGCAGAAGGAGCATGAAGGCAGAAGACAAAACTGCTGTTCTGTTGCCACTTCTTACTTCCCTATAGAGAGGCCAAGATTTTTAAGGGGAGTTGTTACACAAGTTCTCTGGAGCAGGTGGATAGTTTTCAGGGATTTCTGGAGCATTCTGGAGCATTTCAGGGCTTTCTGGGGCGTTCATCTGCCTGGGAAGATGGGCTTGTATGAGTTTGGTCGGAATGGAGCACATTTAAGGCAGACAGTATTAAAAGACGTGAGCTGTCATCTTGTAACACCTCTAGGGAGCTTGTGCAAGCTTGATTTTTCAGTCTAAGTATCTTCTGACTGAAATGGTAGTAAGGCAGCAGAAAATGTCAAAATGTTTACTGGCAGTTATCTGGCATGGAACAGTACAAAAACCGCCAGGCTGAGTAGGCAGTTGGTACGTTGAAACTAGTTGGAAGTTGGGCTAAATTGTTAAATAGTTGTTAAATAGTTTGTTTGTTAAATAGTTGTGAAGAAGCTTATTGAAACACAAATTTTAATGCTGGTGTCACTTTCATCTGTATTAGAGATATTTGAATTACACTTGACAATGATGATGGTAGAGTTTGGGTTCTTGTGCTTACTTTGTGCTGATTAAACATTACATGAAAAGTAGAGTTTAAAAAAAAAGTAAAATTATCGCTAGTACAGTTACAGGAATGCTTAGATATTTGAATTTAAAGCATTTAAAAATATCTAGGTATTTCACAAAGTTGTTATGATTCAAGGATGTGATCTGCTTCCAGCTTAATACCTCTGTTAGGTGTTGTATCATGCTTTAATTATTTACAATTAACCAAACAGTAAGTTGTATTGGTTTTATACATTGTGTGAAAATTTCCATGTGTTGATAATGTCACAGAATATTAGATGTAAAGACTACTACCAATTAATTGATTTTCTTTAGAACTGTGTTTAACATAGTTTAGAGAAGCCATTAAGTTTTCCATAGGGAACATGAAGCAATCCATAGGGGCTGAGCCTGATTTTTGCAGGCTAGTTTTAAACTCCACTTTTTTACCAGAATCTTTACAGTCCAGTTGCAGTGTTGGCATGGGGTGCTGCACACCACAGTGACACATCAGGAACTGGGCATAAGCAGGGTTTAAGAAACAGTGCACAAGTAACATGTAACAATAACATTGTAGTAATATCCCTAATTTACTGGCTGAATGACTTCAGGCAACATTTCAAATATTTATAGCCCTGAGTTTTGCAAAGCCTTAAGTGCAGTATATATTCTATAAATAAGGCCATGTTTTAAAGCTGCAAGTGGGACAAAGCTGCAAGATGCCATTATCCTTCCCTTCAGATACTTGAGAAAGAATGGAGGTAGCAAAAATTGTTCAGCACTTACCAGTGGCCTCATAAAATGCATGAATCTCATCAGAAATTGCAGAATCCACAATGTGTTTATGTATCTCAGGAAGAAACCAAGGCCAGGGATGGCACTGAACATGAGTGAGGATTTGGACCTTGGTATGGTTTGGCACAGTCTTCCAGGCATGGAATGTTGAAGAGTTATTTTGTTTTTTACTATGTTCTGTAGAAGAATTGGAGTTGTGAATGGTATTAAATGGCTCCAGTACCTCAAAGGGAGTGTTTTAATTTAAACTTTTCTAATTAACTTGTTTAGATTTTTGTCAGCAGTTAGTATTATCTGTAATCCTGAGGCAGTTGGACTAGATGATCATTGGAGGTCCCATGCAGATGAACAAAAGAATTCTATTCTTAAATATTCCTAGGATGGAAGGAGGAAGTAGATACCTCATTATTTTAGCTTCATCAATCCTGCCTACGAAATTGTGTTTTAAAAAAACCCTCCTTTCTTTGTGAGCTTTCTTTGTGAGCCCTGCAGCAAAAGAAGGAAACTACATCCAAGGAAGTTTCAGTTATCTTCTGTTTATCCTCTACTAGAGCTAGGGTACAAAAGTTCTTAACAATTATGAAGGGCTTGTGCCTCACTCATAAAAAGAAGTGAGATGTTCTGTGGATGTCTTTTGGAATTTACAGGACCCATGTTCTTCTCTGCTTAACTGTAGGACCTGGCTTAGAGAGACATTCTAGAATCTAATGCAACCTAAAATAACAGCAAAACCTTCCTGCATAGATTGCAGAGCTGAAGTACTATCAGTGGCTTCACCACTACCCTCACAATATTTGATACAAAGCCCAATATTTTTAGCAAGTTAAAGGTCCAAGCATTTGATGATGAAAGGAGAAGGCCTTGAGCATTGCCAGGGTTGGGCATCCACAGCCTCCATGGGCAGTGTATTCCAGTGTCTCACCATCCTCAAACTTAAAAATTTCTTCCTAATATTTAACCTAAATTTCCCTTCTTTCAGTTTGTGCCCACTGCTCCTTTTCCTGTCACTGCCACTCCTGATGAAGAGTTGCTCTCCAGTTTCCCTGTAGACCCCCTTCAGATATTGGGCAGTTGCTGTGATGTCTCCACTCAATCTTCTCCTCTCCAGGCTGGCCAGCCCAGCTTTCCCAGCCTGTCTCTGTTAGGGAGATGCTCCACTGCTTTTACCAACTTTGTGGCCTCCTCTGGACTTGCTCCAGCAGTTCCATGTCCTTGTATTGGGGACACCAGAACTGTACACAGCACTCCCAAGTGGGGTCTCACCAGAGCAGAGTAGAGGAGGAGAATCAAAAGATTTTAGAGACTACCTGAATTTCTGTACTGCATTGTAACACAGTCTGATTAAATTTACAGGGAAAAAAATAGAGTTTAAAAAAAATAAACCTTTACTGAGTGAAACCAGAATTATTAACAAGATTTTAACAAACAGGAACACATTCCTAGCCAAACCCTTTACCTAGCAATTTGCAATTTCATACTGTTAATATATTACCAATTACGTAGATAAAACTATAAAATTACTAGAGCCCATCACAGAGTAACATGAGTTATCTGGTAAGACTGGCACAATAGAATGTGCACTAACAGCCAAGTGTCAGGTCATTTACCTAAAAAAGCACATACAGAAAACTTTGTATGTATTGGTGAACATGACAGAAAGCACAGTTATTTTACAAAAGCAACTGCCTGCGAGCAATTGTTACACATACATAAATACACATACAAACATACACCAATTGTATGTTTGTAGCAAGAATGAGTCTTAGCTCTGTTTTTTAATAGAAACATATAATTTTGGTTACACAACTGATAAGAAACTTGTGAATTACAGCCTTTTACATCTGGAAAAAAAATAAGTAGCCAGGAAGTTCTCCCTCCACATCAGTTTGCTGCCCCAGTGAGATGACACTGCAGTGGGATGAATCAAATATCTGAGCCCATTACAGAACATGAGAGACCATCCATTGCCAAGGTAGCCTGGCTGTTCTGGGGTTTGCAACTATTTATCTACTCCCTTGCAGTTAGGGAATAAAGATGTCCTTTTAAGATTGCTGTTTCTATTCTCTTTGACTTCTGGGCTTATCAAAGAAGAAAAAGAACTGAGAAATCAGCAGACAAGAACTACACAAAGTGTACTTTTAACTGACACTTTCCTTTCAAAAATATCAGAACTGCCAATCAGGCACACAGACAAAATCAGGAAGAGCAGAAGAACCTACCTTTTGGTCCAACTTTTGAGAAGAGTTTACAGCATTTCCTCCATAAGACATGGCATCTCCTCCTTGGTTCTGAAGCCCCAAATTATAATTACAATAAGGCATTATTTCAAGCTAGGAGTTTTTAAGCTGTGGAGTTCAAGAACAGAACCAATCCATCTAAAATGTGTGTTTTGCAGGTCTTTTAGCTTGTGCTGCAAGAAAACACCTGACTGCTTGAATTAGCACACTGAGCTAATAAAAGCAGCTGATACCACTACCAACTATATATAGATACACTTTCAATTAAGAATAATGTACATACAGAGAAACCATCTCTAAACATAAGTCTGGAAGCACAAATGATAAAGAGTAACATATTCAGTAAAAGTGTTCTTTGTGCAAGTGAAAAGGGAGGATGCCAGATGCATTCCCAGAACTCTGGGACTGTTTTTGCTCAAGTGTGATTGAACTTTGATGATGAATTTTGCTCCATGGCTTGCAGAGGTGTAGCTGTCACATCCATTTTTGAATCCAGGACCAAACTGTGGGTTTAACAATCAGAAGTGAGGGACCAAGAGCATTTAATCAGTCTTCAGTGCAAACTTTAGACATGCTATTTTCTTGAAGTAGTGACAGATGTAACAATACAATAACAATTACTCCACAGATGATAGATTACCAACTGCTGATGTATTCCTTGTCCTTGCCTGAACTGTTCTATGGCTGCCTGAAAAGTACTGGGTTTGCAGTTGGACCTGAAGCATCAGCTCAGTCCTGATTGGCTCTATTGCCAAGAACACGTTTTTTGGGTTGCAGAAAGACAGCTTTGTGCATAAATAAACTGTAGCATAATTGGGAAAAAATATAACATAACAGTGCGAATTGGGTCTGACTGGAACAAATTATATTCTGAAGTTCTTTGATATTTTTGTTGTTTTAGTTTTGAAGGTATTTCCTGCTGTAGCTTGTTCTATTAATAAAAGGTAAAAGGAAGTCTTACCCACTTCTTTGCATGTTCATTGGGAATTCAAGAAAAGGGATTTATAGTAAGTGAAAGTCATGGTTCAAACAATTTAAGCATTTTAAGATAGATTTTTGCATTTACAAGATAGAAGTCACTTAGTAAGTTTGCTTTTCTTATGTTCCAGTGTGTGCATTTTCCAGTACTTTTTATATTTACTGGATCCTGTTCTTGAAAAGTCTGGATTCTTTTACTGTTATAACTACAATTTTCATCTCCCATCATAAAACCCCATATTATTTAGCTGCTTATCAGAATGTAGTTTCTTCATTGCTGGGAAATATTTAGACCAGTAGTTTAAATAATAGAATTTTAGGGGCTGAACATTTCTGTCCCTCTTCCTTCTGTTACTGAGATACACTGAATATCCTTGAGGATGTATCTTGGTACCAGTTGAACCAGTGTGACTCCCAGTGAAAGCTCCTGAGAGTGCAGGGTGGTTGTACAGGATGAGGCCCAGTCTTGCTCATCCCTTTGTCTGTGGCAGCAGCCTGGGACGTGCACCTATGGCAAAGCATGACAGCAGGGCCACAGCTCCCTGAGGGGAATCAGGTAATTGTCTTAACATTTGGTGGGTTTTTGTCTAAGGCATTGACTGGCTGCTGTATATTTGGATTCGTCTCTGTTTACTGTCACATGAGCAAATCACTTCTTCAGAATAGGAGCTGAAACTGTTTTTTCCATCTGGTAGCCAGAATGAAGTGTGTGATCTGAAGGTCTGTCCTTGCAATACATTATTTGTGAAAAAGCATCATGTGCTATAAGTAAGCAGAGGTGCACTCTCTGACTGTTACATGTCCTAGGAAGTATTGGCAGGTGAATGTCTTTTGGAGAAAGACACTTGCTGCTGCTCTCCAGTTCCCTTTCAGTGCCTGGCCTTCAGCAATTACTGCTTTGAAGCAAGACAGTCCTTTGATGTAAAGGGTTTCCTTTTTTTATTTAAGTCTTTTGGGAAGTTACTCCACGTGGAAGCACCTCTCCTCTGAAGTCACACTGACATGCTTGGGAGTGTTCAGCCTGGAGAAGGCTCTGGGGAGACCCTAGAGCCCCTCCTAGTATGGAGAGGGGCTTACAGGACAGGCATGCAGTGATAGGACAGGGAGAAGGGCTTTAAACTGAGAGTAGGTTTAGAATAGATGTTAGGAAGAAAGTATTTCCTGTAGTGAAGCACTAGTGCAAGTTGCCCAGAGAAGTTGTGGATGCCCCATCCTTGAAAGTATTGAAGGCCAGACTGGATCAAAGGAACAGCCTGGTCTAGTGGAAGGTGTCCTGTCCATGGCAGGGGGCTGGAGCTGAATGATCACTGCAGTCCCTTCCAACCCAAACCATTCTGTGATGCTGTGAAAAAAGTTAATACATTTTGAGTATATTGGCTTTGTTGCCTTCATGTGCAGAACCAAATCCTGTTGTCAGCCTTGGCTTGAATACAGTTTGTTTTAATTAGAATTTCTTGGGCTTCAAGTTTAAAAGTTCACTTTCTGTGCTCTTACTGCTTGCTTAAACTCATGTGAGTGCTGCATGCATCTTGAACAAAGTGAAGTTGGATACTGTTAAGTAGATGTATCTTAGCTGAGCTTAGCCCCAACACCAAGTTTTGAAATTAAAAAGAAAAGAATCCTGAAAACTGAGGTATGTTTCCAGACAGTTCCCCTTTATTTTGTTATCTGAATTTGAGGGCAAATAGAATTGTATGTTTACATAGATGTTCTCAATGTTTCAGAAACTTATGCTGCCAAATGACTTAATTTCAGGTGTATTGTGTGGAATGATCACCAAAAAAGGTTACTTGAAGTAACCTGGTCTTCAGTGAAAACAGTTTCGTTTGTAACCATCACAGTTACTCAAATTCTGTCTTGTACTATACCATTAAGACATTTATTGCTTTGAACTAATGTTGGAACCTGATGCAGTTGCTATGTCTCATATATACTCACTTCTTTAGGAGAAGGAGCTTAAAGTGGTTTTTTTTGTAATATTTGCTATTTGAGATAACATTTTCTGACTGCTGCTTATCAGGTATTTTTTAAATGTTGAAAGTTAGACACTTCTTGCTCTTCTGAATAGTAGCTTAATGACAGGTTTTGTATTAATCATTGAATGCATTTCACTTTCACTGCATGTCAGTGTTGATGAGTGAAATGCTGTGACCTCCAGTTCTCTATTCTGATTATGTAAATAATTTCCTCCTTCCTGAAAGATACAAGGCACAGGGAGGAAAGAAAATGGAAAATGTGTGGGGGTGTCTATATGTTGTAACTACTGAATTAGGTCAGTGTTACAGATTTGGGGGAGGTGTTTCTAGTTAAAAAGTCGTTCTGGTTGAAATAAAGGCATAGGGTAGAAGTCTAGAATTTTTAAACTAGAATCACATCATAATCCTTGTGATGAGTCAGTACTTATTAAGGTTTTAAGAAGGCAGTTCCTAGAATCCTCTATGAAACCAATCAGTGATACCTTTCAACCCCAAATTTATGTTGCTGCTGTTGAGCCTTTTTGCAGTACACATCACACTTGTAATGAAGCACATCTGTGAGCTCCCATTTCATGGGAACATCATTCTGTAAATAAATTGGTGTATGGTTGTTAGAAAGCTCTGTTGTTACATGTTAAGCAACTCTTACTCTGGCATTCATTGTTACCACATGGCAAAGTCGATTTTGTGACATATGTCCTCACTTGTGTATAACCAGGAAAAATAGGTCTGTCCCCCTAGATAGGGCTTAGGTAATGCTCATGAATAGTAAAATGTGTTTTGAGGTCTGCCTCTGTCATCTGGTACCTTGCATTTGCTTTTTTCTGAGACTCTGTATTTTAAGTAGCTAATTCAGGGATAAGGGCTGTATGTAGTGGAGTATTTCAGTTACTTTTGAAGAGGAGACTGAGAAACTCAAATGAAGGCCATTCTAGAAGTCAACTGTATTAGAAAAATATATTTGTTCCTTCATCATTGCGTGCTAAGATGTCATCCTTCGTGTTATCCTGTAACAGAGTATTGTGTACATGTTTGCTTCTTGCCTGCTACTTATCCAGGAACCCACATCTGATTTTCTCCCCCTGGCTTTTGAAAAGCTTGATTTCTCCCCAAACCAAAATTAACCTATTCTGCCATGTAGGCATAAGACTGCAGCCTGTGGAAGCTGAGGTGAGGTTCAGGTATGCAGCTGTAGTGGCTGGTTGAGTCTGGAAGCAGAGGCCTCTCCTGGAGGACAATCTTGCACCTGGTGTCCTCTGTGTGGGCAGCAGGGGCTCTCGTGGAGCTCCTGGGTGATGCCTTCTGAATGGGGACCATAGGGAGTCAAGAAATCTATAGTTGTCTTTTTCTGGGGCTGCTGAAATTCCAGGGAGTCAGGTGGAGCAAAAACTGACTTTCACTTGTGATTTAGTGGTGGATCAGGGTGACAAAAGGAGATGGGAAAAACATGTCAAAATAGGAATTTTCTCAGTGTGTGTCAAAAGCAAGAGTCAGTGGGATTCATTTCACTCAATCTTCATAGCCTCATAAAGTGCTAGATTAGCAGTAAAGGAGTGAGTTTGTCACTTAGCAGGGTTCTGTCTCCATCTTGACCCTGTGTTAAAACATCCATTCAGAGCTTTGGGTAGAGGTGGTAACTTGTACCTGTGGTATAGGGCAACCCTGGATGTATGGGCAGACTGGGCAAGGAGGTACTGGAAGGCAGTGCTGCTGAAAGGGACCTGGGAGTCCTGGTCCATGGAGAGTTGAAGGTGGGTCAGCAGTGCCCTGGCAGCCAGGAGGGACAGTGTGACCTGAGGGGCATCAGGCACAGCATCACCAGCTGGGCAAGGGAGGGCATTGTCCCCTGCTCTGTGGCGGCTTCGCTGGTGCACCTAAGCTGGTACACAATGATGTAAGAAAGACATGAAGTTCTTAGAGAATATCCAAAGGAGGGCCATGAGGATAGTGAGGGGCCTTGAGGGGGAAGCCGTGTGAGGAGCAGCTGAGGTCCCTTGGTCTGTTCAGCCTGGACGAGACTGAGGGGAGACCTCACTGCAGTCACAGCTGCCTTGTGAGGGGAGCAGGAGGGGCAGGCACTGATCTCTGCTCTGCAGGGACAGTGACAGGAGCCAAGGGAATGGCCTGAAGTTGTGTCAGGGGAGGTTTAGGTTGGATGTTAGGAAAAGGTTCTTCCCCAGAGGGTGGCTGGGCATGGAACAGGCTCCCCAGGGCAGGGGTCACAGCACCAGCCTGGCAGAGCTCAAGAAACATTTGGTGAATATTCTTGGGCACATGGTGTGACTCCTGGGGATGGTTCTGTGCAGGGCCAGGAGCTGGACTGGATGATCCTTGTGGGGCCCTTTCCAACTCGGTGTATTCTGTTGATTCTAGGATAGTGTGGTGAATCCAAAGTCAGAAATAGTAGAAATGAGATGTATATAAAAACTAACAGGGTATTCATTAGAATTCAGCTGAATTGTTCTATTGGGCTGTCTGTACACTTATATATACATATATGTCACTGCATCAGTTTACATTTGTTTATAAATTATCAAATTCATTATAAATAGGTATAAAGGCAATTCTTGAGCTGAGCCAAACTGTGCCTTGATGCATTGCAACTCTAAAAAATTGAATTGAATAGCCTGAATTAAAGAAGTGATGGGAATTCAAAGTTTCATGCTTTATTAGTTCTAGAGAGGTTAAAGCAGTGGTGTGTTCTCTGTGGGCATGCAGTTTGATATTTTCTCTGAAACAGAAATGGTGAATGAGTGGCTGAAAACAGGACTGGTGAACCACTGCCTTCTAATACTGTTTAAATTGCATGAATTGGATTATAATTGCATTTCAATTGCAGTGAAAGTATGTTTGTATATTCTGTAATTAAAAGGAAAATACCTGAACAAGGATATCCCTGCAATTGAGAACATGCCTCTGACTACAAGAAGCACTCAGATGATTTATTGGAAATGGAATGTTTTTAGTTAGCTGCAGCATAACTTGAAGTTACTATTGTGTGTCTTGAGGACATCACATAAACTTGGAGGAAGAAGTGATGGACTCACTGACGAAGTTGGCCTTGTCTAATGCACATGACTAAGACAAGTGAAACTGTGTAAGCCCTGAAATACGCTTTCCTGGGAATGTAATTTAAGTAATATGCATGGAGAATCATCATTAGACTCTAAAGCAAATAACCCCTAAATAAGAGGAAGAAAAAATAGATGAGTCCTTCATGTAAATGTTTTGTATTTACTGGCATCTACAAAATTCATAATATTTTTCTTAGATTTTATTTCATTCTATGAATTTGTAAGATTTTGAGTAAATTGGTTATTTCAGTCGTAGCTTTCTTGTATCTTCTTAAGTTGTGCTACTTTTCTTGAGCAGAATGGAATTTACAAAAATGCTTTGCCCACATCCTTCAGCTAAGCACAGAGGCAAATCTGAGGGTAAGTTCACGCTAGTGTCAGTCAGTCTGGCAGGAGAGCTGCAGTTTGTCCTGGTTCCCTGGCTGGCATTAGGGTGAGTACTCTCTGGCCTTGCAGTGCACTACTTCAGATAATTAAAGAAACTGAAAAATAATCAGTCTTTGTACATTTGGTGGGGTTTTGTTGTTGTTTCCTTTAGGAGTCTGAACCAGCTCACTTCATGATAATTCAGCCCAAAGCATTAGAGCAGGGAAGAGATGAAATCAAGCAGCTTGCCCTTGGCACCAGCTATTTTGGAACTGCAGCTGCTGGTGGACACTTCTGCCTGCAGTTTAAGCCAGCCTGGGCCAGGATTGCTGCTGAAATGAGCTGTTTTACCATTTTCCTGCTTCTTTGCTACCTCACTCCTTGTGCCAACACAAGTTTTTTATGTGGCTGTTCTGTGACCCAGCCCTGTTAAGGAAGAATGGTGGTGATTAAAGAAGGTTTATTGTGGTGGTGCTTGGCTTAGGGCTGCGGAAAAGTGCAGTTGGCAGCAGTTTGATTTCACTGGTTTATGTGAGTACCTCCAAACCTCCATCAGGTAGTGCAGAAGTGACTGCATTGAACTGCAGTAGACTGCAGTGTGTGTGTGTGTTTGTATATATAATGTGTGGCAGGAAACTTACTCTTGCTGGTCCTTTCTACTTAGTGATCTTTATAGACATCAGCAGAAACCAATTAAATACCCAGGAGGGCATTTTTAAAAAAGCACAGATTAAATACCGAATACATTCATTTCAAAAATCAGTTTCTTCGTTAAGAAAGTTTTGAGTTGTTAATGCATTTGTTCTGGACTTAGTAGGCTTACTAAGCCTTATGAATATGAATTATGAAAGCTAGAGATGGATAACAGTTGAGTGTTTTGAAACAGTACAATTTTACTGAAAAGTGAACATTATTCTGATGACATTATTAGAGATCTCTAAGTTTGTTGGTGCTGTTAATACTAGAGACTAGGCAGAGGAGTTAGTGTATTCAGTCAATTTTTATTGTATATGATATGCCTTGCAAATTCACACAATATAAGAAAAGATTTTAAAGTGTCTTGGAGAAAGATAACAGCATTGAAATTTAACTTGAGATGAGACATCATAATAAAACACTTAGGAATATGCATAGTGTTACACAGAAATTTCACTCCAGTTGTTAACTTGGGGTTTTGGTGATTGGATCAGGAACTCAGCACTGCCAAATGCATTTCCTGGAAACTCATACAACTCTTTGTATCAACTTACTTGGCTTTTTAACTTCCTGGGAACTGTTTTTGTTTTATGGGGTGTTTGGAAGTCTGAGTTGCTCTGGGAAATTACATTTCAGCTTCCGTGGTTATACAATGCCTGGTGGTATCGAGTGGACTTGGTGTTATAACTTAATGCAGCTCTTTTTGTCTCTGTATAACACAGTGAAGTTGAAACACAGTGAATATGGAACTGTTGATATGGCATTACAAGTTCAACAAATCTGATGTCACAATTTTCTTCATATAATCTGCTAAACCACTTGGTGGGGATGTGATGGGCTTTGTAGTGGGGCTGAAAGGCCAGTGGACTCAGGCTTTCATAGGCACATGCTGGGTAAAGGGAGTACAAGTCAAATTCCCTGGGTGAATACTGATGTGCTAAGAGGAATTCAGCTGCAGGGTCTCTATTAGTCTCAGCTGAGGTAGAATCAGTCTCTTAACTCCCTCTGCATCTGCAGTTAGACACTGTCAGGAGGAGAGTACTGCAAAGATTACAAATTGGGCTTTTTAGGCTCTTAAGCAAGTCATTTCTACATAGACCTTGAGCAGCACCATGAATTCAGATGGAGAATCTACTGTAGGAATTCAGGCACAAAAGAGCCAGAGCCAAGAGCTGCACAGATTTACTCTGAACACAGAGACAACAGACACACATTTGGAATGTGTGTCAGTGTCTCAATGGTATAAAGCAATTGTAAGTGTAATTTTTACTTAGAACATTAAAATAATGTTAAATATTTCAAATGTGACTTTGTCAGTTGTATTCAATAAGAAGAAATAATAAGTCTAAAATAAAAGATTCTCTATAGCAGTGTATTTGTTTCTGTAATGTTCTTTTCCAGGTGTGGATTGAGTTTCCGTACATATGTTAATACAGGATGTTGTCTTTTTTTTTCCTCCTCAGATTATGCAATGGTCTCTGCAAGATGGCATGTTCTTGAGTTGGAGCTTTTTAAGGCAAGCATATGCTGGTACTTCAACTTTACTAAGTGGACTATAATTTCTTCTCTCACATCAACTACATAAGCAGACAAAATTGCAAAGATCTGCCCTGTGTCGAGTATGACAGCCACGACTCGTGGCTCTCCGGTAGGAGGGAATGATAGCCAGGGCCAGGCTCCTGATGGACAGTCCCAGCCTCCCCTCCAGCAGAATCAGGTATGGTATTAACAATCTATTCATCTGAAAATAAAGGACTTTGTTCTTTAGAAATAGTGTTCCTGAATTATTTGAATTTGTATATTTCTGGAGATCTCTAGTTAAGTTAGAGGTTTTTTGTGTGCGTGTCTGGAAGTACAACAATATTTTGAGGGATGAAGGCGGTGGTATTGGCAAAGTAAATATGGTTAGAGAGCATGGCATTGCAAAAATGCTTCCTTTTCAGGCAGTGGCATAATTCCTTCAATCATACCTGTTTTGGATAAAAAGGCTTCTTGGATTAATACCAGAAGCTTCCTCAGAACTACATTGTAAAACCTGCCACAGATTGGTAAAACCACTCTGTGAGTTTGGTTTCTGCTCAGTTTTGCAAAAGCACTTTCTGGATAAAGCAGCTTACTCAGGTATCAGCCCTTCCAGAGCAGCTGCATCCGGGTCTCTGTTCATTGTACTTGACTTCCTGAACAGCTTCTCATGTTCCTTGCTTTCAGAAGAAAAGCAAAAGCTTTCATATATTGCATCACAGTGTAATACAGTGTAATGACTCTTTTTTGTTGGGGAAAAAAATACCGGAGAAGATGCAGTATCATGTAAAGCCAAAACCATTTAAGAGAAGAACCATGCTTTGTTATTTCAGTGTGAAGATGGTATTTTTTTAATACCGTAAGGTTTAGTGATTGCTCCTTCCTGAGAGTGAGTTGTACTTTGATATGTGTGGTGGTTTGGCCCTGAACTGCCAAGGAAGTTTCCACTGTCTTACTCCCTCTGCCTCAGTGGGATGGGGAAGAGAATTGGAAGGAAAAAGTGAGGAACTGTTTGGGCTGAGATAAATGCAGTTTAATAAATGAAAGGGGTAGGGGGAACAAGTGATGCAAGTGCCATCACTCACTACCAGCTGATGATGCCCAACCAGTCCCCAAGCAACAGCTGCCTTGGGAAAAGAACCCCTTTGTTTTATTGCCAAGTGTGACGCTCTGTGGCATGGAGTGTCTTTTGGGTCATTTCAGGTCAGCTCTCCTGGCTGTGTCCCCTCCCAGCCTCTTGCCCTGCTGACTGCTGGGGGCAAAGTGAGAATCACAGGATGGGTACAATTCAAAGGGACAGCTAGTGGCCATCTAATCCAGGTTGCCTGCTCAAGCAGGGTTCCCTGGACCACCTTACTGGGGATTGTGACCAGACAATATACCTCCAGAGAAGGAGACCCCACAACTTCTCAGGGCAATCCATTCCAGGGCTTAGTCAGCCTCACTGTTAAGTTCTTCCTTATGTTCAGGTGGAACTTCTGTGTTTCAGTTTTTGCCCATTGCCTCTTGTCCTATTCTTGGGCATCATGGGGCAGAGGTCCATTCTCTGGCACCTTTCTGCTATTATTGAGATCCCCTCTAAGCCATCTCCAGGTTAAATAGGCCCAACTCCCTCAGCCTTTCCTCAGTGAGATGCTCCAGTTCCTTCATCACCTTTGCCGTTCTCTGCTGGACCTGCTCCAGGAGCTCCGTGTCTGTCCTGTCCTGAGGAGCCCAAATTGGACACAGCACTCCAGGTGATCCTCACAGGGCTGAGCAGAGTGGCAGCATCACCTCCCTGACCTGCTGGCAGTGCTCTTCCTAATGCACCCCAGGATCCCATTGGCCCTCTTGGCCACAGGGACACGGTGCTGGCTCGGGGACAGCTCATTGTCCACCAGGACCCCCAGGTCCTTCCCCCCAGAGCAGCTTCCCAGCAGGTCAGTCCCAGCCTGTCCTGGTGCCTGGGGTTGTTCTTCCCCAGGGCAGGACCCTGCATTTGCCCTTGCTGGATTTCAGGAGGTTCTCTGCCCATCTCTCCATCCTTTTGAGATCCTTCCCAAGGGCTGCAGGGCTCTCTGGGGTACTGGCCCCTCCTCCCAGCCTTGTGTCACCAGAGAACTCACTGAGGAGGCTTCTGCCCTCAGCCAGGTCATTGATGAATAAGTAAAACAGTCCTGGGCCAAGTATTGAACCTTGGGGGCCACCACTGGTGCCAGGCCTCCAACTGGACCCTGTGCCACTGAGTAGCCACCTCTGGGATCTGCCATTCAGGCACTTCTCAGTCCACCTCACTGTCCACTCACCCTGTCCTTGCTTCTTGAGTTTGTGAATGCAGAGGCTGTGAGAGACGGTGTGAAGTCGAGGCAGACAGCATCCCCTGCTCTCCCCTCATCCATCCAGGTTGTTGTTTCATCATGGAGAGCAATCAGGGTGGTAAGACATGATTTACCTTTAGTGAATCCATGCTGACCTCTCCTGATCTCCTTCTTGTCTTCCATGTGGGTAGAGGTGGCCTCCAGAGTGAACTATTCTGTCACTTCTCCAGGGCTTGAAGTGAGGCTGACTGGCCAGTAGTTCCCTAGGTCCTCCATCTTGCCCTTAGTGAAGACTGGGGTGACATTTGCTTTCTTCCAGCCCTCAGGCACCTCTCCTGCCTCACTATGATTCCAGCAGTTCTCTCAGCACTTGTGGGTGCATCCCATCAGGGCCCATGGACCTGTGGATATGAAGTTTAATTAAGTGGTCTCCACCCAGTCTTCTCAGCCAAAGGAAACTTCCTTCCTCTAGACCTTCTCCTCAGTCTCCTGGCTGAGGCAGCAACAGGACCACATCTTCCCATGTATTTATTTTGGTTATGATGTATTTGAAGAAGCCCTTGTTGGTACCCTTGACATCCTTAGCCAGGTTTTATTCCAAGTGAGCCTTGGCTTGCTTCATTGCATCTCTTCAGACTCTGACAAAATCCCAGGTGGCCTTTCCTGCTTCCACCTCATGGTATCTCCTGCCTATGTCTGAGTTCTGACAGGAGTTATCAAAGAGAAAAACAGGCCTTGAGTCTGTGATAGCACTGTTCACCAACAGACAAAACACTGATGTGTTCCCAGTGCTGTTTTGGTCCCAAATCCAAAACCTAGCACCCTACAGGCTGCTGTGAAGAAAATAACACTCCCTGCCAAACAGATGTGGCACAGCAGGTGAAAAATGTTCTTGAGGTTTTGTCTAAGTCTTGCTCTTATTGTCAGTTCATACTATTTCTGTGTATGAATAATAAGAGACATCTGCATAACGTGTTATATTTTGCATGGCCCATCAAAGTGGATTTAACTTTGTTCTTCAAGGTTGATTAGTAGATGGTTATAGTAGTGAGTCACTCATGTTTAGCAAACTCTTTAAGAAAGTGTTTTTCATGATTGTTTTCCTCTGCGCTTTTGTTGAAAACTATCTCTCTACTTAAAGTAATCAACTTTTCTGGACAAGATTTATAAAAACTGGAGCTTCAGTGTATTTATTTCACCTTCTGGAAAAATGATCTGCTGAAAGTAGAAGCCATTACCAAAAAAAACCCCACTTTCCTCGCTGCGAAAGTAGCTTGATTTTTAAACTGCCAAGATAGAAAAATATAGCACATTTTATGCTCTATTTTTGTTAATAAATCTGAAATAAAACTATTTTATATTGATACGTACTTGAGCTGATTCTTTGGAATGCATTATGACAGCAAACTGCCAAAACAAGTAGAACACAAGTGCAGGTAGTACTTGAAGTATTTTCCATCTTTATTTTAGACTTCTTCACCTGATTCTTCAAATGAGAACTCCCCAGCTACCCCGCCTGATGAGCAGGGCCAAGCTGATGCTCCACCCCAGCTTGAAGATGAGGAGCCTGCATTTCCACACACAGACCTGGCAAAGTTGGATGACATGATCAACAGGTATTTTCACACCTTTTTTAAAAGGTGTTGATGATTTGTGCAAACATCTTGATAGTGGAATCAGAATTTTTATATCTTTGTTTCTCTGGACTTCTTGAAATGCTTTTTTTGTTGGGTTATAGTTGTAAAGAGAAAGAAGCTTGAAGGAGAATGTGGTTTTCTTTGGGTTGGTTAGTGTAATACTTGTCAGGACATTTAAAAATCTATGTACTGAGCCTATATTTAAAAGCATTACAATGGGGCAAGAATTCTTGATTTTTCAGAAGCACAATTGAAATTGGGTTTGTTTGTTTTTGAATATAGGCCTCGATGGGTTGTTCCTGTATTGCCGAAGGGGGAATTAGAAGTTCTTCTAGAAGCTGCTATTGACCTAAGTAAAAAAGGTAACTGAAAGACATTTGATTATTGGACTGGTGTGCAAAGTTCTTTTTTGTCTTTTGAATCTCTGGTGAAGGCTTAAAAATTGTTAATAATTTCTGTTACAACCCTGGTCTTGAAGATTATATCGGAGTGCTATGCAAAATCTTATGAGAACTTTAAAAAAGCCATGAATGTAGTTAGAAATAGGTGCCTTAGCACGAGTAGAGAAGTTGAATAAGCTCAGAGACATAAAAATCCTGTCATTCCTGTCATACCTGTTTTCTGTATTCACTTTGATATCAAACCTAGTGGGTTTGGTCTTTATAGCAGATGCTAAAACGCAAAGAATTCTAGTTGTTTTTATTTTTTAATAAGTTTCTAGTCTGCCTTTCAAATGTCTTGCCAGAAATTTTTGTTCAGATTTGGCACTCGTATACTTTTAAGAATATCAGAGAAAAGTTAGAATTTTAAACAGCATGGCTTAGACTAATAGTGCTACCAGTGCTTGCTGGTGTCTGACTTGGGAGTAAGAGGGTTCCATATCAGGACAGTGTATGTGCCTGTTAAATTGTACTGGTAAGATTGACAGGTTTGCCATGTGTTCTGGTAAGTTTTGTTCTCCTGGGAGGTTGCTTATGTTTGAGTAATAGCAAGAGTCACAGCAAAATAATTTTTTAGGATATCTACACTCACCAGCTCTTTGTGTTTCAAATATAGTGTTATACAAAGTGCCTGCTCTTTCTTCTGCAGAGGTGCTGGCCCAGAACAACTTCATTTCCATGTTAATAGAT
This sequence comes from Agelaius phoeniceus, assembly GCF_051311805.1. NCBI lineage: Eukaryota > Metazoa > Chordata > Aves > Passeriformes > Icteridae > Agelaius > Agelaius phoeniceus. The sequence continues at coordinate 8,023,479 of NC_135266.1, read as the reverse complement.
GTTATTCTTAGGCAGCTTTAAGACTAAAAAGCTGATTGTGATCATGATATTCTGGGTTGTCTTGATTGTCAAGTCTCTTTTGCTTTGGAGCACTCTATGGAGAGACAAAAGTTAGGGTGCATCCTTGTGATCCAGCAAGGATAATGACATATTGTTGCCAACACTGATTTATCAGCTCTAGTTGTGCTTGGAATTGGTGGCTTTGTGTGTAGCTGGGCCTGGCAGGAATCCTCAAGCAAGTGTAGGATGTTCAAGGGATCACATCTGTTCTGAAGGGAAAAGAATGCCAGCTTTCCAAGAGAAAGTGCAGCCACCTTTGTGTCTGCGTGGTTGGAACAGTGCAGTAAGAAGAAATGATCTGCTTGTGATTTGTGAGAGAGGAGAAGTATATTCTGCCAGCTGTTAAGTCATCTTTAAAAAGAAAAACAACCCAAAACCTAAAGGCTGTCAATGCAGTGAAGTAATAAGAGCAGAATGAGATTTCTAACTACTCCTGACATCAATGTACTTCCCCAAAGCATCAGGCTTAGTTGAAAGTTCCCCAAAAGAAAAGCTTATTTTTCCTGTTGAAGTTGTGAAAAACAGTGGAAACATATTCATATGCTTTTGCACTTTGATTTTAATTAAGTTGTTGGTGTGCAATTCTAAAAAGTACTTCTGTGTTGCTACTTAATTATGTTTCCTCTTGCCCTTTAGATGAATTGCTGTGTGTAAACACTAGGATTATTGGAAAAGGAGAAAACAAGCAAAGCTCTTAAAACTAGGTGTTTACTGTGTTATCTTTACAGCTTTATCCTAGATTTTTGGAGGGTTTTTTGCTGCTTGAAGCTACATGATGGCTAATGTGGTTCCTTTTAAATAACTTCCAGTTCCCAAGGAATATGATAGGGTGTAACTGACACTGTTTGGGTAGCTCAGAGCTTGGCAGACACTGTTTGAGAGTGGGGTATATATAGAGAGGCAGTAGAAATGGTTTGGTTGTGTATATTTCTTAATAGATTAAACTGCTCCATTATCTCAGTGACATCTAAAATTCAACCCCTTGCTACCTGTCTGTGGGAATTTTTCATATTCTGACAAGATCTGTTTCCAAAAGGAGGAACTGAAAGGATATACTGAGAAATAATCAGCTTTTGAATTACATAAACTCTGCATTTATGGCTGTATCCTATTTAAATAGTGAAGCAACAAAACCTAGAAAGACATCACTCACTACATGTTTTTGCAGGCTCTATTTTCTTGTGGCTGGGGCTCTTAGAAACCTTTTATTCCTAACATAGCCCATGGCCATCAGCATTCTGGAGTGACTTCACAGTAGCTACTTCTTTGTAGCCTGGCTGTAAAATAAGAGTGATATTTGCATCATCTTTAAATCTTTTCAGGAGCAATTGAAAGGGACATAACTAAACTAATTGAAAGTACTTATATGAATGAAATGTCAGCATTACCACCTTCAAGTGGAAGGAACGAATTTGACAGAGTAGTGTGAATCCTGTTAGACTGTGACTTGCATTATTCCTGGCAGATGCACCCATTTATGGAAAATTCACTTTTTATGTGTAGGCATCGATGTATTATTCTTTGTTAAACAATGAGCCATGCAACTATCAACAGATAGTCTGGAGTTACTTGCTAATAGAAGAAAACCTATTTGAAATATAACATTTAACAGCTAGACTGATGTTTATCTGCACAATAAATCTGGAATACTTATGGAGTATTTTCAGTAATGAGATTTGCTCCAGAAGTAAATGCCATGGTGAATTGGATACTATAAATTTAAATAATAAAAAAATTGTTTATTCTAAGGTTTTGGTTTTTTATAGGCAAGAATATTCTCCACTTTTTCTTCAGAAGGATTTTATTGCTCTTAACATTTACACTCAGTTTTTAAAATGCTGCCAGAACTTTACAATGTGACATACGCAAGCAAGATGCAAGGCAACTTCTGGAATTTATAACTAACTGAAACTGAAATGAGATTTCACTACACAATGTAAACCTTCATACTTGATCCCAAATCTGTGGTTTTGATGAATTGCATGGAATGGGAGAGAGAGGGAGGCCCTAGGGACAAAAAAAATTAAATCCATGTGTGCATGGGCACGTGTGCATCCAAAAGTTAGGCTAGCCCAGCAATGGGAGTTGTTTCCAGCACCCTCTAAAGACCATCTCCATCTCTCTCAAGATTATTCATCTGCATTTCTGTGGGACCACTACTGAGTTCCTTACTGAAGCTGTATCTTCTGCATTTCCTTGAAATAGTTATTTTTACCTCTCTTCACTCACTGGTTTTGCTGTTAGCAAGTAGATAAGAGAGAACATAAAGAAGAATGGAAGATAAAGACTGTACTTACTCTTATCTTTGCTAGTATATCTATCGAAGTATTTTGTAAACATGGGGGAAAAAACCAACCCAAAGCACGTGTTTTTAAAAACAATTTTAAAATTATGTAACAGAGTGTAACTTTTTGAGGTGGTTTTGCTAGAACATTAATCCAACGAGTTTATTGTCCATTTAAGCCTATGTAAGTTTGTTTTCATCCAAACTTGTTTAGAATCACTTCTGAAACTTTAAACACCAAACCTTTGAAGTCCAAATGTTGTGATTTAACCCCAGCCAGCAGCTAAGCACCACACAGCCACTTGCTCACTGCCCCTCCACTGGGATGGGGGAGAGAATCAGAAAGGAAAAAGTTAAAAAACTCATGGGTTGGGATAAAGACAGTTTAAGAGGTAAAAGAAAAGCCTTCTGTGCCAGCAAAGCAAACCAAGGAATTCATGCACCACTTCCCATGGCTGGGCAGGTGTTCAGCCATCCCCAGGACAGCAGGGCTCCATCACATGTGACAGTGACTTGGGGAGACAAACAACATCACTCCAAACTTCTCCCCCTTCCTCCTTCCTCAGCTCTGTAGGCTGATCATGATGCCATATGGTCTGGGATATCCCTGTGGTCCTTTAGGCTCAGCTGTCCTGACTGTATCCCCTCCCAAATCCTTGTGCACCCCCAGCTTACTTCCTGGCAGGGTGGTGTGAGAAGCAGGAAAACCTTGGATGTGAGAGCCCTGCTCAGCAGTAGAGAAAACATCCCTGTGTTAACAACACTGTTTCCAGCCCAAGTCAAAACACAGCCCTGTACAAGCTACTGAGAAGAACTTACCAACACCAGCACACCAAATCTCTGCTTTCAACATGTAAAATGTTCATGTAACTGTTCCATGTCTAATAGTCTGTTGTTCTTTCTTATTTTAAATAGGCCTTGATGTCAAAAGTGAAGCATGCCAGCGATTTTTTCGAGATGGGTTAACAATATCCTTCACAAAAATCCTTACAGACGAGGCAGTGAGCGGCTGGAAGTTTGAAATTCATGTGAGTTTTTAAAGTTGTGTTTCTGAAGAGTGTGGTAATTTAAAAAGGAAGGAGACTGCCATTGTGATTAGGGGGAGACTGTAAAAACTGGAGCTAATCTTTCAAACTCATTTTTGAGTTGTGAGAAAACTCTGATATGCATGGATCTGGACAGGCAGTGGGGAGTCATCTTTCTGTCAGTGTTTCACTTTATTGCCTCCAGAGTTTTGGAAGGAAATAAAACATGAGAGATGATTTGGGGAGAACTAGAACTGTGTATGTTCTGAGTTTATAGTTCATATTCATTGTTCAATCCCCTGCCACATTCTTACTTGTTCTTTTTTTTTTTTATGAACAGAGATGTATTATTAACAACACTCATAGACTAGTGGAACTCTGTGTGGCCAAGCTGTCCCAAGATTGGTTTCCCCTTCTTGAACTTCTTGCCATGGCCTTAAATCCTCACTGCAAATTCCATCTATACAATGGTACTCGTCCCTCAGAAACAGTTCCTGCAGGAGTCCAGCTCGCTGAAGATGAACTTTATGCCCGTCCTCCTGACCCACGATCACCAAAGGTGTGAGAGCCTTTCCAGACCCCTGTGTTTTATTCTGTGCAGTGTTACCTAATGACACAGCAGCTGTAGAGAAGTGTTCTTAGAGTGGGGGCCAAAAGCCCTCTTCATTCTTCTGTCACTAAGATGTTCTGTTGGTTATGACTCCTGATTTAATGTGCATTTCTCCTCTTACTCCTCCTGTCTCTGGTCCACCATCAAACTCTGTCACATGTTTCTGTGGTAAGCTGGCACAACTGCTGGAATGCCATTCCTACTGTGTTAATTGGCTTGCTTGTATTTGCCAGTTGATGGATTTACCTTCTCCCTTAGCATGAAATTTTGTAGGTGACGCACTTTGAGAAGGAGATTATGTGATAAATTAGGAATTTTCTCTTCCTTACAGTTTCCAGTGGTGGAAGAAATGTTTTTTAATTGGACATGAGATACCACTGTCAGTGTGGTTTTTTCAGTGGCTTTGGTTTGGTTTGGTTTGGTTTTCTTTTGGGGGGATGTTGAAGGTTTGGGTTTTTTGGTTGTTTGTGTTTTATAGTTGTGGTTTCTTGGGGTTTTGTTGTTTTATTTTTTTAACTGGAAGTGAAGATTAGCCATCTGTCCTGGTTCTTGAGTCTGAAGTTTTCAGAATTGATCTCCAAATGGCATTGATAAGACTTCAGGAGTTAACTGAATTTTATTTATTTTATATATATATATATATATATATATACAACTTTTTAGAGTGAGTGTTTTTTAGTTTTTTAATTTTTTTTTCTTTAGTGGAACTGCTGACTTACTTGCTTGGAAGAACCAGGGATAAAAATCTCTAGTGTCCTTGGGCTTCCCTTGCATTACTAGTTGTGTTTAGAAGAATGTTACTTTGCATTCTTAATGTTTTTATATGTGACATTATCACATCCAGGACAATGAAAAAATACCAGAACTGTCAGACTTTCCAGCTAAAGCTGGACCTAAATTATAGTCAGTGTTATTCCTAAATAAATTTTCTTGAGTAGCTCATCTACAGCATCTGCTCTTTGACATGATAACAGAAAAGATCTTGTTGCCTGTTTCTGAGCATTTCCTTGAAACTGAATATGTAAACTGTGTAAAGACTATTTTAAAGAAAATGTTGTTATTAAAAGGTACTTGAAAGTATTTCTAAATGGTACTTAGTAAATACCAGAAAATAACTGTTTGTTTTATTACAGGGTTGGCTAGTAGATCTTATCAACAAGTTTGGCACACTAAATGGATTTCAGGTCTTGCATGATCGATTCATGAGTGGATCAGCATTGAATGTTCAGATCATTGCAGCTCTCATCAAGTAAGTTTTTTTCTAAATAATGATTTATGCATTTGCAAAAGTTGGACTCAGTATAAAATACTGTGTTAGCAGAAAGCTTAAGACTTTTATTGAAGCACTTCCTTTCACTCCATCTCTTCATTCAGCTGGTTGTGTCTACTTTCACCATTTCATGTGCTCCTAAGTAGATATGAGTTTCTTTAAACAATTGCACCTCCTTATCATAATGTTGCATGACTATTGATTATGACACTTTCCTTTTTTTTCTTTATTTTTTAGGCCATTTGGACAATGTTTTGAATTTTTAACATTACATACAGTGAAGAAATACTTCCTTCCAATTATAGAAATGGTTCCACAGTTTTTAGAAAATTTAACAGATGATGAACTGAAAAAAGAAGCAAAGAATGAAGCCAAAAATGATGCTCTGTCAATGATAATCAAATCTCTAAAGAACTTAGCTTCAAGAGTTCCAGGACAAGAAGAAACTGTAAAAAATTTAGAAATATTTAGGTTAAAAATGATTCTTAGGTAAGATGCTACTTCTATTATAATATGCCACTGGTGACATTTTTTTCCACACGTCTTACATTAAATTTTTCTCACAGGTTGTTACAAATTTCCTCTTTCAATGGTAAAATGAATGCACTAAATGAAGTTAACAAAGTAATATCCAGTGTGTCATACTACACTCATCGACATGGTAATCCTGAAGAGGAAGAGTGGCTCACAGCTGAGAGAATGGCAGTAAGTGCTCCTTTTCAGTGAAGTTCATTGCACAGATTTGGTTTCTCCTTTGTACTACAACTGTAGAAGTAGCTCTGTATTGTGGATCCAGCACACATTGTTTGTTTTCATATACAGTGTTAGAAACATTAGGCATCATGTCCTGGTAAAAAAGCACTTTAGAGTAGCCTTTCTGTGAAAAAATGCTGCATTTGTGTCAAAACTGCTGTTGAGAATTATTTTCAGTGCTGCTAAAATCATGGCGTAAAAGTGGATCCTTGGATAGTGTGTGTTTTATATAGAGTTTTTAAAAAACCAGAGAAACCTAAATAAAACAAATGTGATTCATTTGCAGCTGCAGTGTTGCAGTAACTAGAAATGTAATGGTCATTTAAATAAGGATGTAGTCTGGGTTTGGTGCTTCAACTTTTTCTCATTAGAGTTCTAAGTGACTGCTCTGCTTCTCACATTTCAGAAGCTGGATGCTTCACTACAGAAAACTCTAGATACCACATTTTTGTTTTAATCAATATTTTTATATTCTGGATACTTTTGCTTGAATGTATGTATAGGGAAGTATGAAAATGAGCAATTATAAAACTAAAATAAGAACTATTTTCTCTTAATTTTTGTGAAATCTAGTTGTGTTAAGTGATTTTTACACTGTTCTGCCCCATCTTTCTGACTGGTCACCTGTTGTGAGGTTTGTAATCTACAAGAGGACATCTGACAAGAAAAAATAACTGCAGTTTGGACTTTTTAAAGCAATAGGAGGAAATAGGTCTCTTTTTTACACATTTCCTACAGTTTGGCATCTCATACAGGACCTGTGTTTTTAACTGAAAATGCCTAGATTTCATTATTTCATGGGACCAGCTTGAATATTGTAAGTCTGATCAAGGACAGTGTTGGAGGTGATGATTCTGTGGGTGTTTGTTTTCTCTGTCAGTGCTCAGAGTACATCTTGCTTTGCTTCACTTGGAACAAAATGGTCTGACTGTGTCAGTGACACCACTGAGAAAATTGCATCTCCTTAAATATGACTTGAATATTTGCCTCTGGTTCAATTAGAAACATTTAAAAAACCCTAAAAGTGGCAGTACTTAAACAATAATTTTTATATTTCAGTCTTTGCTTAAGTCTTTTTTATGGGATATGCTGTAGGTGTACCAGTAGAGTTAGATGTGTCTTAATTTGGTTTTGATACTTAATGACTGTGAATGAATTGGAAGGTAAAAATTTTGTTGCTTGAATAGAAGAGTTAACTCCTCTTCATGTGGGCTTTTTATGTTTGAAATTGTTTGAGCATTTTCCAATAATAATCCAGAAATATATTGGATTATTTTAAATGGTGATTTTTTTTTGAGAGAGAGGAAATTAAAGATGAAAGCCTTTCTGTTGTGCTGCATCTTTTTTAATCTGTAACAGGTTGGATTTTTGTTTTGTAGTTTAAATATTCATGATGGCACCTGAATAATTTGAGATGGCACTACTTTCTTTTTATATTCAGGAATGGATCCAGCAGAACAACATTTTATCAATTGTATTAAGAGATAGTCTTCATCAACCTCAATATGTAGAAAAACTTGAGAAAATTCTCCGGTTTGTCATCAAAGAGAAAGCTCTCACTTTGCAGGATCTTGACAACATTTGGGCTGCACAGGTAAATAATTCAGCTGCTTGTCTGCTGCTGCACAAGAGGCATCTCCTTGTATGTCGTGTGGAGGAGAGAACCTGGGCTGCTTCTGCTCTGTGTTAGGCAAAGCTAAAGAAAATGTGAGGTGAAATGGTGTTTGTTTTTGGGGTCTTAGAGCTTAAAATTGCCATCTGAAGTGTCTCCAGTGGAAGGGGTCAGCCACAGGTATATATATATGTATAAAACCTGAGGGAACAGTTCAGAACATGGTGCAGAGATGATCCTTTTTAAGTATTAACAAACCTTCAGCATTGAGCAGAGACATGATACACAATAGCTTAGCATTTTAAAATGCATGGAGAAATAAATATGTGTTGCTAATCTCTGAGTTCCATGCAGTTGTGTAAGTTTTTCCTGGGCAGAGTGTGATTAGTAAGGCTTATAATAATGACTGTTCTAGAAGTTATTTAGCTGCAAGTTCTTTTCCTTGTGTTGCAATAATGATTTTTGAAAAGTTACGAATTTTGCAATACTGATTTTTTTTACTTGCTTGACTGGTGAAGGGGATTTCCCTAGCTGTGGACTGCATGATTCTAATACACAGACTAGGCAGCTGGAGAGACCAAATCATTGAGAATTACTAAGTATACAGAAAATTTTAAAAAAATAGGATTGAAACATAAATAATGGGTAGTGAAACTCTGATTGCACAGAAAGGTCTTCAGGCCAGTCCTTCAAGTGTGGGAAGGGTAACTCTGGTTTCCAAGGCAGGGAGGGAGGGCTGTACTGATTTGAGCAGGGACAGAGTTACATTTCTCCATAGCAGCTTCTGTACTAACTGTGTTATCTCAACTCTGTTTTCTCACTTTCCCTCTGGTCACTCTCTTCCCCCATGGAACTGTGGGGTTGACAGTTGAGTGAGCAGCTCTGTGGTGCTCATTTGCCAGCTGGGTTATACCCTGACAAAGGCCAATACAAGTTTGGTTATTTTGATAGCACAGTTTACATGTGTTCATGCTGTTCTGAGACTAGAACAGTTTGGCTTAAGTGGAATTATTTTACATTTATAACACTTGGGACTGCAGGTGATGTAGGGGAGATCTCTGGTGTTGCACGTAATTTCATCATGCCTGGCCTTCAGTTCCAGCATGGCAGTAGCTGCACAGGCTGAAACTCAATACAGTCTTTTCTTATTATCCCAAAATCCTGTTAAGAAAATCATGTAGCACAGCATCATGTAGCACAGCAATACACAGATTACTTGAATTAAGGTCTGGGGTCATACTCTTAGTTTTCAGCTTGCACTCTGTAGATCTTTCCAGATGAAAAGATACCTGTAGGGGAAAAAAAAAACCCACAAAACTTTGAGAGGTTAGTTTGCTGTTAGTAGGCCTCTTTTACCTATTTTAGAGCCTCACTTTTAATAAGAGGAGAAAAAATCAGAAATTTGGGGAAAAAAGTCTTCCAAGCAATTACCTTGCTCCTAGTGCTTGGAGATAGGACATGTGGATAAGCTAGTGGAAGTCAAACTTTCTACCCTTCCAGAAAAATGTGAATACATCATCCAACCCTTAAGAAATTGGGATAGTCCACCTTACCAGTTGAAAAGTAGGTGGCTTCTGCAGTGCTCTGGCTGTAATTTTGCCCTGTACTTTTTTTTGTGTGAAAGTAACTCTTATTCAGGTAGATGGTTTCACTGTGGCTTTAACCATGGGATTATAATGGACTAAAAATTAAGAATCCTAAAATTTGTTAATAGAAAATGATTTTCACCTACTTCACTACTCCCTGTGTATAGTAGTTTTTGAAAGTTCTTATTAAATGACTGCTCCTGAGAGCAGCTGGGGCACGAAATTCAGTAGTGAGGAGTTGATTTACTGTGTAGCTTTATATAACAAGCTATTTTAGCTTGGCCTCAGTGCAGCAGTGGGGGGGTTTTGCTTTCAGGCTCAAGCACTTGTGTTGCTGCCTGGCTTTAGAGGCTCAGCCTGCACCTGAGACTCTTAGTATTACTCAAAGACAATTATGCTGCTTTTGCCTTTCAAAGGCAACCTAAGTTTTAATTTTATTGAAGTGTTTTCATGTCTTATAAAGCTAGTGCTCACAATATAGGAGTGCATTTGATTAAAGGAATAATGTTGTAAGTTTCTAAATGCAAGCATTAAGTTGCAGGGGAAGATGCAGCTGTACAAAATACAGAATGGCAGAGGTTGAGGTCTCATGACTTATGTTCTGGAGTATTTAACTGGAACTTCATAGGCATTTCCCTGTTCCTGTGCAGCAAGCTGGCAGGTCACACACCAGGTTCCTTTCCTCCTCCCACTGTCTGCTTTTACTTCCCCAGACCCTTCAGTGCTTCACAGCTTCCCCATATCTGTTAAAAACCTCCCAAATCAGGGGTTTTACCTGCTTTATTCTTGCTCCCCCCAGGAGTTGGCCATGCTGCTCCTTTTATTTGTTATATTATAGATGCTCTTTCTGCCTTGCATGCTCTCAGTTTTTCTTTCTATCCAGGAAATGGTAAGAGGAAAAAAGTTACATGATGTTTTCCAAAGTCAAGTGGAATTATGGGTTTAGTAATCCCCTCTCTTGTAATCTGACTCATAATGTGAAAACAAACATTACTGCTTAAAATGACTTTTTTTAAAACAAAAATTTATGACACCTTATAAAGAATTTAAGGCACAGCATGTAACAAAGCTATTAGTCTGGGTTTGGTTTTTAGTTTTGGTTTTAAATTACTGATGGAAGCTTTTAGTAGGAATTGAATTTCAAAAGTGCTTATACATGTATTTTTAATAGTGTACAAGATTAATTACACCAGAATGTGTATTCTAGGTATTTGTTTTGCATTTTTTATTTCTCACTTACAACAAAAATTTTACAGTAAATCAGCTATTGATTCTCATAGTCCATATTTGTTGGTTTTGACTGCAGATGTAAAGTACAGGATGTGTTTTCCAGCCTGGGCAGAAAATGTTCTTCATGCTTGGAGTTAAATGGAACTAGCTTTTTTTGCCCTCGTTGCCTTCCTCCTTAAATGTCAAAATTGTGATGTACACCACCCTCTCATTTAAAACTGTGTCTAGTATAAAACTCAACATCTTGTCTTTGGTTGTTTCATTGCTGGATTTGTAAGTTTAAAAGCTGCTGGACTTCAAAACATTGTCTGGTAACAAGTTGTTTGTAATAGGAGGCTTTAGTTGTCTGTGAATCCACTAACACAAAGGAGGTACTTCATCCTGAGAAACTGGTGAAATACTAAAGATTGGTTTACACCTTAAAATACCTCAATGAAATTCAGGAGTGTATTTCGAGTAATTCATTATTAAAAAACCCCAAACCATAAAAACCCACACAAAACAACATAAAAATGCCAGTTTGTAAGTTAAAATACCCTTTTAGATTTTATTGTCCTCTGTCCCAGCTTGATTTTGTAGCAGGAACAAAAAAATTAAATATTTTGATGCTGCAGTATTTATGGTCTAAATAAATACTTGTGTGCACACCTACAAAGCACACTTAAATACTTACACTTAAAAGGGAAATCTAAATATTTTGAATTCCCAATGAAGTATTCCATTTGCTGTGCTGTTCCCACAGCATCAGCTTTTCTTGCTGGCCACCTCTAATAGTCTTCCTTATAAAAATTCTATTAGAATGTCTTGCTGCTTGACTAAATATGAATTGTTGGTGGATTTTTTTTTTCTTCCTGACAGGCAGGAAAACATGAAGCCATTGTAAAAAATGTACATGATCTACTTGCAAAATTAGCTTGGGATTTCTCTCCTGAACAGCTTGATCACCTGTTTGATTGTTTTAAGGTAATTTTGTGTTTTGACTGTATTCAGGAAACGGGTTGTGAGAGTGTGTGTAAATTTGTGGCTTTTTTACTGTCCTTCTATCTCCTTTTAGATTTGCTCAGTTTCTCTGTGTTAAAAGACTTCTTAACGTGTAGCAACAGTCTGTAATATTTAATTCTATAATGAGCACTCCTTGTGAGATTTTCTGTTTACTTCCTGTCTAAAACAAAGGCCTCTTATTTTTGTTTAGTAGACAGTTTTGTTTTCTGGTTTGAACTCTCAGGATAATGCAGATCTGTGAAGCCTGTAGTATTAAAGCTACATTTAGCAATCCTAGGAATATAGAATTTTCCAAATAAAATAAGTTATTTGTCTTAGATACTTTTTTGCATTTGTTCCAAATTAAGAAGTTTTGGTGATTTAGTAAATTATGTTTTTTTCCTGGCATTAGAGTAGGTTTTGTCAGGTTTACTGGGCAGTGCTACTTTTGATCTTTAAGTAGAGGAGATCAAGGACTTCCGTTCCCTGCTCCCCCAACTTCCTCTTTATCATGTAATAACTTTTCTCCGTTTAGCTTACATACAAAATGAAACAGTCTCAGGAAGATAAAGTTGAATGTTTATAAACACACAGTGATTTGTTTGAAATGACAAAACAACTTGTTTCTGAAAGTTTATGTTACTCACTGGCTTTTATTTGCAGCTTCCAGTAGTGGTGCTCTCTGGCTTGTTTTACTGTTTCACTTTCAGGACATGATCTGCTGTACTGCTTGAAAACACAATTCAGCTTTGTAGACTCTGCTTTCTCTTTTTAGATAAATGCATTATAGTCATATTTTGGCTTACATGCAACTTGTACTTTGTTTGTTGTGGTCCTGTAGTTTGGTGAATGTGGGTCTAATGTTCTGTAGTTCAGATATTTAACCCAGTGCTCAGAACTGCTGTATGTAAACTGTTGTGTCTGACCTTGAGATGGATATGAAGTGATGGCATATTGAAAACTTATTCAGGAGAAGGTTAATGGAATGCTGGGGCCATGTGTTTCAGTCTGATTCAGAGACATGAATGATACTAAAGTTTTACTTATGTAGTGATTATAAGTTATTTAAGAAATCTTTTAAGTGTAAGCACTGGAGTTTTGTGAAAGCATTTAAAAGAAACAGCTGAGCCCACTCTGTTGATGCAATTGTCAATGGTAATGTTAACTTTTAAAACACATCTGTGATCTTTGAATAAAGAGCCATCTTTTTTTGAGTTTCAAGATGAGTATGCTGTAGTTGTAAATACAATACTGAAGAGAAGAGCTCTTAAGTTGTGTTTGGCTTATGTATTGCTCTAATTTGCTATATATTATTAATGACAGCAGTTAATGGGAAAGTTCTTTATGTAGTTGCATCACTTTATTGTTGCATTGTTTGTTAACAGTGTGGGTTATGTGTGGAATTTTTAAAAAAAGACTTTTATAATTTTTTTTAAAAATACTCTCTTAGGCAAGTTGGACGAATGCAAGCAAGAAACAGCGTGAGAAACTGCTGGAGTTAATTCGTCGCCTTGCAGAGGATGACAAGGATGGTGTGATGGCACACAAAGTGCTGAACCTTTTGTGGAATTTGGCTCACAGTGATGATGTGCCGGTTGATATCATGGACCAGGCTCTTAGTGCCCATATAAAAATCTTAGATTACAGCTGTTCACAGGTGAGTAAATCAGTATGAAATCGGTCTCTGAGTTTCCTTCCATTCCCCACAAAAAATTCAAGCTATTTGGTAATTTCACAAAAGTGTTACTTAAATAAATTTGGATGGTTCTATCAACGTCCTAGTACTTCTAAAATGTTACAGGACACATTTTAATCAATACCATTGGTGCTTTAATGGGAGAGAGAGAGTGTAGTGCATCAGTTTGCCTGTCTTGTTGTAGTTGGTGATGTACTGTAATTAGCACACTGGAAGAATTGGAGAAGAACCCTGCCTAGGGAGAAAGGAAAAGCAACCCCGCTCCCCACCCCCTTTGCTTTTTACCAAACTTCATGCTAATTTGTTTCAGTGGGTTTTGTTGCCTTTTTTTTTGTGCCAGTAAGTCCTTATCTGTCCTGTATATTAGAAAGGACCTAGCAAGATCCTTTTCATACTATTATACACTCTCCTTCCCCACCCAAACTTCTGTGAAAGTCTGTCAGAGTAGTAGTTAATTATGGTTTGAAATGAATCCATTATCCATCTTGTTAAGAAACATTTTCTCATTGTTTCTTGATATTTTATGACAGTGAGTAGAAATAAATGGAAGAAGAAAGGTATTTAAACACTTGTTAAATAAGCAGTGCTTGAGTGCAGGGAGTTTGTAACACACTGGTAGCTTCTGCCAGCATGTAGTGCTGCTCAGACACTTCTGTTATGCTTTTAGGCTTCAAAACTCAGTGATTCAGTATTTGTTTGACTTTGAGTGCTGCATATTGGACACAAAGAAAGGGAATTAGGATAGTTCTGCAATATGCTTGATTTTGATTATAAACTGCTGTTCTTTAAGGATCGAGATACACAAAAGATCCAGTGGATAGATCGTTTTATAGAAGAGCTTCGTACAAATGACAAATGGGTCATTCCTGCACTGAAACAAATTAGAGAAATTTGCAGTTTGTTTGGTGAAGCACCACAGAACTTGAGGTAAGAATGGAATTCAGATAAAATTTTGTCTGTTGAAAGTTGGATGGGTTGGAATTTAATTTTTTTTTTTTGCAACAGGTCTGGAAAGTCTAGGTAAAACCATAACCTGTGTTGGAGGATGGTCTTGAGTTTGTTCTAGTGTGTATAAATAGTGTCAGACACTTTATACACACAGTGTGTATAAAAAGTCAGACACCTGAGTTTAGTAAGAGAGCATTAACTTCTTCATACATTTTTTTAATAATTTTTATGGTATTCTAGTGGAAAATCTGGATTTCTTTTTCAGTTATTCATGGAGTTTCCTGCCTAACAATGGAATTAGCTTACAAAGCATAAATATGTTTTACGTGCCCATGTGGCTGTATGCACACACATACATACACAAACACAGCCACCCATCCTTGTTCTTTAATGATAAATTCTTGCATGTCATCTAGTTCATATGCTTAAAATCAAATGTAGCTTTCTGGTCTGGGTGAAATTCTCTACTGATTTTCTCTCCTGAATGGAATAGATTGGAATTTGTTTTATTGGGGTGAGGGTTTTTGTTTGTTTGTTTTGTCAGGGGTTCATTTGATGTTTGTTTCCAAAAGGAAGAAATAATGAGAAGCCGTTATCAGTTTGGACTTTTAAAGTATGCATGATTATTTTAATTATTTTTAATGTCTTCTCAGTAAAAAAGGCTGAGCCCCTAAGAGTATTCGTATCCACATCAGAATTTTTACATACTCCTGAAAAACATTGTTGGCTTATCAGTGCTGCACAGTTGCTTTGTTTTAATTCTTGTAATCAGATAAAGTATTCAAGTCAATGTTGCTATTACAGTCAGCTCACAAGAAGGATCAAATCAGGGAAAGTTGAGGAAAATAAGCTGCAGTTTGCACAACACTATCTTCTTACTGATAGCATTTTCAGGAGCTGTGATAATGTTGCATTCCTGGCTACTGGAGTTTTCTTCATTCATTTGGTATGCAGCATACTTCTCAAATTTTCAGTATATTTTAATTCCTTGCAGATTTTCATTAATGATTCTTTGAAGTTTATCCCAAGAAGTCACAAAGTTACCTGTCAATTAGCAGAAAAGTCTGTTTTCTGTGTTGTGGAATCCTTAACCTTTTTCATGCTGTAAGATCCAGGCAAACCAAGCTACCTGGTTATTCAAGTTGATGCTTTTAGCACAGTGCCTTAACAAAGATACTTTGCTTTAAGTAATTAATTACTGAAGCACTTCAAGCATTCAAGACATTGATTTAGGTTTCTGCTCCAAAGTAATCTTGGGAGGAACTGAACTTCTTTTGATTGTGGAAATGTAGGTTTCCTGTATGGTCTGTGTACAGTTAAATGGTTTGAATGTCTCTCCTCTTTTTTTTTTCAATCTGACCATATTTTCCTCAGATTTCAGGGCAGTCTGCATTGCACTATGTAATAGCACCTTATTTTTATGCTGAATTTGAAAACAAATATGGCAGGAAAGTGAACTTGTAATTGAAAGTTTTAATCAAGGAACTTAAAAACCCTTTGTTAGCAAGATACTGTTGAGGGAGTTTAGTCAGGTGGTATTACTGCCCAGGTGACTGGGAAGTGTGCTGAGTGAAAACATAGTTTTGAAATAATCAGTGACTTTCCAGTCCTCTGAATTTTCTCATAACTCTTAATATTGATACAGTTTGGAAACTGAAATGCATGCATACAATACCTCTTCCTATCAGCTTCCCTTACTTGACTTAAAACTTTAACATCATTCTAGAATTTGGAGTGAAAATAAGTCCAAACAGGTATTTGTGACAACTGCCTCAAAAACATGTCACAGAGCACATATTCTTTATGCTACTCTTTTGAGGTGGGTCAGCTGACTGGCACTGGCAATGGAAAGTTCAGTCCAGATCAGGAAGTGCTGCTGATTCTTGGCAAAAATCTGTATAAATTATCTTATGCCATTGGCACTGTAGAAATTCTTTTGAGGGGGAGGTTTTAATTGTTGCTAGTTATTCATGCAGTTGAACAAAGTGATGAATTGGTTATACAATTGCTGTGGCAAAATTTAGCTTCCTGATCACAAAGAAATGCTACATGTGTCAGGAAGTTCAGCTTAACCAGAATTGCAACAGAAAATAATGTTTATGTAAGTACAAGGAGTCTTATAGGTGCAAAGATGCTTATTAATACTTAGGAATAGTCACCTTTATTACTCATAATATTGACCTTTAGTTTACAGATAATCATCATAATTCTCTCTGTGTTGGGTGGTAGAACCTCCTGTAGACCACTATCAAATGCTTAAGTTTGACCTGTATCTACCTGAGCAGTAGAAGACAGTCTGTTAAATTACTTGCCCAGGAGAATTAACTGAACACTGAGAGTTTAGTGGTTTCATTGTGCTTTAGGGCACCAATGATGCTTCAAGTCACTTTTTAGCCTACATAAAGGAATTTGTGGGGATTGGTTGCTGCAATTTGGATTTTCATCTGAATAATCTGCACTCTTTTAGTTGTACATAGCATTTGTTCAGTTGGCATAACTGTCATCTTCAAAAGCTGAGTTACATATGTAGTATTATATTGGGTGAGTTATATGTGCAGATAAATAATTCTTTTTAATCCATTTAAATTAAGTTGTTTGGAATTTTGCCTTTGCCAGTTTGCCAGTATTTTTCTAACAAATAAGCATTCTAGCTATGTCCTTTTTCATAATCCAAAATACTTTGTAATCCCTTTCAAAATGTTACTTTTTCTTTTTATACATTGGCTTTTGGTATCCATTTAGTATAACACAATGAAAATATGAGTTTTACTGTTGACTTCAATTTTTCAAACTCCTCAGTTATTGCACATTAATGAGTGTCTAGTTACCAGTGTCATAATATTAAAGGTTAAATGATTGTGTCCCAGGGACAATGTCATATTAGTCTAACCTTAGATGCATAAGGAAAATTTTAATTGCATGTAGACTTTGTCTTAATACTAGAAAACATTCTAGAAGCTCTTGTTAAATCAGCTTTTTTTCCTGTGCATAAAGACAATCATTTTGCCTCTGAGTCCATCCTAGCAATGGATCAAAATAATATTGGAAGTGTTGTTCATGATCACTGTTAAAACTCACAGCTCATAACTCTAGTTATTTCAGTTATTCAGCTTTTCAAAGTCATTGCTAACCAAGATGGATCCGTTTGCAAATGTACTCTTTGTGCATGTGGCTGAGAAAGGAGAGAAATAAAAAATACCTCACACAGAACTTTGTAGTCTTCTGCTGATAAAGCTTTGGTTTTGCTGTTTCATGTGAGATTGACACAAATGCATAATATTATGAATATAAATACACACTTTATTATCTTTGATTCCACAAAACACCCCATCTTGGTTCTGTTTGTTCCTTTAGTTGTTTGATCATATGTATTTCCCAAATAATAAGTGTTCTTATTTTCTGTTAACCTTTGTGAATGCTGTTCTCTGTCTAGAGGTAAAACTTGGGTAACCACTAAAATAGAAATCCAGTCTTTTGCTGGATTTGCTGCTGCTTTATTCTCAGTAAGGAGGTTGGTGGAGATGGAATGAAACATAATTAGAAAGTTTCTTAAAGTGAAAACAGAGAATGTTTTGAATCTATGAAGTCCTGTATGGTTTTTTTTCCATGCTTCCATCCATTTTGTTTTCAGTCTGAGAAATGTCTGGGTATTTGAGTGTTTTTCAAACTATTTTAGAAAATTCTGCATGTTATGAAATTTAATCTTCTGAAAACCACAGTGCTTAGCAGCCCAAAGTCTGTTGGTTGCAGATAAAATTACTGGCAGGGTGTTGGTGGCTTCTGTCTTGTAACCCCAGATGGACATTGATCTTTGGCCAGTGAATCAGTTTATCTGTGCAGTTACATCTGCAGTGAAATGTGGTTATCAGCAGCAAAGATCACTGTCAGCTGGTGCTGGAACTGGGATTCCTTGCCTTCCCCCCTGTTCTCTGAAGGTGTGGAAGTACTGTGGAGTGCTGTAGGCCATGCAGTATGGACACCCCCTTTCCCAGGAAGGATGGGAATTCCTACCTGTAATCCACTCAGCTAATTCTGAGGTCTGCTCATTTAAGTGTTGAAAGAAAGGAGAGCAGTTGGAAACCAGATCTTTGTTTCTTTAGGGCAGGCTATGGGATCAGCTGAGTGGCTGTGAGAAATGCTGCTCTTCCCCCTGACACCCACTTATTTTCTTTTTTTCTCTCTTTACCATGGAAGAGCAGTTCTGGTTTATGCAGTCAAGATCAGTGCTCTGATCTACAGCTGCAGCAGTTGAGACACCTGGAGAGTGTTCTGCAGAGGTGATGAATCCTCAGGCTCTAGAATTTGATAGTGTTCATGGCATGTGGGTCTTGGACACAAGCTCTGTAGTTTGCTTCTGTCATCTGAATATTTCTAGTGTTGTTTAAGAGAAGCATTTTTGGTCAGGTCTTGATAATGCACTTAAATAACAATCTAATTATTTATTTGGGATATTTCCTTTCTTGAATCTTTTAGGGGCTTTTAGGTTATATGCTCTGTGTAACAGGTTTTTTTGCTTGTACCAACATTTTCCCACATAGTTATTGTTAGGAAAAAATCAATACTATTTTTAGGGGATTTTTAAGTATTGAAATAATTGGTTTGGTTATTGGCTAGTGTACTTTGACTATGGTAATGAGTTTTACTTAGTGTTTTAATGTTAAATATAGAAAAGTATATCAGATGGCTCTGGGAGAAACCAGGGTTATGCATATTGTAGTTATATGTAGTTGAAGGTCTGCTGTGCATTTTGGGCAGGTCTTGCTGCAGATATTCTCCCTCCACTGAGCTGCTCCCATTGCTTTGATGTTTTCCATACATTTTGTAACCATGAAGTCCTCATAAATTACCTTCTTTTAGTAACTCCTAAGAACTGTTGATACGTCAGAAGATAGAAAAATATTGTCAGAAACTTAATCTGTGTTCTGTTTGAGATATTGTAGGAAAATTTGGATCTTGCATCAAAGATGTGTCTCTTAAATTGATTTCTGAACTATTTGGTGCAAAGCTTCTTTCTCTAACACTTGTGCTTAAATTTCAGTCAAACTCAGCGAAGTCCCCACGTGTTTTACCGACATGACTTGATCAATCAACTTCAGCACAATCACGCCCTCGTTACACTGGTTGCAGAAAACCTCTCTGCCTATATGGAAAGCATGAGGCAGTATGCTAAAGGTGAGTTTTAACATCAAAAGCATAGGAAAACTCCAGCTGAAAATGGAGTTAAAAGTAAATTCCCATAATAAAATAACTATTACGTTTATTTGTTTAATTTTCAAGCATCTCTAGGGTTAATAGCCTTTGTGGTGACTGGGTAAGAAAAGCTTAAAATACTAATTTTTTTCTTTTTTATCATTAAAAATGTGTGTTTAACAGCAGAATATGAGAAAGTGGCAGCCATTGTTTATGTGTGGATTGATAAAAATCATCTTGCCTGCCCTACTTAGGTTAGTTTTTTTGTGGAAGGTTCTAGTAGTAAACTTGTAGTTTTGAATTTTGAAGGCTCCTTTGACAAGTTTTTTAATCACCTCACTTTGCAGCCAGTATTTGGAATTTGTCAGGGAGAAGGACTTCAAACCACAGGGATACCATTTATTTTTCCCTTGTAACTCCGTCTGTTCAGGCTCTCTTACTGTGTTTGTTATTAGCAGCACTTGGGCAGCACATTGTGTTAGTATTTTTGTATTTTAGGCTAAATCCAGCTCTTTGCTGATGAATTTACCCTCTTACTCTGGATTAACTTTTAGCTACTGAGGTAGAAGCATGGAAATGAAGAAGAATGGTGGGCCAGGAAACTTGGTACACTGAACCACAGTTCTTGAAATATAAAATTATGCCAACAGAAGTGAAAGGAGGAGATTTACACTCCTCCTTCCCTACCACTGGCTTTACTGACTGGAACCAAGACCTCATAACAGCCTGGCAGCCTTTCTGTTGCATCTCAGAAATAACACAGTATGTTCTGCAGGGATTCAATGTAGGTCATTCAGGGAGGACAGGATATTTGCACATTGGAGAGCTTGTAGCTACCAGTGCACAGGAAAGTGGCCGTTTTGGAATATTAAAAATATATATATATGTATGTATGTATGTATGTATGTATGTGTATATATATCTATATATATATACTTCAAATAAGAGATATCCAAAATACATACTTGTGGACTTGTGTAAATAATGGTGCTCTGTGAAGATGGGTCACTTCAGCAAGATGTAGGCCTCTGAGAATAACATTCAGTTAAATCTACATACTGCAACTGTATTTCTCTATTCAGGAATACATGGGGGGGTTTATCCTAATTTAAATACCTTAACTAATAATGTTAAAATAATACTAAATTATTTGGTCTGTTTTCAGTATTAGTGTAGGAAGTATTTTTAATTTATCTTACTTTTTAATTCTCAAGCCAAAAGGTCATTGTTGAAAATATTATTTACATATCAAATTGTTGAGGGCAGAAGAATTAGGCTGATGACTTGCATGATTCTTTTCCTTTCCCAAAAACCCACATTGCCCTGCCCCTCCCCAGCTGTAGTGACTCAGTTAAGCAGTGATACAAACATCTTCAATGCAATAGGAATTACAAGTGTGTAAAGGGTTTAAATTTAATCTAATTACAAAGCAATTAAAATGCTCTTTCTTGAGATGAAGCTGCTGCAGAACTTCTCATTTGTATCAGAGTACAAAACCAGAAGAATAATAGTGTGGGATTTTTTATTAGGTACTTTATTACATTATTAAGGGCAACCAGGACATCTTCCTCATGTTCCAGATACTGTGCTCAGACTGTAATCCACAGCTCCTGTGCAAAAACTCTTTTAATTTTCAGTTTTATATACTAAATAGAGCAGAACATAGAATACTGTGATATTTGTCTTCCATGCCTTCATGGAGGGGGAGAAAATACGCCAGGGGGCTTTATAAATGAAAGGGAATAAATGAAAGGGGAAGAAAGAAGATTATGCATGTGAAATCAGAAAGAACTGGAAGCTGTAGAATTAAGCTTGGCTGAAGAAGGCAAATGAGACAGAGGGGGGAAATTCAAGGCAAAGATACAAACAGCACAGGTCAAACAAATGCCATAGAAGTAAAAAATCCAGTTGTTGACAGATATTCTTGGCACTTAACACTGCAATTACTAGGTAATTTGGATGTTTCAAAATTAACTTTGAATTTGCCATGTGTTTGTTTTCCTTGAAGTCTTCCCTAGCTGTGTTTGGTGATGGAAAACAGTGTTTCTAGTCTTCTGTTATTCACTAATGCATAGTGTTTTCTGGCATACTCCCCTTTAGTATGTTTGCCCTTTTGGGGTTAAAGGGAAGCCTAATCTATATTTCTGAATTTTTTCCATGCTCTGTGGTTTTCCCTTCTCTTGAATTCATCCTTTCCTTCAGCTCTGCAAAGTCTTCCATGAGATGAGACAACTGCTCGTGGATTTTGTAGTCCTGAAGGAGGTCACAGTTTCATCTTTTCAAAGATTTATCAAAGATCTTTTGAAAATTTCAATTCTCCTTTATCTCTCTTTTTCTGCAGTAATAAAAAATCCAAAGTGTTAATGAAATGTTTTTGTAGAAACTGTGCCATATGATCTTCTGTGTGTGTTTATCACTAATTATTCTTAAATTTTCCAGTTGTTTTCTGCTCCAGTGTGTAAGAGGAATTTTTAAGGAGATTGCACTTTGACTTGCTGTGGGATGTGCAGAGTAGAAAATAAATCTGGGAGATGTATAAAGAATGTGATACAGAAAATATTTAGGGAAGTAGAATTTTTTTGTAGTTCAGAGTTTTTCAGAATTCTGAAGTCCATCCACACTTCCTGTCTGCAGCTGGCTGGATTTGAGTTCTCCTGTCATTGCCACTAATGATGTTGTGTCTGGGAATTAAACTTTAGTCAGGAGGAAAAAGCCCAGGTGGTTCCCACAGTGAAAATAAACAAACACCACCACCTCCCCCTCAACTAATCAAAATCAAACAAAAAACCCACCCTCAACACCCAACACTTCAAGTAATCTATTTTAATTTCTCTGCAATATGCTTATCTACCCTGATTTTTTTTCTGCTGGAGACACAGCATATTTTACTAATTCTTAAATAATTTTTATTTACATACTTTTATATTATTTCTTCAGATTTTTCCCCCACATTTCTCCTTTTGCTAGTTGCTCATTTAAGATCATTTAATGGAAGTTATGATTTAATTTTTAAGAGTTTCTGATGAACATAATGTCTTCAGTTTTGCAGACATTAGTTAACTACTGGTCTTCTGTTTCCCCTGTCACTCAGTATTTAAGGTAGTGTACCTTTTATACTTGGATATAGAGAGGAATATTTATGACAGTTATTTTTCTCTTTATTTTGAAGCACTGATGTGCTTATTTTTGCCCCTGCCTGATGTAATAGGAGATAGTGATTTTCAGCTCTGAAGATAAATTTTAATGTTAGTCTTAATGTTGTCATGAGAGGGTCTATCCTGGCTGGGTCACCTTAGTTAAAGGCAATCTGTACATCATTGCAAATAAAAAATAAAGCATTAATTACTTTATAATGGAGTTGTCATAATGAATGTGTCATGATGAAATACTGCTAGTACAGATGAAGGTAATGTAAGTGCAGATCTAGATTGTATCTCTTTAATTTAAAAAAATCTAAACAACAGTCAACCACCAAACAAAACCACACCAAAACCATGTTCCTGTGAGCAAAATTGCTGTTTGTTAAGAGAATATTATGGTGAACTTAGACAAAATGCAGCTAAAAGTTTTACTTCATGCTTTACTTTCGAAAGATGACTTGTGTTTCGAGCTTGTCAGGATTACAAGCATTTGGGGTTTATGTTTGGAAACTTGCAGTAAATAAAGTTGTCTTACTTTCTTCCTCTGAGTGATGTTGTGTGCATAGCTATGTATAAAGGTGGTAAAGAAATGGAGTCATGATTTCCTCTGGAGCCAGAAACAGCCTAAAAAACAGAAAAATGAAATTTTAGAAAAGATGCTGTGTAACAAAATTAAGCATCCTCAGAAAAAAAAGCACTGGATCATTGTGTTATATGCTTGGTATACTTCTATTTTCAACTGACTTTTGACTTCAAGCTGACTACTTGAAAATAGAGAACATTTATTTGAATAAGTACAGTGCAAGTTGTTAATTGTTCTGTAGCACTTTCATTATTCTGAACAGTGAGCACATAATTGTTGATTTGGTTATAGACCTCAGGAGTCCTTGCCTGTGTTTAGAATAGGAAGAAGCATTAACTGGTGGCTGACTGCTGAAAACTCTTTTCATACGCCTCACTGAAAATGTACCGGGCTTGGATTATATTCAGAGTAACAAGTCTTCAAACACACCCTCTCTTCTGGAGCCAGCATCACTTTTCTGAGTGTGTTGTCTAATAAAATGTTTTATTTGCAGAGCATGGTGAGTATGATCCTCAGACTGTGAGACCAGGAAGCCGCTACAGTCACGTGCAGGAGGTACAGGAGCGACTGAACTTCTTACGGTGAGCTTTACCTTGAACATTTCTTTAACTTCTTTAAGAATATTTTCAATGCTTTTTGAAGAAAAACCCTTTGCATTTCTCTCTATTCTATAGCTTTAATTTGTTTTGTTAACTTCTTTCAAAACTCAGATGCAAAAATACATCGAATGTTTTTGGTTTGGTTTGGATTTTTTCCTGGAGGGCTTTAATGCTGCTGTTGGAATATTCAAATAAAGTTTATTAGACTATTTGGAATCCAAGGCTCTTATTCTGCACTAAGATTTGTATTTTTTCCTGTCTATGTGCAGAACCTTACTGGTATAAATAAAGTTTGTGGTGGATACAGTTACATTCCTATTGGGGTAACTTAGGTTAAAATATAAAGTATTCCAAGTAGGGATGTGGCCCTGTGTATCACACCAGAATTAAATCCATGATCATAAACTGACACATACTTTCCTCAGTCAGTGATGATGTGTTGGCAGCAACTGAGGCCCAGAAAGAAAGCACAATAAAAAAATTATTTGGATGATTTTGGCCAGCTCCTGTTGGAGTAAAATAAGGAAACAAAAGATCTCTGCTCATCACAGAGCAGCAGAATGCTGATGCTTTTTAGACTGAGTTTCTCTCAGCTTTTTCCTACTTGGTTTTAACCTTGTTTTAAATGAGTAAAAATACTTGAACTGTTATGTTTGAATTATTTTTTCCTTGTTTTATAAAGGAGGTTTTCTTTTATGTTTTAAAATTTTATTGAGAATTTTCATTAACTAAACTGAAGTGTTAACTGTTTAATGAAATTATACAATAGCACATGGATAGCACACTTAATGTATCACTCCTGCATGTTCCAAACTGTAACTTCCTTAGATTTAAGTTCACTATTTGTTAATGTACAGAAATTTATGAAGTTCCATGGATGTCAAATGTAGAATTTGTATGTGGTAATTTTTGAAAAGCAGTGCCATAACTCAGTCCCTGATTTCTTCTACATTAAAAAAAATTTAGTATTAAAAGTTAATCTAAAGAACTTTGATTATCATTTGTTCCTCCTGAAGCATCCTTAGTGTTAGCTCTCAGATTTAAAGTTCTTAATAATTGTTTCATAATAACTGAACACAAATTAAAAACTTGCTTAAATAAAAGGGAAAATTTCCAGTTCATTGATTTCTGCTTCTGGCTCTGCTCCATGCTATTGTTACCTTTTTTGCAGTTTTGCTAAATCAAGTCTTAGAACATAGTGAATCACTGAATTAATTTTGTCTCATATGTTGTGACCTGACTTTTAAACTAAATAGTGTACATTAGGAAGTGTGCATTTCTTTGTATATAAAATGTAAACAATGCTTGGTTTTTTTGTGTATTTGGATTTGATTGGTCTTGATTCATTCAAACTTACTAAGATGTCATGGGGTTGATTATGAGTGGACTGATGATGTAAATGAAGTTCTCATACTTGTGATATATACATGTATAATGTGCATATCCAACTTTGTGCCTGTACTTTTTACTGAATTGTAACTCTGGATGTGTATTAGACAGTGCTGTTAATTGTCTCTTTGTTTTGCTCAAGATTTTTATTGAAGGATGGTCAGCTGTGGCTCTGTGCCCCTCAGGCGAAGCAAATATGGAAGTGTTTAGCAGAAAATGCGGTTTATCTTTGTGATCGCGAAGCCTGTTTTAAATGGTATTCCAAACTAATGGGGGATGAACCAGACTTAGACCCTGACATTAATAAGGACTTCTTTGAAAATAATGTGCTTCAGCTGGATCCTTCCCTATTAACAGAAAATGGAATGAAATGTTTTGAACGTTTCTTCAAAGCTGTGAACTGTCGAGAAGGAAAGCTTGTAGCAAAGAGACGAGCCTATATGATGGATGACCTGGAATTAATAGGATTAGACTACCTTTGGAGGGTGAGTTAATTGAAGGAAGCATCTGAAAGGTTAACTGCTAAGACTTTCTCAGTCTCTTTAGGCTTTTAGGAATGTGTAATTTATTAGTAATGGAGTGAAATTACAAAATCTGCTTTTTCCAACTAAATACATGGCTTTTGACTCCACTGTCTTCCCAGCAAGTATGCAAGTTGGTAACTTTGCAGACTGATGTTAAATGGAAAGTTATTTGAAACATAAGTATATTTATGTATGCACGTGAAATTAAAAATTTCCCAATAGAGTTGGAGAAGAAAAGATCCTTCCAGATGAATTATCTGTAGATTTCTCTTTTTTTCACATGCACATTATAGTTAAGCTTTGTTTCTTGCACTTCATAAGCTATTCCATGGCATTCCTTCTAGTGTGGTGAACTGGAGTGATTCTAGATCAGACCAAGTGATCGCTGGTCTGATTGCTTCTCTTATAATCACAACATTTTGGCTAAACATGGTGGTTTTCTAGGATCTATAGATTCCATATAACCACCTATTCTCTATGTATAGAATCTTCCTTTTCAATAGAAAGGTTGAAGCTTCCTGAAGCTTGCCAAATCTGTTGGTGAAAACCATCAGTATTTAAACTGTAACCTAATTTTTTCAGAGTATTTCTTGTTCTCAAGAGCTGCCTTAGAGCCCACAGTGGTGCACTGTGACATAATTATCATGGCTGTGTTTGTAAAATGTGTACAGCAGCAGTCTTCAGTAATTTTGGTTGTGGCTTCTTGAAGGGTGGGGTATTTTAATCCAGGTGGTAATAGTTAAAACCAAAGTAGATCCCAATTTTTATACAAATAAGTTCACATCATGTTTGTGAACAGAGACCCCACAGAATGTTAGCATGTTTTGGTTTTGGGAATCAACTTACTCTAATCAGCAAAACTCAGGAGGCTTGATCTGCATACCCTGCAGGGGTTGTCTATAAAACCTGCTGTCAGACCTGGTGACTAGTAATTAAAATTTAGATTATCAGGTTAGAAGCAGAATTCA
Organism: Agelaius phoeniceus; assembly: GCF_051311805.1. Taxonomy (NCBI): domain Eukaryota; kingdom Metazoa; phylum Chordata; class Aves; order Passeriformes; family Icteridae; genus Agelaius; species Agelaius phoeniceus. The sequence goes on along the minus strand of NC_135266.1, from coordinate 7,997,031 downwards.
TTTGCTTGTCCCCTTTCCACCCATTCAGAGCCATTTAAATACTTGAAAATTGTGTCTCGTGATGGAGATTGTTGAAGCATGTGAAGTTTTCTTATTCTCTGAAACAAGAGAAAATTTGGAATGTTATGTGAACATGAACATATAAACACTGCTTTTACTCTGTTTATACAGCATAATCCTTTTTTGCCAACTCTGAACTTCAAAACTAATTAATTATTATTTTTTCCTCATATTACCATCTTGAGTGTAAGTTTTATTGGTTGTATTTTCTAATTAAGCATTTTAGTCCCTTTCACCTCATAAGATAATTAGACATACTGTTGTGTTGAGATTCTTATGTAGTAGTTTTTGTTTGCATTTTTACACCAGCAAGTTTTAAGAGATGTAAATGCTTTTTTTCCAATTGTGTTAGGTTGTGATTCAGGGAAATGATGACATTGCAAACCGAGCAATAGACCTTCTTAAAGAGATCTATACTAATCTTGGCCCAAGGTTACAAGTTAATCAGGTAAGAAAAAGCAACAAGAAGACTGAACAGAATAAAAATGAAAATAGTCTTTAAATGATAGTCTTAAACATCAGTTTGGTGATATTTTTGTAGTTGAAAGATTTGAAAACAGGAAATAGTTTCTGTGTTTTGGCGGGTGAGTCCTACCATCAAATTCTGGGCAGATGCAGAACTAAAGTTTTTTCTCATATTTGCAGACTGAACTCTCATTCATTTTTCCCACTAAGTTCATCTGCTGTATTTGCTCTTATTCCTAAGAAAACAGTTAATGTCATAAGAGGAAAGCCTTTTGTTGCACTGCAAATTGTGGCACTTACTCATACGAGTATGTTCAGGGGCTGGGTCTGTTGGGTGTTGTCACAAGCTAATGTAATCTCTTTTTTCTGGCATGCCCCTTACAAAGGGTCATTGAATTTCCATGTAATGGTCAAGCTGAGGTCTAGCAAATCAGATATTATCTCCCTGCATTAATATCTGCCAGGAGATGATTCAGTGGACAGAGAAGAGATGCTGGGTTTCTGTAAGGGAAAGGGATTTCATCCACAGGGTCCTTGACAGGCTTGAGTAGTGGACCCTTGAGAACCTTGTGAAGTTCAACAAAGTCAAGTGCAAGGTTCTGCAGCTGGGTTGGGGCAATCCCAGGCACAAATACAGGCTGTTGGATAAACAGACCAAGAGCAGCCCTGCAGAGAAAGACTTGGGGGTGTTGCTTGATAAGAAGCCCTAACATGCACTGGCAGCCCAGAAAGCCACCAGTGTTCTGGGCTCCATCACCAGCAGCATGGGCAGCAGGTCCAGGCAGGGGGTTCTGCCCTTCTTGTCTGCCCTGGTGAGATCCCACCTGCAGTGCTGCATCCAGCTCTGGGGCCCCTAACATGGGAAGGACATGGATCTGCTGGTGAGAGTCAAGAAGAGGCCATAAAAATAATCATGGCCCCTTCCAACCCAAACCATTCTGTAATTATGTGAGTGCACAAATTTAGTGGAGGAATATTGTCCTTTGGACAATCTCCAGTTGATAACTTGCCAGGTATATTTCTAAAAACTAATATTCTACTTGTCTTCAAAAACACTTTCATAATCTTCAGAGCTGCCAGTCTGCCAGGTCCAGCACAGCTGCTCTAGGTGGTGAATTCACAGCCATTCAAGCTGTATGTTCGTGCAGTGGCAGATGGCTGGAGGCTTCTGTCTTGCTGTAGGTCTGGGCTTACTAAGCATGCATTGATGTGTCCATCTGCACATGCTTAGCTCTGACACTTCCAGAAGTGCTGGATTTATATGCACACAAGAATTCTTTAACATAGTCTGAGAAAAGGAGAAAGTGAAAGTCCAACTCTGTTCTCTGTCCAAATTTTCACTTTTTCTATTTACATACAGTACGGTTACAGCTGCTGCTGATGTGAGATTATTGAAGTGCACACTAAATTAGAGCTATCTGTTGATGGGAGTTGCTGGAATAAAACAGCTTTATTGAGTAACTTACCTGTTTTGGTTTGGGGATTTTTTTTTCTCTATCATTTGGTCATCCTTCTGAAAAGATGGATTCTAATATGTCTTGTAATTACTCCAATTTCTTAATGTAATTAGGTAGTGATTCATGAAGACTTCATTCAGTCCTGTTTTGATCGTCTGAAAGCCTCCTATGATACATTATGTGTGTTGGATGGAGATAAAGACAGCATCAACTGTGCAAGACAAGAAGCAATAAGGATGGTGAGAGTGTTGACTGTTTTAAGGGAGTATATAAATGAATGTGACAGTGATTACCACGAAGAGAGAACTATTCTACCTATGTCAAGGTATGTGTGAAAAAGCAGTATCATGATTTTGATTTCTGTTAAATTTCAGTACTATTATCCTTGGCATTTTTACATTTTAAATAGTTTCTATTTGGGAAATGGTTTCATGGTGTTTCAGAATTCCCTTTTCTTTGCTAATATATGAAACTCTATTTAATTTTTTTTTTTTTTTGCAAGATCAGGCAAATACAAGTGAATATGAAAGGGGCAGCGGGCCTAAAAATAAACTTGGTGGTTTCTTCTGTAACAAGCACAACGTACCTTGAGGCTCAATTGTTTTGGATATAATTCTTTATTTCAGATAATTACTTAAAAGCAGTACTGTTCTTTACATTAGCATTAGCATTGGCAAAACTTTTTTGTTTCTCATAGTCTTATTATACAAAAACATGTTGTAAATGTATATATTCACCTTCCAGAATTGTTTGTAGAGATCTCAATCTTACTTTGCAAGATTAAATTTTTAATTATCTCTAAGTGAAATATTCTGTAAGCTCCTCACAAGGAGGGGAAGAAGATAACCAGTACTTTGAAGTATATTTATTTTCTGTACACCTTCACTCTTCTTATACTTGTCCTTGAGTGAAAACTTAGCTTAAATCCTTGGTGTCTCTATGGATTTATGATGCAGCGAACATGTTTTTAAACATGATGGAGGTTTTTCATCCACTTACTTTAAATGACCTTTTTGTCAAAAAAATTGAAGCAATTGCTATTTCTTCATGGTGTGTCAGTAATTTGCAGTGTTGCTACAGCTTTTTTACTGCATGTATTGATTGATTGATTGATGAGTCCTAACAAAGTTTTCTTTTTGATTGTGAGTACATCTTTTTATGGGCTGCTGATTTGATTAGACTAATCTTTCACAGGCCTTGTTAGCAAGGAGCTTTCTGAGGAGTTTTTGCCTTTTGTTACATGGGATTAGTTTGTTGGGCTTATCTGGGCACATCTTTCCTAATGAGCTCTCTGCCATTGTGGGGAGTGTGATCACTGCTAATGTGAAACCATTTCTTCCTTTTTTTGACCACTTCAAACTTTCTTTAAAAGATTTTGATTTTAAAAACTGAAATTCTAGCATAAAACTTACAACAGCTTTTGACAGAAGGCATTAAGGCTGATTTTGACAGAAGGTATTAAGGCATTGGCAACCTGATGGATTTTTCTGATCTTGGTGTATTTAAAGCTTGAGTTGCTTTGCTGAAAGAGCAAAACATCATTGCCAGTCTGATTAAGCTTTCTTTGCACATTTTGATCAGGAAGTTTACAAGACAGAGAGGAGATCTAAAACTTAATAAGAGACTTCTAAAGTTTCTCTCAGTGTTCCTAACCTGACTGTAAATTTGACCATATGATTAATGCATTTGTACTGAGTGTGGGTTCTTAAAAGATTCTGTGTATGTTGTTGCCATAGCTGCTGGGGCTTTCACTGAATCTTAGACTGGAAAATACCACGTAAAGATTTGATGTTGAAATACCTGCTGCAAAAAATGCAGGAAGGAAAAGAATTTATTTCATGAGGGCAAAAATAACTTTTGCTTTTCTGTTTATTTTCAGAGCTTTCCGTGGTAAACATATCACACTTGTGGTTCGTTTTCCAAACCAAGGCCGGCAGGTGGAAGATTTGGATATTTGGTCTCACACAAACGACACGATTGGCCAAGTGCGGCGCTGCATCCTCAATCGCATTAAAGCCAACAGTGCACACACAAAAGTAGAGCTGTTCATTGGGGGTGAGCTGGTAGATCCTGCAGATGACAGAAAGTTAATTGGGCAGCTGAATCTCAAGGATAAAACGGTTAGTGTTGCAGGCTGGGTATTTACATCAATTCAGATGTCCCTTCCCTTTTGTAAATGCTTGAAGAATATCGTGTATGGCATCATTTATTTTTGTTGAGTAATTCCATTCTTCTTCTTACATTTTGCCATTAACATTTTATCAGATGCTTATTTGTTAAAGAATCTTAATTTTTGGAGAGTATTTAAACTATGATTGTGTTTTTCAGCTAATTACAGCTAAGCTTACACAGATAAATTCTAATATGCCGTCAAGTCCTGATAGTTCTTCTGACTCTTCAACTGGTTCTCCGGGCAACCACGGCAATCACTACAGTGATGGTCCAAATCCAGAAGTTGAAAGCTGTTTGCCTGGAGTGGTAAGCATTTTCTGAAATTAACAGTTCAAACATGTTTTTTCTTACACTTTGTCTTTGGCTAACAATTTTTATTTATACATTTTTTTAATTTGCTTATTTTAAGATCATGTCACTGCATCCTCGATACATCTCTTTTCTTTGGCAAGTGGCAGACTTGGGCAGTAGTCTAAATATGCCACCTCTTAGAGATGGAGCTCGTGTTCTTATGAAACTCATGCCACCAGGTAAAACTTAACTTTATCCTTTTTTTAAATCTTGCAATATGCTGTATAATAATTTCTCATCTGATACATAAAAGTGAAGATAGGGGAGTATTTTCTACTTTTCGGTAATTTATTGGGACTGTAATTCATTACTGTTATCCTAATTAGGACTGTAAAAGATTTCCCAAGTACTTATTTCTTATCTGCTATATGAAGTTGCATAGTTTGCACTTGGTACTGGGGTTAATGCCACAGTGCAGTCAAAATGGGGAGCATTGTATTTTAAGGTGGTTTTGTAGCACTGTTTTAATAGGATCACTTTTGACTGTAATAGTCATTGGAGAACAGTCTGTAGTCTGATTTTGTCAGTTTTACAACTGTTCTGAGACACTTAAAATTTTTCAGATTTATAATTGTAAATAGTACTGGCTTGTTGTGGAGTACTTTTGCTGAAAAATGCTTATAAGTTGTGTTTTTATTGCAGATAACACTACGGTCGAGAAGCTAAGAGCAATTTGTTTAGATCATGCAAAGCTTGGGGAAAGCAGCCTTAGTCCATCCCTTGATTCTCTGTTCTTTGGTCCTTCTGCCTCACAAGTGCTGTACCTAACAGAGGTTAGTGATGCTTTGCCTGTTCTTTAAAAATTGTCAATTCTCTCTGTGGCAGTCCTGTCTGTAACATTATGGAAGCCTAACACCAAATTCTGGCTTGAAATTAACAATTGAAAATACTGAACAATTTACTGGCATAAACGTGTATGGCCAGTGCTGTCAAAGCATTGCTTATGTAGTATTGCTACAAATTCTTATGTTCAATCATCTGTATCCAAGCTGGTGCATTTCCATTAGTTAACTCTGTATTTTCTTCTACAGGTAGTTTATGCCTTGTTAATGCCTGCCAGTGCACCTCTGGGAGAAGATGCCAGTGACTTCCAGTACAACTTCCTGAAAAGTGGTGGTTTGCCTCTTGTGCTGAGCATGCTGACCAGAAATAACTTCCTGCCAAATGCAGATATGGAAACTCGAAGGGGTGCCTACCTTAATGCTCTAAAAATAGCCAAATTATTGCTAACAGCAATTGGATATGGCCATGTCCGAGCTGTGGCAGAAGCTTGTCAGCCAGTTGTGGAAGGCACGAGTACAATTTCACCGGTAATATAAACCTTCCTTGCTGCAAATAGCAATGTGCTCTGTGGTTTATCATGTGTGCAGCAGCATCTCCTTACTCTTCACTGACAATCTGTTCTTTGAGTGCATTGCACATCGAGGGCTCACGGTACTTTCAGATAACATTTTGCAATTCTAAGAAAGAGATCAACTTACTAAACAAATCCTGTTTCTTGGTGACTGTAAAAAGTTAGGTGTGAGATGCACTTGCTCTGTATATGATTTTCAATGGTTTGCATGATTGTCAGTATAGTCAACTTCTCATTTTTAACTCTATTCATCCTTCTGGACAAAATGTCCAGCACACAGCAGGATTTAACACATCATGTGATGTGTGAACAGCTGGCTCACAGGTTGGGCACAAAGGGTTGTAGGGAATAGTGACAGAGGGGTGACCTGTCACAGGTGGGGCTCTGCAGGGCTCCATCCTCAGCCCTGTGCTCTTCAACATCTTCATAAATGACCTGGATGCAGGACTGGAAGGGATACTGAGCAAGTTTGCAGATAATACAAAACTGAGAGGAGCTGTTGATGCCCTGGAGGGCAGGGAGGCCTTGCAGAGGTCTCAACAAATGAGAGGACTGGGCAATCACCAACCATAGAGAGTTCAGCAAGGGCTGATGCCAGATTCTGCACCTGGGGTGGGGCAACCTTGGGTGTATGGACACACTGAGGAATGAGATGCTGGAAAACAGTGACACAGAAAGGGACCTGGGTGTCCTGCTTGATGGCCAGTTCAATGAGCCAGCAGTGCCCTGGCAGCCAGGAGGGACATCTGTGTCCTGAGGGACATCAGGCACAGCATCACCAGCTGGGCAAGGGAGGGCATTGTCCTGCTCTGCTCTGGGCTGCAGCAGCCTCACCTCGAGCGCTGGGGGCAGTTTTGGGCACCATGATATAAGAAAGGTGCAAAACTCTTGGAGAGCATTCCAAAGGAGGGCCACAGGCATGGTGTGGAGGGCCTTGAGGGGAAGCCATGTGAGGAGCAGCTGAGGTCCCTTGGTCTGTTCAGCCTGGAGGAGACTGAGGGGAGACCTCAGTGCAGTTACAGCTTCCTCATGAGGGGCAGAGATAGGGCAGGCACTGATCTCTGCTCTGTGCTCACAGGACCCAAGGGAATGGCCTGAAGTTGTGTCAGGGGAGGTTTAAGTTGGATATGAGGGAAAGGTTCTTCCCCCAGAATGTGATTGAGCACTGGAACAGACTCCCCATGGCAGTGGTCACAGCACCAAACCTGGCAGAGCTTGAGAAGTGTTTGGACAATGCTCTCAGGCACATGGTGTGACTCTGGGGATGGTGCTGTGCAGGGCTAGGAGTTGGACTTGGTGATCCTTGTGGGGCCCTTCCAAATCGGCGTGTTCCGTGATAAATGGGAATTCCCCATTTGTGAGGTTCCATCTTAAATAGTTTCTTGATCTGTAACCTGTCCTCAAGAATACACAGAGAGCCCCACTTCAGAGCACTTAATTCCAAAATACTGACTGAGATCCATCTCTGAATTGGAGAAGTACATTCCCCTTAAATCTCAAACATAAGTACCTGTTCTGGTTAGCTGCATCCGTTAGAAGATACATAATTAATTATTTTTCAAGTAAATCAAAACTCTTATGATTACAAAGAAGTGAAGATCGCTTTTTATGTCTCATGTTAGAGTATAATAGGAATATATTAATGCAGACATGTTTGCCACCCTGTCTTTCATCTATTTAAAATGAGTACATTTTACTGCCCTGTTTTCTTTCAACAGTTATTTAAAGGGCAGTTTGGAACACACATTGCATCACTTGAGTCTTGAAGTATTGTTTGAAACAGACTTAGGCTGACTTCTTAGGAGGTAGTAACATTTGTCTACAGTTGCTGACTTTCACTATTTGGAGTTGCAAACATCTGATTTAATAATAACAGATTTGTTGGAAAAAACACTGTTATTCTTGCTGTCACCATCATCCTCTTTGAGGGACTTTTGGTATTTTTTATTCCCTTGGGAGGCAGGTGGGATTTGTTAAAATTTTTAATTGTCTTACCTTAAGCATAAGTACCAAAGCATAATTTCTGTCTTGGCTTTCCATCACTATTTAGGAGAAGTAGGCAACCAAGGTTATGTATCTATAGTTTTCAGTTATTGGTCTGTTGCTGTCACTAGTACCTTTAAAATAGCTTCTTCCTTGTTTTCATAGAAGGTTGAATTAATAATGTTAAATACAGTGTTCTGGTACACAGAACTGATTTACCCCATACATACTGCTGTTGATCACTTCCAATAGCATCCAATAGCTGATTGACTATGGAAGCTCTGTTAGTCTTCAGTGGAGGCTTTGTAACTTTGCTCTCTGAATCAAGTGTCTTAGTGAAGCTGACAAAGCAAGGGATGTGACCAACCCCAGACCTTACCAGCAGCCTCACAGTGTGTCTTTTGAGCAGCATTTGAGATGGGCTTTTTGAATGAACTGGTACAGGAAAATGAAGAAACTCTTCTGTTTTAATTTGTAACCACAGCACACCGTCTTTTGTTTGTCTGTGAGAAGGAAAGAACCATTTCAGGTTTTGTCAAAACTATGGAGCTCTGGCAGACTAAGGAGAGAGGGATCTATGCTCAAACCAATATAAAAAAAAAAGATAAAAACTTGTCTTGCTGTTTCTATTTTGAAAATATTATAAAAAACCAGGAGGGATCATTTAGAACAGAATTCTTCAAGAGTAACTTAAATGTTTAAAATGTACTTCAGTATAATAAAAACTGCAGCCATACTCTGTCTGAACACTCTTATCTAATCCAGAGGGAGCCCCCATGTTTGACCAAACCCTTTCTTTCCCACATCTACTGAAAGGGAAGGAGGCATTGTAACAGAAAACAATTCTGTCAGCTTGAAGTAATCTGATCAATAAACAAGCCCCCAAACCTATTAAGTTTTGAGCAATGCCTTTCAACTACTTGTACTCTGTGATCGTCCACTGCAGCATAGTGTCTTCAGGTGTGATGGTATCTGTTTGAAAATGAGGAGATTTATTTATGTTGGCCTTTGCACTAAGTTTTCCTTCCAAGATCTTATCTACTTCTATCAAACCTTTCCAAGTAACTTTAGATCTTCATATCTTTTTGCTTTTTTTTTTTCCCATGTAAAAGTAAGTATGAGAAATACTTTCTTCCAGATAAACCAGGCTACGCATGACCAGGCAGTGGTGCTACAAAATGCCCTACAAAACATTCCTAATCCAACTTCAGAATGCATGCTGAGAAATGTAGCAATACGTCTTGCACAGCAAATATCTGATGAGGTTGGTGAATTCCTTTCTGTATCACCTTTTTCCTTATAGCATCTTTTCTATTTTCTTAATCCTTAAATTTGTTGCTTTGTAAGACACAGATTTTCCTTTTAAAATGTTTTAGGTAATGATCAGATGAAAGAGAAAAATCTCAAATCATTGCCAGTGTATCTTTATATATTGAAGATGCTTTAATGACACAAATGAAAACCTCAGTAAGGCTAAACAATGGGCTTTGCAAACATAGTTGTCTTATGTGTATGATGTGGCCAAAGCCCATTTGGATCTGGAATCAGGAGTCTTGTTAGAGAATGTGTCAGTGAATTCAGCTGAGTTCAGCAGGAGCTAAAACTGCTTTACCTTCCTCTTCCACCTGCATCTGGATCCCTTGGTTTCCAGGGTGGGAGCCATAAATACTGTGTTTCTGTACTGTATAGCATGTCTGCAAAACCATCTCCAAAACATTTCTGAGATATCTAGATAGAAGATATTATTGTATTCTCATCTTGGTGTTGACAAGTTCACTATCCCTTGAGAACAAAGGGCAGTGTCTAAAGAAAGCACAACATGCTGTAAGACTGAGCCATCTGCCTTCCATCAGTGGTGGTTTTGCATCCATAGGTGTAAAATCAGCCAATTCAACTCTGATTTAATCAAATTTCTTCTATAGAAGAAGTATCTTTTGAGCTGAGATGTGAGGAAAGGTTTTTTAATTCTGCCTTTGTCTTTCCTAGAGGCCTGCTAATAAATAAGTAATTTTTCTTTCACCAAACACATCAAGCAAACAAAATCTGCATGTGTTTAACAGTATTGCTGTGGAAGATTTGTCTGTAATTTTCTGAAATTATGAATACTGCTGTAGATCTAAATTTCATGGGTATTGTAGTTTGCCTTCGAAAGGTTTTTTTGCCTTTTCATGTTTTGATGGTCATAGACTCTTTACAATGGATCTCACAATTAAAAAAAAATCTGACATAGTTTCCATAGGCCAGAGAGAAGGCTTTAGCATAGAGAGGAATATTTCACCTTTTTTTTAAAAGTTGATGCTTAAAGACTTTGAAACTACAATGAGATTAAAAAAACCCTTTTGTTTTTCTTGTGTCACTGTTGCTGTAAGATTTCTTTACTTGTGACAAATATAAAATACCTTTTATTTTTCTTGGAAATATTGTTAATGTCCATATCAGTTCAAGAAGGCACACTGTTCAGGTTTCCTGATGCAGATACCTACTTAGCTCAGCTTCTTAAGAGTCCCCTTTTTATTGTCTGAGCATTAGAAAAATGAAACTTGAAATCCATCTGTCTGCCTTCTGCTTTTAGAGATCACCTATTCTTTGGGCAATTCTGTTTTGAGTACAGACTGCAGATAAGTTTAGTAGTTTTTTTGAAAGTTAATGTGAACCCCAAATAATAGCAGTTGGAGTATGTTTTGTCATGTGTGTATATCAGTAGAAACTAGTGGATGTTAACTCAGACCATGCACAAAGTACTGAAGAGTGACTCTGCATTCATTTAGTACATGAGCTGTGTCCTTATTCATGTTCAACCCTCTGTGTCTTGAACATGGAGCAATCCCTTTATATAATGATCACATACTTGATAACATCAGTGTTCAGCTAGCATAGCATGGGGAGAAACCCTAAAATAAGTTCAACTTTTTATATTGCTTAAGAGGCTGGCTGCCTTCCAGATGAATGTTTGGTGTTTTCTTGGGTTTTTTTTCCTAAATAAAGAAGGTTTTAGCATTGAAATTGGTAGTTTCTAGAACTAAGTCTTAGAACCAGAGTTGCCTACATCCTACTTTAAAAAATTAAATTTTACATAAGTGAAGTATGAATACTCTTCAAGATACATCATCTGTTTTCTATTTAAGGAAAAAAAATCTTTGTTCTAAGATTTAAAATTTTAAATTTTCTGTGAAATTCATTTGTGGGGATTTAGAATCCATTGCAGTGTTATTTGCAGCTGTATTTTAATGTTGCTTTAGTTAATTTCTCTTTTTTTTTCAGGCTTCAAAATACATCCCTGACATCTGTGTTATCAGGGCAGTACAAAAAATTGTTTGGGCATCAGGTTGTGGATCAGTTCAGCTGGTTTTCAGCTCAAATGAGGAAATTAGTAAAATCTATGAAAAGGTAAGAATTCCTGAACAGATGCTTTTCTGTATTACTGTTTGTTTTTGTACAAAAGGGAATGGATACAAAGGGTTGACCTGGTCAGAGTCATGAGTGTGATGAGCTTTTAGGTGGATACACTGATGTGTTTCAGAATCTAGTATGTCATTGTCATAGCACAGCTTCATTTTCTGTTCCAAATTCCTTTCCTCAGTAACTGGTGAATTGTAACTTGGATCTGGTGTCAGTTGAAAAATGCACCAGTTCTGTAACATGTTTTCAGCCCAGTTAGATTCTGCATCTAAATTAGGAATAAGCATTTCCTGAAAGGCTAAGTTGTCTAGTCTTCAAACTTAAAAGGTCTATTCTGCAGAAGTGATTCAAAGCATATGTGCAGTCTAGAATGAGAAAGAAGAGCAAAGTGATGTGAGGAGCATTGGGAAAAAAGATTTAATTGCTGATTCTGTATGGCTTTTCTTCTTTAATTCATGGGTTCACATGTGGTTTACACAGCTGGTTTGGAGTTGGGAGTTCTGTATCAGTAGATTATCACACATCTTGTGTTAAAGTAATATTGCTTACAGTTACAGGAGATAACAATCTGCATTTGGACAGATTTTAAAAAAGCATTTCCTATTTTTATCTTGTAAAATCGGGTTTAGTACTCATCAATACTTGCCTGAGAGTGAAAGGAAAAGGAATATGTAGGGAGGCTTAATTCTTGATGTGTTTGCTGTTGTGTTTAAATGATCAATTGAAAGAAGAATATTTACTTCAGCAAAATGCAGCACCTCTCCATTGCCTTTCATAGGGTTATAATGGCATCTGCTTCTACTGCTGTGAGCATGACTTCTTAATGAAATAAACTGGGGCTTGGGGTTTTTTTAGGTAATACTTCCATACAAAACATGGTTTAGTTTGTGTGACAGTCCAGGCATGTGAAGATAAACTCTTGTATCTATACATGGGATGCTTTAAGAGCAGTAGAGCACTAGAGAAAACATACCTACAAGAAAAGAGACCTAAATTTGCTTTTTAAAAATTCTTCTGGGTAGAAATTGTACAGTTAAGTTCTGTAAAAATATTTTGAGGGAATGGAAATTTTAAAAGACATAAAATTCAAGCTGTATGTTATTGATCATCTTTCACATGATTTTCTGGGGTTTTTTTTTCTTTTTTTTTTTTTATTCTTATTGATACATACATGGACACCTATAATAAATGGTGGCTGCATTTGGTTTCTACTATGCAAAAGGGAAATAAAAATTGAAGGGGAAACATTGGAAATTCAAAAGAGGAAGAAATTGTAGAAGTAATAAGGGGAAATAAAGTACCCTTTGTTAATATAACATTAAAAAAGAGGAAAGTATCCTAGAAATAGAGGAATATCATGGAAAGAAAGACACAGTTAAGAGAACTGTATCTGGTTGTAGATTAGAGGAAGCAGTTTTTATGATGGCTTTATGAAGATGGAATATAACAATGTACAGACCCCCCAGCTCTGGGTGCCCGAGTGCAGGGAAGTATTTCATTGAGTGTAAAACACACTTTGCCTTCCTTCTGGGTCCCTGCAGCTGTGCAGAAATAACTTTCCCTTCTAACCAGGGCTTCACTGCAGAACAGGTGCAGTTGTGGATTTGCTGAAGGCATTCTGGTTTTGCTTTCTGATCTCGTGTCAGGACTGCCACATCCTCCTGCTGCAGTGCAGTGACTGCCTTTGATTTTTTAGTTATTGTGCATAGACAAAATAGTGTTTGCTGCCAGAGTGAGGCATATTTTGGCCTGTTCACAATTAGTTCTCTCCTCTGCATTGTAATCCCTTCTTTCTGCCTAATTAATCTTGATACCTTTTCACATATAAAACAAATATTTAATGGCTGTAGTTGATGTGACTAACCTGCACTTATGATTTATAAATGATAAATTGAGACCTTCTCACATTCAGTTTCTTTGGAACTTCTTGAATGTAATTACTTCTAGATGGAGGAGAGGGTTTGCCATTATTCTCAAAGTATTTGTTCTGAAAAAATGTACCAAAATCAACTCAATTAATTCAAGTGTTTAGTCTAAGAAGTAACCTATGCACCAATTAGAGGTAATATTATTTTCTGTGTCAAAAATCATGACAACAGCTATGTTTAAAACTTGAACTTCAACTCTTTCATCTTTCTGAAAAATAGCAAAGTGATTAATACATTCTAGCAATATTAAAAAGCTTTTGGTCAAATAAGTTGTGAGTGTCAAAGCCTTGTAAAACTGAATTGATTAATTAATTAATTATACAGCACTGTGGCCTTTCTCTGTTTAAGTAGTAGAGTTTTCCAAGTTTTAAATGCCATTTTTTGAGTGGTAAAGAAAAACAAAACAAAAAAATCCCAAACAAAACCACAGATGCAAACTAAGAAAAACTCCCCAACAGTACTAGCTGGTGTAACTGTTGCCCATAGTTGTCCTATTTAACTTGTCTCCATAAGTTCATGCTTGAAATCCTCCAGTGAGAAGCACAATTCTGGAAGCTCAAGTCATCCCACACAGTGCTTTGGCTCAGATCTGAGTGTATAAAATACTTGGCACTGATAATCACTTAGTATACAAAGCTGTGGTTTGTGTTTGTGTTTAGTGATATACCTTGGAGCCAGTTGGGTTTCTTGGGATTGTTTTCTGTACCCACTTTGTGCACTCTTGTTTGTTTTCACAGACAAATGCAGGAAATGAACCAGACATGGAAGATGAACAAGTTTGCTGTGAAGCCCTGGAGGTGATGACCCTGTGCTTTGCTTTGATTCCAACGGCGCTGGATGCACTCAGTAAAGAGAAGGCGTGGCAGACATTTATTATTGATTTACTATTGCACTGTCACAGCAAGTAAGTTTTGGTCACATCTATTATTTTACAATTCAAAAGGAATATAAAGCCTAAATGCAGAGCAGTGGCTTCAGCCCATCTGAAATTGTGATGTGAAGTACTGGGTGTTTTCAGAAACCATCCAGGTGGAAAGTTGTTAATATGTTATTAAACTTGGTTGCCAGTGCTGTGATCTGTTACTAAAGAGTTAATTTTAATTTTTTAAGTTACTGTTGTTTCATGAATATTCTAACTTTGAGAAATGACAGAGATCCAAAATTAGTGGTGTCTTTAAGTTTTGCAGTATGTTTTAAAGGGAGTCAGATTATGGTGCTCTCAGATGAATGGGGTCAGAATTTGAGCAGAATTTGTGTTTTGGGGTTTTTGACTTCTGGATAAACAGGTTGAAAGATCTTATGTTTAGGAATATTTGCCTTCATGAAAGGATCAAGTATCATCAGAGCATCTCTTTACAGTGAACTCTTTGCACACATTGGTGAAACTGGAGGGTTACCAGAAATACCACAAGCTTTATTAGTTTGCAGCCTGTGGTACAGGGTATTGAATGTTCAGTTTCACTGAAAATACTTCATACTGAAAGTACTTCCATACTTCACTGAAAGTACTTCCATACTTGCTTGTATCACTCATATGGAAAAATAGTTCATACTGTCAGTACAAGAAGCCACCACTTCTCTCATATGCCTATAAAACCTGTGATAAACATAATAATCTTACTTAGAATGGTGCAACTGTTAATTGTTACATGGTAAAATAGCATAAGCATGAGTGGAAACAGAAGATTGCTTTGTAAATTAAGATAGTGAAGTTGAAATAACCTGCTGAAAAGTTCCTCTTCTGATTTAATGTGGAAACAAATCAGTGTTTGCAGTGCAGAGAAAGTTTAGCAAATACCAGACAGAACTCTGAATATCCTTCCACAGCTATTGTTCTCTAATCTCCTATGCTCAATCAGAGAACAATGTGAGCAAAATATGCATTTGAGAAAATATTTTTGGTGCACCATAAAAGACAAAGACAGAAGATGACCAAGTTAGATCTCACAAATAGAATCTTTCCAGAAAAGATCAGATGGATTGTTGTTTTTTCAGAGTTTGACTGGGACTTCTGTTTCCTCAGAGCATAACCATGTTATACCTCTTTACTGAGAAACAGAATGCAAAATGTTTAATACTAAATGCTGGAGTAGTTTTTCTCCTGTAAGGTAAATGATTTTGTAGTGATGTCCTCTGAATGCAAGACCAGCTTAGTTAAGAGGAGATAGCCAAACAATTAGTCCTAAATAATCCTGGAACCCAGAAGTATTCTGCTGATCTCTGCAAAGTGTTTGGTGGCCATATGTATGTGGCCTAAATACATTAAAATTCTTAGTGCTGTAAAGCCATGGCACTTACACCCTCTGAAGGGACTGTCTTCTATGAACTGAACAGAGACCTGTGTCCTGGAGCTCTCAGGAGGGCAGGACTCAGGTTGCCAGCCTTAAGGGAGGTGCTTGGCCTCCAGCTATTCCTCCTGCTGAGTGTGAGTTCATTGTGCAGCTCATGTCCTGTGTGCCAGCTCTGTGCTGTCATCATGTGTCTAAAACAGCAGGAGATGCTGTGCTCAGGCAGCTGCATCCCTCTCATGATTCCTTAAGAGCTCTTAGATGGTTACAGCTTCACAGAAATGTAATACTTGTGTTCAAACACTGCATACTCAGAAACATAAAAGTGTGAGGCATGTCACATTGGTCACATTTGTCACTGAAGGAAAATATCACCTTTGTCTATTTCATTCTGCCTTCAAGTTCAGAGAGCTGAGGAGTGTCCATGTGATGTGTCCCAAGCAGTATCTTAAAATAACTTTCTGTGAGATGTTCTACTAAAACATTGGCTCAGCAATCAGACCCCATCAAATCTCAATTATTGTTAAGAACAAAACAGACCAGCCCCACCCCACAGTCTGCTGCAACTCAGAGCAGAGTAGGAGAACTTGCAAAGATAGGGAAGGGTGACAAGGGAGATCAAAGCTCTGCAATGACTTCCATCTGAGGAACAGCTGAATAGCTGGGGGCACTTCATACTGGAGGAGAGATGAATGGTGGGAGGAGAATACTACAGAGACCCTTAAAATCAGAAGTAGCAAAGGGAGAACAAATGGAGAGCTGTGTTTCTTTGTATAAGACCTTCTTTGGCGTAACATTTAAGCACTGCAAACCTTCAGTTTGGAAATGGTTTGAGGGGTTCTTTCATGAACTTGTCTAGTGAGGGCTATGAAATACTGCTCTTGGTAGTTTTCTTGAGCCACAGATTGTTAGAAGCTGAGAGAACATTCTGGAGAAGTGTCTCTGCATGAGTCCTTCTTCCCTTCTTCTTGTGCACTTTGCTTTGTGCATGGTAGCAGAGATGGTGCTCAGCCAGGTGCATCTTTGCTCTCACCTCAAGGTCATCCTAATGTGGCTTTGAAATCACAGTTAACCACACATGAAAAAGCTCTGAAGGGAAGAGGATTCTTTGGTGTGCTTTCCACTCTGACTCCATGGGCACAAAACAGAGGCAGCCACACCAAACAGACACTGCAAAACTCAGTTTTTCATATGTTGAGATACTTCCATAAAATCATTCATTCAGCATTCGTGGTCTCTTCCCACACAAAAAGAGTTGCTCCCAACAGTTTTTACAAGGCATACTGCTCAGACAATTAATCCTACAACTTGAAAGAAAAGGATTTGCCCTAATTTTTTTTAGTTTTTTTTTTAACTGAAGCTTATCCATTCCTGCATTGCTCTAGTGATTAGATTAGGTTCTGAGGTGAAAAATTTCCTTTAATTATAGCCACTTGAATTTTCAGAAGGGTCATCATCTCTCACATCTTACTAATGATAAATTTTGATCACTTCAGAGATACTCAGCAAACTGCTGCAGTGACACATAAAAGCAGTTTTACTGGAGTAGTTCTCCTTTGTACCTGGTTTTACCAGGTACAACTGGTGCTTGATTAGGAAAAAAAAATATTTAGGATTGCAAATGTTTGTGTTATGCAATATTTGCTGTCAGTTGCAAAGGTGTAGTGGCTTGGTGTTTCTAAGTTTCTTTTTCTTTAACCTTTAAATATTTGATTTGTGGAACAGGTTTTGTACTAGAATTCATGCATCTGAAATTTCATTGCAAGGAGAAATAATATGATGGGTAGGGAATAATTAAACTGTTCATGTTTCCTACATTATGTTCAGTTTTATAAAATGGCATTAAGCAGATAAACACAAATTTAATTAATGTCCTGTTTGGATAAGGAGATTGAATTTAATGTTTCTATTCAATTATTTCCAGAACTGTTCGTCAGATGGCACAGGAGCAATTCTTTTTAATGGCTACCAGGTGTTGCATGGGACAGAGACCTCTCCTTTTCTTCATTACCCTGCTGTTTACTGTTCTAGGGGTAAGTTTTCAGAGATAAAGTCTTCAGTATGGGAATGTATGTAAAAAGTAATAGGACAAAATACCTGCAAGAAAAGACAAATTGCTATTAATAACAGTCATTATAATAGAGATTGCTTCTGACCTACAGACAAGCAGCACAGATGATTTCCATTTGAGCTAGATCAGGGGAAAAGGGACTCTTGCATTTTCTGATAAGAGCATGAACAGTAGTCTTTAATGTCTGCATTTGATCTTTGGTGATTGCTAACCTTTAAGTAAAAATTATTAGCAGGTTAGAGAATACCTGCAGTTAGTGCCTTCTCCTACTGGTCCTGCCAGGGCTTTCCAGCTCATGGCTCTCTTGAACATTTGATCAGAAGTTTTGATTTGGTTTTCTTTTTCTTATTCAGGTATAGAAATTGTTACTAAAATAGTTGAGAAGTCATTCATTAGCAGCCAAATACAATTTTAAACTTGCAAAAATTAAAAATTACCTTACACTTGTTTTCTTCTATATTTGCTGTGAGATTTAGGAGAAGTATGTTGGTGTTGCACTGTAAGTAGAAGCAGTTATAAATTCTTTGCTTTTGGTTTACTCAGAGCACTGCAAGAGAGAGAGCTAAGCATTCTGGAGACTACTTCACCCTCTTAAGACATCTTCTTAACTATGCTTACAACAGTAATATTAATGTACCCAATGCTGAAGTTCTTCTCAATAATGAAATTGACTGGCTTAAGAGAATCAGGGTAAGTTTCAGGATCAGTTTATTCCTGATAATTAGGTTTTTGCTGCAAAACTGTAAAGTTTCTTGTAAACTGCAGTTCTGAGCTTAATGTTTGCTGTTTGGAGTATCCTAACTTTCTCTTAAATGGCAGGATGAAGTAAAAAGAACAGGGGAAACAGGTGTTGAAGAAACGATCTTAGAGGGTCACCTTGGAGTAACAAAAGAGTTGTTAGCATTCCAGACACCTGAGAAGAAATACCACATTGGTTGTGAAAAAGGAGGTGCTAATCTCATTAAAGTAAGTTAAGTTTTTTGACCTCTGGAGGGGATTTTTTTGTCCTTGTGAGGTTTTGGGGGGTGGGGATTGATTTTTGGGATTTTTTTCTTCTTTGTTTTTACCTATAAATAAGTAAAAAGAAACCTCACATCTTGTGGGTTGTATCCATAAAAATGCTTTTGATTGGAGTTTAATGTTTCCTTTTTTAAAAAAAATTAAATTGCATGTTTCAGTCATAAAGTGTATTTAACATTTTCATTCTTACTTAAGTACTGTATTTAACATTTTAATTCTTATTCCAGTACTTGACAAACACCACACAAAGATAGTGAGATACAGTCTCACTGTACAGGACTGCTTTCCTTCATTACCTCTGTAATGGCTTTCCTGCACATGTTCTTAATTACTGCTATTAATGCTTAGGGCAGGTTTGAACAAATGCATCACATCTGAGCATCTCTTTAATCAGACATGTTTTCTTTGTACCTCTGATATTGTAAAGCAGGAGTGTTGGTTTTTCAGCACTAATTGATAAAGAGCTTTGTAGATAATATTGGTTTAGCAAAAGAAATTTTATACCAATCAAGAACAGTACAGATTTATTTTTAACTTGGAGTGGGGAGATGGGTTTGCAGGGAACCACTTTAGAATGGAGTTCTTCTGTTCTTAATTTAAAAGCTCATTGTGGTATTGTTCTCAATTTTTACTCTTGGTGGGTTTTTTGTTAAGGACCCCTCTGGTTCTCAGACATTCATTTATGTTATAACCATTACTCTCTTATAAAATAATTTCCATGGTAACAGGTCTTATTGTCTTATTTTTTTCAGGAGTTGATAGATGATTTCATCTTTCCAGCATCCAATGTTTATCTACAATACATGAGAAATGGAGAATTGCCTGCTGAGCAGGCCATACCAGTGTGTAGTTCACCAGCCACTATTAATGCTGGCTTTGAGCTCCTTGTTGCACTAGCAGTTGGATGTGTGCGAAATCTCAAACAGATTGTAGACACGTTGACTGAAATGTATTACATAGGTACAGCAATCACTAGTATGTAATACTTTTTAATTATCTATTTTCTACTCCTTAATGTATATATCATGTATAGGTTTTGTTTGTATTATCCACTGAACTAAATGCTGAGTTTTTTAGTTCATGGTTTGTTTGTGGCTGCTTTTAATGCTGCAAAATCAGTTTGCCAGTGTAGGCTTTATTTGTTTTTCTTTATGCAGTAAATGTACTGACCTACATTCCATGGTCACATCCAAATTCCAGCCCAAGTCACAGCCTGACCCTTCCTGTCCCAATTTCTCACCTTTGTCCATACCAGCTCCCAGGAACTTCATTCTGTCTGTATCTTCTACTTCATTCTCATAATTTCAGGCTCTTGCTAACCAATCCCAGAGCCTCACCAGCTTAGTTTTAGAGCCAATTTCTTGGTTGCTCGCCTGATTTGTCATCATTGCCCATACACAGACACAGGTCCTCTGTCCTGCTTCTCTTTTTAGTTCTGAACTCATTCTCTGCTTGTCTTAGTCCTTTTTCAGGCTCCTTTTTGGCCTTGTCTCAGCACAGCTCTGCACTGAAAGAACTTTCTCCCTCTCACTAGAGAAAGGTTGTAGTGATTGCTGTCTGTTCAAAAACTTGCACATGTTAGTGCTTCAAAAGCCAATAGTCAAGTGAAACTTGGGCTGATTTTCACAAGAAGGACAAAAGGCTTGTTTTCAGCACTGATTATTGTTGTCATAAAAAAAGCATTTCTTAAAAATTATCAAGCAGGAGGATATTTTCTCCAGCCCTTAAGGGACACTAAAACCATTCTGCTGTAATATTAAGAGGGAAAGGGAATCAACAACCACCAAACAAAATCCAAACACCATCAAACCAAGGAAACCCAAGCTCATATGGTGAGAAAGGCTGGGAGAGTTGGGGTTGTTCAGCCTGGAGAAGGGAAGCCTCCAGGGGTACCTCATTGTGACCTTCATTACTTAAATGTGGCTTGTAAGAAAGATGGAGAAAAAGATTTGTACCAGGGCCTGTAGTTACAGGACAAGAGGCAATGATTTTAAACTGAGAATAGATTTAGATTGGACACAAGGAAGAAATTCTTCACTATGAGAAGGCTGAGACACTGGAACAGGTTGCCCAGTTGTGGATGCCTCATCCCAGAAGTGTTCCAGGCCAGGCTGGATGGGGCCCTGAGCAATCTGGTCTAGTGGAAAATATCCTTGCCCATGGCAGGGGGCTGGACTAGATGATCTTTAAAGGTCCTTCCAACCCAAACCATTGTGTGATTTAACAGATGTGTAAACTCAGAGTTGAGCAAAACCATAAGCAACTAAAAATAGTATCCAAAAGTGGAAATTGTCCACTGCCTCTCAGAGTGTCAGAGCTACTTGCTTGAATGGTGCTGTCAGTGGGTCACTTGAGGTTTTTCAGTCTCTTCCTGTTCAGTTCCATCTCAGATGAATGAACTATAAGGGCAGCTTTATGGTCTTCCCCTCTGCCCCATCCTTCTTTCTTCCCCCTTTTCTATTGGGAAGTAGAGTATTTCTTACCACCTCACAGTTAGGGGGATTTCATAGCATTCCCTTCCATTCAAGTGTTTGATAAGCACAACAGAACACCAGATCTCTGTGGTATGTCAGACAGAAGAGAGAACAAATGTATGAGCTGTGCATGCTCTGGGATTCATATACTAAATCTGCTTGTAAATAAATATGCATGCTCTCTTATATCAGAATTATTAATATCAAGTTTTTTTGTGTAAAACTACAGACAAAACAACAGGTTAGCTTAGGTGATCATGAATGTTCTCAAAGAGATGTGAGGGACCTGAAAGAGAAGACTCAGGAGGAAAAAAAATATACAGCAAGTTATATAGATAGCATTTGCTAAAACTGTTTCCCATCCTGGCAAGAAAAAGTGAGGCTTAAGTGAAATTCTATAATTTTTTGAAGGATTGTAAATTTTTGAGAGTACTATAATTTTTAGAAGGTTTATAAATTGGTTATATATTCTATATTCATTCAGCTGAATTCTTCAGCTAAGAAACTTGCTGGTATTGAGGAAAGACTTCTGTTTCATATATAAATAGACTAAATTTTTGCCTCTTTAGTTATACAGTAGAATAAAATGTAATAAGATTACAGACAGAACAGTCCTTCATAGAAGTTGTTTAAAGTTTAGCTATTACATTTTTTGATGGAACTTTGTTTTTTACTAAATTGCAGTATGATACAGACTTACAATAATATGCAACTGCCCTTTGTGCTACATGGATGTTTTCTTTATTTTATAACAAACCAGTTCCCTGACCACTCTCTGCTGTTTCCTCACAGCTTGTGAAGCACTCACAGAATGGGAATATCTGCCACCTGTTGGGCCTCGGCCACCAAAGGGATTTGTGGGACTGAAAAATGCTGGTGCCACTTGTTACATGAATTCTGTCATTCAGCAGCTGTACATGATTCCAGCCATCAGGAACGGGATTCTTGCAATAGAAGGCACAGGCAGTGATGTAGATGATGACATGTCTGGGGATGAAAAGCAGGACAATGAGGTAAATTTAATTATATAAAATTACCTAATCTTTAAATTGTAATTACTTTTTTAAATGAAAAGGTTGTAATAAATTTCAGTTGCTAATCAATCACTTTGATTTCCACTGATACCTGTGGGGAAAATAGGATAATATTTCATACTTGAATAGGTTCACAGCCAGATGGGCACTTCAGAATATCCAAGTGGCAGATCCAGGGTTTGCAGAATTCCTCCTCAGGCATTTCTGCTGGAAAGCACTGCACCTTATTTCAGCCACCACAACTTTGTTAATGCAAAAATAAAAGACAGTATTTGGGTTTTCAGCTGAGTATGAAACACCTTAGATTGTCAAATTAAACAAAGGATAAAACTAACTATAGGACAGCTACATATGGAAGTAAATTGCACAAATTTTCTGCTTTTCAGAGCAATGTTGACCCACGAGATGATGTGTTTGGTTATCCACATCAGTATGAAGATAAACCAGCACTGAGCAAAACTGAAGATAGAAAAGAGTACAATATTGGAGTTTTGAGGCATCTCCAAGTAATTTTTGGCCATTTAGCAGCTTCCAGGCTACAGTACTATGTACCAAGAGGGTTTTGGAAACAGTTCAGGTAAGTAGAAAATTGAGTATTGATGTTGATTCACTGGATCACTGAAGTGCAGAAAAGCTAATCATAGTAGAATGGCAACGATGTAAAGTGTAAATTAGCAGAAGTTGTGCAGCTTTATCTGCCTTTTCACCATTCTGTAGAAGTCTGTTAATAAACTATGTTTACAGCAGAGTGGTTCTTTCAAATTTTAGCAGTTTTTGGTAGTGAGACTTTGAATTAAGTATGAAGTTATACACAAGAGCTTGTTTTCACTTACCAGAAAGTGTCAGGAACAGAACAACAGGTCATATAGTACATCAAAAACCAGTATTTTGGCTCTTCAAGGAGGAGGGGTTAGGAGCTTGAATCATATATTTTTTCAAAATAAAATTGTTGGCAAACAAAACAAAAAATATTTGACAAAATGTGCTTTCACTTTCAGACTCTGGGGTGAACCTGTAAATCTACGTGAACAACACGATGCTTTAGAATTTTTTAATTCACTGGTGGACAGTTTAGATGAAGCTTTAAAAGCTTTGGGCCATCCAGCAATGTTAAGTAAAGTTTTAGGAGGGTCCTTTGCTGATCAGAAGATTTGTCAAGGATGCCCACATCGGTAAGTGTTGAAGATTTAAATCTTTTTTTATAGAAAAACAACCCATGTTTGTGTCCTTATAAAAGTAATTAGAGTCAAGAGTGGGCTTTTTGTGTGGGTTTTTTAAGCTAATAGATTTTACTACCTTATTTTTCCTACAGCTGAACATTCATTTGTCTACAAGTACTTTAGCATTATTGCTTCTACTTCACAGATTGTATGTGAGGCATTGTGTATTGATCAAGGCAGGAAAAGATTATGGTTTTTCATGCTAAAAGTGAAAACAATTGTAGGGACTAAGTGCACTGTAGAAAATTTTAATACCTGGCCAACAATTGTTGCTGTCTTTGGTTTTCCATAATGTGTGTTTAGAGCTGAGCCAAGTAGGAATCTTCAGTTCCAATGAGTAAAACTGTTCATACTCACCATGTAACCTGTAATTAAGGTCAGTGGTGTAGAAGGTTCATCTTTTTCTTAAGACTTCTGCTGTATTTTAGATACTTTTAAATGTGAATACTGAAATTCAGTTTTGTAGAAGGCATATAAGAAACCACCCATGCCAAATCAGACTGCAAGTCTGTAGCTCACTGTTTTGATGATGGCTATTAATGAAGGAATAGAACTCAGTATTGTAAAGTTTTAATTCCCCTGACTTTTTAATTTATCTCTCTATTTGGTTAAAATTGCATGCAAAATTCAGGATGGCTTAATGATTAACTTACTCTTTTTGGCATTTGGCTTTTTTTAAAATTATTGTGTTTATTGGTGGCTTTCTTACTGTCCAGATCATGTATGATTCTTTAACAGTACATATCTCTGTACATTGCCATTGCAAATTCTCTTTATTTTGAAAGCTGATCATTTCTTTTAACCTCCAATTAAAATACTGGAAAAAATTATACAGATGGATTTTATTGTGGTACTCTTTCAACTTCAGTTGATCTAATGTATGAATAAGAGGAATTTGTAAAGTGAAGATTTTAGGTTTCATGGGTTACAGTGAGTGACTAGAAGTGAGTTGAAATACTGCAAGGTAAAATGATAGCACTGATTTCACCTTCTATGCAATGGTAATGAAATGGCAGATCCAGACCAGAAGCAACATGAGTTACCATTCATTCTTTATATTATGTATTATCCAGAAGTATTTCTGTGTTTTTTAACTCTACTGGATTTACATAATGTTACTTATTAACAAAAATGTCGTTTAGGGAGGAGAGAACTGATAGTAACTAAACTGTGGATTTGTCTATGGCAAATAAAAGCCTGTCTATATTTTTTGTAAGCTATTTATTGGATGAATTAATATTGCTGTTGGTTGAAATGTTTCTAAATATTTATTTATTCAGCCTTTGAATGCTTGATTGCATATCAGGGAAACAAACCCCTTCAGGGTTACACTGGAATAGCTGTGGCTTTTTAAATTTATTCATCACTTCTATATTTTAAAAACAAAAAGTTGCTTCCAGGATATATCAGCTGGTTGTCTCTCAAGCATTGCTAGCTCGTTGCTAGAGATTTGTTCACAGATTATATTTAGAACATGATGTCAAAGCCAGTCATAAACATTCAAAGAGATTTTATGAAGATGGTGGTTCAAGGTTTTTTAGATAGAAAATAAAAAGGCTTTTTGTTTGTTTTTTTTTGCTAAATTGGCATCTGTTTTGAAATATTATCTTTAGCTGTGATACAGTATTTGTGTTTATCACTTTAATTCCTGACCATAAAAATACAGTGTGCAGATACTGTAATGTAACTGTAGGAAAACTGCTGCAGTAAAAAAGAGTTCAGTTCTTTTACTGCTTACACACTGTAGCACATGTAAAACATCAAAAGTTGAACACATTCCTGCCTTTCTCATACATTTACCTCTTCATTGCTAGGTACGAGTGTGAGGAATCCTTCACAACTCTGAATGTAGATATAAGGAATCACCAAAACCTTCTTGATTCTTTGGAGCAGTACGTCAAGGGAGATTTATTGGAAGGTGCAAATGCATATCATTGTGAAAAATGCAACAAAAAGGTAATGTTTCCTTATATTTTTAATTTGTGTACAGCTGTGATGTTACAGCTGTACTAAGTTCAGTCTTAGTTCATGTTTGGGGAGAAAAATCATCCTTTCATTACTCAGTTTGGTATTTGGTGAGAGTATATGAATGGAAATTTGAGATCTGGTAACTGTTCACATCCTTTTTTAGGTGGATACAGTGAAACGCTTGTTGATTAAGAAGTTGCCTCCAGTTCTTGCGATCCAGTTGAAACGATTTGATTATGACTGGGAAAGGGAATGTGCAATCAAATTCAATGATTATTTTGAATTTCCACGAGAACTGGACATGGAGCCTTACACAGTGGCAGGTGTAGCAAAATTGGAAGGGGATGATGTGAATCCTGAAAATCAGATAATACAAAATGAGCAGTCAGAAAATGAACACTCTGGGAGCACAAAATACAGACTTGTGGGTGTACTTGTGCACAGCGGCCAGGCCAGCGGCGGACATTACTACTCTTACATTATCCAGAGGAACGGTGGAGATGGTGAGAAGAACCGGTGGTACAAATTTGATGATGGAGACGTGACAGAGTGTAAAATGGATGATGACGAAGAGATGAAAAATCAGTGTTTTGGGGGAGAGTACATGGGCGAAGTGTTTGATCACATGATGAAGAGAATGTCCTACAGGCGCCAGAAGAGGTGGTGGAACGCTTACATTCTTTTTTATGAACGCATGGACACGATAGACAAAGACAATGAACTAATAAAATATATTTCAGAAATTGCTATCACCACTAAACCCCACCAGATTAAAATGCCCTCGGCCATCGAGCGAAGCGTGCGCAAGCAGAACGTGCAGTTCATGCACAATCGGATGCAGTACAGCCTGGAATATTTCCAATTCATAAAGAAGTTGCTTACTTGTAATAGTGTCTACCTAAACCCTCCTCCAGGTTAGTATGGTAGTGTGATAATTATGGATTCATTTTTTACAAGAAGAGTTTTGGTTTGTGTGGCCAAGGATTTATCTAGCCAGTGAAAATTTGGTGTGTCCTGCTTTGAATACTCCTGTCCTTCTGCAGTTGAACACCTTCTTGTTGAATGGTTCATCAGTGGTAACTTGCCAGAATATTTAGCAAAAAATACTTTGATAAACTATCAGCTATTACTCAGTTGCTGTACTAAATCAAGTTAAAATACTCAAGTTTGAGGGCTCTTTTGTTGAAAACAATTCTCAAAGGTGAGATGCTGAATTTGTAAAAGACATATATGTTAGCCTCCAGGTGCCTGTATTAAAGCTTACATTTTCAAATGATACATTATAGAAGCTAGGGTCTATTTTAATCAAGTTTCTTCTAAAATTGGAACACCATATCAGACAAAACAGTAATCTGAAATCAATTAAATTATTAAAAATTGCTTTTACTTTGTCTACATGTGAGTATTCTGATTTTTCTTTAGGACAAGATCATCTGTTGCCTGAAGCAGAAGAAATAACTATGATTAGTATTCAGCTTGCTGCTAGATTTCTCTTCACCACAGGATTTCATACAAAGAAAATAGTCCGTGGCCCTGCTAGTGATTGGTATTTTGTCTTTTAACAACAATTGCAATTTTGGAAGTTTGATGTCTGTTAAAAGATCCCATTTAGATACATGGTGAAGGTGCATGTGAAAAGGGGGGAAAATTTGAATAGAAAATCCTGGGAAGAATTTGAGCCTTAAAATATCCTGCTGATCTGAATAGTTTCAAATTTCATTTTCAAAAAGAGCTTAATTCTTTTTGAAATTCTTAAATTCTTAAATCTCATGTTTGAAAATGAAATGCTCTATCTTTTAAAAAGAATAAAGGAATGGAAGCTGTCACTAGCACAGAACTAACAGGTTATGTTTTCTGACAAATTCAGGATGTTTTTTACATTGTTTTAGTAATTTTAAACAAAGCTCTTTACAAGCCATTGTTGCAGCTTATATTTGAATTCTGTTTGTGAAACATGTATAATAGTCTTTGAGACATTGTTGGCAGAGTACTTTATGTACATTGCTATGGGGCCCCTGTAATTCAAATCCACACTGTGACAAACAATCCCATCTTACTCGTTTTAGTCCTTCAGCTGGGTTATTCTCTGCTGGGGGGAGGAGTGGGGATTCCTGCTGGTCAGATTGGAGAGAAAATCTGGTATTCATGGCCAGTAGTTTACCAGCTATTAGTAAGTAGCTGTGTAATAATGGCAAATTCATACCCCCAGCAACAACTTCCAGAGTAGCTTAAGTTACTCCTTTTAATTTAAGAGATCAAGAAGAGTTCAAATATTCCTGCTGAAAGGACAGAGTAATGCAAGGCCCTCTCTGAAACAGATATTTTAGTCTTTGGTTTTTCCTTTTGTGAGGTTTTTTAAGGTCTCTAAATGAGACTATAAATTCTTGTTAGGTTACATATTTAGTTGTGTGTTGTATATTAAATCCACCTGTGTTCTCTGCTGCTCACCCTCTCCCCCCAGTTCCAGTACAGAGACAGTGATGGCTGCCAACACAGGACCTGCTTTGAGGAGTAGTTAGGGGGTGTAATGCTGTCTTAATTCTTATGGGTGATAGAAGTAAAATTAGGTTAAGTTTTTATTTGAAGTTAGGTTTTTAATTGAAGGGTATCTTCTTTTTCTGATTGCTCATAAGAGTATCACTATAAGAACTACAAAGTATCTAATTAGAATCATTTTGTGAACAAAAACTTTAACCCATATTTTCTTCAAACTCTGCCAAAGAACATGTCTACCAAATTCACTCCTGTCTGCATTTGCTCATAGCTGTGCCATCTCCTGTTGCAGGTATGATGCCCTGTGCATCCTGCTCCGTCACAGCAAGAATGTACGTTTTTGGTTTGCACACAACGTCCTTTTTAATGTTTCAAACCGCTTCTCTGAGTATCTCCTGGAATGCCCCAGTGCAGAAGTGAGGGGTGCATTTGCAAAACTTATAGTATTTATTGCACATTTTTCATTGCAAGACGGACCATGTCAATCACCTTTTGCCTCTCCTGGACCTTCCAGTCAGGTATTTAATTTTCTAATGAAAAGCTTTTGAAATTTATTCTTACTTCTTCATTATAAGCATTTAATGTAAAGTAAACTCTGGTCTTTGCACTACTGAACAGGATGTAACTCAACCAGTTAGAGTTGCTGTCAGAGGGTTCAGTTTCCCCTCATTTGTAAATCTCTGTGAAGGCTCGGTGAGACCTTTGAGTTGGGAGTGTGAAATCTGAAAAAAAAAAAAAGCAGTGGTTATTTTAGTCAAGTAGTGTCTAGGGAAGTGAACCCTTGTTTTTATTTAGAACTGTAAAACAAACAAACCCCCACAAACAAACAAACACACTAACCTGAAAACCTGCAGGAGTTCCCTAGGTTTTAATCCCATGTATCTTGCAACAGTGAAATTGTCAAAAATTGTAACTTAGTTTAGGAGTAGACAGTGAATTGCCTGATTTTACACTCAAACAACCAAAAAAAAGCCTACATTTTATTGTGATACTTTTGATAACAGTTAAAAAGATCAATTTTTTTGAGCCTTTGCTTTGTCATGTTTTAATGTCTCTTTTTGCTTACATGATCCCATTTACCTTCCCAGAATGTTTTCACTGCTGTGTCCAGCAAAAGAATTTGTTAAGAATTTAGTTGAAGCTCCATAAACTTAGGAAGTGTTCTGTGTTGTGAGGTATTTGAGATATACCTGAAGAGGTGATTGGGTTGTCTTAGTCTACAAAGTTAATGGTGGAATTGCATGTGTGTTTCTTGAGTATTTAGGCCTATCTGCTATTGGAAAAAAAGCCCAGTTAAAAGTTTCTGTGTCTATAATTTCATAGACTTATATAGTATTGAGTGATGGGAGTCTTATTGGGTCTGTCTGTGTCTTTTTGTCTGAGACACTCAAGACTGACCGGGTGCTGCCACTTTGGAGCTTGTATAAATCCCATACCTTGTAACCAGTTCTGTTCTCTGTCATAGTAAAAAGTAGAAACTAAATCAAGACATGATAGATTCAGCCACTAACAGCAGAACTTGTTTCTTTCTGTAGGCTTATGATAACTTAAGTTTAAGTGATCACTTACTGAGGGCGGTACTGAATCTTCTGAGAAGGGAGGTATCTGAGCACGGGCGCCACTTGCAGCAGTATTTCAATCTGTTTGTGATGTATGCCAATCTAGGTAAGCAAATTGCTTTTACTGCCAACACTGTAATAAACTGGGGCTTTATTGATGATCCAGTTACAGAGATAACAGCAGGAGGATCCAGTTTTCCATCCTTAGGCAGATGGTTATAGTTATGTGTCATATAAATGCTCCCTAGCATCTGTGTTCCTCCTCTTTGGAGTTTGGGGCTTCAGTCTCCCTGTCATCCATGGAAGATAAACATGAGAAGCTTGGAGCTGTAAAACAGTGTCCTACTGAGAGAGGGTGGGGGTGAAACTTTATAAAATACTTGACTGTTGCTGTTTATCAGCTCATGCAGGAAGTAGACAATTTTAAAGGAATTTAATTTCCTATCTCTAAAATTAATCTAGACAATTGTGTTAATTTAATTACACCTGTAATGTCTGTTCCTTTCATATACTTTGCCTAGCAAAGCATTCTCTGTCTGGCAGGTTTGTGTCATGACACCAGAGTAGAATTAGTGTCATGGCAGAGAAGAGAGATGCAGTTCTTGTGCTCCAACTTCTCTTTTCTTCTTCACTAGCTTTTCATAGTCAGTGCAGTTCAGGCCTCTGAGTGCTCTCCTACTCAGAGGCCAGATAGGAAAATATAATTTTATTTGTGAGTCTGATCATTATCACGATCTACCCTGCAGAGATAAACCTGGAAATACTAATACAATAAGCAGTTGTCCTTGACTCACTACTGTTACCTGAAGGCTTCTGTATGAGTGTAGAGTCCATTCAGCAAAAACCACAATAACATCATTCCTGCATTTTGTGGAAAAGATTAAACTGTCTGACATTTTGAGAAATCAAATAGTAGATTGTTCACATCAGAGCAAGTGAGAGGTCAGTTCTACCAAGAATGCAACTTCAAAACTGTCTAGCATAATCAGAAAAAATGCCATTAAAAAACCACTTACACTCCTCCTTATCAGAAAAATAGAAGGTAAGGCCCAGTTGTATTTCAGAATAAGACAGACTTGGAAATGTATGAAAAATCATTACTTTTAAGCAAAATAAGAAACAGAATGCAAGAAGGGATATAGTGAATTTCCTGGTGAGTACTTGTGTAGTATGTGCACGGTATTCTTGCAGTAAAACCAGATGTAAGTTTGGATTTTTTGGTTGGTTGGGGTTTTGGAGGTTTTCTTATTTATTTTGTCACTTAATTTACATTTATTACATCGTGTGGCACAGTTAAAAAATGTCTTAAATTTGTGATTGATATATCTAGGACATGATAGAAAAATAAGAAAACACACTCTGGGGGTTGTTTTTCCTATCCTGGGCCTCACAATAAAAGGATTAATTTATTGTCCAAAAGACTTCTCTGAGGCTTTGCAATTAACACAGATGCTACTTGTGCATTGCTTAAGTGCTAATGAGCACTGTGAAGAAATGGTAGTAATTTACAACTCTCCTTCAATGTGATTTTTCACCTGTATATAATTTTCTTCTTCTGCATCTTGATTGATTTGATTATTTTTTCCCCAGAAGGTATAAATGAGGGTTTAATAGAACCCAAGAACTAAAAAGTTACGAGTCATGTAAACTCTTGGTTTTTTTCTTTTAAAAAATTCTAAAAATATTTTCAGTGCCAGAAACAAGATTTTTTTCCCTTCCCTTCCCCATAAAGGTGTAGCAGAGAAGACACAACTTCTGAAACTAAATGTTCCTGCAACCTTCATGCTTGTGGCTCTGGATGAAGGTCCAGGCCCTCCAATTAAGTACCAGTACGCTGAGCTGGGGAAGCTGTACACCGTGGTGTCACAGCTGATCCGCTGCTGCAACGTCTCATCACGGATGCAGTCTTCTATCAATGGTACAGTGAATCCTCAGTTTGCTTTAGATCCATTGACTAAACCAGTAAATGTCTTTTTGTGCATGTTTAGCTATTATTTGTAAAGTGTATCAGCTGGAAAAATGTTTTCCTTTTATGTTTAGCAGCTCCTTTCATTTAAAGAAACGAATCTGTTTGTTGTAAGCAAAACTGATTTGTTACACTAAAAAGACCAAAACAGAAATCTGTTCTGTATAAAATACAGATATTTTCTATTGCTTGGCTTATTCCTTAAAAATATAGGGAAATAATTAGTAAAGTAAGAGGCTGTTCATTACAAAATAGTCATGCTTTTAGAATAGTTTAAGCCCATTGTCAAGAGTTGTCCAAAGATGTTTTTATCCTGAGTAGGCGATGAAAAATAGACTACAGAAATAATCTGTACAGGAAAAGCACCACAGCAGGTTTTGAGATAACTGATAGTGCTTAGCACTGAAGAGATGTTGCATTGTTTTGGGCAGCTCTTGAATATGATTTGATGCACGTTCACACTCAATACAGCAAACAGCAGCCAGCGCTTCAATTTATAAAAGATAAAGAATCAGTTAGAAATTGATTAACCACAGTGTAAATCATTAACATTTCCAATAGCTGAATAGAGTGCAGTTATTTTTGAGGAATGGTGACAGGATATTGGGCCATGTGGACTTTATAGCCTGTATCTGTACACGTTCTGCTAAGCATATTTTAGACAACCTAATTAGAAATCTGTAGAGAAGCTATTTAATGGGAAACTCATTACAGCTTGATGTGTCAGGCTATAAAGTCAATAGGCTAGACTGTGCTGTAGTGAGATTAATGAACTGAAAATTTTACTGTGCTGTAATAAGCTTCAGAATCATGTGGCAATTTTGGTTGGGTTTTTTTCCAGTGCATTACTTGAAGCTTAGACTGAAAAGGTAGTCTACCTCTGAAAAATAGTTGTATATTCAATATATTTATAATATTGTACTAGAAAAGATTATTTATATGAACTTTGACTACTAATTATGATTACTGTTTGCATAATAAAGTTATTTTTTCTTCAGCTTATGAAACTAGAAAAGTTTTCCCTAGTCTTCTGGGCATCTTCAAACAATAACTCAAAACACTGCTAAATTTAGAAACATCAGGAGCAAATCAACATTCTTTCACTACACAAAATGAAGCTGACTAAATAAGATACGTTAATTACAAAAGCATATTTATTCTCTACACTCCAGAGATTCAAATGGGACTGTTCTAACATGGATACTCCCTTGAACACTTTTGCATTGTCTTGTGAAGGAAACAGACGTGTCCTTAAAATATGACTTGGGCTGTGTTACACAAGCAGTGAAGTAGATAAATGCAGGAGATAAGAGGATTTCTCTGAGAAATCTCAGTGAATTCTCCTCTTGCATGTGAATATGTCTCCAGCTGTTCTGCCTTGATTGTCACTGCGTATTATCAGAGAGGGAGAAGTAGCTCTCTCAGGCAGCAAGTGTCAAGCTTCACAAATATAAAAATTAGTTATTTCTTACTATTTTTTTCAAAGAAAGTCAGCTGTTAAGGTGGGGGGGGGGGGGGGATTGTGTTTTTTCTCCATCTGTGTTTTTTGATGAGTTACACCAGTTTGTATTTTGGAGTATCTACACTGAAGGTACTTCAGCACCTTTTAATCTGTAACAACTGTTTATTCCAGGTAATCCCCCACTTGCCAACCCTTATGGTGATCCTAATTTATCTCAACCTATAATGGCACTTCAGCAGAACGTAGCAGACATTCTGTTTGTGAGAACCAGTTATGTAAAGAAAATTATTGAAGACTGCAGCAACTCTGAAGAGACCATCAAGTTGCTTCGTTTCTGCTGTTGGGAAAATCCTCAGTTCTCTTCCACAGTCCTCAGTGAACTACTTTGGCAGGTAAAAAAAAAGATAGGAGAAAGATGGGAATAAAAATAGGAATGATTCTGCATTTATATGTAAGAATGTTATACAAAATACTGAAGGGGTGCTTGATAAATAAATTTCCTCAAGATGGCATCCTCTGTCAGTGTTTACAGTCTTAGGTCTGTACATCACACTGGAGCAGTGGGAAGTGCTTTATGAATTTAGGGAAGCACTCAGCTGTTAACAAATCAGGAATGATGTGTTAAGGGTGGAAGGTAGACTGAGGTGGTCTTTGTGTATTTCAAGAGCATCTGCTAAAGCTTTCTGTCATTATCCATAAAAGAGATTTATAGGTGACATGAAAAGTTGGAATCATTTCCTTAGATCTCCCTTGTATTTATTTCAAGTATGTTTGTTAAGTAAGGTTTTTTACAAGTCTGCAGAACATTTTTGGCTTCAGACTCAGCAAAGAATCTTTGATACTGTCTTACATTTCCATTGTAATTTCTGTAAGGTCAGTTACACTTTTCCACTTCAAATTAAATTCTTTACTTCTGTTAGCCCCTCTTTATATTTGCACTTCTTTTTTTCATGTAACACGACATTTTTCTATGTCCCTTTGTTTGGCACTTGAAAGATTCATAATACAAATAACTTAATTGATATTTTGCTAGCCATGTATTTTACATTTTAGGATAACCTGTGAAAACAAGCTTTGTACACATTGCCTAAAAGTAGCAATATCAATGAAAAGTGCCATTTTTAAATTTTTCTTTTCTAAAGGTATTTCTAAGGTACTGTCTTCAGCATATCATGCTTGGGGCTTCAGAACAACTGTGTCAGAAAATCAGAGAGACATTTTTTCCTTTACAGAACCTACTGTATTTAAAAACAAATCAAATTAAATTGCAACCTGCAGAATTCCTGACACAACCAACACTTTCTAGAAAAGAAGTATTGTATCTAGAAATACTCTTTGAATTACAGTAAACTTCAAATGAATTGTGTTCTTGTACTTCACTGTGTAAGCTGCCTGCCTCAAGAAATGCTTTCTTGTGTTCTCTGCATTTTCACTTTTTAGGTTGCATATTCATATACATACGAGCTTCGACCTTATTTGGATCTGCTTCTGCAAATCCTGTTAATTGAGGACTCTTGGCAAACTCACAGGTCAGTATTTACCTGTCCTTTTATAATTCAATATTGTTCTGTACATATTGTTTTTCCAGTGGTTCTGTTGCTAATCCAAATAATGCAGTTTTTTGTGGTTTTATCTGAAATTTTGAGATAAGTACAATTTTTCATATTCCTTCCTATAGAGAAGTTTGCTATAAAGGCAAGATTTCTCACATACAAGAGAATGTGTTGTTTAGGTTAAACTCAGGTTAAACTTCCCTGTGAAGTGCTCAGATTGATTCACAAAAAGGTCCCCTTGGGGTGGGTCAGCAACAGCGTGGGCTTGCTCAGGAGCACATCAGATGTAGGAGTGGTATCAAGACACATATGAAGTGTGAATGTGGGAGAAATAATATTTCACATTTATTCACATTATATAGAATTCAGGTATTCTCCATATGATCACGTTTCAAGAGAATTGTAACTCAGCATATTACGTATTAATCCAGTTGAAAACCTAATTTTTATGTTTACAGAATAAAGCTTTTGAAAATTATTAAAATTTATAATTACTCCAAATACTATTTCTGAGAACAGTCAGTTTTTCAGAAGTTTAATATAAAAGTAGGTGAGATAACACAAATGTCATCCGTGTGCTGCCTGTGAGTGTTTTAAAATGTCACTGTTTCATAATAAGCAGTTTTAGGTAGTATGGGATTTACTGAATCATTTCCAACTGTGTCTCATAGGACATTTGAAATACTTTTCAGTGAGAGCACACTTGCTGGCTATGGGAGTGGACTCCTGTCCTTAGCTGTGGAAGCAGACTGCTCATTTAGAATGTTACCAATTGCCTGGGCTTATTTTAGGAGGGACTCAAAGGAGATGCTGGTCTGGCTTAACCACACTCCAAAATATAATAACTGAGTTGAAGGGATTTGGTAATTTTCTTTATGGGATTTGCTATGCATATATAATGTAGTTAGCTTATATTATCTTCTTGATAAACAAATAATTCATGAAGTAAGTCCACAGTTTGCTGGAGGATGGGCATTTTTTAATAGATATGAAGTAAAACAATGGATTTTTAGGGTTGAACAGCAAGTGAGGAATCATGGAAGTGGTTGTTGGGGATGATGCTGTATTTGGAATAGTGGGGTATGAACAAGGTGGAATGTTGTAGTTAGTGTGGCTTCCCTAGAGGTGTATATCACTGCACATCCCACTGCAGTGGCAGGAGTAGCACTGCTCCATGGAATTGTGTTAGGCTTCCACAGAGGGTATTAAATGGCCAGCTCCAGTCATCCACTCTGTGCTGCCACTTCTGGCCATAGCTTCAAGTACTTGTCTCTGCCCTGTTCTTGGTTTTGCTGTGATAATCAGAGAGTTTAATGATCTCATCCAATAAAAAAACTCCAAAACCCAACAAATAACCACAAAACAGTGAAATTGTCCATTGTAAATGGTATCTTGTAACTGCTGGAAACCGAGTCTCATCTGACCCTGGGCAGTGTGCATCCTTTGGAGCAGCTTGGTACTGCAAGATCACTGCTGCTGGCCCTTGGCATCAGATCCACTCTCTTAAATTTCTCTTGATTTGACAGGTTCAAGTGCCAAGTTTGGAATGGTGCAGGTGCCATTAAATTAATTTGCCTGAAGTAAAGCTCATCATTGCCTTACAGATGAAGCCTGGGCTGACAGCTGCCAGGGCTGTGAGGAAAGAGGGCAGTTCATTCCCTGCCATGGTTGTAGCTCTGTGAGACACCAGTGTGGGTTCTGTGCCCCCTCTGACGTTTTTTCAAAGCCAAAAGTGTGCCAGTTCTCAGTTTTTGCACAGTTTCAGGGTAGCAAATAATTCTTCTGCCCTGTTAAAGAGCAGAAGACACAAAAACTGGGCTTAGTTCCAGGGGATGCCCAAGTCCCTTATCCCATGCACAGATATGTACCACTCATTCCCCTTCAGAGGGAGCTGCATGTAAAGAGTGTCTTTGAGAAGCATAACTGAGTTTAAGTAACCATTCTGTTGAGGATTTAACTGTTCCAATTCTGTAAGGACCTACTGGGTTAATAAGGCTGATTTGTAAATGCAGTAGATACTTTAGTAATAAAATTGAACTGTTAAAGTTGATTACTGTGACTAGAATTAATCATAATTACATTTTTTATATATCTAGCTCAGTTATATTTTTAGCATGTTTGGTAATTTTTAAACTAAGTTATATATATGACATGCCAGTTTAATTTTCTGATTTTTAAAAAACCCTCTTGACTAACACCAGAAGTCAGAACATCAACTGTCCCTTTTGTAATTATATTGTATGTAGAGCCTTAATTCAAATGCTAAAACTCTGTAATACTGAAAGTTTTGTCATTGTTTTGGTTTGTTTTTTTCTAGGATTCACAATGCACTTAAGGGAATCCCAGATGACAGGGATGGACTCTTTGACACCATTCAGCGCTCAAAGAATCATTATCAGAAAAGAGCTTACCAGTGTATAAAGTGCATGGTAGCTCTCTTCAGCAACTGCCCTGTAGCTTACCAGATCCTTCAGGTGATACCTTTTATTCTGTTTCTTGCTGGTTTTTTCCCCATTTCTGTGTTTAAAAAAACCCCAAACAAACCCCACCATTATTCCATTTTTAACACCTCAATTAAATTACAACTTCCAGGGACAACTCATTTGAACCTCCTGTATGAGAAGGTCATTATAAGGGATTGAAAACAATCTGGTTAAATTCACACTAATTTGCAGCCCTGATACAGCTGCAAATCTGCTGGCTTCATTTCAAATTTAAAGTTTTCTTTGGAGAAAAAAGGATATTTGTGACTCCTTTAAACAGCAGTAGATAGGTTGGTGGTTTCTGACAGCTTATGTATAGGAAAGGAAAAATGCTTCTGTTTTCAAGAACACAGGAAATAATTGTGAATTGTTCATTTTCCACCTGCAGAGCAATGGAGATTTGAAGAGAAAATGGACCTGGGCAGTGGAATGGCTTGGAGACGAGCTGGAGCGTAGACCATACACTGGCAATCCCCAATACACCTACAATAATTGGTCTCCACCAATACAGAGCAATGAAACATCAAATGGCTACTTCCTAGAGAGGTCACACAGTGCTAGAATGACTCTTGCAAAGGCTTGTGAACTCTGCCCAGAGGAGGTAAAGAATTAATTTGACTTTCAATTTAAAAAAAGAGTAAAGTGCTTCTGTAAATAATTAACCTTAGCAACAGTCTCCACTCATTTAAGAGGTAACACATTTCATATGTACTTATAAGTATGGATTTATGTTTTTATTTTTCAGTTTTTATTACTATGCCTGTGGACATCTGTCACTTAAAGAATTAGCCATATAAAATTGAAATTGACCATTTGAAGTAGGTTATGAGTGGGTCTGTATTTCCAGTAATACATTGATAGAAGGAATTTTCATTTATTACAATACAAGCTATAGGTGACAGGGTGGGGTGGAATTTTTCTCTGAATGTCTAAAACATGACTCTAGCATGTCTGAAACAATAATTTGCACATAGGATTGGTTTGGGCTAGAATAATTGTAATATATTTTTAAGAAGTAAATTAAATGGGCTGTTTCAAACTTTAGGAACCAGATGATCCTGATGCCCCAGATGAACATGAGTCTTCTCCACCTGAAGATGCCCCACTGTATCCCCATTCACCTGGTTCCCAGTATCAACAGGTAAAAGCTCTGAGTTGAACTATTTATTCAGAGTTTCAGGTTTGCTTTTTTCAGCATTTATAGTGGCTTAAATGATAGGCATTTAGCCAGAAGCATGTTATTGTCAAATACCGTATTTGGAAGAATAAAGGTACAGCTCCATTTCACCAGGAGCAGTTTCACCATCAGAGCTTCAGGTGGGAATTTTATCAGATCAGGGATTAATCCTCCACAGAAAGAGCAGAGAGATTGATGTAATCGCAGCCTAGTGCATACTCAATTTGATTCTGTTGTTTTTATTGACATTGATAATATTTTGTGAGCTGCTTTCTTGTTTTCAAATATAAGATCAAGTCTCAAGGCCTGAATTTGGATAAGTGGAAGGCTTTTGGAAAAAAGCAGATGGCTTTGTGGCCATGTAACTCGTGCTATGAACAGTGATCTCTAAATTTTAAGAACATATAAAATCCAAATCTGTTTTTATGTTAAATGGCTGCTTTGTTAATACTTTCCAGTGGAAAGCCAGATCTGGAAGAAATCATAAACAGGGTCTTCTTATTGAATTGACTAAATTATTGGATCCCTCACTTAGTTGCCATATTTTGTTCCAATTCATTTTGTATATTCCAAATCTGCTAATTTAATTTC
Source organism: Agelaius phoeniceus (assembly GCF_051311805.1). Classification (NCBI taxonomy): domain Eukaryota; kingdom Metazoa; phylum Chordata; class Aves; order Passeriformes; family Icteridae; genus Agelaius; species Agelaius phoeniceus. Next base: position 7,958,503 of record NC_135266.1, on the reverse strand, counting down.
CTTTCCTGCCCAAATCCATTTTCCCCTCCATCTTGCTTTCCTTACTTGATGTTCTCAGCAGAGCAGTTGGTAAGTCATGCAGATTTTCCCACTCCTTCCTGAGCTCCTGAGTTCAGACACATTCCGTAACCTCACATTGCCCTTGTCGTGTGTTCACTTTCTTGCAAGAGATAGCATTTCTCACTAACACACACCCAGTCCTCAAACTCTTGGTTTCTCCACAACTCTGCAAAACAGTAGATTAATGAGGTGGTTTTGTTTGCCAGATCTGTGTGTGACTTCTTAAATTGGGGCAGAGGATTTGTAGAAAACTGCTGGTCTAGATTTCATTCAGTTCTGTAACACTGAGGTTTCCCCCTTAAAAATTAAAGTATGCTGCATAAACACAGGTTTGCTTTTTCCATTGTTTTAGGCAAAAAAGTCAAGCTGGTTGAATCTGTTAATAAAATATGTGCACAGTGTAATGTGGCAGCACATAGGCAACCTCTCTTGGTCTCCTTTTTTCCTTTCTGCTGCTTTTGCTTTGCATGTAACTGTTTGTGATTCAAAAGCTGAGATTACTATTTCAACTGATCTTTTATCTTTACAAGTTAAAAATTTGTTTCCCTTTTGTGTAAATTGGCCAGGTAAGTGAAGGTGTGACTCAGAGGAATGAAGCAGCTGGGATGTGTGTTCATACCATGTCGGTACACGAGAAGTTGGTGTGCTTGAGGACACTTGCCAGTGGTCTGAGTGGAAAGGGGGAAAGCAGGGAGTCAGGAGACAGCCCACAGGGTTAAATCCCTTTGAAATGTGTGTGCTTTGTTGCAGAATAACCACGTGCATGGACAGCCATATACGGGCCCGGCAGCACATCATATGAACAACCCTCAGCGAACTGGCCAACGAGCACAAGAAAACTACGAAGGCAGTGAAGAAGTTTCCCCGCCTCAGACAAAAGATTAGTGAAATGCACATAATCAATTAACTTGCTCCATCAAGACTGTGCACCCAGGCCTTACAGTCCAACTTTTCTCTGTGTCTGGCTAATATTTAAAACTAGAAAAACTATTCCTAATCAACATGGAGTGGAGAGTCTATTCACTGTCTTATCTGCAGAAAATTGCTGTCAATATATAACCCGCCTGCAGTGGAAAGTGTATAGTGTTTTGTAATAAATGGCCTGATGCTAATGTGTAAATGGCAAAGGTGTATATAGTATATTAATGTTTGACTGTTAATTCTTGAGCAAGAAACATTTTTTTTTGTCTTGATGAGACTCACAGATCTACAAAAACAAAAAAATAATTTCTTGATATATCTGCTGCGCTCTGCAACCAGTGTTGCCTGCCTCATGGCAGTTGGATCAACTCCTTTACGAAAAAGCCTATCCATGTCAACCACAAAAATAGTTTCATGTTAATTCTTTGCCACTGGAGTCGATTTTACTATGAGCAACGTAATGGCTGGTAACCTTTTAATTATTTGGTTGATGTGGAAAATTGGTGATGTAACATTGTTTCTAGATCTTTTTTCATTGCCTTTTTCATTCTGGTATTAGGTTAATCACTTTGAAGCTATAGTTATGCTGTAACATTTAGCATGGCTTCACACCAAGTTAGTGTAGCCAATGAGGGGAAAAAAAAAAAAAAAAGCGTGACAGCAGTTGTCCCAATGTGACAACTGTATTGCTCAGAACTTTTTCTTCTTACACCTAGACTATAAAATGGGGAGGGAAAATGTGACAAACAAGTGGTTTTCAGTTTCACATATGTTCCTCACATCTGATGTTTGACAGTTCTCTCTCTGGGTGGGATAAAGAACACTTAGTTTTCAGTAATAGGAATTTAAAAGATTTAAAACAAATATGCAAAAATTTGCTATGCCAGGATGCCTGGAGCATAATAGACTGTATTTGGTGTGCTTGTTTTGTTTCTTTGGTAGAGCTTATTAGATAAACTTCTAACACTTTCCTTCTACTGCATCCCAGTGAAGTGGAAGTCAACAAAATCACAGAGTACTTGTGAGTGCCACTGCACCAAGTTAACTTGCTGGTTTTCTGCTCGTTCACAGTTCTACTTGAAAGCGAGAATTGTCTTAGCTCTTTATCCATTATACAGAAAATCTTAACATTAGAAGCAGGGTTTAAATATAAAAGAAACTACTGGTTAGTCAAATACAATTCTGAGGTATCTCTATTCCAGAATAAACATTTGTTTAAAGACTTAAAGAAACGCATCAGTAAATACTGTATTTAAATGAGAATTGGTAACTTGAATGTGTGTAATTTTTTTGGAACCTGTCTAAAAACCAAATACCCCTGCAAAACAGATACAGCCCACCCTATACTATTTAAATATTTTGCTGTTTTATTTTATAGAAATTATTTTGCTGAATTCACAAATAGAATTTGATTTAAGAAGAATGTTTTGTCCTGTGGTGTGTGTTGTTTTTTGGGGTTTTGTTTTTTAATGGACTGCACAGAAAGGTGAATTCTGTGCAGTGGCACTATGCTGAATTCTGGAACAACAGTCACATTGAGATTCTGTGCACAAAAAAAAAAAAATTGGCCCTCAAGAATAAAATAATCAGGACAATTACACTGTAAAAGTTTCTTAATGTGATTTATCTTGTACTTTTTGTATGTTTTTATATATACATATATATATTTAAGAGCACAAGCTTGATGGTGTTTTTTACAAATGAGTTGATAGAAACAAAGCTGCTTATCAAATTAAAGGTCTGTAGTTTTGAAATGAACAATGGAAAATTCAGTCCAAGTGCATTCTTAGGCATTTAGTGTAACAAGGGAGAGACACAGAAGATTTTTGAATATGCTGTGTAGCGATGATCACTTTTATGCTTCCATGTTTTTCCTAGTGCTCAAGTTAATTCAGATTTTCTTCATAGTTTTTTAGTAATACCATTTTACCTGGATTTAGTAAATTTGGATAACGTGTTCCCCTTTATGTTTGGGGATGCTTGTTGGAGGTTTTAACTACAAAAATTCTACCCTGAGTTCTCAAGTTGAAATATTTATTTGGACCAGTAATTGTTAAACAGGCTATCTCAGAGGCGATTATTACATATTTTGTACTATATAGGTAAAATATATAATGTGCTAGTTCAGCCTTGCCAAATGTGTTTGCTTTTAATAGTGCAATGATTGTAGAGACATGTCAAACCTGTGACACTTTAAGGCTGTGGCTTTCTCCAGCCATACCCAGCCCTGCCCCAGAATTGGGAATGGCTGCAGTGGCAGTTGTTTTCCAGGCAGCAAACTGAGGATTTTGTGCATCTTTGTGACATGAAGAAGGATAAACCCATATTGTTTGCTGCAGCTGTTGCTTTTTTAACAGGCAGCTCCAGTGTAAGGTGCAATGTTTTCTTCACTCTGGGCAAAACCATTTTGAATTGTACTTCTTAACAAATACTGTACAAGCAAAAAGTTTGATATGCACGTTTCTGTCGCAGCATTTTGGCAGGTGACTCCAGGCGCTGCACCTGGCGATACCTCCTTGGTGATGGCACACTCTAAAGCAGTACCCCTCAAAGTGCCTAAAGATTCCATTCCCCCATCACTGATTTCAGTCCTGTTTTCTGTTTAGAACAGTTTCTAGGGAATCTCTGGTCTTCCATAAAATGAGCCAATAAATAGTAAAGCAATTCCTCGTGTTCCTGGCGGTGTAACGTGGAATACATAGAAACTGAAAATCCGTGGGTGATGTTGAGTCAGGGTTAGTGTGTAGTTTGACCTTGGGGGAAATCCATAACCTTACTGAGCAGAATTTCTCCATCTTGTACATTTGGATTGTGGTTGTTTAGTGACTAAATTCAGCTTTTAACACTTGCTACTGTCAGTGTTAAAAATAGTACAGCCATATATAAAAAGAATTCAGTCACTGTTTGTGTATCAGTAAATGTACTGTGTTTTGGTCACAGAGTTGGTCACCTGCACCTATGTTACCCCTTTGACAAGAAGGAGATGGCTCAGGGTTCTGTCAAAGCTTGTTTGTCCTGCAGGACCCAAACTTGTGGGAATGGACAAGCAGAACAGGACTCTGCTTGACTTGGAATTTTTCACATTATTTTCCCAGCTGACTAGAAGCTCTGAAAATTTGAGTTCTCTGTTTTTCAAGCTTGTGTATCTTGCTGAAATTGAGCCAGAAAGAAATGAAATTCCCCCATTGACATTTCTTTTTTTATTTTTCTGAATGAAACTTTAGACAACATGAGAGATTTGTGTTATCATATTTGCTATTATGCCTTCTCAGCCACTCTGTGTGCCTAGCTTGTGTGTTTTAGCATATGTATCATGAAAAAGCACTTACAGTTCCAAAACTTCCTGTATATTTCCTGAGATCCAGGAGAGAATGAGATTAGCCATTCTGCCAAAGCTAAAATGGGCAAAAATTGGCTGCTGTAGCAATTTACTTCACTTTTGATTTCAATAAATTTTGTCTACCTCTTAAGTCTTTTGCCAGAAATGAATAGGCTGACGAGCTGTGTCAGGGCAAAGTGGCTCCATGTTTTTGTTGGTGTGAGTTCCAGTTACTGGGCATTGCAGGGAAGCTTTCAGTGCAATGAATTTAACTAAAAATTAAGATTGACTGTATAAATTAAGAGGAAGAAGTGGCCTGTTGGGGAATTTGCAGAGTAACCAATTAAGTATTTAAATATCTTAGTTAAACCTCGTTAGCCCACACTTTCAAATCCACATTGAAAGCAAATTCTCTCCCCCATGACAAAAGACACACAATTATTTTTGGGAGGATGAGATGCTGATGCCAACCTCACATTTCTTAGGACAGGTGTGGGAGCTTCCCATTTGTGGCTCTGCTCCAGCACAGCATAATCAGGACCACAGTGATTTTGGCTCTCTGTCTTCTTACTTTTCATGCCCTCCATCCTGTTCATGGTACCACTTTCCCACAGCCATGAGGTTTGGGAGTGAAGTTGCACCTGCCTTGCCTAGAGCCAGGCAGAAGAGGCTTCCTGGGAGCAGTAGGAAGTGTCTTGTACAAACCAGGAGCTGCACTCTGCTGCTGCAGTGGCAGGAGGCGAAGGGGAGGGATCCCAGCTGCTTCCTGCTGCAGGATTCCTGCTCTCCTTGCAGCTGTCTGGTGGGGAAGGTGACTCCAAACCGCTCTTTAAGCTCTGAATTCTCTCCTGGCTGGCAGCTGGGCTCACAGTGAGCTGTGTGTGCCCTCTGTGCCATGCCAGGCTTCCCTGTCCCTGCCTGCCAGTGGGGTTGCCATGTCAGCACAGGCATTGGCCTGACACCTGCCCTCCAATCCAGTCTGGAGGAAGGGCTTTAACCCAGCCTGAGCACTGTCACTTTTCACACTGGAAATTCCTAAGGCTCTTACCACAAATTTCCTTTTATTTCTAAGGGATAAAAGTCTCCCTGGGCTTTAAGTGTCCAGAAACCATTCCTGTGTCATTTATTCACAAGAGCAAGTGCACAGCCCCACCCCTGCAGTGTCTGTCAGGGGTAGAGGCTGTGTCTGGAAGTGTGCTGACAAGAGATTCCAGCCATTAAATTCAGACATCCCCATCCTGCACTCTGATTTTCTAATGCAAGTTGTGGTGAATCCATGGATTTCAGCAGCATTTGTGCCAGTTCAGTTGATTTCAGCACTGTAAGAGTGGAAGCTGGTGATGTGTTGGGGTCAGGCCAGCTCAGCCAGTGGGTGGCACAGAAGACAGAGCTCTTGTTTGCAGACAAATCAAAACAAGCTCGGGGGAACCAGTTTCTGAAGGAGAAAAATACTCCTGAATAAGGGCTAACTTTTAATCAGATTTTTAAATACCCAACTCCGTATTTTTTAGCTTTAGAACTCCTTGAAGCCACTTTTTGATAATAAAACTGACCTACAGGCTGTTTCCTTGGAACAATTTAATAAAGCCTTAAATCATAGCAGCACAATTCTGAAATGACAGGGTCATTGTTCAGTGGTCAAAATAATGTGCAAAAAAATGTCTTCTAGTTTTTAACCATTAGATAACCTTGAGTAAAGAAACAAGAGGAAAAAGGTTCCATGACTTCATCCACAATCTGACCATAGCAAAACATCCAGTGCAGGAAAAAAAGATCATTCCCTTCTCTGTTTCTATAGTATTCAAAGTATCTGATCATGTTAAATTTTGTTCTTAATTTGCAACTGCTGTTCCAGTAAGTTGGTGTATTTTGCCCAAAGTGGTGTGAGCTACACACTCTGCATTTGCAGTGATGTCCCCTTTAGTCCACACCAGAGCAAAATGTTTAAATGTTTGGTTTTCCCCTATAAGCTGTTCCTGATCCACATTTCTGCTGTGGTGTTGTGCTGTTCCTGTTTTCATACAATGCCCAGGGCTGGATGAATCTTTCCAAGTGTGGTTTCACCTGAGCCATTAAATGAGCAGTTCTGTTCCTTTGCTGTAGTGATACCTCTGTAGGTGCAGCTTTTAAAGGTATTATTGGCCTTTTTTGTAGCTTTATTTATTGAAATGCTGCTCAGTTCTTGTCCCTCACTCTTAAATTCCTGTCCATCATTTCTTGTGATTCTTACAGAGTTTTTCACTCTGGATTGCAAGGATCATTTTTATATTCAGTATTTTTGTATTCTCTTGGAATCAAATCCCTTCACTTGCCATGATGGTTGTTTACCTCCTGTTTTTACCCACACCTGCTGTCCTGCTGTTTGCTACTGCAAGTAAAAATCCCCAAAAAACCCCACATTTGCCAGGCAGCCTGGAGCCTTTCACAGTGCAGTAGCAGCAGCCACAGCCTTGACCAGGTGGGCTTTGTCATCTCTTAAAACTTCTCATTTATGTGGGATAGGAAAGCTTTGTGCTACTGATGGCAGTCTGGAATTCTAATAGCTTGTAGCTTACTGGTTTTCTTTGGTTGGTTGTCGTTTGGGGTATTTTTTCCCTTCATTTTCTATATTGAACCATTATTCTACAGGTGAATAAAAGCAGTAGGTTTTGCTGGAATCTACTCTGGAAAAGAAGGTGGATTGAAAAGTTGGACACTTAATATACTTGATTGTATTTAAATATCTGGTAGGTGCTTTAAAGTCCTCAGAAGGTCTTCTGGAAGCAAATTCCAAAGCTTAGAAATGTGAAGATTAGTTCTTCAGGACTTACTGATACTCACCAATCCTATCTGCCTGCCCTGTGCGTGACTGGGGACAGGTGAAACAGCAGAAATTGGAATATTTTGCTGAAGGGAGAGGTCATGCTGTGTGAAATCCCTGGGGAGCTGGAGCTGTGCTTTGCCTGGCCCCACACGCCCCTGCTGAGCCTTTGTGTGAGACCTGTCCTGAGCACCAGGAGCTGCTCCGAGCAGCAGCTTCAGACTAAGTAGCATGTAAAGCATTTTCTACTCTTCTTCTCTAAGATCTGTACCGAGTCTAATCCTCTGAGCAGATAAAGGCAGGGAGGGGGCTGAGTGAGGGCCTTCACAAGCTGCTTCTGTGAATCCTTTCTACCTCTTGTTGTTGCTGGGAGCGGCTCCGGCTGTGCAGGAGCTGCCCTGGGCCAGGTGAGGTGCACAAATACCTGGTGGGGCTGTTTGCTGGGCAGGCACTGCAGTCCTGCCTCCCTGGGGATAAATGGAATTGTTTGGGGTACCTGTGTTTGCATCCAGGTGAAGGATCTGGCATTTTTCAGGGGGCACCGTGAGGACTCTCAAACATTTCTCCTCCCGTGTGAAGTAGCATCAAATCCTCTCACAATTAATGTTCAAATTACGCAGCAGTCACAGGGAGGGACTTTGTTTTCCAGCTGTGTTGGTGAGGGTTTAGAAAGGGAGATGTGGGAATGTGAAAAGCCAGGATTCTGCAGATCAACCCAGGTGTTAATCCAGAACAAAAAAATGTTACTGATTGCTACTGTGGTTGTGTGTAAGACTGAAATGCTGAAAGAGAACTGTAACCCTCCCACTCCGAGTCTGAGACCTGGCATTGGCATTCTGAACACTTCTGCAACCTGAACCAAAAACCTGCTGTGGGAATGTAGACTTACCATAGAGCTGTGGAAGAAAACTTCAATCGTGTCACTTCTCTCGGTCTTCAGAGCAGTCAACATGGTTTTGATGTAGGTTTTAGATTATGTATATATAAATCTGATTGAAGTACCAACAGCAAACCATAAATAAAATGTGGACTTAATTGAAGAACGGGCTAGTGGAGGCCTCTTGTGTTGAATTTATTAAAATACAATATAACCAAGTTGGTGGAGGAGACTCGCTGTGATGAAGACAGGGAAATAAAGCTGGAGTTGAGCCAGGTTTGCTGCTGCCTCTGCACCTCCTGTAGCACCCACAGAGTGGTTGGATGGTGCTGTGGTGGCTGGAGATGAGCTGGGAACACTCCTGGCATCACCTTCGTGCCTGAGAGGGCCAGAGGCTCTGGGAGTGGCAGCTGCTGCAGGGACAGTGTCCTGTCACATTCCAGGCCAAGAGGAGCTGGTGCAGCTGCTGCAGGGACAGTGTCCTGTCACATTCCAGGCCAAGAGGAGCTGGTGCAGCTGCTGGGGAGCTGCTGTGACCCCTGGGCCTGCCACGTGCCCCTTGCTTTGCTCTGCCAGAGCCAAGGGCCATCTCCCAAAGAAATGTGAGGTGGGTCCAGTGGAGAGCTACTGGAAACCTCTGGTTCCCCAAGTTTGCTCTTGAAGATATGCAAATGAAAGTGGAAAACAGTGGCAAATTTCTGGGAATTTGTGGCACTAACATGAAATAAAAAAACAATTTAAAAAGGACATTATGGAAGCAGGTGACTCAAAAGGTTCCAGCTTGGCATGAGAAGAACTTCTTTCCAGTGAAGGTGGCAGAGCTCTGGAACAGCTGTGGAGTCTCCCTCTCTGGAGACATTCCAGACCCACCTGGATGCATCCTGTGTCACCTGCTCCAGGTGACCCTGCCTTGGCAGGGGGATGGACTGGGTGCTCTCCAGGGGTCCCTCCAACCCTGACACTTCTGTGATGCTGTAACACCTGAGTTTATCCTTGGCTGTTTACTCGATGTCGCCCATCTGAGTGGACATGAGTGTGAATTCTCTGGACATCAGCATGGTGGCAAAACTGAGAATTTAGGGTACACTCTGGATGTATCCCAACAGATCATTGGGGGTGGGGGGGGTTGCTGTAAACTGGGAGAAGAAAGCTTTTGATGAATACAGCAAAAATGTAAAACAACACCCACGAATGTTTCTGTTCTCACATTTCTCACTGAGAATTTGTTAATGCCACAGGACAAAAAAAGCCATTTTTAATTTAACCTCTGTGGAGGCTGTAAAGATTTATTGATCACCTGACTCCCTGCAACCTTTTAGAATTTGGGCTCCTGTGGTTTTTACATTAGCTGAAAACACAGCCCGAAGCATTTCCCTTGGATGTGATAGATACTTACCTGGTAACTTCAGCATAACAGTCAGGATCATTATCTTGCTGCTGGAGCTTGTTTCCCTCTCTTCTTTTTGCAGAAACTCCCTGTATGGGTTTGCTCTGGCCTTTTTTCACCTCACACTGTTTCCTTGCATCTCCCTCTGCAGTTCTTCCCTGCCTGCACCAATGTGTAGCAGGCTGTGGGTCCTGCAGAGCTGCTCCCCTTTGATTTCTCAGGGCTGGGAGTGGAGCTGTGGAAAGCCCTGGGGCAGTGACCTCTGTCACCGGCTGGGGTTCCATGTACAAATCACAAACGGGACGGGGCTGCTGTGGAACTGCCTTGAGCTGGTTCATTTTCCAGCATCACTCTCATTCCATGGTTGTGACAATGGGAAGATGCCATCAGCTCACATCCGAGGCAGCAGACAAAGAACTTAATGTTACAATTTACTTTATAAGTTTTTTGATCAATCACACAGAGCAAAAGCACATTGACAGTAGCTCTATCCAAGCACTATAAGCACACGTACCTTTGGTTAAAACAATGCCTGCTTATTTCAAATACAATACCTGCTTCTAAGCCTTAAAACAGAATGCACAGAGCTCCATTATTAAGCTTCAAACTTCCTAATATCTTGCTAGATAAACTTTTCTGTAGCTTAGGGAGTTATTCTAGACAAGCATTAATACACAGACATTGTTCTATTTGTCCTTGCTTTTCTACTTTTAAAATAATTTTTCTGCTGACCAATCTCATGGCTACTGCTTGGCTCCAATCACAGTTCTGCTGTCTCTGAGGCCTGCCTTTTTCAGCTTTCCCAAAACCCTCTGATTTTGTGGATTCCCACAACACTGGGGTGAAGTGCTACTACTGCTTCCAAGACCCTCCCTACTCTTCTACGGGGGTGTTGGTAGGGGACAGTGATGTTAATGTGGGTTCTCTTACTGGGAAGGAATTTGTGATACCTGTTCATGTTTAGGTAGCACTTGGTGCTTCTCAACACACCCTTAAAAAAGTGTAAAGAAAATGCTATTTGCCCTTTCAGTAGATGGAAATTTAAGGCCCTTCTAAAGGAAGGCCTTAGGGCTTCACTGGTACGTATCTTTATTTTTTTTAATTCTTTTTTCTTTTCAGCAGACAAAGTCATATACTGGAAATTACTCTGAGAATTCTGCAGGAACACTAAAATCTTTCTTTAAAACAGTTTGCTTCATTTCACGATTTCTGTAACTGTGCTAATCTTTATGTGAGGGGATTTAATAATATAATAATAATCCCAATTGTTTTACTAACGAGCATGGCTTTGGTTTTTAAGTTTGACTGTATCCATAGTAGCTCATGTCTTCTGTGCAGTATTGGGGTTGGGAACTGAGATGCTCCTCCATGAAGTACCCTGGATATAAACCATACAAGCCAATCGACTGGGTATTCTGTCATGCTGCTAAAACAGTTGGTTTGAGCAGGAGGTTGCTGATTATGATACACAATTAAAGCATAATTACAACACATTACATAATTACTCCCACAGCAGGGGGGTTGGAACTAGATGATCTTCCAGGTCCTTTCAGCCCCAAACCAGCCTGTGATTCCATACAACGAGCACTGGGGGTAGAAGAAGGGCAGGACCACAGAAGCAGCCGTGTGCCTTTCTACTTTTTATTGTCTTCATTTATATTTGAAGGTGTTTTTGTGTTGGAGCTGCCTCAGTCGAGTCCCTCCCACCTCAGGGCCAGGTTTGTGCTCAGCAGCTCCTCAGCTCCTGCTGCTCTGCCCTGTCCCTGCCTGGTTGATTTCTCATTTCTGCAGTGGAGATTCCAAGGGAGCTCTGCCCTGCTCAGCTGAACCTGAGCCTGGTGCTCAGCCCATGCAGAGGACAGAGGCTGGCTTAACTTCAGCCCCATTTTCATTTTCTGTTCAGGGCTTTCACAGATCCTCCCAGCCTGAAGTTAAGCTTGTTAGGAACTCACCTGTACATTTTTATTGGTATTTTTAAGATTCTTACTGCATTGTTAATTGTCTTAAACTCCCCTGTTGTATAAACTGCTGGAGTTCACCTCTATTCTACAGCTTAAATTAGACCTTTGGTTTAGAAAATACATTTCAGTTCACCTAAATTTTTCATTGAAGGTTGGTTTCTTTAGAGCCTTTCATTGTTTATTTGCTTTATCTTACTCCCTCATGTTTCTTTTCACAGACTTTAGCACTGGAGCTCTTGGGGCTGGAGGAGCATTTTGCCCCTGGAGTCTTCTGGTCATTTGCCAGGATCACAGTGGCTTTTCCAAGTTCCATGTTCACGTTGGTAACAGGAGACTGCACTGGAATAGTGGCTGCAACTGGAGTTTGGCGAAGGGAGAAAAATCTTTGAGATCCTGATACCACTGTGTGAATTTAGAGACTTCTGGCATTGCAGCCTGTACGTTTACATTAAACGTGTTTGGAGCTGCATTAAACCCTGCAATATGGTACTAATTTATTTTTGATAATTTGTATTAATTACTCCCTACTGATGGATTTGGTGCACTGACCCTGTGGCTGTGAACACTGGTGGGCACTGTCAGAGCCTGGAATAGCAGCAGAGGCAGCCAAGGGTCAGTAACCATCTCCCTCCTCCCAAAATAATGTATGGGGTCAACAGACCCAAACCTGGTTGGAAACCATGATTTTCTGTGAGTCCTTTAGGTGCATTTAATGCAAATTCTTGTGGAACATTAAATACTTCAGCTGCTTTTCTGATGGTGTTTGGGAGTGTTGCACGGTGGGCCCTGTCAGGAGAGCAGAGGAACCCAAGAGCTTCTGAGCTCATGGCAAGAACAGATGTGAACTTCAGACTTTGATGGAATTGGAGCAATACAAACAAATAAAACTTGCTCTTGCTTTGCTTTTTCTCCCCAGTGGGCTCTGATGCCTTTCTCCAAGGTGTAGCTTGGGCTTTTTAAATCACTTTTCCCTCCTCAGACAGACATGGGCAGCTCCAGTACTGGATTTGTGGGTGAGTGTAGAAATGACTTTTCCCACTTTGCATTCCACTGGATTCCCATCAGTGCAAGTCATTCCCACACAGGGAAGCCTGGTCCTTGGCTTAGACCCCTCCAGCACAGCCAGAGCTGCTGAGATCAACAGGAGCCCTGGCTTGGGGTGTGCTCAGACACGAAGCTGAGCCCCATCTGCTTTCAGTGATTTTTCTCTCCTAAGGCCAGTCCAGCAAAGCTGTGAAGCCATTTTGCACTAAACCTCATTACTTTTCTCATTCCCTTACAGAAGCTGGCTTTTCACAGGACAGCTGTTCTTAGGACACAGCTTCCTAGGGGACATTAGTGCTACTGCCCACATTACTGCAGCACCTTGGAATGTCCCATCATGACCAACCTGCCAAGGGGAAATGTTTGAAGCTGTCTGCCCTTCCCATAAACTGGTGAGTAGAGGGGGCAGTCTGTGTAACACCTTGAATTTCTGGCACCTTTCATCTGGCTTGAGCCTCACAGTTCCAAAAGGAAGCTCAAACCTTGCAGTGAGAACAGCTGAAATACTCCCAAGTTTGCAACTCTCAAGCTTCCCCCATCAGTGAAAGATGAAAATGGAAAACCATTATGTTAGAGGTTATGAATTTCGGAAATTGAGCATCCTTTCAGCCAGATTCCCAAGTTTAACCACGGATTACTTGATTGCTTTGTCAGGCCTCAGCTTCCACAGAACCAGGCCAACATGAACACCACACCAGGGCACAAGAGCACCCACAGCAGTGTAACTCCAGCCTGCAGGAGCAGCTTACAGACTGCAAGTGCTGCCTGAGAGAATCCCTGCAAGGGGAAAAGCCCCGAATCTCCACTCCCAGCTTCCCGTACTGAACACGATCCCAGTTTTACCCCCACTGCAGCAGCAGCAGACACCACGGACTGCACACGAGCTGTGTTGTACAGATTTATTGGGTGGCCCCCAGGCTGGGAGCTCAGTTCTCCTTCTCCTGCACGGTCTTGGTGCCCCGCAGCCGGCCCGTGCGGCGCGCGGCGATCAGCCCCACCTTGCGTCCCGCGGGAGCGTCCCTGCGGATGGTCGAGGGCTTCCCGATGTGCTGGTGGTTGCCTCCTCCGAAGGGATGCTCCACAGGCTGCCCAGGGGGGAAGCAAGACAGCAATGTAACCACAGAAACCGGTGCTCAACAGAAATCAACAGGTTCAAGGGGACAAAGTAACTACTTCACTCTTCATGTGGTGCAGCCACCATCCAGCGCTGCTACCTCACCCTGCGGCTGCACATTGATCTGGAAAGTTTCCCTCCCAGATACATGCCAGGCTCCTCCCAATATCCCACAAAGCTTCCCTGAACGGTCAGAGGGGACAGGGATGACCACAGCCAGACTCACGTTCATGGCCACACCACGGACACGTGGCCAGCAGTTCCTCTTGGCCTTGTACTTGTGGTAGGCACGGCCGGCCTTCAGGATGGGCTTGTCAATACGGCCTCCACCAGCCACGATTCCTGCAGGGAAGGGCGGGAATGGTCACACCCAAACACAGCACACACCAGCATCACAGAAAGCCAACACCAACACTGACATCAGAGCCGAGCTGCAGCCTTCTTTCTGATCCAATACACATGGATTGAGCTTTCTTTCTAAAGCATGGCCACTTTTACTGATACGATTTCCTGAGCAACATTAGGCTTTCCAAGTGAAGTATGAATTGAAAGAGCTCAGGGGACTGTGAAGAACTTCTGAGGTCAAATATCTACTTGTTTCATGATTTACTGAGTCAATTTTACTGGATTAACACACCAGATTACTCATTTTGGTGTCTTCCATGCAGAGGCAGGCAAGTGCCACCAGCAGCCATCTCAGCTGTCAGTCAGGTGCACAACAAACCTGGTGCAGCCTCTGCTTCTTGGCAGTGGTTTTGTCATTCCCTGTCAGACCCCCCAGCGCACTCCACCCACCTGACACCACCAACAGGCTCCTTCAGTGCACCAGAAGCAGGAAATCAAAATGCCATTTCCCATATAAGTCCTTGCCCAAGAAGTGCAGCTTTTACAGGCTGAACAATTCCTGAGGACAATGAGCATCTACTTTTCTGTCCTCTCACTAGATCAAACCTCCAAATTTAAGTTAGCAACATGCAAAACTAATGCAGGTGTAAAATGCAAGCCAGGCCCCAGAGCACAGACTGTCCAGCCTGCACGTGACACTATTTTCAAGGTGGTTATTAAAAGCAGGGGCTTGTTTGGAAGATTCAGTGACAAGCAGCCAGTGACAAGTTCACAGTGATTGCTCCTCACCCACAACAGCTCTGTTTGCAGAAGAAATGACTTTCTTGGAGCCTGAGGGCAGCTTCACTCTGGTTTTCTTGGTCTCGGGGTTGTGGGAGATGACGGTGGCGTAGTTCCCGGAGGCGCGCGCCAGCTTCCCGCGGTCACCGGGCTTCTCCTCCAGGCAGCACACGATGGTGCCCTCGGGCATGGTGCCCACAGGCAGGACATTCCCGATGTTCAGCTGGGCTGCAAAGAGCAGGAGAGCAGCCACAGCTTCACTGGGAGCCCTGGGCTGGGGTTACAGCCCTGCTGAACACGGGAGGGCTGCAGCAGCAGGGGCCTGCACTCCAGCATCCCAAACTCCAGGAGCTGGGACACCCTGCCCAGCGCCAGCCCAGCCCAAAGCCCAGCTGAGCCCTGCCTCAGCCCCAGCCCCGCCCCTGCCCCAGCCCAGCCCACCTTTCTTGCCGCAGTAGACGAACTGGCCAGTGTGGATGCCCTCGGCGGCGATGAAGAGCTCTGTGCGTTTCTTGAAGCGGTACGGGTCACGGAAGGCGATCTTGGCCAGCGGCGCGCCCCGCCCGGGGTCGTGGATGATGTCCTGTGGGAATGCAGAGCTGCTCTAGGGCAGGACACGGCCCCTGCCTCCCTCTGAGGGTGAGAGGCCCTGGCACAGGCTGCCCAGAGAAGCTGTGGGTGCCCCCGGATCCCTGGAAGTGCTCACAGCCAGGCTGGATGGGGCTTGGAGCAAGCTGGGATAGTGGAAGGTGGCCCTGCCCACGGCAGGGGATTGGAACTGGATGAGCTTGAAGGTCCCTTCCAGCCCACATCATTCACTGATCACAGGATAATGCCTGTGGAGGTGTGCTGCTTGGAGCTAATCCTCCTGAACAGTTTTATTCCTGACATTCTGCAGGAACCCAGTCTCTCCATATAAGAAATCCTCTTTCACTTTGCCCAACCAACCACCTTTGGGCAGGACAAGCTGGGCACAAGCAGAGACTTCTCCCTGTGTTTCCTTGGGGTTGAAGCATTTCTAACAATCAGCTAAAGTTAAGTTTTTGAAGCTCCTAAGTAAGGAAGCAAAACTTGTTGTTTGTTTCACACTTGAAAAAACATGGCCATTCTGCTCCTGATGCACACTGGGATTAAAATACCCAACCATGCATTTACAGACTACAGACAAGTGACTCTGACACATCTCTAAGACGTGTTTGTCTTTTAGGACAGCTCACAAACTGTTGGTGTCCATTGCTGACATTTTTCCAGCCCAGTTGGCCAAATCCCCTGTACAGGACCAAGTTCAAGTCAAACCCTGCTACCCACCTCCTATCATCACTGCAGTTAGGTGAGAGTGAAGAAAATTCTCTCTACAATCTGAACATGACCGTGATGTAAAACACTGAAGGGCTGCTCAGAGCATCCAGCCAGCAGCACTGCTGGCACTCCACAGTCCCTGACACCCAAAAAAAAGTCTCTGCAGCACCCCTGAACCACTATCACACCCCAAATACAGGTACTGCCTTGCTCCTGCTGTTTAAGACCAAAATGAAGGGTATCACTTGGCATTTACAAAAATTTGATTTTTTTTTAAAATGTGCAATTAACTACATGGGAGACTCCCCAGCCACGTTTCCTGAGAAACAGAGAATTCTCAGGCAACATAAAACCATGCTGGTACTGCTACTCTTAGGAAAGCTCCAGCAGAAACCCTACTGCTGACCAAGGATGCCCCCTCTGCTGCGATCTTCTCATAAACCTACCAGAGTTTAACTTTTCAGGGAATTTGATCTATTTAAGAGCAGAGAATCCTGGACCGGACCAGACGGGATAAGGCCCAGCCAGAGGGCCGCGGGCAGTGCTGGCAGCGCAGGGGGAGCGGGGCTCGGCCCCGGGGACGCGGTGCCCGAAGTCCCCGAGCAGCGGAGCGGGGCCCACCCGTACCTTGACGATGCCCTTGATGTAGCCGTGCCGCTCGGCGAAGTCCACGGCGCGCAGCTTGGCCGGGCCCTTCCTGTGCTTCACGTGGGCACGGAACACGGAGCCCGCGCCTTTCCTCTGCCCGCGGATGACGCGGCCCATGGCGCCCTGCGGGGACACGGGGACAGCTCAGCGACGCCCGCGGCACGCTCGGCGGCACCCCGGCCCTGCTCCATCCCCGCCCTGCCCCTTCCCGCGGCCGCCCGGGCGCGGATGGCAGCGGATCCGGATCGGGATCGCGGCCTTCCCGCTCCTACCTCACTCCGGCCTCCCGGGGAAAGAAGGAAGGGCTGACGTCACGGGCGCGCCGAGGCTCTTCCGGCGCCGTGGCGTCACGCAGGAAGGGGCGGAGCTCCGGCGTTCCCTCATCTCCTCCGGGCCCGGGACAGCGGGAGAGCCCCGGGATGGGGCGGGTACGGGGGGCAATGGGGGCTCCCGGCAGCGGGCACGGACAGACGGGAGCGCCCCGGGATCCCGACAGGAAGGGTCAGCCCTGCGCGGGGCCGGAGTTTGGGTGCGGCCGTGCAATGCAAGGCAGGACATTTACTGCACAAAGGAACACAAATAAAAGCGACGCGCGCGGAGTTGTCCCGGTTCCCACAGCGTGATTTTACAGCGTTAAAGGCAGCGACAAAAAAAGCCCCGTCTGAGACACTCCAGCATGCCTTTCTGTGGATAATATAAACAAAAACTGGAGACTATGTGTATATAAGTAGAAAATGGATGGTTAAAAATATTCCCTAGCAGGGATTGCTGTCTCCGAGGGAGGCCCCGCGGGGACCGGGGCTGTTTCCCCTCGCTCCAGACCCGCAGGTCCCGATCCAGGCGGGAGCCGGGGCAGTTCCCATCCCGGGGCAGTTCCCAGCAATGCCCATCCCGGTTTAGTTCCCGTCCCGGGGCAGTTCCCAGCAATGCCCATCCCGGTTTAGTTCCCGTCCCGGTGCAGTTCCCGTCCCGGGGCAGTTCCCAGCAGTGCCCATCCCGGGTGTGAAAAATGCCAGTCACTTGTTTTTAAAATCTTTAAAGTTTAATAGTAATAAAATAGTTATAAAATAGTATAATTAGAGTAATAATAATTTGAACAATTTGGATTAAGACAATACAAGATAATAAAAACAAAGAGTTATGGACAGTCCGGGTACCCCTTTCTGGGCAAAATAAGCCCGAAAAAAGAACCCACGTTAACAGAGGATTAACCCTTAAAAGCAATAGCCTGTTGCATATTCATACACCTCATACATGATGCATAAATTCCATTCAAACAAAGGATTCTGTCTGGTCAGTGTCAGCTTCTTCCTCTGAATCCTAACGGCGTCTTCAGGACTGAGCGAGGTGGGAAGAACTCGATAAGAGAGCAATAAATTCTCTTTCTCTGAAAGATTTAGGTGTCCTGTGGTTGCTATCTTGGTGCGAGTCCCTTCTTTAAAAAAAGTATCCTACACAGCATAGTTTCTATTTTAACATTATGTTATAACCTAAAACTATATTTAACACACTACTTAAGAAAATTAATACAGCATAACTTTCTAAGATAACACATATACTATTCATTTTAATATTTGTGAAAAGCCAGTCATAAAATGCGCATTTTTCACAGCGGGGCAGTTCCCAGCAGTTCCCATCCCGGTGTTCCAGGACCCGTTTCTCTGTGTCCTTAAAACGCTCCTCCATACACTGCGAGGGGCCAGGGAGGAACGGGGGCAGAGGGGGCTCCACTCCTCCAGGGCTTTCCTCACACAATCACAGATTGGATTATGCTGGAAAAGATCTCTGAGTCCAAGCTGTGACTGAACACCACTGTGTCACCCAGACCATGAGTGCCTCCTGAGTGCCACATCCAGGATCACCTCCGTGTCACCCAGACCATGGCCCTGAGTGCCACATCCAGGATCAGCACCGTGTCACCCCGACCATGGCCCTGAGTGCCACATCCAGGATCACCTCCGTGTCACCCAGACCATGGCCCTGAGTGCCACATCCAGGATCACCTCCGTGTCACCCAGACCAGGTCACTGAGTGCCACATCCAGGATCACCTCCATGTCACCCAGACCAGGTCACTGAGTGCCACATCCAGCCTTTCCTTAACACACCTCCAGGGGCAGCGACTGCACCACCTCCTGGGCAGCCCATTCCAATGTCTAATAATTTCTCCTGTGAAGAAATCCTTCCTGCTGTCCAACCTAATCCTCCCCTGACAGTGCTCTCCTCCATCCCTGGTTACCTGGGAGAAGAGACCGGCCCCACCTGGCTGCACCTTCCCTGTCAGGGAGCTGCAGAGAGCAATAAGGTCACCCCTGAGCCTCCTTTTCTCCAGCCTAAACACCCCCAGCTCCCTCAGCCTCTCCTGACAGGGCTTGTGCTCCAGACCCTTCCCCAGCTCTTTCCCTTCTCTGGGCTCTCTCTTGCCCCTCAATGTCCCTCCTGAACTGAGGGGCCCAGAACTGGACACAGCACTTGAGGTGTGGCCTCACCAGCACCCAGCACAGGGGGAGAGACATTTAGTTTAAACCTAAAACTAGGAGATCCCAAGGCTGCTGTCCTGGGATCTCACATTAACAACCAGAGACCCCCAGCTAAGAGCTCCCATGCCAAATCCTTCCCTAAAGAGCTGGACCAAAGGTGCAGTTTGTTAGGAGGAGGCTCCAGCCATCACAGGAACAGCTGGATCTGTAATATCAGATTACAATCAACTGCATTGTGCAGTTTAAGAGCTGTAGGGTTTGGGTGAAGAAGTAACTGAGGATAAAACCCCAGCAGGTGCTTTAAGCTGCCTTTGCCAGATTTTAATCAATATTAATTAGGGCATAATTGAGAGATAGAGCAAAGCAGAGGTAATCATCTCAGTGTTCCTAATCAATTTGTGGTTTGCCTGGAAGAGGAAATGAAAAGTGTTTTAACACCAGATTTTCTGCATCAGAGGCCACTTTTCCAGAACAGGTCACTGCCAGTGACCCAATTCACTGAAGATGGACTATTTAACCTTATTTGACTCATTGAAAATTAGGAAAAGCTCATCAGCCCCACACATGCCATTGCTCCTCTCCTGCAGCTGAAGAACCTACCCATCCACCACGTCTGGACAGAGGAGCTTCCCCACCACAGCCTTCCTGGGGCTGGTGGAACTCACCCTCCTGTAAGATGCAAAACCCCTTGATGCCAAGGGCTCAGAGCTGGGATCCTTGTCGGATCCAGCCCAGGTAAAAGGATTAGCATGGCCAGGAGGCCACCCTGCCCATCTGCTGGAGGTCACTGTCCCTCACATAGACAGTGTGACAGCTGGCCCCATGTGACAGCTCAGTGCACCATGGCAAAGTGCCACTCACTTGGGCTTACACTGAGTTTATGTTCACGCTCAGTGGGAACATCTCAGGACTTTGATTTATGGCTCCTGTGGCAGCAGGAGTCTGGTTAGCTTTTGCTACTAAATAAAACAAGAGACAGATCTCTAAGGAACTAGAGAGGAACCTGAATTTCCAAAAAATGCCCATAAACCCAGCAAATTACATTGGTCACTCCTCTTTCATGTAAGTCCTGTCCTTAGTAAGGACTTTGTAAGAGGTAGTTGTGTAATGATTTAGTACACTCATCAGTTTCATTATCCTCTATCAACTGTGCTTTGTTTTAATTTTATTGTTATTTAATTTGTGGTGCAGTGCTGTCATCATCTGTGAAGCTGCAGCCTCTTGATTCTGTTGTGGGCTTGGGCAGCTGCAACCCTGCCCAGGTACTGCTGCAGCACAGAGGGTAAGAATGGAACTGGGATCATCCCTAACTCCTCCCTGCCAGCTTTTGGGTGCCCTGAATATGGGCAGAAATGTCTGTTCCAGAAGAGTGTGAAGAGCTCTGAGTTCATCATCATCACATCAGAGGCTGTTTCAGCCTTTCCTCCCAGTAGTGCTGAGTGGTTGTCACCTATTTGTGTCACCACAGGCTGTGTTTATGCACACCTCAGGATCAGAGCATGCTGCTGCCCAGGGCCCCAGGGCTGGTATCATCCAAGCTGACTCTTGAGTACTTTTCCATCAGACAAAACCAGGAGGAGGCTGGGAATAGTATGCATCTAGGTCTCTATGCACTCAAGATTCCTTAGGATGCACACATGAATGCAAAACCCTGAAAGCCTCCAAGTTTTCCAGCCTAGGTGGCATTAAGAAATCAGAGAAGAAATGCAAAGAGATGACAGAACTGCATTAATGATGATGTAATTTTATACCTGATTTCTTCTTTTATAAGAGACAACATTAATTAACACTTTCATCATCAAGGAATAACAACATTGTATTTACCTGGCCCATCCAAGCACAGACTGAGCTCAAAACAAAGTTAATTATTTACTTTAGCTGTGCTTTCAGAATTAATGGAGCCAAAGAAATTCAAGCAAGTGGTTTACATTGGATGGTAATTAGAAAATACTGCCCAGCTTTGTCAGAACAGTGTGGCTGTGTTGTGCCCCAAGAACCTCAGTGACAAAGAAATACAAGTGTGGAGCACTACCAGAGATCATAATTCTCTTTAACTTTGAGGAGTGGAGGTGATGCTGTGGTTTGAAAGGAGGCCCCCAGGCCCTGGGCTGATGTCATCTCCCAGATCCAATCTGTGGGATATTTCTCAGCATGAGGAGGAGGTGGCAGTGCCAGAGCTCCAGCAGGACAAGGCCATGCTGGGCAAGACAGCGTGAGCCAGGGGCTGCTGACAGCAGAACAAAAGCAATGCAGGTGTTCCCTGGCACTGCCACCATCTGCACTGCTGGGCAGCAGCTGCTTTCATGCAGCTTTCAGCCCTGAGATTTTTGCCTTCAGGACATCCTTTCTGGCAGCTGTATCCTGCTTTTGGCTGGAATAGAGTTAATTTTCTTCCCAGTAGCTGGCAGAGGGCTGTGTTTTGGATTCAGCATGAGAACAACGTTCACAGCAGCAACTAAACCATCAGTGTGTTAAGCAGTGCTTACTCTAAATCCAGGACTTTGCAGTGCCTCGTGCTCTGCCAGTGAGGGAGCATGGCCAGGACAGCTGCCCCAAGCTGGCCAAAGGGATATTCCTCACCACAGAGGGTGGTGTCCACATGAACTGGGGCTGACCACCTCTCAGGGACGGGCTGGGCAATGGTCAGGGGGGTGAGCAGCTGTACTGTGCATCACTTGTCCCTCGTGGGCTTTAGTCATCTCTTTTTCCTATTATTATTGTTGTTATTTTTTACTTTATTTCAAGTATTGAACTGTTCTCATCTCAACCCATGAGTTTTGCCTTTTTTCAGTTCCCCTCCCCATCCCACGGAAGGGGGAGGTGGGTGAGTGAGCGAGCAGCTGCTGGTACTTAGTTGCCATCTGGGATTAAACAACAAGAAGCTGCTTTGCTTTAAGACATGACAGCCTTTACCAGTCTCACTGCCTCTCTGCCAGGAGTTCCAGCTGGTGGCACGAGGAGCAGAGGCAGGGCCACCATCCTGGAATTCTCTGGCCAAAGCCTATTTTTCCACCAGCACTCAGGCTGTGCTGGAGCTGGGAGAGTTTGCTTATCTCCCTGAGGATTCTCCAAGCCTGGAGCAAGCACAGGGTTGTCTGCTGACCCAGACACATCCTGCACATCTGCACAGATCAGGGGTCTGGGGCTCTCAGGAAGCCCTGGCCTCTTGTGCCTCCCAGGCACAGGAATCCAGATGGAAGTCTGATGGTGCTAGGCAAAATAGGGTGTGCTTCCAAAGCACGGCTGCAGCACATCACAGCCTCATATTTTGGAAGCAGCTTCATCCTTTGGCTGCTTCAACTCCAACTGTGAGCTGAGCTGGCTGAGTCATGGCCCCACATCCTGATTCCAGGGCAGTGACACTCAGCAGCGGGGAAGCACCCACACTGCTGGGCAAGGCCAGGTCTTCTGTCTCCACAGCCACTTCCATGGGCTGGAGCCCATCCCTCAAGCATCTCCCCTGGCTGGCAAATTTGCTGTGATAATAGAGAAAGGATAAAAACAACTCCCCTGATTCTGGAAGGGCTTTGGCAGAGCCGTGGGTGCACCCGCATCAATGCACGGTGGGAACAAGTCAAGGGTGTGTTGCCTTAATTAATCCTTTCATGACAGTCATAAGCTAATTTGCTGAAGGTTAATTGCACTGTAAATAGCAAAAGGGGTGGTGTTCTGCTTGCAACAGATGGCAGCCACCAAGAAATTTTGATGAGATGGCTGTTTGGAAAAGGGGAAGAAACAACAAGGTTTCTCTAGGACCGTGCCTTGAAAGGGAACTGAGGAGGGAAGCCCTTAACTCTGTGCATCCTTTGAAAGGGGAGGAAATAAAGAATGGCTGTAAGTGTTTCCTCTCTGGGAATGGTATGCTACTAGGAATATAATCCTGACCTCCTTTAGGTGGGCACTTACCTCTGTTTATGGTTTTAGTGACCTCTCGGGGGCTTTTCCTGGGATTAGGAACTGACACGTGGCCTGCTGCCAACCTGCAGCGTCACAGCTCCAGTCTGCAAAAATAACACACCTGCTAATCCCAGCAAACACCCTCGGGGAGATCCTCTTACTGCTGCTCCAGAGCAGGCACAGGGCAGTCACCTGCTGCCACAGACAGGAGCAAAAGGGGCAAAGCCTCATCTCCTGTTCTGCATCCAGAAAAACTCCTTGGACTCCAAGGAAACGTGTTCTGTACCTAAAAGCCAAGGAGCCCTTTGTGGGGTCCCCCTTGCAGCAGCCCCCCATAGCACCCTCAGCATCCTGGCAGGGTACAGGCCACTCAGCACTCCTGGCTTTCCAGAGAGAAAAATCCCTCTCCAGAGACACCACAGGCCTCTGTTCCACTGACAGCTCCCAAAATAAACACCTTTGCTCTCCCCAGAGGAATTTCTCCTGAAAGGATCAGCTTCTGTTTGCTGTCTTGAAATAAACAGTCTCCCTCAACTGTACCAAGTTCCCTAGTCTGTCTCATTCCTAAACCCTGGAGGGAGTTCCAGGGAAATTACTTGAGCTTTCCCTTCTGCTCTTGCATGAAGCAGAGGTCTCATGACAGCCACTTCATCATAACTGCAGCTCTCCTCCTCTAAACTGCCCTGTAAACAGAGCACAGGGTGACCTGGAAGGAAACCATGCTCTTCACAGGGTTTCCTGTGCAGATTGTAATTTGCAAGGCAAGGATTTAGGTAGAAGAATCCTTGCCAAGTCCCCAGCCTGCAGGCTCAGCCCGTGTTCCCTTTTGAGTTGTTGTACACCCGGTAACCCCTGGCTTTGGCAATACCCCTGGAACTCCCTGGGCTTGCAGAGGTGTGGCGAAGCCTTAGCCCGGGGGCACAAGAGACTCGGGCTGTGCCAGGGCAGGATTTATCACAGAAGCACGGGACAAAATCGGGGCAGTGTGCAGAGGGAAAAGGACATTTCGGTGTCTGTGCCTTGTCCCCAGAGGGAGCTGCCGCCTGCTGCCCAGCCCGCTCCAGCACGGAATGGCTTGGCCGCTTTCCTGTTATCCCAGCAATGACAGTCCGGGTTCCTGGGAGAGGGGGGACCCAGAGCTGGAAATTCCCAATCACAACGAAGCAATTTGCACTTCACACACGGGTTTAGCACTGCTCATTAATTAGGTTCTGGTGACCTCTAGAGGCCCTGAGCCCAAAGCACCTGATTTCTGCGGGTCTTTCCTGAAACAATGAGCACGAGAATTCTGCTTTATTTTAGTTTCAAACCAAGGTTCACTTTAGCCTTAGCGAGGAAGGCATTGAAGAACAGTAATTGATTATTATTCTTTTCTTGTTGTTCTTTTCCTCCCACTAAACGTGGGAGCCTCAAAGCCTGCACAGTAACTGTTGTAAATATTCATATTTTAAAAAGAAATTTGCCTTGTGTATCATCGGTAAGAGAGGAACTACTTCTCTCCTGTATCTCCAAGGATATATTAATCTAATCAGTGATCCTGGAAAAACTGCCACCTCTCTGGTGAGATAATCCCATTGCTTACAAGTGTCTAAATGGTGTGGGGTCAAGATGCAGGATTGCAGAACACTGCCTTTTGTGCACGAGTCTTTGCAAGGCAGAGCTCAAACCCTGTGCTGGCTGTCTCAGGCTGGAGCAGGACCATCTTTTCTGAAAAATTATTCTCAGCTGCAAGCAGGGGAAAATTGACAATCCCCCAGATTCAGGGCCAAGCAACACTGTATGTAGGAAAATTACCTTCTGCCTGTATTGTAAAATAACAATCAAATTGCCTGCAGGGAAGAGTGATGCAAGAAAATGGGTAAGAAAATAAATGGTTTTTTACTCATACATCTGGATCAGCTTATTTTTTTTCCTAATGAGATAAACAACAGGGGCAGCTGATGGAGTAGGGGAGAAATCCACTGAGCCAATTTTCTGTCCTCTTGAGCAGCTGAGATACAGGATTGAAACCAAACCAAGGAACTAAGAGGATTGGAAGGAGAGATGGAAGAGGAGTGAGGCCCTGGCCAGAGAGACATTGGAGAGTTAACTGAGAGAGGCTGAAAGCCTTGGAGAAGCTTAGCAAGAAACAGAAAATCTGGAGGAGGTGAAACATATCTGCAGCAATGCACAACTCTTCAGCAAACTTGCATGGATGTGTGGGAGACCTCCTAAAGATTTCTAATTTAAGAGCACCCAGCTGTACTTCCAGATTTAGCTATTAGCTGGTTTTCCTACGCAACACCCCCCCCAGGAAAAAAAAAAAAAAAAAAGAAAAGGTTTTTCTCCTGGCCTTTCCTAAAGGACCTCCTGCCAACACTTTAATGGCAATATTTGTTTGGTGACAACATTCCTGGAGGCTACAGCCAGGGCAGTTTGTGCATCCATCTTAGTAACCAAACACAATAGCACAGGATTCTCTCTTGCTTGATAGATGTCTGTGTTCTCACAAGACAGGGAAAAAGTTTATGTTTTGGTAATAATTTGTTGTTGTTGTTTTCTTAGGGCATAATGATGGATAAGGTTTTTGAAAAAAAGAAAATGTAATTATTTTCTTGGGGAGTGTTTTTCATATTCTCTTGCTTTGTTCTTCTCCTTTGCTGGGCAGGCAATAGAGCTAAAAGGATTTCATGCCTCAAAACAGAAAGGAATTCTGAGCTACTGAGAGGAATTAAAAATGGAGGAAGGGGGAAAGGTTTAAAAATGGATTTGAAAAGAATTTTTATTCAGACTGTGTAAAAACTCTTCTGAGATTGATTGAATCAAAACTCCTGAGAAACACATGGGAGAAAAGCTCAATTTGTTAAAGACCTGCACTCTCCTCTATCTTCTAAGTGCAGCCTACAAAACTAATTTGATTTTGTTGGTCCTCCGAGAAGTCCTTAGCAAGAGAAGGCTGGGGGGGTGGGGAACCTCTCTTTTTTGATATTTGTGAGATAAAAAGAAACCCAAGCTCTAAGGCCACTTGCATAAGCTTTGTAAAGCTCTCTGAATTAAAACAGAAAAAGCATTTCTTTTGTAGTTGCCAAGAAATGCTGGCTCCATAGAGTGCACAAGCGTGTTTAATTTACACAGGTTTGTTGGCTGGATACTTTTGATCAATAGTATCACAGTGCTAATCAGAAAATGACAGGTACTTTTCATGTGGACTTTTTCTGGGTAAAACTTTTGAACTTTTCTAATCTCTCAACTGAAAACGAGGACAAAATGTTGCTCCTACCTTGCCTCCAAATAGTGGTTTTCCTTCCTTTTTTCAGAGATAAGAAAAAGAATAAAAGGAAGGAGGTGAGAAGGAAAACAAACATGAAATGGGAAAATAGAGAAGTAAAATTCCTCCTCCCTCCAAGTAACTGTCAGGGTTTTTTTCCATTAAATATGCCATTACATTTAGGATTTCCATTTCCAAATGGGAAAAAAATGCGACTGGCTCCAAATATAAGAACAATGCTTGGGGGCAGGCCTAAAGTGAGCAATAAATCAGAGCAGAAAATGTTTTGCTTGGGGAACACATCGTGATTAGATCATAAATAATCCTCTTTTCTTCTATACGCACCATAAAGTAAACACAGCTGTGAGCAGGGGCAGATGCTGGGGCACAGCCACGTTTGTTTGCACACACAGAGCACTCAGCCCCTTCTCCCAGGGCAGCTCAGGAGGAAGGGCTGTGGCACAGGGGATGAAATGGTGTCAGCTGAAAACCTCCTTCAGCCACAGCAGCAGAGCCAGGCAAGCAGGGAGATGTCACAGGAGGAAGCAGCCCCTTGGCAGCAGAAACTTAATGCTGTTTATTTCTTGGTAATCGTGGCATGTTCCAATGGCAGTGACAAAATATTTGTTTCTTTGTGGCAGGATCACATAATGGAGGAGGCTGTGCTGAGAGAGAGGCCTGCCAGGGTGTCCTCCCAGCTCTCAAGTATAAGGTTCATTTTCTCCATTTGGGGCCCTGTTGCTGGCCTTGCAGAGTTTGCACTCTCAACAGTCATGGTGGTTCTTCTTGTTCTTGTTCTTGTTCTTGTTCTTCTTCTTATTATTATTCCTTGTCCATCTGAACATTTCCTTAGTAATTTTTAGCACTTAGAAGTGAAAGGGTTTTTTCCCTTAAAGACCCCTGAGGAAAGGCACCTTCAGTGTCTCCAGGGATGCTTCCAAAATGCAGCACAGGTGAGCCTGGGGTGACAGACACAAGTGGGAGCAATGCTGGGACAACTGCTTTTCCTACCAGACCTGAGGAAATTTCCAAGATTAAACCAATTAAATTCAGAGCTAGTCTGAGGTATCTGGAGGGGTCCTGTGTGGGCCAAAGCTCTTTTGCAGGGAGAAAAGCAAATCCATCCATCCACCTTCCAGCAGAACTTGCTGGGATCTGTGTGGCAATTTCTTCCCTCTCAGATCTTCCAGTGAATTTTTCCATGACAGGGATAATCCAAGCTAATCACTTCCATTTGACCCAGTTTAATCACCACCTTCCCCAAATGGAGTTAATAGGCACTTAATTCTAAAGAAGTGAGGAGGATGGTTCATAAAAGAGCTTGGAAAAATCACTCTTCTGTTCCTAACACACTATTTTCTTTCTTTTTTTTCCCCCTTTTAATTTGTTACCCAGAGTTGGTAACTTCTGAGGCCTAAACCACAATACATCTTGAGCTCACTAAGCTAAAAATACTGACTCACCAATCACAGCATACTAATGAATCCTCCACAGGAAAACTAATCTGTCATTTCCCTTCCCACAGGAACATGCACAAGTGGTTAAATAGCTAAAGATTTTGTACAGCCTCTCTGCCTGTGCCATTGTACACTGAGATCTTGATTCAGGTACTGGAGGCACACATTTCCTTTCTTTCAAGAATTAGTTTTTGGCATATTATTCCATGTCTGTCATTCTGCAGCAGCACTAATTTTAATTTTGCTTTGCAAGTATGACAGCATTCATAGAGTCTCTGATTTTGGGATGGTTCTGGGTTTATTCTTTCAGAGACATGTCAGGAAGCAGTGGGAGCAGGGGGCTGTGCACAGCAGATGGGCAGTGCCCTCCCTGCCATGCTCCAGAGCCAAAAGCTGCTGGGATGGGGGTCCCAGATTGGGCTCCTAAGGGCTGTTATGCACTCAGGGCCCTGGAAACCCCCCAGCAGGGCAGCAGTGCTGTCCAATTAAAGCCAAAAACTGCTTATAGGTGTAGGCTATTCTGTGTTCTCATAAATTCACCTTTGCCACATCCTCTTGAAATCTGTAAGCATAGATTTTCTTTTTCATGACTGCTTATTTTTTATTCAATTGCTTGTTTGGTTAGAGTTCAAATGTGGATCTTTGAAATTGTCTTCACTGATTGGAAAAATCTCCCATGCAGTGATTGGGGCCCCAGTGGATTTACACAGCATCAACCTCAATTGGCTGTAGTCTTCTCATCTCTCACTGATGACACCTTCACCCTCTCTGCCTCCAACACCAAGGCTGTTCTTCCACTGAGGAAAGCACCTTGGATCATCTGTGGTGGTGTGCATTTGCTCAGTGTGGCCATGGGATCTGGTGATCACACAGGTATCCCACCAGGAGGGCTTCCCTCGTGCCCCAGCCAGAGGCAGCAATCACAGAAGGGCTGCCAGTCCTCAGTCTTCCTATTGAGTAATTCCTGGCTTCCTGCTATTGAAAACATGTCATTCATGGCAATGTGGTGGTTTCAGGCACAGTTTCAAATAGCAGATGTTTATCTTACCAGCTCAAGACCTCTTGTGAGACACTCCTGTCTTCCTCCAGGCCAGCAGGAGTGAGGGTGAAGGATTTGGGGGCAGCTCCAGTATTTGTGCTGGCTGTGCATTCTTGCTGGGGGCCCTTTGCCAAGGAAAGGGAAACAGTTGAGTTGCAGGGCTGGGCTCTGATTGATGTCGATCCTGAAAAACAACTATTTAATAAACAAACAAACAGCCAAACAAGGCATGATATCCCCAGGAGCACTGTTAGCAGGGAAGTGGGGTTGCCTGCAGAGCCTCACTGCCATCTAGCATGTGAGCCTGGTCTATATTTAGCCCTTTGAAACTTTCCAGATAAGAATTCTCTTGATGTGAACTGAAACCTTTGACCACCACCAAATACACAGCAAGGCTCAGTGTCCCCGGACAGCCCTCATAGTTTGTGACTGAATCATCGGGTTCCCAGCGCTAACACCCAGGCTGCAGCAGCCCCAGCACACAGGAGGCAAACGGAACACGTGTTGCTTCAAACCTGACAAAGCAACACTGGGATTTAGGTCAGGCACAGCAAACAGGAGTTACTTGTACGCTGCACCTGGCTCCCGTTCAACCACAGCAGAGCCTGATGAATTCTCACCAGCCCAGACATGCACAGCGGCATCTGCTTCTCCCCTCTGCACAGCGAGTCCTGCCCTGCCCCACGCACCAAGGCAGCCTGGCCCTGGGGGGCAGGCACAGCCCCGCTGCTCCTGCCCTGAGTGGGAAAAGCACCAAGCACTCGTCTTTAAGATTTTAAAAGTTTAATAGCAATAAAATGGTTATAAAAACGGTAATGCAATTAGAGTAGTAATAATTTGGACAATTTGGATTAGGACAATATGAGATAATAGAAACAAAGAGTTACCTGGGTACCTCTTTCTGGGCAGCATAAGCCTGAAAAAGGACCCACGTTAACAGAGGATTAACCCTTAAAAGCAATAACCTGTTGCATATTCATACACCTCATACATGATGCATAAATTCCATTCAAACAAAGGATTCTGTCTGGTCATCCTCAGCTTCTTCCTCTTTATCCTAACAGCATTATCCTGCCTGAGTGAGGTGGGAAGAAGTTTGTTTCTCCTGATAATGGAGCAATAAATTCTCTTTCTCTGAAAGATTTAGGTGTGCTGTGGCTGCTATCTCAGTGTGAGTCCTTTCTTCAGAAAAATAAAAGTATCTTACATAGCATAGTTTCTATTTTAACATTTTGTTATAACCTAAAACCATATTTAACACATAAGAGAATTAATACAGCATTACTTTCTAACACAACACATATAATATTCATTTTAATATTTGCAAAAAGCCAATCATGAGATATGCATTTTTCACACTGAGCACAGGCTGCTCAGGTCACTGCTGGCACGAGGCACTGCCCTGCAGCCCCTCAGCTGTGGCACAGAGCAGGCAGCAGACGCTGCTCCAGCTGCACATCCCAACCTGCCCAGGCTGCTCCCCCTGTGACCAGTGCTCTGCTGGGTATCACCCCTTCTGATGCACTGTCAGGACTCACAGGGCATTCAGCCTTCACCTGAGGATGCTGAATTCACCTTTCACCCCACTGCTCTTTTAGCCCTTGTCTCTCCCCTCACTGCTCCTTCATCCCTTCCCATTTTCCCCTGGCTGCTGTCACTTCCTGGTGGTAGAAGCAGGCTTTAATTTCCATTCCAGAATTGGCAGCGGCTTTTAACTCTGGATTTGTAGAGGCTTCAGATTCTAGTACCTTAACTCCTTGTTCACTGGTTGTTGGAGTTGAATTTTGTCCTTTCTTATCTTTTGTCCCATCTCAAGACCCGGAGGATTCCACACCTTAGTGCAGCTTACTTTGCGTTAACAAAGCTATGGACAAATAGTAATAACCTTTCAGTTAATAGAAGTGTTATTATTCCACAATAAATGCATGGTTACACAATCATAGAGATTATATTTGTATATTTTATATACAAAATAGAGAATTACAGATATCACACATAAAATACGACTAATTTAGCCATAAAGAATTTCTTGGCTTTGCCAATTCCTGATGGAAAAGAGATTCAGTCAGGCTGAGACTGTAGTAACCTCACCTACAAATTTAAGACTGACTTGGTGGTAGGAGATTACTTTTTATGGGATCACTTGGGATTAGGTAGCATCTTGAATATATTGTCAGGCTGTACCAGAAACCAATTTAGCATGGCTCTATTTGTTCTTCAGCTTCTACTCAAAGTTTAACTTGTGCATGCCTCAATCTTGAAATTATTTTAAATGTTCTATTAAAAACATACGAGAGCGAGGCACAGTCGACCGCAGATTGACTTCTCTGAGATGTGTCCTGAGTGCTGGGATTCCTGAGCAGCTTCCAGGCTGTTCTGAGGGAAACACAAAGCTCCTGTCTACAGCACCCATCCTCCTTGGCCTCTGCATCTGTGTGGTCTGCAAAGCCAAGATCACAGAATGCAATCACTCTGGTCTTCCCAATTGTTCTCTGCTCTTTGCTTTAAAGCAGTTAAATAGTGGGGGTTTTCTTCACATTTCTAATTCTGTGTTGGTTCTCAAATGCTTGGGCATCCCCTCCTTAGCAGCCAGAGTAACTTCCCAGCCCTGGCATTTTCAGTGCATGTCTGGAATTCTGGCTTGGAGCAGAGAATTTGGACCCTAATGGTCCTTGTATGCTGTAAATGTTGATTTGGACATAACTGCTTCTTGTCTTTTCTCCATAAATTGTGTATTTGTATCAAATCCTGATGGATATTTTTAGTGCAGGTTCCATGGATTTTGGCTTTTTAAAAAAGTATTTAGAAGTGGGACTCTGAGTTCTTCATTAGGCAGTGCATTGTCTGTACAGTTGCCATACATTAAAGGAGCTGGAATAACAGTGATGCAATATCCAGTTTCACCCAAATGAGGTCGTTGAGCAGGATCCAGGTCTGTATCCACAGAAGGCAAACACAGTATTTAAACAGAAACAAAGCCTTCAATTTATTTCATTATTTACTGATTGCTGCCATGGTGCTTAGTGCTACATAAACATTCCCTGCCCCGGGTTATTAATACTACCAGGCACAAGCAGGTCCAAGGCTCAAAACACCTTACAGGAGATATTCCCCCAACAAGAGCTCTAAGGACAAGTTAAAAGGACAAGGTGTCTGTAGAGGAATCCTGTAAATGAAATTTCAGGCTTCAAAAATACCTGTGTGTTCCAGTAAGAAGAAATTCACATTTGAGGACCCAGCTCTCTACCCATCCCATAGAGCTGCCCCTCACTGACTGTTGCTGTAACACAGTTCTGCCCTGTTGAGTGTGTGAGTGATGCCAGTCTGGCCTTTTCTTGTATGATAAGGAACATCCACCCCTCCAACAAATATGGAGAACTAGTAGGAGATCAGATTTTGGGGCTTATACTGCATAATGATTCCATAATTAGGGGGAATGAGAAGGTTCTGGCCTTCAGACTGCACAGCTCTGGAAATGCTGGGGAGTCACATGCAGGGTCCCCAGCATATGTGACCAGTAAAATGGACAATGTTGCTCTAGAGGAAAGAAAGGACCATTCAAGGGCACGTCTTTAACTCTCATAGAAGGACTAAGGGGGACAAGCTATTTGGAGGCACCCATCAGAAGAAAAAGGAGTATTTTACTTCAAGATAACTTAAATGCGTTATAAATTCTTGAGAAAGGCTGGAAAAATTGTTCTTAAACACATCAGGTTGAAATAACCCCAGAGTATACAATTCTTTGGTGAAAACATCAATGAGCATTAAGAAAACTGTGTATGCATGCTTAGGTCAGTGAAGGTTACATCTTATGTAAGGCCATTTAAAAGACAGAGCTCTCACAAGAATTACAAATTATTTGGGGCCCATGAAAATCATCCTGGTTTCAATTACAACATTAAAGACAAATCCACAAAGTTGTAAGTTCTGCTGGCATGGCAAGCAACCATTATAAATCTGGACAAGGGATCACACAGAAATTGTAAGTAATGACTGTGAGAGATTTCAGTACTAGCTATTTTTGTCTTTAGAAATGTTTTTCATTTCAAAAAGTCATTAGCACTTGTGCTCAGACAAAACTTGCTCATAAGACTAAGCAGGATTTCTTAACATAAACTGTCCTTAAAAGGACACTGTCAGCTTCCCACTAGCCTGTTTTAAGAAGAATTTTAAAGATGTTTCAGTACATGAATCCCTGGGGTGATGCCTGTCCTTTTATCACAGTACTTTACCTTTCTCTGTGGTGCTTTACCTTGCCCTTTTGCAGCATCAAAGACACCATATGAACTCAGGGAACCAAAAAATAGGGAGGTGAAACTGAGAGCCTGGAAAGCACTGTAAAAAGCTGAAAACAAGCCAGAGGAGCTAAACAAAGAACTGAAAAGGTGTATCTCCTTTTATTAATTTTAGGTTCCAGATATTGTTTGGAAAAGAGACAAAAAATGTCAGGTAGTGATGTCCCTGTATTTTAAAGTTTCCTTACAGCCAATACTGCAATTAAAAAGTGGAAATCTGGACAAAATTTAAAATTCTCTTCTGATATTAAGATGACTTTGAAAAAAAAAATTAAAAGACAAAGAAATCAGCCAAAGCAAGAGTTCAGCACATTTTAGAACAGGCATACAACAGAGTTCCTGTATCCTGAAATTTGTTATGTAAATCATAACCAATGATACAAACCAGACATTTGTTATGTATATCATGATCCAATGTCATGATGGAGGTGATAGCTCAGTGGGTACGGAGGGGCAGACTGGGAGAGGAGTCCCTCAGATCCTCAGACAAGAGTTATACAGCTCTTCACTGCATTTTATTATATTGCATTTGTGTCAGCAGCCCTGTCCTGCCAGTGGGATTTGTACAGCTGGGACTTCCTCTTGCTGAGACCCTAAATGACAGCAACAAAAATCTTTGATAAGGCTGGCACTGTGAGGCTGGGGCCTGAGCTGGTGGAACGAGGGAGCAGTTGAACAGGATGGAAAGTTCTCTAAGGCTAAAGGTCTAGAGTTTGAACCACACTGATTCTGCCAGGTTTATCTCAGTACTACTCATTTAATCAGTACCACTCAGCAGAAAACTCCCTTGACTTTCTGATTCTAGCTGTACTGTCATTTGGCCTGGAGTGTGACTAGGGTAACTGTGTGTTTATGCAACTTTTGGTGATGACTTCTTGAGAAGTTATTTGCAAAGATGGAAAAACCCTAACTCTTCCTGCTCATTGGAATAGTCTAGATGCCAGAAATTTTGTGACTGACTAGACAGAAACTCGTACAACTGGACCTGTACAATAAGAAGTATCAACTATTTTCATGGGCTGATAAATAGGAATTCACACCATTAAAATACCAGCCAAGAATCAGTTCCAATGACAGTGGAAGGCAGAGGTGGGTGAAGAGGTAGAACTGCTGACAGTGGGGCAGAAACATCTGCAGTGTAATCCTTTCCCTTCTCCTGACCCCTTTTTAGCAGCTCCCTTCTCAGACTCCAAAACACTCTGAAACCCACACAAAGGTTTCAGCTGGATTCAGGTTCATTACAGAGGGGCAATGAACCTGAATCCAGCTGAAACCTTTTGGGCTTTTCTTACCTTCTGCATTGGCTTGAGAAGGGCTGCAAGGAGAGCCCTGAGGAACAGCCCCAGTGAGCCTTGCCCAGTCCAGTGCCAGCTTTACTCCAGATGAAGAGACCTGGAGCTGGTAATCCAGACCATCCATGCAAAATGAATTCCCTGCATAAACGAGCATGCACATGAGCCTGTCATTATAGGCTCCTACCATGTAACTTCAGCTGCCTAACGCTGAACATGCAGCAGGGAAGAGCCCTGTTGGAGGTGCTGTGTCTCCTGCTGACTCAGCAGGATGACAAACCTCCTCACTGGTGCCTGCAGCCAGCCTGGCCATGCTGCCCTCCCACTGTGCCAATCCCTCCCTAGGCACTTTTCCATATACAGCAGGCAACTCACATGCTACATATACATCACTCCCGGTGCCTGCTGCTATCCTACAGACAATTATAAAATTGTTATTTGGAAATGGCAGAGCTTCTTAAAGAGACAGCCTGCTAAATCTTGGGATGCAACTCTTCTTTCTCTGCTTTCTTCTTTCCATTTGTCTTCTCAGCTGCTCTTGTCCAGCATTTGGCACTGCTCTAAAAGTTGTTGTGCCAGAGGGTTTAAAAAATAAGATAACCTTCTCCTGTGTTTTATATAATCCATTCATGAAGACCAGAACTTTCTGTCCTGCAACAGCAAAGAACTAATATCCCTGAGATACTCCACTGTTCTACATCTGTAAAAAAGAAGCCAAAGCAAACCTGAAAGAATTTAGTATGGAAAACATATTCCAGCTTCAATGACACACTGGGGTTTTGTTTAGGTTTCTTTATTACGATGAGTCACAGTATGTAAACTTCACATGCAGTTACTGAAGTCATGTGTCTGCCTTATTTTAGCTTCAAAAACAGCAGCAATGCCAACATCCTTTGCTGCCTTTGAGACTTGAGAAGTCCTGAAAGCCAACGTTATGGTCCCCTTGTAAGCACTGTGTTGCTTTTTCACCCTTTGGCTAGAAAATAAAGGGGATGATTCTCCAGGTGAGCCTTCTCCACTTTGGGTGCTCCTTTTGGAGCATTGGTAATGCTGGCTGGACTCTGCTGCTGTCAGCAATGGAGGGATCCCCATTTGGATGGTCTGACAAAAGGATGTCTCATTGTCTGTCTCTCCTGCCTCAAGAGGAAGTGAGCCACACACAGGTGAAATCAGCAGAGTTGTTAGTGCTGGAAGTTGCATTGCTACTTGTACTACTGGAGTTGTTCCAATCAGAAGCCCAGTCAGGGTGAGTGGAGTCCAGATCCCACTCCCCAGCCCTGTCCCCACCTTTCAGGCAGGCCCTGCAGGAGGCTCAGACTAACAGAGAGATTCCCTCTGCTGCCATTCCCCAGAGCAGTGCAGCTCTTCAGCCCCGTTCACAGACAGGCAGAGCAGATTCCCCTGGCTCAGTGAGTGCAGTGCCCATCCTTGCAGGTATAAAAGGGCAGCATGCAGCCATCTATATAAAGAATGTTCTTCAGATGGGTTATGTATAAACTGCCTGCTGGCAAGGGTATCAAATGAAGGTTGAACATCAGAGACCTTTAGGCTATTACGAAATATGACTCATGGATTAGTTAACTGCCTGTCAGATTTTCCATTATGAAATTTAACCACAGCCCATATCTGCACAGCAGCAACACCTGTAGAAGTGCAAACAAACAAGTGGTTATATATGCACTCGCACTGAAATGGGTCAGAAGATGTGCTATGGTATCAAAAAAATCTTTTCCCTTATTAATGAACTATTAGCTAAAGAACAAAAATGAGAGAAGGGGGAGAAAATGCTGTGGGAGTAAAAAGCCATTGTTTTGAAGTTCCTGTTTGCCAAAAAATCTGCAAGATAAATCTTTACAGTTCAACTGTATCAGATGAATTAACATAAAAATTCCCCTCTGCAGAATATCATTATTATAGCCATGATGAATATCTGTGCTTCCTAATCCAAGCATTGCTTTTCATGAGCAGAAGTCAAAAAGCAGCTATTCCTGTTCTAGAAAATTACTATTTACACACTAAACTAAAAAGGAAGAATGTAATAAATTTTGTTTCTGAAAATCAGTGAAAATATTTAGCCATTTGTTGGAAGACCCTCATAATTCTCTCAGCTGGTTGTTTGGAGGTGGCTGTAAATTCAGAAAGGCAGAAGATGTGCTCTGAAGGTTCACCATGGGAAGTACAGCTTTTGACCTGTGTGTCACTGGGTTGACTCCATAGGTGAGAGAGACTCAGCTCACCTACTTTTAGATGTCTTCTGTGTCTATCAATGCATCTGAGCCTGTTGCCCTGTAGGCAATTTCAAGGTATGTCTTATCTCATCTATTTTAAATATCTACCTTAGGATGAGATGATTCATGACCTCAGTGTCTTTTCTTGCTGTGGCTATATCAGGGGCTGGAGGGGACTGGCTTGGCTGCAGAGCCTTTCCTGTGGCCAGAGATGAACTCTGCCTGAATGTTCTGCCCTCACAAGGCCAGCAGTTTATGTGAAATGAGTTGGTTAACACAGCTCCTTGCTATGCAATGGTTTGTCCATATCACGAAGCCACCACCACATTTGGCACAAATGAATGCTAGCAGGCTGAAACAGCCTAGAGGCTACTGATTAAAGAGGAAACCTGAGCCACCTTGATGGATTTCATCATTACATCCTATTCTTGCCTCTAGAGATGTTCCAGATCACAAGGTAGGCATGGAGTTCTCACTCCTCCTACCACCACTGTGGCATCTAATCTGTGAAGACATAAGTCTCCATTTCTATGCCTGTCAGTCCAGCTCATTCCATAAACACTACATTCATTTAAATGCTAAACTGCTGCTCTTCAAGAAGTTCAGAAGACATAAACTGTAAGGCACAATGAAAAACAATTCAGTCTCAAGAAGCAAAGTCTGAAGAGGGACAAAATAGCAGCATACAAATACATAAAAAGCAACTGCAAAGAGGAAGGAAATAAACTATTCTTCCTGTTTACTATGGAGACAAGTTACCCCACAGTGAGGTGACATACAACAAGCTGTGCAGCCACTGCTCACAGCTGAACAGCAGCATTTTCCCATCTTTTAGAGCACGGGGAAGCCACCAGGAGCTGCTGTCTCCCAGAGAGGCAGCAGCAGCTCCCACCTCACTGCAGGCACTGAGCTGCCTGCCTTGGAAAGGGGTGGGAGGGTTACAGCTCCACCGTGTCCGTGGGTGTCTGCAAGGAGCTGGGAGCCCTTGGCTCACTAGGCAGCTTTTCAGTCTCAGCATGAAGCAGGGGTTCCTTCCTCACAGCTGGGGAGCAGTGGCTGTGGTGATGTGCCAGCATCCTGGGGTCCTGCCCCTCAGGAGAAGCCAGTCAGGGTTGGGAACCCTCCCCCAGTTTGGGGATGCAGTTGGTATTCTGGAGATCCAGTCTGATGAGCATCCACCCAGAGTGGATGGATATATTTAGTCTTAAGGCAGTGTGATGGACTAGATGTCTCCAAAACCCTTTATCTTTAATTATTTAAGTGGAAAGGTTGCAATAGGAACACTGAAGCCTGAGCTAAGCTTCTTACAAGGGAGTGGGCCAGAGCTCCAGCTGTGTGACCTGCACTGCTGACCAAAGCCAGCAAGAGGGACAGGGTGGCCTTTGAAGACCCATCCAGAAAAAGAGAGACTTTTCTCCTGACAGTAGATTTTTAAATAAAACCTGCCTTT
Source organism: Agelaius phoeniceus (assembly GCF_051311805.1). Lineage (NCBI taxonomy): Eukaryota > Metazoa > Chordata > Aves > Passeriformes > Icteridae > Agelaius > Agelaius phoeniceus. The sequence goes on along the minus strand of NC_135266.1, from coordinate 7,920,564 downwards.
TAGATGATAGATTCTTTTTCTGCTGCCATCTGAAAGATTATGCTTCTGGGTGCTCCTCTTTACTACTCCTTGTTCCTCTATAGGAAACACTGCTCCAACATGGTATAAACAAGGTGGAAAGCATTAGGAGAGGTGGGGATGAGGGGGAAAGGGGAAGAAAGTGATTTAATTTAAAATAAAACCAGAAACAAAACAGGTTTCACTCAGACATATTCCTATTCTCACACTCACAAGAGCAGCCACCAGGCACCAGGCCAGCATGTTTAAGCCATTTAACCAAAAATTCAGGCAACATGAAGTTTGTGCCCAGGTAATGGATCCAGGATCTGTGTGATACCATAGAGAACTCAAGGGATGCCAGCTCTGAAGTCCTGGATTATTCTTGGATTGGTGACTATGCAGAGGGTTTGGATATCTTTTTCTAGCTCTTTGGAACTGTCAGTATCTCCACCTGTCTCAGCTCTGGCAGTTGTCAGGACTAATCACGTTTTTTCCACATCTGAATGCCCTAAGAGACAGCAGGTCGATGCCCTTTGGTCTTGATGACCTGCTAACCTGGTGACATTAACTCAGGCCACCAACCTTTGTATTACAAGTCCCTACACCACCCCCATTCCCTTGCTGGTGATCCTTTCCCTGCCAAATGACAGAACCAACACTGCAGCAACTGGGAGGAAAACGGGAAGAGGGACCTTCTTTCCCCTTTCTCCCAAAGACCAGTGCTGGCTTTGCTTCATGGGCTTCATGGTTTGTCCTTTCAGTTCCTGGCAGGGCTGTGGGGAGCTGGGGGTGTCCTCAGGACCCTGACAATCCTGCCCTGACAGGCATTTCTGAGCTGTCAGAGTCACCCTCTCACTAAGGAGCAACACTGGGCATTCCTCAGATGGCTGAGGCCACTCTCTCAACCCAAGCACTCCTGGCAGCTGCAGCACACTGCACAACCACCATCTGCAAGGGTCAGACCTTGCCAGGTGCTCACCCCTGCACACCAGAGGGGAGAGTGCTGGCAGGTGGCACTTGGTCAGTGAGGCTCTGAAGGGCTTTCAAAGAAGACTCTAATGTTACATCTGTGTTACATAACATAGAAGTTGCACTTGGTATTTAGAAATGGTAATTAGAAAAGGCTTACAGAAACTGAAATGAGAAACATTAGTGCCTCCTTCAAAGTATAACTGATGCTGATTAATGTAGGAGCCATCTTGACTAGGTGCCTGTTTTGATTTAGGCAATTAAGAGCTTACTAGTTCAAACCAGTTCACAATGAGAATGTGAATCCAAGATTTACTGATGTGCCTCTTTTCTTTCTTCTTGCTGCTATGAGTTTCTCTTCTTTTGTCTTCACCTTCTCTTCTTTGGGCTTACCTACAAGGGAAAGGCATACTCATAAAGTTACAATCTACTTGTAAACCAATAGTTAACTCCAGGCATTCACTCAAAGAGGGGCAGTAGATGGATACTCATGACTTTGCCATATTGAACAACATCATACTGAATTTTTTTTTTTTTTTTTGCAAAGGACTCAGTTTTTAATAGCTACATGAACAGAGTGGAAGGAAATATCTTGCACAGAAGCAGCAGTTCCTACTTCTGTTCTGTGAGTGCTGTGGATTGGGCTGTCCTAGTAGGGAAAAAGCCGCAGTGGGCAAGAGCTGCTCCAGAGCCCGAGGCAGAGCAGCAAGAGCAGCAGTCACCTGGTGCTGTGCTACCCTTGTCCAACAGACTGGGGCTCCTGCAGAGATCAGGACCATCCCCCCAGCCTTGCTTCCCATTTGGAGGTTGCAATCTGCAGAAGGAGCTGCTGGACTCTCTTTGTTCTGATGTAGGAAAAAGTACTGCTTTGCAAGTTCTTCCTGCTCCTAATTGACCTGATCTAACCTGAAATAAGCCATTTGTATTCCTGCAGAGGAATACCAGGGACTCCACGTGGCTTTTTGCCCAGGTTTAACTTAATTTCTTTAAAGCAAACTGCAAATTAATAGTAGTGTAACTTTCCTGTGCAGGCAAGCCCTTAATCTAATTGGAACATGTAAAACAGCATTTGGGAAGACAAAGCAGTGCATAGACTTGGAGAGTGAAAGAGGGAGGCAATATAATTTGGAGTCCAGTGGGGATGATGCAGAAATCTGAATGCAGAGAAATGAAAATTATTAAGGTTTTTAAAATCCAAGCTAGCAAGGAGTCTAGGGATGCAAAAACATAGAGCCCAACTGAGAAATTTTCAGTGTTCAGAGAATTGCCACATTCTCTCCATTCATTCTTCCACTGGGGCAACAACCCTTGTCATTTTAGTCAAAAAACATTCTCTCTTCCATCCCCTAAAAGTCTGGGTCCAAATTCATGGCTTCACTTTCCCCTGTGTCTGATCCTCATGTAACAAGACATATTGCTCATATGTCTTGAACAATGTGTTCAAGAAATATGAACAAAACTATGCTTGTACTTCCTCAGTTCTCACAGAAACCTGTGACTGCTTGATCTTGTCACTAAACCATTACAGAAAATAAAAACAGGACTTCAGTAAAGAAAGAAAAAAAAACAAACGAGAGAGACAGAGAAGCCTTGAGTGCTGCCTCAGATAAAGACTAGTGTATGTTTGAAGTGATTAAATCTTTTGTGTGTGCCCTGCTCTAGAGTCATAACTTATAAAATTTCCTGATTCTGTCTCTCCTTTCAGCTAAGAGTCCCTGCTTTCTGTAAACAGTCTTTTGTGGTTTTTCAAGACAAGATGAGAATTTCTTTGAAGCTTGAAAACAAACTCCAGGCATCTCTTTGGAGAATAATCATGAATCTGCTCTCCACTAAGCCCCCTCCAACTGATTGTGTGCATTCCACCTACCAGTCTGGGAACATGGAGAGACAAGGGAAGGGGAGCCAGCAAGGCTTGGGTGGCAGCACTGGCCAAAGGATGAGCAGCTCTTAATCAGATTGCCTTCAATTCTTCATGTGAATTAAAGGCATTATGTGCTAAGATTGAGGATAGAGGTGTACTCAGCAAAGGCAGTGATAGTACAAAGTGGTGCAGCACTGGGGAGTATTTTGTAAGAATTCTGTCAAATGTTGTCCAAGCACAGTTTAGTAATCACTGGCAATGCCAGGGAGAGGAACCATTGGCCCCACACACTGAATAAGATTCTACCTTTTGATGCTGAAAAATGTCCACAGAAATTCAGGAACTGATCAGATGGAACATGTGGAAATTATGCTGCTAAAGACAGATCTCTGATATAAAGGAGAGATATTTACTGTTGACTAAAGACTGTTTCCAAATCCCTTTGCTAATTTCTGGCTGGACACCATTAAATTTATATTTTGATTACCCTACCATCTTACAGTATTAAAGACTCACAAAAATACAGTATGGGGTCTTAGCTTCATAGGCAGCTGTGTAGAACAAGAACCAAGTCTTCACTACTGTGACTTGAGAATTACATCCATGGTGGGATCATTTTTTATCAGACTCTGGATGTCTGAGCTGCTTTACCATAGTGAAATACCTCCTTTCCTTAGAAGTGAGTCCTTAGCTGTGTACAGTGAGAAATCTGCTTGTGAAGATGTTCAGCAGTGTAGGACCTGTTGATAGTTTCAAAGTAGATAAGGAAACTCACGTACACAAGGTCAGTGTCTGTCAGCATTGGGTAAAACACTCAAAAACTCAGATACAACTTCATAAACACACTGACTTCACAACACACATGGCTTGGTGCCAGTGGGTGATATTGGCTTCCTAACACAACCTCCTCAAGACTCAGAAAGTTGCATTTTGTGCTGTTTTGGGGCTTTCAGTGGAGCCTTTCAGAACCCCTGCCAGATGGGGCTCTGCAGGTGAAGGAATACCAGATTTGGGAACTTGCTGGGATTTAAGAACTCAGTGTCCAAGAGCCCAGCAGTGTCAGCTTTTGAGGAGTTTTGGTTGAGCCCACTGGCAAAATCTGAGTTTAACATGAGCAGGGCTTGTGAGGACTCTGGTGTTGACTCAAGTGCTCATGAGCTGCTCAGCTTCCTCCAGGGAATTGTGTCTGAGTCAGCTGTGGGAGAATTAAAAGTGAAACTGAGAATAGTCCTGCTTAGTGCAGATGGCAACTCAGAGGGAAAACTGACTTCCCCAAGAACTGACTTCCCTGACTGCAGGATCAAGGTTTAAATTGCTGTGATACTTCTAAAACAGCAAAGGATAAATTAATGTAATTTTCTAATGCATATGAGTTATCACAAACAATGCCCTTGTTTGTAAAACACTGCAGACCTTGCAGGGATGTAAAGGGAATGGCACCATTGTTTAGAAGTTAGAATTGTCTGCAAAGTTGTAAGAAGGAATTAAAAGTATTACTTAAAACTTGCTTTCAAAAAAAACCACCCCAAATTTGGGCTTACATCCAGTAATAGCTTCTTAAAAATACAGAAACCTTTTCCTTTTAACTGTCAGGAAGCCTCAATGAAGAAACCTGTGAGCTTTTAGATGATATAAATAGGTGCACCTGGGGAAGAAACACAAGCATAAATCTTTAACTCTGGAGCTGTAGCTGGCTGGAGAAATATTATGGAAGGTGAAAGAAGAGGACTGGTAAATATTTTATTTAAGACTAGAGCATCACAGAATGGAGTGATTTGTCTGTGAGGAATATGTGTTGTTCATTCAAGCACTTGTTTGTGGATATTTAAATCTTAAATGTCATTTAAACCTTGTCTCATAGTGACAAAAACTTCAACAACAGTTTCTAACCTATTTTTAACAATTGGGCCTAATTTCTGCATCAGGAAGACTTTGGCTCTAGAGCTCCAATTTTAAGGGCAGGAAAAACCTAGGCAGAGATGGGCTGTTGAATGTGTGAGTACTGTGGAAAAGTCCTGTCTTGTTTTTAAATACCATGACGAGTCATCCTTCTAGAGAATGGGTCTTCCCTGTGGTTTTCTTCTTGGAAGAGGCAGGAGCCTGAGGAGGAGGAGGGAAATGGAGGAATAATTGCAGTGTGAGGATCAAGGACAGCCCAACCCCGAGTCCTTTTCCCTGTGCTCTCATGGCCCCGGCCATGTCCTGATCCCTAAGCACGTTCATCACTGCTTTTACTGACCCAAATTCAAGGAAGCAGCTTTACTATTCTGTGTCAGCAGGCTGTGAGAGAAGGGAATGGGGTTATTTGTGGTTTTTTTTTTTTTCCTAATGACAGTTTAATGTTAATTATTTGACAGACGCTTAGTCTAAAACTCCTGATGAATCCAAGGTACGGCTATTTGTGGATGCAGAGATAGCTGGCAAAACTGACACTACAGGGAAAACAAGGGCAGTCCTTTGGCACGTCAGTGTGTTTGATGGCTGAGGGGTTTGGAGAAAGAGCTGATGAAGATGTGGCGACTACCGGAACCCACCAGCAGTGCGCTGGGGTGAGCGGCTCACAGGGCAGCAAGCACAAGGGACGGTCTGAGCCCTGCAGAGCCGCCGGTTGGTGTGTCCAGGCCTGCTCTAGGGGCAGGCGGGGGAGGAGGGAGGCCGGTGTGTTTCGGGCACAGCCGCCCCTCCTCCCCGCCGCGCCGCCATTACGCGCTGCGCCACTGCCCACCGAGGGGGGAGCGACAAGATGGCGGCGGCGCCCGCCCACGTGACCCAGAGCCCGCCTCCTTCTAGAGGCCTCTGGGCCGCGCGCGCGCGTGGTGCGCTCTCGCGAGAGCGGCGAACAAAAGGACAGCGCGGCGCAGGCTGTGTGTTGGGGTGGAGGGGGGGAAAAGTGTGTCGTGATCTCGCGAGAATTCGCCGCCGCTCTCCTCCCGAGCAGAGCCGGGCGGGAGCGGGGGGAGGGGAAACCTCGCGGTACCGCCGGGGACTCGGCGCGGGCCCGGCGCCCCGAAGTCTCGCGACAGCTCCGGGAGCGCGTCCCTCACCAGCCGCTGGGCTGCGCAGAGTTCTCGCGATAGCACCGGGAAGGGAGGGCGGCGGGAGGGGGGGGGGCGGTCGCCGTGCGCGCTGAGGTCAGCGCGCGCGGCCGGGCGCGCGGGGGGCGGGGCCTATATAAAGGCCGGGCCCGCGGCGGGGGGGGCTCAGTCAGGGCAGCGATTCGTGGCGGAACCAGTGACACCCACGGCAGCGACCTCCCGGCCCAGCGGATCCCCATTTCTCGAGGCGGAGCGGGACGAGCCCGAGACCGATCTCTCGTTATGAGTCATGTGGCGGTGGAAAATGCCCTCAGTCTAGACCAGCAGGTGAGGGACGAGAAGCGGAAAGGCCGCTCCGTTACCCGGAGGAGGCGCGCGTCGGAGTTCTTGGGGCAGGGAGGGCGGCAGGGACGGTCGGGAATCTTCGCGCGGGGCTCCGCTCCTCGCTCCCCGGCGTTGGTGTCGCAATTCCCCCCGCGATAACCCCCACCTCCCCCCCTGCGCGGCCTGTTGTGGCGCACTCGGTCGTTGCGCAGTTAACGCCGTGCGGCGGCCCCGCGCCGCGCCGGGCCCCCTCCCGCGGGGGTGCGTTGTCCCCGTGGCCGGGGCAGCGTTGCGGGGGTGTGGGACCGCCGGTGCCGCCTGGCCCGGCCCCGGTCCCGCTTGGGCCCCGTGGCCCCCGCGCCGCGCTCGGACCCGCTTTGTGTGGGAGCGCCGGGAGCGGCAGCGGCCCCCGGCGGCCGCAGCGGGAACTGCAGCGCGGGGGGAGGAGGAGGAGGAGGAAGGGGCGGTCAATGGCCGCCATTGTGCGGGGCGGGGGAAGGGGACACACACACACGACACCGCGCTTTGTGTGACGCCCCTTCCCCGGGGAGGCGGCGCTGGCGGCCGCCTTTGTTCGAGCTCCGGTGCTGCCGGGCCCCGGTGACGCAGTTGGGCCTGGAGTCGTGTTGATCCGCACCATTTTTTTATTATTTTCTTTACATTCCTGCATCCCCCCGCTCCCTCCCCGCGCTGGGCGGGATCGATGGTTATCTATGGTTATCTAACCCTCGGGCGAGGCGGCAGGGGCAGGAAGAGCCCCATCTGCCCGGGGGGCAGCGCTCGCCCTCGGCCTCTCCCGCGAAGTAGGTCATGGAGACGATCCTGCCCTCCCCTTTCCCTCTCCCTTCTCCCCCGCGCTCCCCCCGCGCCACACGTGACGGGCGCCGGCAGCCGGATTAGCCGCTCCCGCTGCGCCGGGAATCCAGCCCGCAGTGCCGCACTGAGATGGCGCCGGGGCTGCGCCACCGGGGCCCCAGGCAGCGCCGGGGAAGTGTTGCCCCCCACCGCGGGGATCCACTGAGAGAAAATTCATCCATCGCTTCTTGCTGATTGTGGAGAGCCTTTCAAGTGCTGTTAAAAATGAGAAGAATTCTTGAACGCTGCGTTGATGCTTCGATCAACTAGAAAGATGGCGTTTTAAGTGGTAGCTCTAAAGAGGATGTTGCGATGTCAGCCGTGGGAGAATTCGTAAAGAATTAAACGCTCCTGCAGCTGGGCGCCGGAAAGCACAATGCATCGGAGTCTTTGCTTTGGACTAATTCAGCTCATGTTGGAAAATACCTCTGCGCAATACAAAATTTATTTGTATTTAAACATGCCTTATTTTTCTGATACGTGTTTATAATCCCTGCCATGCAAACAAACAACTGTAATAAGTTGGTTCTTAAACTTTATTGGTTTCCCGCTGCTTTCTGCTGAAATGAGTTCATATTGTGTTTGACTTAACACCTCTGAGCGGCACACCAGCACTGCGTAAACTGAACATCTGTTGGGTAACTTTACTGTGAGACCGAAGGCTATAAAGGCTATTGTTTTTTTTGGAAAAGCACCCCAAAAAAACGTGTTTGCCGAAGATGTCGGCAGACATCACCTAATGTTTTGGGAGCAGTAGTTGCCTCAAGCGTGAAGACTGTAATGTCTCAGTAGTGTTAATGCAGCTGAAAATACCTTGAGTCTCTACAAGTAAAGTGCCCAATTAAATTGGCATTACTTCTGCTGAAGTTTCTGTAGCAAAAAAAAAAAAAATTGTCACTGACCCAAATCCGAATGCATTTGACTGAAATAGACTGAAATTCAGTTTTATTTAAAAGGGCTTTTTAGCCTGCAGGTAGTGTGAAGCAGAAGTCTGTGGTAGTGATTTGGTGGGTGTGAGATACTCTGCTGGCCTTGCTGCCCGTGTGGGTGTCTGTTTATTGGTGGTTATAAAAACATTAAACATGATACAGCCTGAGTAATAATAGGAAACCTAATTTGGCACGATATATAAAAAAAATTGCAGTAGCTTGTTCTGATAAATTAAAGGGTTCTTTTGTATCTTAGCATAAATTCATGGTACAACATGTTGATACTTGTCTTATTTCTTCTAGTTTTCTGGTCTAGACTTGAATTCCTCAGACTCTCAGAGTGAGGGAAGTTCTACAAGCAGTAAGTACATGCAAATTCTCAAGCTTACAAACACACTTTTAGAAATGGGGGCTTGCAGCTGTGAAAAGCAGTTTCTAAAGCCAAAGTTTACAGAGACTGATGAGGAAATAGGAGGTTGCCAGTTAAGCTTGCTTTGAAAACATTGTGTGTTTGAGATAGAACCACTTAATTTTGTAGTGGTACAGTATGTGTGCACATTTCTGAGGCACTTAATTAGCTGGAGAGAACTCAGTGTTCCAGTTCTGTCCCAGATTGTCAGTTGCCTCTCATCTGAGGCCACTGACTGTAGTAATGTGGTGATTTGTCTTCTTAAAATGCCAGGTGTAGAGCAGGAATGTCAACTCTGCTGATCTCAATTCACTGAATAGAAAGTGATATTGATATACAAGGCTTAAGTATATTAGGAGGGGAGAGTCTTCCAGGAATTCACATTCAGCTTGTGGCTGGTATTTTCTCATTCATGTTGCTTTAGCAGACAGATGTTTCTGGATTGTAAATGAGGAATGCTATTCAGAGGCAGTTCGTTGTGGCTTCTGGTTTGATCTGAGCTGAATGGAGGGGATGGGTGAATTTAAAGGGAAGGAAAAATACTGGTAGTAGTACTGTGAGTGCCAGTACTTGAATGTCACAGTAAATACCTTGAGCTGCTCAAGTATCTGGCACCAGCTTAAGCCTTAAGGGGTTCCAGGAAGACAGGTTTTGTCCTAGACACTGTAACACCCATAAATGGGTGTGGGATTTGGTCAGGAACACAAGACATCTGTGCCTTAAACCAGCTGTCTAAGTGTGTATGCAGGACCTTTAAACTTCAACTGAGAGCATGCTACCAAGTGCTGTATTAAAGGGTTCTTGTTTAACATGCTGCAAGAGGCCTTAAAGGCAGGTGTTATTACTAAGCAGAAGCTGTTGTTGATGAGATGAGCATTTCAGGGTGTGCTGACCCCACGGGCCTGTAACACTGCCTCTCTTTTGTCCTTCAGAAGGCCGATACATTCCTCCTCACTTGCGGAACAGGGAAGCTTCAAAACAGGGTAAGTATCAGAAACACTGTGGCAGCACCAAACTGGCTCTGGCATCTCCAGGAGCAGGCTGTGGGGGTTCTGACAGTACTGCTGAAGGCAATTACACTCACTGCATGACTGTCCTGTGCTGCTTTTAGTGTGCTCTTCTAGATCCCTTCACCAACTGATAGCCTAAGCTCAGGTTCAGTATCTAACTGATGAAATACCTTCTGGGTCTGTGTAATGATTAGCAAGATGGAGTCTCCCGTCTTAACTTGCTGTGTAATCTTGAGTGTTGGTCTGAATGGATTTTGTGGGTACCAGTTTTTCTGCTAGTGACTGTGTTGTGGAAGTCACAGCAATCAGTTGTTTATTATGAACAAACAGCACAGTTTCACTTTGTAAGTGCATACCTTTACACAAAGAGGTGTTGTCCTTTTTCAACTTCCTGCAGTTTTTATGGAAGCCCCTGGGAGTACTTGCAGAAGGAAATGCAGGCTGTTGGTGAAGCAGACAAGAAGTACATGACCTGTTTTGGTCACATGTTTACATAGGTGTTTATGTTGAAAAACTGCCCTTCCTCCTTCTGTTTGAGTCTCTAAACAGAAAAGAATACAGAAGAAACGTTTCTTGGAACACTTCTGTGAAGTAAATCATGACCTTTCTGTGTAAGATCCCAAGGGGGCAGGTGCTGCAGCACATGTTGTCATGTCTGGTGGCTTGGGTGGATATGAGAGAAGCATTTCCTCTATGAAATGCACCAGAGTGCAGCAGCTAAAACACTTCCTACAGTGCTACAACATTAAAAATTGAGGTTTTGTAGCATGGGAGGACTTGGATCTCATCTGTAGCTAAAGCTGTAAACTTTCACAGATTCTTCTCCATACTGCAGGAGGATGGCTTCCATTATGAGTGGGTGGGAGGGCAGTCATTATATGCTAATATATCTCACAGTGCTTTTGGAGCTATATCACTTTTAACTCTGACTAGATGAGAAATGCTCCATTCTAGCCTTAAACCAGTTGAAGAAAGAACAGTCTGTTTTTGTCTTGCCTTCATATGTGTCCAAGATATTACTGGGTTTTCTGGGTTTTTAGGGTTTGGGGTTGTTTTTGTTTGGTTTTTTTTTGTTGTTGTTTTGTTTTGGTGGGGTTTTTTGTTTGTTTGTTTTGTTTTTCTGGAGTTGTTTGTTTGGGTTTTTTCTTTTGTTAGGTTTGGGGTTTTTTTGTTATGTAAAGAAGCATGGCCTGAAGCACCAAGTGATGAACAGTGTGTTACCAGAGCTGAATGTTCTGGGCAAAGGAGAAGGACTATTGGTTGGCAGCCAGTTCAGTGCTCTTGTTCCCAGTCACACCGACCTCAAATATGAGCAATCTTGCAAGAAACTTGACTTGCCAAATCTAAAGGATTGTGCAGGTTTCTCAAAAGCAGGGATCAGCTCTAAGGCGGTTGTGAACATTTGCTGTTGATAGATTTCTTCTTCTTGTATGATGTTTAGTACCTAAGTTTTGTGGGCAAAAGATGCAGTAACCTTGACTTCTACCATGACCTATTATGGGTAGGACTGGCATTGTACTTTCTTGTGTGCAAGATCAGAGTTCAGACATTGCACTGTGGGTGTGATTACATGAGGCTTTTCTGAATACTTAAGCTTCACCTTGCAAGAAGGTAAATAGGTCATGAAACCATAATCTGACCTGTGGCTTGTCCAGTTAATAGAACTTTGCCTGCCAACTTCCCTTGGTAAGCCTAATGTTCAAAAATTGCCTTTAAACCTGACTGAGTGCTGTACCACTGGCATCTGCCTGGTTTCCTGGGACAGGGTTCATAATTGCTGAATAGAAAAGTTCCAGTTCAGCATCCTCTTGGAAGCATTATGAGTTTGGGCTTCTAAAGCTGAGCTATCTTGCAGGATGATTTGAGGTCTGTTCTGCAGTTGTACTTCCATTAAAGTCATGTTTGCTTCTGCTTACATAACTCAAAGATTTCTTCATTGAGGTGCATTGGAACTTCTGAATTTTGGCTGCTCCTTGGAATTTTTAGTGACAGATTTCTCAAAGCTTACACATGAGGCAGCAGCCTTGCATGGTAGTATTTAACTACACAACAAACTCTTAAAGCAGCCTTATAAGTGTGGTAACCTGATTGGAAAAATCTTCCACTTAGCTGCAGATCTGTCCCACTAGTACAAATCTATTAGCTTTGTAAGTGGGGAGTAGGGCAGTACAGAACTGCAGGAAATAACAGCCTGCATAAAAATAATGTTCTTAGGTTACTTGAAGGCAGTTTATTTCTCAGCTGTGGCAGCTCAGTGTGCAGTATGCAGGGCTGCCTGGCCTGAATTGTCTTGCTTCCATGAGCTCACTTGGTGATACTAAAGCTTGTTGTCATGTAAGTTTCTTCTTAAACTTCCTGGAAGCAGCTTCTGGATTTTAAACTGTAATCTGATCTATAGTAGATCAAAAAGTAAATGTTAAGAATTCACCTTAAAGGTCTTATCCTCCCTAAAGGAATCTATCATTCTGTTCCTCCTATCTTAAAAAAAAAGATTATTGCTACTTTATGTGGCAGGTTTTCAAGTGAGCTGGCAGTGATTAGTGTTACCAAATGTGAATTAGAATACTGGTTGAGGGAGATGCATTGACATCTGTAATGCTGTTCATAGGGGCAAGGAGTACAGAGCTGCTCTGGAAGTTGATTAACTTAGTGAGTTCTTATCCCTGCTGTGAGGAAGATGTGCTGGATGGAATCTCTACAGGTTTTTACTTGAAACCAAAAGCATTGACATTTTAAGGAATTTTCTGGTAGTCTTTAAGCAGCATTGTAGTCATTCTCTTCACTTTAGAGGAGTTGATCTCTGGTCTGTTATGGGTTTTCTCAGGGCATTTACTTCCAGTTTTAATTTACCATTTGATGTCTGAAATTCTGACTATTATGCCTGTCATTTACTTCAAATTGACTTGTGTGGCCTGGTCCTGTGTTCTGTGCTGATCCACAAATAAAGGCAGAGTAGGAATGCCAGACTGAAGGGCCTGGAATTGGTGAAGCAGGATGTGCACACCTGTCTTTGGTGTAGAAGTTGCTGTGCTACCTTAAAGTTTTGGCAAAGTACCAGCTTCAGAAATGAGTTATTCACCTGCTCTAATGAACTAGGTGAATGAGGTTACTTTGTAGGCTATTTGGAGAAAAAAAAATTTGACTCCTTGGTAGAAAATGTGAAATAGTGTCAGTTGAGTTTTTTCACTGTTCAGAAACTACATCTGTATCCCTGAGGGTGGCTCTGTCAGTACCACTGCTGTTAGATCCCATGGCAGCATGACATATCCAAATAGTTGTAGTGGCCTGAAAGTTACTCATAATAAAATCTGTATTTAGCTATCTTTTAAACAAGCCAAAAAACCTTCTTGAAATTATTATCTTTAAGGACTAATACTTAAGAAGCTCTTAAAGCACTTTGGAGGTCTTAAAGTGTATTCCATGATCTTGGGTACTAAAACTGAATGGATGGATTGTTTTTGGTGTCTGTTTCAGTTATCCAGACAAAAGAGTTACAGTGAATCACAGTAGTTTTTAAAGTTCCCTTGTGACCTGTACATTTCTGGATTCTGGGTACTAGAATTCTTAATTAAAAAACAGAGAGGCAAGGTGAATGGCACTCTTTAGAGAACATGGAAAAAGGTAGGGTAATTCTGGTAGCAAAACCTTTTCAGAGAGACTGGGCCTAGAACAACCCCTTTCTTTGGAATGAATTTGTTCTGTGGTTGCTGTTATTGTCTCATGAATAGGTCTGGACTGGTTTTGTGCTGTGGAGCTGGCAAAGCATGCTCACTAGAGTGACATTATTTGTTTATCTGTTCTGTTATTTAACTTACTCTCTGCTGGAATCCCATAGCTGAGATCAAATATGTTGCACAAAGTTGGGGAGGTTGGACCTCTGAAAGAGAATTTAAAATTTCTTAGTCCAGAAACAAAGCAATGTTTAAAGCTTCACATTTCTGCTACCTCACAGGCCCTGGTAGCAAAATAAAAGTGAGGTTTTTTTTACTCTGGTATTGGCAAGCTGAGGTGCTTTGTATTCTTTTAAGTTAACATAAGTAGGCACCAGCAGTAGGCAAAGGTAAAAGTGCTGTGGAAAAATACAGTGTGGTTAATTTGTTGTGAAGAGCTTCATATACCTTCTCTGAGTATGGTGCTGTTAGTTATAGTCTGTGCAGATCACATTGCTTTGTGTACTTGCAGGATGATAAAACATTCTAATCTCTGTTTGGATTTCTGATACCATTTATTGATCTGAGAGGCCTTGTTAACCTCCAGAAACTAAATGTGTAGTCAAGGATTTGTGTTGGAGAGATGACATAGATGAGGCTTGGCAAGACTCAGGATCTTAAAGTTTCTTCTGATACCCATCTTTCCGGGGCAGGCAACTAAAATACTTGTACTAAGGCAGGTGCATGTTTTTAAAAAAACCCAACGGGCTTGTGCATGCAGGGAGCAATTTCAGTTCTGATGGGTGGTGAGAAATGCTCAGTCCCTTGTTGAACAAGTCCTAACATTCATGCATCTTGTGTTCATGAAGGAATTCAGTCCTATAGGTCTTTCAGTGAAGGTTTCATGGGCAGAGGTGTTTTTTCTTGCAAAGGCCTGTGCTGTGCAGTGTTTGGCTGAACTGCCTGTGTGTGCTAGGTTTCGATAGCGGTGGCTGGAGCTCCAGGCGAGACAAGGATGCCTACAGCAGCTTCGGCGCGCGCTCCGACCGCGACTCCAAATCCAGCTTCTTCGACCGCGGGACCGGCTCCAGAGGAGGGAGGTGAGTACCCCTTGGTCTGGGTGTGCACACTGAGTCTGCCTCAGCTCTAGCACTGCACTTGTAATCTTGATGTTAAAATTAGGGTTCCAGGTGTGAGCAGCATGAGGTAGGAGGAGCCTGGGAGGGGAGGAGAGAGGGAGAGAACCTTGCCTTTAAAGCTACGTGATGTCAAAGATGGGCAATTTGCATGTTGGAAAATGTGCCCTGTAGTCTGCCACCAGCCACTCACTGCAGCTGTAGTGCCTGGCTGATTTCAGCATTCACCAAAGTGCTAGGTGGGTGGCTACTTCCAGGAGAACCATGAAGAGCTGTTGGGAAGCCCACACAATACATCACTATGGATTTTTTTTTTATTTCAATATTTTTTTCTTGTTTAAAAAGTGTAGTTAATAAAACTGGGTGAGACTCTTGCAGGTTCTCTGCCTTACTTGAGCAGTCTTACACACATCATGCGTTGTATGCACAAGTGTGGTGAGAGTGACCTTTACCGACTACTTAGTAAAGCTGACCTAGTCCTGTATCCAGACTTTTCTCAAACATGATTTACCAGGCCAAAAACTAAACAGTTGAGGTAAGGACTTCTTCCACCTTCTTTCCAAGTCAGTAATACAGGTGAGCTCCCTCTTTATGCAATAATTATATGACATAATGGAGGTATTTGGTCACATGTGCGGTGGGGGAGTAAAGGAAGAAATTGTAGCCCTGGAGGGTTTTGTCTGGACATGGGAAACATGTGTAGAATGAGGCAGAGGAAAGGGTGGGGGGGAATACAAAATAATGCTGCTTAGGAGGTTTAAACAGAGCTCCCCACAAAGAAATGGCAAAGACTGAGCAACTTGGATTGCAGCTCCACTGGCAGATGGCTGTTTACATTTGTTATGCTTAATCAAATAAAACTGGTGATAAAAAGTTCACTGTGTTAAGCTAAACTGAGCTCTGAAATCATGACAGACTCTCCTGTCTGACACAGAAAAATGTGACCTGGTCTGATGGCCAGGACTAATTTCTGTGCTTAGGTCAAGAAGCAAGTGTAGATAACCTGCTGATTCTGAATTGTTCCACAGTTGTGTGTGATATACACAGAGCATACAGTGCTGCATTGTTATGGCTTGGATTATGCATGTCAGTGCCCCCTGTTGCTGGGAAGGGTGGTCTGATTCTCGTGCTGTGTTTAGATACGAGGAGCGTGGCAGAGGTGGGGACTATGACCGGAGTGGCTTCGGCAGATTTGACCGTGGCGGCGGGAACAGCCGCTGGTGTGACAAATCAGATGAGGATGACTGGTCCAAGCCTCTCCCCCCAAGTGAACGCCTAGAACAGTAAGTCATGGAACACTGATTGATGGGAGGGGGTCATTTGATAATTCCAGCAAGTAAAAATACTTTACTCTTTTGTTTTTAGGGAACTCTTTTCAGGAAGCAATACTGGCATTAACTTTGAGAAATATGATGATATTCCTGTTGAAGCAACAGGCAGCAACTGTCCTCCACATATTGAAAGTGTAAGTTTTTAAAAAAAAGTCTTTTTAAAAAAAAAAGTAAGTTTTTTTTAAAAAGTCATCTAATAGTGGCTATTTTGCATGGGTAGCTTTGATGTCTTGATGTCTGGAGTTTAGGGAGGAAAGGAAACATTGTCTTCCCTTCCTACAGCTAAGCTGTTTTGCAGAAGAAGGTTGCATATGATGAACTAAGGGAAGAAATTGTGTAAGCTTTTTCAGTTAGCACTCATAGCTTACTTTTTAACTGTAACTTGTCCTTAAACAGTGAACCTGTGAAGAGGTGCTGACTGGGGAGCAGCTGCTAAGGCATGGACAGTGTTACACTAAGCACAGTGTGTGCTAGTGCAGTCTGCACTTCAGGCTTGGCTGGCTTTTTAAGAATTGCTTAGAAAACTGAACTAAGTACCTATGTGACTGTAACTTCATAGGCAATTTCTATTTGAAGGGCTTAAACAAGAGATACCTTATAAATGACTTGTTAAACTGAATGTTGTGTTATATGGTAGTTGAAGAGAAGGATTCTGATGTTACTCCTTTTAAATATCTTACAGTTCAGTGATGTTGACATGGGAGAAATTATCATGGGAAACATTGAACTCACACGCTACACCCGTCCTACTCCAGTCCAGAAACATGCAATACCTATTATTAAAGAAAAGAGAGACTTAATGGCCTGTGCTCAGACAGGTAAGTCAGTAACTCTTTGCTGCTTAGTCACAGTAGAAGTGGGGTCTTGTCTTACTGCAGGTTAGAGGTAAAACCTCCTGTGCACTGTAGAAATAGTTGTGTATTAGGAGCTAATTTTAGTTTTAGTCTTGCATCTTCTTTAGATGTGACTTGACTAGATTTTCTGTGTTTGTCCTGAGACATGTTCATGTCTTAAACCACATTTGCTTCAGAGTTTTGGGCTGCTGAGGGTACTCCAGTGCCACAAGTAGCAGCCATAGTCCAATGCAGGTGTTACTGGGAGTGTGCTCCTGATACAGGGTTAGTGCTGTAGTTGATAGTAACTCTTAATTAATACTGGCTTGTATTCTACTAGGGTCTGGGAAAACAGCTGCATTTCTTCTACCAATACTGAGCCAGATATATGCAGATGGTCCTGGTGATGCCTTGAGAGCAATGAAGGCAAGTATTCAAATACCCAGTCCTGGGAAAGTAATGACCAGTGTCATAGGTTTGGGATTTTTTTCCCTCCCTGCATGAGCTGATGTGTGCTACTGAACACAGTAGCTGATCTTAAATGTTGTCATCATTTTGGTATGATAGTCAAGCATCTCAGCTTCTTGAAGACTTCAGGTGTTTCTCTTAAAAAATCCAGACTGTGGATTACTTTTTTCCCTACCTGAGGAGTTGGATGCATAACTGTCCAATTTTTTTAAAATGAATGGTTTTGTTGTTGCATAAGTTTAAAAGACGGTTCCCTTGCTACCAAAAGCTACTTGGTCACACATCAATGTCATGGTAAATTCAGAATAGGAAGTAACTGCTTCTGTGGCTGTTACTTCTCTGCTGCTGAAGTTTGGGATTGCAGTGCTTGTTGTAGAGACCAGGGTTGTGCAGCTATTGCCATAGTAACCCACAGCTGAACCTTGGGCACTGTAATAGAGCTGTCTTCAGGGGCAGTGCTCAGATTGGCTCTCAGCCATGCTTGGTCTTTCTTAAACTTGATGACCTGTCTTAAATATTGCCTGTAGTAGCTTTTTCCTTTCCCTTTGTGTTTTGGATGCTCATGCCAAGGTTGTTGTTTTTTTTCTTCAGGAGAATGGGAGGTATGGGCGCCGTAAGCAATATCCAATCTCACTGGTCTTGGCTCCCACTAGAGAACTGGCTGTGCAGATCTATGAGGAAGCCAGAAAGGTAGATATAACAGTTGATTATTAAAACATAGCTCAAGTAGAATTTTTTTGGTGCTAACTTCCTTTGCTTTACAGTTTGCATACCGCTCCAGAGTTCGCCCCTGTGTTGTATATGGTGGTGCAGACATTGGCCAGCAGATCCGTGACTTAGAACGTGGGTGTCACTTGCTTGTAGCAACTCCAGGACGGCTGGTTGACATGATGGAGAGAGGAAAGATTGGACTGGATTTCTGCAAGTAAGTGTTGCTTGTCCATGTACAAATGACTTAAAGCAGGATACAGTTAAGGACCTCAGACTGTAGCTTTTGGACTGTCTAAACATCTAGTTGAGAATTTGTAACCCAGTGCAGACATCGGAGCACAGCTTACAGAAAAATATTCTAAAGATTTTTTTTTTTACTGCTGTTTAGGTACCTAGTCCTTGATGAAGCTGACAGAATGCTTGATATGGGGTTTGAACCTCAAATTCGTCGAATTGTTGAACAAGATACTATGCCACCAAAGGGGGTTCGTCACACCATGATGTTCAGTGCTACTTTCCCCAAGGAAATCCAGGTACTTAACGAGAATTTAAATACTCTGAAAGCTCATAAAGCCAAAGAAATTTTATCTTTGAAAGAAAGGAAAAAGTATTATTTGATTTAGTTTTTTTCCCCTCCTGCTTTTTAGATGCTTGCTCGTGACTTCCTTGATGAATACATCTTTCTGGCTGTTGGCAGAGTAGGTTCTACATCTGAGAACATCACACAGAAAGTAGTATGGGTGGAAGAGCCAGACAAACGATCGTTCCTGCTTGACCTGCTAAATGCCACAGGTAAAGAACAGATGCAGATAAGCAGATGAGGCAAAATTTAGAATAGGCAAATCTAATGACTCAAGCAATAAGACTTTCTATTGATTAGGTGAATGAAAGGGTATTTTGTTGATATGCAGTGATACTAGTTAAATGCCAGTATCAAGTTGATGTAAGGATGTCTGTTGATAAAAAAAGGAAGGGAGGTCCCAAGTGATGTTACTTTAGAATAAACAGGCAGAGAGAATTGAAGCTGCCTATTACCAGGTTATGGAGTCCATATTTGTCTGTGCAGTTTTTCTTCTGCTAACTTGGGCTTTAATTTTTATTAGGCAAAGATTCCTTGACTCTGGTGTTTGTGGAAACTAAAAAGGGGGCAGATGCTCTCGAGGACTTCCTGTACCACGAAGGCTATGCCTGTACAAGTATCCACGGAGATCGCTCCCAGAGGGACAGAGAGGAAGCGCTGCACCAGTTCCGCTCTGGCAAGAGCCCCATTCTTGTTGCCACAGCAGTAAGTGAAATCTGTAAAACTCGAGCATGTGAGCCTATTTCTTGGCCTGTGGAGTCTTACTGAGATTTGACTGAATCATTTAACCACTAGGTAGCAGCAAGAGGACTGGATATCTCAAATGTAAAGCATGTCATAAACTTCGACTTGCCAAGTGACATTGAGGAGTACGTACATCGCATTGGCCGTACCGGCCGTGTAGGAAACCTTGGTGAGTATCACCTGGGGTTTTCACAGACAGCGCTTCATACCTAAGCTGACAAGTGCAGTCATATAGGCTGAGTAATAAATTTCAATTAAGTACTTGAGAGAAGCCTGTGAGCTGCTTTCTGTGACCAAAAACTGGTCACTGCTGTGTAGCCACTGTGGAAAGTTTACCAGTTCCTTTGGGTAATGTTCTTAGTGACATCAAAAGACTCCCTTACTACATGTAAGCCTGGTGTCTGCTGTGTCTGTCAGTCCACATGATTTTGTGACTAGCTGTGGTGGAGTAATGGTCAAACAGCTTTCTCTTTTAAGTAATTGTAAAAAAAATTGTAAAAGTGTTTTCAGGCTTGGCTCTAAGGAACTGGAATGTGGAATGGGTTTTAAGTGCTGTGGTGTACTTGGATTGTGTGGAGCCAAAACTGAGTATCTCCTTCAGGTCTTGCCACTTCATTCTTCAATGAGAGGAACATAAACATTACAAAGGACTTGCTTGATCTCCTTGTGGAGGCTAAGCAAGAAGTACCATCTTGGCTGGAGAACATGGCCTATGAGCAGCATCACAAAGGAGGAGGCAGCCGTGGGAGATCTAAGAGGTAAGAGGCACAGCTTTGGCTAGAGATGTATATTCGGTCTGTTAAGAGACAGTTCTGTTATTGTTTCTCAGTCTGAAAATACACTTAGAGGATGATAAGTGCAGTAGAAGCTGAGCTTGGTGTGTGCAAAGGTGACAGGGTCTGTCTGGTTCTATCTATTCATAAGGCAGTTAACACATAAAACCTCTTTCCTTTTAAGCAAGCAGCTAGATACAGCAGAGATAGAATGATGTTATCAAAAACCATTTTAGAACTGTAAAAGCAGCTATAAAACACAGAAATGCATACCCCTCCCTGTGCCAGAGATGTACCTTAAACAGCTGTTCTTATGTTCAGGAGAATGTAATGCAGTGCCTCCTGACAAAACAAGGAGAGAGAAAAGAATGAAGGTGTGAGGCCACTTGTAAAATAGTTTTGCTGTGGAAACCTGAAACACTGATACAAACTTTTGTTTCCTGGCTTACCAGGGGTAGGATGAGAGAACACTTTCTCTTAATATAGTTAACATGATCCAACCACATTTGGTTTGGTGTGAGTTTTTTTTTGTTTTCCATTTTGCAGTATGCTTATAAAATACTCATTGTGTACATCATAAGATATAGTTATAAATGCATCATTTAAACACTGAGATAGGGTTGGAAATCTTTTAAGAGGCAGAGATTTCACCAAATCAGATCTTTCCAGGTAGCCTTGGGATGCTTGTCAAGTGTGCTCACCTCAGCAGTGGCTGTTGGCCTGCTGAGGTTGGTACCCAGAGTCAGAGCACATGACTCTCAGCGTGTGCAGTGCTCAGAATGCCCCCTGTTTGTTGACCCCAGTGTTTGTTTGTCTCCTGCCCTCTGCAGCAGTCGGTTCAGCGGAGGCTTTGGAGCCAGGGACTACCGGACGAGCAGTGGCTTTGGCAGCAGCAGCTCCAGCAGCAGCCGCTCCACCAGCAGCCGCAGCGGCGGGAGCGGCAGCCGGGGCTTCGGAGGTGAGAGGGAGGGGCTGGCCAGCTGCACACACAGTGCTTGCTGGGCTAGAACTGGCTGTGATCTTGGAATAAGAGATCAACTGGTGCTTGTCACGCAGTCGCAGCACGCTGCTTGGATCTAGTGCAGGTTATCTGATTGATGGTTTGATGCTACCTGCCTTTGCAGTGTTATTTTAATGTTGTGCATTTGGCAGTACTGCTGGGTGGGGTTCTTTAATAGACAGCAGATACCTGTGTTGTTGTGGTAAAGGTGCAAATCTTTAGAGTTAATTAAGCGTCACTTTCTCTTGCCTTTCATAGGTGGTGGTTATGGAGGCTTCTACAACAGTGATGGATATGGAGGAAACTATAACTCCCAGGGGGTGGACTGGTGGGGCAACTGATCTGCTTGCAGCAGATACCCCACCAAACAAGCTAATATGGAAACCACATGTAACTTAGCCAGACTATACCTTGTGTAGCTTCAAGAACTCGCAGTACATTACCAGCTGTGATTCTCCACTGAAATTTTTTTTAAGGGAGCTCAAGGTCACAAGATGGAAATAAAGGAACAAGTAGCCCTATCTCGAAGGTGGTTTTGAAGACTCTTATTGCTGTAGTCAGGATTAACTCCCCTCCCACCCATCCCCACCCAGAAACTGCATTTATAATTTTGTGACTGAGGATCATTTGTTTGTTAATGTACTGTGCCTTTAACTTTAGACAACTTTTATTTTGATGTCCTGTTGGCTCAGTAATGCTCAAGATATCAATTGTTTTGACAAAATAAAAATTACTGAACTTGGGCTAAAATCAAACCTTGGCACACAGGTGTGATACAACTTAAACAGGAATCACTGATTCATCCATAATATTACAAAGAAAAACTTATGCGGTAGCCTGCATTAGGGCTTTTGGTATCTGCAGATTTGAAAAATAAAACATCTTGAAGCATATCAATGCAATTAGTTTCTAATGTGGCAAAACTGTACTAAGTTAAAGTTCTGATTTGCTCACTCTATCCTGGATAGGTACTTAGAACCTGATAGCCTTTAATAAGCCATTCCAGTCATGATGAGATGATGTATGGATACATGCATACATTAAAAGCACTGTTTTTGAAGTTAATGCAAGTAAATACAGCAATTCCTTTTTCAATATTTAGGCAGATCATTAATGTGAGCTAGCCAAATGTGGGCAGAACATTACAGGGAACGTTTAAAGGTCTGATAACTTGAAATAGTTTTTAGGAGAATTCATCTATTTAGACTTTTTAAAAATGCCTGCCATATGAAATTGAAATGGTAGAATGGCTGACCATGGCAGTGATTGGTCCTCCGTAAGGGCCTGACTGAATTTTTGGTCTAATAACGCATGCTAGTGTTGATGTTTTTTGGTCAAGAGGGTATGAACAGGAAGAATTATGCAGCAGGCTTTATTTTAATGCAGATTCACATTACTCTGTTCAAGCTGCGTGGAGATGTTAAACTGGCTTACTGTAGACTTTGTAAAATGGCTCCAGAAGAGTAACAAACAAACCTGAGATCACAGAGGTTGGAAATGTACATAAACTGCACAAGGTTTCAATTCTGCTATTAAAGTGCAGTTTTAGTCAGTTTTAGTTGCATAGGTTTCCATTGTATTTATAGTCTGTTATGCTAAATCTGGCCAAAGATAAGTATTGTCCACCAGAAAAATGCCTCTGCCACTTGGAATTTCTGTGCTAACTTTGCGGCCAGAGCATTTAACAACTAATCTACAGTGGCATAGGAAAATGGCAAAAATCTCCTAAAGTGCAATAGATTTTTTCAAGTGTATTGTGCCTTGTTCTAAAACTTTTATTAAGTAGGTGCACTTGACAGTATTGAGGTCATTTGTTATGGTGCTATTTCAAGTCTAGGTTTAGGCCCTTGTACATTTTGCCCATAACTTTTTACAAAATACTTCTTTTATTGCACATTCAGAGAATTTTATATATGTCTTGTGTGCGTGTCCTTAACTTCCAATCTTATTTTGTCTCTTGGAGATTGAACGCAGCTTGTTTAAGGAGAAGGAAATAGATTCTAAAACTTATTTGGGACCATGGGAATGATAGCTGGGAAGAAAACTATTTGCACACGACAGATTTCTAGATACTTTTTGCTGCTAGTTTTGTGTAATATTTATTGAACATTTTTGACAAATATTTATTTTTGTAAGCCTAAAAGTGATTCTTTGAAAGTTTAAAGAAACTTGACCAAAAGACAGTACAAAAACACTGGCACTTGAATGTTGAATGTCACCGTATGCGTGAAATTATATATTTCGGGGTAGTGTGAGCTTTTAATGTTTAAGTCATATTAAACTCTTAAGTCAAATTAAGCAGACCCGGCATTGGCAGTATAGCCATAACTTTCTGATAGTAAAACAAAAATTGGCAACTTAAAATTAAACATGCCAAGGTTTTGATACACTTGTCTTAAGATATTTATGAAACACTTCTAAACACTGATGTGAAGTGTCCAGATTCTCAGATGTTTGTTGCGTGAGTTTTGTTTAGTTGTGTGTTTTTTTTTTTTCAGTGAATGTCTGGCACATTGCAATCCTCAAACATGTGGTTATCTTTGTTGTATTGGCATAATCAGTGACTTGTGCATTTTAGCAAGTTTTATCAGCCAGCAATATTTTCAGTTCAGATACAAGGATTCAAACCAATATGCAAGAATGGATTTAAACTTGCTGAATGTGAAAATTGAATTTCAAGTCACTGTAGGTTTAGAATTGCTTATTGTATTAGTTTAGATGCTAGCACTGCATGTGCTGTGCATATTCTTGATTTTATTAAAATAAAAAAGTTGAACTGCACAGTCTATTCATTTGTGAAGCGTCACTCCTGGTTTCTGAGCTCTGTAGCCCCAGCAGTCTCATTCACGTGCAGCTCTGGAAGCAGGTGACTCTAGTGTGGCACATGTCAGTGTGGTGGCAGATGGCAGCCAGGCTCAGGGCTGTAGCTGGAATAACCTAAAGTGGCCTGTGCCCCACAGTGCAGGGTTACTGTCGAGTGTCAGAGGTGGGACAGACAAAAACCACCTGGGTTTGTTCATTAGGGGAACCAAGTGAGGCTGTAACAACCTAAGTAAACCTTGTGGAGTTGGGCTTGCTTCCTCAGCCCCTGACTGCTCATCTCACAGTTGTCCCTCTGAGATTCACAGGAGTACCTTATTAGAGAGCCTTAAGTTTTGGGGTCATACCTGTTCATTGTTCCTAGGTATTGAAAAGCCAAAAT
This sequence comes from Agelaius phoeniceus, assembly GCF_051311805.1. Classification (NCBI taxonomy): domain Eukaryota; kingdom Metazoa; phylum Chordata; class Aves; order Passeriformes; family Icteridae; genus Agelaius; species Agelaius phoeniceus. The sequence goes on along the minus strand of NC_135266.1, from coordinate 7,896,744 downwards.
GAGGTGAAATATTGGAATATCCAAGGGAGTAGAGCAGAAGGATTAGATTCAGGTGTTTCCAGTTTCTTTGAAGTGAGATAAATTCCCTTAATTTGAAAGAAAGTGATTTAGAAAAAGGCTGGGTTTCTAGTTTGGTGCTGAAATGACTGTAGACACTTGTGACTTTCTGGTTGATGAGTAAGGAAGAGGGTGGGGGGGGGAAAATAATGCCTGGGACCTCTGATCCATAGAAGTGTGATGCAGGTACTGGCATGGGGTAAGGACTGGTAAAGGTGTGATGTGCCCCTGCAATCCTGTATCTATTCAGCAAATAAAACCTACCCCACCAATGCAGTGTATGGGCCTTGGAGAATAATGGACAGCATGGACTGATTGCCAGGATAGCTTGCTGGAGCAGCTGCACTGAGCACACTGACTGGACCACACTAAATTTACCTGCTTTAGACTTGCATTATCAACCTCATCATGCAGGGCTTTGTGTTGTCATGCGATGTCCCTGGATGTGCAACTTGCACTTCAATACCTTCCAAAGGCAGTTCTCCCTCCCCTGTGTATCTGTAGAACCACACTTAGGGGATGGATGTGCCAAGGGAAATGTGCACTGTGGAGGTGGCCTGTGGGATCTGGAACCCCAGCTTTGAGTGTGAAGGTTTGCATTTGGTGCTTTAGCTTAGGTTTGTCCCTGGCAGAGTGCAGGAGTGGCAGAGGAGTCATTGGCAGCCAAATCCCCAGGAGCACAGGGCTGTGAGCAAGGCTCTGCACTGGGGCTTGCAGAGGTGGTGGAAGGGCTAATGTAAGGCAGTAATGGGCGCAAAGTGGGTGAAAACCAAAGGAGGAGGTCTGGCCACAGGAAGACAGTTCCTACAGATTGGAGGAAACCATTTACCTCTGGAGATGGAAGTTAGGCTGGGGAAAAGGCAGAGATGGAGAGCCTTGAGACACCAAAGCTACTGGCTAAGAGAAGCACAAAGCATGTTCCCACAGAGGTGGAAGTTTGTATCAGTAGTTCTTGGCATACTGGGCAGGAACATTTTTCCCACAGTAAATAAAAAAGATTTGGGAAGAGGTGGGCAAGGCATCCTAAGTTGTAAAGAAAAAGGCTTTGAAGTTAAATGGTGAAAATGATTATTTATTTGTCTTTGTGAAGCTTTGTTGTGTGGGACCTTCAAAATGTGCAGTAAAGTCAGTCTTTGGGCAGTAAATGTGCATGTGCCAACAGTGGCAGAGGTTATGGCAGGAAGGTTGTAGTAAATCCTGCTCTTGGTTTGCCAGTGAGGTCACTGTGACCTGTGCAGATAAGGAGAGGTCTTGAAACTATTTGACTAATGGTGGGACTTGGATTGATGTCCTGGTGTGGAGTTCATAGAAGTGGAGAGAGCAATGGGGTTACCAGAGAGACTTGGTTACTGTTTGTTTGGTGTGAGGGTTGAGCACAGGAGAGGCAGCTTGTACAAGCAGGATGCTGCTGGGGCTGTGGCAGCCAAAAGTTGCCCTATAAACCTCATTAAAGCTGTGTGTCTGTAGCCTTCCAAGTTTGTGAATCCTCATCCAGTGCAGTGTTCAGTGTTGCTCATATTGATCAATGTGTTCATGAAATAGCCTGCAGTCAGTTACTACAGACCACATTGAATTACACATCCCAGGTGTTGCTGCTCATTCTTAGGTGGGGGGAGCAAAGGATGGGTCAGGAGTTTCACTGTGCTGTGAGCTCTGTGAACGTCAGTGAAGCTGGCTGGAGCTGTCACACCAGCACTCTGACCAACCTCACAGCCTGTCTGTGCATTGTTTTAGAGGGGTGGATTGCCAAGGCTGTTGAGGTGACAGTTTCATGCTGTGTTTTCTGTCTTGGTTACCACTTTGTGTCAGAAAACAGCAGTACAGATCCTGTCTGGTTCTGCCAGCCCTTGGCTGGTTGCTTCATGGAATCTGTGGCCTTGTGCATAACATGGGTAGCAGTTGTGTAAGCAGTCCCAGGAAGTGGGAAGTGGTTTGTGTAATTATCCTGTGCTCACAGAAAGATGACCCTTAACAAGCTGAAGTCACCTGCTGGTGGTTAATGAGGCAGGCCTGGAGCAGAGCCAAGGCCAGGAAAAGTGTAAGTGGTGGGAGGCCTTTGCTGATGTACCATGAAGAGCTCCTCTGCTGCTGTCCTTAGCTCTTTCCTGGCATTATTTAGGGAAGGTCTGGAAAGGCTATCAGGGCTGTGGACCTGCAAGTCTGGCCTGTCCATTTAGGATAAGCAAATTCTGCTGTGTATTTAATCATTAAGGGCACTGCACCTCCTCAGACAGTTTTTGTAAACAATTGAAATTCTGCTCTAAACTGCATTCTAGCAAGGGTTTGTTCTTTGTCCTGCCACTTCAGGGGAAATTCACCATCATCTGATTTGTCAGCAAAAAATATTGCTGCTAAAGGAATTGCATGATTCAAATAAACATTCATTGTGTTCAGAGCATAGATTACACTGTTCTGGGCCTGATTAATGTGCAAGTTTCAGTAAGTGATGCCATCAAATGATGTATTTGGTGTGATGAAAGCTTTGCTCCCACTGGACTTTCATGCAAACTAGAGTTTGTCATTAAGGGTTACAGGGACTACAGGCTTTGCAGGGAAGGCTGAAGTACAGCCTGGAGCAAGTGTTGGTATTACGTGCTTAGATACTCAGTGCAGAGAATGAAACTGTTGCTTCAAGGTGGGACTTGATTACCAGGGTTTTTTTCAGAGGCTAAAGGGTCTGTCTAATCTCCTTCAGTTGATGACTCACTGGCAAAGAAGGAGTAGTGATAAATTTGAAAAGGAAGCAGAATAAAAGGTTTGGCAAAGACACAAAACATCTGCTCCCAGCTGTGCTGCTGCTCTGGGTAACCTGAGGTCAATCACATCGTCATGCTGCAACTGTTCTCTGTCTCTTGTTCTTCCTGTCAGTGTAAAGGCATCAGCTTTTTCAATCAGCAATTGCAGCACCAATATCCAGTCTCATCTGTTATCTCACCTGGGACTTGTAGGTTCTACTTGAAACCAGTAATTTGCAGGTACATTCAGCTTAAAAAATGACAGCCCAGTGAGAGCATAGGACACCCTGGCATATTCCTTGATTATTCTACTCTAACAAGAGAGAGAAATAAGATTTCTGATAGCATTTCTCAAATATTTGCCCTAGTTCTTTCTAACCCAACTTCCTTTGTTTACTTTTCTTTTTTTTCCCCTACATACTTGTTTCTTCTTGCAGTCAAAACAAACATTGCTTCTGATGGCACTTGAGATCTCAGAGGCTCATGTGATTGAAAACATTTCTTGTGCAGCAAGGGAAACAATCTCTCAGGGTTATTTACAAAGAAGGAACAGCGAGAAATTCAGTGGACTGGGACTCTTAATGGAAGCAGTTTGTTAAATACCACTTGTGTGCTGAGCTTAGTCAGAGATTAGATGCAGGTTAAGGGAAGTGTTCTCTGAAGAAATAGAAAAACATTGGAGAGCTGAGAACTGGCTTATGGAAACAGAGAACCACATGGCTGATCTTTTCCAGCTCTCCATTTATGCATGAAGAAGATATGCCCAGGACTCTCTGGGTGAAAAGACTGTACTTAATTATGTTGAATTGTGTGAGTCTACAAACATAGCAGGATCATGTACTTGAAAGCTTGCCTGAATTTTCTGACTATATCAGCTGGTCTGAGGAAGGATGCAGCCTCTTCTCACAGCTCCTTAAGCAGCTGAGGAATCTGGTAATTAGGCTACTGTTAAATCACAGTGTGCATTATGAAAATTCCCACAGGGACTCAAGTACTTGCCTATCTCATGTGGATAAATTAAAATGATGGGCTCATTGCAACCACTGGTGCTTCTGCAGAACCTCTCAGGAGTAAATCTCAGCTAAGTTTGAAGGAGGTCAGCCTTGCCAGGAAATGGGGAGACAGAGCAGCCAAGCAAGGGGCCAGTGGCCGAGTTAGTGTGGAAGCCCAGCTCCCCTCTGAGTGAGTGACCCCTTGTGGCTCTGACACACAAACATCAGCTTCCTCTCACCATGACCTGGGGATCTGGGAGCAGCCCAGGCTCCTGGTCATAGCATGGGAATTTCACTCAGCCTGCAGCCACTGCCCTTGCCTTGGGACTCATTACCCTTTGGGAATAATTCCCTTGGGATCAGAGTTCTTTGTGCAGGATGAGCCTTGTGGTGGTCACCAGGCTTTTAGGAGGCTTTCTGCTACTGCTCTTTGCTCTTTGGTTTAGCACCAGAGTGATTTACTTTTGCTTCACTTGCTATAAACCTCTGAGGTGTTAACTGTGAGGTTTTTAAAGGAGTTAATTGTGACTTTGAAATGCCCTTGACAGGATCCCATCACAGACTGGTGGCAGCTTTCAGTGCTGCAGTCCATGACAGCATCCCCAAAACTCACAGCAAATGGAGCTGAACCCTGCAGTGCCTGCTGAACTTTCTGGCCTGGTCTGTGCTCTAGGATTATGAATGTCTTAACAAGCTGGAAGCATCAGGACATTGTTGTTGATGTTGCTGACATCTGGTTGTTGATGTGTGCCAATAGAATGTCTGTGATAACAGCAGTCACTTCTCGAGGGCCTTGTTAACTCAGTGGAGACTCTGGGATGCACCAGAGGTCATACCATGCTTTTTAGTTTGGACACTGGAGTCTCCCTTCCATGTCAGGAAAGGATGGTACTACTCTGACCAGTACTTTTCATATTATTGGCACAGATTTTGGTTTAGAAGTCTGATCATCTTTCTTAACTGAAGCCCATGTGGACAGGCTGTAGACACCAAATACAGGTTCATCCCTACCTCAGTTTCAGTTCTTTTGCTGAAGGCAATGGATTGGAGATGGATCCTGCAGCAGTGGAAACATCTGAAAGCAGTTTAGGTTATCAAGAAAACTTATCAAGAATTATGTGAATTAATTATAAATTGGGTTTAGGGACAAGGAATGTGTTTCCACACGGATGGTTCAATTGGAAACCCAAATTCTTTTTTATGGTGCACTCAACCTTGGCTGTTGGAGTGGTTTTCTATTTGCAGTCACCAGATTCTCCATGATTATGCTGTGCTGTGCTGGGTTTTATATCCATCAGTGTGTGGGTAGGGTGTTGAATTGCCAGCCATGGAGCTGGGGACCACCAACCATTTACTGCTGTGTGTTTGTGCCATTTGTCCCCTTGGCCTAAAACCCTTTTGTTTTCCTTCTGTCCTCCCTGACTCTTTCTACTAAGCCCAGGAACTTACACTTTCCTCTGAGTCCCATAGACATGCCCTCATCCTCCTGCACCAGGTAACCCTTCCTTTTCCCCCAAGCTCTGCCCACCAGCTGCAACCTCTGCTTGGTTTGGGTAATTTCAGAGATCCACCTGCCTTCTCAGAGTCAGAAATTTTCCATGCTGTTGTTTCCCTGCGTGTTCCTGCTCCCACAGGCCTGCTCCTAGAGGAATAGTTTGCAGGGCTGCTCAGGCAGCATCTGATAAGTAATAGCTGCAGGAATATGGCTGTGCAAGGCTTTTCTCAGCAGATTTGTTACTGGAGGTTATTTAAACATAGCTCTGCTGGGTCACTGAATTCTTTCAGCCCAGAGCACTGGCTGGCAGGACTGTAAATGGATATGGCTGTCAAATTTGCATGTAGTCCTCAAAACCTGCTTTATGAACTACTAGGTATTTGAATTTTCATCAGTTCAGGAGAAGATACAGCTGCTTAGGGTTTTTACTATTATTTTACCAATAGCATAAAAATTAAAAGAATACAATGACTGATAAACCTCCAAAATGAGGAAGAGGCTGGTTTTTATTTACATTTTATATTTAATTTTGTTTACTAGAGCATGCTGTGTTATTAAAATTAGACCTGGATGAAATGTTTTTCCTCTTCCATGGAATCTTTCAACTTTAAAATTAAAATATTTTCTCCTTGCCAATACAGATCAAAATAGCATGTCTTTGATGTAACATAAAGTCTGGGTGGTTTGATAGCTTTGGGCTTTGTTCTATTGCTAATTAAAAATTGCAGTAAAATGGTTTTAGTTTCTAAATCCAATTCTCAAAACACACCCTTTTAAAGAAGGGTGACATTATGACAGTTCTGAACCAGTTTTCACAGTGCCCCCACCTTATAAATGTTTTTTCAAGAATCAGCATTTTCTAACAGCCATGGAACAGTTTTGTTGAACAGCTGCTGTCCAGCTCTGGGGTCACTTCATGTCAGTGTGTGACACCATTTTCTCTGTCACAGCGTGACTCAACATCTGCTGTGCCTGTCACCAGTTCAGCCGTGGGTGCTGTAGGTTCAGGTATCAATGCAGGGTGACCCCAGTGTAGGGAATCAAGAGTCTTGACTCCATGGTTGAGAAGGTTGAATAAAAATGCTTTATTCAAGCTATACTATATTACATTATTCTAATTTTATACTATATTAAAGCAAACCCTGTGACCCCTTACAGAGTCACAACACAGCTTTGACCCAATTGGTCAATCAGTCCAAACAACCATCAGCAGAATCTAATTAACAAATCCCTTTGGGTAAACAGTCTCTATAACACATTTCACATGTGCAAAACAACAAGAACAACAAGTAGAGATAAGAATTATTTTCTTCTCTCTCTGAGCTTTCTCACTACCTTCCCCAAGAAAAATCCTGGGAGAAAGAATTATGTCTCTCTCTGTTCAAAAAGTACGTAAATACCAAATTCAGGGCTCCTGTGTGGGTGACACCTGGCAAAAAACCCCTTATTTTAGCTCCAGTGAGCAGCAGGGTTCCTGTTTTGCTTTGCTATTCACTGTACTGTTCTATATTTTCATTTTACAAAGTTAGCACCAATTTACAAATGTACAGCTTCAGCAGTCTATGTGTTCAGTATGTGGATTGCAAAATATATCTGATTTATAGCCCCATGCTGGTGTCAGAAATGTAGAGAAACTGTCTATTGGATTTTCAAGAACAAAAGTGGTCCTTTAAGCTCTGGGTTAATTTGTCTCCTTCTGTGCATTGTGCAAGGCTGATTCTGCTGAGGCCAACACTAGTGTTACATCATCTCTATTAATGCTCTTGCAAAGCACTTTTCCAGGCTCAGAAGAGACAGTTGAGGCAGTATTTCCAAAGCATCCTGCCTCTTGCTATGCCTTCACCACTGTTTTCTTGAAAGGAGTTCCCTGCAGATGCTGAGTGGGAAGAAATCTCGGCAGCACAACTCTGCTGACACCTCCCCACAAGCCAGCACGGGCAGAACAGGGTGACAGGAGCACCAAGGTCAGGCAAAAAGGGATGAGAGGAGCACCAAGGTCAAGAAAAAAGGGATGAGAGGAGCACCAAGGTCAGGCAAAAAGGGATGAGAGAAGCACCAAGGTCAGGCAAAAAGGGGGACTTCCCTTAGGGGGACTGGGCCAGGAGAGGTGTTCAGTGGCCTGCCAAAGACACCAGTGTCAAATTCAGAGTTTTTGTTGGTTTTCATACAACAGAAGGTTTCCCCTTCCCTCAGTGTTACTGAGTGATGCTCTTTGGACACTAAGCAACAACTGCAGAGTTGAATGAACAGCTCCTCACATCTTTTCAGGCAGTAAAGAGCCTGCTAATGTCACCTGTGGGCACTGGGCTTTGGCTACCAATGGGCCTGGCTTTTTCCCCCCAAAAAAGGAGAGATCACAGAATCTTTGTGTCCAGGAGGCTGAGGCCTACTCACCTGGCTTGTGGCAGAATTACAAAGCCCAGTGAATAAAATTGCAGTGCTGCCCCTCAATACCCAACAACTGCAGGAAGACATCCCTGAAAGAGACCCTTGGGGGTCTGGTATCAACTTCCACATCCCTGTGGGAGCAGCTGCAGAGATCAGGAGAACTTTTTGCCCCACCCTGTTCTATTAAGGGCTGCCCTTTTCTTCTTGGTATCTCCTGTCCTGAGGATGTCAAAGTAACCAGAAGGAGGAAAAGTGCCATTCCATGTTTCATTGTGTCTGCAGCCTGCAGCATCCATTCAGAACCAGGCACTTTCTGGAAACCATGCTGGATGACTCTTGTTTTCAGGAGGAGGTTTGTTATTAAGGCAGGAAATTGTATTTGGATAGTAAATAAAAGTAGTAAAAGTTTCAGAATTCTTGATTTCTGTCCCCTTCCTTTTCAGTAAATTCCACTTTGGTTTTCAGAGTGGCACCTTCTCAGCTTAGTGCTCTTTGTGTCTTCCTTTCTCTTCTGCCTTTCTTTCCTGCTCTGTTTCTTTCCTAGTGTCTGACTTTACCCATGGCAGCTCCAGCCACAGAGTCTCACCACATCATTTTTCCCAGTCATGTGCTGAAACAGCCCTGGGTGAAGTTATGAAGGCTGGCAGTGAGATGTCATGGTAAGATTTTGATCCACTTGGGTTTCAGCCCTTTCAGAGCTTTGCCTTAGAGGTCAGGAACATCTTTTCCCTGCTGGAAACTGGAATTTCAGACCATTGCAGTGTGTGCCAAGGATCACAGAGGGGAATTACTGAGGTTCCTGGGGTGCTGTTTCTGCTGTGCCTCCCAAGGAAGGGTGCAGGTGACAAGGTGACAAGCTGGACCATGGGAACCTCACGAGCTTCAACAAGCCCAAGTGCCAAGTTCTGGGTCAGGGCAATCCCTGAGTCCTGGATTCATCCTTGCTTTTGCCATTTTCTTGAAAGGAAAGTTTCCTGCTGGTGCTGAGTGGGAAGAAATTTCAGCAGCTCTCACCACTGCTGATGGGGAGTTCCTGGTGGGCAGCTGAGGGTGATCCCTCCTCTGCTGTGCCAAGGGGCCCCTCTGAAGGAGGGGACAATCTCTGCTGTGCCAAGGGGCTCCTCTGAAGGAGGGGACAATCTCTGCTGTGCCAAGGGGCCCCTCTGAAGGAGGGGACAATCTCAAGCCTTGAAGGCAGCAGGTGCTCAGTCATGGGGTTGGTTCTGGCCACTCTCAGTGAGGTCTGCAGTGGGTATGACACCCAGGGGGAGGCAGCTCAGCCTTGCTGAGGAAATTGCAGCGTAGGCTTTGCCCTCCAACGTCAAAAGCAGGGAGTGGGAATGAGATCAAAGCTTTGGATGTTCCTGCTCTTAGTCACGGGACAGACCCCAGTCTGTGTCCTGGTCTGTGTGCCGTGGGGGCTGGCTGGAAGCAGCAGAGAGGCTCAGGGGGAGGATGGAGGATGGCAGCTGTGTGTGCTGGCACTGGTGCAAGCTGGCTGCTGCTGACGCTTGCAGGCTGGCAGGAGGATGTGCTTGATCAGCTCTGTGGGTAGAGAAAATGTCCTGGATCAGTTCGTGCTGGCAAGAGATGAAGTGAGAAAAATACTGAGACTGAAGTGGTGGAAGTGAGTCCTTCCCTGGTTTTCCACGCCGAGTATTCCTCAGGCCCCCTGCTCACAAGGTACATAGCACATTTTTCTTTTGAAAAGCACTAAACTGATCCTCTCCATACAGAAATTATCTGTTTCCTTCTCACAGTGGGAGTTATTTAGCCATTTAACTTGTGAGTGGCTGGTGCTACCCTTTATTCCCATTATCCCCCTTGAAGTTCAAATCTGTGTTTCCTTGGGCTGGGAGGTGAGGAAAACCTTGTGGCTCTGGGGTGACACCTCCCACCCAGCCTGATCTAACCTGTGGTGCTGCCCTCAGATTTAGTCTGGAGTGGGCTGCACTTTTCCTTTTCTCCCAGCAGAAAGGTCCCACTATGGTTCTGCTGGAATCACTAAGGGGTCCTCAGAGTTCTGGCCTGCAATAGTGCTGGGCATGGCAGAGTGAGCAAAGCAGCAGCTGAAATGAGTGTCTTGGTGGGTTTGATTTCTGTTGTTCTTGTACACCAGTGACTTTCAGAGCACATTTTCAGGTATGCTGGGATGCTTACCTGCAGGATAACAGGACATTGTTAATAAAGGAGCAGGCAGAAAAGAAACATCCTCAGGTTCTTGCAGATCAAACTGGAAAAGAAGCAGCTAGGGAGTGAGGAAACCATGATTTCAGTACAGTAGAGAAGGATGTCAGGCTTGGCTGGGTGGTTGCTGATGGGCAGGAATGGAGTGCAGCAGTGTCAGAACATTCCTTCCCCTGTTGCCTCAAGTTTCCAGGGCCCAGCTGGTGCAGGATGCATATTTGCATTGTGAAGTGCCAGTAAACCAGGCTAGAGAGGAGTCAGGCTTCTCCTAGCTGACTTAAATAACATAAAACTACTGTCCTTTAGTGAGAGACACTAAAAATCCCAGGGATAGTGATCAAAACCCTTCGTGTGATGAGAAATTAATTCCATTTCAAATTTAACACCATATAGCCAATAGTGAGCTTAATTTATGCTTCAATTTCTAACATTAATCTTTAATTTAGCCCAGTGCCTCTTCATCTAGCTGAGAGCTCAGCTTTTGATTAAAGATGCTACTCCTCAAGGGCTAGAGCCCCTCACACTCTACAGTCACACACAGCAGATGGTTACCCAGGGGAGCAGAGACAGACCTGTCTGCTCAGATTGCTCAGTCTGTTCAAAACTGACAGCTTGTGGATTGGAAACTGCATGTTCTATTAGTTTTGGAGCTGAGCTCTTAAACAGTGCAAGAGTCCTTCCTTTTTAACTGAGGATAATTCAGTTGAACTGGACAAGGATTTTGCATGTTCAAATACAACTTTTCACTCTTCCCTTCCAGCTTTCCTGTTTTGCTGTACAGTCATGTGTCACCTGTGTCACAGCTGCTCATGTTCTGATGGACAGAAGCAATTTCAGGGGAAATCTGAGGCCCCAGAGCACACAGGGGTGTAAGGCAGAGAACCAGGCTCCAAACTTCTTCCATCTCTTTCATTGTCTCTCACTTACCTTGTTGCCAGGTGCTTTGGTTTTAACACCACAGAACTCCTGCAGAAACTCTTTCTTGGACCATCTTTTTCTACCTCATCCCACTTTGTCAGCTGTGGAATATGTCTCCTTTCCATTATTTACCTCCTTTGCCCAAATGGGATCACAGAAGGGTTAGGGTTGGGTGGGACCCTAAAGATCACTCAGTTCCAACCTTGCTGCCATGGGCTGGGAATTTTCCACTAGACCAAATTGCTCAGAGCCCCATCCAGCCTGGCCTTGAACACTTCCAGGAGCAGGAACTGCACCTCTCTGAGCAAACCTCTCTGGGATCATCCCTCTGGAGGGTGACAGTGTGCATGCCAGGACTTGTGGGACAGCAGGAAACCTGGGGAAACTCACAGGAAAGCAGGAACACAGTCCCAGGACCTCTGTGATGTCCTGCAGCCTTTTGCTCCATATTTGTACAGCATCTAGGGAAGTAGCATCTTATCTGAACTGCCTTGCAAATCCATTGGATTAGCCATGGGAGCAGGGAGGTTTAACTGTGTAATTCAGAGTGATGCTAATGAGAGCTTAGAGAGGGCATTTCATAGTGGTCTCTTAGGTCTTCTTCTCTCTGGGTCTCACCTGTGAGCTGTGAGAGTGTGGCTGACAAACTGTAACCAGATGTTACAGAGCTGAGCAGAAATCCCTGTCTGGGGAATAAACAAGCAGTGTTTCACACTTTGCTGTAGGAAATTCAGGGATTAGCTAAGGCTGTGTTTTAAACCTCCTCCATAAACAGACTCCAGCTGTGGCAGTTCTGGGATCTGAACCCTCTTGCTCCAAGCTGCTGTGCCAAATTAGAAACAGGCTTTTTCCTGGGCAGGCTTTGTCCTGAGACAATCTCTTGGTTTGTGGGTGTGTTCTGACTTGGCAGAAACCCAGTTGTTTAAAATATTCATTGAGCCAGCTGTGAACCTGCACAGGCCCATGGTGCAATGAGTGACCACAGGAGCCAGCAGAGCCACAGCCAGTGCTGCTGCCAGGGCTCACAGCTCCAGCCCAGGCCAGCTGTGAACCCCTCATCACCCCTCCCCTGTCACAGCTGAGAGATGGAGGTACAGCTTCTTCTAGGAGATCAAAGACAAAAGGAAGTAAAATCCATCAGCAGCCTGGAAATGCCTTGCAGTGTTTGCATTGCAGTCTTCTATGTGCAAGGCTAAAATAGGACATGTCTGTGTCTAGCTCAACAGGGACAGAGTCCTCCAGTGACCTTCCTGGACTGTAAACCTCAGACTGGATCATGATGTCTATTCACAGGTATAGAATCAAATGTTTGGTCCAAAAGGCTTGCTGCCAATTTGCTGTGCAGGCTGTTTGATTAAATCTCAATATACAATTTTCCCTTTGATGGAAAAGGCCATCCCTTACAACAAACCCCTGTGAAGTGTATTTGTGACAGCACAAGTTAGGCAGATGAATAACAGAGTTTGGAGGAAATTTCTGTAAGCTGCTTAGTGGTTACAAGAGCCAGTGCTGAATTACATGTGCCATTTGTCCAAGTGGAGCCACTGCTGTGTCCCCCTTTGCCCCACACACAGCACCACTGACAGGGTGCCTGCATGGCTGGGTACCAATGATGCCACTTCTCTTATTTAGGGATGATTATCTGCAACTTTCACTTGGCCTTTCATGTCAGTCCCAGGTGAGAGCACTGAGTTTTCCAGGCTTATCAGTGGATTAAAGCTGGCAAGAAAGTAAAAAAAAAAAACCCAATCATTTTTTCTTAGCTAGCTTATGATAGATAAAGGAACTCTGAAGTATTTCTATTTCTCCCCAAATAGGGAACTGTTTCCTGCCTTTCCTCTCAGAAGAATATGGTGTGGAAGGTCTCAGAAGTATTAAATTATTTTTACTTAATCAGGAAGACAAGAGTCTTGGAGCCTTAATAGAGACATATTTTCCTCTCAACGCTTCTCAAACATTTGAGCTACATCAGATTTAATGATACAGGAGTTTTAAAGGGGCTGAATAAATCACTGCTTTTGCTTTTGCTCAAGTGACATGCTGGTGATAAAGCTTCTGTTGAAAACCTGGTAGACCTTTCAGGAAAAAAACCAGCATTAAAACCAGACTGAATTCACTGTGTTTGAAACACAGCAGTGGAAAAACATGCCTCAATTACATAAATGTTACTGTTCAGCACAAGAATGTCAAATGTGCAGGAGGTTCTTGGAGACCTTGGTTATATTCAGTAAATATATTCAGTTACTAGTGGTAACTTGGAAGACAGGAGCAGGGGAGAGAAGGAGGGATCACTGAGCAGAAAGCTGACAGGGGCTGCAGCTGTGCAAGCATGGCTTGGCTGGCTGGAGCTGCAGCATGGAGGCTCTGGCAGGTCACAGCACAGTTTGTTCTTTCTGATTTAGGAGTCCCACACTTTGAGCATGTCCTGGCTTTGCTGTGTTCATGGCTCTGAGTGCCCAGGAGTGTGTGCATATCTCATCAGGGGTCAGTGTATCACCAGTGTCAGTCACGGGGCAGCAGCTCTCTGCACACACTGCTGCATTCCCACCTGCTCAAAAAGCTTTTGCTTTGCAAAATGCAGAGCCAGGGCTGTGTCACTGCCCTCCAAATGGGACCCTGAAGGCAGCAGTCAGCAGATAGAAAGGGCACAAGAGATTCTCATTGCTGTGGGCAGTCAGACCAAGCTTGTGGTGCATTGCCAGGTGAACATTGCACCCTGTATTTCCAGCCCAGCTCAGCTCAGGTGCTGTTAAGCCAGGGAGAAGGAAAATAAATAAAGCAATATGCTTGCATGTCCTGCTAATACATCACATCCTGTTTATTGCATAGAACTCCTCCCACCCTATTAATAAAACGTCCCTAAGGTTTCAAAGTGGAAAACTCAGCAGCTGCTGATGCAAAATGACAAGAGCAGAGTGATGGTGCTTTATACCACGCACAGATCAAGACTGAAAGCTTTATTTACATGCTGCAAAGCTGTTTGCACAAGGCCTTACCCACTTTGGAGCATGAGAAATCCGGTGGTGAAACAATTCAGTTGTGTTACAAAATTGAAAATCCTTCTAAAGACTTAAGGCATTAAGTGCTCTTTGTGTGCTGCTCTATTACATTCATAAAATACCCAAGCCTGGCTCTAATGGGCTGTAAATGAACTCTTGGTGAAAAATATATCAAAATAAAACTACAGGCAGCCTGGGAAAATGCCTTCCAGGTTCCTCATAAAGACTTCATACTAATTAGCAAAGCCAGTCCCAGGGAGCACATAACAGGCTTTTTACACGAGGCCTTGCACATACTGGGATGTTACTTTATTTTTTACAGTATCAGTATTTACACCAGCTGTGGCTTTAGCGAAAGAAAGGCAAGAATTTCTGTGAGAGCAAGGAAACGGTATCATTTACAACAGAAGATAAACAAAATTGCTACTACCAGGAAAATGGGAAGTCAGAGCTGTGTGGGCTGAATTCTGTCCTTATTTGGCTTTGGGGAATTATGTGATTTTATTCTATGACTCAGAGTTGTTTTTACAGCATTTGCGTCACCCAGAGAAGTTGAATCTGCATAAGACCCAGCATGTTCCAGGAGAGAATATTTTGTTCTGTAATGTGAACTGGCTAGCAGGCACTGACAGGTCTCATGTTTAGCTTTATTATTATTGTCATTGTTGTCATTTAAGCATAAACTGCAAGATGTCTCAGAGCTATCAGTTTGTGTTACTGCAGCAAGTAAGTGCAGTATCAGGGAAAATCCTAATACTTGGAGAATCGTTTTACAAATCAGCAGCAGTGAATTCCATTTGCTTTCAGTTTGCCTCCTTTGACCTCAGTTCACATGTGGAAAAACACAGCCTGTGTCTGACGTGGATAATGGAACTTCCCTGCTCAGTTCCACCCGGATCTCAACATATTATTTCACTTGCAGAGCCTCACCCATTATAGGTGCCACAAATCAGCCACTGCCCTGAAGTGCAAATGCTTGTGTTTTTCCATCCAGGAGGCTGGTTAGAGAATTTGGCACATAATGCTGCAGTGAGTTGGCAGAACTGAAAGTAGGTGAGCTCAGACACTGGTCTGAAGAATGCAGCAAATCCAAATTTAGGGCTCTGGAGGCTGGATCACAAGAGCTGCAGCCCTGTGATACAAAGTGCTGATCTGATACTGTCTCATTCTGCTCGTTCAGATGTGCTCTAGTGTTTCTGAGAAGTTATTTTTGTGCTGGCAGGCTTTGTGAGAGATCAGGTGGTGTCTGCCCATGAGGCTCTGTCTTTCTGCAAGGCTGGAGATCATTTCTCTTCCTGCAGCTGGCTCAGAGCTGTCATTAAAAGTCTGACACTGCTCTGGCTAATTAGCAGTGAGGTTGTGTGCCTGCACCCAGCCTGGGGCATCCTGGCAGCTGTGGAGGAGCCTCACCCCCATCCACTGCTCAGGACACAGGAACAGCTTGGGCAAGGCTGAAATCCAAAGCAAAATGAGCTTGTTTTCTTGTTCCCAAGGGTGGGACACTCATCTTTGACCCCTCCTCCTTTGTGGAGGGTGCTGGCATTCATTGGACTTTGACTCCAGTTCCCTGTGTTGCTGCTTTGGCACCAACTTTGGGCCTGAGGGTGCATCGTGGTCCTGAGGGCCATTCCTATAAAGCAAAATTCCTTCCCTCTCACCTACTAATTTTTTAAAAAAATTTCTCTAACAGTGTTTTGCTAGTGGTCTGCTTTTGGCTTTTGCTTTCACGTTGCTCAGGTTTTGTCAGGACAAAAGGGTGAGGCTCAGCAAGGTGCAAGCATCTCTGCAGCCTGGGAGAGGGAACACTGCAGTGATTTCCTGTTCTCTGTCTCTCCCCTTGTGTCCAGAGGAGAAGACAATGAAGCCTGACATGATTATCAGATAGCTCATTAACTGAATCCCATCAGAAGTGGTCACTCTGCAAATTCTTGCTCATTTAATTCCCCCATTTAATTAATTCCTCCCCTAGAAATTATCAGCTCACATTAGAGAAAAGTTACCTGTTAATTTTCCATTTGATAATTAGTGCTCTTCTAGGCCTTAGTTAAGCTTTCTTGCCTTATGTCAGATTTGATCAAAAGGAGACACCTGAGCCTTTGATTTGTGTTCCTGCTAATGTCAACATTTCCCCTTCTATGTGTGAGCTCAGGCTAAGGCAGGGTCTGACAATGCCCAGGAACCTCCTGCACAGAGGGTTCCCTCCCCACTTCTGCTGGGGGCACTTTGCATGGCCTGGGAGAGAAAAAGACAAAACACCCACCCCAAAATAATTACAGTGCACCCCTGTGACCTCTGCAGCTTCTGCTCTGCTGGTGCCCAAGGCCTCTGAGCGTTGATTTTTTATCTGCCAGGGGCAGAGGCCTGCAGGGGGTGGCAGTGCAAGGGCAGCATGGGGGCTGTGATGGTGGATGGGGGAACCCTCTTGGCTCTGTCTCTGCCCCTGAGGCTGCTGCTGTATTTTATCTACAGATTTGTTCCGTGCAAAATGCAGAAGCTGCCCAGGAAACAGAAGGTGCTGCTTCCCCCTCCATCCCCCCAGAAGTGTTTGCAAATCCCTTCTCCTCTTTCTCCATGTGCTCCTGCCAGAGGCTGCTGGTACTATTTATTCATTTCACTGCTCAGTGTCATGGTTTCAACTATTTATTCATTTCACTGCTCAATGTCATGGTTTCAACAGGAGGGGGGGATAGTCCCCTTTTGATCTGTGCTGGCCCATGCCTTCTGTTGGTGGGACACTTCTCCAGGGGAAGTAATGGGGTGGGTTTGGCTCTCCTGGAGCTTGGACCTGCTGCTCTTGGGGCTCTGCTCCCCAGGCAAGCACTGAAGAAGCTGCTGGTTGTCCATCCTGGGGCTGGTGTCACGGATGGGGAGGGTTTGCTGTGCTGCACAGTTTGTCCTTGCACCCTCCCAGGGCAGGGAAAGGCTCAGTTCAGTGGTGTGGGACAGAGCTCAGAGCACTTGCTGGGGAGGCTGCAGGGCTGGGCTCCCTGCAGGAAATGAGGTTTGAGAGCAGGGTCCCAGTGACACCAGACAGAGCCTGTTTGGACTGGGCTGCTTGGTCACGAACAGGCATGATGGACAAAAGGCAAAGACCCTGCAGATTTTGTCATGGAGAAGTGATGGGCACATTCCAGGCTTGGATAAATAAAATGTTTAGATCTCCTTGAGGTGCTGCCTGGGTCTCACAAAACAATCCTGATCAAACATTCAGGCCCAGAACCTCGAGGGTGTTTCAGCATCCGTGCTGCTGACATTCCCTGGCATACACTAAATCCTTTTTAGTGCCACCCAAACACAGGTGCTGCTGCCTGGCACAGCCCCAGAGCTGCAGGTGAGGGTCTCAGGCAAGGTGTGTTCAGATCTGGGCTTTGCTAGCACAAGCCAACCTCTCTGAACTCTGTCAGTGCCCTGGCTGCTCATCCTGCTCCCCAGGGGATGCTGCTGCCCACTGAGTTGTGTGTGCTCTTCTTCTCCACAGCCTGAGCTCAGGCTGGTGCTGCAGCCCTGAGCTGGAGACTCTCAAGCACCTCACAGCCAGCCTGAGGCCCTGGTGGGGCCCCCCAGGCTCGGTGGGATGCTCTCTAAGGCACCCACTGAGCATCTTCCCCAAATAATGGTCTGAGAGCATCCCAGCTTGGGGCTTTCATTCATTGCTTCCACAGTCTGCTCCTTATTTTGCAAATTTGAAACTGCTAGGGGGTGCACCAATTGCACCCCCTAGCAGCAGGGTTTCCCTTTCCAAGGGAAGCATTTCTGTGGCACTGGTGGGTCCATTGCTCTGGTGAGAGAGAGACTGTAGAGGCTGTCACCAAGGGCACCTGAGTGGCTGCTGTGAATGCTCAGAGTGCCAAGGAGAGAGAGAGAGGGGATGGTTTGGATGCCCCAGAGGTGCTGCCCTATGTGGCCCAGCAGCTCCTTCCCCCTCCCACACCCTCAGGTGCCAAATGTATCTCCTTTGTACAGTCCAGTGAGGCTCAGGGAAGTGTGAAAGTGCTGCTGAAATCAAAGGGAAATTATAATCATGGTGAGAAATTCTGGGTGGAACACAGGTTTTTTGAGGGCTGTTGTATCTCGCAGAGCCCTGGTGTGATTTATTTTTAATGCTGAATGCCTGGCCCTCCATCTCATTTCCCACCTGTGTTGTTTACCCCCTCATTTATTTGTTTCCCACCATAAAAGGTGGGCAGACACTCTCTATCTCTGTTATAACTCAAACTGGGCACTGTAGCTCCAACAGCTTGTTGCTACACACTTGTGGCTAAAGCCCAGCTGTTGTGGCACAGCTTCTCTGGCAGGAGCACAGAGGGTTTCCCCCACCTGCCTGCAGGAGCCCAGCACAGCCTGCATCCCTGGATGCAGCCCAGAAATGGTCAAGGGATGAGCAGGCTGTGCTGCTGCTGCTGTTAAGCTTGCAGGAGTGGAGCTTTCCCTTCCCCTTGCCAGTTGCTGGGTCTGGGACTCAGCACTGAGTCTATCCAGGAGTGTACTTGCCCTGCTGCACAGGAGCTGCATCCTCTGCCACCATCAATCTGATGTCTCAGAAAAAGGTGCTGAACTCCTTGTCCCTCAGGTAATGTCACAGACATGTTTTATGAAAAATCCTTTCCTTAGGATTTTTTCTCCTGAGAAGCCGAGAGGCCTCAGGAATAAAATGTCAACAATGGTTATCTGCTGCTGTGGAATGCAACAGGTGCATCTGGGATTGGTCTCATGGGGTTGTTTCTCATTAATGGCCAATCACAGTCCAGCTGTCCAGACTGTCTCAGTCAGTCACAAGCCTTTGTTATAATTTCTTCTTTTTCTATCCTTAGCTAGCCTTCTGATGAAATCCTTTCTTCTATTCTTTTAGTATAGTTTTAATACAATATATATCATAAAATAATAAATCAGCCTTCTGAAACATGGAGTCAACATTCTCATCTCTTCCCTCATCCTAAGACCCCTGTGAACACCACCACAAGGTAACCAGGCCTTCTGCAGCTGGCAGGAAACAGAGTCTTTTGCATGAGCAGAAGTGCTGTACTTCTGTGATCCATAAATACACCCCAGTGTGGGGGACCTGCTGTCTTTGCCATGTCATGGCTGTGGGGGCTTTTTTTGGCACCAGCCAGGGTTGGGATGGAGGAGGAGGTGTCGGCAGCCCATAAAAGCCCAGGCAGGGAACGAGTGGGAAGCAGAATATGTGGGTGTAAATGTGAGCTTATCTCCTGCAGTGGCTGTCCCCTCCCACCCCCAAGCTCTGCTAGCTTTAATCATCTTAGACCCGTGCAAAAACTCTGCACATGTCAGCTGCAGGATGTTTGAGCAGCTGAATTGCTGAGCTGCAGGATCTAAACTCCCTGAATTTGGGCTTTGTGGAGGTGGCAGACAGCTCCCAATGGCCACAGCTCCTGACCCCAGTGGCTGCTCCCTCCCCCTCTGGTGTGCCCTGGAGCAATGAGTGTTTCACATCTGGGCTTGATATATTCAGAGAATGCTCAGCCACTGCATATTCAGTAAGGCATGATAAGTTCATTTAACAAATCTTCCACATCATCTGTGAGTGTACACTGCTCTAACCTCCTGTTTAATGTGCTGGTTATTGTACTGTTGAAGTTTATTTCTGATTTGATGCTTTCCTCCTTTCCTGCCTGCCAGCATCTTTGACAGACAACAGAATTCTATTTCAGATCTGTACCAGGTAATTGTGTTTGCTTGGCATGGTGCAATGCTCCCTGTTACTTTGCATTCAGAAGTGTTACTCAGGCAGGGCAAAGTGCCATGGCAGGTGGAGTAAAATCACATTGCAGCCCAGCTGTAGCCCCCAGGTCCCTTCCTCCAAGACTCCCAGGGCTTGTGGTTCATTCTCCCAAGTATTTCACCTGGCTACAGAGCAGGATCCTGACATAAATGCCTGGGTTAAGCAGAGACAGGTAAAGTGATGAACCTGACCCAAATATTGACTCTGTACAGGGGTGAGAAGGTGGCACTCATCCTATCCTGGAGGTGGGAGAGATGAATGACCAGGAGGTAAATAAAGTGTCTGGTGAGTCCTGGGAGGGCTGTTGGCTTGGATAATGGATGGCCTGTTGTGCCTTTACTGCAGAAAGGCTTTTCCAAAAGGTGTTTGCAGAGCTGTGCTCAATTCATTGTGCTTTGCTTGGATGTGGCTGTGGAGGATTTTATTAGGATGAATGGAGCCATGAGCACTAAGGGAGAGTTAAGCAGAACTCACTGCCATGTCCTTGCCTTCCTGTGTGCACTGTGCAGGCTGCCCAGGAGATCACAAGGAGCTGCAGCAGCCTGTGGGAAGCATGGCACAAGGACTTCAGCAGGACATGAGCAGCTCCCTGCCATTGTCCTGGCTGGGAGTGGGAGCCCCAAACAAAATTTACTAGAGAAACCCTGCCACTGAGCCATGAGGTGCAGAGAGGACCTCCTTGCTTTTTAAACTTCTCAGAGAGGAGCCTGAAGCTGGCTGGATCCAATCTTAGCCTCAGACTGTCAACAGTTCAAGTAACTGTGACCTGCAAAATTTAAAGATGGATTTAAAGATGGCAAAACAGATATATGTTTATATAAAACAAATTATTCATTATGACAAGTGATTAGACAAAAGGTCTTAATCAGAATTACTAACTACACAGAATAAAAGCTGAAAGTACTAATAATTATATAGCACAGTGCACTAAATTAAAGCAATTGTATTAAAGGTAGCAAAAAGAAACAGTTACTAAGTAGACATTGATGTAACTCACCATACCAACACAGAGTGGACAGGTCTCTTTCTCTTAACATTGAAGACCAACCTTGAGGGCCATCCCTATTCAAGGGAGAATATCCAAATGCAGTCCAAAAAAGTCAAAGCTTTGCCTTACTGTCAGGATGTTCATTTGGGCTTGGTGTGCCAGACTGAGTTTCAGCATAATTCAACACCAAAGCAACACATAGGACCCCTCTCAATCCACCCTGATAGATTGCAAATAGAACATTGTCCACTGAGTTTTTGACCACATTCCAGGTCAAAACAGGAGGGGGTGTGGGGGGAAAGCATCCTGCCACAATTGCACAGGATAGAAATGTCCCCCCAGATGGGCTGGAGCAGAGCAGAGCAGCTCCCCAGCTGCTGGGAAATGCACCAGGAGCCCACACTCCCCCAGGGCTCCCTGGCTGTGACTGCCCACATCAGTGGCACCCTCGGGTGGCACCTTCAGCAGGGAGGGCAGGCTGAAGGTCCAGGTGCTACCAGTCTTGGATATCCCCATCTGCTGTGTGACATGGGAGCAGCAGCTGCTCCTTGGGTGCACTCTGGATTCCAGTGATGCCCTGCTGCACATGAGGGCTGCTCAAAGGCAGGAGGGAGGGCAGGGCTCCCCTCACCCTGCAGAGGAAGAGGATGCAGCCCTGTGCAGGCTTCAACAGCAGCAGCTTTTCCCTGAACAGAGAACCCTGAGCACAGCTGGCCAGTTTTAATCAAAGCCAAGAGTCACAGAGTGGATGTGGGAAACATGGATCCAAGTCCCTCTTCAGTTCTGATTAATGCAGATCTGAGCCCAGCTTCCCTCCCCTTCCCCAGGACTGCTGTGGGTATTGAGGAGAGTTACCCAGCAGCCCAAATGATGTTGTTTTTCAGCACTGCATCCACACACATGTCCTGCAGTGGGGAGCAGGAACGTGCTTCCATGGCAAACACCCAGCCCCTCACTGCAGAGCAGCCCTCACTGCTCCTTTCTTGCTGGAAATGTTTGATTGGCATGAGAGAGACATGAAACCACATCTGCAGGATGGGCTGGGAGAGACCTTGTGAGCTGATGTAAAATCCAGTGGCCTGGACAGACATGGAGAGGATCTCTGTCCTGCTCTTAGCAAGCAGTGAGAGGATTTGACCTTGGTGGAGCTACACTCCATGCCCAGGGCTCCTTGTCCTCTTTGTGTGGTGTCTTACAGAGCTGCTAGCAGAGGTTTGGGCTGGCAGATGAGTGCACTGGCTGTGCTTTGCTGTGCACTGCATCTGCTTCAGGCTGCCTACCCTAGAGTGTGCTGTTCCCTTTCAGAAATGCTCCTGCTGCAGCTGCTCCTGCAGCACAGCTTGGCCATCAGGCACCACCCGGCTGGGGCTGAGATCTGGTGCCCAGCTTGACCGTCTCTTACTCCTGCTGCTTTATTTGCTTTAATTCATCACTTTCCACGTGATTAAGTGGCTTTTTGGTGGCTATTTCTTGCCAAGTGCTGCTGCTGGCTGCTGCTGGCTGCCTATCTCATCCACAGACCAGGTGAAGAATGCTCCTGCAGGATTGGTCCTGCAGGCAGCTGCCAGCTGCTGTGCCCTTGGGCTGGATTTGGGCATCGTGAGGTGCTCTCAGTCCACAGTCAGGTGTCCATCAGGAACCTGTCCCCACTCAGGCCACTCTGTGATGGCAGAGATGATGTGTCTGTGTGTGTGTGCTGGGGACATGGCTCAGGTGGGGTGGTGCTGGGAGCTTGAGGCCCTCCTTGCTGAGGATACACAGGGAGGACCCCATGGGGGGAACCACAGCAGCTCTTCTGTCCAAGGGATGTCTTGAAGTGGTGTTGGTGTTCTGCAGGGGAGGAGCAGGAGAAGGCAGGCTGGCAAGGACAATGCCTGGGTGTGGGAACCCAGAACATCCCTCTGGCTGTCCAGGATGGCCAGGACCCCTGCCAGGGGGCTCAGAAGCCCTGGCACAGAGCCCAAAACACCTGTGGGTTTGATTATGACCCGTGGAGCAAATCACCAACCTTAGATGAAGATCAGCAAGCCACAACAATTTAGGTAGAATAATAGTGACGTTATCACAGGGTGGAAAAGTAGATTTTGGAGTTTCTGGTATGGGGGTTCAGGAGGGCAAGATGGAGGGAACTGGGCATGTCCAGCCTTTCTCCTTCTTCTTCTTGGCCTCCATCTTCTGCTGTGATGTTGGCACTTACAGATTTGTTTAGAGTAGAAGCTCACTGTCTAACATAGGTGATAGGGATTGGAAAGTAATTGTAAACATTGTATTCATAGTTTTTAGTATAAAGACATAACACTGCCCCAGGGGCAGGCAGAGTGCCTGGAACTGTCATGCTGAGTGGGCCTTGGCAGAACAGGAGAAAGAATTTTATAGATAAGATACAATAAACAACCTTGAGACCGAGAAATGAAGAGCTCTGACTCCTTTAAGTGCCGGGCTGGGAAAAGAGACTTTTAACATTTCTCAGGGTCACTCTGACAAGCCAGAAGCACCAACACCTGGGCAAAGTTTGGTGGCCTCAGTCTACACAAAAATGAAACCCCTGCCTGCAGATGGAAATCTGTCCTCTCTTCAACTCCTTGCTCTCAAAGCCCTGGTTGGCTCCTCAGCTGCTTCTGCAATCTCCTGTGAGCAGCCACATCCCACGTGTACCGAGTGCTATTTCTGGTGGCAGTGCAGGCTGTGCTGCAGCTGCAAACCCCAGCACAGCCACACTGGTCCATCCTGTCTGCTCACAGCTCTGTGATCCTACCACAGGACACATCCTCTCTGCCCCAGCTCACCCCAGCCAGGGCTCTGTGACCATCCTGTGTGCAGCCTGGTCCCACTGGCAGTGCTGACAGCAGGAGCTCTGCCAAGGAACGCTGAGGCAGCTCCTTCAAAGGTCACCCTGGTGATTATGAGCACAGGAAGGGCTCAGATGTGACACAGCTGTGGCTGGGAGATGGGGGGAAGTGTGTGCTGAGCTGTGACTGCTCTTACAGGAGCTCAGGAAACCAAAGCCTGCAGAAGGCAAAGGGGCTTGGGGCTCTGTGGCACCAGGACCTCACCCCAGCACTGGTCCCATGAATGCAAGCAGCTGGTAGAGATCAAACCCAGGGGAGTGGAGATGTTCAGCCACCAGAGTCAGGCAGCAGCTCTGCTCCTTCACTGCCCAGCAGCTGGCTGGATGTGCTGGGATGTGCAGTGCTTGGGTTCCAGCCAATCCAGCACTGGTGTCATCAAAGCTGCACGTCCTTGGCTGTCTTGCCATCCTGTCAGAGAAAGTGAGCCCTGCTGAGGGCCATGGTGGTGCCCACAGGGAAGTGGCCAAAGTGGCTGAGATGAGACCTGTCACCTCCACTTAGGTAAAATGAGTCCCACCAGCTGTTCTTGGACAAACTTGGAAGAAAACAGGAGTATTTTAATATGCAAGAAGTGGTCCCCAGTGATAATTTAAAATCATATCAATGTATATTAGAGATAGGAGCTACCTACAGATTCTTAAGTCAGCATCATATAAAAGGCCTCTGGCCATGAAGACATGGGCTTTTAGAAGCAATCTTTGTGCTGAGTCTACACAGGATTGCCCTGCAAGGCAGACTTGTCCTCACTGCCAGCTGGTGAAGCTGTGCCAAGGTTTATGTCCCCACAGCACACAACTCTGGAGCAGAGTGGGTTCCTTCAATCAGGACCCAATTCTCCAAATTCTTTTGGTGGAAGATCAGATATAAACATCTATTGATTTTTTTTTTTTCCAGTGGCAGCATATCTCTGCAGCTTTCTGGTCTTGCTCCACTGCTCTGTTTACCACTGGCTCCTCAGAGTTTCCAGAGATGAAAAAGAGCAGGATCGATCATAAGGAAGAACTCTTGGTGGCAAAAAAAAATTAACAGCAAAATTTAGAGCTGCAGTAGCACAGACTGTGGCTTCTGACTCTACTTCCAGCCTGGCAGCCACAGCAGCTTCCCAACATGAGCATCTCTAGTGTGGTCAACCCTCAGCATTAACCAGCCACGAGTCATGCTCTAAATAATGCTGAGATGTGGTTTAGAGCTCAAGGTTGTTTCTTTAGAGAGTACATGCTGGTGTCCTTTATGTACACTATGGTATTTAAGTTTTCCTACCTAAGATGACAAGAAACTTCTCCTTTTCTCACATTGTCATGCCCTTTCGGGGCCAGGGGTTATCAGGAAATGAGTCAGGAGTCACCAGAAGTTCACGAGGGCACGAGGTGCCTGCTTGGTGCACCTGCAGTGCTCTGCTGAAGGCACTCCCAGGGCAATGCTCCCTGACTTTCCTGGAAATTGGGACCTCATTTGCCTCCCAATCGCTGCTCCCCAGCCTCCCCCCAGCACATGCTGAGATGTTCTCTGTGCCAGGGGCTGGAGGTGTGCAAGGCTGCTGCCCATGGAGGGTGCAGAGAAGCACAGGGCTGTGAGCTGTGGAGCTGCTGCTGCTGCTGGGCAGGCAGGAGCTCTGGGTGTGCCAGCACTGCTGAGGCTGGGCTGGGAGGGCTCCTGGTGGGGCAGGACAGAGGCTGTTCCAGCTGTTTGACCTCCAGCCACAGCAGGAAATGCAGAGTGGGGCCGGGCTGGCTGCAGTCGCTGCTCTGTGTGTGTGGGGTGGATGCTGATGGCACAGCTGCTGGCAGAAGCTCCTGCAGGAGCAGATGCTGTCTGTGCAGCTCTCTGGTGAGGCTGCCTGCTGCAGCAGCTCTCTCAGAGGTGTTCCCTGCCTGCTTTCCTCCACTGCTTCAGCAGCATCACCTCTCAGCACCGGGGCTGCTGATTCTGCAGTAGGCACTCACTGCCACTGCCCCTCGCCCCCAAAAGGGGCTGCTCATGGTTCATCAAAGCCACCAATGCCCAAGCCACCAGCCCCCACCCACCTGCTGTGCACAGCAGAGGGTCCCAGTGCCCTTCATTGGGAATTGTGCTGGTCCTGCAAGCTGCTCCTCTGAGGGAGGTGGTTCTGCTACTCACAGAAACACTTCCCAGGGCTCAGTGGGCCTTCATGTCCCATCCCTCCAGCCCTTCTATGTGCACATGGAAAAGGAGCAGTGAGGCACAGGGGAGCCCCAAAAGCTTTTGTGATGCAGACCAGCCCCTCCTTGTTCCCTGTGAGCAGGTTTAGTGCTGCTGTGTAAACCCAGCTGCAGGTCTAATCCCTAGGGAGCTGCCAGCTCCTCTGACACCAGTTTGTCCCCAAATCCCACACACCCTCCTCACTCTCTGCCTTCCCCCTTGCCAACAGCATGTGTGCACCTGGGGAGGGACATTCCTGGTACCCCTGATAAGGTTCTTGCAGATACTGGGGGAGAAAGAAGTGGGAATAGCACTTCCTCCACCTCCCCTCTCAGTTTCTTCATGGCTGAAAGGTCAGCCATCTCCTTTCTGTGATCAGGGAGGTTGTGGCTTCCTGGTATTCCCATGGGAACCAGGGCTTCCAGAGCAAACATCAGCTGCCCCAGCAGTGCTGAGGACCCAGCTGCTGCTGGTTCTGTCACCACAAGGTCTCCAGCAGCTTCAGCTCTGTGCTGGAGGCTGCAATGTGCCTGTCTGTGGCTTTGCAAATCTCTTTCCTCGTCTGCAAAACAGCGTCCTGCAAAGCACTGAAGTGCAAAGCTGGAGGGTTTATTACAGCAGGTGGTGGAGAAAGGCTTAAAATCTAAAATTCAGCTAAAATCTGTGCTCCATGGGTCACCCCCTGCCCTCCAGCCTCACCCCAGCACAGCCTGCTTACAGACTGTTGGGACAGACAAATTTACTGAGGTGCCAACCAGATGCCTTAAGACTGAGGGAAAGCCAAACCAAAATAAACCTGATGTAGCTGGGTGCTTTAATTTGCAGGAAGAACTGTGCAACAGCAGGCTGAATATTTCTTGCTGTATCAAGCATAAATTCATCAGGTATTCCATTTCCTGGGAAAAAAAATAAAGCAGAATAATTCACTTGGAAATAAAGAGTGGAGCTATTTTTCCCTCTGACACGGTGAATGCAATTACCTAAGGCATGGGAGGCTGAGATAACTCACTGATTCAGCCCCCACTCTCCAAAGAAACCATCATCATTCTGTCAGAAAAGGCTTTAAACTCCAATTCACATCCTGAATGCTAAAACATCACCACATACAGAAGCTGTCCTTATGATTTCCATGCACCAGCTGCTGCATCACAAGGAAAACACACTCAGAGACAGGCCAGAATTTATTATTGTCGAGGCCAGTGCAAGCTCCCTGTGTTTGCTGACCCTTTTCCTGATGCTGTTGGTGTCTCCTTGTCCATCAGGAGCAATGTTTCCTAGTGAAACAAAGCCCACTGGCTCCCTGTATAGTAGTGTGTGAGCCATGCTGGGGCTGGGAAAATGTGCATGGGGGTTGAGAGTCTCGAGCTGTGTCTGTTTGTTGCAGACATCTTTTATGAAAAGTCCTTTCCTTAGGATTTTTCCTCCTGAGAAGCTGAGAGGCCTCAGGGACAAAATGTAAAAAATGATTATCTACTGCTGTGGAATGCAACAGGTGTATCTGGGATTGGCCCTTGTTGGTTGTTTCTAATTAATGGCCAATCACAGCCCAGCTGGCTTGGACAGAGAGCCCAAGACAGAGCCTTTGTTATTCATTCTTTTTCTATTCTTAGCTAGCCTTCTGATGAAATCCTTCCTTTCTTCTATTCTTTTAGTATAGTTTTAATGTAATATATATCATAAAATAACAAATCAAGCCTTCTGAAACATGGAGTCAGATCCTTGTCTCTTCCCTCATCCTCAGACCCCTGTGAACACGGTCACATCTGTTTGTAGAGCTCAGGGCAGGCAAGCCATAAGCCTGTGATTGCCCCCAAATTTAATTCCATTTGGGCTGCACTCTCCCACCTCTTCTGCCATTACATAATGGGGAGCAGAGTAATGACTTTCAGCAATACTGTTTGAGTGGCAGCAGTCCAATTCTGGACTGTATTTTTTTTTTTAATGGTGGGGGGAGAGCAGGTTGGCAGAGGGGAGGAAGCATCCATTTGGTTTGTCTGCAATCCCTGTTTCGCTCTGGGAGCTTTAGAGGACAGACACATTCTTCCATCTCTGCTAATCCTCCTCTGATACAGAGGATTTTCCTGCCATTAAATGATAGCTTGTGAGAAAAAAATGCCAACTTTTCAGGGACTGACTCGTGTGGCTAAGGGCAGCCTCATGAGCAGGAGGGAGGACACAGCCACTGCCTGGCCAGGTAAGAACACATCCTGTCGGGATTTCTGTTGGGAATTTTGGTTTCCACCATTTAATGCTGAGCTGGTTACACTCCTCTGTACCAGCACCTATTTCCTGGGGATAGAGCCAGTCCCTTACTGTTGGTGATCCTTTCCCACCTCAGATGAGAGGAATCTGCCTTTGGCATGGCTTGTGGGAAGGACGCAGATGAACTCCTGAAAAGCGGTGGCACAAAGCTGCAGGATTCCCTGAGAAGGTCAGTGGTGGAAGACAGATACTCACCAGGAAGGTGCTGGGGACTTCTTCAGTTTGAAAGTGTGTGAGAGAAGAGCGTTTTCCTTCATCTTCCTTTCTAAACATAGATCTTTTTGTGGAAAAAAGATGCAGGGAAATGACAGAGGATGAAACCCGTCTCTATTCTTCCTGTGTGCTTTTAGATCCCTTAAGTTTGCTTGCCAGACCTGAAATGCCAGTAGAGAATAATCAAGGTAATGTTTGCCATCGTTCTAACTGGTGAGTATACTCTTATTCTGCATTATCCAGTAGTGGATTAGACAGATCATTTGGACAGGTGGTGGTTAAATATTCAATTATTGCAATCATTGTCTCTTTACTCTTCTTAAGACTCTGCAACCTTTATTTTTTGTTTCTTTTCCTTTGGTCTCTCACTCTTTCTTCCAAATACTGAGTTACTGTAGTATTTAAAAGAGTGAAAGATATCATCCATGGGAGGTGATTTTTTTATTCTTTAATGTCACAAATGTTTTTGACCTTACTGCTCTATTTCACACATCTCATTTGAGTGCTCAAGTGTGTCACTGAGGGGCTGAAAGCTTCCAGCTGCTGCCCTTTTTTAGGGAAGGGGAAGGAGTGAGGTGGGAAAGATGGGAATGTTTCAGGCTATGTTGATCAGAGGAGATCTCACAAATGGGGAAGAGCTGATCTCTTTTGCCCTGAGCAAAAGCTCTCCCAAGGGTTTGGTGCAGTTCATGTGGAGGATTTTTTCCAACTTCTTTTCCAGGGGAAAGAGGGGAAATTGCCCATTGCTGACGGGTCTCTCTGAGCTCCTGTTGCTGGGGGGATATTTTCTCATTGGATGGTCCTCACACTCTTGCTGTCCATGTCCCACCACATTGCAAAATGCTCTTGTAAACAGAGATCTTAGAAGCCTGCTATGAAAAGCCCCTAGCAGAAGACCCAGATTTGGCACTTGTGTATAAGGAAAACAGGCTGGATATGGCTTGGGGCAGACATTTCCTTTATTGAGTGATTAGAGGGGAAGCAGGGGGGAAGGAGGGGATCTGGTTATCAGCAGGCTCGTTCCTACACTGCCCACCATGGGCACAGCAGTGGGTGGAGGTCTGCCCTGAAGGCCAGGAATGTGACTGAGCTTGGGGCAGCTGGGGCTTGCTCAGGACAGCCTCACCCATGGGACAGCCCATGCACAAATGCCCCTCTGGATGTCACCCTGAACCCACACAAGGCTCCCTACCAGCAGCAACCCTTGCATCCATTTTCCAGACAACCACCTGCAGCCAGACATTTGGGAACAGGCAAATCCTTAATCTGTCTGGCCCTGAGTTTATGTAACAGCCTAACAAAAACAACATATGCCCCTGTTGGCAGGCAGAGGGTGGGCTGGTGCAGAGGGGAGCAAACAAGGCAGCCCCTGGGCAGACTGCACAAAGAAAGAGCAATCTGAGACCAGCTTATTGTTCCTCTTCTTGTCCTTAAACTCCAGCTGTTATCAGGAGGATTGAAGGGGACTTTCCTTTAGCTGTGGCTGTTAGATAAGGGCATGGGGAAAAGGGGAAGAGCAGACAAACAAACTGACAACCTGTCTGAAATCCTTTCCACCTCCCAGAGTCCTTCACTGTCATTTATCCTTGAAGTGATGTTGTTTTGCTAATTCTCCAGTCACAATAGTGTGCCCAGGCATGATGAGACCTGAATTTTGATGAAGAGGCCCCAGCTCATCCTTTTGTGATGCTCTCTGTGTATCTGAATACCTTTCCTACATGCAATAACCAGAATGGTTTGAACAGACCCAGGCTCCAGGGCAGCTCCTGGGTTGATGCCCTTCAGCAGGGACTTGCCCAACAACTGGTTTTGCAAGTCTCTTCTACACAGGTAGTGTAAAGTAAAACTCCTAAATACAGCCCCCTGCATGTTGTCTTTAGAAAGGATGGAGGAAAGGCAGAGCAAGTGCAGCCCAAACTATCGTTTGACCTGTACATTAAAGCCTTAAGGACTGCAAAATTAAAACTTGATGCTTGCTGAAGCTGATGCTTCTGGGCATATCACCTCACAGGCCTGTCCTGTTAAAAATGCCCATGGGAATGCAGCTGAAGTGGGCAATCCCTGTGCTGCCAACCACAGGGAGAGGCAGCCCAGCTGCTGGGAGCTTCCCCCTCTGGACACTCAGCAGGAGCATGGGGAAACCCCCCTGATCCCAGCAGCACAGCAGAGGTGGCTGTTGGTAAAGCTGTTGGTGTCTCACGTTTTGCTGAAAAAAAAGAAAAAAAGGGTTGTGATTGTATGGGAGCTAATAAACTGCAGCAGCAAACTAGTCAGCAGCAATAGCACCATTTTGTGCTTGTGACTACACAGAGGTTGCTGGTGTGGCTGCTGATTTTGTGGAGGAGGAGGTAGGGTGTGTCTGGGAGAGCAATTAAGGAAACTGCCTTCAGTTCTTCCTCTCTAATGAGTTTATATTCATGGAATCAGAGAAAGGAAGGGACCTAAAGGATCATCTCATTCCAGGCCCTCTACCACAAGCAGGGACACCTTCACTAGCCCAGGTTTCTCAGAGCTTCATCAGCCTGGCCTAGAGCACTGCCAGGGCTGGGGCATCCACAGCTTCTCTGGGTACCCTGTGCCAGGGCCTCACCACCCTCACAGTATAGAATTTCTTCCATATATCTAACCTAAATTCCCTCTCTTTCAGATGGGAAAAGCATTTTGAATTAAAAAAAAAATCACTTTTCAGATTTTTTTTGACTGGATGTTTTTTTCCCTGCAAAAACCCTGTCTGTGGAGGCTGATGTCTCCCAGTCCTTTTGCTCCTTTTTGCTCTTCTCTCATTTCTCCCAAAAGCCTTCTTCTCTTCCTTGTTGTTCACCCACCTGTGTGGGACTAACCTGGGAGGAAACCACAGCCTTGCACCTCCCATGTCAGGCTGATAAAGGACAAAGTGGCTGCTCCCATCAAACATAAGGCACTATGGTGACTCTTGAGAACTGGCAAAGCAGCAAAAACTGCTGGAGATGTAGAGTTTCTCATCTATGATGAGATCATGAAGCCAGCAATTGAACAATATCTCTTTGTTTTCATTCATGCTGTCATAGCAGTACACAGTGGGAAAATGTTTTCAAACACTCATTTCATCTCCTTGAGAGCTGAGACTTCCCCTTCCAGTGCTGCACCAGCTTATGGCGGGCGGGCGGGCGGGCGGGCGGAAGGAAGGAAGGAAGGAAGGAAGGAAGGAAGGAAGGAAGGAAGAAAAGAAAGAAAAGAAAAGATGAATTTGGCACACTTTGGGCAATTAATTGATCTCCCCTACCCATTGCCAGACTCAGCATACACTGCCATCCCCTTTTCCACACCCAGGAATGCTGTAACCCACCCACAGCTGCTGGCCTTCAATGCATTTCTGCCTGCTCCCTGGCCAAACCATGTCCTCATCAGGCAGCAGAGAGAGCCCAAAAGAGACACTTGAGAAACACTGAATTCTAGGTGAGCCCCCTCTTGGGGAGAGGGATTAATCAGTCTGTGTTCCAGGTGACATATTCTCAGCAGGTTTAGAAAGTCCAGAAGAATTTTAGGAATTTTGCACAAGAGCTCCTCAGTCAGCACTGGTGTACAGGTGGCAATTAGCTTGGCTAGAGGGGAGGAAAAGAGAGTGTGATGTCTTTTTACTGCTCTAATTAATTTGCTAATGATGCATTCTTCTCTCTGTGGGGTGGCAGTGATCCTTTGGCTCCCACAGGTGCACGGGGCGTGGGCCTGCGTGCGCTCCTGCCCTCCCAGCTGCGTGTGCTCCCCAGAGAGGAGCTGCTCCGTGCGCTGCGACCGCGCCGGGCTGGGCCAGATCCCCAGCGAGTTCCCCTGCGAGGCCTCCTCCATCAACCTGGATAAAAACAGCATCAAGTTCCTGTCCGAGAGGGCCTTCGGGACGCTGCCTTCCCTCAAGTCCCTGTCCCTCAACCACAACAACATCTCCTTCATCACGCCGGGCGCCTTCAAGGGGCTGCCCAGCCTGACGGAGCTGAAGATGGCCCACAACGAGTACATCCGCTACCTGCACACGCGCACCTTCACCGCGCTCCGGCGCCTCGTCAGGCTGGACCTGGCCGACTGCAACCTCTTCAACATCCCAGACAGGATCTTCATCGAGCTGCCTGCTCTGCAGGAGCTGTTCTGCTTCCAGAACAACTTCCGAAGGATCCCGGGCGCCATCAGGGGCATGGAGAACTTGACCCATGTGTACCTGGAGAGAAACAGGATCGAAGCGGTGGCCTATAACTCCCTGCAGGGCCTGACCAAGCTGAAATACCTGAATCTGCAGGACAACAAGATAAATGTCATCCACGAGCGAGCTTTTCAGGGCTGTCAGAGGATGGAGTACCTGTACCTGAATGACAACTTGATCGCTGAGCTTCCAGAAAACTCCTTTGATGGCCTGAGGCACCTGAAGATGCTCAACCTGGGGGGGAATTTTCTCAGGAACATTTCCAACACCTGGTTCCGGGACTTGGGGGAGCTGGAGTTCCTCTACCTGGACCGCAACAGGATCAGCTACATCGAGGAAGGGGCTTTTGAGAACCTCACCAGCCTGGTGGCTCTGCACTTGAACAGCAACAACCTGACGACGCTGCCCTTCTCCGTGTTCGAGCCCGTGTACTTCCTGGGCCGGCTGTACCTCTTCCGCAACCCCTGGGAGTGCGACTGCCGCCTGGAGTGGCTCAAGGAGTGGATGGAGAACTACAGGCTGGTCAGGGACATCCCGTGTGCCTCCCCCTCCTCGGTGGCTGGTGTCGATCTGACGGACGTGCTCTTTGAGAGGTCTCCTGAAGGTTTCTGCCTGGACCCGGAGGAGCTGAACGTCACGTCCGAGCGGCCGACCCCCAGCGAGGAGCCTTGGTCCACCACAGAGAGCAAGTTCAACAGCCTTATCTCCAAACTCCTGCTCCAGATGGGCCTTCCTGAAGAGGTGGCAAACGCCACTGAAGTGTACAGTAACAGCACGCAGCCGGACGGACAGACTGAAGGGGTTTCTTCCGGCGTGGGGGAGGACAGAACCGAGGCTGACTCCTGTTCCTTGTACCTCCCAGCACTTTTGGCAGTGATTGTTCTGCTGTGCAAATAATCCAAGGGCTGCATGGAGCAGGGGTTCTGCTTAAGTGTTAGACCCTGCACCTACTTAGTCATCAGAGTGGGCCTCTGATATGTAAAGGGCTCCAAACTCTTCCAGGTTGGATTTGTTGGATCTGCCTCCAGATTCCCCTGGGAGCTGGTGAGATCTGGGTCCCACTCTGGGTGACAAACCTGCCCTGTGGGTGTCCCAGTGCCTCCTGGATGCTCACAGGGAGATGAGCAGCACTAAGGCTGAATTTTGCCCACAGGTGTGTGATGTTCCTTCTGGGAAAGGAGGGAAGAGGGGTCTGTGGGGCGTTTGTCCCAATGGGCCAGCTTGAGAGAGCAAGATGTTCCATGGTGACTGAGCTTCATGAGAGCAAGAGGAGGCTTCGTGTCCTGACAGACACCCACACCCACAGCAGATATTGCTGAACAACAGGAAACTATTCCTGATGCCCCCAGTGGGTGCAGGAGGGAGCAGGGCAGTCCTGGGCAACATCCAGGGGTGCAGCACTAGGCCTCATGGAAACATCCAGGGATCATGTACAGGCCTCATGGAAACATCCAGGGATCATGTACAGGCCTCATGGAAACATCCAGGGGTCATGTACAGGCCTCATGGAAACATCCAGGGATGCAGCACTAGGCCTCATGGAAACATCCAGGGGTCATGTACAGGCCTCATGGAAACATCCAGGGGTCATGTACAGGCCTCATGGAAACATCCAGGGAACATGTACAGGCCTCATGGAAACATCCAGGGATCATGTACAGGCCTCATGGAAACATCCAGGGATGCAGCACTAGGCCTCATGGAAACATCCAGGGAACATGTACAGGCCTCATGGAAACATCCAGGGAACATGTACAGGCCTCATGGAGACAAGGAAAGTGCCCAGGGGGGCACCTGCCCCAGGCAGATCTGGGATGGGCACAGTATTTTGGCTGTGACCACAGGCAGGAGTTTGATGCTTTCTCCCTCCTGTTATCCTGTTACTGCAGGAGAATCAGATGGACCTGTGTTTGTCCAAACATTCTTCTCTGAGGCAAAGCTACTTAACCTACTTATTCCAATAATTTCAATGTGTTTAATTTTTCAGTGAATATATTGTTTCAAGGAATACATTTTTTTATTTGTAGATTGTTTCATGGCATGGCTGCAAGGGCAGAGCATGGTGATGACAAATGCAACCAGGGCCTGTGAAACATATGTACCATGTAGTGTGTCCTATTATGCCATACTGATAATTTTCTTTTATACGGTATCTTAAGTGTTTTATCTTTGAAATCTTCAATGGAAGCTGCTAATATGACCAGAAAAAAAGATGTTTTATGTATCAAAGCATATTAATAAAATAATTTGATATTTTACTTATAAAAATAAATTAAGTGCTCAAACCTAGGTTTTGGGTTTTTTTGAGATCCTTGAACAACTCTGGTGATTTCTTTTGTAGGTTGTTCAAATGGGTGCACACTAGTGTCCTTTCAGGCCTAGAGCAAATGGCAAGCTATTTATTGCAACATAAGTACTTTCACTTAGAACCTGACTGTGCTTATGTTTGTGTTAAGCAGCAGCACTTGAAAATATAAGTGACTATATAGAGATACACTTCTGTCCAAAAAGATCTACTGCTTTCTAATTAGTGCCAGAGATTTCCAGAGGAAAGCTGAGTACAGGGAAAACCAAGCCTGCAATGGCTTCTCAGTTATCTGTAGCTTGAGCACAGTTTCCCCAGGAAATCAGAATGCCAGATGGTTTGATAAATGCCTATTTGACCTGTTCCCTGAACTAAATTCAATGAGTTTGGATTTCCAGGCTATTTATGAATCCATTAATCTTCTTAAGTGCTAAATTCATCTGAGTATTATAAGAGGCTGTTTTTCAAACCTAGTCCAGCCTGGTGCTGTAGAGGCATATTAGGCTAAGGATGCCTTTAGAGGAGCACTGTTTCATCCTGTCAGGGGAGGTTTAGCAATAGGCCTGGT
This sequence comes from Agelaius phoeniceus, assembly GCF_051311805.1. Classification (NCBI taxonomy): domain Eukaryota; kingdom Metazoa; phylum Chordata; class Aves; order Passeriformes; family Icteridae; genus Agelaius; species Agelaius phoeniceus. The sequence goes on along the minus strand of NC_135266.1, from coordinate 7,861,717 downwards.
ACAGATGGTAGGACACAAATGGTTGTATTTCACTTCCTATAAGTACAGACACCTCATGAGTGAATTGTTTTTATAACCCACAAATTCATTTTCTGTGCTGGGGCACATTAAAGCTGAAGATCACCTCACTGTGCAATTGCTGAGTGGCTTTCAAGTCAATCAGTGCTTCAAAGATGCTCCTGCTTTACCTGCAAGATGCAGATCTGAATGTGAAGCATATTAAAATGTTGTTTTTAGCAGAGGTTGTGCTGTCAGGTGATGGGCAAGAGGGCTGTACATTGCACTCAGCTGTGTGACAGCAGGGACACTGACCTTGGGGTTGATGGTTTAAGTGTCTCTTGTGCTCAAACCCCTGCCTGGCCCAGAGAGCTTTCCCTGTGCTGCTCTGACACAGCCTGGAGAGAGTGGCTGATGTTGTGCTGGGTGTAATGTCTTCATCTTCCCTGCAGGAATGGGGACAGACTCTCTGCTCTCCTGCTCTGAAATCCTGCTCTGAGCTGAGAGATCAGCAAAGTGTGTTTCCAGTGGCACAGAGCAGCTGCACATGGCACTCCAAGTGGATTGGAAAGGTCTGTGAGCCTGTGGCTGCTTTTCTCCTCTACTCTGTGTTGCTCATTCCTTGAGGACACACTAGAACTGCCTGCTTCATTCTTTCATGATCCTTGTTTCTAAACTCTTAGCAAATGGCTTGTTTCTCTGATTACTCAGGCAGGTGACAACTCACAATTACATTTTGTTGGATAAATAGTTTGGATTTTTTCTTTATTTTCTTAGACCAGACTCTGCAAAATTGTGCTTCAGCTGGTAAACCTGAACCAGCCGGTTACAAGTCCATGGCTCAGAATCCCTTCACAAATCAATGCTGTTTTCAAAATCTCTCTCTGGACTGGGACACCTCCAAAAATGCCAAACCTTTGTCTGTTTGGAATAACTGCAAATATTTTTCAGCAAAGTGGTGCTCCCAGCCCTGCCCTCAGCATGAGGTGCTGAGATTTTATTTGAAACAGGGGGAAGGGATGGTTGTGAGCTGCCTGGAGTTAGGATACAGCTTCTGACTGAAGTTTATTCAGAGAGCTGGTGTCCCCAGGCACCTGAGGTCCTGGAGAAGGAAATTTGTTGTAATGTGTGGTACCTGCTGACACTGCCCTGCTCTGCACTGGTGCAACTGGTTTTCATGCTTTACCAGAGTTACTGTTGGAGCAGAGGGGAGAAGTTTTCAGTGTAAATAGAGGAAAGAAGCAATTGGATTTTTGGATATAACCTGTGAGTCTCAGAATTCTGTTGCTATGTTGCTCCCCCAGGATCATACTCAGTGTTTTAACATGAACACCTTTGTGTCCCCTCTATTTTCTTTAAATTTGCAGCTATTGCCTGTAACCCTCCTGTGAAATGAAGCTATTGGCTGTTTTGCTTCTTTTGTGGATTATCATATTTTCTGCTTTGGAAAGAAACATGAAGTGCAGGACATGAGGAACTGCTGTCCTTTTCTAGAGAGGCAGCAGCTGCTGTCTGAGACTGACAGCACCTGGCCAGCCAGGACTCAGGAACTTCATGGCCAGTTTTCAAGGGTGCTCTATTTTGGCTAATTCTTGTCTTCACAACATCTGGCTGATAGCTTTTTAAAAAATTAAATTTTAATTTGTTGGGTTTTCCTTGAATAGTTTTTGTGCTCACAAATTCAAGAGGAACCAAATCAACTGAGTTAAATTCCAGAAAACTCTTGTGCCTGCTCTGGAGGATATTAAGCCTTGCAAGGAAATAGCCTGTCATGGTCACTCCTGCTCCAGTGTGAGCTTCAGGAGACAGGGCTAGTTTGGGTGAGAAAACAGAGATTGTAAATGCCTGCTTTTGCAGAATCAAGGAATGGGTTTGTTGCAGAAACACTACAAATACTGATCCTTCCTCTTCTCCCACCCAGATCTGATAGAGATCAGTGGAGTTTGAAGGATCTGCTGCAATAACCTTCAAAGTAGTTTTAAAAGAACTTTAAAGAAAATGGTAGCCATGGAATAAAGACCAGAAATTATAATTAAAAAAAAAGGTATCACAAGTATTACTTCAAAGAAAAACATATAGCTAATATTTAAAACATAAACCTAAACATGTGCAAGATCAGCACCAAAGTTCCATTTCTCATGGGACAAGGCTGGTAATTTAAACTCCAATGTAACAGATGAAACAGAAAATAGATATTTCTGGACAGAGAATTATCATGCCTCTCACCCAAAGCCTGATGTTGTTGAGCCTGTGGTTACTTGAACCAGTCTGATCTTGTACTCTGTGGTTAGTTTTAGCCTTGAATGGGAGAAGTTTATTTTGTCTGCAGTTCTTCTCAACTTTGACCTTCACCACATCCTTTGATTTTTGTTGTACTTCCTTCTTCATCTGTCCTTTAAAAGACTGTTTCAGAGTTAGTTCTTAACTTGCACATCATAAATCTTATATTTTTAATGAAAAATACTGAAGCATTTCAAAAAGACCTAAAACTACCATTTGTTTTTCTGTACACACCTGATGGTTTACTCTTCATGCATATTCTATATATTTGCCATTTGGACTAACAGCTGATTTCACTTTGTGCTTGTTCAGTAGGTTTTGTCCTGTGTCAGGAGCTTCTTGACGTGGCTGGAGGTTTGCAGTGAGGCTCGAGGCATCCTTGTTCTGCCTCCCCTTGTGTTCCACAGCCTCCTTTCCACTCCTCCTTCCTCTTCTCACCTGCTTGTTTCTGCTCTGTGCCCTCACTGTGCTGCTCCAGCAGGGCCAGCTGTGATTGAAACTGCATCAGTTAAAAACAACATTTAACCCTTCCCTCCTTTTTCTTGATGTTTAGATTCCCTATTATTTCCCCTAATATTTTGTACGTCAGGTTGGCCCATAAGTGGGTTAAACTGGGGATAACTGGAACAAAATGTTAAGTTGTATCTGAAAGGGGGACAAGCTGAATGGGAAAGATGGTGCTCAGTTGCTGCTTAGTTTGCTTAGGCTGAGGGCAGACCCACAGGCACAAGGATATTGGGAAGAGGCTTAGAGAGTTCTTGGGCTTTGTGGGGGCAGAGCAGGGGATAAACAAGTAAACACTGAGCCCCTGGTGAGATGAGGATGTGCTGGATTCACAACAAACTGTGGCATGCAGCCAGATGTAAAAATATGTGTAAAAATATAAGTGGTTTTACTTCTGGGCTTTTGATGATGAGAACAAGGCTGAGTGCACAGCGCCAGGGTGGGCAAATGTGATACATCAGTAACAAAGGACAACCAGCTGTGCCCACACAAACTGGGATGGAACTGGCAGCAGCAATTCCTCACAGTGCTGAATGATTATGTGTCAATGTGCTGTGACAATAAGAAATGCATCAGACTCCAAGCAGACAGGCACTTTCCTGATGTATGAGACTGGTAAAGAGCCAGAGGGCAAGCACAGAAATAAGTGATAAACTTGCAATCAGACAAAGCTGGTTCTACAAAGATCCCTTTGTTTCTGTTGAAAGCACCTGTGAGCAGTCTAGATCTCCAATGCTGCATGGATCATGGGCAGGGTGGGACAAAAATGACCACAAATTCTGAGATGGGTGAGACATCTCTGCTCTGTGCCACAGGGCACAATGACCTTCACCAGAGGAACCCCTGAGGATGTGAAGTTGATTTTGATTCACAGAGCTTTTCTCTTTTCCTGAGAGTAGGGCTGGGTTTCTGTGTTCTTGGCTCAGATCTTGTCTGTCTGTGGTGGCTCCTCCAGTGATGCTGCCAACCTTTATTCAGGTTATTTTACCCAAAATTTCAGCTGTGGATCTGAGACATCTGAGGGCCAGCTCAGGACACCCCAGGCCTAAGGTTAACAGAGCACAGGAGGCATTTATGCCAACACAAACCAATAAAAATCACCATGTAACTCTCAAGGATACAGAACCTACCTTTTTGAGAGGAGAAATTTTCATTAAATCCCTAAAACAGGACAAATCACTGTTTGGATTGGAAGGGATCTTAGAAATCACCAAATTCCTGCCATGAGCAGGAACACCTTCCACTAGGTCAGGTTGCTCAAAGTCCCAACCAATCTGGCCCTGAACATTTCCAGGAATATGGGGCATTCACAACTTCCTTGGGCAACCTGTGCCAGTGCCTCACCACTCTCACAGTAAAGAATTGCTCCCTTGTACCTAATCTAACCCTTCTCTCTCTTCAGGTAAAAGCCATTTCCCCTTGTCCTATCACCATATTCTCCTGTAAAAAGTCCCTCTCCATCGTTCTTGTAGGTCCCCTGTATGTACTGGAAGGCTATGGTGAAGTCTCCCCTTAAAAAAAAAAAGTGTTTATCAGAAGGAGTTTGGAAAACAAGAGACAAACCAGACAGGAGGCAGATGCAGGTTAGCAGGAGAAGGAGAGTTGCAGCTGGTGTCACACTGGAGAACAGGGTTTGGAAAAACAATGCCCTGAAGCTGTGAAATGGAAATAAACAAAACCAAAAAACTCCCCCAAACCCCCCCCAAAACCAAACCAAAAAAAAAGGGACCCACATCTACCCCACAGACTGCAAGGTTCTGGATTTTAAGGTCTGTGGGCAGCTTCCTTAGCTCAGTGAAATGTTCCTGGTGAGCATCTATGCTGCCATCTTCCAGCCCTGAGAATTTCTTAACTCTCAGTCTTTGGCCACTGGAGCCACAGAATCACAGAATATTCTGAGTTGGAAGGGACCCCAGGGAAAGATCTTCCACAGGATGCTGCCTGTGCAGCTCAGTATTGAAAGTGCTATTTAGTGTTTCAATAAACCCACCAGTCTTTGGGGCATGGATGCATCTGCACCACCCACTGAGATCCAGATTTGAACCCCAAAGTTACTGAGATGGGGTAAAATCCCTGATGAAACCCCAAGTTCCCTCACATGGGCCCTGCAAAGGCTGCTCAGGGGCTGGGGACTGTTGTTCTTCTATTATTTCTCTAGAGTCCCATATTGTTGTTATTAGATTTCTAAAGTCCATACCTCTTTGGAGTATTCTCATGGCTGCAGCTCTTCACTGACTCCTGCTGCTGCACGCTGTTCTCTCTCAGGCCAGGGCTCCTCCAAGGCTCTCCCTGACTGGCCAACCCACCCCCTTTTATCCCAGTCATCTTCATTGGTTACAGCTGCAGCCCAATTAAGGACATCACAGCTGCAGCCCATCAAGGGCAACCGGGACCTCCGGGGCAAAGCCTCTATACAGATATTCAAATGCATTTCCCCTACTGTATTTCCCCCTTTTCTTTTACTCGAGTTAACAGTTGTACAGATGTTTAAGTACAAGACATACATTTCCCCATGGCTCACAGGCCATGTACAACACCCATATTTTCCCATGACTCACAGGCCATGTTCAACCCACATAGCTCCTTGCTCAAAGGCCATACTCTTTCACAGCTCCCTGACCCAAAGGCTATGTTCTGTCACAGCTCTTGGCTGCCACAGCTCTCAGCTGTCTTATCTTCTGTTAACTATCACATCGGGGTCACCAATTGTTGTTCTTCTATTATTTCTAGAGTCCCATATTGTTGTTATCAGATTTCTAAAGTCCATACCTCTTTGGCGTATTCTCATGGCTGCAGCTCTTCACTGACTCCTTCTGCTGCATGCCATTCTCTCTCAGGTAGAACTCATCCAAGGCTCTCCCTGACTGGCTAACCCACCCCCTTTTATCCCAGTCATCTTCATTGGTTACAGCTGCAGCCCATCAAGGGCAACCGGGACCTCCGGGGCAAAGCCTCTATACAGATATTCAAATACATTTCCTCTACTATAGGGGACAATGCTCACCGTTGGGATTGTTGTCACCCTGCAGCCTGACCTTGGCCTGACTGTAACACATGTGGTGTCATGTCCCTAATGCACCCTGAGCAGGGCTGACACTGCAGGAAAGAAGTGCAGGAAGAGGTGAAGGACTCACCCTGTCCTGCACAGCAGATGATCCTGCACAGCTCTCAGGTTCCACATCTGCTGCTCTCTTGCTGAGCCTTTGCCTTTTTATTTTCTGAGTAGAACCACTTACCTTTCCACCAGTTCATTCAATACTACTGTTCCATTTCTACTGACAGGTACCTTAAAAATCCAAATTGGGTTGGGTATGAAGTCCTGAAGTGGAGTAGATTACTCAAGTGAAGTTCAGGAATTTTCAAGTGACAAGAGATAAAAAACCTGACAGCTGAACTATCAGCTTAGACTGAGCAGCAGTGTCGCTCTTCCCTCCAGGCTCATTACTGCACACAGCTGGGACTGAGTCCGTGAGACCCAGGCAGGGAGGATTTCATCACTTTGTGGATCCTAAAAGGTCCTTTTTAATGTGAGACTGGGCATGTGAACCCCAGCCAGCCCCAGAGCCTACAGAACAACCCAGCTGCAGCACAGCTGGGACAGGCAGAATGGGGAAGTAGAGAGTGGCACCCCCAGGGATCTCTCACTCTTTAGCTGTTTCAATGATCAAACCAGATAAATGTTAAAAACATATTAATAAAAGTACACCTCAAGACAGAAAGTCAAAGATTCTTGAATTATTTTGAGTCTTTCCATTGCCCTCAGAGGCTTAATATCACAAATTACAGCCAAAGGGGTAACATTGAGTCCAGCAGCCCACAAGACAGTTGAAACATTTTATTTTCTACCTGAAATCTTGCTAATTTAATATCCCAAATTGATGATGTTGGCAGAGTGGAACTCTCAAATGACTGGCACTGAAATTCCTTGGAGGCTGCTCCGGGCAGGGGCAGCTGCTCAAATTAACAAGGAATTTTCCTGGAAGCAGGATCTCTCTCCTTTTCCTTTCCTAACACTTGGGAAATACTCTAAAGCCTTTACTGAAATGCTTATTTTGATGAGTGGAGAAACAGAATATTTTACTTGAGGAGGGTTGTCATGATTAGTATCTTGTACATTTCAGAGACAAATCTTTTTTATCCATTATAAAGTTTACTTGTCTGCATTTTCCCTCTAAGAATAAATGAAAATAAGAAGTTTTGAAAGTTTTCGTAATAAACAAAAAACAACCTTGTGGGATTTATCTTCTTTCACCTATGGGGTAACTCCATAAATCTTTACTGATTTATAATCCAATAATCCTTACTGAGTTGTGGTTTTGACACAGATTTGTTGCTTTTGTTACATCCATCCTAGTAAACAAAAATGGCTGTAAGGCACAGTAAGGAGATGTTTAGACATTGAAATTGTTGAATTTAGTGAAAAATGACCAAGTTTTAAAAACTTTATTCCTGCATAAGCCTGGGGTGGATTCTTCAGCATTCAGTAGTATGTGCTGTAACATTACTGCAACCTGTAATATTTGTTGCTTGTTAATGAAATACACAACAATTCATCCATCTCTCACTCCACAGTTAAGTTAGTTGAGAGATGAGGGCTTCTGTAATTTCATCCCCTTGCTCTGAACTCCTCTCAGGAAACTGTTGGTTGTGCAGAGGCAAAGCAGACAATTGTGTTGGAGCCATCTGAAAATTCATCCAGTGGATTCGCCCACAAATGACTCTTTCATCCTTGATAAAAAGGAGCAGTTTTTATTCACTTTTAAATAAATTTTAATTCCAATTACAATACTTCCAATTGATAATTCCAGTTTTGATTACAGAGTCATTTAGGTTGGAAACCAGCTCTTAAAACCATGGAGTACAACCCCCTTGGTTCAAGCAATGGGAGCTGCAGCAGGGTTTTCACAAATGTGGGCACTCAAATTGTCTACAGAACTTCTCTATAAAGTGTTTTTTTAAAGGAATTTAGGAAAACCTTCTAAAGGTTTTAGGCACATGCTGCAGACCCTTGATCTTTCCAGATAAGAATTTCCCTAAACAGGCTCATCATACATGAGCCTCATCTCCCAGTGGAAACTGTGGCATGTTCAGGTTGGCAGCTCTGAATTGCTCTGATGTGCAGCTGCACCTTTAAAGGAAACACCTGGAGCTATTGTCATGTCAGGCTCTAAAATCTGACCTACCTGCAAGCAGGGTTGGTTAGAATTGCTTGGTACCTGCTCAGAATGTTCAGGTTTTTCACAGTAAGATTAGGTATCTCTTGAAAACTACAAATATATTGGAAGTCTACTGAAAAAAATGAGCATATGTAACATATTTTACCATTGCCTTGCTGCCTCACTTTTAACCACAGTTAATATGCCTATTAATGCCAGGAACAAACTTATTTTTCTTTATGGGAAAAGTGACTGGCTAATGCTGGGCATTCTACCTCCAAACACTTTTAAATAATTCACTATCCTAGTTTATTTTTAAAGAGTTTTTTCATAGCAAATAAAACAAATACAGTGACATTGGGATATTAAAAATAAAAGAGCAGGCCATAATATACACAACTTTTGAAAAAAGCAGCAACATACACGGCTTGGCCAGATCAAAAGAGAGCAGTCAGCAGCAAAGCTGTTGTTAATACTCTTTTTAAAAGGAGGTGAAGCTGCACCAAGGTTCAGGCAATTCCAGGAGCAATTTCTTCACTGAAGAGATGGTTGAGCACTGGGACTGGATGTGGCATTGAGAGCAAAGGTTTATTGGATATAATGATGTCCAAGTTTGGACTCAATGTTCTTAGGGGTCTCTTCTAACTTCAATGATTCCCTTATTCTGTGTAATTTACAAAGTATCTGATTCTCTAATTACTTACTTGCATCTAAGATGCTTTGTTATACTTTGAGAAGTTCCCAGTTTCTTTCTTTTTCTACCTGCAGCTATTTAAAAAAAATTAATTTATATTTATTAGGTTGATTTCATTAATATGTTCACTGAAAATAGATCTTTTTTTGTCTCCCATTTACCTGATCTTAATTTCTATTCCAAATTTAATATGAAGGCTTTAAATATTTTAAAATCTTTTTTGCAAAGGCAAACTTCTTGCTTTTCCCCCCCTTCTTGTAGACCTTTCTTGATGAGCTTTACTGTATTTGTGGATTTGTTTTGGATTTCTTATTTTTTACTGTAGTTAGTCAGTTTTGGTATAAGAAGTACAGTGCTGTGCATTTTTTAAATTTTGGGGTGAAATTTTAATACCTGCTGAACAAGTCTCTATTTGACTTGTGGTAGCATAATGACAGAATCTAAATATGAATAATTAAAGTTGCCTGTATATATGAAATATAAACAACTATGGAGACAAATTCCATTACCTGGAATCTCCCATTCCAGTAACTGGATTTTCTCTGCTACAGTTGTTGGTAGAATACTACTGAAGTGCTTTTTTGATCACAACTAAATATCTTTTTTTTGTATCTATGTGGTTTTGTTGGCACAAAGATTCACATGAACTGAAGATGACTGAGCTGAGTAATAGTTTTGATTTTTTCAGATTTTTTAAATAGGGTAATTCAGTTGGAAGAGATCTCTGGAGGTCTCAGGTTTAAAGTAGGGTCAGCTCTGATCATGGGCTGGATTGCTCAGGACTTCATCCACGAGAGCCTTTTAAAACCTCCAGGGACAAAGCTTGCACAAATTCTCTGGGAAATTGACTCTGTTACATATGAACTCTTGCCTTCTGCTATGGGTCTCAAAATACTATTTTATTGTTCAGAATTACCTAATGCATGAATTAAAAATTAAGTCTGGTAGACCCAATATCTGAAGAAAATCTGAAAAAGGAAAAATAAGATCAGCTAGTTGATAACAGGCTTGATTATCTGCAGTAAAATAATTAAAAAGAATTAATCTAAATAAAAATAACTAAATTAACTTTTTTCCTTAAAAAAGCCTCAAAAGAGGCTTTATAATGAAACCAAAAGAGATAATTTAATATTCAATTAGTTCAACTTTCTGCATAATTTATTTCCATATGTATGCTTTTCTGTAAAAAGTTTTTTTCTTTTCCTTAAGGCAATTTCCTGCTCCTGTTAAAGGCCAGTGGAGATTAAGCTCCTGATGTGAATAGAAACCTGATAGACCCATCCATTTTTAATTTTGTTTACATATAAAGTTATTTAAATCCATTGCAGTAACTTCAAATTTGTTATATGAAATGGATTTAAAATAAATTGCAACCCTGATTTCTCTAATATATTAGTGGTTAGAGTAAGACCTTTGAAACAAACTGTGTGGTTGGGAAGAATTCCATGAAGTGTAGCTAACACAATAGAAGTTTTACTACAAGAAACTGTACAATTGATGTGGAATTGAAACAATGAATGACAGTAATTATTGAGCAAGGAGCTCAGGTTTCCATTAGCTGTCTTGTGGCTTTTTGGAAGAGGGCAGTAATACTTGTTATACTTTCTCAAAAAAAAATCCAAACAAAAAACCTTATCCACAAAATAACCACAAAATCAAACCAACTTTTTGCATGGTTTTAATTCTTGTTGCTCTTCAATACCCAGTGATGATTGCATGGAGGCACCTCTGAAGGTGACCCTGGGGTCTGGGATCAGCCCCCAGCTCACTGAGGGAACAGGAGAGACCACCAGACCTTTTTGCCTCTTCACATCCCATTGAAGAGCAAACCCGGGCTGCCCTTTTCTCCTGGTGCCCTGTTGCAGTGTGATTTCCTGTTTCACCCATCCCAGCCCCTCAGGTGTGCCAAGCTTTCCTTTCCCCTTTGCCCTCCTGCTCAGAGCTGTCCATCAATCTCAACATTCCAGCAGGGTCATGGTGTGGTTGGCAGAAGTTCCAAAGATGCCCCTCAGGTCCGGGCTCATTGGCCTGTCCCAGTGTCTTTATCCCTTGAGCCTTCCCCTGCTCACACCTGGTTATCCCTCACCTGTCCCTTCCCTCCCCCTGTCCCCGGGCTTTAAAGGAGATGGGATCATGCGGCCTGGGGTTCTATTGGGAGCTGTTACCACATTCAGAGTCTGTCATTCTGGAATAAAACTCTGGATTTAAACTCTATGATAGAATCCTCTCCTTTCTCTTCACCATCGCCTGAATCTTTTCCATCAGAGGGAAACTGAGTTTCTGCTATGCCTGGATTTGTTCTGGGTGCCCAGCTGCAGCATCCAGCCGGCCAAAGGTGTCTCTGGGGTGAAACACCAACCACAGCTGCAGCCTTTGGCCCAGCAGTGAGGGCCAGACGAGCCCAGGCACATCCCACCAGGTAATACTGGGATTAATATTCAATAGTGCCCCATCATGTCCTCTGCTGGGAGGAGGAGGAAAAATGTCATTCTGTGTTTCCTTGTGTCTGCAGCCTGCAACATCCATTCAAACCAAGCAGTTTCTGGAAACCATGCTGGATGACTCTTGTTCCCAGGAGGAGGTTTGTGATACAAGGAGGAAATTGTATTTGGATAGTAAATAAAGGTTTCAGAATTCTTGATTTCTGTCCCCTTCCTTTTCAGTAAATTCCACTTTGGTTTTCAGAGTGCGACCTTCTCAGCTTATTGCTCTTTGTGTCCTCCTTTCTCTTCTGCCTTTCTCTGCTCTGTTTCTTTCCTAGTGTCTGACTTTACCCATGGCAGCTCCAGCCACAGAGTCTCACCACATCATTTTTCCCAGTCATGTGCTGAAACAGCCCTGGGTGAAGTCATGAAGGCTGGCAGTGAGATGTCATTGTAAGATTTTGCTCCACTTGCATTTCAGCCCTTTCAGAGCTTTGCCTTAGAGGGTAGGAACATCTTTTCCCTGCTGGAAACTGGAATTCCAGACCATTGCAGTGTGTGCCAAGGATCACAGAAGGTTTCCTCTGCTTGAGATGAACATAAACGTCCAGAGACCTTTTAAGTGAAGGATACCAAGTAATACTGGGGGTAAACCTCATTTTCTGACTGGTAGGAAAATGCACCTTAAAATCAAGTTTGTAAGAGTGTGTAACTGTGAGGGGAAGCAGGTGGCAACACAGACAGACCCAAGTATGAGGCAATTCTGCTCTTTTTCATCTATTTACATTTTGGGAAGAATGATGAGTGCTCCACCTGGATGGCCAACAATGGACAAACACTGACTCATGTTCCAGCTTTGAGATGGGCTACACTTAAAAATGAGCAAATTCCACCTTTCTTCATGGGTGTTTCCATTATGCAGACACTAAAGCAAGCTAGGGCTGCTGCTAAGGGAGAATTTGCAAGTATTACTTTGCTAATGATCACCATGAATTCTTTAAAGCATACAGCTACTGGTTCAGGTATCTTCCACAACACCAATGGAGGCTCATGCTACATTTTAATAATAACACAGAGATGTGGCCTTATTAAAGATTTAATGTTCCTGGTTGTCCTATGGTAGTTGCTAAGAGATCCAGCAGGATGCATGGAAATGCATGAACACTCCCCCCTCCCACTATTTTTGCTTAGAAAGGTTAATATTACCTGAGAGGCCATCAACTTTCTGCCCAAAATCTTACCTGAGAAATGTATTTCTGAGGTAAGAATTAATTATTTATTCATGTACAGGTCTGAGAAAGAGGCTTAACTCTGAGGCTAAATTGTAAGGAGTCAAGAAGCTTTTTGTACTTGCTTCAGTCCAGCTTTCACAGGATTAAAGCAGGAGATTGTTAAAAATCACTTAAGGGGAAGAAAGTAGAAATTACTATAGGTGCACTTACTGTATCAGCAAGCAAAAAACCCCAAAACACTGCAAACATTTACAAGTGGGAAGTGGCTTTATATTTTTTTGTGTAGCATTAGTAAAAACAGTCTCTTCTATCCTAAGCCTGAGCACTTGTCCCCATGGTGTACACATGAAGCACAATTATTCAGAATTTACTTCTGTTCTGTTGGCCAATGACATGCTTCCTGTTGTGCAGATATTTTGATTTATATGTGACTATTTGACATAATGTGCAGCAGTTTCCTTGGTAAGAGTTATGTCTATCTCTGAGCTCATTAAAGGTGAGAAGAAATTAGTGTGGGAGACAGGTCTATTAAGGAAATGAATATACTTTACATAAAAACCCAGACTTTTTATGGTGCCTGCTTTAGCTCATCCTCTGTCAATTTAGCTTATAAAAACAGGTAACTTTTTACTATAATAGTCAGGAAATAGATATATTTTTCTGTAGTTTTCAAAAATAATTTTCTATGAAGTATTTTAAAGCCTAAAATTGAGCTCTAACAGCCTTCATTAAAATTGTTGAATACTGTTGGCAGTGGAAGAGAATGGGGCCAGAATTGTTTGCATCTAGGATTTCAATGCAGATTTGCAAAGCACCCTGGAAGCTCTGGCAGCATTTCCAAGTATTTCGTTAAGTAACAGCACTCTGAAATAACTTCCTTATAGAAAAGAATAAAAATGGAACAAACACTGCTTAGTCTGTGCTTTAACTTTTCCTAGTGGCTCTGGTACCCAGGTTTGGAGTATGCACACCAGCCCAATGTTGCTCAGGTTGCCACACCCCTTCTTCTTTGTTGTGTTTTCAAAGTCAACTGAGTAACCTTCCTCATGAAGTTTCTGAGGGAGGTAGTGGTGTTTGCTTTCAGAGGTGAATGGCACAACATTGTTCTTCACCAAACCATAGAAAAAGAAAGCCACTGCTAGAACACGTGGAGGAATTTGGGTTTAGTGATGAGATTAAGGATGTCCATCAGGCAGTGGCCAGGAGTCTAAGCTAGGCTACCATTTCCATGCAATAATCTTACCACTCTGAGACACTGAGTAACCTAGTGTACTTTTATTAGGTAAATGGAAGCAGAGGTTAATGAACATTTATTGGACCAACTTAACACCTTGAAATCACAGGCATCAGTCAGACTGAGAGGCAGCATACTGATAAGGTCAAGTTTTCTTTACAAATCTATGAGCCCCTGTACAAAAATAAAGTATAAAAGGGGCAAACAGAAATATTTGTTTCTTCCCAATCCCAGGGCTGCTTCTGAGGTCACATTCAGCATAAATTTAGAGAAGTCCATGTGGTGCTCCAAATTATGCAGTGATATTTACAGTACCAGGAGGACCCTTCTCCACTTGGAGACTGAAAAAAACAACAAACTATAACACCAGCTTTGCACCTGCAGGAGCCTTCCCCATGCAGGTGAAGCTTCCAGCTCAATTTCTGCAGAATTTTGCCCTCTATGTACCACACAAACAACAGAAACATTCAGAAGGGTTTGAGCAGGGTGGGAGGACTGGACAGACTGAGGAGTCCTGGGCTTGCTCTGTCTGGGACTGTGCTGAAATCTGCTCGTGGAGCTCACTGTATGCTTTGGATCTGCTGAACTTAAAGCCTAGGCAGGGTTTCCAATTTAATCTTTTGCTACTGAAGGCTCCAAGGAAAACAGACTGTGGTAAAGAGGAGGCAAGAGAGGATGCTAAGCGTGTGCTTTACAGTTTTTGTCTCTTGATAAAAGGTTATACAGTAATAAAAGAAACAAAGCTCTCCAGGTCAATCTTTCTACTGTGTAGCATTAACTGAATGGTAGTTCCACTTAAGAGAAGAAAAGGTATTAATTACATCAAATCACTACTTATTGTCATCTACATAAGGCAGAAGCACCCTCATGGGCTTTGTGAGATTTCTTTCCTTATGAGCTGGATACACAGAACTCCAAAAAATTCACATTAACAGAGTCAAAAGTGTAGTTAAAACATTTATGATGGACTATACTTGAATTATCAAAATTACTTTACCTGTTTAATGCCATAAACATTTGAGATGAAAAACATGTCATTGAAGTCAGACACCAATGCTCACCAGAGAAGTTTGTATTTCTAACATCAGAAACACTCCACTGCTTGATTTTCAGTAGGTCTTCCCATCTTTGTGCTTTGCTGGGAAAAGAGGTAGTTCTGAGAGTGAATTAACCCTTTCACTTCCATGAGCTCAGCCAGCATGGACTCACCACTGCAACAGCTGCCTGCAGGACACCAGCTATGCTTCACCAGGACTAAACAACACAGCTACTTGAAAAATTACCTCTTACTCACTGAATAGTTCACAGTTTGCACCATCCCCTCCTTGTGGGGCTAAACCAGAGCAGATGAGCACCTACAACTCCTCTGACAGCTCCCCTGTTTCCCTCCACGTGACTCTCTCATTCCTTCCTTGCCACAAAACCACCAACTCAAGGGATTCAGGTACAGCTCTTGTTCTGGGATGCAGCCACAGAACTGTGATTCCAGCTGTGGCACTAAGGGCACTCAGCAGGTGGGGTAAAGTGATGGATGAACTTCCCTTCTGTGGGCTGCAAGCCAGGCTCTGGATGCTGCAGGAAATAAACACCTCTGCCTGCCCTGGCTGGGTGGGAGGAGGCACAGCCAGACTGAGATTGCAGCTGTGGATTTTACAAGAATTGTAAACATATTTGACCACCCAACCTGCAGAAGGAGTCGGCAGGAGAAAATTAGCAATAGGATTACCCTTGTGAGAAAGATTCAACCTTGAGAACCCTTTTCTGATTGCACATGCAATGGTCCCAAACAACTGGAACAGCCCACAGACCAACTCCAGCTGCAAGTTCCACTGTGAGGAAAAATCCTGTATCGCTGTATCATTTAAATATGAACACTAAAATTCTTATTGTACAACAGCACAGCCAACCAAACTTTGAGAAGTCATTTTAAGGAACAGTGTGCTTCTGACACCTAAAAAGAGGTGGCAATGCCTGCTGCCTTTAACCATTTTCAGAGAAAATTCAGATCATGTGGGCCAGCAAGGGCACTAAGAAGGAAAATGAAGTGCCAGGTCCATCCATGGTTACACTTTCTCAGTTGGCTCTGCCCTAATTCCAGCTTTGTGGAAGGAAGCCTGTGCTGATCCAGGAGGAGCAGAGCCTCTGGGACAGACTGCAAGCTGTGCTCCTACAAAGGCTTCCCTTAAAGACACTTTTCCCCACTGCACGAGTCACTGATTTGCTCTTGAAACTCCCTGTGATGAAATGAAGGACCCAAAAGCATTTAATTGTTGAACACATAAAAGGAAGTATATTTAAAATAAAAAAAAATTGGTCAGACTGTAGAGTCAATTACCATTTTTAAAGGAATTTACAGGGCTGTTGTAGATGAGTCTTTTGGAATAGTCAGTTTATCGCAATGTCTAAACTGGTTTCTTCATTGCACAGTATTTTCTTTTAAAATGTGTGCATCTTTAAACAATTACATACATATTAAAAATCAGCATTTCTTTGCTTCAACTTAATTAAAACGTTAATACTCTCAGACAACACAGATCTGAAATGGTGAAACCAGTAATTGCCCCCTCCCACCTTACAACAAATTAAATTGAGACAAAATTACAAACACATTTCACTACATGATTATTATTAATAAAAATCAGTTTTTCTTTTTTTTTTTTCTTTTTTTTTAGAAAGTTGCCCAAAATGCAAGGGATGTGCATAGGTTTACAACTTAGTCAGAATAATATTTTGCTTTATTCCCTTGGGTACGTGTTCCCATGAACGGAATGTACTTTGCTGTAGATTACAGGTTTTATCAACACAGATACACCAACGGCATGAACGCTTGCGACTGTCCACATGCATTAAGAGTCAAGACCCAATTTCAAATTTCTAAAACTTTTACAGAGTTCTTCAAAGAGACAGTATCACATTATCTGGATGTTACACAAAAAAGTACTTAAAAATACTAGCCTAGGAGAGAAAAAAAAAAAAAGCATGAAAAAAAAAAAAAGGCCTTTAAAATTTATGAATTTGTTTTGTAACCACTAGACTAATTACTTCAAATAAATAAAGGAAAGCAAAGTATTCCAATCCATAAAATCAGACTCTAAAAAGAATGTAGTGTTCCACCCCCAAGTTAAGGTAACAGAATCATATTATTATTACTATTAAAATAGATTATAGAAAGCAGCATCTATTTTGTGCAGTTTTTAGGGGCCCTTGAAATAAAAAGCTATGATTTCCAAAAATATAACATTCCAAAAGACTGAATAGTACATACATTTAAAGATACATTTTATTAAAGTTTAGGAGAAATGATTAAAAAAAAGATACTGTCTCTTTAAATTAGTGTTTCATCTTTTTTTCCCCCTCCTCCTATCTATTCGGACATGACAATAATTATATTTTAGGTCACACTACATCTAGGTAGTCTCTAGGGGCCAAGACCTGTTGACACAAGGTCAATAACGAAGAGGTTTTCCATGTATGAGGTGGTTCCCAGTAATGACAGGTTTTTTTTTTCCCTCAATTCTCTCATTCCTGGTCTAGTAGACCCAGGAGACCGGGACCCACTGGGAGGCTGTACACACGAGCTCGATGGCTTCCTCCAGGTGCCTGATGGTTTCATCAATCTCATTGTTGATAATTGTTAGGTCAAAGTAGTGTGCATATGTTCTCTGTAGGATCTCAGACTCCTTCTGCAGGCGCTGAAGGGATTCATCCTGTGCGGCGGCCGGGAGAGAAAACGGAGAAAACAAAAGTTGGATTCTTTTGATTCTTTCATGCTCTCCCACAAGAGCTCCTCAGCTGAGAAGGAAACGGGCAAAAAGGCCTCAGGGAGTTGAGGTGCTTTAGCTCTCCCACCTACAGCTATGGGAATCACATGGGAGAAAGGGCACAGCTCCCAGTGGAAGCTGACACTCAAACAGCACTCGGTTATTGACATTCTGGGAGACAAACACAGCTCTAGAGTTAAAAAAGCAAGGTAGAGGATGAAAGCTTGGAAAAGCAGCAATGGAGACCACATGTGAATAAATCAGACCTGGTGCACAAGTAAGAGCTATTGGGCCTATGTCCCAGTGAGAATGTGAGAAACAGGAGGAGGGGGAGAGGCTGTCAGGAATCAGCTGTTCCCACTTTTGGTAATGTTTTCTGTTCCACACCAATCCTCTGGGTCTGCTTCCTTCAATGACAATTTACTGATGAGGAAGTTCTCACTCCACATCACTGCTCTGTGGTTTTTGTCTCAGAGCAGGGCATTTCCAGCCCCTCTCAGTGGGAGATGCTGGAGGTGAACCAGGCACCCTGGACATCAGACCTTTGTTAGCAAGGTCTGCCTGCCTGAGGCAGCTGGATGCAAAAGGCTTCTTCCCATGGCTCTGCAGCAATTGTAAGTTTGAATTCTCTTCCTGCAAATTGCCTTATGAATTAAAAAAAACCCCAGCAAACCCATTTGCTGTTTTCAGGAACCTTGAAATAGTCACAGGAAAGCAATTAAGTCTTTCCTGTCCCACAGGTTTGGGGTGGATTTGGTGCAAAGTGCTGCTCTGCAGCATCCATAGGCTGACTCTACTTGATCAATCAGCTGGGATACACTTTGCTAAACAGAGTTTTAGGCTGCAGAAGTACAGACACAGTGCCCACAGCTTTGTCACTAGAAATTATTCTGGAAACAGATTTTTATCCAGCTGTTAAGATGACCTTCACCTTTATATTTTTTTTCTGTTTCAGTTTCCCAAGTATTTGTAATTACAGTGGCAAGTAGCTGTGGAACAAGAGCTTTCAGGTCCCCTCAAGGAAACAACCTGCTCTGAGACAGTTCTCCTTCCCTGCAGCAATGAAACCAGCCACTTCTGGAGGAGAAGTTCTCTGCCAGAGTTACAGTTCTGCTTCTCTCCTGAAGCTGCAGCCTCACATGGGGAGGGGGCTGTGTGGTGTGCTTGTCTTCACTTGAAAATTATTGAAAATTATTACAAATTTCCTTCCAAGTCAGGCAAATACTCCTCACCTGCATTTCTATACAAGGGATGTTCCCTGTATGGGCCATTATGCACCACCAGCAACTACTCCTGGAACTTCTGTAGAAAATTCCAGTGTGTCCAAATTTAATTTATGCTATTAAAAAGGAGAACAATGTGGATTAACACTAGCATTAATTATTTTTGTGGACTATTTCATATGGCCCAGTGTCTTTAAGCCAAAATCCTAGTCAGGTGAACTTCCAACTTCTCAGAGATTCCAAAAGAGACATCAATTTGTATCAGCTGAGCATCAAACTCTTCCTGCTTAAATTAACCTACAAAGGAAGGTCAATAACTTGTCATGCAGACTATTTTCAATGCTTTAAATGTATCTAGCTAAGATTAATTTTGTATTTATAGTCTGTCTTGTCCAAATCATAGTGCACCTTGAAAAGACTTTTGATCTCATGACACAGGGCTAAAAGTACCTGAGAAGCCCCTGGAAGCCTCAGAACTGTTAAGTTCTTATGCAGATTTTGAATTATTATTCAGATTTCCCATCAATGTTACTTTTACCTACAGATATGGACTTTTCTCACTACAGCATCTATCCTACTGTGACTGACAATGAAAATCTGAAAATCTCACAGCTCATCTTAAAAAAAGTGAGCTGGTAAACTTTACATTGCTCACACAGGTTCCACTAAACTAAGTCTTTCAAAAATTCATTAAATTTCAGGATTTTTCTGACTTTGCTTCTCCTAGATCCAACTCTATTGCAATCAAAGTGGTCTTTATTTTGGAATATCTAAATTTCCCAGCCTGCTGGAAAAGTAATACATTACTTCTTTCATATACTTTAATGGGCAGTAGTAAGTTTGGGATAAGCCATTGCCATAAGTTTCAAATAGATTCAAACTTTCCTAAGCTCAGCAAAAGGAAAAGAGACAAAGCTCTTGATTTTTGTTTCATTTTGGGACTTTCACCTGTGTTTGTGATAGAGTATCTATTTGTACTTGTCAGACTTGGCTGTTTTCTCTGAGTCTGCAAGACTTAAATACCAAAATTCATCTTTGAAGCTAGCTGTAATCAAAGTATTTGCTGTAGTAAGTTCCTCTCAATTTCTCTAAAATGTCTTAATTAAATTTTGCATACTGAACATCCCAGCTTATGTTCCAAGAAGGAAATTCTTCAGCAGTTGTGCTCTCAATAGTGTCAAGAAAGAAGATATTTATCAAAATGTTCAGTGAGCTGCAGAAAAATGAATGGCCACAGCTTCAGAAATTAACATTTGGGAGCACAACATCTGCACTTCTTTCTTCCCTCAGCTCTTGTGCAATAGGAATTTTAGGTGGTCTAGTTGCAGTGTGTCCATTACTGGATCAGACTTTTTCTTTCTAATTCAATTCACTTTCATAATCTCTCCTTTTCCACCACAGCTGAAAGGAGTTAAACATGGCTTTATTAATGAAATACTCATGTACATAAAAGCCACCAGTGGCACCTGCAGTCTCTGAGGACTGGGTTGTTTTGGCCTGAAAATACACAGAACAGCTGCCACTTGTGGCAATCAAAGCCCAGCCCAAAAAATTACTAATATTCCCTTCTAAGGCTGTGGACAAGGTGTAAACACCATCAGGCCTTTGCCAGTTTTGCTTCAAGAGAAAGAAATTTACAATTTAAACAGCTGGTGGGCTCCACACTTACTAAGAAAAATTCCTTTTATTGTTTGGCTGTAGGAAGGGAGGAAGCACAGCTAAAAGTCTGAAGAATTTGGCTCCAAAAGGTTTACATCAAACAAATGGAGCCTGTGATCTCTTTGCTGCTGTCTGGGCAAAGGAGGTAGGAACAGCTGGAGGAAAGAGGAACCACCCCAAGGTTTTCTGATGCACTCTCTCCTCTGTTTTAGCACAACAACCATCAGATTTAAACTTCCTCTGTGATTTGACAGGTGGGGGCACTCTGGGAGATTCCCTGTATGATTTACATTGCTCTTGTGCTTTGCAGCTCTGCTCAGGGTGCATGGCTACATCCACTGGAAATGACAATATTTTGTCTCCTGATTCTTGCTGTGTGGGCCTCAGTTACTGAGACATTTTGTGTGGTCTTTGACAGCATCACCAAGTGTCTCAAGAGAGACACTGTCAGGATCAGGACTCTGCACTGGTTTTTTACCACAGAGTTCAGATATATATCTGTAAGAATATATTTTTTACTCCATGGCCTCTCTTTTCGCTGGCAGATAATTTTAGTGCAGATATCAAAAGTCATTATTATATTAAATTTTGACTCCAAAGGCAAAAGTAATGTTGCATGGGAACAAGCATGTCTACATTCTAGAACTACTGCAATAACCAGGGCTACCTTGTGATCCCCTAGCTGGTACTTACAGGCAGTTTTCTGCACCATTTTGGCAGCTATGTACAATTAGTACGAATGCAGGAAAATGAAAAGAAAAGCAAAGATGAATTTTAAGAAAACATGGGGAGGGGAAAAAAGGACAGTCATTACAGAAGTGTTCTCAAAAAGTGCAAGTAAAATAAAACAAGGCAGGGCAAGAGGATCAACAGAAAGGGACACTCATTATGCAAATGAACCTTTCAAAAAGGAAGCATGAATGGGAAACAGGAAACACACACTCTTCACCCTTGTTTGCTGCCCTGCAGGCTGCTACACACAGACACACTTTGCTTATCTGCCCAGAAAACCTTGGAAAACAGGATTCTGTGTGTGGGTAAGGGCTGTTGCTATTACCATTGCCTGCCCCTCCCTTTCCTTAGTTTTAATTGATTAATTAAATTAAATTAGCATGTTTTGTAAGTGTGGCCTTGGCTCACCAATTAATGTGCCTGGGTGAAACCCTGTGGGCACAGAGACTTTTGTCACAGGGGCTTAAAACAGGTTTTACAGCACAAACACAGTATTTCACTTCTACTAATTCTTTGGCATGAAGTACTTCCCCACCACTACTATAAAAGGCACATTTCTGTTCTCTTCCCAGTGGATGAGGGAAAAAGTTTTCTCTCTCACATGAACTGTCCCAAGTATCTCTGTATTACATCCCACAGCTGGAAGATTAAAATTTAAGTACCACTGGCAAATGAGTGAGGCCAAGGAGAGACTATCTGGGAGCTGAGGCAGGTATGGAGGCAACAAGCCTGAGCATTTGTGAATTTTACAGGGTACCTGATGCAATGCAAAGAAAATTCAGTGTAGATGACAAAATTCTAGTATTTTATCCAGCTTGTACTGATTCCCAGCATCACACCAGCAGTTACATGAAGTGTCACTTCACTAACATGGCAAGCTGGGCTGTGCTGAGAGATCTTTGTTTTTACACTCTTGGGTTGTACCATGAGGGTGTGGGTCCCTAAGACACAGTGAAATGACATGACTTAATGCTGTGAAAGGGAACAGAGCCATCTTCCCCCTCCTGTCCCTCTTTCACTGCTTGTTCTAGCACCGGTGCTTAAAAACTAACAAAACTCCAATTGAGATCTAAAGTAGCTCACTAAAGCATCTTAGTGAACTAGCAGAATGCCTCAGCTGTCAGTAAAATTCCAGCTTGAGGCCAAAATTCTTCACTTTCCACTTTTGGTTTGAATAATCATGCAGGTTATTTGCATTTAAATGTGCAAGTCTGGCTCTTTCCTTTCCTGCAAGCCTCTGCAGTGATGTCACAGCTTCATGCTTATGATATTGGAATTACATTTCTATAGAAACCTGCTGTAGTGACATGGCCTCTGACTTAGTGTTTTGATGATCAAGGAGACACCTAGGATATTTGGAACAGATTCATGATCAAATCCAACAGATTAAATACTTTAATATCATGGTTTAAGGAAGGTGTTTGTGAAAATGGAGTTTGTGTTAGTGTCAGCTAAATCCAGAATTGCTTGGTATCCTTGAAATGAGCAGCAAGAGCAGATACCCTATAAAAACTAAGTAGGAAATGGATGATGTGGACTTCCATGAATACTTAGCATCATTCCACAAGCAATTACCCCTGGGGTCAAAGATTCCAGTTCTTAGAGGGCAGCTGTCAAAATGAACAAAGCCTATTTCTGATACTTATTTGCTGTGCAGGGAAAATGCTAAAGATAAAGGTGGGATCAGTGCTGGCATTGCAACTCACAATTGAGTAATTTGTGCCAATGATTTGGAAATGGATCTTTGAGCTGGAGCAGGGAATGAAATATAAGAAATGTACTTTTAGCATACAGCACATGGATCCTTCCTCTTGAAGCCCACATTTTGAATTATCAGTTCATAAACAATAAATGTATGCCAATCAACTTAATAAAGCCCTTATTCAATTATTTTTCTGCCTCTTCATTTACAAACAAGGAAACAATTGAAGAGTCTGATTTGCACATTTGAACCTCATCCTTAATTCTGTCTCTGCCAGGACATCAGATTGACACGTGCCATACCTCATTAATGCCTGGGGTAATCGTAGGTGCAGCAATAAAAACAACAAAAGGAGCAAACTCTGCAGTTCTCAGGACCTTCAATGCCTAGGGGGGAAAAAAAAAATCAGATACTTTAGAGGAAATCTCCAACAATCAATGTGAAGTAAGTTTAGTCACACAAGCAAAAGACACAAATTCATGATCTACCAATGCTGGATTTGGTTTAACTGAATTGGAGTCAAGACCTTAGTAATACAGGTACCTAACTTTTTCTATTATTTTATATTTTTGGTGGTCAAAACATGTATTTATCCTTAATTAAAGTGAGTTTATGAGACAGTAAAAGCTTTAGTATTTTCAGACTGCCTCTCCCCACTCTCAAAGAATGTGGAATTCTGTTTACATTTAAACTGACTGATGAAATACCATGTAAAAAAAATCAGCTATACTATAAATAGGGAAAAGAGCCAACTGTGTTTCAGAATATCGATTACAGTATAAATTTTATTATTATAAAATTATTATTTAAAAAAAAAGAAATGCGATGTGAGAAGTTTGAAGTGTTTAAAAACTGAGCATAGCACTAAATGCAATAAATACAGCTCCAATCTCCTGAACCAAATCTGTGCAAAAGAGCAGAGTTCTCATTAAAGAGTTGCCTTAATGAACTGAGTGACACAGAGCTGCCATGTGTGACACTCTGTCACAGACCTGGGCTGGACTGACGTGCAGGACACTGGGGTAAACACCTCAGCTGAACTCAAAGGGATGGACAAGATAAAGTCTGACTGCTAAAGGTCACTCTGGGTTTGGTCTTTTGATTTCCTGTCTTCTCCAAAGCTTTTTCTTTTTAAAGAAACCAACAAAACAAACCCCCCATAATCCACCCTCTCCTGAGCTAAAAGGTTTTCATCTCTGCTGCCACCAACAGGAATTCACCTCTCCCAACCTGCTCCAAACAAGAGACAAACCCCATAACTGAAATGCAAGAAAATCCATAGGAGTGCCCAAGGGAGAACAGGCAAGGGGTGTAAGAGAACCAGGAATAAATCCACAAACAGGTTGGCCTCAATGAGCTGAGATGGAAGAATGAGGAAGCTGGTTAGTAAAGTGGCTTGCTGGACATGAGCTGGAGGAAATGTGGCAAAGGCAGCAGTCACCAAATATAAATATATTCCAACAAAGATTAAAATCTCTTCTGAGAATTGTACAGCTCTTGAATAATGCATATTGAAAAAGTTTATCAAAAGAGTTTGCTGTTAACAGCTGCTCCATTTGAACTAATTATAAATGCTGCTCTCCCTGAATGCTGTTAAATGTGGGATTTTATTTCTAAGAACACCACCACACCATCATACTCTGAACTCTCTTAAAATAATTTAGTCAGGTATCTCATTTCTGTTGTGAAATTCTTAGAAAAATCTGAACTTCCTGAATCCATTTACAAAGAAGAAACAAGTCAGCAAATTTAAGTAGATAACCCCGGTCACAATTTTGTTCTTCCTCCCATTTCCTTCCATCTGCTAGAATAATATGAACATCACAATTGTCTATATCCATGTTGTTTCATTTAACAAAACATATAAACAGATCCCTGTGAATTGAAAGTAATGACTGCACAGATGTTTCAAATGAAATGTATCAGAATTTTCCACAGATTTTCTACAATGAATAAATAAACTATTAGTGTTTCTTCAGAGCCTGTTTTTTCTTTCTCCTCTGTGTTCTTCTAACCATATGATTACCAGAATTCCAGATTGATATCCTGGTGGTTCAAGGATTTTTGTTTCACATCACTTTATGCAGCACTTACCTAGTGTGCAATCAATAAAAACATTTCAATGAAACAAGGTTGAAGGATTTGTGATGAGTCCCATTTTTATACACTTCTAATTAGTTACCTGAGGTTCTACATCAAGTATTGCAATTAGTCCCTGCTCATGGATCTTTCGTATTGTTTCCAGTTTTGTCCCATACATTGCATCCTCATGGCTGCCATATTCCAAATATTCATTGTTTGATATATCCTGCATCATTTGGTCATGTGATACAAAGTAGTAATTTTTGCCATTTTCTTCATCTTTCTTTGGAGGTCTGGTTGTGTCTGAAAAAACAAAATATTTTAGTACAGGAGCAATATTAACGTTATATGTGGCTTCTTTTTTCTGTTTGTTTATCAATACTTATCCACTGAACTGAACCTGTCAGATCACACACAGAGCAATGAAGGATGAGGCAGTCACAATGACAGGCACTGGGAAGAGCAGGAGTTTGAGGGATATGTGTTGGAAAAAGCAGCAGTGGAGTCCCTAGGGTCTACTGAACTTAAGATACTCATATTTTTCCTAAATCCCCTTCTGTCCCAAAAACATTTCTGCTTTTTCCTTTTTTTAAAAATTTTTATGAGGTTCTTATGAGTGAGAAAAGGATAAGTCTAAAAAACTGTTTAAAAACCTGATTACCTGTGGTCAAGAGAAGGAAAAGCTCCTAAGGAATAACATACTTTTTGAATATTGCTTCTACAGACTTGTGGTAAGAGAAGCATGGACTACTAATCTTCACAATTAACTGCCATTGTGCCTGACCTGATATTTTTGATCTGGTTTTCAGTATGCAGGTAATTTCTTCATAAAACATTCTTCTAAACTCCTCACCCAATTTAAGGCCCATCTCAAAAGTTACCTACTACACCCTGGTTTTGTAAACGGATGCAGAAAATGCATCTTGTCTTATAAAATCAGTGAAACAATTTCAGAGACTCCACAGAGCAGGAACCTAATGCAGGCAACCTAAGGCATGCTCACCATGGTAATAGGTGAGTCCATTTTAAAAGCATCTGCAGATAAAATCACTACTTTCTGTGAAGAAAATGAAATGAATGTCAC
This sequence comes from Agelaius phoeniceus, assembly GCF_051311805.1. NCBI lineage: Eukaryota > Metazoa > Chordata > Aves > Passeriformes > Icteridae > Agelaius > Agelaius phoeniceus. The sequence goes on along the minus strand of NC_135266.1, from coordinate 7,835,954 downwards.
TTGTGAGCCATGTATGGCATTTTTGAGGTCAGTCTGAAATAGAGTGGACAGGAAGGGGCTGGATGCTCTTGTTTTGGTGTGCTCAGCTTGAGGACAAAGGATGCATCTCCAAGAGATCATGAAATGGGATCTGCAGTTCCTGCAGTGTATTCATAGAGATTGTCATGAAGGGAAAACACCTCTGTGCTCTTCATAACAACCCACTGGCAAGCAGTGAAATTAATTGTGTTTTCTGGAAACCTGGAACTATTTTAGTGCAATACCAGTCCTTAAGACTTGGCTGTGTGAAGTAATTAAAACACTACAGGTTCCCTCTAAATCCAGCTCATACTTCTTCTCATGGGAATGATACACAGTTAAAAATGAGAAAACTTTTATCCTTCATTCTAAATTAACACAAATTTGGGGTAGAGAGAAGTAGGTTTAACAAGAAGTTTTGTCAACAGTAAGGAATATTTGATGCAAAAATGGTGTTACTTTCTACCCTGCCCTCTGCAAAAGCAAAAGAACCAGACCCAATCCTACACAGCTCCCACCTTCAAGGCAGGATTTGTCTCAGCTGAGCTGAACACAGGCAGTAGAAGCAGGAGGGTGTTGCCAAGGAGGACACAAACAATTCTGCAGCACATTGAGCCCTGCTACTTACGAGGAATGGGGTAAGCAAATCTGTCCGGATGTTTTGTGATGAGCGTGTTTTTTATGTGTCTTCTTCCCACACCGTGGGCACCTGAGCCACAACACAAAAAATAATTTAAGAAATATTCCACCAGAAAGGCTTCAAAGCTATGATGCTATGTTCAGAAAAGTAACTGAAAATTACCTAGTAGGACTAGTGTTTTCCTTTTGAATGCTGGCAGCTTTACTACTTCTTCATATGTGACGAGATCTAATTGATCAAACACTAAAACACAAAAGAAAGCCCCAAAGGATAAGAAAAAAAAAGGCAATATGAAGGGTGACAACTATTTCTGCTACAAATTATAATTTTATCAAGATTTAAATTCATAATACAAAGTAACATGTTATGGAAAATAAAACCATTCATTCCTTATGCAATTTTAACAAGAGTGTTCATTTAAGAAACTGTAAAGAGCAGTAACAAAGCTACTGAGATGCTCAGCAAAGTTTGCATGTCCTTTCATGCAGTGTTCAGCAGACCACAAAAATCAGCTAGAACAGCATGCCATTCACGTTTGCATTCCTGAGAAATAGCAATACTAAAGAAAAATTTGTGGACAGTGACCGACATGAATACAATATGAGAACATCTATTTACACTGAAGATAGGGATACTTTCATAATAATGTTTTAACAAGATCTATGAGAAATGCACAGTGTTAATACTTTGTGGTATTTATTCTTTCAAACCACACCACTTACTTGTAATTAGAGTTCTCTTTAAACACACGTGCTAATTAAACTGACATGCTTTTAAAACTTGTGAAAGAATGAAGAATTCTAATGAGAAGTGATGGCATTACAGAAAAGAACCTCCACCATATTTAGGGAAAAATTGTAAAAGTATTATTTCAGAAATCATTTCAACTGCAGCTGAAATTGGATGAATTCCAGCATGCCTATGAATCTGTTGTCAATTGCCAGGGAATATAGTGATTGACAAATCAAGTTTTGTTCATTAATAACAGCTTATTCCTCCTGTGCCCAGCAACACATCATCTCTGGTAACTCCTGCTGAATTCTAATGACAGAAGCAGGCAGGAGGCAGTTATTTCTATTTGTAAAGATTGCAGCAACCAGCAATTGTGGAGCAGAATAACGAACAAGAGTTTTCAGTTCTGTATTTCTGCACACTATGAAAAGGAGGCAGGAGAGACTCCATCCAAACTATGGAATCTCTCTCTGAGTGTTTCCAAGGCTTAAGTGGTGTATCCACCTCAGCTATATCCAATCCATCTTTTAGGATGAGTGTGGCTCTCTCAGTTTTTCAATTTGATGGCAGTCTTTTCACCTGAGAAAGTCCAATGGCTTCAATTTGGTGAAGCTACACAAATCAGCCAATTGACACACCCAACTCTTTAAGGCCTTGAAAAGATACAGATAGGAAAACTTCCTAGTCCATTTGAAGCATTTTGAATTTCATCCTAAAGAAGAATCTCTTTCAACCTTTCCCCAAATACTACAAGCAAGAATTTAGTCATATTTTTCTTTCATTCCACAATGGAATTATTACTCTTGTCCTTTTTGCAACTTCACGTTATTTAAACAAATCAGTAATTCATTTCATAATAATGATCTACAACACACTAAACAGCTTTACCATGCTAACCACCTAAGCCTGCAAGTGTCTTTTTCCATTGAAAAATAATAATTCAAAAAGAAATCAATCCTTTATTTTCTTCTTGAACAAAGCCATGTTATGTTAGATACAAACAACAGGAACAAACACCAGAAGTGACACATATTAATGCCTTCATCACAAAGTAGTAGCATGGAGAAAATGTGTCTCAGTCTACATGGATTTAACTAATGATTGTGGGGTTCTCAAATGCAAAAGAAAAATGATTAATTTCTTAATATACAAAGATAGGAGGAATACAGGGCACACTAAAGACTGAACTTCAATGCTTCTGTGTTACTAGCTGATAAAAGAAAAGGAGTTCTTGAAAGGAAACAGTAAGAAGCAAATAAAGAGGCATTGTCACTTGACAGGTTACTTACATGCACAGAGGCCATTGGGAGTAAGACAGCATGAAAAATGTACAGGGGTCATTGAGATATGGCTTGTAATATATTAGTAAAATAAAAAGTATATGCACAAAATAAACTTTACCATGCAATAGTCTAAACACAAGGCAAATAAATCACATTAAGAAATGATAAACATATTTTATAAAAGCTTGGCAATTTTCTACATTATGCATAATATCAAGCATAGTTCTGGAATGTTCTCCTCTTTTCTGAAGCCCTGCAATAACTTTTCAGCAAAATAAATGAAAAATGTATCTGGATATCACTGCAGCATATCTCTAGAGCATTTATAAAAATGTCAGTGAATCTAATAATGGAAAAGATATTTCATTTTTTCTGTGGGCTTTGGTTTAAAACTGATTTTATACTGATAAAACATATGATCATGAAATTGCCTGATACTCTAATATGAAGCATGGAGGAAAGAACAACAGGATTACATTTTTCTTGCAAAGGAGAATGTATTTGCTTCTAATTCTAAAAGGTAACTGAAATAATCTCCTGTTTACTTCATAAACTATGTCTGATTTGCAGAATAATCTCAATTCTACTTCCAGTAATATCCCAATATGCCACACCAGCTCTCAAATCATCAGCTGGCCACACAAATCTAAGTTGACTATGAATTATTTTACTGGGTCATTTCTCAGTACCTCAGACCAGTCTCACCCCTAAGAGAAAAATAACACACAAGTCCAAATAGATTACAGACTGCTGATCAATTTCTTTAGTTTTATACTTGAATAGAAGAGAAATAAATTCTACTTTCCTGTAAGAGCAACATTTTGACAATGATTACACTTGTTTTGGATCCAGCAGAAGAAAAGATCTGGTTTTTATTGTGAAACAGAAGCACTGAAAGGCTGCAAGGGCCAGTGCTGCCATATTTCTGACCAACAATCCTGGATGTGACACAGCACTTCAGAGAATTTGGTGAATTCAGTGCCACCTCAGTTAAACCTGAACTCACACAAGCACCAGAGCAATTCATAATATTCATAATATTGAATATTCTATATTTGGTGTCATTCCCTGGAATATTACTGGCATTACCTTCAGTACCTCAGGGACACGAAGATCAATAACATTTATACAAGAAATCTTGATTTCAATCTGTGCTTACATTAACTTTTTGACTTAGGGGAAAGGGGAAGCTGCATTCTAAAGGGAACAGTTTAATTTATGGTCATTATCACAATTTTTAACGTTGGTATTTCTAATTCTTGGCAAACACCTGCTCTGATATAAAGCAAATAAAGATACAACACTGCTGGTGAAGGCAGGTGAACTGTGTGAATCAAAGTGCCATCAACCTACTCCAAAATGTCCCCCTATGCCAAGACTGCAAAGTGCACATTCCTTTCAGGAATTTAACTGATAGAAAATCACTGAGCTAGGTCTGCTCAAGGTTAGGGTTAGGGTTAGGGTTAGGGTTAGGTTAGCAGTACTGCCTGCTTCTCCTCCTTCCCTGGCTGTCCTTCCTCTAGCTCACTCCCTTGTAGCAGGCCTTGCTTACTCACAAGACATTTTCAGTTCTGTATTTGCATTGAGAGATGCATTAAGAAATGTACCTGCCCTAAAGATAAACAATTATTTTTTTGCATTGTTCTTGATCCAGTTCACAGCCTGGCCACAAGTGAAGGGAGGAGCAAGGCTGTGAGAATGTGTGCTGGGAGCAGATGATACCAGTACTGGGAAAGGCTTTGGCTCATAAAATCCAGTTTACTCTCAACAGCTTTTGCTGTAATTATTAAAATGTGGTTGAGTGCTACTGCAGTGAGGGGGAAACATTAGAACAAGCAGGGTGTTACAGCAGCAAAAGGAAGGAACCTATTTAAAGCTTTCAATCTTTGCTTGTGAAAGCTTTCAGGGTATCAAATAGTTTTATATTCACCTGTGAACATCTTAAATGCAACAGTGAATTTAAAGAGTATAAATAACAATTACTGTCTTAGAATTTAGGCTTTCTTACTGCCAAATTACTTTAAAGGAAACACATATTCTGTAATAGTGACACATTATGAGCTCTGATCCTGCACACATTGTGCATGTAAAGAGAAATACCTGAAAATATGGATTTATATTGTTTAATCACTGTGCTCAAGAAGGCAACTGAAAAAAACCCCCTAGAAATTAATGTAATATAGAATACTTTCATTAGACTGCTTGGACAGGTATCTATTCTGATTCTAATAAAAATCTCTGCAAGTCTCTCAGGAGACCACAACAACATAAGCATCACAGAATGTGCTACCAAAGCAGGAGCAACAGAAAAGTGTTGAAAAGCAGTTTCAGCACATTAAGTATTTTATATTAAAAGAAGAAAATAAGCAAATTCAGCTCATACATGACAGGGTCTGTCTTCTTTACTACTAAAACTAATGAATTTTGCTTGACAAGGATCTCTTATTCTACACTTTTAAAATTTTCTAAAACAATTCATTTTTTCAGCACTCAGAAGAGAAGCCCAAACTCAGGATTCAGGCACAAACAGAAGCCCCAATTCAGGATTCAGGCAGAAATCACTGCAAGGAGGATAAACCTCCACAGCTGGCTCTGTTTGGTAGCTGTAAATAACACACTGACTATGCAATGGCTCTTATTCTACTTCCAGCTGTGCCACTTCAACAAAAATGCTCTTTCATGATGTTTTCACATATGTAATCTGTAACTATAAATACATATTAACAAGGATGCTACAGAACAGTCTGTTGTAGAGCACAGTACAGCAATATAGGTTGCAAAAATCATATCCTGTTTGTTTCTAATGCTGCTTTACACATAAACCCCAAACAATCTAAGCCTCTATCAGGATATACTATGATGCACTGCTTTTGTGGCAGCTTGCCTCTCACTGACTAAGCTCCATGCTTAAATAGCAAAGAGCAAGCAGAGTAATGTTGGCATAACTAGAATTTTCCTTATATTTTCCTAAGTAACTCATTAGGTTTGTATAATACTGCCAGCTGAACAATTAATGGCAAGGCTTAAACTGCAAAAAATGTAACCTGTTACAGATACCTGCATTTTCTGTTCATACCTGCATTGTGCTTTGCCAAGTATTTGTCTTTGTACTGCTTTTTTTTCTTTCCAAACCAAGTACAGCTGGCCTGTTGCTCCTGTTTGGTCTTCTCCATGGCAATACAAGCAACTCGCCTGACATAAGGAGGAGAAAAAACATTTTCTGTTGTAATCAAGGATCTTTAAAAAGCTGCACAGAATCATTTAGAAAAGCAAGACATTTTTATGGAACATGAGTACAGTAAAGCTTTTAAAAACATTTTTTTAATGACTTTAAAGAATATATATACAGGGGTACTATGATGTAAGAATATTTTCTTAGAGGTAGATGATGGAAGCTCACAGATGAAGCGAGCATGGGAGGAAGGGCAGCTCCTGGGATGAATCCAGACCACTCTGCAGCAGACCAGAAGGGAAAAGCACAAGGTCTGGAATGACCACCATGGTCTAAATTCCTGCAGAGCAAGTGGTGCTGTGCTGGAGGACTGTCTAGAACTGATCTCTAGGGTGGAGCACTGCAAGGGACCCTGCTGCAATGGGGATTGTGCCTCCCTTACACAGGGCTGGCACAAGGCTCAGGACATGGAACTAAAGGTCTTGTCTGCCTCTTGTCTGTCCCTCTTCTGCCAAAATCTCCCTTATCCAGCACAGGAGCAGAGCACTACTCCAGCTCTTTTACATAGCAAATCCTGGATGAAGCATTTTGGGCTGGACTATCTAAACTTTACTGAGTTATGGCCACACCTTCCAAGGCCCAGGATTTGTGCTGATCCATTTAAAATTTTTTATCAACAGCTCATGCAAGAGGTTGTTTAAAGGCTCTGCATTGTTCAGTGCCACTGCTGTTCATTGAACCTGCCACTGGCACTGTGATTTTGTTCTGCTTTTAACATTCATATGAAAAATGAAAAGGAAAGAAAACCCTAAAACTCCCTCAATGACCTTTTTGCCTGACAACTTGCTAAAACCCTATTCCTGCAGCACTTGCACGTACACAGTACTAATGAAACCCCTGATTAGAAACTGAAAGAGAAATTAATTTGACCCTCTTATATAACCAATTTGCATGTAGCCATCCTCAATCCTAATTTCCTACAGTATACTAGAAAGCACAATGTTTATTAACACAGGAATTTATTTTTTTAATGTAATGACACGTATGAAATTGCAGGTAACCCTTACTGCTATGCATACATGAGAAAAAAATTAATACCACTCAAACTGAATGAATATATAGACTTAGGGGAAAAAAAAACAAAGAAAAAGAGAAAATAATTCAAAGGCTAGCTATCCAACAATGAAAAGTATGAAAGACAGAAATAAAATCAAAACTAAATAATTTTTATAGAAAACTTAAGTCATACCATTCCTGAAGTTCAGGAGAAGGAATAAGACCTGCAGTACCATTTTTGGAGTTCTCAAGTTTACCCTGCCACCAGTTATGATCATCTTTGCTAATGATTTGGATAATATCACCAACTCGGAATCTGATGCCAGCTTCTTTGCAAGGAATGAGGTCATCCTTTGCTGGATCATATTCAAATTGTGCTCTTACATAGATCTAGAAAAAGAAGAGTTTATAAGAGACACTGCAGTATCATCACTGCTATTCAGAGTATTCAGAGTAACAGGTGAAATCTGATCTGTGAATGCAGCTACACACATTGGTTGCAACAAGCAAAGAAAGAAATAAAAAGGAAGGTGCCAAAGCATAAGTGATAGTTGAAAATGAAAATGCCCCCTCCAGCAAATGATGGAGACATATGATGTTATTTCAAAAGCTCATGTTTTCTACATTCTATAGAACCTGAACAGCAAAAATGTAATAAACTCATGGAGTCCCTCAAACAGTTATTAACTACCACAAATCATCCCAGAACAAAAGCCAGCACCTTACAACTCAAACTGTAATGTATTTTCCAACAGAAGTCCCATGGTATGTTTTAAAACTTTCTGTGACAGGAAATTTTACTGGATGCTATAAAGGACTTTGGCTTTATTAGTGATCTTTAGAATAAGAAGTTTTAAGATTTAATACATTAAAAATATATATTTTTCAGGAAGTCCTGTATTGCTCCTACCACAGAGTTACTCAGGAGGAATGTGGGAATTCTCTGTATGGGTTTTTCAGTAAAAGTCTGCTCCTATGTAAATAGAACTCACGATTTGAGCAAGCTGTTCTCTAAAGAACATGAACAGAAAGAATCCAGACTCTGACTTCACAATTTAAAAGATGATACCAATCCTTTCCTTGTGTGTTACTGAGGTCTCAACTCTAGAAAATAAAAATAAAAGTGATACCCAGTTTTGGTTGCTAATTGGAGCCCTGATGCACCCGAAGAACTCAAAACCAAAATTAAGTGCCATGCCCTAGATGGATAATTTCTAAGTTCAGGTCATGAACTTCCAACATCACCCTGCAGTGTCTCAGCCAGCCTTGTATACATTTACTGCTGATTTTCTTACTAAAAATGGACTAGGATTTAAAAATCCCCAACAATTACATTGCAAAGTAATATTCTTAGAAACTGTAACAATCACTTTTCAACTCTGCTCAAACTCTGCTCCAGTAATAGCTGTAACTTGTGCAGTGTTAGCACTATTCATGGCACTTAAAAAAGTAATCCAATCTGCACCTCAACACTGAATAAATTAACTTAAAATGGCTAATCACTTTTCTCTTGTATCTGATGTATTTTTATTGGTTTGCAGTGAGAGCATCAGATGATAAGACCAATACAGAACTCAATTTTTAATACATTAAATCTGACCCTTGCTCTGTTGTGCACTGAGTTTAAAAAAAGCAACCCAACTTATTTTAATTACTTGAGAAATAGGATATTTTGAAACCAATTATGTTTACTTAGTAATTTGTTTTTCATGCAGTAATCAATATTGAGCCAATCCCTTATTTTGCCTGAAGCTTATTCATACAGGTCTAAAAACATCAGCAGTATTTTTACTATCTAGAAACTTCCCTGCTTTTCAAGTCCCTGCTCCAGTTTGAGCCATTATCCACCATATACTGGCAGCTTGTGGAACGTTACAGACTTCCTGACACATAAAAATATATCCATTAGCCAAGCCCTCACTGGTTTCAAGGATGACAAGAAAAATATGCTGGTTCAATGGGAAAAATCAGGTAAAAATTGAAAAAATAATGTAATTATAAATGGTGTGAGTAAGAAAAACACCATTATTTTGATATTGCCTTGAACAAAGTTTTTTCTTCTGGGAAAAAAAAAAACCCCATGAGGAGCAAATGAAAACCTAATATAAATGTCTGGAAGGTATTGCATGGAGCCTCTCCAGGTTTACATTCAGGAAGCTTCAGAAGAAAATGGAAAGTTGAAAGAACCATAGAGAGCTTTAAAAAAATGGGAAGTGAAGTAAGAGCAAACCATTCTTGTGATAGAAGTTCCAGCCAACTCAACCAGACAGCAATACAAAAAAATTCTCAGAGACAAGAGTTAATGTAGCTGATTGACTTCTTGAATGGAATTGCAAGAGCTATTATAAAAAGTCCTGGTAGAGAAGGAGGCTGAGTACACGGTTAAAAATTCAGAGGTAGATTCTGGAAAGACTATAAATAACTGGAGCAGTTACTGGAGATGAATCACAAATCACTTCATGGTATGTGCTCATTTGGAGGCTGCAGAAAAAGAACAAAAATTCTTAAAATTGCAAAAAGAAAGACAGGGAATCTTCTGACAAGCCCCACATGCTTTCTTGGAATTTTCTGGAGAGGGAAGATCATTCCTTGGTCTCTGCTGATTTGCACAACCACCAGGTCAAGGTAAAAAAGTTAATGGAGGTTACTGAAAATGGGACTAAGGACTGAAATTTTAAGAGACCATCTTCAGATTTATCAAGCCCTAACAGAAACTATCCTTAATATTTTTCTTTGAAAAACTTTGCTAATGTTAATAATTAGTTTCAGATAAACTCAAGCTTTACAATCTCTGTCAGCACAATATTTTAGAGTTTTAGACACCTGCCCTACTTGTCTCCATTCCAGCTAAAATAGAAATTTCAGCTTTCCTCTAAGATTAAAACCTGAACAGGAAGTCTATTAATGCATTCTGAACTAAATCAACATCTCCAGTTAAATTCTCAGTGAATTTGTAACTCTCACACATGTGGACACATGAAAAAAAAAAAAAGTATTTTGAATTAGCTACAAACAAATGAGTTAAAAGAAAAATGAAAAAAATGGAACAAATTTTTCAAGCTTAAATGTTTTAGTCCAGCACATACAGAATATGAGTGAGGAAAAGGTAAGCAGGGATGTTTACTAGCAGCTAAGTTTACAAATATTCCCATGGAGGATATCTATTCACCTGTCGTCCTTTTGGTTGTGTTGTCGATGGCAAGTCCTGCAGAATAAAGTCAACCCAGGAGAAGAAATTTTCATTTTACTTTTTAAGGGTACATAACACTGTTTGTTAGTGATTCATACTACATTACAGTAAAATGGTTAAGTTAGACAAAAGTATAAAGCATTGACCCATGTTTAGAAATAACTTTTTTCTTAAAGAAAAATCAAACCCAGGCTGTTTAGCAGCAAGCTGAAGAAAGCAGGTAAAAAGTTTAAGCAGATAGAGAATGTGCTTTTTAATAAATAATTCAGCATCTTCAACACAAAAGCACCACCAAGTGAAAGAGGCTCTTTATGTGAATGCCTTTTCCATTTAAGTATCAAGTTTTGTTTTTAAAAGAGAGAGGCTATTATAAATGTTAAAAAACCTATGATTAAAAATGTATAATGTGATCAGCTGTGCTGAGAATTAAGATTATAACTAATTTCATGTTATAAATTTAATTTAATTCACAAAAATGTCCTAAATTTTTAATTCACAAAATTATTTTTCACTCTACTAATTAATAAGCACTTTACCTTGTGGCAAATTATGTCTAAGTTGCAATTTTTATCACCAGTTAAAGAAATAGTTACTTGGTTTTGGGTTTTTTTTTTGGTTTGTTTTTAGCTGGTCCCATGAACTCATGATGTTGACAGCACTCACTGAAGAAACTTGTGTGCAGTTACTACATTGGTCCAAACAACAACAAATGAGAAACAAGACGAATTTTAACACCAATGTACTTTAGGAAGAACAGGAGATCGACAGCACCTTTCTACCTGAATACATACAAAACAGAAGTACTTTGTGTTAAAGATGTGATGGTAATAGCTTGGTTTGTAGTGCAGTTTAAAGCCACTTCCTTTTGCTTTCCATATCCAGGCAAGGCTCATGTTTCACACAGTATGTGCACGTACCACGACAGCAGAGAGCACACCAATTCCTTAACTCAGATAGCGGAAACCAGTACACGTTCCAGAGGGCTCTCAAACACAAAACTTCAAAAAAAAAAAGGATCTAAAATGTCTTGGGATACCAACTGCACAGTTACTCTCTTCCTTCAAACTCTGCTTCCAAAGTTCAGGATGGAAATAAAAGCTTCCACTTTAAACCTCTGCTCGGTTTTGAGGAAAGTGCTGACAATGATTTAAGGATGACTGAAGTGTCACAGTACAGTTATTAACATTTAATTCACTGTATGGCTTTTAATGAGAAGAACATGTTGGAAAAAGCCCTTTAAAAAAAAAAAAAAGGAAAGAAAATGGGGAGTTACATATGTAATAACCTGGGTTCTCTCAGCAGGACAAAATTTTCCACTGACCACACGATAAGTATAACAGTAATGGCAGATGAGCACCAACAAAACTTTCACACTTTCTCTGTGTGGAACTGGAAATCTTACCGAAACAGAATTGTTAGTGCTGCTATGACCATTAGCGGGGGACTGTCTGGATGTAGAGGGGGAATCTCTCTGAAATAAGACACAAGGTTCATTAACAACACAACACTATCACAGGAACACAGAAATATTTCAAAGAACAGTTACATCCACAGCCTTATAACCATTTGCTTAGCTGCTTCATTTGTGAAAGCTTCCACACTACAAACTCTGTAAAGCTGAAAAGCTTTTCCACAGCTTAGGATTCAGGTTTGACATTTTGATTTATCTGAGGTAATAATAAATCTGGTATTTCTATGTTGCCTTCAGCATTTTAATAAATAACTGGGACTTCAGAGATCTCATGTGGTGGACAATGCTACCAGCCCTCAGTCACACACCAGTCTGGTTAAAGCACCTGGAAGTTATACCCTGAACAGTACTTGGAATAGAATGAGGCCCATATCCTGTTTTAAAGATGTTTCTGAATATTTTTTCAGCTTTGTGGTGGTTGTCAGTCTCTACTCAGCAAGATGCAGCTCCCTGCAGTGCCTCACAGACACTGAGGAGAAAGCTGGATTCTCTCTCCTCCCTTCTCATCCATTTTACAGCACAATGAGGGTTTTCCTCCAACATTCTTATGGACTTGAAAATATCAAACCTTGCCAAAATACAGCACTTTAAAAAAGCCAATTCCCTTGACCCAGACTACCAGTGTGGCCCTACACTTCAGTGCAGAGACAGCAGACACAGGGAGCACACTGGGAAACTCTACAAGAAGGATAACAGGAATTTCTGGTGGGATTTTCAGAGCCATCTTTTTCACATGCCATTTTGACTGCATAGTGCTTAATTCCATGAAGTCAGATAATTGAGCCATGTCTTCTGAAAATAAAATAATCCACTCATGTACTGTTAAAAAAAAATCCCTTTACCCTCACAGGAATTCTGGAATATAATATTCCACGTCAAAGGTCAGCTTAGGAATGTCTGGTTATTTTGTATAACATCAAGGACAGCAGAGAAAAAGGGCTAAAACAGTTTCCTAAGCAAACAAAGTTAACCCTGTCATATTTTATCAATACCATTATTTTGTGAATAATTAAAAACCTGGAGCTAAACTGTTCATGCAACACTAATCAGGGATTAATGCCACATGCATAAGAACAAAACTTGCCTCCCACAAGTATTTGCAATGTGTAACAGACTTGGGGAAATCAGCCCTAATTCTAATTACAAAATCACTCCAGCACAAGTTTAAAATATTCAAATGAGAGCAAATAAACCATTCATTACTGAAAAATATTTAAAAATTTAAAAAATATAAAAAACTTGAAAAGCCTAAAAGAATCAGTATTCCTTTTTTTTCTTTTGTGTATGGATTATCAGCATCAACTTTATCAAATTATAACTGTAAGAACTTTTTTCAAGAAGGCAGTAACTTCCTTGCTTTATAAAGAGATTATATGCTTGCTCTGCAATTTTCTCACTTTCAAGAGGTGAAAATAAATTTTAACTTTTTTTTTTTTTAATATGGTTTGTTATGATCTGTTGTCAGTGATGGTTTAGCAAGGAAGCAAGGGAAAACTTTGGAAACTGATGCAAGCACCCAAATCATGTGGAGAAAAACAAGTTTAGAGAATGCCACTATTTCTGGACTGTCTTGAAAGATTCTGCCTTTGAAGGAAATTTTCTTGGTTTGAGAATGTTTTGATTTGTATTCCTCCAACAATTCCCAACACAAGACAGCATATTATTCAAAGCAAATGTTCATCATAACACACTGAGGAAAATATACATTTTCAGTGCTACTGGTGATTTCAGTGCTGTCAGAAATAATCTAACAAGTTAGTCAAGAGACATTTTTTTATGTATGACTTTTACATAATTAGGCTGCTCTGTCAGAATTTCAAAGGCATTTAGATTCTTTATTTTTTAGGGACAATTTTCTTTCTTTCAAAAAATACCAGACTGTAAAGTTAGGAGAAAAACTGTATTTTGGACAATCTAATGAGACAAATCAATAAGCACAGAGATCCTTGTAGAATAACAAGACTGCCTAGGACTGGCCTGGAAAAACTCAGTTTGGGTTGTGAGTTTGTTTCTCCAGTAAATCAGCAGAAGCCCTTCTTTTCCTGGGAATAGGGGCAGAAAAACACTTGGAGGATCCAGTGATTCTGGATGATGTAGAAAGGTTATTATAATTATATTTTAGTAAACTCAACTGTCTGGACTTCCCAGCCTTCTCCAGCCCCAAGACAAAAAACACAGAAACCTTTGGGGTCATCACTTTTCAGCTGAAGAGCCACAGAGCCAGAGCCTTAGAGGAAACAACCACAATTATTTCCAAATGATGGCAAACCCAGTTTCCTGTTGATTCAAACCCAGTTTCCTGTTGATTCCCCATTTTTAGGTGTGGTTTCTGAATGATAAACTAATGTATTTGAGATGCAAATCTATAGAGAAGAACTAAATGATGTCTAATAAATATGACCTGATCAAATTAGATACTGACAAAAACAGGTAGAGCAACATTGTTGCCAGATACAAAAAAAGAAACTCAAACAAGAAAACCAACAAAACCAAAACCTCCAATAAAAACAGACAGAATTTCCAAAATTCTGGAAATACTTTACATTTCTGTCTTGCTCAAGGAACACATCTGTCAGTATCTTTAATACAAATTTAAAAAAGGTTTAAGACAATAAAAACTCCTGATGCTTGAGTACTAATGGAAACCATGGAAGATAAAAGAAAAAATCCCTGGTGATTACCACCAGGCTTTTAAAAACTCCCATGTATAAAGGCTTTTCTTCTTAATAAAACAACTTAAGAGTTTCACAAAGGCAATCTGAAACATAAAGAATGTTTATAAGGATTTTTTTTTTGTTTAAAGAAAAAAAAAGAGAAAGATAAAGTACTTCTCTTACCACTGTCACATATCTGACACTATAAAAAGTTACTCTGGGTGTTGTGTCAGTACAAAGTAAAAATGCAAATGCAGCCAGAACAAAATGCTTAATCATTGGGATAAAACTGAAAGACATAAATAGTGTACACAGCCATCAGCCATAAGAAGGATGTGTTGCAATAGTTACTTAAGTTCATGTTTATGTAAATCTGCAATTTTCCTGGTATCTGATGAAGAAAACAACACCCTGGCCCCTTGTTATCTAAGTTTGTGTGTGTTAACTCAGGTCATTTGCCATGCCAGTGACTAAACAGGTCACCTCACACCACATCAGCTGATCCAATTTTTACACAAGGGAATTCAAAATTATTATGTCTTCAAGCAAGGTCTGCTCCATGAAATAGAAGGTCTGGTAACTGAATGGAAGGCATGAGTGCAGGAAAAGCCACAAATGCCTAAAAAATCTGAAATTATTCAGCTGAGATTTTGCAAACTGCCCAGTGACCCTGAATTACATTGTGTAGGAAAAAGAATTCCCTATATATATATATATATATATATATATATATATATATATGCAGAAATGGCTCAATATTTAGAAAATAGCACTTATTTTAAATGACTATAAAAGAGGACAAATATGGCAAGTGAAATTCGAATCCCAGTTATTAAAGAAGAAACATTCCATGCCCCCCTCACCTTTGTGAAGGCCTAGGATTGTAAATAAAAGACACATCATCTCTGATTCTACTAATATGCATTTTTTTCTTATTCAAGATTAACAAGATGTTTTGCAATTCAATGATGTGATCCTGGTAGGAGCCTCAAAGCCCCCAGTCCTCAGTTCTGTTTTATATTCCTCTTCTCATAAAACTACACTACGTGAGCATCAGTCCATGACTGAAAGAGGGGGGAAACCAAATATAGACTGAAATGTTGCCAGAAAATACCTTAACTAGGAAGATTATATTAGTGAAGAGCCAGTATCTCTCTATTTATTTATCCTGCTGGCGGGCATGAGAAGCAAGATTTCTGTGTTAGTAATGTTCAATTTTAGTCTTTTTCAATAGTTAAGGATTTGATTCATTTTCTGAATCATCTTCCTGAAAAATTCTGTGAAAGAAATTCTCTGTGTGCCAAAGGACTAGTGATGCTTTAACAGGATGATTTAAGAACACTGGGGTTTTTGTGTACACTTGTAACTGATGAAAACCAAGCCAAACCCTCAGTGTGGCTGAGCAAGTGGAAAAGACTCATCCCTCTCTGACTTAATCAATGCTAAATGCTACAAAGTGGGATAATTAGACATGATTTCTTTTTCTCTTTGATCACACAGTTTCTAGTTTAGCCATTTTCTTCCAAAGAAAGGTAAGAGTATATTTTCCATTCTTCTGTGAAATAATAGTCATGAAAAGCCTAAAGACACAAAACTAAAGAAAAGATATTATCTGCTATTACTAAAATGACAACTAATAGTATTAATTTAAAGCTGTATGCTGAGTCTTCCCAAATAATCATCTTCTCAGCAAATCTGCAGCTTCACCAGTTTCTGTATTTCAATATTGGGAAGTAAGGTATCTTTTAGTATTACTCCTCTTTGCAGCACAGAAGTCAATACATGAATTTGTCAGCATGCTGCAATTTTTTAAAAAGCCTTTGCATTTCATGAAAAACTTTTGGTTTCATATTTATTTTAAGGAAATTGGCCTCAGAGGTGAAAATCTGTCAAACCTTTTACCTCTAAAACCTTTTAGTTTTTCTTGAATCCTACTAGAAGAACCGAAGGCAACCAAAAAGCAGCGTTTTTTTTTCCTTGCAGAACAGATTGTTCTGACAACCACAATAGCAGTTTCTGTGTATTCTAGCATCTGCTGGGCCATAAGAACAATTAGGGTGAAATCACAGCTCTAATTAAGATAAGGTGCTTGACTTCAGCAGGGGTTGTGATTTCACTTGGAGAGTTCTAATTTGGGAGCTGTTTGCGCAGTAAAGCGCGTGGCTCCGAGATTGGCACCGTCCACACGCTGCAAATGCCATCTGTGTGCTCACACTGAACAGGGGCTCTCAAGTAGCCATTTCATACAATTTAATCCCCTTCAGTTGCAATCTGGAATCTAACTTTGTGAGCAGAAGGGAATTAAACGTTGCTGTGCAAAAGCTGTAATACCAAGTTTCTGGTTCGGCAACAACTCGGAATCTGTTTTTCTTCTGTAGTGACAAAGACCATTTTTTCATGGAAACATAATATTAAGCCACATGTAACTGTTACACACGACCATCACAAATTTACCTCAACAGGGTTATACAGAAACAGGTTTTTCAATTAACCCTTAACAGCCCAAAGCAGTAATATAATGTTTAAAGCCTAAAAAAGAGGAGGATCGTTCCTCAGCTTAGGAACTTTAATAGACTTACTGAAGTATGAGTTTAAATGGTCATATTTTTAAGGGGCTTCCTAAATGCATAAGTTGAGGATCCCCTTTCCTATTTTTTTTCTTTAATAGGCTGTAAAGAGTTAGTTAAGGTGCTGATGAGATGAATATGAAGGCAGGGCTGAGTAGGTAGGTGGGACCTACTCGTGTTCCGTTATCTTTGTTGTAAAATTGGTGTGCGATCTAACAGGACAGGCAGAAACAATTTCCCAGAAAGCAGGAACATTCAGCCATCAGCAGGCAGTTAGTTACAGGACTGAGGAAGAAAGGGGATGGCTCATGAAATTCATTACCTCACAGGATGAAGACTGCGTGCGATAACTTGGCACAATCTTGAAGGTAATACTTCCACGCATTTCCCTCTGTGAAAAAAGAGGCATTTTGAGACTAACACTGAAGAGAAAATCTCCAAATTGTTAATGCTAGAAAGGAAAACAACATAGTCCAAGTATGAAAAGCTAAAATGCTATGGATGAGTTGTGATATCACCTATAAACAAACATTCATATTGTCCTCATTAATCTAAAGGATGAACATGCATTACCAGTTTGTTCACCTGACTAGGTTTTGAATGCCTAGAATCCAGAACTGTATTTTTATGTAAGAGATTCAGAGATGTGTAGATTTCTTCCATGTTAAACTTTTCTTTGTAGCTACATTCTTGTCATCTACAGTCTTTTCTACCAAAGTGGCATTTTCTTCCCTTTCACAATACATGTTAAATAGCAAAACTGTATTCAGTTTCTGGAAAGCTGCATTTTCCTGAAGGTAGGAATTTCAAAAACAGTCTTTCATCAAAACAGGACATGGGGTCTGCTACTTTGCATTTAGTATTGTATAAGAATATTTATAACAAGTAGTAACTCCAGAATAGCAGCAGATTGTGACAACATATTTTCTTAAATGGCACTCTGAATACTTGTGAATACCACGTGGCTGACAACTGCAGGACTTGATCTGGACAGAATCAGAGATCACTTCAAGAGATCTCACAGTTTCTCCCCTTTCTCTCTTTGGCTGGCTTACTGTGACCCCAAAAAAATTCTATTTCCCTTGAAGCTTGTCTAGGATTAGTGATACCATCCAAGATGTCAAGGTTAGTGTTGCATGCAGAAAAATTAACAAGTGTTATGGAAATATCAAACAGACTCTACTAGCAAGGACAAAGGTGGAGTTTTCCTGGAAAAAGACAGACTGTCTGAGCTCAAAGTAATGTTTTTTACATTTTTAACTGTGAGCTCAACTGTAATAAACTCAAAGAACTTTTTGCTGCATGGACATGTAACCTATCAGGAACACTAGAAAAAGGGGAAGTTAGAACACAATTAAACAAAAGTTTTGACCAAATAAGACAGGCATTTTTATAGAGGATATGAAGAAGACTTCAGGCACTTACAAGCATTTTTTGTAGTTGCTCTACAGTTTGATTTGCCACACTGATTCCATTTATTTCTCTGATTTCATCTCCTACATGTAGCGTACCTGCAGAGTTAACAAACACACAATCACCTCAGTTTCTACAAATTGAAATAATCACAACACAGCACTATTATTCATAGAAAGGCATAAACAGAAAACAACATTAAAATAATTTTTTGCTAGATTCAGAAAAGGACTTTGTATTAGCTACAAATCTGTCTTTCAGAGTGCTATGAATACACAGCAAGAGATGCCCAGGCATCTCCTCAGTAAACAGGAAAAACATGTTTTTGTTATTAAACAATAATATTGAATCAAAACCACCATATGGCCTGGAATAGCATAAAGATTCTCTAATACTATTCAAAACATAAAACTGATGGAATTACATATTAGACTGAGAATCAGATTCAGTAACATCCCTGTATCAAATAAAATCCCCTTTTCTGCATCGTTTCCCATTTCTGTCACTCTGACAGAAGTGAATATTGTTATGTTCATGACTGTAAGGAGAAGTATACATAAAAACTAGGAATAAAGAATGGCCATTTGGCAGACATGTCAACAACAAACAGACAGTTTTTAATGACTGACACTGGTGTTTCATTTCTACTGAATTCTCTGGAAGGTGTGAGTAGATGGAATCTTTAAAAGCCTTTCTTCCCATTTCAACTCTGCCACCTTTGGAATAAGAACAATTTCAATCACCAGGACTAGGCAGAGCTGGCCTAGAGACAGGAGACAGCTTCACAGCAGCTACAATTTTGTGACTGGAAACTGCACAGCTTGTGTTTAATATTGCTAGACCTGAAATTATACAGTTCCTGTAAGCCTCACAGCAGATTTATTATCCAGACACTGCAGTTTTCCATACAGCAAAAAGAGACAGCAGAGAAGAATGATCTAACACTCCCCAAAACCAATTCAAGGCACAGGTCCTACCAATAGGATTCAAAGATGGTGCTTGAGATCACTGTCAAATTACACTTGTGTTGTTCTATTCAGTAAAAATATTCTAAATACAGGTATGCTGAATGAAGCAGTGAATCTAAGAGACATCTAGAGCACTAACACAATTAGAAACATTAAAAAACCAGATGACCATACTTAAGAAACACTGAAGTAAAGCTCAATTTCATGTGTAGAAGCACTACCTTAGCTAGATGAAGCACATAGAAATTGAGTAAATTTCCCAAATCTTTAGAAACAAACGATACTGTATAATTAAAAAGAAGAGTTGTAATGGGCACAGTTGGATATTTTACCCAGTTTTAGCAGGTTTTAAAAGTTTTATTAGCTCCATTATGGAACACAGTCATGTGAAGCAATACTGTGCAGAGCATCACCACTACCTAAGCACAGTTGGAAGAAAACCTTGCTCCTGTGAATCTTAGAGCAACCTCCTTTTAAAACTCACTTTCAGAAGCCAAACAAATTTCAATTCAGAAGGTCCTCCAAAGACATAGAATTCTCTCTGAATTGCATCTTTCTTTGTATTAAAACTTTTGTCTTTCCTGCTTCCTGACAGATTTTACCATATCAGTGAGACAAAGTGAATATGTTTTGTCTTCCCAGTCACCTGTTCCTAGCTCCCTTTGAAATAGAACAGTAGGCTAGAGGGAACTCTGGTCTGAAAAACTAAGAGAATTTTTGTTTTCATCACAAGAAAAAGATGGCAGTCTGAAAAAACTGAAGTAACCCTTTCATGGCTGCAATCCAAACTTGCAGCCAACAACCTAGTAGGGAAGTTCATCTGTTTAAAGCAGGACAAAACCCAGTTACTTCTGGACATCTGATCTGAACACACAAAATGACAAAAAGGAGAAGACTAAGGATGAGGAAAAAAAAGCATGTTTGCAGGATTTGTTATGGTAGTGAAAACTGAAAATAGAGATTTAGAATCTAGGCACAAGTAGTATTTTTATTTCAAACCTCATTTTTGTGATTCTCAACACCAAAAATATAAAGATCTTCAAGAACTGTGTGGACAAAGCTCTTTCATTTTGGCAAGAGAAAATACTGCCACTTGAGTAAGGATTTTTTTTAAACAGATGATTAAATAAGTACAGCTCCAAAATTATTGGTGTTTCCATCTCTTGCTGAGCTATACTCAGTAATAGGATAGTAATTACACTAATTAAGACCTAAATGAAACACAGTGGGCCCTCACCTCAAAACACTGGCAGACATCTGCAACTGCAAGGTAACTAAAGCAGTTAGCAGGAGTCCATGCAGGCACAGAGAGACACTGCTAGGGAGTAGCAGCAATCCAAATCAGGAGATTGTACACAGTTTGTACAAAAGGATCTAAAATAACTGTGTTTGAAGACAAAGCTCTTGATGAGATGTGATTACCTTGCCGGTGAATCATTCCTCCGTGCATAATTCTTGCCACAATGCAGTGGTTCAGCTCATTCATTTTTAAAGTGATTCCCTAGAAAAAAAAGAATGTTTGTACTTTTAAAATAAAATATTAAGCACTGTGATTCTTGAATGGTTAAGAATAGTCATGTTTCCTGAAAGCTTGAAGGCAGGGTATAAATTTTAAGATTAAAATAGAATCTTTGTCACTCACTTCAAGATGAGCAATAAGACCAGATACTATTTATAAGTGAAGATGCAATACTTCAACATATGAGTATATAAGGATCTGGTTTGCTAAAAATGTGATTTTATACTGAAGTGTATGT
Source organism: Agelaius phoeniceus (assembly GCF_051311805.1). Classification (NCBI taxonomy): domain Eukaryota; kingdom Metazoa; phylum Chordata; class Aves; order Passeriformes; family Icteridae; genus Agelaius; species Agelaius phoeniceus. The sequence continues at coordinate 7,815,033 of NC_135266.1, read as the reverse complement.
AAAGGCTCCAGTTGTGTTTAAGGAGTAATTTGCTGTAGCTTTTAAACAAACCCAGCCCTAGTGGCACAGCAGCAGTGTGAGTGCACACAAAGCATCTCAAGGAGGATAAGTATCTATTCCAGTTAATTGACAACCCCATCTCCAAGTGAGGAAATGGCACTAAAATCATCACAGCACTGGTCTTTACCAGCACAGAGGGAAATGGTGAGCTATCCCCCATACCATGGGCTCATCTGTGTTCTTCTGGAACTGCACCAGGCGGACGCGCGTGACGTTCTCCATGTCCATGTCGCCGTTGGCGCTCTCCGGGGAGTCCCCGTTCAGGTAGGGCGAGGTGGGAGGAGGGGTCACCCGCAGCGCTTCGTCACTGTAAACTTCATGTGCCACTACATCATGGGTTTGAAGTAAGGCCTGCAGGACAGCACAGCAACAAAATGGGACATTTCCATCATCTCCTATGTCCCTTGCTCGTTTCTTGTAAGGGTTTTTTTTGAAGATTTTCAAGGAAATCCAAGATATTTGTGCCCCATTTTCTACTGAAGAACTTTTCCCTTAAAGGAGTCTAAGACAGACTTTCAGACTGCAAATGCCTATACACACTGAGACTCTAAAGCCTGCATGAGTTAATGTGATTTTTACTGTAGGACTTCAATGAGAATGATGCTGCCTCCCTTCCCCTCATCCTCTTGACACCTGCAGGGTGAGAGTGAATCCATCTTCATGTGCATAGATAGAGAATCAGGAATCTAACTTTCTGTGCAAACCATTCTATAATAATTACTCTTGTAAAATGGAAAGCAACTCAGATCCCATGGTATCTCACTCTAATAAAGTCAGATTGTAGATTAATACCAACTGAATGAAGAAAACACTGTTTTTTTTGTTGTTTGCTACCATAATTGCTTCTATTGTCCCTCCTCCCCCTAGAACTTGGTCCCAGCACAACCACCGAGTTCAAAATGCTTCACAAAAATTAAGAGTGCAAACCAGCAAACTGCTAAAATACTGCTTCATTAGCTTTCACTAGCTACTTCAGTAGCACTTCTAAAGGGTACTGTGTGATAAAAGGTAATTTCTTAAACACTTTATATTCTCATTTCTCTAATAGATTTGAAACTATATTTGGGAAGTCAACACTATAATGATGGAACAAAATTCCCCAAACTAACAATGCTTTGCCCATATTCCCTCCCATTTTCCCAGTGTTTCAAGCCCACTTACATCCATACTATTTTTAGTTAAATATTAACCTGTATCTGCATTTCCTATTTTTCATCTTATTTTGTCAGCCACTAAGCTCAAACTCCCAACAATTCCTCTGCATTAGACCGCTCTACAGAAGCAACATTTTATATTAGAGATCTGGACCATGTAAGTTAAACCACTTTAACAATATTAATTAAATTTTGATTTATTTGTGTGTCCATTTATGTGTGGGAACTCCAATGTAGGTTAATGGTTGGACACAATGACCTTGGAGGTGCTTCAGTGCCCCTGCCTGTATCTGTTACACTCTCCACACTTTATTATTACATTTCTTATGTAATCCAAGTGCTTACATTTTTATCACATCAAATATTTGCCCTGCTTTATATTATTTTTAGCAATAATATTCACCTTGTAGGAGGTTAACATTTGGCACTTCCAGCATTTTTAAAGGTCCATAATTATACTTAATGACTTCTGAATATGTTCACAAAAATGAACACTACTTCAGAAATACATTAAAGTACAGCAACCTCAAATTAATATTGAAAACATTTAATAAAAAGATTCCTATTGGACCTTACTTAAAGATGCCTGTTTTCAAGAATTTCTGCTAATTTTGATGGTTTTTTTTTCCTGTTTTTCCTTTGCAGAACATGATAATCTTGCTAAAAATTAGTTTAGTGAGAACAACTGCTTTCTACTGTACTGCAGGATCACTGCAGAGAACAGCACAGGAAGGCCTATGACGATGGATAACACTTCAATATGTCATTAAGCAAAAGTCTCCTAGCAAATATTTCAATTGCTACAACATACTAAACTTATATAATAGAATCTTTTACACATGAAACTGGCATATTTGAAAAGCTACTGAAAGTCGTGAAATGGAATAAAAGCTCTTTGAAATGTGTACATGCATAACAAATGAGGTACTTGACAATGCTTTCAGAATTCTTAAATTAATTATCTACTGAAAGGCCTTCATGCAAAATTTACACACATTTCTTTAAATTCAAATGTTAAACATGCACAGAATAAATTGATAATTTATTTCTGCAGCCATAAGGCACATGAGGGCAAAAGAAAATTAGAACATAACACCCTAAGATCTGTTACAAACACATTGGCTTTGGTTCTGTCAAGGCCTGCACATAGTTTAACCCACTAAAACTGTGGTTAAGTAAACAAGACAGGTTATACTCTTTTTTCTTCTGATTAGGGATACACATCAGATTAAAAAATACTAAAATAGTCCATTATCATATAGATGTAAATGAACACTCCTACTTATTACACCTAATTGATTACTGAATTAATGTGCATTAATAACCAGAATATTCCTCTGTACAACACCTGGAAAACACATACAGTGTGGGATAACAATATTGGTTTACACAATTATTCCTTTTCCTAATAGTTTCCTCTAAAATATAAAGGCTTTTGCTCTGAAGGGAAGTTTAGCAGAATGCAACAAATGTAAGAATAATTTTATTAAAGTCTGCAACCCATAAAGGTGCATCTGGGAGCAGGAGTGGGAATGATGGAGAGGATGGAGTTGTCCCTTTGGCATCTGGAGACTGTGGGATCTGCAGGTGTGGATCCACACCAACTTATGCTGCTTTAATTGCTGCTTTACATTCCTCCCAAACACAAACCACAAACTGTTTCTGTTCCCCTGCTCATTCTGGCTCTGGCAGCATGCCTGTTATCCTAAATTCTTTTTGCTAAATGGTTAGTTGGGGATGTTTTTTGGAGCAATTTTCTACTAGTTCAGCTGAGGGCAACATTAAAGTGCAGTTCTAGATGAAAGCCAGAACTACAAGGGAGAGGATGAAAGATGGGGAAAAAAGGGATAATGGGACTTCAGCAACTGGCAATTTACCCTGGGATATCACAGATTCACTTGCTGAAATTACTCCTCATCAAAAGTACTTGTTATGGAATTGCAGCTTATTCCTTATGAAAAAATACTTTTCATAGATTTGCAGCAAAAGAATTCTGACAAATGGTATTACATTTATGAGCATATCAGGGAACAGAGATACCTAAAAAAGAAAATTTTCAACTCAATTTTCCTGCCACTTAATTTGATATATGAAATTTCTATATACCACAATAATTTTGTTGATGCTTACTCTGAAAATAATTTATACTTAAAAAATGCTCTTTCTCAACAGCTCTTCATGTTTTAGCAATACTGTGGGCTAATTACACACACAAAAAAGTAAATAAAATGAACCGGTCAGATTCCAAATGAAGCTGAGTAGGGAAAGTCAAATTCTTGATTTTAAGCTGACAATAGTGTATAGCAGTTTTAAGCAAACATGTTTATTTCTCAATTTCTGAACTTCACCTACAGCATAAACAAAAGAAATCTTTCAAATTACTAGAATTCAGCAACTTGAACCAAGTTACAAAGGAGTAACATCTCTGAATTTAGGACAATTTTTGTCCTCAAATCAGATTTGAGAAACAGACACAGTAGGTGTTGATATGTAATACAAACTCAACAGACTGTACAAACTACTGATTTGTTGTAAAATAAAATTAAATGAACACTTATTTTGCAATGAATTCACACATCTTTATCCTAAGAAGGCCTTTGGAAAAAGAAAAAGGAGAATCCCACCTCTATGTACATCCAAAAGGATTAATTCTTCTTTCCATGTGTAACATAGACCTCCAAAAACCCAGTGAAACTGCCCCATAACTACACTACTCCAAACTGCTGACAGTTTTGAGCACAGTAATGAGGACCAATACTAATTCTTTTGTCAGAGCAGCAGGTTAGAAATACTTATTAATAGGTGTATTGTATGCAATTCCATCCCTTGCAGATTTTGAGAATTTACTGAAGTTTTCTAACACAAAGAATATTAAAAAAAAAGAAAAAAAGAGAAAAAAAAAACCTAAACAAGAGTAGGATCTGCTTACCATGAAATGAGGTTGTGTTAAGATACGCTTTAGCTCCTTTGCATCATTGTTCTCTGGGTAACATGAAATTTCTTCCAATACCTGCAAAATAAGCAGGAGAAATGTCCTATAGTAACTTTCTTTTAAAGCTATTGAAGAAACTAAACCCCTCACTGCTCAGTCAGAATATCCACCAATGATTATACACACCAACATTTCTGACACAGGGAAGGGTTTAAGAGAATGTGCCCCTACCCAGCTGCCCCAAGAGAATAAAATATCTTGTTCCAATGCTCTCTCTGAAACATTAAAGCAGAAATTTGAATGATTTTTGTTTTTTCAATTGACAGCATCCCTCCAACAGCTAAATACATGGGGACAGGAATGGAGTGCTAACAGGTGACATGTAAGACCTCCACCAGTTGTGCTTTCTTACATGGCTTCAATTTATTAAAACAGAATGAAAAACACTCACAAAATCAAATGTTAAAGACACCAAGTCTAGGTGGGCCATCTGCTACCCCACCTCCAAGCTCCAGATTTTATAAAATCTGAGCCACTTTACCACTGGGGAAGGAGTAAAGAAGCTTTAACTCATTTGCCTGCAACCTGATTATTACACCTTATTTTTCACATGCAGCTAGTTGGACAATGGAAGCAGAGCATTTTGCTTCTGGAAGCCCCTCCCAGGATTAACTGACAGCAAATTTTGCAGAACAGGACTTGAGGGCATCTATCAGTGTGACTTTAGCTATTACATAGAGTTTTAAGGTCTTCCTCCTTTAATAGCACAATAAACAGTTTTCCTATTCTGTAACCCCTAACAACTGCATGAATTTTTACTGATAATGCATAATACAATATGGGTTTGGGTTTTTTACTGCTTGCCATAAATAAGCAAATAACATACTATTTGCAAGGTACAAGAATTAAGAACATCTGTGTCTATCTTTGGTCTTAGTGGGCCACCTTCTCTCCAAGTCTGCTCTTCTTAGACTTATCTATGATAAACTTGGGGTTTTTTTCAATTTAAAAAGCTGACACTTCAAAACACTTCTTTTTGTGACTAAATTGTATAAACATCAGGTTTCTGGTGCAGATAAATAACCTGAACAGGAAAGATTCTGCAATTACCCAGCAGGAATGTTCCTTTTAACACCACTACTGCTGAAGAAAAGGTTAAATTATTAAACTGAGTAATATTCATAATCCTTACACAGATAATGGAATTCTGCAAGTTTATGCAACTTGTTACATAACTTGGGTAAGCAATGGTAATATTCCAGAAATAATTCAGATAATGAGCCAGAATACACATCTTAATGAAGAAAAGCAAGTCACATTTTAAATACAATCAACCTTTCAAAGGAAAAAAAACATACTTTAAAGCCATTACCTCTTTGGCTCTCTGTACAGCATCGCTTGGAGGATTCCTGATTTGTGGCGAAGATTTTGTGTTTATTTTGTCATAAAGCTGAAATAACAAGAAAACAAACTATTGAAATCATATGCTACTTTATATAAAATAATGAGTGTTTACAATAGCCTGCTTATGTTACCAGGATTAGGATGATTGCTAAAACTGCAAAAGTCCCAGATGTTCTGTATACAAAATCTAGCAGCCCAGGGTTTTGGCTTTTCATTTTTAAACATTTCCTGATTTGAACAGTGCCATAGATTCAGAGTTCATAGGATGACATGGGAAAGTTCAGGAGGTTAAAGGCTTCTGCAAGCCTCCCATGCTTTTGCCACGGATTTACAGAAACTATATTCTTCTACTAGAAGTGACCCTATGAATCTTGAATAAATGCTATAAACTAAACATTCTGCTATAAAATCAAGTTAATCTGCATATCTCGCTTTTCTCAATAAATCAAATATTCTGAGCAGTAATTTAAATAAACCTTGGAAGATGGGAAAATGCTCTTGAAGATAGAACATTACAAAAGCCAAATATTCTGAGAACAGAAAAACAAACTTTCTGAGAATGAGTACTCATAAAAAAGAGTAACCTTATTTTACTAGGATTTTGTTAGACAGAAGAATGTCATTGTATTAAAACAGGCTACTGCAAATCTTCCACATTTATTATTATTTTAAAAAACCCTTTTAAAAACTATTAAACTATGCAAAGCACAACAGAAGAAAGATCTTTCTTCAAGTTTCAAGTTAGAGATAAGACATTATGGGCTCTTCCTCATACAAACCTAACAGACTGTTCCTGTTCTAAAGGAAAAAATGTATACTTAAGAATAAACAGGTACTGTAACAAGCTGTATTTTCAAACAAAATATTTTGGCTTACATTTCAAGTGATATAAAGATGGTCATGTCTGTAATTATTTTCTAATTATGTTAGACTATTTCTTTGATAGCTGAGACAGAAAAAAAGCACAAATAACATTTTTAGGGAATTAGAGACATTTTTGTCACAGCAAGGGTGGTGAAACACTGCAACAAGTTGCCCAGGGAAGTTGGGGAATCTCTCAACTTTGGCAACACTCAAAATTTAACTGAAATTCAAAATACTGAATATAAAAAAGCATTCAAAATACAAAGGTGACTCTAAAACCTTCAGCAAACCCTAACACTGCCAAGGATGAGGTGACAAGAAATCACCACTCAGGCTGCTCAGCAAGGAGTGCTCAGGAGCTTCCTCTGGAAGTTCACAGCTCCACTGTTTGGCTCAAGAATGGCCTTGAATGTCTGAAAAAGGGAATCCTGCCAGGACACAGCACTGCCTTCTTCTCTTTCTCACACAGCATGAAATACCACTCAGTTTAGATACATAAACTGCCATAAATGCAACCCAACATCACCATCACTTCCCTAGGTGAACAATTTAACAAACACGTTGAACATTTCAAGCCCATACATAAATAAGCACAAAACCAGCAAACAGTGTCACTTCCAAAAACCATTCCCAGCAGGACAGTTACATCACTGTCTTGGGGAAAGAAAAGTAGAAAAGTCAAGCTGAATCAGTTTCTTCCAATGCAACAACTCCAGCTTGTGCTGCCAAAACACCACTAAACTCCACAGTTTAAGCAGCCTTGAAAGCTTTGTGATAAAAGCTTTCTGCTAGCTTGTAGTTCAGGAGACATTTTATTTGTGCACACAATTATTTGTTTTACCTTTTCTTAAATAAATTAATAAAATCTACCCAAACTCCAGCAACTGCAAATTACAAAGTACCACCCTTCTATGCCTGTTAAGAAACTGCACTGAGCACTGTATCCTGACCAAAGCACAGCAGAAAATGCATGACACCCACCATGAATATTACTGAATGTCTTTTTCCTTTTAAAGAGTAATGAAATTACAGAAAGGTTACCTTGAAATAATTTCTATTAGTTATTTCTAGCAAAGGTTGAAAAGCTGTGTTGCTGAAGTTGCTGATTTCCCTCGTTACTGTGACCCAAAACAACCAGCAGTTTACAGAAACAGTTTTTTCCCCACTAACATGGGAGAGTTATCTTCTGAGATTAGGAAGGAGGCAAAAAGAAAATTAGGGAGCAGAGTTCCTCAAAGAATGTTTAGAAAAAAAAAATCAAGGCAAAGTTCAGACTAAACAAGAGTGCATTTATTTTTCCACAGTGCCTTCATGCTGAGGCATGGCAGTTAAATTTCATCTTCCAGGATTTCTGCTTACTGAGGTTTGCTTTGAAGGCACCAAACTATCAGAAGGAACTCTGACAGCATTTAAAAGAAAAACCTTCATATTTGCACTAAGGTTTAAGCATGATGTATTACCCAAAGCAAGGGATCTATTAATTGTGGAGCTAGAACATGGCCTCACCCAGAGAATGGATGTGGATTTGGTAGATTCACTAGCACGAGGAGATCTCTTCATTTTGAAATGGATGCTCTACAGATACTCTAATTTAAGTTAGTTCATGGATTATTTTTTTTACAACAGGCAAGAGGAGCAAAGCTTATAATGTGCATTAATGCACCAGAACAGGTGAAGCAGTCCCACCTCCCTTGCAATCTTTGAAAGAAGACTTTTGCAATATTTTTCAATATTTTTGCACTTCAATACTAGCTACAGCAAAAGCAATTTAGAATTAAGGAATTTACAGCTTGCATAACTAATTTGTGAAAGCATTTGAATGTAAAGGTTTCATTCAGACATTAAAAAGAACATTTGCTCCCTTGGATGTAAGAACCAACACACATTTACACGAGAGTTTTAAGAAAGTGTATAAGAAAACTTTGAATAACACCTGTTTGTACACATCAGTGATTAAAGTGAACATTAATTACATCTCAGCCAGGCTCTGTATGCTCCCTGTGGTAGAGAACACATTACTTTCTGCAGTTAGCTACAACATTTTCATCACAGAAACCCATCCTGCTCACAATGCTGCCTCCTTTCAGCAACCCTGAAAATCTAAGTTCTACAGGGACCACACCAAAGGTGGTTTCTTGTAGAGAAGAATGAACTGGCTCATTTTTCACTGTCCTCTGCAGAAAACTTTTCTATGCCATAGCAACAGACTTACAGCAGGACAAAATGTGTGTCCTAATCATGGCTTTCTTTTTGCTGGGAGTCTCTATTTTCCAGCAAATAACTCTGCCCCCTCAGCCCAGGAACCCAACCTCCAAGAATGTCATTCCACAATAAGCATAAACATATAAATTAAAAATTTATAATAATTTAATAAAAAGTAAAATGCCACAGCATATGTAACTTTTGGCATTTCCAGACTTTTCAATACTTTGTATGTCAGTCTCACTCCTCAGCATTAGTTATTCTGCATTTCCTAGAAAGACAATTGAAATTGAGAGCTTGCTCTTGACAAGATTAGCAATCCCAACTGATGTATTAACAAACTTGATATAACAAACATACATTGACATTATAGCTAATAAACAGAATAGTACTGCTTATCAAGACCACAAGTTTTGATTTAAATTTTCTACGCTAGAACAAAAAATCTGTGAAGAGAATACCCACAAGTTGAGTTGCTATCAGTTCACCAGCTTTTGCAGTGTCAACACTTTTTGTCTTCTGCCTGTACAAAGGGAGCTCCTCTCTTCTGATATTTAAAGCAGACAGCCCAAAGCCTAATCCACAATCAGGCAGTCGAGACAAAACAACAAACTCTTCTGACTAGCTTTTCAGATGTGCAGAAATTCCTTTTTAACCATTTCCTGCAAGAGGAGTCAGAATACTGTTCCAATGCAACAACCCCCATCCAATGTCACACTGAAAAATGTAGGCATTTCACAAGTAGCAGAAATGCAGCTTCACCACCTGGTCTGATCCTGAATGTAATAAAGATCAGATCACACAGTGAAATCAGTAAGTATTTTAGCTGACCAAACCTCAAAGTTCCTGTGAGGCAAGTGAGAAACTTCTTAAAACAAGAACTACTGAACTGCTAGAGCATAAAGCCTCCTGATCATTCAATACAAATACACATTTTGTGGGGATCCAGTTGCAATTCAGACCAGATACTTGGCTGCCAATCTCAAATATTAAACCCCCACATTGAAACATCTAAAAATAATCATTATAGTATGTCCTTATAGATTTCACTTTCTGAACAGATTAACCACAGGCAACACAGTGATATTAGAGGGTTGTTTTTCATCACTTTTAGGTTTTGGGACCATCTAAAAAATTCTCATTTGGAGGTGCTGCCCCTTGCACAGCAGCATTTACTAACAAAGAGGGTTTTGGCTTTGTTACCTCCCACAGCTCCCTGTCCTGGTTCTCCATCCACCCCTGAGGTTTTATGTGTTCAGAGACTGAAAGAAATTCATGACCCACTGAATAAATAATACTCACAAGTAGCAGTATCAAAGAATGGCTAAAATTAAAGGGCCAATTAGATTTATGCTAGATCACATCATTCTTTCTTCTGCCAGTTCTGTTTCACATCTCCTTTTCCATGCAAAATATTATAATGTTCCCATGGGTGCCTCTTTTCCTGGGATTCTAAGCTCTCAAGGAAACACATCCCTGAAGCTAATAACTCTTACTGGAAAACACAGAGTAGCAAGGTCACAGCAGAGGTTTTATCTTTGTTTAAAGACAGTTTACTCCTTCCAGCCCTCTGTTCTCCACTGTTAAGGACTGTGCATGAAGTTCATTTTTACCATTTCAGCATCAGAGACCTAACATTTGCTTCCCAGCATGATTCTACAGAACATGTTACACTTCCATCCTGTGTCAAAGTCCAAAGCATCTTTCAGACTCTACTTTGTTCCTGCTAGAGCATTTTGGCTACAGCCCTCCACAGCTTCAAATCTTTTTCTGTGATACTCACTGTAGAAGAGGAGCATATCAACATCTGCATGCCAGTTCCTCACCCAGTGAAATGCTGAGCAATGCAAACAAAACTAATTCAACAAAAGGGTTCAGGAAGCAGTTTATCAGCTAAAATCAAGATTCCCTAACAGAGTGTTCTCACAGAAGACAGTCTGAAGCAGAACATGAATTCTGTCTGAACAAGTGTTTGTTTCTGTCATGCCCAGAACTGGCAGCTGCCAACACTGCAGCTTGTGACTGGAAGCACTCAGACTTTCAGTAACCCTGACAAGGGTTATGCAGATTTGAAGTACTCAATTCCTCTGTGCATATTCACATTCAAGCAATACATGAATAATCTTTCCAGTAAAAAATGTTGCAGTAGCAATTGGACCCTGAATTTCAATTTTCAGCTTGATCATTCATTAAGTTTGATTCATTCTGTTCTATGATAGAACAGAACAGAAATACATACTCCACAGATTTTTAGAGGAACTTTTATCTGCAAAAAGCTGGCCAACTGTACCTTGTTTTTAGAAGCCACCTATATTCCTACATACTCATTATGTGTCTTCTAGAACAGAGTGACACTTGGTGCTACCTGTATCAGAAATAAACATAAAACCAGATTTTCTTACACCTTTACCTACTACATGTAAGAGAAAATGATGCAAGCTAAACTCAGTCAGTCCTATGCAATTTCAGCTTTTACTGGAAGGTGCTTTCTTTATTTTTTTTTTATCATTCCTTATCTGGGCTTCTTCACTTGTTTTGTTATAAACCAAACTGTAACTTTTTTGGCGGTAAGAACAGAAGAGAGAAACTCAACTGGGCAGAACCATTTTTCTCTGAGCATTAGTTCAGTTCCCACTGTGTGTGACTGGCAAACAAGTGCATTGTAGGGAGTGAGAATGACAAACTTCACTGCACAAACCCTGAAATCCTGGCACACCACTGGAGCTAAATGCCAGCTGGAGAATGTTTAACATGTATTAACAGGTTGTTAATGACCACATTTCTGAGGCACAGAAGATAATACCCGCTTCTCAGGGGTCACTGCCTTGCTATGGGAGAAGAAGGAGATACATGAACTGATCTACTTGAAGAATGGATAGAGTTAAATTCCTGACCCTTCAGTGTGTTATACATGACAACAAACTGCCTGTCAGACAGGCAGGCAGAGTTGCTAGAACAGCATCTTAGTAAAACACAATTGATGAAGGTTTATTTTACTGAGGATGAACATAAATGACAGGTGAGAGATATGGTTCCCTTTAGTCAAGGTGGAACCCTGAAATGATTTTAGGCTCCTTTGAGAAGGAAAACACATTCCCCAGCCACAGCCAAAGACTGCATGTATTGGCTTTGTAGTGATCCAAAGGGTAAAAAGGATCCCAGAAAGAAATCCTCTTCACTGCCTTGCCAGGGTCTGTCAGGGGCAATCTGGTGACACAAGAGCTGTAAGGAAAGCACACAGCCCCTCACCTGTGTCAGCAGCAGGGAGAGATGCCCTGTGGCATTAGACATTACCAGTCAATATTTTATCAAGAATCTCTTCCACTGACATATTTGGTATGCTTGGAGACACGAGGGGAACCAGAAGGTTCAGGTAAAGAACACTGAAAAGGTTTTTCATCCTGTTATGTAGCCAAGTGTTGGCAGATCTGCTGTGTATCTTTTGATCAAAACCTTAAAAAGTGAAAATGTATCCAAGTTTAAATTCTCTCAAAAGGTTATAATGCTGTAGCAAAACTGCAGGCAGTCATGAACTGTGGGGAAATCAGAGTTCAGTCTGAAACAAAGACTACACAAATACCTGCAGCTCCACACACTGATACAGTGACAGATCCAAGGACACACTTCTGCTTACATTGGTTCAGACCCCACAGATATTCGGTAATATCTGATTTGTATATTCTATTTCTTTGCAAGGGTTGAAGTTTCTACCTTCAGTGTACATGAGCTACAAACAAATTTTAGCTCTGTTGTGAAACATATTCCTTTTTAGCAGAGATTATCAACTGCTATGCACTTACTCTGTAAAATCAAAGCCTTATCACTTCAGAGGCAAAAGAGCCAAGGAAAGGACTCTATTTGTACAAAATAAAACTCCAGGTGTGTGCATTTTTCCCCCCAAAACTGACTTTTTGAATTGTGCCTCTGGATTTGCTTCACAGTTACCAAGAAAACATTTATTTATTCATTTATTTCAAGTTGTCTCACAGAAATACTGAAAATGAATGGTTATGCTACTCCTCAAAATCACAGCAGACATTATTTTGTTCTGTTTAATTTCAGGTGTCCCTAAATGCCTCATTCATGTATGATGAACCCAGACTCCAGTGTCTGACAGCATTTTATTTCCTTACAAAGTAGGACTCTAACCTAGTAATTTGTCTCCTATTTTAAGGAAAACCCATATTAATACTCATCATAAAAATGTTATTGACTGTAGAAGCTGCAGTTCTCCACCAGTGACAGAAGATGTTGAAGACATGTTAGACAGTACACAGACATAACCAGACTTTATTCTGTTCACACTGCAAATGTTTTAACATCTTTTGCAAAGATGAAATATGCCAAACTAGGATGAGATAAAGGTACTGCTTTGCACATGGCAGTACCAACAAAACCAGCAGAGCAGTTGGAAAACCAATACAATAAAATTCAAAGGTCCCATTTAAAAAAAGCAAAACACTCTCACTCTGGAATGTACCACTAGTAGTGCTGGGAAAAATTTGGGCTTACAACATTATTTCCCAAGGTACTCTGACATATCAGTGACTTCAAGGACACAAAAATCCCATTATTTCAATAACAGAGTTTCTTTTTTTTTTTTTTCTTTTTTATTGCATTGGATATAATTGAAGCTGATCTTAACAAAACCAAGGCAAAGCACTTTTTAGAGATGACACCATGCAGCTGATCAGATAAAAGTAAATGTAAAAGACATTGAGGTGCTAAAGGGAGTTTAGGTAAAGAGTCTGGAACAGAAGTCTAAACAGGGGTGTTTAGTCTGGAGAAAAGGAAGCTCAGAGGAGACCTTATCACTCTATAACTCACTCAGAGGAGGAGCAGGCTAGGGGTTGATCTCCTCTCCCAAGTAACAAGGGGACAGGTCAAGAGCAAATAGCCTTAAGTTGTGCTAGGGAAGGTGTTAGATTAGATATTAAGGAAATTTTTCACAAAAAGGGTTATCAAACTCTGGAACAGGCTGCCTGGTGAAGGGTGCACTTGGCAGTGTTGGGTTTACAGCTGGACTTGATGACCTTAAAGATTTTTTCCAACCTTAATGATTCAGTAAGCACCAGGAAAAATGACTCCCTCAATACAGAAGGGCTTCATAAAGAGATTTATTCCATGGACAACACCTTGCTACACCACACAGAATAAGCTTTGCTCCTGTCTTTCCCCCAGCTTTCAATATGGACTTCAATAACCAAGAACAGGAACTAACAGAGTTGGGTTAGGCCTGAATGGGCTTCATTCCCAAAGCTGTGCCCAAAGTACCTTGCCAGGGTTGGATTCTCACCCTGAGGAAAAAATGCTAATGACCACAAACCTCATTCCAGGGGAATACAGAACCCATAAAACCAGTTAAATCCACAGTAACTAACAAGAACACAGCTCCTCCCCTGTTTTGTGATGTGGAGCATACCTTGCACCAGGAGGTGCTAATGCTGGAATTCACAATTATTCTTGTTTCTCCCTGTTCACATGAATTTTCTGCAAGGATATTCTGAGAACAAAAATACACTGCAATGAGATCACCAGCACCCAGAACAGTCAACAGGCCCCAGCCAAGTACCTGAAGGACTGGAAGGAGGAGGCAGAGAGGAATGACTGAATTCAGAGACAGAGGCAGAGCTCTGCCAGTTTATAGACAGCTCTGGCTGTTTATAAATTGCCTTTGGGTTTTTTGAATGCAAACTAAGTGCAGACTGAAGTATCACTCCAAAGTTAAGCTCCAAACACTAAGAAGCTGAAGCATTATTTAAGATTTGCAGCCCAGGTGCTGCAGCATTTCCTTATTTTTGTCATTTCTCAGAGCAGATCCCAAACTCTAGGAGAAACAATAAAACCAAGAATCTGAAGGTTTATAAGGAAAAAGCCCAAACACAACAGGTAGCCCTTATGGTTAAAAAGAAACTTGAACTACCCACAACACAAGAAGTGAAGAAAATGTAGAAAGTTAAATAGGAAATTGATCCCCTTTATCTCAAGACATTATCAGTGAAGTTAATTAAATATTTCACAAGTGTCAGGAATACAATGCTATTGTTCTTTGATGTATCAGGGCCTAGTAACTTAAAACCAGACTGAAATAATGGGGATTTTTAGTTCCACATAAAAAAAGAATTTGTGGATTTTGGTGTAAGAGATGTTGGTGCACACAGACACAATGACACACCTTTTACACAGGGGAGATGACATCAGGCCAAGAAGAATGGGCTAAGTACTAAAATTCCCATTTAAAATACATTATCAAGCTGAATTTCACTTGAGGATTCACCATATCAGTATCAAGCTTATAATTACTCAAAATGACAGAATATTAGTTAAAAAGAAAACAGGTTAAGCATAACAAAGTAACTCTCACAGTGTCATGAGAACTGAGCCAGAATTTTGCACTGTTGGAAAGTGGTGGATACATAAATTTCTCAAAAATTACTCTCAATTAATATAAAAGTAACTGTTGGCTCATATTTGTATTAGCCTTGGGTTTAAGAGACTCACTCACTTATCAGTATTTCATATTATAAAAATGTGGAACAGTGCCTTCTGCTCTGAAGACTAAATATAAAATAAATTCCCCATTTCATTTGTAAGGCAGAGGAACAGGAAGAACAGGAAAACAATGAGAGGATGCTGAGTGGCAAAATGATCCACCAATCCCAGCAGCAGAGAAAATGAAATGCAAAGGTACGATGGAAGATGAAAATGGAAAGGATTTTAGAGAATGATTATGAAATAATGCAGAAGGAATTCCAGGATAGCCTCTGCTTTTTGTGTTCTTTCAGACAGAGCTTCCAGAGAAGTTACCTGTTGGAGAACAAATGCACTGCTCTGGTGGTGATGATCCAGCCCACCTGCTGAAGGAATTCTCTCCAGTTCTCCCTAAGGCTGGGCCATTGCTCTGTCTCCACTGCCTGGGAAAGGAGCTCCCACTGCAGTGTGGGACAGTCCCTCCCACTCCTGGGGCTGAGCACGCTGCCTCTGCTCTGGGATAAAAGCCAGATTTGATTCCCCAAATAGCAAGGTGCCTTCCTGCCAACATAGTTTCTTCTGGGTTGTTTTTTTTTTTTTTAACAAATATTTTCCATGTGTTTTTGTCTTACAATGATATGAAATAAAGGACAATTAAAAATATGAGAACAATGTGTTTTAAAAATGATAAAGTAATATTTCACTTAAGCATAACATGCTCTGAGGGATTTTAAGCAAGACATCCACAACACACTTTGTGGTCTGTTTTTGCAAAAGAGAAGCATTCAGGTTTCACTAAAACATGTTCCCCCTATAAGTGCTAACAAAATCAGTATTCAAGAGGGTAAGGACCAATGAGCATCCAAAAAAACTCACACCACACTATGTGATTCACATATAAAGTCATTCTCATTCAAATCAAAACACAATAAAACTGGATGATCTAGGAAAATATTTAAGCTTTCTATACACATCTGCTAGTTTTATTTTCTACATCATATGATAGAAATTCCACCAGTCTATTCATGATTTAAAATAAAAGAAAAAAGGAAACGAAAGCAACCTGAAGAGAAAAATCTAAAGGTTTTTTGTTCCCCTCCTCTTTTTTTAAATTATAAAGTATATATTAAAATTGTTCAAGTAATACACTTTACTCAAAAAAGAGTAGATCAGGGATAAATATACGGAGAATTTAAAACATTGTCAGCAGAGGACTATAGTATCACCCCTGCCTGGACACTGCTGAATAACTGCATCTTTTACAAAGGACATTCAAATTTACTGTGCCAACATCCAGCCTGGGAGGGTAAACAGAACAAACCAAAATAAACCCAGCAGAAAGCTTTAGCCAACCATGTAAGAAGCTAAACTGAGGTTCCAACAACATTCATTTTAGCAAAAGAGAAAATATGTTTCCTTAAAAGTCTGGACTTCAAGACCAAATCTGTCTGGATGACAGAGTTCAAAAGAAATCCTAAGGAAACTCTGAAGTGTGCACAGATGCAGGTTCCTGTGAAACACAACCAGGAGCAGAAAAGGATGACAGACACACAAGTGAGATTCTCTTGAGAAATCAGCATGCCTTAAATATGCACTGTGAATATAAATTAAACTAGAAAAAGAAAGAAGTGGCTGCACACATAGATATGATACAAATGGCCAGTGCAAAATGTATTTATCCTCTTTCAGTTAAAACCATACATGTGTAATGTATTAAGCCAGCAAAAAGTTAAATAAACTTTCTTGAAAGCTTGTAACATTTCTATCACAGAAATAACAACACTTACCTCAATGATTCCATCTATGAAAATATTGTAACAAACTTTTAAAATTACCAGCCAAAAAACATCAGCCTAGAGAACTATCTCTGCCTTGGGACAGACAGATGCAGACAAAGCCAGCAGAGAGGCCCCAATCACACAAAAGCTGATATTGTTCTCCTGCTGGGTGAAAATCTCACTTGTAAATTGAGGGACATCTGCATTCAGAGTCAGCCCAGGCAGGGCCCTGCAGAGGTGACCAAAGCCCAGGAGAATGATTTCTGTGATCTCCTTTGGGGCAGGCAGCTGCAGCAAGCAGCAGCTCCTGGGTTTCCATCTGAGAGCAGAATTCCTTAGATGCACTGACAGAGATGAAACATCATGGATAAAACATCGTGGATAAAACTCTACCCACTAAGCACAGCCTTGAAGCCCACTAGACTTTGCAAAACAAATAATAATTGAAGTAAAAGACCTCCAAAATTAGTAACCTCTTCACAATTCTTTCCAACTTGTTTATCAGTACTGCTAACACAGGACAGCAGTGTCTCCTAGGATGTCTTTCATGGAAGTCAATAAAAAAGAATTTAATTCAAGCATTTGATAAGGCTTCTAAAAATCTGTCCATGGTAATAAAAAACTGTCTTCACTACTTAAATTTAACTCTGTTTTTCCATAAAGTTATTTATATACTGTACTGCATTCTTTATCATCTAAATTGGATATTGGAATGAAACAGTCTATAAAGCTTTATATAGTCATAAATCCAGACATTTCTAAGTGACACAGAGAAATGTCCTACAGCATACACCACAATTTTGATCATCATACATTTAACAGAGCAAGAGAAAAGAAAAATCCGTCCAAACCAAAGTTACTCTTTTACTTTAAAAAAAAATCAATTAATAAACAATAAATTTTTTAGGCAGTGAATATTTCTATATGGCTGTTTCTAGAAGGGCCTTTTCTTTACTCTCTGCAGTAAACACAATTAAGTTTTTAATAATGAAATGTGAAACTTATGTGCAGGAAAAACCCCACTCAACACAAATAATAGGATTCTATAAAATGATGAAAAAACCACACAATGAAACTATTCAATAAACCCACATCAGGATATGCTTCTGCATTGCAGATTTTGGCTGAGAGTGATTAACTACTTTCTAAGCAGTTGGCACCTTTTTACTCCTTGTTTTGAACACCTTTGGCCACCAGTAAATTGAAAGAGAGCCTTAAGACAGTTACCTAAACAAATTAATCAATTAAAAACAATCAATAGAATGATGCCTTCTTTGGCCTTCAGAGGTGCCTGTCCTCATAACACCCAACTTAATGAATTACTGAGAAAGAAGATTTCTATTTTGTAGTCTGAAAAAAACCCAACACATGGGTAACTTGCACCCTTAACAAAATAATTGTTCTTTCCTTTTTGGCCTTCAGAAAAAGTTATTTCAGAGGCAAAAGAAGATATTTCAGCAGCAGGCATGATCTAGCATCATGTGCTTAATCTAAAAATAAGGATAATTCTTTCTCAAGAGTAGGAACATGAGAACAAATTTAACTGTGGAAAATGGCCACAGAAGAGGAACAGTATTTAATGCAAAGTGACAGCCAGAACTTCACAACAGAAGAGAAAATTCCTGCTTAGTGGGATATAATGGTTTATAGGTTACTTGGTCTGGAAGCTTCTTCAGTAACCCCAAATACTCTAAGAGGAATAAAAAGTTTCCCTGACAGAACTTCATCCCAGTACAACTGGTGATTTTTCCTGAGACAGAAATCAGAATAGTATTGATACAAAACCAGAAATCAATCTCCCACATGTAAGTTACTGACATGAAAAAACTACCCTTTCAAATAATACTGAAACTTGCTTCAGGCTTTAGAAGATGTATTTTAGGCACTGCACTCTTTCAGAATTTTATTCTGTATTTTTCTAACCAAAGCATCTTTGGGAGGATTCTATTCTATATCTCCCTTCCATGCAGCACAATAAAAGAAAAATGCTTTTTGTTGGCATTTTGTTCTCACAGATATCTTTATAAGGTGTAATTAAATGCATCCCTTTCTGTTTATGAGAAAAACTGTGATGAAGAATGTGAAAATTGCACAACTTCACTGCTGGTGTTTCTTATTTGAAAAGCTACTACAGCCCATTACAGCAATAACAGGTCATGAATGAAGTACTAGGAACCTGACTGGTACTGTCAAGAGCAGAAAAAAGCAAAAGCATTGCAGAAGCATGACTTAATGTCTGGCAGACCTGCCATCCAGAAAAGTACTGAAACTAAGGCCATGTGGTTTACCAAAGCCCAAGAAGTTATATGATAACACAGTAATGGTTAATAAATATCTAAAACCTTTCTGCATGAGTGACACAAGTATTTTGGTTCTTACTACACTCATATTATTCTACTCCTCTCCAGATTTTTTATTTCTTGTTCATATTAACTGAGAACCCTTCTGTACTGCAGCATGCCATATAAAAAGTAATTTAAGCATCTGGTACACTAGGTGAACTTAAATTGGGAAAAAAGATTCATATTTTAATGCAAATTTGCAAAGATGAGTTGTTGGAGATACAATTCAGGAAAGTCATGAGCTCCTAGTCCCTTCTTCCTGTGTGTTTCATATCATTTTATCCAATGACTGTTGATGTAAAATGCATCAACAGTTATCAGAGAACAAAGATGAGACCTGCAGTGTTGTGCCAGGGCAATGCCACCATCACTTAGCAGCCATCCCCATCTCTGGATGCTGCAGTCCCAGGGGCAGCTGTGCTGTGGGGGAGCTCTGCCAGCAGCTTTGTGTTCAGGCCAGCTCAGAACCCAGCAGCTGGGGCCACTTCCAGGCTGGAATCCCTTAAACTTCAAAAATGCACAGAATTCAAGTGACTGATCAAACTGTAACAAGTATACAAATCATTCACTACATTTTAAAGAGTCTGGACACCAAAGGACCTGCAGCTCTGTTTATATTCAGCTCATGCTCCTGCAAAGCACAGAGGAACCAGAGCACCCAACAGTTTTGCAGAAACTCTCTCAAAGTCTCTACAAACATCATCATCTCCCTGCAGATCAGACAGCTGGAATGACTCCTACTCCTGTGGCTCTTTCACTGGGTGAAAAACACACACACCTTGTTAGATTTGTGATATTCACTGAGTTGTTCAGTTTTAGACATTGTACTAAAAAGGTCATCATCCATGTGATCACACAAACATTTTGGTTTGATCCAGGAGTGCATATTTTAAATTCATCTCATTATGCCCACCTACCATTTTTTATTTTTCACTGTACAGTGTTACCAGAGCATATTTACTCTCAAACAACATTAAAATAAAAGATGCTGTTCACCTACCAGTGGTTATTCAGCTCACAGGACTGCAGCACAACTGGCATAGAGTAAAAGCAGTCAGAACACACAGGACTGGCAGCCCTGGCTCCTCAGTGCCAGCTGCTTTGCCCTGCAGATGTGCCACTGCTGTGTCACAGCACCTGCCAAGCTGCTCCTGTGCATTCGGTTCCATCTGGAGTTTTTTCTCAGTGCAAGCTGTAGATTGCTTTAGAAAAAGTTGGTCTTCCCTAAAAACAAGTCCTGTCTTCAACATGAACTATCCACATAGCCCAGAAAAAAACATCAGGGAAAGTATTTTTTCCGCTACCCTTTTTGACTTTTATTTTAGACCTCAGTGCTGTGCAGATACAAAGGCACTGACAGCATGGTGTGCTTTTGAATTTGTCATTCAGTGAGTGTTTTGGCACTCCAGTAAGACACTGCTGCCTTATGGACTAGCAGCTCTCCAGAACCACAGAGAAATACAGATTTTAGATGATTGAGCCTATTCCATACCATATCCAAGCATGAAAGAGAAATGAGCATATCTTGGTGCATCACACAAAAAATTTCACACTTGTAAGAATATCCCCAGATCTGGCCTAACATTAGTAGATTTAATGTTAATAATAATAGAATATGTACAGTTATAAAGTTGCAATTCACATTTAAAATAAAAACTAAAATCTGGCCCTTATTAAAGGAAAAAAATCTATTCTGTTTAATTATTTTATAGCAAACCTATTAACTCAAACTCTTAATCACTTACATATTCTAAAATACTCTATGTTACAGTAGTAAAAATGTGTTTTTGCATAAAGTGCTGGATGATTCTTACATTCTACAACTAAAGAAATTGATTTTGGTACCAAACAAGAAAGGGGAATATTGGATAAAATAAAATATTATCCAATGAACAACAGATACGGGAACACATTCAAATTTTTATCACAGAAAACTTACATCAAGTAACGTGTGAAGATGCTGATCCTGGAAAACACTGTGAAGAAAATCTAAGTCTTTTTCACTGCAGTCTGTAAGTGCATGAATTTCTTCCAGGCTGTCCAGCACCTGTGAGACTGCTCCTATGGGGCAACAGACAGGGGGAAAAAAAAAAAAAAGAGAATAAAAAAATCAATAAAGCAAAGGCTCATGGTAAACTGAACTTTGGAAAAAGAAACTTTCAATTGATCTGGTACAACTGGAATAGGAGCTTAAAAAAGCTGGAGTTTTAACAGGAAAACTCACTGAATAAATTTTACATATATCAAAAGTGCTCACAGTTAATGTAATATACATAAGAAATGGCTTAATGGGAGAGAGGTCAGAACCTGATTTTATTAAGCTCAGCTTTGTTCTATTTTAGCTGTGCTTCCAACAATGTCTTATGGAGCCACTTGGATTATTGTTGGCCTGTCCTCACCATTCCAACCTTCACTTCTCTTTTTGAACTGCCAGACAACTTCAAATACATATTGTACAATTTTGAAACATCAGTAAGAATTATTTTGAAATCAAATCCCAAACACTGGTAAAATCAGGAAGAACCAATGATTTCACAAATATTTTTAAAATCAGCATCAGGATAAAGGAGGGAAGAGGGAGAAACACCTGACTGCTGAATCCCCTGGGGGACAAAAAAGGCTGTAATGTGTTTTTGTTCTGTTTGTCCTGCTTGCCTGGTTATCTCTTATCCAGCTATCACCCTGCTTTTTCAGCAGGGCATGGCTTTGGGTCACAGGATGATGGGGATGATTTTTATATGGCATGGGGGTGAGAGAGAAGTGAGAGCTATGGAGACAAAAAGGAGAAATGGGAGGCACTGTGGAAGGTGGAAGTCCATGAGGGAAAGCTGAACTCTCAAGAGGAGAGGACAAAGAAACACAACACAAATCCAGAGTAAACCACTCCACAGTGGTTCTGTGTGAAACACCTTGTTTAAAAATCTGAGTATCAATGGTGGCTGCCACCTGTGTGCTTTACTAGGATGCCAGCTTTGGCTTATCTCAACACCCATGGATCATGTCTTCACTTTTTCCACTGTGGTAAAAGCATTTGCTAAGAAAGCAGCATATCCAGTGAGAGTCTGCAGCAATGCTGGTGGTCTGGCAACTGAATGCTTTTTCATAAATAAATTCTTAATTCTGGATACTGAATTCTAGACATGCTCTATTTCACTAATTTCTCATCAATATGCTTATTCTGTTTACTTACACATTGCCTGTGTCTTTTTGACAAGATAGATAACATCTAAAAAAATTGCTGCATTCCTTGAAATTCTATCTTCTATTGCATGAACAATTCTTATCAGCCCTCCTTAACTCAAAGCCTTTTGTACTGCATTTTCAGAATGTAATAAAAACAATATACCAAACTGCCTCTTAACCACACAAGGAAAGAAGTTAACTTATTCTCTGAAAATCTTGAAAAAGTGAAATAAATATAACAAAATACACAAAAACTACTATACAAGACTTGCAACCTCATGGCTGAGAAGGAGAAATAAATTACAAATCTAGAACTCTTGCATCACATTTAGTCCAAACCTCAGCCTAAAATTCTCCTCACAGTTGTCTGTACAAGGTTTGAGAACCACAATATCTCCCTCACTCACAACTCATGTTTCAGGAGCAATAAAACTTCTTAGCTCTCTCCCATCAAGTGTGTCTGACTACTTACACCTATTTGATGTACTAATTTATGTTCTTTTAAAAACCTATGGCTGTCAGCAAATAAAACAAATGCTTTGACTTTTAGTAGTTGCTGTGCACGAGGTCAGGTGCACTGAAAAAAGAGAAAAATTTGCTTCCTCTTTGATAATGAACAAGAATGCTCAGCTGAAAGAACCATCCACATCCCTCTGCCAGAGACACAGCAGGAAACCTGAGGAAATATAAGGACTGGGGATCTGCTGGTAAGAGGATGGAGAGATCCCAGCCAAGCCTCAAAGGCAAGGAAAAAAACTTACCCAGGGACCCCAAAAGGACTGCACTGTTTCCTTTCCATTTTCAGCACATCAGTTAAAGGCTGATGGACTTAGAGATCTCCAAGCCTGAAGGAAAGTGCTTGACTTTCCAGGATCCAGTTAAAATTTGTTAAAATTCTCTTTTATTTCTGCTCTTTTCACACTCAGAGTTTGAATTATTTTATTTTCAAGCAAAGCCTCTTTTTCTGGGTTCAAAGCCTTTTCTGTGTATTTGGGGTATTTAAGGAAAACTCAAGAGAAGATTCTTGAGCCTGGGGATCTTAAGAGTCTCTAATACTGCTCAGTGTTGCCCATAATCCCCAAAACCTGAGCCAAATCTGGAACCAGTAACAAGTGTGTTCCAAGTTGCCTGCAGTGCTGTGTTACTGTGAAACAACAAAAGCTCTGGACCACCACATACCTTATGTGACAGTATTATTTCCTTTGCAAACTTTATTTTGTGGAATACTTTGAGGGCTTTGAAATAGAAATGAAAGTTATGATTTTTCAATATTTGCATCTCAACAACCTCTTGAATATTTGGGAATTTAAAAAAAAATTAGGGTTTGATCATCAGGTCTTTTTTTTCTCCTGTTCATTGGTCACATTGAATAGAAGGCTGTAAAAAAGTTTCCAAGAATGCCCTTAACAAATTTCATGGGACTTTCTGATAGTGACTTTGTTAATCTCCCAAATGACAGTTTTTACCTTATATTTTTATTTTTACCTATAATCTTATGTTTCACCTACTGCCATGCCCCTCACTCATTTATAAATAATGTGCACCTGCATGAGCAAATGGCATAGCAGCAATATACTGATGGCATGTTAATGCTTAAAAAGAAGTGACAGAAAATTTTACAGGAATTTTTGTGAACACCTAAACTCTCTTTGTTACAGACATCTGTTAAAATGTCTAAAACTTCCTTTCAGAAGAGTTTTATACTCAGGGAAGAGATACTACATAAAATGAAGTTAACCAACCTTTACAGCACACCTGTTTCTAAAAACATTCATATTCAAGCTAAATTCCTAACCTTTGGGGAAAGTGTAAAGGTACTCAATATTTATAATTAAAACTTATATCCTCTTGAAATAGGATTTAACTTCTTTTCAACATTGCAAGTGCACCCATTTTAACCTCAGCACAGATGATAAAGGACTTAAGTGAATTATTGCAGTCATACAAACTAAGATCTCAGACTTCTCATGGTTGTAGCAGTTACAGACAGAATCTAGAAGTATGAAAATTAGAATGATGCATAAATATTAGTAAGGCAGGAAAAATCAGGAAGTTGACTAACTTGACTGACTGTGTTAATTTGTTTTTAAGACTCCATAAAGTAAACTTTGTTAGAAAATCCTGCTCACTGCCCCAGAATTTTCAAGCAGCCCCAACTTTTGGGTGAGATGAATCTCACCCTGCACCTTAAGTTACTATAAAACCAGATCCAATTGCACAGGAAAGGCTGCAATTCCAGTGATATAAATAGAAGACTCTTCTCTGCAGAAACAGGAATAAAATCCACACCAAACATGGTTCTGTGAGAAGACTCTGGATCCTCCTGTAAATGCACAGTAAATGACCTCAGTGTCAAAAGGAGCAGGGACACTCTGGGCCATGCACACAGCCTTGTCTTCCCTGTATTCCCATAAGAAAACCTAAGAAAGAATGGCTGCAGCTACTCAGAGTTTCTTGGGGAATGCCAACTGTGAAAAGTTGAAAACTATGAGCTGTCATATATAAAAAAGAGGAAAAACCACATTAGAATGCTTATGACAGTCTCCTGCAGTCACCACTAGTACATAAAATGCTTTTACAGTTACTGGAATGACTTCTTAAGGATGATACCCAATTACTTCTGAGAAGACAGAGATGAATTGAGCAGTTTTCTGCCTACTGAGGCAGATCTGTTATTTATCAGAGACATATCTGCCTTGTGAGGCAGAAACTTGGGAATTTCTCTTCATGCAGTGCACAAAGTTACCATGGGTATTTTGGGCAGGTTCTGCCACCTCATTTTTGGAGAAGGCCATTGAGAAATAGTTTTCTGTTACAGCTGAATTATGCCTCTAGAGTCTGTGGTTGTCATACAGTGCACCTGAAGTTGCTATGGACACAGGTTCTTCAGGCTGGAAGTAGGCAAAGCTTTGGTAAAATAGTGTTGTTACTACAACATCCAGCTATTCTAGTCTGGAACAGGTGGTTTGACTAAAGAAACTGAACTTTAAAGGTAGGGAGGAGTTGCTTACTTCTCCCCAGAACAGAGTAAAAGAGAATTTTAAATACTGTTCCAAGAATTGCCTACATGTTCTGCAGTTGTCATGTGTCCCCCCAGTACAAAGCATCCCAAAAGTTTGCTTTTCTAAGGCTTCTCAGCAGACCAGGAAGGTATTAACTGCCTCCCTCTGTTATGTAACAGGCAGTAAATAGAAATAGGAACCTCTTTTCATGTGACATCATCTGCAACATTGTACAACTGAATAAAGTGTTTAGATAAAGAGACTCAGATATTGCTACAAAGCACAGACTACATCCTGACTGCAAGCACATTCTGAATGAGGGCAAAAGAACTCCTTGGTTTATTTTTTAACACTGAAGATTATAAATACTCATATAAGTCTTGGGTCAGTCACAAACCCACTTCTGAGTAGTGAAAACCCAGAACTCAAGAAGCCTGACATAGTTTAAACACAAAACCATAAACACCTTTTTGCCAGTCTCCTGCAATTACTATGCCAGGAAATAACTCTGCAGAACTTATAATAACCATTATACTATTAGCAAGTTTTTATGAAAGAGACATTGGCAAAATCTAAATCTCTTAGATTTGTAGAGCCACAGAAAATGAAGTTCATGACACCAGCCACTCATTTGTATCCTGTTCATTCTTATAAACTATCTTTATTTGACTGGCTTTTCAATTATTCTTTATGTTGTGTAAATAGGTAAGTAACTGTGTCTTGAAGATTTCACAGTGGTATTTAAATGACTAAGCAAGGCTTTGCTGTCATTTGCAATTTCTCTATATATCACAGTTCAGTCCTTATGCCAGCCAATCTACAATAAACAGAAGCTGATTTCTCTCAGCCTCATCTTGTGGCTGCCTTCTCATGGGCAGCTGCTGGATGTGAAATTAAAAGACCAATCCTGGCTCTTAAAGCACAGCCATTTCAGAAGGCAGGATTTATTTTACTTTGTTTGTGAAGAGGTCTCAGGGCAGTACATCCAGCAAGGAAAGACGAAAAATCATCAGAAATTGTTAAATTTTAGAGAGGCCAAATATTAGAATCACAAAACGAAGTCACATGATACAACCTCACAAAAGAAAAAACAAGCATGGGCATTATTATAAAGTGCAGACCTTTCCACTACTTTAACTGATGTAACTTCTCAGATTTAGAGACAGCCAGCTGAGCATCAGCTGTTCTTCATCACTTGCAACAACATCTGCAAAAATCACTGGAGCTGAGATGCCTCTGATCTCACAGAGTAATTTGCTGCTCTTTGCTGTTCACTGTATTCCAGAGCAACTGACTCTGCAGGAGCAGATGACAGCCAAAGCAGGTGTATACATGTACATGACTATAATAGTTTAAAATAAGGTGGCAGATACATGTTTTACATATACACAGCAGTGTAATTAAAATGTAAGGCAAGTAAAGGCTCTGTCCTGCTCAAATTTGAGCTATAAGGCATTTCATGACTTCTTCCTTCTTGGACTGAAATCAAACAGTGAAGTTTAGACACCCTATAAATTTACAAATAAGCTCCTACATGCACAGAGTTCTGTGAATGCTACTGGGAAGCAAATAAGGCAGTGATAAAAGAAATATATGTATATACATACAGTGCATATATATAAAACAATCAGGAAGAGTGTAGTAAGAGAGCTGGAAAGATGGAGGTTTATGGAGATGACAAGAACAATTCAGAAAGAAGACTGCTGGTGCAATGGAAGGGTATTGGGATTTACAACTACATTAAAGAAGGTAAGAATATCTAAGGAGTACAAGAAAGGAGAGAAAGGCAGGTAAAGTCAGAAAATAAACTAAAGGAAATAGGTGCAGGAGAGAAAAACAGGGAGAAAGAGGCTAAACAAAGGAAAAAAGAAAAATAAAGAAAAAAAGAAAACAAGAGATTGTTTCCAAACAGCAGAAGGAATATAGAGGAGAGTACTATGTATGGAAAACAACAAAGGATGGGGGGAAGAGGAAGTGGTGGGGGAGAGGACAAAGAGGGCAGCAAGAAACTGATGCTTAATTTTGAAGAGACTTTTTTCATCCTGCACACACAGGGGCACTGAGAGTGGGCAAGGCTCCACTTTCTCCTGTCTCCATACTTGGCACCTTCACACAGTTTGTCTTTTTCCCAGCTACCCCTCACTGAAAATCCAACCACAGATATGACAGAAGCCAGTCTGGTGTGGTGGCAAAGAAACAAGCAGAAGTGTTGTTTTACCCACCAGACCTGTAGCTTACATGTAAGTGCACTCACAAGCAACTAAACAAATGAGTGTTTAAATAGATGAATGCCCTTCACTATCCCTTCCTTAGATCCTTTCTTTCTCCTGGCAAAAATGTCTAAAAACCCCCTTCTGACCAGCATGACAGCAGCACACCCTTATAGTCAGTTTGTGGAAGAAAAGTCTCTATGCACAAACAAAAACCCAAAAATCATGGCACAGGCTTTGTATAAGATCTTTTTTTCTTCCCCCCTACAACTGCTTAAAAATAATACTATCACAAAACTTTTATACAAAAATCCATTGAACTTTCACTCTCATGTTACTGGACAGGCATTCTGAGATGGGGAGATAGGAGGAAAAGGAACAACTTCCCTCACAATCTGTAAAACCAAAAGAATGAACCAAACAACAACAACCACAGAATCCATGATTGATCAGAGATGGAGACAGGGACACATGTCCTGACCTAGGACAGAAGCAGAGCTGTTAATCTACAAGTCTCAAAATGCTGCAGGAAACCCCCACTTTCTATAGCTTGTTCTTGGGGAATTAGTTTTGCTGAATTAGTTGTTTTTGAAATGGCTGTGGTTTGTATCAAAGGATCTAAAATTTCACAGCTTCTCCTCCGCCTAGGTTTTAGAAATGCTTGTGGTCCCACTTTCTCACAAAGTGTGCAGGTGCCTTGCAGCAGAAGCTCCTCCCTACATGCTAACAACGTTCCTTCATTGAGGAGACACATTTTGGATAGTTATTGAAATCAGGTGTATGCATATCCACAGTGCATATGCATAGATCAGGTAACACATATCAACACAGAAGGATCAAGAAAGTTCATGCAAGCTGAGAGCAAGAATATAATATTTGAGTAATATTACAGTAAATGTTTGGTAGTAGAAAGAAAAAAAGCAAACATTAGTCCATGAAAACAATTTTGGAATGAAAATGCAAACCCAAAATATACTTCATTAATTCAATGAAAATTAAATTTTAGTTCAGTTGTGTTGCAAATATTAAATATTGGGAAAAAAACCCCAAAACTCAGGTAATTTTAATACTGCCTCTAAATTAGAACCTTCAGAATTGCCTGGAAATCATCCTTCTGCTTGATTATACTGTTGAATATATATTACACTGTACACAGATTTAGTCAATACCATATAATTTTGTCTGAACAGGCAGTATTAAAACTGAAAAGAGCAAAGAGAAGCAAAAGAAAGCAGATTTTTAAACATGCAAAGACACACACCATAGCTGACTGATATGCCTTAAAGGAAAACAAAGGGATACCTACTTTCTGCTGCTAGAAGTCCTAGAAGGAAGGCAGCATTTGGACAAACAACAAACAGTATGAAGATTTCAGAACCAGCCATTTATAAAGCTGCAACCTAGCAGACTAATTTAGCCACAAAATAGTCTCAACAAAGTGACAAGGATCCCCCCAGTTTTTAATATGGATTTTCTATGTGTGAAGCAAATGGCACTGGCAGACTGGGATGGGAGGAAAACAAACACTTGGCATTGGGAAGGCAGCACATGGATGCAGTCTTAGAGATCTATTAATACCAGACTTTTCCCAACATTGGTTAAACTATTTTAAAAACTCATGGACAAAAAGGGATGTTTTTAGTAAAAATATTGTAGGAGTTGAAATGATAAAATAATTCAACATACTGCAAATGATTCATAACATATTAATATACTTAGTAAGCAAAATTTAGCAATGTTATATTGAAATCAAAAGTTTCAGTGAAAAATGTTATGTGAACCATTTAGAAATGCAACCACTTCTTTATTGCTTTTAATTAACAGTGTCTTTATGCCCTTTTAAAAAAAATTTAAACATATCAGAGCAAAGAATCAATAGCTGAAAATCATAAAGTTAATAATGGAATGTTGGAAACACACAAACTCATGATCTCAAAACTGATAGCTGTGCTTGTAATACTAGCAAAGGAATTAGTAACAATTATAAGGTGAATGTAGTTTTTTTCTCCCCAAGCATTCATATTGCAAAATGTTACAGAACACCCTTTGCAAATATTTACGAAATCAATGCTAATTTTTGCATAACAAAAGTGGGTTTTTTTCCTTACTTCTGTTGATGAAACTGATGGGTTTTAAGATATGGGCTTGTATGGACAATATTTCATGAATTCTAAATCCCATAAAACAACTAATAATTCTAACTTTTGTGAGTTCAGCTACTTCCATGTATGTTGGAAACAGTGAGCTCACAACTTGTCTGTATCTGTGCTGTTTGACCTTGCTCTGAAGGACTAAGAGATTTAGCTTTATTCCCATTTTTATTATCGAATTTGAAAATCAAGATCTCATGCTGTTAAAAACTTCTCGTTTGCCACGACAACACAGAGTCTGACAAAATAGTACAGGATGAAAATTTCAATTTGCACACATCGATCCTGACACAAAATACCAAAAAGCACTTGTAAAAATGCTGTGTGTGGAGAAAACGAGGCAGAAGCACTGAAGGAGCCTCAGTGTGGCTGCTTTGTGTGCAGTGCAAAACCTCGCTTCTGTTTATCTGCTTCCGGAGCGACCACAGAGCCCAGCACTGACAGGAATGCAGGAAATACTGCAGCAGTGCCACTGCTCAGCACAGATGCAGGAGCACATTTGGCCATTCAGGCTCTTCTCTTGCTCTGAGGTTACCCCAAAGCACAGCTCGAGGATCCTTTACAGGAATCCAGACCTGTTTTGTGGCAAAAAGCTGCTCTGAAACCTCTTAGTCACAGTTCAGAAATGTGTGCCACAGCCCAAGCAATTCCAGCAGACATCAGAGAGTAACAGCCTTTAACAAAAGGTAAAGGTTGCTTTAATTAAAAGTCAGTTATGCAGTTTTCCAAAGACTATGGACTAGCCATTAGCTTAACTCCAGCACTGACTGGAGTGGCTACAAAAAGCTTTTGGAAACATAAATTTTATAAAAAACCTCTTCAATTTATCACTTTTTCTAACTGTTGGCCTGAAAACATAACCATTTTGAATCTACTTAACACCCCATATGAAACAGTCATCCTCAATTCAGCTTCTCAAGTCAAACCCCAAGAAGCAAAAGGAGGAAAAAATAAAAGCTTTACTCTGGTGCTGTTCATTCCTAGCCTGAGGCACTGTTATAAAAACACTTGAAAACTGTATGTCTGTACATTCAGCTGGGGGACAAGTGGCCAGCATATGACAGAAGGAGAGGAAATCCTGTCTAGAGCTAATGTGCAATCAGGAGGGTCAGGCACTGGGCAGGGAAAGGGAGGGAGGCAGATGGGAAAGGGCAGCAGAGAGCAAATGCTGTGAATTTCCCTGGCACCTTAGGGATTTCATGGTCCACTTCAAATACTTCCTACTGGACCAGTTTTCCTCCTGTGACACATTTAGCCTTCAGGGCTGCTGATTGCTAACTTCTGATTTATGTTTGTTTCAGCATATTAAAAATATCTGAAACATTTGTTGCCTTGGGGAATACACATTTTAGAATGTCTTGGAGATAGGCAACCTGAAAGTCAAATGTTTCACATTCTAGAGAAGACCATTTGCAGCAGGCTTGTCAGCTGAGCTGCTTGGTGGCTTTGCTGGAGAAGTTACTGAACAGACTGTCAGCAATAAAGCAGCATTGTAGTTTGAAAGTATTTTAAAAGGTTTTGTCACACTCAAAATTCAGCAAGACTGGTTTCTGCCATGTTACCAACAGGATGGTAGCAGGATTAATTCAAGTTTGTCAGGGGATGGTTGCTGACAAAAGAGGAAACAGACTACCCAGTGGTCAGCAAGTGGTTGGAACCAAGAGTTGTTAACACTGTACAAAGGAAAGAAAGATGTGTACAGAAAAAAAACCTGGTTGACCTTAAACAAAATTTATCTCTTTTCATTCCCATCTACTTTGGCTATGCAATTTTCTGACTTTCACTGGAAAACTCTCTAACAAGAAGATCCTTTGTGATTCTGCATCTACAGAAGTCATCCAACTGGCTGCCAGCATTGCCTTCCTATCCTGGGGTAGCCCTCTGGGGTAGCACAGGAAGATGCTTCAAGGTTCCAGCAACCCCAGGTTTCCATACTGAACTTTGAGAAAGAACACCTCTAGATTAATTGGGTAAAAAGAGAGAACTGAATTTTTCTGTTTTTGTGTTTGGAAAGCCTTGGAAGACAGGAAATGTGATTTGCATAACTTAATAAGCATCTATATTTCTGTATATTTATCTCTGTAGGAATTCTGTATTTGCCTGTTTCTGACAAACCATTTAATTACAGTGACAGGCCTCATGAAATTTTATGGGAGGAATAATTGGCAGCCATATCTAAAATATTAAATGGTCTTCATTAAGAGTTTATGATCTGGAATAACATTATGAGGTACTAGGAAGAAAACTTAAATAACCTTAAGATAATCAAGTTTCTACTGCAATTCTTGAGTTTTAATTTCTCCAAACTAGTTTGGTTTAGAATCATCACAAGACCCATCCTCCAAGCCAGAAGTATTGAAAATACTATTAGTGTACTTCTGAAGAGGAAACAAAATAGATTTCGGTATCTAGGAATTCCAGCTGAAATGTTATAATCTCTGAAAGAGAAAGCTGAAAGAGTTGTAGAGTCTTTTCTTGCAAGGCTTAGTGTTCAATATTAAATATTTTGTCAGCTAAAGTAGTGGGTCAGAGAAACATAATGAAAACTACCCACTTAGGATGGTCTCCTGATCACTGTGATCCCCCATCAGTTTGATCAACAATATCAGGTTAGAGAGTAACTTTGCTTCCCTGAGAATTCCTAGCTTTTGTTTCAGTTCTTTCAGAGATGAGCACAAGCTAACAATGGATCCAACACAGATATTCTGTACAATTTACATGTGCACTGGGTTCAAGAATTCTGTGAGCAGAAAAAAATAGAACCTGGAACCTTCCTGTAGAGTGATATCTGCAATTACATCACTCTGAGGAAGACACATGTCCTGTTGATATGAGACTGAAACTGGAAAGCAGAACTGCTGTTTCCAGATTAGGAAAGTTGCCACTGCCAGTCATGTTGGTGGCCATTCACCACTGAAATGGGGGAAGTAGATGGAAACAAAAATTAAGGCACTGCAAGTAGTTCTAGGTGAAGTAAAACTGACTTATTCTTTCTTTAAAAGGATAGGTGGATCTTTAACTGCAAGTACAAGTGAACTTGTACTGAACTTAAGCCATGAGGCTTTGATTACCCATTTGCAATAAATGATCTGAGATTCTCAATCATTTCTATGGGGATTATGAATGGTGTTCGTGTCTAAGGACAAAGAAATGTTTTAATTTTACTACTTGAAGTTGGATTCCAAGAAGTGAAATTGGGAGAATTTCAACCAAGAAAAGTTGTCCCCATTCTTACGGGGCATATCATTCCTGTGTTAATGACATTGAAATAATTTCTAAAAATTACTTGCTTAAATGAAATAGAAGGAAAGAAGTAATTAATTTATGCAGTCAATACATAATTTTCTCACCTACAGAAATATTGAGACAGAGAATTATCACACAGCAGATCAACACATGCAATTAAGTTCCTGAAATGTCTTCTAGAGAAGTCATTATATAGCTAAAATATTCTGCCAGTACTCCTAAAGTGTTTAGAAAAATTAAAGACAGTCCTTTTGGTCTTAGGTTTTTCTTAAAGGTTCATTTAAATTGATCCTAAATCCTAATTTTAGATCAAACCAACCCAGACTTTTGCACTGCAAATATTTTGAGCAATGTTATGTCAAAATTAAGATACATAACTAAGACAAGGCTGTGTTAGTTTAGGGACTGACAGGTGATTTAAATTTCTGAATATGAGCTATGGACAAAAGGATTGCTTGGTAAGGTCACTGTCCTGTCCAAGGCCTAGATCACAGCACAAGTATTATCTTCACCTTTGAGTCCATGTATTGTCTCTCTCTGAAGATTTGGGGTCAGAAACACTGTCCAATGTGCTTTAAATAGGACACAGTCATATTGTTCTCTAAAACAGGAGTCAGGAAACTTTGGTACATAATGGCTTCTTTTTATAAATAACTATTAGTAAGGTATTAGAGCTTTGATCCTGCCTAAGAATTCAAGACAAACTTTCAATAGGCTTTTATACTCAAGTAATATAAAGAGAAATGTGAAATTTTTATAATTATAACAAATTATAACATTATTTGTAATTAAATGTACATACAGTAAAAAAATAAAAAAAATCAGACAGAATTTCTGTAGAAGCTTAAAACTGTGCTGAGATTTTCTCTCCATTTTTGCCAGCTGTGAATGCCAATGTGACTGAAAATTATTCATCCTTTCACATGTAAATGTTAATTTAATATTCAATGTTATGGAATCTCAAGAAATGAGTAAATACTTGGTACTCTGGTCAGTATGGACTTAAGACATGCTGACTGCAGTAAATACACTTTCTGTTAAAATACCTGAGGAGGTGGGGTCTTCAGAGAAGTCTGGCAGCTCTTCAGGGGGGTCACCATAGAAGGAGTTGAATTTGTGGCTTGACACAGCTGCTAGTACTGCCCCCTGAATAAAAATACCCACACAGTCTCAATTACACAAAGCAGGATAACAAAACATTTCCAGACCCCTCGGATCACTCAGTCTCCTGAGGTCTCCTGTGTGTTGACCTTTTCAGTGAAGAGCAAATAGAGTTTCTAGTCTTCAGCTCTGCCTCCCTTTTCACAGTGACCATATCGAACACAAGAGCTGGTGATACACTAATGAACAGTAAAAATATTCTTTGCAAAGGGATTCATCAGAACAGTTCCTTATGTGAATGCATTTTGAAATAACAGTGAGGCATGAATTCACATTGTAGTACAATGAAAACAAAATAACTAATCTCTTTATCTTTTCCTCTTATCTGGATTAGCAGGAATAAAATTTCACTCTTTAAAGCAAAACACTATGTTTTTGTTTTAGAAATGGTCATAATTTGACACTGACAGCACAAGAATACTTTGACACCCATAATACATCAATATAAAAATAGTACAGTTATATAGACAGTTGCAGAGTCCCAGAATGAGCATTACAGGGGAATTTACAAACCCAGAAAAATGGTCACCTCCTTTGACATATATTTACTTGTTCAAGTAAATTACACTTTAACCACTCAGGTTTTAATGCCTCACAGTTATGGAAGTATGGATGAATTTCATGAAATATACTGCAGAACAGTGCTTTGGATAATAAAAAATAAAAATGAAGGTCTAAAAGCTCAGGAAACTAAATATAGTGGCCTCCCCAGGAAGAAATTCAGGAAATATCTGAAATTGCACCTAGAACAGGAATCAGGTCATATTCTAAAATGTAACAGATAAACATTTTAATGGAAGGATTACCTGGGCATACAAACCACCTAAGAGAAAAGAGCTGTTCATGAACTGTGGCAGCTGTGCATCCTCATCATCAGCCACATGAAACTTTTGCAAAGCAGCAGCTCAGTGTGAATACCCAATTCTGAGTTTTACTACAAACTGTAAACCAGCCCATAAACTGTAATGCTTCACGTTCCTGTCATAATTTTCTGAACCTTTCAGTGAATTCAGAAATGTTTCTGTTAAACATTCCATGACAGGAACAGAAGGAAAACCATGTTGTTTTGGGCTGAAATGTTAACATTCTTTTCAACATGGCTTAGAAATAAACTAGGATGTAGTTAAACATAAATAGGATAAATTGAAGAATATGTATTTACTCTTCTTCCACAAAGACATTAAAAATTACTATGTTACTTTTATTGTAAATGTAACACAATAATAACAGAAGTGATTGCACAATTCTCTCCAGTAATTCATATTACACAGAATTACTGAATTATTGAAGTTGAACACCTCATATAAACCTTGACTGATACCAGACAATTTACACTGATATTTGAAAACTATGCACTAAGAAAGAAAGGAAGGACAAACAGCCTTTCTAAGCATTTCAATAAACATCTGTCAAGGCCTGCTGCAACTTTTTATTTTATTGCTGACTTCAAAGCATGGATTTCTCTCAGCACATTTTAAATGAATCAAGTATCACACAAAATTCAAGCTGTGTAATTACATTGTTTTAACACTACATTCAGTTTACCTTTAGTTTTCGTCTTGCATTGAATTTTCTCAACTGTTCTACTGTTTCTGGAAGATGAATCTTGTATGCATAGCGATCTCTCTCCTTGAAAAACCCCACAAAAAACAAACCAAAAGAACATTAAATACAAGCTTTTAATATCCTCTTGACACTAAGAAACCAGACAAGAAAATACCAGCTCATAAATATCCTATAGAGAATGAGGATTTGTTGCAACTTAAGGAAAACTTCCAGAAATTATGAGGGATTAAAGTGCTTTGACAGAATTCTTAACCTGGGCCAAGTATATTTTCTTTTTGTAATTGTTTCCCACCTTGTATTAAGACCCCAGTGTTTTGTTTTACTGTTGTGCTGTCACTGAACTTTGAAGCAGAAAGCAGTTCTGCTGTTTGGAATTCACAAACCTCAGTGAAGGAACATGCTCAAGCACTCTTTGACAGGGTGCTGGATACTTCAGGTGAGTTTGGGAGATGGGGTACCTGTCCAACAGGGCAGGAAATGCCAACCCAATACCAGCCAGGGGATGGTAAAGGAAGAATTCTCCATTGTAGGTGCAGATGAAAAATGTGCCAATCAACAGTTGCAGTGACAGAAGGGACAAAACTTGCAGCAGCCATCTACCTTTCCCCCTGAAGCTGTATAAAATCATTAATTTAATGTGTTTATCCCCATTCTTCTCCTGAATCAGAGTGAAACCACAGCAGTCTGTCTATGACACTAAAGATGTCTCTGTCTCATGCTGTATTTGCTCCTATCTATAAATGGTTTGGAAAGCTTTGAGTCAGCAGAGAAGGCAGTTTATTGTAGGCAAAAATGAGAACACTGACTGGTGGAATGCCTGGTAAACAAAGTTGTCTAAACTAAACCATGTGACTTCCAACAAATAACAACATGGTCAAAAAGAGACAACAGACACCAGAAGTGCAAAGCTGCACAGGTAGAGCTTGCACATGCACATTACCATAGTGTCTTTTTAACAAACCTAATTAGCTTAGTTGCTCAAACAACAAAAATTACAGGTTTTCTGCCAGAATGACCCTCAACCAAGCTCCAGCTTTGGCATCTCAATGTGGGTATGCTCTCACAGTAAAGAAAAAGTCCACTTACAAGCAGGTAAAAACAAATCACCTGTGTTTGTATAATATTCTGGGATTCCAAAACACGGTGTTCATTTCCATACCCTTTGATATCTGATACACTATGTGTACCCCAGACCAACAGACACAACTTTGCCTCTTTTTGAGTAGAATGGCTTGAACCTGCAGTTTCCCAACACACAGAGGAGCTGCCTTAACCACTGCCATCTCTGAGAGGTGAACACTCCCAACCTCCTCTGATAAGCTAGACCATTCTGCAGCTTGGAATACAAGAGTCAGCGGCAGAAAGAGAGCAGAGAAATGAAAAGTGACTCCATTCACTGGTGGTTACACCATTTACTTGGAGGGAGAAGAGCATATGGTCCTGTTCTTCCCAGGTTCTGTCTTTGTGGGTTTCTCTTTGTCTCATGTAGAGCACAAAGAGAGTCCAGCAGTAGACACCAGATCAGCCCCCTTTCAAAATAAGTGCCTTGTTTAAGTGAATGATATGACTTTTCTACCCTGGACAGCCACTATAGAAAAGCAAAGGATAACCAAGAAAATAGTTAATTCATCACCTTCTGACAAAGGTGCTTTGAACCAGCACTTTTCACCTTTTAATTCTGCTGCACAACCCATCATTCCCCAACCCCAATGTTTAGTACAGACTAATGATGGAATGCTGAGAAGCTACAGGTGTATTTTCTCCTTTTCCAGTTGTAAAACTTCAGTGTGCAGCAATTACTCTTCCACTGGCTTAAAGTGTGTTTTAAGTTCTGCCATCACTGAAAAATAATTTCATTACCAGATGTCATATAATTTCATGCAGTCACAGTGGCCTTGGGGCAACACTCCACTACTTCCTTCCTTTTTGGTGGGATATTTTCAAGAATCTAATGTAAGGAAGCAGCACAGTTCAGCAGCATAACCTATGGCAGTAGAGTGTATGGCTACATGACTAACAGGAAAGAGGTATAGATAGGACTGAGCAAAAAGGAGATCAGAAATTACTTCTCTGGAGCTTGAGAGCCACAGAAAGATACATTAACAGCTTCTTTAAGCTTTATGTTATGTTATGCCCTACTCCCTGCACTCTGGTGCTGCTGAAGATGTCCAACTGAGTTTGCTCTTAAGCAAGAGTTTAAGCCTGGCAATTACCAAAATCTCAGGCTCTAATCCTAGAAAGCATTTAAAGCATATTATTCCACATTTTGTACAGTTCATGTCTACTTTGAAAAGCTCAGAAAAACAAAGAAATCCATGGTTTTTTTCCTTAAATGAGAAAGTAGCATGTCAACAGCTGCTTTTACTACCTTTAACCAGGGGTGATTCAGTGCTTCGTACACTGTTATCCTCTCTGCTGGATCCAGCATAAGCATGCGGCGCACCAGATCTTTGGCACTTTCAGAAATATGGCTCCATTGCCTAGGATTCATCTGATTAGGAACAAGAAAAAAAATTAGTAATAAGAATGTAGAAAAGAACTAGTGTTTATCTACAATAATTGCAGAGATTTAACACTGGTTGGTGCTTGCAAACATTTCTGTGTAATGAATGTAAAATGAAATTTCTAAGGGTTTTAATAACTTGTAAAAATGGAATGCTAGTTGTTACTGAAATGGCACAAAAATTGAAGACATAAACCCTGACATGTCCTTAGTATTATGTTATAATCACATTGTAATTTCTACCTACTCTACATTCTGCTCAGATAAAAGTCACCACTCACTAGATAAAGCAAAACATAATTAGGCTCTGTTTAACTGTTAATGATGCATATGATAAATGCAGAAATTAAATCCACTCCTGAAATCAATATATGGCAAGAGAACTTATCTGTTTCAACCCACAATTTCATGCTAGTGATTCTGGGTAAGAAAGGAATGAGAGAATGCCTGTTGTGAACTACACTGGTCCTGTCCTGAAGGTGCTATGGACAAGGGCTCTTCCCAATAAATTCCTTTCAACTTCACAACAGGTAAAGTTTTTACACTAGGAAAAGGAAAATGTCCTTTTCCTTCCTTTCCACAGGAAAGCATAAAAGGATAAGACAATACAATAAATCAGCAATTGCAACACTTTCAGAGCAGAACTTTAGGGGGTTCAATATGAAGGATGATTTAGAATAAATTTCCATTCTGTGGATAAATGCAGGTTTTTGCCCAACCAGTCAAAATGATGGACAACTGATAAAACCACAGCAAAGTAAGAAAATTCTTTATGTGATATAAAGGATAATATCCTTAAGGTATTTCTAGTATTTCTTTAAATTATGAAGAAGCTGAGTTTTATTTAGATGATAGATAGCTAACTTTACAAAGAACTAAATGCAAATTCAAAATTATAACCAGACTCTTCTCAATGTCACAATCTGATCATTATAAGAGGTCCATTTTATTTAAAATAAGTCTTTACAAAAAATGGTCACTTTGAATGGGGGCACTCAGCAATGTT
The DNA here is from genome assembly GCF_051311805.1 of Agelaius phoeniceus. Classification (NCBI taxonomy): domain Eukaryota; kingdom Metazoa; phylum Chordata; class Aves; order Passeriformes; family Icteridae; genus Agelaius; species Agelaius phoeniceus. Next base: position 7,775,799 of record NC_135266.1, on the reverse strand, counting down.
ATCTGGCTATGAAATGCACATTTATAGCTGTGATTTAATTTCTTTTTCAGCTCTAATGAAATGAAGGTAATTGCAAATTTGACAGGATTTTCACTGAATAGACAAATTATTGTGGAAACAGGAACAGAGAAGGAACTAAGAGGACACAATGTACTGCTTGTAGCTTTTTTTTTTAAAAAAAGAGAAGTTAACTTGTATCCTTCAAGAAGGTTTTAGCTACTTAAGAGATTCCATAAGAAATCTTCCATAAAGTGAAATATCTGTCAGTCTGTGCAACCCCAAAACTAGTGCCATGAAGAAATGCTGCTGTTTCTAAGATTATAAAATGGAAAAAATGAAATATGTGCTCCTGACCAAGTCCAGCAACACTGCTGTCACTTACATTTTAGCAGGCTGTTAAGGTGATATAATAAATCAGACTGTCAGACAGCTTTGAGAGCTTCCATTTGTAATTTGCTAATGCACAGCTCATGTATGACCTTGGTTCCAAAGCACAGCAAAGCTGATCTTAGGGAAACCCACAGTGAAGTTGCAGCTTTAAATTTGTCTCCACACTGGTCTGTGGGCTGAGGCTGTGAGAGCTTCTGTGTGCACCCTGACCTGCCCTTGGCTGCAAGTGGCTCCTGTTGAATCATCAGCTGCACTTCACTGCACTAAGAAGAAAAATGCCTGCCTGTATTTCTAAAATAACATGCATTTTATTTTAAATCAAGGCAATATGATGATGATGAATGTTTATGACAGCTCTGTTATAAACAGATAACAGATCAAAAATTTTAAATTGTTTATAAATCTGAGGTTACAGTATGTTCAAATTCACAGCTAAACCTCTTGTCTTCTCCCTGCTGGGCTCAATGTACAGTTAGGGGCTGGTTGTAATTATTTATTATTTCATCTGAGCACATATTTCCATATTCTAATTCCTAGTAATGATACAAAACACATCAAGTACAAGACAGACTGGAGAGGGAAAATAATTTCTCTTCCTGTGTGACAGATTTCCATAAACTTTAACTTTAAATCAGGCTAAATACAAACATCAACTTTCAGAAATGTTACCAACAGAGTTCATCTCATTGGAAAAGGATTCATTTATGCTGTCATTTACCTTGTATTTGCCTTTAATAATGCCTTCAAATAATCTTTCCTTGGTTCCATAAAAAGGCAAACAACCACTTAGCAGGATAAACAGGATCACACCACAACCCCAAACATCTACAGGCTTCCCATATGGTTCTCTTTTTACCACTTCTGGAGCCATGAAGTGAGGTGTTCCTACACGTCCTGAATGGAAATAAAAAGAAAATTGAGTCAAAGGGATGTGTGTCAAACATGGAAATGAAGAATATCACTGCAACAAACAAAAACAGTTTTACTACATTTTGTTCATGGTTTAAAGCTTTAAACACAATTCTTTTTACCTTAAGTTTATATTTATATATATATGTGGTGAGATAAATCAGCATTTTCCCTTTTGCTTAATTTTTACTTTAATAAACTGAGGAATAGTCCACCCGAGCTGGGAGAATGTGAAACAAGACTTGTAAGAGCACTGGGACTCTTCAGTAAAACTTGCCTTATAAAAGTAAACCCATCAATTTGGACAATCTTTGAAACAGGAATTATTTAGAGAGCAAATACAAAGATGCTGTAGAGTTCTAGTCCACACTGATAACTTGAAAAAGCTGCAGCTAATTGGCAAGAGCAGAGTTTGGTCTGATGCTCTGCCCATACCTTGGCTGGTCTACTGAAACTGCCAGCAAAAATGCAAAATGCCAGCAAATGTGGTATTCATTTATTTGAAGAGGGCAGTATCTTACTGCAGATGAAAAGATAATGCTAATTTCACAGAGTGCTTTCATTGAGTGTAATTAATGTTTTCCTATGAAAACAAAATGTATTTAGCACCAGCTGATCTTTTGAGCAGATAAAACTGATTAGAATAACTTAATTCAATTTCTATGTAACACATAAGCCAAATAAAGCAATTAACATTTTAACTCTCCTTATAAATGTTTCCCATTGTAAAGAGTTTTGTCTCCACTGCAAAAATTAAGCTTGGAATGCTGATGTTATCACTGCCACTTCAAACACTGCAGTCTTTGGACTACTCTGGTTCCACCAAGTACCAACAGAAGAAAAAGAACATCAGTTCAGCAAACTTTCACCACTAGTACCTCCTTCATAAATTATTGTTGCTTACTACAGTGGATTCCAGAGGCTCCATTCCAGGCCTGCAGCACCTGCTGGTTAGGAGAGCCTAAAATGCAGCCCAGAGGATCCAGGATGTTTGCAGGGCATGTATTTAACTCAATTTTGTCTTTGTAAAGAGACTCTTGTTGATCAGCCTGTCCTGCTCTCCCTCTGCATGGGAGTCAGCCAAGTCACAGCACCCAGAACACCTGGGGGACTATTTGGACGTGGCTTCCTCAGTAAAGACCATCCTTTGGTTATCCCACCTAATCCAGGAACTTTATCTGACCATGTTCTTTTAATTAGTCCTTTTTGCATCTAAAGGATTAAAATATTGTCAGAAAGACAGCAGCTTTTCAACCATACTCTTAAGAAAAAAACACCACAATTGCCAAATTCTTCATGTGGCTTTCTGTTAAACCTTTTCAACCCCAGTTTAGCAGGGAATTCCTCTGCCAAACCAATGTTAGGGATCTGTCTGTGACAAAGGGATGTGACCTCATCACTAGGCTAGGCTGGCATCTTAACCAGTCCCTGCAGTCCAGGCTGACCTGACAGCAAAGGGGCAGTTCCACAGAGCCTTACCCAAGTCTTGTTTGTCTCAGTGGAAACTTTTTGAGACTTGGGTGCAAAGGAACCCACATGCAATTTTGGGGCAGGTGTAACCTTTTTTCTTGTTGAAAAAAAAATCTTTTGTGGTACTAAAGTGCACTTAAATCTTTTTCATAAATACAAATGGAAAATTGTATATTCTCTGAAAATTCTGCCTTCCCACCATGCTTTATAATTGCTGTTATAAAATCTGACAACTGTGGAGAAGAGGAATTACTCTGAAGACAAACAGGGGAAATCAGCAGAAGACAAAATATCACATGGGATAACAAGCTATTTAAAAGAGGCATTAAGGTACAGTTGTCTGGAGAAAGTAGATAATGAATTCATGAACCTTAGATATCAAATGATATCTAAGTTGATTTAATGTGCATTTTCAACAACACCTCTCTCAACTCAGGAACTTTCTGTGGTTTCAATAAGACATTGCAGAGGTAAACATGCTGCAAAAATGACTGTGTGCTGTGAGAATAAAACTTAAAGGTCTGGGTTTTGGCTTTGGAGTTTTTTGTCAATGCACTTAATTCTGCTGGGCATTTCAGTGAAGGGTAACCTCAAGAATATCTTGTGTCCTTGCAAACAATTACATTTTCTCCTGGTGTAAACAGCATATTTAGCAGCAACACATGCTATAAAAGCAATCCAATAGCATGATGGAGTGTAGGAATTTAGGTGTCAAGGTGCTGGTACTGGGGCTGCAGGGGAGCTGCCCATGCCAGACACAGACAGTTCCAATGGGATCACTGCAGGCACAGCTCAGCCCAGCACTCAGGACAGTGGTGTGAGAAAGCAGGGAAAGTTTGTGTAAGAGAGGGGAAAAAAACCTGCCCGGCAAGTGAGGAGGTTGGGAACTGTCATTTCCCATCCTCCCTGAACCACCTGGGGCTGGGGGGTGAGTCAGGAGTGAGGGGGTGAAGCTGAACCTGGGAATGTGAGGAGAGGAGGTGGTTTAATTTCTGTCTTTGCTTCCCACTATCCAAATCTATTTGATAATTCAAAGCCCCTATTTTGCTTCATCTGGTGACCTCACATCAGAATGTCAGGCTGCACCTTCACTTGGTGCTCAAGTGCTCTGACAAACAGACAAGTGATGGTCAAAAACCAGTCCCTCTCTGATCATCACACAACTTCTTTCTGGTACCCTGAAGTTAGAAGGTGTTTCTTCCATCACAAGTAGAAGAACTCACTCTTTGTTGGCCTGGTCCAAACCCAGGACACAATAAAAATCCACTTTGATGAACTGCTTGTCATGGAGCAGAAGGAATAGAGTGGTTTAGTGAAAGTAAACACCACACAGCTGTTTAAATCCCCACCAGGCTGCTTCCATAAACCAGATGAAAAATGGATGAACTTAAAAGCAAACTGAAAAAAATCAGTGCTACTAAACCTTAATACTCACTTTTAAACTTAAAATGAGAACTCCATAAATACAAAAGAAAACTAGGCTAGGTTAATGAAATCCTATCATTTACCACTGCTAGATTATAATTAGTTGAAACAGTTAGAGACAGATTTGGTTTTGCTAATGCTGATTACAAGATCCCAATACTTTGGATGAGAGGGATGAGGTGGGTACTTATGGTGGTGGAAATCACAATTTTATGTCCATGAAAAAGCAAATCCAGAAGAAGCAGAAACTTAACTGGTTGAGACTGAACTATCCAACAGTCAAACAGGATTAAAAAATGTATATATATATATATATATATATATATATATATATATATATGAATATATTTACTGGAATCTTAAAAAGGCTACAGAAGTTTCTGGGCCAGCTGTTGTCCTTGTGACCAATCCACTGGGTTCATCAAAGGAGCAAACAATGATTTTGAAGTCATTCTAAAAACTGACCTGAGCAAGGACTATTGAGCTGCACCTTTGAACTGAACTTAGCTCAGGAAAATGAACAAAGTGCACACATGAACTTACACAGATGGGGAATTTTCCTATGTTGCAACTACAAGAATTGTAAGGAATATCAGTAACAGCATAAATACAGTCAATAGACAGCAAAGTTGTCTAAAACTATGGATATTCACTGCCCTTTAGCTCAAATATCACTTCTGCTGAAAATTATTTAGCAGAAAATCTGCCTTCTAAACATGTCCAGTGTAAAATTTTAAAATTCTTCTCAACAGCTCACTTTTAAAATATTTTAGGGATTTTCAAATTTTCTTTGGTATTTTGGGAGAAAGTCTGCACTTTTTGGAGGCAGTTTGAAGAAGAGCAGTAAGCAAAGGCACTTTTCTCTGAAACAGGTGACTTCTGCTTTCCACAGGCTTTTTATTCTTCAGAATATAAACACACTGATGGATATATTCAAATGACTGTGCATGAAAAAACAACATTTTAACTGAATATAGATTGCATGCATGCACACACAGAGGATTTTTAGTTGTATCCATATATGAGAAGAAATCATATGGAAGACTGGAATCAATTTTCTGTCTGTGTCCATTTAGATTCTTTGTTCTAGAGTGGCAATAACTGAAAATCATCACTGTACCAAGACTCAACAGTGGCACGTGGTACCTGCCTCCATCCATTTCACTGCAAATGCCTACACCAAAGTGTTTGCTGAGTTAGGAAGCACTCAGTGTCTGGACAGAGACATCCAGGTTACACTGGTAAGGATACCTTATTTCTAGAAGTAAACTTTCTTACCAGCCAGTTTTTAAGGCATGTTGGCTGCCTGTAAATTTATAAAGCTGCTAATTTTGCTGATTTTTCCTGTGGGTAAACAGAAAGCTTCAGTCTTCAGGTGCTGTCAATCTGATATCATTTATAAGCACTAAAGATAAATTTTGACTTACCTTTGGTAGGTAATTTAGTTTCTATGACTCTTTCCATATTATTCCAGACAATAGGGCTATGCTTTCCACAAGAAGAAGAGTATATACAGAGACCCAATCAGATTTTGTCATCCCTAAGGCAGGGGATTGATGACCAAGATATCAGAAGGAGAGTCTTTCAACAGCAGTAGTATCTGAACGATGTATAAGGAAACAACTGGAACAAATAATTTTTAGGAAAAAAAATGTGAGGTACTAATAAACATCACCATCTGACCTCTCACAATAGTGTAATAAGAAATATGCTCACAAATTAAGGTCCTTCTAAAAGAGTGGGATGTCCAGAATAATGTGGAAGGAATCAAAGAATCACACACAACAGATCAGAGAGGGCAGTACTTTACTACTATTAATTCCTTTCCACATTACTCCAGACAATAGAGATGTTTAAAGCAAGTCTACAGAGGAGATGAGTAGATTAAAAAAAAAAAAGGAAAAAAAGGAGGCAGAAAACAGGGTAATTTAGCTTCAGCACAGAAGATTGTCTGAAGAAAATGTGTTTAAAAGATGCATCAGCAGACAGCTGGACCACTGGATATGAGTGTCCAGAAAACAAACAAAGCAAAGCTCACATGTTAACAAGACTAATTATAATTAATTCAATGGCCTTTTCTGTCATAAAACTATGATGAAGGAAGCAAACCTAAATGATTTCTCAACACATTAGCCTCCTGTAAGCACTCTCAAATCAGCCCAGACGTGAAGTGGCATTTCTGTGAGAAAGTAAACCACAGCTGTATCTTTTAAATGAAACAAAGTCTCTTAAAGACAAAACTGTGGACTCACATTCTTTTATTTTTCAGGAAAAAAAAAAGAAGTGAAAACACTACCCTGTAAGAGAAAGAAGAATAGTAGTGTAGGATCTCAGCTTACAAAATTTTACTTCTCTTTGGAAAACAAACGAAAGCTTCGAAATACCAATTAGACACTGATGATGAAAAGGAAAAAGTGTCTGCGCAGTATAAAAACCCTCCGACATTAAAAACAAACAAAAAAAGAGTTTTCTAATCTGGGGTTTATCAAACCACCAAGATTCAGTTTGGTGAAGCACTGAAGATGCTGCCCAGAGTGATGGCAGATGTTCCACCCCTGGAGATATTCAAGGTCAGGTTGCTCTGAGCAGCCTCATCTGTTGGAAGGTGCTCTGCTCCTACCAGGGGCTTGGACTGGATGAGCTTTAAAGGTCCCTTTTCAACCCAAACCATTTGATGATCATTTTTACATTGATGAAAACAAAACAAAAAATAAGGAACTCTAAAAAATTCTGCCCCCTTTCCCCCCCATTTCATAGTCTTAGTTAGAGGGAAATCTATGGCAATGCCTTCCTTTGCTGTTTTGGTAGTAAGTCTAAAAATACAGCTCACAAGGAACCAAGAGCACTTGGTATTTATGTGCTGTACTGCTACTAACAACACATAAGATGTTTTCCAATAAGAGAATAATTTACATTAGGATTCTACAGGATTTTGAGGCAGTCTAGGGCATCTAACTAACAATAGATGAAAATTAATGCTGGACTGGATTAGCATTATGGTATCTGTGACATTTTGCTGCAGAAGGTAAAATGTGAAAGGCAGTTAACTATCCCCAGATAAAGAACCTCATCCTACTTAGATCTATACAGTTATCTTGGCACTAGTTGAAGCCAGGAGAAATTAAGTAGATTAAGTGAAGGAAATACCAGTTGTGAACTTGATGGCTTTTGTTCCTTCAGACTTTTATACCATATACTAGTTAAAAATCCCAAGATTTAGCATCTAAGATATTTGATATCAGATAAATTTGATGTCACATTTAAGAAAATAATATGACAATTCATACTATGCTTCTGCAAGAAAAACTCTTCAAGGAAGGAGACAGAGATCATAATGTGAGATTAGTCTATTAAATCACTGACTTCCCAGAGGTTCCACTACTCCAGCTGCATCATAACAATGCAACACAGACTGTTTACTGTCTTATGGAAGTGTGCTGCTCCTTAAAGGAATTCACTTATAAATTATGATGTTCTCTAACTCCTGTGTATACCGCCAGAGTTCCTTTATAAAGTACTTCAAGGCTTCAAGTCACAATTTTCCACTACTGATCATAAGAACTGAAGCAAGAAGAGACCTTCAGAGATTGGTAGCTCATGAAACCTATTTCCCCTAGCTCAGATGACAACACATGAATTTTAGCCATTTATTGCAGCTTAGGGGCAAATGGAGTGGAACAAAGAATATTTCCTTACATTTTCCCCTCTGGCCTTATGAAGAAATGAGTTATGGCTACGTCCATTTTTTTTTTTTTTTGTACTTAACTTACATAAAGTAGATAATAACTAATAATCAAACTTTCTTAAAAATCATGTCAACTGAGCTGTTAGCTGATAAAATACAGTCACTCCTAAAATCTCCTCCATACACATTTTCATCAATGACATCTAGTATGATGTCAAAGCTTGTTCTCATGAGCTCTCTTACACTTCTGTAAAACAGCCATCTACCTGCTTGAAAGAAAGAATCCTATAGTTACAATCCTTCTAAACTTCACAAGTTTGTCTTTGGACTTATATAGAAAGATTTTAATACCTGGGGTTTAATTTAACTTCACTACAAAAATCCTTCCCCATCAATTTATGCACACTCTGATAAAGATGCCTTTGTCAAGTCAAAAAATGTTACAGTCCCAAACAAAGCAAAAGCTGTAAGCTTGAAGACTGGCTTCAAACACACTGAGGGAGAAAATTCCCTTTAGTTTGTTCTCCTGGGGCTACACAGAATCTGGGATTGCCAGGCACAGGTGTGTCAAGGTGTACAGAAGTAGGAAAAACAGCACAAAGAAAGCACAGGGGATTTCAGGTCAGCAAAATTATCTTAATGCCCTGATAGATTTTATTTAACAGAGAATTTCTTTTTTTATGTACTAACCACCAAATGCAGGCATTGCCATGCTAAAAGGATAATAATGCTATGCTAAAAGGGAGATAATTGACTATATCAGGAGGAATCAATGTTTTCCACTAAAAATTAGAAAAGCAATGTGAAAGTGAACAGGTTGGTTATGATGCTGCTCAGACTTCTCTATTTGGAGAATTTCTACTTTTTTATGAGACAATTGAGAAATAGGAAGTGCCTGTAAATTATTGTTACTATTATGACAAAACTTTTCCATATGAATAACACCCTTAAACAAATGTGTAGATAAACACTGATTTATAAGGAATTTACAGTCCAGTTCAAATAGCCAGTATTGACAGCTTTCATATAACACATGTGTTATATTATAAAACTGAATAAATAAGACCTTGCCAGCTCTGTGTAGGGAACTGTCTAGTAATTTGTCTTCAGGTAGGGTTCTGGCAGGGAAAAGAATTGTCAGACAACAGAGGCAGTTTGTGCTTAGAAGACTGGAATGGAAGATGAGGAGAAAGAGAGGAGTCTGTTAAGGAGACTTTCCACAGTAAATAAATGGAGTGGAATTACTCTGGGTATCCCTGAAAATGAGTGGAATTTGAAGCTGAAAGCAACAAGTGCCAATGAAAAGGCTGCAAATTGGAGATGCCAGTTGAGAAAAAGGGAAGAAAATAATTGTGTGAAGGCAGACCAATATGGCAGAAGTTGAGGTGGAAGAAGCAAAAGATACTGATAAATATCACAATGATGAGGTTTGGGATCTTCTGTGAGAGCTGCAAGCAGAACCCCCAGCACTGATCACTGCAGGAGGTTGAGCACAGAACAGGGAGTGGGATCACAGCACTGGGCACAGTCACACAAAAGGAAGTCCATGGCAAACTTCAGGAAAAATGCAGCAATTTTTTTTTTTTTAAAGTTGAACTTGAATGTTTCTTGCTAGACAATTGGTAATCTGAAAGTACATTGCATCTGACTACCTCCAGAAGAGGGGCTGAAACAGAAGGAGTGGGTAAAGTTGCTCAGCAGAACATAAAGAAAAATGAGATGATTATAAACCAAAGTGTAGAAACTGCCACTAAAAAAAGCAGTGACTGAGGTACAGGTAATTTGAGTAACACAAGAAAACAATGACTTTTTTTTTACAGCTTAACTGAATGGGTACTTTCTTGGAAAAGATGTCTCTAGTTAATCATAAGATACTTGGATATTACCAGGGTATCAGCAATATCTGGAAGGGAATGGAAGCTGTTGATATGTTTATATTTGAATTGCTTTTTATTTAAAAAAATGTACAAAACTCAAATTGACACAGAATGTTAAGTGATTAAATTAGGAAATCTCGGATTTTGAAGATGTATGGTACTGAAGAAAGTTATTAATTCAGAAGAAAAAAATATTAAAAGTAACAAAATGTTTTGTTGTGGTCTCCTACTCTGGCAATGAAAGCATCAGAAAATTGATTGGGTCTTCATCTGTGCAGGCTGATTAAAGCATAACCCTATTGTCTGGAACAATATGGAAGGCAGCTAGAGGAAATAAAATCCACAGAAAACAAAACACAGTCAAAAAATATACATACGTATCAAGATATTGATGTCTTATGCAATAATTACAATGAAATTTTAAAACACAGAAAAGAATCACATGTGAAAACCAGTAAGATTTTGCTATTAACCAGCACAGCATTCTGACAGGAATTGCCTATCCAACAGGGCAGCACTGATGATGCTGCAGTAAGTCCTTACTCAAGTGCTTCAATGACTGCATTTTTATTTTCTTTGCTTTACCAAGCATGGCAGAATTAAGCCAAAGCTTGTATTAAAGTGGAAAATTCCTTGGGATTTTCCAGTTTTATTTTGATCAAACCAGCATGAATTCTTGTTAAGTAACATTTACAAGGATTTAATGTTTGAATGCAGGTTACATTCCACCACCAATTTAGCTTGGCTGTGTGCATTTACCATGTTAACTTAGTCTGTAGTGAAATATTATTTTTGAGCTCTTGTTTTGCAGGCCAGGCTGTGTCAGAAGAACAGAACTCTGCAGTACAACATGCACAATACTAAATAACTTAGAAGGAAAATTTCTTACCTCCAGCAACTAGCCCAGACTCTCCTAACTGAATTGCTACCCCAAAGCCACCAAGCTTTACTGGGGCTGAATTCTCTTTTGAGGCAAGCAGTACACAGTGTGGCTGAAAAGACAAAAATTCAGACAAATTATTACACTGTTTGAGAAAAGCAATCTGTATTTTAGCACTTATTTTCATAAATCTGTGAGCAGAGGTTAGATTTCGGTTTTCTTAATTTCTTAATTTCAGTTATCTTCTTTTCTGGCACGGACTCCTCTTTCTACATTGGCTTCCCTTCTATTGCCCCAGGCATAGCAAAATCCTTTCAGAACTTATCAGAACTAGCGAGGAACACAAAGTGAAATCATGATAAAATGGAAATAAAAAACTCATGTCTCTAATTTCTTACCTGGTATCACTTTTCGTTTTTGTTTTCCATCCTATTAACCCTTACACTGTTTCAATTCTCCAGCTGAAATATCTTGCTTATGATATGTTTTGTGGGGTCTTATCCTTCCCACAGAGAACATAAAACTCTGTTTTGAGTTAATCACAGAATTCACTTTGCACCTTAATCACAGAATTCACTCTGCACTTCTCAAGTGCAGGAAAGAAAAGGAACACCCCTGGAATATTCCAGTGAGGGATATTCCTTAGGTGTCTAAACTGGAGTCCAGCCATAGCCATCTATACCTTTGATTTTCCACAAATAAGTGATGGGCAACGTATAAAAATGAAATAATATTATACAACATTCAGATGGGTACTGACTGCTGCAGGAGGAAGCAACATACAGACAAAATCTATTAGAGCACAATTTGGTATTAAATACACATACCCAAACAATTGCATTTAATTTAGAACTTCTTGCATTTACTCAAAGCCTCTCTTTTCAATATTGTATTATTTAAAATGAAGAACCTCAAATTTGTATACTACTTCCTGAGAATACATTACTGCTTAAATTGCAAAACTAAGAACTCAAAAAAGTCCACAGGACCTACCAAAAGTTCCTTCTGACTACCTGTGAAGTTTTCATGTCTAACCACCCACATCTTTTGGTAAAAGTTTAAATTATATGAGAACAAAGACTTCAAAACAATGTTCTTGAGATTTCATTTAATTAAGGCCTTGTCATATTAGGTCTTCTAGAATCCACTCTTAAATTTCCAATTTAAAAATGTAATTTTCAATTCCTATGCACCACTTGGAAGAGTATCAGCAGGTGGTATTATTGCTGCATATTGTATTTCACTTCTGCCTTAGTGAAATGGTTAAGATGCACACTTTGGGCACTTTCACATCCTCTTGTCACTGTCATTTGGAGTGAGAAAGAATTCTGAAATTCTAATCCCTGGCAAGGAGAAAGGTAGATGGGAGAACTATATAAACATTTACAAAATGTACCACTACACTGTGGTGCTGACTTATCTTTACCCTCTACTGGAAAAAAGTGACACTACTTCCACAAAGTATTAAAGAGATGACAGATAGTACCAATATCATCATCACCCAAAAAACCACTGGCACAGCTCACCAGAAACAAAACCTCTGAGAAAAAAACTTCCAATCTCCAATTCAGAGCAAAATTGAGAAAAACTGATTATAGAACCTCTCTCAGCAGAGCTCAAATGAACTGGGTAGAGCCAGATAAAAATGCCTTTAAAAAAACAAAGCAAAGCAGTTGCAACACCAGTTAAAACTTCCCCCTGTTGCCAATTATACGAGTCAGCTGGAGCTCGCCACTTTCAGAGAGAAGCTGCTGCTGCAGCTTTCTAATAAAAGGACCTGCACGTTTCTCCTCCCCGTCTTCACCAGTGCTTTTGAGAACCAGCAGAACTTCTTAATACATAAATGGTAAGTGCATTTTTTTTTCCTTAAGCTATAATTCTCTTAATATCTAGGTTTAAGCACGCCTGCTTGCTTAGAGGTGACGCAACTTAGGAGAGTGAACAGTTTTGTTCCCAATCCATTTGCAGCGTAACCCAAGTTTCTCTCTCATTGATCTAAACTTCCTTATACAAGTCCCCATATCAAACATTTTCATAGAAAAGCAACTTAAACATGAAGTCATTGCAGTAGATGGGTTTCAAGAGATATTTGAAAACATTGCAGTTTGAAATCAATCTCTTGAAATGACGTGCCCTGACAACATCATGTGGCAAGTATGAGAACAGCTGGTTTGGAAACTGCTAATGAACCCTACCAGTTTAATGCAATTGTAGGGTCAGAAAACACAGGATCTTAAAATATTTTAGACTCTCCTCTCAAGAATTCAGATTCTGTAAGTACATTAGGTCTTTTAGAATTTTGCCCAAAGTGTTGCCATTTTCACTGCTGTAGCTGCATCACAGAATTAAATGTAAATTTGCATTTTTTAAGACCTAGCATGCAAATTGCATGGCCTAGACACAGAGCTAGCATTAAAGTTATTTTAAAATTACATATACAGCAGTGGGTTTTTTGGTTTTTTTTTTTCCATAACAGTTCCAGAACAGTTGCACTTAAAAAACTAAGTGCAGAGTGCTAAAACCACTTCTGAAAATTTTGTGAGATTATAGGAAAAAAACTCTTTCCTCTGTAAAACTAAAATATTCTAAATAAACTTTTGTATGGCATTTCTTGTTGCTATGACAAACAAGTCGAAGGCGAAGTTTTATCATTACTTATCAGTGATAAAACCTCTCTGAACGCCTTTATGTGACTGCTCTCCAAACCACACGCTTCTGGTTTTCCTTTGTTGGTCAAGGGTTACTTATAACACAGTACACAGCCAAATAAATATTATTAATTGATGAATGCTTTTTTAATTGAGAACCAGTGAGTCGCATGTGAGAGATGTGAATTATTTAAAATTAACACAGATGAGTTTAGACTTCCTTTAATACACCTCTATGTACTTTGTGTCAACACTGAGAATACTTAGCTATGCTTACCTGTCCCTGCACCTCAGTTAATTTTTTTTTTGTGCTAGAAATCGTGGTCCTAAGAAGTGAACTTAAAAAACTTATTCTTAGAGATAAAGAAAATTCTTTGCAGGAAAATGTAATAGTTGACTCTTAAAACAACACAAAACAGTAATAACGCTGTAATTACAGAAAGATTTGTCTGTGAGTACTCTACACTATCTGTTCTTTCTTGTTTGCAGATTACCTAGATTTATATTATTTTATGATATCTGGCTGAAACTCCTTCTATTCAGCTACACCAATACTTGGTGCATTAATTCCTTTTAGCTACTGCCTTTTATGTCCATACCACATTAGACTGTAGGCTATAAAGCAAACAGACACTTGAATGGAGATTTAATTCTTAAAATCTCTCTTTGTCTTTTTGCAGAACAGCTAAAACCCCTTTGCAAATGATGGCTGCAACTTCAGCTGATTTACCAACCATTGGTCCACACAAGGAAGAATTCTGGAGTAACCAAACCAACCTGACCATAAATGCCTCAGAAAGTCACAATTATTCCAGCTGTTCCTTGGATGACAACAACTCACTGTCACTTGCTTTGATAGTTTTTTACTCTATTATTTTTGTTGTTGGATTGGTTGGAAATATTGTAGCCCTGTTTGCTTTCCTGGGCATTCATCAGAAGAGGAATTCTATCCAAGTTTACTTGCTAAACGTAGCTGTTGCAGACCTCCTGCTCATCTTCTGCCTTCCCTTCCGGATCCTCTATCATGTCACCAACCGCTGGATGTTTGGGCGGGTTTTTTGCAAGGTTGTGGGAACTCTGTTTTATATGAACATGTACATTAGCATAGTACTGCTGGGACTAATTAGTCTGGATCGTTATATAAAAATAACGAGGTCTGTGAAGCGTCCAAAGATGCTCAGCACTACGCGGAGCGTGCAGATCTGCTGCACGGTGTGGGCCATTGCACTGGCAGGATTTATAGTGGTAGTTGCACCATCTTTCTTTAAGACTGAGGACAGCAACTCTACCAAGTGCTTTCATTACCGAAGCAAACAGAATGCAGAGAAGACAGAAGCAATTTTAAATTATATCACTGTACTGATTTTTTGGATAGTTTTTTTCCTTTTGATACTTTCATATGTTAAAATTGCCAAGAACCTTCTGAAAATTTCGAGGAGAAGGGCAAATTTTCCCAATGCAGGAAAATACACCAAGACAGCAAGAAATTCCTTCATTGTTCTCATAATTTTCACCATCTGTTTTGTGCCTTATCACATGTTCCGGGTTGTCTACATCACATCACAGTTACAATCCCCTTCCTGTTATTGGATGAAGATCATTCACACGTGCAATGAGGTGATGCTCATATTTTCATCATTTAACAGCTGCCTAGACCCAGTTATGTATTTCCTAATGTCCAGAAGTGTCCGTAAGACTGTATTCCAACTGATTTGCAGAAAACTTCATGGAGAGAAAAGCCTAAACCTGGAGAGCACTTCAGACATAAAACTTGGCCAATACGCCCAAGAGCGATTATCTACCACCACTCCTTACTCCAGCTACTCAAGGAAGAAGTCTGTGATTTGAATGTTTAAATGGATCTCTGTCACTTCAGGTGACCAATTTCAGATCACAAAATCCTCTACTCTACAGCTACTAATTCTGCCTCTTTCCTCCTGTTAAGAAAAATGAGAAGTCGTACATCTGGTTTGTGAAAATGAGAAGTTACTTTTCAGAAGAATTTTTTCGCTCTTGTTTATCCAAGAAAACAAACTAGGAAGTTCTCAGACGTTTTGTGTTGGACTAAACTAGAACACTAACTCTTTAGGGACATTTCCACAAAGGGGTTTGAACCTGTAAAAGTAAACTTGTATATATACATTAATATTAGTAGCTTGTATATGTAAATAATAGATGAATTTTGCAAAAAGTGAATTCTGTCCTATTTGAAAGATCTAGATACCATTACATGTTTTATGTATTTTATAGTTTTCTCTGTTTTAATAGGTTTCCAAGAGATCAGTATTTTTTCTACATTTATAAATGCATTTTTAAAGAAAATATTTGAGAATTTAGCAACATGCATCTTAAAAATGAGGTGAAGAATACAACATCTATCAATTCAGTTTTAAGTGTAGAAGACACTTTTAGTTTTATTAAGCAGCAAAATTAAAATATTCAATCCTACAAAGACCTTTGTATTTCCAACATTTTAATGAGTGTCAAGGTCAAACACCTGAGGAAAAGCAAACAACGCCTTCAGAAAATTCTAAATAAATGAAGGAGAGATGATGTGGGTATTTCCTAAGATTTCCTTCAATGTGACAAATTTGATGACTGCACAAAGTAGTTCAGCAAGGAACATCAACTCACAGAACGGAGCAAAAAGATCAGCCAGGCTCAGGCACTGGTCTAATCCTAGATTTCCAAAGCCACACATTCAGGCTGCATGCTTCCTCTCTGGCAGGAGACTTTTCTTTCCATGTGATTATTTTAATCTTGATAATTGCTGATGCCATGTGAACAGCAATGTAATGACAATGTTTCATAGCTACAGCTACATTCTCAGATACTAAACAGCTTTATGTATTTAGGCACAAACAAATTTCAAACTGTAACATTTCTCAAAAACCAGAGAGCTGAAGGTGGGGAATGTCTGGCACCAAGATGACTAAAGCAGCACAACCATGAACAATTTAAATGTCTGGCATAACAGACCAGAAAGGTGAAAGATATAGAGGCCAGACATCAAACTCTGTAAAATAAGGATTTATTGTCTTTACACACACAAACAATACTGCTCAAATAAGTAGGTGTTAAGAAGTTGGTTTTAATATGAATACCAGTAACTACTTTAATGGATCATGTGACTGTTAATGCCAAATCTGTGCCAAAATGTGTGGGTTTTTACTAATTCCATACAATATTCTGATTTTACAGAAGATACTCATAGTGCTCTGATTGAACAAAGTAAACATAAGGCTTCACTTCAGCTAGATATAAACTTGGTTTAATTTTGATGTAAATTTACATCATTCAGATTTGATGGAACTGGATATAAACACGTCAAACAAATTACAATGACTAGCCAGTCGCTATTTTGTTTTGTTCCGTTTTCTTTTTTTTTTTTAAATAAAAAATTAGAGGGTTTCCTTATCTTCAAAAGAAAGATTCCCACAAATGTGTAATTTCATAAAGATATGACGGTAACTGACTTTTTCTTAAACATTTCAGCATACAACAGAGGTGTTTGTACAATAATTTCTAACTGATTCTCACAGAAATTGCATTTCAGGATCTTTTATCTATAATTTTGCCATCCTATTATATTAAAGCTTCTCTTGGTTTTGGATTTGTCCAGTGCAATTTTATTATGCAATACTATAGTTCTACAGAATGACATCAATTCTGGTACATCTAGTGGAGTTTATAAACCATAATTTCACAAGATTTATATGTTATCTCATCATTCTTTCTTTTCTATGCTCATTCTGTGAGCAGTTGGTTGATGATACTGAACAGCAGGTTGGGGTGAGGGTGTGGGCTGGGGAACTCAGGAGAGGACAGACATGAACAACAGCAGCTTTAACACAATGCGATGTCTAAAATTCTTTTGAATGAAGTGTTAGACCAGAATTTTCATTCACAAGGTTTGTAGTTCATGGACACAGGAGTATTGCCAAATAAACTCAGATCTCTTCAGAAGATCAAGTAGTAGTAGAAGGTTTCAATACTGAAAATCCAAACTGCATTAAATTAATGAACTCTCCAGCTCAGAAATGAAAATCTGAGAGGGAACAGGTCTATAAGAAAATCTCTAAGAGCAGGCATGGCACAGAAGAGGGGAACAGGAATGACCACATGATCTTGACAAAGTGCAGCATTAAGGGAGCAGCAGTCAGAACAAAGAGAAAACTACAGAAAGCAATCAGAAAATACTTTTGGATTTCTACAACTCTATAAATCAGTGTTTCAAGATATTAAAGGCCAGATGTATCAACTGGCTCAGAATGGGATCTGAAACTAGACAGCACTGTCATGTAGGAAGCAGTCACTACTGACCAAGAAACAAAAGCAATATATTTACTCTTTAGAAAAAAAATTTAATCCTTATGTATTTTTTCTGCAATAAGTTTTCCCAAATTTAAAGGGTGAAACACCAGGACTTATAAGAAAATATTACTGAAGAGCAAACAGTCCAGAAACAACTTGGAAACCCACTGAAAGTCACACTGTGACCTGTCAAATGACCAGAATCAGTCACTCAAATAGTGTGTCTTACTTCTCCTCTCCCTAGTGCTTCCTGATTACCTGAGTCTTCAGGTGAATTTTAACATGACAGTAATTCTATTTTTTTGCTTTCTCTATTTAAAGGCTAACTCAAGACACATCCCCATATAACTGCACGAACCTCATTTTCCTCTTTACTCAAATCTATAAACACACACTTAAATTTCAGGGGGTGTACCAAAATATACCAGTGTTGTGCTGGTTTTGGCTGGGATAGGCTTCACAATATGGGCTGTGGTTTGGGCTGGTGAACAAAAGCATTGATACAGCCCAACAGAGACAGGCTGGGGGTGCACAAGGACATGGAGGGGACACAGCAGGGACAGCTGGCCCCAGGGAGATCCCAGAGCACATGGTCCATGCTCAGCAATAGAAGCCAAGAAGGAAGCCTGGCTGTGTTGCTGTTTTTAGGAACTCAATGGGCACTGGTCAGATGGGGTTGCTTTCTATCACTTGGGGTTTTTTTTTCTTTTTTTTTTTTAGGCTTATAAACTCTTTCTCACAAACCATGAATTTCCACTTTTACCCTACTGGTTCTGCCTCCCAGTCCACTGGAGAGGAAGGAAGTGAATGTGTGGGATTTAGGAGCTTTCTGGGATAACCCACAACCACTTACTTTGGTTGATATGGGCAGATTTGATCAGTGTTTCGGACAAAGCAGGAGAGCACCAGAAGGTGAGGTCTGTTCTGCAGCACAACAGCCACAAGAACAAGAGGGGGAAGAGACAAAAATCATAAACAAAGTTTTCTCACTTTGACCCTTTTGATTCTCCTCAACCCACTGAGGAGGAGTGGGTGGGCAGCTGTGAGCCCACCCTGTAGCACCCACCTACCAGTGTTAAACCACAACAACTTTCATTTTTGCACTGAAATCAAATGCAATGGCAGTTTTAACTTGAAAACTGGTGTTTCTGAGGACAGACAAATAGCAATTATAAAAGAGGAGTGCAACTTACACCACTGAAAAACAAGTGAGAATCACATTATTCCCAGAATTAGGAGATTCACATATGGAAGCTTTAGTCTGATGCTCTGATAGCACACAAGGCTGTGAGAGACAGTGTCAAAGCCTTGCTCAAGTTGAGGAATTCCAGCACTGGGAATTTCCTGGGTTCTGTGGTTTTAGGCCCAGAAATCAAGTTGTCTGCATATAATGATGAAATGCAACATATGCTACCTATTGGCAATATAATATCTAGAACGTGTTTATACATTAAGATTAAGATGTTTATACATTAAGAACCATGATTAAGAGTGATCATGGTTCAAGAATAGAGAAAATGTAAATCATTGAGGTGAATGATACACATAAAAATAATTATGAAGAACTTGAGAGTGAATGACATAAAATGCATGTATTCCATTTGACTATCTTCAAATACATTTAGATAAAACACACCATTTGTAACTTAGGAGAAAGGAAATAGTCCACTAAAAGAATAAGGAAGGTGCTTCCTACAGCTTAGGGCCAACTGCAACTGTATTCCTGGTACAGGTGGCATTTTTAAAAAACTTGTAATACTTCATCACTTTGCTACTGCTCTCAGTAATCCATTCCAAAATAAAGTCTGATAGACTCTAGTTCACTACAACAATCTATTATCATACAATAATTCAGAAAAAAATGTAGCAGTTACCTCTTCTTACAGCATGAATTATTATAATTAAATTATAAATACTACAGGCAACAGTCAATAACCAACCAAATAATACTACCAAATTGAAAAAACCTGCTAACTGGAATTGTTCACACCACTCTCAGCAACTTTTTAGAATATGCATACTTGTATCTAAACCTCAGTGGAATGTCACAGCAACAAGGACTTCTGACACTACTTAAGAAACTATTAAACATGTAATAAATAGAAGACTGTCTCTGTTACAATGATTTTTAATATAATATACATTCAGAAGTGGAAAACAAAGTATAATTAAATCTAACAAGAACAAGAAATAAAGTACATGCAAACTAATTAAAGCTTCACAACCTAATTACTAATACTCCACAGCAAATAAATGTAACTGTAAATGAGCTCAGCTATGAATTCAGAATAGGAAGCCAGCTTATATGTCCATTATTTTAGAAAAAAAATTAGTAATAATGAGACTGAATAATGATAACAGATCATGAGGAGAATTTATGCTTAAACATAAAGCCAAACTAGCAAAACAAGAACCTTACCAAACTTGTGTTCTCATTAGGGACTTATTTAGAGGTTATCTTACGACCACAGATGTATCAGAAAGCAGAAAGCCCAAAAGTCCCAACTTCTGCAGAAGTGACCAGAGTTTGCCCTGTGATCATATCTATGCTGTGGAGGATGAAACTGTCATGTGTAGACCTCTGGATGCTTTGTGTGAAACACTGCATTTCTTGGATAGTCCATTGAGTCCATTTTCCCTGCCAGAACCCTTGGATGTATCAGGTTTAAACTGTTCCCCCACAATCCATCACCTGACCAGACAGAAGGGATGTGTCCATGTGGTCACTCATGTGAGGACAGACATGGACACAGCACTACTGCACATGGCCTTTGGGAACAGACAGCTTGTGGAGCTGAAAACCTGTGAAATATCAGTGAAAGGACAAGTTTTCATGCATGAAATAGCAGCGTGAAGAAAAGTGGGCAGTCCTAAAGAGAACCCCTCCACCCCCAAAAGAGGAAAGTACTACATAAAGTATTGTGAGGTGTTTTTTTTTTCCGTGCTCTACCTAAAGGAGTGTCACAGCTGCTCTTCCATGCTATCTCCATCTTTTTTTTCCCTAATGGAGCTGATCCTGACTTAATTTCAAAGCCTTTTTTGTACAGACATCATATTTTCTAAACTTTAAATGCCTACCTGCCTCCTGATATTGTAAAAGAAAAGAGAACACTCTGGAAACCTAGTTATGTCAGAGAGAAATTTTTAACTGTACTCTCCAGGTTTCAGTGCCATCATGTTCACTGCAGCAGTGGAGAATTAACAGATACCAGGCAGAAATATTTCCTCTCAGCAAAAGACGGTGCCTGCAACTTGTATAGGTAAGCTTAAAATTACTGCTTCATTTTACCTGATGAAATTTGGTCAATTGCAAAAATTTTCATTAGATTTCTAAAATAAGTAAATTCATTCAAGAATTCAAAATTCATTCATTCATTCATAATTTACTTATTTACTTCTAAATAAGTAAATTAATAATTACTCTATGAATTCAACTCATTATAACAAAAGAATTTAATACATTTTTGTTCAACAATACATATAGAACTTAGTGTACATTAAAATGCAAGAGCTACAGAAGTTAGTTTAATTTGCAAGTTTGTCAAACACTACCTACAGTACAGTTTTAATACTTGGTGTCTGAGCTTTTTATAATTGCTACACCAAAACCTCTTTAGCATCTGAGTCCATTTGTTTATAGCTGTTTTAAAAAAATATTATTAGTCTCTAAGTTTGAAATCTTTTTTTTTCATATGATTTGATATGAAAAACAAGCTAACTAGGATACACTCCACTAAAATATGTATGTATATCTATGCATACAACAGTAAAAATTCTCCACTACAGGGCTGTAAGCTGAAATGTCACTTTTTACACACACTCATTGCACAGCAGTTTTATTTCCTATTTTCAGTTTGGAAACTGAGAAAAGACTGAAAAATGAACTTGGAAAAAATTAATATACTGCAGTTTTCAATAACCACTGTATATATGAAAAAATATAGACTGAGTTGCTAAATGTACATCTGACATTAGAGCTGTGATAAAGTAACACCACATACAGACATGAGCACAGAATAAATAAATACATATATATATATAGAGAGAGAGAGAGAGATTCTTCAAGTATACAGACTAATTTATAGTTACATGGAGGTACAGATACTCTTCTGCATTTCTGGAATTAAAGTAATTCTTTGCACTTAATTTGCTCATTTAATTTTCAATGGTCTGTAAGTGGTTTCCAAATTAGGCTACAGGCGTTCCAGAAGACTGAGAAATAAACCAAGATCATAGAAGTTATTGCCAGACCCTAGCTTGAACCTTCAGCTTCCTAATTTATTTTATTAGGTTCTAGGCACATAAAAGCTTTGGGGTTTAATTTTTCTTTATGAAACTTCAGTGGAAGAGAATGCCCAAGCTGTAACCTCATGCAAACTTAAGGTAACAGCATGAAAAGTCAGGGAGACAGAAACAGCTCAGATAAGAGCAAAGAAGAGATGTTAGATGCACATTACAGAAATATTCATTTTTAAATTGGGTTTCAGCTCTGACCACTCAAGGAATCCTGCCATAAATGAACAACTCATCATGTCTTCAGCCATCATCAGCTACCACCGTAGCTCTCCCCATCCTCTACTCCTGCCTGTTTCCCGTTGGAATGCTTGGGAACTTTCTGAGTGCCTGGATATTTTTATGTAAAGTGCCCACCAGAAGGACGCAGTACATTTACCTGGCCAACCTGGTGGCTGCAAATCTGCTGGTTTGCAGCACCATGCCCTTCCTGGCTGCCTACTTCGCCAAGGGGCACCGCTGGCCCTACGAGTCGGTGGCGTGCAGGATTGCCCATCACCTGGGGACGCTGGTGATGCAGGTCAGCATGTACGTGACCATCGTCATCCTGTGCTCCACTGCCCTCAGCCAGTATGCCACCCTGAAGAAGAACTGTGGCCCACCACACTCCCCAGCTCTGCCAGCAACCCTGCACGGACGCCTCCTGCACGAGTTCCGGCAGCCAAAGTTCGCTAAATATTTCTGTGCTGTTATCTGGCTGATTGTGCTCTGCATTACAGTCACAGCCATCACCTACAATGTCCAGGAGAGGGTCTCAGGAGAGTTCCCCACCTGCTACAACATCAAGGTAGAAGCTGGTGAACGTCCTGCAATGATTGCAGCTTATCTTGCCACTGTGTGCTTCTTTCTGGCTTTTATGACTGTTTTGTGGTCGTACTATTCTCTTACCAGACATCTGAGTAGAATACAAAAAACCACCTGTATTGGAGAAAAACATCTCGTTTACAGAACAGTGAAAAGAAACATTCTTGTCATTCAGATGATATTAACTGTCTGTTTTCTTCCATACCATATTTTTAGGCCAATTTTCTATTTACTGCTTACAGATAATGACTGTCTGAGGTTAAATTATCTAGTAGAAATTAAAAATGTTCTTACTTGTCTTGCTGCTACTAAAAGCAGTTTAGATCCACTTATAACCCTTCTGTTAGATAAAACATTTAAGAAAAGTTTTTATGGCCTGTTTACAAAACCCACACCAGAACATCAAAAACCTAATGATGATATTTTCACTGAAATGGGAAGGAATATGGAAAGACTTTCATAGACTATAAATAATAATAAACTAATTTTAATTACCTTTAGGCAGGCTTTGATATAAAATGGCAAATATTTAAATAAAATGGTAACATATTGTATTTTCTTTTCAAATCATCTTGCTGCATCAACATTGGCCATATTAAATCCAATGTGTATATCCAAATGAATCCAAGGAGTTTGTAGAGTGAACCCATTCATCCATGTAATACAAAAGATGTTTTACATTTGAGCTATGGACAGTTCCTTTTACCTAAAAAGTCAAGGAAGAAGGCAAAAACTAGGCTGAAGTTGAGGACCCAGCTCTCTCTTGTTATCAGCAAGAGTTTTGGACACAGGTTTCCTTTACAAGAAGGCTGAACAAAGCACAGACATTTTCCTTGGGATGGGGGAACCACAACTGTGCTACACATCCAACAGCCAAGTAACCCCAGCAAGGCAGAACTGAGCAGTCAAAGCTTTCCAGATGGCAAAGTGCTGCTGACAGGACTGGTTTTTGATCATCAGCTACAAGTCTGGGTGAGCAGAGCTGTTCACTACCCAAGTGCTCTTCTGATCTGCACAAACCTAAACCCAAACCCCACCACTTCTGTCCTTCCTGAAGTACAGTTTATAGGGAATGTAGCTGAATTATCTCAGCAAAATGCCTGTCAGGGCTTCTTTCTTTTAAAACAGTTTTTGAGGGCAGCATAGGCTGAAGACATTCCTCCTACATTTTTCTAGTCACAACCACAGTGCTTATCAAAAAGGCAAGAAAATGAATGAAACTTGGGGAACTACTAATCAAATATAACTTTGTGACAGACTCTTAGCAAGATTCTATTCCAACACTTCTACATAGTACCAAAAAATGACACATACCTGGTTATTTTCCTATGCAATCTGCCCAAGATGATGTCCTTTAAAGTTCTTAACTGCGTCAAAGTTTTTCTTGTTTCAAATAGTGGAAAAGCTTTTGTGCAGTACAGGCAATTAGAGAAACTACAAATTGAGTCCTGCACTAGTCTAGTATTTGACAGAAGAGTTCATGGAGGAAAATGCCCCAAAACTTAAAGGCATGAGGGATGAGGAGAGTTAGAAAAACACTACAGCAAAACAGAGCTCATGTGGCAAACTTCTTGCATTGCTTGGACATGCTGGGGCCAAAATCAGAAGTTAGCAGGTGACATGTGAATTGTTTAATAAAAACAATAAAACAACTAATTTCTATTGCAGAGAACACAAAATCATAAGGCAAACAGGCACAGAACCTGGTTTGCAAAGCAGTTTAGAGACCACAAGAGCCTGTCAAATTTTTGGTTAAGCCATTCAAATGTTCTGCATAGGAAGCCAGCTCATCAGTGAGTTTTCACTCATCAGACGTGAGTTTTCTGACTGTGTGAGCAAATGACTAAAACATATAAACTTATTGACCATAAAGTTTGTAGATGTTCAACTCCAGGTAGGCCAAGCAGAATAAATACACTTTTCTCAGCCCGACTGCTTCTGAACATACTAACAGGTCAACAGGAAAAGGGCTGGACAAAACAAGCATGGGGACCTTGAGATAGGAAGCAGGGGCACAGGAGTGAAAATAAACAGGGGGAAAATGGTACTGCCTGAAGAAACACTGAGAAATTATACTGAAAGTTTTGGTTTTGGAGTCTCTTGTACATTGAATGAGGAAGTGTATCTCAGAAAAAAATGTGGCCAGGTAGGACACTCAATTGCACCTCTGAAAAAGGTGGTTTTGCAGCCTTAATCACTTTTTAACAACTTAATTTGTAACAAAATCCTCACCAAGAAGTTGCTACTGGATCTCAAGGATCTAGTAAGCTCTAGAAAATACAGAAAAAACACCAATTATTACTGTATGTCCCCAGAAAGCATAAAAGAAGTTTCAAAGTGAAAGGACTGGAAGGAAAGTAACATGCAACAGATTTCTTGTTCTGGGTATTCAGAAAAAGATAAAGAACAGATTCTATCCTGGTTATTTTTTAAATAGCCAAATATACAGTTACATAAACACACACAAACACATATATACTAGTTTTATTCATTTTTTAGATAAGCCTAAAAGCAGAAGTGTAGGAGTGTTGAACTCTACCAGCAAAATCTGAAATGCTGAGCTAGAAGCAGTTCAGGCAATGAAAGACAGAAGTGGTAACTGAGTGTGCTCTCAGAATTCATATCACGGGTTAAGTTCTGTATAGTGCAAAAATCACCATGCAAATCTATCCACAGGTCACCTGGACCAACTCAGATGTGTATGTGACATGCAGTGCAGAGCATAATACTTGGTCCTATTCCCTGGAAAAACTCCCTGGTTTTGGCTCCCAGTCACAGAAGTATTGAACTGAATCTTAATGACAGCCGAGGCAGAATATGTGTATTTTTGCTTTAGCAGGTTTATCTATTTAGATGATCACATGTAGGAAACAAGCATTCATACCCATTCAGATAAAGCCATAATGAAAATTTTGGATGTCTGCATTTTGCTGACAGGCTTACACTGACCCCAGTTGCACACTAATTTGCTAATCAGTAACATATAAAGGTACTCAAACTATGTGGAAATCATGGAACAAAGCTGGAGCACTTGGAATGAGTTAAGGATAAAATTTCAGCAACTATAGCTCTTGATGTGATTAAATTACTCTGACACCTTATATACTCTCACTCTTATATCCCTCAGTTATACTAAGAGGTACTTTTATAGCAACAATTTTGCAACTATGGAAAATTCTACATAACAATAAAGGCTCAGAAAGGATTGCAAAACCTCTTGATGTTTTACTGATAAAAACCATTCTGTTAAAAGTTATTGCAAAAATAAGCCAGTGACAAATGGTACTCAAATTGCAGTAGGAGTTTTACAGGAAAACACAAGAATCTGATTTCAGAGCCACTCCCCCCGCCCCCCTCCCTTTCCCTTTTGCTCTTCTCTTACATAAAGATTTCTCTGTACACATGCTGCTCTGTAATAACATTTGGTAATGGAAAAGACTTCCTTTCAATGCTGCTACTTTCAACAGTCACCTTCTGGTTATTCCTGACACAGCAAGGTTATGACAGAAGAAAAGGAATTGCTGAGTCCTCTATCAGTAGGTTGAAAGAACAGGAACAAATGTTGAGGTAAGGGAAAAAGTTCTTGACATTCACATTTTTGATGCACAGCTGTTTTGAGTTTTCTACCTTCCTGCATCTTCTGTTTTCCTTACCATATGATCCAGCTTCCAAGCACTGCAGGATCATGTTCACTAGGGTGAAGCAAATTTTTAATTGTCACTGATTATAAAGCCTTTAAGCAATGCTGAAGGGGGTCAAATGATGTACACAGGCTCAAGAAACATCTGGTCTCACAGAGCAATTAGGACAACTGCAGGCCATCCTGTCACATTTTGATTCTGACATCAGAGGTGAATGTGGGGCACAGGGAGTTTGTCCCAGGCTGGAGTCACTTGGAAAAGTCAGGTGAAGTTTTTGGCACCAGACAACAGCAAACTTTAATTTTGTCTACTATAAACTGTCTAACTTCCTAATCAGCCAGGAGCTAAGGGAGCACAAAAACAGCTGAAAGACACCTGAACCTTACATGGACTATAGGGTGCCAGTTTTCCTGAGCAGCAAAAAATGACCAAGCATTTTACATTTCAAAAAAAATATTCACAGAAAGTCTAAAAGGGAGAAAAATGTAGCCTGACTATATCAACCTTGCAGATTTTATTAAAGCACTTTCACCCATTCAGGTAATTTCTAAAGTGGTCATTTAGTCTATATCCTTTCAAAACAACATCTACAGTGACATCTAGAGCCTGGATACTGCAGTTTAATGTGTTCAACTCTCAAACACCACAGCTCTGCACTGCTTTTGCCAAAACAAAACACTGCTGGTTTACACTGCTTTACACTGATACTTTAGACATTTCTTCCTAACCCATGTAATTTGAACAGGTTCATTTCTAAGGATGGTATTTTAAAATAAAACAACCCTGTCATTCTGAGGTTCTAAGAGACAGGATAAGCACTAAAATAAATCCCCACTTTACCCTCAGTGAAATGGCTTCCCTGAGAGGCCACTGAAGATAAAATTTGTGTTTTTTTCAAGAATATGGTCCAAGAAAAACAACTGGGGCTTTCATGAAGACACAACAACATAAAGATGAAGTTAATTCTGAAATTCCTAAGGTACCAAAACCAAACAATTAAAAGTACCTACAACCCTCAACACAGAACAAGATGTGACATTCTACCAGCAGTTAAGAGCTGGCATTCAAAAATTCTACTTTTTAGACTCCGTTTTAAGAAATTACTATTAAAATAAAAAAACTTAAAAAGAAAGCCAGTTACATAATAATCTTCTTGATTTTAAAAGGAAAGGAGTAAGAGGTTGTGAATGGTCTGCAATATCTGGGTACAGAAGACCAAATGACTCCTCATAAAAACCACAAGTTCAGTGTCTGTACTCTCTCCCCTCACAGGTCACCTGCAGGAGTTTGAAGCACAGTTTACCCTCCCTCCATCCTCTCTGTTCACTAAAATCCAAGAGTCACTTCTCAAACTGCACCATCAGAGCTTGCTAGTATTTTCCTTAATTCCTACAGTGCTTGACTCACTTTGGATGAAACCAAACTCTTGGAGAAGTGGGAATAACTACTTTTTAGGCAAGGATAATAACAAAGATTATGCATATTCAAATTGAAGAGATTCAAGCCCACTTGGGTTAAAACTCCCAGCTACTTACAATGAAGTACTTTAGGGTAAACTACTTCCATAAATATCCATAGAAACAGCACAAAGTTTACCAGATTAAAACCAGTATGTACACACACTGGTCTTATACACTGCATTTATCCTCCCAAACTTATTTATGTTAAAGAAGTTTCCATAATAATAAATGTTTATTGGACTGTCTCCAAGAAGCAGATAATATTACTAATATTGTAGCATTTAAGCCTGTGCATCTCTGTGAAATCTTAGTGTGAATGAGGGCTGTCATTATGCTGTCAAATTGATGCCAATAAACTACCAATTCCAGTTTAATTTATGCAATTAATTTATACACACATTTTTCTAACAAGAAGAAAATGCAAGCAGATTCCATATGAATATTCAAAAACTAGAAATTAAACTGACTTTCAAAGCATGCTGTAATCAAATGCATGTATAATTTGTGAATACAGACCTCCTAAATGTTCTATATTGATGGAATTAGGGTGGGCTTCAATCTTACATGACACAATAAGAGTAAAGACACACTCAGCAAATAAGAGACTCTTTTTCTACAGCTCCTCCCCCCTCTAAATTATAGAAATTAAAATTCAGTACTTTGCATTATTGTGGTGAAGGAAAAAAAAAGTAATTAAACCCCCTTACCTTCACATCTCTGTGAATTATATTATTATCATGACAGTAACGTAGAGCTTCCAGTATCTGTCTCATGTAATGACTGAAAAAACAAACACATTATGCATGACAAACCTGCAGGAAAAATTACTATACACGTTTAACAATCTAAGTATTACAAGTCTAACTGTATAAAACTGATCAACCAATTTAACCTCAAACATACAGAGTTTTGTAGAATGGAGTTTAGGTTTATAGTAGTGAATAATACAATCTAAAGCTTGAGAATTATTCTGACTGAAGATGAGGGAAATTAAAAAAAAAAAAAACCACAAAGAAAAAAAGAAACAAGTGAGTATCAGTGCCTGATTTATCTGAAAAGGACTGCACCAAGGTCTTGGCTTGCCTGGTGCAGACTGGAGAGCATCCTCGTTCTCCACTGTGTCCCAAGGATGCCCAAAGAGATCACTGCCCACAGCAGGGCGAACACCCTGTGCTGCCTCAGAGCATCACTGGGGCTCAGGGAGTCCTCTGGGGGCTCCAGCCAGTTAAAGGCAATGTTTCTGCCCACAGGAACATCACAATGCACTGGATCAAGCTGCTCAGGGAGGCTGTGGAATCTCCCTCCTTGGAGAGGTTCTAGACCCCACTGGACAAAGCCAGCACAATAAAAATGCTGTGCTGAGCTGAGCAGGAGCTTCAAACACAGACATGGATGTCTCCTCCAACCTGGCTCATATCATGCTAAAAAATCTGCAGTGCTAGGAAAAGCAAACAAAGAATGCTGTGGGCTTTGAGCTCAACTACCAGGCCATTAGGACAGTGGATTTCATTACCCTTTTGCAATTTTATAGTCTTTCATCTTAGGTAATCTCATAAGTGAAAAGGTGAGGTGACCATAAATACAGTGATACATTAGGGAAAAAAAAAAACCAAACCAACTCCATCTAGAAAGAAAAAACCAAACCAACTCCACCAGTAAAATTCTCACCCTGTCAGGTAAGTCACTTAATGCCATCACATGAGAGATCCATAAAGGCAAGCACAGCCAATTAGGTATTAGATGTGAAATACAGTTTTACTCAAAAATCTCATCCAACTCTGTAACTAGTAAATGGCAAAATGCTCCAAAATTCTACTTTGATTGTGCTAATTATTGCAATAAACATCTAGAGTGTGGAAACAAGATTATTTATAGTACAACTTTTAACTTTTAGCTAACAGATTGTACAACACTATATTCCATTCTTTTCTATTTATCCTGAGGGATTAATTAAAATTATAATAAATACCTGGCTACAGCTTCACTGTAGACAAATCCAGCATCTGCTCTCTTCACAATTTCAAAACACAGGTCTGCTCCATCCATACTGCAGGTAAAAAGAGGCAAAAATGCTTAAAAACTGGTAACTACAATCAATTACATAAAAATGCTTTAAAAAAATCTATTTATTTCCCTTACATAAATCTTACATAAAGTACTCTAGATACAAGTACAGTGCATTACTCATTAAAACAGCATTTAATGGGTAATCTAATAGAAAATGGCTTGCCACAGGTTAACCATTTTATGTCCCTCAAGTGTTGTAACAGTTCTCTAAAAGCATTACCAATACCAAACATTTACTTAATTGCTTAAACTGCTCATTGAACAAGGTGTGCAAGAAAAGTCAATGCCCTGCAAAGAGGACACTGCAATTTAACAATTAGCTCCTGATATTAGGTTAAGCGTGTTCTTATAAGCATTACAAGTGCAACTCTATACTAATGACTGTAGTAATAAGAAAATGTTTCTCAATTTGAATTTTAAATGAAGACTTTAAAAATACTCTAGAAATACAGTACAGTCTTGCCAGTTGGCATTGTCCTCTGCATAATTAAGCAGCCAAGATGAGATTTTACAGCTCACAGATACCTGAGAACACTGACAGCTCACATACTGTACCACCAGCTCTGAAACTTGATACCTTTTTCCTCTTCTCCCTCATCTTTCTGATCACCAAACTTCCCACAATGAGCAGCACTACACTTTGGATGCAGATATATTCACAGACCTTAGTCTGAAACTAGGCTGGCATTTCTCTAAAATCAAAGCAGCCTGGTGCTGCCTTCCTTTCTCCTGAAAGGGACCTAAGATTTTTACCTAGAAATGTTCACAGCCTGATAGGGCAAGAAGAGAGCAACAAGAGTTAACAGGAACAATAAAAATCACATAACTCATGTTAAATAAGGCACTTGCAAAAATATTGAATGTAATATGACATCTTCGGCCTTTACACCTTTTCTTTTTTACTCTCCACAAAGAATCAAGGGGGAAAAAACCCAAAAGGCAGAATTTCCAGGGCATCTGGACAGCCAGCATTCCCAGGGCTGTTTCAGTAAGTTATTCAGAATGTCAGCATCACTTCTGCTTTGTTACATACCTGCAATGCCAAACTTCTGCTTAGGGAGCCACAAGCCATGTGCAGAAGCTTTAATTCCCAAATAAACCCCTAAGGTCTCCCTCATGCAAAATACACTATCATGTGGATAGAGCACTGACAACTGCAAGAGGGACTGGTGACCAAAAGAAAAGCACATTGAAGAGTGCAAAGAGCCCCATATTGCCAAACCATGACTGTTCTTCACTGCATCAATATTCCTCTGTAGGGTTTTTTCCCAGCAGTTTTTCTGTCTTGCACAGCTCCTGACACCAGGTCTGCATCTGGGCCAAATATCACCCAGAGGATATCACAGAGTCCACACATCCCAGAGGATGTAAATATAAAAAATATAAATATAAATATATAAATATCACCCAGAGGATATCACAGAGCCCATACAGCAGCCATGGGGCAGGGACCTGGAATTCAGTGGCTCATTGGAAAAAATCCCTCATGCCAACCTCTCAAACCTCTCTCAAATGTAGAATATACAAAATGTATGATCAGCTACCAAAAATAAGGAGATGAATTCTCATGAAGCAGCAGAATCTTTAGAAGACTAATTACTGTACTTTATAACAAGTCTGTGAAATGAAAGATCCAGAGGCACTCAAGCTTTTTAGCAGCATCAATAGTTCCTGAGACAGGGAGGGAGGAGTGCAATGTTTTTACATTAATTTTTCTATTACACAAGGTGTTTATAATCAGTCTGGTCTTTAACATGTTATTTCTACCTCCCACTTACAAATATCAGCATTTTTAACTGAAATTTTGTACCAGTAAGTGCCAGTTTGAATTTCTTCTTGGCAAATATGTCTGAAAGTTTTACTCCATTAAGATGAACTCTGTTGGCCTCCCAAAAACAAATATCAGTCAGGTGTATTTTAATCTCTGACTTTAATTGACCATTTTTTCAAGACAAAATGTTTTTTAAAGAGAAGACTGTGCAAAAAGGGCTTTTATCACTCCATGTGATACAATATATTCAATACACGATGCTGAATTTTACCTGAAAATCAAGAGACTTTTGTCTAACTGAGGCTGAAAACAAGCCAGAGTCAACCTCAGTTTTAAGAAATCCCAAAAAAGTCAGTGAACCAACAGACTAAAAACTCATCAACAGCACAGTTGCAAGATAACTTTGCAGAAATTGAAAGCCTTGTATGATAAAAAAACAATAAAGTTTTTGAATATTGATGGAATGAAAGTTTAGGAAGTCTCAAGGGTTTACAACTATCAGCATAAGCATGTGAAAACCACAAAAAACTAAAAAAAGATAAGTTCAAATCCACTGAAGTAAACATACAAATATATTCATGCTGAAGCCATAAGTGGATGATGCAAAAAACATTTGGGAAAAATCAGCACACGGTCATAACCTGAGAGAATTCCCTGACACCAGCAGAGGGAGCTCATGGAAGGGACATGAACTGACTGGGATGGATGTATTTTAAATAAATAAATAAATAAATATACACAATAAGTAAATATATATATATATATGTATATATGTATGTGAATCTGCTCTGACACCAGCAGTGACCGAAAAGCAGACAGCATACTGCTTAAGAAATCTGTGTTTTGATACTGGGCTATGATAGCTTTGAATTTGCAGACCTAGTATGATGTGGTTTACAATTTAATTTCTAGATGAAGAATGAGAAAGCTTTAGAAGCCCTGCTTCATTTAGGGGACTGAACTATTACATAATGAAAATAAGAGAAAAAAATTCAGAGTTGACATACTACTCTAACTGAGTTTACTGAGTTTTGTACCACGTATGTTCAAGACTTGTGCTCAATGGCATTTTTCCCCTCACCTGGCCAGTTTTTATATATTTGCCATCTTCACTTACCTCAAATAAGCCAACTGCAACTCTGTTCAATATTGCTTTTATGAATTTGAGATTTTAAACCTGAAGCATTTTCACGTTAGCTACATTAAATGGCAAAGCAATAAGGTATACAACTATATTTATATATACATCCTAACTGCTAAATCTTAACACATCAATTCTTCTAATGTCCCAAGATATAAATCTCTCTTAGAATACACTAAGAAAAACAAATCCACCTATGTATAGTGATGAGACAATACTCTGCAAATTACCAAATATCAAGGTATTTTGGAAAGCACTCACTGCTCCTGTATCTGAGCTCTTCAGCATGGAAGTACTCTCAGTCCATATATACTAAGGATAAACTGCAAATAATGTACTCATAAATCTAAAATCTAGTTTTCAGACCCTTCAAAATAAACACTTGCTTTCTTTTAGAAATATTGCAAGTAGCTCTGACCCTTTTCAAAGTACTCTCACTGATAAAAATCAATGATCATTAGGAAAAAATGTAATAAGCAACAGAATATTAAGTGACACTTGTATACCACAGAGAAAGCAGTATTCTAAATTAAACCAGGAGGCTGATGGGGGACCTCATAATTCTCTACAAATGCCTGAAAGAGGTTGTAGCTACATCAGGCTCAGTTTGTTCTCACAGTAACAAAAGCAATCAGAAAAGGCAAAATGGCCTTGATTTGTGCTCAGGGAGGTTTACATTGGATAGCAGTAAAAATTTCTTTACTGAGAGGGTTGTCAAGCATGAGAACAGGATGCCCAGGTTAATGGTGCAGTCACCATCCCCTGGGTTCTTTAAAAAATGCATAGATGGGGAGTTTAGGGACCTGGCTTAGTGGTGGACTTGGCACTGCTGGGTTAATGGTTGGACTTGATCATCTTATGAGGTCTTTTCCAACCAAAATGACCTCATGATTCTATACAGCTGCCAGCAAATGACATCAAAAACAGGAAAGAAAATTGCAACCTTATTATAGAGAGTAGAATTGGCCTTTCCCAGATGTAAGGTGTCTCCAGAGCCTCCAAGGGATCATTTCCTTCAGAGTAAAGAGCCTCTCTAGGGGGCAGCTGGGATGTGTGTGAGGGAAATCATTTTGCACAGGTACATCCACTCTCATTTGTTATGCAGTGACACCTAAATACTTTTAAAATAATATTTTCAGCTTAGCAATAAGGCCTTCTGAGATAGGGTCTGCTTCTTACTCCACACATGCACTTCATCTATTATGGCCACCTGCTTCACTGCAATTTATTACAGCAGCACCATGCAGCCTGCTGGTAATCTGAGATACAGGCCATTCTAAAGAGTGCTTGAGCTTGTGTATGAATAAGGGGTTCAAAATAGAGCTCATTTTTTGGTGTTAAACCTCATTGCTACTGTGCATCTTCATCAGTGCTTCTATGAATCGCGGTTTGATTTTTAAAACATTTCTTTTCACAAAAGCTTTCAAAATTGGGCACAAATTGCACATTTTCCTGAGTGGTTCAATCAGTTGTTCCCAGGTACATGCTACATTTGCTTATTTCACTTGTACTTTTCCTGTATCAATAGGTTTGGCAAGGTATTCAGGGGTCTAGCAGCAGCCCCATGCAGCTCAAAGCCCATGAACAGCAATGTATCATTTATGTGCAAGTGATGGCACCAAGGTTTAGGTCTGGTTATTCCACACATTTTATGTGCTGGGCCTGCCTTAGTTTCCATGCAAAGCACCTGCCAGCCCACAAATCACTCATCACAGATGGGTTTATGTCTCCTCTGCAGATCTGTGTTATCTTCCCCTTTTCAGTCCCTTCAGAGTAACTAGACCCTAATGAAATATATTTTATTACTGTAGACAGAAATTTGCTGCGAATCAGCTGAGCTGGTTACAGTAACAGCATAATGAACAGAAAGCAGTATGGAGGAAAATGAATTACCTACATGTACAGAGATGCTTTTGTGCTAACACCAAGTTTGTTTTTCTGGTCACAGCTACAGAGTGTGCCCCTAACAGCTCAGACTCAGACCATGCAGTCTCACTCCACACAAACACCAGTCTGCTGTGAATCCCTTTGCCAAAGCATCCCCCCCAGCACAACAACACATCCTGCCACAGCCCTTCCATTCCCTCCCACATCTCAAGCACAGGTGCTCCTCCTGCCTCATTTTCTATCACTGCCACAAAAGACTGATGATTTTTGTGTACAAAGGAAACAAGGACATACATATAATAAACAATCATCATCCCTCAAATAATTTAGCTTTGTAATTCCTTCTTTTGTGTGGCCTGAAGTCAGGTGCAGTGTTTGCGTAGTAATTTTAATTGTTCAGACTTGCTTTTTATGTGTACAAACATAAATTATAATAGGATCATCATTAAAAAATAATTACTACTTTTGTCTCATACTTCTGAACTATCAGCATGTTAAAAATAGAAGCAACCCCTTTTTTTTCATTTCAGAATCTTGTTAATTATCTGAGTGTGACTACCCAAGGTGTACATAATTATTTCATAATAGGGTAATTAAAGTGTCT
The DNA here is from genome assembly GCF_051311805.1 of Agelaius phoeniceus. Lineage (NCBI taxonomy): Eukaryota > Metazoa > Chordata > Aves > Passeriformes > Icteridae > Agelaius > Agelaius phoeniceus. Next base: position 7,740,533 of record NC_135266.1, on the reverse strand, counting down.
CGGTCAATGCTTTGGGATTTTCAAAATAAAATGCAAGTCAGTATTGAATCAAAATGTACAGAGAGGAAAGCATATAACAATTATTTCACAAAACTGTAGGTTTATAAACTCATTTAAAAATGCAGAAGACTTGCAAACCACAATTTTCTGCTTTACCTAATGTTTTTATTGTGGATTTTCTACTACCTCAGTGGTAAAACATGCGAGAATTATTTTTTATGTGGACATCTCAAATCAAATTCTTGGCTCTAGTGGGTAAGCCAGTTTTACCACACAAACCTGTGTGATGTGGTTACTCCAACATCAGCAACTCAAATCCACCAGGAAACACAATGGAGGAAGATCAGAGAAATTTAGGAGGCACAGTTAGATATGCCCAGACTGACTAGGAATGAACATATGGGGAGCATAAAAGGAAGAGCTGGTAGGCAGAGAGAAAGAAGATCAAATCCAGAACATGCACAAAAGACCATTTCAACATGGCTGCTTGTATCCTTCCCATTTAGATAAAACCTATCTCAAGAAGAACTGATAATTTGCTCTCAAAGAAAGAATGTGGTAATTTCAGGGCTGCCGCTCTTCTTTGTTTCTTGATGTTGAATAAAAATACCTGTCCATTGCTGAAAAGTCATGTTTTCTTTCTCCTTACCACTAAACTTTTACATTCAAGCTTTCAAAACAAATCTTGTAGCCAAAAGCCTCTTTTCATATATTGTGAACAGGTATATTGATTTACAAGAACACTTAAAAACACCAATAACTTTACTTTCTTATCTAATAATAGGAAAGCAGTGCCAAAGAAGTAACAGCGTGGAAAGAAATAAATAAAATTTCACAACTGGAACAAAATACCCTCAGTTACCCAAAGATGATATCTACCAGCAGATTTTCAACTCATTCTTTTACCCTGCAGCCATCAAAAAAGATCATGTCTGTCTTCGGAAAGCCCTGATGTTCACCACTTAAGACAGTGGGATACTTGGGTTTTTTTTATTTGGGACAATCTTGACTTGCCAGAAGTAAATATTTTCCAAGTACTCAAGCCCTCTGAGCTACAAAACCTACAGGTATGAGCAGCCATACTTTTAGGATTTTATTTAGCAAATGACAACAGGGAAAGGTGGAATCAAGGAGAGAAACTTACAACTCAAAGACCATATAAAGCATTCCATCTGAGCTGTATGTCTCCAACAGTTCAACAATGTGAGGATGCTTCAGCATGTGACAAATACTGGCTTCTCTCTTCAGATCTGTGGAAGATAAGAAGGTAGCTGCAGGTTAGCTATATATTCAAGCTGTTCAGAACACAATGTTTGAAAAGATGTACACATTTGAAATTTCTAAAAAATTCATTAATCTTTATAAAGAACTCTGACAAGATGATACTTAATTATGCTTAATTCAAATACATATCTCTCAAAATTTAATAGATTATTGAATTCACATATTAATAGAAGATCTCCTTGGTCATAGACTGAAGAACTCTACAGAAGTAAGTTCTTTGAATGTACAGTGGCAGACTACACTGAGATTTTCATCCTAAATATTTAACAACGCTGCAGAATTACCTCCAAATGCAGAAGAAAAACTTTCACCACACTACAGAATTATTAATAAGTGGAAGTCTCTCAATCCTCTGCTCAAAGCAAGGTGAACTGGAGCAGATTGTGCAGGGCCACACCCAGCTGAGCTCTGAACACGTCCAGGTGTGGAAACTCTACAACCTGCCCAGAAAACCTACACCAGTACCTGATCATCCTCAGAAGTAAAGAAGTGCTTTTCTTATAGTTAAATTTCTTGCAGTTTACTTCTTCAATAGTATTTATTTTAAAATCACGTTATATGAAATGGCACTGCCATAAATTTTAATCAGCATACATTAGTTTGCATCTCTGCTCTAGAGAAGAGTGAATAAGGTAGGAAAAGTTGCAGCTAAAAGAAGAGCAGAAACCATCCTGAAATCTCTCAAAGCTTACAAGATTTTGTTTTAAACAACTCCTACTTTTTCTGATCACAGATCAATCCTTCTGCACAAAAAGAAATGCAAAAAACCAAACCACACTGAATTAATTTTCTTTCTTCTTTGTTGAAACAATTTGGTATTTTTGTTATTTAATCATCCTTAAACTATTTTTCTTTTAACTTATCTACTTGTATTCTAGAAAGGATAGCAAAATCTTGAATGAATAGCTTTGATGATAATTTGATAAGTGAGGAAAATATCAGTCTGAAGCAGACATTTTACTTTTCTATCCTCTTTCCCTACAGTTGGTTATTGTTCAAGAATGACCTACACATGAATTTATGGAGAAATAAAAATATCCTTTCTTGGTTTGAGAATATTCACCATATAATTGGGCTACACTAGAAAGAAATTTACAATGCACTATTTTCACATGTGCCCTCCTACATTCTTAACATGAATCAATTACATTGAAAAATGCAAGCAGCAAGATGAAGATTCCTTTATGTGAAACATTTTACAGGTAACTCAGATTTATGCTAGACTCTGGATCTTTCAGCCATCTATAAATTCAAATGAAAAGCTGATAGTTTGGAAATGACTGAACTTCAATCCAAGAAAAATGTTCGGATCCAAGAACTTTCATATGACACCTTCATTATGTGTCCCCTCCCTCAGAACCTTGCAAATACAATCTAAAAGCAAAATGACAGAGCAATGCTTTACAAACCACCATGTAGTGGCACCTTAGGAGCTGCAAGCTGAACAGCAAACAGAAGTATCATTCAGTGATACAGAAGAAATTTTGATAAAGAAATTAATGTAAAATTTGGCCTTTATTTGTCCATCTATTTATTTAGATGAAATTCTACAACCTAAGGAAACAGCAGCGTGTCTTTCACTATGGAGAATACTCCCAGTATCAGTTCTTACACCACCTTCATGCACAATAACTACTAAAGCCACACTGTAACCTTCCCTTCCATCTCATTAGGCAATGATTTGACACTAAATGGTTCCCATCCCTTTCCTAGAAAGAGAGGTTCACTGAAGTACACATCCAATCCTTTCCAAACAGGATCAGAGATGAGCACTCTGAGGAGCAATGCAAGGGAATGAAAAACTGTGATTCTGTGAATGACTATGATCTTCAGAAAATAGGCTGCCTGGATTTTGTCTCTCACTTTGTAACAACTTCAATGCTGCCACACTTCTCCATGGATCTGATACCTATTTCAGATGGAAAGCCAAGTGAAAATATTCAACATGAAATTGCAGGAAAGTTCTGCTTTATTTACAGGAAAAATCGTGCTCAAAATAGTTTATTTTGGCTGCTCCCTTTATTAATATTTTGTGGGCTTTATTGGAAAGGAATTAGAACTGAAAGGAAGAAAGTATATGCTGCCATTTCCCTCATTCCTCTGTGTAATACTGGATGAGTGCAGCAATTGGTCAGACTGAGCACCAGCACATGAGGAAGGAGAAACAAAGTGGAAAATAAAATCTCCAAACAGGAAAACAAATGAATAGAAGTTACAGAACAAGGCTCTTTATGACTAAGGGGTCTTGGGGCTAAGAGCAGAACAAAGTCCTATTTTAAACACAGCAGGGACTTGTTCAACAGTAGGCCTATTAAGAAAAAGAAAAGGAGGTATAAAGAGACAGACAAGCACATGCCACACTGATTCAACAAAGCCACAGGGCAGGAAAGAGATGATGGATTTTGAAGTACATTTGGATCATGACCCAAAGGCCAAAATAAGTCATGTTTAAGACCAGTAAAAAGGAAAGGGGAGGAGGAGAAAAGGCAGAGATGACAAATATGTTTTATTGTTTGCACTTAAAAAAATGACATCAGCATCTACTCAATCCTTTAGCAAATGCCTTTTTTAGATTGAATTAAATTTTACCTCTGCAAGTCAAAGAGGTAAATAAAGTGCCAAGTACCCACAGACACATTCTGAATCCAACACAAACCCAAGCAGATGCTCACTTGCACCAGGTGATTAAGGATATCCCAAAAAAATCCCATTATTGTCTTGTGAGCCACAATATTATCTGAGGCATCATTCTGAACACCACATTGTATGAACTATTTGCTACCTCCTGTTTTCTAAACTTCTGCTGAGTATTTGAGCCATGTTGTGTAGTAATAAAGGTCACAGACACACATCCCATATTCAAATTAACCTTTCATACTCCAGACACTTACAAAAGATTCAAGACAACTCTAGAATATGCCAATGGAGCAAGTTGGCTTTAAGCAGCAAGAGATGTCATTTAGTAGTGGTCAGTGTCCCATATTTACAGCAGTCTCCTCCACTAGTAAACAACATTTAGCTGAAAGAACACACCCTGTAGGTCTTGGAATCTAAACCAAACTGTCATCTGTTAGTGGCTGGACTATTTAACTTCATTTGAATCCCTTCTGAACCTTCATCTGTTCATTTTTCTCTTGTTCTTGATATGGCTGAAGAAATTACTTTCTGGTTCATTCTTTAATCCTTCCCCGCCAGCACTTTTTTCAAAATTAAACATAATTGACAACAGGGATAATAAATAGAACTGCAAGTTTTAAAAGCACAAGTTTTATAAGTTTCTTTGCCAGCTGCATGAAAGGTATTGTCACACAACCAGGAAGAGGGACAAAAACCTGGTGCTCCATTTAACTTGTTTAACACACAGGCTCATACTTTACATCACAATTTAAAAAGCATTTACAAGCTATCCTTTTACACAACTGTTACCAATAAACGTTCCAGAATTTCAGTCTGTTTACAAAACTTTGAGGTTTTTTTTAGCAACTGGAGACATGTTAAAGTTTCCATTTTAGACCTGGCTACTTATTTAGGCAGGCACTCAAGTTGTTTAAAGGGCAGGAAAGTTCAGACTTTAGTAACAAAGAAGAAAAGTTCAAAGATGGAAAAGAGAATTCCCAACCATAATCAGCACACAGAATAAATGCAGCCTCATGTGTGGATACCAACACTGAAAGTGAATTGCTGGAAGCACTAAAAAAGATAACTGCTCTATATAATTGCACAGAAAGATATATCAGTCTTTGATAAAAAACATAAAACATGAGTATTACTTAAAATTCCCATGGGAATTAACAACCTAATATCCTACACACCTCTGAGAATTCTGGAAAACACCTAATTTCCTTTCAAAATCTGATACCCAAGGTTTTAAAACACTTCAAATATACCGAACACATTTTCAAAGTATGTTAATGGAAGAATTAGGTGATCTCTAGCAGCCTACATAATAGCACCATTTCATTATTTTAAAAGTAACATGCACAGACTGCAGCAGCCTCATCTTTTTTTGGGACAGACAGCTCCAAGTTTCTTAGCAAGATGGAAGACACATGTTATTTTTATGTATACACAATTCATTTTTATACATACACCATTCTGATTTTCCAGGTTTAGTCCTTTAAAGGATTAGTTTTCCAGCCACAGCTTGGCCATGACAGTATTTTGAAAGGAAGTACTTCAACAGTAAGCTTCTTGCTTAAACTGCTTCTGTATTTTTTTTACAGCAAGATATGATTATTTATAACTTAAATAGATTTGGTAGTACTGAGTTTTAAAGGGAAATCAATATGCTTTGTTCACTTGGTTATGTCATTCTCACCAACCATCCTTAGGTGAGCATCATGGAGAAGCTCCTGACCACCCAAATGGAATTCTTCCAGAAACAGCTAAACTGAACTGTGTGTCTTGAAATGTGCCTGATGCACCACCTGAAGCATGGACAAGGGAGACACTGAGATCTCAGCCTCAGCTGTTTCACCCTACACACAATTGTCCTGCGGATTATTAGCCTTTGCTGGATGTTAAACTCCCACTCAGCTAGGCAGGCGTAGAAAATACAAATACAAGAACAAAAAAACCTCATGGGTTGAGATAAATACAGGGAGATCGGCTGTAAATAACTGATAAACAAACACTCTTGATGAAATTAACTTATTTTTTTTGCCAATTAAAAGAAGATAAACACGAAACCAAGAAATTTCCCCCCCTCCTTTCATGGGCTTACCTCCACTGCTTCCCTTCAGCCCCTCGAGCCGCAGCTGTGAGGGGTGCAGGGGTGAGGGCCTTGCTCTCACTGCAGGCTCCTCTGCTAGCCCAGCAAGGGCCCTCCATCTGCTCTAACATGGTCAGTCTCCTCCTTCCCTGCCCTTGCTGTGCCCTCTTTTTGTTCCACACTCCCTACACTTTGTCCCAGGGTTCCCTACCCCTCCTGAGATGTATCTGCACAAAGCACCACACACGAGGCTGATGGGTTCAGCTTGGGCCCACTGGGGCTGTGTGGGAACCCACAGGCCCGAGCCTCTTCCCACAAAGGCTGTCCCTGCACCCTCCTGTCATCAAAAACTTGCCACTTACATTTAATCCAGACCTAATTCCCTTTCTGCTGCAGACAGCACACACTTCTGCCTCAGATCATCCTGTAACAGCCCCGTGGAACATCCTGCACAACACCAAATTCCAGTTTAACCAATCACACCCTACCTGAGGTGACACTTCCAGGGAAATACTGACTCAAAAAATTTCCCTGTCCTCTCTCTTTGCCCATTCTTGCTGCTCTCTGAAAATTACTTCTAGGCTCTATTATTCTAATAATACATCAGGGAAGTCATAAAAGCTCTCAGTGCAGCCAACACACCGCAACAGGAACGAGGAGCTGGAGGTGGGAACATCCTGTATTGCCACTGGCAGTGAACCTCCTGTGCTGCAGAACCACAGCAATGTTTCAGCCCCAAAGATTTGTTCTTTTTAAGTATTTTTTTTCTTCCACGAGAGAGTATTCCCCTTTCCCTTAATTATAACAGCACTTCCTGTCTTCCTGGGACATGTGAGTGATTCCTCATCACACAGACCCATCCAACCAGTTAATGACTCCTTGCCTCAACAAGCACTAAAAGCTTTTCCAGCCTCTCCTCCCACACACCTTGGGGTGGCTGGGGCTCTGGGGTAGCCAAGCTGATTTAACTGCTGGCTGTTTCCCCCCTCATCCCACACACATTCCTGCCCTCTGTTCCAGCAGCCTGCAGCTTGTCACACCACACACCAAAACCATTTCAGTGTTAACTCAGTTAAGGAAAATATAAATTTATTTTTGTCTCCACTGGCTCGCTGTTTTTGCAGTTTTAGCACAGGAAATGGCTCATGAGCAACCTCAATTATGGAACTTGACTTAAAAGAAAGAGAAGGAATATGGAACAAGTAACACCTTTCCCTGAAAGTTTCTCCACTGTCACCAAATCCTTATTGCATAATCCATCTGTATCTTAGCAAACATGCTCAAAATATGCACCAAAAAGAATCAAATGCATGGAGAAAAAAAAAAAAAGAAAAAAAAGGGCTGGAGTGGCCCTTGATAAAAACACCATGGGAATCAACAAGCACAGTGGCAATGTGAGAGAATCCATCTCCCATCAGTATCTTTTGTTTTAATGCTACTGTAGTGTTTGCAAACAAATGCTGGCATGAAGCAAGAACAACAAAATGCAGTTACAGTTAATATTTCCCTTTCTGTGACCTCCATGAAGAAACCCATGGAAATAATCAGTTAGTGGAATTAGAATTTGTAGACGTTTGCTAAATTTTGAGTAACTTTCACTTGCTACTCTATTCTTTCTCAGTGTTTGGACACGAATATAAACACGTAAATGGCTTTTTAGCTGGAGCTGGAGGTCTTGGGAGACTTAAAGGCAATTTTTCTTCCTCAATTTATACTCTGTTAGCTATGATGAACATGAAACTAACTGGGTGTGAAAAAAATCCCACTTTTCTCTCAACTTCTGATGCAGCCACCAGACTTGTCCAGAATCAAGTATCTGACAGACAGCGTACGTTGGTTTCCATGATTGTATCTGTGAAAAAAACCCTTTCCTTTTATTCACTTCCTCATTTTTACTGACATGCAAATAAGCAATGCTTCATAAATAATATGGTGTATTTTAGGAAATGAATCCACTTGAACTAATAAAAACCTTTAAGAATACCCAAAAGACTATTTAACAGCTGCCTACTGCAGATGATCTAAACCCATTTCATTCAATTAAATGGTAATTCTTAGCAACTTTTTACAAAGCACCCACCACATTGAAAAAAAATCCAACATTTTTCAAGGAAGAACAAAGATTAGATATCTCTCATCTAAGACTTTCCACATTCTATGTCCTCTTGGTTAATACTCAACACTAGGTTCAGAGGTAGGGGGAAAAGGGAAAGAGGAAACATAAAAATGTGAAAGCAACACTTTCTGGATTATTATTGTTTTTTAATTAATTATATGCACAATCTGTCTTTTCTCTACAGCAAAGCAGCAGTTTCTGAAGTGCTTCACAAACTCAAGAAAGAATATAACAATCAGAAGCACGGTTAAAAACTCCATAAACTAATTTTAAAAGGAGTAGGGAGGGTTCTCTCTGTCATGAGGCTGGCCTTCCAAGTAGAAATGGAATTGTTGCTGAAGACATTTTACAACCTGTTCTGTAAAATCTGAAACACTTCTAATGTTGCACTGTTTTCAATAATTAATGAAAGGAAATTGAAAATAGCCATTGACTCTCAAGCTGTGATCGATCAAGTTATGAAAGCAGGTTCACTACTGATATCCACATTTATTAAATCCCACATTCCCACCTGTTTCCCAGCACTGTGTAACAGCCTGAAACCCAACACCTTCCCAACAGACCACAGGTTTTTACACTGCAAACCACAATTTTAAACACTTTGTGATACAATGAGTTCCTTAAAAGAATGAAGTGCAGCAGCAGATCTGTCAAGAGTATGCCGTGAAATTTCTTTTAGAAACAAACAAAAATAAAACAGAGAAATAATTTGCCATAAGGTGTGCATTTGATAAAATAATTCTACATGCTGGCTGGAGCACTAAACTGGCAAAATTTTCACCTCTGTGGTCACAGTGGACTTTACTGAAATAATTGCAACCCTGTAATTTCATAAAGTTACACTGATTGTGCTTTCTTCTACTGAAAACTAACACTTTAAAGTAGCAGCTCCATTAAATGCAGCAATTGTTCCCTCTTTTGTCAGCTCCTTCTCCCCCCCTGCAGCATCTTTCCCATCAGGCTGGTGCAATGCTTGTGCAACTGCATTATTAACACAATCAAGGAACGATCCACCTCAACTGCAAACAATCCTTTTCCCACCTCAATGCAAACAATCCTTTTCCCTCTGCCCTTGGTGGAGCCCTGGTTGAGCTGTTTTTCCACCAGACTGGTTCTGGCGGGTCTTGGGAGCCTGCACAAACACCTCTGAGCACAACAGCGTTGATAGCCTGGCAATAGAAACGAATGGCCAGATTACAGCAGCAAAACACATCTGACAATATGTCAAATCTCAACAGTTTGTACATTGCTGTCCTCCTAATGAATAAAGAAGCCACAAAACCAGATTTCACAATATTATCAGGAATTGCTAACTTGCCTTAGTTTTAGGTTTTCATATGCTTAACTACACCTCAAATTAAACTGAGACATGAACTTTAGGTCAGGTGATGTTTCTTTTCCTCCTCTGTAGTGTCCAGTTTGTGCAGCTCCACGTGGACCCGTGCCCCTGCAGATTTCTCACTAGGTGGCAACACAGCTCCAGCTTTGATCCATGTGCAGTCAGCAGCTGAACACACACAGAGCCTGCACGGATTCAGCTGCAAAGAGCTTTGTGTTTGGCCAGCTCTGAACCCTTGATCTGCCTAATGACAAGTACAGCTCAGGCCTAAGAGCAGAGAAAAGATGCCAGTCAAAAATATTTAAGGTACATCCAGTGCTAAGTGCCTTTTCATCCAGATTCTGTGCAAGACCAGTCTCTGCTCTGCTTCCAACCAGAGAGGCCACACACCATTATCCCACTACACTACACACAATGAGGAGGTGTATAGCACAACTAGAATACGTTTAGTTTGCTCTCACAAACGAGAAATTCTTCATTTAATCCACAAACTATAACACAGTCTGTGTTTATTGCTAAAAAGTCTAGCAAAAAGCTTTAGAGAGCTAAAACCTGCAAGTAGTTCATTTTAAATCACTGGAATTTCTCCTTTTTCAAAGGTTAATCATCTAGAGCGGAGTTCTTTGTTGCATCTTTTTGTACATTTGTTCATTTCTAGAGGGTTCTTTTTGCTGCAGGTGTGTGTATGTGTGTGTTCAGGGTTTCTCTCCAGCCTTTGGCCATGGCAGCACAGGCAATGCATTATCTCAGAATGTGCTAAAAGCATTATTACCAATGTTATGCTTAGATTGGCACAACGTTTTTGTGCCAAATGTTGATATCTTCTGGCCAGAATTCACTTAGGCTGATCAGGTTAACTAAAGGTTATAGACATTGCAGTCCTTTAAGTGAGTTTTTAGTACTCATGTACTAAAATGTAATGACATTAAATCAAGTAAGTGCCCTCAGAGGCAATGGAACATTATCAAGAAGAGGATGTTAGCTGATCCTGAAAAATTAAGTGATTTCTCTGCTGATCATTCTAATATTTGAAGGTTTTTGGCTTTTCTTTGTTTGAAATGTCTTTTCTTCTGTGACTTAGCCTTTACTTAAATGTAATGACAGGCAAATTTACTTTTTGGTATTAAGAGAGAATCTCAGTTTTACAAGAAAACCTCTGGTATTTTAAAGATACAAAGGAAATCTCTTCATAAGACATTCAGCTAGTCTAGACAAACTGTCTGTAACTCCTACTCAAGGAAGGGTTAAATAATCCATCACACTGCTTCTGCTGCTGAACACCAACAGTCAGAACAGCCCAAAGGCACCCACAAAGGGAACTGACTGCCTAAGATGCCTCTCATGCAGACAAAGGTACTTGTTTGCTGTGATCAAAGTCTCTTTGGTCTTGAACTGCTGGGCTCTGCACAGCCAATACAAAACAAATCCAGTTGCACACTAATGCCAGAAAGGAAATCATCTCCTTTACCCAAGTCTAGACAAACCAAGCAGCAGCAGCATCTACAATTTACTCCAACTCCACAGTGCCACAGAGCTCAGTGACTGGCAGTGTTTTAATGGGCAAACAGCTTAGGTTAATTTAGTTTTTCTCAGATAAAATAGTACAAGTTGCAGTAAATGCTACTGTGAGGGACAGCTGAATTCTCAAAGTCCCTGCACAGCACAAGGAACTCAGCACAAACAGCACCTACAGTGCACCCTGAGTAATAGACAACCACCTAGCAAATGTAAGAATGATGCCAATTCTGTTCTACTTGGAAATTGTGTAGTGGAATGATGTCTGAATGCTGGAGAACAACTACCATAGCAAAACTTGTTTTCTGGTTCAGTGACAGAACAATGTCAGGAAGCAGAAAATTCTTCTCAGGCAGCAATAATCCAGGATATAAGAAAATTTAATTTTGGTTTGTTCCACTTCTGCACATGCCTCTCTTTGCAATTATTACCAAAAGCCAAAAGAATTTTTTTTTGTTTTCTTTGTTAACTGACATGTTATAAAGCAAGTTTTGTGAAACTGGTGTGCATGTCTTAGTTCAGTCATTTAAAAAATTCACTACAGAATGAACTTTTTAGCAGCACTTTCAGGATTCCATACCAACAAACCAACAAAGTTTTAATTATACTTGCTGCTACTTACCAAATATCCATAAAGTACTTCTGCATACCAAGTTTGTAATGCTTTTAAGAAGCACATTGCCCTTTTCTGCTTATGCACTTGCAATACTCCTCCAAGCCTCTGAAACCAATGCTTTTAAAACACATTCTCCTCCTTTCACTCCACAGAAATCAGATGTTAATGATGAAGGCAGTGCAACTGAGCTCAAGCCTGTTTCTAGCAACATTGAGGTCACAGCTCAAGGAATAAGGTTTTAACTTGCCTGACTTGTCTCTGATTTTACAAGAGGCTGAAAATACCACAAATCTTTACAGACTGTCACTTATGCTTTCCTTTCTAAAACAGGTTAAGCTTACAGAGCTAACATACCCCCATAAAGAACCAATCCAGTGACAATTTTGCCTATTAACTGAGTCCCAGCACAATTACAGGTCATCAAAGAAATATTTTCTTTCATAACAACCACACACTTCTCATGTTATTTAAAGGACAAAATTTCTCTTCACCAATACAGACAGGAAGAGTTTTTCTTCTTTAATCTCAGCAAAGCATTAAGGAAATAATATTTCATTTCCCTTCTTTATTATCTGGTGATAAGCAAAGAACCACCTAAAATTCATACTTAGCAAAAGTTGAGTTAGAACTCAACTAGTTAGTTTGATCAGCTAAAAAATCTGTGAACTTGGAAATTGTATCGAAGTAGGAGATGGGACTTGCAAACAGTGCACCTGCATGGCTTTTTACCTGACTTTTGAGAGAGTTTCCCACTGCCTCTGAACTTTCATGTGATGCCAACAGCAAAAATCACATTGTAATACACAATTTCCTTCACTGTCACAGGGTATTTTGAGGGACTGACATGGACATATAAAGCTTTGTAGTAACCAGCTGGGAATAATGGACAGCTCCTCCTGCTAGACAGAGCAAAGATTGTTTAAGTACTTGCATATAAACCCTTTCAAATTGCATGAGCCTTTCCCAGGTGCTAAGAGGTTTGATTCAAATCTGTTCCAATTTCTTTCACAAGTGTCCAAATTTGAAATGATGATCCATCACAGAATAAGAACAAACCTTCATAAATTCTGCCCGTTTTTCTTGCTCTAAAGTGCAAGAGCAACTAAGCTTGTATATATATCTGAAATTATCAAAACATATATCCACAACTATACTTTAGAAGTCCACAGAAGTAAAATAACTGATAATAATCTGTATCCTCTATGCAAAATAGCTTTATAAGAGCACTGTAAGAAACTGTTAGCAGAGTTCTTTTGTTAAAATAAACCCACATTTCCTTTTCTCACAAGTTAAATGCCTGACAAGGATAAAGAATATCACTGACATGATAGGGTACATGGAAATGTAAAATGTGACACATCAATCATCTGAGTTAAGGAGGGCCCTGACCCATTTCACAGACTTTTTAGAGCTCCTTTCCTGTCTGCACAACAAAAATTAAAACTATTTCTTAACATGACAAGGCACAACTCTTAGGCTGAACGCAGCCTTGTCTGGATTCTGAGAATAATCTGAAGCACAGGGAGTTGCACAAGGTGTTCTCCCCACCCTTTCTTGAAGGAAGAAGCAAACAGAGCCTGACCTCCCTCTCCTCACAAATCTCTTTTGGTGAAGCAACCTGTCCAGTGTGTCTCAGGCTGCACAACCTGTTCTCATTCTCCAGAACGCTGCAGCAGGAAAACAAGAAACCAAGGCAGGGAGGGGCAGAACACTCCACTCAGAAAGGAGATGAATTATGCACCTGCTACTTTGACATAAAAACTCAAATTTGCAAACCCATGAGCTGTTTATGCAGGTTGTACATGCATCTGCAACAGAATTAAAAGTCAGCTCAGGTCCTAGCAGAATTTATGAGCTTAAATGCAGTATATGCACAGCAGTTCTGCTGCTTCAGGGCACGATGATACAGAAGAGTCTCTGCCAGTCAATACCTGGATTAATAAACCATGATGGAGTTGAGTTAGCACCACATAGGGTCACCTCAAAGTCACAGGAACCCTGATTCTTGAGGATATATCAGTCCAGCTAAACACAAGCTCTGGAAATGCCAACGAACACCCCCTGAAATGGCAGTGCCAGGAAAATGGGGCTGCCACTCTCCAAAGGGTCAGTTCTGGACTGGTGCTATGGTAGAGCTCACAAACCTTAAGAGATAATAAAAACACACTGTACATGTTTTGCACATCCAAATGCTTTCTAACAATAGCTGTATTATTGTATCTATTTTTTTCTTATGAGCTACAGTACACTTCAGTTTTCATTTACATGGAGAATTAAGACTTGACTGCTTAAATCATCCTGCTCCATAAATCTTCAGTCATGAACAACTAATTAAGGAAATAAAATGGCCTCAGAGCACAAAGAAATTAATACTCTATATATATGTGAGTGTACATGTATATATATATTTATATTCTACATATTACAGGCAGTTTGGCTAGCCTATTCATAATTCCTAGGTAAGCAGGATTTAAAAACAGCCTAACTGCATTATAACATTCTTAAGCTGAATAAAGAATAATTAAAGCTCAACACATTTTTTACAGCTTTGAACATTGAGCATTGAACCTGAGCCTAAAGCCTTGAACTTTTCTGCAATCTTGAAAATTTATTAAACTGGCCTTCCACTCCTTTTTGTTTCCCAAATGCCACAGAAAATCACGAAACTGGAATCCATTTAAGCCTTTTGTTACCACAAGCAATATTATTCAAGTGATACTTGTGCCAACTTAAGAACAGTCATAGACACAGAAGTGCTGTGTGCTGTCAGCAATGAATACTGGAATCAAAGCAAACAACACATCTATCATAATCTATTTTTAAGAGTTTTTGCAAAAACACATGTACCAAATAAAACTTTGAGGACAGCTACAATGGATGTTAATGAAAGTAAAAATGGATGTAAAAATGTAAATGCTGCACAAATGTAGCAACCATTTCTTCTATAGAGTATTTTCTTTGTTTTGTTGTTTTGTAACTGCAAATTTAACTTTAAAATACTGCTAAGGTTCACATGATAAATATTAGACAAATCCAGCAGCCTGTTGGTAGTCATGAAATCTGATTCATCATCTTCAGCTTGGAAAAGGATTTTGAGATACAAATCTATTATTTACACATAGTAAAATTAGCAACCACAAAGAACTCCCAACCTTGTAAGAAAATTTACAAAATCTTGAATTTTTAAAATTTAAATGTTAAATAATTTTCTTTTTTTTTCTAGTATACAGATATTCCTCACTACTATAACACATGTTCACTGTGCTCACTTGATACTACAAGTTACAAAACATTCAGCAATAATTGATCTTTGAGTTGAAGTTTGATCACTCTTTGAATGGGTAAAATCTGATGGAGAATGGACTTAGACACTGAAATAACTCATCAGGATAGCATCAGATAAAGGGTAAAAACCATTGACTTTCTACCATCTTTCAAGATCTAAGGAGCCGTGGAGTTGCAACAGGACCCACCAGAGCCCTGCCCAGACAGGCAGAGGAGGCTCAGGCAAGGCCCAGAACAGAGCTGGCTTGTTTGAACAGGCTCTCCTGAGTCCTGATCCCTGAAACACACAGTCCTTCTTGGAAACAGTCAGGTGGAGAGAAACCCACCAAAGCCAGCTACCAGATCTCAGAACTCTTTTCTGCGTCAGACTTTGTGCAAAAGCCTCCAGACCAGATGAAAATTACAATTTACACCTCAGTAATTTAGGAACACAAACAAAACTGCTCCTCTGTCCCTCCCAGAGTGCTTCAGCTACCAAGATCTCCATTTACACAAACAAGTAACAACACATACCACATTGCAAAGAAAATTAGTTTACATCACTGTAGTCCTTACAGTCTCTAAATCTCATCAGGAACTGGGCCCTTGTTCAGTTGGTTCAACTCTTCCTCTATGAAAAGAGGAAAATGTCAAAGTGACATCCATTAACTTGCTACTAACACAGCAAGACTGTCTGCTGCCAGACAGGCTCCATCCAACTATGGCAGGAACAAGAATCCTTAAGCTCTCCCAGTCTCAGACAGCTGCAGTGGAAAGTTCAGTCTGTAGGGATACAAAGCCAGGATCTGTTCACTTGGTGAGGTAAGGAACTCTTACCTTCTCATTAATTACAAGAAGGGCAAAACAAAGCCGTGCACAACTATGCACCCAGTACCCACAAAACATAAGTGCAGCAAGAGTGGGGGGATGCAAAACTCAGAAGCTTTGTACCAACTGATAAAGGAGGGCAGAATCTTCAAAGACATATGAAACAAATCCTGAAATTGGCCTTATCTCAGTGTTCCCACATTTATCAGCTCCTACTCATTAAAAGCAACCTCAGAACCAGACCACTTGTAATTGATTCCTGTTTTGGGCCAGGAGACAAACCAGGACAATCACAAATACAGATTCAAACTGAGGCAACAAAGCATGTACAGGTACTGAAGGTCCAAGGCTTGTTATTCATAAGAGTAATTGCAAATTCAGCAAAACAAAGGACTGCAGAATCCTCTTCACCTAGTACAACATTCTTCAGAGGAGCTACTTCCCTTGTGCAAATCCAGCCATCAGTTTGCAAGAGGCAAAGATGATAGTGCAGTGTAGTGCTGAGAGCAAGGGGGAATCAAATTACTGCAGTGGCACATGAGAATACAGATTTGACTCAGGATGTGAACCTGCCTTCCTATCAGCAAACAAACTGTCACCACAGCAGGACCAGCTCTAAAGCTCTGTTCTACAACATAACATGTCTAAATGCTGACACAGAAGAGACACAATTTTATAAAGAGACCTTCTCTCCCTATCTGGGTTTATAACATTAAAGAAACCCATTTTTCTTGCAGTAGTTATCACTACATGGAAGACAGAAAAAGACTTCAAAATGTAAATTGCTTATATAAAAATAATTATATTATTATAATATAATGTCCTCAGTCCTCAGACCAGCATTTGCAACACAGATTAACCTGCCCTGAAGCTGTAAATAGCTTTGACTGTTACTGTACAGCCCATGATTCCTCAGTAGTTACTAAATACAACATGACCAAGGCAGAAGATTTGATTGTGTTCTAAACACAGAGGGATAAGCAATGAACAAAGCAGTGCCCTGCATCAGCAAATGAGCAAGTCTTCACATGGGAGTGAAAAAGCCAATGTGTAGCTGCTGGGATGGACACCAGGGAGGGGGAGGGATGTTTTGCCTAAGCTTGAATGTGTTTGCTTCAATACCAGAATCAGTAATTAAAAGTTTGTTAACTGACAATTAATTAAATTGATTGGAATTCCCTCCAAATTAGTTAACTCTTCATTTGGGTAAGTGATAGGGGAAAGTGAGGATGATGACACAAAAGGAGCTGAATGACCTTCAGTAATCCAGAGTAAGAGGAGTTAATCACACAGATAGCTCACACCAACTGAACAGGACATGGCCAAAACAAGGAAATTGGTGGCAAAAAGCCTGGTAGCCCAGACCACTTCTAGAACGAGGTGCATATTTTCAAGTGTTTAATTGGTATTTATTTGCTGACCAGTCCTACCAAGCAGACAGGAACACAGATAAGCTACTATTTATTGCAGTTCTGATAAGATTTGAGGCTTTCTCCTCTCCCTTCCTTGTGTTACCTTGTGCATACACTTTCTCCAGCTAGGGTGCTTGTAGTTTAAGGCAAAAAAAAACAAACCCAGAACAATGCCTATGAGCTATTTAGGAAAGAACTGAGGTATCAACCATGGCTATCTACAATACATGCTCCTACAGTTCCTACTCCAAAAACCCAGACTACATTTCTGTCCTAGACAAAGTCACTGGTAGCCCTTGCAAGCGGTGAAAATCTCTTCTGTTTTCTGACCATCTCACACCGATTTCTCAGATTCCAGAATAACACAGAGCACACAGAATTATCTTCCCCTAAAGATAATATCAAGAGTCTCAACTGAACAAACTCAAACTATGTTTGCTTGTGCTTTCCCCCTTAACAGGATAATTCCTCTTCAACCCCAACAGGTTTCTAAATAAGGTTCATTTAAAAAAGGAAGCAAGCCAATCAACAAGACAGTAAAGACTAGGAGACTTAGGGTACAAGTCCTCTCTTCACTTTTTCTCCCAACTTGAATTAAAATAAATCAGCCCAAAGGTAAAAAAAGTAGCAAAGCAAACCCAAATGAAGCCACAGGACTGCAGAGTAAGGAAGGTGGAATGAAGAAGCAGAGCTTTGCCTTCTCCTGTTCAGTCCTGCTGGGGGGGAAGGGGAAGATGCAAAGCACTGATACTCACCCACACACTGCACAGACAGTGACATCTAATAGATGTTCCCATCCTACATTTCCAGGGAAGCCTAGCTCCTTTGCTGGTTTTCCCCTCCATCAGATAAGCTATTCAGAGGTGGAGATGGTGGGTGCCCTATCAGCCTGCAGCACAAGATTGGCTCCTGTAGAACTACAGCATCAGAGATGAAAAGCTTCTCTGCAAACCTGTCAGCCCCACTTGTCCAGCCCTTGCTGGAAACACAGGCTCCAGCTTGGAACAGCTTTTCAAAGAGAACGATGAGGACACAAAAGGATACAGCAATGATAACCTGTACAGACCTGAAAAGAGATGTGTAACATATACCTATTGTAATAAACATTTTTGTGGCAGCAGCTTGGATTCAAATCCTAATTTGATTTGGCAAAGGAAAAAAAATCTACTTTGCTCAGGCAAAGTAGTACTTCATAAGTCATTTTCACGACTCATAATGCTATAAACTAAGGCAATATTTTTAGTAAGACCTGCAACTGTAAATTGTCACTACATCACAGGTAATGTAAAAAGTGACAGACATTAAGAAATCTGCAGTAACTGGTTCTGTCACAGTAGATAAAACTGTATTTTAAAAAATTAATTTTATTTAGTCTTCTAAAGGAAATCAAGAAGCTTGGCGTTTAGACTGCTGACTGTGCTAGGAGCTTTCAGTGGAACTTAAAATAACTAAAAAATTACTTTACAGATATATTCTAAGTATTAAAATTAAGTTCTCATTTAACTGCCTTAACAAATGCTAAGATACCCTGAAACAACAAAACATTACTTTTTAGCACCAGCCTCTTTTGCAATTGGGCTTTTCCTTCCACAGCAATTTCAAAAAACAGAAAAAAACCCTGACCACTGAATATTGTAGGCAAAAGAAATACACAGAACAAACCCCCTCCCCCAACCAAGAAACACACCATAAATCTTACTCATATGAAGTGATCTTAAAAAAAAAACAACATCCCATGAAAATCTCTGTCATAGATTTTAAGTAAACCAACCATAGATCACAGTGATTTTACTTACACTGCCAATTTACTCACTGTCACTGTGTGTATTTGTTGGTTGGATTCATATTAGGAAATTAAATACATACAATATATTCAGTGTGAGTAGCCTGTCCCTGGTAAATGTCATCATTAAAATAAATGGCTTATAGCTGGAAAATGCCATGCCAGAAAGGGCTCAGTAACACACAGAGCTGGTTAACACAGGTTTCTATCCCAAAGTTACTGCCTATACATGGAGTGGTTTTAAAACACAGAACCAGATAAAAATTCAATGCAGTATTAAAGATAAAATTTAATTAATATAAAATATGTTCATTCAAGGTTTTATTAAGTGGATTTTTACCTAAAATATAACTGTATAGACAATAATTTATTGCTTGTACCTAACTTCTTTCACTCCATTAAAACAGGAATATAAAGGAATATACTGGAAGAAAACTGATGGTAGGGATGGTAGAACTTGAACATCAGATAAAATGTACAAAGTCTTGAAGAAACAAGTTCACAGATCTCCTCAGGACTTTCAGGACTTAGACTTATTTAAATTTTCATGCTTCTCTTGACTGAGCAGCTAAAAAGCTTCAGTATTCTACTATGTATGATAGCCAAGACATACTTTTACAAGATAGTTTCCAAACACAAGTATTTCCATTTGACTTCATATCAAGTAGACCTAATTCTTTCTCTTAATATTTGTCTTTTCTCAAAGATTTTTTTTTACTTAAAAAGATTACAAATATATTCTTTTTTCCCCTTTTGAAGCAACTCTTACCCTGGGAAAGAGCCATTGCTTGGCACTGTGTATAACTGGACTAAACACTCTCCTACATAATGACATACTATGGAGAGCTCTCAGCTTCTACATATTTCATGTATTACTCATAAGTATTTGCTGATGCAGACGTTAGAATGAAAATTTCCATGGAAATCAGTGTGCAGTTTCTACAACTGCAGTACAATTGTGGCACTTTGTCACTGGTCTTCAGCTTCACCATTTTTTCCATGCTTAATTTTTCAGCTGGAAGAGCAGTTGGATCATAGGAGGATTATGCTACGTGTGTTCACTTTACTTTAAATAGACAGACATATATACACTGCAGATGAAAAATATGCCCCCTATTTTAAACTCTATAATTCTCACTCCCAACTGATTATTTAGGGGGTCCATTAAGATTTGCTAACACATCTTTACTTTTGCAAATTTCCATTGCCTATAGCTCAAAAACATGTTCATCTCAAATCTCATTAAAACACCAGTAAGTGCAGAAAAGCTCTAAGAGGAATGTTTGTAGCTGACTGATGGGAAAATTGCCCAAGATTGTGACATACCTACCAAACTTAGCAGAAAACTCTGGATACTACAAAAGAATAGGAATCTGTGCATCAGAAACCATCAATCTTGCTTTTATAAAAGAAATAAATAAAATAAATATTTTAGACAAGCCTTGCAAAGGATTGAAACTGTCCCAACCGAAACCCACCCAACCAAAAGACAGGGGTTTCACCCACGTCCTACTGCTATGGCAGCACACAGGTTTGTCATTCTAACAGAGCTATTGCACAAGGATCATTCTTTATCATACCACAGTGACATGTATTTTTAGATTCACAAAACAACAAACCCCAGCATTTAAGAGTCAAAAAAGGTTCTCTTTGGATCAATGAATTAACAGAAACTGCAGCTCAGCTGCAATGAATTTTGAATTTTGTTGATTGCACAAACCAGAACAAAATACACGCTAGCACATCCAAACAGAAAATATTTGAAAATACAGCTGATGCTTATTATCCTCCTCCCCTGTGTTTGTAACCAGCCTGAATTCCAGCAAGCACAGCTAGAGCCTGTTTCTGGACTATTGGCAAGAACCAGGATTTGTTAGACAAGTACAAACTGTGTACAGAGACAGAAATGTTTTGAAAAGCATTTTAATTTTTCAAAACCTGAGTTGGACATACCTCATGAATTCTGCAGAAATTAAAGACAACAATATTTAAGAATGAAGTCTTGAGAATATTTATAAAATAAATCTCTAAAAAAGTGTACTTCCAGATTTTAAAAAATAAATTTTATTAAGACTTTGATTTGCAAAGAGGGTGAAGAAACACACCTTTGTCATTTGGCTTATTGTACTGGTAAAAGCTCCAAGCATTGTTTACTGCTCTAGGATAGCTGGAGCAGGAATATCCTTCCTTATCCCTCCAACCTACATTTCTTTTTCTAATACCTTTGCTTTACTCAAATTCTGTCTCAAACAATGAAGGATGCTGTAATTAAACCAGGTTTTTAGAGAAGAAAATCATTAGGTTATGTGATAAAACCTCATCTGCAGACCCACAAAGGAGCACAGAGAAACAGTGGCAGGCAGGGCAGGGGAGAGCCCAAACACTGCCCTGCTCAGCTGCTGCCAGTGCTCACAGGAGAGCCACCAAGCCATCAAAGCTATGGAGTGGAATCCCAGAAGGGCTGAAGGGACCTCATGGAGGTGATCTGGTCCAAGCCCTCTGCTCAAGCAGGGCCACCAAGACCCCATGGCCCAGGATTATGTCCAGGCAGCTTTTGAGTATCTCCAACAATCCAGAACCTCCCTGGACAATCTGTGCCAGTGCTTGGTCACTCTCACAGTTTAAAAAGTGTTTCCTGAGGTGCTGAGGCAGAACCTCCTGTGCTTGTTTGTGCCACTGCCTCTGGTCCTGTCCCTGGGCACCACTGAGAAGAGCCAGGCCCTGTCCTCTTTGTACCCATCAACAAATTCCTCCTGAACCTTTCCTCCTCCAGGCTTAAACAACCCTCCCAGAACAACAGACGAGATGTTCCCGTCCCTTCACCTTAGTGCCAGTCCTTTGCTGGGCTCTCTCTGGTGCCTCCATGTTCCTCCTGTTCTGGGGATGCAGAACTGGAGCCAGCAGTGCAGTGTGGCCTCAGGAGTGCCAAGGAGGGGCAGGACACCTCCCTCCCTCCACCTGCTGCCAATACTCTGCCTAAGGCAGCCCAGGATGCCACTGGCTCCTCTTTACCACAGAGGTAAAGCTCCTGGCTGGCTCCTGTTCACCCTGGGGCCAGCACAGGAGCACATCTGCTCTCCTCCAGTCCTTGGGCACCTCTCCCTCTCTTTGTTCACTCCAAGATTACCCTGAATGTCCTCTCAGTGATATCTCTAAGCTCTGTCAGCACTTCTGCGTGTCACAGACACATTTCATGAAAAATCCTTTCCTTAGGATTTTTTCTCCTGAGAAGCTGAGAGGCCTCAGGAACAAAACATAAACAATGGTTATCTGCTGCTGTGGAATGCAACAGGTGCATCTGGGATTGGGCTCATGTGGTTGTTTCTCATTAATGGCCAATCACAGTCAGCTGGCTCAGACTCTCTGTCTGACACACAAGCCTTTGTTATCATTCCTTCTTTTTCTATTCTTAGCTAGCCTTCTGATGAAATCCTTTCTTCTATTCTTTTAGTATAGTTTTAATATAATATATATCATAAAATAATAAATCAAGCCTTCTGAAACATGGAGTCAGATCCTCATCTCTTCCCTCATCCTGCAAACACCATCACATCTGGGTTCACATCTGTGTAAATACATTTAACAATTCATTATCCTCAGGTGCTTCAGGCCTGTTTCAGACTGGCAAAACACTGAGTTCTCAGACATCTCTTTTGCTGCATACTTCACATATTTAAATACCAAATGCAAATACATAAGTCATCATACTCTTAAACTGTCCTATGCATCCAACTAATACTCAGTAAAGGGACAGACAAGGCTGAAATATGAGATTTTAAAGCATTTTTTGAATAGCAGTGAAGTGTGCCTGTGATATTTTATTTTTGGGCAGAGCAAGGATTAGGCTCTTTAGAATCCTGCTCAGCTACAATCTTTTTCACACTATGGTTTGGGAGATATGATTTGCAAAGCAGAGTCACATTCAGAGTGCCTGACTGAGGTTGCACCTGTAGCTGACTGGGATGAGCATTTCAATGACAGGCTTACCACTGGCAAAACCCCCACAGAACAAGCCTAGGACAGCTATCTCCAAGACTTTTGTAAGCTATTCAGTACACCCACAGGCATCATCCTGTTTGGAATAAGTGGTATTAACTGCAGCATACCTTTTCACTTCTGTGATTCATGCTGGATCACAAGCCCTATCTGAAAATGTTTCTGCCAAACCTACTAAGAATTTAAAGTATTTTAAAGTTTAATTTTCAGTGACACCTGCATTCTAAATGGTTGTGAGCTTCTGGGAACAGATGGGATTCAAACAGGTTTCAAGGACCAACCAATTTTTGTCCAGGTGAGGTGATGCATTCATTGAAAGAATTCTTCATTGAAATTTTCCTGAATTAGCAAATACCCTGTAACACTTGAAATGACCAAAATGAGCATAAATTATGTTTTTTCCTTGAAAAATGGTTCAATATTATACACTACCAGAATAGATGCACTAGTTATTTCAGTAAAGATTTTAATCAAATGGTGCCTAAGCCCTATATTATATGTACAAAGAGGAATTAACTTTTAAGTGGCAAACCTTATTTCACTGAGATAAATGACATGAACTTTAAAGGAAGTTTTCATCATAATATTTCTTGGCATTAGTCTTATTTTCTTGTTTACAAATGTGAATATATTTTCTTATTTCACATCTATGGAAGTGTGATATAGAATCATAGGACAGTATGGGTTGGAAAGGACCTTAAAGACCACGTAGTTCCAAACCCCCTGCCATGGGCAGGGATCCCTCCCATTAGACCAGGCTGCTCAAAGCCCTGTCCAACCTGGCCTTGAACACTTCCAGGGATGAGGCATCCAAAACTTCCCTGGGTAACTTGTTCTAGTGCCTCTCATATAAAGTGAGAAAAAAGATCACAGAGATGTTACTGTAGGAGCACTTTTTAATCAATTATGATTACTTAAAAACCCCCAAACTAGGCCAACTGAATACTCAGTTATGTAACAAAAATAACAGTTAAATTATCTATTATCTGCTGCATAAATTCTGTTTAGTGCTAATTGCATAATCATTTCCATTATTATATGTGTTCTAAGAATTCCAAGATACAGCAATTTTTTAATTAGCACCCTAGTAAGTTATTCTTAGAATGAATCTTTATTAAAATGGCAGTTAAATACATTTGATGTAATTGCATTTTGAAACCTGTAAAGTGTACCATTTTTATTTATAAAGCTGGGAAATGTTGCACTTGCTGCTCAGCTGCACGACACCTTTCTCAAAAGCAGCTTCATGATAATGTCAGGCAAACATCTGGCAGCAAGTCCACAGTGGTTTCAGCCACTGGGCACAGCAGTCATTTTTCACACTGCTGGCACCACAGTGAAACCAAGAGCAGAAGAACAAAGCTGTCAGAGCCAGCAAGCAGCCAAGCAGCAAAGATTAAAAGAGAGGGAGGAAGAGGTGCACCCCTACAGAGCCATTGTGTGTTCAGTGCTGAACTAAACCCAGAAAATCAGACACATGTTAAAGGCAAGGGACTGAAGTCACACAGCAAACAAAGCTGTCCTTTTTCTAGAGACTGATTAGAAGGAATAAAGAACCAATTGCTTGAGACACATAAAAACTTAATTATTTTCCTTCTACTTAAGCAACAGTGCATAAAAAAATTAGGTAAATATGCTTTTATGCTTTAAAGTAGGTGTAATAAATTCCCAAGCTTTCACTCCTGAAGATGGAAAAGAAAAATGTTTCATGAACACTGCTCTTAATATGCTTGCATCAGTATTTCCAGAAATTTTATGTTCTTGAAGTAAAGTAATACCATGCAGTTGATCTCTATAACTCTTTGCTTATGATGTGGATAATAGGCCATATTTCCCTACAGAACATCATATTTGCTTCCTGGGACAGATCAAATTCCCATGTGTGACTCCAAATGAGGTCAAAACAATGATAATTTGGTCAGTGACACTTAGTATCCCACTCCTGGAAGCCTGGATCTGGAAATGCTAAAAAAAGAGAAGACCCCTTACACAAAATGCTGTATTAAAAAGTGAAATGTGAGAAATGTGATCCCAAGACTGAATTCTGTATTTGCAACCAGAAAAATATGGGCACCATTTCTGCAGTGAGCTGGCTTCCAGTAGCAAGGATAAAATGAGCCCTTAGAAAGAAACCCTTGTTAAGTGTTGATGCATTCCTGTGACCCTTTATATGGATCTGTTCTATGGCAAACATGCTGCCACACTTACAGAAGTGTCTGCTGGGGGAGAAGCCTGCTTCCATCTCTTATGTTACATTTCTGCATAGAAGAAGTATTTAATTCTAATGACACTTTGTCTATGAAAGTCACAGCAGAGCTATTAAATTTAGATATTTATGAAATTTGTACTCCTCATAGAAAGAACTGTATTTATAACCAAACCAGCTGACAGCTTCTCCAGAAAAACAAAGAAACCTCAAATCCTTCATTAAGTTAAAAGAAGCAAACCCCTCAGAATGGCTCAGGTAACATTCCCTGTACCAAAACAGGACCAGTTCCTGGTTCTGGTCCTACCCCTTTGTGGAAGAGGGAGAGCTGAGACAGGAACAATGCATTCCCCAGAAAGGCAGAGTCTTGAAATTACAAACATCAAAAGTGACTTCAAGTATTGATCTTCAAGTCCTCCTGAGAGGCATAAATTACTACAGGTCCCTTCTATCATGACCCAGATATTCTTAAAAAAAATTTTCTAAATGGCATTATTTTTTATATTTGATTTTATATTAGCAGAGGTACATGATTAATTCAAATTTTCCCTACCTCTTTATCCCAACTTGCTTTATTGTTTGCACAGCCTACACAGAAACTACAGTGGTATTTTAAGTACCAGCAACATAAACTCCATGACAGTCAGACTAGTTTTAAATCAGCAAGATTTTAGACAGTTTCTTTTCAAAATTCCACATTTGTGCATTTTCTTATGAACAGAGGTGTCACTAATACCATGTGATTTTTGTGGTCTATAAAAAGATGCCTCAAACTCTTCACCACTGAGACACACACACTAGATGAATCTTCAGGAAACTCCTGTGTAACAGCAGTTACATCTGCAACTCTACAGTCACTAAATACTTGAATTATGGCTTCTCATAGGGTTAAAATGGTAACTCAAAAGCAAAGTCAAGCTGGTACAGAGCTTTTCACTCTCTGAAATATCCTCATATTTTCTGCCTTCAAAGAAATGAAACCTATAATGGTGCCTTCCTCCTGTTTTCACTAGATCACAGAAAAGCTGGTGGGAAATGACCTCTGATGGACATTGGGTCCAACCCCCACATAATGTGAGATTACTGCACACACTGGGTCAGGTTTGCTGTGATTTCATTGAGCAAACTCTTGAAAACCAGGCTCAACCTGAACCTGAACCTTCCAGGCAACAATTCCCGGCCATTTCCCTGTGTTCCAGCAACTTCCACTCAAGCTCAGCTCTGACATTTTTGTAGTTGAAGACCACATTAAACACCCTCTCAGCCTCCTCTTCACCAGAGCAAACAAACCCAGCTTCTTCAAGCTCTCTTCGCCCATCGTGTCCTTATCTTGTCCTTTGCAGGGACCTTTCCAGCTCAAATGATGAAGCCCCAAACTGGGCACAATAGTTCAGGTGTGGGCCCAATAATGTCAGACAGAAGGAAGGCACCTGCCCTTGATCTGTGAAATCTGGTACAACACAGAACTGACAACGACCAGAAATTCCAGATTAGTTGGTATTTCCAAATCAAAGGCAATGAGTCACTTGTTCTTTCTTCAAATCCAGTCTATATATGGTACAGTATCATGAAATATGATGACATACAGATTTGTAGTATTTTTTACTCAAAAGAGATGAGCTCAATGCTGACAGTACATTTTTTTCTGAAACCCTTGAAAACATGCAGAGAGGGAAGTGCAGAATCTTACAGACACTTTTGTGAAAAATAACTTATGATTCACTACAGCTTCCAAAAGCTAAAGATACTGTCATGCAATTCCACTATGAACCAAATAAAGCCTTTTGAAAACACTGCCCCCACAAAATGATTCTAAAAATGCAAGTCTAAACAGATTAAATAAGTAAAAATAAGAAAACAAAAAAGGGTAAGCTGTTTAATGAAATAAGCGGAAGAAAATAAGGTCTCAACTTTAAGAAAATCTCTCACAATCTGAAAGGTATTCAGGGATAAGATTTGTGGGCCCCTTTGTAGGGGGGGAAAAATCCCACAAGACAACAACTAAAACACAACAAAACCTTCCCAGTTTTCATTCCAATGCCCCATTAAATAATTTTGGAATTCTTCTCCTGAAGTGGATTATGCATAGCAAGGCCAGTTTACATTCAATTATCTTGCCCCTCTCTGTGCTAGAAGTAGTCCAAGAACTGTATTTAAAACACTGCTTTCTTGGTTACAATTTTGCTCTTTGTCACAGACAAAAGTATTTTGCAGACTGTATTCACAGCCTGCTTCCAGAAAAACCAGTTTGGGTTCTGAAGGAAACTTCAATCTCTCCTTATCAGCTTATTCATTCAGCTTCCCAGTGGCCTGAATGCATACAAACCTGTGTATCAACCACACACACCACCCTAATAAACAAGGTGTAGAGTATTAGAAGGCTGGAGAAGAACAGGTAACCACTTTCTTTGTGAGGACATTTCAATAGAAATGAACTACAGGTAAGAGAACCTAATATATGTTGAATTAAATTCTGAAAAACAACTTCAATGCACTATAAGCACAAAACATGGCCCTTTAAATTGCTTTAAAAACATTCAGCATGTTACAAGAAAGCAATCTGGGTTTAAGAAAAGGCAGATAAATAATGTGTATTGGCTTCTAAGTAGTAAGGACTCATCACCATTCTGTTCCTGAGAAATGGTGCCTGTGTTAGAGAAGGTAACTAAAAATCAGACATGTGAGCTGTGCAGAGAAAAAACACAATAGAAAATGCATGGGATGTGAAGAGAGCTGCAGAGGAAATGGACAATCAAACTAAGATGTGAGCTGTAACAAACTCAGAAATAAGGAATATGCTTCTCACAGTTTTCTATACCAGAAGTTCTGAGCATAGCAACTAAGAGCTGTACTTGAAAATAAGTTTATTTACACTGATATATTTTTTTAGACCTCAATGAATCAGCTACTACTGGCTTCTGAGAGCATCAAGTGCTCTTCCACATGGATTGTCTCAACTGAACAGTAGAAAAGAGACTCTTATGTCTAAAAATATTCAACCTTCACATTTTCTTATTTTTGATTTTTTTTTAATCTCTGTGATATGAGTGAACTGTAGTAGAATCTGTCAACGTGTAAAATATCCAACATTAATCCAACAGATCACGTGGCCACTTGAGCAGTGACAAGGTGTCAATATACTTCATTAATATGGCTGAATTACAACACTACAGAGATTGATGATACACAATATGCAAGACCATGAATACTAATACATAAATCCAATAGAATTTAGCCTAGATTAGATTTGCTAGCTGTCTGGCATCGTTACATTGCATTAATTTTCCCTGCTATTATCAAACCACTCCAGAGATGCAGCGAGACACAAAAATCACTTGAGATGTCTGTGTCTACACATGCTGTGAGTACTGAGCAGCCTTATGGAAAGAACACCATACCTGATAAAAGTTTGTCTTATTAGCTAGTGGCTTCTCCATCATATGCCACAAATGCTCACAATAACACCAACTGGTAACACATCAGCCTAGAGAAGCATTTCAGCTTGTTTTTGTTACAATAATGGTATCTCCTTATTAGGGGTAAGACACCAGTAGGTATTTTTCTAAATCAATTGTTTAGAAAACAGTCCCTTTAAAACATATTTGATGCCCAGCTGTCTCACAGGTTAAAGAAATCAAAACTAGTTTTAAAAAATTGTATCAAAACTAGTTTTAAATTATCTCCTTTTTAGCACAGTAATGCTATGCCTAAATTTTCTCCCTCTGTAGAATTGCAACTATATTGGCCCACAGATTACATGTTGCTACAAACACCACAGGATCATCTAGGTTGGAAGGACCTTCTGGAGGTGATCTAGTCCAAACTCTTGCTCCAAGCAGGTCAAAATAGACCAGGCAGCTTGGAGCCTTGTGCAATCCACTTCTGAGCATCTCTGAGGGTGTTCTCCATGAGCTCTCTGTGCAATCAGGTGCAGATTTTTCTTTTCTTTGTCTCTAACTGGCATTTCTTCATGTTGCAATTTGTCCACATGGCCTTTTGCCATTTCACTGTGTGCCCAAATCAAGAGTCTGGCTCCATCTGCTCTATATCCTTTTATGAAGTAATTGAAGACAGCACCAAATCTCATCTCAGCTTCTCTTGTTAAGGCTTGACCAACTCAGTCCATCTCTGCTGGTCTCCTGCCAGCACATCATTGCTTTTCTTGTACTGGAGAAACCAAGAGTGCCCACAGTGCTCCAGGTGTGGCCCCACAAGGAAAGAACAGAGGAACAATCTCTTGCTTTGCCTTGCTGGCTGCACCTCTGCAATGCTCTGCAGTTGGCTGCCTTTGCCACAAGAGTACACTGCTGACAAACAAAAATGAACTTCTTACCCATAAACACATCATCCTACAGAGGTGTTTGTGTAAAACCACTCGAGAACAAAGACTTTTTAGATTTAATCTGAAAGTGTGGAGGCACACTGGGATCTTTAGCTCTTAGCACTCTAGATCTATGTGAATTAATGGAAGGAATTGTCATCAGCTCCCTCACGTGCAGAATGTCCTGTTCTCCCACTCCTGTGCCTCAAAGAAAGACTGGAGGTGGAGAGTTGTGCAAAAATAACCTTCAAGAGCAAACTGAACTTGCAGAGGTCAAAACTTCAAGGTAAAGAGTATCTCCAAGGGTTAATCTTATCACTTCATTACAGCTCACACTTTAACACAGTTTACAAACACAGCTTCCTCACAGGTATTTACTTTATACCAATACCACCATGGTGGCTGCCCACCAATGTGCTTAAGGAATGCCACATCAGAAATAAACAAACAAACTAGAAAAAAAAATCTTTAAAACCCCCTAGAACCTAGATAGAGGTGCAAAAAAACCACCCAACTAAAAAAACAAGCCAATGAAAAACAGGAAAAACAAAGAGTACAGAAGATGGAAAGAGTCTGTGAAAAATTCACATTCTTATGTTGAACTAAGAACTTGTTCCATGCTCACACATTTATGTGTCTTTGTGTCTTAATATTACAAATCTAAGGCATAACAATTCAAAACCTTTAAAAGAACCAACCCCAAAACAACAAAAACAAAGAAACCCAAACAACAATCCTAAAACCACAAAACAAAACAAAGCACCACTAAACGCAGAAAATGCTTATGATCATACCTCAATGATCTGCTACCTGGAATTAAAATTACAACAATACAACCAAAGTGGAATTGGAAAAACCCCAGAGTTCTTAATACACTCCCAAGCCTATTCTTTAGACTGCAAACCATCCACATTTATCCTTTTTTCAGTTAATCTATTTTTACTGTTGGCTTTTCTTTTCCTCCTGATGAGTCCCTTTTCTTTTGCCTATGACTTTTCCCTTTCAGAAATTTTTCAAGGCCTCAAAAGGTTGAATTTTATTGTCATGGAGCCAGGAAGGTAATATTCCACCAAAGGCAGAAATGTGTCCTGTCATCAGCAGTTCAAATGAGGCTTAGAAAAAAAGGAATATGGACACAACCTATTTAAAAGGTATCAAACCATTTCAATAAACATTCAGTAGCTCAGAATGCAATGGCTTTGGTGTAACTTGTTAAAACCATGATGGAGCTAATCAGAAGCTGAAGATTGTGGAAAATGTGGCTTATATTTTGTTACAGGGCTAGAAAAAAGAAACAGCAATGGCATTATTAAGTGAAAATATCTGGCAAAACTGTTATTTACCTTGTAAATCAAGCTAGTCATTAAGGCTCAAGATACTGTTTGTTATAAATGCCAAAAAAAGTCATTGATCCTTTTATCCTTTTTTTGCCGAAGTAGGGTTTACAAGGATTTTGATGGCATCAGTGGAACCCTCCAAAAACAGTACTACACAAAAGAATTATGATCTCCAGAAAAAATATACAGGACATGCAGAATTCAGCAAATGTCACTCAGCTGGCAATGCTCTTCTCCATGTAGGGTAAAAGAAGAACTTTATGCACACACAAGTTGTGTATTCAACATAGATTATTTTACTCTAAAGCAGGAAATGTTAGAGAGTTACAGCCTTGTGTTTACACTGTAGCAGTTCTGCAGCATTGCCTGTAATCCTGACTACGTAAAAATATATTTTTACATAATTTGCACTTTAGTAGCAAGTCTTCACCCATTTATAGCAAATTACTTGCTAAAACTAGTATAACCAAAACTCATGTGTTCTTGCTTTACTTCTTGTGTATGCTTTTTTGACTCAGAATGACCTTTTTTCTTTACAAAATTCACATTCTTAAGACAAAAAAATCCAAACAAAAATAGAAATGGCTTAGACCTAACTATCTTTCTAGTATTTATGATCACCACTGAATATATGTAGAAACTACTAAAGATTAGAAATGCAAGCACTGAGCTAATATTGAGATATACAACCTTGCTTTAAAACTTCTAGAAAATATAAAACAGAAAGTACCATAAAGAGAGCAAACATAGGAAAGGCTGAACAAATCAAAAAAACCTGTCTGCTGGGAGTTTGCTTAATTATTAATTCTTACCTTCTGTGCTTAATCCAGGACTTGAAGTGAATTTTGCTACATCGACGATCTTCACAGCGAACTGCTGCCCCGTCTCCCTGTTGATGCATCGCCGCACCACGCTGAAGGGACCCCTGCAACAGAGACCAGCCATGAAAAACCATCCTCCTCCTCCTCCTCCTCCTCCTCACTGGGCCACAATGCCCCTGCCTCTCAACAAGGTTTTGATGTGTGCATGCAGGTGTAGTATCTACACAGAATATACCTCTCGTCCTTGCTGCCCATTAAATGTAAAACGAATGGTTCCGACCACTGACTGGTGTAAAGAACATCACTGAGTTCTGTATTTTCCTGTATTAAAGACATTTCTCTTGCCTTGCCCCTTCAGAAAGGCTATGCTCTTAGAAATCTTATGTAATATGCAACTGACATCATCATTATTAAATTTTAAGTGGACCTTATTTAGATGCAAAATCCAAATGGGGAAGTAAACAGAGGTGAGAAACCCATTCCTTCTTTCAGTCCTAATCTGAAAGGATAATGGACAACGACAAGAGTAACAGAACTGTGAGCTGTTTCAGTTGGTCTGTTTTACACAAACTAGGTTTATTTCAAGTTTGGCATCACTAGATACAAACTTGTGATGTATCTAGTGCATCACAATGTTCTCCATTACAATATTTTGAAATTCCACAAAAGCTCATGATTTTCTTTCATTTATGACACTTGGAGAATCCCAGAAGTTAGAAATTAAAAGATTAAAATTAGTTCAGAGAAATGTCACTATTGCACTCAAATAAAAAGAGTAGTTATTTTTTGATATTGAAGTTACATTTGCCAAAACATCAGTCAGAACAATGGCAACCTTTTAAAAACCACCAGCACAAATGTGTATTTTTGGGAGCACCTTTTAGTAGGTGATTTAAGTTTTTGGTGCCTTAACTTCCAGTAAGGAATCTTCTGTCCAATGTTAATAACAACCAATACGATCAGATAAACAGGGTATGTCAAGCTTTCAAACATGAAATATAAATATGTTATGAAAACAGAATAGGATTGTTTCAGGAGTGCACTAGCTGTGGCACATCAATCCTTTTTTACTGCTACTTATGTAATGACAGACGTGAGTTCTAAAGAAATCCATTCTGAAGTCTTCTCACAAAGATGTGAGGGGAAAATTGAGGATGGAAAGAGCCTTTGTTCAGTTTATTGAGTGAACATTCACCTGCTGAGTGAAATAAATGCTTTAATATAGCTTGAAAGAAAAATTCTCCCATTCAAACAACGAACTGGAAGTTAGTTGACATGTTCATGAGCAATGGGATTGCAAAGCAACACCATTCTCAAAATAAAAGGTACCCTGAGGAGGCAGAAATGTCCCTCTGAGGGCACTTACAAACCTTAATAACTGGCTTTTGGTATTCCTTTACACACCAGATGATCTGAAGTGTGTAATCCATCACACTACCAAACCTGTACTCACATAGCTAAACTCCAGGTTTTGTACTCTTTCAACGTACAACATACTTGCAAAGATTTCTTCAAATAGGATTATTTCTGACAGAGAACATGAATACCAAAAGTAGTCAATGAATGCCAGTCTAAATATTCACAGTAAGGAAGATATTTATTAGCACAACTATGGACATGTGATGCAGTCAGAATAAACTACTCAAGAAAATGCATGTTTGTTTTCCTTCTTCTTTCCTTGCTCCAAACACACAATGAAATCCCCCATACTGATGGCTATTTTCCCTTCTGAATCCACATCCCACTATTATTCAGTACTTGGTCTTTTACCAAAAATGACCACAGATATTTTTAAAAATATGATCAATTAAAGCCTCTAATACATAGAAATCCACTTTCATCATTACATGGAAAAGATTCAACTGACTTCATCTGGCATTGGAAGGATACAGCAATCGGCTAAGAATCCTCCCTCCATGTTTCAAAAAGTGATCTTCTATGAAAAAATTCCACTTTATACAGATCAGCATCACGATTTTATCCCAAGTTCCTGCCTCCTCTTTTAGCATTCAAAGTAAAATTGCTTTAAAAGAGCATCAATACATTTAGATTATGCTAATCTAAAAACATTTCAAAACCTAAACCGCAGCTTTGGAATAATGCTGGCAACACCTCCTTTCAATCCTAACTGTCATAAATCACTAGAAACTAAACATATTTATTTAAAATGATCCTTTTTCTTTTCATTACCATTGTTCCCCCCCCACCCCCCCAAAGACTTTCTGGATACATTAAATAATGCTTTTAACATATTCTGATATAGAAGAGTAGATCTGGAGTGCAGAGACACCTTACAAGACCATATCCTTAACTTGCAGGCAGATCCCCAAATTCTGTAAATTCACCCAAACTCTACAAATATCAGAAATTCTCACTGTTGCCTGAGCTACGTTTTTATCTCCTGGTTTTGCCAAGCCTGGGCAGGAGAGCTTGCCCATCTACCAGTGTGTGTATGTCCTTTCAGCAGGCAAAGAGAGCTGGAGGAATCATAAATCAAAAAGGAGCCTACAAACTGCAGTTCTGAGAGGATCAGATCTGTGTGTAACCTGCCCTTATCTTGTACCACCATATCCTGATTTCTCCTTCCATTATCTATTAACATTTTAAAATTCTGACTTGAACAATTTCCTTCCTGCATATTAAATCTGGGACAAAAAATTTAAAGCATTTTATTCAGTTCTGTAACAGAAAATGTACAGAGACATCCCTACCACATCAAAATTTATGGCCATATTGAAACTACACTATGATTATGACAGAGGCTTCTCTACTTGGATTGAGGAATGTCAAAGACTCTTAACTAAACAAAATGTGCTGTAAAGCACACAATATAAAAATTGGGGTTGGAACCAAATGATCTTTAAAGTCCCTTCCAAAACAATCCATTTTATGATTGTGTGAATTCAGTGACACCCACAATTAACTCACTCTGTTGAAACAATACAGCAATTTCATACAGAAATAAAAATACTTTTAAACACAACCTGAAGAAAGACTTGGCTATTTACAAACCTCAGACTTCCAACTTTTTCAAAACACTCTCTGATACTCAAGCTACACACAGCCTCAAAATAGTGTTAAGACACTACATTAGATGAATGCATCCCATGACAATAGCATCACAACAAAAGCTTGTACAGTCCAATTTTAGGTAATTTTAAATCACTCACAAGACATGCCCTGATCAATTAAGCAGACAGCAGCACTTCCATGTGCTAAGTAACACAAAGGAACTTTTAAATAAATTATGGTTGCAGTTATTCCTCTCCAGCTGCAATGGCACACAGCAAGTTTACAAATGAAGCCCACAGTGATGCTGTATAACCTGAGTCAGGAAACAAGAATCCCTGTTTCCCAACACAAGAGATTCAAGCCTTATTTAGAAGCTGAGTAACAAAAGTCTTTGAGCCCACCCCGAGTCTCAGCACTGAAAGCACCCAGTGAGGGAAGGAACCACAACGATTCATCTCTCAGCTGAGATGAGGAGCTGCTCCTGCCCAACAGTTGTGCCTGCAGATGGGGAATGTGTATCACATCCTTGCTAAATGACAATTTCTAAAGCTCATTCTGCCAACCCTGCAGCTCAAATTTTACAGATCTAAAGTACAGAGGTGACACAGACTGAGGAAGGAACCACTGTAACCCCAGCCACAGATCATCAAAGCTGTCAGAGATAGATAAGACTCCTTATTTATTAGGAGTAACTGAGTTAAGTTGTATAAGACTTCATTTTCCAAGTCATACAAACTGTAATCCTGTCATGTGCTTTATATTTCATTTCTCTCTGTGCTACCTTTAACAGACATAACCCAAGCTTGCAAAATCTTTCCCTGCAGACAGCTGGCACACCAGAGACTACAGCAGCTCAAAGATGAGGATCCTTCAAACATGCAAGCAAGCAGTAAGGACAGATGATTCCTTCACTGATATTTTATCAAGGTTGGCAGCAGCACACTCCAACACCTGGAACACTTGGAGTCCCACCTGCAGTGTATGGCAAAATCCAAAATGTATGAACTTAAACTGAAGCTGGGATTCATGATGGGTTTTTCTGTCTTGTGCAGATGGAAATCCAAGAGTTACATTACTGAGGAGGTTAGTGAGTACACATAGGCCAGAAAATGTGGATTAAAATGCTAAAGAGGCTGTCTCATGTCTTTTCATTAGTCCAAAATTTCAAATTAGCAAAGCAGGCCTGATGTAACTTTAACCCCACTGAAACTATTTTCTGATGATAACTTTACAGAGCAGTTCATTTTCTATCAGCTAACACAAACTTGAAGAAAATCAATTATTAATTACTCTCTCCTTCAGGAGTACATCACCTGAATAAGAATAAAACCTTAAAACGTTGATAACATCAAAGCCTTTTTTATCATCTCCTTCACTTTAAATTATTTTACTTTGTGTGTCATTGGGGCTTCAAGGACAATGATCATAAACCAATATATTGCAAACTATCTTTTTATACTAAAATCTTGTCAGTTTATCTGTCTGTTCTGCTTCCCATCTCCTTTCCTTCAATCCCTGGTGGTGTGCAAGAAGGAGAACTGGTTGTGGTTGGAATATTCCACAGCCTCTTGCCTTCCCATGTTCCCTCGATGAAATGAGCTGACCTATGGGAATGGAATTTCTGTAAAGACATTTCCTGAACCCCTTTGCTTCAGAGCCTCAAAATTGGAGATTTTAGATCATATCAGACCATCACGAACTTGCTCAACATCTCTTCCGAGTAATTTTTTGAGGAACTTTATTTGAACAAGGTGTTTTGGCTCTCTAATTCTTTTTCATTAAATTAAAAAAAAAAGTAAGAAACACAAGTTGAACACTTTGACAGAAAAAAAAACCCAAATAATGAGCCATATCCCCTCCTTTAAAAATCATCTTCCATTTAGAAGTAAAAGGCCCGGGACTCCTTTATTTAACAAGATTTAATAGTTAAGAACTTGAAACATGCAACACAGGTCTTAAAGGCACCTTAATTCAACATTTTAGATCAAGTGTTTAGATCAAGATCAGTGTTTTCTAAAAAGGGTTTTGCCAGTTTGTTGCAATAAGATACCACAGCAGCATGCACATTAAAAAAAGACACTTATACCCAGACTTTTTTTTATTATTTAAAGGCTGTACATTTGCTTACCTAAGCAGTAAAAACACTACTTTGTATTAACGTGATTAATACTTTCAAAACAATTGTATTCAAATTGATGAAAATTACTGGGAAGAAACAATTTGCTACTACATTTAAAGAGACAGATTTTTTTCCCTCTTTACTCAACCACAAAATTTATAACATATATTTGCTCTTCAACTTTCCCTTTGCCTTCTATTGGACCTCTTTTGAAAATTAAGTATTTCCAGAATTAATTAAACCTCCAATTAATCACTATCAGCACCATGTGCTCATTTACACATGGCACTGCAGCTTAAAATAGTGATAAAACCTTTCTGTGAAATAGCACTTCAGATTAGAAGGCACCCACATTTAGAAAGCCATCACTGGCAACGCTGGGTTGACACTTTTTGTTTTATTCTCAAAGGAAAATTTAAAATAATGCATTAGGATGACTATGGCACAGAAGAACGTTTGGGTTGAAGATGTCATACTTTGGAAAATTAGATATCCCAGTACAAGCCACGAAACTGAGTTCCCAGACAGCAACATTTCTATCACATTTTATCTATTTCCACTTTTCAACAGCTCACATCTTTGAAACCAAGACTATGCTTAAACTCGGCTTTAGGGTGAAACCTACAAAGAACAAAGCACAAGACAGCAGTTCACTGGATCTCACCCCAATATGAATACATAGTCATAGATACTTTAATATTATTCCAAGAGAAAAAAAAAGAATATTTAACACCAAATCTTAACCATTGCTTTCCATCCACAAAAAAACCAGAGATGGAGCACTCCAATGCTAGTGAAAGGGAAATACTCCCTAAGAAAACCTTAGGGCATGCTTGGAATTCATGCAGCAAACTAAAAAAATATTTACCTTCAATTTTAGAGATTTTCTGAAGTAGTTCAGAAGTGTGTTTCCATGGGTTTGTCAGTATAAAAGCAAAACACAGGCCAAAAGAGATTTCTTCCACTGTCCTGTCTTTCATATCTCCAAGCTAAAAGGGGGATAAGCTATCCTTAAATGATCAGCCACCTCTACCAATAAAATGCTAAGTTTGAGGTCTGATTTTTCTTCTTATCAAGCAAAAGAGTCACAACCACTTTATTAGTCACTCTATATATCTACTAAATCTCTTAGGCATCCAGTAGGCATCCATTATAAACAGATGCTGGTATGTAAAAATATCTTTAATGTATCTATAGTTTGTAAACAACTCTTCTTTTACACTGACTGGCTGGGATATGAAGGGATGGAAAAGGAAGAACATTGAGATAAGATGC
Organism: Agelaius phoeniceus; assembly: GCF_051311805.1. Taxonomy (NCBI): domain Eukaryota; kingdom Metazoa; phylum Chordata; class Aves; order Passeriformes; family Icteridae; genus Agelaius; species Agelaius phoeniceus. The sequence goes on along the minus strand of NC_135266.1, from coordinate 7,702,578 downwards.
TCACTAAATTTGCTAATCTATTATCATGAAATAAATATTTCAGCACCAGGCATCTGCAACATTCTTCATACACAAAGGATTCAGCAAGTATTTTTATGTTCACATATACTTCATTTTCTGAACTCCACAATTACCTGTTAACATTGACCTTAGCCTTGTCAATTCTCCTATTTTATTCATGGAGTCACAAAAGGGTTTAAGCTGGAGGGTACTTCTGAAGTGATGTGCTTAATAAATTTTATCAGAACATGCACTTGTTGCTATCAAAAATGATACACCCATGGTTTGTTTTGTTTTTTTAAGAAAACAAACAATCTCCCTCTTCAAAAACAAGCATTTCCAAATAATGATTTACTTCAACACAGAGACAAGCAAAATCTGTTTTCAATAAATATTTTACAGAAATAGGAAATGCACTTTGTCAAGGCCTTTTGGAGAAAGGTCCAGCAGGAGCTGCTGGGTGGCCTCCAGGGGCATCTCCAGGTCCTGGCTGGAACTGCAGTGTGGGGACTGCCCCAAACAGAAGCCACAGCTACAGACACAGGGCAGCCCTTCAAGAGCCCAGCCTCAGACCCTCCCTTCCTATTCTTCAACTCATTAAAGGTCATTTCCTAGCAAAGGGTCAGGACCTCAAATTCAAGTAGCTACTAAGTAGAACTTAAGGAGTTCAGGCTCTTGGCTCCACAGATTCCTTTTGCAGCTCATTTCCTCCTTGAGAGTATGTTTCCAATTGTTTCCAATGATTCATTGCTAATTTACTTTTTTTTTTTCTGCAAGATTACACACTGGACACTCTTTTTCACTTTCCTAGAACACACAGGTCCAAACTATGATTCCAGAATTAATCTTCAAGGAATTCACTGATTGCCATTTCCAGATGGATGAAAGAAGGAACAAAAGTGATTTTGAGGCATGTATGTATTAAGCATACACAGGTAAATGATGAGACATTTCCCTGAGGTATAAATAATTATTAGGATCTCAGAAAATGGAATTTACCAATAAGTTTTTTAACTCTTGATACGAAAGAAGAATCAAAATTGGTTCATTAGGCTGAAATGAAACATTCTGCCCCCTCAGCAATAAAGAACTCAAGAAACTGATGACAAATATAATTTTCTCTGGTTCACCTTGAGGTAGATGAGAATCTATAGCTCACACAAAAAGTGATTTTGGGCTAGTGAAGACTGATAACCAAAGCATAGATTCTAGTACTTGAACAGGAGAGGGAGGAAATAAGGAGAGCTTTGTCCACTGATGCATTTCCACTGTGAGTATTGGAATAAACACATAGAATCAAAATCCTGAAAATTTATTTTTACACTCAAACATCCTGTAACACTTCACAGAAAAACACAAGATGCTGGCAGCTGAATCAAAAGCATCAGCTCAAGAGTGTTCAGAAAAACTGATGCTGTTCTAACAGACTCCTTTAATACATGACCAAGTGTTTTGCCTGTTTCTCTTCCTTGTGAAGAAAGAGGAGAACATCAGGAGGAAGTGAATGAAAACAGAGAAAAAAAAAAAGTAAAACTACTTTAGGTATTAAATCATTCAACAGTGAGGAAAAAAGCAGCAAGAATGAACAAATGTGTCAGAAAAAGCACTTCAATTACAGGAACAGAAGGGAATATATTAAAAATAACAGCTTTGCCTTCAAAAGAAGAGATGTTGCAGAGCACTTCACTCAGCTCATCAGATGGGGATGATGATCACTATTTTTCTTTTTTTCAATTCAGAGGACTTTTTTATCCCATTCATGTGTACCACAGCTTTGTTCCATCCATCCCAGGCTATGGCCTCACCAGGATTTCTTCAGCAGAGCACTGGCCAAACCAGCAGCCCCTCTGGCCACTGCAGCATCCCAGAACAGCTTGGGCATGGCTACACTCAACCAAATCAAAGAAGAAACTAAAATTACTCAAAATACCCCAGACAAACCAATTATCCCTTTTTATACTGTGTTTTTCAGTCAGGGCAGATGCTTGGTTTGGCTTGAAGCACAGCTGTGCAAAGAGCTGTGTCCACATAGTCAGACCCAGGAAGAACAGCTGGGACAGGAGGTCAAACAAAGGCCTAACAAAGCAGCACTGCTGCTGCTAAAGCTGAGCCTTGTCTCAGACCCCAGTGATCCTAAAAGGGTCCTACAATGATCCTACAAGGGTCCCACAGCCCCTGTGGTACCTGCACCACCCCTTCACACCTCACTCGTGCAGTGGAGCAAAGGAACTGATGCAGCCTGGGGTAAATCCACACACAGCTGCCTCCACTGTGTTAGCAGGGCTGCAGCTACACTGGCTTTGATTGCATGCAGCACACACAGCAAAATGAGCAATAAAAATAGGAATATGTCAGCCACCACCATTGTCAAAAACTCCTTCATGAGATTACACCCTCAGGTGAGTGTAGATGCATTAACCACTCCCTACATCACCTCTCCCCCTGCATTCTGGTTATATTTTAGACTTCCCCTTTTTGACTTTTAATGTCCACTTGAAATCTATCAGTCCTGCTAACAAAACTGAGCTTACATACTGTTTTCTCTACTCTCTCTCACAGATCAATGCAAGCCTAACAAAACACTTTTTTTTAATGTCAGGGTCTCTCATTTCAGAATCTCTTCCTACTGCCTGTTCCACTTCTAATTTTTCTTAACAAAAGTAACCAGAACTGTGAGTAGAACTCCAGATGAGGTCTTAGCAAGAATTTGCACAATGCTAACAACATTTTCTTCTCTGCTGGAAATACTGTGCCTGGTACACAGTCCTGTGCTTGCCTTGTTGACACACAGATCACTGAGCCAGCTACTATAGCTGTGTTCTTGTGCTGAGTTGTTGACACTCAACCAGCCTCAGCCCACCCCACAGGCTGTTACTACTTTTTCCATTCTCAAGTGGTGAGTCCTCTTTTACAAGTTCATAATTTCCACCACTAAAGTCCTTTCTGGATGGTGTCCAGGTCCTCCTCTGCATTGTCCTCAAATGTTTCCTTGCAAGAAGGATACTTAAACTGTAATAGCACAGTTCAATTTAGCACTTTTAAATTTTAGAGTAACCTAACAGACATCTAACTCAAAACTGGCCAATGACAAAACTTCATTTTTACACTATTCCTTCTCTGAATGCCCAGTGTTAATTTCCTCTTTAATCCAATACAGACCACTTAGATTTATCATATTGCCATCCTTCTGTTTGTTTTAAAAAATGCCAGCAACTCAAAGTACAAGAGGGAAGTCAGAGAGAAGCACTGGAAGATCTGATTCATTGAGAAGGGTTTTTCTCATTGCTTGAAATACACCAGCACTAATTCAGCAGCCCAACACAACTGCCTGACAAAATCAGAAACTTCCTACAGGTTCATTACAAAGGACAAAGGTACATCTAACTTGCAGAGGCCAACACAGAAGTAGAGAAGAAACTCCACATTTTTAATGGAAATAACCTATTTTAAATATTGATATTATGTCTGTGGTAACATGACAGTTCCTCAAAATTGAAAATGTATCACCTTTATGTTGTATTATATGCAAAAAAATCAGCACTTTTTTAAGGGCCTCTCTGTTCCCAGTATTTGACTAACAACAAAACTTCCATTTAATCTGGTAGCACAACACGGTAAAGTCTAAAATTTGAAAAACAGCAATGGTCAAACAAAATAATATTTTCATAACACATACATAGAGCTAAACAGAATTCACTCTGATAGTCAGTTCAATCAAAATTCCTTTCTGTGTAGCTCAGAATTCTTATTAAAAAAAAAAAAGCAGCCAACAAAAGCAAACCAAACCCAACAACTCAGGTCAGTCTGGCTGTCACTAACAATCCCAGGCTCAGGGATATTTCCATGTGCATACCAGTTCACGAGACACTTTGGAAGCAATAAAGAGAAGTTATTGAGGCCAGTAAGAGAAACCAAGTTTCTAAGTGAGGAAGTTCTCCATTGCAGCACTGATCAGTAAAGCCAAATTATCTGAAACATCTTGATCCAGACAGACTTTCCTGTACTTTTTACAGGAGTGTGGCCTCTGAAATGCCAAACACATTCATGTGCTAGGAAAAGGAAAAGTATCCTGAAAAGAAAGTCTGGCCTGTGTGTTTCAAAACTATTAAATTTCATAAGTTGTCATCAAAATTGTGTATGAAGTGATGGAAAGCATAAATACTTGAGGTTTTCTTTTAAAAATGTTGGAAGACTTCCAGTATTTCAGAAATTGAATTTGCTACTCAAATCATCAGCCTTTAGGGTCATTCATAACATTTTAAATTATGGAAGGATTATGGGATTTATTAAGAACATTCAGCTGAAGATCAGGAAAAAAATATTTATAGAAGGTTATTGAATTCTCTTTGCAGGAGAGAAATGAATGAATTCTGACCTCTTAAGGTCTGAACTTTTCAACAGCATACTGAAATGAAAAACCTGTCCCAGATCAGGAAAATTCAGTTTCTCTATCTGGATCTGTTGGGTTTCTGAACAGCAATTTATTGTATTTTTACATATTTTATGCATATGAACTACTGTTTGAAGTCATGGTATTCTTTCTGGTTAGGGGTGTTTTTTTTCTAATTTTTAAGTATAGATTATAAATTTCTTTTAAGAGTAGATTATATTTCAACAGTCTAGGAATCTCTATGAGAAAAATATTAGTCTATACACCATCTGTATTCAGTTCAGCCTTTTCCTGCATTGAAATAAGCTAATTTTTAGTAGTTTAGTTAGAGTTGGACTCGATGATCCCTGTAAGTCCCTTCAAATCAGAATATTCTGTGATTCTGGGAAATATCATCTCTCTTGCTAACTTCAAAAATTAAGCTAAAACTATTATATGATTCTACAATTCTTGGGAAAAGCTAATGCAGCTACTAGAAAAAACTTTGAAACTGAAAAGAACTATTTACCTACCTAAATATCTGGACGGTAACAAATACCCTCCCTAAGCATTTAAACATAATATAACAGCTTCCTGTAAAACAAGTGTTCATGAATTTTAAAGTCTGTCCTTAACAAAATCTTGCCATTGTGAAGAGAATCTGTAGAGAATCTGTCATACTAACTGCAGGACAACTATTTCTGTGTGAACTATAACCACCTACATGACAATTATTAGTACACATGAAGCACAATGCATAACATGTTCATTTCACAACTCCTTTATTAAAAAACCCACAATGTTTTCTAATGGCTAAACATTTAGCAGAACTGTTAACTGGAACTAATTTAGTTTAAGTGAAGCCTTTATTTAAAAGCCACATAAAATATTTCTCTTTTTTTTTTTCCATTACAAAAAGGGAAAGCTGCCTGGATGGATTTCCCAGTGAGCTCTATGAGCACAGCTGTACTGAAGTTTGTGCCAGAACCACTCTGAGGAAAGCACAGGGTGCCAGGAGAGGACGAGGCTTTTACTACTGCTTTTCAAAAAAGACCAAACAACAAATTACTCCTGGAAATACAAAAAGCAGGAATCAGAGCATTGACTCCATCAGTGCATGACCAAATAAAATGCTCGTGTTGAAACACCCACACTCCTGCAAGTGATTATTTGACCTTTGGGACACTGACAAAAATAGGAAACTGAATCCGTGGTCCAGGTCAGGAACAGCATCAGCATTTCACCAGGTTCCAGCTGCCCTTTATTTATGGGCAAGGACTGAGCAGTGAAACGAGGCAGCCAAGCTACACCTTGGGTCCATGAGCAGATCTCAGTTTGTTTCCTTATGTTCTCACACCAAAAAGCAAAAAGTCAAAGTAGTCTTTCAGTCATGTCACTTCAAATTCAAATCAAACAAAAGTGATTTCACCTGAAGTGATAAATGCTGTGGTTCCTCATTTGGGCCACAGACTCAAATTCCTTCCCTAAATTAGAATTTGGTTTGGTGTCTCAAAGCACCAAACCACCGATGTTCTTAAAATAAAACAAAATTAAAAATATCCAGTGACACTGGTAGAAGTCCTAAAGAAGAATGAGGAGACTGATGAGTAAGAAACTTTCTGCTGCCTATGAGACATTCCCAAGCATTGCTCCTTTGGCTGCCACAAGCAGCTGGTGCTGCTGGCACTGGAAAGGAGCCCAGCAGCACAAACGCAGCTTCCAGCTTTGTTCCAGGCTACACACACATGGAGAAATAAGCACATCTCCACATCAACCTCCCTGGCTGCAAAAAGGCAAAAATAGAGAATTCAACTGCTCCTCTGGCTTGAATGATGGTGTATTCTTGAAGCTATGAAGAATCCCAAGTAATAGAAAAATAGGGTTACAAATGTGAATAAAACCAGGATTTAGAATTGCCAGTTGCTTTTGGACTAATAGTGTATACCTACACTATGGAGCCCTACCATAGCAGCCTGCTGTTTTATACTAGAAATTGCATTGAAAATTCAAGTCTAACCATATTTTTAGATGAATTGAAGGCTACACAAAACAGAACCAGAAGTTAACTGCTAAGAAAGGCAACATTTAGGAAAAAGTGAATGAGGAGAAATGCGCTGGCAGTTGAAGACGGGGGAGAGGGAAATGGGACAAAGAAATCAAATTATCATACTATATTTTCTTTATTATGCTTCTCTAGTCAAAACAATTTGAAGAGGGGGAAAAAAGAGAAAGACAAGTGCTATAGACTGCAGAGAATACACAGCATTGCTCAAGCACAGAACACAACTCCCTGTTGGCATGCTTCTCAAATTACTACACAACACTGCTTGTAAAGATGTAAAAATATAAATACCCAACACTCAGTACTTTGTGTGATGCATGTGAAAGTGAAAACCAAAGCCCAACCACAACCAACCTCCAAAACTTTTTATGAAAGCTTATGATGGTTGTTAGTCCCTTCAAACACCCATCCAGCACTGTTTGAGTCAATAACTGGGCAAGTGTTTATGCAGGTGAAGTTGACAGCAAAGCTTTATTTGGCTTTCAGGAGCACAAGACCAACTTTGACAGCTAAAGCTTGTTAGGAAGGGACAGGTTCCACAAAACCAGGGCAAAGCAGTTGTGCCAACAGGATAATCACCCTGGAAAATGAGCACTTTACACTTTTGTGCTTTTATGGGCTGGGGAGTTGATTTTCTTCATAGCAGCTAAGATGGGGCTATGTTTTGGGACTGAGAGGGAAACAAGGCCCAAAGCATAAAGTCTCACCACCCTCACTGCAAAGAATGTCCAAAGTCATGTCCAACCTACTCTATTTCAGTTTAAAACTCTTGCACACTCTATTGTCACCACAGGCCTGCAAGAAGTCTCTCTACATCTTACAACCCTCTCTGAAGCACTGAAAGGCCACAATAAGGAATCCCTGGTGCCTTTTCCAGGATGAACAACCTCAAATCTCTTGGCAGCAGAGGTGACCCAGCCCTCTGGGTATCCTGGTGTCCCCTTGTCCATCAGCCCCAAATCCTCCCCATGCTGGGGACCCAGAGCTGGCAGCAGCACTGCAGGTGAGCTCTCCCCAAATAAACTCCTCCTACAAGTTATGGCTTCACTGGAACCTCAGCAATCCCCTGAAGTTGAAACTTTATTGGTTGATAGTATTGAATTAAGTTTCTAATTAAAATGAACACATGGCTATGTATTTAAAGCTGCAGTTCCTGCACACTATGAGAAATTCCTATACTAAATTCCCTGGTAAAACTGCTCTAATATTCAAAACTGATTCAAAACAACAGCAATTTCAAGGAGATTGAAAGACTTAGCCTTTCCAAGAGTTGAATGAGTACATTTTTTGTAATGTATATTGGCACAGATATATGAATATATGTGATGCATATATTCACACCCCAAACCTCCCCCCATATATGCGCACAAAATTAAAATGTGGTATAGCAAAGCAATTCAAATATATGTTCCTGTCAAATCTCTTGCAATCATTTTAAAATCTGATTTTCTTCTCTGAAAATTAAGTGCATTTGAGATGGCATTACTGGGCTGTCATTAAGTAGCTCAGATCATTCTTCTATATTTTAATTTTACTCAAGTTCCTATTCTTCAAAGACCAAGCATGCAAGATACCAGATCAAGTTATTGCCTTCTGAACAAAAAAAAAAAAAAAAACAAAAAAAAAAACAAACAGAAAAGGCTGATAGAACCATAATAAATTTTCAGTTTCATTTACTCTTGCATAAAATGCACATTTGAGGTATCAATTTCCCCCATCTTGGATATTTTAATTATTATAGCACACCAGCACAAAAACATCTCACACAATGGGTCAACAATGAAAAAACCCCAGTAATTTAAGTTATATTAAATGTGATAGTGTTTGGAAGCCTTTATCAACAATGTAGTGCTGATCAGACAACAAATTGAGCCTTCCTGTAAAAATCAGAGTTGAGCAAAATTCAGCAGTCACAGACTTTAGCTGACTAGAAGATAGAGAAGTGCTCATGTCTGTGAAGCACATCAAGATTTAACTTCTCAGAACAGCAAAACCCCAATTCAGCAGGACTGACTTTGATACCTCTTGTCAGCTGCTGGAAGCTCTTTCATTGGCATTCTGTGTTCTCTACTCTTTTCACCCATTAGCTAAAATCTGCACATTAGTGCAAACAGAAAAACAAGGACAGACTTGTATTGTTTCTTCAGGAACGTTAAAGAAGTCAAATCCCACTGAAAGAGTAAACTCAGTGCATTGCTGAAATCTACCATTCTTCCTGACAATTACTGACATGTAATTTGCAGAAATCACTATTTAGCACATGGAAAGCTCCAATACTGCAAATTGCAAGCTAAAGAGCAACACAAGGAACCCATGCCAGTTTTGTGAAGTTTATATTCATCATTTATAATAAAGAGTTTCTTTAGTCCAGCACAGAATTGGATTTTTGGTTAGAATGCACAGTTATGTCCCATCTTCTCTGCCTATCAATCTTTCCCATCTATTGACAAAGGTTTAGCTTCAGATCACAATCTAACAACAGACAGTCCTACACAAATATTTTAATCAATATTTTTATGTTGTGCATCAGATCTTTATCTGGGAACAACAGTCCCTGAATTTAAGTAAAAAGAAAATTCCTCTGCAGACAGCAGAAGTGAAACAGAAGGACACATTTAGAATGCAGACTATTTGCAACAGCTAAGTTACTTAAATCCACAGACATAATTTAACAACAACAAGAAATTATCTGAGTACCACAAATTCTCATTTCCAAAGTTCTTAAAAAAAAATTAAAGGCTTTGAAAATTGGTTATGTTTCCCCCCTGGTGAGCACAGATACTCACAGGAGCTCACTGCAGGTATGCACTGGTATCTGGTATTCAGATCCCCTCTCCCTGGCTAAACCCCTGGTATCAGCTACAGAGGGAAATCACATCTCTCCTTCACCTCTCAGCTCTTCAGGAGCTGTGAGTGAAATGCAGAGCCACAGGACCTTACCATCTACCAAAATGACACAGGAGAGCCCCTTCCCTACTTTTTAAAAATTTCCCTAAAAAACCGCTAAGATTTTAAAAGCCACATCACAGCCTGCTGAAATTAAAGTTTCCAACTGCTCTACTGAGAGCAAATAAGGCCAGTTTGGGAGAAGAAAAAAGCAGTTTATGAAGTTTTTCATTTGGAATTCAAGCAGTCCTGTGATACTAACAAAGAAGAAGGTACCTCTGTGCTTTCGTGTACACTAGTGAAGAAATACAGATATCACAAATTTACCAACAGAGAAAACACAAATGGATGAGGCTCCTTTACTCAGAGCATTTTAGTCTTCTGCTGTTTGCAAAAAGTTATGCTGACAGTTAGGAAAACAACTACAGCTGCTAACACAGCAACAGATGAGAATCTGCTCAGACTTCCTTCACATTTGAACTTTGTAGTAAGCTCTTAAAATTCTTCTTCTCTCCATGGTCATGAAGCTTAACATGACACTTCTTTGGTTGCCCCCCTTGCAGCACTCAAAATGACCACATTTTCTTGAAATCTTTAGAGATAAGCTCCTTCAGTAGTTGACTAAGGATGCCTCACTAATGAAGGCACTTCCTATATGCAAGAGATCCAGTTTCAGTATATGTTTTTTCCGTCGTATTTGTAACACAATTAAAAAGTTATTCTTAAAAGCTAAACACTTAAAAAATTGAATTAGTCACAGGTTATCAACTGCAGTTCCTGGAAATGCATTGTTTTCCATTTTAAGCTGCCTCTGCCTTGCACAGAGCATCTTTCTTTGCACCTTAAGAGCAACACAAAGACCACATCAAAGTGCCTGAATGTTACAGCTGTGGCTGAATGACAAAGTGCACAAAACAAAGCTACAAAAACTTTCACACTGCTTCTGACCAGAAGTCTTTCCAGGCTGGCTGCCTTCCTAGCAGCTTTCCTTCCCAGGAACACCCAGAGAGCAGGTTGAGCATTGGACAGACTGTAGGAGCAGCTGTCCTTAATGCATTAAAATAACAAACACAACACAAATTTACTAAAAAAAGAGAGTATAAACATTTTTGTACATGCCTTAGAGTAATTTAAATGCAATTTAGGCACTGTTTTGGGTCAAAACCAAATGCCACCAATAAAAAATTCTATTACTGAACATGAATTTCCAGCAGAGGCAGAGAGCTTTCCACTCTTAGGTACCTACTTTACACGCAAGCAGATTATTTTGGCCAGACTTCAATGACTCTTTTCTGTGCTCTGCTGCACCTCTGGACATTTTACAAGAGCAGAAAAGTTGGGGAAATGCCAAAAGTGACTCCAGCTGCCACCTGGACTATGGCTGGGTGGGTGCTTTAGGAAGAACTATTATAGAGGTAATGAGGAAATCCTGTCCTTCCACTTCTGCCAGGTTCCTCCTGGGCAAAGTTGTGGTCACAGGGGTGAGACAGGTAAGAAATAAAACCAGTAAAAAACAAACCATCATAAAGAACTGGGTGTTTATGGGCTGGTTTTCAGTTCTCTTCTGGCCCCTGGAAAGGATCACCTCCTTCAGAAACAGATGTTACTGCAATCAGCTTGAAACAAGGAAAGGAGAGTGTAACTTGAGTGCTTGCCAGTGTTAAAGGACAAAAGATTGTTAGCAGAATCAAACAGGTGTCACAAATATTTGAAAAATTTTATTTACAAAATAGGTTTGGCTTATCTTTTATACGGATACTTTTCTATTTTACACTAATTCAAATTACACCAAGATTATTCCATCCAGAAGCTTAATTAAAAAAAACAAACCACTAAGATCTCACTCATATGAAAGCAAAATTCACATCCCATGACTTTTCTATCAAAAGCTAATTCACTTATGCCTAAGTTTCGATTCAAACAGTTAACCTATCATTCAAAAACACATCTAAATGAGGTGAGAATCACAGGATACAAAATGCTGAAAAAATCCTGAAATTTTAAAGATTTAATATACAAATAGATGACCACTAAAAAGCAGCTCTCCAAAACACTTATTTCACTATCAATTAGATAACCCACACTGCGCTTGTGTAATTATGCAAGTTCAGAAGTTATTTTAGGCATAACACCTGCCTGAAAAAATCTCCCAAGTCACAAGCCAAATAGAAAATAATTTTAAGTGAGCACTATTTGGCAGACTTTCCAATATGTACATATAAACAAGTTCCTAAATTATGTGCACAAACCCCTTCTTTTAGAACAGAACAGAACCAACTATTTAAAGCAATCCAGTGCCATTTCCCACAGACTTTAGACCATCTGCATTTTCCACATTTGCTTTCACATTTGTTTTTCAACTGTAAAGTTCATTTCTCAGGTGGGAAGTGACCTCTGGAGGCCATTTGGTCCAAGCCCCTGCTCCAGCAGGGCCTCCTAGAGCCATAGTCCTGCCCAGGACCATGTCCAGGTGACTTTTGAGTATCTCCAACAATCAAGAATCTCCCTTGGCAATTTGTGCCAGGGCTTGGGAGCCCTCACAGTACAAAGTGTTTCTTGGTGCTCAAGTTTGTGCCTCTGCCTTCTTTGAACCCTCTCTTCAGATATTTGTACATCAGTGAGGTCCTTCCTGAGCCTCCCCTTCTCCAGCTCTCCAGTAACGTCCCAATATTCACACAACAGAATGCACAGTGATCAAACCACAATGGTTTGTTCTGCTAACAGGACACAGTAAATTGTCTCTTCACATCTGTGTTGATGTCACTCCATCAGGTTTGTGTGAGTCTTGACACACACCACAACCAACATCTGGGCTGTCACAAACCAAAAAACACATTAAGGTTGGATGATCAAGAGACTTAATTCAAAAGAGCAGTTGTGAACTGAGGAAAAAAAACCCAGCAATGGAGGCACACTCATACTGCAGGTCTAATGATTTTAAACAATATTTCTCTGCTACAAAGACATCTAAATCTTACATTGGTAACAGAGAAAAATACATCAAATACTTTAAAACAACCTAAACTGTAAACCCAAAGGGATTAACACTGTTACATCTTTTTTGCACATTTGTTCTTAGGGAAAGATAGGCTCATTTTCAAGTACTAGATGGGTAAATTTTGGAGTGTTTAAAGATGCTTTGAGAAAGGCCAGAAGTGTCATATGGTTTACACAGTTCTGTTAAAATTCCATGTTAATACCCACCCTCCTCTCAAACCCCATTAAGAATTAAACTATGATATATGCATATACTGATGTGACTTGGAAACATTAAGTCATACCACTCTTAGGCAGACATCTGGGAGAAACAGTAACCAAAAAGAAAAAAATCAGACAAATGAAAAATTTTAACACCTATTAAAAATCTAATTGTTTCCCTTTGAAGAATTAATATTAAGAAGTGACTGAAGAGTTCAATTTGCTCTTTTTCAAATTTACATTGCATAATTAATCTCTTGATTTTCCTTTTTTCTTTTCTGAATTCACAAACTGAATGCTAAATTAACTTCAACATTTCAATGCTTTGGCAGCAATCTTCTAAAAACACTCTATGGGGAGACACACCATGTAACCTATGGGCAGAAATAGTTACACTCCTTTTCACATTTCCAGTATTATTTGAACTTATTTCCAGGCTTTTTTTAGGATCACAGGTATATGCCCTAAATCATAAATATACAGCTGGAGCATCTGGAGGACAAGATTCATGCAATTTGTATGAAATCTAGCCACATTCACTCCATGAGTATTAAAATACAGATATATTAAGAAAATGACTTTCACTGGCTCATCTTCTCAGCACTAGTTAATAATGGCACTATGTTGGTAACTGTTGGGGGTTTGATGCCTCAGGTTTTACCTTGTATGTTTTTTATATTCTGTACTGTTTTAGTGTATACTCCTAAGCTTCATAGGAGGGGATGGTGAGCTCTCTGCACAGAGTAGGGAGACAAAACAATTCCTTCTCTAGCTGGGGACCCAAGGACAGCTGATCCAGATCTCAGGCTCAAGAGCATAAACAACGTGGGCTGAAGAGAGAAAAACAAGAAGGATGGGACTGCATGGGCTAAAGCTGTAATTGGACAATTAACTCCAATATGCAAATGGATCAGATTTTATAAAAGTGTGGGACCCTGTGACTGGTTGTCCATTTTGTGACCATTTTGGGTTCATCTTGGGTGTAGCCCTGGCTGGGCCCTTGTGCTGCCCAAGGTGGATCCATGGAGGCCTTTTAATAAATCCCTGCTTTATTCTTTAACTCTGTCCAGCCTCTGTTCTAGGTCAGCCTTCACAGGGCATCAGGTTAACCCAGCCAGGAGCAAACACAGGCACTCACTCACTGCCCAGCTCCAGAGGGATGGGGCAGGGAGAAAAGAAAAGGTGTGGGCTGAGATAAAGACAGTTGAATAGGACAGAAGTAAAAGGGGAAATTAGTATTAACAATCATTATACTATTTATTTATTATTATTACAAGCCAAACAAGTGTGCACAATGCAATTGCTCCCCAGCTGCTGGCTGGTGTCCAGCAGCCTGCTGCCATCTTCCTGCCTTTAGTTCACCCACTGAGCACTTTACATGGTCTAGGATATCCTTATGGGTCAGCTGTCCTGGCTGTGTCCCCTCCCAGCCCCTGTGCAGCCCCAGCCTCTCCCTGTTGGGATCAGCTGAGGACCAAAAAGGCCTTGACTCCCTGGAAGTGCTGCTCAGCAACAACACCAACATCCCAAATCCCAAACTCTGCACTGTACCAGGCACTAGGAGGAAAATTATCCCAGCTGAAAGCAGGACAGTGAGCAATGCAGAAAGAAGTTTTCCAAAAATGACCCTCTAGAAAGTGAGATTTGTTTAGCTGTACACTACAGAAATTTGTAGAGGTTTTGGTCCCAGGCACTGCTGCTCAAGTCACAGACTTGATGTGCTTTTTTTCCCCCTCAGTTAACATCAGGATGTAAGAATCAGCTAACAAGAGATGCTTCAGCGAGAAAGCAACTTCAGTAGGTGCCATAAACCCAACAAAATCAGCACACAATTCATTCTGTTCTTCGGTTTGAAGAGTCAGTCAAAGCAAAGAGCAAGCTGCTGTAACCAGGGCTTGGAAAAAAAGGTATTGCACTGAATGCTTGGTCAGCTTTGAACTGCAGAGCTATGTACAGATAATACTAGAAAGAGAATCATGTTAGATGTTAGAGATTTAAAACACAGACCTGTTTTGCTAGTAAAATCAATAAGCCAAGTTTGCTAGATATAACATTTCTCAATTTATTAGTACTGCCAGGGCACAATTTTTATTTAAAACAATGCAGCTCATTGAAAGGATTTTTTATAATGAAAATGTCAACCCTAAGTTATATTCCCACAACCTTGAGATAGATTATGTTTACTTCTATGTATTTAAAAGAGACAATACAGAATTCTATTTGAGCAAGATGTAACTCAATTTACCCAAAGAATGTGAACTGCAGGTGTAAAGCAAGCCATAGTCCAGAAATGGTGAAATCTCTTAAATGTCTGTATATCTGAACTACAGTCTTATTGCTTATCTGAATGACAGACTTAGTGTTACCAATATCAAAGAAATAAAGCAAATATTTCTACCAATACTGTAATATGCCCAAGCCATAACAACTACAGAAGAACAGTGTTTGTAGGAAGAAGTTATGCAAGTTTTACTCATATAGGTTGAAAAATCATAGAGACAATACTTCCTCTAATGAGTTCTGACAGTAGAGTTTAATGTAACTCTAATCCCATAACAACACGCATTTTACTGATTGCACTCCAGTTCTGTTTGAATATTTTATCATGAACAGGCAGTAATTCTAACAATTCCCAAAACACACACAAAGTCCAAGGCCAAAATCCTTGTTAAAACTAATAAAAATGCCAGGAAACCAGTAGTTTTGTCTCAGAAACAAGATTAAGTAGCTCTCACTCACAAAATTTCACAGACAGGAATGATTACATTAAACAACACAAAGAGGGGCACTCTCTCCTCTGCTCCAGTTTGAACCATCTGTCAGTGCTAGAAAAGCCACACACAAAAGAGGAGTTTAGAGGAGTCTGCATATCTAACACAGAAAATAAGATGCTACCCTCAACAGCCACAACAAAATAAAGCCCCTTGCAGTGCTATGTATTTTAATTTGATAAATACACAGAACTAAATACACAGAACTAAGTTCACAGAACCAAGTTCTGCACATATTCCTTATGGTCACCTTATTCACTTTATTATTTCATTACTTGAATCACTGCAGAGCTTCTGTAGACACATAATGTGGCTCCTCAACAAGAAATGCAGGAAGGGTTGGATGTTGTGTGTGTTTGGGAGCTTTTGTTTTATTGTGGGAGCTTTTTGGTTTGGTTTTGTTGTGTTTTTGTTTTGTTGTGTTTGAAAATTCTTTTTGTTTGGTCACAGTTTGTGCACAGGACAAACTTTTTTTGCTTTTAGAAAAAGATCTTAGTATTTGGGATGTATTTTAGCCATTGAAGATGATGTACGGAAATGAGTTCATTTTACTAAACAGTAGTACAGAAATTTTCACAGCATGCAATAATGTTACCTTGAAATTGTACAGGAATTCCACAGGCACTTCAATGATCATTAGCTCTGGTACATATTCACATCTAGTTTTATTCAGTATCACAAATTATTCTTCAGTTTTGAACAGAAAGATTAACAGATCCATAAGGAATATAAGAAAAACAGCTACAGGAAAAGCTATAAAGAAGAAAAATTCAGAGTTAAGGAAGTTGTTAAGAAAGTTGTCATTGTGTCTAACTTACACCTCTGTGCTTGCAATCAAAAACAGTAGCATTGTTGGTTTATACTAAAGAATCACTGCTCACTGGTGGCTGATTTGGAAAATATTTCATTTCTGTTTGCACCTAATTGAAAATGGTCTCACTATTCATAAGCAGCATCTGCTCAGGCCACAACCTTGGGTTTAGAGAACCTTGAACACAAGAAATAAAACCACTAAAATTACTGTCCAAGGACTATGCTCTAAGGCATTACCACACACAGGACAAACCCATTTAAATAGTGTCCATATTAATAAGTTGCACTATTTCTAAAACAACAGAATCTGATTAAGTAACACTCATTTGCCTCTGCTAGTGATGCTCCTTGTCAAAAATCTCTCAGACACAGAGGTACAAAGAGCTCCCAAGACCATGCAAGAATGCAATAACAAATGTTAATTTTTCTCCATAACGTTATAAGATGAACCTTCTGACAAATTTATATGTATTTTTCAAAGAGACAGATTAGATACCCTATAAATTATGTTTATATGCATACACAGTACACATGACAAACACAGCTCTAGAACACTGTGCTTGGAGACATCAATGTGGACCTGAGAAAACTGTATCTTTTTTATTTCTCACTTATCTTACACTAGAAAAAAAAATTAAGAGTTCTAAATAAAATGTCCAAATAATACATTCTCCAATTACTAGTGAAATTATTTTCTTTATTTCCCTGTGTACTTGCCAAAGCAGGACTTATCAGAATTGGCAGGGGGAATGTGCTCCTGAAATTGTCTTTATGTACTGATATTAAAAGTATTTGCCACAATTATGTCACAAAACAGTTTTGCTACAGAATAACAGTATTTTCTCTATCATGGCCAGCATTAAGGCTATAACCATGTACTTAAACCCCAAACAAATTACATATGGGGGAAATGCAAGCACACATTAATTCTCACTGCACAAAGGAGCACAGATTTAAAAAACCCAACTTCTCCCAAATTTTTATTTGCTGCCATACTATTTTTCAGCTCATAAGCACAATGAGATATTATTAGTTTCCCAGCTGTTAGTCTCAGGAGTACTGTTTTAAAATTAATTTCTCTGTGACTGGGTTGCAAATCAGAAATGTGCCTTAATCTCCTACAGGGTCAAGACTTCCAAGTAAGTGACTACTACAGCTAACTCCACTATTAAGCAAAACCAGCTTACAGAGAGCACATAGCTGACAGGTTTCAGTACTGCTAGCACCTAAACACAATCTTGGCCCTGTTAATGAAGAAACTGCTTTGCCCCCATGAAATTCCTCCCTCTGTGTGTCACTCTACTGTACAGAAACCAAGACACGCTGCTTTGCATAAAACAATTACAGTCAATTACAGTGCACAGCACATCATCACAAATGTATTTTTTTTATGGATAAAGCATAATAGACAACAACTCTGCCACCTTGTATACATGTGTGTTTTAACCACTTTCAGGAATTAATCTAAATAGTCCTTCTTTGAAGACCTAATTACTCATCAAATGCCTACAAGGTCATTTAAATTAGAGAAATAGCATTATGCTTTCCTGAAAAGGATTTTAAAACTCTTTCTCTTGGCAAGAAAATTATTTTTATCTGACAACCCCCCTACCACCTTAACATTTTGGTAAAAATTTAAATTATATATATATACAGTTCAGGTAATCTCTGGTCTCCCATTCTTGTATAGCAAATTTTGAGGACATTTGTTCCAATTAACACACAAGTTCAAGTATAATTTAACTAAGGAAAAGGTATTTTACATTTACTCTTCTGGAGCTGCAAGTTTGAAACAGGTAATCCTTTGTGCTCTTTTCCATATCAATTTATACTTATGTCTTTTTTAATCACTGAGGAAATTATAAATTATATCAATTGTGATGGGTGAAGCGTGGTATACTCAGAGAAGAGCTGAACACTTCCTGGATATTTGACAATGAATTTATCCAACTAATTACTGAGGCATGCTGCTAACTCCTGAAGATTTTAAGAGCTAAAATGACTAGATGGATTTGTCCCCCTCTCTTTCTTCCCATGACTAAAAATTTTCCTTCTTTTCTAATTTACTTTCACCTCTGAAGAAAGGTGCATTGAAAAAGTGCTCTTACTGACCAGGTGGGTCCCCCAGACACAGAGGTCAGGCTGTAAAGCACCCACAAGCCTGTTAAGGGGCCTGCTGCCAAGGACTGGCTTTAGATCTATTTATAGCATAAACATGGGGAAGGCCAGATAAGTCTCATTAGCCTATTTAACAGTTATTTGAAGATTTGTTTATTTAAGATGCAGTAGCTTAAAAATAACTGCATAAGCTTCAGTTTCTTCAAAACATTTTAAAGCTTAAGCAACACCCTGTTAAGGTTGTTAGCAACACTACCCTTGAAAGCTTTTCACACCTTTAATAACTGCAGAATATTGCTGCATTAAAGGACCTCCTGAACTCCAACAATCACAGCAAACAAGCCTTTCATTACATCACCTTCAAGTAAAAGCCTGTATGTGCATACTAAATCAGCAAGACAAATTCCAGAACTAATACCTTTTTGTAACTGGATTTAAATAAGCTAATTTTGGTCTTTGGCACTAGGTCTCAGTAACAGGAGAGAGGCTTAAAATTACAGACCCACGTGGCTAAGCCAGAGAAGAGTAAACATTACTGCTGCACAGATGCCACTGGAGGCAGAAGGATGCAACTCAGAAAAGAAGAACGTGACGATCAGATTTTTAAAAAGAAAGATAAATAAACTGAGCTCATTTTATGCAATGGAGTGAAAAATAAGGTATTTGAAGTGTTTGCCAGAAAGGCAAATAAAGCCCTAAGAATCACTCATGGACACATTAGTGTAAATCAGTTGTAAGAAACAACTTCCTCTTAGGAAACACAAATTCCTGAGTCACAATTAAGGCTGAAAAGAAAAAAAAAAAAAAGAAAAAAAGAAAAGAACAAGCAGAACAAACCATGAACTGCAAGCAGGTGGACACATTTTGCTACATGAAATAAAACAACTAATGATGACCTTTTTTTACACCTGCCTTTCAATGTGAGGTGTATCTCTGTATAACATCCCTCTGCTTTACATTTCACTTTAAATTTCACTATCATTTGAAGGGGAGGAAAGGGGAAATCAACTCCATAATTATATAATGGTTTTAAGTTAAGCTCATCTTTTTCCACTCCTGTGCAGAAGACTATTTACTTCTAGCTTAGCAATGGTGGTCCAGCAACCACCTAATCAAACGTCTACATTAATTTAGCAGAGATTTAAGTGGAAAAGTTACTTGTTCCCAGGTGTTTTACCTACTGCTGTTATCTCCCTTCCTGAGAGAAGTCCACATGGAAAACCAAGAGAACATGCATGTTCATTCATGTTTCTGTGATGGATGCAGTGAAACAAAAGCTTTGAAAAATATTCCAATTTTTGCTTCTCTTTACAATGCAGAATTAGAGGAGGCTGAGAAGCCATTAAAACTTTAAAAATAATTAGGTTTACTAGCACATAGCTCCATGCAAACCTTGTCCATTCTCACAGCTTCTACAAGAAATGTTAACTGGAATGTGGTGTTCAAAAGGAGGAAAACATTAGGATCCTTGTTAGCTGCAGCTTTATTGTCTTGTACCCTTTTAAAGAATGATTTATTCCAGTTGTTACCAGCTTTACAGAGTTAAACACAATAGCACCACACTGTGGGAGAAAGCATTGCCATATACACAGAGTGAATGAGGCAGCAATTAAGAATTGAGACATCATAAGAAATGTTTCCAAATGTTTTGGAAGTTGTGTATGGCCCTCAGGTTTAGAAGGATAGGAGCTCTGAAGTGCTGTCTAATAACTTCTAGTACTAAGTGAAAGATCCAGCTTAAGATGACAAACTTAAAGGAATATTACAGCCAGATTTTGAACACATTTCTGATCTCAGCAAATCTGAGCATGCAGAATTGTGCATCCCATTCCCACTGATTTTATAAACTGCAAGATACTGAATGAAGTACAGAGGCCATTCCACCTCAGAAACATCAAAAGCAGCTGCCACATGCAAACCTTGGCTGCATCCAATTAAAAACTCAATGCTTCAGCCTCCTGCTGAGAAACTTGTCCCAGACCTTATAAAAACCGGGAATGATATTTCTCTAAATCATGTACACAGAATAAGAGAATGGCTGGGGTAGAGGGAAACTCTGGAGGTCATCTGGTCCACCCCTCTTCATCAAGCAGGCCACACACAGGGAGCTGCCAAGAACCATCTGCTTGGAACCCTGTGAGCAATCTGGGACAGTGCTCAGTCATGCTCACAGTAAAAACCCCAAGTCAGTCTCGTGTTTCAGCTTGTGCCCCTTGCTCCTCTGACCTCCCTCAGCCTCCTGGTGACACTCCTCCTAAGGCAGCCCAGGATGTCCCTTTTTTAGCACCAGGGCTCATGGCTAGTTGGTGTTCACCTTGCTGGCCACCAGCCCAGACTGTCCTGCAGACACTCCCTGCAGCCCTTCTGGCTCCTGGGGTTGTTCCTCCCCACTTTCCACACTTATCCTGGTGGGATTGCATGAGGTTGCTGCCAGCCCTTTGCCCCAGCCTGCCAGGGACTCCCTGGGTGGCAGCAGCCCCTGGTCCCAGTTTGGTGGCCCCAGCAGAGCTGCTGAGGAGCAGACTGTGCCATCACCCATGCATGAGCGTGCTGAAGAGCACCGCACCCAGCACTGACCACGGGGAACAAGGATGGGCTCTGGCCTCCAGCTGGACTTGGTGCCACTGACAGGCACCTGTTCAATCCTCCTCAACCAGCCCCTATTCCTTTATTTTCTCCAAAATTCTTAAGTGACACATTTTCAAAGGCCCTTCTGAAGTCTAGAGAGACAACATTCTTTGCTTTCTCTATGATTTCTTTTTCCATAAGGGAAAAAAAAAAAAAAAAGATGAGCCAGCTGTGAGTAGGGACCAAAGTTCCTTGAAAACAATCGACAAATCAACCACTCAATTAAATTTCAAACATTTGTTCCATGAGGGCAAGCTGAGGAAAATGAACTTGTGTAGCCTAGAGAAGAGGAAGTGTAAAGGACTTGCTGGCACTAATCTTTCAGCAGCTAAGAGGTTCTCAGGAATACACAGCCAAGCTCTTTGCTTTGGCCCAACAGCACACACATAGTGATCATGCATGGCATAACTCATTCATTTCCAAAATTCATTCACTTATCTGAGTCCTCAAGCTTTTTTTGTTTGTTTTGCCCAAGCAACAATGCAACACAAATCTTATTCATCCACTCTACTGCCTATGGAATGATGGGTCACTATACAGGAGAGAAAACTGCAACAGCAAAAAAGGTTTAAAGGGATATTCTTTTTTTTTTTCCACCCATAAATCTTCAGACACTGAAAGAGGCCAGCAGCAAGAGAGTTTGCACTGCATTTTTACTATATAATACATTAAGCATCTCCAGCCTTATTAGTCTGAGGCAGAGGTGACAATGCCCTGCTTCTTTCCAGCAGCATAAAAGACAGAAAATATCTGCAGGGAGGAGGGACAGAGCACCATTTTCTATTGTTGACTGAATATAAATAACTGTCTGATTGACACAAAACCCCATCTTCTGACTACATCCATACACTGGAATCTTCTTTTTCAGTGACAGATAAGAGCATCACACAATTCTATAGAGACATGAAAAGCTGAATGGCATCACAGTATCTTGCACGTTTCTAAGAAGGAAATGTAAAATTACAATGCCTGATTTCTGGTAAGCCACTATACAAAAATACTATGAGCAAGGGCTATTTTTTATTATGTCTATACAGAAGGTTCTTTTACAGAAAAGCAGTGCTTCAAAAGCTATTTTTCAGATTAATGTTTGTAAAATAAGTATTTCTACATAGCAACATCCTTCCAAGAACATTTAATCAACTCTTTCTTTGTAAGATGCCAAAAGCAGCTGAAGGTGAATTGTGTCTGTTGGTGACCTTGTACAATCCCACCCTTAGTCAGAAACACTGTGAGGAGAGGATCCAGGAAATCAGCACACAAGGATACAAATCAGCCTTATGCTGATTCCTGTGCCACTCATTCAAGTCTGGACACTAGATTGAAAAGCCAGTCTGGTTACAGTGTTCACACTGCACATCACAGGAAATGATGAAAGTGTCACACTTGCTAATTTTAAAAGTTACACTTACTAAGTAGCCCTGGATAATTTTTCAGTTTGCAATGCTAGCAGGATTTTTTTTAAACCGATGACTTACATGCGTCATATGGAAACGTTACCAAAAAAAAAATACTTAGAATTTCAAAAAGTGGAGAAACTTACTCCTTCAGAAGAAAGACAGAAGTACCAGTAGGTAGATAAATTAAATCCACAAGACTCAGAATTTTGATGTTAATAGAGAATACATTGATCATTCAACTTCAGGAGACTAAAATAAACCAACCCATCACACAAACCCCCAACCCCAAAACACCAAAAAAACCCACCAAAACTTAAGCAAACTAAACAAACAAAGCAAAGGTCTGCTCTGACAGCAAGATTTTAAGAAAAGCCTGTCAAGAGGTAGAAAATTCTTCTATATTTTCTACACTAAAAATAAGTCTGTCAACTGAGCATGAGTTGACAAATTTTGTCCAGTGCATCTCTTCAAGGTCGGTTGTGCCAATAATGTTTTCATATAATGGTAGCAAGTTTGTATTAATAAAAAAGGCCCAAATGACTTTTGCTAAATTGAGAATTTCTAGGTATTCACAAGACAGCTGCAGTACAGTGCATGCAAACAGGATCAGGTAACCCAAGCTGTCAAACACAGCTATAACCAAGTGTTGTTTCCTCTACTGGAGATGAACACAATTCCATCCCTCACCTTGGGATTCCTGCAATTGTTCCCTAACCTGCTTAAGTCTGAGCAAGCCAGGCTAACATCACAAAATTTTTGAAACATTTATATTAACCTAGTTTATTTAAAATGAAGGGAGCTGTGCTACAAGCACCGAAGACAAGGGAAGAGCAAGAATGAAGATTTAGCAGGAGTAATCTAATCAGGTAAAATATAAGGATTAAGAAACAGGGGAAATATAACTTGAGGAGATGGCTGACAACAATCAACTATTACCACACACAATTATCTCATGATTCAGCTCAGTACAGTTTTCTGAAGTCAACCTTTTTGTTCATATCTTATTTTAACATACTAAGAGAACCTCTACTCTTTTTGCTCTTCTGGCTAAATGGCACACAAAGAAAGAAATAAATCACTGCAATTAAATAACATTCAACTTAAAAGCCACTGAATGCTGAAGACTTGATGGCAATAACCTTGTCAAACATTCCATCCCTACTCATGAATCAGAATTTGTGCCCTTCTGCATTCTCTGCTTTGCTAAAATGGTCTCTCTCATGTTTGATTATCACCTCACTAATCCTAATCCTATTCCTGCCTTTCATGAATCTCACTTCCATTCCTCTTCCCCCTTCTCCAGCACCAGCTGTGTCTTTTCCACAACCTTTAGCTCATCTGGGATGTTTTCCCTCTTCTCTTTACAAATATCCTGTTATTAACCAGTAAATCAATTTCTACTTGCTGCTGCTTTTCCCTACCTTAACCCACTTTGTCTATTCTTGCAGGCTGGCAATCACAAGATCTCCTCTGCTTGGTTGTTCAATTTCACTTTTCAAAGTGTTCCTTATTCCTTCTTATAAACCTACTTTACTCATCTTTTTTCCTCTCTCTTCCTCCCACAGTCACCCTCAGTAGGAATCTTTCTCTCAGCAGCTTCCTATTCCAACTTCTGTTCCCCTTCTTTCTCATCCTGCAGCATCAGCAGAAGCAGGCTGGACCATGCTCCAATTAAAAAACAAGCTTCCAAAAATCCACTTGGCCAGGATTTCAATGATTCCTGCTCCCTCCCCTTCAGGAATAACAGAAAAAAAAAAAAAAAAAAAAAAAAAGAAAGAAGGGAAAGCACTAAAGCACTGAGAAGTTATAAATTTTTTTTAAACTAGGCTTTAGTTTTAAAACAAAATATGTAGATTTTTCACAGATTGTTAAAGAAGCCCTAAACCTTGAAGTCCTTCACTTGGTAAGGATAACACACATAAACAATGAATCAGTCACTTATTTAAAAGCTGCTGCAGGAACTTTTAGCGTTATTATTTTTCCAATGTATTGCCTGTACCAATGACTGCTTTTTCATACCTTTTCCATAAAACATTATAATATAGTAATTCTTAGTGAGAAAACAAAGGAGTTTTTACACCTTTATGCTCTGAAACATTGCTGCTTCTGCTTTTCTACAGCCTTCATTTCTTTGTATTTATCCTCCTTACAGAAGTTTTGTATGTTGGATCTAAAATGCAACTATAATCAATTTCACAGAATTCTAGGTCAGTTTTCTTAAAATATTGGCATCTATTCTCCTTCTTCCTTTCCCTACCATTTTTTCTGGATTTGGTAAAGCTCTCTTTATGACTCTCAATGACATTCTTCAGTTTTTACCTCTACTACTTTTGTTATTACACAACTTATATCTTTTTATACACACTAAACCAGTTATTATTGCACAGACGACAGTTCACCTGGAAAAATTAATAAACCAAACTGACTCCTCAAAGCAGATAAAAATCCCAAACCACAAAACACCAAACCAAAACCCAGCATTCATGAGAGGAACTGTACACAAACAGCCAGAAGGAGCACATCACACTTTAATGGACTGAGGTGCTCTTCCTTAGAGCAGCATGGAACAAGATGAATAAACAGAATTAGAAGCTCCAACCTGTAAACTGCAGTTTCCTTCACAGGCAAGAATACAACCTAAATTCCCCACTACCTGTGGAATTGTGTATTTTTGGGTACAGAATCACCCAGCTAGAACAGCAGGATTGTAGAGCTCCACACCTGACTGACTGCTCCAGAATGTAACTATCAACTCTTTTCAACACAATATGAAATTAAGGTACATAGAAAGCTTTAAAAAAAAGTAAATAAAGACACCAGAACGCCTACAAACAGAATCATAGCCTACAGCCAAGGCTCTGCCAGGCTTCTCCAAGTAGAATTTGGGCAAAACCTTTGGTCTAAACACAGCCCTGAATCAATTCCATTTAATACACAGATGTAGATTCTTTGACAAAAGCAGTGGCTGGAACTCACTAATGACTTTAGCAGGCACATTATATGATAAAGCTAATTCTGAGGGGAAAAAAGAATGAAATGACATTGTAGAAATATAAGGCTTTTTTTTTTTTTTTTTTGATGTAGAACTTCATCCCTAGAAAATGCCTATTTACTGCTACCAGGACAAAAAGCCAAATGACTAACTAAATGCCATTAAACCACAGATAAGTATCCCTTCAGCTTGTCACAATAAAAAAGCTCAAACTTTTAATTTGCTTTTATGTGTAATAACCCATAAGAGATGTGAATATGTTCCAAAAATATGCACTGGGGATATTTGGAAAAACATAATCGTTTTATTCATCTTAAAGCAGCAATGGCAAAATACTAATTAAAATAAAAATTGGCAGCTCAGTATGAGTGATAGGTCCAAAAAAAGCAAAAAATGACATCTTTAGCTTGGACAGAGCAGCATGAAAATATTTCAGCAGGTAGTTTTCTCTGAGTATATATTACTTTTTCTGATGTAAGGTATCTGACAGTGTTCAGTCATTGTTGAGACCTGAAGACAAGTCAAGGAGTGGGGAAGTCCCAGAAATGGAATTAAAACAAATTCTCACAAGACATAAACATCCAGCTACCTCTATAGCAATAATAACAATATTAATAACACCAATAATAACAACAACAGTAGAAGGCAGAAGAAAAGAGGCTTGCAGATGCTACAGTAAATGCCTCAAATCTGGGTGCAGACAAGGCTCAGTCTTTGCAATGAGAAAGTGGCAAAAGACAACTGAAATACACACTGGGACGGGGGTGAAAGACTTCAATAGACATGGCAGGAGATGATAAATCTGCCACAGCCTTCGGGCAGATGCAGCTTCAGTACAGCAACAACAAATGGAAAAAAGTTTCAAGGCTGTACCACATGAACCTTCCCAGCTGGAGTAAGGCTGAATGCTGAAAGGAAGGATTTATGGCCAAGCAGTTTGTATAAAACTCTGGTTTTCTCCCCCAATATACTGAAAATTATGCTATGCATGTGCTTTAAAAACAAGCAAATGAACAAACCTGCTTTTGCCCCCACAGACATTTATCAGCTTATTATAAAATTCCCTTGGGTAAGCTTAGGCCATATTTCAGAATTGAATGTACTAATTAAAATAAGGACTTGCAGCAGCTCAGCAAGGTTTTCTTTCACCAGTTTGTTAAAGTATTCATTTCAATTCTATCCTACCTTGCAAAAAACTAAGTCTGATTTACTCCCACCTGAAGACCCAGTGACAGAACCAGGAAGAATGATGGTCACAGTTACCTCCTTTTTCTCTCCACATTCAAGTGAGAAGCAGCTGAGTAGGTCAAGAGCTGCCATCTCAACTACCCCTACTAATGGAGACCCCATTCCTGATTCTCAATGCAAACACATACCAGAGTGAATAATCAAAGCCTCCTTCCCCATTTTTAAGTTAAAGTTCAACTGGAAAGGCTAAAGCAATACTGCACACACCTCTTGAGACTCAGATCTTGCTTTTTCCCTTCCCTCTGGGTGCAGACTTGGAATGCAAAATAAATAGTCTTCTGTATACCTCAGATCTGTTCTCTCCAAATATCAAGAGGGTGATTCCCACCCCCCAATTTATAATGGAACTCTTCCTCAACACCAACTGCTATAGCCAAAACCAGAATGAAAACAATCCATGAAGAGAGTGCTAAAAGGTATCTAGAAATCATTTTAGATAGTTCACAGATGTCATTGTTCAATTGTATGTCCAGGGTAGCAGCACTTGGGTTGAGCCTTACTTACAAAATTGATTATTTCCAACTGTTTGCTCATTTCATCTCTTAAGGAGAAAGGACTGCCTTCATATGGGTAGAATATTCCATCTTTACAGTCTTCACCTTTCTGCAGGTATCTGCCTAAACAAAACTTTAAAACAACTGCTTTATTCTCAAGGGTTTAGTCCAAATGTGACTTCAAATACAAGCTGGAGGAATACTATGCCAAACTAAAAGCACTTTAAAAAAATAAGTATATTCAAAACTGCTAATGACCTCCTGATCCTCCTCCACATGTTTTTTTTTCCCTTTGGATCATTCAAGAAAGGTGCTAGTCTGGTTCTCAACAAATGAATTTCTACATGTGACACTCAAGGAATAAATAATTGTGTTATCTATGTGATAGCCCTCTGTGACAAACTAGATTCCAAGTACCACTAAGGCAGCATCACTGAAAGGCCCCTTCTCCCACAAATGTTTTCCAGCACATGACAACCACATGTAATCAATCCACTGAGAAGCACAAAATATTTGTCTGGGAGATTAAAAAAAAAATATAATCTGTGCTTTCCTTACAGATACAGATATGTAATCTTCTTTCTGATAAACTGGTTTCCTGGTTTAACTGTTTTCATGGTTTCCACTTCTCCCCAGTTCCTATCCAGGTGAAGATTAAAGTTTTAAGAGTAATTGCACTGTAGTTGGAAAACTGGCCAAAGTCCCTGAAGAGAATAACTGAGTGGGAAACCTATGGAGGGGTGAGGGGAGAAAGACATTTTTTTCATCAGTCTAGTTTAGCCACCCAAAAGAGCAAGAGCATGAACAAAAATGAGAAAAAGGGGTGGGGGGACACATCTCAAGGAACACTGCTTGGTAAGATTTTTTTGGGTTTTTTTAAGAACTTCATTGTATACATTTTACTACATAAAGCACTTTGAAAATGAACACTTGCACAGAAACTCCTGTCTGGACAAGACAAAGATAAACTTGAGCTGTGCTATTGTGAATATTTTCTACTTGTTCTCAACTTCCTCACAAGGACATAATTCCCATTTTACACAATTGCCTATAGAAAGCTGTAGGATTTTCATACACTGCATAAACATTATCAACTGTTTACATAAACTAACATGGACTACAATTTAAAACTGTTCTATGAGACCTATCTGACTAGAGTTAGAATCTCTACTACTAGACACATTTTCTCAAGAACTTAAGTCAGGAAACCATTTCAATTGGTAAAAGAGCAGATGCTAATCAATTTTAATTAGCAACTCACCTTCAACATAAAACTGAGCAGCTGAACACAACCCTTTTTTCAGTCCACTCTGAATAGCACCAAACATTCATAAACACACTGAGAATTTTTGGATCATTGCAAACCATATTTACCTTGTTGATTATTAGCTCACTAATACTGAACAACAGCCCTTCCCAACCTACCTGTTAAAAAGGAGGAGTAACATAAAACATGCTCTACTGAGAATCAGGACTAGAGAGGACAGTGAAAACATCTGGAACTACTAGGAGAACAAAACAAAACCCCAAAAATAGAGAATACTTTCACATCAGATCCACACTGTCCTCTTTCTCACTCCTGGCATGCAGTAAGTATGGCAGGATCAACAATGTGCTCCTGATTCTGCCTATAACAACTCAGCTCCCATCCATTAAAGCAGACAAAAAATAGAGGGTTTGCATGTTTTGCAGGGTCTTAACTGGAAACAAGTGAAATGACTTAATTAGCACTCAGTCAAATGTGATTTTGGACTTGGCACACCTCTGTGCATTTGAGCTGCTGGAAGGAATGCTGATTAAAGATTTTTGCACATCATTAAAGAAGAGAATATTTTCTGAAGCTTTATAAAGCTTCCAGAGAGCACTTAAACTGCTAGGATAGAAGGTAATAATTGCGTTTGCTAGAAGTGAAGGAGAATGGGCAAAAAAATTCAAGCATTTTACCGCCCATTTACATGTGGATAAATTTAAAAACATACAGTGATATCAACATACAGTGTTGATATCAGCTCTGACATACTAACAGGGCAGGATCACACAACTCTTCCAATGAGTTTACTGGTGTAACATTTTCCACAAAACATGAACTCCTGCACAAGACAAGACTTTAGAGATACAACTTTCTCCTTTCACTTGGAGTTTTGTATTTCTGCAAGTCCTTTAACTTGGGCAGTAGGTATATAAGTTTTCCTGAGATTTCAGGAGTTATCCTGTAAGACAGCATCAGCCTAAAGAAAGCAGTAAGGAAAAAAAAAAGCAGCACTTTTTAATGCAAAATCACAGAGATTAGAGAAAGTAGAAAATGTGAAAAATACAAAAAGCAGTTTCTGCTAATTAGAGTACGCAGGAAAGAGTGGAGCAGGTTCCTCTCTTAAAACCTTATAATAGGTTTATACTTTTTAGGCATAAAACAATGTTCTATATGCATTGTTGCTGAAAAACCCTTATTTTCCCAGAAGCTGACTGGGTAGAGAAGAATGGTTGCTAAGACAAGTAGGCCAAGATCTTATTTCCCCTTGGTGAGAAGAGATCAGATAAACTTCCTTCTTCCACACATGCTCACAGGAACACAATTCCACTGCAGAGAACCACCTCTCTTCCTTTAATTCTAGGCAGAAGCACTGAAGCCACAAAACTTTACTTTTTCCATGCTGCAGAGGCAAAGTCAACCTGTGAAAAAAAAAGCACTTTCCTCTACAGCTTTTACGGGGGAAAAAACCCAGCCCAACCAACCAACCAACCAACCAACCAATCAACAACAAAAAAACCCCCAAAAAACAAAAAAAAACCAAAAAACCCCCACCAAAACAAAACAAAAAACAAGCAAACAAACAAAAACAACAACAAAAAACCAAACCAAACCAAACGTCCCATTGAATACCTGAACTGTCATCAGGACTTTGAGACAGTAACAGAACAGGTTACCCTGTACCACTCCCTCTACAGAAAACAAACACAGGTCTCAACACTACAGTCTCAGCTGGTGGAGATTCAAAGATAAAACTGTAAAATGATGACACTTTTTCAAAGGTCCTTGTAAAATGATGACACTTTTTCAAAGGTTCTTGTAACTCTGAGAAACCTTTTGTTAGCTGAAGTTTCAGACATTCAAACTGCAGTTTGATTTTGCAGCAAGCCAGTTTCCATGGGAGCAAAATTCTGACTGACAGCCATCCTACAGTCTGCTGGGAGCCCTGGAGACTGAAGAAAACTGAAGGAGATCCCAGTCTAAGCCAGGATGCACCATGTGAAACTTTGTATACAAGTTGTTAGGAAAAGTTGTCATTGATAGGAAAAGAAATATGAGGCAAAACAGGGGAAAAAAATCCAGAATGAAGCTTTGGCAGAGCTACCGAGGAGTGTCACATTACAAAAGAATGCTAAAAGATAAAAACTGGCAAAGAAACATTTAAAAACCATTCAGGTATATTGACACTCAAACTGGAAGTAAAATGCTGGTACTGAAGAGACCAGTAAAACCCAAAACTGTTCTATATTCAATAACCAACCAACAGAATTTACTGTCTTGATCACAGTAAATACAGTAACAGGAGACTTACAAAATTTAACAGACAAAATGAGAGCAAAAAATGCTGGAAGTTGGCTTATTAACTAAAGCTGTATCTGAAGGTGAAACAAAGAAGAATACAAGATATTAAGAATACAAGATATTTCTCCTTAGAAAAACTCCCTAATGTATTCTCAGGGGAAATAACCACAGGGGACAGCTATTTTCCTCACTGATACAAGCTTTACAAAACAAATTCTTCTAACAGCAGTCATGAAATCCAGCCAAAATCTGTCTTTTTAAGAATACAGATGAAAATGCAGGACCAAATAGCAGCTCAAGATAAATTTCATCAAGAAACTAGAGATGGCAGCAAAGTCTCAAGCTAGCATCTGAGTGTAAGGGGAAAAGTTAAATGAAAAGGAAAGTTCTGAGTAATTCTTACAGCTTTATCCAAATGGTAAACATTTCGAGTTGCTTTTTCTTTTTTCCTTTTTCAAACAGTGACAAAAAAAGGGAAACATATCGGTAAGAACAGCTCCAAACCACTGCAAGTCTCTATTTTTAAATGCAAAAACCTCACAGATCAATTTTTAGCACATATGAGAAAAAGAATTTCAAAGCAGCTTTCAGCAAAATACACATGTTTAAATTCTAACATGCAGCAATATTCTCACAAGTCACTGCTGATTTCTGAATGTTCCAGCCATTTATCTGAAACCACATTTCAGGAAGGTATTATTCTTACACTCTTCCTTGTCTTTGCAACTTTAACAAATACTGAGAAGCTGGATATAGCCTGGGTTTTGAGAAGAGAATTTCCCAAATTAGTTTTCTGGAACACTTTAATTTTTTAAAAAATACATTAGCAATATGAGAAGCTAAGTCCCATTGTGAAATACAATGAACATTCAGGGAAAGAATCACAGAAGTTTCACCCCTTTCTGCTTAACTGCATCCCTGAGAATAATTTCAGATTATGCTTCTGAGTTTGCAGTTTAACACAACACCTAAAGGATGCTGCATATTGAAAAGCACCATCTCAAGAGACATTGTAGCTCACCAGCATGGAGGATTACCCAAACCAACAGTTCTGCTGTGGATTTTGCCTCACTGCTACCTGGGACATGTTCTCAGAACTTGTCCATGCCACTGCAGCATCAGTGCTTGGAGCAATCCTCCCAACATCAGGACACTCAAATTAAAATCCTTCCCTAGCACACAGTGCCTGTGAAAGCACTCCCCAGGCTAGAGGATACAGGAATCAAAACTCCCAGCTGATGTTGTATGGAATCATTTAAAAATCACCAGACCCACTAAGAAGGGAAACGAAGCATCCATGATGATCATTTCACAAAGCAAAAATCCACTTCCCAGTCCCTGTTCTGTGCAAATTTTAAGTATTTCAAACACACAACACAAAACAACTCTA
The DNA here is from genome assembly GCF_051311805.1 of Agelaius phoeniceus. Taxonomy (NCBI): domain Eukaryota; kingdom Metazoa; phylum Chordata; class Aves; order Passeriformes; family Icteridae; genus Agelaius; species Agelaius phoeniceus. Next base: position 7,670,659 of record NC_135266.1, on the reverse strand, counting down.
CAGTCAGCAATCTATTTGAAAACACCTCTTATCAACACAGCAAACAGACAACTCAAACTTTTGAAAACTTCAAACCAAGAATCCAAGTAAGAAGATGCATCTGCAAGAGCTGAGGAAGTATCCTCGAAGTGTATCTCAATGGCAGCTATGAAGTTTTGAATACTTTACAATTACAAGTGCCTGCAGCTGATAAAAAAAAATTGACACACTTGAGATCTAAGATTAGGGAAAGAACTTCTGATATTTTAAGCACCCTGTTTACTTTATGCTTTTAAAGATAATTGAACCTTAAGGGCTGAACATCTGAGAAACTCGGCCAACAGATAACTGCTTTTTCCAGAAAGGAAAAAGTAAGAAAAATAATCTTAATCTAATAGCTCTAACTGAGCAATACTGTTCTGTCTGACCTTCAGTTTTGAAAGCCCCTTTTGTTCCTGTCATGTCTGTAATGCTGAAGGTCTGAAATTAAGATACTTGCAGAAACACACTAAGAAAGAGGTTACTTCTAGTTTGAGGGGCTGTAGAAAGGAAAACAGTGTTTTCTGTAAATGGAAGTTGGTACTTTTCAATCTAAACTTGATCCAGATGCATTAACACAGAACTTTTCCTAAAAAGACCGGAAACAAAAACCCAGACAAAAAACCCTAAAAAACAAATGGACAGGTAGGCAGATATTTTAACTGAAACAAGTTCTTGATCAATACAATACATTTTACATTTATGTTTAGAGCAAAACAAAATCTGAGAATAGGTGACTTGGGAAAACTTTGGTTTTGAATTTCTTCAACATTCCTAAATACGTTATCAGAGCTTTTGCACACAATCACACCAGAACCAGAAGTAACAGATTTGGTTTCTATAAAGATTAGAATTACCCACAAACATCAAAGCATGCCTGCTGTTCAGAGTACATTCAACTGTGAATATTTTACGTTCTGAAGGACCCAACAAGGCACATGAACATTTGAAGAACATCTAACCATGTCATAAGCTAATATACTTCAAACAATTAATTCAAATATTCAACAAATAAAAATCCCAGAGTCAGTTGCCTTCCTAATTTTAATTGGCTGTGTCACCAATTAAAATCCTGAATGAAATGAGGTCCTGATGTAAAGTTAGTGCTTGGTTTTAATTACAGGGAATAAGAATATGTGTATAGGAGGAAGGAAAAAACAAATTAAGACCATAAAAACAACTCTTTTTTTTGTGTGCGTGTGTTTATAATTGCACGTTAATTTGGAATATTTCCTTTCCCCTCAAAAAAAGGAATCTGTTTCCATTTTTTCTTGTCCTTTCCTTACCATTGTCTGGATTATTGCAGAAGAGGGTTTGGAAGCTAACTTCCTGATTATACAAAAAAGCCAAACATACTTTAAAAAAACCCTAACAAAGCATTTTACGACATGGTCATAGTAATTCACTGTTGCCAAAGGTGAGAAGAGGGGAGAGGTGCCTGCACACTTTATCTCTCTCCATCCCTGAGTCTTCTACCTTGAGCAAACCCTGACTGCACTCTAGGTCTGGTCAAGCCAGTGAAAACAGCAGAAAACAAATCATTTCTGTGGTGCACGTGGCTCATACAGAGCAGGTGAACCTGGGAGTGTGCACGGGGGAAGGAAGGGTGGATCACTCGGGGCACACAAAGAGAGCAAGGTCTCTGAGAGCAATGCCTCCTTCTTCCAGCAGCAAGCAGCAAACTTCATTCAGCTCCTGGCACCAGGATGCCCTCACACACTGCCCACACAGGGCACAAAGAGGAGAAAGGGCACCACTGCCATGGTTACACACAGCACAGCTACACCTTGTCACAGCTCTCCTTCCTGAACTATGATACACTTGCTGAGGCTGCAGGATCACAGAGGTGCAGGATTTCACCTCAATCCCCACCCTGGTTCCTGCTCTGCATGCAGCCAGACCATTGCCGAGCAGACAGGCCTCTCCTCTAAACCCATCCAAACACAACCTCTCTGCTGCTGCTGCATTCAAGTTCAAGCCAGGCAAAATAAGAGCTCCAAGAAGCTCTTTTCTAGGAAAAATTACTAGTTCGGATCACTATTGATGTAGAAAAGATCATATCACTTAATACATAATTCCCTAAATTGTTTGTCATCTTCACAGGCCACCCTCACTCCCACCTCCTCCATCATCTTCTCCTAACCAGGAGGAGGGGGTGGAGGAGTGGTTTCAAGAAGGGAGATAAGATTACCTCACTTTCTTCTTCACTATCCCTTCCATTTACAGGTGTATTGATCCCTCTCACTGAGTGTAAATGAGTGCTTTCCCACAGCTCAGAACTGTTCCCCTCTGCTCAGTATCAGCACCAACATCTGGAGCCAGAATGAAAAGGAGAAAGTGGGCAGCTGACAAGTCCATGTGGATGATCAGGATTCCCTGGAGCAGTGTGGAAGCAAAGCAGTAACACACACTCCTTTGGCTGCCTTCTCTAAGCTGGAACATCAAGGACACAGCCAAAGGTTTCACTCACAGACCCTCTCCCCAGAATGAAAGTGGAAGGAAAAAGGAGGCAGAGGAACATGCCCTAAGTTCTGAGATGGTCAGGACAAGATGAACTTTCTTTTAAGAGAAGTTCTTTAGATTTTTCTGGGTTTTTTATTTTTCTTTTGCTTTTGGTGGTGTTATGTCTACTTCACAGACCCACGTAACAAGACACCTAGAAAAAGATTTCATGAAGTTCTGAATATCTTACAGACTGTACCTGAGAAGCCTCAACCTTTCTACAGTTAAGACTTCCTTACTCCCAGTGATCTTTAGATCAAAAATTCAACTTGCAAAGTCAACTGCCTTCCAAACTCTGGTAACTGAATTTATATGAAGTCACAACTCAGCCTAGAATAACGTGTTCCTAGGCAAGGCACACATTGAAATTCTAAGGGTTTCTTAATCTCAGCTGCAGCAGAACTGACACTTTGATAAGATAAAACTAGTTTTGCAACTTGACTTTAAGTGCTTCCAAACAACTGAACAGACCACTGTAAATGCCTGTACACCCCAGCTTTTACTTCTAAAAACTTTGTTCAGAGGAAAGTTTTGTACAACTTTCTTAGTTCACATATCCTAGGAAATTTACTCAATATTAAATGCTGGGAATAACTGCTTATGTCCACATAATCCAGAAAAGAAAATGGAGGTGTTAGTTAAAAATGAAATCAGAGTAGCTGCAAGCAGTGACCTCCCATTGGGTAGTCAAAGAAACAGGTGAAGGAGCCAAGTAAAAATCTATTCAACCAAATGCTACTTAGAATCCCTGGTGGAAGGCAAATATTCAGAACTTCTTAAACAGACAATGAACTTTGTGAGTTTGTAAGAACTATGCATCAACTAATAATGTTTTCAGGTGCTGAAAACATGTTCTAACTGCTGACTCCTGAAAAAGTTACGTCAATACAGAAATTGGCAAAAAATTGGTAACACAAGAGTTCTGACAAATCCTAAGCCTGGAAGGAAAGCACAGCCCCACTGCAACAAAAGACAGAACATATGGACTAACTTGCTGGCTACCCCTTCTTATCCTATTCTAGGAAAAAGTGATGAAAATAAAAGAGCAAGGCACTTGTTAACCGAGGTACATTCAATTCTGCCCTGTGAGAATACATTAGGCAATAGTCCTCAGTCCTTTTAGTCCTAAATTTATCCTGTAAAAGGTTTTAGTAATATCTCTGGAAAGAGATACAAACTGAAGTGAAAAAATAAACCCTTATTACAATGTAAAGGTCTTTTATGGTCAATGTCCAAAAATTATTCAAACCTTATTTCACTGTTTTCACCTCCAAAAAAAGATACTGGTAAAAGGGAGCTTCAATACCCCTTGTGTTACTTGTGTTACCAGTAACACAAAGGTAACTGAAATGCCACAGTTTTGCTGTGCACTGCTGTTTCCAACAAGGGCAGCATTCCTTGCACCAACAGACACCTCCCAAGGAGCACTGCAACCCATTCTGACTGCAGCACAAGTTTATGAAGAGAAGGCACTAACCTGGCACACAAAGCACAGTTCAGTTTACAGCCATGCTGAACTCAAGGCACTCTCTTCCCATGCTTTAGATCTCTAACCAAGGTTTCCTCTTACACACTTATCTGATGTAGGCAAAGGAAAATAAAATTTTCTTGGGGTTCTTTTGGTGGGAATAGCTGATACACTATCTCAAGAAGTAAGTTTAATTTTTTTTAACAGGTAGGGATGATAGTTCTGGCCAAGCTGATAGTCATGCTGCATATTAAAAAAAAAAAAAAAAATAGTACTCCCTTCATTCATGAGTTATTTTTATCAACTCCACAATTCAGCATGAAATACCTACTTATAACAACCACTCGTTTCTGGAGTCATCCTTCTTTAGATGACACATTTAATATGACTACAAGTTTCTGAGAAGTGATCTTTGGAAACATCATACTGAGGTTAATAATGCTTGATTACCTTTCATAGTAGTGACATCTGTATAAAAGATTATAAAAAAGCACAGTGTATCAGAGAGAGGGCTAAGTAGGTGAGTGGCTGTTGACATAAAATGTGTCTCTCTTCTTTCCCTAATATTTCTTTATCCTAGAGCATTTTATCTTAAGTACTATGTTTGAATTGAAATTCAGAAGATTGAATCAAAAATCACTTGGGTTCTGAAGCCTGGCCCCCATTTTTCTGAAGCTTCATCCTATTTCAACAAAATGATCAAACTCCTATCTTATCAAATCTTCAAGTCAAGGTCACTTTTTTCATCCCACAACTTCTCACAGATATCTGATCCAGAATCTCAGTAGTGAATCGGCCTAAAATCTTCAAACTTCCAGGCTGAAATTACACAGGACTAGTCTGCTCAGATTTGCTCATTTTCAAGGCTTCCTTCTCTCAGGTGTTCAAACACATAACCATATTTGCAAAGCCCCTGCACAATCTTTCTCAGCTTGTATTTTCCCAGATCAAGTTCCTCCAAGCTCCCCTCTTAAGCAACCCTCAACTTCCCAATCACTACAGCTGTCTTGTTCACACCATAAGAATCACTGAATCATTTATGTTGGGAAAAAAACCCCAAGATCATCAATTCCAACCTCCGACCGATCACCGCCCCGTCAACTCAAGCATGGATGGCACTGAGTGCCACATCCAGCCAGCTCATGAACAGCTCCAGGCATGGTGACTCCTGCACCCCCAGGCAGCTCATCCCAATGCTTAGCAACCCTTCCCATGAAGGAATTCTCCCTCAAGAGGGAGGTACACAGGAGTGCTGCTGGGTATCAATATTAGAAAAAGCTGCACAAATAGGGAGTGGTGGTTGAAATGTACTCTGCAACCAGGTTTGTTCATTCTATTCTGTGTTCAGCTGCTTCTCTTAAGTAGGCAGAGTGTCTTAAGTAGAAATGGGTCACTGCTACAGCTAAAATCCATAGCAGAATAACTAACCTAAGGTTATACCCTAGCAATTATACACTACAAATAATCAACCACTATTTTCCTGAAGAAATGCACGTTATGACCTCATGCTTAAATCAAATATTTATTATAATCTGTTACTCTTATGTACTGTAACAGTGACAACAGCCAAGAATGTTTTATTAACAGAGAGTTTCAAACAGCACTAAAAAACTCAAAAGCTGAACTAGACAAATCAGTTGCAATATCCCAAAGAAGTTCCCTTCCCCCCCTTTACAAACAGTGAGTACATACTACAGTTGTTTCACATTTCCATTTGATTTGTCATTAATTACACCCATCAGTTATTTGCATTGGTTTTCCAGGAAATGCAAAATCTCAACAGTGTACTAGACTAAAAGTATGTTTGAGAGGTAACAGCATTCTAATTCCTGTGAGTGAAAATGGAGGCAATAATGAAAACCAATACCACTGAAACCATCAAAATACCTCTACATAGTTTTGTTACCACAATAATTACAATTATTAAAAGTTTTCAGTATTTCCTGGACAAGGAATCCAGGAGCTCTGTCATCCTTTTCCTGAACACTCCCAGACTGAGGCATAAATCTAAAGCACCTCCAACTCCAGGTAAGAGCTTAGGATGGAATTACAACCACCACCCCTTGTCTGACTTCAGTGGGCTAGAAGCCTTCAAATTTTATTGAAAAAAACCAAGCAAACAAATAAACCCTGTCCCACGACTTTGCATCCTCAGCTCTCATCTGTGGTGTTCCAGCTGTGTTATCAGTCTGGAAGGAGAAGGGGGCAATGCCTGCTGGCAACTCTTTACTAGATGGAAGAGCCCAAGCAGAGAGATTCATCCCATCACAGATGAAAGAGGGATGAAAACAAACTAAAATCCTCATACGTGCAGTGCAGGAGAGGATTAGCCTCAACCAAGATTGCAGAGAATGTCCTGGAAGCTCTGACAGCATTAGCACCAAACATCAGGGTATCCTTGGGTACTGGAAATGCCAACAACTGCACTACTACACACACAGTGATGGCACATACAGCCCACACACAGAAGAAAAACATTACAAAACTGTACAGTTTAAGTACTATTGTATAGTCACTATTAAGTGACTATTAATATCACACAATGGATCAGGCTGGAAGGGACCACCATGGGTCATCTGGTCCCATCTCCCTGCTCAAGCAGGGTCATCCCACAGCACATGGCACAGGACTGTGTCTAGATGTGTGTGGAATATCTCAAGTGAGGGAGACTCTGTGCCTTCTCTGGACAACCAGTTCCAGTGCTTGGTCACTGTACATTGAAGGAATTCTTCCTCATGTTCAGGTGGAACTTCTGGCCATCAGTTCCTGTCCCATTGCTGGAACCAGGGAGCAGAGCCTGGTCCATGCCCTGACCCTCCCTGCAGACACTGACAGACAGGGATCAGGGCCCCTCTCAGATATCTCAAGGTTGAACAGGCCCAGCTCCCTCAGCCTGTCCTCAGTGAGATGCTCCAGTCCCTCCATCATCCTTGTCACCCTCCACTGGACCCACTCCAGGAGCTCCATGTCTGTCCTGTCCTGAGGAGCCCAGAGCTGGACACAGCACTCCAGGAGATCCTCACAGGGCTGAGCAGAGGGGCAGGATTCCCTCCCTCCAGCTGCCAGCCATGCTCTTCCTAATGCACCCCAGGATTAATGACTTCAATTGTGACCAAAGCCCCTTCAAACACAAATAAATGACTATCATCTTTATCCCATTGTATTTACAACTTAAACATTTGGAGAAATTTTAAGTAAGTCCTACTGTTAGAAAGGTCAGATGATCTTTATGGTTCTCCTCTAATGCTAACATAAACTGATATGGATCTTAAGAGGTACAGAAACGTAAAACCAGATAATTTAAAATAAAGTGCTTGCAGAACAAGGCTCTATCATAAAAACCTTGCCTCACTCTTCTAGATTCAACACCTGCTGAAGACAGGCATTCTCTCTCTGGCATGAAGAAAACTCCTGCTACGTGTATGTGGAGCTTCTCTGATAGAACAGTCTGCAGCTTGGATGAGTAGCCAAGAAGTTTCAATTTTACACCTACTACGTTTTATAAACTACTCAAAGCCTTTTGAATGAAAATTCTAATAAAAAAATAAACAAGTACACTTAGCATTATTATCTGTGAGCTGTCAATCAAACACATGGTCTGATCCACATAGGAACAGCCTTAAAGATTTTAGACTGTGAACTTCTCAACCAATACACAGGGAGAATCTCTTCAAAGTCACCTGGAAGCAAGTTAGGAAAAAAAAAGGCACACTTGTGTTTTTCATCACTATCACTTATCCTGAGATATGTTAACACATTTATGAAGATTAATAAAGAAATCCCCAATTTCTTTCTTTCTGAAGAATATTTGTGTCAGCCAAGTAGAAGAGATGGTAACCTCAAACATAACACGTCTGGTTAAGTAAAAATACATGACTAATGTTAGTGTCATAAATGCCACTTTAAAAAATTAAATGAGAAATTGGGATTGTTATTCCAATTTGTATTTTCATATAGCTTTCAGCAATGGAAAGGTATACTGGAAATATATGCAAAATAAGATTTCCCCAACATTTTTTTTTCTAATGAAAACATGAACTAGAATTTCTCTCTATCCCTCCTGGCCTTTCTTTCCACCCACACCCCTGAAAAATGAAAAATGCATGCTTGCAGAACTTAAACACACTAAATGTCACATAATAAACAGTTTATCATTGTCATTCCCATCAATTCATTCATATACTACTACCCTGTAATTGTTCCTCACCAAAAGCTATTATTAATGCATTTACTCAAAGTCAGTCTTATCAGTTTATTGTATTTAAAAGTGTTTAAAGCTTATCCTAAAGATCAGAATATGCCTCAACAAATTGGACTGTCTACTGTCAGCCAAGAAAGTATCTCCTGATTTCTCTAGTAAATTGTATGAGAACTTTGACTAAACACTCAGACATTTTACAGGCAAAGACCTCTTTCCCACACCCTTTATGAAAATACCTTTTACTACCTTAAGTGACAGTGGTAACTACCTATTTAGGAAAGATAAATTACACATTTTGGTATTTCATGTGTCCGAAATGCAAATCAGAGCCACATGTGCTAGCTGCAAGAACTAAATCACTGCATCAATCAATAACAAATCCCGGGGACAGGCAGAGATTTAGTGTATGTTTCACTGAAAGATGTTTGGTCAGATGCATATGGAGCAATTCAAAGCAGATCTACAGCAGCTTTCCTGAAGTTTCTTATGGACAGGCAAGGTGGTACCCAGAATCTGCAAGCTAAATAAAGATGCTGCACCTCTGGTCCGCTGGATTTTACCTGCGTAGCATTGCAAATAAACAGGAATACCACTCATAAATTGTACATGAAAGTTGTGTATTTATATTTTAAATGTTTGGGTTTTTTAAGAGGATGGACTTGACATCCGTGTGGGAAAACCTGAGTAATCACAACCAGCTATCAGCCCTTCACACCACCACTGCTGCTGCTATTTTCAGTGATACACCCTGTTTTTGCTACAGTGTTCTTGGCATCACCCTGCTGCTGTGATTCAATATTTATCTGTTAGATCTAGTTACATCACAACACTCTCTACACTACCTAAATCTCGTGTGGAACTTCTAACACCTAATCCACCGGTTTAGAGCTCTCCCTTCGAAATTCTCCAGCCACAGAAGAAAAAGTCAGTGGAGATGTGCAAACATCTGGCCCCCTGTGAATCGATCATCCATGCTCTGAAAGGGTGTGCAGTCATGCATGAGCACTGCACCTTCCTGCTAATGGCAACTGGGCAGGAATAAATCCCAGTGTGAACTGCAGTGGTTAGCATAAAACCACTTGTGAAAGGAGCGTGCCAAAAATTGTATTCAAAACACCTTTAACAACAAGAGTTCTGCTCCTACAGAAGCTCCTCAACGTCATCAAGTTAAAGCAATCATGTACCATTTATGATGGCAAACAAGGCCCTTGGAGCTTAATATTTTTAAAAGTTGTGTTAGGAGCAAGGTGGTGGTGTCTTGTGAAACGACACAACTGAGTGCTGAAACTTCTGCTGACAACAAAGCCACCTGCTATGTCCAAGACCAGCATTTCAGTATAATCCTGAGAAAAGATTAATTCTGGAATATTTTTAGCCCTGGCTTTGAAAGCAGACAGCACTCCATGTATACTGAAAAGCATCAGGGTGGAGAGCGGGCAAGAGAATACATGCAGGAAACATTCTTTGTTTATAACCAAAACACGCTCAATTATTCTCATAAAATCCATTGTCATGAAGAAGAAAACTCCAGGCACACTGAACAGTGTCACTATTAAGGCTTGCAGAGCAATCTCAGCTTTGGAATCAGACACACGGAAATTAGGCAGTCTCAGTATCACTGTATCTTTCCCGTCCTTTTTGCAACACGGACACAACTACAGAAAATACATGAAAGACGATGAAGAAATAAAGAACGGATTTCAAAACTGAGCAGTCACGGAAATATGGGGGCAGGGGAGAATGGAGTTCATGTTTAATTCTTTATCACCATCTGATTTGGGGGAGTCTCTGCATGTTCTTGGTGACTCGGATTGTCATTTTCATCCAACAGCGGTAACCCGAAACAGCAGCTGGGGAACGCCAGCCGCTGCCTCAACTCCCAGGTTTCATAAAAGCCTCGAGCATCGGTTTAACAGCAGTTGCATAATAAGACTCAAAAGGCCAAGCACTCCTCCTGCCTTGTACATCTCCATTTCCACACGAGCCAGAGTGATGGATCTGGACGAGAACCGAGCACTACCCGAGCGCCACTACCAAGCCGGTTATTATGCAGCAAAGAAGAAGAAAACCCAACACCTGGCGCACAAACACGCAGACACCCAGCGAATAGGTGGATCTAGGGAGAGCTATCTTCCCTCTCCCTTCCCCAAGAGGCAATCCTTGATGGGTGTGCCAGGAATGGGATATCGGGGGGGAGGAGAAGAAAAGGGGTGGGAAGTGGTTGCCGCTTGCTGCAGCCAGGCTGAGCGATGGCGAGGTGGTTAATCATGGTGGCTGAGGAAACATGGGGTCACTTCTCCCCCTTCCGCCTCCCGTGTGACGAGGACGGTGGGCACCGGCCACGGGGGGGGACCCGCACCCCGCACGGACCCGCCGGCGGCGACTCAGGTGGGTCCCGGGCGGAGCATCCCCGTGCCCGGTGCGGGCGGGGGGCGCGGGGCAGCGCTCCCCCCGCCCAGCCCAGCCCAGCCCTGCCCGCTCCCCGCCGCACTCACTTGCCGATCACCTCGCAGAGCTCGTACACGTCCTCGAACAGCACGTCGTCGTCGGCCATGGTCCGGGCGGGGGGGCTCAGCCCGAGAGGCGGCGGCCCCGGGGACGCCCGGCTCCCCCGCCGCTCAGCGCCCACCGCCACCACGGTAAATCCCGGCCGCTCCCAGCGCCGCCCGCCCGCCCGGGGCTCCCGCGGCCGCGCCGGGACTCCCCGCTCCTGCCGCTCCTCCTCCGCCTCCTGCCGCGGCCGCCGCCGCTCCCCGCGCGTGTCGCACCCCCCGCGCCCCCGCCTCCCACCCCCCTCCCGCCCCCTCCCTCCCGCGCTCAGCCGCGGCTCCCGGCGGGCGGCTCCGGCTCAGCGGGGCGGCGCGGGAGCCATGGAGGGGATCGGGGCGGGCGGCAGCGCCGGGTCACTCCCTCGCCGGGCGGGAGCGGGGCGCGCGTTCCCGGGCGGGAGCGCCGGGAGGGAGGATAATAGTGGGAGGGGGGAAGGGCGGGGGGAGCCCAGGCGCGGGCGCTGATTCCGCTCCCGGGCGCGAGGAGGAGGAGGAGGAGGCGGCGGCTGCGGAGAGGCGGCGGTCGCGACAGGCGGTCGCGATAGGCGCTCGCGGTACCGAAGGGCGGGCAGGCGGGCGGGCGCGCGCGCGTGCTCCCGGTGCCGCCGTCACGCAAACCCGTCACGGGGGCGGGCGCCGCCAGGGGCGCGCGCGCACGCGCGCGGGGGGCCACGCCCCCAACCGCCCGCTCGAGGGGTCCGGGGAGGTGCGAGGCGAGGCGAGAGGGGGGGGGTGCGCGCGGGAGGAGTGGGGGCTCGCGCAGGCGCGGGGCGCGGTGACGTCATGGCGCGGGGAGGGGGGTGTGACGTCATGGCGCGGGGAGGGGGTCGGAGCGCGGGTGCCGCTCGCGCTTATCGCTCCGGCCGCCCTTATCGCCTTTATCGCTCCCATCGCCCCGCGGCAGGCACGGGGGGGTCCCTCCGCGTCCCCACGAACCGGGCTGTGGCAATAAAGAACCTCAGCGCGAACCCGGCTCGCACGGCTTTGTGCAGTGCTTTATTTGCCATTCAGCGAATTCCAGCGGGATGTGAGTGTTTCTGCAGCGCGATCCGAACCGCCTTTGTTGCTGGGAAAGCCGCTCTTTATCCCCGAGAGCAGCGAATTCACCTTTTGGGTATGCGCCTTTGGAGCTGCCCCAGCTGTGCGGCACCGCTGGCTGGCGATCCTGCAACAGCCCCCAAAAACACCGTGCGAGACACCGGGTGAGGCTTAAAACACCCGACTGCCTTCCCCATTCATCGTTCCATGGTTTTTAACATGTTGCACGTGTGTGCTTTTCCAAGTTTTTGAAAACTTGGCTGGTTTCTGGAAGAAAGGAAAGCTCTTCTTGAAGGAATTATTCAGGAACTCTTGCAGTTTACAAAAAGTGTTTCTGTCAAGGTACATTAGCACACATGTAGCTTCCTAAAACTCCTTAACAGAGGTAAATTCTGGAATTGTTCCCCAGACAGAGAAAAAAAACTGTCAGAGCAGAATTACCTGATGAAATGGTTTAAAGGTTGGCTTTGAAACCTTTGACAACATTTTACCTTGTTCCCGTCTCCAGGCAAATTTAAACGGAAAAAAAAATCAAGAAAAAATAGTGAAAATAATTACATCTAATTAGTTATATCCAATAATTACATCACTGCACGGTGCTGTCTTACCGGGTGAGAGACATTCATGTGGGTCTGTGCTCCATCCCATACAAACCTTTTAAAAATATTTAAACCACCATCTGCTCTTTGGACTGCAAACAAAAAGCTGATATATTTAAACTGTTCTCTAAATTTCACACAGCTAAACGTGGGCACCCATTTTTTTCCTTTTGCAGACCCACAAGGCTGAGTCCCACACAGGTCACTCAGTAAGAATTTTTAGAATATGGGTGAGTGTTCACTTTATGCTTTGAGCTGAAGCTGTCTCATGAAGCAAAGCCATCGTGAGAAGTTAACATAAAAAAACAATAAAAAAGTGTACAAGGAAGAAAATTGCTGGTGATGGATCTCCTCCTGAGCTGGGGCAAATGCTTTGGCTGCTCCAGCAGCATCACCTGAGGTGTTGTCTTCCTCTGGATGAGTTCTTGGTGTCACACCAGGCAACATTGCCCAGGTGTGACAGCTTAAACTGAATAAAAGTTTACCAGGCGTAATATATGGGGGCCTTTGTGCCAAAATATTGCAATAGAGCAAACCCTTTAAGAACTTCAGAGGACTCTTGGGTTGGTTTTGGGAATAGGCAGCACATAAATGTGGCTTTCTGCTAAAGGACAAGATCTGGGGGCACGGGTTGGGGGTTGGTTGTGGGAAGGAAGGAAGTTGGAAGACATGGAACAAAAATGGGCTTTTGCTGAAGAGAGGTGATCCATTCCCTGGCATCCAGGGAATGCCAGGAGGCATCTGGCTTACTTGAGGAACAAGGGCAGTGGCTGCTTTTTTAATCTGATGGACTGACTTTACTTTTTTTTTTGTTTGTTTATTTAGTTTTTGGTTGTTGTTTTTATTATTTTTTCCCAACCCTTGAGCAAAGAATGTGCTTGTTAGAGCAGCCCTAGCATTCACCAGGCTCACAAGAAAAAGGGTGGATCCATCAAACCTGTCAGTTGTCCATGCTCAGTGCAGGGGAGGGTGAACTCGGGTGCTGCCTCCTGTTTGAGTTGCATGAGAAGAATCTGTCTGGAGCAGGGTTTGTGTGTAGATCTGGACCATAAAAAGTTGCACAGTGAGCCAGCAAACGCAGCAAGGATACCACTGCATCAGCAGTTACTGGAACAACTGAGAACTGTGCTGTAACTCTGTTTCACATTGAATGGGCTCAGGAAAATATGAGCATTGGTCTGCCAGCAGCCAGGACCCAGTGGCAGGATAATCCAAGCAAAGCATTTACAGGTGTGTTTGTGATCAGACATTCCAGCCACAAGTTCAAAAGTAGTCATTCCCTTTCATAATCAAGCATTCTTGATTTTCTCCCATTTATCCAGTGTGGATCCTTATAGATTCTGGGATTAAATGAATAATTTTTAAATATGTACATCTAACATCTCAGTGTGTAACCATAATGTTTGACATAGGAGCAGAAGAAACTTTGCACTTGAGGCCTGAAATGATTTCCTGGCAAGGTAGTGGTCTGAAAACAGATCAGTTATTTCAGAGCTGGGAGAGGGACTTTTTGATCAGGAAGGAGCAAGAGAAGGACACTGAGTGTTCACATCAGGAAATGCCCTACAGCCCCTGGTGGCCTTCCCCAGAGCACTGCACAGTTTGAGCTGCCTGTCTGCCAGGTCCTGGACAGGCTGGTTAAGGTTGTGTATGCTTAGGTTAACCAGTTTTGCTAAGGAGTAGCTGAGCTTGGGCTTGGGCTTGGGCTTGGACACTAGAAATCTTCTTTCTAAAAGTTTTGTGGGGTTTGCAAGTTTTATTCACCTGGGGTTCTTCTCCTACAGTCTGCACAGCGTGAACCACAGGGCAGGTAAGTTGTTCAAAAGTTGGTTTTGGAACAGTAGTTACCAGTTATCCAAAGAGCCTTTATGGTGTTTTCATTTAAAAGTTTGATGTTAAAGGTAGGTGATGATGAAGAACAAGGAATTTCAGTGGTTTAACAGCATTCTGTTATCCCACAGATGTAGGAAGCACCAAATCCTGTTCCTCAGATTCCAATTATAACAGGAATTCCAATTATAACAGGTTCCTGGGTGCTTTGATCTGTAACCCAGGTATTCATTCCCTCCCTCTTCCAAAGTTTGAGAACAACACTGAAGATGAGTATGAGCTGTTAGTAATTTGTAAGAGGGAACATTGCAGGCCTACCAGGTTTCTGACAAACTGCCATATTGTTGAGGTGTGCAAGTTTTATGAGCTGAAAACAGTTCATTCTTTGGGCAGTAGAAATGTGTTTTGGTTGAAATGAAAAGAGGAAGTGTTTTGATCACAGGCACTTTACGTTTTCAGTCCTTGCAAAAACTGTTAGTGAAAAGAACCCTCAAAAGCCATCAGCTGACCTGGAGTAGGTCTGGATGACTCCTTGCAAAAGTCTGTAATTAAATCAGCTCAGAATCTGCCATGTGGCAGGGTAGGCTGCAGCTGCAGAGCTCAGGTGTAGCGCACCAGTTGTGCCACACTGTAATTAAGGAGGCCAGGTTTCCCATGAATGCTTCTCTTAACAGGTGAGTGAGGTTTGTCTGGGAAGATCATTCCAACTGCATTTTTTTCCCCCCCAGTGGAGTTGTTTTTAAGCTCCTTCCCAGTGTCAGTTCTCCATTGCTCAGTGAGAAGGGGACTCTCAGTGCCACCTTTCCTCACTGAAGCCACCACCAGGTCTCTTTCCTGCAGCCACTTCTCTTCAAAAAGCAGTTGGGGCTTATCTCAGGCACCTGTACCTTGCCCCCGACTGATTCCGTTGGAATTGACCGCCAGGTTCAAAAGTTCCTGGGAAAGTTGGGAGCAGTGTGAGCATGGCAAAGCCTCCTTTCCTTGGGCAGCAGGCTGAGAGGTGCCTCTTTGGAATGAGGAATTTGCTTTCACTGCCCTTGAGACATGGTGACCACATCCCCTTCCTCTGACACAGCTCACACTGACCCAGGGCCAGTAACCAGACAGGTCTTGGTCACTTTCCTCATCTGCAATTAGACTTTACTCATAATTAAACAGAAATTATGGTAACACTATTGAAGATGGGCATTAAACTAAACCAAAGCTGACCCAGTCTGATATTGTCAGAAGGATCACAAGTCACCTTTCAAAATCAACTTCCAGAGGTGAAACAGTCCCAGGTAAGAACAGCTGACAACATCCAAAGAGAGAGGAATACTTTAAAATTACACAAGCCCTTATTTAATTGAGTTTCTTTAGCTATTCCTTGCCATTCTGCTGATTTTCCCCTTCCTTGTGTACCGTGTAGCTGTGTCTTGATTGCATTACTGGAGGTGTTTATTTATTTCTCCCCAGCTGCAGCTTTTCCTCATTGATGAGTATGGATTAAATTATAAGAACTGTAGAGGAAATCTCTCAGGATGCTTTTATTGAAACTTTTTTTAAATTAAAAATGTCTTAGAGGGGTTAAAACCAGGTAATAAAAACAACTGAAAATTCCAGTTATCTTTTCATCATTTGCAACCATATGCTACATTCATGCACCTATATAGAGAAAAATAATTAAAAATCACATTATGAAGACAATATCAAAATGCTAAGTACTAGCACAAAAAAAAGAAAACTAGTTACCTTTTTATTTTCATGTCTTTCTTTCCTTCTTTCTTGCATTTCTCCCTCTCCTGTCTTTTGTACAAGATTATGAAGCTCTTTTCACTAGACAGGTGCCACCCTAATAGAAACTCCAGAAGGGCCCCACAAAGCAGAGCAAATGAGGAGCTTTGATGTAGATAAATAGCAGGGAATACTTCATTGAGAGAAAATCCTCATCTACACCATCCCTGCTGGATGCTGGGCTTGGAACTGGTGGTTGCAGCTCTGGGAAGATCCCTCAGACTCATTTTTCCAGGTGTTTTTCTGAAACCACTGCTCAGGGTACACTGACAGTCAAAAAAAAAAACCAAAAAAACAACCAAGGCAGTATTGGGTGTGTCAGGAGAGGCATGAAAACAACAGAAAGTGTCATTTTGCCTCCACATGAAACTCCTGTGCACCCACAGCTGGAGGGTTGGGATGTTTTAGGCCTTCCCATCTCCAGGAAGATGGCAAAGGAGTTTGCAAGGGAACAGAGGGAGATTGGCAACAGAAACAGCCCAGGGATGAGCCAGCTGCCTTGCAAGGAAAGGGAAAAAGGGTGGGATTTGTCAATTTGCAGAGAAGACACCTGAGGTAAGGTATACTTGAGGTTTACAAAAGCGTGAAGGTGAAAACAGAGTTGGTTTTCAAACCCTGCACTACTGAAACCAAGGGATGATCCATAAAGGAAGTGGGAAGGTAGTTTAAGACAGACCCCACTTTCAAAAAAATATTATACACATCCACTGGATAGCAAACTTTTTGAGAACTTGCTGCCACAGGAAGCTGTGGACACCAATAATATCAGGAGGTTCAAAAAAGGAATTAGAGCATTTCAGGAATGACACATCACTATAAAAAACCCCTGGGTGGAATAGGCAGGGGTGTGCTGTGGGGCAGACCTGGTACAACAACAGCAGGTGCTGGGAAAAGGAAGGGTTGCAGGTTGTGACCAGGCTTTCATGCACTTTCAGAGCTATCTCCTACTGCCACTGCTCTGTTTTCATTTTTGAAGGTGTAAATTCAGTTTTCACTACAAATTATACAGTCAGCTTCTCCACATTCAGGTGAGTCCCCAGAGTCAGCACACCTGGAATTCAGATAATCTCCTTACCCAGGAAGGCCATGTTACTGATCTCAGTATTCCCTCCCAGGTCAGGAGGGCTAGGTGAACCCATTAGGGCATTTCTTGTGTTCTCAGCCCCTTAGTTTTATTCTGTATTTCATTTTTCATTCCAAAATTTGTCCTCTATTTTGTCCCCATTCTGCCACCAATTTATTTTCCAAACCCTCTTTATGAGGTTTAAAATACCTCATTTTTCTTACTGCATTTCCCAGATCACTATTAATGTGCAGTAATGCAATACAAAAGCTGACAAGGTTTACAGCTGAAGGCTTCTAAGACACAGCTATGGCTTTACCACTTATCCTATAGCCTCAGGGTAAGCTAAGCTTGCCACATTTTAAAACTTTAGAAGAGAATACTAATTCTGTAAGTAGTTGTTTACTAAGTATTTCATCTTCCTCTTTGTATCCAGCTTTTTTCTTTTTCTCCTGGTGTTCTCAGCCTCCTGTTTTTTTGGTTTTTTTTCAGATGGGGAATATCTTCACAGAAGAGTGAACACCCTCTGCCTCACCATTTAGTTACTTCCCACTTCCTTCTCCCTCTTATGCTTTCCCTTTCTGGACTATTATGCTTTCTGGAGTATTATTATTCCCTTTCTGGAGTATTATGCTGGCACTACATGATTATTCATACCCAAACTTCAAGGTTGTTTTATATTTCATGAGTGAAACCACCTGCAATGGAAAGAGTTCGTTTTGACTTCCTGATTCAGACTGGCCAAGTTCCCATTGAGAAAATTCTTGTAAACTTTTTACCTGCAGGAATCCAAGCCATAGATGGTTTGAAACAGATCTTTGAAATTTAGCAGGAGAGAAACTCCTGGAGGGCAAAGGGGTAAGGTTTTTCCATGTCCCATGAAATTCTATTCATGTCTGTCAAAGGGAAAAACTGGGAGAAAAAAATGTCCTTTTTTCCTCTGGCTTATGTTGGCAGCAGGACTCTGACAGCCATCCAAGGGCACTGGCCATGGGCATCCTCATCCCTGGCAGTGTCCTCAGCATTCACATCGTGCTGGGAGCCTGGCTGCAGCTGAAAAGCTGTTGTAAACTGGAGTTTGGAGACAGCAGAGAGAGAAAAAGACTGCCACACTTTATAACAGCTCTCTCTAGACCCACCACACAGCCTCTCTCTGATCACTCCTTTTATGGGCTCTCCCTTATTTTGAAGAAATTCCAGCCACTCTCCCTTGATGATCACCTGTGCACTGCACATGGTCCAAATCTCAGCAGAGACTTCTGTGAGTGGCTTGGGGCCTTTTCATTTGGAAGGGAAAAATGCTTCCACTGAGGCATTTTTTTCCTTGGGAAAAGGCACTTGTGTGCTAAGTATGAGCCTATTTTTGTGATTGCTGCCCTGTTTGCTCTCACTATTGGAACATCAGTGGAGAATATAGCAGAAGGTGGGAAGAAGTGGGAGAAGGATCTTGATTTAAGGACAGGAGAGTGACACATAGGTGAGCAAATGTTTATTTATGCTGTACAGTGTGGTCCTCAGTGATGCTTTGCCTGGTGTTTTTACATCAGGCCAATATGCTCAGCTTCAGGCTTTTTTTTGGCCATCAGTGCTCATCTGGAGGCAGGACTTGCCCTCAATTTTCTCTCAGCTCCAGGTGTACAGCAGCATCAAACATCTCTCTACTCCTTCACTAATGTAAAATATGTTATCATAGAAGCAGAGGAAAACCAAGAATCATGGAAATATGTAAACACTTTCTAAAGAGCTGCAAATGCCTGTTCTAACCTCATGTTATGCATGGTGACTCGTAATCAGAAACTCTGTCTGATGCTGTGATGCTCTTAGCACAAGGAATAAAAAAGAATCTAGCAGAACTAACTTCTCAGGACTATATTTTTACAGTAACTTAAGAAGGACAAACCTCTGGGAATAATTAATTATTGTGTGAGGAAAATCACCAGAAGTAACACATGTTGCTGACTGCCCACCCAAACCTCTGTTCTGTGAGAGGCAAAGGGACAGAGAAATGCCTCTGAGGCCAGCCCAGAGCAGAAATGCACACAGAAGAAATGGTGTCCCTCCCATGCTGTCACCATTCAGATCCCTCAGTGTCCCTTGCTGTTTGAGTTCTCTTTGGGGATTTTCCAGTGCCATGGTGTCCATTTTGTGCTCCACACCCAGAGACTTTGGTTGTGCCTGTGCCTGATGTCATTAAAGGGCTTCTTAGACTGGAATCTTGAGCTTTGTCATAATAATTGATTATTTCAAACAAGGGCTAGACAGGGCCAAGTGTTTTCTCTCCTTTCAAGACAGGAGATGTTGCCTAAAAATCTTCTAAGTACTTATTTGCAGTGATTGTCAGATCAGTGGGTAAATCCTATCATAAGTGGAGAAGCTGTGACTCATAGTGCTAAGAGGTTTACATGGGGTTGTGTTGTCCTTTCTTTGGTGCCTTGGGTTGGAAGCATGAAGATAATCAGAGAGCAGATGTGGCCCAGAGTAGCTGTACCTGTCCAGAATCATGTCAGCTCAAGGATGTGAAGGCCACAAAGACCAGGAATGAATTATGGACAGGGAAAGGCTTGGTTTGCCTCTGCTGTGCAGATGCAGCCAGTGCCCAGCTGGTCAGGTAAACCAAGATTTTTACAAGCAGTGGTCAATTCTGTTTTCTCATCCTGTAGTTTCTAATGGAGAATCACATACAAATAATCTCAACTTTAGGCATCAATGGTCTCCATCTCAGCTAATTGTCTGGATTTCCTTTACAGACAGTCAACAGATAGAGACATTTCTGAGGCATAATCACTCTGGATATGCTAGGGAGGTGGTAAGGAGCTCCAGCAAGTTTCCCTTAAAAAAATAGTTTTTTTTCCTTTGATCTTTCAAAGGGGGATGCTTTAAACTCTTCCGTTAATATAGTAATAGATGCCCTAAAAGCAAAGGAGAAGATTACTAGCTTTTAAAAAAGTAATGAGAAAGGTATTTTTTCCTTGTCTGCCTTTCACAGAAATGAAAAAATGTCTCCTCAATATTTCCTTGTTCTGGAACCAGCAGGCACCACAGAGTTTGATAGGGATCTGTCTGACTTGGAGTGTGAGCTCCTAACAAGAGCAGTGCAATTTGTAGCTTGTATTTAACAACTGGTTCAAGCCAGAACCTCTTAAAGACAAGGTTCTCAGCAACTTCCCTCTGCATCCTGAAATTAAACATTAACATAATAAGGAAGTTCAGTTCCTAACTTAATCTAACTTAATGAACAAGCACATGTTCAATTAGTCTGAGGTGCTCTGCGCTGATTCATGGAGTTGGAAATATCTCCCAGAGTATCAATACTCCTGCTGTCAGATGGCAGCAGGTCTGCTAGCTCCACTTGTGCCACATCCTGAAACAAATTCATCTCAACCTGTGATTGGAAGGAAAGATGAATCTGACTCCATGCTCTCAGAAGGCCAATTTAATATTTTATGTACTTATATTATACTAAAGAATGCTATACTAAAACTGTACTAAAGAATAGAGAAAGGATACACACAAAAGGCTAAAAGATAATAAAGAAAAACTCGTGATTCTCTCTTAGAGCCTCAACACAGCTTGGCACTGATTGGTCATTAAGTTCAAACAATTCACATGAAACCAATCAAACAATGACCAGTTGGTAAACAATGTCCAAACCACATTTCAAAGCAGCAAACAGGAGAAGCAAATCAGATAATTATTGTTTTCATTTTTCTCTGAGGCTTCTCAGCTTCCCAGGAGAAGAAATCCTGGCAAAGGGATTTTTCAGAAAATATGGCAGTGACACAACCTGCTGTGGCTCCTGGCTGTCAGAAATTCTCAGGTGAAATGGCAGTGCTGGGACTCATCCTTTGGAGAAAGTGTCACGTATTCCTCTGCATCTGTCCACCTGCTGTGTCAAGTTTTGTCTCTGGCCACAGGATATTTCTTACAACATCACTGCTCTTTGCAGTCATTGCTCTTCATTCCCACAGTTGTTTCTTACAAAACGGTGACAGCTCCTGGTATCCCAGATTATGCTTCCCCTTTACCTTCCCCCACCTCATGTTTTTTCCCATGTATCAGCTGGTTGCTGTGATTTGACATGAATTCCTAGTGAGCACTCAAGAGCAGGCACTCTTGTTTTCAGTCTTCAGTTGAATAAAATGTAAGCAAGTTACAAGTCATGTTACAATGGTGCCACGCCATTATTAACAGCACTAGGAGCAGATCAGAATTGGCATCCATTCCTGTGTATTCTTTAACATTTTCTGCTGGCCTGTAGAGGCTGGAGATGATGGAGGTTATGGTTATATGACTATATAACCATATATATAAACTTATATTTCAGAACAGAACTCATGGTTAAACAGGACCCCGATAGATGTCAGATGTTCCTGTATCAGGTATGCCAGGCCTAGCAAAAGGGTTCAAATTTGGGATGCCATCTTTCTAAGCTGTTATCTTTTCTAGCAGCACTGTTCCAGGAAAATGAGAATACTCTCAATGCACATCTAGGATAAGGGACTGCTGACTGCAGATTTTCCTTTCCAGCCAGGACATGCAAGCTTGTTTCTCCTTTGCATTGGGAACAAGTACTTGCTGTATCATATGGCAAGTCTCACCACTTCCTTGATGAATTCATTTGTTTGGGATCAGGACAAATCTCTATACCCTTTTCTTAGAGTTTTCAATCCCTACATGAATTTCCTTTGCTCATTTTATAATTTTTCAAAGACATCTTAAAAATTATCACTCCAGTCTCTTTAAGCATCCATCTGACATTAAGAGCACCCCCCACTTCGAGCTTGATAAAGATTATCAGTAAAGACAGAATAATATACTAGGCACAGTATGTAAATAGTTTTAATTACATTTTGTAAAAAACTTGTTTGTAAGAGCAGGTTTGACAAAGTCTGTATTCTGTGTTTGCTTTTTTTTTTTCTAATCTGCTTGATTCATGTAAAATCTGACTCTGGACCTTGAGCCACAGCTCAGTTTTAAAGTGGGTGAGTGTGCCTGCAGCCACCAAAACTTTCCTAGGTTTGCATTTAACTTGCAACTCATATTTCTGTTGCTGAATGTTGTTTTTAAAGTACTGCTTCCCAGATCCCTGTGACAGACAGCCAATTTCAGCCAAAACTTACCTCTGGGGAATGAGAGCATGAACCTTTTTAGTTGTGGTGCTGGCAACTATTGACACCCACATGCAACTGAAAGAGAATCATCACAGAGTCACAGAATGGCTTGGGTTGGAAGGGACCTTCAAAATCATCTCGTTCCAGCTCCCCTGCATGGGCAGGGACACCTTCCACTGGCCCAGGTTGCTCAGAGCTCCATCCAACCTGGCCTTGGACACTTCCAGGAATGGGGCAGCCACAGCTTCTCTGGGCAGCCTGTGCCAGGGCCTCAGCACCATCACTGGGAGAGAGCTTGCACCATTCTCATTCTTGGCGTGGGTGGAAGAAAACTTGGTGTTGTGATTACTTTCACAAGCCTCTCACTCCTTCAGCTTCTCAAGAGCTTTGAGACTGGCAGTGGCACTTGTTTCTGGAGTGCTTTGCTGTGTCCTCTGCTCTGCAGAGTGCCAGCCTTAGAAAGCTGGTTCTGGCAGCTCTGTCAGGCACAAATTTGCATGCAACATTTGTCTCTCCAAGGAATCTTTAAACCCTTTCTTGTCTGTCAGGCTAGGTATACTAATGATAACATCAACCTCCCTCGTGTGATCATTTCCTAAACCATTCTACAAAATGAGATGGATTAATGAAGACTTATTATTTAAATTGCTAAAGGTACCCAGCTCATTTTTGACTGAACACAGGAGCTTCTGCCATGACTGCTACAACCAGAATAGATATCTATTGGTCCCTAAGCATCCAGCACATCCCAGTTTTAAGATTATATGCCTTAGTTTAAGCCTCATAAACTAAAGCAGCTATGACAAAATTTCTGAGAGTGTGCTCACTGGTTAAGCTGATTGTATATGAAAGCACAAAGCTGTGCATGGGTTAATTTGCTCCCCTGAAAGCTCTCTGATTTCAAATTGCCTCAGGTATCTGTGCTGTCCATCGCAGTCTTCAGTGAAGTTACACCCTGAGTTTTATTTTTGGTCCTGGGCTTTATTCTGTAAGCCTACAGAGCCAAGATGTTTGAGTGATTCATTCCTGTCTGGTATTTCTCTGGCTGCCATGGCTTAACCTGGCTCTGTGCACCAGCTCTTGGCATTTTCCAGAGCTTTGGAAAGCTGTGGTTCCCTGCCCTGGCTGCTTTACAGCTGCCACTGTCAGCCCACAGTAGCTGTGGCTCAGAAAATGTTCAGGTCTTGCACTTGGAAGTCTCTGGGTGTCACTCATAACTAATCACTCATCTCTGAAATGTTCTCCCCAATGCTGAAAGTGTTTACAGAAATAATTTACTGTGGATAGGCAAAGAAAACTGCTGGCAATTTAAAAGTAATTAAAAATTTTCCATTTCAACACTTGAAGGTTTCCACCTTCAATGCAAAAACATCACAGGTCTCAGCAGCTGTCACCCTAAAAGCAGACCCTGCTTTTATTGAAATTACATTTGAAATAAAAAGTTAAGGTTTTCAAAAGAACTTCTGATTTTTATTTTCTTGCAACTTTAACCTCTCACTTCAAATAAGAGGAAGCTGGTAGTATTGTTTGCCTTGTTTCTTAGATACTGGATTATGCACTTGCCTGATTTTTTATTTTACCTTTTCCTCTTTATTCTTTGATTTTCCGTGTTACAAAAATGACACGGTAGCCCTAAATATAGCAGAAGATTGCTCATGAGACCATCTTAAATTAATCTTATTAAAATAATTGATTAAACTTGGTTCTTGACTAAAAATGAAATCTTTTTTTTTTCTCTTTGTTTGACTCAAGGTCAATTTTAAGCACCTTTGTCATTCTTTGACAGATAGGCACAATGTCCTGGAAAACATTTTGAGGAGAAATAGCACAGAGGAAGCTTGTTCCCACACAGTTTTAAACCTCTGGGGTTCAATTCTGTAGCACAGTGAAAGATCACATGTGTAATCTCCTCCTTACACTTGGGACCTCTAATATGTAGGGCTAAGTGTGTGTTTAAGTATCTGAAAACTTTGTGTTGTCTGTTTACCTGAATCAGCCCTCTAGATGGTGATAATTAAATCCAAGTACCTCTGAAAGCTTGCCTGGCTCATTTTCAACCACTACAGTAAAAAGACCTTTCTCCAAGGGGGAGATAATGCAGGGGAAATACTAACTGAGGAATCCCCCAACAAATTCAGTATATAGCCTTGCCTTGGATAATTTCTTTGCTGCTTAATATACCCAGCCTTTAGAGTGCACCTGCAGGTCATGTAGACTGGACATAGACATGGAGAAATTATTACAATTCTATGTATTTTTTTTCTCCTGTCTTCCTAATACACTTCTGGGAGAGATACTCAGTGAAAAGTTATCTTTACAGTATGACAGGCTGTTGCCAGGAACTCAGCATGAATGATCAAACAATTTTACTAATCTGTTTTTAACAAAGCATGCAGAGAGGTAAGGAAGAATTGTGTCCTACACAAATATAACACAAAATCAGAATAATATTTTCTGATTCAAGTATCAGCATGTGGAATAGAAAAGAGAAGAAAAAGTTTGCTCTGAAGTCAGCCATTTAGATGCTTTGGCAGAGAGTAAGTCAAAAGTTCTGCTGAAATAAGGAAAGAAATAAGTGGAACATGGAGATCAAAGCCAGCCTACACTGTAGGATAACCAGCTGTCATTGGCTGGTCTTTCTGTGGTGCATTTATTTAAATACCTATGTATTCAAATAGTAATTGTTCTACATTTCTAAAGCTCTCCCTCTTCTATTTGCATATTGGTCTTGCATAATTTTGAATGGGATTAAATTGCTTCACTAATTTTGACTAATATTTTAAATGAAGCTGCCAAAAAGTTACAACCCTAATTTGCCTAATAGATTTGCTTCTATGAACTTTCCTTCAAGCTACTGCCTGAGTAAATATATTAAAAGTTCAAGTGGTGTAATTTATCTCAGACCTTCTACAGTTAGGGTACTGTGTAATACTTCATGTAGTCAAAAGCCAATACAGTGCTAAAATGACAATACTGGAACAAACTGATCAGATTCTTTAATTATGTTAAATATGTCAAGACCTTGAAACTAATATCTGCAGCATATCAGTGCTTTAATTCTGCATTTGAGAAGGAAGATTTGACAAAAAATGTTTAAATACATGATTACAAGGACCACTTAAGGGACAGGAAACAGTGGGGGCTATTGAGACAGAAACCAGAAAAATGAGTGGTGTAAAACATTTGTTCAGCAAAAATATTTGGTTTCTCATGAGAATTTCCCCCCATCCCAGCATTAGAATGGTTAAAGTTGAACCCAAACATTTGGCAACTGTGCCATGCTTGGAAATATTTACAGAAGTCTAATACCTAGCAGGTGGTAAAATTTTCCTACCAAGGATCTCCAAGAATTTTAGAAAACATTAATAATCAGGCTTCATAAAAAAATGAAAGCACAGCTTTTCCAGATGTGTCTGCTCCTGGAGGTGAGTGGTTTGGTGGGTTGGTGCTCCCTGTTCTACCCAGAGAGGAAGTCCTTGGAAAGCTGTCAGAGTATTCAGGGATGTGCAGAGGAGCAGCACGCTGCTTGCTCTGTGCTCACGTCCCCTGGCTTGTGATGCTCTGATGGAGTTATGGAAAAAACCTGCAGGAATCAGCACTGAGACAAACAGGGACCTGGCAAATCTTGGCTTTTTAAAGCACCACCTGCACTGGAGAAAGGAGAGAGGTGTGGAAAGGTTAGGGAACTTACTGAAGGTTACGCTGCCAATAGCTGGCAGAGCCGGAGCAAGAATCCAGAGCTGACTCTGAGCCTTGTGCCTCCATCACCAGGCTGGCTTTTTTTCCAGGCAGCTGCAGCTCAAATGGGAAACGAGAGACACTGCAAAGGTATTAGACAGCTGAACAGATTGTAAGTGCTCTGGACAATCTTGTGATTACAGCCCTTGTGAGCTTTGCTTAACTGCTGGGTAAATGGGATTAAACAATTATGAATAGGTACGAGGCACCTAAGAGGATATAATGTGGTAGGAACAAACATTTTTCCATCAAGGAAGATGCAAGATTTTCTGCAGAAAATAATAATTTAAAAACTACCTAATTTCTGAAAAATTCTTTGTAGAAACCTGGGAAAAAAAGCTAGTTGTTGTGGATGAAGAGAAAGTTGTTATAGAAACGTGGAGAGACAGATACAGAAAAGTCAGAATTGGCAGAATGGCCTGAGGCTGAGTACCAGTACTTGGTGATTAATGTAATTTGCAATCTGTAAAAGAATGGTCAGTGAGGTGGCGACGTTTGCAATACGACAAAATTGTCTGGGATAATTAAAACAAGAGAAGACCAAGGAGCACTACAGAGATAGCTAAGCTAGGTCACTGAGCATCAGATGAAAATTAATGTGGGTATTGCAGTTTGGAAGAATTGCCTGAACTGCTGTCAGAGGTCAAAGTTAATGGCAACCAGTAAAAAGAAAAAAAATTGAGTGAAAACATCGGTGCAAACCTAGGAGTGGCATGGAAGAATTTATGGATTTATATGGAATAAATCTGTGGTATGTTTATTTGGAACCTTTCAGTTCTACATATCATGTGAAAAGAATGAGTGGCAGAAAAGAAGAGTTTAGAAGCAACTGGGAGGAATGACGTGGAAAAATTTCCATATAAAGGATTTCCATATTAGGATTATTTAGATAAGAAGAGAATATGTAGCTATAGAGTGCACATTTAAAAAGGGAAGATATTTCATGTTCTTGTATTTTTAATTGCAATACAAGAACAAAAAGATGTTCAAACAGTCCAAACATCAAACAAAAAAGATAAAACATCATATTTAACTGAAGACAGAATGGATAATAGGTAGCAATGGATGCAATGCTGTACTATACTTCTGAGGCCAGGAGTAGAACCAGATGGAGGAATGTAAAAGATATTTATGTCCTCAATTAGAACATACTGAACAATGCCTAGAAGTGAAGAGAAAGGATAGTAAAAACAAACCTTAAAATAAGGAGATGGAGTGGCTATTTCATCTTTGCATTAAAAAAATGGATTTTGTCTTCCTCATCTGAAGCACCAGGGACTGTCAACGGCTGCTGACATGATCCTAGATGAGCTGGTGTCATTGAGTCTACCCATTTGGAAGTCAAAAGTGCTAATTAGAAGAATGAATATGAACAATAGAAAAAACCAGCAGATTGAGCCGCTTTCATATTTGGGATAGTCAGATGCTTCATTCTTTTTAACCAGGGAGTTTATTTTCACAAGGGGTATATAAAATTAATTATAATAATTAGTTTAGGCAGTATGTTTATACTTAGATGCAGGTATTTCTGTTTATAAGGAATGCTTTTATGGACATTTTCAGTCTGAGTCAGCAGGAGTCAGTCAGTGTATAGGCACAGAGCAGTTCCTTTATCAGGTTGGGGAGCTCATGACCTATATAGCCCTGCCATCTGCCCATCTCTTACTCCAAGGTAAATCTGCCTCACTCAACTACTTCATAAAAGAAAGGAAATGCAGCAAAGGCCAATTTATTAATAACCAGAAATCCTCAACTGTCTTATAAACATCAGAACAAGGATCAGAACCAAGTGGTTTTGCTGCTGCACCATGACCACAGCTGTAGCTATCTGAGCAAACCAGAGGTCAGAAATATTCCCATTTAAAATAAACAATCATTTGCAGAATAGCAGGTTATCCCACAGAGCCACAGAGATTCCTGTCCCCATCTTTGTTTTCTTCCTGTCTGCTTTAGTGGCTGGGCTTTCCATCCTGCAGAAGAGAGCAGAATGTGCCTCAGGTGTGTCCCAGCTCATTACCTTGTCCTTTTGTGCTGCTGAGTTTGTGACGTTTCCATTTCCCTAACACTGTGGATGTCCACAAACTGAGAAGTCTCATGAGCTGTGTCTTGTCAATTGATCTTAAATTTTGATGGGCTCAATGCAATGTGAAATAAAGGCCATAAATCTCCTGGAAGACAGCTTTCACTTTGTGATGTAATTGGAATGGAGGCAAAAATTAAGCGGCACAGATGTGATTTTTTAGAATATATTGCCTTCAGAAAGGGATTCACATGTCATGGTTGCTGGGCAGGCAGAATACATAACTAAGGGGACCTGTGTGCTGACCTGAGTCCTTTTGGTCACATAAAACTCAGCAGCACCTCAGGTTGGTGGCAGAAGTGACTGCCCTGGCTGCCAAGCTGTGAACCCCCATGTGCCTGGGGCTGCCTCTGGCTGAGTGGAACTGGGTATAAATAACCAGAATTTCCTGACCCAGGTGTTCCAGAAGCCTTTCCCCCACTCTGCCCTTACTTAAACACCTTATTAAAAGTAGTCACCTTGCCCCCATGAAAGAACCATGTTTCAGCAGAACCTTGAAGAGTTTACATTTTTCTCATAATGAAGAATAGTTTGTTTTTAAAACACAGCTCAATTAGCACTTAAAGAGTTGCATTTAAGTAGCTTGCTGGGGCTCTTCAGTCCATACTTATATCCTTTTCTCTTTTTTTTTTTCAATTTCTCCTGAAAAACAACTGGTTCCTGTCTTGTGCTGTATTATCCAGAATGGAGGGACTTCTGCTGAGGATGTGCCAGTGTCACAGCTTCCCAGTCAGGAGCACTCAGCTGACAGCTGCCCCACAGCTGAACTGGGACCCCTTTGCTCTCCTGCCAGAGCTGATCCTGCTCCACTGCTGTGCTCCAAAGGCACTGGAGTTTACTCAGACTCCACCAGGGTGAGGAAAGAAGGAGGAGTTAGGCAGAGGAGAAGACATGGGCATGTGTCTGCTCAGCTATTTGCTGCTCTATAGTGTCAAGTGCACTCCATAAATGCACTCTACCTCTGCTAAAACACCAGTTTGTATTTCCACAGCATTCCTGGAACCATAAAAGGGTCATTCCACACCTCCTCAGGTGTTAAAGCTTATTTAGAACCACCTTCATCCCCTATGGCATGTTATAGCTCTTGCTCTAGAGACCTGAAGTTGACTGGACATAAGCTGGTGAATCCTTATTTTGGGATGTTCACAGCTGAGCTCCTTAAATTGGAAGGGATTCTGCAGTGAGAGCTTGGTCTCCTGTTATGGAAACATGGCTTATAGTTATACCCAGCCTTCTCTTAGTTCTGTACTTAAAACCAGTACTTACAGTTCTTCAGAGTTAATTTCAGGTTTTTAGTACTCCTAAGCTCCCTTTGTCCTCTCTTTGGCCCAAAAATGCATAGCTTTGTTCTTTAGTCTTACCTCTAAATAAAAACATTTTTCTCTTAATCCTGGTGTCTGTGATACTCTGTCCATATCAATTCTGATAAAGGTTACTCCTTTGAACTTTGAAACCTTTTCTAGAGAATATTCCCATATTTGTCTGTGTGCCTCATTCTGATTTTTACCTGATTTCTTAGATTTTTCTCATACCTCCCTACAATCCCTTCTCCCTCTGTTCAGTTTATCCCACAGCCTGCATGAGCCTCACCCAGCCAGTCAGTGTCTGCTTTGTCACACTTCACTCCCACTGCCAGGACCTTCTCTTTAATGGGCAGTTCAGGCTTCCAGAATTTCCTAATTTCCCTCTGAGCAATCTTTTCTGAGAAATACCACCCCTTTTAACTCAGCCATTACTGCCTACCAGTAGTAGGGCTTTGGGGATTCTTTTTTAAGCTCTACCTTCGTTGCATTTAAACCCCATTGGTTTTAATAGCCGGGCCATTAAAGAGTCAGAGAGTGAGAGCTGTAAGAATAATACACAGGATCTTAACTTGGCTATTAAGGGAGAGTGGTTTCTAAACACCGAAGTATTGTCAGTGAGACACTGCCTGGGGCCCTGGACACACTCCAGCCCACAGTGTGGGAGTTTTTTCAGGGTGGCAGCGGGGTGTGAGCAATCACATCCCTACCTGTGGCTGGGTTTAGATGGCTGCTGTGGCTCAGAGCAGCTGCCTGGCACTGCCAGGGCCGAATGCCACAGGCAGGAGGCCACAGCCCACCACGATTTAGGCACTCACCTGATGTCAGGGTGTTGTGAGGGCCTCTCAGTCCACATTCCTGTGCTGTTCAGTGCCCCCTTGCCTCTCCCTCTGCCTGTCCTCTCTGCTCACAGGA
The DNA here is from genome assembly GCF_051311805.1 of Agelaius phoeniceus. Lineage (NCBI taxonomy): Eukaryota > Metazoa > Chordata > Aves > Passeriformes > Icteridae > Agelaius > Agelaius phoeniceus. The sequence continues at coordinate 7,640,473 of NC_135266.1, read as the reverse complement.
TTGTTTCTCACATGGTGCCACAAAGGCTTTTTTATGACTCAGTGATTAGAAGGTGAGTCTCACCTGCTCTGATTAGATCTGGTTCAGCAAGGTTAAAGCAGCTGCTTTAAAGATTGTCTGGCAGACTAGGGAAGGATCTGTCTGTCTGTCTGGGCTGACTTCAGACAATCCCCTCCCAGAAATCCAGCTGGTTTGATAAGAATTCCCAAGAGTCAGGCCCTGAGTTCCCTGTTTCTGGCTGGGTGAGCCTTCATTCAGCCTGGCTCTTGTCACCCAAACCAAGGGATGTTTCCAACATGCTGTGCACTCAAGAAACCCCTGGCCAGAAGTGCTGTAAGGACCCTGCAGCTCTAAGCTGAGACAAGGTTATAAAGGTTATAAACTCCAGAAGCCTGCCTGTTGGTCCTGTGTGTGTCAGATGTGCTGCTTTGTGAGACACCAGCTCAGCAAAGGTATCCTGCAACTGAAGACTGAGCTTCTCTATAGCTTGTGAGTGACCAGGAGCAGCATTTCTGAACTGGGGACACAGTTAATGACTTTCAGTGAGGTTATTGAAGTCCAGTGATTGATAAAGACACCCCAGTTTAGGCTCCCAGGAGTGTACACAGTACTCCAAAAGCAAAATATAGTAAAGACTAACATTTGTCTATAAAGATTGGTGACTTAGTCTATAAAGGAAGCAGACAAATTCAACTGAGAATTGCAATTTCTTAAATAATTTCCTTTCATAACTGTATTACAGGTTATTTTATTGGGAGATGCTGTTTGCACAGAAATAAAAGTATGTAATTTCAAATTTCATACCAGGCTATTTAATTTCATAATGAGCAAAGAAAAAAATTCAAGTATAGATAAAGTTGTTTGTATCAATGTGAAATGGCAAAATACTAAACCAAATAAAGTCCCCTAAATAAACAGCCATGGATGAAACCCTGTGCTTAAAAGTCAATTGCTTTTTGATGAGACTGGAAAAAATGTTGTTTTTTCCTCCAGCTTAAGTGCTGTCAAAAAGATATTCAAATATACATGCTGGCTGGCTGTTTGGGAGGGAGATTGCTACAAGCCTTGCTTCTCTGGTATTTGTGATGTATGTGTTATGACATCATCTCAAAATGTATTGCTGGCAGTAATGGAACTTTGTAGAAGGTATGGAAGTTCCTGTTTATATTGTTTAAATTTTTCTGATTTATCCACTCTGCTTGGGGATTCTTTTGTCCAGCAGCCTTGGTGGTGTTTTATGTGTATGCCATCATTGGAGATGTAATGGTGAGCATTGCTAATGGGCAGAGTGAGGTGAGTGCCAGTAGTATTTACAATATATTTACAATATTGGACAACTTGCAGGTTATCTATTCACTATTAATCTGCCTAATATCCAAGTGCTAAATCAGAAGAGGGCAGTAAAGGAAAATTACATGGGAGATGTAACAATGGGGAAAATATTATTCCCTAAGGAAAAACAGCAGAGTGAGGAAAAAACCTCAAACTCTTCATTGCCTGTCTTCATCCAGTCTAGGAGGGTTTACTCTTCCCAGGACCTGAAATTAAAAAAAAGAATGCTTTAACCTCACAATTCTCATTCCAGAAATAAGAAGTGGGTTTACAGCAAATAGAAGCTCGTAACTACAAAGAGAAAGAGGAGGGGAGGAAGAAAGATGCATCAAATAAAACAACTTGTTAATTCAGGGATGGGTAGAAGTGGGAACTAAGGGTGGTAGAGTTTAAACCAGGGCAAGGAGATGCACATCTATGGACATCAGTCACTGTGTGCTCTTTCCCAAATAGCTTCTGCCTTCCAGGTCAATGAATTAACAGTGCTGTGTTTCCTGGCATTGGTTTGAAATGTCTTTGTTAACCTGCTTGGGCACTGTACTGGGTTTGCATGGCCTGGGTTTGGAAGCAGGGGGGCTACAGGGGTGGTTTCTCTGAGAAGCTTCTGGAAGCTTCCCCCATGTCCAGCAGAGCCAATCCCTGACAGCTCCAGGATGGACCCACTGCTGGCCAGGGCTGGGCCAGTTAGAAAAGGTGGCAACACCTCTGGGATAACAAATTTAGGAAGGAAAAAAAGTTATAGTGCAGATGTGATTGCAGCCAGAGAAGAGCAGGGTGAGGATGTGTGAGAGGAAGAGCCCTGCAGACACCAAGGTCAGGACACAGGGAGGGGCAGGAGCTGCTCCAGGGGCTGGAGCTGGGATTCCCTGCAGCCCTGGTGAGACCCTGGTGGGGCAGCTGTGCCCCTGCAGCCCAGGAGGGCACAGGGATGCAGAGATCACCTCAGCCCAGGAGGACACAGGGATGCAGAGATCACCTCAGCCAAGGGAGGAGACCCAAAATGGGGCACAGGGATGCTGAGAGGAGGCTGTGAGCCCATGGGAGGCCCATGAAGAGAGGAGCCCACCCTGGAGCAGGATTCCTGGCAGGACTTGTGACCCTGCAGGGGACCCACATTGGAGCAGGCTGTGCCTGAAGGACTGACCCCATGGAAGAATAACCCACAGTGAAGCAATTTATGGAGAACTTTCCTGTGGGATGGACTCACATTGCAGAAGTTCATGGAGAGCTGCCCCCCTGGGAGGGATCCCACACTGGGGCAGGGGAAGGACTCCTCTCCCTGAGCAGTGGCAGGAGCAATGAGTGATGAACTGACCATAACCCCATCGCCATCTCCCTGTGCCACTGAGGGGGAGAGGAGGGAGAGCTGGGAAGGAGGGAGGGATGGGAGGAAGTTGTGTTTACAATTTATTTTTTCTTCTCATTATCCTGCTCTGATTTTGTTGCTAATAAATCCAATTACTATCCCCAAGCTCAGCCTGTTTTGCCCATGATGGCTTTGATGAGTGATCTCCCTGTCCTATCTTGACTCATGAACCATTTGTTATATTTTCACTTTTCTGTCCACCTGAGGAGGGCAGTGACAGAGTGGCTTTGGTGGGTGTCTGGCATCCAGCCAGGGTCAAACCACCCCAGTGTTTTTGGTGCTGAAACCCAGGATCATGAGGATTTTGAGATAAGGATGATAATTCGGAGAGGTACTGGGAGAAACATGGACTGAACAATGTCAGAGAGTAGGAAGATCATAGGGAACTTCTGTTGTAGTTGTGGTGAAAGGACAAGGGGTGGTTTTGTGTAAATTGCCCCTTTTGTTCTGTGCTGCATTGATGTTATTCTGGTTTTTATGGTGGGGAATCGTTTTGTTGGTTTCTTGGTTGGGTTTGTTGACATTCATGAAGGTTGTGCGATGAATGTGGATTTTAATGATAATTCTTAAATAAATGATTCACAGAGATGAGAGGTGGAAGGGGAGACACAGGGGACAGCAGGGAGACAGGAGGGTCAATCTACCACAGGTACCCAGACCCCCTGTGGTACAGAGATTTTAATACCTGATTTCACCTGGATGAGGGTGCAGAGAGCCATACCCATCACCCACCAGTCCAAAGAGAAAAAATTGACATTTTTTCCCCTCTAGGATATATATACACGTATGAAACTAAATCATGTGAAAAATGATGTGCTTAAAGCACTGTGTCTGTTTCAATAGCAACTGATTCAAATTCTAACACTGTTGGTAATTTATTATGAAAAATTAAATTGCAATCTAGACAAGAGGCTTCTTTGCTGAGTTACAAATCATATTAAGAGATAATTTTTACAAAACTAAAATGATAATCATCACTATTATTATTAAAATGGCATTGCTGCATTATAAGCTCTCATAAATGCAGTGCTGTTTGGTTTATGAAAACCTCCAAGTAATTCCTGCTAAGAAGAATTTGAAGCAGAAACATTTTAACTTTCTATAATCAAAGTTTCACTTTTTACCTCTGGAGTTTTTAACAAATGCCAGATTGGTTGTTTGAGTTTGTGGGTTGGTTTTTGTTTGTTTGTTCGGGGTGTTGGTTTTATTTTTGTTTTGGTTTTGTTTTCATTTTGGTGTTTGGTTTTTAGCGTTTGGTTTTTGGGTTTATTTTTTTTTGTGGGAGGGTTGTTGTTTTTTTTTTTTTGTTTTTGTTTTTGGGGTTTTTTTGTGGGTTTTTCTGTTTGTTAGTGGGTTGTTATTTTGGTTTTTTTTTTTTTGTTTCCTTCATGACTGTACTTCTTTCAGCATCCTAGTGCTGTTCTGGCCCCTGTGCTTTGGGATTTGTCCAGAAGCCATCCTGGTACGACACAGGACACATGAGTTTGTTCATTCAGGCAGGACCTGAGCTTGGGTACTCAGGTTTGTGGATCCCAGATCTCTCCTGAAAGGAAAACTCTTAATTGAAGAAATGGAGGCTTTATTCAGGTAACATCACATTCCCATCCTGGCTGCCATTGGTATCAGAATCCTTGGTTTAATCTCTGAACCTCACACCAGGAGATCAAATTTACTTCTGTCTCTGAGTTTGTAGACCCATGCTGGACTGTTGCATGCCTGGTCTTATCTCTGGGAAGAAACTGAAGGACCAAACCTTTTCCAGCACAGCTTCCCTCTCCATGGCACACAAACCCTCCTGGAAGCACAGTCAATAATTATTGCTTTTTGCAGTCATGCAAGTGTTAGAAAATGGAGCCAAATATTTCCAACCAGTTACTGACCACAGGTAACAAGAGAGCAGGGTGAGGGAAAGAGCAAGGTTCAGCCTGACCCTGTACACTCCAGTTCTCATGTAACCAAGGACACCAATATCACTGTATTTTCCCCTAAAATGACTGGTGCCTTTGGGCCTGGAACATACAGGAGCTTGTGAAGACATGGTTCTTGCTATCCATGAATTTTCTATTTACTGAGCATCGCTGGAACACCACTGGGAGCGTCCTGGCAGTTGGCACTTTTAGCTACCCTAATTGCCTTTAGGAGTTATGGATTAATTTGTCTCATTTTTATACCTCATTACTAGACCACACTCCAGTGAGAGTCTGCAGTATGTCTCTCTAGGTAGAAAAAACCAATAGTCCAATTTAAAGTCTAGGGAAAACACATGACTGTATTTTTTATTGCTGCCTAAGCATTATTTATGCTGTATGAAGTGACAATTATGGGCTGCTCCTGAGAAGAGTTGCCCATATTCACTTGCCCATGTCACTGCCTGCAAGGGGCACCAGTGGTGAACCTGAATGTAAAAGACCCATCAAAAACATTTTCACTAACACAAGATTCCCCCAGACTTCTCCTGGAAATTTCACTTTTCTTCTCTGGCAAGAATTTCTTCCATGTATTGTTAAATTGAGTGTTCTAAAGCTTGTAGTGTGTGGTGCTGAATGTTGAAGCTAAATACTGAGTGCAATCCAATTTTGTTTTGTAAGTTGTAGTTTAGTGTTTGAAGATGAGTTGCTGTAGCTCATCTGAATAATGGTTTTGTTCTTAAGAGAGCTAACAGCAGTGCTGTCCCAAAGCACCAAATTAGCAAGCAGGAGAGCATGTAGGAGTTTAATTTGTAAGCTTATGATGGGGCACAAAACCAGCTCATCTGTTAGGAACACACAGATAAAAAACAAAACTGGTGGATCTAATAATCGTGTTCAACAGTAAAGTGTTTGGGGATTGTAATAGTTGGAAAATTACAGAAATCTCTCTAGGTTTCCCTGAAACTAAAGCTGCTTTAAAGAAGGAAAATATTTCCTAGTGTATTCTGCCAAAAGGAAAATATTGTAATTATGATTAACAGATGAACTTTTAAAGGGAACTAGTAAGTTAGGTTAATTTTCATTTTTCAGGTAGTAATGATTTTTTCTGTACTTAGTAGGTCAATAGAAACTAGTTGCAAAAATATCAAAAAATGTTCTTATGCCTTATTGAGGATAATAAAGATAATTTATATAATTGAGGTTCATTTGGGAAAAAGTTGAGATAATTGTACCTGATTTTGATTTGCTTCAGTTGCCACATTAGAGTTGAAATTCCTCCTTTTCTTCAAGGTTGCTCTCCCACATGTAGGATCATGGCCTCTCATGTGTGGCTTCAGCCTTCTGTATTCATCTGTTGCTGAAGCTGCATGTTTTGTCGCAAATTCTTTTTGTTGCAAATTCTTTTTGCAGATTCTTTAGCTGCATGTTTTGTTTGCAAATTCATTTGGTTTAATGGTAGAAGGCTTTGGTCTTGTCATGGCCTCCAAATATCTTCTAGTCATCTTTTAGAAAAGTAGCCTTGAAATCTTGTGCTGTGTTTGTTCATTTCTTAAAATGAGCTTGTATTATTTTTTCTTTCATGATTCCAATGTGTGAGCAAACCTTTAAAGAGTTTATAGGGGCCATATATGTCCTGAGGCAGTGTCCCTCCAGGAGAGTGCACAGGGCCATGAGGAATTTCTACTGGTGGAGGAGCAGGTGACCTCTATGAGCCCACATTGCCATATCCCACCTCCTTTTCCTTTTCCTTTTCCTTTTCCTTTTCCTTTTCCTTTTCCTTTTCCTTTTCCTTTTCCTTTTCCTTTTCCTTTTCCTTTTCCTTTTCCTTCTCCTTCTCCTTCTCCTTCTCCTTCTCCTTCTCCTTCTCCTTCTCCTTCTCCTTCTCCTTCTCCTTCTCCTTCTCCTTCTCCTTCTCCTTCTCCTTCTCCTTCTCCTTTTCCTTCTCCTTCTCCTTCCCCTTCCCCTTCCCCTTCTCCTCTCCAGACCTGTAATGCTGGTCATCCCTAGAGTCTGTTCCCTGCCAGTTCCTGCTCTGATTAGCTGAGAAAAGATGTGCTGAGCCCATCAGATGGACAGATACCTTCTGCCAGTTTTGCTGCCTGCCATGAACTTGTTGTTTCCCCTCGTGTGGAACATCCTTCTTGAAAGATTTGGTGCAGTTCATCCCCATGTGGTTTTGTGGCAAAGTGTCACACGTTCCTGTATGCTAAACATTTTCCAGATGAGAGGAAGAGTTTTTAAATGTGATGCAAGAGTGAAGCATCTCTGAAGTTTGGGAGGCATCAAGGCTCTGTCTGCCCCCAACCTCTGGCTGGCAGCATCTCGTTGCCTGCAAGACAAGCAGGCTTCTAAATATAGCAGTGGCTAATTGCTTCCTGGATTTAAAAAAAATCTTTAACATTGGGAAATTCTCTCATGTTGCTTTACAGCTCTGTCCAGCTGGCAGCACCTTCACTTGAACCCCAACGACAGCAGGTAATTGTAACAGAGCAGTCCCTGTCAAAACAAGGAAGATCTACTATGTCACTGGATAATGAAATGGAACAATTCATGCAAGCAATAAAGAAAAAGCACTGCTAGAAAGATGGAGAGTCATATTCAGGCCTTTAAAGACTATAAAAACAGTACAGGAAATAGTGGGCTGTTGAGTGTAGTACTGCACAACAGAGAACTGTGCTCACAAGCAGCATCCGTGGACTCGCTTTGCACCAGGAATTCCTGCTGAGCAACTGTGGTGTTAATTCCCAGCATTATTAGCACTTCCTTCATGGAATCCCTTAGTGGAAACTCCCCTATTCTACTACACTGGCAGTTTCTGAGACCAGTCCATGCCAAACAATTTAAGAAATGGTGTAGAAGGCAACAATGAAATATATCATGTGTAGTCTTCCTAAATCCTCAGAGTTAAAAGGGAGTTTTTGCTGTTTGCTTTGCATTAGTGTTTTTCAATGCTTTGTGATCTGTCTCTTTCACTCTATTCTTTGAAGTTATACAAACTTCTACCCTTTTTTGGATTAATTTTAATTTTTTATGCCTAGCAATGTGAACTCTATCAACAACTATGCCTCGTGTGCAAGTCTGAGTGTGTTTGTTTTCTATTTTACTGACACGGTCCTAGTGCTGACTTATGTGAAAAAGTAATTGAGGAACATCCATCTACCTGCTGTACACGAATCATTATTTTATGTGTAATGCTATTTTGCTTTTTAATAGTAACTGAAGTGCTGGGAGGATGCTCAAGTGAGTTTCCAATCACCTCTCAGCTGCTGCTGCAGCTCTGAGCACAGCTGGGGCAGCCAAGCCCACCCCAGCACAGAGCCAGACCTGCACTGCTGCTCTGCCAGGAGCAGCTCCAGCTCCCTCAGCCAGGGCTGCAGTGGGGCTACAACCTCATCTTTCCACTGCTCCCCCCTGCAGTGGGCTTGGTGCCTAATTCAGTGACAAATTCACCTAATTTGTTTATTTGTCACCTCATTCCGTGCTTGTTTATTAACAGCTGCCTTTCTTTCTGGGAGCACGTTTGCCATATGTTTATGTACACTTCTTTTTCCAAAGAACATGCAAAGACCAAGTTCTTGGGTGTTCTGGAAACACCACACATAAATTACAGTATGTGTATACATGGCTAGGAAGGACTTTCCTTTCACTTCATTACTCTCAGTATCTTTTCCCTCTGGTAAACCACAGTGTTTTTTTCTAAAGGATTGACCTTGCAGTGGCAATATCCTTAGGATCACAGCAGGAGCAGATGCCTGTGACATTGTGAGAGGGAAGAGGTGAAGGCTGCCCAGTTCCTTGCCCTCTGAGCTGTCTTGGCCCTGCTCCCCCTGGAGTTTCTATTTTTATTTCTGCTCCTGGGACTGAGAAGAAAAACCAAGGGTTGTGTGTCCCTCTTTGCAGTTGCACAATACCACTTCCAATGAGGTCCTCTGAGTGTACTGGATTTTTATCTAAGATTTAGTGTCAGAGGCATTGTATATTATATTATTCACTATGTAATGGCAGCAATTTTTTACTATTAATTGCTTTTTCAACTTCATGGTATTCAGGAGTCAGAAAACACCAAAAGAAACAAAAAAAACCCAGAAAACCCCCTTATTTTTCTCAGGGCAACAATCTAGCTTTTATTTAAAATTTCATTATATATATATATATATATATATATATATATATTCTCCTGTGTTCAGCTCAGGCAGCCTACATTTATTATTCAGACAGTGTCACCACTAAAATCTTTACAATTTTGCCTTTGAGAGAACATAAGATTACCATACTCTTCCTTGGGTGTTTTCTTTCCTTAACTGAGGGAATGTTTTCCTTATATTAATTACCTGGAAAAGCATATATATAGATTTTAAATGTTGACAACTATAATGTTTACAATGTCTGCCTATGATTAATTGCACTTTGGCAATGTGTATAGAATGGATACCAGCTATAGTAAATAATATTTCACTCTTTGAGGCATGTTTCACAAAAATAATTGCTATTTGTGTATTGGTCTAATGAAATGAACAATCTCAAAGCATAGGGCAAGGTCACACAAAGCATCTTCAGCTGTGTCTGGGAGATCCCATTGGAAATAATAATTTATATTGCTTCAGACCCCTGGGATGAGAGAGGATCTGTCTGTCCCTTACCCTCTTCATTCCATAGCCCTGCTCTGTTTCTCCACTGTCTCTTGCCCTGCTGACCTGTGTTATGTGGCTCTGTTGGGTGCAGTAAGAAAGTTGATATTTGCATTTATTTAGATATGTACAAATTATAAATTGTACAAAGGGTGTTTTACTTGCCATCACTTGGAAATTTTAATTCTCCTCCTGCTGTTCTCAGATGACACAAGAATATGGTTTAAAGGTACAATTTTTCTTCTTATTTCTCTAGCACTGCCTGTAATTCAATAAAGCTAGGAGTTTGTTTTATTTAGTGTCAAAAAGCACTTTATTTTAAAATGAGTCTAACTTAGACTTTGAGGAGTCTCCAATGGCAACTCCCTGGAGCAGAAGCACATTTTGAAGAATGTTTGCAGAGTATTGGGCCGGTAGCTGTGTGCCCTCAGCACGCAGAGATTAAATGCCTGCATGGTCTTTTGGTTGCTGTAGCATTATTGATGTGGAATGTGGTGCAAAAAACCTGTCAGAAATGTGCAGTGCAAAGGTTGCTGGAAAAACACTGCTTTTTTCTTGTGCAGCTTGTGTATTTGCTTAGAGGTGCTTTTGCAAGTATCTTTTAATGAGAAGAAAACACAACAATTAGATGAACCAGTAGTCTGTCAAGCTGGCAGTATGGACAGTCAAAAATTAATATAATTTAGATACAGGCTATAAATGCCTGGCAACAGGGAGTTTAGATTGACAGTGTGCATTAATTTGCCTGCAGTCTTTTCTGTGCAAGTTCCTTCTACATCACATCTGAGATTGACACCACATAACCTTTCTCCTGGTTGCAACAGTCAGTATCCTCCTGTTAAAATCAAGAATTCCTAAAAAAAAAAAAAAAAAAAAGAAAGAAGAAGAAGAAAAAAAAAAGCAGGAAAGAACGCTTTGGATGCACAGGAGTTTCTACCTGTCAAAAAGACTTCAGGGAAAGCGTTTCATAGGCAGCAAAAAAATGTCACAAATCAGTCCCATCATCCTCACTGTTGCAGCAGTGGGAAGGAAGGGGGAAGGAAAAGGGGACAGACACCAGGAGCAGGCTGCAGTGGCACTGCCATGTGCAGCTTTGTTCTGCTTCATGCCCCTCAAGTGAAGAACTCAAGTTTAGCCCCTTGCTGGGTCTGCAGCCTGGTGTGATTTTCTTTGGAGTGCACAAGGATCAGGTGCTGTGAGGATACAAGTGACACACCATGAAGTGTTCTCCCTACCTTCCACAAGGCACCAGGAGCTGACATTCTGGAATGAGTCTATGTTCAGGAATGCACTTTTCTGCTGAATTATTATGCTCTGGCTGATGCACCCTCCAGGTTCACACACAAAACACAAGTGATTATTTCAGACAGGGAAAGAAAAAAATAAAGGAGAAAAAGGAGAAACAATTAAAATTAATTAAATTTAATTTCTTTAAAAAGAAAGCTTGCAGATAGATGGAACTAAATATGTGTCAGGGAACTTCAGACTGGACATTAGGAGAGGGTGGTTGGTCACAGGAAAGGGCTCCCCAGGGAAAAAATTGTGACACCAAGCCTGCCAGAGCATCAGAGTACAAGGAGCATCTGGATGACATCCTCAGTGATATGATTTAGTTCTAGGTAGTTCTGAAAGGAGCAGGGAGAATGGCTTGGTGATTCTTATGGGCCTCTTCCAACTTGAGGTATTCTGTAGTTGTATGAAGTGTGAGCTCTGGTACTGAATCAGTGATCCAGCACAGTCTGGTCCATTTTCTGAAAACAAGGTCCTCTCTGGTTTCACCCATATATGTGAGATATGGATTAATACATTGACAGAAGTGAGGAGAAGTCACAACCTTATTCTCCTGCATGTGTTAATATTTCTATTGTCATCCATTTGTACCTTACTCTTTCCAATGCTGGAATATGCACTGAAGTTCTCTGCCATTTGTTTTGTTCTGTAGTTATTGTTTATAACTATATATCTTCACATGAACTTGCAAACATATTGTTTGCCTTTGCCTTTTTTGAAATAAAACATTTTTAGGAACATTTACAGGGACAAAAGGTGCTGTGAATATCAAAGCAAATTCCTGATTTTCAGTCCAGACTTAACACTTGGAAGTACACTTCAGCATTGTTTACCCAAGTAAAGCTAATATTTTTAATAGAACATCTTTGCTAAAGATATGAAAAAGATACATTTGTGAATCCCTGGATTGCTGGGCAAGATATGGAGGTGAAAGGAAATAAAGTACTGTTTGATGGAGGGAAATTAAAAAAACCTCAAACAATAGAAGTGGCTTAGTTGTAACTAGTCATGTCACAAACAACACTGGATTGATAGAGTTGGCTGCTGTTTTAAAAAAGGCAGAGGGCAAAAAAACCCTGTTTTCAGTTGTACCAACGACCCCAATCAGCCTGGGCCTGTCTGGATCAAGTCACAGAAGGGAAATGTCCTTTCATTCCAATGGTTTCCAAAGTTCCAAAGAGAACCTCTGAGCAGTGAACAGGGGCTGTACAGGGGAATTAACGTGGTGGATGCTACATTCTTTTCCTTTTGCTCTGAATTGCACTGATGCTTTGCAAGTTGTCTCCATTAGTCACTTGGTGTCAAGAGATGTCCACTGCTGACAGCCACTGCCAGGAAGCTGAGCAGATAATACAAACAAGAAATTGTGCCTTCTTACAGTCTGAAGACAAAAAAGGGAGGCTCGGGAGCTGTGTGTTTGGTGAGATGTGAAAACACGAGATTGCTGAAGCCAGAAGCTGTGTCAGCAATGAAGTTAATTCATTTAATCTCAAGTGTTCTGTTTTCTCAGTTTCTGTGTCTGCTGTGACCTATCATTATACCCAATGAAGATGCTTGGTTGCACTTTCTGCTCCTCTGTCTTCTGCTCCACTGCAGCCTCAGACCATTTCCAGAGACAAGAGGAGGGGCTTTTCACCAGGCTGAGGGGCTTCTCACCCCTGATCTCACCAGGGTGCTGGGCTGAACTCGTGTTTCACTGGGCAGTGACAAGCAGTACTTGGGTGCTGGGTGTGACTGACATGTCCCAGGGGTGGGATTTGGGAATCTCCATTAATGCCAGATAAACTGGATGCTGAGCACCCCAGAACCAGGTGATATTTTGTCCTGTCTATAAGCAGGACTTGCCTTGAAGACAAAGACACGGAAGGACTCTCCCTACATGCTTGTAAAGCAAGATCATATCCTGATCAGTTCTATTACATACCAAGTTTATAAGGCACCTTGGGAATTTACTATACAGTGAAAAGAAGTGAGAATTACAAGATAAAAATTAAAATGATCAGGATTTATACACACTCAACTGTAAGAAATGCTTTCCTGAAGAGTGCAGTTAAGCAATTAACCCTCCCACACCCTGTTATAAAGTGTACGTGGCATTTTGGAATTTGAAGTAGGGCTTGTTGCAGCAGAAGACATTTAGCTCAGAATTGGCAGTACTGACAATTAGAGCCTTAAAATACTGTCAGTTCCTGCTGACAGAAAGCAAACCCTGATCCCCTAAGCTGTGGGTATAAGGGATTTGCTACCAGGTAGCTCCACCTCCCTTTTTCTGATCTGGGCACTGTTCTTGCTCTGACTCAGATGAGGACATCACAGCATACACCTTTCCACACTAAAAGTGAATATTTTTAGTGCTCTGATGTTAGCTTTAACTGTATTCCAGTTTTTTCCCAGGCTAGTCACAGCTTTGTGCACTGTGTACCCAGAGACCATCAGCTCCTGCCTGAGAAAGGAACCAGCCAGGAGGAAAGAAACCTGGAGAACTGTGTCACTGTGTCCTTGTGCCACTGGCCAGTCATGCTGGAAGTCCAAACTTAATTTTCTGAGGCTCTGGCTGGTGTGTCACTGCCACAGTCTTTTGGATTCAAAAAATACCCTTCTTTCCCTCCTCCTAGTGAGGTTCTCCATGTGACTTCTGTTGGGTTTTTGTGTTTCTTGTCGTGGAATGGCCACTGTCCTGTGTTGCAAATTCCTTTCACATCACCCAATTAATGCCATTTTTCAACCCCTTCCCTGATCTCTCTTGTGATTATTCCTTCAACTCCCAAAGGGACATCCTCAGTCCTGAAGTGCCAGACCTGCAGGGCCCACACTGCACTGGCCTCCCAGGGGCAGTGAACATTGTTCCAGACTCCTGCCAGGGTTTTGATTTTGATACCTTCCCTTAAAGACTTATTTCAAACCCTTCTTTGACTTTGAAAATGCTTTTAAGGAGCACAAATTATTGAATAAAATTTTAAATAAGGAAAACCTGATTATGTTCTATAAATATTAATCTCAGAGTGTAATTGCTTTACTACTGTATTATATTGCAATAAGCTTGCTGGTGTTGCAGCATTTTAAATAAGTGTTAGATGATTTAGTTTGTTCTTATGCTCTGCATGGAAACAATCTTCAGTCTGAAACAAGATTGCAATTTGCTGATTAGAGTTGTATCACCTCATCAAGTGATAGTGAGGAGATTTTTTTTTTCACTTTTTTCTCTTTATTTACTCTTACTAAATATTTCATTTTTGAACAACTTATGCCTTTTCTACTCCTGCTGTTTCATTGGCATTAATAAAATGTAAATGTTCCTAATCCCATTCACCTGGAAGGTATCACATATCCAAGGCACATGATCAAGGTTTGCTTTGGAAATGGACTCTAGGAAACTCTTGGGTGGCAGCAGACCCTCAGGATGTAATCTCAGTATGAATTTGGATGTGGTAATGTTTCATATTAGTTTTACTGATTGCTTCTGGGACTAGTGGGAAAACTTTGGAAAGGGGAGCTGAGAGAAGAGGATTATATTTAGAACTATTTCTGCATCCGAATTGTCTGGAAGAGCATATTGGAACTTGTATTTGGTAAAAATACCAAAGTATCATTCAATTGACAGAGGGCATTTGGCTCTTCTCTGGAGCTGTCTGTGAGACGTGAAGAACAATTGAACACAATGAATAAGGCCACAGCAGTTTTTCCTGGACTAAAACAATTGATTTTCAGCTGGTATTTGCTTCCCTCAGCCCAGATGGAGCAGTGGTGGAATCCATGCCATGCCCAGAGGTGCATTCCCCATCACATCTCATTCAGTTTAACATCTTATTAGTTGCAGTCAAATATTTTCATCTCTCATGCCTGTGCTCTTAATGATCTATTCTTCACACATAGCTGGAGTGGGAAATGAGCCTGCACATACAATGAAAGGGAGTTTTTACTTTTAAGTAGGCACACTTATAAACATTCATGCACCATTCTTTGCCCTGTGGCCCATGCTACTTTTCAGCCAAGCCCTTCTTGAAAGCTGAAAAGAGATTATTTAGAAAAGATAAAGGGAACTGGCCCTGTGGAAGTGAATCAGAATGAGTTGACTTCTGGTATAGTGAAACACCTGAGGCTTTTAATCTATATTTTTGGTGGGACTTTTCGTTTTTTTCCTTTCCCATTTCTCTTGATATTTGCCATGCTACAAATGCCTTTTTTATCATCAAATCAAAATTGCTTTCATTCCTGTAGAGCACCTCCCTCATACACTGTCATGTAGCTTTTACACACTTTAACAAGTGATGACTGCATGTCCACTTCCATGTGGACAACCTCACTGGAGAAACTTCCCTTCATGGTGGAGTTTGACTCAGATGTGAGGCGAAGAACAGTCAAAACCAGCGGCAGGTAAATACCATAAAGTCATGTGAATATCATAAAGTCATGTGCATAAGACTAAAAGTTACCACCCCTGTGGTCAGATTTCTTAGTTTCACATTTTTTGGGATAAAGGGTCCTTGCAGGCCTTTGCAGAATGAGCACCTGGCCTTGCTTAGCCTGGAGCCTTGTTGGTGAGAGTGGCTCAGTAATCATATTCAGTGGTTCAGTGGTTCATCAGTGGCCCAGACTGATGGAGAGGGATCAGGACAGACATTTGTGCAAGGAATCATGGAACCAGGGAATCGCTACGGTTGGAAAAAAACTCCAAAGTCACCAAACCCAACCACTGGCCAGTCAAGTTCACCATTAAATTGTCTCCAAGCACCCCACCTTTGTGTCTTTGTGTCTTTTTGAACACTTCCAGGGACTGATTCCCCCCCTTCTCTGGGCAGCCTTTTCCAGTGCTTGACCACCCTTTCTGGGAAGAAATTTTTCCCAATATTCAATAGCCTGGCACAACTTGAGGCCATTTCCTCTCCTTCTTTTCTGGTTACCTGGGAGAAGAGTCCAATCCCCAACCTGGCTACACCCTCCCTGTCAGGGAGTTGTGGAGAGCAATAATGTCACCACTGAGCCTCCTTTTCTCCAGTACAAAAATAGCTTATTTTTTCCTTTTGGACTGGCTTCAATATACCCTTATTAATCTTGAAAGCACTAGGTTCTGACTTGGGGTATAGCCTGCATTGCAAACATGGGTGTGAGTGGAGAGCAGAACAGCAATCCACTGCCTAATTGTGAATTAACAAAATGTAGTGGTCTGGCTGTAGCAGTGCCAAGCCCAGTGTAATTTCTCTGATGATTCTTGCCTTTTAATTTTAATAGACAGTGGTTAATCAGGCAAATTATTTCAACTGTGGAAACATTAAAGAAACAGAACTGAAAATACCATAGCTGTTGCTTTCCAGCACACTGCTGTTAGAGCCAGGTGACTTCAGCTCTGTGGTGGCAATCTGAAAGTGCCACAGGAACACAGATTGCTTCATCAGGGTCTGCTTTAAAAAAATCTTCATAGTCATTGTAACAAGTGGGTGCAACTGTGGTATCACACATGCTCATATTACAAAACAGAGTAAATGAGTGTGTTTGAAAGCAGTTCTTTTGGCCTTTTGCTCAGGTATATCCAATTGTCAACTAGTGGATGAATATTCATTTTTTCTTAAGAGCAGGTTGTCATTTTCTCTTGCAGTGAAGGGTTTTCCCGAATTCAAGCACGTTTCCTTCCTGCAGTTAAAAGCTGACTGAACAGAACTGTATTTTTCAACTCATAAATCCTCTAAAAAGGAAATCTCATTAGTGTAATGAATACATTGAATTGTTGTTTGTTATAGACAATTAACCTCCATTAATTGGAGTGGTGTGCTCACAGAAGAGAGACTGTTTATTTGACAGAATGATTTTATTTTGTGGGGATAAGAAGGCATTTCAGATAACTTGCCAAAATAACTTCATCTCTGGGTGATGGCACCAAGGGCAGTGCAAATCTGTCTGCAGAGCTGACACTGCATGGCCACGCAGTGAAACAGCAAGTGAAATTCAGTGCTGATGGGTGGAAAGCAGCCCAAAAAGAGAATTTTTTCCAAGATTTACATGCACAACAACAGGGTCTGACCTCACTCTTTCTGCTTGGGAGGAGTCCAGTTTGCCCACTGGGGGGGTATTTTGGAAGATTTGGGATATTAACACGTAGAAAAGGGGGAAGCAGGACAGGCACTGAGGGGAGTGCCAGGGAGATGTCCAATCCTGCCATCCCCTGATATCCTTGGATAAAAAGTGTTACTGCTCTGTCTCCCTCTGTTTAATTTAGTGGTCCTCAGGGACAATTGCTCAGCCACAGAACGATGAGCTTTAGAGTCTGGAGCCCTGATACCACAATCTTTCCTCTTTTTGCAAGCAGCAGAGTAGGACATATATGTAGCAGAATGGAAAATGCAATAATTAGTATATTTTTTATTGATCTTGCATTTTCTTCTGCTGCTGGATCATTTTACTTTCAGCTCTATGATTTTATTAGTAGGTTTAGATAGTTTCTTCTTCTGCTGTTAGTTTTTCCTTGTTTGTGAGGCAGAATTGATGCTGCTATTAAGGATCTCTATTGTTTGCTGCCATCACAAATGTAAGGGAGGCATTATTATCTTTATAAAACTTGCATTAGCATTTACTGTTGTGGTTAATTCTTAGGCATTCTGTATCACTGTTGCTGCCTTTTGTGAAGCTGAGAAAATGCTAATGGAAAATGGTCGAATTCTAAAGTGCTGCAATCAATATGCAATCCTTCTTACATGTTAACCTTTATCATATGGATTTAATATCACATCTGATTTACACCTAATAAAACAAGAGCCTGCCTCTAGAGTTATTCTCTCTCTCTGTTTGGTTTTTTTTTTTTTTTTTTTGCGGGGGGGGGGGTTGGTTTTTTTTTCGGATTTTTTTTTGTTTTGTTTTGTTTTGTTTTTTTTTTTTTTGGCTGGAGCATTTTCTGCTTTGGCTATTACTGCATGTTACACTTTGGTTGAGGAGAAATCCTATGGCCTTACCCAGCTCCCCTTACCCAAATTCAGCAAAAATCTTCCTGACCTCATTTATCTGACAGCCTTGGATGAAGCTGGATCTTTTCTTCCACAGTTCTGACGCCTTAAACCTGGCAAAGAACAGACCATGTAAGGAGCATATCCCATGGCAGCTTCCTTGGTACAGCTAAATAATGGAATATGTTTGCAACCAGTACATCCTATTTCAGACCTTGGGTCTTTTTAAGCAGATATTTTGTGGTTTTTCTCTTCAGTGCTTTAATTTTTCTCTTTAAGTTAGAATACTTCAAATCTTGACTGCATTAAAAAGATATGTATTGACTCACTTCTGTTTTAATAATAAAAATTTAACTCCAAGTCATTCATTCACCTTCTTCACTTGCTTTCAGAAAGGTATTTATTTGTGATTTTCTCCTCAGCAGGCCTTACACCCTCTACAGAGGCAAACAAGAGGGACTAGCTTAATTCCTCACATACTCATATATTCTCTTTTCTTCAGCTTCCTCTGAGCTCAGTATCACACCTGACCACTCACACTGTTAGGAGTCAAAAAAACACAGCAAAGGCTTGGAGAGGACCAATTATTTTAGTTGTGCTACTGAATAATAGACTGGAGAGCAATGTCTGGAGTGCATCAAAGGCCCAGTGAAGGTCTGCAGAGACGCCTGTGTTATTTTAGGGATAAATATGAGCAGCCTAAGTAATGTATAACTACTGCATTTAAAGATCTGTGGCACAAAGAGAACACAGGGTGCTTCCAGTGACAGGAGCTTGAGAGCACCCTTGGCAGAGGAATAAAGTACAATAACTACAAAGCACATGGATATTTTCATGATGGAAGTTGATAATCAGTCAGAGAAGCACTAAAAAATGGGTGAGAGACAGGAAAAATGTAGATGGAGAAAAGCTGTAGGGTTGGGGTGCTGGACAGTGAGGTACCTTTGCTGTTCAGTGCAGGATCCCACATTCCATGGGCTCTGCCCTGGGCAGGGAAACATGGGAGAGGGTCTTGTGCTGAGCTGGGCAGCAGGACAAGGAGAAGGGTGCATTGTCCCTGCATGAGGGGGGTTAGGAACATACTTGGGGCTTCCCACTGGGTGAGCTGCTGCCTCAGGGGTGCCAGCAATCCCAGCAGTGCCCTGGGGAGAGGGGGCTGTGGGGCAGGAATCTTTGGGAAGATGGATGTGGCTCTGCTGGGTGGTCCAGGATGCTCAGCACCCACACCTGCTGAGCCTGCAGCTGCCTGCTGGTGGTGTCTTTAAGGAGTTTTTAATTCCTCCCTGAAAAGGCAGTACCCAGAGAGGCTGCAGGTTTAGATCAGTCCCTACTTGATAACCAGGAGTGGCTCATCCAAGAGCAGTTGTTCATCCAAGACAAGTGATTCTCCAAGACCAGTAAATCCTCTTACAGGTTTATCTGAAGTGTGTGTAATATTGCTGTGACCTTGGGGTGTCTGATGCCAAGGATGGGTTCAGTGTGAAAGGAGAAATAGGTTTGAGGTGGTCCCTTGTGTCTCTTGTTCCCCCAAAACTTCTCAGACAGGCAGTGAGCACCAGGCTGCACTCTGAGACCAGAGGGGTTGGTGTTACATGAGGCATGGTCATATTATTCAAGGCACAGTCATACTATTTAAGCAGGTGTTAGTGGAGCCTGAGATCCTGATTACAGCATTTCAGTGATGAATTAATTCTTCATGGCCAGAGGTGAAGATGAAAAGAGCCTCCAGGAGGCCAGACAAGCCCCGTGCAGTCTCTGTGGTGAGAGGCAGGACCTGTTTTGGAGCGATAAACAGCTGCACACTGTGCTGGCCTTGAAGCAGCTGCCCAGAGAGCCTCTCCCAGGGTAACCTATGGATTTCTGAGCCTAACACTCCGTTACTTAGTCACAGATTTATAGTTCCCCCCCTTCCTTTCCCCCCAAGCATCTGGCTGCTGTATATGAAGCTCTTGGTGGCAATTACCAAATGTCTCCTGAGAAGCCATCCCCACCCCTGTGGCACCATGGGGGAGCAGCAGCCAGGATCAGCTGGATGCTGGCATGGTGTGGGTTGGATGGGCACCTGCTGGCTCAGGAGCACCTGCTGAGCACCCAGGACCCACCCTAACTCTGGTTCAAGCTGTACCAGAGCTGGGACCAGTTTCTGCACCATGGTGGCGTGGTGTGACCCATGGGCAGGGACCATTTCCTCTGGCAGCAGTGACAGAGGCCTCTGTTACACCCCACAGCTCCTCCTTAGTGCTCAGGTCAGAATACAAATAGATCAGTTCATATATTTCGTGTCTGATGCTGCATTTTCTCCCCTGTGCAGTTTTTTGTTCCTCATTGGAGCAATGGTCCCACATGTGGCCAATTTGCTCCTCTTGGGGCCTGTGCCTGGCGCTGCCTCTGGGCTGGGGTGGGATTGGGATGGCAGCGTGTGCTGTGCAGGGCTGTCTCTGCCATGATTCTCTGCATGCATGCCAAGGTTTTAATCCTTGCTGTGAGGTACATCTTGAGCTGGATGTTTCACTGACTGCAGCAGCTGGGATCCTCTCTGGAGCCCTGAGGGAGGAAAGGCAGCTCCTGGAGCGTGGCCCACGCTGGAGTCCCTGTGGCTACTGGCATTTCCAGATGTGTCCACAGGAGCCAAAACTCTGCTGCTGCTGTGAGAGATTCAATGAGAGGAGCAATATTTGGTGGATAAACGTGTTCCACATGCAGAAGAGGGGCAGCTGGAACCTTTAATACCAGCCAGAAGGGATCAGACAGCGAGGAGAGAGCCCAGACATGCTCGTGTGCCCCACAGGAGGTCACGCACATTATGCTCTCTGCCAGGAGAGATTTCTCTGCACGTTTCAAAGGTAGCCTGGAGAAATCCTGTTTTTCAGCAGGCAAGATGTGAAGCTAAAAATGCAAAGAATAAAAACTGCACAGTCACTGGCAGAGGTCAGCATTCACTACCTGTTATCACGTTGTGCTTTCTAATGTGCCTCTGTTATTTCCGCAGCGCGTGCCGTGCTGGAGTGCAGAGATCTTGGTTGTGGCAGCTCCTTTCCTTGCAGTGCTGATGGAGGGTTCAAGGGGTGGCATCCAGCTGATCCCTGGGCCCTCAGTGTGAGTGTGGAGCCTTTAAGTGCAGCTGCCTCACAGGATTTTATTTTACCTTGCAAGTGCTTCAGCTGGGACGTGTTATCCTGCAAAGCTCTTTGTCGTTTTAGCACTTCTGCTTTATCTGCACTTGTGTTCTCGTTGAATATATTTGTGGTGTCTAGGTGTAACTGCTGGCACCTTTGTGTTTTTCTGAAGCTGGAGGATACCACTTGGACCTGTAGATATATCCCATTTTCTCCCATATGTTTGTAATGGTTCATTTTAAAAGACATCACACTTGTCTTAAAGATTATTGCAGAACTGTTCTGATGCTGTGTACAAAAGTGGTGTAGAATATTCTTCTGTGGCTCTGTGAGTACTTCATATTACTTGTATAATATCATGTTCTATTTAAGTGAATTTAATTTTTTTTGCCTATTACCTTCCCAAGTATTTTTATATAATTGTTTCACTTTCAGAATAATTAAAAGAATATTAAAAAAATTTCTTTTTTCTAGACCTGGCACATTTACAAGTCTTAGTAGGAAATTCAATGGCAAGAGCTGAGTAAAATCTAGAATCTTTGTTTAGCAGCTTTAATGCTACTCTGAAAAGAACTACACAGATAAAGAGCTCTCTGCACCTGTCAAAACCTCTGTCGTAGTCATCACCTTATTTATTTTACAGCATTATTCAAGTCCTTTGAATTCAAGCCTTCTGCACAGGAGAGCTGTACCTCATCTGCCATGAGCTGAGTAGGTGAGATACATTCATTTTCCTCTAAGGAGGTGTTTCAGAAGGAGACATAATCAGTGGAGGAAGAGAATAATTTCCTAAGTTTTGATGCTTTTGTTACACAACTGTCATCTTTCAAATTCAAGAGTTCCATCTAGAGGAATCCCATTTCATGAGCTTGGTTTTGCTGGCCTCTTGAAGTGTGTCATGTTCTGTGGCTGAAAATAGATTAATTTAGTCCCCTTTCTCAGTCTTCTGTGTTGAATACCTGTGAATTTTGTTGTTTCTTCCTAGCAGTTTTTGAAACACTTTAACATCAGTATTTTCTGCTTACATTTAAAATATCATTTCCATGTTTCTGTCTATTGAAGTGCTGAAGAGATAGAGAAATTTTGTTCGTGTCTGACTGTCACTTATGAATTTGTAGCCCAGGAAGTCACAAGCCTCAGATTTTCCCATCAAGAGATATAAAATATATACTTGAGCAAAAGAAATTTAGAGTAACTGAGCAGAATCTGGCAACACTGAAAATATGTAATAATACAGAAACTGCTGAATGCAGACAGACCCACTGAGAACAAATACTTCTGCAAATAGATATAAATCTTTTTTCAGTTTGTTTTAGGAGTCACTGTTTCCAAGTTCTTTTTTTCTTAACCTGTAGAGAAATCTGAAAAAAATCCATCTGAAATGCCAACAGAAGCAATTTGCTATTATCCTTTTGGGTTAGGAGCTAAATTCCTGTAGTTTTTTTATCTAATGAACCTTTTGAGACCCTCCTGTGGCTCAGACACTCCAGTTTATCTTTTTTAATATTGTTTGTCAAACAGAGATTAAATACCTCAGTAATGTTTAATAATGAAGTCTCATATCTAATACTGGAATGATCTTTGTATTCAGATGTGTGGAATTTGTCTAAGACAGGAGGCAGTCAGAAAGGAAATTTTTGGCTTTTAAAATCACATTAGCAAGTGTGTGGCATGGTGCAATGGATGGGAATGAGCTGAAGAAATCCCCCTGTTTGTGCTGTGCAACTTCAACTTTGTTGTTGTAGCTTAACTTGATTAAAGCAAAACAAAATAAATCAAAACAAAAACACTGAGAACTTCCCCGTGGCTCTACTTTCCTGAGCAAAATGAACCAGATCCTGCAGATCCTACCTGTGCTGAGAGTACAGCAGCATCCCGGGGCTGCAGCATCTCTGCTGGGGTGGCTGAGTTAGCAGAGCTTTGCTCTGATCACTCTTTGAAGAAAACCCTTTGAAGAAAACCCCTTGAAAAGCAGTGACACAGCTTACCCTGACCATGCCTGGATGGCTCAGTGGAAGGAGACCAAGAGGACTCTGCAGCTGAGTTCTGAGGAAGGGCCTGAATTTATAAAATGCTAAGAGTGAGTTCCTCGGCAGCAATTCCAAGTGTTGGAAACACCTGGCTGGAACAGCCCAAAACAGATCTTGCAAGGCAATGCCCCAGGAATTAACTGTGCTGGATGATCAGGAGTGATCAGTGATTGCACTGGATCAGGGGGTACCTTCTTCTAAAAGTACAGATTTCCCTTTGCTGACATGGTTCACATAAAAAACATAAATACCTTTGAACAGATGAGCAACACCAACTCAGCTGAGCACAGCAGGTAAAATGCATTTCTTCACTTAGTTATGTTTTTTTTGTTTTTCCTTTCAACTCAAAGTAGCATGAATTAACTTTTACCTAATTACATGATTTTACCCAATTAATTAGAAACCAGACCTTATTTCTGATTTTCAACCTAAGGCTTATTTCAATTTTGATTATATACTGACAAAAAAAACCCCAACCAAACAAAACAGAGCTTCTTTACAGTTGTCTTTAGCTTTTTTCTGCCAACATTTTCTGAAAGTTTTAGGTGTTGTTATGAAAACAAATTAAAGTAAATTCCATAACCTCAGGCTTAAATTTGTTTGTACCTTTAATGAAGTCACATTGTGGTATGCAATCATGAGTTGTTTTATCTAATCTGACACCTGCCACCTTTTTCTGTTTTTGTTCACTTCAGAGTTTATTGCAGTTTTCTGTAACTTTCTCCCTCTTCATTTCATAACTAGCCTTGCAATTGGGTAATTTTAGGAATTCAGCAGATGCAAAAATGGAAGTTTTCATGATTTTTTTTATTACCTGTTAGACTGCACTTATGGGATGATAACCACATGGATGTTTCTGAACAATTGCAGTCTATGGTGAGACGTTTGCTTAGAAAGTATTTCAGGTTCTGATTAAAAATATGGATGATTTTAAAAGGTTGCCTAAGGACTGCTGAAGCCTTCTGCTCCTCAGTGTTCAGAACTGGGGTGGTGAAATTATTGTTCACTGCCTGCAGAAGGACAAATTAATGGACATGTCCAAAACTATTCAGAAATAAGTTGTTCACTGAAGGATGTCTATTTATTTGTGCATCCATTTGGTTTACTCACTAAGCTTAATTTCATCTCACAAGTAATAATATTTGCACAGTGTAATTTCAGGAAACACTGTGATCCATAAAAAAAGTTCCCAAACAAGATAACAGTAAAGAAGATTTAATAGCAACAATTTATTGTTCTTCAAAACAATGAGGCTGTTTAATAAAGACGAAAAAAGCATTAGAAATCCCAGAAGCAGGCAGTGCAAAGTCTGCAATGCCCTTAGTTTTACCCCATGTCCATCATCTATCAGCTGAAGTTCCTAATTAGCTGTCACACGAAATGTCACTCCAGAGTGTGCCTTTGATTTTTGCACAATGGCATTTCCACCCAAACCTGCTGTACACTGAACGTTAAGTTGTGGTCTAAACTGAGAACTCCAACCTGGAGAAGGATTTAAATATACTTTAGCAATTAAACTAGGCACAGTAAAGTGTTCCCTTAGTTGGGACCCAGGAAATGATCTTTGAATCTCCAGTGCCTGGTGACTCATCCTATGGAAGCCCAAGTTTTTAAGGCAGTAAACAGATGATTGGTGCAAAATGCAAACTTCCCCTGTCTGAACTGCAAAGAAACCTCAGGAAGGTGGACTGATGCTTCCATAAATAGAGAATGGAAAATGGATTTTTTTTTTCCAGTGGGAAGTGTGTAATTTAATCAAGGTGGAAACCTCGCATAGGAATGTGCTGTTTTCAGGATAATTTTTTTTTTAGAAAACAAAATCAGCAATTCAAGTATTTTCACTGCTGAGTCTTAGAGTCTCAATGTTTAAAGGGGAAGTTTTGTACATGAACATTCATACAGGATCAGGCTATAGCTGGCATTTGAAAGAGAATGAATGAATTAGTAAATGCTACCAAATATAATTTGTAAAGAATTCCCTTCCTGAGAAAGTAGCAGAATTTAAATGACTGCTTGAGTGTATTCATTGCCAGCATCTGCCAAGAATATTCATAAAAAGAGATAGGCTAGAAGTGAATTTCAGGATGATCCTTGGAGGCTGAGGCCTTCACTTTCCATTAGATAGATACAAGGGCAGAGCTAGGGGACTTTTATGGAAATTTGCTTAATATAATCCCCCAGACATATATAAAATATAATGTATCTCCAGCAACCAAAGTAGGATAGAATTAGAAACAGGACAGGTGATGTACTTTTACCCTTTTGCTAAACTTCTCATGGAGTTATACTGGGTGAGATCACTTATTTTACCTATTTGTCCCCCAGATTCTTGGCAAAAAATATTCCGTATCTTCATTGTCAGCATGACCAGTGAGAAATCTTCTGTTCAATTTTGCCTGTTTTGAATTATGAATGCATCAAACTTTTAGTATGGAAAGTCACAAATTGCTGATTCTGTGTTCTGAAAGAGCAGCTCCTCCTAAAACCTGCAACTTCCAAATATTTTCCTCTGATTGGGATCTAACCACAGAGCAGTACAGAGAGGAATGTGCTGAAGCATTCTAATGAAACAAACTTTAGGACCAAATTTGTTCTGAAACCTCAAATAAGAGGTAGCTCCTGTGACTGTATTATTATTTACTTACAGGTCAGATGACTCTTTATTTTTGCATTGGCATCGTGTGGCTAAACTTGACTGCAAAAGCAAAACGTTGATGAGTCAGGTAGCTCAAACAAGATGCAGCATGCAGGATGCTTCAAGGATTGCCAAACATTTTCTGTAAGATCTATCTAATTAGAAGTTAGTTCCCTATTTAGCAGCAGACAACTGATGTCTCCAGAAGTGAAGTGGGCTTTCTTTCACCATTTTTATCTGCACAGGCTGGATCAGGATTCTGACCATGTAAATGTATTTTTTGTAGTTATACATAAATATGTTTTATATACTTGGGTGAGGTTTCCCTTCTTTTAATCAAACTAATTATGAACTACTACCTCTTTTCTTACCATTTGTCACTTCAAAATGAAAAATATAATAACAATAGTAGTATCAGTTAGAATAAAGAGCTTTGTGCTAATGGTCCATACAGACTTTATAATGTGGACAGAAACCCAATAATTTTCTTTTTTTCTGCATTTGGCTTTGTTTCTGCTTCAGAAATTAGCTGTGGGATTACAGATAAACATACACCATGCAGAAAGTTGGATTCCACCAAGTGAACCTGACCCTGAATGACCCTGATGTTGTGTCTTTCAGAAGGAAACACTTCCAGAGCAGGAGGGCGATGTGGACCAGCTGGGAGCTCTGTGAAACTCCCCAGGGAACATCTCCATCTCCAGATCTGAAGGCAGAGAGTGGTGCTTGCCTGCTGCTGGTGGAGGGAGTGGGGATCCTGTGGTTACTCTGATATATTCAACGTGTAGCCAGCTGCAATGGTCTTTTGTTTGACATCCTTGGTCACTCACTGCCAATTTTCAAAGGTGGGCTTTTCAATGTAGAACAGTTCCTCGAAAAATTAACCACTCCAAAGGATCTCAGGACATGTTGATACAAATCTTTAGCTCCTTGCCCTTGTGTTTGTACAAATATCTCATTGCAGATCCCTCATTGCAACTGAAATAGCAGAAGGTGATCCTTCTCCTGTTCTCAATACAAGATTTAAAGGGTAACATGCAGCTTTATTTCTCTCCTAAAATATATGGGAATATTTTTTCCCTTTCTGGTAGTCATTCCTACTTTTTGAGTCATTTTCTATGAAGCATTAAAAAAATTAGTCCCAAGGATATTCAAAGCTAACAGCAGTGAGAAGGTGCAGAATACTGCTAAAGCTTTACATGCTCTACACCAGGTCCTTGTGGCATTAACCAATGAATCCCCACAGCACCTCCAGAACTGCAGTTTGCACTAAACATTTTGTTGTCTGAACCCCATCATAATTAGTAAAAATCAACACACAGATATTCAAAGTAACTGCACCTGTGTCATGTTCAGGAGCAGCCAGCTGGTGACTGGGCACCAGGATGAAAGCTTAGGAAGCAGGGATCTGATTTCAGCTCCGTGTGGGAATTGTTATGGCTTTTCTGTTTCCTAATGCCTGAAGTGCTTTCTGATTATGCATGCACATGTCAGAGCAGAACGTGGACAGGCACCAGCCTCTCTAGCATTTCAGTTCTTTGTAAAAAAACCCCAGGGCTGGCAGCTGAGCAGAGTGGTGGTGGGCTGTAGATCAGCAGAGAATGAGGATTACAGGGCTCATATCCTGGCTGTTAAATCAGTAGCACCTGTCTAGTAAGCTTTGACAAGGCTAATTACTGTAGGGCAAGTCCTTTTTCCTCTGTTTTGCTTCCCCTTTTTAATCACCTCGTATTTTTTATTGTAGTCTCTGGAGGACAGGGAGAACAAATGTTGCTTAACAGTGTGGACAGGAGTTTAGCATGACTAGTTGTTGCAAAGCCTGGAGTGACTTGGTAGAACTTCCCAAGAGACAATCACTACCACTTAAGGCAAGGCAGCACTGTTCTGTATCCTCTATAAATCCTACTCTGCCACACTCCTAAGATATTTTAAATATACCTTAGAGATGCTCAAACAGGGTATTAGCACTGTGCTTTCCTTGTATACATCAATATGTAAGTGACTGAGGAAGTTCCTGAGTTACCATGGAGCTGAACTGCACAGATCTTGGGAGAGAGTGAAAACCAATAAAGCAGAATGAGAGAAAAACTCCCTGGGAACTGGATTTCCAAAGAGCAAATAACTGAACACTGCATCAAATATATTTTTACCACTTTCTTAAAAGACAGCAGACGTGGATGAACTTTGCCAGTCCGATTCCTTTGTCAGGCACATCCGTGATGTAAAGCTT
The DNA here is from genome assembly GCF_051311805.1 of Agelaius phoeniceus. NCBI lineage: Eukaryota > Metazoa > Chordata > Aves > Passeriformes > Icteridae > Agelaius > Agelaius phoeniceus. The sequence continues at coordinate 7,613,004 of NC_135266.1, read as the reverse complement.
AGGTGTTTTTTCAGAGAAAATACAGCCCAGGATTTCCCCTGAGGTGAATTTCTGATGCCTTTGTCTCTGTTGGACTCTGCTAGAAACTCTTTACTTGGACACATGCAATTTCTTCCTCCTTTAATCCTGGCAACTTCCCCAGCGCTCCCCATCAGGGGCACTGCTCTTTCCAAACAAAGATTGAGCACCCACACTCCTCTTGGGCAGCTGCAAGTGCAGCAGAAAGGGAAGAGTGTTCCCTCCTGAGCAATTCAGGGAATGCAAGCAGCCTTAGAGAGGGTGGGATTTGTTTTACTAAGTGTGGATGCTTTCACGTGAGCAAGAGGTCCATGTCACTGGAGAGAAACACCTGCATTTAAGGTTCTGTTTTTGCCTGAGATGCACAGCAGCAGAGACCCCCAGCACTGTATTGACCACCTTGCCATTGATTATCAGATCCCACTTCTGCTCTCCCCCAGCAGCCCCTGGACTGCCTGTCTGGTTGCACTGAGCACTTTATCCTGGATGTTCACGTGGTCATGGACTTGTTCTTTGATTGACAGTATCCCCTCTTGCCACCATCACCTCTTCTCATTAAAACATTTAATTCTGCTCCTTTAATTCTGAATCTGGGGAGGGAAGATAAAACTTGAAGGATGGGAGCAGAGACTCGAAGATCCCCGGAGACAAGAATGTTTCATTCTCTCTTCACAGAAGTAAAATGTAGAAAATCTGTTATTCTTCTGTTTCTTCTGGGCATTTCAAATATGACTGGGTGGATTAATTTGTTTTCCAACCCAAGCAGCTTTGTTATCCAATTTAGCATAAATTCCTACGTGTATTGGGAGAAAGCAGCTATACTCCAATGGATTTTGTCAAAATGCCTCAGAAAACCTACAAGTAAATTCCACAGAAATGTCGAAAATTTTTAACAAGGCTAGAAATGACTTAATAATCATAAGTAAATATTATGAATGCTTGTCAGTCATGCATTGCAGAAGAATTGACTAGCAAATCAGATTTTAACTACTTTTTTCTTATGAACAATAGAAAAATCTGAAATATTGAAATATTCCTACCCCAGAAGAGCTGACACCAAGCTTCTGGTTAAATTACTGTCTGTGTTGGACTTCCTGATCATATACAAGGAACAACCAGAACTCCATAAGAAAGCTGTATGAAAGCCCTGCAAACCAATTGATTCTACCTTCGTATGGTTTGTTGTCCTGGCAATCACAGGGAATATTTGAAAATGAAACAGAGATTTTTTTTTCCCAAGAACAGGACAAAAAGGAAAAGGGGTCTTCATGAGAAACCTGCTCCCAGGAAGTTGGATGTCTCAGAGCAAGAAAAGGGAAAAAAGCACCCAGGTAAAGGCTACTGGCACTTTGTGACTTCTCATGCACTGGCTCATCTTAAAAACCCATGGAGGCTGTCCAGCTTTCTTGGGAAGCATCTAACCCTCATTACTCTGCAAAGGGATCCTACTCTGAAAAGGGATCTAGGCTCCCTTAACCCAGTGAACTGGAGGATTGTGTCAGTGCAGTGGGGAAGTTCTGCTCCCTCTTTGGCAGGACCCTGCCAGGAGGAGGAGGAGGAGGAGGAGGGAGGAACACAATGCCATTTCTGAACTTCAGAAAGCTTCCCCATAATCCATCATGAAAATTGGTGGATCATGAGGGATATCAGTTAATTTAGCTAGGGTTCAGCTGAGTTTGTTTTTCCTAGAGAAGAATTTTTACAGCATCCATTAGGGATTTTTAAATTCTTTTCAGCGAAGGAGATCACGGAGGTTCCCGTTCCTTTCTCAAGAGCCAGCAAAACAAACAAACAGCAAAATTCACTTTGCCTCAAACAATTTGCAAACTATAAACAAGTGCAGAAATCAGCAAACAGATTCAGCAAACAGGCTGGGGAAGCATAAAATAACAGCCAGACAGTTATGGCCAGCATGAGATTATTATGATCAACAATCTAAATTATTATTGTACATCCCTAAGTAGCCTATTCTGGCAGCCCCATAATGTATGTAACACACTGTACCTTCTGCTGCTCCATATCTTCATAATTGGTTGCCAGTAATCTCTGTTTTCATCACAGTATTTGGTGCATTTTTGATTGTTTCTTCTGCTGAATGCAGGCAACAGATAAAATTTACATTCACAGCACTTGCAGTTGCCTGGCTTCTGCAGAATTTTTAAATTACAGCAGTTGAAAAATAATCTTGATTTAAGTTTAAAATAAGTATAATACAATTAAAATAATTTAATTGACCATCAAAAAGCTTAACTTCAAAGGAATTAAAACCCTCTCTAAGATATATTGGCACCTCACAGTCCATTTGCTATAATTTGAGCACTTTTATCAACAGAGAATCTTACCAAAGGCTTCATGGACATGAGAGATGATTCAAAATAGAAGATCAAAGCCCGCAAACAAATCCTGTTAATATACTCTAACAAACAGGGATTGTTTTATAACTAAATATGAAGCCAACTCAAACAAATATTTGGAAACACTGAAGACAGATCCCATTGTAGCTTTTGGCAGGGTGTGCTTTATATGTTATGAAGACATTTTTGTCCTGTTGCCACTGCTCTGACCAGAAGCCACATGTGTGGACCATCGCTGCGCCTCCCTTCTCTCCCACCAGCATCTTCCTTTCTCAGTGCTCTGCTTCAAGACAACCAGGAGCTAAATTCAATAAAGAAGCAATGAGCTACTTTGAAAATATTGCATTAAACCCCTCAGCTCAGCATCAATACATGGAGTGCCTGCTGGGAAGAGGGACAACTTGATCATCTCCATATTCCACAGTGGAGTACCAGTCATCTGGGGAGTTGAACAAAGTTTCTCATGCCTTCCAGAAAAGGTTCAAGAAGCAGAATTTGCACTATGGGGTTTTGTAAATCCTTTTTCCTCTAATGGTACTACTATTAAACAAACATTTTGAGGTAGCACATGAAGGCTGTGACTAATTTGCCTTTGCCCATGGTTAAGCAATACAAACTGCTTCCCTGGACTCAAAATAATAGACTGAAATATTCCCATTTCCTGCAGATGAGTGAAAATAAACAGATCCAATCTGAGTTGAAAGAATGTAAGTAGAACAGGCCTTCGTTTGTAGGGGAAAATAAACTTTGCTGATCCCATAGGCCTGGAACTATAAACAGCATCCTTTTTCTCCCAGGGCAGTGTATAATGTGAGTGCATGGTTTGAACATCCTCAAAATAAACAGCTAATCACCCTTTCTGGCCTAATTAGGTTATGCTCTGGCCCCTGGCTCTAGGTCTCATGCAAAGTGGCATTGAGGGAAGCCCTGCTCCTCTCCCAGGAAAGAGAGCCTGTCCAACTCTCTCTTTGTTAGTTAACATTTGCTCCTTGGGGATATCCAGCTCTGGGATCTTCCTTGAAAACTTGGCAAATCCAAGGGCAAGAATATTCTTGTCACTTTCCACCAAGAACAAGGGTAACCTTTCCTTCCTCTCTCTGTTCATTGCACAGTTGCAATGGGAGCAAATAATATTTTTTGTTCTTTTAAAATTTTTTCATTTCTGGATTTGGACTGTCTGCCTGTTCAGTGTGTATCAGCAAGTTGTAACTGGTTAGATTTTTTTGCATGGACATTTAATTCATTCTTTGCAAAAAGGTGATTTGTCCTCAGTACAGCTGTGACCATCCACTGCAAATGGTAGCTAAACAATCCATAAGGATTGCATAGGATTCACTGTTATTATTTTTGCAGCATTGCAGACAAGGGGCTGGAGCACAGCCGTGCTGTAAGGCCTGCCCAAGCTGACACTTTGCAAGGAAAGACCCAAGAGCTCAGAAGTTGCTGACTGAAGCTCCCAGGCTGGATCCTGCACTGCTGGGTCCTGGATGGGGCTGCTGAGAGTGCTGGTGCACTTCAGCTGCTGCTTGTGTGTCTGGAACAGACAGGTGTCTGCTGAGGAAGGCAGAAGCCTCCCCTGAAACAGAAAATGTAAACACCCTCCCTCTGAATTATTATAATGTTCAAATTAAGGGCTCTCAGGCAAAGATACAGGAATAGGAATAACAGTTCTTTACTATGAAAAATAAATACAAATGTAATTGTACAAACGACAAAAAAACCCACTAACAGAGTCAGAATAGGAACTGACAGCCTGTGTGTCAGGGGGGTGGCACAGCCCCATCCCATGGGGGCTCAGCCCTCCTGCAGTGCCAGCTGTGGCTCTGCTGGAGCAGGGATCCTGCACAAGGGGGGAGTTTTCCTCTGCAGCTCCAGGGCTGCTGGAGATGGGCCTGGGCTCCCTCTGGCAATGCAGGGCAGCAGAAGCTGCTCCTCTGGCAATGCACTGGGCAAAGGCTGCTGTGCTGTCCCAGCACCTCAGATTGGATCCAGGTAGGAATGCTTGGCTCCTCCCCTGGGCGGAGCATCTCCCCATGGGATGATGGGATTGGATCAGCCCTGCAGGGACACTCAGTGGCCATGGACAGCAGAGATCTCCTGCAGGGAGGATTGGCTGTGGGAGAGATAAAGAAAAAACTGTGCAATGAACAGCAGAGAACTGCCCCAGCCCTGACAGATGGCAAATAGAATACACACATTATCTTTCCATCCAGGATGGTGTGATTCATAGCAAACAAATAATACTGGGGGAAATCAGCAGAAAAGGCCAAGTGGACTTTTAGGTTCTGGTTTATCAAGGCCTTTTGTGCAGCAGCATAGGGCCTGTAAGAGGAGAAAGATTTGATCAGATTCAGAACATTTCCATATTTGCACTTTTCTAGATTCCTCTGAATGTGTGCTTAGATCTTGAAATACGTTCCCATTTTTCATTGCTCTTTTAAAATCATTGTTCTTCTGTATCAAAACCAGACCATCCTACCTTTAATCCCTCTTTCAAAGTTTCTTTTCATCTCCAGAACAGCTAAAGGTGCTCTGAGGACGGTTTAAACTGTAATTCTCAAGGTGCTAATTTCCTTTTTTGTCCTTTCTGGTGAGACTTGCAGAGCTGCTGAGGATGCCAGCAGGGCCCATCTTTCCCAAGTTGTCCATGGGAGGGGACCAGCCTGGCCATGGCCAGTTTCCTTCCTTGGCCCCACTTCAATGTCCAGTGAGTGCAGGAAGCAGCTCCTGAATCCCATGGTGGTTCTAAAGGCACAGACCCATTTTCAGTGCCCTTTCTCCAAACTGAGAAGTGCTTAGCACAAACTGCTCTTTTCAGCCTCTCTGATCTATATCCTCACCGATTTTCTTGCCTGTGACTTCCTTTTAGGAAGTGCAAACCAAGGAAGATAAAAACAGCTGAGCAAAGGCATTTCTGAGCCACAGGCATTGAATTCTCCAGGACTGCCAGGTGAGAGGCACTGATGCTGTCCTGCTCCCAAAGTGCATTTCCCCACTTTCACCAAGGAGCTGTGTCTCCACCTGCAGCTGGGACCTGCTGCAGGACCCTGTTTGTGGCTGAGGCAGGGGTGGGAAGGGAGGTGAGGCTGTGACAAGCCCGTGGTGAGGGCTCTGGTGGGAGGGGATGTGTGTGCTCAGCACAGGAGACACAAGGATGCAGCAGCAGCAGCAGCAAGTGTTACGAGTAGAAAAAGCTGCCCATTTTTTTAAAAAGGTTGCAGAGTTCACAGGCTGGGCTGGTTGCTGCCAGGGTGGAGTTCTAACTGTTGCTGTTTTCATTAACTACGTGTCGTTGATGGTTAAGGATTCTGCCTTTTGTCGAGTGGCACCCTGCTGCTTCCTAGAGGATGGCACCCAGGCGGTGAAGGGGAAGGGACGTCGGAGCCAGCATGCAACGGGAGGGACCCCTCAGCAAACCTAGCCAAAAACCCCTAAAACAACGAGCCAACACAAAATTGATGAATCCAAGCAATGTCTAGGTGTGAGGAACAGAATCTAGTAGCCATCAAGCCTTTCCTACCCTTCACCCAGATGTCGGCCAGACAGCAGACCTCGAATGTTGAACCAAAAATCAAGGGTACATCCTGATGGTCTCAGGAGGATGGAACCCCCAGCTCTGGCCACAGACCAGTGGACAAAGCTGTGCTCTTCCTCCTCCTCCTCATCACCGTGGGGAGCAGTGGTGGCGTGAGTGCGGACCCATCGGTTCTCCCCACCCGAGCTGATCGCTTTTAATAAAGGCATTAAAAAGGAGAAAGATCTCCTGCCTGTGTTTATTTCAGCAAGAGTGTTCACAGTTTAATATTTCACATATCTCACACTGCCACAGCATCCTCACAGGAGCTCAGCTCCCAGTGTAGGTATCTGAGCAAGTGACAGACTGCATGGAGGGGCTGTGACAGGGAGGCCTCTCCCCTCGAGCCACGCTCTCAAAAATCTTGATGACGGATGCAAATCACTTGGAACCAAATTAAGAAAAGTATATTTAGGAACCTAGAGCAGTAAAGAGGCACTTAATAGGATTTTCAAAAGTGTATAAGCAGATTAGGCATCCAGCTCCTGTTGAAATCAATGCGGATGGAGCCTTAAAAAAAATACAAAATCTTGAGGTATCTCAGCACTGTTACAGCCTGGGTGCATTGCAGGGGGTGGTGAGTGGGCTCAGAGATAAGCCTTACAAATAACAGGGCTCTCTGGTGGTACCAAGCCTCCAAACCCACAGGAGCAAGTTCTTAAGATCCCATAAAGGCTGAATTCCACAGGCCTGTGGGAATGAAAGAGCAAGGCCTGGAGGGAGAGGTAATGATCTTCCTGCGCCTGCCAAAGGAGCAGCAGGACTTCTGCAGAGACAGAGACAGAAAGTAACGCAAAACCAAGGAGACAGAGCAATCACCGGACCTTTGCTCAAGAAAAAGCCTGGCAACAGCTTTTTTTTGGTTACAGAATTGGCCAAGAGGGGCTAGGTGAAGAACAGCTGGTTGTTTGATTTTGACAGGGAAGCAGCACTTTTGCAGTCCTCGTAAATAAATATATTTGACCCAAAGAAACATCTTCTGCAGCCAGTTTCTCTCTTGGGTAGAAAGTGCTTGTCAGGACCTGGGTTTTGCCTCGTCCTGTGATTTATACACGGAGTATAATACTGTAAAGTCAGTTCCCTGCCTTCTCTGAAATGCAGCTCCAAGTCTGTCGAGTTGAAATCAGTCCTTTTTTGCTTTACTGAGCAGCAGTGATGATACATGCATTAAGGACTGCAGGCTCTGTGGTAACTGGGGCCAATTAGCTGCTACCCGAGGGCAGTAGCTCCCAGATGTGGGATATCAGACAACTGAAAACCTACAGAACTGCTAACAGATCACTCATTATTCTCCTCCAGAGGCTTTTAATTGGGGGATTAACACACGGTATTTTTAGTGAGTGTCCTCAGAACATTTATCTTCTTCTATGGCATGTCAGTCCCTCAGGGAGCACTATTTGGGAAGCAACCATTGCTGGAGGTGACAGGGAGGAGTTATCTCCTCTGAAATCCCTGTTGACAGGAGAGGCTGCTGCAGACAGTAGGCAGAAGATAGGCTTGCCATAGCTGCATTCCCAAACACATGAATAACACTGAATAAATGCAGTTATCTCAGGTACCTTATGGGCTGCTGACTCCAACCTTGTGCCGGTGGTATCTAAACTCTAACAACTAAGCTTGGCTACAAACCTCTGCTACAAAGAAGAGTAAAGGAAATGAGAAGCTGGAGAATTCAGAATGGTCATTAATGGGAAACATTCTGGGAGAGTCAGGAGAGGGAAAGAGTCCAAGTTGTGGCCAAGAAACCTGAAGGTAGGGGAAGAAGACATCTCTGTGTTACATCTCACCTGATCAACACCATTAAAAACCAGTAGGGACAACTTGCTAGGTGCTGCTGGGAAAAAGGAGTTTTTAGGGCTGCTCTCCTTTCAGCTCCCAAGCCTGTTTCCTGTAAAAGTTAGACCCTTCTGAGCTGACTGTAGTGGTGAAATATCTGCAGTTCTTTGTCCACCTGGAAAGAGAGCAGGAAGGAACCTTAGTAAGCACTGCATGCTTATATTTATTTATAATATTTTCTCTGGGTTTTAAGTACTGAATTATTAGTGTTATGCTAATAAAATCCATTTAAGCTCATGGAACAGTCTTTCATTTAAGAAGTGATCCTGGCAATTTGCCAGCAGGCTAGCAGGATATTAATCAGACAATACCTAGGGACCAACACAACTATATTGCTTTTAATCTTTTGACCAGCAAGGAAAACAGGAAGAAATCCATTTCCCTCCTTTCTTTGCTCAGTGGGATGACCAGCTGGTAGAGACAAGCTACAATCAGCTCAATTTGGGAGTAAATATTTGGGGTTTAGCTGGGTAAATGGAAGAGCAGTGCTACTTTCATGCAGCCAGGTGCCTTTCATGGTCACGGTGGGGCCCTGAAGGGTTTTGGCTCCCAGAGTCACATATTAATAACAGAATGTCACCTTGCAAAGGAAAAGTCCAGGGCTCTGCTCAGATGTGCCAGGAAAGGAAAAGTTTGTTTGAGTGTGCCAGACAGTCATTTAAGGTGATTGTGGAGGGTGCTCAGGGCTGGATTTTCAGCCTCTGCACTGACTGTGAGAGAGCAGAGCCAGGGAGGAGAGGAGGAGGCTTCCAAAGCAGGGACCACACCATGGCAGGGGACTGGGTACTGCAATGTCAGGATTGTATTTTTTGTTTGTCTCCAGATACCAAGAAATAGAGTGGAGCAAGAAAAGTCTCATATTTTAGTGTTCTCACAGTACTACCCTTTAAAGATGGTGATGTCCTCCGTGAAGCTGCAGCCAGTTATCCACTGTGTGTGTCCTGTGCAAACCTTCAGGGTTTCTCCATTTCTTCAGAATCTCATTTCTTTGGTGGGGTTTAGGCCTGAGCTGGTCTTGCTTTGTTTCTGTGCTCTCAGATGAGGAACAAAAATTAATCACCCAGATCTTTAGAGCAGATGTTGAAATACATGGAACAGAAGCCTCTCTGAGTCCTTCAGAGAGGCAAAGAAATGCAGGGTTTGAATTAGAGCCTTTAGAGAAGCTGAAATATATTAAGGCACAGACATGAAATAGAAGTGTAAGTTTTAAGTAAATAGAAATATATTTTAAGTGCCTTAAGAAACTGTGTTAGCCAGGGGTCCAGAGCAAACTACTCCTCCTGAAGCCCTGAAAAAAGAGCAAACCATCTTAAAAGAAAAGGCATAATTTAATTTCCTTTCCACATGGTCAATTGAGAGGCTTCTACTTGGGGAAGAAAGGAAAAGTGGTTTTTTTGTTAGCTTCATCCAGAGAGGAAAAAAAAATCTTTGAGGAATTTTCTGGCACGTGGCTCCTGTTAGGTTTCAGCCAGCTGAGCTGTTTTCAGAAGCACTGGAATGTAATTTCAGCAATAATTGATCAACAGAAAGAAAGGCAGTGAGGATGCTCTGTTGCAGAGAAGTCCTGGGTGAAAATCCATACATTGTGTCTAGCAACAGAGATTTAACAAATGTGAATCTGGAGAGCTGAATTCCTGGAGTCTGGCTCTGCCCTGAACCATGGAAAACTGGAGCCATTGCTGGATGGGGAATGGTGCTTTTCAATTCCAATTTCTGTCAGTTGACTCAAACTCATCTGGAAACCTTTGGCACTGAAAAAATTTAATTTTCCATGATTTTAAAAAATTTATTGCTCAGAATGAATAAGTCCTAAATTAGACATAGAGCTTTTGGTGTAAGCCAGCATAATCCTTTTACCACAGAATCATTCTGTTATATAGTATTTTGACTGCTCTGTGAGTGTGTGAAATTGTTGTCTAAAACACATTGCTTAATACTGATATTTGCCTGTTATAGACAAATCTGTTAAACATTTTGAGATGAAATTATGCAAAATAAACCAATTTATCCTTTAGTCCCTTGGGTGGGAAACACTTGAGTTCTGCGTAGTTTCAAAGTGCTTTTGAAAGGACTGAAATTGTTGAGTGTCATGCTGCAGTGATGTAATATTTTTTAAGGGCTAGTTAAATTACTTTCATGGGCTAAGAAGTCCCTTACACAGTTCTACAGCTGCAAAAGAACCCAAAAAAGTGTGCTCAGTTGTACTGGGATGATGGAGTCACGCTGCTCTCAATGAGCTGAGGAGATTCCTGTTGCCTTTCAGCCTTGGCATCAGTCCATCTATGAAAGAATTACTTATTCCTGCCTCTGGTAGGAAAAGCATTGAGAGTTCTGTGTGAGGGAACTTGGAGCCATTCTGCTGGCACTCATGGCTATGCAGTTCTGGGAAGTTCCTGTTCTGTGTTGTCTCCTAAGAGCAAAAACCCCTAAAAGATCTGGCCCTCCATGTGATTTGCTTACACAGTAATTTTCTTCTCCTGAATGAAGAAGCCAGGAAAGAGTTTCCCGTCACATTTCAGGGAAGTCAAGTGATGTGCAGAGCAGATATGTCAAATAACAGAACTCTAGTGTGTAGAAACCAAGTCAACATTAATAAAAGTTTGCTGTCTTTCTAAGATGATCTTTTACATTACAGTGTCAAATGCTCTAGGACTTATAATGCAAGAAGACTGGGTGAATCCAAGGCAATGAAATGGAACTAATTAAAATGTCAGATAACACAATTTTGGTTGTTTGAAACAGACCTTTATGTAAGATAGCGAGATCTTCATTAGAGGGCCACAAACGTAACTTTTTAATAAGAAATAATCTTAATAATTTTTTACATCAAGTCTGGCCTCTGCTGCCTACAAATTTGGATTGATATATCAAAGTACATATTGCCTTTAATGTTCCTGTCAAACCTGAGCTGTGATGCATGGAGTTATTCCCTACTTGGAGGGATGATTCTGTGAAACTTAGCTAATAAAAACGTGACACAGCCGGTGACTGATGTCTGTTCTCTCAGGGTGTGTTAGCGTGGGACAAACTCTGCATACACACATTCTCTTCTTGACACTGAAAAATGAGACACATCTGGTAAAAAAACATAATGGATGCTCTAATGGTCTTGCATTGACCTTCTCCTTGTCTTTCTGCCTCCTCATGCACCTTTCTTGCCTCTCAACTCTTCCCTCCCTCGCAGGCTCTGAGCCTACAATTTATCCTGCTGCTCTCTGCTGCCTCTGAGAGCCCTGGCAGGGTCTGGGCTTCCTCTGTGGGACATCCCCGGCTGCTTTTTGCCAGCTTGGACCACGAGCAGACAAAGAAAAAAGCTTTTCCTGGTAAAATAAAGATACACTTCAAAAATCAAAACAAACCTCAGCAGCCAATCCAAATCCCAGTTCCAGCAACCTGGTAATTTGTCAGTGCCAGGCGTCAGCCCACTATTAGTCTTTTTCTGGATAGAGATGACAGAGCTCTGTTGACAAGCTGCAGGGCTTATTTTGGGAGCTGGCACCTGGCTCCTGGCACGTCCCCCTGTGACTGTGTCACGCTCCTCAGAGCTGCCTTTGCTCTGTAGGGGCTGGAGCTGGGGTGGGCTGGCACTGCCTGGGTGGGAGCCTCACTCTTTGCTCCCATAATTAATTAATTGCACGTCCCTGCTGTCCCCAGGGCTGGCAGGAAAGGTGTCCCAGTGCTCACACACACAGAGCATGAGGCTCCTCATCCTTCCCCAGAGAGGCTGGAAGGTGCTTTGGCCCCTCTCTCCCAGCCTCCCTCTCCTCCCATCCCCCTGAGCTGCTCCCCTTGTCCTTGCTCAGTGCCACAATCAGGGCCACTGGATGTGTGTGCTTCCCCTCCCTCCCTCCCTGCAGAAAAGGCCACAGCATCTGATCTGGGGCCTTCCTGCTCCCACTGCAAGAAAATATTTAGCATTTTAATATATTTTTCACATTTTTAGAAGTAATTTATGTATGAATATACACAGTGCTTAGTAATCATTTCTCAGATGAATGTGGAATTTTTCTAAAATTAAACTATCATTCTTTTTTCTTCACACTTGGCTGTCATATCTTTCTTAATGCAAATCAGTCATTGACTAGAGACACCTACTGTAAGAAGCTATTTTAGCTGTCTGATCGGTTATAAATTGATTTTGGAAGTGAAGACCATTATGGGGAGATAAGCTGGGATTGGTAGGGAATGGAAAAAATAATTCAAAGGGGAAGTTTTTATTTGAATGTAAGTGACTGTTTACCTCTGTGTCATAGCAAAGGCTGTAATCCAGGGGTCCCATCTTTCTCTCTCCTCCTGCTTTAACTCTTAGACCACAAATCCTTCACCTGCCTTGGCCCTATACAATGCAGAGCCCTTGAGGACCAGAGACAGGTGCCCCAAGGAAAAAATATTTCCCCTTTCAGTCTCCATTTGATACAGGGAATATTATCTCTGAAGGAGCCAGGCTACTCCTGTGCTCTGAAGCAAGTCCCTTAGTGCAGGAATGAAAAGGAATCCATTATGGTTAGTTTCAGAGAAACCTCTCTTCCCTGCAGTATTTCCTCCTGCTATGCTTCAAGTGCTCTTCAGAGGGAATATTCACATTTTCCAGGCAAAGAAAATGCCTTCACTATCACAGTAGTGGTCTGCACAAAGTGAGAGCAAAGCAAAGAATGGATGCAAGTTGGGAAGTTGGGGAAAATGAGAGCTGTTTTCTGGTTTTCTTTTTTCCGCTCTTTATTCTTCAGGGCCAGCTCTGATGTTGTCCACTGGGGCTTGAACAAGGAGCTTAATTTTTAAGGCATGACTTTTCTCTTTGCATTTTTTTTTTTATTTTCTGCTACTTGCACTGCCAGTTCTTTGTATGTAATTAAAAGTATGCAAACAGTGGCTGAGTTTTTAAATTAATTCAGTTTGAGGGAACATGCTTACCAACTTCAAGGTTTGCATGCTGTGTCTATAGGAACAATTGTTATCCTGGCAGGAGTTTTGGGAGTCAGTTTTGAAACCAAAAAAAGCAAACATTGAAAGCAGCTTCTACTACCTACAAGTACCTCTGTGCTTTCCAGGTTTGTTAAAACATTTCTTTTTTTCTCCTAGCAAATTACTAGTGCAGTACCATTCAGGTTTTGATTACTTATGATCAATCCACCTTGTCAAAGCTTCTGAACATTGTTAGTCAAATGTATTTGAATAAACAAATGCATGTAACAGTTGCAGCAGGTTTATGGATATTCATAGAGCAGAAAAACAACCTAATAAATCACATCAATTACAAATTGCCTTTTCCCTGCACAGCTCTGTTGTCCCCTGAACACTTGTAATTGAGAGCTCAAAGGTGAACATTCTTACTTCTGTAAGTTTTAAGGAAGCATTTGTTTTAGTGCCTAGGCTTGTGGTTTCTCAGATACGTACAGGATTTTCTAACATGCTCCACTTAATACGGAATTTGGGGCAGTTAAATCCTCCTCTACTCCTGAGCTAGAAACAGAGTCCTGGGTCTGATTGTAGCTCTGGAGTGAGGCCAATTGCCAAAGAAAGAGACTCTCCTGCCCCTAACCTTCTCTGCATTAAGACACCCCTTGCTGGCTCCCAAGGAAGCTCCCTGGGAGCCCAGAGCTGCAGATGCACCAGTGGGAAGCTGTGATGCCTCTGGCAAGGATCTGTGGCATCTCCTGGAGCCACCCAGTCCCTCCACCCTGAAAATGGAAAGCACTTCCCAGCTCCTTCTGACAGCTCTTCACATCAGCTGAGCTCAAAGCCTTCTGCCATCTGTTTGCATCTCAGCTGGAACCTATCAGAGTCTGTTTTATTGGGAATTCAGCAGCAGTGCCCCAGCTACAAGTGAACACAAGCACAGGGCTTTGCTGTAAAGGCACAGGAGCAGGGCAGTGTCCCCACTGTCCTGTTTTGTACCTCCTGTGGGGTGAGGGGGGCTGGCCCTGCTCGTCCCCTGAACAGGAGACAGATATGCCAGCACAGCCAGAGATGGAAGGACAGCCTTGGTTCATAGCTGAGCTCTGTCCTGTGAGGCAGGGGCTGAAAACCACTGCAGCCCCCACCCTTGGGACACAGCATGGTCCACCTGGCTGTGCCACTGCCAGGCTGAGAGGCAGGGTCTGCCTGTGCCATGGGTGCTCTGTGGGCACAGACTGGCCCTGGGCAGTGCAATACTGCAAAGTGTTGTTATTATAGTGCAGAGTTCTATTGTCAGTACATTGCAAGGGTTCCATATTGGCAGAGTTTTGTACCTCCTTGATGTTTCTGGTAGGCAGCTCCTCTAGGCACTGACTCCTCCTCATCCTCACAGCAGCCAACTGACTCCAGTTCCCCTCAACCAACCAATCCACTCTTTTATAACTCGCTTCTTATTGCCTACAGCTGCAGCCTGTTAACATCAGGCCTGCTCCTAATCTGTAATAATTGGCTCAGCTGCAACTCTTTAGGGGGTAAGATTACTTTCTATACCACCTTTATTTACTTATATTGTATCCCCCTACAGCAAAGCACTTAAGCTCCCACACATCTTCCACCCCAGGGCTGCTCTTGCGTGGCCAACTCTGCTTTGGGACAGCAAGAATTGCACAGGCAGTTCTGTGTTCCCTGTTCCCTGGAGCTGTGACAGCCCCATCAGTGGAGCTCTGCCTGGCTCAGTGGGGAGGTTTGAGGGTTTGAGCTGATGGCTGGGCAGGGGTGGGTGGCACTCCCAGGGTCACACATGGCACCATTCCGTGCTCTGCCCAACCTCTGCCTCTGCCAGGGATTTATTCTTGGCTGATCTTTTGGAGGCCAGGACATTCATGTGATTGCAGGGATGGTTCTGCAGCTCCAACTCACACACAAACACATAAAAATGCCACACTGGTCCCTCTGTAGCTTGTGCAGACCTATTGCCATGCCAGGATCTGCCTGCTAGACCTCTGGTGTCTCTCTGGTATCCAGCCTCCCCCATAGCTGCCTCCCACACCCCTTCTCCTACATGGACACTGCCAGCAGTGATGTTCCCTGGGGAAAAGCACACAAACACACACTGGTTTCTCCAGATACTGGTGCCCAGACACACAGGCCCTCTGCTGCATGGTTTGACTCCAGCTGCTGCTCACAAACACAGAACATGGTCCCTGACTCAGGCAAGCAATCAGAAATGCAATTGAACAAGAAAATCAGGGCATGACCAAACAAGCATAATGACCAGCAGCTTGTTCACATGCAACTGGCTCTTTTTATCCACTTATCTCTGTATTTATAATGGTTCTTCCTTTGCAAGCAACCTTCACCCTCTTCTTCTTGCCTTTGGTCTTTACCCTTAAAAACCCCTAAGTCTCACAAGTTCCCACTGACTCCTTTAGGACATCCTGGAGTACATTTCACACCATTTCCCAAATGCCCATCCCACAATGAGCCCTGAACACCTGGGGGCAATAACCCTGCTCAGTCTGCAAGGCTGTCTGGTGGCAGCAGCTCCTGCAGACTTGTCCCACACCCAAGCCATGGCTGGGCTATTGTGTGCTGAGGTCCCTGGGAGTACCCAGGACCTGATGCTATGGGGCTTCCTCTGCTTGGTACTGTGCTCTGCCCATCTCCTGGCCTTTGTGCTTGTGGTGATTAACTCTTCATCACATAACTAACAGCTCCCACCACTGCAAATGTGGATGGCTCTCAGAAAAGTAATCCCTGAATTTACACCATTCTCAGCAGATCTGAAGTTTGATCTTCAGAAATCGTGTGACTCCTGAGTCTTCATTTGATAGACTCTGACTTCTTCAGCCACTACAGTTTTTACAGTAACACCTGGAAAAACTCATCTCCTAAAGCACATTTACTGCTGCTTTTTAGGAAGTCACAATTTGAGGTTCATGAGGAATGTGAACAGCATTTAAACACTAAACAGGCTGGGCCATCCTGTGCCTCAGTCAGGAACAGGAGAGGAAGGCAACTTCTGCCATCACCGCAGTAAGGCTTTGTGCTGCTGCTTCATTCTGTGCCAGAACAGTGTGTGTGAGAATTCTGTAGCCTTCAGGAGATGACTGGGAGAACTCCTGATACTGTGTAAGGGGAGTTCTTTCTCTGTTGCTCTTTGAAAGACTCTATCCAGAACACTTAAGACTCTGCAGAAAACTTGCAATTTATTGCTGTAAGATGTAAAGAGGGGACACTCAACATCAGAGACAACCAGCAGGGCTGGGGATGGGATGGGTCCTCTCAGGTTACAGACCAGCAGAGCTCACCAGGGATGTAGTGCATGCAGGAGAGGACCTGGCAAAGACATTAATTTGTTGTTGTATTAAAAGCAACCCAGCAATAAATCACCATTTTGCTGACCACCTGCCCTCTGCCATCTCCTCTGGAATAGGCAGGGATGTTAAGTACCAACATCTCTGGAGATACTGGCTCTGCCAATATAAATGTTTTGGATTAAACTCTGTGCAGAGGCCACGTGCTTGGGATACAACCTCATATATAACATGGGGATATACCCTCATGGGATACATGGAAACATTACCAGGGTGGTGACTTCAAAACCACGTTTGCAATCTTGTGTTTACTATTGGCAAACATTTCCAGGAGATGTTTGTGAGGAGTATGTGTAGAATTTGGCACTATAGCTGAAGGCTTTATCCAGCAGCTGCTGAAGGGATGGCAGTAATACCTGTGTTGTCAGGCTTGACACAGTTAGAGTTGAAGCACTTCTTTAGATTAGTGTGGAATTAATTCCTTTCTTGGCTACAGAATAGTTATATTTGATGTTGCTTGGAAGTGATGCTTGAATGGATTGACAATGTTTTTGATAATATCTGCCAAGACCATTTTGACTGAGTCTTTTACTCATTTTTACTCATTTTTATTAATCATGCATCAGTTTAGAGCATAATGCCGATAATGAAAAGGTGTTGAAACCCAAAACCTAATAGTGTTTTGCATTTCTTACATTCATGTCATAGACTTTATTTTGGAATGAATGAAGCTGTCTGGAGAAGCAGGCCAGATGTGATTTTAAAACCCCATCACTACTTTGATTATCTGGACTCTTTTGTATAATAAACTATTTTGGAAGACAGATCTACTCATTAGCCAGTCAGTTAGCAAAGCCATTTAAAAAATGACTGATAGCATGAGGAGCACAGAGGCTGCTGAGGAATACCTTGATGCATCCAATGCAAACACAGTCTGTGGTTGCAGATATGGGTTGCAAGACTCGGTAGTGGAGAAAAATTGAATCAGTCACGTCTCATCCAATTCTTTTTCAAAGACAGAGGAAAAATGCATTTGGAAGATAAAAGAGATGACATCACTCTCTAGAGCTCAGGCACATCTCCCTGCTCCCAGCCAAGCAGCAATCACTGTGACAAACCCAACTTCTCCAACTTTGCAGTGAGGAGGCAGGTGAGAAAATTTCTGTGCTTGTCCTCCAGCTCTGGGATGGTGGATTTAAACAGTTACAGTCACTGCTGAAAACAGTGATCTATTTTGGGGCTCAGCAAATCTATTTCTTGCCAGTGCACTGGAAAACCAGAATGTAGACCTGGGAAAGATTCCCTTAGAATAATAAAGTATATTTTGGCTTGGTACTTGCACACAGACAAGCCACTGGTTGTCTGTGTGCCTTTTAGAGAGGCAACACTGTTGATATTTTTGAAGACAGAGTAATTCTGGCAATTTAAAACCTATGCAAAGGGATTATATTTAATAGAATTTTGCTGATCTCAAGCAAATACAGGAGCTTTTGCCACAGCCTTCAAGATCTGCAGGGATTCTTGAGTCATCTGTGCACCCCTGAAGCTGCACCAGCAGATACCAACCACTGCTGATTGCAGCTGCTGTGACAAATGGGGTGGAAAAGGCCCTGATTATCTTCTGCCATATGAAGGATATTTAATGCAGCTTACACTGATAATTCTCTACCAGGCACGAGGTTGGAAATGGTGCTTGCAACAAGTGAGCTACTCTCACCTATCCTGGCCCTGAATGCCTGGGTAAATGATGCCAGCGAGAATTTCCAGCCAGGGAATGCCTGGGCTACAACATCCACAGCTACTGTGACTCCTAACAAATACATGTGCACCCCTAGCTGCCAAGGCAAGGACTTTTTGTACCTTCTTTATGAAGAAAAGTGAAAAAAAAAATACAGAGGCTGCAAACTGGAGGATGCAACTGAAATACAAATTATCAAGAGCGAGATGGAGCTCAGAATAACCTCACTGAAGATGTAGAAGGAAAAAAAGGAGAGTAGAAATTAAGTAAAGTATGTGGGGTTTTTCTGAATATGTAAGCAATGAATTTTATGGGGTACTCATGTCTTTTAAGAATTTCTTTTGAGCTATATATTTGAAAACTAAAAAAAAAAATTATCATCAAGGGCTGCTGCCATTAGGCACATTCTCATCATGAGTAAGCCATCTCTTAGAAAAGGTTATATCTCACTGAAATCTGCTAAGAAACTTGCCACCAAAGGACATCTTTCTTATTTTTCATGACAAACAGTGACAATGGCTAAAGTTACTCACCTTACTTCACAACTAAATAGTGAAATCCTTTCTGTCATCAAAAGTTGAGTTTGCTGGCCTTTGAGGGAGGCCTGAACAGACACTCTTTAGCCATTAGTTTTGTTTTGTGGTGGGCCTGGTTGAAGGTTTTGATATGTTTTATGTGTTTTGGAGTTATTTGCCTTACTTTTGCTAGGTTGTTACGTGGCATTTTTGTTATAATCCTTTGCAAATATGCCCACATTATATGTAATTGGCATATGTGAAATAGATGCAGAGCTACTGAGAGTAACAGAAATGTCAACAGCAATTGTTAAAAAGACAGCTACTACTGATTTACACTTTTACAGAGTAACTTCATTTCCCAAATAGTCACCCAAATAAAATTGTTGTTGTACTTAGAAATATTTTTAAATATAAATTTTATCTGTAGACTTTTCTGTTTCCTACTGAAATAGTACAACATGGAAGTTGATTGGAATTCTCTAACAGTGAACCTACAGGTTGAATCCTGCTGTTACATTCTATTTTATTGAATAGTAAGATGATGAACAGTGCAGGTAATGCTGGATACAGCAATATTCCTTTATTTAATTTTCCAATTTCAAGTTAAGAACATTTTGGTTAATGGAAAGTGAAGATAGTGTTAAGGAGGTTATTATTTATTGGTGATTTATATGGCAATGGGATTGTATTGAAAAGCATTAGAAAAACTGACATGTTAAGTCTCCTTAACTCTCGGGCACTGGAGAATTACCCTGGGTTCTAGTTGAAAAATACATATTGGCTGATAGAAACAAGACAGAAATTGTGTCTAGATTCATTTAGGACTCCTAGGTGGGAAAATCTGAGTAGGTTTTCAGTGAAGAATCTATTACTCCTCGGTAACTCAGAACATCACATATGAAAACTATGGCATCTAAAATGAGAAATCTTAAATCCAGCCAGTGCTGGCTGACAATGCCATATTCCACTTGTTGAGCTAATCATTGCCTTTAATTTCCAGAAATCTTTTTGTAATGGTAGCCATTTCTCAGATGCTCTAGTGAGCTGTTGGCCTAGTAGAGATGAACGTTTAGCAAATTCCTGTTAGTGATATGATGATGTTTTATTGCTAAAAAACAGAAATAAGAAAAAAACCCCAGTTAACTGGTTGTGTTATTTCATCATGTCTAAGATAACTCATCTAGTAAACTGCAAATTCCCTGGGACAAAGATTTTATGTTTAAATTTGTGATCTGCCATTCAGACCAATGGGACAATGTAGTTCATAAACAATAACAGAATGCCAGGTAATTTCAGATTATAGGCTGTACAAGAAATTCAGTCTGTAATTTTGCTTTCTAGGCACAGTTATATGAGATTTTATGTGATGATTATCATTAGAGCAGCAAAAATTTTCATGTGATATCATGCCAGCAGAATATCCACAATCAGTCTAAACTAAATGCCTGTGAGGACTTAGTGGATCTTTCAATGTAAGTGTTGCTGTTTTAATCTGACAAACTTAATCAACATACTAATCTAATAACTAAAAAAATTATTCTTCCTCCTAAAATCTTATATAAAAGAAAAAGTTCTTATGAGGATGTATCAGCAACACATATTATCTAGCATGGAGGCAATGCTGTTTTATCAGAAACTAAAGGCATATTGGTCTGATAGTAAATTCATCTACTTCTAAAACATATAAATATAAAGGGTGGTAGAAGTCTGAAGATGAAGATACCAAGAGCTGCTGAAGCACAGAATGGCAGGACTTCAGTGCTGAAAGATAAGCAACAAGCCTCTTACTCTTCAGGTGTGTCACATGAGGCTGCCTGCCAGAATGAAACCAGTGAAAAGTCACATTTTCAATACTGTTTTCTAATTTTTATTACTGTTTCAAATACTCCTCTCTTTAATTATGGCAACAGCTGTTGACAGCACTGTACAATATGTGTCTGCACAGCATGTGTTCTCTCACATTTTGTTCTGCAGAGAGTGGGGCTTGGATTTATTTTTATTTAAAGCTAAAGAAAGGATTTTATAGGCTGTTCAATAACTGGAATCCTTGAAAATTCACCTTACAAGGCATGAGGAAAGCCCACAGTTCATATGCACCACACAAGGCCAAGGGAAGTGTGGATTCCTCCTTCTCCTTTTCCTCTCCTCTCAGGTGATGTAGGAATGTTTTTCAACAAATAATAAGTGACAATCTCATGTATTTTATAGCTTGCTCAAACATTAGTCAAACATCTGCTGTACAGTAATACTGTGACGTGAACTGCAGTCAACTAAGGCTTGTCCCTACCAGAAAAGTTGATATATTTATTGAAGAAACCCACAGAAGATGCAAATTTCAGTCTGATACTGTCTGTTTTCTACCTTTGTTGCTCATTTTTTTACATGAATATATAAATACACATATACATACATACACTCATACATATACATATACATATACATATACATATATATACTATACATATACATATATATATACATACACATACACATATACATACATACATACATACATACATACATATATACACACACACACACACACACATATATATATATAGTCTCTGTGCTCCCAGGCCAAAAGGTGAAATGAAATGACAATGATGTAAGGATATGGACTCTGGGCAATATTAAAGAAAAATCCTGTGTGCCTGTGAAATCCAGATCCTCTTTTCCAGTGATATCTGGAGAATGCCAAGTGACTTAAAGGTAACATTTAGGCTTTGCTGGCCTGTGTGCCCTTGTCTGAGCATGATGCCATTTAAGCATCATTTCCACTCCTCCCCACTGACCCTCCTTTGTCCCTTCTGTCTCCCTGTCACCCTGTGTCTGGCTGCCAACAGAAATGCCTAATGATCTGAAAAATGCTGGGAACTTGCTGTTTCCATGCGGATCTGTTCCGTGACGTGTCTCCAGTGGGAGCACACACAGCTGTGCTGCCCTGGGCACAGCACTGGCAATGATTTTAGCTGGGTGAAGTCGATCTGTCACCACCCATGAGACCACAGCCTCAGCCATTTTCCTCCTGAGTCTCACTCCAGCAATTAACTCATCAGCTACTGGCACAACGTCTCCTGACATTCTTGAGCAGCTTTTTGATCTCCACAGGGGCTTTGCTGGGAATGGGGAAGCAGAGAGAAAAGCAGAACCAGGCTGCTCCTTTCAGGGAAGGGCTTCCCTCACACCACAGTGGCAGAAAGGTGCTCTTTGTCCCTCTCCAAGCTTGGCTGCTGCACTGGAGCTGGCCACTGAGCCCAGGCCTTGGGGTTTTTCAGGTCGCTGTGACCCCAAGAATGTTAAAAGTCTCTTTTCCCAGCCCGAGCGCTTGAAGAATGAGTTGGAGCTCTTCAGTTCTCAGTCTCAAGGTTGTTTATTGTTTCTTATCTATAAAAAATTTTCTCCTGCCCTGCCGAGGTCCATCCAGCAGGGCAGTTCCAGGCACTCTGCCTGCCCCAGGGCAGTGTTATGTCTCTATACTAAAAACTACGTGTACAATGTTTACAATTACTTTCCAATGCCTATCACCTATGTTAGACAGTGAGCTTCTACTCTAAACCAATCTGAAAGTGCCAACATCACAGCAGAAGTTGGAGGCCAAGAAGAAGAAGGAGAAAGGCTGGACATGCCCAGATCCCTCCATCTTGCCTCCTGAACCCCCATACCAGAAACCCCAAAATCTACTTTTCCACCCCGTGATAACTTCACTATTATTCTACCTAAACTTTTGTGGCTTGCTGATCTTCACCTAAGGTTGGTGATTTGCTCCACGGGTCCTAATCAAACCCACAGGTGTTTTGGGCTCTGTGCCAGGGTCCCTGAGCCCCCTGGCAGGGGTCCTGGCCATCCTGGACAGCCAGAGGGGTGTCCTGGGTTCCCACACCCAGGCTGCATTTCACCTCCCAGAAACTCAACTGCAGCAGGAGCCCTGACTGATCTGTCAGTCTGGAGTGAGCTAAGTCTGAGGTGACCCCAGAAAACTTCAGAACATCTTTGGGGACTTGCTGAATGGCAACCTTGAACATTCTGTTAGCATATAAATGATAGTCTGAGGTGAGCAAAATGATCAATTGGTGTCAAAGTGTCTTTCAGGATATGTTCTCACTTCTTCCTGGTGAAAGCCAAGCCTTGAAGGTGAAACTTGAGTCATGGGAGGAAAGACAAGGCCAGAGAGTGCCCACAGGGACAGCTATTGGCTCACAGAGGGACATAAAATTTGTTTTTCCCACCCTCTCTATTTCCTCCAAGGAAATGAAATGATAATCTGACCCTTTTAGTCTGATAATCTTTGAAAAGGAATTAGGCTTGCCAAAAACTTCTGCTAATGCACCAAAGGAAAAGGAACCAAGTCATAACACATGTTTTGGATCAAACAGTAACATTCTGTTGCACACATCTAAAACACAGTGGAGGGAACACAGTGCAGCTTTGGAGTGTGCCTGGGGACATGAATCACATATTAGCTCAATATTTGCCCAAAGTGTATAAATCACCAGCATTCAGGCAGCTCAACTTTGTTTATAAGAGCTGCACCAGTAAATGTGCACACTGCAGCCTTGTTTGTCTTAGCTGTGTATTTTGAGGTTTTACCTATACACCAAGTAATATTTAGTGGTTTTTTCCCCTTCTTTTTGAACAAAGAAATTGTGTAAATAACACAACAATGAAAGAAATGCTCCACCTCAGAGACAGCAAAACATCAGCAGCATAACCAAGTTTGACATTCTTATGGATTTGGGTTGACAGCTTTGACAATAATAACCAACAGATATATTTAATGTAAATTTAGCACTAGACATCAAAAACCAAAAAGGTGATTGGTGCCATGTAAAACTGCCTCAAGAAGAAAAGCAGTCAGTCTAGTGAAGATCTTGTGCAGTTGTGTCAGTTAATTGATTATTGACTGAAAAGCAGAGTGAGGGCTGGGTCAGCAAGTTTTTGGCTCTGTGGTACTGTGAGGAGCAGGTGAGGGTTTGTGTCACCTGTCTGATGGCCCTCTGGGAACTTGTGACCCTCCTGGGCACTTCAAACCAAACCTGGGAAAGGGGAGCTTTTCCAGCCATCCTCATTTATCAATTCCATCTGGCAGGTGGGTGAAGGACAGAGGTTTGCTTCGTGTCTTGTCTGTACAAATGAGTGCTCTGTGTTGGGTTTGGCTGCCCCACAGCTGGCCAGGTGGCAGATCACATCTCCAATCTGGTTTTCCACCCTAGTCCCACTGTCTCCTGCCCAAGTGTCAAGACAGAAAAGAGCAGCAAGGGCAGGAAGGAGAAATGAGTGAAGTCACCAGAAAGTCTGGGAAATGTGAAAGCAACTGGAGAAAACTGCAAGGCAAAATATTCCAGGGACATGTACAGGACCAAGGGGGCATGTGGTGAACTTACAATGCTGGAAGCAGAGAGGTGTTGTTTGGGGTTAAAAAGGAAAGCTCTGGGACATTGAACTGCAGGAAATCAGGGTTCAGTAGTTCTGCTCCTCAGGGAGCAACTTGTCTTCAGAGCCTGACAGTATTGCATTGTGGTTAAATGTGTCTGGAAGGATTGGTTTATTGCTATCATGATATATGAATCTCCTCCAGATACTTATCTCAGAGGTTGTGGAGGGGTTCAGTAAGCAATGGCAGGCTATAAATGGGGGAGGAGAAGGATGTCAAGCTTAACATCAGGGAGGAAGGAAAGCTAAAATAATAAATATTGATTTGGAGTATGTCTCTTATTATCTCTGAGTGAACAGGAAAATGTTATAACAATGTGATATTTATGTGAGCCATAAATTATCCACGTGGAGCTCTTCTGCATTGGTGTTGCCTAATCAAGGAACAGGGCTGGGGGTGGCTGGCCATGCTGCTCATCCAACAGCTCCAGTTCATAGTTGTGTTTCACTGTATTCCTGCACATTTTCATTACTTTATAGCCATTTGTGGGATGCATGCCCCAGCCTCAAGGAAATCACTTTTGCCAGGTGGTTTGAGTCAGTGAGAGGCTTGTCCTGACTTTGGTGATCCTCTGGTCTGCTCCCTGCTTTACAGCTGAAGGGAGCCAAGTGAATCCTGATGACAGCAAACATTTGGCTGAGTTGAAATCTTCCATGTGGATTTTGACCATACAATGAAAGGAAGTTGTAAAGCCAAGCCAGGCACTGGACATGAAAATTTAATGCTGCATTAACCCATTGGCAAGAGGTGCTGTCAGAGTAGGAGATGTAATCTGAAATTTATTTGGACTTTAGTAGGGAGTCCCCACTCTTCTGGGCACACAGCTTGGGACTGCATTTCTTCACCTTCAGATTGAGGTGCTAAAGTTTCAGGATTACATGTGCAGATCCTTCATTGCTTCAAATTCATTTAAAAAATCCACACAGTTTTTGCTTAGAAGGTGTTCTTCATGAGGAGCAACATGAAAAGGAAAGTAAGATTTATTGTCCAAAAAGAATCCCCAAGGAAAAAAGCTAATAACATGGCAACTTGTGATTCCTTAATACATAGATGAGATGGAGGAAATGTTACTGATGGTATGAATATCAAGTTTCCCCATGCCAAAGTCAAGGTGGGAAAGTCATCCAGAAAGGCAGTGCAGATGTTCACCATGTGCTCACATGCCTTTATTCTGAACTGATCAATGCATGCAACAAAGGCATTGACCTCTCATTAGGTCTGAGAGCACTGATATGGTGTCAATGCCTTAGTTACATCTATTGAAGAGGATACATTAAGGTTATTTGTGTCTCTTAAAGTGTATTTGGTGCTACTTGCAGACAGACCTGGTGGGTTTAGGGTAGACCTCTGCTGGTATTTCCTTCTGTGTAAGCCTCCCAGTTACACTTTTGTCCAATTTCCATTTTTTAAAAAAAAGCTTTGCTTAGATTCAAAAATTATAGCAAGCCAGGTCTGCTTAAATCTGGGATATTTTCTGATTTTGGTAACCTCTCTGTCCCACAGGCTTTGAGCTGCAGGCTGACTGAAGGATGCACCTTCACCTGTGCACATGTGACACAAAGGAGAATTTTCTTTTACATTTTCCACTCTAAAATTCCCCTCTTTTGCTAATTCAGCATAGCTTGTGAGGCTCAGGCCATGTCCTGGCTGTGTCCAAAGGATGTGGAAGCTGAGGAGGTGCATTCAGTCCTACCTGAGCTCTCTGAACTGTGCAGGGGCTGTTGGGACTCCTGCAGACCCATCCCAGGCAGGGTCTGGCAGCAGATCCAGGATCAGGCACCAGCCCCAGCCTGAGGAGCCACAAGCCCTTCCCTCCCCTCTCTGCCACAGCAGAAATCAGCTGCTCTATTTGTCTGCACAGGAGGGGAGCACAGCCAAAGATCAGAGCCAATTTACCGGTGCAAAATGAGATTGCTTCACTAACAACAAAAAAAGAGGATGCTTTGGTTTTAGACCTTTTTCTTTTTGTGTCTGTGACATTCCATTTGTACAATTTCTCCTCTCAGTTTATGAATTTTTTTTTTCCAGTGTACTGGTCTGTGGAATTGTGTGCAGATGTGTCTATATCATGGTGCCATTTCCATGTACTGTGTTGCATGGGCCAAGAAATGTGCTGTGTTCAAGGCTTTGAACCTGGAACACATTTGAAGGGTCTGATTTTGCATGATGAGTGAGAATCAGATCCCTGTAAAGTTCCACCTTAGATGCCTAAAGATGAATTCATGCAGGATCAGTGACCACTTACAAATGTTTTTCTCCTTACCAGATCTCCTCATTTAGGAGAATACACTGTAAGAGACAAATTATGGGGTTTAAAAAAGTTATTTTATTTTATTGGAGCATTGCTGCTCTGAGTATTTGGGAAGGGCTGTTTCTACTCATGTTCTTTGGTATTGGGACTCCAATTCAAATTAGCAGCATCTGCCACCATCAGGGTTTTCTGTCTGAACATTGTTCTGTCTGACACTACACAGTTTTTCAAAAGGAATTCTTGTAAACCTTTGAAACACCAATGTGTGATTGCTTTGAAGTTTTAACAGTGTCAAATATTTCTTTGAAACTGGGGACAGTAAAATGAAAGCTGAACAGGCAGCTCTGCCCACACAAACAATTTTTTTTTTGCATTTTCAAATGTTTCTGCTGCTGGTTGCTATTGGAACTTTGAAAAGTCTTTCTAGTGCTTGAAGTGTGACACAAACAAGGGACTCTTCCATTTTTCTTTTTCAAAGATGAGGAAATTTCCAAATTCTTGAAGGCAATAAAAAGAAAAATGAAAAGAGAAACCAGAACAATTTTGATGTTATCAATTTTACAATGTAAGTGTGAAAGGGAAACCAGGAAAAAAGGAGAAAGTCTCTCTCTGTGTATGTATCTTGAATTTGTCAGGTTTCACATTGAAGTTTTTTTTTTTTTCCCAAAAAACTTTCCTGTTTTACAATAATAGCAATTTTTCTCTGAAATACAAATTTTAATTTTCAGATAGTTCTGAGGATAAGTCTGCCTTATTTTTAGGAAAAAAGAATCCCTTCTAGCTATGCAGTGAAGTGCCTTTTGATGTCTAAAGAATTTTACATTTGGACAGTTAAGTTAGAAATAACTAATAATATGTTCATTGATTATATGTCTTTGATTTCAACAATCCTCCTTCCTGAATTATGAGAGAAAATTAATTAAACCTTCTTGATAGAATGAACTATCTCGTGCCTCTTCCTCTAAGCTGTCCTCTGCAAATATGAATAAAGACTAATAATGTTACACACACTGAATTTCAAGGAAATTTCTTGTAATATGTAAAAGTAATCATGTGCAAATGTGTTTGCAGACTGGGATTGTATTCTCACCCAAATATATAATGCAGTTTCCAGGTGGTAGCTATCTGATATTATGTCTATTTTTGTTTTAACACAATGAATACTCAGCAGCAGAGTAATACTGCTCACTGCCTTTTCCTTCTAATATTGTTCATGGCAGAAATCCAATTTATACAGTGCAAATAATCATTATTTTCAATAGGTTGAGGATCTTTCCTGGCAAGAGCATAACCAATGCCTTCTACTCCTACTTGTGTAATTCATGGCATTTCAGTGATGTGAGCATATAAAATCCATTACCCATAGAAGGATTGTGGAAGGGGGGAAAAAAAAAGAGAAAAGAAAACAGGGAGCATTTCCAGTGCTGCCAGGCACAGGGAGTTAAAGCAAACAGCAAAGTCGGTGGAAAAAAATACAACAAAGCAGTTTAATACCCTGAAGAAGTGCAGAGACCTTGTGGCCTGGGGATGGTTCAGTGCCCTCACACCCAGGGAATTTGGCTGTTTTATTACCAGGGGCTTGCCACAGCCCCCAGCCCTTTCCTGGATTGCTTTGGATGCACACAGAAAGGACTTGAGCAGCAATCCCTCTCTCACCTGGAAGGCCGTGGGGGCTCAGTGCCAAGCACTGAACTCCTCAATTGTCTTTTGCAAGAAGCCTTCAGCAGGATGCTAAAGCAGGAGCATGTTTTCATCGCCGGCGTCGCGAATGGGAGTGACTCATGTGCCATCTGTTTTGTCCCTCCACCCCATCATATGGGCTCCCTGTTTGTGCTGGATAATGCATTTGCCATCTATTAAAGGGAGAGGAAACTTTGGAACAGCCAAAACAAACATGCCTGAGAAAGGCTGAAGTTTTTGAAAGGGTCTGGCTGGAAAGCCACTCTCGCTTTACGCTGAAATGTGGCTCTGGGGCAGGGACACGCCAGGTGACAGCAGGTGACAGGGGAGCAGCACATGAAAAGGGACAATTGGCAGGGTCAGAAAGGCTGAGGAGATTTTCAGCACCTCTCTGAGTGGTGGGACTTGCTGCAGGACGCTGAAATCTTATCTGGTGCTTGAAAGGTGCTTGAATAAATGAATGGAAAAAAATTTCCATCAAGAGCACTGAAATACAATGACAGCACCTCGGGCTCGTTCTGCAGTGTAAACTCTGTGTGCTGCTGGCACTAAAACTGGGATTCTGAAATCACCAAGCCTTGTAACAGACTCGAAATACTGATGCCAGAATAAACTGGAGAGCTGCAATAGAGATCCCTTGGCTGTTCATAGGCTGAAATACTACCAGTTTTTGCCTCTGAGGTTGCAGTGCTCAGTTAAAGAGTCCTCCAAGGTGGCAATAGCCCCATCTGAGAAGGACTATGCTGAGGAATAACCAGAACATGGCACACTCCACCCATTTCCTGAAACTGTCTAATTCCACCACAATGTGCTGCTGGCAGTGCTTGCTAACAGGACATTCATAGCTGGCATCATTGCATGAAAATCAGTGAAAACGTGGGCTTTTCTTAAGCATTACTTCAAAACAATAAGCAAAAAGCATAAGCAAGGCCAAGGAATGACTTACAGCCCACCTTATCAGCCTTTCCTCAACAAACACCACCTTTCCCTTGCTGCCTTTCTGTTACATGCTTGTACACCATCTCTCCCAGGTTTAAAGATGATATATTGATACAGAAGTGCAAGACATGCTGTATAAATGTGTTAAAAATTCATCTTGATTTTCCTGTCATTTCAGGTCTGCCTCAGTGGGCAGCCTGACCCCATCCCATCTGATACCCCACAAAGAGCTCACAGGCTTGGTGACACAGTTTCAGGCTCCCAGCTCAAGCCTAGACATGAGCCAGGATGTGCCTCAGCCTTGCCCCAACTGGTTTGTGTTTCTCCCTAATGAGTGAAAATGTTACCTAGCTAAATGAGTATGAGGAACAAACTGTACCTACCACCAGAAAAGCTCTCTTGAAAACAGTTTCCAAACATATGCATGAGGTAATGAGCCTGTTTCCCTGCCTGTGTGTCACAGCACTCTGTGCTATTCTGGTTGCGTTCCTCAAGCTGGCATCGCTTTTTTAATGCGCTCGCTCCTGGTCTGCTCTGAGTCAGTCTCTGCACAATCTCAGGCTGCTTTTGGGAGGATGAGGAGCTGCTGGGCAGCCTCTGCCATCCCCAGCCTGCTCTGCAGCTCTCCTACCCCTCAGCCTTTTTTCAGTGTGATGTGAAAGGCACAGGAACCATCCCAGGGTTCTCCTTCCTCTCCCTTGCCAGGAACAACAGCAGCAAACCCACAATGGTGTAATTCAGCAAGTGCATTCAGAAAACAGGTGTGAGGTGTTTAGAAAGCTCAGCCTTTTGCTGATGAAATCTCCAAGAGCTTCTTGTGCATTACATCAGTTTTCTCAACAGTTTGTAAATTGTTTTTTCCCCCCCTCTGGAAATATTTGTCACAGTAGATTATTTTACCTTGTGCTGCTGTATGTAAAATGCAGAATGCTTATAGTTTATTTGACTAAACATGTATAATTCGGGCTGACAGGTGAAGTGATGGATTAATCATCAGGCTTTTAACTCTAAGTCTTGTTAGCTGCTGTTTTAAATGTTGTTTATTTGAAATTACAGTGTGAGTACGATGTCTAAGTGGAAACTCTTTACATATATAAAATAAAGCTGCTTTTTCTCTTGGTAATAAGTGAGAGGATTTATTTAAAATCTGTCATTTTCCATCATACCTGGATGTTCAGATAGACTTAACTCAGCAGCAAAGCTACAGCTACTGAAGTGCAACAACATTTTCCTTCTGCTTTCTATGAATATCTCTAAGCCTTGACCCACAGGAACTTTCCTACTTATTCTGGGAAGGTAATTTTACAGACAAAAAAATTACAGACATCTGGATAAGTGGCTATGAGTTGAATCCAATTCTGCTGCTCTCATTGAGTAGGGAAATTGCCCTTTATACAACTCACAGTTGTCCCAAGTCACCTTCCTCACCATCTATTTGTAGGTTTTTTGCTCAAGACATCTCAGCTTCAAAAGAAATCCTTTTTAAGAGAGCATGCAGTATTGTCTGGGAAGATAGGGGTGCTCCTGCTTTGAATTTGTGCAGTGCAAGAGAGAGGTGAGTATTAGTTTTGTCAGAATGGCAATTGAAGCAAAAGAATGGAAAAATGTTCATTTGATGCTGAGCCAAGAATGGTATTTTAAAAGATTCTTTATTGAAACTCAAATTCTTTATTGAAACTAAAAAGAGATTTTTCATTTTGGGAGTATTTAATCCTTTTAACCTTTTTCTACTTTAGATTTTATTTAGATAAACAGTGTTCTTGCAGAGAAATTGTTTGCTTTGTTGTCAGACAGAACATGTTGGTATTTCTGAGATGAAACATTGATTAAGCAGCATCCAAACACTGTGTTTTGGTGTAATATTCCCAGCTCTGTTACACAACAAACTTTTTAGTTCCCAGGGATTTTTTGCTTGTCTGAGGCATGAGCTGGTGGCAGTCAGTCAAAGAAATGACAGAAAATCCTTCCTAAAAGAGAGACAAAAGAGTATTTTGAGAAGCAGGTTCTTCTTCCTTGACCAGTGCTGGAGGGAAGCAGTAGATGAAGCAGTTGATCATCTTTAGTGATGCTGGGTGATGCTCCTCTACATTCTACTCCCAGGAATTGGTATTTCTTACCTTTCAGCTCTGAGGGAAGGCACAAAATACCTGTGTTGCTGATTGGTACAGCAGCTGGCATAGAGCAATTTGTTGCCCCAGACACCCACTTTGCATTTCAGGGTTTTAATGTTTCAGTTTCATTTGTGAAAGCTAGAGGTGAAAGCTGTGATGTCTGTGCTCAAGCCCAGCCTGCTCGTGACACTGGAGATACACCTTGGCTGCCAGAGGAGATTTGCCCATCCCTGGGAAATACAATTACCCTGAACAAGAAAGGGAAGTGTGAGGAAATCACACTCACAGTGGCCTGGGGGCATGGTGCTGCAGCAGCCTTGCCACCACTAGCAGGGCACAGCTTGGCTTTGTGCTTCCACCCTAGCTCACATCCACCTTAGCATGGCTTTGACAGGAGAAACTCTGGAAATCAACATTTTCAAGGGAAAAACAGGAGATAAGGGCTTGCCAGCATTTATCATCTGACAATAAGTAAGTAAACAGACTGGCAGCCACATCTAAGATTATCTCCTCTCTGCTTGGGATGGGACTGTGTTATGTTTCAGTTGAGCTTAGGATAGAAAAGAAGGACTTGTGCTTATTTTTATCTCTCACTTTCACATTCATAGTTGTCTGTGTTCCAAGACTCTGTGGTGCTTGTGGCTGGTCCAGGCTGGAAGGTGTTGGGGTCCAAGAAAGGATTTCAGGGGAGTCACACTGCTGTGGGGCCACAAGGACACTGTGCCACAACGTGAAATCATCACCTCCAAGGCAGCTCAGGCACACCCTTTTTCCAGAATGTGTGGTTAGATCCTGGCATCATTTGCCTTCCTGGCAGGAATCTCTTCTAAACTGTCTGTTACCTGTTTTCCTCCTTTGAATCACTGATCATAGCTGGCTGTGTATAGTGTGTACTCATACAGCTTTCCTGCACTGAATAGCCAGGTTTTTTTGTTTCAAGTATTGGAACACATTAAGAAAAAGAGTTGGGAGAAAAGGAATCAGCTGGGAAATTATCTTTTCATAGCATTGGTTTCCTGTATTTACCAACCACTTTTTCACTTGTTTTCTTGCATCAGAAGAATCCTTCCTTTCCTTTCCTTTCCTTTCCTTTCCTTTCCTTTCCTTTCCTTTCCTTTCCTTTCCTTTCCTTTCCTTTCCTTTCCTTTCCTTTCCTTTCCTTTCCTTTCCTTTCCTTTCCTTTCCTTTCCTTTCCTTTCCTTTCCTTTCCTTTCCTTTCCTTTCCTTTCCTTTCCTTTCCTTTCCTTTCCTTTCCTTTCCTTTCCTTTCCTCTTTCCTTTCCTCTTTCCTTTCCTCTTTCCTTTCCTCTTTCCTTTCCTTTCCTTTCCTTTCCTTTCCTTTCCTTTCCTTTCCTTTCCTTTCCTTTCCTTTCCTTTCCTTTCCTTTCCTTTCCTTTCCTTCCCTTCCCTTCCCTTCCCTTCCCTTCCCTTCCCTTCCCTTCCCTTCCCTTCCCTTCCCTTCCCTTCCCTTCCCTTCCCTTCCCTTCCCTTCCCTTCCCTTCCCTTCCCTTCCCTTCCCTTCCCTTCCCTTCCCTTCCCTTCCCTTCCCTTCCCTTCCCTTCCCTTCCCTTCCCTTCCCTTCCCTTCCCTTCCCTTCCCTTCCCTTCCCTTCCCTTCCCTTCCCTTCCCTTCCCTTCCCTCTGTATTTTTTGGAGGATGGGATTTGTTGGGTAAGTGGATTAACGTCTTTCTTTGTGCTGTCCAGGGCTGCATCAAATTGCTCCTAAAGTCATGAGATAGAATCTCTGGCACTTTAAACTACACATTTTCAGGGCTGTTGCCCTCTGCATAACACACATTCGAGACCTCTAGGTGTTA
Organism: Agelaius phoeniceus; assembly: GCF_051311805.1. Taxonomy (NCBI): domain Eukaryota; kingdom Metazoa; phylum Chordata; class Aves; order Passeriformes; family Icteridae; genus Agelaius; species Agelaius phoeniceus. The sequence goes on along the minus strand of NC_135266.1, from coordinate 7,580,524 downwards.
TCTGGAGTCTGAGAATTTTATCGGGTTTATTTTCAGATTTTAAATAAAGGGACGGACTCCATTTGGGAAGCAAGTTTATTATCACCCTCCATGGCCTGGCTGTCACTGTGCACAGGAGGATGTTAAATCTGCACTTTAGAAGATAAGAATGAATAGAAATTCTGCTGATTGTGCTCCCCTTGGCTCCAGGGCTGTGCCCAGACATCTGAGCTGTAGGAAAAGGGAGACAGAGCAGATTGACCACGTTGTTTTAACAGTGGCTCCAATGTGCAGCATTTTGAGTAGAAAGCTCTGCCTTCCCTTCCTGCTCCACATCTGCTGCACAGCCTCCCTCTCAGGCTGCCCTGAGCTCTGCTGCAGGAAATACATAGCAGCAATGTTGATCACAAACACCACCACAGACTCTTTTATTGAGCCAAGAGCAATTGCAGAATGGGACTGTGTCTGCCAGGCAAACACATGCTCCAGGTCAGAAATAGGTTAATTAAAAGGAGATAAGCAGGGCAGGAAGTCCTGAAATAGATAATATTAGTTGGCATGAACTTGACTTTGAAACTTACTTAATAGTTTTCCTTTTCAGAGAGTTTGTTTATTTTCTAAAGCTTTTGGTCAAGGAGGAGAGGAAATGTGATTAAATGAGATTAAATGACTTTTAATTCACATTTTTTCTCTTTCCAGCTGTATGCTGGATGGAACCAGAGCCTGAATAAATAATTGAATGCAGCTCAGTGAAAAGTGCTCCATGTGGAATTTCAGAATTGTGATGACACTGGATGTAGGAAACTCTCATTTAACGTGGGTAAAAGACTGTGTGTGCTAAAGCAGAGGTCTGCTCATTTGCTTAATTAAAGTTCCTAGAGTCAAGGCAATGGGGAGGGAGGGAGGGAGGGAGGGAGGAAGGAAGGAAGGAAGGAAGGAAGGAAGGAAGGAAGGAAGGAAGGAAGGAAGGAAGGAAGGAAGGAAGGAAGGAAGGAAGGAAGGAAGGAAGGAAGGAAGGAAGGAAGGAAGGAAGGAAGGAAGGAAGGAAGGAAGGAAGGAAGGAAACCTGTGGCCGCTCAAAGCATTTTGCAGAGAAGGACAGGAGGCAGCATCAAATCCCTTCCAAGTCCTGTCACCTTTTTTCATGGGCAGGATTTATTTGTGTAAATCTACAACCAGAGCTAGCTCATAATTTATGCAGGTAGCCACACACGTCTGGTTTACCTTGTGCACACTTAAACTCACTTGTTCCAGTGAAAACAAGTTCTTTTCATCTCTCTCACTGTGCAGAGAGAACATTCTTGCTCTTCTCCAAGGGGGAAGTGCCCTTTGGTGACACAAATAACTGCTTGTAGGTGTAGATGGCCTATAGAGGCAGCTCAAAAATCATTAGAGAAAGCTATTAATGAAAATGATTTTCAAAGTGTACTTCCAGGGGATGCAAACAGCAAAGCAAGAGGTGCACCTGCACCCGGCTGTCAGGACACCAACCCACAGCCTTGTCAGACCTGACAGACCTTGTCAGGTTGTGGCTATCCTGGCTGGGATGTCAATACTTTCTGAATTCCATAGGCTGACTTAGTTGCTCCCTGAGCTGGCAAATTCCATGTTCCCTGCATTGTAGGTATCTCAGAACTGAAGTTTAGACTGGAAAGCTGTAATTCCTTCAGTCACACACAAATGAAGAAAAGAATTTATTTTCTCTAAAAGTCAGATCCTCCATGAAACTTCCCAGGCTTTTTGGCAGCAAGAGGTATATTTTTCTCCGAGTTGCATTCTTCACATATTGACTGTGCTTCCCGTGAAATTACAAATACATTTCACATGCAATTGGCCAAATTCCCATATCAATTTTCTGATTTTCACCTTCAGAGAAGGATCTCACAATGCTTAGTGATTGGGCAATAAAATGATAGAAGAAATTCAATGCCAATAGATGCAAAGTGATGCATATGGGGGGAAAAAACTACTCCAGGATGACACAGAATGACAGTTTCTAAATTAGCTTCTGATGTTCAGGAAAGAGATTTTGGAGTCATTACTGACAAGTCCCTGTGAAAATCAGTTCATTGCTCAGCGGTGGTAAAAAAGATTGTTAGGAATTTTTAGGGAAAGAATAGAGAACAAACAGAAGAAATTAGTTATTCTACCACATAAATTCATGATGTGTCTTTATCCTGAATATTATGCAGTGAACTCATCACCACAGCTTGGAATGGAGAGCTGAAAGTGCCCCAGAAAAAGGAAGAAGCAGGCTCAGTGAATGGAGTTTTGTGTGAGGAAAAGCAAAATATACTGGGTATTTTCAGCTTGGGGAAGAGATGGAGCCTGATAACGTCATGAGTGGTAATGGGTAGTTGAGGAAAGAGACTAATTATCATTCCTGACAATATAAGGGCTGATGAAATCAGCTGGGCTTTTAAAAAGGGAACACTTCACCACCCAGCATGTGCTGAAGTTGTGCAAGTCATGGCCATGGGATATTATGGAGACCAAAATAACAAATGGGCTCAAAAGCTGGTGGGACAGTTTGGCAGAGGATGTGGGCATCAGTTTCTGCTCAAAACTGTGTCCAGGATGAAACCCCAGAGGTTCCTGTGTCACCAGAAGCTGTGAGAGAGGGAGGTCACTCAGTGCCTGCACTGCTTCCTGTGTGCTTCCCCTGGGTGTCTCTTTCTGCCCACACTTGGGGCACAGAGCCAGGTGAGGCTTTGCTCTCTGGTGTGACAACTGTGTTCATCTGTTATGCTTTTAAAATGTACGACTGACATATTTATTTTTATTTTTTCCACATCTTCCATCGCTGTCTCAAGTGGGAGGCCTAGATGTATCAGTGTGCTTGTCCCTCACAGCTCTTCCCAACGGCAGAGAAAGAGCCCATTCCCCATTCACAAAGGGATTGTTGACCCAGGAAGAGTCTGCTGGCTCTTCATGGGTCAACAATGCCTTTGTGAATGAGTCTGGAAAGGTCCTGAGGGACTGAGAGCCACCTTCCTCCTCCTCCTCACCCTCTGTGTGGTGCCGCACAGAAAGGGCCATGCAGACCCTGCCATGCCAGCGCTTCCCCACCAGCCCTGGGCTGCATCCAGTTCTTATGAGTAAGGCACAGAGAGAGGGGAAAATGAAACCCCTCAGTGCAGCAAAGCCCTCAAGTCCTCAGTCAACACTGAAGTGAAGCCTACGTGGTTTGGTCAAAATCCAGCAGTACATCTGTGGAAGAGGTTGGAGCTGGATCCAACCCTTTTCTGGCTTGGATAGTAACCTGTAATTAGACTTGTCAGAATACAAGACACCTAATATATCCTTCTGCAATATTTTTGCTCTTGGTGTAACTTTTTCTTGTATCCAGTGTGCTGTAATTCTGGGTTTTTCTCTTTATAGCAGCTAGTTTCTCGGCATAGTCCCTGGCCACAAATACTTTAGAGTGGAACATCTGGTTCTAATGTGTGCTCTAGAAATGTTACTTTCTGCAATATTCCATTTGTCTCCCAAACAATATTTTTCCTCTTGTGTTTGCCCACAGAATCTTGTAAGCTGATCAATATCTGAAGCAGCAAAGGATCCATTTGAGAACAAAGGCTCCAAAAGCCACATAAACAATTTCCCAGAACTCGAGGCAGTTGAGGAGGGGTAGTTTGCAGGGCAGCCAAGCACATGGGAACTCTGCAGGGCTGCCTCCCTCATCTTCCTCCATGCTGCCTTTCCCCACTGCTCCTACCAGTTACCACCACTGCAGGAGCAATCCCAGCTTGTTTCCTTGTTGGTGATCCCATAAAATTTTTGGTTTTTAATTCTCCTTCGCTTCTAGCCAAACCTTTTCAAATGTTCAAAGGAAGAAATATTGCCATTGCCTGGTTCCTTCTGTTGTTTCTCACTGCCATTACAGCTGCCTTTTCAGCTGCATTATGTGAGTAAACAAACTTTCACCTGCACAGAGGGGGAGGGCTGCCCTGCATAAAAGAGGCTGTGGAGTCAGTAAAGCAGAGGTACAAGAGGAAGCAGGAATGTTTAATGTACTTTCAGGCATGGGGAACATGAAAAGGCTGCTGAACTCCAGAGAAAACTTCAGTGCTCTTCTGGTATGTTTGCAATATAGGTGATGTAAATAATATATAACTCCTGGAAAGAGTGTAGGAATATATAAAGTTTTATGTAGGGGAGCACTGCACACATGTGGGAGATTCAGATGCAAATCATGGGCTGGATGCCAAGGCCTGCATGCCCACTGTAAACGAGGCTTGGGGACTGAATTACTGAAGTAATTAAAGTGGATTGTGACTCACATGCTGAAAGGGTAAATTGTGCACTGCCACAATCCAGCAAGTTATTTAATTCTGGAAAACTGAAGCTCCTCAGTGGCAGGGAGGAGGATTTATTGTTACATTATTTTACCTCTGCAAGCCAAACTGCAGGCAAACACGATCATGGCTTTGAAGAGTTTGCCTGGGCAGGGTTGTGCTGCTGGCCAGCCACCTCATCATTAGACATAGAGCATGATTCAAACGTGTGAAAAATGCAGCTTGACCATTTAAAATCCTTCAGGGCTTTTGCTGTAGGTGAACAAAGCTAAACATGCTTTGAGGAGCCTGATGCCCAGATGTGCTGCAGCTGTGCCAGGTGGAGCCTCCTCTGCTGAGGTGTTCCCACCCAACACAGGGTGGGCACAGAAGCACTGGATGGAGGATCTGGGGGTTTCAGCCTTCAAGGAGCTGAGGCTGGAGCCCCACTCAGCTCCCAAGAGCCTGACTCACAGACTTCTGTGTCCTGGAAATAGATTAGTTTGCTTTCTGGAACTGCAGACTTGCTTTTCCAGCTCTATGTTTTGGGACACACATGGGATTCAGCTGCCCTGTCTCTGCACAGCTCCTTTCCCACATCCCCCTACTTCCTCATTAAAAAACAGAAAGTAGAAGAGAAGGTCCCAGCTCAGCTCCTTCCCCCCATTCCAGTGGGAGGTGTCCATGGCAGGGAAGTTGGAAGTAGATGACCTTTGATGTCCCTTCCAACCCAGGCCATCCTATGATTTTATGAGTCCCAATTCACCCTTCTCATCATGTTCCTCCCTCCTCTCAAACCTGAGAATAGGCTCAATGTCCTTTTCAGTGCTAGAATCCGCAGCTCTTCTTTTTCCCCTCTGCTTATCCATCCATTTAATGCTTAGCATAACCAGGGATGTTTGCCATATGGACCTGTCTCTTGATATTTTAATCTGCCCTGAGTTTTGGGTCAGTAATAAAGAGTAGGAACAATTATAAAAAAAATAAATTGTCACACTTGAAAAAAACAGAATCATTTATTTTATTCCTCTGAGGCTGTATTCCTAATTTAGCTTTTTGGACACCAGAGCAAATGCTTACCTTGAGATTTTGTTCTGATTCTCTTGAAGTGATGCCAATAGGACAGAGATTCCTGCTGTGATCCAGTTATTAAAAGGTGCCTCTGGCCAAATCAAGGTGCAGATGAGACCAGAGGCTGAAGTCAATGGTGGAGATTTTATTTAACAGTAAATGTGAGGTAGAGAGAGAGAAAGAAATAGGAAAGGGGTCAAAGAGAGTGAGAGAGAGACAGATTAAGCAGAAATTTATCACCATCCCATGGATCTTGTGGTGCTCCACTGGTCCTTCTTCAGCCTGGTTTTTGGTGGTGGGGGTCCCAGGGTTTTTCTTTTGGGCTATCACCTTTATACAGTCCAAATTCTGGATATCTACAGGGCATGGGTGTCATAACTTGGGGTGCCATGAGTGTAAGCAGTTGTTTTCTTTCCCACAGTTTGCCACAGAGAATTTTTGTCCAGGTGCAATAACTGGGAGGTTACCCAGATTTGCTTCACCAGGCCTGGAATTAGTGCCCTCCTGTTGCAAATTCCTTTCTTCTGTGCTTATCTCAAGTTCTTGCTGTGGTGGCTTGTCTTATGGCAAGTCCCTTCTGTGGCCTTCACAGTGTTTTGAGCCAGGAAACTGCATTCCTTAAGTCCTTATAACTCCCTCTCTAATCATTTGCATGTTGCTCATGCCATCCAGCACAGGGTAAATATGATAAAACAGAGGAAAATTATTTGTGTTGCTGGAGGTCAATAGAAATTTCAGTGATTTTACAAAACATGTCTGGGAAAACAGCTGGCTGAAATTATTGCACCAGAGACACCTTGGTCACTTTGCATAGCAGCCAGCAGACTCTGTGAAACCTCCCCAGAAATATCCCAGCTTGAAGCCTGGGCTTTGGTGGTTGCAGCCCAGGTATTGCAGCTGCTGTGGGGCAAAACTGCCTCTGTGTGCTTCCCCCAGCAGCTCCAGGAGCTCTGTGGCTGGGGGAGAACCTCCACTGTGATGGAGCAAAATGAGGGGAATTGTCTGAGACAGCTCTGAAGGAGCAAGGATGCCACATTTTGGTGTTTTCTGAAGCTGCATGACCTTTGATATCAATAATTCAACAGACAGGGACAAAGCAGGCACTGACTTCAGCTGCTGCATTTTCAGGTGATCACAACCCTGGGTCAGCCCCTGAGTGCTGCTGGGTGGAAATAATGGGATCTGACCTGGGGTCCTGCACAGCAGAGAAGCCCCATGAGGGGTGGGCAGCTTCCAGCACCTGCCCAGGAAATTCTTCCCATAAGTCAGAGGGATCAGGTTAGAAACTGAAGCAATTGAATCACTGTCTTTAGTAAGAAATGCTCCCACAGATGTCCTCGTTTATTGAAACTATTCTTTGATCTGAAAAGAAAAAAAAGAATTCATTTTATAGGAATAGTGATTTCTGGAAAAGGTATTTTGAACTCGTTTAGGCATAGCTGGCAAATTTTAATTATATATGAGCTCTTACTTTAGCCCTTTTTCAGTTGTATTTTCCTCTGAAAACGTGGCAGGTCTGAGTCAGCAGGATGCACAGCTGACTCCAGCCTGGGGAGGAGGCAGGGCAGAGCAGGCTCAGCAGCCTCCAGATGTTGAGCACTGTTTCCTTTTCAGTGGTCTCTTCCAACCCCCTAAGAGAACAAGGTGGTGTGCAGATGAAGGGTGTTATTTTTTCAAGGCAGACTCTAGATAGCAGAAATGACTGGGAAGAGTGCAATTTCTGCAGGTCTGACTTAACAGCATCTGCTTCACTGGAAGCACTGAGAGACCATTGAAATAAGGCAGGTGTCCAGGTTTCATTGAGGAAAATATTTTAGGCTGTTTTCACAAGGAGGACTGTCTGGAACAGCAAAGTTGGCTTATTTTGAGGGAAATGGAACAAATCAAAACAAACACAAAAATGGAAGGAAGCGGGATTTTGACAAAAGCTTTTAACTCTCCTTTTTTTTTGAGCAGATTAGAAGGTTGGTGTTTTGGACACACCTAAAAGACTGACATTTTGGAAGGAAAGGAAATGAAAGAAAGAAGGGAACCTGTATCCTGGGTACAGAAACAGGATTTTATCATGCTTTGGAGGGGTGGAAATGAATTTGTCTCTCTCCAGACCCTCTCCAAAACAAAATGTATGCATGCTATATCTGCATGCTATATCCACGTGTTCTTAAAAGACTGGAGGTGCATCTATTTTTGACAAAAGTTCAGTTATTTTACCTGTCATTCTGATTTCTGTTTCTTAGGAAACATAGAGCTGCAGTTGGAAGAAAAGAGAAAAACCATATGGCAGGCAATTGCCAAACAAACAAACACATACAGTAAAGGTGCCAAACAGTTTTTATACAAACAAAAAGAGCAGAAAAACAGCCTTGTCCCCCTTTGATGAACCTACATGTTCTATGAAGGAACATCTAACTGGCTTTTAACCTCCCTTCAGTCCTTCTGGAGAGACTGTCTCTTTTACCATGTGTGCTCAAAATATTTCCTAAAGCAGTCAGGTTTTAATAAGATCTCAATTTACAGAAATAAATATGCCTAACCCTGTGAATAACTCTGGAACTGGCATTAATTTTAAGTGTTATCACATATTTGGCATAGCTGAATTGCTGTGGGATGGAAAGCAGCTGGCTGGGCTGGGACTGTCATGGCTCAGAAATGGCCCTTTGTGAAGTTAATCAGGACTGAAACCCCACATTTTGGTCATGCAGCACCTCCTGGTTCCTCAGGAAAACCCCTGGAGCAACCCTTGCTCAGGCAAGCAGCTCCTTGCTCATTTGGGGCCTGCTGGGTGGTGGATGTGAGGAGCTCCTCAGGAACTTGAAATCACAGTAAATGTTACTTATTTAAGGTGCTAACTGTGATATGACTATAAAAGCCCTAGAGCAGCACCTCTGTGTCCCTTGGAAAGAGTAGGTGAGGAGAGAAATAAAATTCTCTACGTTTCATCAGAGGGGGAGGAACCAGTTTTGTCTAGTTTGGAATTATTTGATCTGGTGCAGCCTGCTGCACTGCACGGTGTGGGCAATGTGCACTCACACTCACACTCACGCTCACGCTCACACTCACACTCACACTCACACTCACACTGCTGGGCACTACAGGCAGCACAGGAGCAGCTGAAATGGGGCTGCCAGCTCCTCAGGGCAGCAGTGGCTGGATGAGGACAAAAGGACAGCCAGGATTGGGAAGAGAGGAGCAGAACTGGTGCTGAGAGCAGGGGTGACAGCACAGCCAGGGTTTGAGGGAACAGACTGGAAAAAACAAGATGGAACAACGGGGAAGTGCAAGGGGCCAAGACTGAGAGCAGCCAGGAAGGTGTCTGGGGCTGCCTCTTGTCATTCCTAAATTCCTCTGCCCCCATTTCCCTGTGCCAGAGAAGGTCTGAGAATGGCTTATCCAAGTGTTTTTTTTAGTCCTCTTTAGAAGATGTGAAAGTTGAAGAAAACAACATTTACTGTCCCTGCAGCCCCTGGAGGCAGAGCTCCATCCAGCTCTGGGTGCTCCACTCTCAGTGTTTGTTGAACCAGCTCCCCATGCTGGGGCTGATGTGTATTTAAAATAGAAAATGGAATATTTCTTGCTCCCCATCTTGCCTTTTCTCCCTCACAAACCTGCAGGATGCTCAATGTGCACAGACAGACTTCTCCAGGTCTGGGATTGTGAGTAGCTGAGCTCAGCTGCAGGTCCTGTCACAGGGCAAATCAGCTCCCTTATCTGCCAGAGCACTTGGCCAAGCACAGGAGCACCAGGCCCAGCGTGGCTGAGCACATTTCCACTGGTGTCTCCTGAACATCTGCTACAAAAAGGGGCTGAGATGGGTTATCTCTATGTTCATCCATGACAAAATTAGTAACTTAATGAGAATTTACCATGGATGCGGTAGGTCTCATTCCACACAGGAGAACTTGGGCTAATTGATTGTGTTAATCACATCCTCCCCTACTCATCTTAATCCCTACATTTAATTTTATTTGGGTTGCACAGGTCCCTTGAGGAGCTGTGCTTGATCCAAGCACAGTCAGACTCAGTTAAGTTTCTTGACAGGCTGAGAGGAGTGGAAGGATGCAGCTCAATGCAAAGCAGAAGGGACAGGAGGGAGAAAAATGAAAGGAATTTCAGACACAAAATTCAAAATGAAAGGTGCTAACTGTCACCTAATGGGCCTATCATTCTTATCATTATAAATTTACTAAATAGATATGACTGCTTTGAGAAAGAAAACAGACAGGAGCAAGCTCTTTCTCACTGCCTGCTCCCACACTGATGTGTTTTCTTCTACCAGGGAGGGGGGAGTCCTCTCCCATTTAGCCCAACAAAGGCAGCTAGTGTTCAGTGCTGCTCCTGGACCATGCACAGATGCTCTGTGGCAGAATCATGAATTTAATTTAAGGTGTAAACTCTGTGGATGCTCACAGGTGGAGTTTGAGCCCAGCCATGGCCCAGTTTGGAAACTATACTGGTTTCCCAGTATGGACAGAGCCATGGGTCTCCAATCTGCAGGCAGTGTGAGTGCTTAAGGATGCAGTAAGGAGAGGCTGCTCAGTGGGGATTTCAGCTCCATCTTTGAAATTCATCACTATTGCAACTTCAATTCAGATTCTCAGTGTTACTTTAATATAGGTTTTTGTGATCTAATTTCCCTTAGCCTCAATTAGGGGTTGAGGACATTAGCCCTGGAAAATCTTGGAGGAACAAAAAAACCCCGCCTAGATCTTTTTCTTAATCATTTTTTTGTAAGTGAAGTAGTTAGCAGGGATTTAGAGTAGGTAATTTTAGCCTTGACAATAAATGGGCAATCATTTGTGATGAGGCAAATAGACATTCAAGCTGGGCAGAGAACAGCTGAAGTACAACCTCAAGAGATTATAAAAGAAACCTGCTGATGTGCAGGTTTCTGACTTTCTGGTGTCAGCATTAAGTGACACTATTCAGGTTAAACAAACCTTTTTTCTGTGTGAATAAAGCTTTTTTGCTCTTGGTGAGCAAGGAATGAGTTTTTGAGTAGATGAATACAAAGCCATGTGGCTCATCAGCATGCTTGAATATTAGCCATCCCCAGCACCCCAGGTTTAGCTGGTGGCAGGAATCAATCAATTTACAGTGTAGTTATAAAAGCACAAAATGCAGAGTATGTAGACCAGGCACACATTATTGTCACAGACAAACAGGGGGTAAGAAGGGCAGCAGCCTAAGGAAATGCTGATTACAGCCATGCCCTGGGATCTGGAATCCAAACAAGGGGATTGGAAGCTCAGTCACAAAAGGCCAAACAGCATCTTGGGGGATCAGACAACTGAGCAGGGAAGACTTAAACAATGTAAATAATTTTTTAAGCTGTGGAGATCTTTATATCCACACAACTCTTGTGGAAATCCCCTTGCAGGACCTCCATGGAGCAGTCCTGTTTGATTTCTTGCCTCCAAACCCTGGAACAGCCCAGAGATAAACAGACTCTGACACTGCACACCAGCCTGGCCTCTCTGCTGTGCCTGCCAGGCTCCCTCTCACACCCTCCCATGCAGGGGGATGCTCCAGCCCAGCTGCCCATGGACCCCCCAGCTCAGCAGGTTCACTGTGCTCCCATCCCACAGAGAATTCCACTTGGGAAGCCACTGTAGAGCCACATTTTCCCTCCTCAGAGGCACACGATGCTGAGAGCCAGTGTAGTCGATGTACTCTGCAACAGATTTTAGAAACTCAACACTTTTCAAATTTAGCAAGGTTGCCTTTGTTGATGATGCATTTACCCTTGTTCTCTCCAGGCAAGTCTGTTAATGCACTGATAACATTTAATCCTTGACCTGTTCATAGACAGATAAGCAGGCTGGTACAGGTCTAGTCTATCTGGCATAAATTACAGCACAGTACAGGAAATTCCTAAGGACCTGAGCAGTTCATATAATCCCAGTGGAATTAATAAATATGCTTCAAGATATTCCTTGTATCGTAGCAGATTAATTTGTTTTTATTAACGTATCACATCTTTGAATGTTGTAATCTCATCCTAGCTCCAGGAAATTGCTGTGATCCCTGCTCCAAAGCTCTTGAAATGTTATATTAGTCACAAGTCTATTGCTGAGATTAAAGAACTAAGAGAGTAAAGGGCACAACATGAGTGTGGTGAAGAGGAAGTTTACAGATACAAGAGATACAAGATTGCCTGTTTTCCCAGGGGAATCAAAATTGCATCATGAGATTTAAGATCTATTTTTTGTTTCTTTTTTTCTCCTACTAACATTAGATTAGAAGACACTCCCGTGCTGGCATGCAATGTGTGAACTTCAAAGGGAAAGTGTTCTGAGTGAGGAAAGAGTGACAAGAGTTTTCCAAGAGAAGTGCCCATCCCATGAGCACCGTAGGCACTTTTTTTGAAGGAGACATTTACACATTTCATCTATTTTAGGCAACACTTGAGCACTTGCCAGCTTCTAACAGGCTGCCCAGGGAAGTGGCTGAGGCACCATCCCTGGAGGTATTTAAATAAAAGTGAAGATGTGGTGCTTAGGGACATGGTTTAGCGGTGGGCTTGGCAATGCTGGGTCAGTGGTTGGACTTGATGATCTTAGAGGATTTTTCCAGCCTAAATGATTCTGTGATTCTCTAGACTGTGGGTTGGAGTAAGAGACAACCAGCAGGGCTCCTCATCATGGCACATCCCTCTCCAGTGCTCCTGCAGGCTCCCTGGGACAGCAATCCCTGCTGCCTTCCCTGAGGCCACGCTCACCATCAGCCCTGGAACTGTCAGGAAACAGGTCTATTACCCAAAGCCATCCATCTCTGCCAGTGGTGCAGCTTCTTGCTCTGGGCTGAACCTGCCCTGACTGCACATTCTTCCTACAAAAGACCGGATGAGGAATTATTCATAATTTTAAATGCTTTGGTTGCAGGTTTCCTCAGCACCTCCCTTTTGTGCAGTGAATTTTGGTCACTGCTCAGAGCTGACCGTTCATGCCTGTGTTGTGAAGAGGTCTAGGAAAGGTCAAGGCTCTCCATTCATGTATTTTACAAAAATTGAAAACACTGCTTTGCTGAGATGGCTTTGGGAATAATGGGGTTAGTGTGAGGAAGAGCAGGAAAGGGAGGCTTTTGCTAGAAATGTTTGGCCAACAGAAAGGAGGATATTTTGGGAGTCAGAAGAAAAGAGTTATTAAAACAGACACGCTTTTCAGGGTCTTCTCTCTGAGTTTTTGGCTCCTGAAAAGCACTCTGCTAGTTACATGAAAAAATGCAAGAAGAGAAGGAAGTTCTGACTGATCCTAGTGTTGAATGCAGATATGTTGGCTGGCTGTAATAAAACATCATTTCTCCTTCCCTGTCTCCTCTCTTGCTTCCTCTGTTCCCCTCCTCTATTCCCCTCCTTTTTCTCTTTCCATCCATCCTCAGCACTGATGTACCCACAGTTTTTGTTACTGTGCAAATTCTTGTCCAGCAACAGTTTCAAGCAAACCCAACCAGATCACACACTAATGTTAAAACAGTGGCCTCTGAATTTTAGCTGAGCTGATTAAAAGAAAATAACTTTAAAAGTACTTTTAAAACATTAGCAGATTCAGCCTAGTCAACAACACAACAAACAGCATTTCTTATTTACTAAGTTCTTTTCTTTTTAAACCATTTTTTCCATTGAAATGGTTGCTAATTTCAAGCAGGATATTCACCAGCTATGCCAGTATAATTTGCATCAATTAGTAACCCAGAAGTGGGTGCAATTCTATTTTGAGGATACAAAAAAGCAGTAGCCTAAGGGTCTCTCTAAAGAGGGACTAACACAGAGCCATAATGCATTGCTGAGAAACCCTCCCAGGTGATACATCTGCATAGGCCACAGAGGGCTCCTTCCCCCGGAGGAGAATGATAAACAGATATCTCAATGAGTAAATTTTTTTGGGGGGTGGGAGAGAGGAAATGCTTCATTGGTTATTTTAATAGAAACCAAAGAGGCATTTAAATATGGGGATATTCTTGTCTAAAATATAGAAGGGAGAAGGACAACAAGAACAAAAATAATAATCAAGTATAAGCAAACATTACAATTATCAATTTTTCTGCCTAACATTTCCCCAGTTACAAATGAAGATATTCTGATAAAGACACAGTAACATCTATTCAAGGCAAATTTCAGCACTGTAAGAGGCACTGTTTGTACCTCATGGGAGGAAAGAAAACAGTGTGCATCTCCTTATTCCTTGGGAGCATTTTGCCCTTCTCTTGGTTATTTGCCATGAGGAGAAGGAACCAGCAGTTTTCTGCTGCAGACATAATTGCAATTTCAGTTCTGATTTGTATTACCTGGAAATCAAACCGGAGCCTCCAAAGGGCAGGAGGGCCTCCATGGCAGCTCTCTGGAGTCTCAGTGGCTACAGTGTGTCTGTCTATATGGAAAATATTTTTTAAAACATGCTTGCTATGAGGAGTAAATGGCAACATGGGCTGTCTGCCAATAACCTCAAATCTGTAGTGAGAAATAATTCAGTCTGCTTGCAAGCTGAGTTCTAGTCTTCCTCTCCTGTAGATTTTGTAGATTTTCTGTAGACTGTAGATTTTGCCCTGATTTACTAAGAGTAGGGACAAAACATATTTTATTAAGGCAACATCTTCCACTCTAATCATGGCTCTTAAAGTAAAATACCAACATTTTACTCGTTGTCTCCCCAGCACCTTTCAGGCTGACTTCTAAACTTGACACACTGTGCTGAGCACAGGTCTTCTCCACTGATGGCAGCTTTTGGCATCAGTCATTGCTGGATTTAGCTGCTGCTCTCCATATTTCATCAAGTAGCTTGAAACAAATTCATTACCAGAAGGCTGTGTTTGCCTTTGATGCGTTTTTCCAGCTTATCTAAATTGTTGAAACAGTTGAGCAGCAAGCACTTAAAAATGGAAGTCCCCAAGTATGAATCTGAGTTTCAGCTGTCTGGTAGCTGAAAATTCAAGTGACATTTGCCAATACCCCCATAACAGAGATGACAGAACAGCTGCTCAAGAAAGCCCTCACTGTTTTCACCAAAACCAAACATGAAACTACCAAATCCAGGCATGGGAGTGGTTTCATAACCTATTGTAACAGTGCCATGTGTGAGCTTACAAACCTGTAGACTGAAATACTTTTGAGTATTGCTTCTGACTGTGTGTGGAGCAGGGCTGTGGAGGCTGCAACTTTGGGAGGTGTTGAGTGATGATGTGGCACCATGGTATGATGGAAAGATGAGCCTCAAAGAAGCTGCAGAATTGCACAACTCAACATTCAGTGTGGGAAATGAATAAATGTCCAACCTATGCACATGCTAAAGGTTTGCATTGCTGAAGGTTCAGTGCTGGCATGGCACAAGTCCTTGGACTCAGCAATGAAGGTGTGAAGCCTGGCATCAGAACTGCTCAGCCAAATCAGGAACTTGCCCTCCCCTCTCCTCCTGTTAGTCCCCACTGTCACCTGTCTCTAACCCCATCCTTTGTACAGCACATGGCAGTGATTCCATGTGTTTGTACAAAATGCAGCTTTCAGCTGTAAGGACTGGCCATGAAGTGGGTGGTTCAGCTGACCTGACCACAGGCTGCTCCTGAAATCAGTGCTCTCACTCCCCTTCCCCTTGTCCACAGAGACCTCTGGCTCCAGCTGCTTCCTCAGCACAGACACTGCTGTGAGTTCAACCCTTCAGTGTGCTGGCTCAGGAACTTCAGCAAGCAAAGCCCAGGCTGCAGAGCAGCTTGGCCTGAGCTGGCTGCCCACAGGGCCAGAGCAGTGCTGGCTGCAGGGAAAGAGGTGGAGAAGTGCTGCTGGGGAGAGTGAGGGTAAGCACACCCTTTTTTGGCAGGAGAGATATTTCATCATTGTGGGTTTAGGATGAAATGTCACCTGCAGGGGTGCAGATAGCATCTCATCCACAGAGAGAACTTGCAGGGAGCTTGGCTAACCCAGTTATTATTCCCTGTGTTTATGGTCAGGAAAGGTTGGAGTGCAGTGGCCACACAAATGAGACTCCAGGATGTGTCTGCCCTATGCCAGGGAATACCCACATTCCTAAAGGCAACAATCCCACAGTCTGTGTGGTAAAAAACTCAATCTTTGATCAAGAGATGCATTATCAGCTGCAGGTAACACTCTGCCTGATGTCTGCATCTGTACAACCTGCAAAGAGAGAAGGGAATGGGAGCATCCCCAGGGCAGCACCCCTGTTCTGGGCCTTGTCTAAGGAGCTGGAAGGTAATGAAGGTGTTTAAGTTCAGCATGGACTGCTCAGGCTTTCCAGGCTCTGACTGTGGCTCTTGGAGCTGAGACAGGCCCCAAGAGCATTTCAGCTGGATGAAATAAAGAGAGCAGCAGCTGGAGCCCAGCCAGCATGCAGTTAGCTCAGAGAGAGTGCTTCCTTTTCATTTCTATAAATTTGTTCCAAGACTGTTTTATTAAGCTTATTCTTTCTTTGCAGAACACTGATCTAGTTTTCAAAAGAGTTTCAGGCTGACTGGCAAACCCTTCCACTTGTGAGGAATGCTGATCCCAAATTCCTGCCTGCTGCCATGAAGTCCAGCAGTGAGATGTAAGGCTGGGGTGCTGAGGAGATGGGGGATGTCCCCTTTGGGAGGCACAGGACCAGCTCATGCCCTGGAGACCAGCACCCCCTGTGATTTGGTGGGGCATGGGATGGGCTTTACACAGGCTTCTCCTCAAATATGGAACAAGGCAGGATGTGTAGTAAAGACCAAGTAGACTCAGACCTGGGGTACTGTAGCAGCAGCATTGCTGCAGAGGTTGAGATCCCTGGAATTTAAAAAAGAAAGCTTCCTTGAAACCCTGTTATGGAAATAGCTTTTCTTAGGTGCTCCTGTGGCTGGTGTGGGCTGCAGAAACACTTCCCTGGGCACACCTGAATGCAGGAATACCCAGGAAGTTTTGGGTCATCCATCAGCACAGACAGAAATTGTGAGGCTGGAGAACACCTGCAGCCTCCCAAGAGCCAGGCTGAGGGAGGAAGGAATATCCTGGGGAAGAGCAGCAGCTGTTCCTAGAGAGAGCTGCACAGAAAATAAAGTTGCTGTGATGAGAAAATCAGAGGCTAGAGTGAGGATGCACAACAGTATTGGTGTCAAGGTGTTGCAGTCTGAAAAAAGAAGAGTTTGAATAAAAAATGTCAGAGATCCAACTGGAGGGATATTCAAAGGAGGACTAACAAGACATTCCTGTGTGCTGGATCCCAGCAAGCAAGTGAAGCTTTGATTTTAGGCATACAGCAAAGGAAAAGTTTAACTGCAGGGAATGAGTTGTAGGCACACACTGAAAATATGAAGAATATTTTCTTAGAGGTCTTCCTTCTGAGGCCAGGAGAAGCACTGGTCAGCATGGGACTGTGGTGCTGTTGATGGGAGTCTGGGTCTCTGTATCCACCACAATCAGGGCTTTGGAGGCTGATCCTTCAAGCTGCTCTTCTCCCAGCCACAGACATCACAGCCATGAGATCCAAGAGAATTGCATAGCAGGTCCAGGATCAGGGATAAGGATATCTGGGAGCCTCACAGTGAGGCACAAAACATTTATCTTGGTTAACAAGAGGCTGTTTAAATCTGCATTGAGATCATGGGCAAAATACCCAAGCTTAGGATATAGGGTGAGGTACAAGTGAGGAAACTTAAGTAAATTGTTTTGATGCAACTTGAATCAACTTGTATTTGATCAGCTCAACAAGCCCAAAGCTTGTGTAGGTATTTGTATTTCACAGGGATAATGGATTATTTGGGGTTGGGTTGAGTGAGGAAGGAATTGAATTCAGCTAAGATCAGACAGGTGCTCACATTTGGGCTGGATTGCTTGTGGAGCTGCTGCCCCTTTGTGCTCCAAGGACTGAGTGTCTGTGCTGAGTTAATTCCTGCACCTCAGCTGCTGGGCTGTGACCTCAGGCTGAGGACAAACCTTGTAACAGGTGTGCAAGCTCTTTTCTCCTCTCGGGCTAAATCAGCGTGAGCAGCTCTTAACCCAGCTGAAATACCTCCTTGGAAAGAAGTTTCAAAACATCTTATATTTTCCTGTTCCTTGATTGCATCAGCTTAAAATTTACCTTTCAATCAAACTGGTGGGAATTTTCCTGCAGTCTGCTCTTGAAGCAATATGGTTCTTGAAAATTAAACTGGCTTCAGCCTGCAGAGAAATGAACAGGAGAGGAAAAAAGCTTTATCCTAGACAGGAATCTTAAGAGTGACTCTGATCTTCAAGTTTAAGCTTATACAGTGCCACTGATATCAAAGCAGACATTCTTCCTTTACATAGAAATAAATTTGATCAGCGGTTGGGCTGTTAAGTCAGTATTATTCAACTAGATGTAAGATTTTTATAACATTACCAGTTTATTAATAGTCAGAACACGAAACTTTACATTAGTGTCAGGGATGTGGGGGAGAAGCAGAATGAAGAATGGAAAAAGATGATATTATTTGCCCAGGGCAGACAATTAAAGAGCAATCTACTTTAACAGTGTCACCTTTATATAATTTCTCCTGTCTACCATTGCCACAGTTTTCCACACCTCAGGGGAAGAGCTGGCATTCTTAGCAGAGCTCCTAAATGGGTTCTTGTTTCTGTGAGATACTCTTATTAATATTTTTTTTGGTTTTATTTTTTCTTCTTCAGGAAAAACAACAAGAGAAATCACCCCCAGACTTTGCAGAACTACACAATGAAGTTATTTCTATTGCTGCCATAGGGGAGCTGAATTCTGGGACACAGCCACAGCCTTTATGCTCTTGGGCAGCAGAGTGGGTACATTACTTTGCCAAATAAAAACTCTTACTTTGATTTTTCATATATCTTAATGTATTACATGGGTTTCCTTAAAGATACCATGAGTTTCTCTTTCCTGCTTATTATTCAGCAAATGTTTCTGCATCTGAGAGGAAAAGAACTTTTAATTCTCAGGAATCTGTGCTCTCTAAGTTAATGTCTGTTACTATAGTCTTTTACATTGAAAAAGCCTAAGCTCCTCACAGTTATACAAACACTTCCCATAAAGACATGTCTGAAATTCAATATATGCTCTTGGGAGTGTCAGTTTCTTCTGTCTTTCAGTGTTAGCCCCTGGTTTCTGGCATTCAACATGACTGTGCTCTGCTGCCAGCCTTGCTGAGCTTTGTAGAGTGACAAGTTTCCCTCCTATTATTAACATCATGCTGCCACTGCAGTGACAGTGAAGGGTTATTTCATGGACAGTTTAGCCTTTACTTCTGTTATCACATAAATTTCCATGTTATGGAAAATATTTAAAATAGGAACCCTTGTTTCTGGGGATAAAAATTTAGGTGCAAAAATTTACTTAAGGACTGAGCTTCTCTAAAGCTGTGCTCGCTTTGTGTATTTAGGATTTTATGACCCCAGCCTGTGGCAGGTGCCTGTTTATCAAAGGCACTGCAGATCTAGGGCTGGATGTAGGGCAGAATTTCAGGTTTGTTGAAATTAATCACTTAAAGTGATCACTTGAGGTGTCTCACTTAAAACATACAGAACAAATAACTTCATGGGCATTTTTAAGAAATGCAGCTTTAAAACTGCTGTGTTTCATTCCTAAACTTTGTTTTGCATTTTGTAACAAGGGAACAGTAATGAACTTTTCATTCCTGCAGGTTGTTGTGAACAGGATAAATGATGTCCCCAAGACTCATGTTGACACATTTCTGTTTTTAGCTTCTGCTTCTTTTGTCTGCCCAACTGGACATTTTGCAGCAGTGCCCATTGCCTTTAAACTGTTCTCTTTTGCCTCTGGTATTAACCTTTGGGCTAGAGACACCTCTTTGGATAAATGTAAAGCTATTTTACTCAAGGAGTAGGTATCAGTCCATGCCTCCTCTTTCTGAGGCTTAGACATTTATATGGGATGAATCCATCTGGCAGTTGTTAATGTTGATTTCACAATTTCTTGCTTTTTAAATTTTTTTTTATTTATTGCACAAAAATTAATTGTACAGCATTTATGTCTTACAGGAAATTAATTTAAAGAATATTTATGATCCCACTCCTAGTTCTAAGCTGTCAGACTTAGACCTGAACTGTAAGACTAAACATTTATAACATAAGCTCTGGATAGGAAATTCTGAGTTTGTAATAAAAACTCAAAGATAAAATGCTGCTTTTAGCCTGCCTTCTAATGTCAATATATCTTCCAACAAGCCTAATGGCTCTGGTAATGGAAAATGGTCTTTTTGTTCTCAAACCTGCCTTAAGGCCTTAAATTCAGGCCAGGTTGATGTGACTAAAAGTCATCACCATGCGACTGCTCTGTGATCAGCTACAAAATTTAGAGCTGCAGAGGTCAAGTGTTTGGCTGTCTGTCATAATTGGCATCTGTGCTGGAAGTCTGAACAACCAGCCCAGAGCAGGAGCTGTGGGTGCTGAATACAAAAGCTCCCTCAGCTCCAGAGCCATCACCCATGGCCATACAGCTGCCTGCCAGTCTCTGGGACATGTATCAATATTTTACATTGGCTGGGGGATATCTGGCTGCCTAATTTGGGATTAGGCAGAGCCAGAAGATCACACAGGAGGTGCAGAAGAGCCACAAACAGCACATGATAAACAGTTTGGGAAAGACAGACTTCTTATTGGTCACCTGAATTAATGCAAAAATGGCCAAAATGTTCCATAAGGCTTTGAAAATTATTTCTTGGGAGGTCTCGTGGAAAAACATAGACTTATAGACTTATTTTGCAATCTTTTTTTTTTTAATGGAGTATGGGATAAAGTCAAATCCTTCAGTGTCTCCTATTGCACTAGAAACAAAAAAGGACCTGTCAAGAGTTACTGTCTATTTTCTCTATTCCCATTATTATTGGTCATAAGCAAATTTTGAAAACAGTATGTTGACAGAATGGGTAGGAGCAGATTTTGAACATCATTATTGGGAAATTTTTCCTTGAATGCTTCTCTTACAAAAAAAAGAAAATGATCAAGTGGTATAAAAGTTTTCAAAATGTGAAAAATATGCAAGTTAGTAGATGAAATGTAGAAGAATCTTTTCATGCTTTGAAGATCAGGAATTTCTCTTTCACAAAGAAATAAATAATACTTTTATATTTTCTTCAACTTGTTTCAGTATGAGATTTAGAAAAATATGCCTTGAAAAACTATAATGTTAGAAAAGTGATGCTTGAGGTGTTTAATTGTATTTCACCCTGGAATACTCTTTTTATGTTTAGGAGATCTGAACAGAAATTCTTTCATTAAAATACTCCTGGAATCCAAAATGCAGCCTGCTGAGTAAAAAGACCCTTCTGGCACGTGCAGAACTTCTGAAGATCCTTTTGCATGCACTTTGGGCACGTTTAGACCTTTCCTCTGAACACAGTGAGCAAATAAGTCACATTGTCAGTGTGGGGAAGTGAAAGACCTAAAATGAATTGTGTGGAGCTACCACAGTTACTCAACCAGACCTGTGGGAAGTTTTCTCTCTGAAGCAGCATTCACCAAGGCAGAAAAAAGGGGCAAAGCTTGTAATATTTGGCATCACTTTAAAAATGAAACTTGCTTTGTTTTTTATTGCCATTGAATTCCTTTCATACTCTGTCAATTAACAATATCTTTGTAGTAAAAAGGAAAAATCCATCCAAGGAACAAAGGAAGGTGATCCTTTTCCAAAATATTTCAGGTGATTTTGACACATGGGAGGGCTGGTGAAGAACTAAACTCTATTACAGGATTGATGGGCTGTACTATGACAACCCCTAGTTGGAAAAAACTGGCTTTCTTTTCAGATCTCCAAGAATATTCATCTTAGAAATGCAACCTGTTGCATTTGCTGTGACTAAACATTCATGTAGAATGGCCAGAAGAGCTGGAAAACAGAGCCAGAAGACAGGACAGCCTTGTCTCTTTTTCCCAGAGAGGGTATCACAGCTCAGTCACAAAATCAAGGCTAAAGTTGAAAAAAAACTCAGTACAACAAAAAATCCTCAGCTCTGAGTTTCTAATCCAACAGTGCCCAGGGCACTGGAGGAATTAACCCCTTCCTTGACTGTTTCCTACCTCTGGACTCTCTGGCATTGGCTCCTGTTAACCTCTGTGCAGCTGAGTTGTTGTCAGCTTGTGTTTTCTAAAGGGAGATCAGAGACTGCACCTTTCTGCTGTCCTAACTTGGTATTTTAGGAGTAGGATTGGGCTAACCTCTGCTTCTGTACAAGGCCAGGCTGGGGAAGATGCTAGAATATCCTCCCATTTTCCCTGGAGAAGAAAAAACTCTTGTTCTGACAGGGACAACAAAAGATCAAGCAATTTCAGGGCCTGCCTTCTGCTCTCTGGCCTGCAGTGAGTGCCCTTAGTGGTTCATCTGGATGATGATGGTTCATCCTCTTCTTCACAACAGGTACCCCCACCCTGTGGCAAAGGTGTTTGTGAGCTCTGTGTGCATGCATTGACTTCTGGAAATAAATAAAATTTTGTTTTCTTCAGCTTGCAGAGGATTTGCCAGCAAGCAAAGCCTGGTGAAGGTTCTGCCCATTGGAGTAGGAATTTCTCTCAGCAGAAATGGTTGGAAGTGTGCTGCTCTTTTTAACAGAGGGAGGGAGGGAAGAATAATATTTCTCTTTCAGGAATTGAATCCGAGTTTTGATTTTTCCTAATGGAGAAACTCATGGCTTCTCTGCTGGCAACTGATGTGTTCTCCACAACAATTTAGTAGAACAAAATGTGTTTGTGACTAGGACAGGGCAGCTGGGAGTGCTGGTTCTGCTTCTGAGAGCACACCCCACATAGGCTCTGCCATTCTCTTCCAAACGTGGGCACCCCATAGGGGAGAGGAGGGCGTGGGCTGAGCTGCAGCTCTCATGCTGCCTCATTGTTCCTCTGAGGGGGTAAAGAAAAGGCTCAGCTGGCAGCTTGCTAAGCTCAGGAGCAATGGACTAAGTGCTTCTGTATTTAATACAGAGCAGAAGTCAATTATAGCACCATGCAGGAGCGAGGTTAATTGGGGCAGGAGGTTCAGTGGCAGGGCTTTGCCAGCTCTCCCCTTTGTTCAGCACAGTTATACACCCAGCTGTATGTGCTGTTATATATTCAATATTCTGAATGTGGGCCATGCTGTGGCAGAAAACTACCTCAAGCTTGAGGCTTAAAAGCAAACTCCCATTTGAATAATTCAGAGACAAAAGACCTCCTAATTTTTATTTGGGACGTATTTTTGTTTCTTTCCATGGTGGTATAACACAGAGGAATGTGAGGGAGCTCTTTGTTCTCTTCCTCTGGGGTGCTGTACATCTGCACAATGCAGAGCTACCTTGGCTTGCTGTGCTGACATTAAGAAAACCAAGCTTTGTCTGCAGACTGAGTGTGAGGAGTGTTGTCTGCCAAGAGCCATCAGAGTCAGGTCATGAGGGCAGAAAAGTAAAGTTTTAAGGTGGGCTATTGGTTTTTCTGACTGAATTAGTTATAACTCTAATTGGCCTTCTAAAGAAACCAGAGCAGCACAATAAATATCCCAGGCTTATAATGATCAATACTGCAAAGTGACAAAGCAACTCCTGAAGCTGGGAGATGGGAGCACTCAAATCTTTCAGCCTTGCTCCTTACAGGAAGACACTGATATCTCTATGAACTCACTGAACCAGCTTTGGAAAGATATGAATCCTTATTATTATCAACATTGCCTTGTCACGTGCTGCAGAAACCCAGCAGAAAAAGTTGTCTACTTTCTCAGGTAATGTTGGGTATCAGAATCAGAGGCAGCTGTCAGAGGCAGTCAGGAATTAAAGAAACACAAAGGAAAAGACTATTTATTGACAGGAGAAATGGTGATATCATCATACTGGGAATTTTTGAACCATTGACTTTCATAGCTGGTGATGAAAAAGATGATTTTTCACTGCTAGGTTGCAAAATCCCATCGACTGCAGGAGATAACTTGTGCTGTTAATGACCAGGTGAGGAGCTACAGAGAGCTCCTGAAAATGCACTGAAGGTGCTACTTGCTTTGTTTATTGCTTATTTATTTATGTAAGGACAACAGTCATTTTCAGAAGTCTCAGACACAGTCACACATCACACATTAGGCCAATGAAGGAAAACAGCTGAGAGTGTGTGTGCATTTACTGGCTGTGGTGGAATGTTGTGTCAAACCAAAAGATGGTTGACCTTTGCAGTGTGAATCTGAGGCTCCACCAGCCTGTGCTCCCACTGGTTGCTCGCAGAAGTCAACATTTACCAGACAGAAGCCCAGGGTATAATTTATTACTGCAGTAAATCCATGTGGTCCATTTGTAGCCAAGCACATGCCCACACTTGGGAGAGGCAGCCAGGGCAGGTGGAAGGTGCCAGGCATGAACCACAGGGTACAGTGAGCAGGCATTTGTGTGCCGGACAAGGAACGTATTTTGTTTGCTGGGTTGGGTGTCACATCATTTGTCTGTGTCACACTGCTGTCATTGGCCTCAGCCTCAGCCACCCTCACTATAAAGCAACCTGGAGGCACAGGCAGTTCTTGGTGACAAGACCTCTCAAGTTTTTAGAAGTCACCTCTGAACAAAGCAAAGCTGTTCCTGTCTCTATAGACTGTGAAGGAATGTCACTAACAAGCTCCAGCGTGGGTATCTGCAATGTACATGCACATTTACATACTTGGTTTAATGATTTCCACATTAGAGCTTGCCTGTGTGCTCAGAAAAGCCTTGGTGAACAGCCTGAGTGAGGAGAGCTGGCCAAAGTCATCCATCCACACATGCTGGGCTCTATCACAGAGTAAACTTGGCCTCATGACTGGGACATTGACTCTCCAGCTTGTTATGGTGGTGGAGGTCAGGAAGAAGAGCCATGTGAGTGTCTTGTGATGGCTTTTGTCATGGACAAAATGTATTTCTTGTTGCTTTTTAGTTTTTCCTCTTATAATCATAAAATGTAATTGAGGTTTTAAAACCACTGAACTTGCTGGGGGATGCTGACTTCTATAAAGGGGAGAAATTGTCACATCCAAAGGACACAATCTGGGTACTCTCCAGGATCCCAACCTGTGTTCTTAAACACTTCCAGGGATGGAGCACCCACAGCTTCTGTGGGCAGCTTGTGCCAGTGCCTCACCACCCTCACAGTAAAGAATTTCCTCCTAATATGTGATCTGAATTTCCTCTTCAGTTTCCAGACAGTCCTTAGCGGGAATGATGAAGAGTGGCACAGGGAGCCTCTGCACATCCCGTGTGCCCCTGCAGCCCTGTCTCCTTGAAGCTGTCAAGCTGAGGCTTGGCTGGTTTGTGTGCTGCTCCACTGCTCTTTGCTGAAGGGTGGCCTCCTCCCATGAGCTATCACTCACTGCTAAATGATAAGGGAAGGCCGCTGACGCTCCACTAACTGCGTTCATTACAAACGTTGTAATTGTAAAGATTTGCTATAATTCAGTTAGCTGCCCTAAAACCCTTGGCAAGCCACATTATTGAAATGATTATTGTTACAAGACTGTTGTAAATTGGAGTCAATCATCCAGACGTGAAATTGTCTTTTTTTATATCTCTGTGGCTGGGAACAGTCTTCCTCCTTTCATTTCTTTAAATTAACATCTCCTTGTTTTGTACCTCTAGTACCTTATTGGACAATGGGATCCCTTCCCAAAAAATACAATTAAATCTTCTCATCTCCTCAATAGAGGCGCCCTGAGTCCTTCTAGTCTGGCAGCTCACAGTTACTCCCAGCAGGTTTTTTGGTGCAGCTGTCAAGGATCACACAGGTACAGCTGAGTCCCTTTTCCAGTTCAGCTGCATTGGACCAGAGCTTCTCCACCTGTGCCCTGTGGGAATGGCTGCAAACTGGACAATGGAAGATATATGTGGGCTTTTCCACACACATGCCAAACGAACACATCACGGAAGAGTAATCAATAAATATTCAAAGTTTCAGTGGATCTACTGGTTATAAATTGATCAGCCCTGTGCAAGATGGTCTGCTGATTATTTTCAGAAGAGGATTCCCAGGTCTGAAGTGATGAAAAAGCACTTTACTAGCCCACCTGTTGAACCTCTGAAAATCTTGATTCCTGCCTGGTGTTCAGGCCTGGTGTTTGTTGCAGTCTGAGGAAATATGTGATCCTTGCTGCTGCTGCTCCCTCTGTGTCCTTCTATTGCTTAAAATGTCCTGACTGTCAAGGAGGGAATCTTCAACTTATCTGGGACATGTGACCTCTCATGGACAAAGGTAATTGGATGGCAGAAGGTTATCCAGGGCCATTACAAGTGCCAGTACAAAGATGGGAGTTGCTGTGCCTCCTAAAGAGATAATAATTTTAATACTATGTAATATAGCCAAGAGTTGGAACTTTTTCTGAGGACTTGGTCAGTAGCTGTGACAGGCTTGGTATGAGTATTCCATGGGAGAGGTTCTTCTTACTTGACCAGAGGTGTAGATGTGGCAGGTAAAATATAGTCCAGCACAGTTGTTGGCAGTAGGTAATTTGGTATTTATGAGTATTCCCTGAGGTGAATTTCCATCTCAGCTTAAGAGAAAAGCTGTGTCTATGCTCTGGTTGAGCTGTACCTTTCATAGGAGCAGGGGAGTGGGGAGGAAATAGAACTTCATATCAGTGGCTACTTCTTTAGATTGTGTGACCAGTTTCCTATTTTTAGTCTTGGATTTGTAGCAAAAAAAAAAAAAAAAAGATTAGAAAGAATCAGTCCTTATGTCTCTTGTGAACCCCTTGTCAACTGATAGCACCTGGTACTCCTGTGGAAACTGTGGAAACAGACACTTCAGTTATTCCTTGCACAACCCTTAAAATTATTCATCTGATAAGTGAAAGTTCTTATTGTGCTGAAAACACAGATTCCAGCAACTGTGAAGCAAACAGTGGGAAAAGGGGCCAAACAGGACTGTATTCTGCTTGCAGAAGCAGAGGGATGTTCTTGCTGTTCTCTGGCCTCTGTGGAAGCAAAATTGCCTCCTTTTCTCTCTGCCTTGTGCAGAGAAACCATGAAGGCTGGGGTGGGGGAAGGGAAAACCCCAGTGCTTCTGCTCTGGACATATGTTGTGTGCCATCCTTGGTAGCACTGCAAGATGTCTCCTCTGCTCTTTCCAAGCAGAAGACCTCTAGGTGGAATGGCACAAGGGAAACAGGCTTTGCACATTTCTCTTCCCTGTGGAGCAAAGGGAAAATATTTTGGGGGACAGAAAGCACAGATTGCCCATGAAACCTCTTTCCATACACCACTAGATGAAGCATAAGTGGTTGTGACACACACCCCATGGACTGGCTTTGGCTATTTTAGTTTTTATTTATTTCCCTTTATTGTCCCTGACTGTCACCATGCAGTATGCTGTGCTGGGTTAGGAGCACACAACATACCAACCTAAATTGTTTAATTTTGACTCTTCCCTGCTCTCAGAGTCACTCAGAAAATCTTGTTGGTGTGTGACTGTCATGGGTTCTTCATAGCACTACAGCTTTCATGAGCACCCCTCTAGCACTGCCTGGCCTCTCCCAGCTCACACAGAAAAAGCAGGTGGCTCAGTTGTGGGAGAAATTCACTGGAAAAGAAATGATTTTCTACCTATATAGAAGAATTGTCATAACTTCAGGCAGAAAATACCAGATCGGGTTTATGGAAGCTACTCCTACCTAGAAGCCAGGAGCTACTCATGGAATTTTAATCATATGAGCCCACACCATAATAACTGCATTTTTTATTTTTTCCCCCCAGTTTATGTATTAAGCTGAAACTAAAGTTATTATTGTATCAGTGATCAAATACCTTATGTCCAACCCACTACCTCTCCCAGGGAGAAGGAAACATAAATGCCTTGCAGAAGAATCTTCTGTAAAGTTGAAAATGAAAAGTTGCTGATTTCACAGAGGGCAGTTAAAATGCTGGTCCAATTGAGAGCTTAATGCATTATTGAGGTGAATATAAAGTTCTGATTTGTTGTGGTTTTTTTTTTTACCCCTTCTGAATCAAAATGTTTCAAAGGCATTTAAATAAAATGGAATTGATATAATTAGTACAAGCCCATGAGAAGCGATTGAATTACTAAATATGGCCACTGTTATGGCTACATAATGGAAGCCTTCAGTTTTTATTTATTCCACGTTTGAAAATCTGGATTAAACACCCAAACTAATAAGTCAAAGCATTGATGTAAGATCCAAAGGACAACAGCATTGTCACTCTGTATAGCAGGGCACCAATTCAGTGCTTAATTGGTACAAGAGCTGTAATAATATGGCTCATGTTTAATTAATAAGAGTTCTAACTAATCATGAAACTTTTAAGAGCTCTTGGTGCTGTGAAATTGTTGTTGTTTACATCCAGTGTGCTGCAAAGCTTTTCCTGTCTGACATCTCACTCTGATAGGGCAGCTTCACTGGACACAGGCAGCACGTGTTTATCAATATGTCACAAAAGCAAAATTGTATTTGAAGAAGATTTACCATCCATCTCATTAAAAAGATTGCAATTCATCTTGGGTTTTGCTTTCCCCTAAGAGGAGCAGGGAAAAAAAGTGGCAAACCTGGGCAGTTAAAATAAAGTGGTCAAAATACTTGGTGGTGTGTTGATTAGCTCCCACTGTCCTCCTTGCTGGCTCCTATAAGCACTCACAGACTGTCTTGAGAAAGGGCTCTCTTGGCATTTTATAGATTATCCAGGCAGAATTTTTTCTATATTAAAGGAACAGTGTTCAGTTTAATGTTCCAGCCATATGCCAGAATTTATAATCCTTCCACTTAAAGCAGTTCATCTAAATTTGATCCCAGTCCCATGCAATAAAAAAATATAATTAAAGGTGAATGTTAAAATTATTGAACAAATATAATAAAAGGGCAATTAAAGTGTTCAGTTATAAAAATGCAAGAAACTAAGGTGAGCCTGAACCTCTTAAATTATTCTTAAAGCAAATATACCTAATCATGTAGAGTCCATTCTTTTTTTTTTACCTTTTGCCCAGACCTGCATGAAATACTGTTAAATCAGGAATACATTCTAGTTATTTTTTCTCTAATACCTACTAAGATTCATGGGAAGGATAACTTGCTATTAACATTGGCTTCTTTTCTTTTTTTTCCTTAGAATCAGCATACTCATGGTACCAGTGCACTCTGTGAGAAGAACATCTTGTTTGACATTTCTTCATGGATTTTTTTCCCCAGTGAATATATCTAATACCTTTTTGTAAAGCTTATGTAAGTTTTAGCCACTCTCAATGTGCCATAAAAAAAGCCTAATTCTGTGAGCTACCAGCTTTGGTTTCCTGTAAGAACCTGCTATCTGCAAGTTTCACCTGGTGCCCTCACCAGTTTTAGAGGAGACAGTGGCAATTGTTCTCTTTTCCCTTTCTTCTTCCTGCCTGTTCACAAAAAATGTTTGCCAAAGACACATCAAGTCAAATTGAGTGCTCTGCAGGAGATAGCCCTTTACCATAAGATTAATGGGAATAATGTTCTGATTATCTGGCTAATCCTAGAGCCAGGTATTATATGGTGATCAGGAGACTGCAGAGGAGTGGGAGTTGGGCACTTGGTTCTTGGAAAGGAGTTAATTCAAACTGCAAAGGCACTGAAAAGAGAAGTGAAGAGAAGGCCTCTATAATCTTAGTGAAATTTGAAGCCATACTGATCATAAAGTAGTTTAGCAATTAATTTGACAAATTAAAATATCTGTTTTCAATAGTTCATGAACTTTAAAATAGCACATGCATTATGTTGTGAGTCTTGAGAGCAACTTTAAATTCGGGGTACATTTTTCTTTACACCAGATTGCAAATGTGAAATGCAGTGTCATTGGCAGGTGTGTTGTAGTGAATCTTCTGAGTCTTGTGGCTGTGATCAAAGGTGGAGTGGGCTGTCAATGGTGATTAATGAAGATACTGACCCTATTTTTTCAGTCAGCTAAAGTGAGAATTTGTTTTTAATCCTTTATAAAAACAAAACCAAGTAGAATCTAAGCCAGGCAACAAATAAGCAGACACTTCTTTGTGTGCACGGGATACAGCAAATAGGATAAAAGCTATTTGTGGATTCAGTGGCTTGTTGTTTAACACAATGTACATGTTCTCTAATGGCACTTGCTGCTGCTCCTGAGTTAATGCACTTGCTTGGTTTGGTTCTCTGGCTCATGGCTTTGCTTTGTGGGAACTTTCAAAAGCTTGCTGAGTAAAGCTGATGATGGGCTAGAAGTTTGGAAGCCAAATCAAACATCTCCTAGAGTCTAAAGTCTCTGGGTTTTGAGAGTTTCATTCTGCCCCACTGTACAGGTGTGCTTAATAGTTTAAAGCCCTTTGGGAGGTTTGTGACAGTCAGTGGTTACATCCAGGATGAAAACCTCTGTTGTGCCTTCATGGTGAGGGCCATGAGGAAGATTGTGCTCAGCTGCACTGGTTCCTGGGACCTATGGATGTTCCTGCTGCTGTGATCCCTCAGAGCCAGAGCCATGGGGTCAGTTTTGCCCTGCAAGAAGAGGGGCAGGGCTGGTGCAAGGAGTGCAAGGTGCTGGCTGGAGGCTGCCAGGGATGGGGAGGGCTGCAGAGCTGTCCATATCCCAGGCTCTGAAACAGCTCCTGGTGGAGCTGTTGAACAAATATAATATTTGCTGCTCCCACCAGGCCTGAGCTGTGATCCAGTCATCTCCAGGGTCAGGGGCCTTCCTGGACAACAACCTTGGATAAGCAGGAATTTCCCTCCTGCCATTTGTTCAAGAAGGGACCATGCTGAGGGAAGAGCAGGTCCCTCCTTTTGATTTTTCTCCAGAATGCCCATGTTAAAGATGTGACACAAGTGCTGATTTTGGAGGAGAGCTCTGGCTAAAATGCTGGCCCCACTGAAGTCAGTGGCATCATTCCCACAGACTTTAGAGGTGCCAGAGTCTTGTCCTTTATCCTTCTATTCTGAGCCTCTTCATCCTAAAGAGGATGTTGACTCAACCCACAAATGAGATATATGTATGACCCTGATGGGGGAAAAAACTCCCCAAAGTTAAGAAAGATTGCAGTGGTTTGGGAGTGCCTGGAGACATGAGGGATGGGTCTCCTCTCAGGAGCAGGGCCAGCTGGCTTCCAGACACAGGCTGTTGGGGCAACTCTGCTGATAGTGTGATGACAAATGTAGAGAAATAACGAAGATACATGTCCCAAAGCTTGGAATATTAGAAAATGCAATAACAAGCTCGACTTTTGTCTGCCAGAAGTCAAACTGACACAATTTAGGAGGAAATATGCTGGCATCCTGTCCCTCTGCTCCCTTTCCCTCTCCTGACTCCCAGCCTCTCTTTTTAATCTTTGCTTTTTCCATCTGGCTCATCTAGTTGAAATTTGAACTGAGTCTGAATTCAAGTTTCTTTCAGGGTTTTGTGGGATAGTTTGCATGGTAATCTGTCTGACATCACTGCAAGATTGTGAAATCACTAAACCATGGTTTCTCCTTGTTGCCACAATGAAAACATGTATTATAACAGTGCCCCACTACCCTTTTGGTGGTTGCAGCACAACTCCCACTTATGGTCTCCATGACTTGGGAAAGAATGATGCATTGGCTGAATTTTTTAGTAGATATAACAGCAAACCATATTTGGGAGTCTGAGGGGAGGGAAGCATCATACAAAACCAAACAGGACTAACAACTAAAAAATGCACTGTGCTTGCAAATTTTAACAAGCTCTTAATAGAGATGGACTTGAAACAAAACCTTGGCTTCAATACAGCATGAAGTATGGTGGGAGTTGGGAGTCCAGGCCCATATCAGACATCATGTCAGCATACCTCTCTGTAAAAGACTGAACCAAACCCAAAAATCTCAAGGTCCATCAGTTAAGAGGCTAATCAGACATAGAGACCAAAACAGTGTAAACTGCATGAAAAAAGACTCCTTTGTTTAGAAGCATGTACAGACAAAGACAGTCAAGAAAACAAATGTATAGCAGAGGTGTTTTATTGCCTTTTCAGATGATTTCTGTGGAGTGTATTTTATGAGCTTTGGCCACATTTTCACATTACTGGTGAATAAAGCTCTCATTGTTCAAAGGGTGTCACCTGGTGACTCATGAATTTCTTTAAATGCTGCTTCAAAAACCCCTCATGTGAAATTGAGAGTGCTGCTCCGTATGTACCTATGGGTCTACAGAAAAATGAGCCACTTCTGAGCCTGATCAGTTCCTGGACTGGGGAGCCTCAGACAATTTGAGATTGATAGACACAGGGAAGAAGTGAAAATACAGCATCATCTCTACTCCTCATGGAAAATAAATCTCCTTGATTTTGTGTCACAAGTGCTGATTCTGTATTTCCAACTCAGGACTTCACTCTGGAAGTAGGAGTTGAATTTAAAGTGAGTCTAAGTTATTTTTTAATGAATGTCTGCCTTCTCCCTCCTTGAGTCAATGCCAGTGCAGACATGCCTTGCACAGAGCTAACAGATAGTAGGGAGGTCAAAAGGATGCTTAGCTGGCAAACAGCTAAGCTAATTTTCTAGGTCAATCTGAATGAAACAAGTCTTTCAAACCAATCTTCCCCAGCAGCTTCACAGGGGTGTGCTCAGGTTCTGGGTGTGCTGTGTCCCTGCAGCCCAGTGAGAACTCTGCTGTTGAGGGAAATGTCAGCCAGCTGAGTGTCTATAGTCTCTAGAGTTTCAGCTGGAATTATTTTCAGAAAGTTGATCCTAATACAGAATCCCATCAAAGCACTTATAAACCAGCTGTGGCTTAACTGGTATTTCAATTATTTCTTTTGGTATTTCAATCATACCATTGAACCTATGTACTGGCAAAACCATTAAAACATCTCAAACAGTCTAAGCCCTCTCCAGAGTGGTCATCTTAGAGATCAGATTTTGCTGTATCTAACCAAAACTGTGCCTAGTGAACCTGTTGCAGAATTATCTGTATGTAAGCTCTGAGATCTCTCTGTTTTTCTTCCTCTATCTTGATGTTTCATCATCTAGTATTGTATGAGCATTTTAGAACAACAGTACATAATCCTCTGATTAAAATTGTTGAAGCAAGAGGAGTAGAGCTCCATGTCAATATCTACAAAAAGAGGTTGGTAAAGACATGTTCATAAAATGTTTTCAGCTCTTAAGAAATACCTTAACATCAACAGTTGAGAAATGCACCCTGCCTGGAGAAGCAAAGGATGGCCTGCTTTGGGGATATCCAAATGCACGTGTGTTATTGAGATCTTGAGAATGGAGTTTATACCTATTTATACATGAGAATTCAAGGGGACAAATTACTCTGGCTACTCTGACAGACTCACTAGGGACAAGGCCTTTTATTCCCATCTCTGGGAGGCTTTGCTGCATTTCCAGTTTGCATTGTACACATTTGCTGCTGTAGGGCTGCACTCTGGCAGATGGTTACTGCATGCCTGGAAGCACAAGTGAGGAACTGGAAAGGAGAATTTATCCTATCTCAGAGAAAAAAAATGCATCCTCTCTGGCAGCAGGGCCTGCTGGAAAACTTGGCATTCAAGATCTTTTTCCTTTTCTGCAAAACACTGAAATATTAGGAGGAGAAAGTGAGGGTGGGCAATCTCATTGTAATCCTCTTTGCCTCAGAGATAGGGAGTCAGGAGACCCCTCTAAGTGGTTCCCCTAGGAGAGGGATAAGGTGCTGTGTACAGTGACCATAAAGGCCTAAATAGCTGATTAAAATGTAGGTGCAGACATTCAGGATGAACAGATTTTCAGAGGTGTTGAGAGCTCATAAAAGCTTTTGAAGCCATTGTGACACTGCAGTACCTTTGGAAGTTCAGCATTGTAAAAATGAGCCATGCCTTAATATAAAGGACAAAAAATATGCAAAAATGCCCACTTCATAACCTCAAGTATTGAGCAATTTAAAATACAATGTAATAAAAAAAAGATAAAAATGAACACAATGCACAGTAACTTAACTTACAATTTTTAGTGAACATACTGATAGTTTTGTTCTAAACACTGCAACCTAATTAGGACACCAAACTATGAGCAATTTACATCCAAATCAATGCATTGACCAGACAGCAAATCTCCAAATTACTTAACAACTCAAAGTTAGTGTATTTTTCCATGCAACCTTTCATATTATTAGCAGCAAACAGAGCTCTAGTTACTCATGTGAATGTAGCAACTAACCAGTCAATAGCTAAATATCCCTACAGATCTGCCTATGCTCTATTACAATCTGTCTGATTGATAATCCTGCAAAGCTTTTCTAGTTTAAAAGGCCAACCTGTTACTAGTTCCCAGAATTTCCTTTTTAAGGTGTGAAAATTGAGTGTTCTCTTAAAATTTAACTTTCCCCTTGTTGTGTACACTAGAGGCAGCTGAAATGAAACCTTAACCATTTTATTTCAAAGAAATCACAGGAAGCATCAGGCGGCAGTGACCTTCCATGGCTGAAAATATGAGCTACATTTTTCATTAATGTAACTCTTGGCCCCAAATGCTGAAGAGAAAACAACAGACTTCAAATCATTCTAGAGAGTACAGGGGATTACACAGTGGTAACATGGGGAAATCAAAACAAACCAACTCTTTATGCAGCTCAAATCCTGCTGCAGTTCAGCTACAGATTTCATCGTTCTGCCTAATGGGATTAAGGCACACAACAAGGGGCTCCATTCTCCTGTATTCCTGCCTTGTTCCTTTAAGTGCTGCCCAATTTCAGAGCCAGGAAGATTCATGAAAGAGTGCAAATACCAAATGACAAATATTTTCTGGCTTTGATGATTGACTCTAAAGTAGCTTGACTTGGATACTTTTGCTAACGAGGTGAAGTCATCTACTCTGGCAGTCAGTGCTCTGGGAAGCTTGCAGATGAGTTCTTGCTTGGCAGCATTCCCCTTTTAAGTTCCAGTTTGTGGGGTTTTTTTTCACTCTCCTTACTTTAGGGTTCTGTGTGACTTCATTCAACCGCAAAAGCAATTCTGCTTTTTATTTACTAGCCAAGGAAATACTGGTGCTGTGCTTCAGAAAGGGATGATGTTCATGTACAGCAAGGGCCAGCGGCTCCCTGGAAGCAGGGAACCACAGGGGTCTCCTCAGGGCCTCACCATCCAGGGCCCATCTCATCACCACCTGCAAAGGGAGCAGAGGAGGTCATGAGATCACGGGTTCAACCAAGTTTCCAGATCACTCTGCAAGGCCATGGTGATAGGGCAGGGTCGAGGTCAAACCAGGAGGTCAATCCACAGGTCAGATCCAGTGAATGTCAGGCAGGTCCACAAAGACAGAGGAAGGCCAAGGTCAACATGGAAAGAGTTCCTGGAGCAGGGCTGGCAGGCAAAGACGTACTCAAGGCTACCTATTAGAGTTTTATGAATTGTAGATTTTAAAATGATACAAGGAAACAGCTAATGCTACTTGAAAAGTTAATGTTGTATTTCTTCTGCATTGTGGATCCAGCTTTCACCATGGCATTGCTTGAGAGTCCTGGGTTCAGCTTTGTTGTTCTAGTCACAATGACAGCATGGGCCAAGGAGATGCTCTTGCCCCTGAGACCTCAGGGGTCTGCAGTTTCATGGGGCAGGTACAAGGCTACCAGTGCTCTGATTTCCCTGACATGTTCAGCAGTGTATGATACTTCCAGAGACAGAAAATTGCACTATCAAATTTAGCTGGGACATGTACAATCTCTTCAATGAAGAGATTGAGTCTATTAGATTCATCTGTAGTTTTGCTCCAGCCACTCAATTGTAAGGGGGTTAAGCTGGAGACAAACAGTGATTCAATTTTATGAGCAGACTGAAAACACAAATAAATCTGCTGCTCCTGTGTGCTAACTGTCCTGTGTGCCCAAGGGCAGGATGCTTTAATTGGGTGTAATAGCTCCAGGTCTGGACTTACGAATGTGCACATCAAACACTCCTTTTAAACCATGAACAAGTGCTATTGAAATAATTATTGTATTAGCATCATCATCTTCCTATATGGAAATGTGGAGCATATGGCAAGCTCAACAGATGCCTATAGCCACCATCCAGATAACATTATTAAAAAAAAGCCATTATATTTTTGGCATATTGGCTGAGAACGCTCAGGAGGCTGAACTGGAGGCTGCTGTCATATTTGTCATCCTGCTGATTGCC
This sequence comes from Agelaius phoeniceus, assembly GCF_051311805.1. Lineage (NCBI taxonomy): Eukaryota > Metazoa > Chordata > Aves > Passeriformes > Icteridae > Agelaius > Agelaius phoeniceus. Next base: position 7,545,211 of record NC_135266.1, on the reverse strand, counting down.
TAATGTAAAGCACAGAAGGCCAGTGAAGTGTGAGAAAAGCAAGACATTGTAGAGGACCAAAGCCTGAGCACTGGGAATAGGAAATTACAAGCAGTGACCTACAGCAAATATGCAGCAAAAGTGCAGAAATCCAGCATCTTGTTGCCAGGGCACAGGCTGTTGTCTGGAAGAAAGCTTCAGATTTCTCTGAGTGATTAGGAATTTGCAGTGCTGTGGATGCCATGTCCTAAAAGTCCTGGAGGAGGAATATGGGCACAGTGGCTGCCAGCTGATTCATGAGGAGCAGCTGCAAAGAAAATGCCTCTTCCTGCCCTCCCAGATGGAGGAAAACTGTCATGAAAGGGTGCCTACAGGGGAGGGTTGGATTTCAGCCTTCAAGCAGATTTGTGTAAGTCCCCAGATGGGAAAAAAAACCACTCCTCAAACTTCCTGAATATCCTGTCCAAAGGAAAGGCTGCTTGTCCTCCCTGTGAGAATTTTTCAGGGTAATGTAGGGCACAGGGAAGAAAGGCTCTGCTCTCCTAGACCAGGAGCTGGTGCCTGCATCTGCTGGTTTCAAATGGCTGTGAGATAAGGCTTTTCTGAGTGAGAAAGTTTCCTCCTGTTCCAAAGGTGGGGAGAGGGCTCAGAAAAGGAGCTGCAAGAAGGAGCTGAAGATGGGGAATCCCATGTGAATGAATGCCCTTGAGAAAGCAGAGCTGATGCTTGAGCTGGATGCTTTCTATTTATTTATTTTTATGGACATTCTAGAATAAGGACATTCTTGATTAGTTTTAATGTTCCTTAATATCACTTAGAAGTGCTTTCTGACAAATGGAGGAACTACAGGGAAATACCTTGCTATGGAAACACCAAGGTGATTTACATGAGCTTGAGGAGTTCTGCTTCTGCAAGTCCTTTGAAGCAATCAGGCAATTTTCTTGGCTATTTTTTGAATAGGGAATGCTCCTGGTACATAACACAGTGCTTCAGAAATTGCCCTCCCTCTCCAGGATTTCTGTGTAGTCTTCTGGATATTCAATAGTAACACACAGGTAGCTGGGACAGAGACAGGGCAGGTGACTTCAGTTTTGAAATGTGACTGGATTTTGTGCATTCCATTCAATTTTGGCTGCAAACAAAATTAAGAAGAGTTATGAAGAAGTTCTTAATTTCTCTTTCTCAGGAGAGCCATGTGAATAGGAGGAAGGAGTATGTGTGTCTGTGAGAGAGAACACAGTAACTGTTATGGTAAGTGACGGGTGAAAGAGATTTATTCATTGTTAATTTGCCTTTCCTCTGTTTCATTGCCCATATAACATGCAGTTTAAAAATATACACGAGCTAATTAGGAGACATTTTCTGGAAGGGAGTCACAGCTGCATGATGTGAAATTTCTGCAATCAGTGAAAAAATGTAAGGGGCTTGTTTACACCGTTCAGACATCCAACTTCATCTACACTGCCACGAATGGCTGAACTTGTGATATTCCTTTCTTCCTTCATAGTTAAGCATTTCTTCAAGAACTTGTAATGCTTCCTGTGATACTACTCATTAGGCTGCTCTTGAAGTATGGTTTGTGTACACAAAAGCTTGACCATTTTTTTCTGACAGTAGCTGTTGTTTGAATAAAACATGTTTTTACACATCCTCTGCAAAATTTTTTTCTTGTCCTTAGTATTTTCTCCCAGGGATACTGCCAGTGTAATATGTAGAGCTTCTTTAGGTTTCCACAGGTTTTCACACCCTTAGATGAGGAATGATTTGTTTTCCACTGCCTCAAATCTGTCATTATTTTTGGTGCATGCTCCTTTCCTACCTTACAGTACTTAAATCTCCAAGAATATTTTAAGGAATTCTCTAGTTGTTTATCTCTATGTTATTCATTATCAGCAATTTATCACCGTATGGTACCTTCTTCCCACTTCTAGATGTGTAAAAGCCACAAATAACTAGTATTATTTTAAGTGTACAATAAATTCATATTACAGTGACAAACAGAATCATAGAACTGTTTATGGCATGTATTCATTATTGCATTATATATAATGTTAGTGTGTGCAATAATATACAGAATGTACATTATGCAGCTGTGTTCTGTGCAGTGCATGGGACTTGCAATCTAACAAAACCAGAAAAACAGCTTCAGTGAACTGTATGAAAATCATAATTTCAACCTAATTTTTCCCTTTTGATGGTTGAATTTGTGAAAATGAGATCCTGGAAAGTCACAAAAATGTCTTCATCATGAAAGGTGACCTTTATCAAGATACCACGTCCTGTGTGGTTAAATGGCTTATGCATTTATTAGCACCTTTAGATTCAGAGCCTGCCCACTTGGTGCTAGCAGAGGAATATTTTGCCTTCTCTGATGTCAGCGTGTGCTATAAAACATTCCAGAAAATTCCAGAAAACCTATGAACAAAATTTATCATAGACTTAAAACTCATGAACCTTAAATGGTTTGGAAAGCCTTCAGATAAAGTTTGAGAAGGCCAGGCTTACACCTTACAAATATTGACTAGTTAAAGGACAAGGCTCAGCAAATAAGACTTGATAGAGTCAATTGAACACTTCTTATTATGTGCAGATTAAGTGCTGCTTCCCACTTTAAAAGGTTTTATTTTGCACCTACAGTCTTCTTCAAGAAGGTTCCTGAGACCCTCTGGGGATACTGGAGAGGAATTTCATTGCAGCAGGGAGATGATAATTTTTAGGCTGTCACAGAAAGCCATACTCTGGTGGGACAGACATTAGAAACAAAGGATACAATAAACCCCCACAAACAGATCAGAAACAGGCCTGAAAATATGAAGGGCCAGATTGAATTTTACTTGAATTCCACAGTTTACAGGAAGTAATTATAGTCTGAAGATGGAGATTTCACTCAGGCTGGTGCAAAACTAAGCTCTGAAACAGTTATGCTTGAATAATTGTGTGAGTTCATAAAGCTATTTAAGAAACAGAAGGTGGATCTTAATATCCATATTTAAGGATTAATCATCTGCAGCTGGTGTGAAACATTCAAAAGTGAGACTAAAAGTAAGCCTTCAGGCCTTCTGGTGAGGAGAAAATCGGGTGGTGATGACACTGCAGTGACAGCCCTGAGGTTTCCTGCTCTTTAGGGCCTCTGTAGATGGCACAGCCATACCAGCAGGACAGTGCTGTGCATGATGTGTAGGGGACTCTGCCTTTTCTAGGCCATTATGTCCTACTGATCTTTCCCAGACAAAATTCCACAAAATATGAATATAGGCAGGAAAATATGTGCTAATACCAAGAAAGCACAGGAAAACAGCATCCATAAAGTCTCTCAGGCCTGGCCTAGTCACGAGATCTACCCTGATTTATACCATCTGAGTGCCTGGTCCATGATTATATATATATCTATAATTGTTGCTGCTAGTTCTGTGAGTGAAGATGAAATTCAGTTCAAGGTGATCAGAAAAACTTGTAAATGTCAGTAAAATAAAAAAAAGTGTAGTAGAAATCAATGTAATTTTAGAAATAAAGGAACTCTTCTGCAAATATAGATATCTTCATCTCTTTCCATTACCTATTTACTGTGATGAAATAAGCTCTGGGAATTCTGCTTTGGTTCATCTTGACTTTTTGAAGACCATGTAGTTATTTTATACTCTGCAACAGAGGTACATATATACATGGACACTTGCATCCTTCTTGAGGTTATTATATAGGAGGTGGTGTGTGTGTGTGTGTGTGTGTGTGTAGAGGATATAAATATATTTTAGCTTGGATGGGAGTACAGTTTGCTGGGTAAAAACTGGGTGAGTGGTGGTGTAGGAAGTGAAATCCAGCTGGTGGCCAGTCAGTTACCAGTGGAGGTCCCCAGGGCTCAGTATTGGGGTCAATTCTGTTTAACAGATTTATCAACAATCTGGAAAAGGAGATCAAGTGCACCCTCAGTCAGTTTGCAGATGACACCAAGTTGCACAGGACTGCTGATCTTCTCAGGCAGGAAGGTTCTGCAGGAGGATCTGGATAGGCTGGATCAGTGGGCTGAGGCTGAGTAACATGAGCCAGACATGCCTGGATGGCCAAGAAGGCCAATGGCACCTGGCCTCTATCTGCAATGGTGTGGCCAGCAGGGCCATGGCAGTGACTGTCTCCCTGTACTGGGCACTGGTGAGGCCACACCTCAAATCCCGTGTCCAATTCTGGGCTCCTCACTACAAGAAGGACATTGAGGGGCTGCAGTGTGCCCAGAGAAGGGCAGTGGAGCTGGGGAAGGGTCTGAGCACAAGTCTGGTGAGGAGCAGCTGAGGGAGCCAGGGGTGTTTAGCCCGGAGAAAAGGAGGCTCAGGGGTGACCTTGTTGCTCTCCACAGCCACCTGAAAGGAGGTCATAGCCAGGTGGGGGTCACTCTCTTCTCCCAGGTAATAAGTGATAGGACAAGAGAAAGTGGCCTGAAGTTGCACCAGGGGAGGTTTATATTGGATGTTAGGAGATATTTTTTCACCAGAAAGGTTGTTATAAATGTTGGGACAGCCTGCCCAGAGAAGTGATGAAGCCAGCTTCCCTGGAGCTACTTAAAATATGTATAGATGTGGAGCTTAGGGACACAATGGTGGACTTGGCAGTGCTGGGATAATGGTTGGACTTGGTGACCTTCAACTTAATTTCCATCCTGAATGACTCTGTAGTTCTATGATTTTTTTACCTGTGAAATTGCAGCATATTTTTACCAGAAAAGAAAAGGTGACTGTAATGCCCCTAAAATCTGCTGCTCTTTGTAAACACAAGACTTATGTGCTTGTAAGTAAGTAAGACTCAGGCCTGAGCTCACAGTGGATTCTCTGATCCCCAATAAAAGTTGAGTTAATTCTGTCTCCCCTCTTGGCCCACCTGTTTTTAAAAACTTTTGGGATCTTTGTGTCAGTGAGATCTATCCAGTTCTGTCATGGTGACTATAAAACAAGGGATCTAAAATTAAATGGGGACAGAGGAAGCAGACACACAGGCAGCATGCATGGCTACACAAGCTCAAAAATGAGGCTGGAAATAATTTGCTGCTACAACAGTGTGTGACTTCTCAGCATCTCAGAGCCATGTTCTACACAGTGGTGAGATCCTTGAGAAAGACAAGAATGAGATCCAAAAGGAGCTACAAAATCTCTCTGAAGTACTAATGAGATAAAGCAAAAATTATCTAATGCCTGGAAAGCTTCTCTCTTCCTCCCCCTTCACATCTTGTTTTGGTCTTGCAGCAGTTTTGAGAAAATGAGTTTTTAAGAAAACAAAGTATTTAAAAGGGTAGCTAACATTGCAGGAACATAGTTCATACAGGCAGCAGGTTCTAAAACTCAAGTTAATAAATTGCCAAGTAGTAAAAGTAGAGTTTTGTTGAAAAATCCCAGTCATCTGATATGTAGGTGTGTAGAATATGATAGTTTGTTGGCTTTCCCTGCTCACAAACCATGTGTTTTAAGTATATAAAAAAAGAGAATTCTTTATTCCTGGATGGCTTTTGACAGTTGATCTGACAATAGAGTACTCTGACGACTTTGTACCAACCACATTTTGGTGACAAGATACACTTCATATGCTAGGGAAATACAATTTTCTGTGTTACTTGCGCATGGTGTTGGTAAAAAAAAACCCTGCAGAAATCTCACCCTTTAGTTGCAACTTAGTGTCAGGGCAGGAGAGTAGCCCCCAGTGGGCTTGCTAGGTTTGTTTTGTAGAACATTCCCACTCCTTTTTCAGTTTCCATGGTTCCAAAGGAATACTCAGTGTTCTGCCATGGGAAGCACTTTGACCTTGCTCATGTCAACTAATGTCTTTGGTTGTTGCAGTTATAAATTTAAATGAAGCTTTTGCACCTTGGTTAGAGATCTAATATCTAGCATGGGTTGATCATGGCTGTTGGATTGACAAAAAGTAATTGAACTATTTTTAACAGGCATCCTGCAATTCCATTTGGATTGTTTCAAAATGGATATCCCTTTTGGCAACAGCTCATTTTTCAGCATAATGTGCCACAGAATTTTAAATGTTTTGGTTTGACCCTGGAGATAAGGATGAGAATTATAGGTCAAAAGTGGGGGCTGATCTGCTACTGATCTGCTTCCTAGATAAAGGTGTGACAGCCATTGGACACTGTCCATCTCTTTGTTTTCATACAATTACTGAATGGTTTGGGTTGGAAGGGACCTTAAAGACCATCCACCTCCAGCCCCATGCCAATGGCAGGGACACCTTACACTAGACCAGGTTACTGAGAGCCCCAACCAGCCTGGCCATGAACACTTCCAGTGATGGGGCATCCACAGCTTCTCTGGGAAACCTGTGCCAGTGCTTCACAACCCTCACAGTAAAGTTTTTCCATATATGATGTAAATTTATCCTCTCCCAGTTGAAACCCATTACTCCTTGTCCTATCACTACAGTTCCTGTTTGCTTTTATCTGATGATGTCCTGCAGTTGTTGCTCATCTTCAACTGCAGATTCAGGGAAGGACTGCTTTTCCTCTTTGAAATGTCCAGGGCTCCCATGTGGTCTGGACAGACACTGAACCAGATTTTCTTTCCAGAATTTAGTAGCCACATAGCAAACCTGTAAATGTTGATATTTGTGACTTCTTTTGCCAGATACAAATTGCAGTAGGAGTGTCATTAAGGGAAGAATGTTTAACTCTGAAGTGACAGAGCTGTGTCAAAATTTCTGCACAGGCTGCCTGCAGATCCTGGAAGGCATTGTGACACCCACTGTATTTGTTTCCATTGTCATGCTATACCTAAATATATATGAAAGACCATCTGGGAATGACTCTTGCAGTTCCTGAAGCAAGACTCTATAATGGCAGGGTTAGCAATGCCCATGGTTATACAGCCTGTCCAGGAGCTGGTCCCTCTTCTCTCTTAGTTCACTTCAGGTTTTCAGTTTCCCATGGAATTTAATAGGCTGACTTCCTTAGAATTTTTAAGATCTAAACTTAAAATGACTTATGTTGTTACAATAGTGCACTGTCATGGCAATGGTCCCCTGAACGGGGAATAATTAGCATTGACTCCATGATTGCAGAAGGCTGATCAATTGCTTCATTAAGCTATACTATATTATACTAAACTATTAAGAAATTTGTAACTCTTCCAGACTGTCTGATACAGCTTTAACCTAATTGGTCAATCCATCCAAACACCATCCAGTGTCCAATTAAGAAACCACCCTTTGGTAAACAATCTCCATAACACATTGCACATGTGGACAACAACAGGTGCAGCAAATGGAGATAAGAATAGTTTCTCATTCTCTTCTCTGAACTTTCTCACACCTTCTCACAGTTTCCCAGGAAAATCCTGGGAGACAACTATGTCTCTGTGTTCAGAGGATATGTGATTACCACAGTTCACTGACTTATGTGGCTGCTATGGCTTAATGCAAAGGCAGGGTGATCTCATTGAGATGAGACAGATCTTTTAAAGTGATCAGCAGTCCTTGATCTGTTCTACACTTACAGTATGAATATTTAGGAACAGCTGAACAGAGACACAAAACTATAAGCATACAGAACAAAGTAGTCCCACCACTATGTCTTTCAGTATAGCTGAGCAGTCTGCAGATAACTTTACAGAGTTTCTCCTGCTTTGAATAAAGTGACTGCAATGGGTCTTGATGTACTTCCCAAGTCCTGTTGGCCCCACGATTCCTGATATAAGCTAGGATACCATTGGCTTTTGGACACCTGGGCATGCCTGGCTCTTGTTCAGCTCCTGTCAACCACCACCCCCAGGTCCTTTTCCACCAGACAGCTTTCCAGCCACTCTGCTCCAAGACTAAAGTTGGTGCTTTACCTAAAGTTGCTGTGATCCAAGTGTAGGACCTGGTACTTGGTCTTACTAATCTCATACCTTTGGCCTCAACCCATCAATCCAGCCTGTCCAGATCCCCCTGCAGAACCTTCCTGAAGCAGGCCAACATTCCTGCCAGCTTGATGTCATCTGCAAAGTGACAGATCTATCCCTGACCCCCTTTTCCAGATTGTTTGATACAGATATCAAACAGAACAGGTCATTACTAAGATCTGGGGAACTCCACCCATGACTGGCTGCCAGCTGGATGTAATTCCATTCCCCATCTCTGGGCCCTGCCCCACAGCCAGTGCTGTACCCAAAGAGTGCCACATCTAAACCATGAGCAGCCACTTTCTCCAGGAAAATGCTGGGGGAAATAGCATCAAAGGTTTTACTAAACTCCTGGGAAATGAGCCACAGCCTCTTCCTCATGTACTAAGTGGGTCATCTTGTCATGGGAGGAGGCCATGTCAGTCAAACAGGCCTTACATGAAGTACCTCAGCCCTCTTCCTTTTCTTTGTCACTTTGTTACCCTCCTGCAATCCAGTAAGGGCTGGAGATTGTCCTGAGCCCTCCTTTCATTGCTGATGTACTTATGGAAACATTTTTTTATCGTCTTTTACAGCACTGGGTAAATTAACTTCCAGTCAGGCTTTGGCCTTTCTTATTTTCTCCTTGCATAACCCCTTGAAAGCTGTGTAGGCCTCCTGCCCCTTCTTCCAAAGGTCCTAAACACTCTGGTTTCATGAGAGTTCCATGTGAGTTCCGTGAGAGTTCCACCTGGGTTCCATGCAGGGCCCAGCTGGTGGGGCACGGTGTGGCCATGGAGCCCCGGTGTCTGTGACATCAGGGGGACGCGTCCCCAGACCCCACAGGCTGCAGGGCCGGCGCTGCAGTGCGGCTCCAGGCAGCGGTGAGGGCGGCAGGTAGGGCCAAGGCTGGGCTGGGCGAGGGCCAGGCCAGGAGCACCAGCACCTGGGGAGCGCCCAGGGCTGGGGACAGGGGACAGGGCTGTGGAGAGCACCTCGGGCAGGGACAGTGCCACCTCTGGGGCCAGTGCCCTATCCCTGGGCAGGGACAGGGCCACCTCTGGGGTGAGCGCCCTGTCCCTGGGCCCTGCGCTTCCTGGCCCCGCTGCCCCAGCCACCCTCTCCCTGCTACCCAACCCCACTGAGCCCCTTCTCTCCCTCCTCCTCCTGCAGGCCATGGCTGGGAAGATCACCAAAATCCTGCTGGTGCTGGCCCTCCTCCAGTATGGGCTGAGGGCAGATGCCCAGGCGGTGCAGACCAGAGCAGGGGTTCTGAGTCTGCATGAGGAGCAGCAGAGCCAGATGACTTGGCTGGTGAGAAAGATTGTAAATCACTCAAGTGACTGGGCAGCTGGGAGTAACTCCTGGTTATTCCACTCCTGGTTATATAACTCCTGGTTAGCCTGTGAACAGCAGGGCAGTGATCCTTTAGCATGGGCTGAGTTTAACAGTGCCTCTGCCCAGGTGTTGTTTCCTGCCTGCTCCTCATCTCTGTTTTCCAGTTCAGGAGCCTGGGTACATGGAGAACAACTGGCCTTACCTAAAGACTGAGGCAAAGAAGGCATTAAATATCTCACTCTATTCCTCATTCTATTTCACTATATTTCACCCCCATCCAACAAAGGATGGAGATTCTCCTTAGCCCTCCTTTTGTTGCTAATGAATTTATAGAAGAATTTTTTATTCTCTTATATGGCAGTTAATATATAACCAGATTAAGTTCTGTTTGGTCTTTGGCCCTTCTGATTTTCTCCCTGCACAACCCCATGACAGCTGTGCAGTGCTCCCAAAAGGCTGACCCTTCTCCCAAAGGTCATAAACTCTGCTTCCATCTGAATTCCATCTGGTTTCTTTCCAGAGCCCAGCCTGGCTGGGCAGGGTGTTGCTGTGGGGCTCCAATGTCTCTGACATGAGAGGAGACAGGTCCCCAGATGCCCTGTGTGGCAGTGTCACCGCTGCAATGTGGCTTGAGGCAGCAGTGAGCGGGGCAAGCTGGGGCAAGGATGAGGGACAGACAAGAAGCATCAGCACCCAGAGGAACTTCTAAGATTGGGGAGAGGGTGCAGGGGCTGTGGGGAGTGTCTTGGGCAGGGCAGGTTCCACTCCTGAGGCAAGTGGGGATGCCCCCATCTCTCGGCTCTACATTTCCTATCCCAGCTGCCCCAGCCACCATCTCCCCATCACCCAACCCCGCTGAGCTGCTTTCTCCCTCCTCCTCCAGGCCAGAGCTGGAAAGATCACCAAAATCCTGGTGCTGCTGGGCATCCTCCAGTATGCAGTGTGGATGGATAATTCATCAGTGAAGGTCACGGAAGAGCTCCTGAGGCAGCACGAGAAGGAGCGCATTGTGGAGATGGCCCAGCTGCTGGTGATGGAGAAGCAGCGTGGACTCACCCCGGGAAGAATGCTCGTCCTGGCTTGCCAGGAGTGGTGGTTCTGGGTCGGTGCTGAAATCCTCCTCCTGCTCTTTGGGATCTACTGGCTGCCCAGGCAGAGCAGCTCTGACTGGGATGATGGCAGCCAGTGGGAAACCTCCACCAGTGCCCAGGAGCAGATAGAGGAGAAGGAGGAGGACCGTGAGGATAATCCTGACACGCCAGAGAAGCCCCCAGATAAGGTAGGGACCTCTAGTGCACTTGCCAAGCCCTTCCCAAGAACAACTTTCTGAGGGCTGCATCCAGCCATGAGAGCTGGCAGTGCCTACAAATACCTGAACACCTGCAAGGACATGAGTGACCTCCTGCTGCTCCTGCCCCTGAGACCTCTCATTCTGCATTTTTTCCAGCAGAGATGGGCACTGTGGAGGACCTTCTGGCGAGACACCCCTGTGGCCGTGGAGAGCAGCGACCAGGAAATGTGCTCTGCTACCTCTCCTCCCAGCTGAGGAGACAAACAAGAGTTCAGATCCCTGCTTCCTGTGCAGCCCCTGCAAATAGTCCCAGTTGTGATGTTCCCCCTGCCAGGAAGTGTGGAACCTTCTGTAAATATGTTAGTAAAATTGTTTATCTGTTTTAATAAATCCTGTTTGAGCAAGAGAGTGTTGGAGGATGATGCTTCTTGTCTCCTGAACTACAAAGTGGGTTACTTGTCATTGAGGAGATAGGTTGGTCAGGCAGGACCTGTCTTTCACAAACCCATCCTGGCTGGGCCTGATGCCCTGGCTGTCCTGTGTGAGCCACATGATGGCTCTCAAGCTGCTCCATGACTTTCCCTGGCACCAAATTCAGGCTGACAGGGCTGTATTTCTTCTCACTGTCCAGTTTTGAATACCAGAGACTCTTGAATGTCCTCCTCCTCCTCAGTCCAGCTCTGAACAGTGCCTACAGAGGTGCGGGGGGTTGCTCTGCACCTGTGACAGGTGGTTTCCATTTCCTACCTCTCACATGGTTATTTCTGTAAGATATTTTGTTTTCTGTACATAAACAGAAGAGCTGGACTGCATACCCAGCATCCAATTTATATTTCAGCTGGAGGGATGGGTACAGGCCTTCATTTCAAAATAGGCAGTAGTGTTTTGGGGCTGAAGACCATATGGACCACCAAAGCCTGAAACTGTAAGGCTTTAAAAATAGTCAGGCACTTTTTTATTGTTCAAATTACTGACAACATCTTTCCAACTTCTTCCCTTGAAAAATTCTCTCCAGTCACCTTGCAGGTCCTCTTTATACACATCTAGTGCTAACTTTGAATATTTGTTTTGCACTACAAGCCCTTTTTTAAATAGTCAGTCTGTCTAAATTCAGTGTGTTTGGTGTAAGGACAGGATATTGCATCTATCTGTTACGCTTTTACTCTCTCTATTCACTAAGCCAGAGGCCACATTAGGCAAATCTTTTTTCTTGATTCATGGTCTCTGAACCCAACATTAGGTGTGGTTTCCACCCTACCAATCCTTTCCCAATGAGTAAAGGTGGGGAGATAAACACCACTTAGCTAATATGCTTTGTGATCTTGTCAATCCTTGTGACAAGATAACTAACACTGTGCTATTTTGCACATCTATATTATATTTTACATGTCAAATAAAACTAAATTGGCTTGAAAAATCTAATTTGAATGTCCCTGCATCAGAAAATTCAGTATGGAGACTGAATGCTATCCTTTCAAGAGTACACTGGATTTTACTTGCCATCCCTATTCAAAATATGTGAAGTAACATCCAGTAGACCTCTTCACACTGGCAATGAAAACAGGTGAAATTGTGCCCCACCTGACAGGCTTGGTGGATAAAAAACCTCACAGTTTTTATCATATATAGCAGACTGTCTTCTAATAATTCTTAAAAATCAGAGAATTAAAAATTATTAGAAAGATTAGAGATTTTTTTTGTTGTTTTAACTAATTTAAATTCACTGTATTATACAAAAGAGATTTGAGTGCCTTCATGTCATTAATTAAAAATGTTGGTAACTTCACAGAGACTGAACTTCAGAAAGCTCACTGCTTTGAAAGATTCTATCAGTGTAAAAACAAATCCTTTATACTTAAAATGGAGAGCATAATAAAATCCAAAAGGATATTGCCTTGCCTGAAGGCAATTGTGAGTGGTAATCTGTTGATTCTGTTGGTGCCAGTATTTCACCTGGGGACTCAATGATAGGGAGGGGGAAGGAAATTATTTGTTTTATCCCAGAGGAAGTTTTGAGATATTTATTTTTTCCTTGTGCAGCATAGAGAAAGAAAACTGATATCTTGAAAATTTTCAAGGACTGGTAATCTGAAAATTATGGATCATTTAATTTTCAATTATCTTATTAAAGGAAATTAGTAGGAATTATTGTTTAGAAGTATGGCAAACTGGAAAAGCTCCCAAAGTCCACATTTTACTTTTTTGTTTTTGAAAACCTGTGAAAGGGAGATCTCCTATTGAAAAAAGTGAGTTGTAAAAAATTCTCAATCAAAATCTAGGCTCACAAAATTTATCACAGAATGATCATTGTTAGAAGGGGCCTTTGGGTCCAGCCCCCCTGTTTAAGAAAGGCACTTTAAGCATGTTGTCCAGAGCCATGTCCAGGTATTTTTTTTAGTTACCTCAAAGGATGGAGACTCCACCACCTCCTTGGGCAACCTATGCCAGTTCCAAGTCATGTCCACAGTGAAAAGATATTTCCTGATATTCAGAGAACCTCCTGTGTTTCAGTTTGTGGCCAGTGTCTCTGTTCCTGTAGCTGAGCACCACTGAGAAGAGCCTGGCCCTGTCCTCTTCAGGGATCTGTGCACATCAATGAAATCCCTCCTGAGCCTTTGCCTCTCTGGCTGAGCAGTGTCAAAAGCCTGACTGAAGTTTAGACAGACAAGATCCACTGTTCTCTTCTCATCTACCTAGGCACCTAATTTTGATTTCTGAAAGCAGAGATGAAGGGTGAAAGGATTACAAAGGCTGAAATTGCATAATGAAAATTGAGATGTGTGTGGAGGGTATTTCTGAAGTCCAGTAGTAGCTTTCAATATGCTTCTATGCACATAGGATATATTGTGTAAATATATATGTGAAGGTTATAGGCTAATCTAGTCTTGTCTTAGTAATCTTGTCTGAATATAAAAAAAGAAAAAATACATGAGAATGAAATAAATTTCAGACTGACTAACACAAATGTTTTTGAGCTGTTCTTTACTGGGTTTCTGCTCCTTTCCAGTCCTACCCTTTTCCTATCCTATCTAAGCCTTCAGGTCAGTTATTCCAGTTATTCCATGTTGCAGCTGGAGATCTGTAAAGCAGAGGTGATGCTTCTTCCTTTGCCTGTCCCTGCTGTTGGGATTGCAGATTACTCCATGTGGACTCCCATGTCCTTCTGCTTCACTTCTGCAAGCTCCATGTTGAATTCCAATGACTTTCCATCGAATGCCAGATCCCTGCCCCATGATCAGAAATGGGGAACTCCACGACTTAAAAGGGTGTTTGAAGCAAAAAAACTTGAGTTGAATGGTGTGAAATGAGACAGGCAACAGACACAGCAGCTTCTGGGTGTGCTTTGAGACCTTCTAGATCCTCAGGTAGCCACTTCTGGGGTAGTGGGGGTCTCCCCACAGAAATCCTCTAAGGAATGTCAGGGGGCAGTTGCTCTAGACAGGGAAAGATAGAGGAATCATGGACTCCTGGCAGGCCCTGGCAGCCTCTCATGAGCTCTGCCAGCTGCTCCTGATATAAAGAGATGCTTTAAGGTTTTGGATTGAGCAGACTCCTGACAAAGCAGAGGAGAGGACCCCCTGAGCAGCTGTGAAGGGAAAGCCTATATAAAGGCCCACCTCAGGGCACAGAACTCTGTCCATCATTGTCTTTCAGTGAGCCAGTAATGGCCATTGCCTCTTATGTAAGCTGAAATATTTTTCTCCATTTTTTGCCTTCACAATGACGTATGAAAACTGATTACAAAACACATCTATTAGTTAGCTTGCAAAGAGATAAATTTGTTCTTTTTGTTATTAAATATGCTTTGTATTTGATATTAGTAATTATAAACTCCTCCATGTAACAGTTCAACAGATTTAGTTTATTTGTCACAAAACTACTTCTTTTAGTGTTCTGCACAACCCACTCAAGGAGTTGAGATGTTTAAAAGTGAGTTTGCTCTCTCCCATAAAAGAAAGAGTATTTTTTTGTCTACCTTCCTAGCACACCACTGCCCTCCAATCCTGCTAGATAATACACTTATTTCTGCTGTTTCACTGTCCCCTGCCTGTGTTGCTGTTCTGAAGGGTTTCAGCAGCTCAGTTGAGATCAGCCAGCAAGAAGCTCCCAAGTTCATGGAGGAAACCTGAATGTTAACCTACACCCCATGAAAATGCAAATATTGATGCTTTGTAAGGATGTACAGGTCTGCCTGTTGGTGACACAGAGGGTTTTATACCCATCACTGCCTGCCATAGGAACCCCTTTGTCCCTTCAAATATGTCTGTTTACATGGATCTGATTTGGTGTGTCCTTCTACCTTTCTGTTTAGATGCAGAACTCAAACCTGAGAGAATGAAAACAACCAAAGGTCTTCCAGCCTGATATCACAGCTGCTGTGGTTGCAAGGAGTTCATGAATTTCTCTTTTTTAAATTAAATAATTTGTATTTGATAGGGATCTAGCCATATCCATCCACTTGATCTCATGACAAATAAGAAGCAATCCCTTGCTTCTAAGTAACCTTAGCTTCTGTTATACCCTCAGGTTTCAAATATTCACCATCCAGCAGTTTTGCCTCCCCAGGAAGGAAAGGGACTGGGGATCAATGAGCCCCAGCTCTAATTCCACAGAGGCTCCTATTATCAGATTCCTCTTCATGTTCTGGGTCCTAATCCCTACTCTCTAAACCACAGACTGCCTGTGACCATAATCTTCCTGACAGCTCCACCTGAGCCAGCTGAAAACCAAAGAATCTTGGTGAATTTTCATGCACAAGGGCATTCTTGGAGGTTGGGAAGAGCCAAATGTAAAGTGAAAAATAACTTTGTCAATCACAGCATAATTTGCCTAAATATAAATGTAAGGTCACTTCTGACACTCTCATGTCTGCAGATATTTGCAGAGGGCTGGGAGACATGCTACAGGGGTTCTTCCAAGCCATCCCTTCTGGAGACACAGCTAATGGACTGATGGTGTATCCAAACAGCAAATACAATCTCAGACACACTTATGTAGCTGGCTCCTTCCCTCAGAAGCAAAGAGGAACCAGAGTAGCAGAAAAGCCTGAGCTCTGATGTGCTAAGTAGCAGCAGCAAATCATTCCGGAGCATAGCAGAAGGTGGCTGCATCTGGCAGGCTGGCAGGAGAAGAGGCTGAAGTGCTGCACCTTCCCAGACCTTGCTCATTTCCAGAAGGACAATAAAGTCTAATGTTCACTCCAATTGTCAGTCTGACCAATAAGCCTCCCTGTCCCAGAAATAATGGTGATGAGAAAAAGTGCTGGTTTAGGTATATCAATCATTTTTAATAGGATTTGTCACACAAGTATTCACCAGTGAGAACAGAGACTGGATTATATGTTCCTACATTTGTTCTTGTGCCCAGGTAGAGAAATGACTGTGTGGAAA
This sequence comes from Agelaius phoeniceus, assembly GCF_051311805.1. Classification (NCBI taxonomy): domain Eukaryota; kingdom Metazoa; phylum Chordata; class Aves; order Passeriformes; family Icteridae; genus Agelaius; species Agelaius phoeniceus. Next base: position 7,529,369 of record NC_135266.1, on the reverse strand, counting down.
AGATCACATTGGAAATTGCTTATGGTTTGGGTTTCAGCAGCATGAGCTCAATATTTTCTTATCAAAGTGAGGCCTGAGGAGATGGCAAAACTCCCAGAGACCTTAATAAAGGCAGTAACACACCCCTTGACTCTGCTACAAGAATAAAATAAAGGGAAAGCAGAGGGGCGAGGGACATCGGTCACTGTCTGAGCAGATGTCACTCTGGAAATCACCAGACATACTGAAAAATGTTAACATTACCATGGGACTGTGTGCAGGATGAATAGATTTTATATAATACTATTTTTTAAAATAGATTTTCTATATATTTGCTTAACTTTCTGTTTATACAGTGTTTACACACCTGTTCCAACCCCTAGGTGAACAGGATAAGTTTTTTTAAGTCCACAGGCTTATTAACCTGATGAAAAGTCAACCCAAAATTAAAAAAGCAGACTTCCAAACCAATTTTTTAAATATTTTTTATTTTTTCTGAATTAAAGATGTATTCTGAGAATGTTGACACTTCTTCTAAAAAGAAGCTTTTATGTTTGGTTCTCTTTTAATGTCATTTGATCCTCTGTTGTTTTAACAATGCAAGAGGAACCACTAATTCATCCATTATTTATTTCCTTTTTTGCTTTGCTATGTTTTGTTTTGTTCTTTGCAGTCACAGAGTTTTAATGTATTTTTTTTCCAGGTATTTCAATTTTTATTTCTCCTACGTCTTTGACACTGTAGTAAATGGGGTTCTTATTAATATTTAATTTGTTTTGTTTTGTTTTGTTTTATGCAATACTCAAAAGTCTCAGCATATGTAATAATATCATAAATTCTCCATAATGCATAAAGTCCTGCTGAAGTGACTTGGGAGCTTGGGATCACACCTTTACACCCTGAAGTCATATTGCAGGTTCCACTGTACACGTGTTTGCTCATTCTGGCATATGTTAATCAAAATAATTTACATTAGAAATGCCAGATCCTGCAACAAAGTATGCTGAGAAACAGGAAAAAAAAGTTTGAACGTATTCAAGTCAGTCTTTGGTTTGAATACAAACAATCTTCATCTTTTGACCAAATCCTGTTCTGACCCTAGCTGTAACTTACAAAAGTGTTTAATATCTAAGTTCCATTTTCAAAAGGTGTTTAGAAACTTCTTTGTCTTCAGAGAATTAGGACCCAAACCTATAAAGTAGTTTGTAAGAACTGCTTTATATCTATATCTATCTATATTTATATCATTTTATATCTACATCTATCATCTATATCTATATCATCTATATGTATATCTATATATCTATTTCTTTGTCTATATATCTATCCTGTGGTAACAAATTATACCAACAAGACTTTAATTTATAAATACAATTCAGTACCTTAAGAGTGAAGGATGAAATTAATGCTGTGAGCTTTCCCATAAGAAATATCCTTATTCATAAGTTAAGAATTTAGAAAATGCTTAAGAAAAATTAAACATATCCTAATGTGTCTGGTCCATGTGCCATATAAATATCCTTAACTCTACTCTGCAATTTTGTTATGAAACCAACTTTGGCATTATGTATTTACTCCAATTTTTAACTACAAACACTAGTTGTGTGTACATCACACAACTGGAGCACTACACTCTTAAAAGAAGGCAATCCAGAAAACAGACCAGAAAAATTACTATGTGCTACTTATAATAAATAAACCTAATCCATCTGCTGCATGCCCATTAACAGCAACCAGGCAAATAAGATTTTGCAAACAACTTTATTCCAGCAGTTACTGCAAGCTTAGTTCTACTTTACAGTGTACTTATTTCAAAGTATTAAAGGGTTTCATTTTCTGAAATTCATTTTGAAAAGAATGAATATTTGCAGTTATGACTATATAAAACAAGTACTTTAAATGAGCTAATGAGCAATTATACTTCATATTTCTATTCTTTAAAAGTATAAAATATGAGAATAATTCCTGTGATGCTACAGGAACATGAATTAATTGATATGTGTCTGTCCAGCTGAATGGAGAAATTAATTTACCACCACTCTCACACAGAAATAAATGCACACTGATGAATAACACATATCAAAACATGTTTTATCATTGCAAAATACAAATACTTTTCTGTTCTTGGGCTTACTACAACACCAAGTACTTTCTGTGGCATGAGCATCTCCCACAGTGGGGCGGGGAGAGGAACTGGAAAAAGACAAAAGCTTTGGCTTGAGATACAAACAGGTCCATAATTGAAATACAGTAAAATATAATATCACTAATAGTAATTGTAATGAAAAGGGACACAATAAAAAGAGAAACAAAATTAAGAAAAAAACAAGCAAGTAAAGCAAAATAGAGTTGTTCACCACCTGTTGATGTGTTTGCCAACTTGCTGAGGGAACACTCCCATTGTCTGGATTATTAATGCAGATGATAAACAATGTTGGCCTACTGTAGATCTGTGGGGCACACCACTAGTGACTCAACTCCAGCTGAACTCATGCTGCTGATTATAACTCTCTGAGCCTGGCAGTGGGGCCAGTTTTAAGTCCACCTCTTTGTCCACTTCCCTAGACCACACATAATCAATTTGGAAAAGGGGATGTTACAGGAGTCAATGTTGAAAGCCTTACCCAACTCAAGATACCCAATACCCAATATTCTCCCTGCATCCACTGAGCTATTCAAGGCTATCAAGTTGGTCAATTGTGATTTTCTCTTTGGAAATCCTTGCAGAGTACTTCTGATCACCTTCTTTTTGGAAAAAAATTATGTTTGGAAACAGTTGCCACATTTCCACAGCAGCCAGGTCAGTCACCAAACTCCCTGACTCAGCTTCCTTTGGGTCAGGACCAATAAAATGTCTCTACAGCATCTGGAAATACTATTTTCCATAAAATTCAATGTATATATGTTTTGCTAATTTAAAGTGTCTTAACTTTATCAACCATATTGCCAGCCAGCAGTCCTTCATCTAGGGATGAAAAGGAGGCTGTAGCCCTAATAACTTTGTAGGTTGGGATTTTTGCCAGGCAGCTATCCAACCATTTGAATGTTGTTTGTTTCTCAAGATAGAGAAGAGCCCTTTAGATACATGTGCCACCAGTTACCAAGTGCTATACTTTGTCCTTTTAGCAACCCACATCAGTAAGATGCTGTTTGTCATTTAAAAATTAATGCTGGATTGCCAATTAGTCAGTCACACCTCTGGTAACCTTATTCAATGCTACAGGGCTAATCACTCCTGGAAGGCCTTGACATATTTTATAATTGAACTGCCAAGTTTGCATTTGGCTGCAATTCGTTCATATCAAAGTGTGACTTGTTAGCCACATTAAGTTGATTTCCTTTGAAGACTAGTGGGAAGCATGGAGTCCTGATTCCCATTTTTGTATGTGATTATGGTACTCCTGCAGAGTACTTGTAGGGAAAAGGGATTTTGCTTTCATTTTGTGAGTTAGATAAAAAGCTGAGGTGGCTCATCTGTGGGTGCAGACTGATTGGCATTTACTGCCTTTTTCCTTTTGCTTTCATACAGCCATGAATTCATGGAATGGTTGGGTTGGGAGGCACCTTTAGAGGCCATAAAGTCCAACCCCCTTGCAATGAGCATGGGCCTCTTCTAGTAAATCAGGTTACTCAGAGCCCTGTCCAACCTGGCCTAGAGTTTCCAGGGATGGGGCCTTTACCACCTTTTTGGGCAGCCTGTTCCACTGTTTCACCATTCTCATCCCAAAGAACTTCTCCCTGTCTGTCTATAACCACATCTGCCTTCCCTCTTGTCTAAACCTCTGGTCTTGCCTCCTGCAGGAAGGGATCCTATTCAATGTCATTAGCAAGCCTTCAATTCTAAGTCAGATAGTGAATAAATCAGTGCCCTCGTGTCTTCCCCTCCATTTCCTTCCCTACTCATTAGTTTAACAGCCTGGGCAGCTGCAAGAATGGGATGTAATTCCTCATGTAGATTATGGGGTAGCTTGAAACCTGCTTCAAGAAACCTTCTTTGCATCAGCAGCATGGTATTCACAGCATATCCTCGTGAAGCAAAATCTTCATGTGGAACTGCATGTCACTAGAACAGGCTTATATCAAAATGCAAAGAGAAGTATCCTCACTTTTGGCAGCTCTCTGCCATGCTTGCCTGGACTTACTTTCTAAAATGAGATTAAGCTGCTTGAATTGAAATCCATGTGTCATGCGTGGAGCTGAATAGAGTTAGAAAGAGGGTCTAAATGCAGCTGAGACAAAACAGTTTAAGTAGATACTGTTTTCACGGTGCTTTATGTCCAAAACTCTTAGGTACCTAAAGCAGCATTGTCTGTAAGCTTTGCAGGGGATTAAGAGAGGGGAAAACCGCACCCAAATCAATTGTGTGACCTTTAAATACTGCCATCAGGCTGGGAGGTGCCTGTCCTTCATGTACTGCTCTCTACTTCCAGCTCTCAGTAGAAACAATCTGTTGTTTTTTCTTGCTGGACACATTCGAAATCTGCCACATTTGGAATTTTAATGCTTTGAATTTCAAGGAGCCAGGTAGCATTAACTGCTTCCATTTCTCTGGGCAGATTGTGTGAGCCATGAATAAACAGTCATCCCTGCAACCTGTCTGCAGTTGATTCCCATCAATTTCAGTGCATCAAGCCAGATTTGTACTGAGCTAGGAGGGTCAGAGAAGAGGCACTTAGGTTGAATTTGACCTGCTGCACCTTTGTATCATACAGTGTTGACACTCTACTTTCTTCTATAGACCTATTTAAATTCAAACTTCTGCTGTTTAGTGGTTACTTTAAATTAGGTTGGACTCAATGATCTCCGAGGTCTTTTCCACCTTAATTTATTCCGTGATTCTGTAAATGAAGATGGTCAGCAGTTCTCTGCTGTTAACAGAGTAAGTATGTTCTTATTCCAGCCCACTGGAATAAGTGTCCACTTTATGAAGAGAAAATTGACTACTCTTGTTGGTGCATTAGAGTACAAACCCAAGATTTATTGTCCAAAATGGATTCTCAGAGTTGATCTTTGGAAGAAGAAAATTATTCTCTGAGTCTTGATAATTCAATGTTTATCCCCAGTCAGGGACCTGCCTTTCAAAAGGGCCATGATATCACTGAGGTCTAAAATACTCTCTAACATATTTAAATCCTATTCTTCAGAAGCCAGCTCGAAATGCTTTTTTTTTTTTCCCATCAGATGTCCCAGACAGGTAACTGTTCATTAAAACTACAGAGCTCTTTTTCAACTTTCAGAACATCTGTCCTGTATTTCATTTGCCACTTTTGCAGGGTGCAAATAACAGCAGGCACACAGACAGGCCTATTAAAAATGTAAGAGGTATTCCAGTAAATCAGTTACTTTGCAGTAAATCAGTTAGTTTACCATTATTGAAGTTCTGTATGAAGCAAGTCTTGCTGCTGGCAGATGAGGATTTTGTAATAAATAATACAAAATATTCTCTGTTTTTTAAAAGGGATTTTGTAGAGAGACTTCAACAATAAATGATTTAATGGGTTATGTGATGATCAATGGAGATGCCTCGTTACATCTCCGAACACTAAAACTCCTGGTGCACACAGAATCCTTGGAGGACCTCTGCCTTCTAAAAGCTTGTTACTAGCAGCTGACACTGGTTTTTTTTTACTTTTTTTTGGTTGCCTTTTTTTTTTTCTTTTCTTTTAAAGGGTAAAAAGCTGAACTTCTAAAGCTTGTAAAGAGTTCAGGATGGTGAATTATCCCTCCATGCAGAAATGATTCTCCTCTGGAAAGGAAGACCACTGCAGAGAGGGAAGTGGGCACACAGGAGACAGGAACTCACAAACAGATGGGCTCAACAGAATTCCAAACAGGATTCTTGCTTTGCAGGCAAGGACAGAAGCAAACATGCATAAAGACTTGAGAAAACTGGACAAAGTAAAAAGAAGAAAGACAAAGTGTTACTCCATGCCCCACCCATCCTCTGTCACAGGCTGGTGTCACCAGCAGGCACAGTATGCCAAAATCTCAGAGCTGTGGCTCTGCATTCCTCTCAAATACTGAAGCTCCATGTCCCGGAGCTTGGCTCTACCCTGAATCAGTCACAAAAAAGGAAAAACTCACAGTTCTGTATAACTCCTGTAAATGATCAGATTTTCCTACATTCGTCTACTTTCATTACATTGTCTAACACAACTAGATTCAGTAGCAATTTCATCAGTGCTAAATATAAATTTAATATAAAATCCCTACATTTCTTCTGCTTATACATCTAAGGACTACAGTAATTCTATCAGGTTATTTCCTCTTCCTTTTTTACTATGATCTCACTTTCCCTTGAGCTGCAGGTTTTGAAGATCAAGGTATTCTTTCATTCTAGACTGACAAAAACTACACAAAACCCTGAGTCCTAGGACCATTCCTTGCAGTAACTCTTTAGAAACATCTCCACTGTATTCTCCTGTTTACAGAAATGGAAAAAAAAAATTGTGACTTATATGCAAAGTAAGGGCAAAAAAAAAGTAGTTCTTGGGAGCCCATAAGCCCATGGTTGGATAATCACTAAAGAAAGGTCTGTAGAAAAAGAAAATCCTGCAGGAATAGAGGAAGGTAGTAATCTCCAAAGGAAACTATATCTCAATGATCACAAAAGTATCAGCAAACAGCATCTGGGAATATCAAAACCAATTAAGGGAATAGCAAATGGGGCCATTTTCCCAGGAGGATGTTATGGTCCTACCCCTAAATGAATACATCATCTTTCAGAAAGAAAATTACTTCCATTTCAGTAAGTCTGGGCACAGATGCTGTTGGTGGAATAAGTGTAAGGAAATGAAACTTGCTCTTCTCAAAGTGAAATCAAAACTCATGGAGGTTGATGAACATGGGTCAAATGATGGTCAATAGACCATCATTCATCTTAGACATGGAAACTGAAGAACTTTTCAAAGGGAACTGGCAAATTGAGAGCTTATGCTATATGAGCAGCAAATAGTAAATGCACTACCAAAATGTCTACACTGCCAGAAGGGGAAAAAGTGACTTAAGGAACTACAGGCCCATTGGTCTGAACCCAGTGGTGTAACATATTAGAGAACAGCTTTTGCAGGAATAGAATCATAGAATCATTTAGGTTAGAAAAGACCTTTAAAGTAATCTAGTCCAACAGGTAACCCAGCACAGCCAATTCCACCTCCAAATTATGTCCCTAAGTGCCACATCTGCAAATCTTTTAAATACCTCCAGGCATGATGACTCCACCACTTCCCTGGGAAAGCTGCTTCAGTGCTTGACAACCCTTTGGGTGAAGAAATTTTTCAAATATCCAATCTAAACCTCCCCTGGCACAACCTGAGACCATTATCTGGGGGGAAGAGACCAGTCCCCACCTGGCTACAGCCTCCTGTCAGGGAGCTGGAGAGAGCAATGAGGTCACCCCCTCCAGGCCAAACACTCCTTTTCTCCAGGCTAAACATCCCCAGTTCCTTCAACTGCTCCCCATCAGACCTGTGTTCCAGACCCTTCCCCAGCTCTGTTCCCTTCTCTGGACACACTCCAGCCCCTCAATGTCCCTCCTGAATTGAGGGGCCCAAACTGGACACAGGATTTGAGGTGTGGCCTCACCAGTGCTCTGTTCAGGGGACAATCACTGCCCTGGTCCTGCTGGCCACACTATTGGTGACACAGGCCAGGTGCCATTGGCCTCCTTGGCCAATACTTACATACATGAAGATGAAATGATAAAGTTCAATTTACTTTCACTGAAAATAGTTCACATATGACTTGCCTCAATTTTTGCTTTGATCAAATAATTGAAATTTTAGACAACTAAAAAAGTAGATGTAATTTGTCTTTTTTTTTTGTTCTTCTTTAAATGGTACCACATAAGAAGTTATTATTTGTGCTGATGGTTATGTGCAAGACTTGCAAGGGAATAAGGCAGATAACAGCATATACAAGGCAGATTACAAGGCATATAACAGCCTTGTAATTGAAGAAGAATCTTCCAGATTGACTGGGATTGTTACTGCATAGTTCAAAGGCTGCTCTTGTGATGGGTACTCAACTTTCTCAGTTAAAATAGCCAGAATAATTAATCCCATATTCCTTGCATTTTGATGCTGTGTAGTAGTCCCAGTGGGAATGTCCTTTATCTGATCAAATAAATTATTGGATATTTTTGGACTGGGGGAAATCAGTTCTCAAGAACTCTTTTGGGAAGCAAAGTTCAATGTCTTGTCTAGGTTACCTTGGTACCACCAAATGGATATTTTTTTAGGAAATTAGGAGACTTTGTTGATGCATAGATATTTTATAGAAGAGCAAGGCAACCTGATAGACTAGAGTGATGGAAATACAGAAAACTGTGATAGTACACATTAAAGAGCCTTGCCTTTAGGGTTTCATATGTAGTCTGCTTCCTGTACAAAGGAATCTCATCTAGAAAAAACAGATGAGAAGGAGAAAACCCCAGGTGACAACCTCAAATTAAATCTTGTTGACTGTATACGACCTGGAGTGATTTGAGGAAAAAATGTAAGTCTTTAACCTGAGTTGACTTGTTTTTTCAGATTATCCTCTTAGGTCAACTCCTTTGAATTACAGTCTGCCCTTTTGTGGGGGCATTAATCTCTTGCTGAGGTCCCTCCACTCTGAGCTGAGGTTCTGTCAGGACAAGGTCAGCAAACGCAGCTGCTCTGAGGTGAAGATCCCACACCTGACAACCCCGTAGCTGGAGGATTGCAGTATATTCCACTGTGGATTACTCAAAGGAGTGATAAACTGCCATTGAATTATAAAACACAGGAGACTGCAGAAACAGCATCTCTGAGGAGTTTACTCAGACAGCAGGAAACTGTGCTGGAGGCAAAAAGAAAAATCTGACTATCCAGGAAATATTAGTGAAAATCCCAGGTGCACACCATGCCTCTGAATGTTCAGAGTATTGGCAAATATTGACTCCAGCTCTAGCTGCTTATTACAACTGCATTGCCAACTCATAATGATGGAGGGGGATAATTTACTTTTCCATTTTTTTTTTCTTTTTTACATCTTTCCTTGTTATAGATGGTTAATTTTGCTGTGGGAAAAAAAAAAAAAAAAAACCCTCAACAAGTTCTAGGAATACAGCTCTGCTATTCTGTAGGCTACAGAGAGTAATCTGGGAGTAAATTTTCTTTAGCAAGACTCCAGCAAAGGACTGATTGGTAAGAAATGAGCATTATATCATACTTTCCAGACTATTCACAGGATTAAACCAACTGTGCACACAGTAAGCTCTCTTTACAGATCTGAGAGCAGCTCAGGCAGCAAGACCCATTTGTTTTGGATGGTTTTCAAGACACAGCTATTGTTTATATTGTGCAGTGGCCCAGGGCAGCGGAAGAGGAAACTGTAAATTGTAACGAGCAAGCTGGAGTGTGCACAGTGCTGTGCTTCAGGAAACATCAGCTCTCCAGCTGGAAAAGGAGGCTCTGGGGGACAGGGATGTTGATGTTGGAAGTGGGGTTTTAATGTTATAAGGAAAATATCCAAAAGAGAAAGAAAATGCTTCAAGGTGATATGGTTGGCTGAGTCTGGTGTTGACTCTGCCTCCAGGTGTGATAATCAGCCCAGTTCAGTTGTCAGTAGTGGTGAAAATCTCATGAAAACAAGATAATTAGATTTTGGCAGTAAATACCTAAGTTTGGTTTGGTTTTGGGTTTTTTTTTTTTAAAGACTGAGTTTTTATCCAGAAAATTACATTCTGGGGACTTGGTAAAATTCAGTGTGCTGCAGGATCATTATATAAGTATTAGGGAGGGGTGTTCAGAGATTGTCTGCAGGCTGTGGGCAGGTTGTTGGGGAGGGAATCATGAGATTACAAGAGCTGTGATGAACACCTGCTCTTGCATTCTGCCAGCTAAATGCAGGGCAGATGTACCAGTTGCTTCCCACTTGAGCATCTTATGGATCTTCTGCCCTGAGGTAGCCCAGTTTTCAGGTGGGAAAGAGGACAGAGGAGAGGGTTGTAAGACATTCTTCTTCTCCAAAACACTTGAGAAAGGTTGGTAGTGAGGAGGAATGAGTGCATGGTCTGGGGATGGTCTGGCGTGTGGCTGGTGTTTCCAGAAGGCAGCAGCTCCTCCTCAGTTTAAAAAGACATTTTTGATCAATCAGAGGGTGGAGACAAGAAGTGGAGACGTTTGCTACTTGTCCAGATGAGTAAAATCGTTAGAGAACGTGTAGTGTGCCAAAGAAGGCAGTGAATAGAACACATGTGCCACATCTGCTGTGGCCTGGCACGCTGGCAGAGCTGGAGGCTGGGGATGGAGGCAAATGCTGGCATTGCTGCCACCCTCCTCCCAAGGGATCCACCAAGGAGGGGTGCCTGGAAAAGGATGGTGACAGCCTGGGTCTCAGCTCTGCTTGCTCCTCTTACAGGATGTAATATAATTTTCTGAAATACTTTCCATTATTAAACACACCCAAAAAGAGTAAAAGAGTGGTTGAGCCCACTGGTCTGGACACAAATGTGAGCAACAATGAGGTCAGCCTGCCCATCTGGCCTGGACCCAAGCCTCCCAAAACCCCACCCTGCCTAACCCTCCCAAACTCCCAGAACTCTGCTCTGTCAAAATGTGTCAAGCAGTGGGATGGTTTCCTACTAGGAACCATTTTAAACAGAGACCAGTGGTAGGACACTAGATTGAGATAGCTGAGGTGTATTTTAGTCATATTTGTGTCTTGCAGGCAGAGTTGTGCTAAATCTCCCCTTCTCCCAGTCCCCTGTTGGGCAGGGTTTGTATCTGAACACTGTCTTGCAATACCTCAACAGGAGAAAAACTTGAAGAAACCTAAAAAGGGGGTGTGAGTGTCATGAGCAGTTGTTAAGCTGATGCATTTGGGAATAGAGATTTAGAGACTGTTGGGAATAGAGGTTTAGAGACTGTCACCTGATGTGGTTACAGTCATGTTATGTTACAGTTATGTTGTTCCAGTTTGGATTGGGAAAGTGAAAGCTGAAAAATTAACATAAACAATATGAGGGAGCTATGGTGTGACTGGACCTAGAAAGGCAGTTGTAGAGAGATCTGACCTTTGCAGCAGAATTTAACTGGAGAGATTTCAGATCTGCCTGAATATTTCTCCTTTTGCTGTGTCAAACATCACTGGTTTTAGCCAGCCTAGAAGACAGAAGTAGTGTAGAGACCACATTCCATCTGGCTGCTTGGAAAGACATTTAACAGCACTTCTGACCAAGCCTAAATGAAAGTTAACTGGGCTGCCCTTGCTGCCCTGTGAACAAGGTGTTCTTCCCCCTCTCTCAGCCTGTGAGGAAGACTTTTCATATTATCCAACAAGAAATAAGCGTTCAGGAGATGAAGTAGCATAAATCACAGCATCTTTGTGGCTCCTAATGGAGCAGCCTCTCTGCACACAACTGATGTGTCTGGCCTCTTACCCTCTGAGACCTGGAGGGCAGAGATTGTTTATACCTTAAGTGCTGCCCTTCACCTCTGCTTCTGTTCTCAGTCACCTCTGAAGAAAACAAATGAGAGTATGTGAGTGACTGGTTACTGCACAGATCTGGCAAGTCTGAGATTTTGAGTGTGAGTCTCTTTTGTGCTCTTAATTCATGCTCTGCTGCCTTTTCCCTGCTCTGATATCCCACATCCCTGCCAAGCAATCCCTCTGTGTCTTCTCCCAGAGAGAAATGCCCTCACTGCCAGCTCCTGACCCACGTGGACCTTTGCCTCCATCACAGCTTGATGTGGGAATTGCTCATGCTGGGAGCTCGAGCAGCCTGAGCAGCTCCCATGTGAGTTTTGTTAATAGCAAACACAGAGAACATCATTGCTGGATTCACACACAGACTGCTAATAAACACCCACACTCTGCTCCTCCAAGAAAGGATGTCATCACTTGTTCCATCATTTTCACTCTTGAATGTTGCCTATTTATGGGGAAAAGCTCAGGTTGGCACAGTGAAGGCACCAGTCTGAAGACTGTTTACTTTAAGCACGATGAAATTATTGTCATATCAAGAGCAGGGCTGGCTGAACATCTTTCTTTTTTAAAACTTTCCAATGGTAAATAGATTTTTTTTAAACATATATATAACCAGCTGATCTTCTTGCAAAAAGCATTCATGAATTGTGAAGAATTAAGAGACAAGTATGCTTCGAAATTCATATTTCAAAATGGTGATTTCTACCCAAAACCAGAGAATGGATTGTTTTAGTGACTTTGGGAATTATAGAGTGCTCATCATACCCTCAGAGCTCTGCTGCCAGTTTATCTCCCATCATTTCATTCCAGAATCATTAGTTATCAACTCACTTTGCCTCATCTCCAAAAAGTTGGGATCTGGTACACTGATGGAAACCCAGCCTGGCCCAAGAACCCGGCCCACAGAACTGAATGAGATCAAAGTCCTGATTGCACAGCTCCCACAAGACCTCGTGGAAACTCTTATCATCCCAGGTTTGGAGTGCTTGGAAAGAGAAATCTTGGGATTCCTACTTGATAGGATTTGAATCATCCCTAAAATATCCATAAAAAGTCAGAAGGATTTTACAGTCTTCAATTAGTTTTTAATTACTTATGAAAATCAATATTTTTTGCTATAGCCAAAATCCTCCTGTGGCTGAGTGAGCTCCACAGGATGTGTATTGGTCAAACCCAGGGCTCTTTTTAAGAAAAGGCAACTTCAAGTCTTCAAGTAGCTTCAAATACCTTTTCTGTTTCCTGTATGACAGAGATTCTGCCCAACTTTCCTGTTTAGTGCTCAGCTGAAAAATAATGGATGCCAGTGAAAACAGAAGTTTTTCCTAAACAATAGCTTTCAGCTAAAAACACTGTAGAGAATAAAATTAAGGGTTAAGAGCTAAAACTCTTGACTGCTGCAGGGAGAGCCTCCTGTGTTGTTCTGTTCCATCAGTCACTAAAACTTTTTGTTAGATTTATTGATGGGGATTTTCCATTAAATGTTTGTCCTTTTGCTGTCAAAAAGAAAAAAAAAAAGGTCTTACAAAAATGTGAAAGTATCCAAAGGGAATTTTCTACTTAGACCAAAACATTTACTTTTTCTTTACGCCATCAAAGTGAAATATTGCATCGCTGTTCATACCAAATCAATGTGTTTCACTTTTCTTTTAAAGAAAGGGAACCATTTCATTTTGTGCTTGGCACTGAAGTCCAGGTGCCTCAAAGGAGGTGTAATTCATGTTCCCAGGTTTCCTTATGGGTGTCTACAACTTCCCTGAGACCCTTGGCTCCCTCCTAGTATTACACCACCTGATATTTCCCCAAAACTGAATAATTCAGCTGCACTCTCTGAAATTAGGGTCTAATTCAGAAGCATTTTTTATCCCACAGAAAGTTATGTTACTTAACATGTCCTTTGATTGGAAATTTTAAAACCCCAAAATATTGGAATGCCCCACAAGAACAGAAATTGTGATTTTTTTAATTTTTTTTTTTTTGTTAGCTCAGCAGCCTCTCTGGCCATTGCTTAATCCCTCTTGTAAAAAGGAAAGAGAAATTGCCCCGAACAAAAGTTCTTTAGTGTGGTCACTGCTTCAATCTGAATTCAATTGCATTTAGGAGTAAGCCTGGGAGAGAGTTTGGCAGATATGTAGTGTGTTAAATGACTCAAAAATGTAATTATTACATTATGGCATGCATTAACTGAGAATTTCTGATGTAGGTAAAAAAAGCAGGAGTCCTGAGAAATGGATATTCTCCAAGAGTAAATGGTAGGCAAGTGCCAAGAAAGTGAGATATCTCTTTTAAATGGTTAACTTTGGCTCTAAAAATAAAAATGCTGATTAATTACCTTTCTAAAGCACTTTAATAATGAGACTATTTAACCTTTACAGCAACCTGGAGGAGCAGATGAGTTTTAGTACTGCCGACTGAGAGATAATTAAGGAGAGATTTGTTAAAACGTCTTCATTTTTGATGCCTTCTACTCTTTTAATGCCCACCTCGAGACATCCAGTGGCTGAGGAGTTTCTGCAACTTCTGTTGGTCTCTGTTTGAGCTGTGGCACCTCAAAGCATTTTCCCCCTGAGGCCCCTCTGTGGGAACCTGCATCCACAGGCATTCCCAGTGATAAGCTGCCCCCCAAACCCCTGTGCCTGGGTTGCTCCACACAGAATCAGCCAGATGGTTGTCAGAGCACTGAGGAGAGGCAGGGTACAGGCTTTTATCCCAGCTTTCCATCCCAAATCGCCCAAGTGTTTCCAGTGGCGAGTTTAAATTAGTCCCAGTATTGTCAGGCAGTGATTGGAGCCAGGACGGTTCCAAAGAAGCAAAAAAAGAGGGTGAGGAGGGACACAAAGCAGCCAGAGAGGCAAAGAGATTATTAGTGTTTAAAAATGCTTTATCAGGGCTTCTATTCTTACAAACTAGCCAGCAGGGTTGGAGAAAGTTTGAAAACATACAGAAAAAGGAGTAAGCATGGGAAGAGATGTGCGCTTCCCTGCCAGAGATTAATAAAGAAGTCACATACTTTAAGTCAGTGGATAAAGCACTTCCTTGTCTGAATGGCAGCAATTTAGTTCTGGAAGGAAACCAACCATTTGTGAAATCCACATATTTCTTCACTTAATTAATAAATAAAACAAACTGTTTAAATGGGAACACAAAACCTTTCCTGTTTGAGGCCTATGCAATCTGGATACCTGCCTCTGATGGTGACCAGCACCAAATGCCTCAAATAAATCTGCAAGAAGCAGGTCAGTACTGGGTTATGGAATAAAGTGCAAGTCCAGTTTCCTTCTAAACTTCACTGACCAGAAGTTGGCTTATGCCTTGATGTAAAAGGTTTGTTCCCTGTTTCTCTGATGTTTCCAGTTCTCACAGTACATGGAGTCCTTGAAGCCCTGACTATACACTTCTCTTATTAGATCTCAAATTTCCTTAAAACAATTGAGCACATAAACAGAACAAAAAAGGAGAAAAAAAGAAAAAGAAAACATTAAAAAGCCTTCTTATTTGTTGGGGATAACTCGACAAGATATTTCAAAGGCTTACACTGGTTCAAGGCAAGACTGGACAAATACATATGAAATAAATTCACTGTGTGTAACTAATTTAACAGAAACCACTTCCAGCACAGCAACTGTCTCTACTTGAAAACAGTTGGAGACTGGAAGACTATGAGAGGAGAATATCACATGTCCTTGTCCTGCTCTTCCACTTCCCTTGGGAAAAGCAGCTGTTGGAGACAGAACTAAATGGACTTCTGGTCTGATGGAGATTGGCCTTTCATACAGCAGACATCACTGACATTTTGAAAAATCCTACCAAAATTCACATGGCCAAAGCAACAATCTGAAATTATTTATCTTTCACCCCCAAGCTAGTTTCAGTGTATTATCTGGATAAGCTGGGGATTTCTTTCCCTAACATTTAGGATTGAGCACATCTTAGGATCTCCATGTATCACAATAGTCAATGTTGAAATGCTGGATACTTTAGGTTTTGAATGGTAGCATAAATTATTTATAATATTTTCTTTAATAATAGTAAGAACACGCTGCACCTTCACAGAAAATTAACATACAGGATTCTTTTTAAATGTGAGAACTTAGGAGGACGGTTTTATTTTAGCAGCAGTTCTAAATACCAGTTTTGGTGCCTTTGTTTTTTAATAGGGGAAAAAAACCCTCAAGTATTATCAGTGATTGTTTTTACTGCAAAACTGACTCTACAGCATTAAGTTACATTCGCCCCCAGGAAACCACTTTCTTACAGGGCTTCATTGGAAGAAGAACTTGAGGAGTTGAGTGGGTGTTCAGTGCTGCAGCAAGGTCCTGGCTGAGGGGAGCCACGGTGTGTTAAACAGCCCTGGGCTCCTTCAGGGATGCAAATCTGGGGGAAGGTGAGAACTGTGAGAGAGAAAATGAGCCCGGTGGCTACTCTTGATAAAAAAGGGAGAATTTGTGCATGCCAGCACAAATAGTGTTTTTAAGGGCATCGAGAGCATCTTTGGGGATGTTTTATTTTTAGCTCGAAACCTTTGGTACAGTTAATTAACTTCAAATGGGATGTATGGCATAAACAGGCAGAAGCCTGCTGGTGAAATTAATTATTCACCCTAGGAAGGGACAAGGTACATATGAGGATGCTTAAAATGGGAAAGGGGAATTTGCTGTGTGGGAAAAGTCCAAAGTAAAGGCATAACCTGAGTTCAGTCTGTAAAGTTCTGTGAGGTTTATATTTGAGTGATGATTACGTGGGACTGAAGTGAAGAAGGTTTGTGAGGTCTTCATTGAATTTCTGTGTGAAGATACAGGAGTTTCAGCACCTGAGAAGGTCTTGGTTCATGGAGTCTGCACTGGAGGAAGAAGTTTGGGTGTGGTGTCATCTAGTGCAGCATTCTTCAGCAGGGGCAGAGCCCAGCTCTGCATCATGGTAGAAATAAGACTAAAAGATGTTGACTGGGAAGGAGAGAGAAAACACTGTAAAATCCTCTGCAGGATCTGATTAGCCTAAAGTTTCTGTTTGGGAGGCATAAGAAAAAATCTGAGCCTGGCTCACTTGCATTGGGAAAGAGGTGATTCTCCTCATCTGCAAGTTAAAGAAAAAAACTCAGCCCCTTCAGTGATGACACCTATAGTCACTTCCCTGGCACACTTTGAGCACCTCACAGGTAAAACAGTGGGAAATTTTAAGGGCAAGGATGCTGAATTTTAGAGTTTGGTGCACCCTTGCTGCCAAAACTTGGTCTGATGTCTCCTGTGGAAATGCAGTCCTGCTGCCATGTGGCTCTAGGAAACCCCACAGACTCTGAGGCAGGGAGAATCACAAGTGAGGCTGCCCACAGGTACATTCTCCCTCCCTGGAGCTGGTGTATCCTTCAGGTCAGGAGAAGTGCTGCATCATCCATTTCTGGGCTTTCTCTCTGTGTGTGTGTATGCATAAGAAAGAGTGGGAGGGAGAGACTGCTCATTTTTTGTGTCCCTTAATTAGGAGCATTGTTACCATGGCTCTGAGAAGAATTCAGCTATCATGAAGATGGCTGTCATCACTCCCCCGTGATGCAGCTTGCAGGAGGCTGATACAGTCAGCTTTCTGACTCAGTTAGAGACCAGAGTGGGAGGCAGAGGACCTACAGATCATCTCTGCCCGTTAGAGGAGACAAAGCAAATCACTTGTGAGTCATTGCTCCACATGTGCCTCTGCACTTTCATGGGTTCTCCACCCCAGATTGAATCCAGCCAGGATTCAAGGCCACTGCTGCTGGCTGTGCTGGCCTCCCAGGGCTGCATCCTTCTACTGGGCAATCAGGCATGCAGGGCTTCATTTCATGGCTGGGCTGTTTCTTGACTGAGATAAAAGAGAGGGACATGGTCTTCTCCCAGCCACACCTGCATCAGCACAAGGCAGTGCTCACACCCAGACCAGGAGTGCAGGCATTATTGAGGATGAGCCACCTCCACAGCTTTCTAACATGGCCAGGGATGCTCAGGCTTCACAGCTGTGTCTGTGTCTGTGCTGCTGCAGAGGTGTCCATCCCTGCAATCCATGATCCACTGGTAACCTCCACCCAGTTTTCTCTGTGTGCACCTTGGGATTCACAAGCGATGCAGAGAGATGGGAAGATGGGAAACCAAGCTAAGCTGCCAAACTTATTCAAGAATTAGTCTTGAAGACACAAAGAGAAGGATGAAGACACAGCAGGGAGGAAGAGACAGCAGGAACTTACTGACACCTCTATGAGCAGCATCCTTCCCCAGTGTGAAGGATGGTGTGTGTGTGTGTGTGTGTGTGTATGTTTGTGTGTCAGCACCCACGATGACAATTTATAAACACCAATAACTAATCCTGAGCTGCATCACTGAGCCACCTTCCCTTCCCTGTAGGTGACAGCATTCTGCAGGGGCTGCTTGTGCATTCTGAATGGATCCCCATCTTAGCAAACACAGGAGGCACAGCCTTTTCATGTGCTGCTGCCTCGCTCACCATCTGTGAGGATGCTCTTTGTCCACAGCCTGATCCCACCTCCTCCTCATTACAGACTGGATATGACCCATTGCAAGTGATGTTAGGCAAGAAAAAGGCCATAATTGGCTTTGTTTTGTGTCATTTTGTTAATAAGCCAGCTGCACTGGGAGATGCTATTTAGGCCACACGTTTGAGACAAAGAATACATTCCTGTCTAATTTAAAGCATTAAAATCCGCCAAATCTAGCCATTAAAACTCTACATGTAAATTTAAGCCATATAGTTACTCAAACACTTAAAAACTTAGGTAAATTTGCAGTAAGATGTGCACAGATTTATTCCACATATGCCTCCCCTATGGGAGTCTCATGGGTAAATCCCTGTGCATCTTTTATCTTATTGTAAATACATGCACTAACGATGCATAGAAATGGCTTTCACAACCTTGATTCACCAGTAATTTTTGTTTGCATTACTTTTTATATTGGGTTATAAAAAATCAGCAGTGATTTAACATTGAGGAATTCCTACCACTTTGTTATGTCCCTCTACTGAGGAGAAAGCAGCACAGAGATCTGCAAACAATGATTTAATTTGTGCAGCCACTGTATCTCACCTACTTGCATATCAGTAATAGTCCATCTGCTGCTGACAGCCTGTTCCAAACGTAGTAATATAACAAGTAATGGTGCTACAGTAATGCAACACACCACAGCAAATCATCTCATAAAGGACACAAAATGTTTGCCAGTGTAGATTTGAAAATACTTGGTTTGTGTGTTATCTATTTCTTGCCTGTGTCATTAGGTTAGAAATGAGGCTTGTGTGAATAACTGGTTGATGCTTGAGCAGAAAAGTTAATATTTATTCAGGGGAATGGTCTGTATGGAGAGCTATTGATGCAACTGGACACAAGTCTGTCATCAAAAGAGGTTTTTAGTATTTTGATGTGGTGAATGTTTCCTGAGTGCTGTGACTGAATTTGCTCTGCTTTTTCTTCTGAAATCAAGGATGAAAATCAGCATTATAAAGCTGGGCTTAGGAGTGGAATACTTATCAATGTGATGAGAAGGGCCATGTCTGTGCCTTCCCAAACCACTACTGCAGTTCTTATTCCAACATGCACAGAGAAACTTTTGTTCTCAATCATGTTTGAGACATGTTTCCTCTAATGGGGAGTGAGCCAGAAAGGGCAGCGGCAGCTGGCAGAGAGGAAAATATCAATGCCCCCAAGGAGGAGAAGAACTGCAGGACCCCTAAAGAAGACAAGGAGATCTGCTGATCCCTGTTCAGATCTGTATTTTCTCTCTGATTAAATAATTCATCAGGAACACGAAGCCTTTAGGTGCAGAGTTGTGTGTCCATGTTAGTGCTCAAGAGGCTTTTTTATTGTACAAAGAGTTGCATCTGAAGAACTATGCATATCTTATGATTTGTTTAGGGTTTGGCCTTTTTATTCCTTTGATTAGTGTTAGTGGTTTTATTCCTTCAGGAATTTATGCTAATGTTATTCTTGATATAAGACAATTTCATCTCTAAAATGAAAGCACTGAACTATGTGCTCGTGGTTACTGTTATTTCTGTGTAGCAGTCAAAAACCTTATGTAAGTGATAAATCTTTAAATATTTGTAAATGTCCTCCAGTTACCATTCCAGTTACCATTCCAGTGATCCTCTGTCTGTGTTTTAATCCAAGTGGAAATGATCAGAAGTGTTTGGTTTCACTTTTTTCTCGTGGATTCCCTTCAGGCAGTGTGAGAGGTGGCCAGAGAGACAGCAGTCCTAGACCATCTAATGGGGAAAGAGGGGCTTGTGTTAAATTAATAAGTACAGGAAGAAAGCAACAAAATGGGGGAGAGGAGAGGAGAGGAGAGGAGAGGAGAGGAGAGGAGAGGAGAGGAGAGGAGAGGAGAGGAGAGGAGAGGAGAGGAGAGGAGAGGAGAGGAGAGGAGAGGAGAGGAGAGGAGAGGAGAGGAGAGGAGAGGAGAGGAGAGGAGAGGAGAGGAGAGGAGAGGAGAGGAGAGGAGAGGAGAGGAGAGGAGAGGAGAGGAGAGGAGAGGAGAGGAGAGGAGAGGAGAGGAGAGGAGAGGAGAGGAGAGGAGAGGAGAGGAGAGGAGAGGAGAGGAGAGGAGAGGAGAGGAGAGGAGAGGAGAGGAGAGGAGAGGAGAGGAGAGGAGAGGAGAGGAGAGGAGAGGAGAGGAGAGGAGAGGAGAGGAGAGGAGAGGAGAGGAGAGGAGAGGAGAGGAGAGGAGAGGAGGGGAGAGGAGAGAGTCTGTGCTGGTTTCCTGCTGGCTCTGGCAAGGCTGATGAGACTTGTTCAGGAGCACAGAGTGGGGTGAATACACAGTAGGGAATGAAGCCTGCCTGTATGAACATAACCTCTTGATATTGTTTCAGCAGATTTGAGCTGGCAGAGTGAATTTATATTGGATCAATGCTTGGTGTTATGTGGCCACAGCATTTCTGCTCCTGTGTTAGCAGCCCTGAAGCCAGATCTGCTGTACAGTCAAACCATGGCTTGAATTGGCATGGAAAGAAAAGCTATTTAAGGTCATGGTTGTGGCAGGCTGCTGGCTCTGCCTTGAGCAGCTTGTGTAACTGCTCCACGAGCTCTGCTGGCTCTGAGCACTGTGGTGTCTGTCTGCCACAGTATTTATTGCAGAAAAGGGGAAAAGAGCTGCAGAGGTACAAAGGGAACATGTTTCCACAGGTCGCCCTTGCTGTACCAAAGCGTCATCCAGCCAAAGGCTGTGGTGAGCTTGTGGTTCAAATCGGTTCTGCTCTCCAAGGCCACATTTTATAAAGCCAAGACCTCTTTTGCAGACACACCTCACTCTTTAAAGAGAAAGCATTATTCATTACAATCAAATTCTCTGCTGGTGAGATGGAGCTTTCCTGGGACTTAATTATATCAGGTTTAGAAGAACAACAGGCAAGGATGTTAGGCTTCCTCTCCCATGAGGAGAAGTTCCATTTCCATAATTTCAAACTCCCTTTAAAAATAAGGGCTGAGAGAAAGGCTTTGGAATAATTCTTTCTCTAGTTGGGAATTAGAAATTAATAGATCCGAATACTTGTATGAATACAGGTGTAAAATGGATCACAAATTCCATGAACTGCTCTACTGTCTAGTAAGGACAGAGGACAGCAGCTCCTCAGCTTTTATCAAAATGCTTCAGAGCAGAGCTGTTTCATTCTAGACAGACACTATTGCTTCTGTGCAGAATAGAAAACTTTATGGCAATGAGGGGGAATAATTGCTCAAATATTTAAAGTTAATTAATGAAATATTAAAGGTTGGACTAATATATTTGACATGCTATCATAGGTGTAATTTTGATAACATCTTTTCCACTCAGAGATTTTATTCCAGCTAATACCAGTGGCTTCATTGTTCCCCCACTCTCTGGACATTGCATCTACCAAAGATCCAAGGCTCAGACAGAGTTGCCTGAATCCTTTCTCCCCCACACAGCAGCAAAGATGCCCCTATTTTGACAAGTAGCTTGCATATGTACAACTGTGCAATAGTTGATGTCTGGTGTAAAAAATACCCTGAAGGATTGAGAAAGTACAGATTCTTTATTATTATGGAAGAAAGATGAATAAAATGAATTTTCAGAGTAGTGGGACCAGTTTAGCAGGTATCTGCAAGCCATGCACAGTGTTTGAGGTCAGACCCTTGTACCACATGGGAAATGCATCTGGGAGGTGCTGGGGGCAGAAAGCAAAGGCTGGGACAGCACAGTAAGGCAGAACTTCTCCAGGTTGGTGCTGGAGCTGCAACTGAGGCTGGAGATCCTCTGACCAAAATAAATATTTATCACCTGTAAAAGGATCAAACACCAAGACCCATTGTCTTTGGTGAAAAAGCCATTGTGAATTCTTTCAGGATGTCATGAATCTCCTGATCTTACAGCTAACTACCAGCCAGTCTAATGCCATTTCAAAATGCAGCAAGGTCTTAGGGCTGGGCAATACTAGTTGAAGACTCATGAATTAAGCCAGGTTCCTTTAATGCAGGCAAGGACACCTTTAGTACCTTTCTCTGAATGTCCATTTCAAAAAGAGCTGACTTTAAAAAAATCTACATACAAAAAAAAGTACAGCCCTCCCTTGTCACTTTGTGGAATAAAATGACAGCAAAAGCCCAGACTTTTGATTTAAAATGCAAATAATGCATTAAATAATGTGTTCTGCAGGACTTATGACCTCCTCTGTGTAGTCACAGGTAGAACTCAGAGATTTCCTCCACTTTTAGGTTGACATTTAAAAGAACTACTTTAGTTTGTCACTTGATAAATCTTTGTCACAAGATAAAGCCTTGATGGTTTTTTTTTTCCTCAAAGAGAAAGGGAAATTAAAAAAAAACAAAAGTGCCACCAATCTTGTAATAACAAATTCCAATAATATCTGGAAATACACATTTACACAGTAACAGCATTCTGAAATGAGAAAGAAAAAATTGCTCTTATGTAGCACAATGTCATGGTTTGGCATGATCACATTCCTGTGATCAACAATTTTTTCCACTTTGGCTGTGGACAGACACAATTCCATGTTGAACCCTGCTGCACAGGGATGCTCCCCTCAGCCTGCCCTCAGTTTCTGGAGGCTGCTGCTCTGCCAGCACAGGAACTCATGGGAACACTCCCCAGCTCAGTCCAAATGGGAAGGGCCAGCTCAAAGAAATCCAGCAGCAGGTGTTTGTTCACAGAGGTCATTCTAACTCAATTGCTTAGGGAGCAATCAGAAAAGCAGCCTGGTTTTTGCTAACAGGTAGCAAAAAATGGGACAGGAGCTGGGGTGGTAACCTTACCACCAGCACAGCTGCTTGAAAACAAATGTTTGTCTGTCCTGTGTGGGCAGATGGCAAGTCACATTACCTGACTGCAATATAAATTGGGTGTGAAACTGCAAACAGGAGTAGCAGAAATGCTTGTTGTTATGGGCTAACTAATATAAATCATCCATGAGTATTCGCTCAAGTGTTTCTTCTTGGAACCTTTAGAGATCTGTCTTTTTTTTTACAGAATACCTTTGATTAAGCAATCAATCAGGATAAAACACGTTTCAGTGTTTTCTAACAGGTATAATTTAGCATATCTTCCCACTATAAATGGCAAATGCCTTCCTGATAAAGAGCTTTCATGATTAGATGTAGTGGAGAAACTTCCCATAGACCAAAACCCTGTTCAGTGAAACTTCAGTGATGCTTGGGATCCCACCTGTTTGTGTGATAAAATTACACAAGCAAAATCTAGAATTGAAGGATGGGCGTAATGTTACCTGGAAGAGAAATGGGGCTGGTTTTCAGAGCCATAGCCATAAATGATTATTATGTGTGCCTTGTTATTTGCTGTATGGAATCTCAGCACAACAAACACTCTTTAAAGGAAAGATTTTGCATCCTTTCTCCTTTTCTCTAGAGAAGGGTCAGAAAGCCCCTAGGGCTGTAATGTGATATCAGAGTACTTCTTTGTATTGTCCTTTTGTTGTTTATACTTTGAAGGACTTAGGAACTATAACCCAACTGCAACCTCCTCTTGAAATAAATATTATTGAGGCATTTTATCTATTAA
Organism: Agelaius phoeniceus; assembly: GCF_051311805.1. Classification (NCBI taxonomy): domain Eukaryota; kingdom Metazoa; phylum Chordata; class Aves; order Passeriformes; family Icteridae; genus Agelaius; species Agelaius phoeniceus. The sequence continues at coordinate 7,505,910 of NC_135266.1, read as the reverse complement.
TGACCCTAAGCACCTCACTGACCTCTGCCAAAGCTTCCTCTGTGCCACCACACTTCACAAAAATTTTGATTTCCCCAAACAGAGAGGCAACTGGTAAATGGCAGCTGTGGAGAAGCCTCAGAGAGTGATAACTGCTGCCAGAGGACCCACACGAGGTGTCAGGGTTTCACCTCCTGATAATCCAGAAAGACTTAAGGAACTGACATGGATCAATTCTGCCATCATTTGTCTTCTTTTGTGAAGCTGTGACTTCTGTTACCTCAAACATGCTGCAGGAGATAGAAAATTCTCAGTTCCATTTTATCCCTCAGTTTGGAAAATCAAAAGACAAAGAAGATGTAGATCTGATGCTTAAATAGGATCAGGTACTTCAAAGACAAAACTATTTTCCTCCTCAGATGTTCCAGAAATTTCTTCTCAAAAAACCCCTCTTCTTTGTTCCTGTGTTTTAGAACATAGAAAATATGTGGTGCTATGGTTTCCCCCACTTTATTCACACAATTTTAATCTTGCCAGAAATCAAAGTATTACAGAGGAGGTGGAAGTTTAAAACTGTCTATTCTCCTACCATTCAAAGATGCCTTTTGTATTCGATTTCAGCAGCTTTAAATGTGAAAGACAAAAGAATCTATTTCTAAAAATACATTCCCTAGCAAAAGTAATTATAAAAGAATTAAATATTCCAGAACTTTCTTTTTACCTGATGAGCATATGTGTGGTATTTTTGGGGTCCCTTGTGGCCGGAAGGAAATGATGAATCTGCCTCCATGTTCCTAGAAGCCTAATTTATTATTATATGATATGATATGATAAAATGCTATACTAAAACTATACTAAAGAATAGAGAAAGGATACTTACAGGAGGCTTAACAAGATACTACTGAAAAACCCATGACTCTCTCCAGAGTCCTGATGCAGTGATTGGTCATTAAATCAAAACAATTCACATATTGAATAAACAATCTCCAACCACATTCCAAAGCAGAAAAACACAGGAGAAACAATCAGATAATTATTGTTTTCATTTTTCTCTGAGGCCTCTCAGCTTCCCAGGAGAAAAAATCCTGGCTAAGGGAATTTTCCAGAAAATATGACAGTGACACATATGCATGACTGTGGTCATGCCACCTTTTGATTCAGAAAACTCCTCCAACTGGGCATTTTCTACAGTTAAATAAAATCTGGTTTTCATGGGGGTTGGGTGATGTCACTCATCACATACTTATTTACCTGTTAATTTGTGTCCAGCCACTGCAAAAAAATTAAGGATATTCCCAAACTCCCTGGATGTTTCCACCTTGTCAGCGTCAGGTGCCAACACCAGCTGTTCTCAGCCTTCCAGCTACTGCTCCAAGAGAGGAGCAGCAAAGCCTTTCTCACAGGCACACACAGAGGTCCCCAGCTGATTTTGGTGCCACTTGCACGGGCACATTCCAGTGGCACTGGGATGACATCTCAGAGATCCATATCTTCACTTTCTGCACCTTCCTAGCACTGCTCTGTGGTGGGTTAGAAATGAGACACTGAAAATGAGGGAAGGGTTTCCATGCAGTGGTTAAAGCCAGCACCTCCCTCGGTGTGCAGAACACATCAGATGGGCAGTGCAGTGAAAGGAGGGAGGGCTGCAGCTGCCAGCTGGGTTCAGACCGTGCCCATTTCACCTTTGCACTGTTGATATGGCCAATATCTGCTACCTCTGTGCTCGTCATTTTTGCTGTTTGTAGAAGCTGTACTCCTCTGTATGGCTGGGTAGGTGAGGAAAGGTTTGGGAACCTTACCTCCTCCACTTTCAACATCAAACCCAGCTGATGATTCACTTTGACAAATAGGTTGTAGGATTTCCCCAACTGCTGGCTTCCTTTGGGAGATAATGTGGTAAAAAGTCCTGGAGGAATTTTTTAATAGACTATCTTTTGGGAGTTATTATTGTTCACATCTGTTCTTTTACTGACTCTGGGGATTATCTTCATTGCTGGAAATGTAGTCAGAGGGGCAATTCAAGACATAATACTTTTTTTTTTTTTAACTATTCCTGTTTATTGCCCCTGGTTCTTCTTGGGTATTGGGATGTATGGGATGCTGTTTGTTACTAAGGGATTTCTTCCACACTCTGTGGGTTATGGCTTTATCTTTCTCTTGACTTGGCATTTCCTATTAATCTTCTGTGGTATATTTTTTTTTGTTTTTCACTCTGGCCTGGATGCATTTTTGGCTACATTTTTTAAACTTTTATGAGAACAGAAACCAATCCTGCTCCTCCACACCCACCTCATAGTGGGTGAGGTCACAGTTCCACAGATCCATATTAGGCGCAAGCATTTTCCCAAAGATTACACAGCAGATAAATCTCTCCATTTCAGCACATGGTTTATTACTGAATATATTGTCTGCCTACACATGCAGGAACAGATAACCAGTGATTTATATTTTCATAATGACTGCTGCAGTGATTCATTTACTCCATGGTATATTGGTGTCAGCGCAAATAATTTATGTAAAAGGGGGGAGACATCGAAGAATGAATGGCAATATAAAATGGCACAGAAAGGAAAAGAGGGTAAAAAAAAGCCTGGACAAATTAAAATGCTTTCAATGGCCTGAGGAAAGTTGTGGCAAAGGAGTTTTTGTTTCCTGCTGCTTTTTTTTTTTTTTTTTCCCAGGGATGGGGTATCCACAATTTCTGTGGGCAGCCTGTGCCAGTGCCTCACCTCCCTCACAATAAAATTTTTTTTCCTAATACCTAACCTAAATTTCTCCTCTCTCAGTTTGAACCCATTATTCCTCATCCTATCACTACTGTTCCTGATAAAGGGATTAGACACATGATAAATTTAGTCTTTTCATGTCTTACTTGGAGGTAATGCTGTAACTAGATATGCTGAAATACCTTTAAAAAATCTCTGCACTATTAACATGTTGAAGACATCACATAAAAGAGCCAGATCACCATCATCTGTACTACAAAAATCTCACTGAAGCTGGTAAGAGCTGCTACAGCCAAATCTGTCAGAAGTGCTGTTTACAGGAGTGCCTAATTTGGTGGTGATCAGCTGTTAGCTGATAATTTCATATCTGTGAATCTTTATTCACTAGTTCACACAAAGAAATGATGTCATAAATTCTTGTGCAAGGGGAAGTGCTGCATGGGTTAAGAAGTCAGACCTACCCAAATGAAGAAAATGACATAACAAAAGCTCAGAATTTAAATCCTGTGAATACTTGCTATGCACACTGAAGGATTAATTGAAAAATTCTTGGCAATAACCACATTTGTGAATACTAAATGTATTCACCGGTACTTTGCAAATAAAAAATGAGGCTAGGGTTATGAATAAATTTTTCAGGGTTTCTACTTTTAACTCTGGAATATTTGCTGACAGCATTGTTGAAATCAGAGAGGGAACTTATGTGGTAATATTGAATAGGTTAAAGAAGAGATAACATCAAGAAACAGAATATTCTGAAAGAACCTTCTATCGTTAGGAGGTGGTTTTCTCCCCATAACTTCTTTCATAACTGCCTTTCAGCAGTGCCAAGCAAATCAGGTTTTTTTGTTGGTTACATATGAGCTGAGACTTGCTATATCTACTGATTTAGAAATATTTAGTAGCACAAAGCACGTCACAGCTGGATTCAGCAATTTTTATTTCAAACAAACCACAGCTTTCAGTTAATACAAACCTATTCATTATTGGCAAAACACTTGGCAAGTGATTTCTGGTCAAAGTGAAATATTTCACTAAATCCTTTTCATTTTCTTTCATTTTCTCATTTTGTGTGGCCCTTTGAAATGTGTCTTGCCTACATCCTATTAAACTATTGCAAAGCATAATTCCCCTGCGTTTGCCCAGTCTCCCATCACATTGACCAAAGCCAGTTTGTCACCGTGATGTTTTCTGAAAAATCCCTTTGCCAGGATTTCTTCTCCTGGGAAGTTGAGAAGCCTCAGAGAAAAATGTAAATAATAATTATCTGATTCACTTCTCCCGTGTTTTGCTGCTTTGTAATGTGGTCTGGAGGTTGTTTACCAACAGGAGAATTTTGATTGGTTTCATGTGAATTTTTTTAACTTAATGACCAATCACCATCAGCTGTGTCAGACTCTGAGGAGTCAGTCACAAGTTTTCATTATCATTCTTGTTAAACCTTCTGTCTGTATCCTTCTCTTTCTTTAGTATAGTTTTAGTATAGCATAATATAATATAATATAATATAATATAATATACACAATATAATGTAATGTAATGTAATATAATAATATAATATAATATAATATAATATAATATAATATAATATAATATACATAATATAATACAATGTAATAAAGACAATATAATATAATGTAATATAATGTAATATAATGTAATATAATATAAGCCTTTTGAGAACACGGAGTCAGATTCTTATCTCTCACCTCGTCCTGGGGACCTCACAAACACCACACACCAGTTAAACTCGTTTTGACTTGCAAAGCACCTTATCTGTTATTGGTCCCTCTTTAGTCACCTCAGTTGGGAGGTTGCTCTTTGCCTTTCAAATTGCCGGGCCTGTTCTACACCCACTGCCAAGGCGGTGGGGACAGGTCCTGTTCTGCAGCAGAGCCATTCCCCAGGGCAGCCTGGGCAAGGCTTTTCCCGGGAAGCCGGGCAGGTTTTGCACCACCGCCTCTCCCGGAGGAATGGAGGAATTCCTTTCGGGAGGGATGGGTTCCCCTCCGTCACCAAAGCTCTCCCTGCCAGCCCCGGTACTCCCCGGGCTTGCATCACAGATGCCTCAGGGCTGGGCTGTTCCAGCTCTCTGGCATCCAGAGAATAATCCAGCTCTTCCCTGCATCCAGCTCGTCTCAGGTTTTCCATAGCTGAGCTCTGCAGCTTGCTGCCCACTAAGAGGACAAACTAGACATAATTCACATGTTCAGGCTACTGTGTATTAATGCAGGTGAGAGCAATAGTGGATTTGTCTTTACAAACAAGCTGTGGGTCTGCTGGTAGATAAAACTAGTACTGGGAGATAAAGGAAACAATGGAAAGGATTCCACTGATTGATGAATGGAAAAAGATGTCTGCTTTTACAAATAAACTTTAGGTTTGCTGACAAGCGAAATTAGACATTGAGAGATGAAAGAAACAATGGTGAAGAAAAACCCCTAAATTCCATAAGAATTAAAAATTAAAAGGGAGGGTTATACATTAGAGGGGAATCTCTGGTATCAGGCATTCTGAGCAGTCTGTACCTCTCAAGTACCTCAGCCAATGGGCAAAGGGAGAAGGGGAAAGCGGCTGGGAAATTGGGATAAAAAGGGAGGCTTTTTATGTAGAGGAAATGTTAAATGTCCTCCAAAAATTTGAGAGATCCCAGGGGAATGCGCCATGGCCTCTCCTTTTATTCCAATAAAGTAAAAGGACTTCTCTGTCTCCTTTTTGGACATAAACCTCTGGTGTTTGTGGATTAATTTTCCTAACACAGGTGACTGTGAGCTGCGTCTGTTGTACCTGGCCAACCACTCATTTTCTGCACTAAAACAGGAAAGCTTTCCTTATCTTTATCCCATCTGATGTGCTACAGGATATGGGAAAGAGATAGGAGGGGTTCCAGTGAAGCTGTACAGGAGGGATCATTTGTCAGCTGTCAGAACAGGAAGGAACAAGAAAGAAGATAGCAGTGGGGAGAGCTGAGCAGTGACTTTTGGCCTTCCAAAAACCCCAACAAAACCCCCAAAAATAAAACCAAGAACCAACTAAACAAAATCCCCAACCAACCAACCAACCAACCAACCAACCAACCAACCAACCAAAAACCCCCCACCCAAACAAACAAACAAAAAACCCAACATCCCAAAAAACTCACAAACAAACCAAACAAAATCCAAACCAAAATACCCCCCCAAACCAAAAATTGCTCAGCCCCAAACTAAAACACTGGTATGTATGGATACTTTTAAATGGTATGGATATTTTTAAAACCTGAATATTGTCTTCACATTCCCAAGTACACTTTCACTTGAGGGTAAGAATAAAGCAATGGTATTGTTTCTGTCAGAAAGTGGTTAAATGTGGTGTAAATGGCTCACAGATAAGAACAAATAAAGTCCCGGGCCTCCTGAGGAACCGCTGATGCAGGGAATTGGAGCCCCTCTAATCACTCTCTGCTCACATTTCTCACCTCCAGTAATGGGAGAACGGGGAGGGGAAGGCACAGACGGATCTGATTCAGCCCTGAACCTCCGTGAGCAAGGAGAAATGAGTCGGTGGAGCTGGGTAATGCTGAGAACAAGTCCAAATCCCAAAGCACAAAATGGGATCCCTCCAATATGCTGGTTTCTTGAACATTACCTCCTTCCCCCTCCAATCAGCAGCTGATGAGGACCAATAAATGCCAGTGTAACAGCTCTTTGGAGAGATGTATTGACATCATTTTGCCAGTGGGAATGAGATGGAATTGCAGCATATCTAGACTGTTTATTTTCCCTACTTTTAAATATTCATATGAATACTTCTGAAGTTTTCTTTTTCCCACTGCCTTGAATGAAAAATAGGAAAAGGCATTTGGTGTTAATACTTCTGCCATGAACAAAATAATAGTTTCATTTTAGCCAGGAAGCTGTTGTTTACAAACTGCCTGGTGGAGGAGCAGAACCATCTGTGTAATGTAGACAATGGCCTTCTCCATTCTTAAGGGTATTTTCACCTCTCTGGAATAAGTGCTGCAGGAAAACAGCAGCTGCAGGCAAAACAAGGGAGACCTAAAGGGAGTCAAAACAGTGTTATCCCCTTCACCTCCCCTGAAACAAAGAGAAGATGTCATTTGTAGGCACTGGGGATCATCAGCTTTGTGTGTTTGCAATGTTTTCTAACCCCAGCTTTCGCTGCTCCCTGCTTTGTTTCATGGAATCCTTTTCCCTCCTCCTTCCTCTCCCTTGTGTCCCTCCAGTGCCCCCATTTGCATCCCCTTCATGTCCTTACAATTCAAACACCTGGAGAGTTTCTCATGAGATCTTTCTGTTCCTTTAACCTTCCAATCTCTTCCCTTTTTCCACCAGATAACCCATGGTTCACATTGCCTTTTTAGTGTGTGCCTGGCTTTGCCCATTTCTCCCACCTTTGGCCTCCTTCCAACCCATCCTCTGATGTCTCCTCTTCCTCTTCTGCCTGTCACTGCATCCTCCCTCTGGCTGACACTGCTCTTGCCCCCTCGCTTCTTCTTGTGTGTCCTTTGCTGTCCATTATTGTTGCAAGGCAACCCCCAGCTGGGGAATAATGTGCACTGACTCCATGATTTCAGAAGGCTGAACAATTGCTTTATTAAGCTATACTATATTATACTATATTATACTATACTAATACCAAACTATACTAAAGAAAAACCTGTGACCCTTTACAGGCAGTCATGACACAGCTTTGACCTAATTGGTCAATCAATCCAAAACACCATCACCAGTGTCCAATTACCCTTTGGGTAAACAATCTCCATAACACATTCCATGTGTGCCAAACAACAGATGCAGCAAGTAGAAATAAGAATTGTTTTTCTTCTTCTCTGAGCTTTCTCACTGCCTTTCCCAGGAAAAATCCTGGGGAAGTTGAGAATGCTGCTCTCTGTGAAGAGAGCTGCGGCTGCAGTCCATGTCACATCTGAAAATTGTAGACCCAACCTAAATGTCTGAGTGATTTGCTTGACTTTTCCTCCTTAGGGACTCATATCCCTTTGCCTGAAGTTTCCTCTGCAGAAGTCTTTATCTTCCTTCCCATTCCCCACCTTGGTACTAAGTGTTGTGGCCTGATGCTCCCCTCTTCATTCTTTTTTTAAAAAAACGTGGCTCCTCTTCTCTCCTGCCATATTGATGGTCCCTATCCCTGTCCTTTGATCTGTCTCCTCCAATTTAGCCCTCTTGACAAAATGTAAATCTGGCTCTGGCCCTTCCCCTTGTGATCTTCCTTCAGGCTCAGCTTACATAACTTCAGTGGAGAACTGGAGCACCCTTCTGACCCTTTACCCGTGCTCAGCTGCCTTCTGCTCGGGGTTTGAATCTCTTTTCAAAGCAAGAATAAATCTCTTTGCAGAGAGAGGACTTCACCCACTGGTATTTCTGGTCACACTGACCATGGCTTGTCCTTTTCTCTAACTCATGCTGGATTCATGCTGTTGTGTTAAGCTTAGTGCAGTTGTTATGACTTTTACAGTCCTGCCTCCAAGCAGCCAGCCCTCATTTGGAGTCATAAAGTCAAATTTACATGCCAGCTATGCTGCTGTGCCAGGTTTTGTTGTCCTCCTGACAGCTTGTTTCTGTATTGCCCACCTCCCCTGGGAGAAGTTCCCAGCAATTTCAGATGTGGTTGAAATTCTCCTTGGCTGTGGGTCCCTGTAAGACAGAACAGCATTGGGGCTGCACTGTTTATTAGAGTTTCATTGCTATTTCTTCCTGGCCCATCTCTTTGCATCGGATCTCTGTCATCCTGTTGAGTTTCTGCTGGTAAAGAGCATCCCTGGAAGTGTTCAAGGCCAGCTTGGATGTGGCTCTGAGCAACCTGGTCTAGTGGAAATTGTCCCTGCCCATAGCAGGGGGTTGGAACTGCATGATCCTGAAGGCCTCTTCCAACCCAAGCCATTCTATGCTCCTGTGGTTTTGAACACGTTTGAAACACCAGGAATTATCAAAAGAAATTTCTTCTATCAGTACTGCTAAAATCAGATTAAATTCAAGTGTGACCAGGCAGAAGAAAAACTCATTTTATTTGGTTTCTTGAATTAAGAGCACTCTAAAGAACCAAATATTAATCAACACTATGGAGAAATGTGATAATTTTTCTCTTTAGAAACTAATATGATAAAAAGAATCTTGTTCTGTAAGTTATTTGAACATAAATGCCACCATCCCCATTCTAAAAATAAAACTTAGTATTTTTTCTGGAGTGTTTATATACCTCAGATTTTTATTTTCTCCTAATCAGAAATGTTTTCAGTGAGGTCTATGTTGATTTAAAAATAGCTGAAAACAATTAAGAAGAAATTCTGATTTTGATCAGCTTTAGAAAGAACACTCTGAAGATCTAATTACCTTCACCCACCCTTCTATCCCTTACTTCCCATTGCAGAGAGATCATGGCTTTAAATGTGCCATCAGCAGGAGGGGTGGAAGGACTCTTTAAGGGAAGCAACTTGTCTAAATGGCTGCACAGTGGAGAACATAACACAGAACAAGAGAAAATATGGAAATGCCTCCTTGTGTCTCTCAAATGCCTCCTCTTAGCCTCGAGGGGCCCAGCAGGTTTGGGAGCCTCTGGAAGCCTTGAGCTGAGCCCCATCTGCCTGACAATTGTGAGTGCTGCGTGCCTCTCATGGAAGGATGCTCTCAGAAGATGGTTCTTGAAGCCTGTGGAACAAGCTCCCCTCAGATTTCACTTCTGTGCAAGAGCCTCAAATGGCAATAAAACCTCCCAAAAAATGCCATGGAGACAAATATGTCCTAAAGTGCAATCAGTGAGCAGCGCTGGGACGGTTTTTTCTGTTCTTTTCTTCCCCTCACAAGGAATTAATCCTACCTTGTCTGAAGTTTCAGGGAGATTATGTAACTTTATGATTACTTAGGCCATGTTAAAGAATTTACAGAAAGAATCTGAAGTGAAACAGGCACTCTCTTTGTTAATCCATATGGTTAACCATGCTTGGTTTCCAAACCTGTTCCTATCCAAGGAAATGTCTGGATAATCCATTCAGAATTCAATACTGGTGAGTGTCTCTTCAGTTTGCTAACTGAATACATGCACTGGATTGCATCTCCATTTCTCTTGCTCAGAGGTGTCCTTGTCTACAGCTAAGAGTGAGCTCAGGACCCTGCCTGCTCACTTTCCTGCCCCACTGATGTGTTGTGGCAGCCACAGCTGGGTGGTGTGAATGTCTGAAGGACACTCAGGGCTCAGACAGTCAGCTCTCTTTATCAGATCTCCAGCAGTGCAGAGGAACTGCAGCTCAGCTCACCTGGCCAGTGCTGGGCTTGGCAGCTGAAGGGAAATGCCAAATGCCCAGTGAGCTCCCAAAATGAGGTAGATGAGGGGGCTTGGTGATCACCAGTCAGACTGGGTCTCACATTGTCAAAATCTGTTAAAGAGAGAAGAAAGGCCTGGGGAGATCCCATAAAGGCTTCCAGCTCCTTCAGCTGAGTGCTCCTGTGTGTGTTAGCACCAGTTTTAAATTGAGGTTTTGGGCACCAACAGCTTAGTTGGCTCTCTTCTCTTCTCTTCTCTTCTCTTCTCTTCTCTTCTCTTCTCTTCTCTTCTCTTCTCTTCTCTTCTCTTCTCTTCTCTTCTCTTCTCTTCTCTTCTCTTCTCTTCTCTTCTCTTCTCTTCTCTTCTCTTCTCTTCTCTTCTCTTCTCTTCTCTTCTCTTCTCTTCTCTTCTCTTCTCTTCTCTTCTCTTCCCTTCCCTTCCCTTCCCTTCCCTTCCCTTCCCTTCCCTTCCCTTCCCTTCCCTTCCCTTCCCTTCCCTTCCCTCTCCATAGTTATCCATTATGCTACTTAGACCTTATGATAAAGAGCAAATAATTCAGTATATCCAGCTTAAGAGACTAAGCAAGGTGTATGAGGGGCTGCTGTAGAGGAAATGTTAAATGAGAAAACCTATTTTTAATACATATCTGGACTGTTTTTCCTTGCTTGAGATAGCCTCTATCAATGACCTGCAACTGAAAAGCTCTCTGGCAGTTTCCACATCTGTCAGATGGGAACTGATTCTCTGGCAAGATCTGTCTAAAGAGTGACTTTTCCCTAAAAGGATTCTGAATTGGAGAAAGTCTCTTCTCCCATACTCTTCTCCCTCAGCTTCCTCCAGACTCAAATGCCCCCTTGAGGATTTGTTGCAATTCATTCACTTGATACTTAATGAAGATATCAGGTTTTAATGCTTTCCACAAATGATCCCTGATTTCTACAGATGCTCTGGAAATGCTCACACCCCTCAGGCATAGTGCTACACGTTGCTACCTGGTCAGACATCAAACAGTCCAAGGTCACCTTTACCAAGGTGAAAGCAACACCTGGTGAAAGATCTGATGCCTGACTGTAGCATAAAGATACTCCCTATCCATTATGAATGAAGTGCAAATAGATGATATTTTAGATTTCCATGGCAATTTATGCACCTTTATAACACACATAATGAAAACACAGACCCACAGGAGAGAATTAGAAATGCAGCTTCTTGTTAAGTCCTGGTGGAGACAGGACATGGTATTAAATATGTAAAACCTTGTGTGGGAGTCTGTCTGAGTCCAGAGACTTCTAAAACATCTTCCCAGATAGAAGAGCACGGAGCTGAGCTGCATTATCACATCCTCAATGTTTCCTCTCAAAGGCAACAACCTCAAACGACTAAAATTGATTTGGGCAGAGTTAGGAGACCTTTAAAAAGAGTAGTATTGTTTTAGTTGTTCAGTAGCTCTTCAGAACACGTGTGACTTTTTTAATGGCCAGCAGTAGTAACTGTGTTGTATAGGAGTTGCTGAGACTGTGAGATCAATCAGCAAAAAACAGTCTGCAACCTTAGTGCTTATTGATTCAGCTGCTTTTCCCCAGCAAAACCAATTACAAACTGTTACTCTGTTACAAACCCCATTTTCTGCTGTTTGGTATGTGCACAGTTTTTGCTATTCACAAAATAGTTGATTTGATGAAGAATTTTAATCTCCTTTTATCACTTTGGGTGTCACTTTTTTCAAATAAAATGTGTAGCTATACTTTCTCATCACTTTTGGGCAAATGGTTAGGGATGGAGTTCCTGGGATTAAGTTATGAGTAAAGGACCACCTTTAAAGAAAAGCATGGGGAAGATTAAATTAATGATGATACTAAATGATAGTGGAAAATCTGGAAATCTGAAAGTTTGTGCAAACAGTTAGAAATGTCTGCTTAGAGAAACTTTCCATCTCACCTGACCTGGCCTGCAGAGGGAATTTCTTGCACTCTATACTCATGTTTTATTTTGGTTTTATGTGCTGCACACTTAGGGTCTAAAACCTTTGAGCTGTCTCTACGATGAAGAATGAAAAGGGAGACACACTCCAAAGCCCAAATATTAAACTTGCTTAGATATATATTAAACCAAAATTACTGCTCCCCTGAGCAACAGGGCAGAGTAGAGAACCCAACACTGTTGGAGTGCACCTTGACAAAACCATAAATCAATAAGTGCATTGAACTCGAAGAATTACAATCTAAAAAGTAATATATATATATATATATATATATATATATATATATATATAATATATTTATGGCTAAGTCAGTTCTTTGAGGTCCTAGATGAGGAAAGATTTCCATGGAATTATAGAATGGTTTGGGTGGGAAGGGATCTCAAAGATCATCCGGTTCCATCTCCCTGCCAGGGACATCTCCCACTAGACCAGGTTGCTCAGAGCCCCACCCAGCCTGGCCTTGGACACTTCAGGGATGCTCTTTATCATGTTTGATACCTCTTCATATCCCTTCTACTCTGGATTGGTACAAGAAAAGACAAATTAAAGTTAAAATGATATTGCAAGCATGCCAGTAGTTATTTTTTGGGGTTTTTTTCCAGCTCATCAAATAGACACAGGGAACTTTTTTACTCCTTCCCAGCCAGCTTGTATAGAGAAGTAATATGAGAGGATTAAGCCTTTATTCACAACATGTGGACAACAGAATCCCAGCTACATTCCTACAGAACTGCATCATTCACTCATCAAAACCAGTGCTAGCAAGCAGGTTTTACAGTGTAGAAAATATGGAACAAATAGGTCATTTGAATTTTTGAGGCCTGATTAATATATTACGTCACAAATAAATCTGTAAAAATAATTGACTTTTTATGAACTTAACTGGGGAAGGAAGTAGAGTTCTAATTTACCTACAATTTTTGTGCTTCAGCAAAAAAAATGTTTATTATATTCCAAATCCAACTAGATATTTGCTTTTGAATCAGAAAAATTGGTTTCATTTCTTTGCCCTACCTTTTTCACCCTTTTGAGTGTTATTTGAGGGTAAATTTCAAAATGAAACATCATTGCAAAATTCTGGATCAATATTAAACAAGTATTTCAATATTTTTCATGAAAAAAAAAATCAAACTCAATGATTTTGGCCAAAGCCTTTGGAGAAATTTGACAACTCACATATGTATATTTTGGGTCAAGAAAGTTGTACCATTCTGCTGTCTTCACGGGTTGATGGAAATGTATGGTAAGAAAATTTCCTTGTTTCATATTCTTTAAGCTTTGTCATTTATTATTGCTGTTGACTTTCAAAATTAGAGTGAGGTGGTTTGTGAATTACTGCCCTTCCCTACTAGAAGTATTCCCAGTTTGTTCTTTGCCATCTCATCTTCCCCCAAAAAAATTCCTTAAACATTTCAAGGCAGAAATAAGTGTCCACCAGGACTATGGGTAGGGCTCCCTCTGCTAAGCAAGCAGTGTGATTGCTGGAGAAAAAATAACACAGGCCCAGCTGATGACATTGCAGTTGATACAAACAAGAGTGTCCCTGCAGAGCCTCCCAGATTTTGTGATATCATGTCTATATATCAGTCTAAGAATCAATTTGAGTTGGACTGCAGAGATGGACAAGAAGATGGAGAGGATTGCTTGTTCTTCAGCTATTAACACAGAAGGACATAACTTCTGTAGCAGTCAACTCTGTATTTTTATTTGATTTATTTGATTTTATTTTGACAGCTTTTTCATATATTAAACTTCTGAAAGGCTGCCTTTTGGTAAATGTGATCGTCCTCCACTTGAGACTAATAAAAAGGGATTTTCAGGCCTCTTAGTTTATTTCTATCACTCCAAAGAAAAATCTTTTCATAAGGCAGTAAGTACATCAGCAGCCAGTTCTTTTCTAAGAATGCTAATTATATTCTCTCTGTATGAATTAATTATCATTCCTTTTGACTATAGTGATATTGTTTAGAGGAATTATCTCTCAGGTCAGACAAAAAGGTTTGACTTTGTGTGACACACTGGAGTGATTTCCTCTCCATCGTGGCATTTAGTATTCCTTAGCAGGAACTTTGTGAAGAATTAAAAACCAAATTAAACTGAGAAAGGGGGCCCCTCCACTGATTTCCTCTTTTAAAACACGATATAGAGAAGCTCCTCCACGGACTGTCATGCACAGGCAGACAATGAAACAGACATTTTCTCCTTCACAGAGCACCTTTGGAGCAGCATGACGACACGTGTCCCCAGGAGTACTTTGCTGTGATATGGTTACAGCAGAGAGACAAGTGGAGATTAGGGCGCAGGTGGAAGTTATCAGTAGCTTCACACCTGCTTAGCCTGGTTCTGAAATTCCCTCTGATGTGTGAGAGTCTGAAGCACAGCCTTCCTGTGCTGAGGTATTTATGGAAACTGTGTAATCTGCAGGGAAAAGCGTGGGGTGCAAACCTCTCCTGAGTTCTTCACTGCTGCCTTGGGTGAGAGATTTTTGGGCACTGAGGGATTCATATGGTCTCCAGTTTTGCAGAATCTCCTAGGTTACACCTCCCCTGCTCCCGAGCTTCCCAGGACATGCTTTAAAGCTGGAGAAGCATCTTAAATCCTTTTCCTTTTCCTTTTCCTGGATGCAGGACTTAGGCTGCTCATAAATGCTCTGTGGCTTTATGGTGTTTGACTTCAGAGCCTTGAAGGAAGGCCCTGAGCCACCTGGTGTGAGTGATGTTGGTCGTGTGGCCTCGTGGAAAAACAGGTGGGATGCATGGAAGAAAGTGGGCTGGACAAAGAGGCCTAACTCCTAAATTATTCTATGATTCAGAGCAAGTTCATCCACAAGAGCTTCTTAAAGCTTTCAGGAAGATTCTGACAACCAGGGAGGTCAAAAGAGATGCTCTGGCAGTTTATTCATAAGACAGTTTAGTAAATTCAGCCTTAAAACTTTTGCTTATCTGTCTTGCTACTGCTCACCTGGCAGCTCACGTGGAGGGCAATAAACACTTCACTCTTAGTTATTTCTTTGTCCAACCACCATTATTTCAGGAATTATTAAATAGAAGCTAAACTGCCAATAACACATAAGATCTGTTAGTGAGATTCTGCAGTAACCCAGCACAGTCTGTGAACTGGATTTCTTCAGGACACATAATCCCACTGGCTCTCATGGCACTGGCTCTGTCTCTGGCCACTAAACCCCCATCTCCACTGCCTCCCCCACTGCTCCTCCACAGGCTGCTTTCAACAGCTCAGTCACTGACGAGCTGGCAAGAAGTGCAAGGCTCATGATGAAGCTGCAGGGATGTGAAGCAAGAAGTTTTTCTGCCCATACCCCAAGTTTAGCAGCCCCAGGAAGGCCTCAGGATGACAATGAACTCATCAACTTCAAAACAAAATGCAAGGCTCATTTGATCTGATTCAGCTTCCTTGTGAAAAAGTATTCAAAGTAAAATTAGACGGAAGATAGAAGGAAAAAATGAGACAAAAAATGCTAGTAGAAAAGAATTGCTTTTCAAGTAGGAAGGTACAGAGTGTGAGCAGGCAAATCTCGTTGTGTGCATCTCTGCCAGGAGACAAGAGCAGGGAAACAGAGCCCTAAAGCTTTGAGCACAGTGACTCTGGCTGGGAGATGCTGCAC
Organism: Agelaius phoeniceus; assembly: GCF_051311805.1. Classification (NCBI taxonomy): domain Eukaryota; kingdom Metazoa; phylum Chordata; class Aves; order Passeriformes; family Icteridae; genus Agelaius; species Agelaius phoeniceus. The sequence continues at coordinate 7,490,321 of NC_135266.1, read as the reverse complement.
ATAAAATGCAGCTGTGCATGACTGCAGCACCCAGAGGAATCAGCTGTTTTGCTCTCCTTCAGCTATGACATTGTTTAAATCAAAGAAATTAGAGGAAGAAAAAAATCCACTCCTGTGGCATCCTTTCTCTCTCAGATGTAGGAGGAGATGTGCCTGGGATGGAGATAAAGGCTGCAGTGTCTCCTTTCAGCTACAACCTCCCCATAAATGGCAGCACAACCCCTCCTCAGCAGCACTCAGTGGTATTGGGTGTGAATTTTCCCCCTCTCCAGTGGGAGGTGGATGTGGAGGAGAGTGCTCCATGACACAGCAGTTACTGTGCTCTTCCTCTCTGGCTGCTGATCATGGCCAAAGCAAGAAGGGTGAGAGTGCCCAAGGTGCCCCTGCAACCATCCTTAGTCACACTCTGCAGAGCTGCCAGTCCTCCAAAGGAAAGGAAATGTGTTCATTAAACTCATGTTCTGGCCCCCTCTTTTTTATTTCTTGCCATATTAAAAGCAGTCTCTGTTCTCCTCAGTCTGGAACTCAGGATCTTTTGTGTTGATGATTTCCAGTTTCAATAGCTCAATTTTAGTTTCACCTTCTAATTTGTATTCCTGGTATCAGCTGCTAAAGGAACAAGTTAAATTATTTGAATTCTTACTGATTTAACATTATTAATTGCACTGCCAAATGCTTTCCAACCTTGCTGGTTTTTTTTCAAGAGACATCAAAACCTCTGATAGGTTTAAGATCCTCCATACTTAAAAGAAGGGAGAGAAAGAAAGAGCAAATAAGGCAATAAACCTGAGTGGAGCAAATTATCAATTACAGTCAGTTAACTGTATTATCTAACACTGTGCCTGCCACAAAGAGGAAAATCAGCCTTTTCACTCTCTGTAGGTGGCTACACATGTGTTGCAATAAAAGTATTTATGCTGCTGTCTCCACCAGCTCAAAGAACAACGAGGAGCAGCTCTGCACTGAGCAGAGGCAAAGGCAAAACCTGGGGGAGAGGGGAAAGCCCTTGTTCCCATAGCTACAACAAGCCATTAGGAAGATACACACCTCCAAAAGCTGAATTGGAAAAGTGCTTTTAACTCAACATATTCTATTTAATTTCAGCAATTTCCCCCTGACTATTACACTGCTGTGTGGGTTGTGTTGACAGCTGCTGGAGCTCTGCAGTGCTCACCTCCAGCAGCTGCCACAGAGAAGCCAAGCACACACATTGGAGTTGAACCACTAATAAACAGCTTATCAGCAGAACCAAATCTCTCTCCTGTGGCTGGGCTGACCACCCTGCAGCCTTATGACAATTTAAGAGCTCAGAGGAGAAAGAACCTTAAAATAAGGGAGTTGTGGGGTGAAGATAGCCTTGCTCTACATGTGCTGTTTGTACCAGTTTGAATGTGTGTATGAGGGGTGCAAATGCCTGAGATGAATTGTTACAATTTCTATTGCTATATCATTATTATTACTATCATCATCATCAACAACAACAATAATTATAATAATAATAATATCATGGAGGTATGGTGCACAGGTTTAGTACCATCACATCTTTTTCCTCTGTCTGTAATAAAGCAAGCTATGCCCATATAAGCACTGATATAACTCCATTTCCTCTGTACATTGGTATGTGTGGGGGGGGTTTGTACTTCTGTAATTATATTACTGTGTGTAGCAGTCTGTGTAAAGATAAGTTCTTAAAATTATTTTCAGGAGTCACATTTTCCCCTCGAAGCCTCCTGCCTTTGTTTGCTGTTATATAACCACATTTTGCTTTGCTTTGAAATATTTTCCCTTCTCTGTTGCTGTTGGAAATACCCACGCAAACCAAGAGGCGAAATGGGCTATAAAGGGAACAAACAAAACTGAGTATTGACTTAAATTCCTTTTGGTCTGGTTCCAAATGTTGCCAAACACACAAGATAAATAGATGGAGAGTGGAGAAAAACTGTCCCCCTCTCTCGCTTGCTTCTGGTGCCACTTGCAAATACCATAAATAAAAAAAAAAGGCTAGCAAGGACACACATAATAATAAAACATGCAGACTCCTTATGGGCAAGACCCAGATTCTCAAAAATTTTTAATATAAATATCCTTGAGGACCCTAAGGGAGTCAAAAGTACTTGTAGGTAAAGAGAAGTCAACACTATTAATTATATTTATCTCAAAGACATTCTCAATTTTCTATTTTTGTAATCTATTTTTCCTTTTTGCTGTTGACAGTCTTATAATTTTCATGTCTTTCAGGCCTACAATTTTACAATCATGCTTTATTGATAAACTGAAGCCTGGTTTACAGTATTTTTTAGAGGCTCAGCTAAAAATTGGACTATCTTATAAAAACCTGCATCCATGCATGCATATGCACATGTCTAAAGGCTATCACCCAGTAAATTTACAGCTAGGTACTTAAAACCAAGACAAGCATTAGAAATGAAATATGACTAGCACTTCATAAATGGAGCACTGGGAGAGAGAAATTGTGTCACATCCAAAATGATGAGATCCTCCTCCCTCATCCTGGGCCGTGCCTTCTTGGCACTTACAGCCACAGGAAAGGTTTCCCATTTCCTTTCAGAGTAATTAATTTAATGGCATTTTAGGCATCCCACCTTTGAATTCCACCCCAAACTCTCACCTCTAAGCCTTCCTTTCCTCAGTCTTTGAGGAACACAGATCTCCTTGGCTGTGCCTCTCCTTGCTCCAAGTTATCCTTCTGCTCCTCCCTGCCCACAGGAGCCCCAAACCACTGTTGGGAGCATAAAGCCACCTCCTTTATCATTAACATTCTTTAAAATAGAATGTCTTATAAACCCCAGTGTCACCACATTGTGTCCTGCCCCTTCTGTCTTGCTGGATGTGACTTTCTGGGTGCCTCCTTTATGCCAGGCTGTCTGTGGTGCACATAAATCAGGTGCTGCTGCTGTGAAGAGATTTAAGAGAGAAAGGAGCAAATCCTGGTGCCTGCATTGCTCCCAGACTTCACAATTACTGGAGAAAAGGGGCTACAATGAGTAAATGACACATTTATGGCAATCTCAAGACAGCCCTTTATGCTGTCCTCAACCTTGACTTTATGGGTGGATTGTCTGAGAAAAACTGAATCACAATGTAATTTTCTCCTTCATGAGCCTTCTCAGGAGCCACTTTTACTGGGGTACCTGAAGGAAGTTATCCATTAAATAATAGAAATGGCAAAGGGTCACTGGCCAAGCTTAGTCTGAAGGGAGAATTTCCATGGACCCTCCCTGTATTGTCTGTAAATTGGGAGTTCTCAAGGAAGGGCATGTCCACAGGTCTGTTGGGGCACACTCTCTGTGACTGCTACTGGAACACTACCATTACAGAAAAATAACAGCAGCAATATTTGGGCCTTCATTAAAAAATTCCATATGGATGATATGTATCAAAGAGGCAATTGATACCATCCTATGCCATGAGGGTCTCATAAAGGAGGCTAAAAATGCCCAGGATTGCCAAAATGCATCGGTGAGTTTGGACTCCAGTTTACATTTTTGCACTTAATGTGCATTCTAGAACTATTTCCCTACAATGTTTAATGAATCTGGGAGCAAATTAATTTAGAAAAATAAATTCAAATAGACTTTTCTGAATCAATATTGCAGCATTTCACATTCTTGATAACTTGAATCATAGTGCTGAAGCAATATTCAGCTGCTGTAAATTGCCACAGCTCCTCTGAAGCCAATAAAGTTACAGTAATTTATTTCATCTGAGGATGTGATTTTTTACAGAATAGTTCTGACCTTATTTAATTGTGTGGTTTGTTCATTTATTTGTTTCAATAAATGGAGGAAAAAGGGCACACTCCTGCATTTGCAGGCAGAATGAAGTGATTACTTCTGCAAATAAACTGGGGGGTACCTGTGGCAAAATTAGGATTGTCAGCAACTGCTGCTTTGTGAGGAAAAGAGCTCAACCCAAGGACAGAAATAGGGAAGTTTTGCTTCTTCTTTTCTCTTTCTTTATTTCTACAACAGAAAAATGTGAGTTATGGAAACACACTGGAGACATTTCAAGATTTTGTATGAATTAATTTCATTAAAGTGCACTAAAACTGCAAATACATGTGTGTCCCAGGGAGGTTTCTGGTGGCCTCTAGAACCTGGCATTAATGCTGGTTAGAAAGAGAATTTCAGAGGAAGAACAGATACACAGGGATTTTTCTTACAGCATAAACTGGGAACTTTGGGAACTGCTTGTTGAGGACCTTTTGGACATGGATTGGGTGTTTCTAGGCCAGAGGTGTGAGTAGCCCTGCATTCAGTGACTCCCACTGACTCTTGGCAGCAAATTTATTCTGTAGCTTCCACAGGATCCTGTGAGAATTAATTCCCTGGCCTTGTGTGAAAAGGTCTTTTTTTTCTCTCTGCTCTGGAGCTGATGGTTGATAATTTCATTATCAGTCTACCTGCTGTTGTATTGTGAGAAACAGTGAATAAATCACTTCCCATTCTTCATATCTACCTCAGCCATATTCCATCTCTGTCCTCTATTATCTAGTCTATTATTATGTATTATCTATCACCTTGTCTATCCACTCTCCATGTAACAAAACTGAGGAGTAAATTTGGTCTTCCCATCTCTGTCTTAGCTCCAGTACATCCCTTTGAGATGGGGTGAAATGAATAATAAGCACATAATGTAGAGCAATAAGATACAGTAGCATAATGTTATTTGATTTTTCTTCTCTTTGCCTTTCCTAATCATTCTTAATATTCTTTGTTTCCGAGCTCCTGAGCATTGATGTGTCAGGTATTCAAAGTGTTCAGTGAATCCTGAAGGACTCCAAGTACCCTTCTTAAATGACAGGAGGTAAATTACCACCAAAGTGGCTGTATGTAATGGCTGCACATCTCTGCACACATGTGCATGCAGATGTATGTCAGCACTGCCTGTTTCTGCATCACCCCTCACCACACTGCAGTTACTGATATGGAATTAAATACCAACACTCATGGTCTTCTGAAATACTTCACATTCAGCTTTAGATTAGCCTCTTACAAATAATTTTGTAGCAGCCAATATTATCAGTGCCCTTCTTCTCTGCTTCCTGCAATGTTTATGAATATGTTGAGGAGCCCTGGGCCCGGGTCCAATCCATTAGTAGCACCATAAGTGACAGTATTATACTGTGAAGAATCTAATTATTCTTGCCTTTTCTTTTCCTTTTTAATTTTTTCTATTTTTAAGCATCTACTAATTGATCATTGTCATTTATGCTGTGAATATTTAGTTTTTGTAAGGGCTGTTGACTCATGGCAATGGCAATGACTCATTGCCATTTTTTGGGCCATACAAAAAGACTCTATTAGCTCTAATGTCTTTTTGCTCCTCACCTCTTCTGAGAGCTGTGTGATATGTGAGGCTGTGTGATATATGACTGCCCTTTGCAAAAGCCATGCTGTCTTTTGTGCATTTCTTACACATATTTTTTTCCTTAATTACTATAGTTTCTAATGTTTGCAGTCCAGAAATCAGATTGGCCACTAGTACCCATGATAACTCTTCAATTTTTGCTACCACTTCATCCTCTTGCTCTAAAACCTTATTTCAGGACACTTTAATTTGAAACAGAGTCTCCTTTGCTCTTCCAGGGCCTCCATGCAGAAGGTAGCGAGTAAAGTTGATGATAAGCATGTACATAAAATATCCTCCCTTTTCTGACACCTCAAATGTTTGACCATATTTTTCTTCCTTTAAAGATGTTTTTCTCCTTGTGATGCAGTTCTCTGGGGAAAATAAAAAAAAGGCCTTTTCTAAATTGATTGTTTATTTCCTACCTTCCCACTTGTCATTCCATCTCTTGCTTTGTGTTTGGAGCACTAATGTCCTCTGGTAATGACAGCCCTGCCATGCACTGCTGCCTTTAGCCTTTCTGGAAGCTGCATCAATTTTCTACCTTGCCCTGACTTGCCCTGGCAGCTATCTTCAGATTTTTCTATTGTCTGTTTTCTATTGTGAATGTTTATCCATTATTTCCAAGTTGATTTCAGTGTGAAAACAGATATTCCTGATTCTGCCTCATTTCCCCCCTCTCTCACACACATGAGATTACACACAGCCCTGACTCCTTAAGGGTGGATAAAATCACTGTTTTCCCTCTGAGAGCAAAGAAATAGGGACATGTCTTGAGCTGGAAGAAATTGATTTCTTCAAGGACTACCTTGGAAGAGACATGGTTTATTTTGCACAACAAGTGGGAGTGTAGTCATCTGACTTGCTGATGGCACATCCCAGGTACAGATGGGGCACTCAAATATTTCACAGGCAGAATTTGAGAGCCATTTAAAACTGGAGGCATTTTAAACTGGATTAGTTTTACAGTACAGTGTGCAAAATCATATATGGACATAAGAGTTATAGGAATACCTGCAGCCATTAGATGCTTGCTATTAAAGGCCCTTCTGCTGGGATGGCAGAGCAAAGACAAGATAAAGACACGTAACCTTGCACAGAGGCTGTCAACATGACAGGGAAACTCAAAGACCCTGGAAACCCAAGATGGATTAGGTGAGTTATTTCCTGCAGAGTGAGGGGTGTACACATCCACCCTGGCAGGTGCAGCATAATTTGGTCATCTGGGATCAGAAGGGATTGCTTTAAAGTGGAATGCATGATTGACAAGGGCTATTAAGATGGTCAGAAAAATGAAGAGCATAATATATGAAGGGGTACTAGAAGAGCCTGGCTTGATTAATTTACTGGAGTGGGGGTGACAGCAAGCATGGTTTCTGCTGATAGACACCTCAGTGGGGTGAATGCTAAACAGGCAGGAAGGAACTGTGGCCAGGGAGTAAAGCTGGAGAACAAACAAGGCACACAACATGCGGGAGAAAAGAAGCCTGAATCTCTGGAGAAGGCCCCAGGCTGATGGGCAGGGGAGATTTTGGAGGCTTGGAGCACCCTGGCAAAGAAATAAATCCTTTCTGGGAGGATGCACATGGTCCTCACCACCTGCAGGGGATGACTTGGAGTTCCTCCTGCTTTTCCTACCAGCTCACTGTGCATCTTTAGACACAACTTGCTGTTCCCTGGCCCTGCTCTCCACACTGGTAAAATCCAGGTAATTATGCTGATGGCTTCTGCAAAAAAGGTTGAGGCCTGCCAGCAAGGAGGGCTAGGCAGCATAAAGGTGTTGTTATTCTCATTTCCAGCTGCTTCAAAGGAAAGCAGAATCTGCCTTTCCAGCCATCAGGTGTGTGAGGGGGTGAGAACAAGGGCTGGGAGAATAATGGCTGTGTTACCTGCACAGCTGCAGGCAGAACCCCAAGTGTTTTATACAGAGAATATAACCTAAAGAGAATCTTTATTTACTTTTTAATAATTCACCTCTCCATGTACCACCAAAGATGCTTTGAAATTAATAAATTTCCTGACAGCAGGGACTGCAACTCTCTGCATCCTTTTTCCCAACATTTTCTTTTGATCATTGCCTTTTCCACAATAAGCATCTATACTGAAAATAGCTGCCTCTTGGTCATAAATGAATAGCTGCCTTCATGGTCTGTGCCACATTTATTTTAACTTGGTCAGACTGGCTAAAATTAGATGACTGCTACTGAAATCTAAAATTCAAAGGAGGTCAAAGTTAGCCAGGTTAGTGTGTTGTCAGCTGCATTTTAAAATCTTAGCAGAAAGTCCTAAAATATTGGTGTATTCCCCACCAACTAGGGAACATGATTCATATATGAGGTGAAAAAATGCAGCTGATCCCACAAATATTTCCAAAGCTAAATTTATGGAACCACTGCTCACCCACAGATACATTCCTTCATCTGTGTTGTCAACAGTACCTATTTTAATAGGGATCCTTCAGGTGTCTCTGCTCTTTGGCCATACCTCCATCCCCTGCAGGCTTTCTAAAGCTGAGAAGCACCAACAGACTGGCACTGAAAGGGTTAGGTGGGATTTCACCTGGGGCACAAGGGTGTCAGGCTGGGGTCCTGTGGTTTGTTCAAAGCGTCTTCAGCTCCAGTTTGACTGATGTGGAAAATTCTTGACTACGTGCTGGTGCTTCTACAGCACTGGGAGCACTGATCTCATTTTAATTTGTGAAAAATGTTTCTTTCTCACTCTGTCATGACATGTTTAAATAGACAAGTAACACAAATGTTGTTTTGTAGCAATAGTTCTCCTGTGTAGACTCAGAGAAATGCAGTGTTTAGTCACTCTTTTCCATACAAAGGTGGAAATATCAGTTTTCTGATAGAAAGAGAGAAGTTATTGCACGTGGCAGAAAAAACTCTCTATTTAAGGGCAGATGCCTCCAAGTGCTACAGGACATGATTCTCCATTACTTGCACTGTTAAATTTCTCAGGCTATTCAGATGCACACTTGGCTGCACTCACAAATCCTAATAAAATCAGATTGCCAAACAGAAACAGGAAAAAACGTTATACAAGATAAAAGGGCTGTAAGCTCAAAAGTTCATTGGGACTGTTACAGAGCATGATCAGATTTACACTTTGAGGTACTAAAAGGATGATGAGTGTTTGACAGTGCCAAATGTGGTCTTCAGCTTTTTGTCTAGAGGTAGCTCCTCTTGGTAAGTACAAGCATCTGTCTCTATCAGGAAATTCACTGATCCAAGGCAGCACAAAACTTTTGCCTTCAACATGACTTTCATGGCTTCTCTCTCAGTTTATTTCATCTTAAGGTACTTTCTCCCTGGTGCCTTCAGTCCAAAATATGCCAGTGGTATTTCAGTGGTACCCCTTGTTTGCTCGGAACAGCTGTGAAAATAAGAGGGAACTTTTATTTTGAGCTTAAAATTGAAATGTTATTTTGAGGTTAAAATTGAAGGCAGCACTGTGCACCTGTGGGTGTTCAAAAACCTAAATGTGGGCTCATTGTAGCAATGACAAATCAGGGATATCATCATCAGTTCCTTTGCAAAAATGAGACTGGACTTCATCTCATGCTGCTTCATGTAACTTCAGCATTTAGGGCAAGTCACTGATGTGCCCTCCATAGCCAAAGGAGAGGGAAATACACTTCTAGGAGGAGCCCTTCCAGTTTACATTGCCTGTGTACACAGTAAACTAAAAGTAAAAAAGCTTTTATTAGTGACTGAACCATCAGACAATCCCACCTTCACTGCCAGTTTTATTTTAACTGGCCAACAGGCATTCCTGCTTTGCAAGTTTTTACCTTGAGGAAGGTTTTTTTATTATGGTAAAAAAAATTAAAAATATATCTGTTTGAAGTAAAAGAGGATTTTTGGCCAGACCTTGTCACATATGTTGCCTTTTTGCCAAACCACATGCCAGTGCTCACCAGTTACTCCTGGTTTCATGCCATAAGATACTTCTGACACACTGAACAACAAAGCAAAGCATTGTCACCTGTGGAGGGTGGCATTCCCATCACTGGTGGGTGTCAGACAGAACCTGGGGGCTGACTCACTGCAGCTCCTTCCAGCCCCTTTCCTATACAACTCTGGAATCACCAAAACACCAAAACCATAAATAACCTGAAATGACTGCGAGATGGGGAAGAGGGTTACAGTGTGTAAACAGTGATTTTTTTGTGGAAAAAGAAAAAAAAGACAAAAGGAAACCATGTATTTTTTTAATGTCCCAGTCATGTGCCATCTCCCCAGTCCTCCTGAAAAGCTTATATCAAGATGTTAATACTGCATTACTTGACAGCCTGCTGCTTCCAAGCTCAGGATTCCTGGTGAGCTGCAGTCTGCAGTTCAGATTCGAGCATTCAGAAAGGACTGTAACTGAATTGAGATGCATGTAACTCTTAAATGACACAGTGCTGTAAAGTAGTGATGTTTATACTTGATAGCTTTAATATTACTATTTATGTCTCAATAAATTATACTTGCAGAAGTAAAAATGGAAAAGCCAGACTGCATTAATATCTATACTAAACATAAATCTCAAAATATAATTGATATGGATATTAGCAGTGCCATTTCAATAATATTAAACATGCCTATGGCTTGTGATAGGATCTTCTAAATGCAATGTAAAAGGGATAAAGTGAATCAGGTAAGAAATATTTTTTTGCAGAAGAGCTGGTTTGAATGGAAGATTAAACCTCAGGTATTAGATACCAGACACTGATTTGAAGTAAGAAACTTAAGACTTGATAAACCAAAGCAAGTTAAAAATAAATTCTTTTTAATATGACTCTAAAATGTGCTTCAAATTTGAGGTCTGCAAATTATTCCTGTAATCATTGTGGGGTTTGCAGTGGAGCATACTTACATTATTTTCTCTGGAGAGAAGACAACTTCTTACTTGCCAGTCATGCTCCACAAAAATTGGAGATGGAAAACATCTCCCCAAAGTAAAAGTGTGTGTATTAAATATTCAAAAATAGGCACCCTATAGCAGAAGTTATCTGGCAAGTCAACTGCAGGCCTGTTGATGCCTCAGATTGTATTTCTGAAACAGCAGGGCACTGCATATCACCCTGAACAGGGCTGTGTTTTTACAGCAATAAATCAGCATTCAGCTCCTCTTCACGATCTGACTTACAAGATTGTTGTTCACATTATATATTTGTGCTTATTATGGGCTAGAGGAAGCTGAGAAACTCATAAAACGAGCTTATCTTTTGTGTTAGGGTGAGAAGTGCTTTAAATTGTTTCAACCATGAACTCCACAGATAGTGTGGCTACCCATATGTGAAATTACATTCCATAAAACAGCAATTTCACTCAAATCCATTAATGAATTTTCTAGCCTCCATGGGTTCCAACATGGTTTTAATTTGGGTAGGGCATCTGCAGAGAAGAGGAGGATTGTTATTAGAAAAACATCATTGTATAGGGACAGACCTTCCTGCTCTGTGGAGGCATCTGAGGAAATCTCTGGAAAAGTTGTCAGGGTTGATCCTTCCCATTTCCTGGTGAACTTTCATGTGTGCAGGAATGGGGTGGAGGAGGGTGAGCTGGGGCTCCTGCTTCTCTGGGTGAAGGAGAAATAGGACCAGAAAGTGCAGATAAATTTATTTCATTCTTATATAAAGCCTACAGATTGCTTTAAAAATGTCATTGATTTACCACAGTAATCTGATAGTGTCAACACAATTAATTATCTTTTCTCCAGGTTGTTTGAAGATGTTTTCACATCTGAGTTGTCTTTCTGGCCTTCTATGAATGCCATGCTGCAAAATTTTGGAAAAAAAATATATTAAAGCCCTGAAATAACTGATTGTAGAAATAAAGAAAATAAATCTTCTCTTTAAACTCCTTTTGCTCAGCCCTTGACATGATTACAGCACCTTCAGCATGCAGAAAATATTCAAGTATCTTCTGAAGGAACCTGCATCATGGTAAACTTTCACTAGTCAGGACAGGCATTCATTGTGCACAAGGACTGCATGGCTTAACAAAAAATGTGTGTATACATCCAGAAAACAAATTGGGATTCTAAAGGAAATGGTACTGGTGGGGCTTGATGCTAGCTGGAGTCTAGACAAGATTTTTAACCTGGTTCATGGAACAGAAGTATAAGTGGAAAAGAATGTTGTGGGCTCGATAAGGTAAGCAGGTTTTGTTTGGATGACATACTTATCCATCACTTGTAGATTGGACCACTAATAATTTCCATGTGACTCTATATTCCAGGAAACTTGTTCAGGATGATTTATTCCATTTACTAGTGTAGTTCTATGCTGGCATTACATAATACCAGAGTGCTACAGACTGCACAAGTTAGCAGCTGACTTCTGAGCAGAGTTTAATAATGATTTCATGTGCAAAGAGCCACTCCAGAGCCAGCCAAAACAAACTGGAAGCAACTCGTTGTCTAGAATTAGAGTTAAATCCCTAAGTGATTTGGGTCTACATTGCCTGGAGGCAGTTGATCTTTTTCTATCAAACACAATTGAGATTAGCAGCATGACATGGCTCTTTTGATGTAAAAGACAGACATCAATAAGGGATTTTCTAAGAAATGTCTCTTATTCTGGACTGTTTTTCCTGCTGCCATGAATATCAGAGCTAATCTCTCCATAAATGCTGCAGATGCTTTTTTTCAGAATTGAGAAATTTGAGAAGAATCTGGAGCAAGGTTGGGTTGGGGCTGTTGTTTGCAAGCTGAGATGAAGTAATGGTGTCAGCCCAAGATGTGACTCTACAGGCTGGCAGTGACCTCATGATTCATCTCCTTTAACTGCAGATCAATCCAAGTACAACATTTCACCCAGACTTGTTTCTTTTGAGTGAACCTGTGTCTGTGGTAGGTGGGAAAAAATTCCCGGAATGAGAACACCTAGCTCACACTTGACATCTTGCATAAATTTTGATTATCTTTAAATTTATATATTGGAAGTGTTTATTATTGGAAATCTTTGCACCTACTAATTTCCTGCTCTTCTATTGATAATTGAAAACCAATTTGCCATGTATAAGGGAAAAATATGAAGTCCCTCATAAAAATTGAATTTTGGGTTTTACCTCCAGGTCCCATTTTTGTCTTGTTTTTGTGTATCTTAAAGGAGAGAAGTAAAACATGGCAGACAGAAATACTCCAGATCTCAGACCACCGTCTGCACCCTTAGTTCACCGGTGTTTTTTTCCTTTTCCCTTTTCTTGCCTTCTGTTATCATTACTCACCAGACCTGGGATCTTATTATCCCTTTCCTCTCCTAGCCAGACTCTGAGCAGGAACACAGAGCATGGATCAGTGTCTGAATATTTCCTCACAGCTCAGCAGCCTTGCTGGCTCCCATGCATGGAGAAGTTTGGATTTCCCAGCAGTTTAGTGCTGTGATTTTTCCCATTTGTCTTTCAGGCAGTTCCTCATCTCAGGCCTAATGTGCCCAGGCAGGCATGGAGCTGAGGACAGGACAGGAGATGAGCAGGGATCCTGTTCCTTGTGAGAGAAAACCTTTCAGGCTTTGTCCTCCAGGGCTCTGAGTGCTGGGGAGATGCTCTAAAAAACCAACACCAACAAGTCCGAGGGTGCTGTCCTGTTCCTACACCCAGCTCCCTGAGGCTGGTGGGCAGCAGTGTGATTTTTGAATGCTAGGGGAAAGAAAATGTCTTGGTTTGGAAAGACAGGAGTCTGCTAAGGAAGGCAGGAGCCTCCCCTGAAATGGAGAATGTAAACCCTCCCCACCCCTCTGAACTGCTATAAATTTTAAATTAAGGGGCTCTCAGGCAAAAAATATGGGACCAGGAAATAACAATTCTTTAATAGGGAAGAAAACAAAAGGATAAAATAATCAATGCAGTGCACTAGAACAACACTGCCAGAGTCAGAACCCAGCCTGACACCCTGTGGGATGTTGGTAGCAGTCCCATTGGAATTGTGGCTCAGCCCTCCTGCAGTGTCAGGGGTGGTTCTGCTGGAGCAGGGATCCTGGAGAGAAGGATGTGTTCTTCCTCTGAAGATCCAGGGAAGAGGCAGCTGCTGTTCCTCTGGGGAATCCCGTGGAGAAGCCGTGCTGGTGTCTCAAAACCTCTGGATTATATCCAGGCAGGAATGCTTGGCTCCTCCCCCTGGGCGGAGCATCTCCCAATGGGATGTTACAGTTCTTATCAGCCATGCAGGGACATTCAATGGCTGTTATCAGCAGATGCCCCCTCCTGAGGGAGGTGTGAATGTGGTCACTCAAAGAGAGAGATAAGGCAAACTGCCCACTTGACAAAAGATAATCTGCCATAGAGATGGTAATAGAAAACATTTTGCCTTGTAATCTGGAACAGAAAACAACACAGAAATTGCTTGATAACAAGCAGAAACTCACAGGAATTAATTGAGAAATAAAATGCTCAAGACATTTTTGTCACACACATCTAGCTTGCTTCCTAATTCTCGTCAGTCTATTTTTTTTTCTTCCACAAAGTCATAGTTTCTGGCATACTCTGCAGTCTGATGGTGCTACAATGATTTTTTTTAAGGACATCTCCCTTTGGAATATTTGTGTGTGTGGTTTCTTTGTTCTGTGAGCAGAATATGCCTGCCAGCGAGACAGAATCTCATTTAGTTACAAAATACACTGATTCTCTTAATGAAGATGTGGATCTGCTCTGCAGATGAGGGTCTCCTCAGCTTCTCTCAGTAGGACAATTATGGTTTGTTTTAAAAGTACAGAAATTCTCTGAGGCACCAGCTCCTTCCATTTTTAGCAGGTTTTGTTGAATTATATTAATTTTTTTAATGCAGTGCCACAAACTGGCCCTACATTCTGTCCTGAGAGAAGGGCTTTAGTTTTTCAGGGTTTTTTTTTAGTCTTCATTTATCACATTACTATTCTGCAGGGGTTTGCTTGAGCAGTCAGAATTGAGTTGTGTCACTTGAGTATGCATTTTAAATTAAGACGGGGTCATCCTCTTCTGTGTTTTATAATCATCAGTTGCTTGAAGCATACAAGGAGATGTGTTCAGACAGGTAGGTTTGAGATTTCTGGTGATGAAAATTGCACAAATCTTAAAACTTATTAGGCCATGCAATTTAACACTTGTTCTTTTTTGTTTATGCCTTGTAGGTGTATTTTTTATGCAGTATGGCTCTTCCTATAAAGACAAATCTGACAATCATTCACAGAGGCATTTATTCTTGCTTTCTCGTATGAGTTCAGCTCCTCTTCCTGAGTTTCAGCTTAAAAAATACTTAAACTGCTTAACTGCTTCTGCTGCTCGTGCTGGCCACACCATATACTTCTTACCACTGTACACATATTCCATCAGGCATTTGCAGAGCTGAAGGTGCTCTGGAGTGGCAGAACTTCCCATCTGATCACATCCATGTCACACATGTATCAGTGAGAAAATCTGTCCCTCTCTGGCCCTTTCAATGTATTTGTATTAGAATTAGAGCTGATTTCATTGTGAGCAGGAGTGCCTATAGGACCCAGGCAAGGCTGGCAGAGTGCTGAGCTAAGCACAGGGTTTACATAATATGTCAATCCCTGCCCTCAAAATCTTGGGAGCCAAATAAGCAGGACCAAGAGCAGGAGGAAAGAAGAGAGGTGAAGTGACAGGTCAAGGTCATGCTGCAGAAGCCTGTGAGAGCAGTGGGACCAGAACAGAGGCTTCCTGAGCCCTAGGAGAGCCCCTGTTGCACCAAGTGTGGGGTGTTTTATGGAGAGGATCCATAGGCTCTGAGGATTCAATTATTTTTTTGTTGCCTTCCCTCTGCTGCCCTTACATGTGACCAGCGGCAGCTGTGGTGCTGGCTGCTGCCAAAGTAGTAAATAGAGTCTTTCATCCCCACTGAAAGGAGAGTGAATGATGTAATTTGGCTTCCCTTCCCTCCTGCTGACTGCCAAGACATTATTTCTGTATCAGTGCACATGGCCACTTGGCACCAAACAGGACCCCTCTCTTTGTGGAAGTGGAGGCAGGATGTTAATTCTTTTGGATGCACCAGGAACGTCTCTGGAGCTGTGCAGCCACGTTTCTTTCAGGAGGGAACTGGCTCCCAGTGTTCCCTGATAAAAAAGGAGTGTGGGCTCCTTTCACTGCGTGTGCAGAGCCCCAGGAGGTCAGCACACACCCTGCTGACCACAGGTCAATTCTGCTTTTAGCTTCAATGGCATAGCGAGGCTGTTTGTGTTGCTCATTGGGGTGGTTCTGCTCCAGAACACCTCTGCATTAATTCATTAAACTTCTTTGTTCTACAGCCTATAAATTTAAGCAGTATTGCTTTTAAAGGCTGGAAGAAGGATTCAGATACTGTGTAACATAGGAAGTCTTATGGCATCCACAAGGCTGTATTTCTGCCTACTCTGCCTCTGTCTTCCAACCATATGAAAATATTCTTACTCCAGTGGCTTTACATCAGGTCATTAACTTTGGTTTATTGCCTGTGAAGACAGTTCTGTGAACTTTCCTTCTGGATTTTTGAGAACAGGAACAATTTGCTGGAAAGGGTGGGGAAGGAGAGCAGTTGCCTTCTGATGCCAGTCCAGATTTATGTGTTTGGCTTGTCTAAGACCTGGAATCACTCTGTTTCCTCCTTGAGACTTCCTGCACCTCACATTGAATGAGGTGAGAGTATCAGATAATCTTTTTTTTTCTCTCTTAGGAAAACATAAAAAAGTCCTGGACAAAAGAATGCCAGCAAAGCTGCTAAAACCAGCAGGCAAATGATAGTGAGTGCCTTTTTCATCCTGTGTCTGTCTCTGTTAGGAAAGAAAGAGGTTGCTTTCATTCAGGTAGGAGACACCTAACAAAGTAAGAGAGTCTGCAGTCTCAGGATGAAAGAAAAAAACAACCCCAAAAAAAGCACTATTCTATCTCAGTTAGAACTGGCTAAAAGACTACTGGCATAATGTCCACCACAACACCCATGGAAATTCACAGAGTGAGAGAAAAAGCTGGTCCAGAGCCTCTTCCCAGCCCTGTTCCTCTAAACAGGACAGAATCAACAAGGCATGATTTTTAACTGCACATTAATTATAAGCTTGACAGTTCTCTCTTTCATTTTCACTGCATTTTCAACTTATCTGAGTTGCCAGAGGCAGCTCACATGTCTGCTCACAGGAGTGCAGTGAAGGAATGGTTTAGGGTTTCCATGGCCTCTGTGAGCTGACAGAGGCTCATTCCTTCCTCTGCTGTTTGGCAGCCAGAGCAAAGAGACAGATTGGACCTGCCTGCATCTGTAGGATCCAGACTCTCCAGTAGTTCTGTTCATTGCTCCACACTCAAGGGTAAACCAGTGAATACTGGAGCATCCAGAAATGAGTCTGAGGCACTGGGGAGCAGGGGTAGCTGAGAGGGCCCCACTTTCAGTCTTTGCATGTGGATGATTCTGGTCAAAAATGCCTTGGGCTGGTGCCAGGGGCAGCCCAGTGACCAGAATGGATTTTTGGGCTATGACTGCCCTTTATCTCACCCTGGCACGTGTTGCTCCTGGTCCCACCACTGCCTCTTCACTACACCAGTGCATGGGGCTGAGCTGCAGAGGTGCAGGTGGGCAGCACACAGAGCAGTGCAGCAGAGCCTCAGCCTTTTCTTGTCCTGAAGGATGAAACCCATTTAGCTGGAAGGCTGGATTTGTCCTTTCATACACAGAGAGAAACAGAGTTTCCTGCTTCTCTCCCCACTTACCCACCCCTGCCCCCAAATCCCTTGGTTGCACCATCTATATCCATGTCTCACACAAGTCTTTTATTCCCTGAGTGGCTTCTCTTGCTTTCTCCCATTTCCATTGAGAAAATGCTTCATTAAAGAATTTTTCTCAAGAGAAGAAGTGTTTGGCTAGAAGACCAATGTGTGTGTGTTTATTTTTCCAGTAGAAGGATCACTGCAGCCAGTCACAGACACTATGAAACAGGATGGCTCCAACTCAGATTTCCTGATTCCACCTTGGAAAAAGTGCCTGGCCCACAGTGGGTGTGGAGTTTTGTCACTTAGAAGTGAAGCTGCTCCCTCTGGGAAAAGGAACAGAGTTCAGGGGAGAGCCACAGAGGATCAGGCTTTTGCTTCTGCTGTTTCCAAAGGAAGGAGAGCTGCAGATGTGAGGGGCTGTCCCATCATGTTTTGCTTCCATCCTGGCCATTAATATTCTCTTTGGGAGTAGTCTGGCTATCAATGGGAAAACTTTGTGGCACTGATGCCTTCAGTCACTGCCTGTATTTCAGGGTGTGTAGGCAAGGAAAACAGCTGAGGAAAGGGGGGTCCCAGAACTTGCTCCCTGCTCTATCAGAATTGCTCTTGGCCAGTGTGGCACTACCAGCTTGTCAAGTGCCCATCTCTGGCTGCATGGGCACAAAGCTCAGCAATTCAGCCTCTCCCTGGCCCCTCATTCCTGACTGTCAGCTCATTCCTCTTCAGCTCTGTGTGTCTGGCTGCTCCCCTGTCTCACGGGGTTGCCTGTGGTAATCACTCAGCCAAGCTTCCCCCTGGCTTGTCCAAATAGGTTTTTACCCTGTCAAAAATGCATGGATACTCTGTTAATTTGATAATTTGCTGAGGCAGGATCTTATGCAATATCATTCAGAACAGCTGTTTTCCTTAACTACTTTTGCTGCACAGTGAAACCTCTGAGTGACAGCAGTGGATCTAAATCCTACCTTCCCTAGAAATGAAGGTGAAACTCAACCACCACTCATGTTAGATTCAGCAGTGGCATTGATGGCAAGAATCAGAGGCTGTGGAAAAGGTCTTTACAACCAACTCAATCTTTCATTGAGGAAAATACTGGATTTTGGATTGGAAGCAAATACAAGTTTTGGGAGAGATGGATTAGTTGGTCCAAACATCACACCTCCAGGATAGTCCTCAGCCTCTGAATTGCATTTGGCATTACTTAAAATAACAGATAATTCAGTGACAGGTCTGGAAGTTCCTGAGATGTGGACCCAAGGAGGAAGATTCACATCTGCAATCCAGAACTGGAGCCAGATATAATTTGAGGAGCAGAACCTTTTCCTGAACAGGAAGGTTTACATGCACTTCTTCCTGAGTTACCTCTGATGCTGAGGCAGTCAGTAATGGTTGACTTTTATTTGCAGGACTAAGCTCACTCTCCCTGCCAATGCTTTGGTGGAAGAGACACACAGGGACCTGTTCTGAGCCCTGCCTGCTTCTGTGTTTGGGGCAGAAAACAAGATGCAGAGTGTCTGCTCTGTCCTCTCTGCCAAAGACAGGATGTCCTCAGCCACTTGGTAAATGAGGAAGACTTTCCCCTCTGGTCTGTGTCTGTGTCCCCAGTATCTTATCTCTAAGCCCCTCCACAGTTTGTTGGGAACTCTCAAACTCCCTATCTTCAGGGATAGCCACTTCTGTATCTTCACTGACATCCTGAAAACAAAATCCCACAGCTCTGTGGATGCTCTTAAGCTGGAGCTTTGTTTCCAGCATCTCTGCCATAGCCAGAAATGGTCCTAAGTACACCAGCATGGCACTCTAACAAATGATACAATTATTCCTGCATACAGCACTGTTTCAAAGACACTTATTTTATCAGCCAGTGCATTTCTGTGGAATTTATTTCCCCTCTCCTGTTATTCATTTACTTCTCTTCTTTTCATTGCAATAAAACTGAAGAGAGGGGTGAAAATCTGGATGTCAGTTCAAAATGTTGTAGCAAATAATTCACAGTAATATGAGGAGAAATTGCTTTCTGTTGACTGCAGCTCATGCAGGGCATTGCATGCAGCTCAGCCTGGATAAACATGGTTAGCTCTGGATGCACACATTTAAATTCTGTGTGTCTTCTGTTTCAGCTTTGTCTGGTGTTATATAGGCTGCATGAAATCTAGTGCCAGGCATTGACCCAGAGTGGAGTAATGGATGCTACAGCTGGCTGAGGTAAACAGAGAATGGTTATTGTTTTCATCTCAGCCCCTTTCCTCCTTCGCTGCTTTTGTCAAAAGAAAAGGCAGAGAAGTGAAATGTGAAACCTTCCAGTTGCCTACATCTGTTAACCAATTTATTTTTTTAAGGTAGAGGAAATGGGAGGGTAGGAAAGGTGAAGGTAGGAGTATGTCTTAATCTGTAGGAGAACCAGGTCAGCAAATAAATGTAATCATTCTGAGAGTTAGTGAGATCTGTGTCAGCCACGTTAACCTGTTGAACCAATGACCTGTGGCTCCCACCTGGAATGTGGCTGGAAATAACATTTCTAACAATGCCCAGGACTGCAGATGGAGCACAGACTTCCCGAGGCTGCACACAGTGATTGAAAACTATCTGGATTAAGGAAACTAAAACCAACCAAACAAATGGGAAAACAGCAACCCCTGTCTCTGCAGCTGGTTGACAGAACATTAATTCAGATAGCATTCAAAACATTAATCTTTACTTAGTTTCCAAATCTGAGCTGAAGCAGACAGGCTACAGTTACTGGATTTAGTATCATAACTTGTGCTTTTTTAAGTTGCTTTTAATCTTTTGATCCATGACAGGGTAAAATATCAGGGTGTGTCAGAGCTGGCAGCTCTGCAATGGATAATCTGGCTTGTAAATGCATGGCCTTGGATTACCAAATGGGCCAGGGAGAAAAAGGTGTTGGTTAAGAGGGGCTCAGGCTGTTAATTACATTTAATGTAATGGTCTGCTGAATACAGTGGTTGCACAACTATGAGGGGAGGAGTTGGGAGGAATCTTTTGCTTCTATTCCATATTTCTTAAATGATAACACACAAATTTTCATGCTGCACCACGCACACTGTGTTTATTACTGTTTAGATGGCTGGCCTTGCAAAGTATGGCTCATGAGTGTGGATGATTTGAAAATAATGACTCTGACATTATATGACCTTTAGGTACATTGACAGCCACTCCAGACTACATGCTATTTTCTGAATAAAAGAATTTTTATTTTTTCTGGGGAAGTCTGTTGATGGAAGAGCTTTAAATGTAATAAAGCCAGAGTTATAGTCAAAGCAACAGCCCTTGTTGTGGAACACGCTGTAGGGGACATGAAATGATTTCTGTGCATGATAATGCATTTGCTTTTAAATGCCATCACTAGATTGATAATTATAGAATTCTTCATATTGCGCCTGGCAGGGTGTCAAGGCTGAATCCTACCAGTCTGTAAGAGTGGGAGATAGAAAAGTGTGCTGTGAACCAGAAGAGTTCAGTCACTTTATGCATGAAGCTGCTAAATGTATTTAAGACGTTACAGGAGAGAGACTTTGGTCTTTTCTTTTCAGAGTCAGCATAAAGCTGATGTTTTATTCACACTGGGTATTGGCAGGAAGGCTCTTAGGAGCTCTCTGCTGCCAGCAACCCATAAGTGACCACCACACAAAGCTGGTCCTCCCAGTTTGGCTTAGATATGGGGCAATTTGTTTAATTCCTTGTATCCAGCTTTTCCTTCTGCCATTTTTAGAGGCACAGGGGTGCTTGAGAATCCTTTCTTTTCACTTTCAAAACACAGAGAAATAACAGTGAGGAGGACAGAGCATCTGGAGCTTTATGAAGACATTCAGTATCTGTAGCAGGCAGAGGATGGAAAACAGGAGGGACTCTGCTGGTCATGTTCAACTACCAACTTCCTTAATCAACTTCTTCTGAATAAAGTAATAGGTGAACATTTTAGGAACACCATGACCTAGGGAGTGATAAATTAAACAAGAAAAAGGGGCATGAATTCCTAATTGGGCATTGTGTATTGGGTACACTGAAAATCATAGCTGCAATTGCCCAGACACAATCAATGTCATCAGCACAGCTCTCTTTGCTGATTGCAAACCCTCAGTGTGTTTGCTGCTGTACCACAGGCAAATGTGGCTGGAGCCTTGTGAATTCTGCTGGTGAAGAGTGAGATTTTTAAAGTGCCTTAGTGATTTAAATATGCCGATGTTGACTCACAGTGAGATATCTGCTTTTAAGCAGGTAAAAAGGGAATTAATCAAAAATGAAAGCCCTTTTTTGGGTGGACAAGCTGTCTGTGAATGCTTAGATAAATATGATGAATGGTTTCTGTAAGAAAAAAGAGGAGGATGCTATTAAAGATAGAAATATGGTTTATCTGGCGTTTAAAACACAGTATTTTGATATTCTTTTATTTCAGGATGTAATTTTTTTTTTCTTAAAGAATTGTCCTGATTATTTAAAGGTGCTCTAAACACTAATCACGACTCAGCACTTCCTTACGCATCAAATAAAACATTTCCACATTTATCTAAAATTTTCTTTCTCATTCCCCACCCACAGTGTCTCAAATTGGGAACTGAACCAAAAATGCATTATTCATCCAGACCTTTTCAAAATTCCATTTGTGGTCATCCAAAGACCCTGAAAAGGGCAGAGCACACGGTGAGGGTGCACTGAGGATCTTCCTTCCCACTCTGGTGAGGAGATCGTGCTCACAATGTGAAAAGCCAGATGCCCATGTGTAAGTCACTGGCTGTGGGGACAATGAGTGCCAGAAGGAGAAGGTGGCAGCTTGCCTGAGCCTTCTCTAGAGCTGTTGAGAGCCAGCAATGAAAAAATATGTGTGCACCCCTCATTTGTCAGCAGCAAAAATACCAGCCCAAGAGGAATGGAGGCAGGAGAACTGAAAATTCAGCAGAAAAAGAATGAGCAGGATGATAAATAGAGAAAAAAAGCACATCCTCCACACTAAGCAGAAGTAAGAAAACACAAAACAGTCTGTTGGCACCGTGTGCCAGTGCACAAAGCTGGGAATGAATGGCAGGGAGCCTGGGAGTTGTATCTGCAGCAGGAGGTGTCACACGAGGGCAAAACCGGACGGCGGAAAATCTGACAAAGACCAATTCCTTGCAAGGACTCTTCTGTTGTGGGATGAGCTCCTTCACAGCCTGTGCAGAAAATGTTTTGGGAAGTTATGAAGACAGAATGCTGCAAGCACACAAGAGCAGCGTTGCTGTTTTTCTGCGCTCAGAAGCACGTTCAGTCCTTTGTGCTGCCACATGAATGGAGCGTTCGCTGATCAGGAAAACGCCCTCGCCGTGCACTGCTTCTATTCCTAGCCATAAGTTAAAAATTCTCTCAGGAGGATCCCTCTGGGCTGCACAGGTGTGTGGGAAATTCTGAGCATTTTAATGACACTACATCTTATTTTAGCTAGAGAAGTCTGAGGGAAAATTTCTGAATTCAAACAGAGAACTTCAAAAATGACATGGTTTTGAAGAGCTCTGAATTCTAGAGGTATGCAAATTACTTTTTTCCAATTCCTTGGCAAGTGTAAAACATCATCTCCAGCTGATGATATTTTTAGCAAATACAATTTTTTGGGGGTGAAAATGAAACCAGCAATTTTGCAGTCAAAACCTGTTACAAAACGCCAATAAAATTTGCATTTCTTTCCAAATAAGAAGTTGCTTATAGCATGAAAAGTAAAATGTTTTGTTTTAAAATATGAAAATGGACCTTGTTTTGGAGCGCAATATTTTACTGAAACTGAGATGAATGAGCAAACATTTCAGCATCCCAGAATCTGCATTTTTTTTCATGGAAATGAAATTTCAAGTATTAGCTTTGCCAAGTTCCTTTCAGCTTCCATTGGATGTGACTGATAGATGTTTATTAAAGCAAGCCTAATTATTTGTGTACATAAATATGGAATTTGCAATATAATATCAGTTTATGGTTTTGTAGTGATTTCTAAACACGAGTTATAAAAGACCAGTGGTGCACTGTAGCTTCTTCTTTAAGCTGCAAGAGCTCCATAGGTGCACCAGGTAATGGAATACAGCAGAGTGAAGACACTACAGATTTTAATTATGGCTAGTTTGTTTATAGACATCATCACAATTTCATCAATAACTTAGTGAAGTAGTACAGTTTATGTGGCTCAGCCTTCCTCAAATAAAACAGCTGTTGATCTGCTGAAGCACTGAACTGTTCAGTTTTTCTTGGTTCTCTTATTCTTATTATTCACCTTCCTATAATGCTGTCTTGGTTTTGCAGGCAGTGTTATTTTCATACATCAGTCTCTTTCACACAGCAAAATGTAAAAAACCTGACACATTTTCCCTGGCACTTCTTCTCCCACTCTCACTTTTCTTTTTTTAATTGATAGATGTCTTCTAAATTGCTAAATCAGGAGTATGGACTGCCATCTTTCTCTGCTGGTAGGATATGGAGCTGAGCTGTCTACACCAAGGACACCATCAGATAAGATGGTCTGTGAGTGACCAAAACCTTGTTTCAAAGCCTCTTGTGACTGATGGTTGTGTCCCCTGGTATCTAATTTGTCATAAGATCTGACTGAAGTTTATCCCTACAGCTGAAGGTTTCTTACCATCTGCTCCTTCAATTCTTCTCCCTCCATTTCTCTCACTCTCTGATGTGTAACAATGTGCTCCAACATGTGCTGGTTTTAAACATACTCACTCCCATGGCAGCCCTATGAGAATTTGACTCTTTAGCAGCCCTCCTTTCTTCACAGTTCTGGAAGGAGTTTGGTTTTTGGGTTTTTTTTTTTTTTTTCAGACTTTTATATCTATGTTAAATTTGGTTGAAATCATCCAATATTTAAAAACAAAAAATAGTTTGGCATAGGAAACAATCTGAGTGCCAGACACAGATTCCTATAGGCATTCACATCCAAACATATGCAGCATGAAACAAGGATAACACATCTCAGAGGCACCACGTTCTGTATAAGTCAACACTTCTGGAGATATCAAACATCTGTGTGAACACTGACAAATTTTAGGTTTCTTGTGTCTTAAGCAGTTTCCTTATGATAAACTCATTGTGATGCAGGCAAGTGTTAAAAGAAATGAAGACAATGCCTCTGTGATGAACCCTTTGATAAAGCACACTTGAAAGTTCCCTCCCCAAAAATACATGCAGATATTAAGTAGTGAGGTAGAAGGGTCAAGTTCATCTCATGGACTGATATCTGATTAAAAGACAGGAAATAAATCTGAGTATAAAAGCTCTGTTATCACAGCAGAGAAAATGCTGCAAGAGGCGACCACTGAGATCTGCGCTGGAGCTTGTGCTCTCCAGTGTATTAGTAAACAATCTGGAAGGAAGAACAAAGAGGAAAAGAGGAGCCTTTGCTGAGGAGTAATAAAAACTAAAATTGACTGTGAAGACTTGCAGGAGGATGGCTGAGTGATGGGCAATAAACCAGCAGATGAAATTATCTTTCCATCAGCTGAAAACCTGATACACATGGAGAAAAATAACCCCACCTATACATAAGGAGTGACAAATCCCACATGAAACACTGTTATTCAGGGATTAGATATTCAGATCAGTGTAAGCTGCTCTGGGAATATGGCTCACTCTTCCAGGGCAGTTCTACAGAGTGCCACAAATTTTTAATAAAGAAAAAGAAAAGAAAGAAAAAAAGGGAAAAAAACTCAAACATGAAAGGAAAGCAAAGCATATCTGTAAGTCAGCAAGTAAAGCAGTGATGCACCTAAATTTTACAGTTCCATCCAGTCTTGTCTTCCCTGGTACTAAAAAGTAACTAAAAAATAAAAGTACTGCTGTTATGGAATAGTTTCTGTACAATGAGAAACTAAATACACTAGTTATTGTCCATAAAGAAAAAAGATGAGATGCATAGTGATTTCAAAAAATATAGGTGATGCTGAAAAGAGAAATTATTTCTTGTACCCCAAAAGGAATGGCTTTCAAATTAAACCATCAAACTAAGGTTTGAAAAGAAAGAAGCAGCAGAGTTTTCCACCCAGTGCATAATTAAACAGCAGAGCTTACTGCCACAGGGTGTTGAGCAAGCCAAGAGTATAAATTAACAAAGCAATTAGACAAGCTCACAGATGAAAACTCCATCCCTGGTTGCTAAACATCAAGATGCTAATCCACTTCAGGCCTAAAAAGTCCCTGTTTCACATTTGCTCTGCTCTGGTATTTTGTTCTCAAGCTGCTGTTCCAGCTTGACACCAGACATGGGATTCAGGGATGGATGGACTTCTGGTTTGGCCTGAGAACCTCCCTTATGGTCTTAATTGCAACTCAGAGAAACAGGAGGTGACATAATCAAGGTCACTTTTGATATGGCCATGAGAAGTGAAATTAGAACTCAAAAAGTCTTATTTTCTTAACCCACTGACATCCAGCTTCTTTTTTTTTTTAATTCTGTATTTCACTATTCTGCAAGACCTGTTCTCATTCTTCACAGGTTTTTACACTGCAGTTAAATACCTCCAGGACAGTCTGAGAGTATTTGGATGGGAGCCTGGCCTTTGAGAAATATGTATGAGTACAAACAGATCAAACAGAATTTACCACAGCCTTGTGCATCACTTCTGAATTTTGGTAGACATCTCAGGAGGGAATCATCTGCTGCAACGGGGAAGGGAACTGCTAATAGTGCTCTGAGGCCACTGAAAAATTTAAATTCCTCCTAATCCTCTAGAGAATTGATTGGAAAATATGCAACTAAGAAAATGTTCTTGGAAATCAGGAAACAATTTTCGTTATACCAGGTTGCCTAAGAACTAGAATGGAGCTGAATGTTTCAAGAGCTTTGAAGACAGAGATAATAATTGACATTTCTTCAGAAAATGATCATACTATTATTGCTGTGAGTAGCTTCAAATGCCAAAGTATCTGCAAGAGCTGGAGTAAAGAATCTTATTGAAAATATGCTACCTCCTAATAAAGGAAATAAAAGGCTCAGGAGGCCCAGACTAAGGCTGCAAATCAATGAATCTGTGATCCAATGCAGATTTTAGTCAATGGGAGTGGACCTATGTAGAGGAAAGTGCATGTGGACTCTGGAGTCCACTGAGAGTATGTTTAAATTTAATTATAGCCTAAATACCATTTTTCATTGGGAAATAAAAAGGCTTTTAGAATGTCAAGCCTCATTGCTGGTGCTCTCACTAGTGCCAGGGGATATTGTGACAATAGGGAAGAGAAGATAGCCACTGCATGCTAATTATTTAATATCCAGTTCCAACCACTATGGTGGATACAGTGTAAATCAGCAAAGAATGTTAAAGGGAAAAAATATAGTCAAACAAGAGATATTTGTAGAGGGGTTATTTTGTTAAAGGGCCAAACATCTCGATGCAACATGCTATGAACTTCATCTGCTTTTCATTTCCTAGAGCACTGCAACTGCCCTGCTCAGAAGGAGGAAAATCAGAGACACAGCAACAGTTTCACACAATGGAGGGTCTGAGAGGCAGAAGGGGAGGGAGGAAGCAGGAGGCAGGATTTGTGGGAAAGACACTGGAGACTCCATGACCACAGACTTCCTCTGTGTCACTTAGGCATGACTGGGGATTGATTTTTAAATGCAATAGTAAGCAGCATAAATGGGTACTGGGTAATTTGAGAAATCAGACATTGGAAATGTCCTTGTGCCTCAACCCTTATATTGAGTGGCCCAGTTAGGCTTTCCACTGTCAGTCATGCTGAGTGTGATATGCCTGAAACACTCAGGCAGAGGAGTCTGGGACAGAGGCACATCCATGAGCAAAGGAGTCCCAGGACAGTTTTGTGGGGCTGAATTAGGCCATTCCCCATTGAGCTGAATTATGCAGCTGGCTGAGCACAGACCATTCCTTAAAACGTGTACAGAGAAGTGGGAGGATGTATCTGAGTATTTTTTACCTTTTCAGGGTTAATTTCGTGATGTTATCGGAGTTTTTTAGAAGACTTGCTTATGTGTAGGATGGATATGCAGAGAAAGCCTCAGACAGTTGTCCCTGAGTTTTATACACAGATGAAATCATGTGGAGCATTCAAAGTGAATCACACAGAGTTTGAAGGTAAGGCAGTCAACTTGTGTGGATAAGGTTTCGTAGCAAAACAAGCCATGGACCTTCCCAGTGGTGATGAGGGTCTCAGCCTCTGTCCCAAGTTCCCATGAGGGTTCATTAGGGTTCTTTAGGATTAAGGGCTGAGTTCAGAGCACCACGCAGCCAACAGCTCCAGGAACACTGGGGCTGGAAAAGGAGTGTTCAGGGGGGCAAGGCCACATATGGTGCTGGGAATCTTAGAAGACATTAGAATTAGAGTTAGGGCCAGAAAAAAACCCATCAGAGTCAGAACAGGTGCAGTTCATGTATAGGTGCAGGAATTCTTCGATATCATATCTGGCTAAGGTCACGTCTATGCAGCAAAACATCTTTGGTCCATCTGAATTATTAACAGAGAATCTGTAGTTTCCCCTATGTAAGGCAGATGTGGTGAGAGAGTGGTGCTGCTGTAGCCATTAAAGGGGACATATCCCAGGAGCTCAGAGCTGATTTAGCCCTCTTAAACTCATTTTTTTCCTGCTGACTACTTTTGTTGCATGACTGAATGGAGGGGTCACGGCTGTGGCATTTTTGTCCCCTGGAGACCTCGGTCTCCGTTGGCAGCTGGCACAGGTTGCTCCAACTTCTGCCATGGGACTGGACCAGCACACAGAGAGCTGAGGTCAGGCCTTTTTTTGCCTTTTGGGGCTGGGCTGTGCTGCTGCTCAGCCACAGCTGGGAATCTGGGTCACGGTGTCTTGCTCCGGATGCGGCGCAGGACTGTGCTTATTGAGGAGAGGTTAATCTCTGTGTATGATTATGTCTGCAGATTGTGTCAAAAGTTCATGTCTAATAATAGCCTGCCTCCAACAGATGTTCCAGGAATTAATCAGCCCTCAAGTGTTTGGTTGCGACTTGATTTCTCTAAGTATAAATTAAATGGCATGCAAGGGTTAGACCAGGAAGTGGAGAGCCATGGAGCAATTCCCTGTGTCTTCACCACACAAATCACACATGGAAAACCACTCATCAGATCATCTGTTCCTTTGTAGCTACCTTTGAAAAACTGTCTACTAAAAACATTACCTCGAGTCTTTCTCAGCCTGTGCTTTAATTTGCATTTAGTGTGAAGCATTTTTAATCTGAATTAATTCCAATCACCCACCTTTACCACCAGTATCTTTGACAATGGATTAAAAGCATCATTAATCTTTAAAAAGGAGCAGTCAATGAGATCATCTAAGAAAAATACAAATGAGTTTAGGTTTCTGACTGTTCCAAAAGTTTCCCCTCAGCAACATCTCCATTCTCTAAAAGTTTCCAGCAGTAATTGATTTTGCAATACACCTCAGAGCACATCAATTTCGTGCTATTTGTTTTAAATGCCAAAGTTGATGCATTACCCACATTGGCAACCTCCCTCCTTTTAAACCAGCCGTGGGACTTTCCATTGAACTTGGCTCTGGCAACACACTTGAGGAGTTCTTGCCATTACCACCAGGGAAAACACACAGTGGCTCAGTGCTTCACAACTTCTTCTCCTCACAAGACCTCGGCCAGGCTCACACTCCATTGCTCAGTGGGGCCAACAGCTGAGGCAGCCCCGGCTCTGATGACCTGGACAAAGTTTATGTCAGCCCTGACTGTCCTTTGGTAGCCCCCCAGGGCTTTTGCACCTGCCCATGGCCCTGGAGCCCAGGTCAGCACCCACTGATGCTGCAGCAGGGCTGGCCTCCAGCTCCCCAAGCCCTGCCCAGCTGAGCCCTGCCCACCCAGGAGCTCACATCCCAGCCTGGCCTTGGTCCTGCCCTCACCCAGGGAGGTGCCCAATGTCCCTGGCTGAGTGGGGCATAGATCTGCTGTCCCTGTCATAGGGGTCCCTCAGTGTGGGAACTCAGAACATCCCTCTGGCTGTCCAGGATGGCCAGGACCCCTGCCAGGGGGCTCAGAAGCCCTGGCACAGAGCCCAAAACACCTGTGGGTTTGATTATGACCCGTGGAGCAAATCACCAACCTTAGATGAAGATCAGCAAACCACAATAATTGAGGTAGAGTAATAGTGAAGTTATCACGGGGTGGAAAAGTAGATTTTGGGGTTTTTTAGAATGGGGATTCAGGCGGGCAAGATGGAGGGATCAAGAGTGTCCTGCCTTTCTCCATCTTGGCCTCCATCTTCTGCTGTGATGTTGTCACTTTTGGATTGGTTTAGAGTAGAAGCTCACTGTCTAACATAGATGATAGGTATTGGGAAGTAATTGTAAACATTGTACATGTAGTTTTTAGTATAAAGACATAACACCTCCCTGGGGGCAGGCAGAGTGCCTGGAACTGTCCTGCTGGATGGACCTCGGCAGGAGAGGAGAAAATATTTTATAGATAAGATACAATAAACAACCTTGAGACCAAGAACTGACGAGCTCCAACTCATTCTTCAAGTGCTCAGGCTGGGAAAAGAGACTTTTAACATTCTTGGGGTCACAGCAACCCAAAAGATCCCGAGACCCCAGTACTCCCATGTGGCATTCACATTCTCTGAAAAAATCCCTTTGCCCAGGATTTTTCTCCTGGGAAGCTGAGAAGCCTCAGAGAAAAGGAAAACAATCCTTATCTCATTGGCTTCTCCTGTGTTGTGTTCACATGTGGAATGTGTTTTGAGATTGTTTACCCACAGGTGATTGTTTAACTGGATTCTAGTGTGAGTTGTTTTCACTCTCTGGCCAATCAGGGCCAAGCTGTGTCAAGACTCTGGAAAGAGTCACGAGTTTTCATTATTAGCTTTTTAGCATTCTGTAAGTATCCTTTCTGTATTCTTTAATATAGTATAGTATTCTTTAATATAATATAGTATCATAAGAAGTAATAAATTAGTCTTCTGAGAAGATGGAGTCAGATGCATCATTTCTCCCTGCCACAGGGGTCCCTGCAAATACAATACTGCCATTCCCAGGGAGCTGCCAGCCTGACTGCACCCTCAGGATGGTTGGAAATGTCAGAGTGTGCTGGTTTTGGCTGGGCTGCAGATAATTTTCTTCACTGTGGCTGTTATGGGACAGTGTTTTGGATTTATGTTGAACACAGTTATGATAATACAGAGATATTTTTGTTATTGTTGAGCAGAGCAGGGCTTACACAGATCCAAGACCTTTCCTGCTTTTCCTGCTGCCACACTGGTGAGGAGCCTGGTGTGCATGGGAGGCTGGGAGGAGACACAGCCAGGACAGGTGACCCAAACTGACCAAAGGGATATTCCAGACCCTGGGACATCATGGATCAGAGTGTAAAATTGGGGGAGAAGGGGAGGAACATCTGGAGTGATGTTGTTTGTCTCCCCAAGTCACTGATAAGTGGGGATGGGGCCCTGCTCTCCTGGAGATGTCTGAACACCTGCCCAGCCATGGGGAGCAGTGAATGACTTCCTTGTTTTGCTTTGCTTGTGTGCATGGCTTTTGCTTTCCCTATTAAACTGTCTTTATCCCAATCCATGAGTTCTCTGTCTTTCACTTTTCTGATTCCCTCCCTGGTCCTGCTGGTGAGGGACTGAGTGGGTGAGGCTGCCTGGGGCTTGGTGGGGTGAAGCCACCACACAGAGCCAAGGAAGGCCCTGAGGTGATGCCAGTCCCGTGTTCCAGTGCCTGGGCAGCCTTGCCAGACCTTGCAATAAGAAGATTTATGCTTTGCCACACACCAGGAACCCCAGGAGAGGCCTGATGGCCTCCAAGGGTGTCTGTAATTCCTTTTCTGCAGTGAGTATTTTCTCATTAGTCCTTGGCAGGTGCTTGTGAGCACTGCCTTGAGCCACATTCTCAAAGCAGGGTCCTGGTGTGTCCCTGACTGGGCAGGGACATCCTGGGACCCATCCCAGTGTCCCCCTGCACCTCTGCCACCCCTGATCCAGCACCTGCTGCCGGGAGGGGAAGGGCAGTGCTGGAGCAGGGACAGGGAGATGCTGTGAGATCCTCTGGCAGGATGGATGGCAGGTCTGCTGCCTCTGAGTCCAGCCTCAGATAAATCCTCATCAGGGATGCATGGTCAGGCTCCTCCTTTGCCAGGGTATAATACATTACATTCTTAACGGAGGAAAAAAGTTAATTACTTTCCAGATGCATTAGGGGAGTAGCTGTGAGTACTTTCCTGTTCATCTTTTATTTATTATATATTACCTAACTGTTTAAAAATTTATTGTTGTGATGACTGTAATTGTTTGGGTTACAGCAGACCATGCTTACTGTATGTTTTATTTTCAGAGCCTCTACAATATACCTTGCAAGACAGGAAACTGGGAGCCTAAATGTCTTTTTGTGAGCAAGAAAAATGCTTCCCTCTGCCTCGTGAACATTTAGGGCCAGACTCATTCCTCGAACTTAATTTTTGTATTGCTGTGTTATGAGTTTCTGGCCAGAGCACTTAAGGGCACTGATTTGCAAAGCCAAAGAGGAATCAATATTTTCCTCTTTACAGGCAAACTGTCACATAAGGAAATTACTAAATATCAGCATGTAGAGGTCCAACCAGGTACTCTCTCCACAGGCATACTGGCATTTTTCTTTACTGTTGAAAAATGCTTACCTTATGGCCTATTCAATATTATAATAATGTCTAATAATTCCCTTAAAATTAAATCATCTGGGGTCAGGTTCTCTTTTTCTTACTTCCATTGTTACCTTCTCTTCCATACGATAATTAATGTCCACATGCAAAGAAAAGGATTTATTTATATTTTGAGTAAAACTTACCCTTTAAAAAGCCATAAAAAACCCTTAAAGAAGTGACCCACTAACATAAATCTCATTTGTTCTGTTAGTGAATTTTTTTTGTATCTCAGTTTAAGCCCATTTATAACTTGATATATTTTTTAAACTTTATTAATTTTACCTCTTCGTTTTCATGCATTTTAGTAGCACAGTTCTTCTTAAAGCCTCAGAATATCCTCAAATAGAAAAAAAAAAAAAGATTCCTTAAAATAAAATCTGCTTCATCACCATCTTGTCATCCAGCCTACGAGACAGTGTTTCCACTGACTTCTCTAAGCTGTGGATAAGGCCCCATATGTCTTAATTACAGAGCTTAGCATAAGCTCTTTGCACAGAGAGCAGCTTTGTCACTGTGCAGTTCTGTGCTCCATTATCTGTGGGAGGCTGGTGCCTAGAAAACAGTTTTGACAAGGACATCACTGGTCATGTAGCAACAGACAATCCTGGCCCAAAGACTTTGCAAGCTGTGCAGGGAAGATGGACAAAATGTGGTAGGGGAAGGAGATCCCTGTGGAAGGAAAGGAGCTTGATCAGGGTTGCATCACAGATTTGGCACAGAGCTCCAGAAAACCAGCTCACAGACTGATGAAATCACTCCACTTTGAGAGGAAGCAGAGTCTTTATTGAATTTCTGCGACCACATAGACTCCTTTCCCAGTATCTTCTCTAAACACTGGTTTTGTAAACCATCTCAAAGGTTGACCCAGGTTGCTGAATCCTGTCTTTAACCCTTTCTATTGGTGTTGGATCTTTTTGCAGTCATTTGCTGGCCAGTGGGGATCAAAGACTGCCATCACATCATATTTCCTCTTGGGATGTGGCTGCATTGGCCCTCTGTGCCACTCATGTGACACCATCTCTTTCAAACCTGAGGACAGCACAGTCTTTTTGAACCTGGAGGTCCCAGCTGCTTCAGGTCATCCTGACAACATTCCAGGGATATCTTTGGTTGTTTCAATGCCAGCTGCACTTGCTGGTCATTAGCAGGAATTGAAATTCTTCCTGCCCCTCCAGATAAGGCTGTATTACCCTCATGTGTCACAGTGACTGTGCAGCAACCATCCTTTTGAAAAGCTAACATTTTATGGGTGCAGGTTGCTGGTTTGCCAGTTAGCTCACAACCCCCTGAATTATTTTCTCTCTTATTCTCATTTTTTGACCAGTCTTCATGATTGTTGGGATTTACCATCCTCAGAACAGAGACATCTATTTCCCCACAGCTTCAAAAAGCAATAACTACAGCAGGGGAATCAACCACTGCTGATTTCTCTTGATCCTTTCCTCAGGAGTCCCTGGTATGCAGAAATATTTCTCAGGGCTAAGTCTCCTTTTCTCAGCAACCTACCCAGGAAGCCTGAGCCAGATGGTTCACAATAATAATGTGGATGCTTTCAGTAAGCAGCACTTTAATAGTGCATGTAACCTGAGGCTGCCTTAAGCTCACTGGAGTCCCTCAAGGCCTCCCAGACATGAGCACAGACTGGGAGAAGAAGCCATTGAGAGCAACCCTGAGATGAAGGATTTGGGGGTTCTCATGGATGAGAAGTTGGACACATGAGGCAGCAATGTGCATTCACAGCCCAGAATCCAAATATGTCCAAACAGCACCGTAGGCATCAGGGGAAGGGAGGGGATTCTGTCCCTCAGCTCTGCCCTCATCAGACCCCACCTGCAGTGCTGCATCCAGCTCTGGGGTCCCCAGGCCATCCATCTTTACAATTCACACATTCTAAGGAGCTGGCCCATAATTCCTGGGAACCAACATATCCTCCTTCCATTTGGAATAGAAAATATCAACTATTGACTGCTACAAGAGAGACATGGATCTGTAGGAGCAGGCCAGGAAGATGATCTGAGGTCTAGAGAGCCTCTCCAATGAAACTCTGAGAGATCTGCTGTGTCACCTGTTCACTCTGCTCTTGGAAGTCACTTTGTTCACCTGTTGCTCAGCCTCTCTCCTGGCTGTGGGTCTTAAGACAGCACATGGCAAATATCCCATGCTGGGTAACAGCTTCCAATCACTCTGGGTTTATACAACTAAAATGGCCCTTTTGTAAGTAAGCAATTCACAAAGATGCAGGAACTGCAAACTGCCCAGTGAAAGTCTCTTCCACACCTCCCTGTCTTCCCCCTTTCAGCTACATTTCTTGCAAAGAGAAAAGTTCTAAATATTCTTAGAGAACTCTGAGACACTATGCACTCCAGCAAATCTCAGCTTAAGAGAAAACTACTGAGACTACTTCTTTTCTTTATTTTTCTTTTTTCTCCTCCTAAGTCTGAAATGTTAGCTATTAAAAAATGTTTATAAGTGTTTATTGCCTGTGGTGTTTCTTTCCTGGAATGCAAAGCAGTTAAAAAAAGTAGTTTAGGATGCCTTCTGGAAATATCATGTGTGTTTTCCAGGAAATGTTACAATAGCTTGTAGTGCCATAGTGCTTGGTTGCCATTAACTAATGGTAATGGCTTGATGTTGTGATAACTCATGCTAAGAGAAAATGCAGCATTTAACTAAAGCTACAATAACATCTCACTGTAGTGTTATAAAGAACTCCTTCCTGAACTAAATGCCAGCACAGTTTATGCAAATGAAGTCTGTTCTGGATACGTGCACCCTGAGCTCCAGCTGCCCTTTCCCTTGGAAAATCTGGCTCGTCTCCCATGGGAACTGACCCTGGCACTGTGGCTTGTGGTTGTGCAATTCTCCTGTTGTATTAAGGTCAGGAATGACAACACTGCATTGTTCTCTAACAAAATAGTGACTTTGGAAATCATGAGTCTGATAAATCTTTCAGAACTCTGCAGGATCTCTCAGACATACTTTATTAGAAATGTGATGAAGGTAGTATAATTCCTTCCCACTTCCACAAATCTGAGTGGCATACCTTTTTTTCCATAAACTTATTATGAGTTCCAGCATTGAAAACAGTGCTCAGCCTTATCTTTACCACAGTTTTGCTGGCTGTGTGACTTCACCCCCATAGTTACATCACTGCAAACAGTTACAGCTCTGACAAGCTCACAGTTACAGAAGAAAAAAAACAGAAATCCTTTGCAGCAGTTACTGTTTCTTTCCCAAGTATGATATAATTTTCTGATTTTATAGATCATGCCATTCATCTTTACAATTCATACATTTTAAGGAGCTAACCCATAATTCCTGGGAACCAACATATTCTCCTGCCATTTGGAATAGAAAATATCAACTATTGACTGCTACACAGTTCATTTATTTGCTACTTTTGCATATGCAGAAAGATCAGTCTGGCAGAGTAGGAGTGAAATGTACTGGAGTGTAAGAAATACTGTAAATGCAAGACATTTTCTTGAATTATTCTAAATTAAGTTTTGGTAAAATAATTCTAAAACACATGAGAAATGTTACCCATAGGAAAAAAATACTTAAAAAAGAGCATGACACCTACCATTTGTCTGCCATGAGACGAATCCCTTTGCCTTCCTTCACATACTTGAACACACATACACACAGACATATAATTACATAAGTTTATTTGGTAAACTTGTGTCTCTGGCACTGACTTAAAGAGCAAAGAGCCCTGTGTAACCACAGTTACATTAAGTGAAGCCATAATCAGTAACATATCATTTCCTGGTCTATTAAGCTGCATCCTCCAACCTTAAGCTGCAGGTTTGTAATGGAAAGTGGTCGCATCTATGTGGGATTCACTTTCTCTGAGCAGAGAGAGACAATTCTCTCTCTCAGGTTTTTTCCTGGAGAAGCACAGAGGGAAAACAATTCTTATCTCATTTACTGCTCCTGTTGTTTTGTGAACATGTGGAATGTGTTGGAGGATTGCTTACCTGAAGGAATTTGATGATTGGATTTTGCTGTGAATGTTTTGTTTTCTTGACCAATCTCTGCAAGCTGTGTCCTGACTGTCAGTCAGGAGACAGTCAGGAGATTTTGTGCAGTTGAGTTCTTGTTCAGTTTTGGTTTAGATGTAGTGTAATATAGTATAGAATAATATAGTAAAATATATAGTAATTACAATACATTATTATAATTACTATATACTATATATAATAGTTACTATATACAATATATAATAATATATAGTAATTACAATATATATTATTATAATATATTATAATTATATAATTATAATATAGTATAATATAGTAAAATAAAGTAATTAATTAGCCATCTGATATCATGGGGTCCTCCTCATCATTCCTCCTGCCAATTGGGTGAAATTCCACCATACATCTATTTGGAAAAAATGGACATTGCCACAGGTTGTGTTTGTGTTGAGAAGCCTTGGGTTACTTATCATCTGTGGTGCTTTTTCCACCTTTTATACCACTTAAAAGATACCTTAAAGTGTTTAATTTTTCATACAGGAGCAGCTGCCAGTTCCATATAAAGGGTGCACCTCTGAGGCTGAGGGGATTTTACAGGGCCTCAAGCCTTCCTGTATCCAGCTGAGATTCCAGTCAGAAGGAGGAGGAGGAAGTGGAGACAGCTCTGTATATCACTCCACACTGAGACACAGCAACCCTGGCTGATAGATTTACTTTAAGTGTGAGGACACTTATTCCTCAGGGGGTTTGGGCTAAAAATGATTAAGAGGGAGAGTAGCTAAAAATTCAATTGAACTTCCATGTCAGCTTGTGAATCAGGGAGGTCTTCCCAGATGGTGATAAAGTAAAGCAAGGAGTTGTTTTTCCAGGAAGTTCCTCTAGGGACAAGGGCTTCAGTCAGTCACTTGTTGCATTTAGAAAGCTTGAAGCAGTGGAAGGATAAGTCTGGGATGTGCTGGCAGGTTTCTGCTGGCCTTGGGGTGAATGCAATGGACCTGCCTCTCCCTGGGAGTGTCTGGGAGTGAGAGAAGGAACAATGCCAGGCTGAAAGGAGGAAATAAGGGGATTAAACAAAGAACTCTAATTCTTGAATTAACACAGTGTGCTGTGTCTGCCCTGAGAGCGGAACACAATGGCTTTCAGTTAAATACATTTTTCTGCTGAGCTGGTTTTTGGGATGGCTCATTGTAATGACTTCCTAAAACACTGAACTTGAATAAATAGAGGGGCTCTCAGGGACTTGCTCTAACAGAGCTTTATTTCTTCCACCCTAACATTCATCATGTTCTTTCCCTCCAGTAATAGTTGCTACAGGAGCCAGTGGAAAGCAATCCCTACCACATAACAAGGCATGACTTTTGCAGCCCTTACAAACTCCATGTAGCTACAGCAGGAAATAAAGGCATGTGCCACAGGAGTGCTCAGTCACCTTACATCTCTCATGTCATGTCAGAGCTCAACCAATCTTGGATCAGAACAGAGGAAAGTGAGGTACCTGGATAACTCATTCTTGAAGGGTTTTGAGGCCTGGATATTTGCAGGGGCTGTACTGGAGAGCAGTGAAAGAACTGGATGTACAGAAGGAAAAATTATTAATTGCAACAAAGTAATGTGGAAGGCTATAGAAGTAAATGACCCCTCTTCTCAGTTTAGGTTGTTGCAATGCAAAGGTATTCAGACCAGATTTTGTGCAGGAAGTAATGCTTGTAGTAAAAGCAGCCATTCTGTAAAACTGGATTGCTTCCAGGAAAATTTGCAAAGGAACATGAAAGCAAAATGCATCTGCAACATAAAGGGCAGAATTCTGAGGTTAGCAAAGAGGCACTGTTCTTTCCTGGATCTCCTAATACATTTTCAAGCTTAGGTATTATAGCTGACCAGCTAAGACCATGTAATCCACTTTAATTGAACATTTTACTGCATGTTTCCTGGAGCTATGGAACAGTAATGTCTTCACAGGAAAGATAATATCTGTGCCTGTACTCTCAGGGGCAGCCCTTAGGCTTAGCTCAACACCAGGCTTGTCTTCCTTGCATACTGGAAACCCATTTTTCTCATTAGGTATCAAAGGCAGAGCGTGACACAATGGGTTTAAACTGCTCCTGGAAAATGCAGGTTAAGTAACAAAAGGAATGCTCTAAAGGGAAGGAAATCCAGGCAGCTGAACACAGTACAGCTGGATGATCAAGCAGGGTCTTCACAGGAGATATTTAAAGTTTAATCCTGGTATAAATGAGTTTTAGCAAGCAGCATCTGAGGGGGTGTGTTTGTGTTTAATGCACTCTCTGGCACAGAATTAAGATTTGCTTGGTTTACCTAATCTGGGTGAGGGATGGGGGAGGAGAAGGTGTTCAGTTTGCTGAACATCCCTGGATTCTCCAGGTCCAGGTGTTCCCAGCCTTCACTGGTAAAATAGAAAAGCTACCCAATGAAAACATTCAAAAACTCTTCCAGCAATATCTATCCTTTCTCCTTGGAAAGAGCACTTCAAGTCTGTCTCCTGCATAAAATTTACCAGTTATTGTTCTCCAGAAGGGTATTGCAGACTGTTGAAATTTTTTATTCTTCACCTCAGTGAACTTAACATGAAAATAATAATTAGGCAAAGAAGTTTTTTGAACTGTTTGAATGGTTTGCATGCTGTATTTTTTAGTGGTAGGAAGAAAACAAGCCCAGCTGGGTATTTATTTTGCCTTGAACCTGTTCCATTCATTCTCTACAAAGTTTTAACTTAGGGGTTTTTTAGTTTACACAGTGGAAATAAGGGCAAGGAAGAGAATGGCAGCAGGAAGGAAGAGTGCTAAAAGAAAAGAATTGAAAATGACAGCCAATGTGAAGAGTATTTTTTTCATTTTTCTTCTCCTTTACAGGAACTCTCTGTCATATCAGGAGTGATGCATCTTTGGTGGTTTCAAGTTTGAAATCAACAGTATGAAAGCAATTAAAATACTCATCCCACTGATAATGCCTTTTACCAGGGGATCTCAGAGCACTCTATCTTTATCCTGCCCTGTTCTACAGTGCAGCTATTTGAGGAACTGAAATCACCATTGCCCGCCCATGCATTTCAGCAATCACACAGCATCTTTTCTCTTTTTTTATTCTTAAATGCTGCCTTAAGGCAATACCAGATGATTGACATTTTTCCCTCTCATCTTAACCAAAATGGAATCTTGGATCCATTTCCAAGAAGTGCTGGCATGCCTTCACATTTCTGCATATATGAGGTGTTTTTATAATAGGTCTGCTTGCTATCCTAAGCAAGATTATGGTGGGAAAGAGATATACTATCAAGCCTGAGAGTTAATTTAAGAACTTATTTGGGCTGAGGTTGGACAGTTCAATAACTCCAGCTCTAGGGCTTCTGATGCAAAATAAAAAGTGATGCAGGCATACAGTACCAAACATTTGTCCAGATAAAACTCTCTCGTCTGGTTCACATTTCCTCATGGCTTTTATGGGTTAATATTCCAGTGCCAGTTTTTACAACAAACTAGATATAATCTGTATTCTCACAGCTAGTATAAAAGGAGCATACATGCATCAGCTCTTTGTACTATAGTTAATGTGGCAGAGATTTAACTGTATATGCAAGTCTGATCTGATACAATTTTTAATCTGGAAAATTCAGAAGTGCAAAGATCCAGTATTAATGGTAGTGGGAGTTTGCTACCATGGCTTCAGAAAATACATGAATGTTGCCTTATAATTATTGTAATGAATCAGACCTTAATATCAATTGGAGAATTCTTGGATAAAGACAAATGGCATTTATTTAGTGTTCCTTATAGAAAGATTCATGACAAACAAAACTGACTGGTTTAGGCTGGATAAAATCTGAATTAGATCATTTTTTTTTGCAATAGAAACTGATTTTCCCCCACAAAATTCTGAAATAAAATAATGGAATATGAAATATGTGACATAAACATCTTTCTCTAGTCTAGTCAATATGATGATCAGTCCATTTATGGAACTCTCAATCATAAGAGGAGAAAATTGTATTTAGATACACTGAAAGTTTCAAAATATTTCAGTGGTATACATTTCAAGATGATTGAGATTTATGTAAAGTTGACAATAAGTAGGAATTCTCCTTCCTCACTCAAACAAACTGAACATTTATTTCCAGATGCTTCAAATAAATGAGGCATATTAATCCTTTCATTTACTTTAAGCATGATGTGACATAACAATAAATTACTTCTTTGGGTCTGTCTGAAAAATGTATTGAAGCAATGGACCTGGAGAAAATAGAAAAGCAAAGCCATCTAAACAGAATAGGAAGT
The DNA here is from genome assembly GCF_051311805.1 of Agelaius phoeniceus. Taxonomy (NCBI): domain Eukaryota; kingdom Metazoa; phylum Chordata; class Aves; order Passeriformes; family Icteridae; genus Agelaius; species Agelaius phoeniceus. The sequence goes on along the minus strand of NC_135266.1, from coordinate 7,450,383 downwards.
TGCACATACTCCAGAGTCAGATCTGGAGTTAATTTCCTTCTCTCTGTTATTCAGGTGTGCAAGGGAGAAGGTCCAAACTCCTGGAACTGGGATGAAGCAGCTTCCTGCAATTATTTATATAGCAGATCCATCACTACCACTGCAGGCAGCTCCTGCTTGAGGCAGCTGATGGAGCAAGGACAGCAAGGGGGAAAAGGAAACATCATCTCAATTTTCCAAACAGGAAAGGGTGATGCAAAGACAAGGTAACAGGGGACTGGAGTGCTCTGGGTGTCCTGGGGCAGGATGGTGGCTGTTCTCCAGGAGCACTGCTGCCCCTGGAGATGCTGCAGGTGCTCCTCAGGGCTTTGGTAAGAGACAAGCATTAGCAAGCAGAGAGCCACTGTTCCTTTTCCTGCAATGATACGGGGCACAAGACACCAATGGCTGGAAGGAAATTCCCTCACAGCGCTGAATCTGAGACTTAGCAGTAGGAAAAATCCCAACTTTTGCCCTTCTGTGCTTTGTCCTTGTCTCCTCTGATTCCAAAGAGGCCTTAAAAAAGATGGGCATGTCCCAGATTTGAAGTGAAAGGAAACAAGAATCTGGCAGTGACTTTTTTTAGAAAAGCTGACGCTTGAGTAATGAAAACAACATTCACCCGGCTGAGAAACAGCAAAAGAACAGTATTTATTCTTGATTCCTTGCATGTTATCCCAAGTTCTCTGTGCCCAGCTTTCTGATTTCTCCATGCTTCCATTTCCCACCTTTCAAGTGCAGACTGCAGCAGCACAGGCAGCCTGCAAACTTCAGGTAAAATTTTTGTCTGGAAGGTATAATCATCTTCCACACTGTGTGTCATTAACGTGTGGGAACAGGGTGTATCACACGCAGACCTTGCTTGGATCTAGATCTTCTCTGATTGAGTTCCAAGCTGTGACACTGAGCCACCAGATGACCTTACCTATCACTAATATGGAACTTGTTAATGGGCTTTCATGCACATTATAACCTAGAAATTCTGGGTTACCACTGATGCTTGCAGCTGCCATGGCAACAGAGTTGGTAGGCATCTCTTCAAAAGTCTTTTTTTCCTTTTTAAGGACTCCTTGAAAGCAGGAGGCATTTATCATCCAGCATGCACAAACAGGTTTAACTATGAAAACAGTTTTCCTACAAAATGATAGACACTGGCTCTCTGTAGTTTCTCTAGAGCTCATATTTTTAGTTCTACGTTTGTGCTACTGCATTTCAAAAGATTTTCATTAGAGTCCTTATTTTTATGGCCTATAACTAAGCTGGAATTTCAGGACTTTCCAGTGTTCAGGTTTTAGCTTTGCAATTCTCCCTGATGTTACTGGGAGTTGCCCAAAGCCATTTTCCTTGAAGACTTTTGAAAATGTAAGCTCCACTGTCTTTGTCTAGTAACAGTGAAAAAAATTCAAGCTAAATCAGTAGAAAATTAGAAGTTTGCTATTTTCAAATGAGCACAGAACTGCTGGGTATTCATCCACAGAAAATAAAAGTTTTGATTTTGTATAGGTCTAATATTTTACTTTGAGGAACATTTGCTCTCACATTTGTGTTCTCACATTCCTGGAATAACCATTGTTCTCTGTCTTTGACAGGTGGCATTTCTGCAGGTGTGTGTTCACCAAAGAAGCTATTTAAACTTTGAGCAAACCACCATAATGTGCAATACACAATCTGTATCTGGCAGTCCTAAAGCCCTTCAAAAACCTGAAAACTTTAGGACAGTACCAAAGAGATGTGAACTATCGTTTGCTCTTTTGGAGAATGGAGATACTGACAAGTTAAGCCATATTAACTGGCTCAGTAAGCCAATCTCCAGCTCTGCCACTGGCCTGAGATTCCCCCTTGAACCCATTTCTTGGGATTAATCACAGGATTATCTTTCTTTTCTTCTTAAATGTGCATTTAAAGGACTGGTTAGAGACAGTGTGGAGTGTTTCAGTTTAAAATCTGGTCCAAATTTTTAGAAGATTGGATTATAAGTGCATGGTTTGGAAGAGTTTGGAAGCCTGCCATTTATAGTCCTTTACTTGTGTTGTAGACCAGGCCTCCATTCTGCTAAGTGATCACTTGCAAATCAATTGCAGATGCCTTTGTGGGAAAAAATGACACTCATTCTCCAGAAAGGCAGGATTCATGGCACAGCAGAGGAGGAAACTCTTCCTTTCTGCACAATCCTGGAGCCTCCACAAGTACTAAATCCTTCATGGCAAGTCAGCTCCAGGATTTTAAAACAGTCTGGATATCCTCAGGAACTGAAGGCTGTGCTTATTAAAGTTTTGTATTTTTCATGAGAACAGCCTTTCCTCAAGAACAGAGCTGAGCTGCTGAGTTGTGGGATCCAAAGCAGTCAGACCATGTAGCAAACCCAATAACACCCTTTTTATATGTCTGAGTGTCTTCCTTTACTCCTGCACCCCTCTGCTCCCCTTGCACCTCACCTGCCTGACCTTTAAGAGCCACTGGCCTGGCTAGAGGCCATTTTTGCCATGAATTCAAACGGATTGGAAGAATCAAAATGTTCAAAGCCTCGTCTATGTGGGAAACAATAAAGTTTCACTCTGAACTGCTTACACAGTATTATCAGCATGGCACTTGGATGCCTCTCTGACACAGGATTAATGCCTGAGACACATGTTAAGGTAGAAATTAACTTGTGACTCTGGTGATTAACCCTGAAATTTTTGAGTCAGATGCTCCACAGGTCTTACTTGGTGTTGCCTCTTGAGTTAATGGAACATACAGGGTCTCTTTATTTGTAGCTTTTGCAAAGCAACCTGTTTTTCCATCCTGCTAAAATTCATAACATTACATGAAGCAGGTGGAGGAAAAGTTTCTAAATACTTTTCTAATAGAGCAAAAGTACAAAAGCCCTTCAAAGGGAGCAGCTTTGATACTGCCTTGCATGAAGCAATCTTCTTCTGCTTCTCAAGAAAAGAAAAAAAAGGAAAAAAGCAAAACAGAACCTAATTTGGACAAAATTAAAATTGACAAACACAGGAAAAAATACACTTCTACTGTCATCCATCCTCCATCCTTAGCTTCATGATACCTTCTTTGGACCCAGGTCTGATTTCCTGTGAAAGCACTGCCCAGGAAGGAAACTGGGTGATTCCAGGGGTGATCTGGCAGTGGGCTGTGGCCAGCAGTGAGAGTGGAATGCTCAGCCAGGCAGCATTTGCTGATGGATGCAGCACTGTGACTGCATGTGCCAAGGATGGCTGCCTCTGGCCTTTGGCAAACTTAGGTGAAAAATGTAACATGGCCTGCTGAGAGGGCACCATAATAGGAAATAATATAAAAACTCTGAGTGGAGCTGGGGGCAATGGAGTAGAATGATGTGCCTGAAAGCAGGCTCAGTTGTATCTGCTGCTTATGGAGTGACTTTTTTTACAAGGAGGAATTGCTGAGGATGTTGCCTTTGTCTTACACGTGAATACCCTTGTTCATGTCTCCTACATTAATCTTATTTTTACCCTTTTTATCAATTTGTCATATATCTGTATCCCATCTACCATTAGGCACCTACATAAGCTTTAACAGTCCTTTAAAACCAATGGAAAGAAAAAGTATGCCCAAAAGGTTATTCAGGCTATAGATGAAGTAAATTACTCACTGGAAATGCTGCTATCTTCTGATTTGTGAATAATTTTATGAGGCTGCAGCCCAAAAATTTTTCTCTCTTTTCTTTATCTGTGTGTGTTGGTGAGCTCCTGGTTCTCAGTGCTTCTCATTCCTCCACACATCATGGCAACATTTATGTAAATAGCTAATTGTATTGGGGTTCCATGGCAAAGTTTTGGTAGTGAGGGGGGCTAGAGAGGTGCCTTCTATGAGAAGCTGCCAGAAGGTTCCCTCCTGTCCCACAGAGCCAATCCCAGCTGGCTACAAAACTGATCCACTGCTGGCCAATGCTGAACCCATCAGTGATAGTGGGAGCACCTCTGGGATAATGTGCTTCAGAAGAGGAAAATCTGCTGTGCAATGGCAGCCAGAGAGAGGAGTGAGGAGATGGGAGAGCAGCAGCCTTGCAGACACCAAGGTCAGGGAAACAGGAGTGGGGAGGAGGTGCCAAACCTGAGACTGCAGCCCATGGAAGCTCATGGTGTATAGTGGATATTTTCACCCCGACAAAGGGGAGAGAGAATGATGCATCTGACTCCATCTTCTCAGAAGGCTAAATAATTACTTTATTATACTATATTATTCTATATTATGTTACATTATATTACTTGACATCTAAACTGAGCCTGCCAAGTACTCAACTCTGCACACTCTGCTCAGAATCTCGTGACTGTCCCCCAACAGTCCCAACAACACACACACTTGGCCAAGGAAACAAAAATCCACTGAGAACAACCAGAAAAGTGGAAGCTTGCTGGCCTCAAATTTCCTGAGTTGCTCCCAGGGCATAGAAAGCACTCTCCTTGATATTTACAGGATGCCATTAATATCTAAGGATGAAATACAAAAATAAAACAAAAATAAACCCAAGGGGTCGTGGCCTTGTTTGGGTACATCCACCTGCTCTGGCTTGGGCTCCTCCACAGGTTGCAGGCAGATCTCTGCTCCACCATTGTCACCACATTTCACAGAGAAAATCAAGGCACAATTCTTCCCAAGAATATTTCTGGGCTCACATTCTCTGAACCTCAGAGAAAGAAAGCACAATTCTTATCATTTGCTGTGCCTGTATTTGTGCCAAAGCAGAATGCAATATGGAGATTGTTCACCCAACAAAACACCATCACTTTGGGTGAACAATCTCCATATTGCATTCTGCTTTGGCACAAACACAGGCACAGCAAATGAGATAAGAACTGTGCTTTCTTTCTCTGGGGTTCAGAGATTGTGAACCCAGAAATATTCTTGGGAAGAATTGAGCCTTGCTTTTCTCTGTGAAGAGAAATGTGGTGAAAATAGTGGAGCAGAGATTTGCCTGCAGGCTGTGGAGGAGCCCAAGCCAGAGCAGGTGGATGCACCCAAAGAAGTCTGCAACCCCTTGGGCTTTTGTTTTGGTTTATTTTTAATTTCATCCCTAGATATTAATGACATCCTGTAAATATCAAGGAGAGTGCTTTCTATGCCCTGGGAGCAACTCAGGAAATTTGAGGCCAGTAAGCTTCCACTTTTCTGGTTGTTCTCAGTGGATTTATGTGGCCAGTGTTATGAAAGTGAATGGAAAGCTTCAGGGTAATAAGATTTTGGATGCACACATCCTTGGCATTCAATAGGAGAAAACAGCTGTCAATACTTACAGAGCTGTGAAAAAGTGCTAATCTTCAGAGCTCTCTTATCCAGAAACAAAGCTGGAAGAGGGATGCATATGAGAATCAGGAGGAGATATATGGAAATGATAAGGTAAATTTGAAGCAGAAGACTGATATTTTCTACTTGTGGTTCCCACGATGCATGCAGAGAGTTAAGGCAAAAATAATTATCATTTCTCCCCACATTTGTCCTAGAGCAGTCTGTGACCTGGATTGTTGTGTCTGCCTGCTAGTGGAAAAAACAATAGAGCTGCAGTTTCATTGCAAATTGTACCAAGAGAAAGGACACAGTACAAAGCAGAAGAGTTCAATGGCTGTCAGCTACGTGGTAAATCATGCAATGACACCAGCCAACAGTCAGGTACACCTGGCCTAAAGGACCCAGAGCTTGGATAGGGAAAGGATGTAGGTACTGAAATGCAGAATTACCAACTGATCATCAGCATGGTGGTGAAGCAGAGAGAGTCAAACTGCTCTTTGAGAGGGGCTGCCTTGCATGATGCATTCATGAGATGATGTGATCTGACAAGTGAGTGCTTCACCCCTCCTCTGCCAGTGGAGACTTTCTTCCTGCTTCTCAGCAGAGACAGCCTTGATTTGCTGAGCTCAGAATAACCCTGTAGGTGAGAGCTGCTGTGCTCTCACACACAGCATTTGTCTGAAAGTTGTCTCTCTGGACAATACTTTGAGAGAGAAAACCCTTCTCACTTGGATTAGAATCCAGTATGGTCAGAGATGCCCTGGGCTGGAAAAGGAAAGAAAGAGGATCAAAGGAGGTCATAATGTGTAGAGTTAAACAGAAAAACTGTCATGGCAGGTGAAGCCAGCCCACAGCATTGCAGGGAAGAAGCATCACACCTTTCAGGGTCAGCATAAGGTAGCCCTGGCTGGTGCCATGGGCAGCTGCCTGGCTCAGAGGTAGGCAGAGATGGTGAACTGGCACATCAAGTGAACAATACACAATTCCCTTTGCACCCCAAAAGGCACTTCTTTAGACCAAGGCTGGGTGGGCAGAGTTAGAGAAGAGACCTTCTTGTCTGCTCAGACAGCTTGGATACATGTGTCACAAAAAACCAGTTGGGTTAACTGGGTGACCTTTCTACAGTTCAAGCTCCATATGTTATCAAGGGTTTGATGAAAATGGGCAAAACTGGATTGAATGAAAATAATTTGGGTAGCAGAATATCACTTAATAGATTAGTCCCAAGGTGTCAAGGTTTTCTCACAAGGAAAGTCTGCTATTTTTTCTTCTCCAGCATATCACCTTGCCAGCACAGAGCCCTGCAGATTCATTCCTCTTTTAATTTGCACTGATTTATGTCAAATCACCCCATTAGTAGAATGTAATGTGAACAACTGTTTGTCTGTAAAAGTATAACGGCCAACTCTTAAAAATAATTCTATCTAAGCATCAAGCATCATCTGCCATGTGTGGCAGGTGAAACTACCATATGGTGAGGACCCACCTCGATAAATCACTGTGTTCAGGTTCTGCACTGCCCTGAGGACAGGGAGTACTCTCAAATGTGAAAAGAAGCCTGAGCCATAACATGAAGTTTGATTTCACAATTGTGGAACGAGTAAACAGCATTCTAACCAATCCTTTTTACATCTCTGAACAGTTCTTAAAATGCCTTTTCATTCTGCAGAGGGTTAACACAGATCTCGTGCAGAGAGAAGCAGGCGGAGCCTGAGTGTGTGTACACAAGCATATGCACATGGTGCTCATAGGCTGGGGCTTTGACAGCAGTGGGCTCTATTTATAAGGGACAAGGATAATATGTTTTCTTTGCTCCCTTGAGGAGCGAGTGAGCAGTGAGTGGGAGAGCAGCACGGGGAGCGCGTCTGTCTCTGCTCAGCCCCGTGCTGGTGGCTCTGGAGGTGCTGGTGTTATGAGTAGAAAAAGCTGCCCATTTTTTTAAAAGGTTTCAGAGTTCACAGGTTGGGCTGGTTGCTGCCAGGGTGGAGTTCCAACTGTTGGTTGTTGTAATCACCTGTCCTTTTCATTAACTTCCTGTTGTTGATGGTTAAGAATTCCCCTTTTGTCGAGTGGCACCCTGCTGCTTCCTGAAGGATGGCACCCAGATGGTGAAGGGGAGGGGACATTGAGTTGGCACGCAAATGACATTGGAGCCAGCATGCAATGGGAGAGACCCCTCACCAAACCTAGGCAAAAACCCCTAAAACAATGAGCCAACACAATACTGATGAATCAAAGCAATGTCTAGGTGTGAGGAACAGAATCTAGTAGCCACCAAGGTACTTTTTATCCCTCACCCTAACCTAAAAATGTTGGCTGGACAGAGGATCACAAATATTGACCCAAAAATTAAGGGGGTTTCCTGGTGGATGGAACTCTTAGTTCTACCTTCAGACCAGTGGACAAAGCTGCCCTCTTCCTTCTCTGAGCCACTCCTGGGAGCAGTAGCGGCATGAGCGTGAACCTGTCAATTCTCCTCTGAGAGCTGATTGCTTTTAATAAAGGCATTATAAAGAGAAAGGTCTCCTGCCTGTGTTTATTTCACTGGGACCTCTGCTGCTGCCTTGGTGCCCAGCCTGGGTGTGCTGGGCTGCACTGCTGCACTGCCCTGCTGCACCTCCAGCCATGGCTGCTCCATTTCTGCTGGGGTGGGGCTAGGAAAGTGTATGGTCCAGGCACCTCCATGATCACAAGCACCACACCAACACAGACTAAGAATTATGAAGCCAATGACCTGATGTAATTTTTCTTGGTTTTTTTTACTAAACTTCTTTTACCATTGTGCCCTTACAGACAGTACTGATCCTCTATCCCACGCTCCAAACTCCATGATACTCATTCCCAAACAACTGCATCATTTTAAAAAGGAGTATGGGCTTCAGCAGCACAGGTGGGCAGTGTACTGATAGCTAACTCAATGGGGAAACTGTCCTGTGTTGTCACTGTTATATTTTAAATCCCTTTGTCAGGATTTCTTCTCCTGGCAAGATGAGAAGCCTCAGCTTCTCCATGTTTTGCTCCTCTGGAATGTGATTTGGAGAGTTGTTTACCCAGCATGTGAATTGTTTTTACTTAATGACCAATCCCAGTCCAGCTGTGTTGGACTCTCTGGTCAGTCACAGGTTTTTATTATTCATTCCTTTCTAGCTCTCTGATGCCTCCTTTCTCTTTCTTTAGTATAGTTTTAGTATATAATTTCTTTTAATATAATATCACAATATAATAAATTAGCCTTCTGAGAACTTGGAGTCAAATTTTCATCTCTCACCTTGTCCTGGGTACCTTCACAACACCACAACACTGAATGGCTCTGTAATCCAGAGGGGCAGCTGGGGTGAGGGATTTGGAAGTGCTCCAGAGACTCATCACTTGTAGAAGTGGAATATTTGAGACAGCAAAGGATCACTTGGAAAGAAGAGCATAGGCAAAGAAAGGGAGCAATATACTGGAATAAGCAAGGATAGATAGGGAAAATACAGCACAGGGAAACTCCTGCTTGTCTGAATGTGCAGAAAAAGGAAGATGAATTTTATTCAGGCAAATGCAAACTCTTCAGCTAAAGCAATTCACATTGAAGGAAAAAGATCAAAGAAAACCAGTGAAATTAGTCAGCTGAATTTTAATGTGCTACCAAGTAAAGACTAAGGAAAGTCTTACAAATGATGGTAGAAACACTTTATAGAGATCAAAGTTTAGCTAGAGATAAAAGACAGAAAAACAAAATATCATTTTGTAATATCCTCCCCACCCCTGACAACATTTGTCATGTATTATTTATGACCAGTAGGTCTTTTTTGGGGGAGAACATCTGTAATGTTTTTAACAGGGGTCCTTAAATTCCAGAAAGCATTTTAGCTGGAGTGGTCTCTGGCAAATTTGCTGTCAATTTCAACAGCATCTGAATTGGGTACATGGTAAATTTAACAATGAAAATAAACCAGACACTTTTAGTTCCTTATAGTGTGTCCCAAATAGCTTATAAAACACAAATGCTTCTTCAGTCATTAGGGATGAACTGGTCCCCTGGCATCCTAAATAGAATGCAAAGTGTGGATCAAACTGGGTAATAAATTGAATTAATGTGGCAAAGACATAGGCTAGTGTCAAACTGATGTTACAGGACTGACTTATATTGAACTACTCCTTGGAGACAGCAACACAGAGAAATGGTTTGTGCTTCATCTCAAGCACAGCTACCAGGCACTCTGTTGCCATGCTACAGTATCTAGGTGGCATCTTACAGGAGGAAAATCCTGCTTCTCTCGGTGCCAGCCCTTGCTTGGGGTGCCAGCAGGAGGCTGAGTACATCAGCTGAGTGGGTTGTCTTCCCCCAGACACTGCTGGACCAGAGGAAGGTGAGGACACCACACAGCAGTGCCTCTCCCTCACCATCCCACTCCTGAGATGACTCTGTGTTCAAAATGGGGAGCTGAGCCATGTGCTGATGCCTTTCACATCCCTCTGTGCCTCAACTCTCATTTTCTGCAGAAGAACTGAGCCCATCTAGCATTTAAATGTGTCTCTGGGGAAGCAAAATGGAAGGTGGGATTTGCCAGATGAAACTTCACAACAGAAAATTTAAAGAATGCTGGGAAATCTTTTGAAAGGGAACGTGGAAGGTAGTAAACAGCTAAAAACGGAGCAAAACATAGCATGGAAACATCAGAGAAGCAGAAAACAAAAATAAAGGTAGGAAAAAAAAGTTAGGATGAGTGAAGTTTAAGAAAATATTCCCATGAGTTAGATGAAAGGAATGGCAGTGATCAATGACTCACCTTCATCTGGTACTCTTTCTTATTCTCTTTAATTGCCAAAATCAGGAACAATGTTTAGAATTCCCAGTCTTGGAGAGATGCAATGCCAGGGGCAATGAGAACCGGACCCATACTTTCAAATCTAACAAGTCCAAAACTTGTACTATCCATTTTTTACTCGACCAAATGTGCATTTTTATGGCTCTAGCAGTTACTCTTCACCCTGAAGCAATTTTACAACATGCTGAAAATATTGAGCAGCCCAGACGTTGGACTGCACTTGAGATTCCCATGTATTTTCCAGCCCTCAGTGTTTTGGATGCAATGCACTGCAGCACAAACACTTGATTAAAAATGGAAGTTGTGTCTTTCTATGGCTTTATGAACTCTGACTGTAAGCAGGCTTTACCTTCAGCCCCTTTCCAGAGTTTTGTGGGTTCAGCCTGGGCTCATCCTGACCAATGTCAACACCAAAGCTCCCCTGGAGTTTCTCAAGTTAACTGTGCAGCACATACTGCCTGACATGGAGAGAAAAAACACCACAGAAAGTTAACTCATGAAGGAAAAATCAAGCTTGGCCTGTGTCCTTATGTGCCAAAACACAGCTCTCTCCCTGCTGTGGGGTGATCAATATTGGCAGTATGAGACAGACGTGCTCTTTGGGAGTTGTGAGAAGAGCAGTGAGCCTGGCATGGCAAAGGCACTTATGGAGCTGCTGCCTTTGTCCTGCCTGAGGAGGAGCCCACATTCAGTTGCTTTAGGTTCTTTTGCAGGAGTTGGAAACCACTGACCCCATAAAACACCATCAGCTCCATGTGACAGCTGCTGCTGCCTCTTCTCACCCTCTCTGTAACACAGAGCCCAGGAGGGACAGGCTGGCTAGACAGAAATTCCAGAAAGGAGCTCTTTCTGAGCATTCAGAAAAGTCTGATGCCTCACTGTTATCATCTCAATAAAATGCTGAAGGAAAAAAATGAACCAAAAAGGCCCTCAGAGCCTCTTTTGCTACCAGAGAAGCTTCTGCCCTGAGCCATGTGCCCTTGAGGCCTGGAGGATGCTGGAGCTGTGCACATGGCCCCCCTCTGAAAGGGGTGAAACATCAATGGTTTCACAGACCTGCCTCACACAACTTTAACAAAATCCACTGAGAGAAGGGTAGTGGAGCCTGACACCAGCACCAGTTTAGCTAAACACTCCAAATTTCTCCCTGGACTGTTTCTCCTTTCCTTTTTTTGGAACCACTCGAGCCTGCTCCAGACTGGGGCCTGGCAAACACCGAGAGTTTGCCCCTTGTGGCCTAGCGGGGCCTACTCTGGGCAGCAGCTGCCCCAGCACCGGAGGGACTGATAACAGAGGGACCACTCCCAGAGAGACTTTCTGAATTTGTCATCTTTTTCAGAGTGCTGAAAGAGTGGTGTCATCTGGTATTGTTCATTTTGTGTGCTGGGGGTGCTGTGCCTGTTAAATAAACAGGTTTTTTCAACTTCTCTCCAAGGAATTCTTCCCAAACCACTTGGGAGGAGGGGCTGTGTGGGTTTGCTTTCTGGAGGGGCCCCCCTTTGGAGGTTTTTTCCCAGATTTGCCCTAAACCAGGACAGTGAGGCCAAGGAAGCTTCCTGACTGTGGCACTGCCATTCTGGGTCCGGCCACAGCGACAGCATAAATGTTTTCTGTGGCACTCACAGGCAAAGCCTCAGACAAATCTTTAGGTGTCACTGTAGACAAAAGCCTTAAACTATTTCCAGGAACCTGTTCTGGCTCAGAGATCTTGGACAGAAGAGTGCAGCCCATCTGTCCTGCCATGTGGAAGCAAAGACAAGCTTTTAGGATGGAAACTCTGACCTGATCCCACAGAGCTGGGGTGAGCAGAAGAGGTGGACCAGTAGGAGATTACTTAAAAGGACACAACTTCCAATATATTAGAAAGCTATACAACCTACAGGAAATTTATTGCAGCTATGACACCATTAAAAACCACTTTATATTTACCTGGACACCTTTTAAAAATTGTTGACAGTAATAACTACCAGTGAAGGTCACAGTGTAGTTAGGAGGGAGCAAGGCTCCACTTCAATTGGGAAAGAGCACTTGGGGAAGCCCTGGAGAAGGAAGTCATCCTATTCTTGCCAACCTGCAGTAACCAAGCACAGTGCACATCCAGCCAGGAAGACAAAAAAGCATAAAAGACCTTCACCCTGCAGTGGGCTGAGGACAGCTGACATGGATTGATTTAAATAATATGCTATTAAAATCTCTTCTGGGTGATTGCCACCTATTATGTGGCTTCAGACTTCAGCACATCTAAAATGCATATGGTTTAATTGACACAGCATTAGGGGTCCTTGGCAGCCATTAGTGCTGCTCACACTGTGACAATCTGAATGCAGAGTTGTCACTGTGCTACTGCCTGTACAGACACACAACAAGAGGAGCAGAAAGGCCACCATTCATGGCACAGAAATGGCATCTCAGCCTTAATGACACCAGCCAATTTGTGCTGCTGCAATGGATGTCACCTTAATCCATAGCTGAGTGACCAGGGGGATGTGCATTGCTAGCCTGCTGTTAATAACAATTCCCACCAGTTCCAGAAATGCACTGGTTCCACACCACTGCATGCATCAAGGCAATGACTGCAGCCTGCTACTCTACTTCCCACCCTTTTTCTCTCATCTTTTTGGCTGGGTCTCTGTATCAGCTGTGAAAGCAGAGGATATCAGAGGACATGCTACTACTACTACTACTACATTATGACACACTGAAGAGAGGGAGACACAGCTATATTTAAATCAATGTTCCATAGAGAGTGTTCTGCATTGGAAAATAAGTCCTTATACATTTACCTGTCATAAGATTGCCATATATTATCATACTAATGGTGATATATTTCAGCAATTTTTTTCTTTCTTTGCTGTTCACATGCTCCTAATTCCTTTTCAGCTTGACTCCTCTTAACATGCAAATTGCAATTTGCAAGCTTAAAATACAAGTTCTGTTTGTGAAGATAAGATTCTGTAAATATTATATCTCCCCTGGAAAAGAAGGAGATTATTTTACGTCGGCCTAAACAAATTATTTAGATAATATCAAGTCTGCTTCAGGTTTAAATTTTTGAGATGTAAATACATTTTAATAGGCCATGCTTATAGCAAATATATTATAAGCAGTTGTGCTATTTTAGCTTTTTAGAATAATTGTAGTAAGAGACATACAGCAACTAGAAAAGCAATATTATATTACAGACAGGGAAAAGTTAAAAAAATTTAAATATATTAAAAGCAGGTATTCAGGCTACAGCTGTCTTTAAAGGCTCATTCTCTGAAGTGATATCTGCCTGTCCCCAAGCTCACAGGACCAGCTGGAATTTACCTGCACATTCAGTGGGATTTCTTCCAGTGGAAGCCAAACAGGGCCTAGTATGGACAGAGGGAATGATGTCCACACCTCACCCCCACATCTCAGCCTGGCCGCTGCCAGGGTGTGGTGAGAGGATTCACCCAGGCAGAACAGACTGAGGGATGGGAAATGGTCTCAGGCTGAACTGTCCTGAATGTTAAACTTGTACCTTCCACACCAGGCAGCTCAATGGTGTGCACTGAGAATACCAAGCACTGAAACACTGAGGGTGCTGCAGCTGCCTGTCAGAGAGCAGGAGGAGGAACAGGGTGAGGGAATGCCTCTAAAAGACAGGAAAATGCGTGGAAGCATTGCTCCGGTGTAGTCATGGCAAGGTGGGGGAAGATGAGAAAGGTTTAGAGCTGAAACCCCTCCAATTAAGAGGATTAGGCAACTTCTAGAAGATAGTAAGTCTGAATCAATAACAGTGACTATTAAATCCTGTAAAGATGGAAAGGAAGAGGCAGGGATTGCAGTTTCAGAGTCACCAGGTTGCCACTGAGCTCCAAAGGAGCTGGGAGCCAAGAGCAGCTGCCTCTCACATGGACAAATGCCCACCACAGCAGGATGTGGGGGGATCCTGGCTGCTCTGACCTGGGACCACAGCAGCAGGATCAGTGTAGCAGCATCTCCTGCAGGAGATTATCCTGCCATGACCAGGAGCAGTGGCTCTGCTGAGTTCCCAGCTAGCTGGAGCAAGAAAGCAAGGGCTGACTGGCTCTCACAGTGCTGCAATACTGCTTGGCACTGTTCTGCTTCTCTGAGCCAAAGGTTTTTGAATCACAGATCCCAGTGAATTCCAAACAAGATATTGAGCACCAGCATCACCAATCATGCTGTTTCTGCCGAGCCTTAATTCAGGAAGAACTTCCATCTAGGAAGTCCTTGCTTTTGCTGGAAAGATACCACTGGGTTTCAAGTTGCCTTGCAAATGTAAGGGTCTGCTCAACAAGCTGGATTTTTGGACTGTGTGTTTTATTGCCATGGAGGAGACTGCTGCTTTAGCCAGTGCAGTTCAGTGGCCATCAGTGGCCTGATTCTTCTCTAGACCTGGCTGCAAGTGCTGCTGGTGCAAAGGGGGCAGGAACACAGAGCTGGGGACAGGTAGCAGGGGCACTGCAGGGATCAGTGAGATCACAGGTGCAGTGCAGTCACACCTGGGGATGGCAGGGCACTGCAGGGATCAGTGAGATCACAGGCTGCAGTGCAATCACACCTGGGGATGTGGAGAGAGGAGTTCTCTCCTCAGATGGGGAGATGTTCCTATCCTTGAACCTAAGCTAAGGATATAGGTAAGAACAGCCTAACGATTTTGCTAGGGCACTAGTCCAGCTGCTGTTGGGAAATAAAGAGGAAAACTGAAGATGTTGATGTTACTGGAGAAAAGATGTAGCAGTAAGTAGCTTGATCAGAAAGTATTGGGATGAGCCATGATCTATATTAAAGGGGCATTGATTAAGGAGTATTGATTTTGGAGGCTATCAGATTATTTCTGTTCTGTGCAATGGAGAAGTTTAGTGCTTTGGCATGGCTGCAGTGCCTGCAGAAGTCTTTGTGAGCAATTTTTCATCCAATCAGAAAAATAAACTTTTCTGAGTATGGCAGCCTAGCCTGGAGTGGAAGTGCCCATCTTTAAAGAACCTGCATTGGAAACTCACTGTATGTTTGCATTAAGTGGTAGCTATAAAATAATAAAAGTAATTAGTGCATGTTATGAACTAATCACCTGCAAAAAGGCCTTGAATGAGAACTTTAATGCAGACTGAATTTTTATGATTATATTATATAAAGCTTGAAAACAGAAGCTTAGACACTGGAACTGCTGAGTAGCCCTGAACTACAGTGCTATGACCAGCTAATTGAATCCATATTCCATGGCATTCAGGGAATCAATAACCATTAGAAGCAAAGGGCACTGCCTTAAAAGCCCAGTGAGTGCTTCATGCAAGGGGGAGTTTGTGTGATGAAAATGCAGTTGTGAAATGGTAGGAATATGTGCCAGGCATCTACAAGAGGATCATGTCCAAAACAGTACACTGAGGACAAGCACAGCCAAGCCCTAAGCAAACATCATCATTTATAATATTTTCCTGATTTAGGATGATGAACAGTCTGATTTGCCAGCCTCAAAAAAATTGCTGGGTTCAGAGATCTTAAGCAGAGCCAAGCAATCCTGTTGGACACCAGTATCTTTAACAGGGTGTGAACATGCCAGGGAGCAACTGGGAGAGGGGAACTTATTTATGGCAGCAGCAGGCTGTAAAGCACTGGTGTAACAAGACTGACTAGTGGCTTGTTACTTACTCATGCATGCAAACAGCACCTTATGCTCCACAGGCTGCTGCTGAGGAATAACCCCTGGGGCAACCAAGTGGTGGAGAAAAACCCAATAATCTCCTTGTGGGAGCAATATCCATCCAGCACGAGGTGGTGGTGGCTGTTCCCACCCCTGAACTGGGATCCAGGTGCCCTGTGAGGAGATGGACCAAGGTGCACCACCAGAGGAGCTGCTGCCAGAGCTGTGTTAAACACAGTTATTTGCCATTCTGAGAGGAAACTCTGTCAATTCTTCACAAAAAGCCTGCTGCAGTTGTTTTCACACTGCTTTATAGGCTTTTTCATAGCTAAATGCTGTCCCATATTGCTTCTAGTGGCAGGGTCAGATCAGGACACTGTGAGATTCTCTGTGTGTGAATTTTTCATGCTGGCAGAGGAAGAGGGAGGGAGGGAAAGGAGAAGTAGGAATGAGAAATTCATGCCTCAGGAATCCCAGGGAAGAGAATTTGTGCCTCCTGCTCATTTTGCTGTTTGGAGCTACCTTGTGTCAGGCACCAAGTCTTGCTCACATTTCCATAGTGGGTCTGATGCAGTCATTTAGCACATGCTAACTGCAGGCACATCAGAGTTTCCATTACAGCTACTTCCATTCACAAACACCAATATTCTCAAGAGATTTCTTGGATGTCAGTCTAGGAGAGGAAGGGGCTCTAAAGGCTCTTGCAGGTCAGAGTCCCTTCAGGATTACCTGGTGTGTGCCACTGGGCCATTTTTGTGGGTATAATGCTGTGTCTGTGACTGTTCTCTTTGCTTGTGACAGTTCATCTGAGCTGCTGTACTGAATTGTTTTCTTCCTCTGAGTTGCTTGTAATCACTTTGCTTTGATTGTTCATTATTTGTTTGATGTCTGTGGCAGGAAAACACACTTTTTCTCTTTTCTTTTTTTTCCTTTTTTTTAGTGCTCTCTGCCAGGTGGCTGAGTAGTGTAAAAAAATGAAAAATACAAACAAAGCATGTTTTGAGTATTTTTCAAAAGCATTCAGAAATTTTTAGAAAACTCAGTCTAATTCTCTCTTCTTCCTGTCAGGCCAAAATAATCCAGACAAAAAAAATCCCTCTTGTGATAAAATAAGTGATAGCTTTAGGATAAGCAGATACACCTACTAGAATGCAGTAGTCAGAAGAGTGTATGAGAATAAAACACATGGGAAATCCTTAAATATTCAGATTAGGGCAATTCATTTGGACAGCCAGCAACTCAGACAAAGTAAACAGCTGCCCCCAGCAGCAGATTTTGGGAGCATCCAGCCATCCACGGGTTTTCTCTGCCTGTGGCACAGACATGCAAATTCAGGCTGCTGCTGCTGCTGCTGGGAGAGCAGGGGGTGCCTGGGGAGAGCAGCAGTGCTGGGGCAGGCACAGGGCAGCAGTGCTGACCCTGTCTGTCCCCTGGCAGTGGGAGCTGACCCTGCAGGGCATTGGCTGCTCCCTGGGCTCAGCTCCATCCCAGCTCCTCTCCCTCTGGCCTCACGCCCCATGTCTCCTCCTACAGTGACTTTGGCTTATTTCCCTGGGAATCCCTGCAGCTAAAACACAACATAATCTTTCTCTTTGGAAGTCATCCAGTCTCCATCCCAGGTTTAACTGAGTGCCAGACCCTTTTGGATTTTGTATGCTTGTAGCCCTTGCAGGACAGAGTGGGAAGATGATGAGGTTTATCCTCTGCCTCCAGGATAATCAGAAGTAAAATAAGAGAGAGAAGATGCAAACCTGAACCTGCATTGGACTTGATTTTCTCCATTCTGTTTCTGAAGAAAGAGGAGAGCTAGAGGGGGAGGAGGAATAGGGCCCAAGGGGGAGGAGGGAGATAGAGGAAAGAAGTTTTGGCATGTTGTCTTGCCAAAACGTGCAGTACAGATGGGAAGACACAGATGGAGCATTTCTACTGATAGTTCAAGAAATCAAACATACAGGGAGTTGCAGCAATTTCCTTGTATCACTGTATTGGAACATTCTGTAGCAGCAGCTCTTAAAGAAAACAGGCTGTCACTTCAGCACTGCTTTGGGAGCCTGCACATGAATACAAACAGTCACCCTAAAAATCTGCTGCAGCAACTCTTGCCTGGCACAATGAGCTGATATATTTTGTTTCAGCTCACATTATGTTTGCTGGCTCATCTGTGTGCACAGAGGATCTAAGCCCTGCTCCTTAACTTAGCAGGCTGAACCTGCCCATGGCAGGGCTGCAAAGCAGCAGATGTAGGGGAGCAGATCTGCCTCCTTCATGCTCAGGTGCAGCAGAAAACCAGAATACATGCTACATGCAAAACCAGAGTACATGCTGCATGCAAAACCAGAGTACATGCTGCATGCAATGGTGGTGCTCAGGCAGGGAGGAAGGAAAGGGATCCAGGGAAATGCCAGAAAGAATTCTGCAGGTACTGTATGTCAAGTGCCCTTATTAGAAGCTCCGAGATGACTGAACAGTCCCAGCAGCACAATTCCTGCAAAGGCCTGCCAAGCATTTCCAGTCTAATTAGGCTTTAGGAGAGTCAGCAGGAGGCTGGATATCATCTCTGTTCAGAAAAAATCTCTCTGGATTCTCCTTTGCCTTTGAGGGAAGGTAGATGCTCCCAGCCCCAGCCTCCCATGGGGTCACAGCCCTGTGTGCCTTCTGCAGCTGCAGGGCAGGGAGTGCTGGAGCAATGTTCTGCCTCTGGCTCATGGCACCATCTCTCTGTGCCCCCAGGAATACCCTGATGGATGCTTTAGAGGAGGCTGGTGTGGCTGGGACCTCCCTCTGACAGCAACAGAGCAGAGAGGTGTAGAAACCCCTTTAGTAGCTCCATTCACATTCCTCAAGAGGAAGATTTTGGGGAAATTTACTTAATTATGTTCTTCGGTTCTCTTTCTCCTCTCTTACTGTGGGAGGCCTGACATAAGACCTGATATATGTAGATATAGGTTGTGCTCTCCTCATTAAAAAAAAGGTATTCCTTATCCAGCTCTCTGTCTTTTTCCAAGGGCAGCTGTCTCCATCATATCTAAGAAGAAAAACTGCTTCTGAAAATAAGTTCTTTTTCAGACTTTTTGAGTCCCAGCACAGGCATTTTTTTGCCTCTTACATTCTGATTTTTATCCTGCTGCAGTAAGCAAATGGGAGTTGGGGAAGTCATTAGTGCCCAATTTAGCCTGGCAATTAGGCAAAATCTAATGGGCTGCTCTCAGGTTCAGAGGCTAGAACTGCTGCTTGTAGGCTCTAATTCTGACAATGACTTTTTTTTTTTTTTTTTTTGTTTTCCCTGTGGCCAGGATGAATTCCCTTCTCTTGTGTGAAATTTTACTATTCTTTATAAAGCTTTGTGTTGGGGTTCTTTGCTTGGGATTTGTAAAATGCTTTGGAAGGGAAAGGTAGGAGACATTATCTCGACATTTTAATGTGTGTCTGAATAGCCTTCAACCCTCTACTCTGGTTACTTAAAAATCTCTGTCTTGGGTGAGAGAATTCCTGATCTTTGAAGACTCACAGTTATAAATTCAGTAATAGCATTGGTCCTAAAGACACATTGCTCAATGGAACTGAATAATGTGCCAGCACTACACAGTAACAGCTCTGGCCAGCTGGAGGGATTGCTGAGGTAAAAAATGTGGCAGAGGTCACCACATCTGTCAGACATCATTTCCTGTTGTTTCTGTGGGTATTTGGAGTTCAGCACAATGATGGGACATGGTATATTTTGATATGCAATGTCAGTGGTCTCCTTTTCTTCCTCTGCATCATATCAGCTTCAAGATGCCATGAAACCAGGACAATATTAGATTAAAAAAGCTCCTTGAAAAATATATTTTTAAAGACTTTGGGAAGACAAAAGAAACCTCTCACAAATAAAAGAAAAGCCCATTAGTTTTCACTTAAAAGCTGCAGCTGAATTTTCACTTGAAAGCTGCATCTGAAGCTCCAGCCCCTTCGTTGAATCTCTCTCCATGAGAAATTCCTCCTCAAGAAAACAAGATAGGAGGAGGTATCTGTGCTTTCCTCTCCATCTGGGCTGGGAGGGACTCTGTTCTCTGCTTTGAGATGGGAAGAAGATTAAAACTTCAAAGTTACCATCTTTATTTAATGCCTGTGACATCAACCCCAGAGAAACTGTCACTCTACAGTGCCACCTTAACCAACATGTTCACTGAGCCACCCCTGTGGCTTAAGTAGCCTTGCTCCTCTGTGATTTTGTTGTCAGGATGAGAGATTGCCTGAGCTAAAAAAGGGACTAGGCTGAGGATGGGAGCAGAGGCTCCAAGCATCAGACAGGAAGGCAAATGTTCACTTGTCCTGGTTGGTGATCCAGGGGAAAATGAAGATTCTGTGTTGCATTCAGAGATGGCAGATGATAAATACTGTGGCTTTGCTGAAATCTGTTCTTACAGAGGTAGATTAGGAGCATTCAAGCCCCCCAGGCAAGGACTGTTAAACATCTGACTTAAGCCTAACATATCTTTTCAGAAAACTGAAGAGAAATCAGAAATCTTGAAATTATGTCCCTTTTCCAAATTATAGTTCACTGCCTAGACCAGTAAAGCTCACTGCCCTCAGAGACACAGAGTGAAAAGAGCAGCTGAGCCATCTGGGCTGGCTCTCTGCAGTATGGACATGAGGAAACAGGGCCTGTGCAGAAGATCAGAGGATTTATACCACAGAATAGTGGCAAATGACTAATTCTCAACAATAACCAGCAAGTCTACCAGGAGATTCCTGCACCGAGCCTGTGAGACAGCCCTATTCACCTGAAATTTGATGGGAGCTGGAAATAAGGACAGAGTAACTAATGTGAGTGTGGGGAGAGACACTGCCTGAGATAATATGAGTTTCCATTTCACATCTGAGTTCAAAGCAGTAGTGGCACAGAATAATTTAGGTTGGAAAAGACCTTAAAAGATGTCAAGTCCAACCACAATGGTAATAAGCATGATCTAAGGACTCAAAATCTTGTGTGACCTCTGATGTTCCACACTGAGAAATGTGGAGACTTTCATATGCAGCCAGATACTTGCATGTTTAAAGACATTTCTATAGTCATTGTTTGCAAGTCCTACACTCAAAGGAAACCTCTCTGTCAAGATTTCATTTCTGATGCCTGTTCTGAACAAGAGAGCACAGAGAAATGAAAACTGACAGATTATGGAGATTTTCAAGCCTTGTTTTCATTTGCTGGTGTTCTGGGTTGGTTTTTTTTAATGCCATTGGGGAGTTATTTTATAGATAATGCCATAGAAGAGAATTTCTTGTTTTGGCTAATTACGTAGTCCTGTGATCACTGGCCTGTTCAACATTTTAAATTCTCTGTTTCAAAGCCTTCCTTCCACAGTGGTTTAATGCAGCTAAGCAGATATGTGACAGATATTTATAAGAAGCATGAAAGTGAATAAAATAGGAGAAGTCAGATAAATTAGGAGTCTAGGGATGTTTGCATCAGCTCTTCAAGAGGGCTCTGCTATGTGAGGAGTTTACTGCCTGGCAGTTTGTTTTCCCCACACTATTTGCTGTTAACTGTGATTAGCCTTTGCTGTGATTAACTTTATTAGCATTTGGTGAAGATTTACTTTAAAGAGCACACATATTGTGTCTTCCACATATATTGAATATATCATTCTTGTGCCATTGGTAAGAGGAGGCATTTCAGACAACACATGAATAGTAAAACCCTCTTGAAAATGGAATGCCTCTGTATTCTAGTATTGTTTTTTCACTCTTTCAAGGACAGGACTACACATTCAAAAACATTTTTATCTTTGTCTTTCTAAAATAATCGGATGTTTAGATCAGTGGTTTCGGGAATAGACTATTAATTGTATTGCTTTAGGCTCTTCTAGGAGACAAGGATGGAAAGATAAGAACCTAAATAGAAGAGAATCTGGTATCCAGGACAATCATACCAAATCCAATTTATAAGCTGTTAAACACAGAAAGGGCAAGCTGGAAAAATTCTTAGGAAAATTGAATGGCCTAGGCCCCAAAGCTATATTGGCTTTTGGTCTTTGTTGGAACTTTGAGGGGAAGGGATTTTCCTGCTTGATACATCTGGATGGTTGTTTACAGCCCAACAAACCAGATATGGTGTTACGATGGAAATTGACACATCTCAGATTTTAGAAACACTACAGATGTCACTTTTACTCCCAGGGATCACACCCTGTTGTCCCACCATGGGACAAAATGCTCTGGCAGTTGATGTTATCTGCCCCTCAGTTTCTAATAGCATAGTCACAGCTATTTATAAAGTACAATAGAATTTTGCTCTACAGCCTTGATATAAATGTCAAGTGCCCTGCAGTATTGTGCACTGTTCCTGGAGAAATGATCCATTAAAACCATCCATATGAGAGGAAGTATTCAAAACAATCCAGAAAGAAATTATATTCTTGTAGGATAATAGAGAAAATTGGCTGACTTGCATGGACTAATGACATGCAGCAAAGCTCAGCTCTTCACTAACCATGTCCTCATGCCAGAACTAAGGACATCCTACCTTCAAGGAGGACACACAGCCTTTATTTTACTTTCTGCCTCAGACCCTGTGTTACATGTAAGCAAGGCTGTGCAGCTGGACAGAAAAAAAAAGTGTAAAGTGCATCAATAATGAGAAATTGAGGCCAACAGAGGCAGAGCGTGAATTCAAAAAAAAAAAGAAAAAAAGCTACCAGATACAAATGCAAAATGTGAAATAGAAGAAGCTGAATTCACAACACTCTCTGCATTTTAGAGGATTAGAAGTGCTGGTGTTTGAATTGTAGAGATGAGTTTCCAACTTATCATGGTCTGAGTGTTCCATCACTTGTGTGCATGTTGGATAATGAAGGGATTTGTTTGAGAGGAGAGGCTTTAAGGAAAGGAAGGGTCTGTACGTTGCTCATCTTAAAAGAAAAAAAGAAAATATGGAAATAGTTAGTTTCCCATAATGAAAATATCTCACCAACCTGCACTTTCAGTTCTACCAGGCTGCAGTTCCAGCTGGAGAGGGCTCCCTCTTCCCTCTCAGCCTGGCCTGGAGGGTGGTAGCATCCACCATTCAACAGGAGTTCTGCCACGGGATGTAGAGAGAATTTGGTTGTGCTTTCTGACAGTGTGCTTTGGAAAGGGAGTTAATTCCCTCCCCATGAGGGGCCTGCCAGACAAGACATGGTAATTCCTTACAGAGGGTTCAAAGGCAGCTGCAAGCCAATCCAGCCTCATGAATTTCTCATATGTAAGACACACCCAGTGGCTGCTGCTTCTTTCACATCCTGCTGAATCTGTTTGGAGGCTGACTGAGGTCATGCAGAGACACTTTGAGCTGCTTTGCACGCTCTGTGCAAAGGGACTGTGCTCAAAGGAAACCAACAGTGATTCTTGCCTCGGGAAGAATGGAAATGGTCTCTCCTTTTAAGTTCACCCTGTATTCAACAATTTAAAAACACAGCACTCTCACTCATCCTGGGAAGACATGATTTCTGAAGCTCTTTTCCCAGCTGTTTTCTGATTTTTCAAAGATTCCAACTCACAGCTCTCAGCCATGGTAATGATAATAACTGATCTGGTTAGAAATGGTGCCAGGCAAGCTTCTGGATTTAAGTAACTTTTCTTTATAAATCTATTCAGTAGTGAGGGGTTTGCATGGCCCAGATTCAAAGAAGAGGACACTCCTGTCCACCTGGAGATAACCTCTGAGTGCTCACACTGGCCTCACCCTGTGTTCTTGCCCGGTTCCCACTGTACTCTCAGTTGTATCTCCCTCTTTGCATTATTTTCCTTTAAACTAAAGTAAGGTGGAAATCAGGTTTGTTTAGGCTCCTATTATGTGCTCTAACTTTTAGTGAAGCTGAAAGGGCCTAAGACCAGCCATAGGCTGTGGAGTAGATGTGCTTTGTGAGCTCCCTAAAGTCTTGGCCCCTCAATCATCCAGATCAGGGATTTGTCCAGAGTACACATCAGGTCTCATTTGGGTTGTGTAGCTCCTGTATCCTTAGGAGCACAGGGACTTGGGCGAGGAATGAGGGCTGGTGGACCCCACTGGCTCAGGAAGCAGCCATTTCAGGGCAGGCAATCCAGGGGCCAGATGCATGTGGACTCCTTGGCAAAATGATCTGTCAGAAGTAGCCCTCAGATATTTTTCACCTGCAAGTAAATGTGACCTAGGACCTTCAAATCCCCTAGATACATGCTCATGAGTGTATTAGAAGACCAAAGGGCAGTTTCTAAGACCTACCCCACCTCTTAAAATATCCAGGCTTCCTCATCCCCTAAGAAGCTTATAAATCACTGCACTCCAGTAAAAGGTACAGATGCTTTTTATTTTTTAAAATTACAACCACTTTTTGTCTTCCATTAAAGCCTCTTACATTTTCAGAAACTTTCCACTTGAATTATGGAACAGATCACAGGCCAGCAGAAAACTATTCCCAGAAGAAAAAGGCAACATAATGGAACACAAATTAAAATACACATGTAAATACAACGCACTGAGAGTGGTCTAGAACACAACACACACATCACTTTTAAAAATAACAAGTGAGTCCTAACACCCACACTTCAAAAATTGCAGAGCATCCTAATATCTTCCAGATGTGGACTTGATTAGGGCTAAACTTAGGTGGGTTACAACCTGCACTTTAAAAGCAGTTCTTTGCCACAGACTGAAGAGAGTGAAGATTTGCTGAAGAAAAGGGAAAGGAGGGAGTTGAATCTTCCCCAACAACTACTCCACTAATGAATATGTGCATGTTACTGGCAATCAAGAAAAGAGAGTTGTTCCCATCATGAATATTTTCTTTCTTATTTCTTATTGGTATTGGTAGAACTTCTCATGGGAAAGTTGCAGCAGAGAAGGTGGCTGAGTACAATCTCCTTTTTCTGCCTGGAACCAGCTGCTTTTTACTAACAAGTGCTCCCTGGAAGCACCAAGGCATAAGCACCTGCATAGCAGCATATAACCAGCTCAGGTTGGCACTGACATCTGGCTTGTGTGCATCTAGCATCCCTAATAAAACCTTGAGCTTTTCCATCATGGCTGAATAACCTGAGCTTGTGCAGATTCAGAAATCTGAATGTCACCTGGGGCAGGAACAGGCAGAGGTTTCACACAGCACTCAGACAGCTTTCTTGAAGGTTGCATTTGCCCTGGAGAGACAAAAGTAACTCTTGACTTTCCAAGCAAGTATTTCTAGATGCTGTAGTTGCCTATCCATGGAGAAAGCCTCCAAGATGAACCCTTTTGGAGTCAGTGGAAGTTCCTAACAAGCCTGTCTGGGGTCTCACCTGCAGGTGATTGTGGCTTGTGTCCTCTGAGAACTCTCAGAAGTTAAAACATTGCTGCTGTTCCCTGAGATCCTGTCACCCTGTTCTTCTAAGTTCTTCTAAGCCTTCTGATGTTTACATTTTTGTAATGAACTTTCTCATGTGCTTTTCTCTAAATAATTATTGTTTTACATCCTTTTCTAGAAGAGGAGAAATTTAATGGACTGTTAGTTTGTCCAGTATCATTAGAAAAGTGGCACTGTCATCCTCCAATCCACTGTCACTTTTAAAAATCTATAAAAGTTAGAGTCAGAAATTAAACTGCCCTTCTTTTTACCTTGGGGATTCCAGAGTCCACGTCGTTTTATTTCATGTTCTATAACAACAAGATCCTATCTGAACACTGCCTGACTTCCCATGGTGCATAAGCTCCTGAAGACTTTCTCAGCTTGTGCTGGGCTCACTGTAAGCCAGGGTTGAGTTCTTGGAGAGGAGAGCCTCCCTTGGCTCCTCCAGAGGCTGGACTCGGCACATCCTGGGACATCCTCAGGTCTTTCCATAGATTCAGGGAGAATTCCTCCTGCTTTCTGTCAAGGAGGAAGTTCTAAGAACCTTTGCTTTTCCTAGGGTAGAGGATGTGAGGAATCACTCTTCCTCATTTTTTATAAGGTAACTTTGAATATAAGTGGGTCAGAAATCAGTAGAGATAGACACAGCAAAAAATCACCACATATTTCTGCCAAAGCCTCAGACCTCAGCAGCTGCACTGAATTTGTTGTGGCAGAGGAACCTTTCTGAATAATTAGTGGCATCTCTAGAAAAGTACAGCATGCTCTGTACAGCACACCAAAAATGCCCCTGAGTAGAAAAATGACTGCATTACTATTAATGCTGGTCATATTCTGAATTAAATACTTACTTCCTTAGTAGACATTAAAATATTGGTGTTTTAAAGGCAGCACAGCACCTTCCTGAAAGAGTAGGTGTCTTTAATATGAATACATTTTATTAAAAATATTTGTCACTGTGAAAGATCTGGTGGCATTGCGAGCAAGTAGGCAGTAAAAATCATCTGGCTTTCTTCTCCATGCATCACCAAGAGATTGGCATGCACATCTCAATTAAAATTTGAATTTTTCAGTAATCTTCCAGCATCAGAAGGAGTCAGAGACTCTTGTATGTGGTGGCTAATTGATTAATTTATGTAGGGAACATCAGCTTTTTAGGAACTGTATCCATTTACATTGTGTGTGACCAGATCAGAGTGTCTGTGAGCAAAAAAAATGTTGTCAGCCCTCGTGTCTCAGTTAAGGATTTAAGATACAAGTGACTTAAGTCAAGAATTTAAGATACTAGTGACATGCTGGCATGCTGGCATCAGTTGTAGAACATCTGGCACAAAGATTGGTCAAAAGCTGGTGAAAGAAAAATGTTGTACCTTGATTTTTTGGGTACCTCTTGGGATTTTATTTCGTTGGATAATAATTCTTGGGATAATTTAAACTAATATGAGCCAGCAGCTTCTGGCATTGCAGACTGAAAAAAATGAAATGCAGAAAGAGGAGAAGGCCTTGGAGTCAGAAAAGTAAATTTGCAGTGTGGTACCTACTCTGCTCTGTCTAGAGCTGATGAGAGCTTGGTCTGATGAGACCATTTAGC
Source organism: Agelaius phoeniceus (assembly GCF_051311805.1). NCBI lineage: Eukaryota > Metazoa > Chordata > Aves > Passeriformes > Icteridae > Agelaius > Agelaius phoeniceus. The sequence continues at coordinate 7,423,767 of NC_135266.1, read as the reverse complement.
TCCCAGTGCCTCTTGTAGGACTGGTGGTGTAAAGAACAGCAACAAAGATGGAGAGATCTGAAAACTGTAGAAAGTGAAAAGTAAGACAAGTGGGACAGTTAATCTGTAGTTTGCCACAGTCAACTCACATGACTTAAGTTTACTTGGAAAATCCAGTGGACAGGCAGGGAAACTGTTCCTGGGTGCCAAAAGCCTTAAAATTGTAACATTTTGATAACTATCCCTACTACTGCATATCACTTGTCAAAACTACATGTCCTTGCAAGAAAAATCTGTTCATGCTAAAATCTGCTATGAATAACTTAGAAAGGTCCAACTTTAAAAAGGCAAAGGGGCAGCAGAGGGGAGGGCAAAGAAAAATGATCAGCAAACTGTAAAGAGGAATGGAGAGGAGCACAGAAGTCTTCTGCACGTCCCCTGGCAAAATACGATATCAACAAGGAAATAATTGAAAATCATCAGCCTGGGGAAAGATGTGGATAACAAAGTAGGTTCAAGGAGAAGCTTACACCAGTGTGCAACTGTCCCAGCAGGAAAGTCTCTTCATGGTTGCATGGCAGCAGAATGACTCCATTTATTACAGTTTAATTTAGTGGCTGCTGACAATGTAGTCTGTTCAGAACAAATATAGTGCAGTCTCTGTCCTCACAAGTAGTCAGTTCAGCTAGAAAAAAAATTTAAAAATTCAGGTCTTTCAGATTTCCTTCAGTGTATTTTAAAACAAGGGTGATCAGTGCCTCACTCTTTCATTCCCTGTTTTTTATTGGCTATGGCACAAAAGAAGGAAGTTGCTTATTAACAAACTTGACCTCCTTGTTTGCCCATTTTTCTTGCAATTCCTTCCTCCTCTTCCTTTCTGAGGGAAGTCCTCAGGCACTGACCTGAGGTGAGGATGGAGCTGCTCTGTCCATGTCCCACACTAGGTCATTTCTGTTTCACAGAGGTGGGGCCACTGCTGGGGAGAAGAGAAGAGAGCAGAGAAATCAGTGAAGGCCATGAGCCCTGTGTAAGGACATTCCTCCTGCAATCCTGCAGCCATAAAGTTCATGGCTGTGGGTTTTGTGTTGAATGTGGTACTCTCTGTGAATACAAAATATTATAAAACATTATATACTGCCCAAACTACAGCAACACAGCATGAAGAAGAAAGCTATTCACCCTTCAAAACCCATGTTTATTCATAAAGTTTTAATGGCAAGGGGAGGAGCTGCTTCAGACCTTTATCACCTGGAGGTGAAGGATGACCCATAAAAAACCTTTCTCTTCATTTAAAGGAAGATAAAATGAGTAGTATCCATCAGAGTTTGTCTTGCTGCTCGTTGCTAAAGCTCCTCTACTCAAAATGTGGTTTCATGTGATGTGGGACACCTCCTGCAGCCCCTGCAGGTGAGAATGGAGCATGTTAATGACATTTATTGTGCTGCAGTCTGTAGGTGCCATGCCAGAAAGACAAGTATGTCTAGAGGTGGAACTCTTTGCTAGTCATTACCAAGTGGCTGAATTTCTGATGGAGAACATTACATAGTCATTCAAAAGGCAGTAACTCAGGTTGTAACAAAGAACCTGAGACACACTAATAAAAGCCCCATTTCTATTTTATAAGTCACATAATGGATGTCACATTCAGTGCTTCTTATGGTGAAGAGGCTACTTATTAAGCATAGTCTATGACTTTATTTCATTTTAAATTTGCCATCTTTTCCAATTATTCTAACTTTTTAGAATCTTCTCCCTTTTAAATAAGGTTATTTTTAGCATGAACCACAAGTTACAAACAGCAGAAGTTGCTATAGAAACAGAAAAGGCACTTTGTAGAATGAAAATGCAGGAAGAAATATTGTTCACTATTTATCTTCTGCAGACAGTAAGACAGAATCAATACCTATAGGTGTGTGTATGTGTGTCCATCCATATACATATATATAGGTATAGATGACTTTCTTTACTGTATCACTGAACTCTTCAGTGCTTGTCTTTGCATCCTAACATTTAGCCACTTTTTGGAACTTCTGCACTAGCAGTTTATTATCCCCAGCTTTATGCAACTGCCCTGTAAGTAGGTGCCCTGTGTGCATCTCTGAATTCAGTCAGCCAAGCCACTGCAAGCCCAGCTGATGGGAGGCTGCAGCACAGATAGAGGCAGGTCCCTTGCATGGGGTGCTGGGGAAAAAAGGCTCTTCAGCAGTCTTATTAATGTCCCATTTTCTGACCCTCACCACACACCACATTGGACATTGCTAAAAGAGGGACTCACCTGGCTCTTTTCCTCCCAACCTAATCAGTCCCTACTCTACAGATATTCAGATTTTCCTTTAAAGGCCCTTTGCTTGTTGTTTCAGCTGTGAAAATAAACTTCATGCTCTAGCAACTTTAAACTAAACAGAGGTAATTTCCAGTCATGGGATTTGTGCTGTATCTGAAGTCTTTTTCTTAAATGCTGTGCAACCTTTAAGGTTCATCTGTGGAGAGGATGATGAGGATGAAACATTATATAATTTTCAGCCATTGGGAATCAGCCTCAAAGTCCAGTGTAACAGCATGGGTTACTGAACCAAATTAAAAGGAAAGAATAGTGCATAGATTACACTCCAGGTATCCATTAGATTGAAAGAAAAAAACTTCAGGCATTTCACAGTCAAGCTGTTTGGAAGACTGGGCCTGAAATATATCTCACTTCTGCTCTTAAACCTTTATTTAACTTCATTGTTCTTTGTAATGATTCAGCTTTACAATCATTGTGTGTTAATAAACAGTCACAAAAATAGCTACCAGAGATAATTCAGGAATAGTTGATCCTTCCCTGAGGAAGGAGAGCCTGGAGGCAAGGGAATGAACTGGGAAAGAACCAAGGACCATTCAGGACTAATTTAAATTTATTCAAGGCATTTGACTTAGCAACACATGATATTTTGGTTAAAAAGTTTGTACTATATGGAATTAACAGAACACATATTAGATGGCTTAAGAATTAGTCATGTCACATCTCATCTTGTATGGGTCTGTTATTGCTAGGATAGGTCAAGGCCTTTTTAAAGAACAAGATTTTTCTTGTGCTTCAGAATTTGTGTATAATGTTGGCAAACCACTTGGGACCTGATTTCTGAGCACTTAGGGGTCCCAAAGAGGAGATTGCTGCTTACAGTGATTGCCAAGGGCATTTTGGAAGTCACGCTCAGTGTTCCACTGCATATTGGTTGCCGAAATGCCTTTGTGAATTTTTTTTTGGTTTGTTTTTTTTTTTTTTTTTTTTTTTTTTTGTTAGTGGTTTTTTGGTTTTGTTTTTTGTTTTGTTTTTCTTACAGATTACCACCAATAGTAAGCTCCTGTTTTCCCAGCTGTCTGCCAAGCTGGTGTCCTGGTGTCTGTTTTGCAGGACAGCTCCAACACAAACTGGTGGAACTTTCCTGGGACATCTGGAGCTGGTTTTAAATCCAGTTCAAAAAGTAAAAACCCCACACCATCATGGTTAACACTGTGCTCCAGGTGTGCTGTGCATCCTGGCAGTGCCCTGGGTCTCTCTCAGAGCAGGACTTTGATGTATCTCCTCAGGCAAGAGGTTTTCTCAGGGAAGAAATCTGGTGGGATCTTCTTTGATCTCCAGGGGGAGAGGAGCCTGATCCTCCTAGTCAGGATGAACCCCCGTGACAGGCTTCAGTGTGGAACATGCACACCCCACCTTTTAGACATAGCTAACAGGGCAGCCAAAGGCAGAGTTTTTGCTTTCAACCATTTTTGCCTCAGTTCCTGGTTTATAAATGGGGCATAGTGTGAGGGAAGTTTTTGGAGCATTACAATGTAATCTGGAGCACAGTAGAAATCCTCATTAGAAAATTAAGATTTTTAAATTCCAGACAGGGCTGAAAAGTGTTTATGTTTTATAGTCTGTCAATAGGCATAGAATGACAAAAGAGTAAAATACTGAATTGCTGCTTGTTAAATGATCAACGTTGATCTCAGCTACTGAATAAGGCAAGGGCGCTAGAGGAAAATAATGAATGTCCCTGTAATTAGAGAGTATATCCTAATATCCTTGCTCTCCTAGGGATAGAGGAAGCTCTCACAGGCATCTTGAAGCCTGTCATTTCCAACTTTTAGATTTTTAATTTGCTCTGCTGGTCAGAGTATAGGGAAAAGGTTAGTCTAGACCTGCCTATTTGTACACACTATGAGGCTTCCAAGTAGTTCAACTTTAATTACTGCATGTAGAAGCAAGTCTGAATTCAGAATTCAGATCAGCATCAGTAGAGGAGACAATTTACATGTGCCTCGTTTGGCACATAGTCTTGAGTAGGACTATTTTCAATTCTGGTAATTTTCAAGCAGTACTTTCCTTTTTAAAATGCGTGTCACTCTCTGACTCCAGCTCCTCAATTCTTGAATGTACCCTTGTTAAAGGGAACAGATGGTTTCAGTTCCACAGTATGAACTCTCAACATTGCCTTCAAACCTGGGTGAAACCACCGTTTATTTGGCTGAATTGTAGCTCAGGCCTCTGTGTCTTTGTGATGTTGTTCCAACCCTGCCTGGTTCTCTTACCCTCTCAGCCTTGCTTTAGTGCTGGCTTACCTTGCAACAAGGGAAAAGGCCAGCAGCCTCTTCCAGACCAGTCTTTTGTCTCTAATATTCACTACAAGAGGTAGCCAGCTAATTCCAATTCAGTATTAATAGTTGAGGCATGAGAGGAAATGACAGGAAATTAAAGCCAAATGTGGTGAGCTCAGAATTTCTCATGTGGATCAAGCATTTGGAGATGCCTGTTGTAGTTACAGCTTGTCCATGTGGTGCTCCCTCCTCTGTTGAATTGCACCTTTCAATCAGCTGCAGCACTGAGTGAAACTGGAGAGGGAACCTTTGGAGGCCAAGTTGCCATTAAAATGGGACTGTTTTGAGGAAAAAATGCCAGGAAAATTAAAGGGAGGCAGAAGATTAAATGGTGTTTTGATTTTCCAAATAAATACTGATGCCCTGTGACGGCTGACCTAGACCAGAGGCTAGATGGAGCTAAAGAATAAAGTAGGGATTTGTTAAAAGGCCTCAGTGGATCCACCTTGGGCAGTACAAAAGCACAGCCAGGGCTACACCCAAGATGGACCCAAAATGGTCACAAAATGGACAACCAGTCATGGGGTCTCACACTTTTAGAAGTTCTGGTCCTTTTGCATATTGGAGCTAATTGTCCAGTTGCAGCTTTAGGTTATGAAGTCCCATCCTTCTTGTTTTTCTCTCTTCAGTCCACGTTGTTTATGGTCTTGGGCCTGAGATTTGGATCATTTGTCCTTGGTCCCCTAGAGAAGGAATTGTTTTGTCTCCCTACTCTGTGAAGAGAGCTTACTATCCCTTAACATGAAGCTCAGAACTACACACCAAAGCAGTACAGAATCCAAAAAATATAAAAGCTAAATCCTGAGGCATCAATATCTTTTCAAAACTTCTTTAATACCTGAGATAAAAGCCAAGTGAACTTGTAGGACTACACAACTCTTTAGTGATAACCCTATAGGAATCCTTCTGTTTGGGACATGGTTGCTGGGACATTTCCTCCCAGCTCCCTATCACTAGGACAGCAACAATAGAAGCAGCTTTATCATACTATTCTGCCTGAAAATGCCTCTGAATTTTTCTCTAATAATATCCCAGCTGGATTGTTATTTCCTATGAAAACTTTATTGATTCGCAGCAGGCCATTTGCAAATGATAGATTAACTCTCACCTCATTAATATACAAAGGATTGTTAAAAGGGAATTACAGTGCACAAGATCTATTTCCCAAACAGAAATACACACAGTGGGGGAAATCAGTGAGCAGTGAGCAGCCCAGCAGCCTGGGTAAGTAGTCTGTGCCTTTTGTATGACATGAGCATAATACCGGTTTCTGAACAAATTTTCTGAACAAATTTTCCCCAGAAATTACTTGGGTGAGCAGAGGTGGAGAGAGATTCTCAGAGATCAAAGGAAGTGCTTTAAATTTGAGTAACCAGATCAAAGAATTTTGGCTATCATGCTTTGGTTGAGATGGATGAAAGGGTTCCTTGGGGTAGGAAGGACATCGCTGGCTCTTTCATGGAGCCACAGCCCAATGATCAGGGTGCCCAGGCTTCCCTGAGCTGTATGTTAGAATATATTTTAGTAAATTTTCTTCACTGCACTGTGCCAGCCTTCACTTTCTTGCACAGTTTGGGGAGGGAGCAGCAGGTGACCCAGGACTGGTCTAGGAAGCATGAAGGGAGAGAAAGGACTATAGCAGGCTCCAGAAGGGACATCTGAGGAGCTTTCAAGAGCAACCTGAAAACCTGCAGCAAAAAGGTCTTGAAAGTGCAGCCTGGGTGATGGGAGAAACTGTAACTGTGCTTTAGAGTTTCTGCTGGAGGATCCTGCCATTACCTGAGCCCTGGTGTTGAGCTTACTCATCCTTTTTCCCTCAGTGAGGTCTTTACGAATTCTTTGTGGTAGGAAGCAGATTCTGCATAAATCACTCCCTCTGTAGAAGGTGCTGCCATTTTCCCAGTCTTTGAGACTTGCTATAAAGAAGTTATCCTACAACTGGGATTGCCACTTGCAAATCATCCTGGGAACAGCTGTGGCTGGGCGCCAGCGCAGTGAGCAGATGTTGGCTTATTTAACAATATGAACCACAAAGAATATGAGAAAGCAGCTTTAACTCAAACTTTTTGTTCTTCTAGAATGTGGTAGTAAGAATGATCCTGAGCACAATAGCACAATGCCTCAGCCAGACACATTGCAGTGTTTTCTGCATTCAGGAGTGTCAGCCATTCCATTCAGAAATTCATTTAGTCTTGTCAAACAAGAATTCTCCCTCCTTCTGCTCCTTCTGCTGCTCTCTAAACCCCTTTATGAAATCAAATACCAGGTCAGCTCTTACAACAGAGCACTGCTAATGAACCTATGAATCCTTTCCAGGACAGCCTTCTCTCTGAAGAAATCATTTCTGGTTCTCAGTTGCTGTTCCTTGCATGCGAATGCATTAACATTCAATATTCTCTGGTGCTTCCTGTATTTAACCAAAGAAATTGGAGCAGACTGTGCCAATAGTCTGCTTTCATTATTAAATATTACACCATTCTGGCTCTGCTCACAAATGTTACAAGGAAAGATTTAGTGTTGTCCCAGTCAAAGGTCTTAAACCTGTCAATCTGTGGACTCCTTCCCAGGGGACAAAGGAAGATTAACTGAGGAAATCAGTCCTAATTCCAGTCAGCTTTAGCTTGCTGTGGGAGTGGGGTGATGCACTGGTGTGTTCATGGTCTGAAAAAATAAAAATAAAAATAAATCAGTTAAGTTGCTGATGACAATATTAAGCAGCATTAGATAAAAAATTGTTTTCCTAGGACAGTGCAGGAAACAATCTCACTTGCTGATACTTCAGCCTTAACAACTACATTTTGAGATGTGACATGACTAATTCTTAAGCCATCTTACATGTCTTCTGTTAATTCCATATAATATGAATTTCTTAACCAAAATGTCATCTCTTGCTAAGTCAAATGCCTTGAAGAAACCCAATCCTATCATATCAACACAGTCATCTTTATCAATGAAAACTATAATCCTGCATTCAAGAAGACATGACTGTATTTCATAGAATTATAGCAAAAGACCTTTAGGATCAGCCAGTCCAACCATTAACCCAACACTGCCGTGTTCACCATGAAACCATGTACCCAAGTGCCACATTTAAGTGGCACTTAAATATCTCCAGGGATGGTGATCCCACCACTTCCCTGGACAACCTGTCCCAATCCCTGACAACCATTTTGGTGAAGAAATTGTTTCCCACTGTCCAAATTAAACCTTCCCTGGCACAACTTGAGGCCATTTCCTCTTGTCCTGCTGCTTGGTTCTTTGGGAAAGAGACCGACCCCCACCTGGCTACAATCTCCTTTCAGATAGTCTGGGGAGCAATAAGGGCTCCCCAGAAGCTCCTATACTCCAGACTCAATGATCCAAATTCTACATTCTTAAAATTTCATAACAGTTTCTTGACTATTTGCTTCCATTTTTACTCCTATTTCTCACTTATTAGTCAAATGAATTATTGTTGTTTTCCTATATCCCGGGAAATAGGAAAGGTATATAATAGGTAGATGGGATAGATTTTAGGTCAAACCAGTCCTTACTTTTTGTGTCTATGGTGGCTTCTTGGCAGGATATTGACTTGACTGTTAACAAAATATTCTTGGTATTCATTGGTGTTTTTTAGGTTGAATATAAATTTCTCAGTTTGTTTGACTTGCAAGATGCTTAAACTTGGGAAGATTGTATTTTTCAAGTTTCAGACAGACAAGGTAGAAGTGTCACTCACATTCATTTGTATAAAGAAAACACAGGTTCTGATGGCTGGTTTATCATAGCAGGATTTTATCATAGGTTTATCATGGCAGGTTTATCATAGCAGTTTACATTTAACTGCTGTGTTTCATCCTCATTCAATCCATTTCCTGGGCTCTCTATGGGATGTTAAGGCCATCAGGAGTTGCGTTGCTCTCTGTCAGAGAAGCTCTCCAGCAGTTTCTGTACTGGTGATTTGAGTTGAGCAGCAAGTGCCTCAGTTATCCCAGTGACTGTTCTTTTGTTACTCTTGTCCAACTATTAAACAAAGTGCAATACATTAGGGTGCTGTTCACAATCAATTTTCTGAACTGTTCCTTTGACAGCTGAATCCACCCATCCTACACCAGTTTGGGGGGAGCAGTCATCCGATGCTGAAAGAAAAGCCTCCGCTTTTAGTAAAGGACCCTGAGACTTGGAAGACGGTGGGACCTTACAAATTGGTTACTTGGGGACGTGGATGCGCCTGTGTGTCCACCCTCTCTGGGTTAAAGTGGGTTCCTTCCAAATGGGAAAGGCCCTACGTTCCCAAGGTCTCAGAGAAATCGACAGAAGCGCCCCTGGTTGCCAATGCTGCCTGGAGAAGGAAACGCCGCACGCGTTCTCTGGAGGAAATTCCATTTAAGCCTCCTATCTGGAATAGTTTGTAATATGTTTGTCTTTAGTTCCTTGTAGCAGTTTAGATCCCACTGTTCGTGTGTAGTCTCGAGACGCCATGAGACCAAGCCTGCTCCTCGTCCTACTCGTGATCATCCCACCCGTGATCTCCTGGATAGTCCCTCAGCCCAAAGCACGTATGGACTACCTTGGCAAAAGCCCTCGGACATCAAGAGAGAAACTGACAACTGGCTGAGTGAACTGTTCAAAGACTGGGAACTCTTGGGCTGATTGGGATCTATTCTGAAAACTGTAATTTTAGTATTGTTTATTTTAGTTATTGTTATTGTAGTTGTTAGCATTGGTTTTGGACTAATCAAACACATGGTTCTCAAGTTAATTTCAAGCTCATCTCCCCCCCTGAAGTTTACTATTTGGAAGCCCTTAGTGCTCCAATGGATGACATGGAACCCTCAGTGGAAAACACTGACCCTCCTGCAGAGGAGGAACCAATTTACCAACCATGGTTTGGCAAGCACTCTGCACCACAAACCCAGTCCTCTACATTTTAAACAAAACTAGGGGGAGATCCTGCTTCGGTTATCCCAGTTCCTTTCCCAGGTGTGCCAATACCTTCTCCCTTCCCCTCCCCTTGCCTCCTGCTGAGAGCTGTCCATCAGTCTTGGCATTCCAGAAAGGGCGTTGTGTGACTGGTGAAGTTCAAAAGATGCCTCTCAGCCCTGGGGCCATTGGGTTATCCAAGTGTCACTTGTCCCCTGAGCCTTCCCCTCTCCTACCTGGTTGGTGGCACACCTACCCCTTCCCTCCCCCTCTCCCTGGGGGCTTAAAAGACACAGGACCATGTGGTTCGGGGTTCTGTTGGAGCTGTTACAACATTCAGATGTCTGTGACCCTGGAATAAAGCTCTGGATCAACCCTCCAGCAGGACCCGTCTCCTTTTTCCTTCACCATCACCTAAAGCCTTTCCACCAGAGGTAAAACGGAGTTCCTGCATGCCTGGACCTGTTCCAAGTGCCCAGCTGCAACATCCAGCCAGCCAAAGGTGTCTCTGAGGTGAAAACCACCACAGCTGCCGCCTTTGGTCCAGCAGCAAGGCCAGACGAGCCCAGGCACATTCCATCCGGTAATATTGGGATCATATTCCAATACGCAAATAAACATTTCTCGTTACGTGGCCTCATACAGGACTCATAAATTCATACAGCTGGATTCCACAGGGAGCATGAGCTTTGTTGTTCTGTGCTGTTCAGAGCAGGGAGCAGAGACCTCCTGTGCCAGGGAATGAGGACATCCAGAACAACTTTTGGATGGAGATTAGAGATTCTCTCCCTGCAAGAGCCAGACAGAGCTGGGTGGAAGTAAACAACTTTGGCTGGGGGAACCTCAGGCAAACAGACAGATCTTATTCTTCGTGTGTCAAGACACAGCTTGTAACATATTTGTATACATAATACATCTTCTGGAATTTTCACATTAAAGAGAAGATGTATTTATCTGGCAGCTGAGAAAATAACTGATGTGCCTCTGCTGTGCTTTTCCTAGGAATTCAGCTGTCCAGCGGAGAGGAAAATAGGAAAAATTATTTCAATATAATAAATAAATCAAGCTCACAGTCTTGCATACTGCATGACCCAAGAAAAATGACTGAGCCAAGTGAGCAGGAACTGTGAGTTTTTGTAGAGGATCTACAAATCCTTTGGAATCACTGTGTATCAATAAATTCCATGCAAACTCCTTTAAAAATGTCAGTAAATTGGATTGGCATTATTACATCAGTGTGTTATTTTACATTTTATGATGTGGAAATAACAATATATCATTCTCAGCTTTTGTAGTGGGATGTACGTAAAGAAGACTCAAATTCTGTGCTGCAAAACCAAAACTAGAACTGGGCAAAACTTTTAAACTGGGCAAAACTTTTAGGATGTAGTTCTCTGCCTGAACATGCAGGCAGACCAGTTCTCATCAGCTTTGGTAAACTCTTTGGTGCAATTGTTACCTCCCTCCAAAACAAAAAAGATACATCAGTGTTAGAAAGTAGGTCCCAAGATCCTTCAAAATCCCAGAGCATGCCACTGAATTGTGCTGTGTAAATGTCTTCCCTCCATTCCATATATTTTCCTTTCTCTTCCTTCCTCCCATCCCTGAATTATCTTCATCCTAGATGCAAAGAATTTGTTGCTGACACTGAAATATCCCTCAAAAGTCTAGCTTTCTTGTATTTCTAAATGAAAGTCTGTATTTTTTGTTTCATTTGTAAGAAAGTTTTATCTATTAGATTATGAATGAAAGGGGAGAGAGAGAGAAAGAGAGAAATAAAGGAAGAGGAAAGAAGGAAAGAAAAACAGAAAAATATTTCAGACCTTCCAGTCAATAGGAAACTCACTGAGAAAAAGCATAATGAGATTCCATTTTGTCAATAAAACCTTAACAGACACTAAGGAGGAAAAAGCACAAACTATCTTTTACAGAGGGAGAGAGAGCACATACTGTTTCCTGCACCACACAGGATTTCTGTGGAAATTAAGCTGAAGAGGCAATGCTAGGGCTGATGCTCTTATTTAGTGGAAAGGTAGAAACACACTGCAGGAAGGTCTGACTCTACAGAAGAACAAGAAATCTATTCCAGGGGGTGTAGGTAACACTGAACATAGATGTTATAATTACTAAATATCCCACACTAAAACAATGAAAAGCATATTCAATCTGGCACAGAATATCAGTAGCTGAAAGAGTTTCCTGGGAAAGAATAATAATGACAGCAATGATCATCATAATAATCATGAAAATATATATATTGCAAAGGAAATAGAACTGGATGGTGTAAATATGGTGATTTTCCTCCTTAGTGTCAATACCTGGGGTACATTTTCTTTGATGGTGTATAGCTTTGGGGTTAATATTTTCCCCCCTTTCCTTCTTTCTCTTTAGTTTTTAAAGAAAAGACACACAATTTTCTCATCACTGAGACATTGGGGAGTCAATTAAAAGCCAAAGGGATGTGCTTTTCTGGTTTTGTAAGGGTGGTTGGTTTCTGGGTCCAGTGCTCCTGACTCCTCATCTTGCATGGACTCCAAGTTGTGTCTGAGAGAGGGGCATTTATTCTGTTCTCCACACTCCTTGCTGGGTGTCGGGAGGAAGAAATTTAGCAGAAAGAAATTTAATTCCTTCTTCAGAAGCAGTAGATTGAGATCTGGCACCTCAGCCTCTTGGGAACTTGTGAACAGCTGGTCCCACTCTGTGCAGGGCTGCTCCTCAAAGAGCAAGGGCAGAGCTCATCCTGCAGCTTTTGGAGGGTTTCTTCTCCACTGTGACAGAATTTGTGGTGAGTTTTACCCCAGGGCTTCTGCCTGTTGTAGTATAAACTCACACAGGAAGAACCCTGCCCCAGAAATGAGCATTTCCTCCTGCCATGCACCGATCTGCTCTGTGCAAGAAACAGCGAGAGTGGCAGAAAGGAGGGGTGTAAATTGCCTGTCAGGCACACTGTGCCATGGCTCTCTACAGCAGGCTGCAGCAAGATCACATCTCCTAGACAAGCAAACAAGAAATGTTATTTGAATAATTCAGAAATGATCATGGAATATGCTTAGTAAGCCTTTCCCACATCAATGCTTGGCAGCATTCAAACATCATTAACATTATTTCCCCTCAACATTGAACGAGCTGTCAGCTTTTTAATGGATATATTGTCTAGCTAAAGTAGAAAAAGGGATTGATTTGCAATTATTTATTTCAGATCTTAGGTAGTTTGATACACAGTTTGATATTCTTCCAGTGATGGAATTGTTTGTCTCTATGTGTTACAGAAGAATTTGAAATGGTGCAGAATCCAGAAATGAATGCTTTTAACCAGATTGAGCTTGTATGAACCCACATGGGGCTGGAAAACCCCAGACTGACAATTCTCTCTGAAGAAACAAAAAATTGAATGCAGACCACATCTCCACCTGGTGAGTGCAGGACAAGAGATTTGGCACAGGTTTAATTCACTGCACACACATCAAAGAGTTCTTCCCCACACCTTCCCAATCAAATATTGCTCCCATTTTAGTTTTGTTAACACTAATCACCTATATTGTTCTTGTTTAGTGCAAAACTCTTATCTTAAGCTGTCATGGCTTTATTCACACACACAGTGACTGCAAACCCTTCTCTCCAGGTGCTTCTCTACTAAAAAGTTTTAGATCTGTCACTGCTCAGGAGACAGGAAATTTTAAACACAACTGAGTCCAAGACAGTAGTCATTAAGAGTATTAAAAACTAAAATTTGATATGAATTGGGGTGACCTTTCTCACCTTTGTACAGAGCATACCTTAACATCAGACAGAAAAGCCTCATTGTGAAGGACAATGATTTAGGGCCCAAGAGGGTATGAGGAGAGGTCAGGAGACACAATCATAGCAGCCCTCAGTTTATGTGGAGCTTCCTAACAAAACTGCTCTCACACCATACTAAAAAATAACAGAGAGAGAAGGCAGGTAACACCTCTGCTTTCTAACAAACCAATTGCAGATGCTCCAATTAATCTAATCAGCATGCACACAGGCAGATTGGGGAGGTTTCAGTCACCTAATATACATTAGAACTGTCTGAGGCAGCTTCTGTGCCTGCACACTCTCAGAAATGAGATTGTGGCTGAGGTTGCTCTGCCTTTAATAGTATGCCTGAACTTCAAGCACATTTCATCTGACAAGAGATGTGAATCTTTTAGCCCCTCTGAGCTAAGCTGTCCCACACAGGATTTCAGGTTGTAAGCTGAGAGTTTCACAGAGTTAGGAAATGGCAGAGCAAGAAAATCCAGCCCCACAAAACCTGGTAAAGTCAGAAAAGGGGAGACAATGCAAAGCCCTGATATGAAGGCTTGAAGTTCTCAGTTTTGGTAAAACTTGTTAGCATCAGACAGATTTTTCTGAAGCAACTTCACTTGAAGTTCACGTGTTCCTGTACAAACAAACACATCTGCCTGTCCCGTACTGGCTGTGTTAATTTTGAAGAGCACTAATAAGGCTTCAAACTATCAAGATAATCCAAACAATAAGCCTCAAGATAATCCAAAAAATAAACCTAATAATCATCTAGGTGTACCATGGCAAGTCCTTGAGCATAAGGTTAAAATCTGCTAACTTTGTGTGGAGAGCTGTAGTACATAATTATCTGTTGTAAAAACTGGAAATGTTTGCTTGTCAGGTTGGGGAATCCTTGTCCCTGGTAGGGATAAAAGCACTTCATCTATGTGAAAATAGCAGAAAACAGCCACAGACAGGTGATCAAGGCTTTATCATGTTCTGAAAACTAAATTTTCTGCAATCAACAAGTTAATGTAAACAGCAGCAATTTTATTTAACAGATTTTGGGTTGAGTTTCAAATTTGCAAAGATTTCTGCCAATTTTTCATTTTCAATATATGACCTGAAGCAAATTAAATAAATGGGATTTTGAGCACAATAGAGGGAAGATATTTTATTACTTAGAGGTGATGCTCCTGCTATTTCCATTTTACTATTTTCATTTCTGTTATTACAAATGAAGAAATGCAATCACATTGTTCAAGAACACTTGTTGTGTGGCTGTATTGTGGAATATGTTTGGCAATAAAAAAGGTACTGATGAAAAAAATAAATTCCAAGTGTAACTGGGGAATTCCTGATACACTTTTAAAGCAAAATCTTGATTGGATTTTATCTGATTAACTCCTTGATTCTCTCCAACATAACTTAATTTAATTCTCTATAAAGATTTTTAAAAATGCAGTGGAGAGGAACTTTTAAGCTTCCCAGGATGCACATAAGAAATACAAGTGCAAGTGAAAGTGTGAAGTTGTAAACATACCTAGTCAAACTGAGTAATCACATGCAGTGGTAACCTTGATTTAACACTCACTTTCCTATGAGACTTTGCCAGGACTTGTCAAGATTTGCCCTTTATGTCTATAATTTATTCACCTGTTCATCTATCTATTAAAAATATTGTAGCTTTTTTATATCTTATACTTTCTATTACCATTCTCTTCTGTGGCCTGGTAGCAGAAAATTTTTAATTATTTAAAGTTCTCTAAGAAAAAAAAAAAATTGGGACAAAAGGAGTGGGGCTCTCCATTTACCTCTTTTTACTGCTTATTGTAGGAAAAGAAAATATTTTTGATCCACATTATTGTTTCTCAGATCATTTAGCACTCCTCACACTCCTTGTAGGTTTTTCCCTCTCTTTTTCTCTGTCTCTGTGACCTTTCCCACACTTATTATATAGATGGCTGAGTGAAAGTAAAGCAGCAATTTCATCTCCATGGTGACAAAACCACAAATGTCTCATTTATGCTCCAGGATTCCCAGGTAAACGTTTTCAGCTTTTTGTGGTGTGGATTTCAGCTGCATGTGAGGGGCAGGGTGAGTTTTCTCCCAACCCAACCCTGACTCCTTGATGCCATAATATCAAATACAACAGCTTCAAACTGTATTTATTACACACGGACATGTAATATGTATAAGTACACAGAGAAAAGATCTCAAGGTCATTCCAGCTTCTGCAAGGATTTGAAAGGACAAAAATCTTCAGCTGTTTTGTGCACTGAAAGCACAGAGGACTGAAATGTTTCATTTCCTCAGAAGGAGACCTGAGCTAGCAGGATACACAGCTTCTCCCCAGCATTTTTCCCATGAGACAGTTTGACCTGGAATAATAAAAACAGGAAGAGGAGAGTTTCACTTTTTCTGCTTGTGTTCTGGCTTCTTTGTCAGCTCTGAGAAAAAGTCTCTCTAATCTGACAGATTGCTGGGGTTTTTCTTTGATTTTTATTAATGAGATTCTGTCCATTTGGGATTAGGTCACAGATTCCAAGCAGAGAGCAAATAACAAAATAAGGGGGCAGGGTAGGTGGATACTGACCTAACATGGACTCTGCAGGCTGGCAGCAGAAAATTAATTTTAAATTTTAAATTTTAACAAACAAAACCCTCTTGGCGGAGTCTGTTGTCAGAAAATAATTAAAGGTTACATCCAATCCAATTGTTTTTGCTGCCATGTTTTCCCTGTCCTTTCCAGACAATATCACATCTACATTAGGAAAAAAGGGATTGAGAGGACAGAATTTAATTGTGTAAAACACATGGCAGAGGTGGCCATTTAGTCCAGGGAACTGAATTTATTCACACACACTGAACAATGATTAGAGGGCCAGTTATGGCACTTTATAAAGGACCTGAGGCTCAAACCTGTGCTTGTGGTTAACTCACTAAACCAGCCTGTCCCTTCCTGAGGAAAGCTGAGTGCTGAGCCCCTCATCTGCAATGCAGGCACAGGTGAGGAGTCCTGTCACACACTTCTTCATCACTGTCACTCCATTCCACTGACATCTGCATCTCAAACCTGACACGGTGCTTCAGGAAGCGTGGGCAGAGGTCAAAGAGATATACTGTTCAAATTGTTACAAGGTTGCCACTTGATCAGGTTTCCTAATGATTTTTTAAATTGACCTTTGAATAAAGTTTTACAGACTTCAGGAGTAAAAGTTAGGCTAATGCTTGTGTTCCATGTGAGCAGGAGGAGAATTTAAAAAGTGTGTGCATATATATTTATATGTAATTTGCTGTTTATGTCTAACAAATCCATAAAGGCTATGATTTAAACTTCATTGTCAATTTAGATTATTTTAAAAAGAATTTAGAAACACTTCTAAATGGTCACACTAAAGCTTTAGGTGTTAAATAGTAATTGATGTAGTCTCTATGCCACTTTGCTTTATCTGCTTCTCAGGATTTAATTTCCATTTCAGCCAAATGAAAGACCAGTCAATTTTATTTAATTTAAGTCCATTTAATTTTATAAAAATGTGAGTGAATAGGTGACATGAAAGGGAATGAATTGGGGAGTGCACAAATACAGAACCTACCAGAATGAAGGCAGAAATATAACACCTGGCAAAGGTAATTGAAACATGCAGCTCAAGACTTGAACACCCAAATTTTCCTTCTAGAAACAAATGTATGTTTGTTTGGGAGCTGCCAGTGCAGGCCCTGACAGTGACACCAAATCACAGGAAGGTTAGAACTGCTGGTGTAGAGGGCAGGTTTGAGCAGCTAAGAAAGTGAGACCTCAGTAAGTAAGACATAGGATAGATGTAAATCAACAGAAAGTTCTTTTCAAGAACAGGAATACCAAGTTTCACAGTGTAGAGTTTTTCAGATTAGTGGACAATGTACTGAAAGGGAGTCTTAAGGATCATAGAATCAAGGAATGGTTTGGTTTGGAAGGGACAGTAAAACAATCTGGAGCCAGCCCTCTGCCTTGTCTCTTTCTCTAGGCAGTGCTGTCTCCCTCCTGCTCTACTCTCACATATGGCCTGGAAAAGTTTTTGAAAGTTGAAACTTAGAAATGTTACAGGTTCTCAGGAGAGAAGACCTTTAAATGTGTGTGCTGGCTTTCAATGCCCAAGCCAGTTCAATAGGAAAACCTGTTTCCTGGAATGGCTTGTGTCTATCCATAGATTTTCAGCTCTGGGATGCAAAGTCAGCTAAGATAGAAGTGAGAAAGGGAAGGGGTGTAAAGAGGCAGCTCAAAGCCAGCGAAGATGGGCATGAAAAGGGAATGTGTGTAGAAAGGCAGCCTTCTGCATGTCCAAGATCTGTGGTTATCAGAGAGGCATTTATGTGCTAGCAGTCTAGTTAGACATTCCAGGGATTCCTGACACCTCTCACTGCAGCTGTGCAGCCTCGTGTAGGGTGCCAGGGCATCTTCTGCCAGCTCCCACCACCATCAGTGGGGTCAGAGCAGCCCCAAATTCCAGACCTGGATCCATTGGATGGGAAGGAACAGCACAAGAGCCCAGAGAGAGGGCTGGGTGCTGAACCCAAACCTGCAGGTGACTCTCCTGCCCAACTCATCTATTCAGAATATGCATTACAATTATCTCACCCAAAAATCCCCCTGGCATTCATACCACCAGAAAACCCCATCCAACCTGGCCTTGCACTCTTCCAGGGCTGGGGAATCCACAACTTCTCTGGGCAATCTGTGCCAGTGCCTCACCACTCTCACAGGAAAAACTTTTTCTTAATATTTAATCTAAACCTTCTGTCAGTTTAAAACCATTCCTGCTTTCCTATCATATTGTATTTGCAGGGACCCTTGTGGCAGGAGGGAATGATGAATCTGACTCCATGTTTTCAGAAGGCTAATTTATTATTTTAAGATACTATATTATATTTAAGAATGCTATACTAAAGAATATAGAAAGGATACTTAGAGAAGGCTAAAAGGATAATACTGAAAACTCGTGACTCTTTCCAGAGTCTCGACACAGCTTGACCCTGATTGGCCAATGAGTCAAAATAATTCACAGAAATCCAATTAAATAATCTCCAAACACATTCCACATGTGAGCACAAGAGAAGCAAATGAGATAAGAATTTGTTTTCCTTTTTCTCTGAGGCTTCTCAGCTTCCCAGGAGAAAAATGCTGGGCAAAGAGATTTTTCAGAAAATGTGAATGTGACACTATCACTCCATGCCTTTGTAAACAGACTTTCTCCAACTTTCTGGTAGGTTCCCTTCAGGTGCTGAAGGCTGCAATTAGGTCAGGGGAGAGAAGGATATCCAGGAAATATGGAAGTGCTGTTTAGCTCTTCTGGGTGGAAATGGGTACAAGTTTTTGGCTGCAGGGTGAGGTTTCTCTAACAACTCACCATTTTTTCTATGCATTGACAGGAATATGGAAATTTCACATGCACAATCTAACTCACCTTCCTTGAAAGCCTGCTTGAAAGCCCTTTTGCTTAGAAAAAAGCACACAGACAAACAGGTCAGAATCTCTGATGGTACCCATCACAAAGCCAAAGCTGGAGAGTTCATCCATCCTCTGTCCCACAACATAAAGCTTCCACTGACATAATACTGATTCCCATATACTTGTTCGTTATTTATGTGAAGTTACAGAAAAATCAGGTGCTTCCACCATGTTACACCAAAGCCCAGCCTCAAACCTTAACTCAAAACCTTGAATGTCTTTACTAAAGCTGATATAGTTAATTTCACTTTAAATATGTGTTTTCACCATCTTCTAAAGCTGTCTTCTGCTAAGTAAGCATTCTGCTTTGCTGAGTAGAGACTATTAGGTGTTGCAGAAAGCTATTGCATTTATGGTTCCACTCATTACAAAACACTGTTTACTTCCAAATTTCCCTTCTTCCTTCCCTCCCCTCTCCAGAATATACATAGCAATGAGCTGAATGGTCTCTGTTTTGCTTGTGTGTATGGCATCAATCAGCACTTGCAAAGGATAGTGTATCCTTGGCTCTGCTTGATTGAGATCTGCAGTTTCACATTTACATAATTAATACACACATCCATATTTAATCTGTGCAGATGAAGACAAAGTCATGACTGCTTAAATACCACAGAGCTTGGCAAGCTTCCAGCATTGGCAGAAAGCTGTACTCTCGTGCTTTTTTCTGGGTGGGACTGCAAATATTTGGCCAGTTCTGTGACACGTGTACCAAGCTTCCCTACCTTTCAATTTGAAGGGAGATGGAGCAGTGAAGCTGCCCACAGATGCTCCCTTACACACTCTAATGTCCTAATCCCAAGGATAAGCATTTGTTCTGCTTTCTTCCTCCTCTACCTCCACTTCCACTTAGACAGACTGGTTGCTTTGGCCATGCCAGCTGGAGATGGTATCATGAAGGCCATTTTAGGAACCTGTGTGTGCTCCATGGGAGAAGCTGCAGAGGTGAGGTGGAGGCAACAGGTCCATCACTGATGTTTCTGTGCTTCTGCCCCAGGGCCCCAGGAGGAGCTGGATCCTGGCTGTGTAGGAACCTGGATTGCTCAGTGCTTGTTCTGGGCAGCTCCAAATAGAGAAGCTCGGATTCCCCTCTCCTTGTGAACTTTGTGCATCTGACAGAGGTGTCTCCCTTCAGCTCAGTGTGTCCCCAGATCCCCTGCATGAATCAGTAGACTCAGAGAAATGTCATCAAGTGAAGTGAGGTGAATTCAAGCCTAAGTCAGGAATAGGGCTGCTCAGAAAGGCAGAAATCTCTTTTTGGAAACAAAAGGAAGTCTTGACCTATATTTCTGCTTCTGTCTGAATGAAGAATAAGTTCTGACATTTTAACATTAGAAATAGACAAGTGCCTGCCAAATGCAGGATGGTCTGGTGTGACTGGGGAGCTTGAGCAAGAAACTGATACCTTGGTGTCCTGCCTTCTCTCACATCCCAGTGGAGATATGGATCACCAGAAGCAGCTCTAAGTGCTCACTTTGTTAATTTGTGCTTTATGTGGTCTCCAGAGAGACCCTGTGCTTGCCAGCAGCCATGAACCCAAAAGAAAGCAAGTATAACCTATACAATATATAATATTGTACAATATTTAATAAGGACCACTTTCAAATGGGCTACAATCAAGGTTAATAGGCTGAATAGGAAGGAATAAGGTCTATTTAAATGAGTATCTTAGATATGGGTACCACAAAAAGCTGGCTGCCATGCAGAAGGGCATTAACATAGTTCTTATACCACATGGCTGGCTAGGGAAGAATAACTCTTTGGTGCCATAACAGCTGGAAAAGTGCCATAGAGATGCATCCAAAAAAACCTCAGAGAAAAGGGAAAGAGTATTCCTGCAAAACTTCAACCATCCTTGATCTCTGAAATCTAGCTAGGTTCCCCAGGCAGAGATACCAATCAGCAAAAAGGACTTACAGTTTCTAATTACAGGCATCACATTTCTTGTCCATTTCTCCTGTTACTTTACCTCTTTCCCCCAGCCTTGTATTTGGAAGTTTGACATCAGTTTCAGCTTAATTTTTTTTTCTTTAATTTACCATTAAGCTTTTCTACTGTTTGGGCCCCTGAGAAGCAGCAAATTTATCACACACTACAATCACAGATTAGCATATCTTCAGAAAACAGTGTTTGACAAAACAGCAAAAAAGACCAGTCCTGCAGGATATCTTTTAGGACCACTAGGATATGGAAATTTTCCCACTAGACTGTCAAGGACTATTGAGGAAACTGGCATTACTCAGTATCTTGTTTTATGAAGACATTCCACTCAACAGATAAAAGTCACCAGCAGAAGATTTGTTTGCTGCATTCTATGACAAGTCCAGACTGGGACAATAGCTTTTGTTTATTGTTACATTAATGACAACAATTAAGGACACCCTTTTAAGGTCTGATATTCTTTCTTTAAGGTAGGCTAAGTACAACACTTTCATTTCCACTCTAACCATTTCCTTCTTTAAAAGATATAATTGCACTTTTAATGGATGCACGCAGGAACACAATTTGTAATTCTAGCAATCTGGAATCATTCAGAAACAGAATCATTTTCTTTCCTAAAGGCAATATCTGAGCTGGTATCTGAACTGACTTTTGCACCCCAGAGGAAAATACTCTTTGTAGGGGTTTGCTGTTCTCTGTGGGTTAATGACACCAGGGCCTGGGACAGAATCTCTGACCTGCTGCTCAGAAGAGTTGAGCTGTGTTTTGTTCCCCTGGACAGCAAGACAGAAGAGTCAGGAAGAAGCTGTTCCCTGTTTTCTGGCATCATTAAAACCACAAACATCTTCCTCTGGTTAGATCACCAATGGTTTGAGTGTATTTTCCAATATTTGTACTTCATTCACAATAACAAACATGAAAGCTGTACTTGGGTGTCTGACAGTAAATATGTTTCTTAATCCAGCAGTCCATGTAGAAATTATTTCAGTATGTATGTGATATGGATAGGAAATGGTATTAACCACTCAATACCTACAATTCTTTAATTCAGCCCTAAATATTCAACACATGAGATTGGGTGAAACAACCTTATTATTAAAGTAGCTGAGGGTCTGCTGTGCAATGAGAGATATTCAATAGATTAAGTGCTGGTTGCAATTTTACTTCATTATTCATATTCTGAGGTCTTTAGGGCAGAGAATATGTCTATCTGTATTCTCTGGAGCAGTATGTATATTTATGGTGCCATCTGAATGCCTCAATGCCATGATAATGTCAAGCTGTAATTCTCTTGAGCTCTTAACTTGGTTGAGGATCAGGCCACCGAGTCCACAAGGTCCCAAGATGCAGCTCTACCATGACCTCTCCAGGCTGAAGGGTGCAGTTCCTTCCATCTACACCTCCTCACCAACACTGGGTTTAAAAGGAAGAGGCATTCACAAGTGAATTTGCTCTGAAAAATGGATTTGCAGAAGTGGCAGACTGAGATATGGTGTTAATGCTCCCTCAGTGGCTTCCCCTTCAGATTGCTCCATGCATAACTGAGAAAAAAACTGTTGTAACTGTGTGACTTTCCTGGTAACTCACCCCTGATTCCAGGACAAGTTTTGTCATCTTCCACTCTACATATATGTCACCATCACCCACTGAAATCAAAATAAAGGTTTTTCATTCTGGGGGGAAAACTAAGGGTGGTGCAAATGCAGAGATGGCCTTAGGTGGAGAGTTTGCCTGACATGCTGTGGAAGTGGAAAAGTATTCTCACAGGCATCCAATTTGAGTGTCTAAGAAGTCAAGGACCTTTGGAAGTGCCCAGTGACAGCATCCAAGGCAGGAACCCAATACTATGCATGGCAGGAACCCAATACTATGCATGGCCAGCATCCAAGGCAGGAACCCAATACTATGCATGCCCAGGCCCACTGGGCAGTTTTATCACAATTGCTGTTGCACCACGCTCAAGAATTGTGTTTGGCACACTTAGGACACCAAGCACAAGCCAGCTGGAACAGCTCAGAGGGTGTGTGCACAGGTACAGAGGTCCTCAGTCTGCTCCTGGGCCAAACCTACACTGTAACCAATGCTCTGTGTCGCAGACATCTTTTATGAAAGATCCTTTCCTTAGGATTTTTCCTCCTGAGAAGATGAGAGGCCTCAGGAACAAAATGTAAACAATGGTTATCTGCTGCTGTGGAATGCAACAGGTGGATCTTTGATTGGTCCATGTTGGATGTTTCTAATTAATGGCCAATCACAGCCCAGATGGCTCGGACAGAGAGCCTGAGCCACAAACATTTGTTATCATTCTTTCTATTCTATTCTTAGCTAGCCTTCTGAGGAAATCCTTTCTTCTATTCTTTTAGTATAGTTTTAATGTAATATATATCATAAAATAATAAATCAGCCTTCTGAAACATGGAGTCAGATCCTCATCTCTTCCCTCGTCCAAAAACCCCTGTGAACGCTGTGACAGCTCTGCTCATGAATACTCACATGGAGAGGAGACAACTTGCCCCATTTTGGACACTAAGGAGCAGGGAATGAACTTTTAACTCACAACTTCACCTTACAACTACACCATTTGAGCATTGTCCCATCAAGGAAACCAGGTTTGGAAACCAGTAGAGTTCAGTTGTTTCAATGTTTGATCCATAGAAACTGTACACATAAAGACTTCTTTTAATAAGAATACAGAAAAGAAGTAAAACACAGCACATAGCTGATGGATTTATGGACACTATGGAGGAGCCTGGACATGTCTGGAGAATGTTTTAGAGTTCAGTAAAAGAAATATTAAATGTTGGAAACCACTGTCCCAGCAAATTGGATACAAATAAACTGGACAAGGACTGTTCTGCCAGTGTTTTTACTGCAAATAAAGTTTAGTAAAACTTTCAACAATGTGGTTAGCTGGATGATTCAGGAGAGGTCATTTCAAAACAGGGGAAATGGGGAATACATCAAGTGTTGAAGAGCACAAAGAAACCTGCATTTCCAGAACTTGCTGGCAAATATTTCTTGGCTGATGTCTCTTGTATGAGGAGTTAATCTGAGGAGAGACAGAAAAGAACAGTAGCTTTGTGGGATAACTGAGGAATGATACAGCAAGAGGCTGATTTTAGTGACCTAGTTTTTTCTGCAGTGCCAGCCTCTGAAGTGGAGATGTGTGTTTTTCCACATCCTGATGCTAATAACCCAGATAATTTCCTCCAAGCTAGCTCCATAGTCTGTTTTATGGGCACAGTGTGTCCTTGTCTTCCTGGAGTGATAAGACACCACCTGTTCCCCGCAGTGAATTCCGGTGGAAGATGTTCTGTGCCTGTAAAAAAAAAAAAAAAAGTGCATTTCCTGCAGGAAAAATGTGACTTAAGTTTAAGGACTGTATCTTGAAAAATAGAATTTGTTATATAACTGCATAGGTGTCTTGCTACCTCTTGCACGACTTAATTATTCCCAGATGGAACCAATGGCTCCACAAAAATTAATGACTGCTTCTACTTCTGTATAGTGACAATTCATTTCTAGTGTTTTTCTCTTCTTGTTTCTACCACAGGTGAAGCTTCCTTTTGCTTCATGTAATGATGAGTCTGGCTTCTTGTGAGACACTTTCAGAACAGCAACAGCACAAAAAAATGTGAATTGTATCCAGATAGGTGCAGTACCTCTCCTGGCACCTTGGATCTCTCATATAACCTTCAGAACTGAGAGGAAACATCAAGCATTCTCCCACACTGGGAATGGCTACATTTTCCATGTTCTCCATGAGCTCCCTTCAGCAACCTCCCCTCTGTCCATCAGACTTGGGTCTGTGGTGCAAAAGCTGATTGACCCCTCTCACCCCTTATTGACCCCCTCATCCCTCCTGCACCACAAACTCTAATTTTTAACAGCCTCCTCTCACATTCTGAGTCCTGCTCTGGGCTGCTAAAGCATCTTTCTCATGAGGGCACCCCTTAACAGGATTAAGCAGCTAGATTAAATCCAAATTGAATTGTGCACTCATTGAGCTCACATTTGATTCTATTACAGATTGTATTTGTTTCATTTCATTATTTACTGCCAGAAAATGAACAACTCCCTTTTAGCAGCAGGCATCAGACTTGTGGAGCTGAGGCCCAGCCTGCCTAATCAGAGTTAGCCAAACTACAGACTCCAGAGACAATAACATGTCTCTAAACAACCACTTAGATGAGAAACCAATAGATCATTTTTATATACTTGTGTTTGAAGTGCATGTCAGGGGACAAAATTGATGGTAGTTAGAAAACCAGTGCACTCTAAAAAAATATATAGATAAATTCATAGAGCTGAAGATTTGGATTATATTTTAATTTGGTAAAATCAATACCTCCATCATATTTCTGGAAGGAGAAGGCAAAGACTAATGAAACTGACACAATACATTTTCTGTAATGTTATTGAGGTGTGAGTTAGAAAGAAAAATGTTGGAAGTGTCTATCACTCATATATAACATATATGAATTCCTTCATCAGCTTTTACTGACTTGTTTATTGCTGAAATCAATACAGCAAACAAACAAATATTTTCAGCATTCTTCTGGCCATTCCCAACAGTGTCTAAAAGCAGTATGTTTCAAAACCTCCAAAATGTTGCAATGTTGCAAAAAGAATACATATTTAACCTAGGAAATACACACCAGCTGCTTTTAAAAATACAATATTGCTATAAAGTGAATGCTATGAATAGTGATAAATTGACCCAACATCAACTGAGGTCTAAAATCAATCTTTGTTGGTTTTAAAAGAAGTTTTGATCAAGTTCTAGCTTTATATAAGTGAATTTACTCAAAAGTTTTACCTGCAGCTACTGACAAGGACCTGATGCGTGCCAGGAAATGAACCCCCAGTATGGCCCAGGATCTGCTGGTTGGCAATAACTGATGGGACCTGCAGAGCAGCTTTGATCAAAGGAGTGTGAGATTTTGGTTGGAAACAAATTTCCAGACTGATTTTCCCAGGCATTAATAATCCATATTGTTGCAGGGTTCAAATTGGCTGGAGTCTGGTATTTGCCATACCAAATGTTCCATTGCAATACTGGTATATTGCAATTTTTTCCTGGAGGAGACAGTGAGTTTGATACTAAGGATGAGTGGATTATAGTTTATAATATATAAACTATAATTATATTATATATTATATACAATATACAATATACAATATACAATATACAATATACAATATACTATATAATATATAATATATAATATAAATATATAATATATAATGTATAATATATATTATGTATTATGTATTATATTTTATATATTATATATTATGTATATATATTATATAATAATATATATTATATATTATATACTATATAATATATAATATATTATATATCATACATAATGTAAAATGTATAATATATAATATTATAGTTTATAAACTATAATAAACTATTATAAACTATTTCCATTGTATTGCTTGGTACTCTCCTGCTGCAGCAAGGTTTAAGACAGCCAGTGGCAAAGGGAGCAGGCACTGAAGGCAATAACCAGAGGCTGAGTTAACTCCAGGACACAGCATCTACCTGGCTGGGGGAGCAGTGGGTGGAGGAGCTCCCAACTCCTCTGTCAAAGGCTTAGAGGAGGGACAACTTTGCTTCACAGCATTTACTAAAGCCAAAGGAGCACCTCAGTCCATAAATACATATTTGCTGGTGCCAGAAAGTCAAATAAAATCTGTTTGAAGCACTCACTGTATGAGTGAGTCATTCACATCAGGGCTAGGAAGTGTGGAGCCACAAAAGCAAAGATTATCTCAGACTCCAGCATTTGTCCAGCCCAAAAAATGTGGCCAAGCATTCACTGCATGAGCAGGGTTGAGAACTCTGCCTTAGAGCCTCAGGGGAGGTGGAATCCAGAGCCCAGCACGTGCCAGGGGGATCAGCCACAAATCCTGCAGGGACAGCTGGGTCTCCAAGGCAGGGGCAGACCTGCTCCATGCCAATAAACCAACAAAAAAGGACAGCTCCTTGAAAAATTGCAATCTGGGAGCAGATCTTGACCTGAAGAAGAGGGAAAAAGGCTGAGGGAAAACCCCACACACAGAGCCCAGTGTAAAAATCCTGCTTTAGGTATGCTGGAGAAAAAATATTTACTGCTGCTCTCTGTGGAAGGCCTTGCAAAATTTTAAATAGATGTGGGCAATTTTAAAGTCCATCTTGATTTATGAAAGCTGTCTGAACAGATAATAATGATGTAAACTGTGCAGTGCTCCTTACAGCTCAGCCTTATGGATGTGAGGTGTTAGCAAACACTGATAAGGGAGTTGGGAGCAGGAGAGCTCTAAAGTTGTTCCCATTTAGATTTTATCCAGCTGTGTGATCCTGAGGAACAATGCCTATTCTCCACACATTCACATGGAGAGAATAAGGAAATCCTTGGGCTGCTCCTCTCCCTTGACCTCCCTCCTTCCCCCTGGGGCCTGTGAGAGCTTCAGAGCTGTTTGCTGTCACTGCTGTCCTTTGTGCTCAGTCCCAGCCCTGCCTTACACTGTTGGGATATTTTTCTTTCAGTCCTGTTCCTAAAACATTAATTTATTTGTCTGAAAGAGAAATCTGGGAGCTTGGCTAGGATTCCTGAAAGGTTTGTGCAGCTGTAATCTTAAGAATAAAACATTCATGGAGTGGATGGGAAGAACAATGTGCAAAGCATTAACATTCCTGCAACTACATCTGTGCAGAGGATCTTCTATTTGTTCATGTAAAATATGTGGTTGAGCTAAAAGCTGGTGAAAATCCATCCACACACATTTATGTGAGTCAAAGCTCTGGGTTTCAGTCAATGCCCCTTTTAAGTCATTTCTCAGAATTCCTCAGAAGTGAATTGCTTGAAAACTTTAGGCATGAGAATAATGTCAAGAATCTTTACCTTTCTGCAATGCATGTCTTTCTAGAAGGATCCAGCTTTAAAAGTCTCAGTAGAGTTGGGATTCATCCCATCAGGAAGGGGGAATAAGAGAGTGACCTGTGTCTACTGCTCCAGCAGAAAAGTGCAGCATTTACAACTTAAACCACTATCTCTGCTAATCATGTATGAGTAAATCAATAATTGAGTCCTTTGAGGTGAACAAGCCCTGCATAATGGTGTCCCTGCATATTTTTGCTACTGATAAGGCAACAAACCCTTGGAATGCATAGGTATGACCCACGTTCCAAGCTCTTTCGAACAATCAGCACACGAATAAAAATCAAACTTTGAAATTCACAAAGAGTGAAATTTCATCCCTGAGCAGAAGGGCTGGCACAGTGACATTTCACTTCCCTAAGCTCTCAGAAACCTTCAAAACTGTGCTTTAAAGGCAATTCTGCATTGCACAGCCTTTGGGTAGGCCTGCTCAGCAGTGAATTTCATTCATTGTGAATTATATGTGAGAGGACTTTGATTTTTCACCTAAGAAGAGAAAAGGACTAAAGGGTAGACCACATGACTGATTTCATGTAGATATCTCACTTGCAATCAGCACTTATTGTCTCTGGGGCTTGTAAAGGACAAAGCAGGGATTGGTATCCTGGAAGGAGCTGGAGACATTTGTACATAAAAAAGTGAAAAACATGAGGAAGAAGAGATTGGGGGAAGGAGTAGTCAGAGAATTGGATTTTTTTTCCCAATGCAATGGCAAGAAGAAGGTCTACTGAAACAACAAGTGACAAAATGGTCCCTTTTATGCTTTTACAGGAATCACAGAGCCACAGCTGTGGAGGAAGCACCCCAAACTTCCATGAAAGGGGTATTATACACCATAAATAAGTAAAGGTTATTTTTCTGTACTGAAATTTGAAAAATATAAATATTACGCGCTATTCTGGGCACTAGTAAAATTGATTAGAGGTTTGAAATTGAAAAGGTGTTATGGAGGAAAATCCTAAATACTCTGGAGGTTTGGACTTTGGGTTATGAGGAGGGATTAGCCTGTGCTGGCCTCTGCAGCCTGAGGAAGAAATGAGGTAAAATGGGAGATTGTCAGGGAGGTAAACGAAATCCTGAAATGAACAGATTGAGGGCAGTAAGCTGTTTAAGATAGCAACTAATTTGAAAACAAGATGCCATGGACTAAAATTGGGATGGGATGGGTGGGTGCACAGGCAATTCAGACAAAATTACCTCATAGAAAAGAGCCTTCAATTTGGCATGGATGGGAAAAGTCAGCCACTGAAGCATGCGTGGTGGGAGGGGGTAGAGTGCAAACCCACTGTGAAAAGGAACAAGATGTATTTTTGGACAAGGATAAAACTCAAGGTTACAGCCACTAATTGGATTTTGGAGGATATGCTGATATTAGCTACTTGTAAATTGGTAGATATTTTCTGGGTTTGCAAGGACAGACAGGCTTTAACAGGGTGATGTTTTCTCCCAGCAGTTAATGTTGTTGAGTCCTTAAGTCATCTGCAGTGTCAGCCAGAGCTTGTGAAGGTTGGTGGGGCTCCTTCCTGAACAGCAGCAACAACAGGCTTGGCATGAGGCTTCTCCGGTAGAAACCATGAGAGCTTTCCTCAGTTCTGTGGCTTTTTGATTACCAATAAGCCTTTTAGGTGAGAGAATGCTGTGGCAGAATACAGCTTCTATAATCCTTTTCTTGTCCAAGTGCTGAGTGCCCTTGGAGCCTCCCCTCCTGGATGATCTGCTCAGGAGTCCCTGATGGCCTTAACTCATTCTGCTCACGCTCCTGCTGCTGCCATCAAGATTTCTAGACATTGGCATAAAGTTTAACCTTCAGATCTGAAAGAGTCATAGACTAGATTTCTATGACATTTGGAATCAATATAAGTAATGGTGATATTTGCTTCAAAGCACTGCACAGGAGGTAATTTTAAACAAAAACCTTTGGAGGACCTGCCAGTGCTAATGATCAGTGCTCTGGTACTGCACAAACACTCTTGCTGTCAAACAGCCACATATGGCCTGTGAGGCAGGGGAAAAAAATTCCCAAAACTCCAACTCAGACTTCAGAAGTTAATGAAACAGTTTCATTAAGTCCCCCACCACAGGGAATGGTGTTTTATGTGAGCAAGGCTAATATATGACATGCAGAAAAGCGCTGTGGTAAACAAATACCCAAGCCAGCATGTCACAAGGTGATACCTTGATTTTATTTCCCAGCTTACAAATACAGTAGAAAATAATGCTGTGGCTGCAGTCCTCAAAGGCAACAGGTGAATTTAATATGAGCAGCAACCACTCTGGGCTTCTGTAAAGACATCTAGAGGTAGAAACATGGGAGTTTCTACTTATTTTGTCCCTTGGTGAAGAAAAGCAGCTCTAGACTCACATAAATCAGCTAGTCTGGCTTGGTTTATAGCAACTTTTAGCAGAATGTTTTCCTTAAGGAATGAATGCATGAAAAACATCCTACTAGGTAGAATGTACTATCACAATATGCTCAAGACCTAATAGTTAATCTTTTCCTGCATGCCTATTTAATACAGTCCAGAGAAGGGATGAAGCTGCTAGAATGCATAATCTGGGAATTTCCATCCTTTGAATATTTCAGCTTTTTAAAGTCATCTTGACTTTGCATCAATATATTTTGCTTTGAAAGTCAGAATATCTTCCTAACTTAGCTTGGCCTGCCACTGCTGAATTTTATTCCCTGTTTAACTCTACATGCATTTTTGTCCAGAAACAATTTTTCTTTTTTTTTTTTTTTTACTTATGTTGAGTGGCATTTGCCAGTCTGTTGATTAAATCAGAATTATTGCCATAATTGGGTGTTACCTACTATGAATCAAGATCAGATTGACATTCTGAGAAATGTATTATCAAAAATGGAAATTAAGAAGCTCACTGTCCCAATTTATATTAAGTAAGAATTCAAAGTGTTACAGTCTAGCCCAGAGGAATGTAATTAAGTGACACCTCTTTTATAAAACTATTTTTAACTTTGTAACAGAATATATTTTAAGGTAGAATTGCTAAACAGATTTGCAAGTTGACTGAAGTAAAGATATGCAAATATTATAGCTCTGTTTTCCTACAAGGGAGACCAATCAACCACGTTTTATTTACAAGATTCACAGCACACCAGAATGGTCTCTGCTTTTTTTTTTTTCATGGATTATTTTGCTTTGTCTTGAGACATGAAGCCTGTGATTCTGCTTCACCCTCCCAACTCAACTGCAGTGTGCAAAGACCTGAGCCAGGAAGATCTGTGCACATCTTCATCCACCCAGCAGATAGAACCAGACATTCTTGCAGTGATGAATTTTTCCTCACAGAAATCAATAGAAATGTATTTTATCATAATCCTAAAATCAATATTAAATAACTAAGCCAAGCTTTTGGAAAAATAAAGTCCCCGACTATAAATTTTTCCTAAATCTAAGCTTTGAAATCAATTAAATCCATAGTATGTCCCAATACATTTTATGACCATTTGAACCATGGCTTTTATATTTAACACCATATTTTGTTCTAGGAAAGGGTAATAAATGTCTCTCCAGCACTGAAGAAAGCCAACAGGGGACAGTGGTTGTTTGGAGTACATCCCTTCAAAGGATTTTTCTTCACGTTGCTGAAGGAGCTAAATTAGCTGGGAAAACTTGGATTAACAACCAGTTATCCATCATGGCTCTTTGTGGCCTCACAGCATTGCACACAATTGTTTTACAACATGAAAGGCCAACAGGACGTGCTCCCAGGGACAATTGTGCACTGAAAACCATCAGAGAGGTGGCACTTCATGGCTGACTATAAGTAGTTCAACTTGGCTAATAAAATGTGGGGGTGGGATAAGGTAAATGACAAAGGCTGGGAAGGGCTGGGAAGAAACCAAACTCTATTTCAGACTATTTAAAAAAAAATAGTGCCCCTCTTTTTTGCATTCAAGTCTTAAGGGTCTTTTCCAACCTAAATGATTCTGTGATTCAGTCATGGATCATAACAGAGAACTACTTGTGAGCCAAAGAAGGCAGCAGGAAAGTATTTTGAGGCTGAGGGTTGTGCAGATGAGCATCCGGCAGCCAGAGGGCTGCAGCTTTGTGGGTACCCTCCCAAACAGGCTGCAACAACATTGTGAGCCCTGCTCCAGCAAGTGAAGTAAAAACCTTGCACAGCAGGGAAGCACAAACAGGTTATGGGAGTATCCTGAATTCTGCTCAGACAGTGAGCAGGAATGGGGTGGAAAATCAAACTACTGTTCCAGGCTCTGAAATTTTTCTTCAGCTTTTAGTGTAAGTTTATGCCCCTGGAAATGGGGATCCCTGGGTGCCAGATTCACCTGGCCCTGTAACACTGGCAGGTCCACAGCGCTGTGCAGAAGGGGCCTCCAGGGTTGATTTAGGGTTGCACACAGAGTTTCCCTGCAGGCAGAACCCCACAGCTGCCTTTGAGATGCTTTGGCTGATACACCTGAGCAGTGAAGCAGTGCAAGTATGGAGAACATAATTCTGAGCTGCATTCAGGGGATCCCACAAGGGTGCACTTTTCCCACAGCACAGGTAGGTGCAGAACTTCATACCAGACAGAGAGAAAGGGTGTCCTGGTGTCTTTCACCCCTTTTCAAATGCCCTCATGAAGATGTCACTGAACTGATTCATGGTAGGTAAAATGCTCTGGCATCCCTCCTGAAAGGACCCTACATGGGGAATGATGAGATGGAGAAGAGGGTGGGGGGAGATTCCACAGAGGACGTGGTCCTCCTCAGGTTACATGACACAAATATTCAGATGTCAAGTCTGTGATCCCTGCATCCCAATCTCTTTCCTCTGCACAGCAAGCTCCTCAGAAAGGCTGCAGCTTTAGTGAGGAAGAGTAGGAAATGCCACCTTCCCAGTGCAACATGCACAGGACTATTATGTATTTTGTAATATTGTTCCTAAGCTCTGGGACAAAATAACATCTCAGGGGATTCCTTAGTGAGGCACAGACTTAAACCCTGGGGCTGCACCAGAAAAGTGAGGACACTTTTCATGGTATCTCATGCTGCAAGAGCAGGTGGGGCTTGTGGTGTCTGAACTCAGCCAGGGCCTGCAAGGGTGTTCTGGTTTGAAAGCAAAACCAGGGAGAGACTCCAAGGCAGAAATACAATTTATTAGGAAAATGGAAAAGGAAACCAAAACCATGCAATAATACCAAAGAAAAACCACTAACAAAGTCAGAATACAACCTGACACCCTGCTAGTCAGTTGGATTGGTGGCTGCAGTGCTCCTGGAGTGGCAGACGTGGTTCTGTTGGAGCAGGGATCCTGTAGAAAGGGTGCAGTCTTCCTCTGAAGATCCAGTGGAAATAAAAGATCCAGTGGAAAAGACAGCCATTCCTCTGGGAATGCAGTGGAAAGACTGTTCTGTCCCAAATCCCAGATTATATCCTGGTGGGGATGCTTAGCTCCTCCCCCCTGGGTGGAGCATCTCACAATGGGCTGATATCATTCTGTGAGTCATGGGGTGAGTCCATTAAACAGAAATGGCTCCTGAGTTATCTCTGAGTCATGGGCAGGGCATTGATGGGCCCATTAACAGGAGATAAGGAAAAAACAATGCCCCTCCTGCTTTCAGTAGCTCTTGAGAATGGGAATAGAATAGATCCTAATATTGTAACCTAGGACAAAGGGAAAGCCAAAAGTGACCACAGCCTCTGGTGTCCTGCAGCCTGCCTTCCAAAGGCAGTGGATGTACATTGATACCTGCTGGTGGTAGGTGCCAGTTCCAGTTTTGTCCCTGAGAGACAACCTGGACACGGCAAAAATAGTCTGAAGGGGTGCAGGAGCAAA
Source organism: Agelaius phoeniceus (assembly GCF_051311805.1). Taxonomy (NCBI): domain Eukaryota; kingdom Metazoa; phylum Chordata; class Aves; order Passeriformes; family Icteridae; genus Agelaius; species Agelaius phoeniceus. The sequence continues at coordinate 7,390,348 of NC_135266.1, read as the reverse complement.
AATACCTCAAAATACCTCCCCTCCACTCCTTCCCTCAGGCTCCTGGCTGAACCCCAGCATTAGCAGCAGGGAGGGACAGAGATCACTTTTCCAGGACTGGCTCTCCTTCAGAGCCTGCACAGCCAGGCAAGGATTGCACCTGGCTCAGCACTGGGATGTTTGGGTATCCAAAGGAGGATACAATGGATTCCCCTTCACCCTTCAGTGAGGATGGAAAATAAGGAGGATGGAAAATAAGGTTCAAGTTAATCTCTTTGGTGGCAATTGTACATCTACCCTCACTCCCAAGTGACTTGCTGAGCTTTGAGTCTCCTCCCCAGCAGAGCCTCCTTTTCTGGTCAGTGTCCTGTGTCTGTGAGTGAGTGCAGAGCACCCTTTTACAGCTCTTGGGATGTGTGGATCTTCCTGTCTCACCTCTCTCTATCTTGTCATCATCACAGAGCTCCAGCCCAGCTCATTGTCAGCTGCCAAGAGATTCCTATTTGCAGATACAAGCTGTCTGAGGGAAGAATATGAGAGGGTTGGTAGGAAGCAGGGAATCCTGCCAGCAAGACATCTGACAGACCAACATCCCCTTTCCTGTCTGCTGTGGCTTGAGCTGCCCAGGCAGGAGATGATGTCAGGAGTGACATCAGGAGCTGTGCCTGCTCCTTTCCCCACTGCCACCACCCCTCTGGGGCTGACCCTCCTGCAGAGCCAGGGTCCCTGCTCTGAGCTGGCCACAGGGGTGATATGCACCTCAATTCTTCCTGCATTGCTGCCTTTCTCCTGGCTGGAAGGAATGTGTCACTTACAGCACCGTTGTTGGTGATTGTTGTCCCAGGAATGGAGGGAATTTAAAGCAAAAGCACAAAAGCTTGTGGAACACAGTGACACTGTTAGTACTCAGCTTATGCAAGAAGTTGGTAGGAGATGTGGATTCCAACCTCACTTCTGACTGAGCCATAAATAGCTTTGTTCTCATAGATCAGCTAGCTGAGAGTCAAACCAATACTAGAGGAGATGCTTTCCTAGGAAAGGCTCTTCTGCTCCTCCCTGATGGATTCTGTTTGGACTTGTACAAAAATATCCAACTTATATTTTTCCTTTTAGTTCAGATCACACCTTTGTTTCATTCCTGTCTTCATATAAATACATCAGTGCCACCTGGGAGGGGACAGTGCCCAGAATACAAAGCTGTGGGCTCCAGACTCAATTTCTCTGGCCATGGGCAAGATAGTAAATTCAGTTTCTGGCTTTCATGAGCAGATCTTAATTCTGCACTGAAATTTGTCCCTTGGCTCTCATTATAGGGAGTAAAACAGAGCTGGGGCACACACAGCACCATGGGATCAACTGACAGGACAAGGACAATAAATACAGTAAATTTTCAGCCTTTTACATATCTTGTGGGAATTTATTTTAATTTGTGTTGTGGCTGTTCAATGGGCCAGCTCTGAGTGCCTGTAGATGTGCCTGGCCACACCACCAATGCCTGAACTTAGCTATGGTTGGAAACCATCACCTCTTTATAAGGCATCTCTTGCAATAATTACCCTTCCTTTCTCCCATATCTCTTCCCTGTTCCCCACCTGGAAAGGTTTTACACACCTCAACAGTGATGAGCTATGGAAAAAAATTACCCAGAATAGCAAAGTTCACTTGGGAATTGCTAAAAGATTTGGTCCAATTATTGGTATCACAAGGGAGCATTGTAATACTGTGATAACACAGATGCTTTTTTTTAATTTTTTTTTTTTAATCAACTTTCTACACAATTTACAGGTTTTTAAATCAGGATGGTTGGTTAGAGATTGGAACTCGTATCCCACATGCTCAGTATGCCATTGAAGCCCAGATAAACAAAGAAAATGTTGCATAATGGATGAGGAGTAGAAAGAGAATAGTAAGAAAAATAATACAAAGCCTTACCTCAAATGTATGTACAGTAATAGCTGCTCTATCTTAAAGAAAACTAGAAGACATTCATAGAGAGGCAAAGAAAATTATTTGGGGCACTATTTAGGAAAATGTTTCTCATGAAAAAGGCTATGCTGGGTCTATTCACCTTAGAAAGGAAACCAATGAAGGAGAGTATGATAAAGACATAATAAATGTCATCTAGTGTAACAGCAGTGGCTGAGAAAATGCAAGTAAATTGAAATGCAGCAATTTCCAGACTGATCAAATAAAACTCCTTTCACACAGGAGATAATTAAGCCATGGAAGTCTCTGCTGCAAGGCACTGGGAGGGTCGAGCACTCAGGATTTCTGCCTGGTAAGGATGGTCCTCAGACTTACAATAGCCAGCATTCATGTGTTTTAGGATATTAACATCTGAATTTCAAGGAACAGATTGGGAACTGCCTTTCAGGGATAGGAATGGCCAGTGCTGGCCAAGGATTTCCATCTTGTCTCTGAGACATCTTCCTCTGGTGTTGCTAGAGTGGCTTGGCCACCTCCCCTATGGGAACAAGGCCAATGTCCCCTTGGGGGCCCAGCTCACTGCCCATGGCATCCAGCCCTGCTGGGGAGCCTGGGGACACCAGGGAATGAGCCCTGGGGACACCAGGGAATGAGCCCTGAGATTTTCTGAGCCTTGCAGTGCCTCCCCAGGTGCTCCTCCATTTGGTCTGGCTGCCTCCCATCTGAGGTGGTCCAGGTCTGTTAAAGTCAGGGCTGATGCCCACTGACTCACACACTGTCCTTGCACCTTTGCACCTTTCCTGCAGCACCATGGACCAGCTCTGCCTCACTAAAATTCATTTAAAAAGAAAAAAAGGCCAAAGTTAGCCTTTTTTCAATGTGTGACTCACTGTGCTTATGTGCATGAATTTAAACCACCTGGAAAGAGTACGGCCAAAAGCTGAGCTTGGCTTCCATATGGGTTTTGTTGGGGCTCATCATGGACTTTGTCTGAAATCTTGGTGTCATTTTCCTGTTTATCCAGGACTAGCAGAGAAATTTAATTCACACAGAATCAGCCCTGCCACAGGTCTTTCTTCCTGATGCTTTGCTGTCTTGGGTTATACATTTGCTGAAGGGGAAACCCTATTCTTCAGATGGAAACCCCACTTTAGGAAAGATTGTCTTGTTCAATTTGGTTTGAAAATTGAAGATTCCAGGGAGCAATACAAAACATTTCTGTATACATAATTTTGGTGTTATGCTCATGCTTTAATTCCATACTTTGCAAGTGGACTGGGCTTTCTCAAGGAGCATGGAAATGGCTTGGAAAATGCCATAAAGGTTTGAAGGTTGCAGGGCATCTCATTAGGACAGGTGATAATGTCCTAGAGCTCACTGAGGGCAGGAGAGGGTACAAGTCCAGGTAAGTCTGTGTCTCTTTGCAGCTGAACTGTGACAGCAACTGTGCTTGACAAAATGTGATTTAAAAACACTTAACTCTTGTCTTCCTGCCTGCACTCCCTGACAGACAAGTTATGTATTAATTTTTGACACCAGATGTGAATTGTCATATTAATAGACCTGCACCTTCTTCTGTGCAGGGAGTGCTCAGTGGTGTTAGAGCTGGCCTGGAGCTTACCTAAGAAATTCTGATGTGAACTTTATCAATTCCTTCTTCAGATGCCATTGGCAAAAACAAAAAAAAAACAAAAAAAGGAGAGAAGTAATTTATTGAAGGACAAGGGAAAGACAGGCAATTGCAAATGAAATCTACTCTATGCTCTTGAAAAATCCCAGAGGAGAAAGAAAACCAAGCTCTAGATACCTTAGCTCATAAATTACCACATGCCAGTCCCATCCATGTGGACACTGAGAGAGATTTTAAAAGATGAAGTCTTTAGCCATGTCACCATCCTCCCTGTCATGTCTGCTCAAAGCACAGCTCAGAGGAACTGCAGCTCACGAGAGCTTAACAACTCCCCTCCACTTAGGTTGAAGGAAATCATGCTCAGATTGGAGCATGGAGAAGTTTTCTGCGGAACACAAAGGATTTTATCCCCAGGCATCAACATCCCTCCTCTTTTGGGTTAGTGAGACACATGGCATGCAGGCAGATCTGAATAAACCTGCCCTAATCAAATGATTAAAGAGATGTGAGGAGCCAGAGCAGCAGCTCCTGCTGTGCTCCTGTCACCAAGAGTGAACTCCTACAGCAGCTGCAGCCATCAGTCCTCTCTGCTCATAGTGCAAGGTCATCCATCTGTGCAGAAGGCATATCTGGGGCCACAAGCACATACATTTACAATACAACATATTTTCCCAGAGACAGTCATCTTTCTCTGCTCAACCAAAAAGATAGGGACAGCATGCTGGCAGGCTGGGTGTGAAGGAACTGATACCTGCAGGAATCCCAGGTTGAATTCATGAGGGATCTTTATTTCTAGCTGTGAGTGAAGGCCTGCCCTGCACCCAGCAGGCACAAGCTCCTTTGCAAGTGTCCCCATGGGTGAGGGGTGCCAGGGCTTGGGGATTGCAAGTGGCCCCATGGGTGAGGGGTGCCAGGGCTTGGGGATGTGCTCAGGGAGAGCAGCCTCCCCAGACTTGTTAGAGTTAATGGGCAGAGGGAGGCTCCAGCTAAGCTCTCATAGAGAATGATTGAATGTAGGGTTTTGCTTTTCCCAACCAGATGAAGAGGAAATACAGGAAGACTAATCTATCTCCTTAGGCTAAAGTTAGCTTTTGGGTGTACTCCATCCGGTGCCATTAAATTCCCATTTAAAATCAATTTTTTGGGACCAGGATTTCATTATCTCCTCATCAATAACCTTCTGTGCTTCATCAGTTTCTTCAGTCTGCTTTGCAACATCTCTTCAAAATCTGTTTATGTCCAATAGTCACAAAACTTTATAGGCTGCCTAGGCACCTAGATGTTTGTTTATCCTCTGGAACCACAGAGAATTCTTATGCTGAATCATAATGGAAAAATGGAAAAGTCAAAAGAGGTTGTAACTTACCATCTGAAAGAAGAAACAGTAAGAGGTTAAGACCAACTGACAATTTTGTTCCAAGTCTCACCAATTTGATTTTTTTCCACCTACTTCAATTACATTTCAAGGCAAAGTCACTATGACCTGTAATTTTTTTTTTTCCATTTCAAACCTGAACCATTTAAGCCAAAAGTTTTTCTCAAAAGGTTTTATAATTTAATTTCTTGACATTCCGTGTCAGGAAATATTTCACTGAAAATCTTTGGCCAGTTGAATTACTGGTGATTCAATGCCTAATTTTCTAGATGTTCCCATGTTTACTTCAAACTAACAGATATTTTATGGTAGGTGTAGTGCACCTTTACAATTTATTAATACAAAACCTTGATATATATCTAGTTTTGACCAAAAGAAAAACAATGTTTTTGAATATGAAAAAACAGAAAGATCATTCTTGGCATAAATTCTTATGACTCTTGTTGTATTACATTCATCAAACTGATTTCTCTATTTCAAATGCTGAAGAAGAGGCAGCTGATAATTACATGGATTAATATATTGGATTTATATATATTATGTGCCCTTTTAAAATACAGTGAGCACACAAACTTTCATTCTTCTTTATCAGAGGATCTGTAATGCAAGCATAAAGGTTTGACTGCAAATAATATTTTAAAAGTTTATTTTATGGGTCCAGTATTTCAAGAAAGATTTAAACATACATATGCAAATAAAAACCAAGGAATTGTGCCTACCCAGTCACCTGTGCTAAGGGACTGGGAATTGTGGTTTGTTTTGTCTTTTCTGATGAGCTGCAGTTCCTCTGAGCTGTGCTTTGACAAGACATGATTGGGAGGATGGTGACATAGCTAAAGACTTTTAAAAGACTTTAGTATTTTAAAATTTCTCTTAGTAGTCACATGGATGGGACTGCCATGTGGTAATTTATGGGCTAAGGTATATAGAGCCTGGTTTTCTTTCTCCTCTGGGATTTTTCAAGAGCATAGAGTGGATTTTATTTGCAATTGCCTGCCTTTCCCTTGTCCTTCAATAAACTCTTTCTCTCTTTTTTTTTTTCCTGCCAATTACATCCAAAGGAGGAACTGATAAAGTTTCAGGGCAGAATTCTGCAATAATATTCATTTGCTTTGTGTGTGAAGGAATGGGAAAATGATGACAATTATTATCCAGAGGTGCAATCTCTTCCTCTCTCCATTATGAGGGGGAAAGACAATCACAGGAGAGCATACCTGTCACTGGCTAATTCTGCTCAGTGTCCCACCAGAGTCCCTACAGAGGGCTCTGTGCCGCCTGTGGAGGCGAGTGCAGGAGGCAGAGGTGTTGGACAGGGGTGTCTGTGACCTGTGAGCTCTGAAAAACCAGCACTGACACCATTCTGGCTTGGCCATCCATGCTGACACTGAGTCAAATGTGTGGATTTGCTCTGTCTGACAGGGAAATTCCAGAGTGCAGCTCAGGCTGTGTCCTCCCCACTGCCCGGGGACTCCCTGAGTCCAATCTTGGGGACCTTGTGTGACTGGAAGGAGGGAGAGGAAGGTGCTGGATGTGGAGTGGGACTGAGAAACCATCAGACACTGATGTGGGTTTTGCTGCCCATCCTCAGCAGTTCAGCCTCCTGTAACTCCAGACATCATTTTTCACTTTGAAGACAGTCCTTCAGAAACCCTTCAGGCTGAAATGTCCATATCACCCCAGCCTCTTCTCTGCTTTTGTGTTGATTTACAATCTTGGGCTACTCATAGTGGCAACAATTCATTTTTCTTAATGTGGAAATCACAATTACTGTCAAAAAGTAGGAAGTATCATTGAATTCTCTCTGGAGGCCTTTCCCTGGTGGAAAAAAGAGATAATAGTCCTTAACAGCTCCTAAAAAACTCTTGATACTTTTGAATTAATTGCCAGGGGTGAAAGTGGTTGTGCTACTCAAGAGTCCATAGAAGCTGACAATTGCTCTCTGGAAAAAATTAAGGATGAACATAATTTTGGTACAGTGGGATGTTAAAGTTATCTTTCACAGTCAATGGGGACCTAAGGTCATGAAGGAACAGTGCCCCTGTCACTCACTGATTACAGGAATCCTTTGAAGAATCCAAAATCCCCAGCCACGAGCTGGGGTGGAGAGCATCTTGAATAAAACTCAGCACTGTGGATTTTAGGAGACTTCTTGGGTCAAATGCCATGCCCATCTGAAGGTCAGGGGATCTCTGAAAATTAATCCCACAGCTGCAAACACAAAGATGTTACCACTCACTGCCAGCCTGGAGCTCTCTGTTGCTGTGAGTGCTGATTCAGGGAAACTGCACTCACAATTATTTCATCTGTGCATGCAAGAGCTCAGTTTTCCCCCAAGTGCAGTTATTGTCAGCTCCATTTTGCCTTGCTGGGTGTGTATTTGTAAAAACATTATTGTCAGACTGTCCTGCTCTGAGTCTCTCTTTATGCTTCCCTCCATGAACATGGACAAAAGGAGATCTTCAGGCTTGAAAATCGTGGTTTGAAATCCTCCCTGAATCTGTTTATCTCTGTATTTTGGGGTACCAAATTTTAGCTTCAAGGTAGAAACACAGTCAGCTCCTACTTTTCAGTTCAGGACAGAGGATGAAGTCACCAACACAGAGTGGCTTTTTCTTCATCTGCTTCTTCCCTTCACCTCCAAACCAAAAAGGAGTAAAGATACATCTCCTGTTTGCTATTAAAGTCTATCTACTGTGTCTGGAGAGTGCTGTTGTGGCAATGAGTTCCACAAGCTAAATATACATTATATAATATATTCTTTGGGAAGAACAGTCTGCTGGCTTTTGGTCCCTTGGTAGCAATCAAATCTCTTTTCTGACCTGTACAATGTGATTTTATTTACCTCAGTTGCATATTCTCCTTGTTTTCTCCCAGAGAGGAACAATTCTGACCTTTTTAGTTTGTCTTTACACATCTTAACCTTATTGAAAGCTGCCACCTCTCTGTCTCGTGCCTTCTGCCTCTCTCAAGCCCTGTGATTTACACTGTTCACTGTAGATGGGGAGAAGAGTGAGAAGAAACATAATGGGGAAAACAATTCTTAACATTTTGATTTAGAACAAGGATCCAGGCTCATGGAAATTTCCAGACATTAATTTGAGATGAAGGCATGGTTCTGTCCCAAGCCAGCTGAAAACCTCAGTGGCAAAGGGTACAACACAGGATAGAGGATTCCTTGCAGTGAAGCCCCCCACAGATCTGGAAGAGACATTGCCCTGACTTTGTGATCAGTATTCTGGGAATAGCCAGACAATTCATCAAAAAATCAAAATGGAGTTTTTTGGTGTCCTGACCTCCAGCTGGTGGTGTAAAGTAAGTGAAAGAGCCATAAAAAGCCTGTCTAGGCCTGTTGCTGAAATGAAGTGCATAATGAGATGTAGAGAGCTCTCACCTGATCCAATCCATGCTGAAAGCAATGACACTTTTCCCCTGGCTTCACTGAGCTGAGCTGGCTGCCAAAACAGAAATTGATCTTTCTGCTCAATGACACTATAGTAAAGAAGCCCCACACACTCACTTTGCATGGGCTGTGGGCTCTACAACATCATTTTGACAGTTTTGATTGAAAAGAAGCAGTTAAAAATGCTCTGTGAAGAAAAACTGTGAGGCAGGGCTCGGTACCTCTCTGAATTCCTAACAGCTTGTAACTCACAGAGTGTGCCTCTGTGCTCAGCTGAGAAACAGCCTGCTTCTGAGGAAAAGACACTTCCATTCAACAGGAAAATATAAACTCTGCTGCAGGGATGTCTCTGTAATTCACACTAGGCCTCCAGAGTATAGAGGCTGTATGTGTAAGTACCCTCTGCTAATTAATACTGCACTGTCACCCCACTAATTAATGCACAATGGAAGAGCTCTCCTGACATCTTCCAGGGTGTTACAGAATTTGGATAAAATGAAGCCATGAAAATCTGAGGAGTAATGGTGGACTGAGGCCAGAGACTCCAAGAGAAGCTCTGGGCCCAGAAAATGCCTCTGAGGCTGCAGAGCTGAAGATGGGTGCAGCACTGTCCTCTGCCACTATAACCTCAGAGGTAAAGAAAGCAAACTTCTGGGTGACATAAGAGACAGAGTGTTGGGTGACAGAGAGTTTACTATGAACCCAGCTTTTCTGTGGTTTTATTCTGAAGGTCTTCTGAGTCAGTCCAGCTGATCCATGGTGTTTGGCCAGTGTAAAGCCAGTGAATGCTGCAAACAGATGGGTGCTGAGTCTTAGGTATTGCAGGGCTTGCTGGACCATGGTGGAAGATGTATAAGGGCTGAGAAAATGTATTCTGGCATGTTTAGAAGATGTAGCACATGTTGGAATAATCTGTGACTTTTTTTCCTCTCAGTGCCATTATTATTATGGATGACAAAGTGCTCACCATTACATGGGAAGCCATGAGGAGGACAATCATCACTCACAGCACAAACAGTGGCAGTTTTTTCTTATAAGAAAGTAGACTGCAAGGCTAAGAATAAGATGACCCACCCTTTGTCAATTCTGAAAAGAAAATAGCACAAATGGTGATAATTTGTGGAAGCAGCTCCTACATTGCTTGTAGGATTTCTTCCTACAAAGGAGCCTGGACAGTGCTGTGGACCTTGGCTGATCACCTCTCTCAAATGGCATCAGAACCAGGGACAAGCTGAGACCCTGAAGGTCCTCACATCAATGATTTATGCAATGATTTTAATGAGTAAATGTGTGCTGATATTAATGAGCAATTAATTACCAGTGCAACTGGACAGCGTGTAACTCTGAATTTTTGATTTCTAAATAAAACCTCTGGCTACAGATATTTTCCTCACAAACAAAAGTGTAAGGCAAGTTCTTGATACCAGCACAGAACTTTCTGGACTTGCAGATATACTAAGGGAAGATTTAACCTGAGCACACTCAGAGCCACTGACTGCTAACAAGAAATAAAAACACTTCCCCAATTATCCAGTGAGGTGCACCTGGAAAAATTGAAATGCAGAAATAAAGAAAATGAAGGCACTTTGGCAGTCCCTGAGTGGAGATGAGAGATGGCATTTGAGGACAGTGCAGGATTTCTTGCAATTAGTCAGGAAGGTATTTGTACAGTATTTCTGAAAACATGCAGAAATAAGGACTGCAGCCTCTCCAGAAACTGGGTTACCTGAGTTGGATGTTGTTCCTTTCAACTAACCTTGAAAAAGGCTGGGATGGGCTCTTTTCTATTTTCTGCCCCTCTCTTTTTTTGAGAACAACCATGGTGCAGTGAGTATGAAAAGCTACATGGTCCAGATGTTGGGGGATCAGGTTACAGCTGTGAGTTGTACCTGAGCATCTCCCAAGAAGAGGGGGGTGTGATGCACCCTGATTCCATGGGAATCCTGCGCCCCAGTGACTGCAGGAAGGAATCCTGCTCGTGGGAGGGGAGCAACAGCCACAAAAAATGGGGAATATGCTCATGTGCAGCCTGCTTGTGGCCTTGGGGGATGCCCAGGAAGATTCCTGCCAAAAAGCAGCACCCAGCTGCACTTCTCTGTCCTGCTGACCCCCAGCCCAGCCCTTCCCTCTCAAGCTCATGGCAGTTTCCAAGAAAAGGAAGCTGAGAGACTGAGGAGTTTTAATGCTGACAAATTTTGTCCACTGCAGGTATAATTTGCTGCTTAAAGTTGTAATGGCCATTTTATATACATTTTCTTGAACCATCATCTGTGAACAATGGGCTTTTCCACAGAAATGTGAGTTTAACAACCCTAAGGCTCTTCTAATTTATGCCATCAAGCTGATACAGAGAATAATTTAAAAATCACCATTCCCTCTCCTGCTGGGTCCCACCCCAGTACAGTTTCTGCAAGCAGAGACCTCAGAGTGGAGACTCCAAATGCAGCTGCATCCTGCATCTCCAGTGCCTGTAGCTCTGTCCTCGATTTCCAGAATTAACTCAAATTAATTATGCATTTCTACATGCTTACCCAGGAAAAGTCTGCACAGTGACACTGCAGAGTCACTCAGAAGAGGAAAAACTCTGACCCTGTACTTCTGTGGATGACAGCTAATTTTTTTGCCTTTTGGCTGATACATTGCCACCTGGAAAAGTTTACTAAGAAGGAAAGTAATGAAATTACTGGAATGCCAGACAAAGAGGGGGGGGGAAACCAGAAGGAGGAAAAGGAAAATTCCTATCAACATCACACTATAGAGCAATAAATATGCCTCCCACCTGAAAACTTCTCAAAAACATTTCCATGGAGCCCAGACTGCTAATTTGGCTTCTATTTGTAGTGTCAGAGAGCTGGAGTTTGTTGAAAGGAGATAGACATGAATTTTAGGGATGCAGTATTATGAACACTCTTAGGAAACTGCAGCAGGTGTGAGCATTAATATTATTCTCCTCTACCCTGAAACTTGTTCCCTTTGCACATAAACCACAGCTTTCCCTCTAGTCTGCACCATGCTGTCTCTGTGCTGGTTTTGAGCTCCAAGGATCTCCACAAGGCACAGAGGAGCTGGCTAAAATCCTTCTGTGCAGCTGTGCCAGCTGTGTGGAGGGAGCAGGGATGGCCCTGCTTAAAATTAGGCTTCAATAGTTCCTTTCCCATGTGCTGACTGTTGCTCACAGAGTTACATTTGTCCTTGTCAGGGAGAGCCCACACACACAGTGGATTTCTTGTGCATCAGTGTTCAGTGCAGGGCCCTGCAGGATGAAGGGATGAGCTGGCTGTAGCTTTAGAGAAAGATGTACATTCATCTCCATGGCAGACTGGCAACTGTTACACATTCATACATTAATTTGGTTCACAAATACACACCTTTAGTTTTCTTCTGATCTTCTTTCCCTGCTCACCTCCAAAATCTGCCTTTTTGTGGACAATATTTTTAATCCCCCTCTTTTTTTTCCTCCCCTCCTTGCTCATTCCTTCTTATCCTAAAGCAAAGACTTTCATTTTCTCCTGTGAAATCATCACAATCTGGCCTTGTGGTGTTTACTCAGGCATCCTCTTCAGTTTTCCTTCAAATAAATATTTTGCAAATATGACAGCATGGAAGGGTATTGGAAAGAAATCAGAGTCCAGCACAAAAGAGCAGACGGGGATACCCTCCCAAAAACACCCTGGGCCATGAAAGCTGAGCCTGCACAGTCAGTGAGAGCCAACACAACAGCTACTTTACTGTCCCATATTCATATTCTGTATATTTTAGTGCAGGGACATGAATCCGTGCCGCCTACAGAGGAGAAACCAATATTTGTTTTCACCAGTTCTACCTTTGCTGTAGCCACAGGGTGCTCTGACACTCCCTGGTGCAGCAGCAGTGGGGAGCAATCCCTGGGGAGGAGGCAGAGGTGGGAAGTGGTGCCTGACCTGGGGCTGGGAGCCTGCTGGTCCAGTCCCACATTCCCCCAAAGTTTGGAAACTTCAGGTAATGCAGGGAGCAGTGTGAGCTGTGTGAGAGAGAGAGATCCAGCTCATGTGGGAGCCTTCACACCTGGGTACTGGTGAGCCAGAGCTGAGAAATTCCCAGGTTTGATGGTTTGAAATCTGTAGGAAAAAAAAAAAAATCATTGATACGGAGATCTCACATCTCCCTTTCTCCTATTTTTTTCCACATGGGGGCACTTGTTTTAACTACCTGCTCTGAAACACAAGCTTTACTCAGCTCTGACCAGATCATCATGAGCAAGTGAGGTCTGACATTCAGGATTAGCAGGAGGAGAAGCCACCACAATTCCCACCCTGCAGCTGATGGGGTGTACAGGATGTCTGTGCTGTCCTCTGCAATCCTGGGTGATGACCAGGACAGAATTTGTGCAATAACCAGACAGCCATATGGTCAGCCAAGAAATTATGTAAATATTTTTTCTGAAATATCCATAGGACAGTGACTCTGTTTTTCACACATGGCTTCATTTAGGAGTTATGGCCTGGGCACGTGGGTGTACACATCACATAAGCCCTGCTGGGCAAAGATTTTGCTGTGATTTGAGTGTGACAAGCTGAGCATACATTAGGGATGGGAGATTCTATGGCCAAATCACCCTCCTATCTTCCATCCCAGATGGGAAGGAGGAGTCTTTCCTGTACCTGCCTCTATCCCTGTACTATGTCAGTACATCTCAGGCAGAAATGGAGATGAGCTGAGTACACATCCATAGAATAAACTGCACTTTATTCCTTTTTTTCAATTCCTGAAATAAGGTCGGGAAATTATCTTTCTGTGCATGGACTTTCTGCAAGCTGGCAAAGAGGCTAAATTAACTGCATACATTATTCATTACAAATTATTCACTCTATGCAGCACATACTGATTGTTTAGAAAATTCATTCTTTCTGTCCTAGAAATGTCACTGGCTGTAACTCCTTACCTCATCATTGACAAATTCTGTTGATTGCTTGACTAGTTGCTTTAACTAATCCAGGATTATGGTTTGCAAGAATAATAGCCACTTCTCTAGCACTTTGCACATGAGGATCCCAAAACATGATTTCAAAATGCTAATTAATCCCCAGAGCACCTGGGAGATGAAGTATTCCTACCCTTATAGCAGATTTGTGGCACTTGAACCTTGTTGGGATGTGGGAAGTCATTCTGCTGACTCACACAAGCTGCTGGGTCAGGTGGGTCTCGTTAGCTCCAACCAGACAAGAAAAAAAGCCAGGTGTTGAAAAGAGAGAGTGAGGGAAAAAGAAAATTTAAAAAGGGGAGGTGGGAAGGGTGAAAGAATCATTTGGTTTCAAAGTCTTGTTCTTAGTATAGTTGTTGAGGTAGCTGAATAAATTACAGTTAAATGGGAATGAGCCCTTCCAGCTGGACTCAGTGAGATGAATCCATCAAGCCTTTCTTTACTTGTTTTGCAGGGTGTGTGTCCTGACTTGCCTACATGGGCAGTTTGGGGTGGGTTGACCCTGGCTGAGTGCCAGGCACCCACCAAAGTCACTCTGCTGGGCTGGGGACAGAAAATATAATGAAAGCTTCATGAGTTGGGATAAGGAGAGATCACTTACTAAACACTGTTGCAGGCAAAACAGATTAACTGAGTTTATTACCAAAATAATCAGAGCAAGATAATGAGAAGTCAAATATATCTTAAAAACACCTTCCCCTCCCTCCTCCCCAGCTCTCCCTCCTCCCAATGGCACAGGGAGATGGGGATGGGGTTATGGTCAGTTCATCACTCATTGCTCCTGCCACTGCTCAGGCAGAAGAGTCCTTCCCCTGCTCCAGTGTGGGATCCCTCCCACAGGAGACAGCTCTCCATGAACTTCTCCAATGTCCCATCCCATGGGCAACAGTTCTCCTCAAACTGGTCCAGCATGGACCAAGCTTTCCATGGGGTGCAGTCCTTCCAGGCCACCTGGGTGTGCTGGGCTGGGTGTGCAGTGGCCTCTTGTTTTGGGTATCTGCATGTTTGGTGCTCAAATTCTTGCCCAAAGATCAAGTTATTTGATGGCTGGATGAAGAAATTGTTTTATCACCCAAACTGGTGAATGTGACAAACCTGGATGGTCAAGGATTTCCTTGCTTTTCTATGTAGCAGAATGACTACATGGGAATAATAAAAACCACGTACTGGAGCCAGGTGATCTTCGGCTGGTGGAAGGATTAGTGGGAGAAGAGTTTTCCCGGATACACACATCACTTATGAACTTTCACTGTTGTCTGTGGGGAAACTCAGGTATACAAGGCAAGAGGAACTTATTCACTCACTGAAGCATGAGGAGATGTGAAGATTTGGGTACTATCTTTGTGTCTTTCATGAACAACTTGTGATGTTTTAAATTTTGCCTGCATTTGTTGCTCTCTAAAGACATCATGTGGAATGGCAGCTAAGGGCTGAACTGAGAGAGTGTAGCTCTGAAAGTGAAGCATTTTGTGCTCTGCAGCAAAGGAACATGGAGCAAAACCACCAAGTAACCTGGATTTCCTGTCAGTGAGTGTTTCCACTGAAAGTAAAGAGCAGGGGCTCTGAGCAGAGGCACACAAATGTTTTTTATTCCTTTAAAGATAAGCAGAACTGGATGTTTAGGTGAAACAAATGTTACTAAGGCTGGATAATTTAATGTATGCCAAGGGGGAGGGTAATGAAATGGGGTAGTGGGTGCATGGCTCTTACCAGTGCCTTTGTGTAGAAATGTGCAGTATGGCACTCAGCATTTGAGCTCTCAAAATGTAATTACCATCTCAAGAACCGAATCCAGACAACCAGCAAACACAGGCAGAATGTCAGGGGACAGTTCATGGCTGTAAACTGCAGTATGTGGATGCTAATGTTGTTCTGGAACTGAAGTTCTTTTAAAAAAGAAGGGGAAAAATCAACAAATAAGCCTTGAAAGTCAAGAGCACTCATCATTCAAGTCAAAAAACAATAGACTGCCTAGCAGGGACATTTAAACAGAAAGAGTGTGACACACAAAACTTACACATTACTGCAGGTTCCACTGCAGGGCCCTATGGCATTGATTTGATTAAATAAGAACGGTAGGGGTGTAGAGAACTGCTGCTTAAATTTTCGGTAAAATATCCTTGCCAGTCTTCATTGATGTAAAAATAAAGGACTGACTGGGTCCATATGACCTAATTCTATTCTTCTTTGCACCAGCAAACGAAGGAATTGCTTTCTAGAGGTTAATGGCTTTAGACTTGCATGCAAATGAAGGGAAAATCTGATCCTAAATCTCAAGGAAGCGAAAAGTCGTGACAGGATTTAGCACAGACCTCCCCCACAGGGGCTGGCAGGGAGGGATTGTGCAATTAGAGGAGCCTTTAGCAGTGCCATTCATTCTGCAATTGTCCTCCTATTTCAGTGAGGTGAGGGGGAGGATTTGAGGAGGAAGGAGGAGGTGGAGGTGGCTGTGGGTGGGACTCTGCAAGGGCTGTCCCAGATCCCACCGGGTGGTGTTTGTGTTGTCCCTTTCAGACGATGTTTTTCAGGCCAAGTTGCTTGGCTGTCTGTGCTGACTCACCTTGGGGTGCACCTGGGCTGTGTGAGAATGTCCTGAGTGAATCAGGGGGTATCAGGAGTATGTATAACCAGCAGTGAGGTCCTCAAGCCTCAGTGACACCTCTGGCTGTCTGAGACCCCAAACACACACCCACAACGTGCAGCGCAGTTGATTGCAGGTGATTGCATGAGCCTGTTCCCCCACTGGCAGGACTCTTCAAAACCTTATCAAGGTGGAAGAGCACCAGGATGCTGGACCAGGAGCCTGCTCTCCCATGAAGGAATCCCATGTTGGACCTGCAGGAACTCAACCAGATTTAGTTGTTCCCCTGAGCTGATGAGGGAAGAGCAATGTGGGCAGACAGGACCAGCCATGCTGCCCATCCTCACCTTCAGCTCCCCAACATTGGATGTCCCAGACTGTTTTTTTGCTGGTTTCTCTTTGCCTGCTTGGGTCTCTCACTCAGCCCCTGACTGGTGGTACTGTGCCACTTCTGGGTGGGCACCAGAGCTGCTCCCTATGTGCAGAGCTCACAGATTCCTGCAGGCAGGGCAGGCTCTGGTGCCCAGAAGATGCAAACCCTGCCTTGTGCTGTCCTGCACCTCTCTGTCACTTGGGTGAGCCCAAATACAAACCAGAGAGGCTGAACAGCTACTCTGAGCTTTGGAATCAGGGAGAAGTGCAGTAATTTTCCTGTGAAAAGGGCAGAGAAAACAACAGCATGTTTGCTATGGATATCAGATGTCTGAAAAACCAAATGCAGCCCTAGTGTAACGTTATGGGCTCCAGCAAGATTAACCTGGGCTAATCAAGGGCAGGCAGGAAGTCAAAAATTTTCAGATGGGAGCCCTTAGGGGCACACCTGTTTGCCCCCTGTGGAATGGATAATGTGTTTCTGGTGTTTTGTCATCTGCAAGCTCAAAGATAGTCTGGGGCTGGCATCCATCCATCCATCCATCCATCCATCCATCCATCCATCCATCCATCCATCCATCCATCCATCCATCCATCCATCCTTCCTTCCTTTCCCTGGAAAAGGAGATGCAAGTCCTTGGAGCCTGAGTCCCTGGGGTGGCAGTACCAGGGCAATGAGCCTGGAGGGTTTCTCCTCCAAGAGAGGACTGGGATGCAGAAGTGAGGACAGAGAAGAATGTGTTATTAAAGCCCATTCTGTCAGCTGTGCTGTGTGGCTTCAGGGTCTTAAGAAAGCCATTTCCTATGTAAAGTTTCATTCATTCTTCAGGAGAAAAAAATTATATATTCTGGTATTACCTACGTGATTTAGGATTTTATTTACCTTAATCTGTTACTTCATTTGCTCTTGTTTGCTGCCTCTCACCTCTTTTGTATGTTTTGCCTCTTGCTTCATTTCTTAATGAAATGTGATTTCCACAGTTTTCTGGCTCCTTCAAATCATCAACAAAACCCAAGCATGGCTTTTTTTTAAAGACTTCCAACTAATGTACTTGTAAAATAACTTTAATCAATGCTACCTCTTGGGGAATTCCTAAGTAATTGCTAGAATGCGACTAATTATTTTGCTGTTACTTTACCATTCAGTCATTACTCTTCAGTGTAGTTGTAACTTTTCCTAAATATTAGCTCTCTGATGAGCACCCCTGTTAGGCTGTTTTTTTTCTCAAGAAAATGTGTAATTTACTTAATTAGTTCCACTCATCTGTTTAACTCCTTTGCTGCCATGTTACCACTTGTGAGAACATTTGGCATTTCTAACTTAAAAGCCTGAGAGGAACTTCCTAAGCAAGAAGGAGGTGGCTTCAGCTTTGTGAGTGCTTACTTACTGCAGGGAAAATGGTCAGTACCCTTTTCCTAAAGGGTAAGCCCCCAAAGTGTCAATGGCTTTTGTTTCTCAGGAGGTTCAGAAAAGGGCAGGGTGAATATTATTTTCTGAATATTATTCAGAAAAGTTGCAGGGGGCAGTGTTGGGTGTTTTGCCATGGTGGTGAAAATATTTGGCTTTTTTCAAGCTGGTTAAATGTAGAATGTTGCTGGTGTTGGTAGCTCTGTTTAAAATTAATCTTCACTTCTTTTTCCTCATACTTTAGACTAATGGAACCATAGAACAGCTCGGGTAAGAAGGAACTTTGAGAGATCATCTGGTCCAGCCTTCCATGGGAATGGGAGCCTAGGTGAGGTTATTTAACACCCTGTCCTCATCTCTGGAGAGGTTGTTCCAGTGAGTGACTGGATTTCTAATGCTGAAAAAATTTCTTTCTTACACTGAGATGAAATCTCTTGTCTTGCATCTGTTGCCCCTTGTCTTCTCCATGTGTCTCCTTCTGAAGAGGGAGCTTCAGCTCTCTCTGTAGCTCCCTTCAAATAATGAAATACAGGGGCAGGGCTCCTCTGAGACTTCTCCAGAGGAAAAAGACCTACCTCTAGCAAAGACAAAGGCAAGAAATGTATTGAGACTTCTGCCTTGCCAGCATTATGATGTTTCCCTTCCCCATCAGCAATGGACCTGTGTCTTCCCTATGCTTCCACTTACTGCCCATGGATCTGAAGATCTCTTGCTTCTTTACTTGGCATCCTTGGCCAATTTCAGTTCTAGATGAGCATCAGACTTCCTGTTTAGGAAACTGTTGAAGATTTAAAGCCATTTAATACCATTAAAGATGTATATAGCTTTATCAATTGCACTGTATTAACTTTTTTTATCCATTTCCAAAGATTCTGTAAAATACACTCCTTTCCCCTCTGCACTAGCCTTGGCTTTTGCCTGTGTGTGCAGTGAGGTGGTGTGTGCTTAGATGCTGTCACTTGGAGTAGTCTGTGGCAGTTCATTATTATTACTATTGCAATAATTTTGTTAGTAAAGCAAAGCTATCACTAAGGTCTGCAATGCCAGCAGAAGCTTCTTGCAATTTATTTAATACTGGGTCCTGACAGGTAATAATGGCTTGAAGAAGTGCTCATAAAAGACACTTTCCCCCCTAACCTGGTTAGAAAGGTTCTTATGAAATTATTGCAAGCACTGCATCTTATTCAGATTCTGTAAAATAAGAGATTCTCCTGTAATGTAGGAGTGTGGGGTTTTTTCCACCCTTTTCAAGTCTCTGCTGACCTTTTTAGGATTATTTCCACACCAATGCATGTGAGCAGCAACACAAAGTACAACCTCCAGTTCTGCCCCATCCCTGGTGTGGTGAGCACTAGGAGGGGCTGTGCTGGCTTGGCTGACCCAGGAAATCCCTGTTCTCTTATTCCAAGCCCTTTCCTGCCTTGCTCTGTGTCCTGGTTCAGTGGTGTGTGGCCATTGGCAAGGTGTGCACACCCAAGGGCCAGGGCAGCCTGGGAGTGTGTTGGTAATTCCA
This sequence comes from Agelaius phoeniceus, assembly GCF_051311805.1. Classification (NCBI taxonomy): domain Eukaryota; kingdom Metazoa; phylum Chordata; class Aves; order Passeriformes; family Icteridae; genus Agelaius; species Agelaius phoeniceus. Next base: position 7,371,204 of record NC_135266.1, on the reverse strand, counting down.
TGATCCCTGCACTTCTTTGCTCAGTGATTCATGGGATGGTATAAGTAGCAAACCTGACTGGCATTATCTCCCCATGTTTGGGGACAAGGGAGAGAAAAATGCTACTGGTTACATTTGCGAATAAGGGGAGGGGGGGCATTTGTCCTCCTGTGGGACCTCATGGTTGTCAATTGTGGGAACCCAGAACATCCCTCTGGCTGTCCAGGATGGCCAAGACCCCTGAGAGGGGGCTCAGAAGCCCTAGCATGGAGCCCAAAACACCTGTGGGTTTGATTATGACCTGTGGAGCAAATCACCAACCTTAGATGAAGATCAGCAAACCACAATAGTTGAGGTAGAATAATAGTGAAGTTATCACAGGGTGGAAAAGTAGATTTTGGGGTTTCTGGTATGGGGGTTCAGGAGGCAAGATGGAGGGAACTGGGTGTGTCCAGCCTTTCTCCTTCTTCTTCTTGGCCTCCATCTTCTGCTGTGATGTTGTCACTTTGGGACTGGTTTAGAGTAGAAGCTCACTGTCTAACATAGGTGACAGGTATTGGAAAGTAATTGTAAACATTGTAAACGTAGTTTTTAGTATAGAGACATAACACCACCCCTGGGGCAGGCAGAGTGCCTGGAACTGTCCTACTGGATGGACCTCAGCAGGGCAGGAGAAAATTTTTTATAGATAAGAAACAATAAACAACCTTGAGACTGAGAAATGAAGAGCTCTGACTCCTTCTTCGAGTGCCGGGTTGGGAAAAGAGACTTTGGAACTTTTCTCAGGGTTACTCTGACCAGCTAATGATCCCAACAGCCAATAGCAAAAATAAAAGAAAACTGAAATAGTGATAGAATTTCTCATGCACCTGGCATTTTCTGTAGTGCTGTGGAAAACTCTAGGTGGCTTAGTTGTCATCTGTACATAATCTATTATAAAAAGTCCTCCTTTTAGACATTCTCAATCTCTGCTTAATGAACACACAGGCATCATGAGAGTGGTTTGTAACAAATTTATTAGCCAGTCATATGCATTTAATTAATGTATAGCTCTGTATTCTACTTGCAGGCTAAATTAATAAGGAACAGAAACAGATGGATGCTTTTATCTTGCAGAAAATGAAGACACACTTAATTTTCTCTGCTGCTGATGTAATTCCAGTCTGATCTGCTGCCAGAGGTTCTGGTGGTAAATTTGCCTGCTGAATTTTTTTAAGGTGTAAAGAACATTGGATCAAGCCTGACTAGGAGTGGTGGCACTTCATTTATTCCCTGAGTCAAGGGCCTGCCTCACCTGCCCTCTCCTTTACCTCTGAGTGTTGTTTAAAGTGTTTTCTTAGTATGTGGAGAAAGCTAAACTGGGAAGGCAGGGAGCCAGTCAGGTGTTAGTGCCAGGAAAATGCAGGCTGTGTGTGACCTAAATGATCACCTGCCAAGGTCAGGTGGGGGCTGGCAGATCTCCCTGCAGGAGGGGTCCCACGGGGGTGGCTCCCTGCCACCTTAGCAGCTGCACACAGTGATCCTCTCTAATGCCCTGTGTGGTGTTACTGGAGTCACTCAGCATCCTAACAACAGCTTTGATCTGATTAATGCAGCCCAGCAAGGCTTTCCACAGGAATCAGCCATGGGATGCTTTGGAGTGTGTGAACCTAACATTAAGTAGCTACAGGTGGCCTTTTGCTGTTAGAAGGGTGAAAAATGTGACTTCATATTGCTGAATCCTCCTTGAATTCCACACTGTGGGCAACATGATCCCTGAGAATGCATTTGTGTTTTCTTTAGCCTCAAAGTCACTAATCATCTATGGTTTTCTCTGTCACCTGTGTGTTAAGATGTTAAAACAGAAAGGGCAAGTCTCTGCAGTTATAATACTACAAAGCAAGAACAAGAATGTCAGGATTTTCTAGTGCTTATCTAAGGAAGAAGTGTCTCAAAGTGTGGGTGACACACCACACCAGCAGAACAAGTCATTTTGAGAAGAGCTGAGCAGATACTCTATTTCTTTCCAGCCTTTCCCACCTGTCCTAGGGTGATGTTGTGATGCTTGTATCCCCATTTGTGTGTTCGTTTATGCTGGATATCATGTTCTGTGCCTTCAAGACTGACTCTGAAGAGTGAAAGTTTTGTTTTGATTTTGCTATCAGCCGCTCCCCTACGGCTGGCGGGACACACAGACAGGGCAGTACATGGTGCTGCTTTTGCTTTTTGCTTGGCTTTTCGCTTTGCCCTTGCTTCTGCTTTGCTCCTGCTTTGCTCTCGCTTTTTTTCTTCTGCTCATTAGCTAGTTTAGCTAAGCAGTCCAAATTTTTCCCTGGACTGTTTTTCCTTTCCCTTTTTTTTGGACCTACTCGAGCCTGCTCCAGACTGGGGCCTGGCAAACACCGAGAGTTTGCCCCTTGTGGCCTAGCGGGGCCTACTCTGGGCAGCAGCTGCCCCAGCACCAGAGGGACTGATAACAGAGCAACCATCCCCAGAGAGACTTTCTGAATTTGTCATCTTTTTCAGAGTGCTGCAAGAGTGGTGTCATCTGGTATTGTTCATTTTGTGTGCTGGGGGGTGCTGTGCCTGTTAAATAAACAGGTTCTTTGCACTTCTCTTCGAGGAATCCTTCCCAAACTGACTGGGGAGAGGGGCTGTGTGGGTTTGTTTTCTGGAGGGGCCCCCTTTGGAGGTTTTCTCCCGAATTTACCCTAAACCAGGACACCACCCAAACCCCCCTCTTGAACCAAAACCAAACAACAAAAATCAAACAAAAAACCCACCCCAAGAAAACACCCAAACCCCCAAGTAATGAGTAGTCAGGCCTGTCAAAGCATTGTCACTTGCATAAATACCATTTTATCTTACCTTCCTCCCCTGTTTTCACAGTCAAAATCAAAATTATTTTTTAAACTGGAAGACTTAAGAAAGCTAGTTGTTTACTTTCCATACACAGTATTTATCATAGTTTGACAGTTTACAAAATGTGTATGGTTGGACGAAATGGCTTTTTCTTACAGAAAATTTCCAACCTGTTCAATTTTTAGTTAAGTGGCTGCAGCATGTGAAGCAGTGTGTTATGTTTAGTTCTTCTGTCAGGTGCTGCTCCTAATGGAGCTGTGCAGTGGGCTATTCGGTTGTGAGCCTTGAGTGTTTTTCTTGAGACAATAAAAAAAGGCAGGAAGCATCAAACAACAGGAATACGAACAATGAGATTTCAGTAGGGGGAAAAGGGCAAAATCAGCAGACCTGGGAATACTGCTAGGCACAGTGCCACCATTAAAATACAAAAGAAAGCATATGGTGAACTGTGACACAATATTCTGTATAATCAGATAATTTAGCAAGATTTAGTGGGTTGCTTTATGGCTGAAGCATGGAATAGAGCAATAATTATTAATCTGTCACTTCCATTGACTTTGACTACACAGGACAATTGCTGCTTGATCTGCTCTGCAAATCCAGACTGGTCACATTCTCACTTAAAATGTGCTAATTCAGGTTGTCAGAAGCTCAGATTAATTGGTCCTAGGGATGCCCTGCCATGTCTGCTCTCCTCTGACAATGTCTCCTCTACTTAGGGCTGGGAGACAGGTATGGGAGCTGCAGTGATGCCTCAGCTCTGCTCCAGGAACCACAAAGCAAGGGAAGCCTTGGATGACTAAACAAATGCAACAGTCCCCGCCCCAAGGTGACCCAGATCCATCCTAATGCTGGAAAGGCCTTGGCTGTGGTGAGGAGATGACAGATATCCCCATCTTTTCTACTGGAAGCAACATCTCCAGCATTATGTTCATTGTTGGATGCAGCTTTGGATGTCTCACACACACCTCTGGTTGTGTCCTATGAAGATTGGTTGGTTGAGTCACTGATAAAAAGGCTTTGCTCCTTTTCTTTGCCATTTCACAGGTTTTTCTAGAATCCCTTTTGTTGATTTCCATCATACATTGTCTGCAAAGCCTCAAAAATTCCTCCTTCCGCCTTCTTTTCTTCCTGCCCCCTCTTGCCTATTTTCTTCTCCCACTCTTTCTAGCAGCACACTGTGTTCTGCATGGATTTAAAGCTCTGCTATGAGGTTTCAGGCTTGAAGTTCATTACTGCTTACTCAGAAACCAGGCAACAGCTGAGTAATTCACTTTTACAGAGCTCCTGACACCCAGGGGTGACCAAAAGACTGAGTCTGAGAATGGTATCACCATCAAGGTGACTTCTGAGGCACCAGAGCATTAAATCTGTTTTACTGGTGGCATTGAAGGCTATTGGATGCAGGGCTTTTGGTGGGGGTGGGGTTGATGGTGGTTTTTTGGTGTGGTTTTTTGGGGGATTTTTGTTTGGTTGGTTTGGTTTTGCCTTGGGGTTTGTTTGTTGTTTTTTTGGTGAGGTTTTGTTTGTTTATTTTTGATGTAGGCTTCCTGCTACACTACCAAACATTGACTCTTGTCTCAGCTTTTCCCTTTGGAAGTGCCTCCCAAACAGAGTAATTCTCACAGCCAAAACACTGTGAGCATTAGCAGCACTAGGAGGATTTTATCCTACAGTTTACAAAGAAACAGTGCTTGATATCAAGCAAAAAAATATTTCCTTAACCTCCCTCCGTGGAAACACAAAAGAGTTGCTCTGAAAGTATGGCCTGAGACAAAGGTGGAGTTATTAATTCACCTGCCTTGTCTTCAGGGTGCACAATGAATCTGTTGCCAGACAGGCATATTTCTTGCTTGGAGTATCCCAGCCACACAAATAAACATGGTTTTCTGTCTAAAAACTGAGAAGTAAATGAAAAGTGCTGAGAGAAAAAGCTGCAGGGTTTAGTGGCTGGGCTGTGAAGTCTTTCTTTTCTTACTCCCTTTATTGATCATGTGTATCTTCAGTAAGCCTCTCCTGCTCTCTCTATCAGTTTTCTTTACTGTCCTATTGCTCCATCTCTGACCCATGAAATCTTGGTTTTTCTCTGTGTGCTTGGTGCAACAGCCTACACTGAGACAAGCGAGAGAAATGTGTGCAGGGCACTCAGAAATGTGGGGGGTCTAACCTGGCATCTCCTTCAGTGCTTGCAGCCAGCTGTGAGGGTGGTCACTTGCAGATGTGGTGACATAACCCTGACCCCCATCCACAGCCATTTTCCCTGAGCACTGAGAATGTCAAATTCCTAAGAGCAGCAGAAAATCTCCCCATAGAATTGCTGAGCTGTCTGCAGGTAGCAGAGCAAAGACCATGACTTGCAATCTTGGTGTATTTTGTATGTTTTGTGATTTTGAACATCCTGGCTGCCCCTTTCCCCTCAGAGCTTGCTGTGCTGCACACTCAGCACGAAGATCCTGCTCCTTAGGGGTGCTGCTCAACCTCTGTAAATCCCTGGGTGCCATGCAAATAACAAGGAGTCATCAGATAATCTCTCATGAAGCTAATGGTGCTTCAAATGGCTGTACAGATTATAGTTCTTAGCAGTGCTGAGGTTTTGCTGTCCCAAGTATCACCTGCTAATGGCCCCTCCTGTTCACAGCTGGTGATCACAAAGTGGGACATTGTTTTTACCTGCAGAGCTGGAATTTAATGACATTAGAACTGGAAGGAAATCCTGGTGTTATATAAAGTGGAATACCATTTCCAGATTCTTTTCTGCTGCTCTTCCTTCAAGAGGAAGTGTTCAGCACATGTTTGGGATAAATGAGAGCTTTGTCAGGCCAGTTGTGGTTTCCCTTTCTGGGGGAGCACAGGCAGATTTGCCCTCAGCAGTTCTCTCCCGTTATATACTCAATAACAGACTGAAATAGGTTTAATATAATTGCATTAGCATTGTGGGAGGATACTTTGCCAAGTAGTGGGAACTGGCTTGTGCCAGCTTAAAAGGTCATTGCTGTGTAAGAGTGTCCCTTCATGCATTATCTGCAAACACGGCCTTTGATCCAGTGTAATTGATTTTAAAGTCTGATAGCTTGCCAAATTGATTTATAATATGAATTACTGATGGGAAAGATTCTTGAATTCAAATGTAACTGGCAAAACATCATCAACACAACTGACCTTTGTTTGCAGTCTCTGTCTTCCTTGTGTTTAATTAATGCTTTCCACAGGAACTGGTGGAAAGCCTAGAAGGCAATTGTGGAAAATAAAGGCAGAATTGGGCACTTTGCCTATAAGAGAAGACAATCTGATGAAAAGTAACTTTAATTAGCAGCAGCTATGGGTCTGTTGCTGATCTCATACAGGTAATTCTTTTGTGTGACTATGTATTCACTTCATTTATTCCTGAATTACATCCTTTTCGCTGCAGTCAGAATTATATCTAATGTCCTCATGATATGGAGGATTTTGACTAGGAAACTACCTAAAAGTGTGCAGTAATTTCAAAAAAGAAGAAAGCCCTCTACAAAAAAAAAAAAAAAAAAAAAAAGGCCAAAAAAAAGCAGTTTTTTGGAGCTTAGAATACAAAGAATTGACAGAACAGTTGCCTGTATAAGAGTGCAATATGAATAAAGTCTAGGCAAATTCATGGGGTTGGCTGGTGCTTGCAGGAAGGTCATCTGGTTTATAAGGATCAAGTGAGGCTGGAAAAAAATCTGTAACACTGGAGAGAATGATTTCATTCTCCACGTAGAGCAGCAAATACAAGAAGGGAAGATTTTGCCTTATCTGAATTTCAATAAACCCTGATATGTGGTAGAATGCTGTGCCCTGAGATAATTTTCCTGTGATGGAACAAATCCTTTTCTTGTGTGTTTATTTCTGTGTGGTCAGGGTGTTGCCCAAGAGGGTGGAGAGCACATTTGCCCTGCTTGTAGCTCTGCACCTGAACTTTGAGGGTGAGGGTGAAACTGCAGATGAACTGGTCCAACAAGTGACAAAACAGCTCTAACAGTAGAGGGGGACTTCCATGGCTTTCTTTGAATTCAGTGCCTTGTCTGCATTGTTGCTCATTATTTCCTTCCCATGAACTGCAATATGCTCAGAGAACCCTCCCAAAAATGGGTCATGCAGGAAAGGCACTGCTTGCTCCTCTGTGCAGGCTGGGTATTTAATTCTGAAAGGCATTGAGCAGCATGAAACTGTGAGAATTATAATGAAATGGAGCAATCAAGCAAAAACTTGGGCCCATTTACTTTTGTCATCTTCTATTAGTGTCCTTATTAGTGGTGAGTGCTGCATGAGCCTCTTGCTATCAAAGCCTGAAAGTGACCCTTTTGGGTCACTCTAGTAGCCAAAGGACTGGATTGGCCCAAACCAGAAATATCTTTAAAGTATCATCACTGGTATTGAAAATGGCTCCAGCAGTGATGTTTTTGGTCTGCTCTAATTACTAAGCTTAAATTTCCATTGGTGTTTAATGAAAATAAAGATAAAAGAAATCTTTATCTATCAGTGTGATGGATGTACCTGTTGTTTCATCTCATGTCTCAGTAAGGGGGAGGAAAACCTTCAGTTCCAAGCTGTTTTCAGTGCCTGATGGTTCTTGGGCTGAGTTGTCAGAGGGCAGAGAATTTGGTCTCACAAAGACAAATTGTAGAGAAAAGAATAATAAAAAATAATAGTTAGTTTTATATACTGAGACACATGGTTGTCACTGTCACATTTTCTGAAAAATCCCTTCGCCAGGATTTCTTCTGGGAAGATGAAAAACCTCAGAGAAAAATGAAAACAATAATTATCTGATTTGCTTCTCCTGTGTTTTGCTGCTTTGGAATGTGGTTTGGGCATTGTTTATCCAACAGGTGCATGTTTGATTGGTTTCATGTTAATTGTTTTGACTTAATGACCAATCATGGTCCAGCTGTGTCAAGGCTCTGGAGAGAGTCACTGGTTTTTCATTAGTATCTTGTTAAACCTTCTGTCTGTATCCTTTCTCAATTCTTTAGTACAGTTTAGTATAGTATTCTTTAATATAATATCATAAAATAATAAATTACCTTTCTAAAAACATGAAGTCAAATTCATCTTTCCTCCCCACAATGGGGGACCCTGAAAATACCACACATGGTCTCTTGTATTCAAAGCATACCAGAAGTTTTTATGCAGGCCGTAGTTCAAAGTCACCATCAGATTAATGACAGACTCAGGGACCTGGTAGATAAGGAAATTGGAAAGAAATAAAATGTTTCACAGGAAATCTTCTCAAAGCAGGTGCCTCACTTGTTTTCTGTAGAGCATGATTTCCATTTTGATGCTCTCAGCTGACCACATGTCATCTACTGCAAGAAACTTTTGTGACATTCAGAGCAGTCAGGCACATTTGTCTCCAAGCATTTAGCCTGGTTCTGGGTTTTAACCATTCACACCAGCAATGTTGTATATTAAAAACTGTCATGTAAGCCATGAAATCCTCATCTGAGATCTTCTAGGAGAGAAAAAATATGTACCAAAGGCTATCTGCTGAAGGCAGGACATGGTCCTCCAGCCAAGAAGATGGCACAGATGTGTCATTTGAGAAAAGAAGGGAACCTTCTGATGTACCTTGAAGATCTCTGCTGTGTTTTGCCCTCTGAGAGCCATTGAACCTCTGTCTTATTTCTTCCCAGTCTGTTAAAGTCACCAGAATCAGAAATTTTTCCTCCTTGTTGCCAAACCCAAAGTATTTTTAACAAAATATACTCAACCAAAAAATGCCTTAACCAGCTTCACCATCCACTGGAGTTGTAGAGAACAATAATCATATTTTCTAAAGCAATGCACAAGTAAGAGAATTTTTCTACCACACTTCTACTGCTGTGAAGGACATAGAGAAGAGTATTATGCCAATTCTCCCTATTTTTATCAATTTTGCTTATCTGGTCTTTAGCAGTAGTAACTCTGTCAGCCATAAGGACTGTTTTCCTTGCTTTCCTAGGTCTGTAACTCAAAATATCAATAATTTTTAGTTTAGTTGAATTTTTTTCTTCATGAAATTGACTACAAACCTTGATTTTGAATTATCTTATAGTGCTTTTGGTTTTACTCAAAAAACAGAACCCATCTCTTTCTTTTAAGCTTACCAGGTTTTGCCTGAAAAGATAGAGGGAGAAAGAGCTATTAAGAATTGTTCAAAAAAAAATTACCAAAGCAGGACCACAACCCTGGTGAGGCTTGTCACCATTTCCATAAAGATCCAAATGCAATGCAGTTTTCATGTCCTTTTTTAATGCTCTCCCACTGTCCCCTGCCCCATGCTTCCAGAGCAGGACAGCGTGTCTGGTCTGCTGTTGTTAAGTGGACTCAGTTCAGCCTAAATTACACTGCTTTTAACTCCTGCTAGTTCCACTCGTGCAGATATACTGCTCTCAGGATGACTATTCCTACTTTTCTCGCTTAATTACAAAAAATTAATTCTCCCAAATGCTTGAGGGAGAAAAACAACGCTTTCCAGGAGGCTCCAGAAAGGACAAAAATACCTAGGCTCTTGTTTAGGTGTAAAAGAGTTGATTAGAAGTGTTAAATTATTAGGTCCAAATAGATATTTATTTGCATCTACATTCTGAAACAGAATAATTTATGCTAAACCAGACACCGTGTTCTGGAGGTTGGAAAAGCAGGCATTTAAAACCCTGTCACAGGACAAGCAAATGAATCAGTGAAACTCCAAGGTATCTGGGGATGAAGAAACATTAAACAGGTTTTTTTCTGGGACTGAGCCCTTGTGTGTTCAGCTCCTCTGAACAGCTGAAGCTTCTTGTGGCTGCTGTGATGTGTCCAGGCAAGTGGCAACAGCAGTATTTGTCACCTTGGGAGGAGGGAAGTGCTCAGGGCTGATGGACTGTGTGCTCTGAAAGGCAATAGCTGTGGTTCTGGACACCATGCAAGTTTCCCAAAGCAAGAATAATTTTTATTTTCTTTTTTGTTCCTTCTACAAAAGTTTTGCTTTGAAGGTCCTTCTTCTTAAACAACTGTTTGCACAGGAGGGAACATTGTTTTTGTTGTGGGCTCAGACTCTTTTTCTTCCTCTGGATAGATCTGGGTCTGATGATGTTTGTGTTTCTGATGAAGTCCATAAGAAATTGGATGTGGCCTTTTCTTTCTTCCAGTGGGTGCCTGGCAGAATTATTGTACTTGTGAAATCCGTGGACTCAGCACAGCACAAAGGAGCTCTGCTCCAGCCTGGACACACTTCCAGCCTAGCAGGCAATAACAATACAATTTCTCTGCTTCATCTATCCTTGGATTTCACAATGATTGACAGCTTGTAGCTGCCATCTGTGAGTGGAAAATCTAGTTATTACAAGAAAGCAATTTACTCACAGAATTTGAAAGGAGATTCTACCCTATTGCCTTCATTGTTAAGATGCAAAACACTGCCACGATAACAAATGTGGTAGCCATCACTTTGGGGTTTTCTTTTGTATCCCTTCATGGGATCATGCATCTGCCCCCAGGCACTTGCACAGAACAGTTTGAAAAATGCTGTTGTGAGGTGAAGGTGGGGCTTCATCCAGCTGTTGAGGAATAACATGAATGAAATTCTCTTTTAAGACAAAATGTGAATTTGGAGATGGTCGTGGAAAAGACCATTTTGTGAGTGATGTCATAAGTATTTTTACCATCAATTCATAATCAACATAGACTTTTAACTCTTGGATAATCCCCTTCTCTAAAAGGCCTTTTATACTTTGGGTATAAAGTATATATACCCACCTAGATATTCTTTGGGTGGGTATGAGCCTACACACAGCTACAATGACCTCCTCCTCCAAGTAGCTACCAATTTGAGGAAGACTTTCTGAAGTACTGATGCTTTATCAAATCTGGGACTTAAGGAATCCCTGGAACTCCTTTGGAATGTTGAGAGGTTGGAAGGTCAGCTCTGAAGTTTGACAAGGTGTGTTTCTGTGAGCACTGGCCTAGAAAAACAAAAAGCTGGAATGGTGCAGTGAACACACAAACCAGCTACAGCCCGTTAGCAATTGTCCAGGGATCACGGGGAGAGGGGGAAGAGCTAACCTGGTAAAGACAGGACCAGATAAAAATAACAGAGTTGAGTTAGACCAAAGGAAGCCAGCTGGAGTGTGCCCCTTTGTTAGGAGCATCCTGGGAAGAGCAGAGGCAGCTTCAAAGAGCAGAAGGCAGAGCCGAGCCTGGGGGAAGTGGAACCTCCCAGCACCAGGTGGGGAGGGAGGAGCTGCAGCAGTGCTGCTGGAAACTGCTCATCTGCCATCTGAGAGCCCAGCCACTGATCACCAGTACTGGCTTTTCTTATCAGAAGCAGCATTTCAGGGCAAGATTACACTCACAGGGCTGGAAATGTCACAGATGAATGGTTCTGTCAAAAATTACTGGTTTGTCAAAACCAACACACTTCATGGAGATTTGTCAGCTCAGAGAAAATAGAAAATTGGTTGGAACAGTAATGAGAAAACTTTGAAGAAATCAGGCAATTTGATTCAATTCTTCAATATGGAATGGTCCAACTTTTCTGTTTCAAAATAAGTTTGCTTCATTATTTTTTTTTTTAGTAGTCTATAGAATGTCTGCTAGTTAGACTGAAAAGTTTTAAATCAACAAAATATCTCTGAATTATTAATTCAAGCTTTTTGCTTGAGGTGGTAGCCTTTTATTCTCTTGCTTTCTGCATAATTGAATTCCAAAATAGAAGAAATGGTAAAATACTGTGTGGGCAGAGGGGAACCCAAACAATATACATTCCATCTCTCCTGTTGCTCCAGATTACATATTTGTCACAGATTTTTGCAAATGGTTCTTCACCTGCAATGGTCTCCACCAAAATATAAATCTTACAGACACCTGGGAAGATGCAAGCAGACTTGGTTATATTCCATACTCTTTTCTGTAAGTAGATGTCCCAGTCTGAAACAGAAATAATTTGGTGTCTAAATCCTGTGTTGTTATTACAAAGTTTGCATGTAGAATCCATCAATGTTCATCTGTCTGTCCCCTTACTAACCTGGAGACAGCTACAATGCTCTGTCAGAGCCACAGTCTTTAATTCCAGAAGAAAGCAACAGTAAAATAGTAAAATTTAAGCTGAAGTGTAAAGGAAGAGCTGTTGAAGTTAGACCACCAAAACTGCTCCCTGTTTTACAGAGATGGGTCAAGGAGTGGGAATTTCTTTCTGTCTGGGAGCAGAAGGAGTCACATCAGCACATAATCACAACTTCACTGCATGTAAATCTCTCTGGTACCCCGGGTGTGTTTTACAAGCAGGGAAATGAATCACAGAATATGCTGACCTCATCAATTTAGGAGTATGAAGAGTCAATCCAATTTTAGGGCTGTACATTCCCAGGGAGCGCAGGAAATTGTATTAACTTTCTACAAAAGCTGTCTCAGGAGCTCCAGTAATAGCCAAAACCTTTTACTTGGCATGGTGCCATCCCAATTAACAAGAAAAGGCTTTGGGAAGAAGTTCTGCAGAGAATAAAACCAGGGATGAAAACTGGCAGCATGGCAAAGGGAGAGATGCAGAACTACACAGGATGCTTTAGAATTCCCTCTACTTGCAGAAAATCATCTGTGCCTGAGCTTGGCACAGGGCAGGAGGGATTCTCACAAGTGCCTGGTCTGTCCGTAGAGACTGGCAGGTGGAAGTTACACTGGGAGTGCAGGCACTAGGATAACATTTCTGTGCTGCTGTAGCTGTGGTCCTGTGCAGGCAGGATGCAAAATGTAGGCAAAATTACCTGGTCTGTACCAAGGGACCCCTCTGCAGAGGGAACCAAACCCCTTCAATTCCCTAAGCAACCTGGCAGCCACATCCAGAGCTACCGTGGGGCTGGGACCCAGCAGCACACAAAAATATTCAAAAATATTCAAAATATTTACCACCACTGGGTAATGGTGGGGTTGCCGTCTCACCCTGCAAAACTGCAGAACTGCCACAGGTGTTTTACCCCAGTGAAACAAACGACTGTGTTAAATGCTTCTCAATGGGGTTGAGTTTCTTGCTAGAAAAATGCACTTCAGCTGAGAGAAGCTGTAGGTTATACCAGCTCAAAGTCTTGGCTGAGGAGCCTTTTAGTGTAATAAAAAATGAGTTGCTTCGGTCTTTTTTGTTGTTTTGCTTTCAAAGTGAACAATATTTTAAGCATTACTTTGAATAAGTGGCATTTGCAAAAGATAGATAGCTTTTTGTTTTTCAATCTTTGAAATGTTAGGATACAACATAATTGATATTTGTATTCTCAGTTTTAAAACCAAATTTTCTTTCTAGATTGATGGAAGTTTTCAAAACATTTTTTTGTTTTAATTTTGAGAATGTGTTTTTTTGGAGGTGGGAAGTAAAACAATTTGAGAGAAAAAATATGGACCCTTTTTGTCCTGGCCTCCTACATTCCATTCCCTTTTCTCAGGTATTCATCTACACATTTTGCCATCTTATTAGACAGGAAGAATAAGAAAGGTGATTTACCAATAACCTCAGTATTTTTGTAAGCCCATATTTTGATGCTTACTTTCATTTTGTGAAATGAAATTCTGTGAAATTTTTGTTTTCCCTAACTCAGGTATTAATTTTTCCTGTGGCCATCATGGTTCAGGATGGAAGTGGAAATCCAGAACACTTGGCTTTGCTGTTGCTGGGCTTTAAATTTCTTCTCCAGGCAATTAGGAAGACACACAATAATAGAAGCAACAGAATAGAATAGAAGCAATATTGTAGCAAAAAATGGAAGAAAACAGCAGTAAATGTTGGGCTGACATGTGGAAGAGTTATGGCCTTTCGTGTAAGCAAAGAAAGTATGCCCTGTGTTTGCAGAACCTCTTAAATAGGTAAAAAATGAAACTGGGTTGGCCAAGAAAATGAATTGAACTTGGTAGGAAAACAAGACTAAGGAATGTGCACACAGTTGCACCAGTAAGTTTGAAGGTTACACAAAGGGGGGAAACAAAGTGCTTATCATAATTCATAATATGAATTACTACTCAAATACAGCTGGGTGTGTCAGCAATGAGTGTAACCAAACCCAAAGGAATTAAAGCAAATGGAGCAAACCAGCTGAACCAGCTGAGAAGCTGAACCCTGATCATTGAAGCAAACAGATCTCTGGGGAGGGCTGGGAGGGGAATTGGCTTTGGGGTAAAACAGGAACTGAGATGTGAGATCAAGAACTTTATACAACAATATGACCAGAGAAAAAAAAGGATTTCCAGTTTCTGACATTTCCGAGAGCTTTGTTCAAATGTGGGGACACCACTGGGGTTATAAAATGCTCCAGGTGCCAGCAGTTGTGCTTGCTGCAGTCCTACTCTGTTGAGTGTTGCACGCCTTAATTTGTTTTCATTTCTACTAATGAAAATAAATAGCAATGAGAGAACTCCAGGGAGGGTAGGAAGAAACAGCATTTACGTTTCAAAGCTCTGCAGCCCTGCTCTCTAGCGTGCAGTTGCAGTGTGAGGCAATGTTCATGCCTTGTAAAATAAAAAACAAAGAGGGAGAGAAGAAAACAGAGCTGTTTTACCAGAGAGCACAGATTCTATCTCCTATTCACCGCTTTACAGATTCTTTGCAGCCTCTGGCCCGAGGCTACATGAATGTGCCTATCTGAATTTTAAATGCAATAGCTGAATCCTTTCATTCCACCTTGAAAACACTGACAAAAGCATCACAAAATTCAGCCTGAAGTTGAAAGGTGTGGGAAGCTCCCTTAGTGTGCTGCCTGCCTAACAAACAGAAGAGCCACTGAGGCTCCTTTTCTGCTCCCACATCTCCAGAAGAGCATCACTGCTCGAGCCTGGTGAGTTATTATGGAGGCCCTCAAGTTGTTGAATAGGATCAATCCAGTGCATTTATCTGGCATCCTCCACCAGCTCCTCCAATTAAGCTCTGAACAGGGATCACTGAAACTTTCAGCTCTGTTCTTGCTGCTAGGAACTTCAGGAGAAGTGGCAAATAAAAGCCTTGTTTGTAATCAGCACAGGGGCTGCTGCTTGGTTTGCAGGCCAGAGTTCCTCCTCAGGCCTTGGAGGAGCCTGGCAGGCAGGAGAGGAGCCCAGCCCCCAGATAAAGCCATGTGTGCCTTCCCCTGGATGTCACACCATGGCAGATGCTCAATAATTCATCCCTGAGACAAGCAGCACGTGTGGTTCAGCATGGAGCCAGCTGTCACCCTTCCCCAAGCTGTGACCTGCCTGGATTTACTGCCTAAGCTGAACTGAGCCCAGTTTATATTTGGCTCTGAAACCTCTTTAGAGAATTCAGAATAATTCAGGGAGCAGTGGTGTGGGTTCAACAGTGAACAATTCCCCCTTGGTTTTGGACTAATGTAATGTTTCAGCATGGACTTAGGAAGATTCTTGTGGGAGCTGTCCTTGAGAATAGGTATTAGTCCCTTTCTGGGAAAATCCACAGAAAATTTGCTCAAGAGAGAGGTGCAGTGCAGGACTTCTAATATACAGTTGTCATTGCTGTTCTCCAAAACACACCAAAAAAGCAGAAAAGCAGAAAGTGAGTGCTCCACTCCCTGACTGCACATTACAGCACAACCTGCACAGTAAGGCTCTCCACCTTTGCTCTGTGCTCAGCCTCAGAAACACATTCTCTGCCTCAGTGAAGCCCTGAATTTTCCCTCAGTTCACACAGTCATTCTTTTAACACCTTGTACTTGGTGTGGAAATGGAGGTAGGAGTAAGGGGAGCTGACCTCCATCACTCTGTGATCTGTGATTTTCATCTGTTTGCATTCCTTCCACATTCACTCCTTCATGCTCTTTCTTCTCCTTCCCTGCTCACTTTCCTTCCCCACACTGTGCTGACATTGGAGATCAGGTATCTCCATCTCAGGAGCAGAGTCAGCTCTTCAGAACTCTTCAGGCTCACCTTCTGCTCCCATTCTTGCACAGCTCCTGCACTGATGTAAATGACAGTGCACCAGAGTGGCTCAGAGCAGCCTCTGGCCACAAACCTCTGTGTGTTTCACTTCTGCTGCTGAATTTCCAAAGATTGAACAACTTCCTCAACTTTCTGGGTGAGCATTTGCTCTTCATGACAGCCTTTAAATCAATTCTAAAGTGAAATAGCTGCCCCTAATAACCAGGTGTCTGGTACCCCACCCAAATCATGTGATTTCATTCTGTATCAGTGATGTGCTTAAGTCTTTCCTACCTTACATCTTTTATTTAATGGGAACTGAGTGAAGCCCCCATCTGTGGAGATAGGACCACCCCAGAAATGTCCTTCCCATGGCTTGGAGATGTAAGGGGAGACAGTGACTCAGTCAGGATTTGGATCTCATGGAGCTGTCACTGTGTCTGCAGGGACCTTCTGAAAGAATCAAAAGGGCTTTGGCCAAGGCCCTAAGACTGGCACCTGCATGGGGAGGATCCTTGGTCACAGTGACAAACCACAGGGAGTCAAAAAATCTTCAGTCAAAAAATCACACAACTTTCTCTGTCCTACATACAACAGGGCACTGAAGCAGAACCCATGTCCTCTTGCTTTTGGTGTGAAGAGCACTCTATTCTGTTCTTTTAGGAAAATAAATATCCTTATCCTTTCTTTTTGTGGCATGCTATCTCACGCACTGTGCAACAAATGAAAGTGTGTTGGATAGGAGACAGTGTGAGACAGAAAAATTTAATTTTAACGCTTCCTCCTGTTTTGCAGAACTGGTTTCTCTGAAAAGTCAGAAATCCTGGAGTGATCTACAACCAAGTTACCCAAGAAACCACCACATTGCCACTGACAGCCAGCTGTGCTATCACAGGGCTGATATCCTACAGACTGGAATGGTTATTCTTATCTGCAGCTAATGCAAATCTCATTTAAATAGGCAAACAGACTCGGGGAAAGAGAAGTACTTCAAGGTTTTCAAAAACCTGAAGTCTCTCAGCCTAATCCTTGGTAATTTTTTTTTCTTTAGAGATAAAGTTTAGCATCCAATTTAACCAATATAGAGAAACAATAAGAGAATTTCATAAGTATTGTTCACCCTCAGAAAAAAGCTGACCTGTCTGGAAAGCTAAAACCATATTCTCAGTTGGAGAAAATGGATACAGAAAAAGGCAGCTGGGCATGAACTTTGCAGCAGTTTTACTCCAATCCAGTGATCCATAGAAAAAGTTGCTGCAAATGTGGGTTTGCTCAGTGTATACAAGGCTGTGATATTTGCGGTGCTGAGAACCTGAACTGGACCTTTAATGTTATTCAGCAATTTGGTAATGACTCCTCTGGAGTCCAGGAGCTCTTTGGAAGGTCAGGTGAATGTAACCTGTATAACTAGTAAAAGAGTTTGGCATGATTTTTTGAGAAATTAATATTTTGCAAATTATAAACCATTTTAAGCTTTAAGTTCCTGATGGATTATATTATTAAATATTATTAAATATTATTAAATAATATTATAATAATATTATAATAATATTATAATAATATTATAATAATATTTATATTATATAAATATATATGCATATATCTATCTATATAGATATGCATATATATACAAATATATGTGCATATATATATATATACACATACAAGTCAGTTACAGCTAAAACATCAATATATTTGCAGGTGTAATTTTGCTTTACATCCTGAGATTTGCCTAAGCAGGTGAAACAATACTTTATTCAGAAGGTATTAAACCATTAATCTTTTAACACAAATTAGGGGTTTGATTCAAATAAGGGAGGAAAACAGTCCCCAAACCAGCTACTTCCCTGTTTTCATATTTCTTTTATGGAGATATTTCATTCCATGGGTTTAATGACAACTTTTATTATGGCACAATGTTTGCACCAAATTTATTAACCCTTTAAACTGAAGGGGAGGGGAGAGATAATAGTTGGAAAATCACTGCATGAGTATCACAACTTATTATCCCACAGTGCCATTTCTTTCCAACAGTAAAACTACAACCCACAGTGAGAATAACTTAGAGTGACAGAGATGATCAGAGTGTAAAGCTACAAAACTGTTTTATCCCTTGGAATCTGCAGGAGAGAGATCCTAGTGACACACCATGTCATGAATGGTAATTATTTTTATGCCATGGAAAGCCAGTGATTGGAGATATGACCTCTATCACCAAACACCTGTCTGAGTAAATAATTCCACTCTATTATAAAGAAAGAAGAAAGTGATGAGGCCCTTTCAATCAATTTTTAATTGTACCAACAGAAATGGGTATCTGTCATGGTGATGTGAGGGGAAGGACAAAGATCATCCTAGCAAGTTTGTTCACTGGAGAAAATATAAGCTTATAAGTGGTGCTCCATCATTTCTTGCTGAGCCAGCCTGCCTTTGGTGGATGACTGAGGGCAGATTTTTGGAGGGGGAACAACTCATTATGGGCTGGCCCAGCTCCCTCTGTCAGTACTGATAACTTCTCACCAAGTTTCAGGAAGAACCAGAAACCCTTGGTTTTAAATCCAAATCCAACTGCTTAAGTGTGCTTGAAATTATAATTGTGCTCCTAGTGTTCTATTGAGCCTCTGCATATCTTTTGTGTCCTTTTGTGGGTATTTTGTGGTTTTGGTTACTTATGGTGGTGCAAACTAAATGTCAGCCTTTGCAGTGGAGGTGTCTGCTGAAGTCAGGCACCCTGACCTGCCTCAGTAAGCCAGGCAGGGAAACAGCATTTTTATAAGGAACAATTCCTCTGACCAGTTTTGGACATCTGAGCTGGTCTGAGACAATTCTCAAGCCAGATATAGACATTTCTCCCCATCAAAACCACTAAGAAAGACTAGAAAGTGTGGTTGAAACCTCAGCACATGCCTTAGTGATGCTTTCATTTGACCAGATGATTCCTCCCATATCTTAAAAAGCAAGCAAAAAATGCCTTCTTGCCATAGATTAGATGTGCCTAGGACACAAGCTTGCTGCAGACAGCCTCAAGTAGGGGCAGCCTGGCTGCTCTGTGTGGCCTGTGTAATTAATTTAATTAGGCAGTGGAAGGAGATGAGTGCAGGGAATTGATGAAGGCTGTGAGATACAGCCATGGAACACCCCAGGAGGAGCCCCCGTGGGGCAGTGCTGGGCCAGCCCCTGCATTCCTCCATTTCAGCTGTGAAGCTGCCTTTCATGGACTTCTCCTGGTTTGCTCTGACTGTGGCCATCCTTGAGCCAGTTTCCTTCATTTTTATACTCATTTCACTCTTACCCAAGAAGGAGATGTGGGTTTTTTGCAGAGTGTTTATAAGGATGAATCAAATTTCTTCAAAGTTTGAATTACTTTTGCTTTGAAAGTAAATCAAGCAGTTTTACTTTGGAGAAAGAGTTGGAGCTGTTTAATCCCATTTTTCAGCAGCTGCAGGCAACAGTGATATTTTCAAATACAGTGTTGTCTAGAGCATGAAGAAGAGATACCTGAGGAGACAGGGAAGAAAGGATCTTCTTGAGAGTGCAGAAGAAATTAATCTGGCTTCACGTTTCAGTGATGATAGGAGTCCTTTTCAACATCTTTTAAGGGTGTTTCATAAAGATTTCAGTATTCCGATTTAGTGCTGAGTGCTAAAACAAATCCATGTGATTGAGGACTTTCTACTTTCCCTCTTAGTTAATCTTCTCCTGTTCATCTTTTCTTTTGGCTTTCACCAACTGCATCTTCTTTCCCTTTAATATTTTGCCTCCTGGCATTTAAAATACAAATACTACTGACTTCTTTCAGTAAACACTTACTCCCACTTCATGGCAGGAGAACATACTGGAGCTAATGACACACCATATTCTGTGGCACCCAGTCTTATTTAAGGAGGGAACGATATCTCTAAGTAGGGAGTCTCAACAGTGTCTGATAGTCTGAAAAATGAATGCAACTTGTTCAAATCCTTGTTATTTCCAACTCTTTGAAAATATATTATTCCCAGTAGGTGGAAGGAAAATATTTAACTGGCATTTTGTCAGATTTTGGTATGCATTTTGTGGAAGTCAATAAAACAGCTTCTCTTAAGAGTCAACATGAGGCCTCTAGAAAACGTAGTTGGGAAAGGATCAGAACAGTTGATAAAGTTAAAAACCAAAAATGCAGCAGAGCAGCAGGCTCAGGCATGCCTTGTAAGCACAACGATTTGGGCTTTGCTGCAGGGCAGAGTCCAAACAAAAAGGGGAAAACTTGCAGAAAACTAGAAAAGTTTTATTTCTGGAACAATCTGGAAACATGAACAGACCTCAGAGGCTGCTCCTTGGCTTGCTCCATGGTCCTGGGTTCATTTTTCCCCCAGCATTTGGTGGTCCTCTCAGGAAGGACACAGAAAGTTGGGAATGGAGGAGAATGACACCCTGGCTCCTCTTTGTTCCCAAGTTCTGGAGACAAGGGAAAGATCATTATCCCAAGGAAACATTGCCTTTTATACACAGAGAGCCAAGATTGTCCATCTTTAAAATAAAATTAGCTATATGACCTTTCTTTATCACACTGGTCCATATTATTCTGGGTAGGAAGTCTGCTTTTTATCTTGCAAATGTTTTTGCTGAGCACTGTGAGCAAGTAAGAGTAAGAAGCCCAGGTTTCTTCCCCCAACAAGTTTTAGCTGCGTTAAAAAAACCCAACCAAAAGTGATCCAACATTTTGGGACTGTGGACCGTTTCTTTTAAGTATGAGGGAAAAAAAAAAAAAAAAAAAAGAGGTGATAATAGCTGTGGAAATTTTCTACGCAATTCAAAAGAACATGGACTGGTTTGGTTTTTTTTGGTGGATCATGATATAATGTCTGCTTTTTTTTTCCTCTACCATACCTGAGGTTATAAGGTTTTTTCTAAAAAATGTCAAGTGAGTTCCACCATCACAGAACACTTCACTGCACCCCCATGTCCTCCTTGGGAGAAGACAGAGAGCAAACTGTGCAGGTGCAGGATGTGCTGTTAATGAGGGGCTGGAGGCACTTGGGCACAAAGAAAGAACCTGGACAGAACAGAAGAGAATTTAATGTCTGGCCAAGAGAGGGATCCTGGAGTGGGTATCCTCCTGCATTGAGCTATAACAAGGCTATAATATCAATAATCTGCATGTTAATGAGTCAGAAATCTTCAGATTAAAGCTTTCCCAAGTGAGCTGTGAGACAGCTTTATGGCTGTCAAGTAGGACAGTTTTCTTAATGCTCATTAATAGTTTTTTTTCCCCTATCTCAATCATGGAGTGGTCCTGACCTCAGAATGAATTTTTTTTTTCCAGAAAGAGAAAAAAAAAGTGACTTTTATAGATTTTTTTTGTTTGCCATTATAATCTTTGCTGTTATGAGGATTTTTGCATCTACAGAAAGGCAGGGGGGAAAAAAAAGGAAATGTAGAGCTAAATATTAAAGGTCAATTCTGAATTTTGAAGTTACTTTTAAGCTTCACATTTTTTGTTTGATGCTGTGATAAACAAAAAAAACCTCTGAATGCTTTGAAAAACAAAACCATGTCCAATTGTGCATTATCTCACTGTAAAGGTTAGGTTTTCCATTCTAATATCTTTCTGATTAGAAATGACCAGAGAGCCTTAAGCATCAAAATTTAAATTTTTGGATGAGAATATCCTTGAAGATATAGTAGGAAAATTTTATTTAAAAACCCACATCATTCTTCAAAAAAGTAACGAATTTCATGAGTGCCCTCTAGGCAGTGGTGATGGTATGCCCTGGACTTGGACACAGATAATACATAAATTTAATAATCCATGTCCAAAGTGTACCAGCCTCAATAGTCAAAGTGGACAAAGTATATGTTTATTCCTTACCATATAATGGTACTAATGAGGTTTAGAAGGCAAATGTAGAGCTTATTTCAGCTGGTGGGGCAGGTAGGGTATTAATATTACTGAGATGCATAAAACCCACCCTGGAATTTCCAGTATCTGATTATTTTATCCCAAGTTTAGGGTGCTGTTCCCACACAGTCCCTGGGTTTGGTGCTGTCTCAAGGGAATATTCATGGCCTGAGGACTCCATGCTGAGGGGGGAATTTACCATCATCTTTCAGCAGATGCACAAGACCACCACTTACACCCACTTACATCCTCCCTGTAAGTGCCAAAGCTGCTCACTGGAGCACTGAATCCTGGCTATGGTCACAGATGGAATACATCCCAGCTCTGTTTGTGAAGCACTGCTACTGGATTAGCACATCTCATTGTTTTTTGCACTCCAAGTAACCAAGAACAAGCACAGTTAATTGCTGTCTCTGTACTCAAAGTAACCAAGCACAGTTAATTATTTTTTAAGGCTCATTACAGCAGCAACTCCAATTCTTTTCAGGCAAGCAAGACAACTGAGGGGCGAGAGCTGAAAATTCTCATTTTGTCTTATTCACAAAGCTCGAACTCTGCTTCCTTAGCAACCCTTGTGACCTGTAATCTTGGTGAGACAGTAGAAATTTAGTTCTGTTCTTGTATTGTTGTAGGATTTCAAACCTGTGTGTGGGACTCCTTTAACTGTCCACCGTCTGGTAAAATAAACTGGAGTAAGGCAACCCTTAGAATTGGAAAAATTAGTAACATCTGGTTAACTTGGATACAATGTACTGTGTCTGCAGTTTTCTACAAACTTTAACAATCTATCACATTTAACGGGCTGTGTAACAATTTCTCCTGTCAGAAGTACATTGAAACTGCAAAAGACCTCCCACATCTTAGTTAAGTATCTAAAATACTCAAACATAATTAGGAAAAAACCCCCTGTGCTATGTGAAACAAGAAGGCTGCATCACAAGGAAAATTTCATTATTGGCCAAAATTATCTCTTAGGGGGAATTTCAGAAAGACCAAATATGAGATTAATTTAGATCACACACTTTGCTCTCCTACTATTACCCCAGAAATACCTACATACATAACCTAAGTGATATAAAAATAAAGCAAATCTGGCATCCAGGTTGGCTGGTGCCAATGTGTCATGAGCCCATGTGAGACAGCAGTGTGGGGTCAGATCTGGAGGCCCAGGAGCCCACCCAAAGCTGACATGCCAATATTTGTGTGCAGCCTGGCAAGTTTCCATGGTAGTGCAAGGATGGAGATGTTCTGGAGGCACAGACTGGCAAGCCTAGATGTGTCCTGGCCTCTCTGACTTGAGTTTTAGCTGAGTTACCCTCACCTCCTGCCACATTTCCAATGAAAGTTGGAACAGTTTCCTTTTGTCCCTTGAAATATTGAAAAACAATCTGACTTGCCTGTCTACCAAGGCCAGGTTGGATGTGGCTCTGAGCAACCTGGTCTGGTGGAAGATGTCCCTGCCCGACTGGGGGGTTGGAACTGGATGGGCTTTAAGGTCCTTTCCAAACCCAGGGCATTATGATTCCATGATCTATGACCTTTCTTTATTTTCTACCTGCTCCATCATCCTCCTTCAGAGTAACCCAAGGTACAGCATGCCCCAGTGCTTTGAAAGTTTCCAAAGAGATTCTGTTGCCTGGATCCACAATAGTGTCAATGTGACCTCTGGAGCTTTCCTGCCCTCCAGCCCTTCCACTTGCTGAGGGTTTGGGGTGGGGGTGCCAGCCAGGGGAGATGAATGCAGCTCCCCTTTGAAATGAGGCATTCAGGCTATTAAATCCCCCTGGTAGCTGCCTCTGCTCTGCCTTTGTACAGCTCTGGCAAAGGCATCGAGCAGCAGGGGTGTCTGCCTGCTTGTCATGTGGGCTGACAAAGACATAATGGCATAAAATAGGTTTTCCTCTTCCATTTTATGTGACAAAGGTAAAGTCCCTCTGCTGGCAGCCCCCCTGCCAGATCTGTACTGTTGTTAATTCCCTATTTCTATCACAGTAATGTGCTGGCTCTGCGAGAGATTGATGTTCTGTATGCAAAGTGCTCCTTGTAAATAGAACAACAAAGAGACATTCTGCAAGCACTTAAAGCTAATAGTAAATGCTTCCTACTCCACATGTTGCTTGGTGCATTTTGCTCACATTTATCTACCATGTTTCAGTTGTTAATGTCTCCAGCACTGCAAATGTTTAGGAATGGGTTTCCATGTTTCTCCTCTTCCTCTAAACCTTTGCAACAAGTTTGATTCTTCTCCAGTATTTAAAACTGCCTATAGGGAAAGGTGAAGCTTCTGTCTGGGGTCTTTGAACAGCATGGATTCCTTGCTTCCCCATCCCACATATAGCAGGGAAAAAAAGGACTATCACTGTCTTAATTTTTTTTTTTGAAATGTCATCCTCCCCAAAAGGCCAGAGTTGTTAACCTGTGAATCTTGGCACTTAAGTAAATCTCCCTCCCCCAGCTTCAGATAATCCAAGTTTCTCAAAGTTTTGGAAGAGACTTGGGACTACAATCATCTGACACACTTGGAAACCCCAGGAGACTCTTTCAGAAATGACCTTTCTGGACATCAATTAAACTCAGGTTCCATTTCATTCAACTACATCGAGTTCCTATTTTTGTTAAGTCCTTCTTCTCAAAGCTCAGCTTTGTAGTGTGTCTCCCCAGCCTGGGAGCAGGCAGGGCTCCTCTGCTCTGCCTGCACAAGTCAGCTCTGCTCAAGCAGCCCTGGGTCAAAGGTAAGAGCTCAGTAACTCTTCCCATCTCTTTCAGTCACAACAGGTTAACAAGGCCATGCTGATTCCCTCCATCCCCTGCCTTCCAGGCTGGGCACAGCCTTAAAATGTGAGTTATGATTCATAAAGCCATTACTAAGAACTCATAACCTCGAGTACACAGCTGCTTTGTGCGAAGGGGAGGTATGGAAAATAAATGTATGTTTTCCAAGAAAGCACAGAAAAAAGATAATTGGCAAGTCAGTCATGGAGCAGTTCAAAAAAAGGCTACCCTTCTGTGGCTGGCTTTGAATTTGCTGCAGGTAGTGAATTTGTTTTCACACCAAAAAAAGAAAAAAAAAAGGAAAGTAACTGTCTTCTGTCTAATTAAGGACATATTTTGTGGTCAAAATGGAAGCCTGTTTACAACTGCTATATAAATGCATAATGTGAACAATTTCTCTCTTCATTTGCAATTTTTACAGAACAAGTTCAGTGCAGGGTAGGGCACTTAAGGGTGCCTGAAGTGAGGCTGAGGTGAGTCAGAGCTGCCTGAGTCCAGAACTGAGATGCCAAACCCCTTACTTAAATGGGGGTTAAAATGCTTGGAACAGTTTGCACGTGGACCTTAAGGTTCCAGGGACTTGGTGCTCTGTGTGACCAGAACAGACCCAGAGAGCACCAAATCTTTTAACACCCTCTTTGTGCCCAAGCCTAATAACAGCCACTGCAGGGTCCAAGCCCTGCTGGCAATGATGCCCTGTGGGGGCACTTGCAGCACCTTCTGTCCTTGTCAGACTTCCTACAAAGCCTGAGCAACTTGCTCTAGTGAAATGTGCCCCTGCCCATGGCAGGGGACTGGAACAAGATGATTTTTAAGGTGATTTCCAACTCAAACCATTCCATGATTCTTCAAAAAGATGGTCACTATGGCTGTTTCTTTTCAAAATGGAAAGTGGGGAAAGTGTTGTTGCTTCCCAGCCTTTGCATTATACAATATTTTACAGGTTAGACTGATCAATACAGGAAATGGAAGAAGGTGTTTCAGGTCCTCCTTGCACATTAGCTGTCCCTAAATCGATGCTGCACATCTCTCAGGTGTGGAGTAAACTGAGATGTGTTTATTCTCCCTTCCTGAAATGTTGACAGACCTCTGAGGGTGCAGGAGATGAAATGCCATTCAGGAGTCTGGATCTATACCATGACTTGGGCATGTACCTGTACATGTACCTTTATCTCTGCTCCCAAGACCACATCAAATTACTGAAATCACAGTTCTGGGGGCACATTTGAGATGCAGCAAGCTGTGCGTGCAACCTCTGCTGATTGAGCTGATTTTGGTGAAGATGTCACTTGGACACAGCTGTGCTTGAGCCCTTATGACCTGCCTTGCAATGACTCTGATTTCCCATGCAGATCCTGAGACACTTCCTCAGAAGGCTGGAACAACACACCAGCAATGCCAAGGCTGTGGGTTTGGAGCTCCTGAAGAATGGATATTTCTGTTCTGATGCTGGAGACCGCCAGGGCAAAGGGCTCTGTGTGCCTGGCCTGTGTTTTTCCTTAGCCAGCCTTTCACAGCCACTGCTGGAAACAGAACAATGAGCTCCACAAAGATTTGTAGCCCCATGAAATGCCATTGTTGTGTGACTGTCCCCATGTGCTGCAGGGAGCACCTTCACCATGGCCTGGGTGAGATTCAGCCCTGTCTCAGGTAGTGAAGTGCCACACTTTGCAGCAGCTAACTTTTAATCATTTATTTGAGTTGATCTTTGTTCTGTCATGTCTGCAGGGAGAAGCAGCTGAAATAACCTGTAATACACTAGAGAGAGTTGCCAGTCAGTTTCCATTTCAAAAAAAGGATTTATGATCTCTTGCTGCTAACATCTCCATCACCTTATCCACTGTCCTATTGTGCAGTTTATCAAACTACCCTGCTCCAAGTTCCCCACTGCAGGTATAATCACTCACACTTGGATCAGGATGCATCCAGCTGCAATGTGTGCCATTATGTTGCACTGTCCAGATTCTGTTTGGGTTTCCCCCACCTCCCCTTTTTTTTTTTTTTTTTTTTCTCATCAGGGCTATTACAATATGAATTTCAGAGAAAATTGTTCAAAAATTTATACCAAACCTGAACCAAACAGCAGTCTGAAATTCTTCCTCTCTGATGCATTCCTCCATCAACTGAGCTGAACTGAACTTGAACTGTGGGGTTTTGAGGTCTTCATTGATTCTGAGCCAGACTTGAACAAAGGAAAGAATGAATTTGTGGTTTCTGGCTCAGCAGGATGGACTGGATAAAAACTAACATTTCTAGCAGGATCTCCTTGGCTTGGAGACTTTGGGTGCTGGGATCTGCAGGGCAGTGCAACACCTCAGCTGGTCCAGTCCCTCGCTCCAGCATTTGACACAAACCTTTTCCTCTGCCCAGGATCACCCTGTACTGTTCCAGAGGTGCCAGGAGGGGATCTGTTTTGCATGAGGGCCCCAAATGCCTTCATAAATAAAGCTCTGAGGCAGAACTGGGTCTGCCTCTGCTCTCTGGTGCCCTGTTCTTCCTATTCTTCCTATTCTAAGTAGAGGTGCCCCTGCTGGAGCACCACATGGCTCAGTGTTTAAACCTGAACATCCCTGATGTTTGTATGCAAAACTGGACTCCCAGGATTGTTTCTGCCACACATTTTGGTTTTTTACCCAAGCCCTGGCAATTCTTGCATACCTACTATGCTCTGACTTCTTCCTTCAACATGCTGGATTTAGAGTGATGAAGTGGTGGGGATGTGCTGGGAATGTGAGATAAGAGCAGAGGCTAAAACTTTCTTTACTGGTTTACTCCATCATATGATCCCCTCCATTCATAAATGTTGTTTTTCTCAGTTTTGACTGGTTTCTAAACCCTGTTAGCTCTCAAGCAGCTTTAGTTTTATCTCAGCCCATTGTGGCAGGGAGCAGGAAAATGTGGTGGTTTGTTTCCCTGGAAATGCTCTTTTGCTGTCCTCTTCAGGCATTAATATTATGTGTTACAGCTGTTTAAAAATTCAGTGGTAATTATGCACTCCAGCAGAGATGACTTCATCAGAATGAGGGTAGAATGCTCCTTTCTTAGCTCATGTCAGGGCAGGGAGACCTCTCCCACATTACATTTATTCTGGGAATACAGCTGCAGCCAGGCCAGGGTTGCACCTACACCTGGCCCTGGCTCAGGACAGCACTGGCCCTTCTGATGAAGGGATGAACTGCAGTTCCTCCACAAGCCCAACTGTACTTTTGAATTTAAACATTTCCAGTTATAAATTCAGCAAGAGGATTACTAAATGGCCATAGCAGTCTTTTCTACCATAATGTCTTCAAAAATTCACTCATATAAACCCAGAATTGATGACATTGCAGTATAGATCCACTAACTTATTACCCCATTATTAATTCCTAGCTGCTCTAAAAGAGAGTGGTTCCACTTATTAAGAGTAAAAAAAGTTTGTATTGCTTTTATCACAAGCAAAAGCCCATTAAACATCATCACAGAAAGGCAGTCCTTCCTCTGTAGACAAACTGATGTGGTAGAGACAAAATGTAATGCCTGTGAAGGAAGCCAGTTCAATCCTGGGCTTCAGGCAGCTTGCTGTGATTCATGAATTCACTCTTGCCTTCCAAACCCCATTTGTTTCTTTAATTTTCAAAAGTTTTGAAGAGCCTTTTCCTGCACCAACTAACTAAGGTTGCAGGGAGTTAGCATTGATTTCCTCCTGTTCCCATTGGTAAGGGATGTTGATTTAGTGCATGCACAAGCATTGTGCTGATGAGGCAGACAATCAGGTTTAGAGCTCCGGAGAAATCCAGGTCCTTAGCACAAAGAGCCTCCTGATGACTATAAAATCATATTTTGGATAACAAAACCCTTCCTAGCAAAGCAACACAGTCAGTGCCTGTCAGGGTTCGTGCCCCATCTGTGCAGGCTCTGCTCAATTTGAGCACTCAGGAAGAACACACTCACTGGCTGTCACATTTTCAACATGTTTTCTCAGTTATTCCATCAAACCCCAGCCAGTGGTGGTGGATATTGGCAGACACCAATCAATTCCTGAATAATACCAGCATTTTGCCTCACTGGCTGAAGTTCATCACCCAGCTTCAAGGAGTCTGTTACACTGCAGCCCTCATCAGTGGAGTGAGAAAAATATCTGCATGCAGCTGCTGAAAATCTGGTTTGTACTGGCACCCCAGTGAACTTGTGGAGCCTGAGCACCATGGCAGGGGCACAGACACAGTGCCCATTTTGAGGTCACCATTCAGTGGTGACAAGCTCTTCTTCAGTACCCCAAAATGCATCTGTGAGGTTGCCTCCAGGCTTTGCGTGTCCAGTCTCAGCATCCCCAAGCAGGGAGAGTGTTGCAATAGAGACAGGAGACAACAGGGTCAGGGAGTGACCAGACAGGCTCAGCTCGAGCCTTAAGTTTCTATTTTACTAAGGTAATTTTCTATCTAACTGTTCTGCAGGAGGGCCATTATCAAATCAGCTATTTCTTGGAGACAGTCACAACAACTACTATGACTTTCACATTATTTAGGGGACCTCACTGAGCCTGGAAGTTCCACAGGGGAGCAGGAATCCAATACATGAGCTGCAGAAAGCTTGAACAAAAAGATATTCCTGACTGTTTAGACATTTTCTGAATGGGAACAGCAGCACATCTGCCCTGTTTGCTGCAATAGTTATTGCTTGTATTTAAAATCTATAGATCAGACTTAGGCTGCAGAGAGGCCAAACCAGTCCAGCAGCCTGAAATGGGGCAAGTGATGGAGCTGTCAAGCTTCGCAGTAACAGGAAAGTGGCAGCAGCAGGAAAGTGGCAGCAGCCCAACCCTGACCATCCCTGCACCCAACAGAGCAGGGGGATCCCTCTAGAAAGGGGTGACCCAAAGGGGTGACCCTCTCTCATTTGGCCATCCTGCTCTGTCTGAGGTGTCAGTGCAGGTATGTGGAGGCTGAACCTGTCTCTTTGTGCAGGCAGCTGAAGGCAATTGAGGCTTTGGCAGAAGCTCTGTGGTGGTTCAGCCCTTCCTCCCCTTGTGCTCCCACTGTCACTGTCCTTTTTTCCCACTCTGTGTGCTGGGTTTTTGAATATAATTTTGATGATGAAAATAATTAGGTAGCTAGATAAAAAAGTATGTAAATCTGACATAACCAGTGGGGCATTGGGAAAATTGAAGCAGATGAAGGGCAGGAGAGACCCTGCTGGGTCCCTCATCCCTCCTTGTCTTCTCTTTGGTGTGGCAGAGCTGCCAGCTGGGATTCAGCCTGGATCTGTTCCTCCAGACCTCCTGGCTGCCTGCAGAGTGCTGCAGAGCCATGGCCAGCTGTGATTACAGCACCTCCTTTCAGCAGCAGGGTTCCTTTATCAGCTGAAGGTTATTAATCTCAGTGGTTTGTTACGCTGGACTTCACAGGTATATTAAATACAACGCAGGCCATGGACAGGAATATGGGGGTTTTTTAGATGGAAAGGGGAAAAGCAGTTGGAGTACATTTTTTTTGAAGAAAACAGCTAATTTCCTTCACTCATGTCATGACTTCTGAATGATTTTATTACTGAGTTCAAAAGCAAGAAGCCCCTAATTGGCACATGGGTGTACAGCTCCAATCAGCCCAGGGCAGTGCTAATGACCCCAGCACTTCTGCCTGGGGTTAATTCCAAGCCTGCAGGTGGATCCCTCAATGTCCACAAAGTCTTGAAAATCAATTTTAAAATGCAGAGGCTGTTAATAATGTTGTGAGGAAAAAGAAGGATCTGGAAGTAGATGAAGCCTGGGTTGTTGAGCCTGGTTGATGTGTGTGCTCTGCTCTAATAGCAACACTAAGCAGAGGCAATGTCAGGCCTGGAGAAGTCATTCTGACAAAGAGTCAGCTCACTTAAAACACAGAATAAAATCCTGAAAGTGTTAAAAATCACCATGGCTGGTCCTTAGCTCAGGATGCTGTGCATAAACCTCTTATCTCTGCCAGCAGCTCCAACAAGATGTTATTCATAATGACCTCTGAGAACACAGACGTAATAAAAGTCGTGAGACTCTCACTGGAGACAAAGAACAGAATGCACCTATTTATGGAAGGAAAACTTTCATAAGCACAGATGGGAACACTGTGAGCACCATAAATGTTCTGACTAAATTGTATTAAAACAAATCTTCATATTGTAAGTGACATTTTAAACATACTTCTCCTGAAAAATTTCAGGCAATGAATAATGGAGCTGAATCAGATGGAGTACAAGACATCTTGTAGACAGAGAGGAGTCATATTTACTGTCTCACTCCTGATCTTTGTTTTTTGTTTATTGAAAGCTTCACCTGCAATGAATGTGACCTCATGTATTGAAGAAACAAAAAAAGAGAAAAAGGCTGCAAATAGCTTATGAGCCATCCAGGGAAAAAAAGATTTGTTAACATAAAACTTTCATTAAACAACTATGAATAATGAATTTGCTGGTATTTACACTGAACAATTTCTTAGAAGCTGTTTTCCTGTTCCCTGCTGGCTACAATCAACTTCCATTTTTACAAGAAATAAAGAGTACCAGTCCAGAGGGAGGTCCTGACACCTGCTCCCTCTCCCGTTCCAGACTGATTTTGAGCCCTGGTTAGTGAAGAGAATAAGCCCATGAGCTGGTTTCTGTTCCCATTACTGTGATCAAACCTAGAAAGCATCCTAAAATACGACCCCAAAGCCCACATGCCTGGCCTCATGGTCTTATACAGAGGCCACAGTCTTAGGTTTTTGGTTCCTTACTTACTTTCTGATCTCTAAAATACTTTTTTTTTCCTAGTATACCATGCCATAACTTCAGCAGGAGGGGTTGGTTAATATTTGGTGACTGTGAGGGACAGGAATCACAGGCACAATCACAGCCTGTTACTGCTCATGGTTCCTCTTTTTTGAGGGCTCAGATGAGAAAGCCTGGTTTGAGGGAAGGGAGATGCATCCCTGTGACTTAGAACCTCCTGGGGAAGATATGGAATTAAAGAGAAAATGGAGATTTGTCTCTTTCTCCACAGAGGTCAGATTCACAGATGAAAGAGTAAAACATCCTGCCCAACAAAAATGCTTAAAGAAAAGATCTGCTCCCCACTCACCCAGGAACCCAGTGATTGCAAAGGACTTGCCAAATACCCACTGTCCCAAATGTGGAGTCCATCCAGGAAGGCTGAGCCCCTGGAAAGGCAGGAGTGAGGGAGAGATCCCTGTAGGTGCTGCTTTGGTCCAAGAGCTCCTCATTCTGGGGAGGAGATCCAAAGGGAGCAGGTCTGGACTCTGCTTTGGAAGAATTTGGTTTTCTGTGTGGCTGTAGAGCCTGTGTGGCATCTCATTGTCACTCCAGGTCACCCTAGGAGAAAAGCAGCCAGGAAGTCTCTCTTAAGAGAAATCATTATTGAAAATGTCACAGGAACTCCTTGCTGAGCATTTCTTCATTTGATTTGTTTTCATGGAATTTCATTCAATTTTCCTTCCACTTAAAGCACAATAAATATTCAGAGTGATGATATTCTGACTCTCTGGATCTGTTACTGTTACCAGTCCTTCAATTGCCAGGCTTTGATGGCACCTTAGCACTCCATCAGAAGAAACTCTGATCTGTTCCTTTCACTGCAGGATGACCCAAATATGCTCTATAAATCCAGATATTATAAAAATCAGTTTTGAGTTGCAGTCAATTAAAATTCAATTATTTTTTTACTTCATTACCATTCACTGGCAAATTCAGAGACCTGTTGAGCTGCTGTTGCTGAGAAGACCACAATGATGGTATCTTTAAGCAACTTTGATGGTAAACTGAAGATAACAATACATTTGCTTTAAGATTCAATCAAACCTCTTGTAAAAGATCCCTTGGGCTATGCCAGATTTATTGGAGAAAAGTTTGAGTTCCTTCTGAGTCCTGTGGGAGAGTGAGGCTCATTCAGTTGATTGAGTTAACTTAGTTAATCTGTTAGCTTAATTTCAGTGAAGCTGCATTTCAGAGCATCAAAACCCCATAAAAAAGCAATTTCCTCTGGGTTTCACATATTGAATCACACTGTTCCAAAACAGTAAGAGTCACTGCAGTAGGATAACAGCAAATTTTGAATATTTGTCAGAGGGTTGGGGATTTTCACTAAAAGATAGCATAGCAAGTATCCTTTAGAAACTATTTGTTTTAGAGAAAGGGACAAACAACAGCCTGACTTGTCTGACTACATTCAGTCTGCAATTCTAATGCTGGAGTCAGCACCAAAGGGACATTTCCTTACAAATTACTACAAAGGAAGATTACAAGTCAAATCTTGACTTTGTCATGATCATAAGATTGTGTATTTGGCTTAACTAGTGCTGATGTGCTTTAATTGTAATGTGTCAGCACTTGGTGAGAAGGATAATGTAAACACACAGCCTGAAGGCTGGAGCCAGAGAAGTAGGGAAGAAGTTGGACTCTGGGTGATGGGCTCCCAGGAGCAGGAATCCACTGCCAGGTCAGATGCCAGGATCCTCACAGAGTGAGGGGGAGAATCTGTCCCTGAGCCTTGGGGCGTACCGGTGCTGTGAGATAATAAATAATTAAACAAGACCAGAGCCAGAAAGAGAAAAGAGCAATGATTCCATAACCAGCAGCAAAAACTTTAGCAAGGGAAGTGAAAAACTTTAGCAAGTGAAATGACTGCCCTGTTAAGGCAGACCAAGAAAAAAATAATGGAGAAGGTTGTGAGAAGTAATTTGGTAAATGTGTGAAACTTCACAGCAACAAAAACTTCAAAGGCATCAGAAGTAAGACATTTACCACACTTGGGGAGATCCAGGGGTGAACAAGCTATAAAAGCCTCACACAGGGAAGATAAAGTCATTGCAGGAAAGCTGAATGAGTGCTGGGGAAGGTGAATCCCAATGCAAACAGGTACAGCAGAGCTGGTGCCACATCTTCTGCTACAGGAGGGCACAAAGTAGCAGCAGCTGCTTCTGGAGGGAAGCAAATCCTTTGCTTCTCCTGCAACAGGTGGAGTTTTGATTGCTTTGTCCCCGTGTCCTCCACAAAGAGGTAAAGGAGAAACCTGAGACTGTTGTTCTTTAGGGGGTACCCGTCCAAAAATCACCTGTCTTAGCTGGAAAGAGCAGTGGACTAACATGTGGAACAAATCAACTAAAAAAATTAAATAATTTCAAAGAAATGTAAAGAGGTTAAGAGTTTTAGTTTATTCTGAGAATTAACATAGTTTAGGCTATAGATATCAGAAAAATTATCTCTTTTTTTTTTTTTTTTTTAAACCAGGACTACAAGAGACATGTTGGAAATAAAGGGCATTATGCCTGGCTTTTGAATTGAGCAAACTCACACTTCTCTTACCAAGCAAAGTCACAAAAACTTATATAAAGTGTAGATTTACCAGACATAGGGAAAAATGTGTTTTGCTTAGGAATAGTCAACACAGATTGAGTCAGGCCAGTCACGACTTACAGATCTATGAGTACTCTGTGAAGGTATAGGGAAGTATATGATTAAAGGTGATTCAGTTGATAGAGTGGATGAGGGCTTCCAGGAATCTTTCAGCAAGTTTCATCTGCAAAGGCTCTTAGAGAAAGGAAGTTGTCATTTGGAACTGTTGTCATTTTGAAGTTGTATTTGGCCTCATATGGATTAATAACTTGTTAGAGGATTGGAAATAAGGAAGGAGTAATGATTGAGTTTTTCATAGCAGGGAAATACTAACTATGCTGGGATGTCACCATTTTCTCAGAAGGAAGTTTGAAAAGGGGGCTAGATGGCAAAGTTTGTTGGTAATGCAAAAAAACCCTTAATATAACCAAATGTAGATCTGATTGTAAATGACCACAGAAAGTCTTGGTATACACTGAGCAGAATTCAGCACTGAAATGTGCAGTATAGTGAATCTGAGGGGAAAAAAGAAATTCAGCCATGTATATACTGTTCTTGGCTCTGAATTAGCTGTTACCAGTCAAGAAATAAATCTTGGAGTTGCTTCTGTAAGCTCAGTGCTCAGCAGAGGTTGAAAGGGCGAGCAGGCTACTAGGAATTATTAGGGAGAAGAATTGAGAGTCAGACTGAAAACACTTTTAACCATCTGTACAAGTGTCTGGTGCAGACATATTCTGGAGACTGCACACAGGGCTACTCCTTTCCTCATCTCTTAAAAAGCAGAGTTGAAAGAGGCATGAGAAAGTTTGATCAGAGAACAGCCTGCACAGGAGGAAAGACCAAACAGAGCATGACTGGCTTCAGAAAGAGGAAAAGGGAAAGGCATATGTTAAAGCATGAAGGATGCTTTATTGAAGAATGAAGTTATTACAGGGTTAAAGAAAGGGCATGAGGAAGGACTATCCTCTGGTGCTGATCACACAGAAATGAATGGGACTTCAATGCTGAGGCATCAAGCAGCAATTTTAAAACAAACTGGAGAAGGCATTTTTTCACAGAGTCCATAACTGAAGAAGGCATTTGTTGCTGAGAGAAGCTGCAGAGGCAAAAATGCAAATGGATTCTGGAAGGAATTAGCTAAATTGGGGCAGGTCCATGGGTGCTCATTAGACAGGTCAGTCTCTGCATGTCCTGCAGCTCAGGTACTCTCCAGGCACTGACTGCCAGAGAGGTGCTGGGTTAAATATCAGCCTGTGCTTATTATGACCTTCCCCTGTGTGTCTCTGGCTGGATACTTGGTAAACAGGTCTTGGGGCTGGTTGGGCCTGGGCTGACCAGGCTGGTCATTATTATATTCTCATGTTAACAAACCAAGCAATTAGTGCACTCCTTTGGGAGCAGCTTCTGCCCCAGTGAGCACGAATATGTCCTTGATTCAGCAAGCCATGTGTGCTGCTCCTGGGCACTTCTAACACAAGGACCCAGTGGAGGCAAGGGTGTTCTATGTGTGTTTGATGTCATTTATGCCACTACAGACTCACTGTCAAAGGCAAGATGTTTAAAGTACAACAGTATAAATGGAAAACTTGCTCCCTGCAGTCAGAACTTCTGTGTATGCTAAATGAGAGGCAAGGATACAGAAATGTGGATGGATTATAGTGGATACAGACACACCAGCTGCTTTTACATTTTTCTGTTTTAAAATGTATCAGCAGACTAAGACAGTTTCTGAAAATTTACAGCTTCCCAACAAGCATCTATTATCAGTTTAACATAAAATCAGTACTTACACAATATGTCAAACTGCTCTATGGCGTATACTTATGTTATGCTAATATGTTCCAGAAGAAGGAAGCAAGGTATAACAGCAGGTCCTCCCTGGCAGTTGTTCCTCAGGCAAAATTCTAGTGATTTTACATGATGGAGGAAATCCCAGAGTGGATGAGCTACAGGATAAATCATTGAGAGTGTGAGGAATTACTTGTAGCATTTAGCAATAAAACACAGCACTGTCAGCGTCGTGTAAGACAGAATCTGATTTCAATAGCAGTAATTTAATGTGCAAGAGTATCACTCTGTGCTTGTGTGTGTGCTTCAAGGGGGGAGAGAAGGGGATGTGATAAACAGTATTCACACCTGCCAAGAGCAGCTGCTGCTCCTTCTTCTGGAAAAATCTGTGCAGAGTGAAGCACATCTCTGTACAATAGCACGGGATGAGCAGGTATGGGCACAAGGAAGTGTTGGAATAAGGGGGCAATAATAAGGAGGGAAGTGGGAATGCTGAGATGGGCCCAGGATGTTTCACTGCCAGATCTCCAAAACTGTGGGGGTTTTGGCCAGCTTCCTTAATCTCCCTGTGTTTTCTCTGAAAAGAGGAGCTGCCCTGAGGACATCAGAGAAAAGGTTTGGCTGAGGAGAAGTCTTGGCAGACAAAGTTTGGCAGAGGAGTATTTGTATCATTTTATGCAATTTTCTCCTTTTTTTCTTTTTCGTGTATATTCTCCTAATGACATAAGGGTTTTCATCACTCCCAGAGAAAGCAAAACACTTCATTTCAGGTTGGACAAAAAATGGCAAGACCCTTAAAAATTAAATAATTTCCAAGAAATAAAACTCTTCAAAGAATGTATATTAATTTTGAGTGATCCCAACTCAGCCAGTGCATCCTTCAAATCACTGTGGCATGGGTTAGGTATACCTCAAAGGTATTGGAGTATTTTACTGGCCTTCACAGAGATCTAGAGATCTGCTCAGATTTCACAGAATCACAGAATCTTTAGGGTTGGAAAAGACCTCCAAGATCATCCAGTCCAGCCTTTGACTGACCACCCCTTATCAACTAAACCATAGCACTAATGTGCCCCAGCTAACTCAAGATTCACTTCCTCAGGCTGACAGTGCAAAGAGGGGTAAAAAAAGACTCCACAGCAGAGATTTTCTATGATGTTCACTGCCCCATGGGAAGCTTGGGTTGGCATTTTGATTACTTCAACAACTGTATCTCTCTAAGACATGTATGTTTGTTGTTTAAACCACCAAAGACTAATTCTGAATAAAAGCCAAAATGGCCTTGCAGGCATAGTTTGCATCAGCATCCTCACCACCTGAACCAGCAACAGGACATGACTCAATAGATCATTAACACTGGGGGAGAATAACACCTTCCATCCAGGACTTCAGACACTGCAGCAATTAGCAGGCAAACATTGCAATTTACAGTAATTCCAAGCAATTCAGTTTACCAGTAATGACTTGTTACTCAAATTAAAAACACAGAACCCGTGCCTTATTAAAGCAAAACTATAAAGTTCAGCAGACAAAGCCAAACAGACCACAACATCAAAGGCCTTTTGAAGATTAACACATTGACTAAACTACCAGAGATTCATTTAGAAGCAAATGACACAGATGTTCTTTGCATCTCTTTAATATTAGATTTATCAGAATGTGTTCTTCATTTACAATGTTCTCTATTTCCTAACTTCAGTCTGTAGATGGATGGATCAATTTTTAGGATAGGGTCAATTTTTTTTTTCCAAGATAAAATTTTGGGGGTCATGGTCTAGACACCTTTAGAGGAAATCTTCTGAATCTCAAATGACTCATTTGGAAAATGTCCTGCAAGTGAGAGCTGTGTTTGCTGAGGCATAGATAGAAAAACTAGTGAGAACTGTTGCAGCTGTGTTATATAAAAGGAAGAGACAATTTAATGGAAAATTTCATACTTTGCAGAAATTTGATTGCCTATTTTCTCCATGTAGATATCTTATTAGAGCAGCTACAGCTGCTGCACTGAAGGTATATTTTCACTGATGATGATCAGGATGGGAGTGCCCGAGTAGTGTGTGGAATTTAACATTTTATTCTGTTGCAGAATTACAGCAAACATTTACAAATCTCTCAGCTGTTATTTTCCTTTTATTAAGCAGGAGTGAGAATTTGCTCCTTATGGCTGCTCTTTTTTGGCCAAGGGACACAGAGGGTTTGTTGGTGCCAGAACCTTAACAGGTTGGGTGTAATGGCAAAGAAATCATGAATTAAGTGTGTCTGTCTCACCTGCTGGTTTTACTGAATGCGGGAAAAACTGATTCCCTCAGCACCAAGTGGTAGATTGCCCCATATCATTCTCCCCTCCTCATCTCCCTTCTTCAGTAGCATAAAGAAAAATAGAAGATCCTTTTAAAATTACATTGTAATCCTACAGCCTGGTTTTTCAAAGATCTATTTGTTTATAAGTAGCATTGGAGGTAAATAGGTCATAAATTCTACATCACAGGATTTCTTAGCTTCATACCTATGAGAGTTACTTTGCTTCACAGAGGCCAAAATAATTCCAGGACTGCTGTCAAGTGGTTTATATTCTGCAATTTGGAGTTTATTAGTGTTACCAGGGTAATGTTATATACTATTTGTGGTGTACAAAGTCCTGCAGGCTAAACATTCTTGAGCTACAGTGGTTCAATAGCCAAAATAATTTTAAAATCCTGTCTACATATTCTTGATGGGATTTTGCTTCATTTTCACAAAGTCAGAATTATTTTAAAGCAAGAGATTTTTAGGGGTATTTAAAGTAAAGGGTCCTCTTTTCCTTCAAGTCTATGAATAGTTTGTCAGCTTGAATCAATCTTGAATATCTCAGTATTTCAAATTGTTCTTAAATACCCACAGGATGAGCCCTGTTGCTCCTGAGACCATTGGGTGAATATCTCAGCTGAAGTGCACAAGAGCTGAAAGCAGATGTGTTAGCCTATCTATAGGTGAGTTATTGGCAATTTTGCTAAGCATAGGTTACTCCTCTCTCTCGTCAGGACAATCTAGTGACACATCATCTAAAGATGACTTTCCTTCAGAGCCATAGCTTGGAGCACATCCACTGACATTCCCCTTTCTGGCTTTGTAAACACCTGTGAAACTTCCCTCTTCCACACTGGATAACACCTAACACCACTCACACTCTCAACAGCCACAATACCAGTGGCTCCAGAGGCCACCTCAGCCTGGGCTGGAAATAGGGCAAGGGGTCTTAGACCAAACTCTCCAGAACTGCAGCCTGCCCAGCCAAGCAGGAGGTTAAAATATCACCTTCAATAAAACAAATTGGTGACAAACACTGGCTTAAGCATGTCCAGGATTGCAGCAAACTTTGCATTACTAACCTTTTTTGTCCTGAGTTCCCATCAGATGTCATGGTACCACTCCAGATGATGCTTGCAGAAAGAGAAGAAGTGGCACAGAAGCAGGTGGAGAAATGTTTCTCCAAACACTGTGGTAGGTAAAAGTGTAAGTAATTTATTTTTCCTGCCCATAACTCACAGCTGAAATCACTAAACTTTAAAATTCCATTCCTGCTGGGTCCAGAGATGGCTTTATTACCACATAAAATTCTGGCAAATGGAAGAGCCACAGTTTAAGCAATGGACTACAGAGTCCAAATTCCCAGCATGTCATTTTTTATGAAAAGGAGCTGATTGTATTGTAGGTAATTTAAAACAATCTTCTTAAGAGAAAGCCCCAGCTCGTGTGACTGGAATTGTACTGCAGCATGTTTGGAGTTGCAGCTGTTATCTCAGAGCAATACTGGGAAAGCATTGTCAGCAACAGGGTCAAGGAGCTGGTTTAAAGCTGTTTTGCTGGTAAGATCTGAGCACAGCTCGCTCTTTTAGCAAGCAGATGTATGGTGGTATGGAGAACCATGTGACAAGCAAGTGAGAGGAAAACAAACAAAACCAAAACATTTCTGCCTCCTGAATGTGTTTCTACTTGGATATTCAGGGTGCTTAGCAAAATAACTAGAGGAAAACAAAAAAAGCAAACCAAAACGAAACAAAACAAAGCAAAAACAAGCAAACAAAAAACCAGACTCAAAACAAACCAAAAAAACCCCAAAATGAAACAAACAAACAGCAGATCAACACAAGGCCATTACACCAGATAGAAGCAGAGCTTGTTCTGCCCCCAGCTCTGTGACTTCAGTGGTTTTGAAGCAATACACAGTTTGTACTCTTCCCTGTATTTGAGCAAATTTCAGCCTCAATAAACTCCAAATTTGGGTGAATTTCAGCCTTAAGGGATCATTTATAATGAGCATCTTATTGGGTCAATCCTATCTCTTCTGCTTGTTCATGAGCAAGACAAAGCAAGAAGTGACTCCTAGTGGATTTGAGTACTGGGATTTGCTGAAGAATCAGAAAGATAAGAGCTTATCTTATTATTTAACACACTCAGTCACTCCCCTCCCTGCTGTAGCTTCATGATGTCTCAATTTCCCTCACCAGCTGGGCTCTCCCAGTCTGGGAAGGTTGGACAAAACCTTGTCCATTCATGCTTTGTTCCTGCTCACAGTGAATGACCAGACAAGGTCCCTGAGTATCCCACTGCTTTTGTCTTCACTCTGCTCTGGTCTCCAAGAACTTCTCCTGCTCCCAGGATATTTAGCAAAGATCTTTTTCATTCCAGGTCCCACCTTTCTCTCCCTTCTTCTTTTGGGGAACCCTTAGTTTCACTTGTCTTCTATCCATAGCTCCAAATCCAGCTTTTCCCAATCTAAATGGTCTGTGCAGGAGCACAAAACATCATCAACCTCCTAACTGGTGCTTCTGTCTTCATTAATGGCAGGACTCACGACATGGAAGGTTTTTTCAGTCCAGAAACTAACAAAATTCAGAACCAGCCTGTAGATCTAATAAAGTAAAATTTCACTTAACTCCAGTGGCTCTGAATCTGAAACCAGCAGCTGAAATCAACTCCATGAAGAAAGTGAATCTCTTTAAAGCCATATAAATTTTGATTGCCAGCTAGTGTTAGACATTTTAGTTACTGTGAGGTTAATGGTATCTTGTGAGTTCCAGTGTTTCGGCTTCCTAACAAATGAACTAAATTAGTAAAAATTATCCCTTCCCTGTTTCTGCTATCCTAAAGAAGTCATGTATCCTGCTTTCAATTAAATTAACCATTAACTCTTTTTGATGAAGTTGTACATGACCAGCACCCAAATGAGCTTCAGTCTATACAAAGGTTTAAGACCACAAGTGGAAGTGTTTACAGATTTCAAAGATAGAGCAGTGAGCTGCAGACTCACACTGGGGACAAGTACAAGCCTACCTGGTTAAGAAGCTGGGTTTTGATGCACAATTCTCCTTTGGAGCTTTCTGAGCTCATCCTGGAGATCCCATCTTTGCTGAGACTGAGCTGAAAATGCTTCTGTCTAAACCTGCTTATCTCAAAGATAGATCACTTGGGTATGCATCCTGTGACTCAAGAAAACAGCACACTGTCTTGAAAAAAAATTAAAATAGATTGTGTTTCCCAACATAGCCAAAGGTTCAGAGCAGACAGCAGATTTGGCATGTTCATTGCTGGACTCACACAAACTCAGATGAGTCCTTACAAACATTGCCACATGGATAATCTGTGACAGAGCTATGTTCACGGAGCTCTACCCATGGTGTCCACAGGTGGTGGCATAAAAGGAGCTCAGTTTTCTTTTGGTAAAGGTAAGATATAGAAAGAAAAAGTATAAAATTGGAAAGGAAATTATTTCTGGCTGTCCAGACAAGCATTTCCTGAGATTGGTCCCTCCAGTACAGCAAATTAACATAACAATGAGGATGATTTTGTCCCCACTGTGTCTTCCTCCTAGTCAGCCAGAAAAATGTAGCAATACTTTGTGTTTTTCACAGCTCAGAGTTTCTATTGTTTTCTCCCCTTTTGGTGTTCTCACTGTTGATTGCAGAGTGCTTTAATCAGGTACAAGTGTTGTGGGCTGATGGGCAGCCAAGCCTTGTGCAGGTAGTATTACTGGGTAATACTTATCAGCTCCATGCAATCAGCTAAAATTCATTTTATTCTCTTTTAAAAGTCAAAGGCTACAAAATGTGAGGCAGGAAAAGGGAAGGGGCAGTTCTCTTGCTATTGGAGTTTTTAGGTGCAAGAGAAAAGCCACACAAGAACAGCAGCAAGGGAAGAGGCCAAGGCTGCCCCAGCAGCTGTGAGGGAAGGGCAGCCTGCAGGGATGCACATGGGAGACCCTCAGCAGGACACAAGGCACTTTAGACAGTGAAATAATATCTTGCTGCAGAAAGGAGCATTCCTGGCAGTACCAGCTGCCCTGCAAAGTGCTAAGTGGAACCCTTCACCTGATTTTCCCTTCCTCCCTGTGCCTGTTGCATGCCAGTGGGTAGGAAACACCTCCTGGCTGATGCTCGTGTTGGCAGGACCCTAAGGCCTGTCTCCTCCTGCAGGGATCCAAGGCACTGTGCCAAGGGACACTTCTGTGTCACTGATGACAGCGGTGCAGTGTCCTGAACTGACCCTGGGAAGGTGAGCTGGGAGCTCCAGGCAGCATCCACTGAGGGCAGCATGGCATGGGACAGGCACAGCCCAGAGTCAGGGCCCAGCAGGTTGGCAGAACATTGCTCTTGGTGAGGTCTGGGATGTGCAGCACTCCAGGACAGCCACGGTGCACATGGAAAAAGTGTCAGAGAGTGGCTGTGGCTGCACACAGGGCTCTGCTGTCC
Source organism: Agelaius phoeniceus (assembly GCF_051311805.1). NCBI lineage: Eukaryota > Metazoa > Chordata > Aves > Passeriformes > Icteridae > Agelaius > Agelaius phoeniceus. The sequence goes on along the minus strand of NC_135266.1, from coordinate 7,329,021 downwards.
CTCCATTCAGAGTGGAGGAGTGGCAGTACAGACTGGGGATTAACACAGCACTAGGGCAGGATGCTCAAACAGAAATGTAGGCCAAAACACTATCAACTATCCTGCATTAAAGAGCTTATAACACATTTCCTGACATATTGATGTAAGCAAAGGTTAATCTTTCCTGGGGTCACTTGCAAGCACTTTCAGAGTCATACTATGCTGATTTTGCAGTCTGCTTTAAGAATACAGGGCTTGTATTGGGAAACTGAAAGTCAGCTGACCACTTTGCTTCCAGCTACCTCAGGAATAAAGATTTTCGCCTCTTATCTTTTACTTCCTTGTCACCATCATATTTTCTGGAAAAATCCCTTTGCCCAGGATTCTTCTCCTGGGAAGCTGAGAAGCCTCAGAGGAAAAGGAAAACAATATTATCTCATTGCTTCTCCTGTGTTTTGCTGCTCTGGAATGTGTTTGGAGATTGTTTATCCACAGGTGATTTTTTCATTGGTTTCATGTGAATTGTTTTGACTTAATGACCAATCAGGCCCAAGCTGTGTCAAGGTTCTGTAAAGAGTCACAAGTTTTTATCATTATCCTTTTTGCCTTCTGTAAGTATCCTTTCTGTATTCTTTAGTATAGTTTAGTATAGTATTCTTTAATATAATATGTAAGAGCCTAAATGAGAGATATGGGACTCCAGGCACTCTCCAAAATGCAGTTTATTGCATCCAAGAGGTTGCAGCACTCCAGGGTGGTGGGTGACAGAGCCTGTGCCCACAGCTGTCAGCTCCAGCTGCAGGCAGGCCTGGAGACCCTTTGGTTTTAGTTAATTGCATTATATACTTCTCTTTGCTGAGCATCTTAATACAGTAGAACCAATCTATAACTACTATAATTACCATATTCATGTCACTATTCTCCAATCACTAAAAGTCAGTACATTACGGTTTAAGTTAGAAGTTGTTTTTCAGTCTTCTTGCAGTAGAAAATTCTGAGACCTTTTTCCTACTTGCAGCTTTGCTGACTTGTTTGCCTGTGCTGTCTTTCTGCTTGGTAAAAACATCTTCTTGTTTGGGGTGGGTTTATCCTTTGCTCTAAGCCATAAAACCCCTTCTAACTAACACACCCTGTGCCTCCTTGGTTATCCAGTCAGACTGGCTCAGCAATTCTTTTCTTCTATATCAAAAACTGCTTCCATCTCTATTCCTTCATCAGACTCTACATTTAAAAACCTTTCTGCTAAACATACATATCTGGGAGACTTTCTTGGCCAACTTTCATTCTTCCCAACAATAATACAGTATCACAAAATAAAAAGTTAGCCTTCTAAGAACATGGAGTCAGATTCATCATTCCTTCCTTCGTCTGGGAACCCCACAAATACTTCCTGATTGTTTTCATGCTTGGAGGACCTGCAGAGAGCCTTGTCTGAAGTCTGTGGGCCCCTCTGAGGAGTCTGCCCAGTGTGGTACCACGGGAGGTGCAGGTGGGACAGGTGAAAATCTGGCAGTTTTCTCCCAGCAGGGCAGGTTTGGAGCCCCTGTGTGCTGACCCCAAGAGGACAGGTTCCCACACTCTGCAGTGTTTCATTTTGATGGATCGGCGTTTCTCACTGGGACTTGGCTCCACCAGAAGATTTCCGGCCAGATTTAATCAGGGAGGCTTGAGAGCTGTCCAAAACACAGGCCAGGAAAGGATATAACTACAAAAATATAGCAGCTTTTTCACATTTTCTGAATTGTTTGGTAATTACATTTGTTGGAGATATAATTCATGCACGATTGTTTAGAGTTGTCCCTGCAACATTTATCAGCTCACACACAATTATCTTTCTTTCCTTACAGAATCAGACTGTAATCAGTTCTATAAACCCTCTGAGATATTTGTTTGAAGACAATCTTTTTTTGTAGGGAATAAAGATGGTAAAAGTGTTTTCAAAACTGCAGCCAAAGAGAAAGTCAGTAATCACATAAATGGAAAATACAGATTTTTCTAACCTAGTGAAAACAGATTCATGCAGAGGTAATTTTTTCCTCTTTCTGCTTTTTCTTCTTGCTCCTTATTTTTTTATTTGTCTTGCTAAACTGCACAAAACTCTGGTGCATTGGCATGGCTCAAACTTTTTCTAAGGATAAGAAGTTATATTGGTTTAACACAATGATTGTATACAAAAGCTGTATTACATCAGTACAGTTCAAGTGCTTTGACCTTTTTAATTTCAATGCAGCTGCACCAGTAAATGCTTTATACTAGTCTGGGAAATGAATAAGGGAGATAGCTGTGACAAACTGTTATGCTGAGATGGCCATGCCCACACCACACTCAGGATTTATTTGTGTGAGCCAGTTGGTAGGAAACATTTCCTCCCTGGCACAGCTACAGTGGTTAAACCCAAGCAAACATTGTCTGTGCATCAGGCCATAAGGATGAAATGTTGTCGAAAGTCTCTGGCTGCTTTGTGCTCCTATAGCAATATATGGGATCTATAAATCTGGTTTAGCAGCCTAATTAATCAGAGCTGCAGCAATTTGCATCACTGGGGCTGCTCAGCCAGAGTATGAAGTAAATTCACATCCTGGAGCTGGCTGCTGCCCCTTCCTGTGCTGTCTCTATCCTCGTGTGACTCCCCTGACAGCCCAGTTTTATTCTCAGCTCTCTGTGCCAGGAGAGGAGCTGCTGTGCTCCTTTGCTCCTCAGGCAGACTCCAGCATTTTTCCTCCCTTTCTCCAGAGGGTTGTGACATGGTCATGTCCAGAAATTTTCCCTGGACTGATTCAAGCCATCACTGGGAGCTGGGGCTTGGTTCTGTCCCTCTGGTCCCACTCCATTCCATGTCCCACCAGCTTCCCTTGTCTGCTCCTCTCCCAGGAAGCTTCTGCCTTCAAACACTGCTGGGGAAGCCTGGGTGCAGAGAGCTGGGTTTGGTTGGAGGCTTTGGCTTTGTTTTGACACTGTGATTGTGCTTGTGTCCCTCCTTGGCTCTTCTTGGGCTGCTGAGTGTGCTACCAGCCTTCCCCCTTAGTGCCTCTGGTTGTACTTCGTGGTGAAATAGGAGTCTCCTTGAGCCAGGTCTCATAAGCTCTTGGAGATATATTTCACACCCAAGATAGCTCAGCTACCTTAGAAGGCATAAAATCAGCAGGATGGCTTCTGTGGTAGTGTTGGAAACAAAAAGGTTTTAATAAAAGGCAAAATAACAAAACTCTTTACAGAGAAAAACCAGCCAGGTGCAAGAGGCCCTCCTGCTCCTGGAAAAACACCTCACAAAAGCAATTACTTTCTTTGTTCTCTTCTTTTTCTAGTAAATTGCTCAGGCAGGATTTTTGGCTCTTGTCCAATTGGCTACCCTTAAGTTTGAGGTGAAGCCCCCCAGGTCCTATGAGATGCCTTTTCCACCTAACCAAGGAGAGAAACTTCTGGGCTTATTTCCTCCTTAAGGGGAATAGGATAGTTTTGTCACTCTGTCATCAGGGGGGCACATTCCTATACCCAAGCCCTCTGAGGGGCTGTTCTACTCATTGTGGGTGATCTTGTGACTCAGGAACCTCTGTGGGACAGGGTGAGCAAGGACAGAGCCACAGTCTGTCCTATTTGGCAGTGCTGCAGCAGAGCTTTCTGTGCCTGTCCCCATGCTGTCAGCCCCTGGGGACAGGAGTATTTAAGATTAACACAGCAGTAATCTTAATCTGTTTTTTCCAGAAATAAAACTATACAGAGGATTTATTTGCTTGCTGGTCTCTAAGACAAAGGGACAGCAGAGTGGCATAACAAGCTTGGTTGCTCAGACCTCTTTTTGTCTAGAGCCAGCCAACATAGTTAAAGGTACTTCTCTGTAAGAGTAAATAAAGTGATAGTTACCTTCAAATCAGTTCTTAAAATCAGTATTTATACAGTGCCATCAGTGGAGAGCTTTCCTGGAGGACAGTCCTGATGCTCTCTCCAGGGAGACAACACTCTGGTGGTATAAAACATAGATTTTTAATTAGTGTTGTTTGGCTTCAGTGCATTACTCGCATCAGAGCTACAAAATTGACTGGAGATTTGTAGACTTGAGCTGGACTAAAACTAGACAAAATAAGACAAGAGAACACATGTTGCAGGGTTAATGAGAATGAAAGATAGTGATTGCAGTAATATAGTCAGAAAGTCACAAGCAGCTCTGGTCTTCCTATTTTTAGGTTCAGTCCTTTGTGAGGGAAGATCAGGTTTTTGCAAAGGATGTTTTAAGAGAGAATGAGCAGAGGACTAATGACAGAATTATGAAAGCAGGTCCAGGCATTAGGCACTGAGGACAAAGAGAAAAAGCCATTAGCAATAGCCAGAGAAGTGGATGAAGGCAGCAGCCAGTGGAAAGGTTTGGAAAAAAACAAATCCAGTCTTGCAAAAACAAACCAAACATTTGCTTACAATAAATATATGCTTTGGATATGTTTTTGGACATAAAGTAATAACCAAAAAGTATTTAATAAGAAGGGACTCCAAGAAGATTCCAGTCTGAGAGCTACAACACAACTTTTGTTATTGCTAATTTTATTTCCAAGATCTCCGTCATATGCTTGGAGTATCCTCATTAATATTCCTTTTGCTTTTCCAACAAAATAGTGAAATAAGGAGTCCCTGAGAAGGGTACCTATTTCTGATATTCTTGGTGAAGGATCTAAATTTTGTGGTGAAATTAGAAATTTTCGTGTGTATATTCTGGGTTTTGTGAAAAGGGTATTTTCTGGAGGAAATATTTCAATAGGAAAATTTCTAATGGCTTGAAAAGCTTTTTGGCTGCTGCTGAGAGAAACGAGAAATGTCTCCAGCAGTCTGGACACCACTGAAGGTTGCTCTGGACTGAGTTGGCCTGCCATGTCCTCTCCAAATGGTTGCCTTCCCCCTGAAATGCATTTACCTCTGACTCAAGCAGGGGGTAGTCCTGGCACTCCTGTAACTGAATTAAGAATCAGCTCATTTATTTTTAACTCACACATGGCACCTTGTAATAGGAGGACTCATGTGACAGTTTAACAATTCCTTGTAAAATTCATCCCTTCACAGCCTTTGATGACTCAACGTGCACCTTTCAGCACTACCCACATCTGCCCACCTAATTTACATTTCTGTTCATCTGTACATTAACAAACATGCTAAGTGTGACCAAAACAGGTAAGTCATTACTGGCTCTTGACTGAAACAGGCATTTTCTTTCCTCTGGAATAATGCAGGAGACAACTCTGGGAACCATTCTTAGAACAAGCTTCCTCAGGAGAAAGGATGGATCTAGAAGTGCTGCACAGGTTTTCTTTGAGGAAACCTTTCCATGACATGGTAGCATTTAGCAGCACTGGTATCCTCTTCCATCAGGTAAATCATAGACCAGTGAAAAAATTAAAGATAGTACCACAGTCTGAAATTAATTTAAATCCTGCCATCAGTAGAATTTTAGCATGTATGAAGTGCAACATCAGCAACTCTCCTAACTCACTGTGGGGTGTTCTTGTTCTGGTTAAGTCTCACTGTGCTGGTGCTGTGTGTGAAGGTCATGCCTCAGGTTTTAGCTTTTATATTTTTTGGATTTTGTACTGCTTTAGTGTGTAGTTCTGAGCTTCATACTGGGGATGGTGAGCTCTCTGCACAGAGTAGGGAGACAAAACAATTCCTTCTCTAGCTGGGGACCAAGGACAAATGATCCAAATTTCAGGCCCAAGAGCATAAACAATAGTAGACAAAAGAGAGAAAAAACCGAGAAGGATGGGACTTCATAACCTAAAGCTATAACTTAACTGGACAATTAACTCCAATATGCAAATAGACCAGAACTTACAAAAGTGTGAGACTTCGTGACCAGTTGCCCATTTTGTGACCATTTTGGTTCACTGGGGTTGTAGCCCTGGCTGGGCTCTTGTGCTGCCCAAGGTACATCCACTGAGGCCTTCTAATAAATCCCTGCTTTGGCTTTGTCCAGCCTCTGCTCTAGCTCAGCCTTCACAAGGCATCAGAGGTACTCAAACAATAAAAAATAGTAACCTATAACTTATATGAGTGTGTTAGCCCTACAGCACAGGAGGGAAATGCAAAGGAAGAGCTTTCTATGCTTTCTCCCATAGTGAAAGCTGCACAAGCTGGATGCTCTGAGGGGTGCTGGGTTTAGGTACAAGCAGCTTGGTTACACTGCAGCTGTCTCGATGAAACAAGGTCATCATCCACAGTCCAAGGTAGAGGAAAGACAGGAGAGGAGTGGCTGAGGGACCCAACCCTCCCTCCCATGCCCCAAAATGCTGATATCTAATTGAACTTCATAACTATGTAAAGTTAGGGTAATCTGATTCATTTTCTGCTCTCCTCCTGCCCTCTTGATTGTCAAGATCCTCTATCAAGCAGTTTGTTCCCATCACACTCCGGATGCACTGGGTAGGGAATAAGTGGCACTGAGAAATCCTCACTGCCCATGTGCAGCTTCTTCCTGTGCAAGGGAAGCTCTGGATCATCTGGGAGTCTGGTTTTGCAGCAGCTGTACTTTGATACATCAGCACAAAGGAGATGCACCACAAAGAATGAAAGTTTATTTCTGCATCTTCCCAAACAACATCCTTAAGAAACCACTGTCTGTATTACAGTAAAAAGAAAAAAAAATCCAGCACATGTATTGTGCTACCACCTGCTTTTCAATTCATGAAGTATGAATAGGGCTGAGCTTCCCATGGTCTGAAGCTAAATTGTCAGCGCAATTCTGGCAGGAGATTTTAAAACACCTTTGGTGGTGTAGGAAGCAAAAGAACACCTCTTGATTTTGAGATCAAAGGCTGAGTTTACAGCGTTGACAAAAAATATTCTCTCCTCATTTATAATCAGCACAAATAAGTCATGCAAATCTCAGAGAGCTGTGATGGGGCCACACACTGATATTCTCCCCAGTGCTTCTCTGCAGAGAACCTCCACAATATTTTCCTCCAGTTCAGACAAGCACCTCAGATACCAGGTGTCCTTTGGGGAGGGTGGGAAGCTCACTGGTCTGAGGCAAAAGCATGTTATGTAATGTATGTGGTAGGATTAATTTTGCTGGGAGATAAGGGAAATGCCATAAATAGCTGACAGACAGCTTGAGAGAGGGAGCAAGTGAGCACTCCTGAGCCTCTCAAAGCTCTGGCTGGCTGTGCCTTTCATCAGCAGAGTCACTGAGGGATATCTGCCATTCCAGAACAGATAACCTTTGCTCCATCCAAATGCTATTATTTTAGCAGTTATGTCTTTAAGTAGTAGATTAGTTAAACCTCATTTTCTCATGTACTCAGACGTGGATCGAGGTGGTGCTCCATGGGTGAAGCAGAACACAGAGTGCCCCTCCAGCAACCCCTGCACTCCCCAGAGACAGTTCAAACATGAGAGGGACTTTTCCCAGGTACATTTTCCACTCTCCTCCTCAGAAATCAGCTGACCATGAAGATTTCTCAAAGACCCAGTGTCCCTTCTCCCTGATGGCAGCACTACATCACGTGCTGCTCAGGGCTGTCAACCCACACCTCCATCATGCCCCACACACAGCCAGCAAGGCTCTGGTGGCCCCAGGGCCAGTGGGTGCTGCTGGCAGGTCTTGTTGCCCACAGAGGTGGTTGAGTAGCACTGCTGGGCACCCCAGGAGCCTGGAGACTGTCAGCCCACCCTCCAGCCCATCTGTGTTGTAGAGTGCTTCTAGGAAATTATACAGTTAAATACCAGCAAGGGACTCCTTTTGGCTGTCATCTGTTGGTTTATTGTGGTTTGGTGCAACATCTCAGGGTGTATGGCCCTCTGTAGCCTCTCATCCCATTGCTGGGACCACTGAGTAGAGCCTGGTCCATCCTCTGATCCCTCCCTGCAGACACTGACAGACAGGATGAGGTCTCTTCTCAAGGCTGAACATCTCCAGCTCCCTCAGCCTTTCCTCAGTGAGATGCTCCAGTTCCTTCATCATCTTTCCCGTTCTCTGCTGGACCTGCTCTGGGAGCTCCACCTCTCTCCTGTACCTACGAGCCCCAAATTGGACACAGCACTCCAGGTGATGCTCACAGGGCTGAGCAGAGTGGCAGCATCACCTCCCTGACCTGCTGGCAGTGCTCTTCCTAAGGCACCCCAGGATCCCCTTGGCCCTCTTGGCCACAGGGACACGGTGCTGGCTCGGGGACAGCTCATTGTCCACCAGGACCCCCAGGTCCTTCCCCCCAGAGCAGCTTCCCAGCAGGTCAGTCCCAGCCTGTCCTGGTGCCTGGGGTTGTTCTTCCCCAGGGCAGGACCCTGCATTTGCCCTTGCTGGATTTCAGGAGGTTCTCTGCCCATCTCTCCATCCTTTTGAGGTCCTTCCCAAGGGCTGCAGGGCTCTCTGGGGTCCTGGCCCCTCCTCCCAGCCTTGTGTCACCAGAGAACTCACTGAGGAGGCTTCTGCCCTCAGCCAGGTCATTGATGAATAAGTAAAACAGTCCTGGGCCAAGTATTGAACCTTGGGGGCCCCCACTGGTGCCAGGCCTCCAACTGGACCCTGTGCCACTGAGTAGCCACCTCTGGGATCTGCCATTCAGGCACTTCTCAGTCCACCTCACTGTCCACTCACCCTGTCCTTGCTTCTTGAGTTTGTGAATGCAGAGGCTGTGAGAGATGGTGTGAAGTCGAGGCAGACAGCATCCCCTGCTCTCCCCTCATCCATCCAGGTTGTTGTTTCATCATGGAGAGCAATCAGGGTGGTCAGACATGATTTACCTTTAGTGAATCCATGCTGACCCCTCCTGATCTCCTTCTTGTCTTCCATATGGACAGAGAAAGCCTCCATCTTAATTCCCTTTGACCTGTGTATCAAAAGCTTTCTAGTTTTTTATCTTCTCTTTTTTTTTTCTTTCTTTTCACCCATCACTGACAGTTTTCCTTGGACAGGGGGAATAAATTATGTGTCATCTTTTGATGGAGATGTGTCAACTGAAGCTGGTGTGATGTGACTCAGACTTGTTTCACTTGCAATGTCTACTTCAAGTTTGAAGCAAGCCAGGCCTCCAGAAACGAGAGCCACATGCATGAACTCTCTCCTCCATCCTCCTCTTCTCTTTCTCCTGGGTGGCAGAGCTGTGTGCCTGTGGTCAGTCCTGGCCATGCACATCCCAAGGACAAGGGAGGTGACAACTGCCCTGAACCCAGGCTGTGTGTTTTCCACACCTCCTCTCAGATATAACTGAGCAAGATCAGAAATCAGGGTGGTGGAATGTGGGGCAGAGAAGTTAAAAGAGGGAGGAAGAGTTTGCCCTATGATTTCTGTTTTGATTTCCTAAATAGTATTGACTAAGGAGTGTTTCATGGCACTGAATTCTAACACATGATCTCAGCCTTTTCCATGAGTCCCCTGGCACATCTATGCATCTTTACAGAAATGTGATTAAAATGCAAAACCAGGGACATCCCATTGCCCGCAGTAACAAGTTAAATGCTGCAGAATTCATCTCTGTTACACAGAGCAGTTCTTCCTAGATACAAATCTTCCCAGAAAGGCCTTGAGGTCAAAATTTACCTGAGAGGAAAGAAGGAAAAGGAGAATGTCCAGAAAACATTCATTAATTCAGAGCAGTGTTCTAAACAATAAATATTTCAAAACCAGCCAAAGGTCAAAAGCTGCAATAAACCCCAATCAAGGTCACAATTTACTTCAACATAAATATCCTCTGAACAGAGTCTGATTTTTTTTTTTTTTTTGCTTGAGCAAAGCTTAATAGAAAGACTTCCATGCAAATATCATTAAGTAAAAGGAGAAACAGCAGAAAAGCCCCTCAGACAGTCCAAATTTAAAACCATTTAAAATGAGTTTAAAATCATGACCCCTTGAGATAATTATTTAATCTAGGCTGAGTGACATGTACATTATATACAGTGCTTTAAAACCCAGAGTGAGAAAAGATCTCCTGACTTCAGCACATATATCACAGATATTTGTGAACGTTGGCTGCTTTGCTTTCATTACACTTCCCTTCCTTGTCAGCACCCCAGCTAAAATAAAGCAACCCCCAGGCAACTTTCACAAACACCCAGTGGGAAGATTAAACCACGACAATGTACATTCATATGTGGGGTCAAAGTCAGTATTACTCAGCTCCATTTACTTTACTTGAATGTGACTCACAAAATATACACGGTAGGATGTGCATATTTGAAGGACTTTGGGAACTTTCTTGATTTAGCTGCAATTATTTGCTCAACAGTGGTCCTTGGCGTAAAACATGTGAAAGAAGAAGTAAAATTTTTAATAGTAAATCCTCTAATTTATGAAAATATAGGAACAGAAACCTTCATTCCATTCCCCACTCACTCTCATTTCCAGTAGTTGCATCTTATCATTACTTTGGAGCAGCTCCCCATAAGTTAAAGATTCCCTGTTTCTAGGTTGCCTTTACTTCGTCCAAGGAAGATGAAAAAATTGAAAGTCAGGCTGATGTTCCCTGAAAGGGCAACCTTTTTTCCTAGTCAATAAATAGAGCCTTAAAATCCTCTCCTGACAGCCCTGGAATTGGACCTCCAGCACTAATGCCAAAGCTGTGATTTAGAGTTGTGGCATGATTCTCTCCTCAGTTACAGCAATGCAAATCTTTAATTTCAATGAAGTCGTCAGAGTGGCTTTGGGAGGGAATTGCTGGACTGGTGTGGACAAGATGAGAGCTGGATCTTATCCCACAGTCCTTTAAGGTATCACCCCTTGGATCCCAACATTGCATTTTCACATTTATACTTCTGCCCCTATTATCCACATCTTCACACAGTAACAAAATCTGTGAACACCCACAAATGCTTTTGACTCTGTGTGGAAATCTAGAAGTGCAAATCAGCAAGAAACACTGCTGAGTTTTCTTCCCTAACCTGTGACATGCATTTGAAAATGAAGAGGTTATTTTTAATTATAATTGACATTTTTTTCCCCCCTGGTTCTCCCAGTGAAGGCATTTATCTTGCTAGAAAAGTGGTGCCACTTATAATGTTGCCACAATGGGAGCTCGGTGGAGGAAGCTGTGAACAGGCCTTTAGGGAGCTTCAAAAAGCATCTGTTAAGACTGCAAAGTTTAAAGCCAGGCAATTTGATTTTCCCAGTCCTTCTGGGGGTCTCTGAAAAAGAGGGAAAGAAGAAGATCCTTCTCCTCTGCCTGGACTGCAGCCCATGGGGCTGAGTTTATGGCAGCTCTGCTTTAGGTGGGCACCTCCATGCCAGGGATGGGGTTCCACTCTCAATCCCCCAAACCTTCAAGCTTGAACATGTTGCAGCCCCATGGCAAGGCATGCTGAAATTTTTTACCTTGCTCTCTCAGCCCCACTTTGCCCTGGAAAGAAAATATAGGTTCAAACCTAAGTTCAGACTCCTGAAACTGGGCCAAGAGTTCCCTTGGCAGGTCTGTCTGCTGTGGCCATGTTCTGCACATGGCTCTCTCTGCTTGTCCCCTTTGCCCTTCCTTACCCCTCACCCTGCACCAGCCCGTGCTAAGTCATCAAATGTGGTTCAGGGATATATGAACATGGTCAGAAAATGCAGTAAAGTGCAGAAAACACATGTTTAAATTAGGAAGTGGCAGCAGAGTGCAACTCTTCCTGGGGATGCAAATATCAGCACAGCAAAGCACTTTCTGAATCAGACAAGCTATTAATATTTTTAAGGGCTTTGAAAATAAATTTGAGGATGGGGAGAATATGCAGCATTGCAAAAAAAAAACTCTTGTGAAGCCTTCTGTCCTGGGATTGTCCCTGAGCACAGGCAAAAGTCCTGTCCCAGTTTTTGGAGGCTCTGCTGAACCAGCCTGTCCAGAGGTGATTATTAGTGCCAGCTACAGCAGAAACAATACCACATTTCTGTTTTTCTCTGCAAATAATCATTTAAGCCCTTCTGGCATTTCTAGCATGCCCACAGGGGGAAAAAATGCCCTTGGACATCAGATCTGTCAGATTTTAATAACTATCTGTAGCAAGAGTGTAACATCCCCTGTAGGCACCTGGACTGAGACATCCTGGCTGTCAGCTTTCTCCTGTTGAGGGGACTCCTGTGAGCTACAGACATCTCTGGGAACCTCAGCTCTCATGGCCTGGTGGAGACAATTCTGAAATCTCTTCTGGGCTCCTGGAGAAGAGCCTGAGGATGATGAGGGCTGGGAAAACTCAACCAGGACAAAGCCAAAGCCCAGCAGGGAGTCTCAGTGCCATCAGGCCTGGTGAGAGCTCCCCAGCAGCTGCACAGTGTAAGAGCCTAAGTGAGGGATGCAGGACTCCAGGCACTCTCCAAAATGCAGTTTATTCCATCCAAGAGGTTGCAGCAGCCCAGGGTGGTGGGTGACAGAGCCTGTGCCCACAGCTGTCAGCTCCAGCTGCAGGCAGGCCTGGAGACCCTTTGGTTTAGGTTCCAATGCATTATAGACTGTTCTTTGCTGAGCATCTTCATGCAGTACAACCAATCTATACCTGAACTTTTATCTATAGCCTGTCATAACTACTGTAATTACCATAGTCATGTTACTGTTCTCCAATCACTAAAAGTTAGTACATTACAGTTCAACCTAGAAGATGTTTTTCAGTTTTCTTGCAGTGGAAAATTCTGAGACCTTTTTTCTACTTGAAACTTTGCTGACTTGTTTGCCTGTGCTGTCTTTCTGCTTGGTAAAAACATCTTCTTGTTTGGGGTGGGTTTATCCTTTGCTTTAAGCCATAAAACCCCTTCTAACTAACACACCCTTTGCCTCCTTGGTTATCCAGTCAGACTGGCTCAGCAATTCTTTTCTTCTATATCAAGACTTGCTTCCATCTCTATTCCTTCATCAGACTCTACATTTAAAAACCTTTCTGCTAAGCACACATATCTGTGAGACTTTCTTGCCAAACTTTCATCCTTCCCAACAGCAGAGGATGCTGATTGCTTTTGTAAGGACCACTTTGGGAGGAGCTCTGCCTGCTGCTGGGTGGTACCAGTGGCGTTTCAAAACAAGAAGTTCAGATCCTGTACAGTTGAGTGTTAGCATTGTAATAGTTGGGTAAATAAAGTTGTGTAAAGCTTTAACACTGCTTGGGCACTACAAAGTGTTCAGCAGTGGAAACTGCAGCAGTCCATGTAGCAGCAGTGGGCTAAATATACACAAGGATGCAGCAGAATTGGGATCAGATATGTGGTTTATTGGGATGGTATCTTATAATTTCAGAAACCCAAAACACCAGGGCTGAAATATAAATATCCTGCACCCACTACCAAAATAGAAAAAAAATATTTTCCACTGAAGTGGGAAAAAAGTTAGGAGTTTTGTGCAAGGGATAAAAATTATGTTGCAATATGGCCAAAAAAAATAAAAGAGTAGAGAGTGTTCCTTCATGGAGAAATCAATTTTGAGGTTATGCCTCCTTTAGCAGTGCCCAAGGGAAAAATAAACAAAGAAACTGTGGCATTACAGAGAGCCCAAACCAGAAGGTGAGGCTGGGAAGAATGTTCCCAGAAAATAAATATAGAACATCAAAAGCAGGCAGGAAAATAGGATTTGACTCATGGCCTGGTTAAGGCACAGTTCTCCTTCACAGGTAATACAGAGGCTGCCTTTTTACCAAGTTGCAGGCAAACTTGTAACCAAAACAAAATAAAAATATGTTAAAAAAAACCAAAATAAAAAAAAAATCACACACACACACAAAACAACAACAACAACAAAAACAAACAAACAAAAAACCAAACCAAAACAAACAAACAAAAAACCCAAAACCACCACAAAACACCAAACAAAGAAACGAACAAAAAAACCCCAACAAACAAAAAACCCCCAGAGATGGAAATCCAGTTCTGGTCAGAAAAATGAAAAATGGGCTGGGGAAGACTTTTACTTCATTATGAGAACAGAAACAAAACACATCTGAAGATTCATAGGCAGCAAATAGCAGCATCTATCAGAATAAACAACATTCAATCTATCTACATTCAATCTATCAATATTCAATCTATCAGCTGAATCTATCAGGTTATGGTAGTAATCCATTTTGTCTTTCAGACTGTTGAACACTTTGTCATTTGTGCATACAGAGCTAGGTGGGACCTGGGATCAGAATCATGAGGGTAAAGCAAAAAAAGAAGGTGGAAAAATTGTGCCAGTGTATCTAAAACTAACTCAGTTGGATCTTCCCAAATAACCAATTTGTATTGGATTCAAATAAAAGTTCAGGTTGGTCTTATGTCCTACTTGGACCTGTTGGCTCACCATGCATCACAAAAGCACATGTATTTTTATTGATTACCTCCCTCCACACTACTATATTCAGTTCTTTTTGGTGCATTGTTGCATTGATTTCTCCTGCCCAAATCACACTATTGATTTTCCCTGCTCCCATTCCACATCTGTGCTTCTCTCAGCCCCCCAGCTGATCTAGTAGGGAAAGTGTGGGATTAGTGCTCAGCTTACAGACACACATGCCTGTGAGGAATCTACCCACAAGGATAAACCCAAGGCCACTGCTCTGTTGCAGGGTCTATGTATAATGTTTTATGTGTGATTTTTTCCTAGAATCCAAGGATTACATGGAAGTATAAAATGAGGATTGTGTGCAATCCTCTGCTCTCATTCTTCACCAAGGCAGTAACAAGCAGTTCAAGGCTAACACTGAGCTTTTGGCTGTTCTGCCAAAAATATGTTGAAGGTCATTTTTAGTTAAATTTATTAAGACACAGCTGAAAGGAAGACTTTTCTGCCAAGAATGGTTTCCAGCTGAGGACAGGACTTGCAGTTGCAGCAGCTTTTAAGGGATGGAAAGCACCTGATACATCCCATGCCAAGTGTCTGGTTTTTTTCAGATACTCTGCACCAGAGATGTTGATGTTGTTGGGAAGTCATCTCCTGACTGTGGATGTATTGGGTAATTACAGTATTCAATCTTTAATTTTTTTTTTCTTACCTTGAAATGTCCAACTTTAATTGTAAACTCTACAGTTCTTAGCAACAACCAGAAATTTTGTCATGTATCAGCAGTGTTCATTTTTTTCAGATTTTTGGTAAGAAGCTCATAGAACCACAGGATCACAGAATATTCTGAGTTGGAAAGGGCCCCACAAGGATCATCCAGTCCAACTCCTGGCCCTGCACAGAACCATCCCCAGGAGTCACACCATGTGCCCAAGAATATTCACCAAATGTTTCTTGAGCTCTGCCAGGCTGGTGCTGTGACCCCTGCCCTGGGGAGCCTGTTCCATGCCCAGCCACCCTCTGGGGAAGAACCTTTTCCTAACATCCAACCTAAACCTCCCCTGACACAGCTTCAGGCCATTCCCTTGGCTCCTGTCACTGTCCCCACAGAGCAGAGATCAGCACCTGCCCCTCCTGCTCCCCTCACAAGGAAGCTGTGACTGCAGTGAGGTCTCCCCTCAGTCTCCTCCAGGCTGAACAGACCAAGGGACCTCAGCTGCTCCTCACACAGCTTCCCCTCAAGGCCCCTCACCATCTTTGTTATCTTCCTTTGGCCACTCTCTAACAGTTCAGTATCTTCCTAATATAGCAGTGATCAAAATTTGAGATATTCCACAAGACAAAGAGTGTGTGTGCTTTTCAGAGTTGCAAAAATGTTTAGTAAAATTACATTTAAACTAGTTCTTGTGTGTGCTGTTCCAAGAAGAGATATTTCCACATAATGAACTGAGCAATTCTGCAGCATTTAAAAGATGATAGTCAGAATAGTTTATTGAAATTCATCATCGATACAGGGAAAATACATTCTGAGTTTTTACATGAGATGGTATTACAAATTTTACATGATAAAATGTTTAGTACCCAGCAATTATTTGGTAAGTAGGAATTATTTCTCTTGAATTATAAAGTGTCACTCTGAGTACAAAACAATAATCTCGTGCACAGTGCTGTTTCTTTCAGTCACTTCTAAACTGAAGCAAGAGAAAAGGCACACATAAAATAAACATACCAAAGCAAGACTGGACAATTTGAATGCATGGGGAAAACAGTGTTGTCTGATTATTCTTACTGTGCAGCTTCACAGGTCCCTTGGATGTTATTTCCTATCAACTTTATAGCTCTTTCATCCAATCCCCCAAGAATTTGTAACAAAATATTGTGGCCACAAGGGAGTTATTTTCCTTTTCATATGAAAATCTCACAATGACCCTATGAAAACGGTGCTGCTTAACAATCTTTATGTGATGCTAAGCATTTGACAGACCTGTCTGTGACCACCTTAGAGAGGATTGACTGATGCAGGGAGATGAAACAGGAGCTCAGCATCACCTCACACTGAGCTACTCCTGCAAACCAGTCACAAAACAAGGTTTTCATAAATGATTGCCCAGAGCAAGAAGAGCAGCACCAATATTGCTCTTAGGGGAAAAGGTGAGGGTGAACAAGCTGTTGTCTTCTTGACTGCAGCACTGGGTGTAGCAATTTCCCACTACAGAAACAGCAGCTTGCCCAGCTTGGTGGGACTGGTGAGCTCTGTGTGACTCACAGGGCCAGATGAGCTCTCCTCAGGTCCTTGGGGAATGCTTTTCGGATCAGAGGATACCTCTGCTCATACTCAAGTTAACCAACTGAAGCAAAGAAAAAAAAAAAAATAAATCACATAGGCCCTTGGCTAAATATTCCAGGAGAAGCTCCTCTCTCCCTTGGTGTCCCCTGTCTGGGGCAGGGGCTGATCCCCTGGATGTGCACATTCCCAGGATATGCTCCTCCACCATGACCAGGGTCACAATCCAGGGCAAAGAGAAAAAGAGGCAGCTTTTGCATTCTGGGGTTTCCTTTCACCATCCAGGAGCAGCAGGGTGCTCAGAAGGCTTTCCTGTTGTGGAAACAAATGTTGGGATCATGCAGATAATGGTAACATCCCACACGTTCTCCGTGGGGTCTACTGATGAAAAACACAATGGACCATGACACATGGACTAAATTAATCTAAAAAAATTCTTTTTCAGGTTGATTTTAGCTCGAGGTGAGTTTTCTGCTTGATGTTTTCCCCAAGTTCCATGGTACAGGTAATTTAGCAGGCACGATCCCAGTGAGCTTGTGTGCAGTATTGCAGCTGGTGTGGGCATCCAAGAAGTTTCCCAGATAAAGTCTGAGGTATAAGAAACATCAAAAGCAATGTGAATTCTAAGCTGCTCTTTGAAAATGCCCTGAAATGGCTTGTTTTTCTGTCCTAACCTCTTTTAGAGGGTTTGTAGCATCCCTCCAAAGGCACAGACCTGGTTTAATGCTGAGGCAGTTTTATTCCCAGTTGGAGCTGCATCAGCAGATAATCTGCACTGCTGGGGGACATTGACTGCCTACCTCCCATCTGTGTGATCAACCCATGGCTGTTTATTATTCTGGTATTTTAAATCCCCATCTTCTTTAGCCAGCAAGTAATTTGAAACCACTGCTTTCTAGCTTTTAAAATCAATTGATAAATAGCGTTTCTTTTTTCTCCAAGGAATCAATGCACAATTACTTTAAACTGTTTCAAGAAAATAGGATTTTTGAGATACTATATCCTCCCTTTGCTCCTTTCAACAAGCTCGATTTAAAAAGCAAGGAGGAAGAAGCACAAGTAGCACTGAAGACTTGACAGAAATATGGATGTTCTGCAGTCAGATTATTTTGTGAAACTGGAATCTTTATTTTTAATCTCAAGTGTTTCTTTCCTTTGGTCACAGACTCCTGCCTCCACAGGAGAAAGTGGAGTTCCCCAGGCTTTCCAGGCTGTGATTTAAATCCTAAGATGTATATAGTACGGTATTTACTGGGAATTACCTGTGAAGAAATTCAGAAGAAGAAATTAATCAGATGAAGCAGCAAGTTTAGAATTTCATGTGTATAGAACCTCAAGATCAGAGTGTCTGGGGTAATGAGTGAATTTATTCACATCCAAGATGTCTGATGAAGTCTTTCCTGCCATCTAATTTTTCAAAGTAGGAATAAAGAGCTGCAGCACTGGGTCCATCAGTCAGTCAGTGGGAAACTCTGTGGTTGTATTTTCAATGTCTACAGAAGGAACCAGTAAACCTTGCTTAGCAAGGTGGGTGCATTTGGGAGGTGGATCTGTGTTAGTGGAATTGGATTCCAGAGGAAAATCCACAAACACAGACTCACACCTGACTATTGTGAGAAACAGCATTCTAAAATCCCTTCAGATGTGATAGACTACAGTGCCAGAACATCATCATGGAGAAGATGCTTTTCTTCTTTCCTTCAGACAGTTTTACAACTAAGCCACTTTGAGATAACCTGGCACTGATAGCACAGGGTTTGCCAGAGAAGTTAAATCAGGTGTCCTTGCAGCACATCTCCCTCTTTGCAAGTCCAGCTCAAAAAATGCACAGGAATTTCCTCAGCTGCTTTCTTGGAAATGTTCCTGTCTAGGACAGAGGAGATTTCCAGGATTTATCTTAAAAACACTATTTGAGTGTTTCAAAGGGAGGATAGACTAAAGCCTTAACAAATGAAAAAGTAAATTACATTTAAGGTTTTTTGTTTCAGTTCAGGATCTGTCTAGAATCATAACCCTTTTCCAATACATGACCTAAATCCTTAATTATTTATTTTCCTACTTACCAAGGGAAACAGCCATTAACCCAACAATTCTGTGTAATATAGTGGTGGTAAAAGCTAGAAATTAGACATAAAGAGCAAGAACATAAATGTGGAAGACTTTTTAACTGCAGAGAATTAGGAAATTATTAAAGGAGAGGATATACAGAATAAAGGGGAATAATGCTAGGAAGTCATGATTATAATTTTATTAGGCCTGGGAGTTAAATAAAGGTGAAAACCTAAGAGGAAAGTCAAAACAATTGAATTTTAAGGGTCACTTCTATGAGAATAACTGAGATGGATTTGGCTCAAGTGATAATATGGTCTGCAATCCCAAGGAACATCCAACCTTGCAAACAACCTCAGGGCTCTTTGTCCTCATGCAAGCAGGACACACAGGTCTTTAAATCCAGGGGAGCCTGCAGTTTTACCCAGACTAGTTAAAGAAACAGCAAATTTCCCTGAAAATCACTGGGGTGAGGCACTGAAAGAAAAATGTTGAAACTGATAGCAAAGAAGCTACAGCAGAGGAATATAAAATAATGCCCCCAACTGCAGCACCGTGCTCTTGCCTTACATCATTTTGAGCACATTTCTCCTCCATTTAGTTCTAAAAGAGAAAAACCCAAGTGATGAGCTGCTCAGAAAGCTGCATCTGGGAGCAGTCAGGCAAAGGACACGGTAAGGCCATCCCTCCCTGCTGGCATTTCTTGCTGTGTGGCTTCCCCTGCCCTCTGACAACCTCTCTCCCTGCTCTCCATGTGGCAGGCAGGGAACACTGCTCCCAATTTCACCTTGTAAGGCTTTGCTGTACCAGCATGGAAGGAGCCCCTTCATTCCTCCTCATGGGAAGGAAAATGAAACAATCCTTCCAAAGAATGAAATACACTGAGTTTGCCTGTACCACTGGAGACCTCAAGAGACCGAAGTAAATGAATAAAGGATCTTCAAATTATTTACGACAGGAATTGCTGGGATTATTCTGAATGCAGCAGAGGGGGGAAGCAAGGATGGGGTTGATAAAGGCAATTAAATTAAATTTATAAACAGTACAGGCATTGCCAAGGAAATCAGGATAAACACAAATAAATTCTTTAAAACCCCAAGAAATTTCCAGCAACTAATGAAACTTCAAGGCATGACAATGGAAAAGTACAGATGAAACTGATATTACTCAGAAAAATTTTTGTTTCATTGTTTGCAGTAGAAGCTGAAGGTCATTTTCCAGTGATTGAGATCTATTTCCCCTGGAGAGAATAAAAAATGTTAAAAGGTTTCATGATTATACTGAAACAGATAATTAGGCAGTAAGAAGTTGCACAGGTTGATAAGGCACTGGACCCAGAAGACTTCCAGGCACAGAAAAGTGGCTGAGACAGACACAAGAATTTGTGAGCTGGAGCAGAGGAGAGGATTTGGCAATTCCACTACCATGGGGATGCAGTTCTGCCACCAAAACAGCTGTATCCCAAACAGCTGTGTCCAAAACATCTGTGAAGGTGCAGCAGTTATGACATAGAGCATCCAGATGTGTGACTTCCACAGCAGTAGTGAAAGCCAAATGGATGATTTCAGACATTGATGTAGCACTAGATCCTGGTGTTTCCCAGTCAAGCTTTTGCAATTTTATTCAGAAGGTGGCTGGGACAACACAGAGAGTCAGCAGAGGACAGGGGCGTAAATCAGCTCTGGAGGGAACTGGTAGAAATGTTAAAGTATAGACTCATTTAAACTTTGTATTAGGCTATGAAGGTAAGAATTAACTTGTTCATGTTTCCTTTCACAATGCTAGTTAATCCTCTGATATATTAGTCTTTAAATATTCAGTAACAGAAATATTAATTATTGACTTATCCATTGGTAAGACAGACTGTAAGATCTTAATGATCAACTTGGAGGAAATATTTGCCAGTTCAGTTCTGAATCCAGCATTTCTTCTTGAGTGGCTTAAGGCAAGCTGTTTGCCCTCTGAAAGACCTTCTAATTCATGACACAAGAAAATTCCTTCCTTTTCTGATACAGCTGAAGCTCCAGCAATATATCTTTAAATGCACTTATAATAGTTCGTCTGTCTGGTCAGGATGCTTCTTCTGTGTGACAGTGTTCACAGGGGTTTTCAGGATGAGGGAAGAGACGAGAATGCTGACTCCATGTTCAGAAGGCTTGATTTATTATTTTATTATATATATATTACATTATAACTATACTAAAAAGAATAGAAGGAGAGTCTCATCTCAGAAGGCTGGCTAAGCTGAGAATAGAAAGGAATGAAAACAAAGGTCTGTGGCTCAGACAGAG
The DNA here is from genome assembly GCF_051311805.1 of Agelaius phoeniceus. Lineage (NCBI taxonomy): Eukaryota > Metazoa > Chordata > Aves > Passeriformes > Icteridae > Agelaius > Agelaius phoeniceus. Next base: position 7,308,238 of record NC_135266.1, on the reverse strand, counting down.
AGAGAGAGCCAGCTCTGCCATGAGTGGTCACTAATTCCAAATATCCACATGAGACCAATCACAGATCCACCTGTTGCATTCCACATCAGCAGATAACCATTGTTTACATTTTGTTTCTGAGGCCTCTTAGCTTCTCAGAAGGGAAAAAATCCTAAGAAAGGATGTTCACAAAAAGATGTCTACGACACTTCTGCTCCAAGCCAATTTGAATTTCCCCCCAGTAATGTTAACTGCCATTTCTATTGTCCTTTTCTTAGACAGATTTAACACATCACTCCTAGAACTAGCTTGATGTCAATGGGCAGAAACCAACTGATGGCCTCTGTGGACATTAGAAAAAGTATAAAAGCCTGTGCATGAAGATGCAGTTATTCCTTATGGCCTATTCTGAAAGATGTCAGGAAACCCTACTGTCCTACAGGCCTGTTCTGTCAAGGCAGGAGCAGCTTCATACTTCACTGTTTAATCTCAAATGAGTTGTAACAGGCTATTTTGGAACAACTTAGCCATGAGGCTGACTGTTTTATTCCCACCTTCATACATTAAAAAAAAAAAAAAAAAGGAAGGCTATCTTTTTGTGTCCTGGGTTTTTGGGAGCATCTACTGGCAAATCACAGATTTTCATGGGTAATAGTCATTCCTATGGGCATTACTGGTTATGCTGAGTTGGATGGGTGCTCGCCATCACTGAGAGCTGTCACAGGGTTTTCTTCAACAAGTGAAAAATCATGGACTTCACTGGAGCTGTGCCAATTTACACCCCAGGGAATGGCAATTAATTCCCCCTGTACATTTTTCTCAGCATGTGCCAGTCAGGACACATAAAGAGTTGTACTCTGATGATGATGATTTCTTTAATCCTCATGTAAGGAGAAGTTTCTCTCTGAAAATTACATGCCTTGCCAAAATTCAGTCCAAGCCACAGCCTGAATTTTCCTCTCCTGGATGTGAATTTTGCATGCAATCTCACATGAGTGTTTGTTGCCAGAATAGTCTCTCTGTTTTGCCAAATACTATTCTCCACTTATGGACACCTGAGCATGGTACCCAGTTTTCATGACTGCCAATCTCTTTTTATTTCTCTTTTTCTCTTATCTTCATGGGTGCTCTGCAAATATCAGGCCAATTCCATATCTAGAGTTAGTAGTCTGGTAAATACCTACAGAAAAGTGTGGACCACATGGCTGTGAGAAGTCATCACAAGTGGCCACTTGATCCTAAGGACTGTCAAACAACCAATAAGCAAAAGGTCTTCCCAACAGGCTCTTTTGTGGACTGCAAACACTGCTCTCACTTGTTGCTTTTTGACACAATAGGGAGCTCTGAAGTGAGAAGGAGATGGGTCCTTTTCAGGAGCTTTGTAGGAAGCAGATTGAACAAGTTTTAACAGCACAGTGCAGAGGCCCAGCTTAGAGGCTGCTGTTAGGTGAGATCTCAAACACTGCCAGCATTTTGGGTCTGACTGGATCATCCTCAATATACAGCATCAGGATTTATACAGATTGAAAGATACCTGAAGGCATGGGATAGAGCAGCCTGGCCCATCATCAATATTGAAGGCACCTTAATAAGGTTAAAGTATTGACAAAGAAAGGATTTGTTAATGTCAATTACTTGTGCCACAAATACTGTCCCAGGCTAGCAAAAAGCCCACGTTTCTCATCTAAGAATAATTATCCTTTCTGGAGGAAAACAGGCACAGGTTGTTTACCCATGGGAGGAGCAAACAAGCCAAGCTAAATGTGTCCTACACTGTTGTGTCACTGCACTGAGACAGTACTTTCTAATGAGTCTAGAGCTAATCCTGTGATGATGGACATCTAATTTATTCTACCTTGACATGACAGACCTGGCATAGTAATATCTGGCAATTAGTCACACTCCAGTGGCCCTTTAGCAGTTTGCAGTGAAATGCAGTTTCTGATATGTCACTGCCATTTCCTGTTATTCCTTACAAGAAAAAAAGTAGCAGAAAAAGCATTAAAATACTAAATCACCTATTGCAAAAGGCTGCACCATCAGCTTCTGAATCCTATTTAGCACTGCTAAATTACAGAACAGCACCACTCCAGTACGTGCTGTTACTGGCTGATTATTTTGTTAAACAGAAAACCAAAACCAAAATTGTTTGCACAGTTAGAAACTAATGTGGGATTCAACAGCATTTGCCAATAAACAAAGATAAAGCAGAGCTTTAATAGGTCTGATTTGCTTTATCTAACAGGTATTCAACAGATAAAACAAAACAAAAGCCTAGGAAAAGCAGAGATATTTATTGCCAGCATGATTCCATAAAAATGGTGCTGGTTGTTTTTGTTTCAGGAAAACATGATCACAAACTGCAGTGGTCCTGGAAGAGGTGGATTCATGGTTAAGGGCAGCTATCCCAAAGGTGAAGCAGAGCAGTTCTGGTACCCAGAAGGGAGAGGAGAAAAGGGTTTGGGGCTGCTCTTCCAACCCCAGTGCTAGGTGGCCAGGCTTGCTGCAAGCAGAGATGGCTGGTCCCCAGGATACAGATCAGAATGACAGAATCACAGAATGTTCTGAGTTGGAAAGAATCCACAAGGATCACTGGGTCCAGCTCAGAAGCTGATCTAGAAGTGTCCATCTTACCTCTGTGAGAGGGTGATGGTGCTGGTACACTCAGTGTACAGACCCCAGCAGGGTCTCCAAGGTCTTGTCTCTGTGTATGGGCCTGGGGTGCTTCCCACCCCCCCAGAAGGAAAGGCTTGGGCATGTGCACCTTTTGGTCACCTTTTCCCAAGAATGTGGGAAAGTAGATGGACTAGAGGACAAAGCAGCACACACTTGGAGGTAATCATTAAGGATGAGGAGAGACCCAGGCCACCCTGTGACACTGCTGGAGCAGACACAGCCAGCACAGACCAGCCCTTCAACGTGGCAGCACTGGGCACCCAGGGGCTGCTGAAACTCAGAGCACATTCCACTCAGCACACCTAGGGAAGGGATCTGGAACCACGAGTTCAACCTGTTTCTATAAATCACCACTAAGTTTAACTGGGAGAGAAGGGGATGGGAGGTGTTGCCTTTAGGAAAGCTGCTTGGAAGCAGGTTTTGTGCTGTGCAGGGCCTTGCAGGAGTGGCATCCCCAGCGTGTCTCTCTTCCTTGTCCCCAAGGGCTGCTGAACCCGAGCCAGGGACACCTGAGCCAGGGGTGCACTCTGGGACAGAGCCTCAGGTGCCCTGACAAGGCAGGACAAGCCCATGGGCACAGCTGAGGAGGGTGCAGGTGTGACACCTTCGTGCTTAGCACAAAACAGAGGGAGGGCAAGGGGCCAGCAGCAGAGACTGTGCACAGGGAGCTGCAATCCAGGGGACAAAATTGGAGAAACTTTTGCTTTCCCTCTGCTTTTTCCCCCCCTGGTAAAAAGTGCTACCTGTCAAAACAGTGGGTAAAGCCATTTCAGACAGGAATGTAATTTACAGCTTGAAGGTGTCCCTTTGAGCCTGTAAATTCCTTGGGGCAGGGATTATGGTTTTGATCTGACGTGTTAACCAAATGTAAAGAACTGAGCGTGACAATCTAGAATTTCCTAAAAGATAAAAAGTAATGATAATAATTTCCTCCTTCCCCCCATCTCTGGAACATGTATCTTGCTGTTACAAAGCTCTTTGCTTGCAAGAAGAAAGCTATTTATAGGTTGAAGCAGATTTGCAATCATTTGTGATAGAGAAGGAAACTGAGGAGAAATATGCAAACCAAAAAAAGCAATGGCAAAAATTTGCATAGTTCTTTAAAGTTTTCTTCAAAAGCTTCTGCAAAATACAACCATCTGTTTTTTCAAGAATATCCTTTGGGGGTTGCATGAGGGCCCTGTGTTCTTTTTCGTCTTTTTTTTTTTTTTTTTGGTTTTTTTTTTTTTGCTGCTTGTGGAACCGTCTCTCCCTTTAGGAGGGAAATGTGTGTAAGAGTAAACTATTAGAGACAGACATCTGCATAGTAACCTGTACTGCTGTATTCAATTACTCAGTAAGTATTTTAAAGCTGTTAGTATGTGCCAATTTAGCTCATGATGAAAATGTTTGTCAGAATAATATGTTTTATTCTAAGCACCTGCTATTTAATATTTGAGAGAGCTGGAAGTGTAATGAGGAAAGAGGAAAATATATGCTTGCAGCTCAAACACAAGCTGCAAAGGCAATTCTGGGGTGAGAAGTGGCACAGCTGAATGGAGGCCAGACCATTTTCCCTCCATTTGTAAACCAGGCACAGAATGACAAGCTAATTCCCAGCAGTCCAATGTGACAGGCATGGCCATTACTGGGGCTAGTTAATCTCTCAATCCCTGCCTCCATCTGAAGGAAACAATGCAAAAACAAAAACCAGAGCATTTTTGTTGCCTGCTCGCCCAACCTCTGTGAGTGGTACTTTGTCAGAGGGTCCAGGGAGTCTCTGTAGCCCCAGCTTGGGGCTGAGTGGGGATGGGGCTGAAATGTGCTGTGAGGAGACACCTGGGGCATCCATCCATCCTGTGAGTCCTCTGCAGAAATGGCCCTAAATCAAATCTTTGAAAACACAAAGTCCTCTCCCATCTCTATGGTCAGTCAAACAGCCAGTACACAGCATCCAAGGTGGGATTTAAATCAGCTGCTTGAGGCCATCTGGGATTTCCAGGGGTGAGGTTGGGCCTGGAATATGGCATGGGGGGCAGGTGACACATACGGGAACTCAACATGCCCAGCTGCCATTCTCTTTATATGAGAATATATATATATTCTTATATTTATATGGGAATATAAATATCTCCCAGCTTTCTTCTGCTGCTGGGCCAGGAAGGACTGGTGTGCTGTGGTGGAAATGCAGCAAAGACAACTGCTGCTTTGATAGCACTCCCAGTACTGCTCTGCAACAGCTCAAGGTAGCATCCTCTTGAATAGATTGCTAAGTGTACAAAGACACCTACATGGGTTTTAAAATAAGATCTTTGGATTTGGCTACCAAAAATTGGATTTCTGGACCCATCTTGAACCACATAAACAAATTGTCTTGGTTCCATATGGTCTGAGAAGGCAACGATTCCCAAAGTCAGTCTGTTAATTTAGATGCTCACTTTTGCATTTGGGAATTAATTTTAGACATTCATTTTTCATCAACTCCTGGCATAGCTCTGCAGGATTCACATGAAGGCTCTGGTGGATTTCTGAGCTCACACTTCCAGCCGTTTCCTGCCTGGAACAAATCATAAGTTTCAGCCAGCCCTTCTGCTGATGAAAATTTGCAGGGTTTCAAAGGCTGAAATGCAGAAGGGATGCCATGAGACAGCGTGCCAGAGAGCAGCCTGAGCACACAGCATCCAGCTGCTCAGAATGCAGTGGATGTATCCTGCAGGATGGCACAGTGGATGCCCACAGGGAGGAGATAAGGTGACACCCAGCACTGTCAGTAGGGGCTGCTCCTGTTCCCTGTGGGAGTCATTCACTCTCCAAGTTCAGTTTTACCCTGAACATAGCACTAGATGGAAAATAGGGGCATTAGGGAAGCTGGCACTGCAAGAAGGGTGCTGTGGTTCAGGCAGTGAAGTTGCCCAGGGACAGAGCTGCTCCTTCAGATTGTGCTGAAGGCCCGGTCAGCTGGAGGAAAAAAAAAAAAAAAAAAAAAAAAATCACAAAATCTGGGGTCAGGGTCTGAGCTGGAAGCTGCATGGCAGGTTCAACCTTGAGCAGCTGAAGCCCTGCTCAGGGCCTCTCCTGGGTGGATCTGAGGTGAAAGTTTCCTCAGGTGACAGAAGGGAAAATACTGAGCAAGCAGCCCCCAGAGAGGAGCTTTTCTGCAGGGGAGCTGGCTGTCCTCCCTTCCACCTCAGCCTAAGGAAAAGCATGGGGGCTCAGCTCTCCTCAAGTCACCTCCTTGCTCACGGATAGAGCAACTGCCCTTCAAAATAAGTCTCCACTTATCTCAGAGAAGCCTGAACCCACACTGGCCCTTTTCTCCTGCCTCCAGGACTAAGAGAGTGGCATCCTTTCCTCCCTCCAGCTAAAACTGAGCAAGTACAGGTATTTTCCAAATAAGATTCCAACCAATCATTCCATCGTCAATCATTCACCTAGCAGCCGTGTTGGATCATGGGCTGGGGATGCTATGCTGGGCTTTCCCAGAATATGAAACCATTAAAAAAGAAAATCTCCTTTTTTCTATTTTCTTCTGACTTTTCACTGGGTGTGTATATTTTTGCCCAGTCTAGCTGATGATCCACCCTCAGTACACTTCAAAAACTGCCAACAACATCTGTAGCCGTGGGTGGTTCTACTGCATTTTACTTACTTCTGTAAATTCACAAATAAGGTGTTGGAATAACATTTACAGAGAAAGTGTCGAACCAGCTAAGAATTTAAACATTTATTTTGTCCATTGTAGTCTTCCCCTAACATCTTTCCCAATTAATAGGACTATGGAGCAAAAAGGAGAACTAGTCCAATACTCAATTTAAATCAGTTCATGGTTCAGCTAAAAGGCCACTGTCATCCAGGCAGTGCAGCCACACTCCTACTAGGGGAAAGGAGTTCACAAAAATAAGGTAGCAAAAAACTAATATAAATCCACATGGATTAACATCGAAGAGCATAATATGAATTAGCTCCTTTTCTTTATGCTAAAATTTGTCCATTATTATAAAAATAAATGATTCAACATCTTTGTCAGTAATCTAACTCCAAGCCATGGTGCCACATACCAGTGACAGATGACCAGGCTCTTTATAGAGATAAATGGCAGTAACTATATCAAACCATGAAATTACATTGCAGCAGTGGCTGTAACCATTACATTTCTCAGAAGATGTGTAGGGCAGTTGATCCTACTCAACTGATTTAATTGTCTGGTCCTCCCATATAATCTGAGGTGTGATACCAGAGATATCAGGTCCTCACACAGAACTTCCCACTGCAGGAGGGAAGCCCTGAAGACCAGCTTCAAAGTTTACTGTTCCCCATGCTTGCTTTCTTCCCAAGTGTAACTGGACACATTTTATCCATTATAATTTTTTCTTCTCTTCTTTGGTCTGTCTTCCTATTTCTCACTCAAACTTCTGCCTTTTCTCCTTCCTTTTTTTATTGTTTGGTTCTCTATCTTTTCTTTCCCATGGGATGTTTGTTGTTACAGCACAAGGGCAGCCCTGTCCAACAAGCAGGTTTCACCTCCCAGATGAGAATTGTAAGATTTATGTCTTCTGAGGCCTGATAATGAGTCCAGACCTTCCTCTCCAGCTACCAAGACAGGTTTGATCCCTGCATTCAGTCTCACCTCATCCTTGGATCCAGCAGCTCCACAGGCCCTCTTCCCAGGAGAAGAAGGTTCTGTAGGATATTGAAGACCTGCTCCTTGAGAAAATTAGGAACCAGGATAATCTGAAGTTTACTTGATATAGGGTAACATCACAGAGCATGAGCAACAGTTTTTTATGAGGAATGAGTTTGTTGCCTGAATTGCTGACAAAGAACTAAAGCTAAAACGTCTGGTGTGATGAAAGAGTCAAAAATAGGTTCTGTGTAGTCCAAAGCTCTCAGAGCTGCCAGGTGATGAGATTATGTGCTCTTCCCTTTGCAAAAAAAGCCTACTTGGTGCAAAAGAGTCACTCCCCAAGGGCTGTGGAGAAGTGAGCAATGGATAAGGGATGTATCTGCTCCCCAGGCCCCAGGCAGTGGGTGAAGGGCAGCCCCAAAGATGCAGAGAGACCCTCAAGCTCTCTGGCTTGGTGTGAGAGGGGAAGCTTGAGGAGAAGGCTCTGAAGGGGGGGATGAGAGCTGAGATTGCTCCCCACTGCTGGGAGGCTGCTGCCTCTGGCTGCCAGGCTGACCTGACCTACATTGTTAATACCAATTACCAGCAGGCCAGTCAGAGGGCTGCTCCTGCACAAATCTGATTAGCTGGAAGTTATTTTTCCTCCTCGCTCTGTGCCTAGGAAATGTGTCTGTTTGGAGAAGTTGCCCATGTAGGGGAGGATGAGCTGTTGGGGCTGCCCTTGTGTGCTCAAAGGGCAGCACAGCTCAGCTCTATCAGCACTGCAGCCCCAAAAATCTGACACAGGTCACCAGCCCCACACTGCAGGGTCCCTGTGGAGGCTGTCCTGCTCTGGGCAGCTCTCCCTGAGCTGAAGGGGGAAGAAGATCCACCATCCAAGGAAGCATAACTCAGGTTGTCCTGTGTGTCTATGGAGCCTCCTGCAAGGGGACAGAGGTGACATTCCAGCAGCACGCCCACCTACCTGCTTTTTTACCTGCTACAGCATCACTCTGGCAGGGGCAGGGTGTGCTCCATGCCCAGGGTCCTGCTCAGCCCCTTTGTGAGGGGTGAGGGTGGAGTTTGGCCTGAGGAGAGCTGTGTCCTTCCCTGCTGTTGCGGTTTGCTCAGACATCCCTGGTTTCTCCCTGAAGATTCCTTCCCCAGGTGTGTCAACCACCTCTCCTTTCCCTCCCTGAGCCCTGCTGAGCACAGTCTGTCAATCCTGGCATTCCAGAAGGGCTCAAGAGATTGGCAGATTCAAAAGATGCCTTCCACCCCCCAGGGTCATTGGGCCATCCAGGTGTCCTTTGTCCCTTGAGACCTCCCCTCCTGTACCTGGCTGGTGCCTTCCTACCCCTTCCTCCCCTCTCCCTGGGGTTAAAAGCCAGCAACCACACAGGTTGGGAGTTCTGTTGGAGCTTTGCTGCGTTCAGAGGCCTGAGGGCCAGAATAAAGCTCTGGATCAAAACCCTCCATCAGAACCGACTCCTTTCCTTCACCATCGCCTTAAAGCTTCTCCACCAGAGGGAAACCTGAGCTCCTGCATGTCTGGACTTGTCCCCACGGGCCCAGCTACAACATCCAGCCAGCCAAAAGGTGTCTGTGGGGTGAAATCACCACAGCTGCTGCTATTTGGTTCAGCAGCAAGGGCCAGACAAGCTCAGGCACGTCCCGCCCGGCAATATTGGTCATTATTCCAATACCCTGCCTCACTGAATGCGAATGGGGACAGCAGGGGTGTTACCCTATGCTCCTCTCAGACACCAGAGGCCTCCCAAACACCTGCAGCTGCCTGCAGCGGTGCTGAGGATGCCGACAACTGCTCCAGGGACAGGAAAGGACATTTCTGACAGCAGCCGAGGCTGCTGCAGTGCCTGGGGACAGTGCGGTGTTGCCACTGCAAAAAGAGCTGGCAAGAAACGAGGATCTTCCTCCACCTTCTGCACCTCCTCACCCATCCACCCCCACTCCCCCCCTTTTTTTTTTTTTTTTTTTTTTTTTTTTTTTTTTTTTTTTTTGTTACCAGAAACATTTCAACTGCAATTCAAAAGGCGCTGTCAGCATTTAATTGCTCAGGAGTCCTGGCGGGGATGGTGAGCCCGGGTGCTGATGTCACCCCGGTTGTCATGGATACAGGTGAAGAAGCCGCCTGAAGTGCAGCATCAGGGGATGGGAGGATGCAGGGGGACCCGGGAGGAACCTGAGCCCGGCAGCGGGAGCAGGAGCAGCTGCAGGGCAGGTGAATGGGCCTGGCAGACGGGCAGCAGAGCCAAAGGAGAGAGCCCTTCCCAAAGGTGCTGAGGCCAGGGCACTGCACTCCCACCACAGCGAGAGGTGGGCAGGCAGCTCCCCAACATCAAACACCAGAACAGTCCCCCCATGACAGCCAGCAATTAAGAGAAAAGCCCAGGTGGACACCCCTCCATGTGCACTGTAATTAGCAAGACAAGTAGTGTATTTCCTTAGTTCAATCTCTCTAATAAGTGAGGAGGGAGTAGCAGAAGGGAAACAATGGGGAAAAGCCTGAAAAAAATATATACTTATGGGAGTATGTGTGGGTTTATGTATGCAAAAGACCAGCTCTATATGCTTGGAGAAAGTAAAAAAAGACTGTGGGATCAGGGACCTGTTCGTGTGCATCCATAAAAGACCCTCTAAAGAACTTTCCAAGCAAAACCCATAATAATATTATATTAGAGGAATCCCCCACTAGAACACTTGCAGAAGTAGTTCCTCTGCCTGTTCCCATTTCCCTTCTCTCCATCTTCTCTTGCTGAGAAGGAAATTAAAATGTATTTTTCATGCAGTATCTCTAGCACTCTTTTGTGTAATAATCCTCTTTCTGTGAAAGAGGCAGGTCAGCAATAGCTGCAGGCTCCTGCACAATCAGTGCTCATCTCATAAAAATCTCCAGCTTTCCCTGGGATTTTCCAGCCACAACCTATTAAGCATTTGGCTGTGACAAGAAGCCAGCCTGAGGGAGGGGCTCTTTCAGATGATGCCAGGGCAAATTTGTATTTATTTATGGAGTGGTTGCATGGATTTTTTTGTAATGGAGAAATTAGACTTTTAAAAATTATCTGTTTGGTTTAAATTAATCTTAATGGGCAGTTGGGGCTTGATACACACTTTAGCTTCTAGTTTAAATTTATTATTCTAAAATGCAAGCTTACTTTTAAACTGGAGAGGAAGGCATGGAGTGTGCTTTGCCTATCTTACTCCCCTCCTTTAACACCTGACTAAAGGTGTGATTTGCCAAGATTCAAAGGAAGGTCAAATACTGGTCTCTAATATATGAATACCAGAACAATGAGTTACAGCTAAGCTTTGCATTATGTCTGACTGCAAATTCAATATTTCCTGTCAGCAAATTCCTATTCACTTCAATCCAAATTATGGGTTTCAATACAAATATTTGCTCATAATGGCAATAGAGAATTTTTGAAACTGTGAAAATGTAGTTTTCTTGTAATTATGTGACCAGAACTCTATTTTCTGAGGTTTAAAGTGTCTTTGTATTGCAGTTCAGGCTAACTAGAATGCACACACATGTACAAAGGTATGGTTGGAATGGAAATTGAAAGCTCTGATTTGTGTGAATTGATTGCCCTGGTTGGAATTGAAATTAAAAGCTCTGATTTGTGTGAATTGATTGCCCTGACACCTCACTTTTTTTTCTTAGGAAATATAAGCTTTTTCCCTGTTCAGAAGAGTTTATTTTTGGCTGAGACTGATGCCTTTTGTATGACCATGAGTGTGACAAGCAAGCTATTGATAAGATACCATTTTTCCTTGAAACCACCTCATTTTAGTGACCACCACCAACCTCCAGATGTGGAAAGCTTTCAGCAGGGATCCCTTTGGTTTCCCACCACAACGTTTGCAGCGTGTGCCATGTGTGCAGTGTGTCCCTTGGTGTGCCATGTGTGGCACTGGCAGGGCTGTGCTGGCAGCTGGGTGGGCTCTGGGGGGGTCCCAGTGCCCTTTTTGTGGGAGAACAGGAGGCAGCCAGACTGACAAAACCCATTCTCTCCTGGCAGCCCAAATCTGGGGATCCTCCTGAAAAGATTCTGCTCCAATCTTAGACAAAATTCCCCAAGCTCCTCTCCTTCACAGCTCCCAGGTACAAGTTCCTATAAACATTTTATGTAAAACTTACAGGTGAAAATTCCTGGCTCAGATATGACTAAGGTTGCTGAGCATCCTGTCTACATTTCATTCCTGCTTTAGTTTGAAACAGTGGTTTTCTTTTCTGCAAGAAAATTGCAAGAAAAGTGCAGAGGGACTTTTCACAAGGGTGTGCAGTGACAGACAAGGGGGAATGGCTTTAAACTGAAGGAGGGTAGGTTTGGATTGGATATTAGGAAGAAATTTGTTGCTGTGAGAGTGTGAGGTACTGGAAGAGGTTGGCCAGAGGATCTGTGGATGCCCCATCTCTGGAAGTGTTCACGACCAGATTGGATGCAATTCTGAGTAATCTGGTCTAGTGAAAGGTGTCCCTTGTCCATGGCAGAGGTGTCAAAACTAGGTGATCTTTAAGGTCTCTTCCAACCCAAGCCAATCTATGATTCTGTGATTTTGTGATTCTGTGATTCTATCTGGCCACAGTCAGAGCTGCAGCCCTTCCTCCTACCCAGTAAAATCAAAAAACATGTGTGAATTTGGAGGATGGAAATAATACATTAACTTCCAAGAGAAGAAGCCATCATGTCTTCCTGAAGAATGCACAACATGATGCATCCCAAGGAAGGATTGTTCACCAGGACAAGCAGGGATCTCTTCTGCCACAGGATAACCTTGCCAGGACTGTTTCTTCAAGGGTTCACAAACAACCTCAGCTGAGGCCAGGCTCTGGTTTAAAACCTCGTGTGTTGCATGAAGCCAAGGGTGTCTCTGAGCCTGCACAGACCTCACAGTGAAGGGGGAAAGTCAGAGCACAGATTTAACATATTGAGGACCTGGTGCCTGATATCCACTGGCCCTCCCAGCCTGCCCAGCAGGGTGGCCACTGGGAACAGCCAGGCAGCTGCTTCTGCACAAGGCTGGAGATCCTGGCAGGTCCCCAGCAGTGCTTGGTCACAGCCACCCCTCCTAGGAACGAGATCTCCAAAACCAGCAAGAAGGTGTCAGTGAGGCACAGGACCTTGAACTGCATTGCTGGGAGTGTTGGGGCCAGAAGAAGTGAAATGGCAGAGTTCAGTTTCCATAAATACAATTTGTCTTGGGATTATTTAATTCTTCTTGTTATTCTCCACCCACTCTCCCACCCCATCCTCTCATCCCCCCCACCATGATCCTTTTTCTTTCCATAATGTTTTTAACTTAGAGCAGAGTGAGAATATTTTGCCATACTGTAAATAATAGTAGGGTTTTCATCTCCTACCTTTCATCCACTGTGTGGAGCACAGCAGACTGTGAATAAGCCTCTTCCAAAACAAACATTAAAAGCACATTGACAATTTAAGTCGCATATGTGCCTAAAGATGTTTTATACTCTACTGTCACAAACAACACCTACAATCTGCTAGAAATTAATGGAATAAGAGGATGCAAAGCACATTTCTTTGGTTCAGCGAGCATTTGATGGACACCATGGGTGGGATTTTTCTCATATCAAGTCAGCAAGTTGCTCCCATTTGAATTTGCTGAATTTAGCTACAGTGCTTTGCTTCATTTCTAGCCCTGCCTCCATTCCCTGCCTTGTGTGAAATAAGTGATTTTCAGCTGAGCTTCTCACTGATAGTGATCTGTGTTATGGAATCATCTCACACCAGACATCCTGCTTAACTGCAGGTTCTGGAAACCTGATAGCTGAGCCTCTGCTGCAGAGCTGCTTGAGGAAACATTTATATGTGGGTTCTCAGAGGCATCCCTTCTGCAGTGAAGTGTGCTCACAGGTGAGTGCTAAAATAACCAGCTGTGCAGCGTGGGGGGAATTTCTGCTTTTGTATCTGTTGCCTCTACTACTAGTTTCCCTCCCTCAGTCTAAGCAAGGAAAAAAAAAACCACCTCAAAACACACACACAAAACCAGGAAAAAATAAAACTCCTGTAACAAAAACCCCACATAAAATCCACAAAAATATTTCACCCCTAAATGACAGTGAAGCCTATAGATTAAGAATATCTCTCATTTATTATTTTTACCATTGGTTGTCACAGCAGGAAAGACACTGTAGCTTTATAATTGTTTAGTTTCAAATGAGGAGATCTTGTATTTTCAACTCCTTTTCCTGTCTTTAAATTAGCTCTTGGAGTGTTAGTCTTTGTTGCTGCAGCCCTTATCAGCAGGGCAGGAGACAGTGATTGCCTCGTATCTGAAAACTACACTGAAATTAAACCTTAATTAGCTGCTTCAACGGGGTATGATATAGACTTTGAAGGACTTAAAGATACATGTTCCAAATTGGTTTCAGGTTTACTGTGAAAGCCTGAGCATGCACACCTTGCATGATTAAAAGGAAGCACACCAAACTTTCTTGCAGGAAAAAGTCTGATCATTTACTATGATGTCATTACTGAAATTACAAGTGGAAAACTAGAGAAGACTTTCCATGCACAGTCTACCATTCCCTCCCTCTGGGATGACAGGTCATAGCTTATTTATGCACCACAGTCTCTCCAAAGCAGAGCAAAAAACAAACAGCCAAAATAAATAGATGAAAAACGGCAACATAAGCGTTTATTCATTTCTTGCAAACTCTCTTAGGGGGAAAAAAAATGAAACCTTATGAAAATGTTAATAAGAAGGGGCAGGAGGAAGAGAGAGGAACAACTGGATGCCCATGGCACCAAAGGCAGATTTAGCAAGCTCTGCGGCAGACAAACACCTGACCAAAAAGGCATGAAACATTCCAGCCTCGCTTCCTCAGGAGTGTTTAGCAGCTCACACACACTCCTGGGGGAGCAAGGCCCCGAGCCACTGGAGAAGCTTCCAGCCCAAACAAGTGTCACATTCCATATTTCCCATAAAGGCAGCTCTTAGCTAAAGCCCCATGCTTCGCTTGGCCAGCAGGAACCTGCCAAGTGACTCATGGAGCGGATCCGCTCCCTCTGTGCTTTCCATTTTCCTGGAAAGGAGCATCACAGCAATAACACACGCAGTGTAACAATGGTGCTACAGCCTCCAAGGATGAGCTGTGCTCAGTTTTGCCTCCAGATGCCAAAGGGCAGCACAGGGTCACTGCTGTCAGGAGGACAAGGCATGCAAAGAGAACCCACAGCTTCTCACTCCACTGCAATGGTCACAGGGGATGCAGCTGGGCTGGAGTTTAAAGGCACAAATCCATTAGTGAGAATTCTGCTCTTTGCAGAGCTGATCACAAGGTGACTTTGAACCAGGGCCTTCCCTGTGGCAGGTGGCTTCAGCAGTAAAAGGACAGGCTCCCAGGGATGTGGTCACAGCCCCAAGCCTGCCAGAGTCCAAGAAGCATCTGGACAATGCTCTCGGGCACATGGTGTGACTCTCAGGGCTGTCTATGTAGGCCTAGGAGTTGGACTTATTGAAGAGATCCTGGTGGATCTCTTCAATAAGTCCAACTCAGGACATTCTATGTCAATGTCCAACTCAGGACATTCTATGTTGCTATGACTCTGTAACTATGAAGACTTCAAGAGACCTCTCTGCTATTATTTCTTAAAAACTTTTATACCACAGTGCCAGAACAGTAGATGATTACAGCAAGAAGATTTCGTTTTTATATACTTTGGAAGCATATTGGAGTAGTGGCAGTGTGTATCTCAAAAATCTCCATTACTGTTCACAACATGCAGCTTAATCATGGAATTCCAGGGTGGCTGAGGTTGGAAGAGACCTCTGGATGCCATTTGGGCTCCTTCCATTATGTCTATGCCTCTTTAGCACTTGGCAGAACTGGACCCAGTGCTTCTCGTGTGGCCTCACCAGTGCTTGAGCAAGGGGGAGGGATCTCCTCCCTTGAACTGCTGGCATCACCCTCTGGGTGCAGCCCTGAGTCCTTGTGGAAACCCAGGGCACTGGGAATATTTCTCTGCCTGCTCTGGGGTGCCCTGACCCCCAGGGGAGCACTGACTTTGACCCTCATTCATGGAGAAAGTTTCCCAGACTTCAAGATAGACCAGAATCCACAAAAGTGTGAAATAGATTATAGAGAGCAGTGTAGGTGCATCACTTGGTGAGAAATTGAGGTTTTGGGACTTTTAGTATGTTGTGGATGGAAGCAAGATGGAGGGCACAGGGTGTTGTCCTGGGTTTCTTCTTCATGCTTCTTTTTCCTTCTTCTCCATGGGTTTGGGTGGCATTTTGTAATTGGGCAGAAAAGTCCCCATTGCAGCTCTGTGGGATCAGTTATTGGGTGAAAAGGAAAAATAATCCAGGTGTCAGTTCTTCATTGGATAGTTTAGTCTTAAAAGACCTTGTACCAAGAGATTGTTGGCCATTTTGTGCCTTCTAATGAAAAGCTGCAGAACTCACAGTATTGAGACTGTTTTACTGTTAAGAAATAATAAACACCTGAGTCTGAACATGAATTACTGTCTCAAGTGCCTTCAATCCTGACCCAGAGAAACCAACGACTGGGACCCTCACAAGTCCTGTCAGGGCTGTCAGTCCTGCTTTGACACAAGGACACTTTGCTGGCTCATGTTCAGCCCTGGGAACATGGCTCTGGAATATCAGCCTCTCCTCCCAGTCTGCTGTCACTGGCCTCTTTGCTGAGGACAAACTGCCCCATCATCCAGACCATGAATGAAGATGTGAAACAGGATTGATGTTTGATTTTGTTCAATTGTCCACTTCTTTTTGTCACATACAAATTGTGTGAATTATAAAATGCCACCATGAAATCATGTTCATTTCTCTATGTCAACTGTGATACCAAGAATTTAAAAACACAACCACAGAAACTTAGACTAACAGAAAACGAAAACTTATTCAAAAGAGAATTTCAAGTCCTCATCTGTGAAGAAAAACCAAATGAACTTTATACTCTTCCTGCAGTGAGAGTAATGAAGAACTGCTCATTAACTGGTTGTTTGAGTCCCTTACCTAACTGTCACTTGGGCTTACAGAACTGTAATTTTAGAGCATGGAGAAGTCCTAGATAAAAGCTTTTATTTTACTTGCAGCAATATATCCTCTCCTGATACTAGCTGAGAGAACAAAAACAGTAAAAAAATTAGAAAAGGAAAAACAAGGTGAATTCTAAGTATAATAGTGTTAAAACATAAAAGAACAATTTTGTACCTACAGGGATCCTACATTTTGTATGTCCTTTATTCTGCACTACATAGAAGACAGACTAAAACTCTCCTTTAAAATATTCTCTGTGTCTACAAAAAGATAATCATGACTATTTGCCCTTCAAATAAGAGCATTCAAATCATCTGTTGTGCAGTGAAATGTCATATTAATGGCTGGCCTCAGGAAGTGTAGCAGACTGAACACTGGTGACTACCTTGGTTGCTGCATAAGCAGTTTCTCCTTAAGGGAAGAAATGAAAAGAAGGGGAAAAAATCCCCCACAACCTCTCCCCAAACTCCACCTTATAACGATTTGCAAAGTTCTGGAGAGAATGGATGCTTGACAGCATTCAGGTAAGCACTATCTTCCCGTTATCAAAGGTGTTATGGAAAACTTTCCTGAGTAAAATTTGTGTTTAGAAGGGTTTCTGTGATTCAAGAAAGCATGCTCTACAAAAAGCAGGAGGCACGGGCTGCAGAATTTAAAATCAATGAGATTTTAAATTACACCTTCAGAGACGCAGCCTGAATGCAAACAGTGTTCACCTATTACATTGATTTCATCATCTGATTCCTGAAGTGTCAACTCCTTTATGTAATTTGAGCTGTAGCAGCTTGATATTGACAAGAAATTAGATGATCTTGGATCATGTGTGACTGACATCATTTAATAGCAAAAGGTATCTGAGAGATGCATTAGGGATTACATGGCAGAAATTCCTGAAACAAACCATGTGGAAATAAACAAGGTTGAACTCTAGAAATAAACAACGTTGAACTCTTGTCCCTTTTCCCCCCTCCCAGCACCAGCCAGCCCCTGGAGGTGGATCCTGCCACACAGGGTCCATCCCTTGGGATGCCTTTGGGCACATCCTTTGGCAGACCTGCTTTCCCCCTGGCAGCACCCACACCTTGCACAGCTGAAGCCCTGCAGTGCTGTTGTGCCATGACACCATCACATCACATCACATCACATCACATCACATCACATCACATCTTTACACTGCCCAGCTGCACGAGCAGTGATCAGCCCTCCTGCTCTCATGCTGCCCAAGGCCAAGAGATTTCTTCTGCTTCCTTCCCCCTGCTGCATCAGCCAGGCCACAGAGAAGGTTCTCCTTACAGAAGGGCTATTGCTGTGGCTACAGCTAGAGCCAAAACCTGCTGTGCCCTTGGTGAGCACCATGCAAGCAACACATCAGTGTGAGCAGCCCCTAAGGGGATCACAGCCTCTGGGAGGAAACAGAGCCCTGCTCCTGGAGACCTGCTTGGTATCCTTGGAATGGTTCTGTGCTGGGAACCACTTGGAGCACTGTTCTGCTTAATTTTCATGTCAATCAGCAGCATCTAGCATGGTCAGGGAACAGCAAGGCTGTTGGTAGGCACATAAACACAGGGCTAAGAGAGAGAAGACATGATGTACCTGATGGTGCAGCCTCAGCAGAGCAAAAAAGATTCATGCTTGAGTGTTAAAGATGATGCATCTGGAAAAATTGTATGGAAAATGCTACTCCCTGTAGTACCTTTCCCATATGCTTTGGCAATATGAGAGAGAGGGGTGGGGACATACAAATGTCACACTTGTTTTAGTACTGGCACCAAGCAATGTATCTCTCTGCAGAATGCAGGTCCAAAATTTTGACAGACCTGAGGAAAACCTTTCTTCCCTGTCACATACATCTTGTATGAAGCATTTGAGGCACACTCTTGTCAGGAAATATCTCTGGAGCTACCAGCTAGAGTCCCAAGATGTGTGTTGGATTTTGTTTCACTGCAAGTGAACCATTGTGCTCTGGACTGCAGGCACTTGTGGTATTTGGGTAGTAAATCATAACACTGTCCAAGCATGGAGCTTTTTCCCCAGGAGAATGCCACCAGACTGATTAATCAAACATACAATCCTCTAAAATTACATTTAACTGTGCTCTGATTTGCCTAAACATGGTCTTACATTTGTGCCACGATGTCCTGTGAGTGTTTCCAAACCACTTCTCTGTTCTAAACCTGGGAACAAAAATAAGCACATGTGCTTTCAAAAAGGGGCACAGTGATCCTAGGACTGTCCATATTACTTTTGCTACAAATACTTCTGGCACCAACCAAAGGTGATCTGGTTTTTATGTAGGGCAGCTCCTGTGACAGATGAGAATAAATTGTTTATATGCTTCACTTGTTCTCATGTTACAGCACCTCGTTTACAGAGCTCCCAGCCCAGGATCATATTGTTTGCAACAACTCTCCTGAAGAGTTGATTTTGTTCTAGGTAAGGGCAGACTGCAGCCCTTCACAGGAACAGATCCAGTCCCACGTGGGCTGCAGTGCTCTGGGGGCTCAGCTGGCACAGCAAAGGCCGGGGGAAGAACTGGGGTGCCTCAAAATCTCTTGAAGGCAGAGGCTGCTCACAGGGATATGACACATTTCTGCTTCATCCTGAAGGTCCTCTCACACTCAGTCCATGCATTTCTCACACCAAGGCCCTGCCTCAGGTGTCCTCTGCATTCCCAAGGCACCTGAGCAAGGTGTCCTGAGGGACCCAGTAGTGCACTGAAGGTATTGCCACTAGCAGTGGTCAACAAACAGCATCACTCACAATCCCTCAGCAGGCTTTTGCTGTGCTCTGCAAGCAGTGTTTGGTCCTTGGAAACAGTGCAGGATGGTCTTAGCTTTCTAAAATAACTTTTTTTTTCTTTCTTTCTTTCTTATTTTCTTTTTTTTGTTTTGTTTTGAGAAAGAAAGAGGCAGGATGCAGTAGAGGATTGGTGTCAGAAACAGCAGCAATCTGGCCTCCCTTTGATCATTTTAACAAGGGGCCACCTGGCCTGGAAAGGCCCAGGGTACCCTGCAGGGCACAGCAAAGGGGGGATGATACCCTGCCAGAGTACCTGAATGCTCTCTGGCTAGGGAGGGCTCTGTCCTTATCTGTGGCATTCATATTTTCTGGAAAAATCCCTTCACCCAGGATTTTTCTCCTGGGAAGCTGAGAAGCCTCAGAGAAAAAGGAAAACAATAATTATCTGATTTGCTTCTCCTGTGCTCTGCTCCTTTGGAATGTGTTTGGAGATTGTTTACCAACAAGTGATTGTTTAATTGGTTTCATGTGAATTATTTTGACTTAATGACCAATCAGTGCCAAGCTGTGTTGAGACTCTGGAGGGAGTCACGAGTTTTATTTATTATTATCAATAAAATATATTTTACTATTATTCTTACCCTTATTGTTATTCTTAATTATTTGTTATTTATTATTATTTATTAATATTATTCTTAATAAAAGATTGTTATCTTTTTAGCCTTCTGTAAGTATCCTTTCTGTATTCTTTAGTATAGTTTAGTATAGTATTCTTTAATATAATATAGTATCATAAAATAATAAATTAGCCTTCTGAGAACATGGAGTCAGATTCATCATTCCTTCCTTCCTGCCACAGGGCACTCCACAAATACAATACCTATCATTCCCCCTTTCCTCTAAGTTTTCCTTCACTTTCTCTCCTTGCAGCAGTTCAGTGAGGACAATTTAGAGCCCCTCAGGTACAGAGAGGGGTCTCAGTGGTATCTCATTTACTCATTTCCTTACCCTAAGAGTGAAATATCACAACTCTTCTTTCCTGATGGTTTGAATGCACTGCATTCAGTGAGGCTGCACTACAGAGAGCTTTTGAAGAGCATCAATAATGAAACCTCTCCAGTGCTTTTCATCCAGCCCATAAAGCCCAAACTTGTGGTGGCTTTATCATCTCTTCTCTACCCAGGCATGAAACATCAACATACAAAACACTCAAGCGCTCTGTTCCTCAAAGCTGGCTCCAGTCAACAAACCCCTGCCACCCGTAAGGGATTAAATTCACGCTTTTTGGGACAGCCAAAGCCATGGCTGGAAATCAGCCACAACACACTCAGAACAGCTTCTTTAGCTTCTGAGAGGAAGGTGCTGTGTTCTGTGCGTGTGTTAGATGTCAGGTGGCCCTTGCACTTCATCTTTGTGCTCCTCCAGGTTCTGTCACCTACATCTCCACGCAGCTGATGTGCTACAAAGCAAAGGATTTCAGGTTCCTGTGGTAGCCAGGTTTTGGATGACTACTTACATGGGCACTGCCATTGTTAAATTATTTGTGAGGGAAGGATTCACACTCTGTTTCTGAGATTTGCCTTCCTTTGCATCCACACAATTGCTCTGCTTATAACAGCTTCTGCAAGGAAAAAATTCTTTAGAAGTATGTCACTGTTTTTTCTATCATCAAAGAAACTAATTTCACCCAGAGCCTTATTAATAGTGGAAGTGGAAGTGCAATTGTAACAGCAAAAATCCACCAGGCATAATATGCTTGGGGTTTTTTTTCTTTTTTTTTCCTCCTTAATGCTAATCTCACATTGCTTATTGCTTTTTTGGAACAGTCTGATTAGAGCAAAAAGAACTGACATTAGCATTAATTGAGAAAAGTTAATTTTACAATGCACACAGGTAAATGGCCTGTTTGGGACAATGCAAAACTGATAAAACCCAGATCTTTGTTACCATTTTCAGAGGAAAGTGTTAGGGACCCTTAATTCTGCACTATCTATTATTAATTATGCCTTTGTTTTTCTTCAGCCAACAAAACAGTTTTATGTCAGAATAATTTTTTTCTTTCATTCTTTCTGCTTTGTTACCAAGTAGTGATGGATGATAGCTGAATATCTACAAATTTTCCATGCTTTTCTACCCATTTTCTGGACCTGCCTCTGGCAACATGTATGTAGATTTAGCACTGAGGGCAGTCAGTCATCATCATCCCATTGATGGCAGCCTCTATTAAATTCACCAAGATTAGGCCATGAATTTTCCTATCCAGTTCTCTGCTGAGGAATGTGCTGAACTGATTGACCAAATGTCATTCAGAAATTATAAAAGATAAAATAAAATTAACCCTGCAAGAAGGACAGCTCCTGGAACTACCTGGAGCAAACAAACAGCTACTACTATTGTAGTAGTAGTACTTCAATTTGCTGCCAAGCCTGCAGAAAATAATAGTCTTTAAATTAGATGCTGGGTTTTCTCTCAGCTTTTTCAGTCTCTCAACTTGGGTTTGCCTCTGAAGAAAAACAACATCAAAGCCAGGCTGGTCCTGCAGCCCTTCTGCTTGGAGCACATCTCACTCCTGCCTTTTGCACCCCCTGAAGTGAGACAGGGCACCTCCAGCAGCTCTTCTCTTAAATAAACATTGTTAGCAGAAAGCTCAGGGTCCATGAGGACTCATGTCAGGAAAACCCCTAAAAGCTTCTCCAGCCTTTGTTATACTGAATTTATTTCCTGTGAAACACTGCACTGCCTCCCTTGGTTGACAAGCTGAGAGGGCCAAAATCTAGATTATTAAAAAATGAATAATGCATAAAATTAGCAGCCATGATTTGAGCATGAAACATGACAAATTTAATATATCTTTAAAAGGGAGTTTTGTTTTACACTTAAAGACTTAATTCAGTCTTTCTTATGTGATTATGAAAGTGAGATCTCAGAAGAGGTGGAGAAAGAGATCTCATTATTTTAAAGAGTTTTTTTCATCCACATTGCCCTTTGATTTTGACAGTTGTGCTTTTTTATGTCCTAATGCATCACAGAGTCTGGGCAATTTGGCATAGAATAAAAGAAACAAAACTACATTATAAAACACCATAAATCTTCTCTCTGCTATTTGTTTGCACCACTAAACTTTGGAGTCTTAAAATTATTCCCAAATTTGTGATGGGAATGGAGCATGGAAATCATCATCATTATTTTCTTTGGATTGCTTCTCCCTCCTTTGAATAATTCTGAAGAGTGGGGCTTTGACAGTTGTCCTTTTGAACCTTGAAATTATAATTCATAAAACCCTTTGTGACCAAATCCTTATACCTTTACTGAGCTTCATCAAGAAGTTTTAGAGAAGCCCTAATTCCTTGTGCATCATCCCTCTTTATTGTAGCGTTGATGACTTCCTACTTCCACCCTGCTCCTCCTCCCAAGGAAGCCCTGCTGGAAGAAAAGATGTTTTCACCTGAGTGATGTTTGCCCTGGCAGAGGGCCCTGAAAATCAAAAATCAGCTGAGGTGGGGTCAGGGGCAGTCTCATCCATCTGTGCACCCCTCTCGCTGTTACTCACAGGAACCATGCCAAGTACATCTTTTTTCCTTGTGGAAAAGTCATGCTGAAGAACCTCCACAGCTTTGGAGTTATGCACTTTTCAGAGGACTTTCTGAAGACCATTAGCAAGTTTTGGATCTGTCCCCTTTGTCATTGAATGGTTTGGGTCAGAAGGAACCTTAAAAACATGCAGTGACAACACCTCTGCCCTCCTACCTTGTTGCCGGGTCTGCTTTTTTGAGGAGTGTCAGGACATTTGGAAGGGTAATGTTCTCTTCTTCTTGGTGTTTGCCAGTCTGAAGGAGATAAAGGAGTTCAAGGCTTTTTAAGGATTTGGTATTAAATACTGTGTTCATTGAGACACTCAAAAACCAGAATGTCCATCCCAACATCCACTGGAGCTGGTCCTGGTACAAATGTCACCTGCAGCCTTCTCTGAGTCAGGCTTCTCCTCTCCTTCTGTAAAAAACCATGCACAGCAAATAGATAAATAGGAAGGGACAAATTCTAAAGCACCCACCTCTTTTCCTGAGCCCTTCCCAGGCTACTTGCTGCCCTGAGAAAGGCAGAAAAATTAAAACCAAAGAATCACCTCATAATTTAGGTCTGTGACAGCACATTAAGGTTTTTCTGAGAAATGGAGCCCTCCAGGACCTGAGGAGCTCGTGGTTTGGCCCATGCTGCATTCACATCCCAGGTATTTGGCTAAGGAAGTGCTCACACAGCTCCTGCCCAGCAGCTGGGGAATTGTTCCTGCCTTCCTTTACAGCCAAGCAACCACTGCCCCCAAGTGCCCGTTTGGAGGCTGATTTTTAATTTGGGGGTTCACAAGGTTTTTACAGAATCACTGAATGGGTCTGGAAGGGACCACCATGGGTCATCTACTCCCACCTCCCTGCTCAAGCAGGGTCATCCCAGAGATCATGGCATAGGTTCTGGAATGTCTCCAGTGAGGGAGACTCCCCACCCTCTCTGGACAATCTGTTCAGTGCTCACTCACTGCTCAGGAAAGAAAATTCTTCCTTGTGTTCGGGTGGAACTTGCTGAGCATCACTTTCTGCTGTTCCTCCTGTCCCACTGCTGGGCCCAGGGAGCAGAGCCTGGTCCATGCTGGGTGCAGTGGTGGGGATGGCAGTCAGGACACCCCACCAGCCCCTCTCAGGGTGTTCTCAGCCTGCCCAGCACCAGCAGCTGCTCACAAAGCTGAGTCACTGCCTTTAGAATCCCACTGCCCATTTTCCCCCCTCTCAACACCTATTGCCTCTCAGAAACCACGTTGTTTTAGTGTCTCTTTGTCCTATGCCTTTAAACCCTGCACAGGGAAAATGTATTACTTGAAAGCCATTTCATTGTCAACATCAGTGCCAGACCATAAGTTTTGGTCTTCCATACACTGAAAAAATAGGTTTCCTTCCTGAGCAATGGTCTTTGTCATCCAGCATCATTATATCCATCTTCTCTTTGCTTTTCAAATCAAACAAATGCACTCTTGGCTTTCTCCAATGTTCATTTTCCCATTAAAAAGATATTTTCCCTGTAAAACTCAGCTCCTTTCTTACCTGAGCAATTACCTCCTTCTTACTGATTTATTCAAATCGGCTGAAAGTAATTAAACGCATTCCTTTAGTGTGCACAGTGTATCCTAAATACAATAATGCTTTGTGTTTAGGATAACTAAATAAGAATGGATTAATGGCATTTGAATCTCAAGTATCTGATGCCACAGTTGAATAAAACAGGCCATGAACACACATTACAATAATATATACTTGAAATGAAGGATGGAAAGAGATACACAATAATGCTTTCCAGAGTAGATTTATGCTAACTTGGCTGTAATAATTTTGCACATCTAGGCTGATGTGCCCATCAAAAAGGTTGGCATGAATACCAAGGAAAAAATCAGACATCAGTATCTTAAAAGCCTTTTTTTAACCCTGTGGCAGAGTCAGCCTACTCTGATCCTTTTATCACTACCACAAAATCAGAGCAACTGATTCAAGAGTTCAGTTTGTAATGTGTACACACACATTAGGAAAAACATATGGAGAGGCTTTCCCTGTTCAGGGCAGTGAGTAATGCAGCAGTGTCTGGATTCCTCTCCCACACAGTGAGTGATCAAGCAGAAACCCTGCTGGTAGGCTGAGCAGGGGGAAAAGGTCCTGGTTTTGTTAATGTGATACTTTGCAATCAGGTCAGCAACACTTCTGAGGCTGTTTCACCAATCACTCCCCAGTGGTTTCATGGCTTTACAAAGCATGTCTGGGAGCAAATAATTGCCAGCAGGCAAAAGAGAATTTCAAGAAAAAGGAAACCATCAGGGAAGAAAATCACGTACCTAGCTGTTCTGCCCAGGGGGCAGTTGGGAATCCTGCAGCCTGTGGTGCTCAGGGGAAGAGGATTTCAAGGGAAAACCTCTGGAGCAAAGCTCTTGTAGGTGCTGCTGGGAGCTGCTGAGCAGGTCCATTCTCACTTGGTCACTCTATCTCCACCTCTTACTTCCTCCTGCCTTTTCATTACCTTTGTGATCTACTCTTTAATCCTTAAGTACACAGATTAAAACACCCATTTTATGCACTGTTTCTACTGAAGCCAAATCATCAGTGATTTCCAAGGGAGCCTTGCAAAAACACCAGACACTGCTATGCACTTCAATAGAGTAAGAAATACACAGCCATCAGGACTTTATTTTACATCTTGATTTCTCTCTTTCATGTCAGTGGCCATCTTATTTCAGAAGTATCTATGATGTGCAGAGAAAAGACCTGTGTGAACTCCAGGTGAGCTTTCATCCTGTAAGGACAGTGTCCCATGGAATCAGGAAATTAACTTTTCTTCAGGTTTTGTAGTTTGCACTTTTGCTTTCCACCATCTCAGCATTCCATGCTATTTCCAGGTTATCTCGTGCCTGTCAGTGACTGAGTATTTGAGGAAACCTGCACCTGATGCACCTGAGATGTGGAAAATCTGTAAGGCAAGGGGAGGAATGAGCCTGCTGGGAGGTGTTTTCCCCATGGAAGGCTGTTTCACTGGGCTTGGTGAAGCAGGGAAAAGGGCCTCACTTGCTAGGGCAGTCAGGGCATGTAATGTGGCATAAGCAAGGCTGAGTGCCTCTCCCTGGGTGAAGGGCTGCTCCACTCAGGCTCTGTCAGGAGGTGTTATTTCCAGAGCTGTGAGCCTCTTGGTTATCCATTCCTCTTTCACACATACCCTGCCTTTCTAAACAGACAAGGCAATTTCCAAGCAGGGCTGAGTCTTATTAACTACACAATCCAGAACAGCAAAATGCATTCAATAATTTACACATAGCTGGAAAAGCAATTGTAAGCTCCTAAGCATTCAGCATTACAGCTTGGTTTTGGTTATGTTATATGGTGGTATGAGTTTTGGAATGAATTTATCGCAAGTTCACAGAATCTGAGTATTTTGTATCATTTTTTGGAGATTCCCCCTGCTTCCTAGCTTCCTAGATAGCATCTGTCTGACTTTCTAATGTATTTGCTATGAAAAGTAGGATTGAGCCATGTGATACACATTACCAGTTCCTTTTCTACACTGAACTGACTTGTTTGCAGACCAGATCTAAAACAGATACCACAGCAACCTTCTCAGACAAACAATGGGCTGCAAAATGTGTGTTAAGCAACATTTTATTCTAGTCTTGTAGCAGCACTGTAAACAGGATCCTGTTCTTTACTGTGCATTAGTTTCTTGGTTAGACTTTCAAATAATTAGCTGCTCATTTGCTTAGAGCTGGTAGCCAGGGTACTACAGATTTAAAATCCTTGTGCTCACTTTCTTATTGTTGTCCTGTTTCTCATTCAGAAACATTGAGGGACCCCTTTTCCTCCCCACTGCCCGGGTTCCCTCTGTGCACCTGGCAGTTCAGTGCTCCCTTCCCTGCTGCCTTCCAGGTCTGGGTCATGCACAAATACCCATGAAACATTCACCAAAATCCTCAGGTGCACCTGTGTGAGATCAGCTCCTGATCAAAATGAGCTGCAGATCACAGGGATGTTGTGTGTGTTTCATTAACTTTTCATCACATCTAGACACAAGGTTTCTTCACCAGAATTTTCCTTAATGAACCACCTGAGTATTCACTGCCAGACAGCTTTTTCCACACTGAACTGCTCAGTGGAAATTATCCCATGGGGTGAGTTGCACTGTAGCTTGTGATAGGAGTAGCAGCCTTCCTTCCCTTCCCTTCTGACAAAAGACAAAGCCATGCAAATGTGCACAGCCTTGAAACTGGAATCCTTGCTCTGGGATGTGATCTGAGGAAAGCTGGATTAATTCAAACCTGTGCCTACTAGAAAAGGAAGAATCTGCATCTTATCCACATAGACAATGACAAAAATAAAAGGGGGCTGGGTTTGAACCTGGATTTGTAGGGCAGATGAAGCTTTTGGGCCTTGCTTGTATTCAGGAATGAAAAGAAATTCATTGAGCACTTTGGGAGCAGTCCCATGTGGACATGGCTTCAGCCTGCAGGTGGCACATGGAGAGCACCGAGTGAAGAAACACAAACGCACAGAGCCCCCAGGGGCTGCCCATAATAAAGAGAATTTCCTGCTGATTCAACCCAGCCTTTGCTTCTCACAGTTCTATAGCAGCTCTCAGGTGACTTGAAAGAAACACATTTGTTATCAGTGATGTGGGAAGGGAAGGGAAGGGAAGGGAAGGGAAGGGAAGGGAAGGGAAGGGAAGGGAAGGGAAGGGAAGGGAAGGGAAGGGAAGGGAAGGGAAGGGAAGGGAAGGGAAGGGAAGGATTTTTGATACTAGTTTAAAACAGAAATACCTGTTCTGGGTAAAACTGATCTATAAGATCATGATAGCTAATGAAAGGAATGCATGGAAAGAAAAGGTCTTCTACACTGGAAAGCAAACACCTGCAAAAGGAGTTAAGCCACCTCTAATGTGGCATCCATAGCATTTAGGCATTTGTCATGGCTTGCAACAAAAAATACATGAGTTTGATTATGTATTAATTTATTATTACACCAATGGGATACAAGAGCATACTTGATTAGTTTTGGGGACTGAAATTCATGTTATATGAAATTAACATCTTCTGAACGTGCAGGCCATGAACTCTGTAAAGAAATAGTTCTGTACAGAGATACCATCACAGCACCACAGTGTCAGGCCCACAGGGCAGCACAGGCCAGTGGACAAAGAGAGAGGATGAACTGCTCCAGGTATCAGGCAAAGGGCACTGAGGATCACTGGGACTTTCTTTTTCCACCCTGGACCATCTCTTCCTCTGGCCTTCTGGTTTGCAGAGTGTGAGTCCTGGCAGTGCCAAGCTGCTTAAATGTCAGATAGGCACTAGTTCAGCCAGGTCCTGAAGGACATCACATTCATATTCTGAAACCCTCATCACTCTCCAGGATGACAATCAGACAAGCTCATCTCAGTGGGCTGCTCTTATTTCAGGTTTTTAAATTTAACTTCATAGAAAAAAAGATGAAGAATAGGATGATCCACTTTTTTTTTTTTTTTTTTTCCTGGAGAGAAGGCATTAACATATAGACAGAGGCATTTTTATGTTATATCAATATTGACTGTTTCAGAGAATAAAAGTTCTGGCAGCAATTCCACAGACAAACCTTTAATCAGAGTAAGTGACATAAAAAACTTTGACAAGGCTGCTGTAAGTGGCACTTTGTTTGGCATGACCATAATTAGGTTTTTTGTCATTATTGTGGTCAACACAAAAAAGGCTTTGTGGCCACATCACTGATGCAACTGTGCTTTTTGTATCTAATTTACATCAATATCAACAAGATATTGTCTGGTGCCTGGAGTTCACTGTTTTAAGATAGAGGGAAAACAGAATCATAGGAGTGTGTAGGTTGGAAAAGACCTCTAAGATGGTGGAGTCCAACCATTATCCCAGCACTGCCAAGTCCACCACTACACCCTGAACCACTTCCTTGGGCAGCCTGTTCCAATGCATGTCAACCTTTTCAGTGAATAAATCACAACAAATAAACTGGTGAACAGTTACTGCTGGTGGCCATCTCCTCTCCTGACATCTTCTCCAGTGTTTTGGGTCTTTGTGGGCCCAACTCTTCAAAACACACACTCCAAACCCTACAAGTCTGGAAGGCTTTTCTCCTCTCTTCTTGTGCTTTCCACTTAGGGCTTTCACAGCTATTTTATTGATTTTCATTTTCCTCAATTTCCACATAATTTCACTTCTCTACCTTACCCATACTGATGTTTCCTTTATATGGCATCCCTTGCTGAGGAAGTATTCTGGACTCACGAAAACAAAACTCAGTATAGGGAATTTAGAAGACTTTACCTTGGCAGGAGAGACACTGGGAAAACAGGCAGCACCAGCAGGAACTGAGGATTTCTCTTCACCCATTACTGCTCCAATTATAAGGGCAAATGGTTAGAAAAGAAAAAAATCCACCAGACTTCAAATAACAAACCAAGTGAGGCAAGCAGTCCTTGGGCCTGTGCTTTGTTTTCCCATTTCTATTTATTTACTTGCATCTTACCCATCATCCAGTGCCTCCAAGCATGCCCAGCCCTCTTTCCTTGTATAGCATCTCCTTTGATAATGTAGTTTGTGCAAATTGCAGCCTGACAAACTGCAGCCTCACTGGATGGCAGAGGCACAACACAAGGAGGTGCTTTCTCCTTGTAATCCTTTGCCATCAAAGAAGCCAATAAATACAAAATCTTCATTTGCTTTGAGACACCCTGTGGCAAAGCAGATCAAGCTGCCATTTTCCTTTGCGATGTGAAAAATGCATATTTTATGATTGGCTTTTTGCAAATATTAAAATGAACATTATATGTGTGTTATGTTAGAAAGTTATGCTGTATTAATTCTCTTGAATAGTGTGTTAAATATAGTTTTAGGTTATAACATAATGTTAAAATAGAAACTATGCTATGTAAGATACTTTTTTTTTAAAAAAGAGGAATGAGGTACTCCCACCAAGATAGCAGCCACAGGACACCTAAATCTTTCAGAGAAAAAGAATTTATTGCTCCATTATCAGAAGAAATTAACTTCTTCCTGCCCTGCTCAGTAATGAAGACACCGTCAGGATCCAGAGGAAGAAGCTGACACTGACCAGACAGAATCCTTTGTTTGAATGGAATTTATGCATCATGTATGAGGTGTATGAATAGGCAACAGGCTATTGCTTTTAAGGGTTAATCCTCTGTTAACATGGGTCCTTTTTGGGGCTTATTTTGCCCAGAAAGGGGTACCTGGACTGTCCATAACTCTTTGTTTTTATTGTCTTGTATTGTCTTAATCCAAATTTTTCAAATTATTATCACTCTAATTATATTAATTATAATAATTATAGTAATATCATTATTATATTGCATATTATTGATATAATTATTATTAATAATATATTAATTATATTATTACTATTAAATTTTTAAATTCTAAAAACAAGTGATTGGTGTTTTTCACGGCTACAATTATGTTTTCTCTCTGTGAGATTAACAAGAATTACTGTGGATTTGGGGTTTCTATGCTGTCAGGGATTGCTTGCAGCCAGCCCAGCCCAAGTGCAGCAGCTCTTTGGTACCTTGCTCATCAAACCCAGCAATCCCTGCTTTTTCCTCATTTAAACAACCAGGGCTGCCCCCTGACTCATCTGTGTCCATGCCTGATTCACACACAATGTGGAAGAATGTGCTTCCAGTCCTTTTCTCCAGGGCAGATAAGGCAGCTAAAAGGAAAGTTTACTAGGTAACACTGATTTAATGATGTTAATAAACCACAGCTATTAGTCCAATTACATAAGAGCAGGTTACCTTGCCAGCCCTAATACCAGGAGATGATAAATGCAGATTAATCTCAGCTTCTTTACCGTATCCAGCTCTCCAGATAGGGAATTAAATGCCTGAGTTTATCTTTCTGTAAATTGCTCTGATAGAGT
This sequence comes from Agelaius phoeniceus, assembly GCF_051311805.1. Taxonomy (NCBI): domain Eukaryota; kingdom Metazoa; phylum Chordata; class Aves; order Passeriformes; family Icteridae; genus Agelaius; species Agelaius phoeniceus. Next base: position 7,277,755 of record NC_135266.1, on the reverse strand, counting down.
TTAATTCTAACTTACAGAGAGCTTTGTGCCCAGCAAGGGAAATCCTTAGCTCTCCCCTTAAGCAGGCTGAAACTGCTCTTAGCTTGCAGTTACTTGCAGGCTGAAAGTGAGAACTTAAAAGTGGTTTTCTCAGTATTTTTGACTTAAAAATGTGGAAGGGAAGCAGTGTATCCTGTGTCAGAACTGTAACATTTTGGGTTGGTCTGTTTCTAAGCAGCTGTTTGGGAAGATACTCAGCTCACTGGGTACCACAGCAGTGGTGGCAGAGTGGGGTTTTGTGCCATCTTGCCATGGAAGGGCTCCAAAAACCAGAACACTGTCACCATACAGTGACTCTGCTGCTCATCACAGAGGCAGCAGACAGGATCTGAGCTGCTGAGCCAGACACTTCCCAGGCACACACAGACTTACACAGGGCACTTTCCCTCCAGTGTCAGCACTTCAGCCCCGGCTGACCCCAAAATGACCTGTCCTGCCTTCAAAATGACATTTTTGTGCCCCCAGAGCTCCCTGCTGGCCTGGCCCTTGGTGAGGCAGCAATGTAGGGGTGGAGGGCTCATGCTGTCTCATGGCTTTCAAGATTTGCTCTCAAATAACTGCTTACAGCTGACTGAGTTGAGGGCAAGTGGAGAGAAGGGATCCCCATTGCTGTTTGCATCCAGCCTGGCATTTAGCTTAATTTTCTGCAGTTATACTTTGTCATTTGATCCTGTCCCTTGATCCTTGCATGAGGGATTAAACAACAGTGGCCACCCCAAATTACAGTGCTGGAAGTGATGGAAACCCATGCTTTGAAATGTATAGTTCTGCTAGAATTAGGCAAATGATTTTAAATGTGTTTAAAAGATTAGTTCAGAGTTATTATAATTATCCTATTCTAAAGCATATTTGCAAAAATAAAAGTCCTGGACACGAGTCTTGCAGGCCAAGTTTCATCTCAAAATGAACTCTCACAGCACATAATATCACTGTGAGACTGTTAATTATATCTTGGCAGAAACTGAGCCCCTGTAATTAGGCTGATGTGTTTGACAGATCATTTTTCACAAAAAAGTTCACCACAAATAGTTGTCAATCGACCTAACAACCTTCCCATTTGAGCACGCCTATGCAAATGTAAAAGATACAGTCCATCTTGCCTCTCTAGTGGGCTTGATATGATTTGGCACAAATTACAGAGGAACTTGAAGCCAATTTGTTAGTGGAACCAGCTAAGAGATGATAAAAGAGCTTTAGGTCTTGGGCTATGAGAAGGCAGTTGGCCACACACTTAGACAAATGGAAAATAAGACATTATGGGATGACATTACAAATATTCCTCTTCCCAGAGGATTCATGTACCTGGAGTGCCTTTGATTTCAGAGTGCAAGGACAGCCAAATGCCCCTCAGACTCAGCCTTTCATTTCATGTCCTTGCAAAAGTTACTTAAGAAAAAAAAAATCCCACAGCTCATAAGTTTTTTTTAAGTAGTTCATATTTTTTTAAAGCTGGTAAACATGGGGTGTTTGACCCAGTTTGCTCTCAAAAAACTGGAACTTGCTCCTCATGTGCCCAAATTAAGGCCATGTGCCCTGGCTTTAGTTCTGCTTAGTGAGGTTTAAGCTGAGGGATGGTGTTTCACAGCAGGGAGGAGATAAGGACATGCACAGGGCTATGGAGAGGGACTGAGCTGAAGGGAGCTGGCTCGGGGAGTGCAGCCACGTGCCTGCATTTGGCCAAGAAAATTCTCCTTATTCCACACTCTGAGTCCAGCACAGCCCCCTGGTGTGGAGCCAGCCCTGTTCCTTCTCCATGTGGGGCCCTCTCTGGTCAGGATGAAAGGAGATTTGATGAATTGCTGGACAGCTTCAGAGATTTCATTTTCTTTTTGCAAGGTTTAGTTTAGATTATCATATTAAAATATCATTTGTGAGAAAGGATATTTCTACTGGAAAGATGCAGCAGTTTTCTGCAGGATTCTGTCTGTAATATCCCTATAGAAATGTGTATCTTTTTTTAAAAAGTCAACATGAAATCAAAAGTTAAATTGTTGCAGGACAGGAAATGTGCTAGAATCGTTGTCCAAGGACAATACTCCTATTTAGTGCAAAATCACTAATACCTTCTAGTTACTAACTAGAGATGCCTCAACAATACCACAGGTTGAAAATGATCCTTGAGATTCAAAGCCTTTTTTCCTATATAATTTGACTTGTGAAATAAATGTGATAAATAGATAAATGGCTGCTGAAACTGAGCCCTCACGTGGAGCAGACTGTGCCTTTTTGGCTAGGAAGAAAAAGAAAGTTGGACTGCACATAGGCTGGGGAGAAAGTCTGGGCTGTAGAATCCACAGAGGAGCAGATGAACAGCTTTTGTGAATGAGGCTAATGATGAAGGGTTTTAAATGTATATTCCCATAACTGCTATGAATAATAAACATTTATGTTGGTACAATGCCCACTCGTTTCAGCCTGATGAGAATTCCTGCAAGGCTCCACTGTGGTAACTTCTCTTACAAACCAATGACAGTCTGTGTTTTCCATTTCCTGGAATACTTGATATATTTTTATTATACTGGATACTTTGGCAGGACTGATGTGCTTCTGGATGCATTAACAGCCAAGGCTCCTTTTTGCCACAGAGCTGAACATTAGGATGTTTGGTAAGAGGTATGAATTTCCTCGTGCCTCAGTGATGTTCAAAACAAGTTTTTTTCATAATTCCTGCCTTTTCTCCTCCTATGGAAATATATTTCCTAAAACTTGTGATACTATGGGCTTATTTATTTAAAACTCTTTTCTTCCAGAAACCTTTGTGCCTCTTCAGAGTATTTTTACTGCAATACCTGCACTAGTGATCTTCAGATGAGCACTCTGAGAGAGTGAAGTGGCATTATCTTCAACTTTCCAAGCAGACAGACTAATGCAGGGAAGGAATTCATCTCCCTTTACTTCAGCCTTGTGAAAGTCAAGCATCTGCTACAAGCTTGTTTTACATGTAGTCCTGATGGGTAGAAATCCCTTCAGAAGGTCATAAATGCTGTTTCTCTGAGGCACTTTTCTCAAGAGTGGGACAGTTCCTCCTCTGGAGGTACCTTGGCTCTGGCAGTACCAGAACACTGTGAAAGAGCAATGAACACAATGAAAGGGTGCCTGACTTTTTAATTCAGTGCTCTGCCTCCCTGCACAAATATCTACGAGAATGAGAACCTGAATTGTTCATTCCAACACTGTAGGCTTTGCACAATGAAATTTTCCAGTATTTTCTGCTGTTTATTTGATCGTATCCATGCTTATTTCTGTATGTGTGTATATTATTATGTTGTGTTATGTTATGTCATGTTATGTTATGCTGTATGATGTTATATTATATTATATTATATTATATTATATTATATTATATTATATTATATTATATTATATTGCATTGCATTACATTATATTACATTATATAATATTGTATATAATATAATATAATATAATATAATATAATATAATATAATATAACATTTATTACATTAATAATTAATTCTATTATTACTAATAATATTTTAAAATTAATATAATTCAATTACCATATGACAGAATATATATTATTATATATCATATTTTATTATAATAGTATTATATCTAAAATTTTTATATATTTTATATATATGTATAAAATATATATATATATGTATATGTATGTATGTATCTATCTATCTATCTATCTATGTATAATATATGTATAATTTTACTGTGTATCTCTATATCCAGTCTTACACAGTGGGAGCAGCACTCAGCAGATTCCACTGGAAGGTTTTCAGGTAGTGACCAAAGTTCTACAGCAGGTCAAGAACTGTGTGTTTTTGCTAGAAGCAATGTTGGTTCAGAGGCTGCTCTGAAACTCAGAGATCAATTCTTGTTTTGTTTTCTCTATGTGTGTGTTGGTGATTTGCTCAGGTATCACCCCTGGTAAAGGCTGATGCAGCTCCTGCCTCAATATGCCAAGACTGTGCTCATTTGCTTGCAGAGTGATGTATGCACAACTGTGGGACCTCTTCCTCACCAGCAGTGTCTGCATGCTGGGAGCATTTCTTATTCCTTTTATGTTTGCAATTCTGGATCTTCAGGTGTGGAAGAGCTGCCTGCCAGCATCTGTTTCACTATCTGTTGATAGTTAAGAAAAGTTGAATCTTAAACAGTTGTGTATCTAAACTTCTTTCTTCCCTAAGGAAGAGAGCTGTATAAAAAGGAGACATGTTTTTAATGTATTTCTTTGGTGGACTTAAAGATGTGAAAGACTTCTAAGGCTTGGAAAAAGGCTTGGAAAACAATGTTACCTCTACTGTTCCACTGTTTTATAGATGTTCACATTTCTGAAGCCCAGAAGTACATACATTTTCTCCTTAGGGTAGCGAGTTCAAAGTAATTAAATCAGAATTTGACATAGTTCATAAATATAGACTTCATTACCATCCACTGTTAATGGTACACATTTGAACTTTCCATCCATATTTCTGTTTATATATCAGGGAGGCAGTGATTTCTGGAGTGCTGAGAAGCCAGTTTGCAAGAAAGGAGGAAAGAAGATTCTTCATAGTTTCCAATCTGAGCAGGATGACTTTCCAAAGATGGAAGAGACTTGGAAAAAAAAGTCTCTGAGCAGGCAGGATCAACAAACTGGCTCCAGCCAGTGAGTTCACCTCTGCCAGCTTCAGCCTTGGCTGCCACAGAGCCCATGGTTGTGCACCTTCAGATTAGAAAAGAAGCTAAAATCACAAAGAACAAGCTCAGCTGTGCAAGATAATGAATGGGCAACCTCTTCCTCTTCATTCACACTGAGTGACCCCTTGCTGAAAGGAGTGGGACTATTTGGGGAGGAAGGTAATTGCTCTAAGTGAGCAGCCACTGTTATTTTCCTTTCTACACAGCAAAAAAGCCCTGTCTGAACAGTTATATAAATGCATTGCTGGGGTAAAGGGAGCAAGGCTCTGGTTCTGAAGCAGAAGGTGGAGGACCTGGAGATCCAAGTGCACACAGCCCTCAACACCAGCTGCATTTAAGTAAAATGAGACCTGTGGGTCTGTCCTGTATAAAATGACCTCAGTTCTGCACCCCAGGTCCCACCCTGTGCCTGGTGGAAGGTTATGGTGGATACACCAAGAGCAGCCTGGCAGTGCATGTTTGCCTGCAAAGCCCTGCTCCCTGTGCATGTCTGGAGACTCCTTGACAGCTGCACAAGGATGTTTGCATGGATCTGTCTCAACAAAATGATTTGGGGCCTTATCTCTGCAAGGCAGTGCCTTTTCTGAGTGCTTGCTCAAGTTTAAGGGAGAACTGGGACAGTTCCAGGTGTGACCATGGCCAGCAATGAGGGATTTCTCTCAATTTAAGCAGGCTGGGTGCTGGTTAGTGAGGGTACAGCTTTCAGGACGGAAAAGGAAGCAGATTTTTACTTTGACTGTTACAGATAATTAAATTTTGCTAGGGTTCAATGGGAGAAGGCTGGCACTGAACCTGTCCTGTCCAGGAGAGAAGAGAGCTGTGGCTGTGAGTGCTGCATTCAGATCCATCCAGCCATGGGCTGCAAAGCAAAGGGAACTCGGAGCAGCCAGTGTAACTTCACTCATGAGCAAGAGAAAAGCAAGAAAAGGAACAAGTTGCCTTCTTTTGCAGCTTTACAGGAAAATCTGCTAAAATCTGCTATAAGGAAGGCTCCCTAGCATGAACTGAATTTGGAGGCTGAGTCAATAATTTGCAAATAACCACCAAGATGCTTAAACCACTGGAGTGTTTGGCTTAAGAATAAAAGAATCGTGTGGGATACGTCTGCTTGTGTCTATATACTAATAATGTGGGCTGTCTCCAATTTGCACTGCAAGATTTTTCTACTCCTCAGTGTAACTCAGATCTGAAGCCAGTCAGAGAAACTCTTTCTGACAGCTTTCCCATAAATATTTGCCTGCAGAGGTATGCTATTTTCTAAAAAGCAGTGGCTAAATAGATGTACATTCCTGCTGAAACAGGGACTACATGTGTGTGGGTGTCCCAAAAAGGCAGAAGGATAAAGCATCCTGTAATTGAATTCCACAAAAAACCAAAAAACAAAACAAACAAACAAAAACCAAAACAAAGCAAAAAAAAAACAACAACAACAACAACAACAACAACAACAACAACAACAACAAACCAAAAAACAAAAAACCAAAAAACAAAAAACAAAAAACAAAAAACAACCCAAAAAGAACCACCAAAAAAAACCCCAAAACAAAGAAACCTCACCAAAAAACTTGGGTAATGTCTAGGTTCCACCTGAAGATAAGGGAGGTGTAGGTTCAGTCCAAGCTCTGGCAGATTCAAGGGAGAACTCTTCATATCTGGAACCCAGGAACTCAAAGTAAAACTTGAGCACTCAAAGGAGACCAAGTAGGATCTCAGTGCAGGGAACAGACTCATGCTCTCTGACAGACATCACAGAAATGAAATTCTGGAAAGTTTTCTCCTGCTGGAAGTCAGAAAGGAAAGCCAAGTTCTGCTAGCACAGGCTCAGAATGGTAGCACAGGCTGGAAAAGTATGTGGATCCACCTGCATCTAAGTGGACCACGTAGGTTGTCCCACTAGAAATCTTCTATCACATTTCATTTTAAAAGTGATGGTAAAAAACTCAATTACATTATGTATACTGCTTTTGTATCTCATCATTTCTATAGCTCACCTTTTTATTGGAGTATGATCTGGAACAGAAAGAAAACCAAAAATTATTTAATTTTAGATCTCCATGTAATAGACAAAAATGGTTTGGGTATGTTTGGGGTTTTTTCCTTTTACACAAATGAATTAGGTTTTTAATGGTAGGAGACTCTGGGTGACTGGGGTGGTCCTGGACTTCAGACTGACTTTTGAAGAGTATTAGTAGTGTGAGGCCCAATGGTTGTGTGATTTTAGTCAAATACATCCACATGGGTAGGAAATGAAGAGGGTTTTTTTTTATCAGGGAGTGGCAAGGTGTAATTGTACAACAGATAAAAATTGGAGGTATCAAAGCTATTTCAAATTATCAAATATGTCAGTAGTTTATCACAGGGATGTTACTGCCATGAGCACAGTATGCATCAGTATCATTTCACTGGGAACATTTTGAGAATTTTTTAGGTTTACTGAATAGTTCTGCTTTCTGTTAAATCCTGCCCTCCAGGAGTCCAACCAAATCTGAACTGGTTCCATGGACTTCTGTCAGGGCACTGAGGTCTCCCCATGAATGTAAGGGAGAATAGCTGACAGTTCACACCAGCTGTGTGCCAATGAGGCAGCAAAGCCACTGTTTCACAAGAAGGGTCCCCAAAGTGGCAGCCACTCCCAAGGACAAAAAAAAAAGGAATGAAAATGCCAAAAGATTTTGGATGGAGCATTCACATTCTGAGCTGTGGATTGGCTTTCCTTCAATGCTTGCTTCCACATTCTGAAGAAATAACACTTCATCTGCATTATCTGTGAAATGAGTCTTGTGAGATGTTCACAGGCTGAAGTCTGCAGAGCAAATCATTCAAGATTTTCTCTGGGCCTGATTCTGCGCCAGGAAAGTTGATGTAAATTTTATTGCAGTTTTGTCAGGTCATCTGATGCTTTTATCCTCGAAAGTGCTCATATGAAACAAAGTCTAAAGTACTTTTAGTATTGTATTTTATTCTTCTGATATGCTAATAGAAATTCAATGATCCAGTGCTTTAATAGATTTAGATATATATAAACTGCATAACACTGAAGGGTCTGAAGAGCAGCTTGCAAGTAGAAGGCAACCATAGTAAAAAGTAGTAAGCAAAACTAATCTTTAAAACTGCATTTTATTTTATTTTATTTTATTTTATTTTATTTTATTTTATTTTATTTTATTTTATTTTATTTTTCTGGCAACACGGTAGACAATTTTGGAATATGGGAGGTAAGGCAAACTTGTGAAGGGGTCCTTGAAAACTGTGGAAATACAAAAGGTCTGACCAGTCTCATCCCTCCCTCCCTTCCCTGCCCAGGGAAAAGCAGTAATAATGGGAGTTTCTATATTTTCCTGGTTAGATTGTAGTTTTCAGACAACACTTTGATGTGATATGCGAGTTTAAAAGAGAAAATATTTGTCTTGTAATGTAATTTGGATAGTGACTGTAAAACAGGATGTTTCCTATAATTTCAGATGTGCTTTTGCCTTTTGTCATCTGTTTCTGTTCTGCCAGTTTCTGGGGAGATGGACTGAGAAGCCATTCACTGGACTGTGCAAAATGAGCCAAGATATTGCATTGTCTTCAGAGATGATTCTTTTATTTCTTTCTATCACTCAGGTTTGTATCATATTATTGTATCATGTTACATTACGTTATAATAATTTCTGCTTTCTGGTGTTGTATCTATTAGAGAGTTGGGGGGGGCTGAACAGGCACCTTTTTACTGCTACCAATGTTTGTGACAATTATGCAAAACACAGACTTCTGTTTGACACTAAATTGCATTTCAAGGGTTCCTGCAGCACATAAAAAGGAGATTTGCTTATCATTGGTTGCTCTTACAAGTATTGATAAATAAATGTTATTGGCTTGTATTGAGACTGACCACATTTCAATGAGAAAACATAAATAGTCAGAGATATTTATTCATTACATGGAGAGCTTCAGCTTGAACCAGCTGCCTATGAGACATCCACTTCACATCCTGAGGTTTCCCATAGCAAATGTTCAGTCTCCTCACAAAAGCAGGACATGATTAAGGGTCTCTCAAAAAAGTGAAACCAAACAAAAAAACCTTTTATTGGGATGTGGCACATTGAAAATGGGCTGAAGAGGAGTCAGTTCCTTACACATCTAAAGACTTTAAGCATGAAAAACTGAGCCTGACTATTTCAACGTGGTCCATGGATAACTGCAAATTGCCAGAAAGTGAAGTCCCAGATACAGCTGTGATGGCTTTCACAATGGATGGAGCAACCCATCAGCAATCCCTGACAGGTTTCTGAAGCGGTCAGGCTGGGGAAGGATTGTCCCTCTAGGATATCCCAGCTAGCTATCCAGCACCGCTAGCAGTATGGGGGCACTATCCCTATTTCCATGGTTCAGGACAGCACCTAAGGCAAATGCACTGTGCTGTGACAGCAGCACTGCCTTGTGGTAGGACGTGGCTTGGCTTGTGGCTACAGTCAGCAGAAATAAGAAGAGAGCGCTCTCCAGCTGTGGTGAATCCAGATTTATTGGGTCCCAGAGGAACCACCATCCAAAGAGAGAAGTTCTGGGGGGGGGGGGGGGGGGGGGGGGGGGGGGGTTTGCAACAGCTTATAAGGAGAGAGGGAAACAGCAGGGGAGGAGTCAGTCCTTGGACGAATAGAATTTTAGAGGGCAGTGAGTGGGATACAAAGATTGACTTAGGGAGAACACCAATGGGGATAACTTGAGGACTTGAGGGTGGGGCCGCAGCCCCTGAACCAATCACTCGACGCTCTAGCTGGAAGTTTCTAGAGAGTTCTAGAGAGAAGGGTGGGAGCGCCTGAGTGACGGACAGGGCACTGGGGAGGGATTTGAGAAAGAATACATTAGTCTCCAAGGCAACTAAGGAGGAGTTGGGATAACTGGCAGCACAAGGGAGGGAGGGAGGGGAGAACCAGGGCAGAGCCATTACATGATAGGGGGGAACAGAACAGTCCAACTTATACAGACACAACACAACAGGTTTTCAGTGCTGAGTAGGTTTAATTTTACTCACATAAAAGTGTACCACCCATGGACCTCATGCCATTTTCAGTTTGGCACCCTTATGGGACTAAACCAATGTGTTTCATGCAAGCTCTGCCATGGTGTTAAAGGAACAGAGTTTCAGCACACCATGATTAGCATTTCAGATTTTAAAAAAAATCATAGTGCAAAAAAAAAAAAAAAAAAAAAATGGGATTAAGCAGTGAAATCGTAGTGAAGCCCACACTGTCCCAGTGAGGAGCCGCAGGGGCACTGGCAGGTGTTGCAGTGTGGGAAGGTGGCTCAGCAGTGCTGATAATGCTCCTTATTGGTGTAACCCAAGCCCAGGTGACAACACAGGACTGAATTCACCCACATCAGAATCAGGGGCCACTCCACTGACTGCAGGCTCCAAGCCAGCCCCACATTTGTCTCCCCTCATCTCTCAGAGGATGCTGCTGCTGACAGATCCTTCTGTGCCCATCCCTTTCTACATGCAGAAGGTCCCTTTTTCCATACACAGGAACATCCCTCTCAAAGCCAACAGAGGCTGGCCAAGACCTCTGGTTAGTTTTTCAATTTCCCAAATCACAGCACAGGGGACACATCACAGCAGAATTAACCCTTTGGTCTGCTGAAACCCAGAGCCACTCTCTGAGCTTGGTATCAGCCTGAACCACCTCAGCAGGCACCAGTCAGGGCTTTGCTTCTCCTTCTTGCTCTCTGAGGCACATGTTTCCAGCTTGGTGTTTGTGATCTGTGCAGAGGTTAAAGCCAGCTAATGCAGTTTGGATCCAGATCAGCAGAGCTTGTAAGCACGTGGCTTGATTTGATTGGAATCCCTGGGACTGTTAGGTTGTGTGTTATTTCCCATGTGCTTTGCCAGCATAGCAAAAGGCTTCCCTGTTTTGTAGGTCTCTAGCAGACAGTAGGACTGTCTAGACAACACCCAAAACAACCATGGGTTTTTCAGCAGGTTTTTGGTGGGGAAAAATCTTCCTCCATGCATTTTGCAATGTGGCTCTGCCTGAATGCATTTCAGGGAGCCCAAGAGCCCAGGCTCTGAATGCACAGGATTTACACACCTTACATCACTGGATCCTGAAGTCCCAAGCTCTGGTATTTGCCACCTCCATTAAGAGAAGATTCAGAGGAAGCTGAGTTTACAGCTAACTCAACCAGCCAGAGATAGCTGGTTGTATTGTATTCCCTGTTTCCTGCTCCATATTGCATGGAGCAGCAGAAATTACCTACTCTAAGTCCATAAGAAAAGTGAAATTTCTTCTGAGAGAACAGATATTAACAATATAAATTAAAAACTATCAAAATCATAAATTTTTATTAAAAAATTATTGACTTTAAACCACAGAGCTGCTTTGCTAGTACACTGATGGAAACTGGGCAAGAAAGGAAAGCTTTTGTAAGTATTATTTACAACATTTTAGAAAAGGAGTGCATTTTTCTATTCTATGCAACAGAAATTGAACAATTCTGTGTTCGTTTTCTAGTTGTCTGTTCCATTCCAAAAGAGCAATTTCAATTAAAGGGACATATGACCTTCTTTTGTCCTCAAAGGAGACTCATTTAGTCCTCTAGTGTAATGCAGCTGTGTGCAGCAAACAAAACCTTGTAACCATTTATCTAAGTGTAATGTTGTCTAAACCAGAGAAAACTGTCTCTGTCTGGGTGTGTCAGTGTTGGACATGGGGATCTTGGGAGAATATCAGATGACCCAACAAAAAAATTCATGTGGTTTACAGCAAAAATGGAAAGTGCTGTAAATATCTGTGGATATTTTTCTATTCTTTGGACATAGTTTCCAATTCTGAGTTTTCCCTGGCATTAATCTATCCAGATCTTTGATTAACATATTGCTGATTTTCCATAGATACAAAAGACTGTAAAACCTAGTTCATAGTCCAGTGCACCATTTGCATCACTAAAACTGCAAAGAAGAGCGTGTAAAAATGATCTGAGCTCTGTGCATGTGTGTGTACACAGAGGGGCACTACAGATTGCCAAGGAACTCTCTGCAGCAGGATCACACAGTTCACCAGCCAAACTAGAAGGTCAAACTTTATTTATACCTGATTGGGCAGGGATGAGGCCAGAAAAAAACCGAAAAGAAGCAATATAAGAGCTTCAGAATATATGAATTATATAAATATAGAAAGTCAGGCAACTAAAATAAAATTACATGCCTTGGAAATGATGCAGAAGGGCTGCACTTTCTAGGGGTGCACTGGAAGTGCTCTAAGCTTATGGAAATGGGAGAGCTGGCAAAGCCACACCAAGAAAAGAAAAGGAAATGGGTCCCTGTGTCAGCAACACAGCCCACAGATTCAGGTAATCACTTTGCAAGAGTGAGGGAGGGATTCTATTGACATTAGAGAGACCCAAACCTCGAGGCAGTGGAGTCACAGTCTTGAGTCAGGCAGACCAAGCTATTGTCCTAATGCACTGAACAATCACAAGTGATGAAAGGTCTATGGGATTTTTGTCTTTACTTTGTCCTTCTAAATCACGAGGAAAAAAAATGACTTGCCTTTTATTTAGTGGGTTTTTCAAAGGAATTGGCTGAGACTGGAGCTCTTTCCTTGTAAAGACAATCATCAAGGGGCAGATGTCTCTGGGAAAGCCAATGGTTCCCATTGTCTTTCCTGAAGGAATAATAAAACGGGGATAATTACTTTTCTATGTCCTTGCCACGGGAGACGGGTGGAAAAAAAAAAAAAAAAAAAAAGAAATCTATCAGTTCGGATTCCTAAGTGAAAAAGCTACAGAGCTACTTCCTTACATTTTATAGCAAATTTTCAGGTTTGTATTTGCAATTAGCTCACGGTGCAGCTGGCTGAAACTAAATATAACACACCTGCGGGAGGAGTCCGGCTCTAAAGAAATCCTGCGGTAACCCAGGGAATCCAAGGGATGTGCAAAGCAGAGAGTGCTGGGTCCCTCCGCAGCGGAGAGGACAGGGGAGGTGCGGAGGGGAGCGGAGGAGAAGGGAGGGGAGCGGAGAGGAGTGGAGGGGAGCAGAGAGGAGCGGAGCATCCTCCCGGCGGTTGCCATGGAAGCTCAGATGCTTTCCCTTTCATCAGCATCTCATCCGCTCGCAGCGCTCTGCCCTTACAGCCCCGCGGACCCGCAGGTGCGGCTGACGCGGCTCTGGGAGCTCTCCGCGCTTGTTGGGAGGAGGGCCTACGGTTCAACCCTGCAGTTCCTTTCTGCTCAGCCGGATTAATTTTTCTGGGGGGATGAACCAGGGAGGATGCAGTGTCCTCTTTATCATCTGAGCGTGTGAAGGGCTCTGCAAAGAGCCGGCTGTCGGTGCCAGAGGGATGCGGGAGGGATGCGGGAGGATGCGGGGGGGATGCGCGGAGCTGCCGCGGGCGGCCCCGTTCCCGTTCCCTGCCCCATTCCCGGCCCCGCTCCCGTCCCCGCTCCCGTTCCCGGCCCCGCTCCCGTTCCCGCTCCCGCTCCCGTTCCCGCTCCCGTTCCCGGTGCCGCTCCCCCGCCGCTGCTCCCGGCGGCTTTCCCGAGCCGATGCCGCCCTCTCGCGGGCTCCGGGCGCTGGGGAGCTCCAGGCTCCCCTGCTCCTGTAGGAAATGAAAAAAACATAGAATAAATCCGGGCTGCCCGCTGCTCTCCAGGCAAAGCCCGACCTTTCCAAAGGAGAGGTGAAAAATTGGCATGAGCAGCGCTCCTCAGTTTTTTCTTTCTTTTCTCCATTTTACACTCGCTGATGTCTTTCCACACGTTTGTATGCACTCCCCAAAGCAGGAGATGTGGGTGCAGCAAGGTCAGCTGCTTGCACAGGCAGAAAGCTCCTTCCTGGGACAAATCAGCAAAGAAAACCAACCCTGGGTCTGCTCTCCTGATTAATTAGGATTCTGATGAAGCCAGAGAGCTCTTCTTTCCTGTGGAATCACATATCCTCTGAACAGAGAGAGACATGGTTCTCCCAGGAAAATCCTGGGAAGCTGTGTAGAAGCTGTGGGAAACTTAGAGGAAAAGATTCAAACAATGATCATCTCTGTTTCTGTAACCATTGCTTATAGATATGGTTCTCCAGAGTGTGCTGCTCATAGTTCACCAGTAGTGTGAGAGAAGATTCCTAAAGGCCAATCAGGTCTTAGGTCCACCACTGTTTCTATAAGAACTGTGGATTTTTATTAATAAAGTGTCTTTTCATGCCTTCTGATGATGGAGTCTCTGTATCACCTTTGGCTGTCCCCGATACCCCTTCAATGATACCTTCCAACCCTGGGTTTCCCAGGCAGCTCTGCTGAAGAAAGTGCTTCATTTCTACTTTCAGACTCCAAAAAGCCCAGCCAAAGCTGTCCTGCAGACCCAAACTGCACGTGGTGTTAAGCAGGTCTTACAAGAAAGAAATTCTCCCTTTGGTAGCAAGGCCCCAAGGGAGGGAATCTGGAGTCAGGATGGGATTTCAGACACTGGTTTAAATCTTGTGACCTCATCTGGTCGAAGTTGGAAAAGCTGAGGATGTCCTTGCCCTGAGAAAGTTTTTTCCTGTTGCCTTAGGCAAGGTTCCTGCTGTTGGGACTTGACCTGAGTGCCTGGACAACTCTGGGATGCTGAACAGGGGCCAGCAGCAACAGGGATATTTGCACCTTACCTGGCCCCAGACTGCAGGGCACCAAGGAGCCAGGACAGGTTAGGGCAGTGGACAATTTTCTCACTAAATTAATCTTTCCATGCAAAAGGAGTGAAGGAGCTCCTAAAATTTCATCTCAAGAGCAAATCCTATTTATTTGCTGCTATTCACAATCCCCTTGGATCAGGAGGGCCCAGCACTCCATCTCCAGCACATCTGTGCAGCTGTTCCTTGCAGCTGGACAGCATTTTGGGCATGAGGAAACAGCACTGCAGAGCTGCTGGTCTTGGAAGGATGATACCCAAAAATTAATGAGCGTTGGTACAAAAGTCTGGAGGATTTAACCATGGCACTAGAGGGACCTGTGAGCATTTTACACTGAGTTACTTTTCCCCAAATGTAAGGGGTAAGAAGGCACCACAGAAACAAGTCCAGTACAAATATTCACTTGTCAGTGCAGGAAACCCTCCCCAAGTGCAGAGGCTCTTCCCAAGGATTTTATTGCATATCAGAGGCAATAACAATTTATTTCAGTGTCTTTACTGTTAGATATAATAGCCAAACAGAGGTAAGAAAGACCCAAGCTGACACTCTGGTTAAAATCTATTGCTCTGCCTAATCATTGTACAGCTGAGCAACAAATCACCAGTGTGGCTATAAATCGTGTATTTGCATAAATAAATAAACCTAGTCTTGTGGAGCCAGGTTTCCCATTGCATAATGTGGTTTCTCTAAGACCCTTTTGGGGGCCTCTGAGTATTGCTTCTCAAGCTCCCAATTCTTCAGTTCATCAGGAATGTCAGTTTTCCTTCTGGCTGAAAAGCATGAATATTTTCTTTTACCTGGTCCAGGGAACATCTGTGTGCATTTGGGCTGATCCATTTTAGAGAAAGGAATTCAAACTTTACAGAAGAGGAAGGGTTTTGGACAAAAAGAAAAAAAAAAAAAAAAAAAAAAAAAAAAAAAAGAAAAAAAAAAAAAAAAGAAGAGATAGCCTGGAAATTTGTGGACATGAAATAATCAATTACTCTCCTTACAAATTTAGAAGGATTCACTGGGCCCTGCCCCATCCTGCCTCCCATCTAAAATCTCCCCTGCAGCTTTTCTGTGGTACAAGGTTAGAAAGTTCCTGCTTTCCAGCCCACTGTGGAGGTAATTATTGCTATATATTCTCATTTTAGCACAGTTTGGTATATTTGGGAAACAAAAGTCAGCAAGTGCATGTGGTGATTATCCACAGAGTTCATATTTTCTGGATAAGCAGAGGGAGCAGTGAGCTACTGATCACCTCTGTGTGAACCTTTCCATTCTGTTTGCTCTCTCTCAGTCTCTTTGGTGTTCATTATTGCTTTCCCTCTCTCCTGTTTGATAGAGTGAAGCAGACCTGGATATTCTGTAGTTCTTTAATAAGCTCAGTGCAGCAAAGTGCCTTCAGTTCACACACACTTCTCTTGATTTCAGGGGAGGAAAAGCAAAGTTAAGGGCATTTTTATTAGTGGCTGTTTGCTGACTCAATCCTTCCTAATTTTGCTCCAAATCCTTATAAGAGTTAATTTAATAGGTTTTAGTGTAGCTGTGTAATCACGTCCTCATCTTAAAAATTGTCCTTTGCCACAATGTGTATCTACAGAGAGTGAAGCTGCTTTTCCCCACACTCTGCAGGATCTGCACTTTAGGTGAAAAGTACAGAACAGAGAAAAACAGGCTTGGCAGGTCACCACGAGAAAGATAATAGGACAAAGGGATGAAAGATTTGACAAACCTAAATCCCTTTTTTATTATTATTTAATATTTTAAATCTGATCATCTTGACTCTGTTTAGGTGTGTGTGTGCATACTACACAGGTGTTTTGTTTTTTCATATTGTTCACAACATTAAACATCAATTGCCAAGTATCCATCCATAATAATGAAATTTATCATTTAAAAGACATCTCATTTATTATTCTATTTCTGTGGACACCATATGGCCCAAAAAATAGACTCAATTTGTCTTCCTAGTTTAGAAATGGGTTTTTCAGACTGTCCAGCCCTCTGATCTGTGCCTGTTGTTCCGGCTGCTCCAATGCCAGGAGTCACAAGTCACAAAAGCCCTGAAGACCTTCAAAGCCAGTGTTGAGGAAAATCAGTGAGGGTGTTTCTTGTCTCAGGTTAAAGATACATTTGTGTGCTAAACCTTGGATGTAGTGATGGAAATTTCAGGAGTAAAAGTGATTTTCAGCTGTTATTTTTAAGATTTCCTAAATAATTTACCATAGCGAGTTTTTCTGTGGAGCTCTGGGTAGGTGCTGCCTTGCAGAAGTGTGACATCCACAGCAAACTCCTACCTCACCCATTACTAACCTTAATAATAATAGCATTAATAGCCCCCAGCAGGCCTCTGCAGAGGTATTGGCAATTAAAACACCAAAGCAATAATTTGTCCAATCATTGGTAAAAGCCAAAATAAGGTCTCGGGTCAGCTTCTCAGCCTCATCACATTGTGCCTTCCTGATGATCCTCTCCAAGGCTGTTTGCTGACAGATTGTTCCAGGTCTCTTTGCCAACACTGGAGAGGTTGGATTCTGACCTCATTTTAACTGCTCAGCATACCTTCTCCCAACACAGATAGAAAAATCTCATCCTATTTCTTCTAATTTCAGAAAAGGACTCCACTAGCAACTGTGTCAGACCATGCCTTCTCTCAATCTGTCTCATTTTGACTTTATTTCCACCTCTGTGTCTACCAGATGTGGTCTGATGCTGGTTTAAGGAAGCCTTTCTATCACAGTCCAGTTTATTAATTCCAGCAGAAAAACTCAGGAAGTAATGCCAAACCAGTTCTGCCTGAGCTGGCCATGAGTCCCCAGGTCTCCTGCTGCCCTTTAACTCTGTCCTCATTTCTCCCCTCACAACTCCTTCCAACAGAGGCCAATCACCAAACAAGACCGACCAACCTTCAGTCCAGGTCCTCACAGGGGGAGATCACCTGCAATAAACAAGCTGGCCAACAAAAAGCACCTCTACACTTACTGACTGGTGTCAGTAAGTGTAGAGGTGATGCAGTGATGGTGATGCAGTTTTTGTTGGGGCTTTGAGTCATTTCATTGCTCACTTAAACAAGGCATCTCATCATTAGTGCTTTTGCTGGCATCTTAAGCCCCAGCTTGGCTACAGCTGTGGAATATTTTATTGACCTCTGCATTCTTTGGCCACATAGACATTTTTGCTTTGGGCAAAGTCAAAGGCTTTGTGCAAAGTCAGAGGCTTTGTTTTTTTCTACATTACTCCCCTTTCTTGGTAGTCCAAATCATGCATGAGAAATAGGGGTTTCAGCATAACTGCATGCCTAATGATGCTTGAAATTACTGGTGATGTCCACTGATGAATGAATAGTGGACATTGACCCAAATCATGGAGTTCAAGCCTTTTTAGTTCAGCAATTCATTAGCAGCAATTAGCACAGAGCATGTGGAAGCCCAGGTGTTCTCTGCTGCAGCAATCAGACAGCTCCTGTGATGCCAAACACCTGGTCCCAGAGAGCAGCTCTGCCAGCACAGGTGGGGACAGCTCCTGGCCCAGACCAAGGAGCTGAGGAGGAGAGGGCACCTGCAAGAACCTGATCCTGCATTAATGAGATCTGCACATCTGTACTCAGTGATGAGTCTGCATCTAACCCAGGGCATCCTGGACTTGTCTTTCCTTGCTCTGTTCTTTACCTACTGAGTGAGGAGGTAACCCCACAGACATCCTAAGGCTTTCTGTGGGGGGTCTCAGTGCAGATGTCTGGCTGTGCTTTGATCTTCAGCAGATGTGTCCCCCTGTCCTGGTTTAGGGCAAATTCGGGAGAAAACCTCCAAAGGGAGCCCCTCCAGAAAACAAACCCACAGAGCCCCTCCTCCCAACCGGTTCGGGAAGGATTCCTTGGAGAGAAGAGCAAAGAATCTGTTTATTTAACAGGTACAGCACCCCCCAGCACACAAAATGAACAATACAGGATGACAACACTCTTTCAGCACTCTGAAAAAGATGACAAATTCAGAAAGTCTCTCTGGGGATGGTCGCTCTGTTATCAGTCCCTCCGGTGCTGGGGCAGCTGCTGCCCAGAGTAGGCCCCGCTAGGCCACAAGGGGCAAACTCTCAGTGTTTGCCAGGCCCCAGTCTGCAACAGGCACGAGTAGGTCCAAAAAAGGGAAAGGAAGAGCAGTCCAGGGAAAAATTTGGACTGTTTAGCTAAACTAATGAGCAGAAGCAAAAGCAAGAGCAAAGCAGCAGCAAAGCAGAAGCAAGAGCCAAGCAAAAGCAACACCATCTCTGTGTCCCACCAGCCGTGGGGGAGCGGCTGATAAGAAGCCAAAACAAAGCATTCACTCTTCAGAGCCAGTCTGGAAGGCACAGAACATGATATCCAGCATAAACAGAACACACCAATGGGGATACAACATCACAACATCACCCTAGGACACCACCCACACCCACAGCTCAGCACAGCATCATTTCCATGCCATTGCCAAAGCTGGAAAAATAAGAGGACTCATCTTTTCTTTAGTTCTACAGGTATGAGAGCAACTATTTCCCAAAATATTTCAACAGTGCTGTAGCATTTGAGATGCACACACCAAGTAATGTGCCAGTGTTTTTTCCAAGCTTTTTTCCAGCCCTTTCCTGGCCTTTAACCAGCCTCTATGAATCTTGCTGTCCTCTTGCATGAACAGCTTGCCCTGTTGGAAATGGATACCTGAATTTTGTTTCACAGAGTGCTTATTCTCAGTTAGCTAATGGCTTGGTTCAGGCCTGGCAAATGCCCATTTGTAAAGTTTACACCAAGTTATCTGAAACAGAGCTCTTCTCACAAAGCAAACATTATCAAGAACCTCAAAACAGGAGATTAGAGGAATTTAATTGACCACACATGAAATACAGAAATCTGGGTGTGAAAAGTAGTTCTTTGTTCCCTCTGCAAAGGAACCACTAATTTCTCTCTGAAATTAGAGAAAGAAAGATAACCAAGCAGAAATGGCCAGCCAGTTTCCCGTGCCTGCCCACAACTCCTTCTCCAGACCCTTCTCCTTCCTCTTGTCCCTCTCCGTTCACTTCTCACATCCTACAGCAGCTGGAACTGGGCCATGCCAGGTGTCCCAAGCCAGATCCACACATTTTTCCTGGCCAAGGGGAGTGCTGAGGTTCAGGGACAGAACCCAGCTCCAGCCAAACTCAGTTAATCAATTCTTGTCTGCAGCATCCATTGTTCTGGATCATTCATTAGTGGGAGCATGCAAATCTCACAGCTTCAGCCTAAAATACCCCCAGACAACCTCTGTCAATATTAAACATTCTGCAGGAGGTTTATCTTAGAGCACATCAAAGTTGTAAAATAATGTCCAACACAGAAACAACACTTTTTTTTTTTTAAATCTATGGGAATTAATTAATTTAGAGTGGGGTTAATTCAATGATATTGGAGGCTGGTCAAACCCAGCCTATGGGAGAATATTTTTGCTTCAGTGTGACAGTGTTCACAGGGGTTTTCAGGTGAGGGAAGAGATGAGAATGTTTGACTCCATGTTCAGAAGGCTTGATTTATTATTTTATGATATACATTACATTAAAACTGTACTAAAAAGAATAGAAGGAAAAGGTTTAATCTCAGAAGGCCAGCTAAGCTAAGAACAGAAAAGACAAGAATGATAACAAAGGCAGCTGCCTCAGACTCTCTGTCCGAGCTAGCTCCGCTGTGGTTGGCCATTAATTACAAACAACCACACGAGACCAATCCCAGATGCACCTGTTGCATTCCACAGCAGCAGATAACAATTGTTTACATTTTGTTCCTGAAGCCTCTCAGCTTCTCAGGAAGAAAAAATCCCAAGAAAAGGATTTTCATAAAAAGATGTCTGCGACACTTCAGGGTGGTGCATGTCATGAATGGGTGGGACTCAAGAGTAAGAAATGCCCCCAGACCATTTCTGTGTTTATAGATTGTTGTCCAGTAGAAGCTTTGAAAGCACAAGTTCCCAGAGATTGCCCAAGAGAGAAAAATTCATCAGATCTTTTAAAAGACACAAATATTGCTGAATTTCTTGTGGCATTAGAAGCTGGGATATCTTTTAAAAGTAATGGTGCAATTTTGGGTTTCAATATTTTTTATGTGATCTGGCTTTGAGCAAGAGCTGAGTTGGGGAGTTTGAATATGTTAGTGTAACTGGAGAGCAGGGAGAAAAAAGGAAGCAAAGAGATAAACATCATGTCTGTTAATGTCAAAAATATTAATTTGAGCTTGAAGTCCGGGAGAGTTGTTAAAGATCCAGTTTTGCTTTTCTGGTGCCAGCTAAGCAGCAAGGAAGATGCTGGTGCTTTTATTGTATTTTAAATCCTCATCATAAAGCCCCATTCCTTATCCTTATCCAAAGAACTGTCTGGTCCTGGGCTGGGGGACATCTGTCACAGCTGAGAAGTGACCCATCAGGAAAGCAAATGCCCTGGCTTTTCCAGGCTGTCAGAGGTGGCATGGGGCTGGGGGAGAGCCTGCCCAGCAGGAGGGGAGGTCACCCCAGACCCAGCTCAGCTGTTTTCCTTGGAGAGGCTTCCCCATGTGGTTTTGGGCATCCCACAGGCTGCCCTCCTATGAGGGGCAGTGCCCTCCTTGCTCGCCCCTCATGAAATTGCATCCCTAAGGAGTCTGCTCAGGAGGGAGGGGTGGAGATGGTCTAATCCATCCCTGATGGATTAGAAATTAATCAGGAAACAGCCCCCACCAAATCAGCCTGAGGAAAGTTGTGAGAGGAGCAGAGAGGAAGAGCAAAGGGGAGATTCCAAAGGTGCTGGTGCCAGAGGAGTCACTGAGTCCTGGGGGGGAGCAGCTGTCAGGGTGGGAAAGGGAGGCTGCAGAGGAGCAGGGGCAGCACTTACCCCTGCTGGAGGGGTGAAAGTCCACTGCAAATCACAGACAGGCTACATAAACTAGAAAGTAGCTCTGGGAAACTAAGAGGGAATGTCAGGCAAGCGCTGAGGCTGGGGAAATCATCTAAAATATTGTCTTTCCACTTGGTACCTCCGAGAGTGAAATGCTCAACAAAAAAAAAAAAAACAACAACAAAAAAAATTGATTCTTTACTTTCCCATAGTGCTTTTTTTTTTCTTTTAATTTTACTGCTTTTGAAAAGAAAGCACCTGAGTTGAAAAAATAGGTGGCATCTTTTACTTCTCCAGAGGTGTTAACAGAGTTAACAGAGTTGGCATCTGCTCTCCATGTCTATCCCTGGGCAAGCAGGGCAATCCCAGGATAGGATTGAGTACCCACCAAACTGGAGACTCATACAGTCCAGATTGATCACAGAATTGTTTGGGTTGGAAGGGATCTTTACAGGGCACCTAGTCCCACCCCCTGCAGTGAGAAGAGACATCTTTAATTAGACCAGGTTGCTCAGCTCCCTGTCCAACCTGACCTTGACTGTCTGGGCAACTGGTTCCAGTGTTTCACCACCTTCATCATAAGGAATTTCTTTCCTATAGCTAACCTGAATCTACCCTCTTTTAGTTTAGAACCAATTCCTTTCGTCCTATCACAACAGACCCTGCTGAAAAATCTGTCTCCACATGTGGGAGTCAAGTACCAGAAGCTGGAGAGAAGGAGGCAGTGGAGACACAGCCTGTTACTGTGTGACTCTGTTGTCACAGTTTAGGCCCAGAGACCTTCTTTACTTTTAATTGGCAGCTAGGGATTACCACCAAGTCCTTTATTTGTGTTTGGAAGCAGGAGAATGAATTCAAGCCAGCTGTGTGGGACCGCAGGAATGTTATTTTTCTCAGCCTGTGAAATATCTGTAATCCACTACTTGAGGTCTGTTGCAAGGAGTTCCTACAGCCCTTGATGTTAATTCTTTAGGTTAAGCTTACCCAGCTTACAGTTTTATCTCTGAATATCTACATGTAAGCCACTGCTGTCTGAGCTGCAATGGTGGCTGTCACAGGGGTACACATCCTCTCCCCTTTCTCTGTCCAGATAAAACTGAGATTGTAAACTCCCTTGGGAAACGTCATGATCTGGGCTAAATCTTTGCAGATACAGCCCTTTCTGGCATGGTTAAGAAAATGAAGTCTGCCACATTCCTGCTCATGGCCACGTTTTCAACATGTCTCTGTTAAACGTCACTGAAGTGAAGGAGCTGAACATCATTATTTCAATTAACAACTCCTGCAAAGGACCAGCAATGCTGTGCTGCCAGTGAGCTCAGAAATTCCACTTCTGTGGCTCAGAGTTCAATGAATTCAAACAGAAACAGATGGGGAACTCCACCTCTGGATCACTTTCCCCAGCATCTCTTCTCCTGTGCCTGGGCCACCACCTCTGTCCTGGACGCTGGAGCACACAGAGGAGGAGATGCTGGTGGCTGTGGGACTTTCCTGCTCTGGTCTGTGAAGAGCTCAGGAGGCCTGGGAAGAGGAATCCCACACCAGAGTGGAACCAAACTCATGGCAGTAGCACTTCATGTAGTAATATCAGTGTAGGTGGACCTGACCTCCATGCCTGTCCTTGTCTCCATCATGGTGCCTGGGCAGAGGAGTGGCAGGGTGGTCTCAGGTTTTGTGTTGCTGAAATGGCTCCTGAGGTATTAAAGAATCTTTTTTCACAGCCCCGCGACTGAAGAAGTCAAGATTCCTCAGCTTTGGTTCTCAAGGTTGTTTATTTGCTCTTATCTAATACATTCTTTTTCTGACCTGCTGATTTGTCTGGCAAGTTGGTTCATGGCACACTGACTGCCCTTGGGGTCATGTTATCTTTTTTATACTAAAAACTACGTGTACTTTATTTACAATAATTTTCCAATACCTATCATCTGTGTTAGACAGTCTGTCTCTACTCTAAACCAATCCAAAAGTGCCACCATCACAGCAGAAGATGGAGGACAAGAAGAAGAAGGAGAAAGATGGGACACACTCAGATTCCTCCATCTTGCTTCTTGAACCCCCATTCTAAAAACCCTAAAATTCTACTTTTTCACCCTGTGATGAATTCACTATCATTCTACTCAAACTCTTGTGACTTGTAACTCCTCACACAAAGTTGGTAATTGTTTCCATGGGTTAAAATCGAAGGCACAGGTGTCTTTGACTCCATGCCAAGGTCTCTGAGCCCCCTGCCAGAGTCTTGAGGCATACAAGGCATTCAGAGGAATGTCCTGAGTTCTGACAGGGTGGCACTGGCAGGCTTCTGTTCCCCAGCACTGAGCAAGGAGCAGGTAACAAACAAGGAGATAAATGAACACAGTGACAAATTCAGCATCTAGAGGGCCTGGCAGCCTCATCTTGCTGGGGCACAACCTGCTGTCTGTCAGGAAATCAGCACCTGATTTACACCACATCTTACACTGCCAACACTGTGTGTTAACTGGATTTTGCATACCTTATTTGCAAATGTTGTACAAATACTTCATATGTCACCCAGCCTGTGTTTTGGTGTGGAAAGAGAGGGAAAGCACTTATTGCAGGAGAGTATTGGTACAAGCAGTATGTAGGTGTGGAAGGAGATCTGTGTTTCTAATTGTTATAAAACATTTTGTCTCCAGAAGCTTGTTCCTGAGGGTGCCATACGTTTTTACATAAACCATCATGCTTGGACAGAAATCATCAATACACTGCTGGAATTGCTGTAGGTTTGTGCCAGCTGTCTCAGGCCTGACTGCAGAGAAACAAGAGTAAGGAAAACAACCACTGAAAGCCCAGGATTTCTTTTCCTAGAGTCATGCCCAAAATTTCTGTGCTTTTCTCAAAGTTACCGCAACTGCTGGATTTTCCATACAACTGAGATGCAAAACTGCCAATTCTTCTGCCTCCACCAAAAACCCCACAGTTATGATATTTTGTCTTTAAAACTTTGGATTGCAGGTCCTTAAGATTTATGGAAATCTTGGATTGTGCTGGCTTTAAAGGAGTGAGCTTCTGCTGTCCAGAACTGCAGAGAAAAAACTGCACCTGTAACTTCTCTAACACAGCAAAAGAAATAGCACAAATGCCCTTTCTCCTTTCTTTGGTTCTCCTTTGTTCCAAACAGTTTTAAGCCATTTTTTCTTTTTAACAGGGCCTGTCTGATGGTGCTTGGCCATCTGCCACCCCCAGTCCTGGAAGCTGTGAGAATGTGTACCCTGTGATTTGGGGGTAACCACTGCTCACGTTGTTCCCTTCTGTCACCTGCCTGCACCTCTGGTCACCAGGCATAAACATCAGCAGATGGCTTCAGCCTTGCCCTCCTGGGCAGCTGGAGAGGGGCTGCTGAGCCATGGAGAGGTCACTTCCCAGGGGTTTCAAAATGTCAGGTGGACTGGAATGTTTGGGTAAGGAGAATGTCACACACATTGGGCTTCAGAAATGCTCCTGACATCACTCCCAGAGCATGATGAGGAGGAGGTAAAGAGGATGCTGAGTCCCTCTGAGCCATCAGGTGTCTCTGATGGCCACCCCCCATCCTCCTCCTCCTCACCAAACCCAGTGCTTGGAACTGCCACACCTCTTGGGGGAATAAGTGGATGCTGGTTCCTGTGAGAGGAGCCATCCTTGTAGTATCTCAGCTTTATATCCCATCCTTATCTGATGGACTGTGGCCAGAGATGCATGAAAATGCAAAGTAATGAGGGACAGCTATGGCCTTTATTGATGGCAAAGGTTGAAACTGTAATAAAGCCTGACTTTGTGTCAGTTTGATGGATTCACCAGCAGCGTTTCACTCCCATCAGAGCTGTACATCTGCTTCTGCAGCAGCTGCTGCCAGGGCACAGCATTGGCCATGGGCTGTCCCCAAATCATTCCTGTCCTTCCTACAGGATCAAACCTATGCATTTTAGGTTGGAAATGGGGGGGTGTATTCTATTGACATCTGTCAGAGGTGGGGCAGTTATCTTCTGTTAATTGAGCAGTTTTCTTTATCTCTTCCACCACCCTTTTACCTGCTGGAGGTTTTGTGTTTGCAGGTGTTGAAGTTTACACAGTGATGAATCAGGGAGTGCTTTGAAAGAACTTTGAAAGAAGGAAATATCTTCTGTCCATGGCCAGTGAGTGTCCCTGCATGGCTGATACAATCCCATCATCCCATGGGGAGATGCTGCATTGCCCAGGGGAGGAGCCAAGCATTCCTTCCTGGATCCAATCTGAGGTGCTGGGACAGCACAGCAGCCTTTGCCCAGTGCATTGCCAGAGGAGCAGCTTCTGCTGCCCTGCATTGCCAGAGGGAGCCCAGGCCCATCTCCAGCAGCCCTGGAGCTGCAGAGGAAAACTCCCCCCTTGTGCAGGATCCCTGCTCCAGCAGAGCCACAGCTGGCACTGCAGGAGGGCTGAGCCCCCATGGGATGGGGCTGTGCCACCCCCTGACACACAGGGGACAGGGCATGGTCTGACTGGCAGTGGAGTTTTTTGAGTACTGTTGCATTTTTAATTTTCCTGTTAAAGAACTGTTATTCCTATTCCCATATCTTTGCCTGAGAGCCTTTTAATTTCAAAATTATAACAATTCACAGGGAAGGGGTTTACATTTTCCATTTCAAGGGAGGCTCATTCCTTCCTTAGCAGACACCTGTCTTTTCAAACCAAGACACCGTGCCATGGCAAACTGTGTTTGCCAAACTGCACAGGAAACCATGCTGGCCTATGGCACTGCATCATTTGGATTGCAGTTTTGAATAACCCACTCCATAATTAGATTTTAGATTAGATTTTGCATCCATCCTATGCAATCTTCAGAAACAAGAAATGTTTGAGAAGACTATTTTTTTCCCTGCTTCCCTGCTTTTGCAGTAGGTGTTGCAGGCACCTACCTGCTATTCATGGAAAGAAAAAAAAAGTTCAACTAACTGCTACATTAACTGTACTAAAAAAAGTACATCAACTGCTAAAAAATTCATGAAATTCAGAAATTACTTTAAGAAAATTAAGTTATCAGTTAATGATTAACAGGTATTCCAGGATTTTGAGGTTTTCTATATTTATGTCACCATAGCTACAATCCTATTCAACTGATAACATCCTTTTTTTTTTTCTATCTCTTTCACAGGTGCTTAAAGATACCTGCTGCCTTCTGGAATGAATTGCTGCTAGATAGTCAGAAAACACATTTATTAACTACCTGAATATTCTCTTTGTTGATGCATTAGTTAATTTTTAACAGTTTTTTCATTTTCTGAATTAGCATTTTTATTTTAAAGGCTTTGCCAGCCTTGGTGTAAAGGATTGTGGAAGTAGCCTCAGCACCTGAACTGTGTTTATTCTAAATTCTTGCTGAGCAGAGGCTGAGGTGTGCTTGAGCCTTTGGGATTCTGTGTGCTGATAAATGTACACATGTGCATGAATTTAAAAAAGTAAATTACATGGACACAATTCCTCTGTTAAAGGATCTGTGAATGAGAAGGAAATTTTGGCTGCAGTCATCACTGTCAAGAGCTCACTGCACCCACTCCTGTCTGAGAGATTTTGAGATTTTGTGCTGCAATTTTAGCAGATTGATGGCAACCATCAAAATGCAGGTCAGAACAGGAACATGAGAGCTGGATCGTCTCCTGAGCTGTCCACATGTCTCAGACTAAAATCCAGATGATCTTTTTTCATTTAGACAAACTTAGTGATGGGCTCAGGAGGAAATTTCCCAGAGGGAACAAATGCAGTCAGCACATCTGTCTTGAGGGTGATAGAACGGGAAATTTTTCTCTTGGGATCCCAACAATTCCCTTTGCAAGACTCAGCTACACAAAAGAAGCACTGAAGTGCATAAAAACATAAGTAGGAGCCTTGATCCTGTCTCTTGTGCTCATGCATCTCATCACTCTACATTGTGCAGTGAACCTGGGGACAGCAGCCCTGCGTGCTGTGCAGGAACTCATCTGCTCCATGTCATTTCCTTCCCAGTTACAGTTTCTCCAATGCAAAGATTTCTTTTTTTTTTTCTGTATTTTTGTGTGCTTATATTGCCTACACTGCCACATTTTTCCTCGAAATGCAATTTTAGGCAGAATGAATTCTGCCTGTGAAATGCACCCCGCTCCCTGAACTATAATAGCTTAAATGTCTTCTCATTAGATGAATCAGGAGAGCTGCATTGCACTCAGAGCCACTCCCTGCTTACTTGGCCTGACAATAGGGATGCATTTGGTTATGGGTGTCCTAGAAATAAATTAGTCATGTATTTTCATGTACAGGAGGCTAAAGCCATGCAAGAAGAAGATCCAGCTTTTTCTCCAGGCTTGGGGAGGAAGAACCTGGAAGCCAGAACATCCTGTGGGTCAGCACCTGCTCTGTTAGGAAGGATCAACTCCATCACATTTGCCTGCTTTGCTTGCCCTTGGCTACTACACTGTGTCTTTTTTTTTCCCCCAGCAAAAGGAAAACTCCATGAGAACAAACAAACAAACGAATAAACATGCAGATAATCAATGTTTTACTCCACAAGTATCTAAATTACGTGGTGTAACACATGAACAGATATTTTTCTTCTGTGGAAAATAAGATAAAAAGATCTAGCAGAGTCTTGATAGAAGAATATTTAATAAATGGGATTATTTCCCATCAGATTTGGCACTAAGAGATCTGAATGTGATCAGCACACCTAGACATACAAGGACTTTGAGGAAATGGCAAACATACACTAGAGAAGAGGAGTTAATAGAATTACAAGCATGTGTCACAAGCTGGTGGTTTAAATAGGCATAGAAAAAAACATAGAAAACATACAACAAAGTGTTCTGGGAGTGGTTCACACTAATCCCCATGTCCTAGCCCACAAATACACAGGAATTGTATACCTAATACTTTATTGTACCTTTGCTTATTCATTCTCTTTTCAGAAATCTCTTGTTGGTAGTCATTCCCTCACCACATAAATGTTTTCTTAGGAAAAAAAATGTATCTAGATATTGTTTCTTTAAAAATGTATTTGAAAGCCACTCAAATTGCAGAAGAGGTAAAATTCTCCTTTCAAAGAACTCCATGATTCATCACTGTGTAAACTCCAACACCTGCAAACACAAAACCTCCTGCAGGTAAAACGTTCAGGCAGATATGAAATCTCACACACAGGAGGTTCCCACAGTTCAGAAAGTGTACTTTCACACTGGAGAGCAGCCACAATGAATTGTTTATTGCTGTAGGTTCCTTCTGATAGCTCTATGATGTTCAAGATTGTAAAATTCAAACCTGCCAGAAGTCAAAATCCAAAGAACACCAATAAGATATTTGCTTACTTAGCACTGTACAGTTGATATATAGAAATAATCTTTACACTGAGGCATTGCATCAGGCAAAGCAAGCACCCCCAGTTGTTAGAGGCTGGGGAAGCTGCAGGAACTTGTCTCAGCTGGCTCTGTCATGTAGAAAAGAGGAAAAGTCCAGAAAGGGAAATCAGAGCACAGAAAAATATGAAGTGAGATCCACAGTCAGAATTCTTGCTGATGGTGCTTTCCTTGTGTCTTGGCTGAGCAGTTCAGCCTGTGCTGCATCCCCCAGACTCTGCAGCAGGTGGAGTAGTCCCAAATTTGCTCAGGATGGGCAGAAAGCAGCTCTTGGAGACGCTGATTTCCTCCAGCCCCTGTTGAGTGCATGGCAGACACACGAGAAAAGGTGCTGTGAATCACTTCTCTCAGCCAGATGCCTCCACTCCCAAACCCAGGGTAGAAATCGTGTCACCCTGGGCTGGCTGCTGTCCCCTGTCCCTGCTGCCCCCGTGGCACTGGCTGTGCAGACTGGTGGGCAGAGGGAGAGCAGCCCTGGTGGACACTGCTGATGGAGCCATGCCTGTCCACACTGGCATCAGGTGGCTTCAGTCCTGCCAACACAAAGTAAATGTACACTCCCATGAGTGTTTTGTCCCTCAGTCCTCTTCTCACAGCTGTAAGGTGAGGTTTGAACTCAATGACACCAGTGGTTCATAACACTGCTCATGAGATTGAGAACAACCTTTACAGTTCCTTCAGAAATACCTCAAAAAAATTGGGAAAATTGCACTGATCACCCTGTCTCTTAAATGACTCATTAGGAGGAGAGAGCCAATGTATTTTTCTAATGTATTTTTCTAATGACTCAGGAGCACAAGGAACCTGCAAACCTGCCTGCTGCTGCTCCCTGCACTCCCAGCTCTGTGGAGGAACAAGCAGCTTCAAGAGCTGGTAACACCAAGGACTTTGCCATGGGCACCTGTGCTGGCAGCAGAAGGGCAGCCCTGTCCTGGAGTGTGTGCCAAAGGCAGAGCACAAACACAGCTGCCTCCCTCTGCTGCAAATCTCCCTTCCATGTGTGCTGGGAGTTTTGGCTGGAGATGAATCACTGAGGCAAGGAGCAGCAGCTCTCCTGCCCTCCCTCCTGCTGCCCTGGCACTACAAATTCAACTCTGATTGCTTTGCTCTGCTCATATTTGGGATAACCTTTTGGGGCCCTGCAGACTCACCCTGCCTGCTCTCTGCAGGTGAATGCTGCATCCACTTTTATTATTCAAGAAATTATGTGTAGGCAGGTGTGACAAATGCCAATCACTTGTTTTTAGAATTTAAAAAGTTTAATAGTAATAAAATGGTTATAAAAATAGTAATATAATTAGAGTAATAATAATTGGGACAATTTAGATTAGGACAATATGAGACAACAGAAACAAAGAGTTATGGACAGTCCCTGGTACCTTTTTCTGAGCAGCATAAGCCTGAAAAAGGACACATGTTAACAGAGGATTAACCCTTAAAAGCAATAGCCTGTTGCATATTCGTACACCTCAGACATGATGCATAAATTCCATTCAAACACAGGATTCTGTCTGGTCAGTGTCAGCTTCTTCCTCTGGATCCTGACGGTGTCTCCATGGCTGAGCAAGGCAGGAAGAGTTCATTTCTTCTGATAATGGGGCAATAAATTCTCTTTCTCTGAAAGATTTAGGTGTCCTGTGGCTGCTATCTTGGTGTGAGTCCTTTCTTTAAAAAAAGTATCTTACAATAGCATAGTTTCTATTTTAACATTTTGTTATAACCTAAAACTATATTTAACACACTATTCAAGAGAATTAATACAGCATAACTTTCTAACATAACACACATATAATATTCATTTTAATATTTGCAAAAAGCCAATCATAAAATATGCATTTTTCACACAGGGATTTCCATTTCCCTTCTGCTGGGAGTGGTTTGGTTTTTTTGGTTTGTTGGTTTGGTTTTTGTTTTGTTTTGCTTTGTTTATTTGTTTGTGTGTTTTTGTGTTAGCTGGTAGTGACTGCTGCTACACAGAGCTCTGAGAAACTGCAAAAGGTGGTGCTGATGGATTTCATCACAGGATGCCCTCAGCTGTTTTTCTTTTGCAGCAAGCACATTGACAGACTTGATCCGAGATTATTTTTGGTTTCAGGGAGTTTTTAAATGGAGATGCAGGTTAAGACTTTTTTTTCTCTGAAGCAGTCAAAAAGTTTAATATGTTACTAAGTTGCATGAAGCAGAAGTAATCAATATTATTTTAGAGAACGTTTGATATCACCAGATAGCAATAGTCACTATCATAAATACTGCTGAGACACTATAGTTACACCAGAGCTCAATGCACTTACTAACAATTCTCATGAATTTAACTTCAACCAATTTATTTACAGTTCCTAATTACAAAATCTGCTCATTCATTGCTCTGGCCAATTTCTAATAATTTATTATCCAAATTTGAGTGAGTGTGTGAGCAGAAAGGATGCACGCCCCTCTAAGTTAGTTTAGGAATGAGCACAGTGCTGGGATCTGAGATCCTCTGTTTGGGTTTGCAAAAAGAAAAATAAGTAATTAACATTATTTACTTATTACAAGAATGTGATTCCTTGGGTCACACTAGAAAATGTCCTGCACCTAAAGGGTGACATCCAGTGAAGGACTTTAAAGAAAAGAAGGAATGGCACCTTAGAAATGACTTTTCTGTTCTTCTCACCTCTTCTACCTGGCAGAGGTAGGAGTGGTGTCTGTGTGACTGATTTCTGCCTGGTGGAACTGAGGGGTTGCTGCAGGGAGAGGAGGGCTGGCAGAAAGGGTTGTTCAGCTCCCAAACCCCTGCACTAAATTTGCTTCTCAGGAGGAGGGCTGAGAGTTTTAGGTGTTCGGTGAAGCAGCCAATTATCCAGGAGAGAGATGAAATTGTGCTCATGGCTTCAGTCTACTGTTCAGGATTTGCAGTGGAGAACAGCTTTTATTTCTTTTTGGATGCTTCTGTAGATTCCCAGTGCTGCTTTACCTGATAGACAGTGATAGGGCATGACAAATTTCTCTGATCTAGCTATAGCAAAGTTTTTTGATGCTTTGTTTTGTTTTGGGGTTTGGTTTTGTTTTTTTTTTTTGTTACTGGCTGGAGTTTGATGTCTGTAAGTGCATTATTTATTCCTGCTGGTGTTTCTACCACACTTTTTGCTCTCCCAGACCAAATCTTCTTTGCTATTTTGATGTCTACACTAATGATGTCCACTCATCTCCCCATATGCCTATAATGGCAGTTCTGCTTCTAAAATCCTGTCCAAGCTGCAGCCAGGCTTTGTGATCTATAACAAATCCTTGTTCTCCAAAGGTAGTATTATGTTCAGATTGTTGTTATCTCTTACACAAGCTTTGATCTAACCTCAAATGATACCAGCAATCCATGAGCTATATCCAAGCCACTCTTTTATGGAGCTGGCAATTAAGGGGACATTTAGTTAATACCACTGAAAGTTCATTTTAAAACCTGATGCATACATTTATTTTTTTATAGTGGTGGTGAAGGGCATGGAGAAAACTTGATAGCAGCAATGACACTGCAGAGTAGAAATCTGCCTGAAGTGCTTTAAACAACATGAGCAAAGTCCAGCCCTTCACACAAAGTCCCATTCTCTGGCTGGGTCACACATTGTGCAACACCAACCCTTCCCCCCAAAGGTCACAGGGGTCCAAAACCTGAAAAGGGAGTCTGGGCAAATCAACAGGAGCTGCTGAACTAAGAATGGAACTAAGTCACTTTAACATGTCCAAAGAAAGAGCAGAGGTAATTCTGGTGCACAGGGACAGTCAGAGACCTGAAATGTGCAGGCTGAGTGTTAAACCCAAAGTGTTAAACCCATGCCCTGCTGAGGGGCAGGGTCCAGCAGAGGTGACACAGAAATTTCTCCCATTTCCCAGAGCTCAAGCAGCTCTGCCATGGCTGCTCCCTGCAGTCACCTGTTCCCCTTCTTGGGGTTTTTACGTGACTTTTGGACAAAAATCTTGCAGACATCTGCTGGCAGCATGAAAGCACCACGTGTCCTGCCCAGCAAGGTCTTCCTGCCCCATCAAGATGGGATGAAGGAGTTCCAGAGGTTTGAGGAGTGCCTGGAGCCCTTCTTCTGGACCTCCCTTGCAGGGTCTCCCCTACTGACTTCATATTGGAGCTGAAACTGTCAGTGAAACAAAAGTTCCTGAAAGATTTATTTAATTTAACCTTGTTGAAAACATCTCAGGGCTTCTTTAACTTGAAAACAAATACAGACATATACATATTTTTTAAATCCTTATTACTCCAGTCAGTGACTATATATTATCCCATAGTTATTACAATAAACTCCTTTTGAAGGCAAATGAGTCATGAAGATAAATTAGAGAGAATGGGAAAGACTTCATCTGCATTGACACTGGCATTTGAACTAATGCACATAATTAAAGACAAAAAAGTAGAGAGCTAAAGAGATTAAAAATGAGTTACCAGCATAATCGTTTTTGTCACACATGCTAACTTTAACTTGAATTACCTCTATTTATTTTGTTAGCAGGAGATGTATCTGCAGCTATGTTTCTTTCACATCTTCTGAAAAAAACACCCACTCCCACACAGAGGGATTGTACATCTTCAAAGGCAACAATTGTATTTTGTGATCATTTTGCCTTCAGAAGATGTTTGTCAAGAGGTAGTCTGAAATCTGTTGTTGCCACTGTAATGGAACTATGAAATTTTACAGACATCTAAAAATCGTTGTTTTCTTTCAGGGAGGCTGTGTGTGGGAGAAGGCTGAGTCTGGAGAGAAAATGGGCTTGTTGCACTTCACCTGCTCCTTCCTGGAGCATTGTGTTTGTGTCTGCTAACACCAGGAACAAAGCTCTCCTCACTCTGAACCAAACAGCTTCTCTGTGTGAGACCTGCCTGGGCACATCTGGCTTCTGGCACCTGGAAACTTGTGCTGTATCTCACCCATTGATGAAGCCTGCCTAATGCTCATCAGGAGGATGCTCAAATTTTGAAGAAAATTTAGACATTTTCTTCATTTAAAAGTATTTGAAAATTCTGAGACACACAAGGGTGCTCAAATATTGAAGAAAATTGAAACATTTTATTCATTTAAAAGTTTTTGACAATTCTGAGACATACAAACAGGAGTATCTGATGCTGTTAAAAGATCAATAATTGTTTTAGTCAGACTGCACAACCATGTAGAGAAGTTACTTTAAAATTTTGCATGAGGTAATTCTGTCTCCTTCCCAAAATATCTTCTGAATTTTTGTACTCCACATGCCCAATTCTGTGGTATTACACAATTAAATAAAGAGTAGGAAATATTTTGCAAAATTAAATTATGGATACTATCCTAGCAAAGAAAGAAAACATGTACCTAATTCTTTGATGTCTAAAAAGTACTTAAAATTTTATTCCACATTTCTGTAGAGCCAAAATACCTTTTGGCATCCTGAGGTAGCAAAACTTCATGCAGTGAGTACACAACAGGTTTCTCTGGGGGAACAGAAAGTTTCACTGCATGTAGCTGAGGGCACTGCTCTTGAGGGAGCAAATCTCAAGCTTGTGTTTTGTTTTTTCTGTTCCCAGGCATAGAGGAGCACTTTGAAATTTGAATTAATGTTTTAAACATATTCTAATTTATTTACCTAAAGGCACTGAAGTCATAGTAGCTGACCTTTTCTTCATGGCTTTAAGAAAACTCCTGACATGCAGTTGCCTGTTTTCTCCACTGCAGAATCACAGGATGGGTCAGGCTGGAAGGGACCACCATGGGCCATCTGGTCCCACCTCCCACAGCACAAGGCACAGGATTGTGTCCAGAGGGTTCTGGAATATCCCCAGTGAAGGAGACTCCAACCCTTCTCTGGACAATCAGTTTCAGTGCTCGGTCACTGCGCAAGAAATAAATTCTTCCTCATGTTCAGGTGAAACTTCTTTCCTTTTCTTCATTGTCTCCTGTCCTTGGCACCACCAAGAAGAGCCTGGATCTGTCTTCATGGCACTCCCTTTTCAATATTTGTACCCCTACTTAAAGTTCCCAGGCCCTCAAATGCAGTCCAGTCACATAATGATCCCTTCTGCATCCAGCTGGGGAGGAACTGAGAGCTTTGGAGCTGTGTAGGGGATGGAGAAGGGATAAGAAGGTCCTGCATCAATCAGGTGCTGAAGAGCAGGAGCTCTGCCAGTGCTGGGGGCTGACTCAGAGCATCCCACTCCCCTCATCCCTTCCATGTCCCACTGCACTCAGGACAGGTACTGCACCAGGAGGTTTGTGGGATGCTCTGTAAAAGAGCCAGAGGGAAACACGGGTCAAGGAGAGGGTGGACAGTGAATTTTTGTTGTCTGTGTTTATGTATCAGAAGATTCCTGGTTGTGATTGTGAGGCAAAATTAACTAAACCAAATGCTAATAGCCATGACTGATGATAATTTGCTTCAAGGTGCTTATTCATTGATTAGAGTTCAGCACAGTGCCTGAAAAAGAGCTGGTCAGGAAGCATGAGATCACTAGCACTGTTGAAAACAGGCCAATAAAAATGAACACTGATGAATAAATATGCCACAGCCATCTTTGTGTACAAAGCAATTTTTCATACCAGTGAAGATTGTTCTGCAACATCAGACTGGTGATGGTTTTCAGATGGTTTTGAATACACATCTAAGGAAGAAAATGGTCTTGCAAAACTAAGAATATACATCCTAGTCTATAAAAACAAAGATTAGTACTCACCCATGCCATCCACAGTTTACCAATTTGATTCTAACCAATTTTTGCCAACGTGTTGAACAATCTGTGACTCCCCAGCTTGGACCATTCCAGAGGATCTAGATAACTCTGTATTTAGGGGACCAGAGAGAGGTGAAAGGATTGTAGGAATGTTCCCTAAGGGACCTCACTGAGGACATGGTATCCTGATGTTTTACTTTCAAAACCTACTTGGCAGTGCCATGGTTTTAATGCTTCTTGAAATGCCTCCAACAGGAGAAGTTCCAAAACACAAAAGTGCCCCAAGCACCCTGTGATGGAGCAGGGCAGCAAGCACAGCCTGGAGGCACAGGCAGTGGGAAATCAATATAAGGAAAAAAGGATTCACTCTGAGGGCAGCCAGACCCTGAAACCCACAGAGCTCATGGTTTTTCCATCCTTCACTGCATTCAAACTACACAAGCCCTGGATCTGCTTTGGGCAGAAGGCTAGGTTACCCTTTCTTTGCTATTAGTGAACATACATTTTCTCTCCTTCCTCTTGCACAAAACCCTTGGAGACAACGATCTGCTGATGTTTGTTTGGAGTTTGTTTCGGAGGAAAATACTCTGAAAGCCTGGAACATTTTATGTAACTTCTTTTCCCCCTACTTATGGTGGGCAACATTGTCCAAATACCATGCGCTACACGGTATTTTATGATCTCCCTTACTGTTAACTTGAGCAGGGAGAGGAGAAGGGGAAGGGGAAGGGGAAGAAAACCATAATCTATAAGCATCATTAGCCATATAAATTACCTGTTGACCCTAAATTTAGCTTAAGATAGCCTAAGATACTGTTCCAAAATAGAAAACTGTTATTAGAAATTACAGCATCACCTACAGCTGAGTTCTGCTCCACACCACGTGCCCTGTTGCCCCACAAAAGGGCTGCCAAAAGAGCTACTTTGTCTGATTTCTGGGAGAGTTCATTTTTCACATTTTTTCACATTTCAGCTTGATGCAATCCACACTGCTAACCCTATAATTACCAGAATTAAAATGTGTGCAAATGCAAATTTCTGTGATTTAGGCTTTGCAAAAGGCTCTGGTGCTCCCTGGAAAGCTCAGATCTGAAGAGTAGAGTGCTAATCAACACAGATGATGAGTTAATGGCAAAAATTTCAGCTGACAGTAACACTGAAGATGACAGGTTCTTGGGTACTTTAGAGGAGCTCTGTTGGTATCATTAAGATACAAGAATTACATGACTTTAGAAGTGGTTAAGTGGTGGTAATTATGACCTTGGTAATGGCAATCAGTCTTCCAGGGATAATGCACTCTTCACTTACAGCATTTAGGTTCTATTTACCTTTCAAAATACACTCATAAAAGAAGTAAAAACGAAAAAAAAACTGTACAATATACATTTATAGATATTTAAAATATACAATTGAATATTTACAATATACAATTACAGATAGCATACTTTATTTTTTACAAAAACAATTTATTTTAATGCTTGAGATTTTCCCTATGCTTCTGTTATAATTTTTGGATGCATTGGCAAAATAAGTAACATTGAAATCAGGAACAAATGCAAAATATCTGTGTTTTTCACAACAATTATGACTGATTTTACTCATCATTTGGGGTATTGAGCAGATACAAAATAACTGAGGCTCTTGATAGCATGATGTGAAAAGTTTGACTTCCTCACTTCACTAGTTGGAAAAACTGAAAAAACACTGGTAGTACAATAAAGGACTTGGTAATACCACTTAATTTTGGATACTTTTCTTCATGCTCTTTGATCAAAAAATTGATCCATTTTTTGCCCATTCTTGGGGCTAGCAAACATTTTTTGGTCGTTGCTGACATAGATATGATCTCAAGTGAAAGCTTTGTTCTTGATATTCCACTGTATTCTCAGCAGTTTTCAGTATTTTTTTTCCTGGCAAATTTGAAATTCTATGTCTGAGACTTTTTACACATTCACATTTATGATCATGCACATTCTGCAGGCTCAGCAAATTATTGCTACAGATCAATCACTGAGGCAGACACAAATCAACTAGAGAGATTGCTAGGAAATGGTTTCAGCAACAGAAGCTTCCTATATTCATCCTTCAGTGCTGTTCCCTTGTTTTCTATACTGCATAACAAAGAGGGCCCATTGGTGAGCATTTCCTTCTTAATCAACTCTCTGAGTGACAGGTGATTTATTTCCAAATAAAATTTTATCTGCTTGGAATTTCCTTTAGTGTAAGGTTTGGCATCCCTTTATTTTCTGTTGATTTCTGACACATTACAAAACTTTTTTTAAAAACATGGTAATCACATTTAGAAGAAGAGGATCACTCCCAATATGAAAAATCACCTTCTTCCTTCCCTACTTCTTGTTTTTTCAGCAAGTCTATTGGGTTTATCCTGTTATTCTCAAGCAAAGCTTCAGGGTTTATTTTTTTCCCCAAATCCTAGATGCCTGCAGGTCTGAGCTGAGAGAGAATTATTCTGAGTGCTCTTATTGATGCCAAGGACTAAGCAGTCACATGGCTCTGACAGGCATCGCTGCCTCTGGAATCTGTCAAAACCTGACATAACCCTTGGTAACCCCTCAGGAAGTTTTTCACTCTTTACTACAGTGGTTGAGCCAACAATTTGTATAATTCACAGTTGGATATTATCTCTCATCATTAGAACTGGTCTAGGTAGAACCACTTCAGTCTCCACTGCCCTTTAACAGGACTCTTACGGCTCCTTTTAGCACTGGAGATTTGTTGGCAAGCTTATCTATCAGCAAGTTATCTAGATGCACACAAGTTTCCTGCTGTTATCACAAAGGATGTTTTTGTTCCTTTCCTCCAAACTTGGCTTCTGAATTATGAGGGAGGTGCCCCTGAGTGAAGCTGTTTATTTGTCAGATTTTCTGTGACCTGCCCACTGGAGCCAGCAGAGCTGTGGGACACCCACTGGTGTCCTTATCTCCCTTGAGAAACAGAGGCTTTTTTCTCCATTGGGCATAACGTGGGTGTTGGTACATCAGGTTTTCTCTTTCAGAATCCATTCCACTCTCACAGCCTTGGTCCCTTCCTGTTGTTCTCCCTTTGCCCTGGCAGGGAGCAGCAGCAATCACAGTGATGATGAGCTTCTGTGTCAGCAGATGATCTCCCAGAGCAGCAGGGATCTGCTGTTCTGCCTTGCTGCAGTGTCTGGCACTTCTGTGTCTGCAGATATTGCAACACACTTACTGAGCTCTGCACTTACACTTTGTAAATACCTGTTCTTATTGGTGAGGAAGATCCATTATTCAGTCTCCTGCACCGTTGCTTAGTGATTTATTGATGTTTCTGCATTCAGTCACTGCTGTCATGGAACCACAGAATGGTTTGGGTTGGAAGGGTCCTTTAAAGCTCAGCCAGTCTGCTCACCCTGCAAGGACCAGGGACATTTTCAACAGAACAACGTTGCTGGGAGCAACCTGACCTTGAGTGTTTCCAGGGATGTGTCATCCATTACATCTCTGAGCAACTGTTACAGGGTTTCACCACCCTCACTGTAAAAAAATTATATCTTTATATCAAACCTAATATATTTATATATATATATATATATATATTTCTTTATATCAAACCTAAATCAGCTCTCTTTTAGTCTAAGCCTGTTATTCCTTGTCCTACCATAACAGGCTCTACTATAAAGTCTGTCCTGATCTTTCTCACAGTCCCCTTTTAATTACTGAAAGCCCTCAGTAAGGTCTCTCAGGAGGATCCTCTTGTTCAGCCTGAACCATCACAGCTCTTTCAGATGTTTCTCATAGGAGAGGTGCTCCAAACATTTTTGTAGCTTTCCTCTGGTTCACACCAACAGGTCTACATCTCACTCATCTGGACAATTAACAAAACCAGAAGTCCTGTATTTTCCCTATAGAAGAAAAAACTGACTCATTTTGAAGAACACCAGCCAAAAAGTATCACAGTATTATTGCATTCACTGGTCATACCCAGGCTTGGAATTGCAGAATTGGGCAACTCTCAGAACTTATACCAATATTTAACATGAAACAGTGTTAGGATTTCCTATAATTGTGTGGACTGTATAGGTTTCCTGTGCTTATTTGGAAGGGGATGGACAGGCTCTTTATTTTTTCCACTCCACAGAGATGACATTTACACTTTGGCAATAAAACCTGTATGAGCTGTAAAAAACGTATGGCAAGGAACATCACAACCATCATGTATTCCAGAGCAGTAATGGCAGCTAAGTACAAACAGAATTTTGACAACCAATTATTGTTTCAGGCATTGTCTTCGGGAAGATACGTCCGTGGAAACATTAACCCCTTGTCCCCTGGTTCATGGATCAAGTATAACTTGATTCTACTAAAGAGGTGAGGTTTGAAGGCTCTGCCTGCATGGATCTCCTCCTCCTCCGCAGTCACTGCAGGTCACCAGCGCGGGGTTAAGGGAGCGCTGGCTGGTTCCATAGGCGGCATCCCACACCGGGAACGCTGCATCCCGCACCGAGCACTCAGCGTCCCACACCGGGCATTCTGCATCCCGCACCGGGGCACGCTGCATCCCGCACCGAGCACTCAGCGTCCCACACCGGGCATTCTGCATCCCGCACCGGGGCACGCTGCATCCCGCCTGCCTCCATCCCCCTGGCGAGGTGGGGCACGAAGCCGGTACGATGCGCGCCCCGGGATGCGGTATTCCCGGTATCCCCGGTGTCCCCGGTGTCCCCGGTGTCCCCTGTTTTCCCGGTGTTCCCAGTGCTCTCGGGACTCCCGAGCATCCCCCGCCTCGTCGGGCCGCACACCGAGCTCCGCGGAGGGCGTGGCCAGGTGATGCCCCTCCCCTGGACAGCGCCCATTGGTGGAAAGGCTGTGGGGCCGCGCCCAGGGGCGGGGCCGGGGCGGGCGGGACGGCGCTGCCGGAGCGCGGGGCCGGGACGGAGCCGCGGCCGTGACCGGAGCCGGCACAAGGGGGACAGCGGGGACAGCGCCATGGCCCAGAAATACGACGTGGTCGTGATCGGGGCCGGCATCTCAGGTGGGTCAGGGGGGAACGGCCCGATCCCCGTCCGGCTCCCCGGGCATCCCGCCGGGAGCGCCCCCGGAGCGGCGCCGGGCGGGGCGCGGGGGGCGATGGAAGCGCAGGGCCGGGACCCGGGGGCTTCAGGGGCGCTCGGGGAGGGACAGGGGAAATGATCCGTGTCGTGGTCTCACAAAGCGCTGCTCCTCGCCTTGCTCCGCTCTTGGTGCGGGTCGGGAGGGAGGCTGGAGGAAAAGTGACTTGGCAGTGCCCGCAGGTGGGGGGACCAGGCAGGGATCCGGGGATCCGGGCTGGGACTGGTGCATCCAGGCTGGGATTGGTGCAGCCCGACAAAGGTGGTGCTTTGGCGTGGTTTATTCAGGTTGCCCATGCAGCGGTGGCAGATGTTTTGTTTGGGAAACTGCTGCAGAATAAACATCTGGGAGTATCTCTAGGTTAGGTTCTGCCGCTGGGAGAAGAGCTGTTCTAGAGGCAGCCCGATTCCCCAAGTGCCATGGAGTCCTTGCACTTCACCAGGCAACACTTCCCAAAATACTCTTCAGAGCTACTTTCACACCAGCAACTGCATCATGGCCCTCCCTTATGCTTAAAAAAAACCCGTTAATTAATTATTTTTATGTTATCTACAATGAGAATGTTGCTGTGTTGGAGAAAATTAATGTTTAGGTTGTCCCTCAGGTCAATTTTGTGTTGTCAGCTTTGGCCAGGTCTCAGTTTTCAGGCAGTCCTTACTTCACTAAGGATTCAGAAAAGGTTAGTTTTGTGACTCTGTGACTTCAGTGATATTACAGCCATTATTGGTGTGGGTAAAGTTAGGTTTTATTAATATTGAGGAGTCAGAGGCTTTCTTTTGATGTAATCTGCAGTGAGTTAATGCATAAAACAGCAAATTGTTTATGTAATTATGTTATTTCTTCTACTAAAATAACAGTAATTGTTTAAATAATTATTTGTGAATATGTAAATAAGCAAATAATCTGTAGCATCATTAAACAGACAGGAAGAGTGTGGATCTAGATTTCCTTGCTTTTTAGTTTTACCAGATGTCTGGTAATTTTCCTGCTAGAATGAGACATTTGGTCTTCATCCTTAGGGTTCCTGTAATGCACAGGGTGTCCTTAGGGAATTGCCACCCATTCTGTGTGCAGCTGATGGTGACATCCTCTTCATATGGTTTTTAGAGCTCTGACAAGCTCTTGTTCCCTTCAGGGTGCCTCGTTCCTCCAGGTCCCCAACCTGTGGCAGTGTTTCAGAAAATGCTTTGAGCATTTCTATGTCGTGTCTTGCCTCACTCCTACAAAAACACTGAGTTACTTTGTAACACCTGTGCCTTGGACTAAAGCCTGGTGTGGGGATTGAAATGGAGCCCAGCAGAAAATTTCAGGGAGCTCACAGTCCCTGAAAAATTGTGGGTGGCATGAGGAAGACAAATAAACATGTCACAGCACTCCTGGGGTACAGAACATTTTTCATGCCAATGGAAACCCCATGCCAGTGGCATAGACATTGGTGTCTGCCTGTTAGGAATTAGAACAGGCATCATTTTAAGAAAGCAGCCATTGAAAAATAGACAATAAATGCCTTATTTATTAATTAATCCATTTTTACTCTACACTGCCATTCATAGCTGGGGGATTAAACTCTGATCAGCCTCTGGTCTGTTTTGCTTTTCTCACAGCTTCTCTGTTACTACCATTCCTGCACCAATATGCTTACACCTCAGTTCTGCAAGAGGTTAGACAGTGCTGCTTTCTGGTCTTAAAAACAAAAAAAAAAGAGAAAGTAATCTGTATCTAGAGTTCTGCTTCTGGTGAAATACATAGTAAGTCATGCTCCAGTATGGACAGGATTTCCCCTCCATCTCTCTGATTCCAGTGTTGACTTGCTGAAATTGAATTTGCAGTTGACTCATCTGGTGAGATTTCTGTCTCCTCTCTTTCCATTGTATTTTAAATACTACCTGGTGCTTGCAGGAAGGGGTAGGAAACTCTGAGATAAAATAATTCTTTACTACAAATACATGAAATCTCTATGAGGTGTAAGCAAAGTGCTTGTTCTATTAGGTGTGAACTCCCCAGCAGTGATGCTGTGGCTTTTAAAACTACTTGCCCAGTATTTGTGAAATGAAGCTCAAACCCTGACAGGCAGCTCTGGGGTTGTATACTTCTCAAAGCAAAGCATGGTCCTGGGAGGCAGTTTCTGAGCAGTGAGTTTCTGAACATGTTTTGCTCATCCCTGCTCCTGGCCTCTGCATGCACATCACAATGTGCCCATTCCAGGGACACAGAATCCCCT
Source organism: Agelaius phoeniceus (assembly GCF_051311805.1). NCBI lineage: Eukaryota > Metazoa > Chordata > Aves > Passeriformes > Icteridae > Agelaius > Agelaius phoeniceus. Next base: position 7,235,232 of record NC_135266.1, on the reverse strand, counting down.
CTGCCTGTAGGGAGCTGCAGGCTGGGGATGGAGGGAGCTTCTGCAAAGGGTGGTGTGGAGAGAAAAACTGGATTTCTTCTTTTGGAAGAAATCTCTGCTTGGGTGGCTTCTACCTCTGGGATTTTCCTGCTGTACCCCATGGAATCTCCCTTAAAGTGTCCAGGCTGCATTAGCAAGTGCCTTTGCACCCTGCAGAGAGGGAGCTGCAGAGGTTGGGAGAGATTCCTCTTTCCACTTGGGCTTGCATGTTAAAAATGTGGATAGTGGCCAGTAAAAGCCTCAGGCACATGTTTGTGTCACTCTTAATAGATTATGTCCCCTGTAATACAGTTAATATTGATTACAGCATTTTATACCCAAGCATATTAAATAAACTGGTGCCCGAAGTTAAAGACTTTCCTCATACCCACAGGGAGTTTTTATTTATATGGCTCAAATATTGCTCCCATTTTCTATTTATAGGGTTTTCTGCTGAACTGAAGAGTGCTGTTCTGGATTGATTTTGACATGACTGATTTTACTTGATTGTGTGTTTGTTGAAACCCAGCAAGCTGATGGCAGAAAATGGTGTAAGGAGGGTCTGGGTGGTCAGTCACTCCTCAGGCACTGCTCATTAGCAGCTGGACAGCATTAAGTGCTCAGAGTTTTGACAGAAACCTCAGATATTCAGTTTGTCAGATCTGAGAATGACTTCTGTGACCTGTAATTTCTCAAAACTTTCTAACTGACCTTATTGGGGCATATTTTCATATGGATAACAAAATGTGCCATGTTGATGCCAAGGTTACCTCCCTACCAAATTTCAAGTTGCTGCTGCAACTTCCAAAAAATAGGCATTAAAAAAAGGCATGATTTTTCAAAATCAAAGAATATGTTTTCCCTAGACATTTAGAAATAGACAGTCAGTTTTGACCAAGATTTTCCAGCAGAAAAGAATCACAAAAAACCACACCCTGAAAAAACTCACCCTGAAAATTCAAGCTTAAATAGTTCCACATTTGGAAAAAAAAAAAGAATGTAAGCAAAATATCTTAACTTTTTTTCATGGGAATATATTCATGTGCCAGCCTCAACTCGTGTGGAAGCCAAGTTTATCAGAAGATTGCATGGAGAATTAATAATGTTTGTCTACATAATGCAAACCAGAGAGACAGCAGATATGAAGAAGTATGTCCAGGAGCAGAGAAGTCCAAAAAATCTTGTATGCAAGTATGGTTTGGAAGAAATTTCAGCACATTGTGTTACAAATATAAAACACAAGAGAAAACCAGTCATAATTGAATCTTCCACTTAAGACTATAATTTGCTGACATGGATAGTTTTTGTTTCCACAGAGAAAGATGTTTGTTTTTATCTAGAAAAGAGGAGATTGCGTGGTTCTACAAAATCGAAGCTGAGATTTATTTCCCAGCCATGTGCAGGAAACAGCGCTGTTTTCTGCTGCACTTATGGAGGATTCTAAGGCCCACAAACTGTAGGAAAAGCTGGGATGTAAAAATAGTAGTGATTAGCCTTTATATAGAAATAAAACATATGCTATATTATTAAGACATTTTTGTTTTTCTCTCTGCGGGAAAGCACTCTGTGTTGGCATCTCCAGCTCCACAGTGTGTGACTGACAGCCTCACCCCTCGAGCTACCTACGCCTTGGCTTTGGGCTCTGAGTGAGAGACTGAATAATGAGCAAATGCAGATTTTCCTTCTTGCCATCCTGGCAGCACAACTTCTGTTGTACACTGCCCTGTTTGTTTTGACAGCACGCCAAGCTGCTGGTGGGAGGTGGTGTCAGATAAACTGTCAAACACACACAGTTGTTGGTGTGAGATAGAATCGCTCTGACCTGTGGAAATCTGGAGTAGTTTTCAATAATTTTTTTCCCCTGCTGTTACTTCTGTATTTGCCTGGGATTTGACCTATAGGAATGTAATATTTGATTCATAAAATGTATTCTCTGATTATCACTTTGCATTTGCCCCGTGCTGGGTTCCGGCTACCTGGCTCCTTCCTTCATTCTTTCTGGAGCCAAGCAGAAAGCTGATAATGTTGTCATTTCATAGCAGAGATTCCTAAAGACCATTTTTGGGGATGCAGAAATAAATAAGAATGTTTCATAGAGCTCTGAGTTCCCAATGTACTCCTAGCAAGCTGGCTGTCTTTATGACAAAAATTTACAGCAGGAACAAAAGTCCCAGAATTCCATACAAAGTGTAATGGATGCTTTATACAGTAATTGCAAATGAGCAGAAGTACCAATTTCCATTTGCCTCCTTCTTCATAATGTGTTCTGCTGGTTTGCTGTTGAAATCCTATGAGTATTATTTGCCTCAGCAAGCAAAAGAAATAGCCAAGTAGTTAGGACAGACCCCTAAAAATACCCTAACATAACAAAACCAGGCATGGGATAGGCATTATGTCTTTTCTGAGAATATCAGCACTGATGTTATTGGTATTTGTGGTGATGACATTGATCATAAATTAGCAGCAACATTTTTTTGCATTCTTTTTTAGTTGAAAGTCACCATTTAGGTGGCAGGAATTTATTCTGGACAGCACTGACCAAAAAAATTGTGAATAACATGTGTGTAATTACCTTGGTTGTTTCCATTACTAGGTGGGATCAAACTTTCATTATTTTAATGTGTAAATGGAGGAAAGATACCTCATTTCCAACCCTGTGCTTATATTCATTAACTTTTTTCTGCCTTTGTTTTGGGGGAGGGCATTACTTTGGGGGAGGAAAGTTTACTGCAAGAAGCTGTGGACATGAAAAATCCCAGTGGGTGTGTGTGGAGTGATTTCATCCTTGGAATAGAATTCCCTCTTCCTGCCCACTGCATTTCTGCTAACATTGTCCATGAGAAAGTGTTTTTGTGCCTTTCAGAACAAGGCTTGCATCTGTAGGAAGCGTTTAGACAGTGAAGCCATTGAGGCCAGTAAGTGGTTTGGTCTCATTTGGACAATGCACTTTGTAGTAGAAAATATTTATTCTCTTTTGGTTAAGATCTTTGCTGAATCAAGTGGATTTTTTTTCCTAGAAGGGAAAAAATACTGATGAAAATGAGATTAAATAGATTTACCTGAAAAGGACAAAATAAAGAGATTAACTCAATCTCTCTCCACTGTCAAAGATTCTACAAGAAGACACATGAAAGAAAGTATGGCAAGATAAAACATGGTTTCTGACAAGCAGAAAATTAGTGATGTTGTGGTATTAGGCAACACTGAAGTAGAAATAAATGTAGACTTGTGATCCACACTCTGCATTTTTGCTCTTTTGTGAGGATTTAAGATGCTGTTACTGAATTAATAGCATTGTTGGCTTGGGGTCTTTTTATATTTTCAGTGGCAATTTAAAATCTTCAAATCCTTAGTCAGTGAAAAGAAAGTTTTTTCATTCTCAGCTTTCTGTGTGTTGTTGCCCATTAGTGGCTTCTCTGGTCAATCTGATGTAACTGAGCACATTTTAATTGTACTTTAAAACTTAAAAAAATGGTATGATGTACACAAAAATTCCAATCAAAGGGTAATCAAGGTTGCAGGAGAAGAATAAACAGGTGAGGAAGGGAGATTTTAGCCTATGGTAATGGCAGACATGTTTTGCATCTCTCATTGACAGATTCATTTTTACTTGCCAAAGGGATTTCTAGCTCGAAAAATGAGAGCTGATTTTAAGGTGGTCATTGCCAGGTTTAATTACTCAGTTGTGTTTAGAAAAAGTTAGGGTTTCCATCAATGAAACAGTAAAAATAATCACAGCATTAGGATGCCATTACATTGGAACTTTAATAATGATATATTGCCAATTCTCTTATTTTACTGATGTGTATTAGAAAAAATGAGCAAAAAAGTCTTAAAATTATTTCCCCACTCAAGATCAGAAAAATGCAGGGATTTTACAAGAAGATTTTCCCCCTTTTTGCTCAATTAAATCTTGCTAGAACACTACAGTAATGAGTTAATAATCTTTCTCACAATGTGGCTATTCCATGCCATGTACAGTAGGGTGGATTAATGAGGATTTTATGAAGGAATGTTCTGTATTTACAGAGCCTAAATTTTGAAAACTAGAACTCTATACTGCTAGTATATACTCTATACTGTTAGTATACAAACCCTAGGATATTCCCAATAAAGTAACTTTTTAAAAACTCCCACTGTTTGTGCTGTAGAAATCATCTCTGCTCATATGCTCTGTATCAACCCCAGTATTGAGGCAACTTGGAATTATTTTCATAAGTCTACACTTTTAAACACTTCCCTACAAAGCAGTGAACCATTTTCCACATTACAGGACTCCTCTGGAATCAGGTTCAAGTCTCTTAAGTCCCAGTGTTGTTCACTACCTATGGAGTTGAACTTTTCTTTCCTGTGAAGTAGAGATGGGCTTTGTTGTATTACAAAATCCAGTATTGTTCAGTCCTTATGTTTCAGTCCTGGGGTGTGTCTTGTAGTCTGCAGGTTGGCATCAATTCATCTTAGTGTTTATTTTTTTTAAACTGTATATCCAGTGTTTTGATGCACTTCAAAGGGCTTTGCTCGTGGTAGCATTATGACAATTTTCTGCATGAAAGCAGCCACAGTATGATCTGTAGCAGCAGCAATTCTGAGTCCTTAATAGCACTGCAGAATCAATAGGAACAGAGCTTTCCTGCCTGGCATCTTCAGAGGAGGGGAGCTGCTTGTGAGATTTCCATAGAAACCCTTGTGGAGGATGTCTGGCCTTGTTTGTTCTCATTTCACAATAAGTGAATTTCCAGAGCAGAATGAGCTGTGGTTTTGGCAGGCTCTTCCTGTCTTGCTGAGGCAAGCGGTGTATTTCTAATTCTTGGAATTAGGAGATATCTGGAAGGAGTTTGCTCAGTGATTTGGGGTGGTTTCCAGCTTTATCTCAGGGCTGCACTTGGGGGAGGTGGAGGTGGCACAGCCACAGGCTGAGCTGTGACAGGGGTGTCTGCCCAGAGGCACAGCAGCAGACACTGCAGTGCTGGCGCTGCCTGCTCTGAGCACTGAGCCCAGTTTGGCCTGGAATAATGTGCCTGTGAGGAATGGTTTGCATTGGAAGGGACCTTAAAGCCCATCTCATTCCACCCCTTGCCATGGGCAGGGACACCTCCCACTAGACCAGGTTGCTCAGAGCCCCATCCAGCCTGGCCTGGAGCACTTCCAGGGATGGGGCATCCACAACTTCTTCCCTGCTCCTTGGGAGTTGCTGAAGTTCATGATGTCCTCTGGGATGGAGATGGTGTAGAGGAAGTGGGAGGATAGCTCCATGCAGCCTGAGGGGAGCTGAGCAGGCAGGGATGAGGCAAGGAGCAGGAAAAGAGAAGGTCTCATTCCTTCCTCTCATTCTTATCCCATCAATCAATCACTCTCTGGTGTGCAGTCCTGTCCAGGATACTGGAACAGCAACAAAAGTCTTGAAAACTCAAGTTATGGAGAAGATGAAGGATAAATATGCACTCAATTTAGAGGTTGTGTATAAAAAGCACAGAGGCTTCATGACCTGTGGGGTGCTTCAGATGAACCTGTGGAAACACCTGGACCTGGTGCACTTGAGTCTGACCAGGATGAAGCTGAGGAGGTGGGTCCAACAGACAGAGACAGAGACAGATGTGGAGATGCTGTGTGTGGGTGTTGTTCCTAGCCTTCTGTTTTGAGAGAAAATAGTTTCCATGCTTAGAGCAAGTAGATGTGTAGTAGTAATCTTAAATAAACATATTTTGTATTGTTTATACTTGTGAGTCATGCCCTCTCCCAGTTCCCAGTAAGGCATTTCTGTCTCCATTTATTCCTTGCTGTTTCCCAGTTTATGAAACTTTTCTCAGATGACCATTAACAGTAATGAAACTTAACCACCTGTGAGTCTGGAGAACAAGCGCAATTTAACAGGCAAACAGGTTAGAGAACCTCAGTCACATTACAGCATGTTCTTCATCCCTTAGCAGCCCTTCTTTATTTGGATACATCCCATAATTAAGCTGTAATCCAGTAGTGAGCTTAACTTCCAACTCAGTCCAGTGTGACCATTATTCTTCCTAAACAACTGTGGCAGGAATGGAGCAGTTGTATTCAGCATGAAATTATGGTCTTAGGCACCAAAGATTGCATTTATTTTTTTTTTCATACCTAGGACAGATTTCTTTTGGCTTCATGGTCAATTCTTTCAAGGCATGTATATCTCTAGTAAACTTTCTTACAAAAGAATTATCCACTCATGTGTGAGTGTCCAGTGGTATTTATAGAGAATAGAGAATTCAGCCTTTTATTTTGTACATGTAGGATATCCACGATGGTATGACAAAACCTTCTGTATTTCTTGAAATCTCATTTTTCTGCTTATAAAAAATATGTATTTGTGAGAAAATATTGCATTTTGTGGTTTCAACATCATGGATTTGTGTCTTCTACATTTATGTTGGGGAGAGAGAGAAACTATCACTCAATGGATTAAAGAATTAGCTAGAAAAAGATTATTTCTAAAGTTTCATGGAGGAAAAAAATTTATCACTGAAATAAATTAGATCAATTTGTAATATATCCACTCCACTGAAAAATTGCTTGCAATTAAAAAACTTAGAATATTAACTAGATGGAAGAATTAGGTATACTTCTGCTCCAGCAGCAATCTGAAGAATATGGTGTAAGGGTGTAAAATTACTTTTAGATGAGTGTGAAAAATATATATATAATTTCTGCCTATGTAAAACATTTGAACTTCCTCAGTTCTGGTTTCCAGTGAATGGTGTCCCACTTTCCATTAACTATTCTATGCACAGGAGTTTATGGTCAATTCTGCATTGCCTTAGAATAAAGGAGTACATTTAACTCTTCCCAGAATGATTCCTCTCCCCTGGTCTTTCCAGACATGCCTTCTTTGTAAGGCTCACAAAAAGTTGATTTTAATCACATTTCAAGGTAGTGTAATAAACATGAGGGTAATATGGTTACTCCTGCCTGCAGGATATCTTGGAAGTGCTGATCAATAGGGCTGCCTTTCGTGTACTTAAGGAGGGGAAACAACTCCCAAGAAACAATGCTTCAGTGCCAAATTGGCCTGCAGGGCAGGGGCATAATCTGATTTCACCAACTCATGATTGCTTTTTACAATTTCAGCTCCCATCTGTCAGGAGCAGAGAGGTCTCCTGTCCTATTGAATTTTCAGTTGTCTCTAGTGGCTCCATCACAAAGTCCCATAATTAGATGATTTTTGCTGAGACCATAATTCCACTTATAAAGTATCTACATGCAGCCTGTTTGATTGTCATGGTCAAACTCCATTGCTGAAAATGAATCCTGACAGTGAAGCAGACTTTCCTTCTGCATGTGAATGAGGCCAAGGGACAGCAGAGGAGCAGAGTTGATGTGGCAGAGGAGCATTTTTGATGTCACTGCAGCACTGCAAGGCCCCCAAGCTGGGTGCTGCCTTTCCATAGGCTGCACAAATGGAGAGTAGGATGTGTGTCTGTCTCTTAATAATTGAAATTTTGCTGCTTTTAAAAGGCCACAATGCCAATCCAAGTAGGAAGCTTCAGTCTGTCAGTGGTTATAACATGCAACTAAGCAGCAGCCACATGATTTCTGTGGTGAGATACCATGCAAAGCTCCTAGCTTCTCTCAGGGATTTTTGAGAGCAATCCATTGAAATCTCTGACCTTGAAGCTTTGGTTCAGTTTTTGACCATGAATGTGGCTGATTGCTGCCACTGGCTTTAATGCACTTTCTCCTTTTTTTTGCCAGGTTTGTCAGCTGCCAAATTGCTCTCTGATGCTGGGGTCAGCGTGGTGGTCCTTGAGGCCCGGGACAGAGTGGGAGGAAGGACATTCACTATCAGGGTAAGTGCTTCATGAGGTGTGAACTCCCTTTTGTGCTGGTCTACAATGGGACAGATCTCACTCCTGTTATTTTGACCCAGGGAACTGCAATTATTTTGGTCCAGGGAACTACAGCTTCAGCTCAATCCCTCAGAAGGTGACAGAGCAACTAATCCAAAAGCCATCAGTCAGCATGTGTTCACCAAGAATCCCTGCTTGGCCATCCTGACAGCCTTCTAAGGTGCAGTGACTGGCTCAGTAGATGAGGGAAAAATGAATATTGTCTACCTAGTCTTCAATAATGTGTTGAAAACAATAATCTGGCACCAAGAGTGTCAGAGCATTTCCCCTCTTTTTCCCATCTCCCTTTGCATACTGTAACAGGCATGATAACTTAGAGCCCTATAAAAAGCAGCCTGAGCAGGACCAGACATCATTATGGCTCAGACATATGTTTTAAAATGTCTTAAAATTATCTGAAATAACACTCTTGCTTCTAAAAATGAAATGCATCTTGATTTCCATTAGGAAAAAAAGAAAAGAAATGAAGAGTCACTTGTGACACAGGTTAATGTAATACAGACATTACCTCTGCTTCCCACCCTGGAACTGAGGAGGGAGTAAATGATGTCAGGTGCCATTGCTGGGGAACCAGAGATAAACAGTGGTGTTCCAGCAGAAATCATTGTGTGTGAACCATGGAGCATAAACACCATCCTTCAGTGACACTGAGAGCGCCAGGCTGAAAATCCTCACTATAAACAGTGTTCAAGAGTTACTGACTTGGGAGATCAGCCTGCTGTGATAGTGTGCATCCCTGAAACCTTCTGCTTTCCTCCCACTTCCCAAGTGAGTGGGGTGCTGGTCTGAGGGATGCATGGAGCACCTTTCATGTCAGGCATGGCTGGGGATCCCTGTCCCATCAGCAGCAGGCTGGAGCCAAGAGAAAGGAGAATAATCTCCTGGAAAACTGCAGTGCAGTGCTCAGCACCTGCAGCACTAAGTCTAAGCAAGTATCTAGAGAGAGAAAACAAGCCTTGGTGCTGGAGGTGGTTTCAGCTGCAGAAATGTTTTGCAATGACAAGAAAATTAATGTGAATTTCTTGAACATCTCCAGGGGTGGTGACTCCACCCCCTCCCTGTGCAGCACATTTCCATGCTCAACAACCTTTCCCATTAACAAATCCATTCAGTATGGAATATTCTTTCTGCTTCTAGATGTTTGTATTGAGGAGCTTCCTGCACAGCTTCTGATTCCTGTATTCTTTGTTCCCAGAATGATAAAGTGAATTATGTAGATGTTGGTGGATCTTATGTGGGACCTACCCAAAACCGGATTCTGCGACTGGCAAAAGAGCTGGGGGTGGAGAACTATAAAGTGTATGTTGAGGGCCACATGTTCCATCACAAAGGGGTAAGTATTGCATATTGTAGATATTGTAAGTATATTGTAACTCCGTGCTGAGGTACCCAAAGGTGGCACTGAAACTTGGAAATGGCTGACAGTTATCAAAAGGGTTTCATCTAAAATTCACCCTTAGTAATCCAGACAGCACCTGCTTGAAGTGTTGTTATTCTGTTTTAATTTGTTGGGAGTGTGACAAATGGTTCTTATTTTCTTTTTAAAAGTGTTCAAAAATGCAGCTGACAGCAGCTAAAAAACCTGGGATGCATTTGGCACATTGTCTTTGAACATACCCTCCAAAGGGGTTTTGCTTGAAATCCAGGAAATACTTGTTCAGAAATAAATGCCAAATTTAAATTTAAAAAAAGAATATTGATGGATGGTATTGAATGAGGACACTGGACAACAGTATTATGGAACCAGCCTGGGAATAGGATAATATATTTTGCTCACATGACTGGATTCACATGAGATCTTTCCCAGCCCCACAGAGTGGGATCAATCTCACAAAAGGGTGTTAGGAAGTTAATCATCCAATCTGAGACTCTGAGCTTCCCTCTCTAGATAATGGTGCCACACAAGCCCTTCCCAAGAGTCACCAAAATGTCACCTCTGAGGTGTGGGGCAGCAGGAGTCCAGGTGGCCACTCTTGAGCAAGTCCTGGTGTGGTTGAAGTGAACAGGAATGAAAAAGTCAGAGCAGATTTCCAGCCCAGATCTTTAGTCCACTGATTTTTTTTGCACAGGTCCTACCCAGGACCTGCTGCCAAAACCAGTGCAGGGTGAGAGCAGCAGGGAGAAGGACAAAGAAAAGCCTAAGATTCATAGGTGTGAGACGTGACTGTCTAAGATTCATAGGTGTGAGATGTGGCTGTCTGTATCCATAACACAAAGTATTATTTTAATTTGCAAAGAGCATCACTTTCAATTTTTAAAGAATATTCTTTAGTTTTGGTACTTGGCAGACTCTGGCAGAACCAGACTTTTGAAGCCTGTGTGAGTTACAGTTGACATACTTGATATAGACAAGCCATCCTGTGTGAGGGATCCTTAATTGGTTTCATTTCTATTACCTTCCCAATTTTTTCCCTAAGAATTAGAGCAATGTGTTCACACTGCAAAGTTTTACCATCTGGTTCTGCAAGCACTCCTTATTGGGCAGATTGATGCCATGCTCATAAAACAGGCACATCTTAAATAATTGCTCAGCCACTCCATAATGCTGAAAAACTTACTTTTCACTCCCTCATGCAAAATTGATGTAATTCTACAGCAAGAGGGATGGGCTGGTTTGTACCAGCAGAATGTTTGTCCCACTCTAATTTAAGCTCAGGCATGAATATCTCAGCATCATAAAAGGCACTTATCTTCTTTATGTTAAATAAAAGGCTCTAATGGGTCACATTACTTCAAGCCCTTAATCCATTTTGACACGAAAGCTGCAGCTTTTTATTGTCCCACATTGCATTATGCACGTCTCTGCTAATGACCATGTAATTTTGTATGTTTTCTTTGAAGTGAAAGCATATTTCTAAGCAAGAGGCAGCATTATGAGCTATTCAGCTGGATCACAGGCTGTGGATCAATTCTGGATTTGGCATCGTGGTCCTGCTGAGCTAATCAGGGTCCCAAGGGAGCTGTAATTGTTGGACCAGGGTGACATCAAAGGGGCTTTAAGGTATCCCAGATTTAAGCACTGGATGAACAATAATGATGCCTTCCTCCTTTCTCCCACATCCTCTTCCCATGAATTGTAGCCCTTTAATTTTCTTTTCCTAAGATTTTGCACAGCTTTTTCTCTTTTCTTTTTCCTTGAGACATTGTGCAGTCAGCATGCCCTTTGATTTGGGGATGTGTTGCTGAACCCTCTCTCATATCCCACTTCTAAAAGAAGCTTTTTAAGCTCCATCTGTGCAGTCCTGGCTGTTGGCTGGGCTGCTCAGTGCCCAGGGCTCTTTCACCTGCCTCTCTTTTACCTGCCTGCTGCACACTGTTGCCAGGCTGGATGCTGAGGTGCAGGTAGGGTTTGTGGTCTCCCAGCTGCAGATGCACCCCTCACATTCATTAGAGATGCTCCAGGAACACAAGCACAAATCACACAATACCACACAGTACCAAGAGGTATTTCCTAGATGGCAGAAAGCGTTAGCAAAGAGATTATTTGATATTAAAGGATCATATCAAACAGAAATTAAATATTAATCTGAAATATGGATGTTTTCAGCTTCTTGGCCTGATGCACCGTCAGCCATGGGCCACCTGCAGACCTTGAAAGTCTGATTAAATCTTCTCCCCTTGTGTCTCAGCTCTCTGGTGCTTGTCTGGTGGCTGTCCAGGAGTGTGGAGCCAGGGCCAGACAGGAAGGTCTCCTCCCAAGAGCTTTCTCCAGAGCCTGCAGTGTTGTGTGGTTTTGTCAGAGGGGAGAGGAAGTTTTGAGCAATGACTAAGCACAGCCTTAGCTGTGTTTGTGACATCTGTATGTAATCTCCAGCACCCTTGGATTAAGAGATTTTTGGTCTTCTCTTCACCTTAACAATCAGTTCAGCTTGGCTTTTTCTGAAGATTTCCAGGATACTGCTTGGATTGAGCTGGGAGAAAGTGGGAAAATGACTTATTTGAGCAGAGGAAGCAGCCAAGAGAAAGTGAAAGTCCCCAGAGGGATTTAATGAGCTCCTTTGCTCTGACAGGAATTTTTCCCATATCTCTGTGGAAAAATTCCAGATACTGCAAACTTTAATAGCCAAGTTGCTTCATTGGTGCAGGTTTCCTTTGTAGTTACTGTTTCTTTGAAAATCCAAATATGTAACTATTGATAATAATAATAATAATAATAATAATAATAATAATAATAATAATAATAATAATAATAATAATAATAATAATTATTATTATTATTTATTTATTTATTTATTTTGCATCAGTTAGCATGGTAACATGGACACCTTTAATGTCAGTCAGGAATTTTTTTTGGTATCGTGTCCTTGTAAATCTGTAACTTTAAAACTTAAGTGTTTGTTATGAGCCCTCTTTCTAGCTAAATCCAGATGTGCTGGGTTCTCCCTTCCCTGAGCTGGCAGACAGCTTTTTGTTTTAACAGAGGTCCTTGAAGCTCTGTTTTCACCTTTTTTGGAAGAAGACCCTAGAAAGTAAGGCATTGGGCCTTGGTGTGGTATTAACCTTCTCTATAACTGCACTCCTCCAATATCTGGCAGCAGCACACACCCCAGAATATATAATATTACTTAACAAAGAATTATGATTTTCAGAGGGGGGAACACTTAATAAAATATGAGGATTTCCCTACAGTGCCTCAGATCAGCCCTGTAGTCTCTCTTTCCTTCCCCCTGCCTTTAGATGAAGAGCTCAGGGCTCTGTAGTGGCTCTGTGACTGAGACTGTGCCCATCACCCCAAACCTGCTGTTCAGACAGGGATCAGACAGCCCCAGGCCCAGCTCTGCTCCCAGGGCCAGACCTGCTGGAGGGAAGGATTGTCACCTGAGGGGTCACACCTTGGGGAGCTGCTGCTCTGTGCTGGCCACAGCCCCAGGCAATCACAGCCCCTGCTCTGGGGCGTGGGGGATGCTCCTCCTGTGCTTCCTGATGTGTGCCCTGCCCCTGGCACAGCAGGCAGAGACAGACTTGCCTTTCTCTTGGTCTGGAAAAATTGTCTGCTCCTCTGGCACAATTTGAAACTTGGGGTGGTGTCACAGCTTAGGGTTAATTCCTGTAGTTTTGGCTACAAGCCCAGCATAGCCCTGGGCAGGGAAGGGACCTTGCAGAGCTCATCTCTCACTGCCTTCTTTCTAACCACTGAGGGAAGGTGCTTAAGGATCTTGTTTCCTTTGGATTGGTGTGGGGTAACTTAATCCAAGCAGGCAGCAGGACTCAGATCTGAGGCCTGCAGGAAACCACTTGACATAGCAGGAAATGAACAAAAAAGAGTTAGATAAACTCTGTGGGTCAGTCAGGCAGCCATGTGTTAGCACAGGAGCTAAGCCAGTAGGTTATTTGCTTTGCAGTTAAGAAAACAGTGGTTCTGAAAATAATACATCCAGAACACTATAAACTTGTTTAAAAATGGAATATTGCAAGACCTCCCCTGTTTGCAGTGAGCTCCTCTGTGAAACTTGCAGTCAAAACTCTCCTGCCTAGCAGGGAGACAATATTAAAATCAAGTTAATAACCAGCCCAGCTCACTGGGGCTGGATTTATTCCCTGCTGTGGAGATACTTGTGCCAGAGAGAAAGTTGGAGAACTGATGTGTCTGAGGCTGTTGGGAAATGGGAATTTCTTGCCTGGAATTCGCTAGAGTTGGCTTTCCTCTGATCCCATCTCTGATAGGTACAGCCCCACCACACAAGGGTCACTGTGTCTGGGAACTATTTCAGCCTCTCTGACTTCAGTCTTAGCCTCTTCCAGGTCTATTAGCACTGTTGTACTTTTCCAGCTTTTCTTGCCATTCTTCTTCTCCAGTCTTACTGAAGTTGTGGGGTTTTTGCATGCAGGAGAGAGCAACAAGTAACAGAACTTTAGACTTTTTAAATTAAAAGTTGGCATTTCATAGTTCTCAGAGAATAAAACATGTATTCCCATTGATCTTCTTGGGCCATGCCATTGACCAAAGGTGTTTTAAGCTAAGTAAGCTAAGGATAGGAGAGCTGTTTGCAAGGTACATCACTCTGTACAAGCACAGCCACTCATCAGAAAGAGTTTTGGAAAGAGATTTTCACTGAACAATGTAAAACTGGGAACTTTTTGCTGCTACTCCTGATTTGACACAAGTTTATCTTTCTCCTTTGCCCCCCTGCAGTACCAACAGGACAGAAGGGCAGGAATAACTTCTCCTCACCCTGGTTTGGGTGACCTGGCAGCAGTGCTGCACCCCACCTCTGCTGAAGGGCAGAATTATTGGGGTTAAAGCATGTCAAGGAAGGAATGTGGATGGCACCTGTGTTCCCAACCAGAATAAAAAGACTAGCAATAAATGAATTTTGAGAAGCAGTGTTTGATGATCTTTTAGAAAAGCAAAATGTTGTGCAATAAGAATAAAATGATTATTAGTGTGTTACAGCTTGGGATCAGTATTTCCTAGTTTGATACAGCTTCAGTTTATGGCAGTAAAAGCTGTAGGATGCAGGATATCCCTTTGCATGCCCTCTTTTCTGTGATGAACACAGTGCTGCAGCCTGGCCCTGGGAAATTGTCCTCAAGGGAAAGGAGGAGCCAGTGTCATTTGGAGGATTCCCTGCTGGGAGCTCACAGGAGCATTTACTCTGCTCTTGCCATGGCAGGAATATTTTGCATGCAGGTGTGCACCTGGAGAAGGCTGGAGCAGCATCCCCCCTGCCACCTTCCTTCAGTGTAAGTCTGAAAAAGAACAAAATAGGCATAAAAGAGAGAAAAAAAGTATGTGGCATTCACATTCTCTGAAAAAATCCCTTCGCCCAGGATTTTTCTCCTGGGAAGCTGAGAAGTCTCAGAGAAAAGGAAAACAATCCTTATCTCATTGGGTTCTCCTGTGTTGTGCTCACATGTGGAATGTGTTTGGAGATTGTTTACCCACAGGTGATTGTTTCATTGGGTTCTGGTGTGAGTTGTTTTCACTCATTGGCCAATCAGGGTCAAGCTGTGTTGAGACTCTGGAAAGAGTCACGAGTTTTCATTATTATCTTTTTAGCATTCTGTAAGTATCCTTTCTGTAATCTTTAGTATAGGATAGTATTCTTTAATATAATATAGCATAATAAAGTAATAAATTAGCCTTCTGAGAACATGGAGTCAGATGCATCATTCCTCCCTGCCATGGGGGTCCCTGCAAATAAAATAATGGTACACAAGATTGAGGTTACATACCCAGAAATGCAGAACCACTTCCGGTTGACTTGAAAGCACAACATCTGCTGAAAATTAAAAAAAAAAACAAAAACCTTAAAACATTAAACTTGAGGGTCTCAGGCTGAACTAATTGCTGAGATGACCAGCTGGTGCTTTGCTTGGCCCAGAGCAGAAATTGCTGAGTCTGGATGGAACAGGAGAGTGGCTTTGCTGCTGCCCTCACTGAAGATGGTGAGGAGGAGCAGCACAGAGGGACCTGGGCACTGCTGGAGCCCTGCTCTGAGGAGACAGCACCAGGCAGGGGCAGCCAGGGCTTGCTGTGCTCCCTCACCCACATACATTTGCCTCCCTTACTGTCCCTGTCCTGGGGCTGACAAAAGTTCACCAAAGTGTAGGAATTTCAGTATTTTACTGCTTTTGCCAAGTCTGAAAGCTCACTATGATCACTGAGTTCTGCCTTGCACCCTTTATCTTATGATCTTTGCAGAGAAAGATGTTCTGCAGAATATCAGAAACCCAAGTGTTTTTACACACAAATACACGATTATCAGTGGGGAAGATCAATCAGTTCTCTCTCAGCAAGTGTGAGGAGGGTGTGTTTAGCTCCTGCTTTGTGTCTCTGTCTCTGGGTCCCCATTTTCTGCATTTGAATCACTGCAGCCTCTCCCTTAGTCTGTGACTCCACCTGCCAGGTGTGATGGGCTGGCACTGAAAACGTGGCTGCAAATTGCTTCAGCACCACAGCTCCTGCCTGTCAGGCTCAGAGTGTTCCCTGCATCCTCACACAAACTTCTGGCACAGCTGGAAGGGCAGAGAACAGAGAGGTCTGATGAGAAATTCACCACTGACTTACGTGGAGGAAGGTTCAAAGCAAATTAATGAAATGTTACCTGTTCATCCAGTCTTGTTTCAGATTAAAGTTATCACAAAGAAGCAGCTGCTGTTAGATTGTTTCTCTTATCATTATTTCACAGGATTATCTGAAACAGTTTCAGATAACAACAATTTCAGCCAGTGTTGTTTCTCTTATCATTATATCACAGGATTATCTGAAACAGTTTTAGATAATAACAATTTCAGCCAGTGCTGCAACTCTGTGTCACACACATTGTAAGTACTGACACCATTTTTGCAAGTGTACAATATTTTTCTTCCTGCAGCCAAAAACTTCCTGGTTTTTTTTATAGGCTAGTTTTCTTCCATGGAATAATAAAGAGGTATGTTTGCTTTTAAAGTGAGGTGTACCAGAAAGGTGCTTAAATAGTTTGAGATGCATTCAATTTTAGACCCACACAAATTTCAGGATGCACATTTCAGCAGCAGGCAAATAGAAGATTCATTTAAATGTAATAATGAAGGATGCTTAGGAACAAGGAATGTTACCTCTTTGGCCATGGTTTGAGTATCCTTAGCCCAGAATTTGACAACCTGCTCAGACCATATGTACCCCTCCCCACCCCTTCAGAACAGTAAATATAAAAAGGTATTATTGTCCTTTTTAATGCCAGTCCAGCTGTTTTTATCCCTCCTCTTTAGCAACATGCATTCCATTGCTTGCATTCATATGCAGGACAAAAAAAAAAAAAGGAAAAACCCAAAAACCCAGCCAGGTCTTTTGGGGCAAAAGGCAAATGTGATGACTCTGAGAACTTTGTGTTCTTGAGTAATGAAGATCTGCTCTGTTGTATTTCAGTTGTTTGTGTTTTTATGTGCATTTCAGGGAAAGTCACGAAATTTCAGGGACATTTGCCCTTCAACATGGAATCCCTTGGTTTTTCTGGATTACAATAACTTCTGGAGAACCATGGACAAGATGGGAAAAGAGGTAGGCTCTCAAAATTCTGTGTTTCCTACAATGCTCCGTGAATAAATTGAGTCCGTTTTTGTTTTGTTTCTGGCAGGGTTTTTTATTGCTTCTTTAATTTATTAAAAAAAACCAAAACAAACCAACAACAGAACAAAACAGAAAGGAAGCATCCATCAGAAAGATTTCTGTATTGCCCAGGAACTGTCAGAAATAATAGGTTTTCCTCGCTGAGAGTGGGGTGGACTTGTAAAGGTCCCTTCCAACCCAAACTATTCTATGATTCTATAAGAGGAGACAAAAATATCTGGAAGAGTCTAAGATATCTGAAAAAATGAGGTTGAACTCAGTGTAAGTATTTTCTCATGACAGAAAAAAATATTCCGTGAGATTAGAAGGGTTTTTTTCCCCTTCCCTCATGACAGCATTTTGAGTAAAGATGATTTTTTTGGTTTTGTAGCTGCCTAAGCTGTGCTCCAGTTTGACTTCACAGTAACTTTATATTTAAAGTTCAAAATATAAGCAGTACAGCTGCAGCCCCTGGAGCATTATACTCTCTTTCAAATATTCATCAGTTTCCATATAATCTAGCAACAAACCAAGGGCTTTACATTATCAGAATCTTCAAGCATAACTCACCGTACTCCTGCCAATTCCACTGGTTTTATGTGGTTTTGCAGAATCAAATTTATGTATTATACTGCACATTTTTTTTTCAGTAGTACATTTTTTAAAGATTTAGGGATATGGTGGTATCCTCCACATCATGCTACTTACATGCAAAAAATTGTTACTAAGAATTTAACTGCCTAAAATTTTTCAAAAGTATCTAGACATTTTTTCTTACTCTGCAATTAGCAGAGAGCCATAGGGGCCTTTGGATATTCATCTTGGAACTGACTGGAAAAAGAACTTTCCCCTCAATTTCGAGAGGACACCAAGACAACTAAATTGGAATTGCTTCTGGACAGGTAAAAGCCAGATGAGTGCCAGCACAAGGAAATGGTTCACTGGTCAGCCAAAGACAATTTGGTGGTCATGGTACAATTCATGCCCAAAGGTGTGAATAGAAATGATTCAATTTAGTGAATTTGTTCCAAATTTATATCCATGTGCAGGGAAAAAAAGTAACTCCTGGTCAACAATTCAGTAAAGCCTGTGCTACTCTCTAGCACACCAGGCAATGGTGAAGTACTGAATCATTCCTTGGATATTTCACCTCTGTCTCCAGATTCCTGTTGATGCACCATGGGATGCTCCACATGCTGAAGAATGGGACAAAATGACCATGAAAGAGCTGATAAATAAGATTTGCTGGACCAAGTATGTAAATCTTTATCTGCTTTGAAATTCCAGCTGTGAAATGATTGTGGCTTTTTGGGCAGATTCTGTGGTGCAGCTGAGGACAGATTGTTTGAGATGGGCTTTGGTTGGCTGGCAGGTGGCATCAGAGGTGCTTCAGCAGGTCCCTGCACACAGCAGTGGAGGTGTGGGCTCTTCCCACCATCCTTCCACTTCCAACCATTGGATCCTTGAACTCCAGCCAGCTCTCCTGTGGCTCTCTGCCTTACAGTGGAGTTTCCCATGAGACACTGACATTCAGGGCCTCGAGGAGGATGAAATCTGCCCTT
The DNA here is from genome assembly GCF_051311805.1 of Agelaius phoeniceus. Classification (NCBI taxonomy): domain Eukaryota; kingdom Metazoa; phylum Chordata; class Aves; order Passeriformes; family Icteridae; genus Agelaius; species Agelaius phoeniceus. The sequence continues at coordinate 7,216,747 of NC_135266.1, read as the reverse complement.
CCAAATTCCAGGGTTGCAATTCTGCTGTGTGCTGTACTCCTCTCAGGATCTTAAATTCCACAATCTCATGGCCACTGCAGCCAAGGCTGCCCTTCACCTTTGCATCATCCCACAGATCCTGTGGGATCCTCTGAGTAACAGATCCAGCAGAACATCCACAATAGTTGGTAGGAAGAGGGCTCAAGGTCTTTTATCATCTCTAAAATGACCAGTGTGGAAACCCAGGGCACTGGGAATATTTCTCTGCCTGCTCTGGGGTGCCCTGACCCCCAGGGATGCACTGACTCTGACCCTCATTCATGGAGAAAGTTTCCCAGACTTCAAGATAGACTGGAATCCACAAAAGTGTGAAATAGATTATAGAGAGCAGCGCAGGTGCGTCACTTGGTGAGAAATTGAGGTTTTGGGACTTTTAGTATGTTGTGGATGGAAGCAAGATGGAGGGCACAGGGTGTTGTCCTGGGTTTCTTCTTCATGCTTCTTCTTCCTTCTTCTCCATGTGTTTGGGTGGCATTTTGTAATTGGGCAGAAAAGTCCCCATTGCAGCTCTTTGGGATCAGTTATTGGGTTAAAAGGGAAAATGATCCAGGTGTCAGTTCTTCATTGGATAGTTTAATCTTGAAAGAGCTTGTACCAAGAGATTGTTGGCCATTTTGTGCCTTCTAATGAAAAGCTGCAGAACTCACAGTAGTGAGAGTTTTACTGTTAAGAAATAATAAACACCTGAGTCTGAAAATGAATTACTGTCTCAAGTGCCTTCAATCCTGACCCAGAGAAACCCACAACTGCTACCCCCACAGACCAGTGTGAATAAATTTTTATTTGTACAGTGCAGTCTGTGAAGGACTGCACTGTACAAATAAAAAAAGGAAAAATGTTCAATACATTGAAGTGATGACAACTGGAAATTTTCTTACTTTCCTTTCTCTTTTCAATCATTTCTCTTTATAAGGCAAAGAGAAGTGTGCTCTTATGAGCACTTGTGTCCTCACTTGCTGTGCCAGCCCCTGTGCTGTTCTCTAACATCTCCTCCCTCCTATTCAGTGTCTTTTATTGGTGTGGCTGTGCTCTGTTTGCCCTTTCATTCTGGCTGCAGTTTAGTGCTGTGCCTGCAGCTTCCTGACCAAAACTCTCCATTTGAAATTCATTTTTATGGCTTAGGTCTTGCTCCAGCTCCATGGGAAATGCTGTACAGCCGTTTGGACTTGCTCAGGCTCCCTGTGGCATTGGAGTTTTCTTTGCAATTAGTTTTATGAGCCTTTTGCCTGCAGACTTGGTTACTTTGAACTGCTGTTGCAAGTGCACTGACTCTTTCTTTTCTAGTTTTTACTGCTGCTTTTAGCCATGGAGCTGGTGGAGCATAAGCAGGACTGGGTTTGTAGTTATCCCTCCTTTAACAGGCTTCTCTGCTGGGCAGCTTCTACTGCCAATGTTGTCAGTAAAACATCCAGTTTTAATGGATGTGCTCAGCTGAAATGCATTCAAAAACTCAGTAAAGACCCATTTTAGATCTTTATTTTTCTACACACAGTTAAAAAACATTGCTTAAACAGAAAAACTCTTCCACCGCATTTTCTGTGTGACTCAGGGCCAAGATTACAAAAGAAGATTTGTTTGCCCTGTGTCACAGATCAGCATCTACTGATCCTGGAGACTTTTTTCACATTTCTTAGGCCTGAACCTGCTGCATCTGTTTAGTGTCTTGGTGCTCTCAGAATTGTCACAATTGTTCTTGTGTGCAGGCTGTTTTCACATCCTGGCCAGTAAAAAAGGGGTGAATGGACTTCATCCTTTGGGAAATGAGGTTATAAAAGTTTATAAGTTACATATTTTAGCCCAGATAACTTGCAAAGTTCCTTCCTTTATCAGATGATTATAAATTCATGTTGTTTCATGAAGCTTCATTGAAGTCAAAGTCCTTTTCCCTTCTTTGCAAAATGATCTCAATTTTCTTACAAATCTGCGGCCACAAATGCAAGAAATGTGAATAGCCAGATCCTCTGTTGCTGCTGCTGTTTCTCTGTTTATTTCAGAGGATGAACTGTGGTAGACAGGTGACCCTTTCCTTATTTTTATGGCAATGATTGCCAATTTGCTTTTCTCTGTCTGGGTTATTTACCAAGTCTGATTCTTGATTTCTCAAAGGATCAGTGCAGCAGTGTTACATGCCAGGTGGGGAATGTCCAGGCTGTGGGGCTGCTCAGTCCCTCAGGACCCACCAGACCCTGGAGCTGATGTGCCCAATGAGCTCCCCATGAGAAATGCAGAAAAGTTTCACTAACAGATTACAAAAAATGTTCTTCTGCTGAGAAAAATATTTATTCTGATGAATTGACTGGCAGCTGGGAAATTATTTAATGAGATGAAATCAGTGGGATTTCAAACTAAATGAGTAAATACTTTGGGAGGGAAGGAGATGCTGGTAGAAACCCATTTAAAGAGACTCACTATAGACTGAAAAATTAAACAAATATTAATCAACTTGACTTTTCTGACTTTGGGAAAGCAGCCCTTGTTTAGTATGACAAATAAAATCCTGAAAGCAGTCAGGAAGTCATATTTTCTCACAGTCTTTTCCTGGTGCTGTGTCTCACACAGAGCTGTCAGAGACTTCGCCACGGTCTTTGTGAACGTCAACGTCACGTCTGAGCCCCACGAGGTCTCTGCCCTCTGGTTCCTGTGGTATGTGAGGCAGTGTGGGGGCACATTCAGGATTTTTTCTATCACCAATGGGGGCCAGGTACATAATGTCTCATTTCCTTCCTTCTCTCTTGAAACCGTAATGAGCAAGTGCAGTGTTGTACCCATCAAAACCCTGCAATTAATGAAAAGATGAGACCATGTGGCACCAGAGAGAAATGTGTTCTCATGGGGTGACATAACCCTGTTTAATGAAGGATTTTATTAGCTAAGATGTGGAATAAATTTGGGCTATTTAAACAATTGGGGGGTTTTCTGCTTTCACTTCAGCACAGTACTGTTGTTGCAGTTGTGTTGCTTTTTTTGCCAATTTATTTTCTATGGGTTATTTGGCACATTTGAATGTTTACAAGAGTTCAGAACAAGTGAACTTCAGAGTTAAATGTGGATGTGTTTTTGGTGCTGAAGCATCTAATGACAAGAGTTGGAAGTAAATAGCAAAAGGCCCTTCCTTCTTGGGTCAGCTCACATGGCAACGGTTTCCATCAACATCTGTCCATTGTGGTAAGGACAGACAACCACGTGTCAGGATGGATGTAAGCAGTGCTGATGCTGTCCTCTGGTAGAAGCCAGGCCTGGCTAAGAGCCTTCCTCCTCAGGAGCCCCTCAGTCATGTTTGCTGTCCCACAGCAGCAGCTGCTAGATGCTACAGCAAGAGTTAAAAATAAAATTAATCCCAAGATACTCATAAATGAAACATGTGGGGAAGGGAAAGCTACCTGGGAAAAGCATTTCTTTTCTTTGTAGCTGGATGGGAAAATCTGTCTTTGTTCCTATCATGCTTCCTTCTTCCCTCACCCCAATCAATTTTAGTTGAGCAAAAGCACTAAGGGTTTCTGGCTTAGTGGCCCTTCCAAGTCTTATAAAACCTGCTTGGGCAGCCATTTCAGTCTTTCAGCACAAAACTTTATGGATCCTTTCCTCTCTGCCAGCATCTTACATGTAAAAGGGAGCTGCTTTACCTCCTGCTGGTGGCTGGTAGATAAAAGAGGTTTTAGTGCTTCCCTTGGCCCTCTGCATGGACATTACAGGGAAATGTGTGGCACAGATTGTGCTTTCTTTCCTGGCAGTACTGTCTTTGTGTCTTCCCAGAGAAAACAGAGAGAGAAAGCTCATTACCTTGAGACCAGACTCAGTTAAAGATCTGTCTTGCTTATGGGCTGGCACAATATTTCATTTTAGAGTTGATTTCTTTGTCACACTTGAGGGTTTTGGTAGCGCTGTGGTGGGTAAAATACTCAGAGCCCATTTTGAATTAAGTGATATGTTTATTTTTGCTAGAAAGTCTGCATTATATGTGCATGTTCTCTAGGCTTAGAGTCTTTAAACCAGGTCATTAAGGAAGCCATTGCAAAAGTGGTTCAGTCAGTAATCCCCACTGAGGCTCAGGTTTATGCCCTCACCCTTCTGGAAGTCTGGGTGTCTCTATGCATCCTTAGGACCTGAAGATTTGGCCTGCAATTTCGTGATGGTGAGAAGAAGTCATATTCAATGTCATTGTGATTAATGCTGTTGATTTTTTTTGTCTGTGTTTCTTTCCTCTTTGTTGTTTTAGGAGAGGAAGTTTAAAGGGGGTTCTGGTCAAATATCAGAGAAAATAATGGAACGCCTGAAAGGCAGAGTTAAACTGGAGAGACCTGTGATCAGTATTGATCAGACAGGGGATAATGTCCTTGTGGAGACTCTAAACCATGAGATATATGAGGTAATTCAATCAGAATAAAAGTAGAGTATGCATTTAGCAGGGGAATATATCTGCTGTATCTCTTAGCCAGCTGTAATCAGGAAATACCCATTTGTGTGTGTCTGTTTCTTGGACTATGCTGACACTCCATGGAACCTGCTTTACAGATTTATTTATGACTGGTTCTCTTCTTGGTGTTCTGCTACTTGGTTTCTGTCATTACTCTGACTTCTCTGCCTTAACTTTCTATATCTTCATATATTTTTATGTTTTAGTTCTGCATTGAGACCACTTCAAAGGAAGAAAAAATAACCTTCCTGTTTTTGTCTAAGTTTGTAGTTCACAGCACAGAAAAAAAAAAAAAAAAAGCCATTTCAAACACCTTTAGTAAGATTTTGCCTCTGTACTGGGTGCTTGAAAATGCTCCATCAGCACATGATGACCCACAGGGCACCCATGGGGCAGCAGCAGTGTTGGGATAAAGTGTCACCCTCCAGAGTCCTGCACTGCTCCAGTCAGACCCAGGGCCTGTGAGAGGGATGGAGCACATTCAGGAAAGCTGGAATCATCATCAGTATTCCTTGTGCTGAAGTAACATCCTGTGAATGTGCACAAATGTGATTTTTTAGCATCTTACAATTGGGACAAATGTGGGTCATATTTTCCTGGAGATGATAAAGGCAGTTTTACCCAGGCCATAGGATGTCTCTTGCCCTATTTCCCCACCTGTCTCCAGCCAAGTTTCAACTCAGGTCTGTTTTTTCCAGCTCTGTGTTTCTGAAATGGCAGAATTACTTTTGTCACCTGGAAATCTGTGTGTGGGAAAGGCATCTTGCAGGGTCAGGAGTGGGAAAGCTGTTGGCAGCTATTAAGAGTGTCTTTCAAACCTGTCCTGTGGGATGAGCTCGTGGGGAGGCAGTGCCTTGTGCTGACTTTGTTCTGCATTTCAGAGCAAGTACGTGATCAGTGCCATCCCTCCAATCCTGACAACAAAGATTCACTACAAACCAGAGCTGCCACCAAACAGAAACCAGTTAATTCAGCGTTTGCCTATGGGGAGTGTCATAAAAACCATGATGTACTACAGGGAAGCCTTCTGGAGGAGGAAGGGTAGGTGGGGAAAGCAGAGGACTTGGGAATTCTGTGCAAATTTTGAAGCTCTGCTGTCTAACTATCAGGGAATAAATCCAAGGGAGGGTTAAATGTTCAAAACGCCAAAATCAAACATACAGAAAAGTGAAAAGTAAAGCTCCTTAGAAAAACAGAAGTCTTTCTCTGAGCTTGAGTGCATGCCTTGTCCCAAAGATGAGTCCAGACCCAAGCAGGATCCCAAATCTCATAGCAGGTGGCTGAGGTGGGATGACCAAGAGAAGAAGCAGTGTTTCCCTGGGAAACCTTGCTGAAACCTGCAGAGCACAGAAGCATCAGCTTCCCTGCAGCATCAGCTGCCTTCTTCTCCTGCTGGGGACAGTTAGGTCAGCCAAAGAGAATTTACAGCAGATGACAAGCAGAGCTTAAGGTGTAAGCAAGACCTGTCCCTGATTTTAATCTTCTGTTCTGCAGACTTGATATCTCAGAGGACTGGGAAAAGTAGGTTAGCTTTTGGTTTAGCTCAAAATATTTTTTCCATTCTGTAATACTTTTTTCCTCAGCTTTAGCTGATACTATTTTCAGAACGACTTCTATGAACAGATTATTTCCACTTTCTTCCTAACAATACTGAGAATGGTAAAAATATTTCTTAATCAAAGTAATATAATTTTTGCATGTTTCAGGGCATAACCTGGCCATTTAGATTAGGCAGGAATATAGTCAGGCATTATCATCTAGATGAGATTTTCTGCATGTTCATCTGAAACATGTCCTGATGTGATCCTAGATTAGACACCCCATGCTTCTGCTGCATTACTGTTATGGAGCACCATTCCTAACAATCTTATCACCACCAAAATCAAAATAGTGGAGATTTGAGCCTGCAGTGACCAGATGTAATTACACTGGGTTTTGTTTTGGTCAAAGTTACTCATGGAATGAATCACCAAAATTCTGACTAGATCCATTTATTTTTAATGTTTATTCTCCCCAAAACAGAAAGCCAAAGGGACTTGCAGCAATCCACAGAAATTCCTTGTTAGCTAACAATGGAATTTTAAAGATTTTTACAAGTCTGTGTACACAATTTCCCAGAGTCAGAGAGAGGAGAGAAACTGTTACAGAGACACTTCAGACACATAGGTGTTATTGGTAATAACAGAATTACTGTACAATTCCTTTTATGGATCATTTTCCCTGCTCATTCCTAGCAGAAACAGTGATCATCAACAAGTTTTTCTAACAATCATCTTGGGGTTTCTTTCCCCTCAGGTTATTGTGGTTCCTTCGTCATTGAGGATGAGGAGTCTCCAATTGGAATAACCATAGATGACACAAAACCTGATGGAACTTTCCCTGCCATTATGGGGTAAAAGCTGCTGGGCCACACTCACAGATGTGTATTTCCTCTTGTAAGAGTTAGTGGGAGCAGGAGGGAGAGGGGAAATGACCAGGTTACATCAGTGTTTCCCACTTCCACAGTTGGCACAGATGGAGGAGAGCACTTCTGCAAAGCCTCTTGTGCCTCTCTAGTCCATATAAATTTTTGGTGAAGGTTCTGCTACAAACAGCCTAATACAAGGATGTGATTGGGAAAGATTTGCTGAATTCAGCTGTGGTCTTTTTAAGCAGTCACTTCACATTTGTTTGGGTTTTTTTTGCTGTGGAGTAGATTTAGAAATAAATCCCTGCCTTACCTATCTGTTTGAGCCTGTATTTGGCTTATGTTGGGATTTTATGTTTAGTGCCTGGTCCAAAATGACAATGCAATTGTCTAAGAAATTCTCATTTTCTCCTCTCCCCACTGAGCTGAGGCAGGACAAGGAACATCAGCTGCTGAAGCAGGGAGGCAGCTGTGCAGTGAAAAAAAAATCAAGATTCTGTAGAAACTGACAAGTTAAAATGTTACAGTTTGGACAAACAGGTGGGAAAATACATGACAGCATTGACTGGCTTTTAAAATAGCTGAAACCAAATGAACAAATAATCTTTACAAGTGTTTCCACCATAATCTGAGGTGACACTGCCAAAAAAGGCCAATATAAATGTCAGGCAACTGCTCCTTAAGTGTCTGGTGGGGAAAGCTCACCCCTTCTAGTGAACTGTACATGTTTATGGGCATGTTTAAGGCTTGAAAGCTTCCATGACCTGAGAGCAGCAGACCTCCTCCAAACCCCACATGGCAAACAATTTCCAGCTTTCTTTCTCCTCATGGATTTATGTGACTTTCTAGAAGAGTGCAGGAACATACTTCATCCCCTGGATATCTCCACTAGGGCCAGATGAACTAATTGTCAAATCTGTTTCCTTCAAGATGAATAAATATCAATCCTAGTTCTTGCAGGAGTGACCCATGGCACTGTGCAGTGCCTGTCAGAGCAGCAGGCTGCCGTCACTTACTCACACCAAGTGACACAGGCAGCTGCCTGCTGGACTTTAGAAGCTTAATAAAGCTCAGAATTTCAGTCCTTCTGGGTCAGACCTAGATAGGGAATGCACACCCTCCCTTTCAATTAACTCTGCAGGTTACCCTGCACGGGATTTTTCCCCTGTGTGACCTCCAATTATTTGATGTTGAGGTACGATGGCAAACATGCAGCAAACATGCAGTAAAGAGCTTTACCAATCCCTTTTTAGAGTCATTTTGAGCCTGCAAATCAGCTGGGGTGATGTTCATATTCCTTATTTTTGTTTTCAGTTTCATCCTTAGCAGAAAGGCTGTCAAGCTAGCCCATCTCAGCAAGGAAGAGAGGTAAGAGTTCAGAAGCTGTAGGTATTCAGAAGCAAGTTGTTTATTTGGGATGCTTCTCCACAGGAATGTGTGTAAATATGTGTGTGAATGTGCACATTTATACATGCTCAGTGCAATTACCAGCAGAAATTGGGGCAGAAATTGAGATTTTAGCATAAACAGGCTGAGACACTAAAGCTAATATTCATCCAGTTATAGATATTTCTAAATTTCCAAGTCCTGCCCACTCTTCTATGCTATGACTTGCCAATGCTGGATCTCTGTGTGAATGGAGAAGATTTTTCCAACCATGTTCCCAAACTACATTTCCACTGAATGATGCTTTAACCCAGGGATACAGCAGTGCTGATATGTCTCCTTTTTTCAGATTCAGACTGGGTGAAAAAAAGTTTAAATTTCTGTGTTTATAAAAGTATGTTTTCCCCATTATTCAGTGAAATGAACAAACAGTACTTTCTAAATGTGCATTTTGGTGCAAGTGAAAGGGGAGCTCTGCTTAGGAATGTGAGCAGCATTCTTCAGCTCATATTTTATTCCCAGCTATAGTAAATCTGTAGGGATTTAATTGATTTATATTGCTTTTCTTCTGGTCTTACATCAGTGAACATGAGGATGAATTGGCTCTGCATCCTAAAATAGCTGTACAAAGATTTATTTTTTTAGAGCTCATTGCCAAAATCAACCTTCATTTCCCATTCCCTGGGTCCATTTTTGATGTAACTTTTAGGCATCAGCATTTGAAATATGTATGTTAAGATAAGAACTTGAAATCTGACTTGAAAACAAAGCCTAACCCAACTTTCTTTCCCATGTGTTGCAGTAATTTTGGGTTTTTTATAAGAAAGATGAGAGTGGAGAGGTTCCCCCCCAAACCCTCCTTTTTTTTTTTTTTCCTGACTCTGATTTTATTTTCATACAGGAAAAGGAAGATCTCTGAGGCATATGCCAAGGCACTGGGGATGAGAGAGGCTTTACAAGTAAGGAATTAATGCCTGGTTCTGTCTCTGTTGTACAATATTGTTGCTCCTTTGTTCTGGATGATGAGGGCAAAGTTCCTGGCACCTAAAATGTGTACCTAAAATTGCACGTTGGGCCATTCAACAAGGGGAGGACAGGACTGAACACAAGAAGAAAAGAGCTGCCAGTCTCACCCTGCACAAGAAAAGAGAAGGCAGTGCATGTTTTAATTTGTCCTGTCATGTGCCTGTGGGAGACTGGTGTTTCTGTAAAAGCACAAAAATTTGTTTTGTGCAGATGGATAGCATTAGCCAGATGACATGGCACTCCTTTGGCAGGTATTCTTAGCCTGTTTTCCCCCTCTTCAAAAGAAAGGGGAATGTTCTTTATTTCCAGTTTCTCTGTCAGTGTTTCACTGTTTTCTCTGTTGAAACTCACAGCCTGTGCATTATGAAGAGAAGGACTGGACCATGGAGCAATATTCAGGGGGCTGCTACACAGCCTATTTCCCACCAGGCATCATGCATTCCTATGGAAGGTAAAACTGAGAGTGCTTTGCTTCCTAATTCACACTTCTTAGCTCATGTACAATGCTATACTTTATGCAACACACCCATGGCATATTTACAATATCAGGGGATCTTCAACCCTCTTTCCACTCCCCCACTCCCCAGCGAATGAGGCTATTGCTGTTTGCTTTACTAAGAGCAGAGTTTCTCTTGTGGCTTTTAAGGAGATGAAACACAGTCACAAAGGGACCTGCTAAAGCCACAAAACTTTTCCCCTCTGGATTATTTACAGTAGTCTGTGCTATGCAGTATTTGCAGTGGTTCCCTCAAGAGACCCCCAAGCCCTTGAGGACACACATCTTGGACAGATGAAGAGTCTCCAGTGATTGTATAGGTGGAGCATCAGGTTCAGGAGAGGCCCAGGAGCTCCTCAGCATCTCCAGCATGGGGTTAGACCCTGCCTGAGCTGCGATCACGTGGGGAGGAGCTGTCCCATGTACAGTCATTTATCCAAACACTCAGGCAGTGAGGGGTGAGGTGTCTGGCCTGGGGAAGCTGCTGTCAACCAGACTGGGAAAACCTAATGGGGGATTAGATGGGAGCCCTTACACCAGGCACATTCCCAGTGGGAGAATTACCTACAGCTGGGTTGGCTGGAATGCTGTGCAGCACTGCAGGGCTGAGGAACTGCCTTTATGACACTATGGGGGGAATGCAGCTCCCTAAATGCCAGGCCTTCAGCAGCCAGCCAAGTCCAGCCCCCAAATAGAAGCTGATATTGGTGATCTAGCACTGCAGGAGCATCATCCCCATGCCACTGTAACAGCAGGATAACAGCAAAGCTGCCATGCAGAAGACATCAGTCTATCATCTGCACTGCATTGCTGCAGGCTGTTAGGATTATCCCTTACCCAGCACTAAACTCAGGCCTGTATATCTTTGTGTGGAAGCTGGGAACACTGATTCATGCCTCAGGTTTTTCTCTCTCTCAGATCCTGAATTTTGAGTGCAGAAGCAAGCGGGTGGTCCTGCAGGGACAGCTGATCACACCTCAGCCCAGGTCTGCAGGGATTCTGGACTGCTGAAGCCCTGTGCTCCATCAAAGCCATAAATTGCTTTTAGAAGGCTCATCACCCTCCTGTCACTTGTCCCCTGACATTCTCCCCTTGTTTTGAAGGATCATTCGCCAGCCTGTTGACAGGATCTACTTTGCTGGCACGGAGACAGCGACGCAGTGGAGCGGATACATGGAGGGAGCTGTGCAGGCAGGAGAGAGAGCAGCCAGAGAGGTACACACCCTGCTCTGCTCCCAACATCTCTATCAAAAGGCTGCAAAGGATTAAGTACTGCTGGGATAGTCTGATTTAGTGCAAAGGCTCCTAGAATTGGCTGGGAGGGATACTAGAAAACAACATGACCAAAGCATTTTTGTTTTTTAAACTTACTTTATTGGTTATTGAATAAAGTGAAGCCGAGAATTTCAACTAAATCAGAATATTACTGAACTGAAGACTTAAAATAAAGCTTATGCCATGTACTGCATGTCTAGAGGAAAAAACCCTCCAACCTGATGCTGCTTGTAGATACACCACCTCAATTTCTAACAAATTAATCACTGCATGTTTTAAAACTCATCTAAGTCATTTCAAATGCTCACAGCTATTTCCTGTGCAGATATCTGAAAATCTGAACATTGTTCTCATTTTTGATCTATCCCTTCTGCTTCTCCTTTTACAAGACAGTCCTGTTAGCTGAGCCTTATGAAATTGTAATGTGCAGCTCTGATAATGTCTAAATCTCCTCAGAATGACACACATTGGGCTGGGTTCCCAGTCACAGTGAAATCCCTTTACAACAACCTGGAGGAAGGGGAAAAAAGCATTTAAGGGTGCACATTGCAGTTACAACTGCATGGCAAAGCCACAGAGTTGTTATTTAAAGGAAAATCAGTCTTTTACTTCCATTTGACAGAATGTCATATTTGCCTTATAATCCTTATTACTTGCTTTATTTCAAGTCACCTAATTTCTCTTTTCTCCATGTCTGTGAGCAGTAGTTACAAAGACAGTGAGCTGTCTTCTGGAGGCATTCATTTCCCCTCCCAAAATCCCCATGATTGTTCCAATCAGTTTATTCTCAAGAAAAATCCTTGATAAGCTTTGTACTGCCTGAATAGGTGGGGGAGGGCTCCATAATTCTATGCTGTGAGAGCCTCAGAGTTGCATCTCTCCTCTTTCTATATCTAGATATATCCCTATATCTCCTCTTATCTATATTCCTTTCTAACAGGTTTTGTGTCCCAAGTGCATGGCTGTAACCTCACCTTGGTATTTCTCAAACTGCCTTGAGAAAAAGCTTTTTTACTTTTACTCAGAAAAAAAAAAAAAAAAAAAACAAACCAAACCAAACCAAAAAAACCTAAAAACCTCCCACAAAAATATTTAGAGAAGCTCTAGAAATCTGTAGAAATCACTGTACATTTTCTGGTTCAAGGGACTTGCAGCTAGTCATAGTAACACCTTTTATCAATGTCACTTGCTCTGACTTCCTCTGTTTCTCCAACACTGGAAGTATTGTGGGTTATAATTTTTTCACATGGCACAAATAATTTTTTCTTCTAGGTACTGCACAGTATGGGGAAGATCTCCAAGAGTGAGATTTGGATGCCAGAGCCAGAGTCAAAGGTGAGCCAGAGAATCACTGTCACCCAGTCAGGCACACACCCCTCATCAGGTGTGTCCCTATTTCAGTGACTCCTGTGCACCCTGCTCCCAGGCAAGCCTTTAGTCACCTCACATGCTGATGGCATTATTTTTGTGAGTTGTCCAAGGAATATTGTTACCCCTGTCTGAAGGGTGGATGACTAAGAGCCAAGCACACTGATCTCAGAGCCTGGGGGACTGAAAAATGCAGCCTAATTCTGCCCAGTCCCAGTCTATGGTTTAAAGCCAAATAGAACATCATTCCAGCCACAAGTAACTCCATCTTCACTGTCCTGTGGCTGTTCAGGATGACAGAACACACGTCTCACAGCCATGACTCTTCTCCCTGCACCACCTGGGAAACACCTGTCACCTCCCCAGCCTCAGGGGGGCATTTCCCACCTCAGGGTGAGGGGACACCCTGTGGAGTCACCATCTCCTCTCTCCCCCAGGATGTCCCAGCCCGACCATTCTCCAGGAGCTTCTGGGAGAGGAACCTGCCCTCGGCACCGGGGCTGCTGTGCCTGCTGAGCTGCACCCTGTGTGTCACCTCTGTGGCTGCTGCAGGGCTCTTGGTCTGTAAAAAGGGACTTGCTTGCCGGAACTAGCGGGGACCAGGGGGAGCTGCACACCCCCTCTCCTCCCCTTTCACCAGATGAGTGTTATTCTGGAGAGAAGTGGCATGGACAGCTGGAAAGAGCCAACAATTTTTCTCCTTGTGATTTTTCTTTTTAGTCCCATAATTAATGCATCAAATCTAACTGCAGTTAAACAGAAATAAATCAACTGTGGGGGCGTTTTTCACACTTGTCCATTTGGTTTTGGTTGGACATGATAATATCAATGATATATTCCTAATACAGGAAGGCAAAATGCAGATCACACCTTTTCTGAGTTGCAAAGAGGTCTTGGAGAACGCTTTTGTTTCCACTCAGTGCTTTATTTTTCACCACACAAGATAGTAAATGCCCTCATGCATTCACCTCAGAACATCCGAGGTTGTTCCCATACCATCCCCGCTGCACAGAAGAGATTAGCATGCCAATCAGTCCTAGAATTGCCAAATTAATTTTCAAATGCATTTGATTAATTATTAATCATCGCAATGTGAAATTTAACCCCGAGCTGGATGAAAGGAGGTAATTAGCACAAGGCACAGCACTGAACAGGGAGAGAGGGGGCATGGCTGGACTTCATCCTGCCCATTGCCAAGGAAACATCTGTGCACATCTGCTCCGCAGGGTGCCTGCCCTGAGAGCATCCATCCAGCCCAGCCCTGTGCTGCCACAGCACAGTGAAATGAATTAGCCAAGTTAAATTCCTCCCACTTGCAGCAGGTGCTGGCTGTTATTTTCCAAATGGCAGCAGCTTCCTGATTCCCTGTCCATTTACTGCCCCTCATTTTGCTGCTAATCCATAGCCCCTTCTTCTAATAAGGAGAACTGTATTTGAGGCTCGAATTACTGCCTTGTAAATTACAGTAATTGGATGCATCTGCCTGTTCCACTCTTATTATGTACATGATACTCTTAAAATAATCACTTTAGTGTTTGACTGAAGTCTGGAATGTATGTTTCACAATGTGCCATCATTATGTGATCTTTTTGCCATGAATTTTGAGCGTTGTACGTGTCCATGAGCTCAGCTGTCGTTCAACATGGGTGAAATGTGCCTTTCAATAGTCCTGAAACCTCGATCTTCTTATAAACTTTTCTTCAGATTCTGCCTTGCTTGGTTTTTTGTGAGTTTCCTGAGTTGCTGATTGACTCGAGGGCTCCCTGCTGAGTGTGCTCTCCCCAGCTCCAGCCATTGCTGAGCAGGAATTCCTGTGCACAAGGAGTACCCTGGGCATGCAGCCTGGCACAGCCACTGTGCCTCCTCAGGGAGGGAGCACAGGCTGCTGAGGAGCCTTTTGTGGTCTGAAATAGTTCTACACTGCCACATGCATTTCCACCATCTGAATAACACTGCCTGTACTTGTTCAAAAATAATTTATCCATAGGTGTATTTGTAGCAATTACAGCCATTCATTTTCAGGCTTGACATCAGAACTTCTGTGTGCACATGTAAAAGGGACCCCAAATCATCTGCAATACACCCATGAACCAGCACTGTCCAGCTTCACTTTTCACCTTTTCCACACACATTTCTATTGAAATTACTTTGGGGTTTGAAATACCAATGCAATTCAGCTGAATTAATCTCAAACTGTTAAACAGGGCCAGGTACAATGTTGCCCCTTCCCAGGGAAAGGCACATCTCACTGCTGTGGGATTGGCAGGCAGCAAGTGAAATGAGTGAGATTGATTAAAATTGGCATTTCTGAGACTCCTGCAGCTCCCAGGCACCAGGCAGCTGCAGAGAAAGGGCAGCATTTGTCAGAGATTATAGACCAGTTCCCATCCTGCTTTAATGCCCTTTCTGACAATCAGACCAATTTCCCTGTTTAAACATTAAACATTTAGCTTAAATATTAAACAGCCAGGCATCTTTCTTAAACCAATTTTGAAACAGAATGAGACTGAGTTTATCACCACTGACAACTCCCCAAGTGAGCTGCTGCTGGTATTAAAGCTGGGAGATTGAAGCACCAGGGAAACACCTCTTTCTTTTGAGGGCCAAGCAGAGCCCTCACCCAGGCTGGGAAAGGGAAAGCCTTTGGACACCTTCCCAAATCAGGGGTGCTCAGTGCCCCCATTTTTGGAGTAAGAGCTTTGCACTCCTTTGGCAGAAGTGGGAAATGTTCTGTCCTCTTTGAATACAGGGTGAGGTGGGAGAGGCTGGGGTCCACACCAAGTCCTTCAGCACCAGTGTGGGAACTAAATTGCATTGACACCCCTGGGAAATGGGAAAACCTTAGGTGAAAGGGCTGTTGGAAGTAAAACAAAGACCAGAGCAAGCACTAGCAGAAGGAACAGCAGAGGGAGAAAACATTCCCTTAATGCTCCACAGTAGCAGTGAAATAAGAAACACCACTGAGCACACAGATCAGGCAGTCCAAAATAAGCAGGTGGGGATGATATATGTGAGGAGGTCTGCTTCTTTTTAATCAAGTTGCTGGGTTTGCTTACAGATAGCATAGCAGCTTTGCCCAAGCCCTGGGGATGGAAAAATCTCCTGTGAGACTCTCCCTCCTCCTTTCTGGCCCACTCCCCTTGGCTGCAGCTCCTGCCTGCAAAGGGTGACAGGGTTGTTCCCCCCTGGCTGCCATCAACCAGCCCATGGGGACAGGGACCCTGAGACAGGATGCACTGCTGGATCAGCAGGGGCTGGATGGGCAGGAGGTGCAGGAGAAGAGCCACTGTTTGATTTTTAGCACCATCAGCCTAGCAAGGCTTTCCTTCCCTCATTACCTGCAGCCCACAACCTCCTGGCAAGGGAACTGACAACCCAAACCCCCCTGGTTGGAAAGCACTGGGTCACAGGTCTGGGAAGGGGCCACCACCCCAGGGAAGCAGTGCCAGGTTGCAGGGGCTCCATGTTTTGGAGCAGTGAATGTGGATGTCCCCTAGGGACGCAGTGGCCTTCCAGTCATGCTCCTTGTGTGGGACAAGGGCGAGATCTGACCAGACACACCCAGGTTGCTAAAAAGGTACATCCAACCTCAAAATGGTGAGGGGCAGGATGCCCAGAGAACTGGGGCATGGCCCATTCCTGGAAGTGTTCAAGGTTTCCCTGGATGGAGCCCCAAGCAGCTTGTTTTCATCAAAGGGAATTGGAATGGGATGATCTTTAAGATCCCTTCCAACCCAAAACATTCTATTACTATGTGAAAATCCATTTTGGGAAAGCAAGAGGTTGTTGCCTTCACTTGGCCTCTTTGCTAGTCCTTCACCAACAATGCTTTTCAATTCACATTTGATTGAGCCCCCATGAGCCAACACTGGCTTTTGTGGGGTACTGTTTGTACTTGATCTCTTTTCCCAGGATCAGAGATACCCCCCAACTACTGGGAAAATTAGCATTATGTATTTGAACAAAAATACCAGCCAGGGTGATGTGCCAACACAGTCTGACACATCCCAACCTCCAGTTTCCCACCAGTGGGTTCCCATGTCCCACTGACCAGGTTCTGGTGCCTGACAGCAAAGGCTTTCCTCAGCCAGAACCATGCTGGGGTCAAGCTGGGGACTGGTTTTATGCTCTCTGCACAGAGTTCAGCTCCCAGCTCCACAAAAACAAACAAAAACAAACAAACAAAGAGAGTCCTCTACTGTGAGACATGGCTAGAGTCAGCTCTCTTCCTTGTGGGCTGTTTCTCCCCTGCAACAGTTGCTTTTCACACACACACAGAGTAAGGAAATTTCATCTTGGTGAAAATCCAGGATGGGAAATCAAATGTGCTCTTTGTGAGTGAACTGTAACTTTTGCTTTTCCCATTCAGCTCCTGCACTTGGCAACAAATACTTTGGGCTCCAGCTGCAGTTCCTATTCTGCTCTTTATTTGTAGTGCTTGGATTTCCAGGTTCTGTTCCCCTTTCCTTGCTCTCTTTGTTTTGCTTTTTTTTGACTCATCTTTGTCACTCTAGGACACGAAACAGAAAGACACAGACACTGGATTTTCCAAGGCAAAAAAGAGCAAAGTTTAATTCTGACTCCAACATTTATAGATTTCCAAAAGTGACAGTGGATTGGAGGGTGACAGTGCCACCTCTCCAATGACACTGGACAAAACAACAGACCATCAGCTTTCTCCTCCTCCATAAAAGAATGCAAAACAATAAGTTATTTACATAAAGTGTGTGAGAAAGTTTGTTACAAGAATATAAACATCAGAAGGCTTAGAAAAACTTGAAAAAACAGGGTGACACATCTTATATAACAGAAACAGAATAACCCAGGACACATAGAAGGAGCAGGGAGAAAAGTTTCCCAAATGAGAGCCCATTACACATGAGAGGAGAGGGAAGCTTTAGCAGGGGTGCTGGCACCTTGCTGGGTGCCAGAGGAGGTCAGCAGGGCCTTCAAGCCACCCATCTGTTCCTCCAGAGTCCCAGGGATGTGGTGTTCCCTGGTCTATAATGAACAGATCAGACAGGGGCATGAATTTGCACTGTCTCTAACCTTACCAAGCACAAGAAAATATAAGACAGATGCCCTTTGCCATCTGTATCTTCCTACAGTTCTTCTTTATGAAATACCCCTGCCACTCACAGTACAAGAGGGCAGCTGCCACTTGAGATGAGGTTGAAAATGAAGGAAAGGAGATAATTATTGCTTGTGTTGGCATTTGGACTTCCATGACCAGATCACTCACTTGAAAACTCCTTGGATTATAGCCTGAGCCCCATCATTTTCATCAAAACCTTGGTGAAATCCAGGACACCTGGCTGAATTCCAAAAGGGAGAGGCTGGCATTTGAGGAGGATTTCTGTCAGCAGACACCAGCTGCAGACAGCATGGCCAGCTCAGCAGCATGGCACAGGCTGAAACAAAGCCTATCATCTTCTGGGCTACCTCATAGCAGTATTTTATCACCTCACAAAAAAATATGTGTCAGGAGCTTCACACTTTGGTTTGCAGAAAGGTCTCTGTGGGCATTTCTGCCCTGGTGTTCACCCTTCCTGTTAAACTCTGGAAGAGAAGCACACCAAAGGGAAATTATGCAAGTCCCCAGCTTTAAAAATAAATTCTCACCCATCTCGAAGCTCTGATGTGCCACTCTGAGGAAGCAGAAGCTCCATCCCTGCAGCCTCTGGCCCTGGCAGAAATCAGGGCAGTGAAATGGCAGAGGCATCAAGCCCCTGGCAGCTCTGCAAAACTTCCTCCAAAGGGCAACTCGAGTCCTGTCTCCTGCTGGGCAGCATAAAGGAGCTGGAAGAAAAGTGTGAGCACAGATCCTAAATGCTCCTGGGCATTCCCCTTCTCAGGGAAGGGAGTTTCTGTGGGGTCAATTTGCTTTGCAGAGATGGATAGAGGTGCTGGCTCAAATATGCACACTCTGAAAAATTGCTCTGGCCACACTCCATCTCATAAAGAATTATTGGGAAATAATATAGTTTCTAATTTAGTTAAATAGTCTTGTTCCACTTTGGACTGAATTGGCAGGTGGGGGCTGGACTAATGTCTTCCCTTGATTTTGATGAAGTACAAGAATACATTTCAATTGTTTAAGATAATGACTGCACAGCCCAATGGGACACCTCCCTGCCTCAGACCTGGAATAGAAGTTTCTACATCTGAAATTATAATGTAATTTCTGCTAAATGCAACACTGCTGTGCAAAGTGTTTTCTTACAGCTTGGAGCATATGCAAATTTGGCACAGCCTGAGGGCTGACAAGGATGCCTCAGTGCATTATTGATATGTTTCCTTTTCCCTGCTCCCTGCCAGCCAAGCACCAGAGCATATTCGAGTGCAGTGTTAAATCCCAGTAGGCAGAGGGGCAAACAGAGCCACTTGACAAACCAAATCATCCAAAGGCTGGTGTTTCTGCTGGGTACCACTTCCTCAAGTGCTTCTTGGAGTCTCTGCTGCTACAGGGACTCAGAGACACTCCCCCTCTCAAAGGCACTGCTAAAGTTCCATGACATTATGCCCTTAGGCAGATGAGGCTGGTCTGTGTTTGCTCAGCCCCTTTCTGCTGTTGGTCGGTGTCAGAACCCAGGACATTCCTCTGGTTGCCCTGTGTGATTTGAGACTCTGGCAAGGGGCTCAGAGACCTTGGCATGGAGTCAAAAACACCTGTGCCTTCAATTTTAACTCATGAAAACAATTACCAACTTTGTGTGAAGAGTTACAAGCCACAAGAGTTTGAGTAGAATGATAGTGAATTTGTAACAGGGTGAAAAAGTAAAATTTTGGGGTTTTAGAATGGGGGTTCAAGAGGCAAGATGGAGGAATCTGGGCATGTCCTGTCCTTCTTCCTCTTCTTCTTGTCCTCCATCTTCTGCTGTGATGGTGGCACTTTTGGATTGGTTTAGAGTAGAGACAGACTGTCTAACATAGGTGATAGGTATTGGAAAATTATTATAAATAAAGTACACATAGGTTTTAGTAGAAAAAACTAACACCACCCTGAGGGTGGTCAGTGTGCCATGAACCAACCTGCCAGACAGATCTCAGCAGGTCAGAGAAAGAATGTAATAGATAAGAGAAAATAAACAACCTTGAGAACCAGAGCCCAGGAATCCCAACTTCTTCTTTGGTTGTGGGGCTGGGAAAAAGAGACTCTTGAATACCTCGGGAGCCATTTCAACCACAGAAACCTGAGAGGTCAGATGACTTAGATCCATCCTTAATGGATCACTTAGATTTGGATGAGGCTTTTTTCCCCCACAAAGCTGCAGGGATGGTGGCAAGGAGTCTACAGAGCCTGTAGATGTCAGAGTAAATGGAGCTGGTTGGAAATGGATTATTTTGTTGGGGCTGTTCTGCTAAGAAAGGATTAGAAACATTGCTATCAGAAAACTAACTGTGCACACAGCAAAAAGCCAGCCCTGAAAGAAAGCTAATGCCTTTTGGTTATAAATTAGAAACAGCATCTCACCTTCTGTCAAAACAGAGGGTGAGACCAGCTTGGAATCAAAACAGCTTGGTTTGCCTCTTTCAGCAGTGCCAGGAGGAATGCAGAACTGGGATGAGCCAGCTTGGCACTGGGTCAGTCCCAGAGGATGAAGCAGTGTGTGTTTCACAGGTATTTTGACGTGGACCTGCTGGAGTGGGCCCAGGGAGGGTCACTGACCTGATGACAGGACTAGGGTACCTCCCCTATAAGAACTGGCTGAGAGAATTTGGGCTGTTCAGCCTGGGGAAGAGAAGGCTCTGGGGAGACCTCAGAGAACCTTCCAGTACCTAGAAGGGGTAAAGGGATTTTTTAGCAGGGCTTGATGTGATAGAACAAAGGGGTTAATACTAAAAGAAGATAGATTAGATATAGGGGTGAGACAAGGGAACCAGCTGCCCAGAGAATTTGTAGATGACCCATTCCTGGGAATGTTCAAGGCCAGGCTGGATGGGGCTCTGAGCACCCTGGTCTAGACAAAGATGTCCCTGTCCATGGCAGGAGGTTTGGGCTAGGTGACCTAGAAATATCCCCTTTCTACATCCCCTCCAACCCAAACTATTCTATGATTATTTTTAAAAATTATTTTTTGAGCTTTATCTAGCCTAGCTTCAGGATAGCTTATTGCTACTGACTGCACAAATCATGGCACACTAAAATCAGCTTACAAAGCCTCTTACTCAGGTGTATTTTTTTGCAGCTTATCTTGGCACTCAGCTGCTAACTGAAGGCTTTTCTAGCAAACTCTGCTAATATTATGACTAGAATATCATGGCTCTGTTTCTAATGACAAGCAAATTCATCTACAGCCTGCCTGGGTAAAGGACAGCTGTGAATTAACACATTATATGTGCAGCTACCTGTTAACATGCACCATGTTAGATTCACAGAGCCCGCATCATCCCTAGTGCATTTCTTCAAAGCTAAATGCCCCCAGAAATACCTAATTGCCATCAGAGCTGGTGGGAGGTAGAATCTGCCCAGTTTGGTACCCAAAAATCATCTGTGCCACAGGGCAGGGCTGCTTTAGGAGGTTTCTTGTAGGGGGATACAGGATGGGTAAATGAAGGTGGTATAGAATGTAATCTTATCCCCTAAAGAGTTCCAGCTGAACCAATTACTAAAGATTGGGAGCAGGCTTGATGTTAACAGGCCACACCTGTAGCCAATCAGAAGAGTGTTATAAAAGAGTGGATTGGTTGGTTGAGGAGAACTGGAGTCAGTTGGCTGCTGTGAGGACAAGGAGGAGTCAGTGCCTAGAGGAGCTGCCTACCAGAAACATCAAGGAGGTACGAAACTCTGCCAATATGGAACCCTTGCGATGTACTGACAATAGAACCTTTGCAATATGTAACAACAAATGGTGATCCCGATGTGATTTGGAAAAAGGATTTGAATACTCAGCTATATGACCCTGTGGATTTGGGACTAAACTATATGACCCTGCGGTTTGGGGGAAACAGGATTTGACTAAATAACCCCGTGGATTTGGGGAACAGGACTTGAATACTAAATTATTGCTAAAATATATAAATTGCAGCTATTAGTGTTTGTTAAAGATGAGTATAAAAGATTTTGATGATAAGTACTTTGTAAACTGAGAAAAGCTGCAAAACTGAACCAACACTCAGAAATATATAGATATTTGTACTGTATATTTGTAATACGTTGTCAGAACACCTGTATAACTCTTGGTTCTGAATGAGATATATGAATATGTCATAAGGTTAATTTATATGAATATGTACTTCTAGAAATGCTGCCATTCTGTAATTAAAAGAAAAAAGGGGAATTTTAGGG
Source organism: Agelaius phoeniceus (assembly GCF_051311805.1). Taxonomy (NCBI): domain Eukaryota; kingdom Metazoa; phylum Chordata; class Aves; order Passeriformes; family Icteridae; genus Agelaius; species Agelaius phoeniceus. The sequence continues at coordinate 7,195,047 of NC_135266.1, read as the reverse complement.
GGATACAGGATGGGTAAATGAAGGTGGTCTAGAATGTAATCTTATCCCCTAAAGAGTTCCAGCTGAACCAATTACTAAAGATTGGGAGCAGGCCTGATGTTAACAAGGTACAGCTGTAGCCAATCAGAAGAGTGTTATAAAAGAGTGGATTGGTTGGTTGAGGAGAACTGGAGTCAGTTGGCTGCTGTGAGGACAAGGGAGAGTTAGTGCCTAGAGGAGCTGCCTACCAGAAACATCAAGGAGGTACGAAACTCTGGCAATATATGACAATGGTTTCTCTTAGGCCTCTGGAAGAGCTGCCTCCTTTGGGGCAGCAGCTGGGGCTGAGCAAGGTGCCCTTGAATGTCTGAGAGGCACAAGACAATTGAGTTTTAGCTCATGAATTGCCCTCTAGGTGGGCAAATATGTGATCTTTGCAGAAAAAGTGAGATGCAAGTAAATAACTGAATTTCAAACTCCCATCCATCCCTCCTGCATGGACACAGAGAGAGAAGGACATGTCTGTAGGAGTCCTCCAGTACCTGGATGGGTTCAAACAGCAGATGAGGATGAGGAGCCTCCTTCCACACCCACCCCACAGAGCAGGACCAACCTGAGAAAAAATGTCTTTTTTCCAGCAGATACAAAACTGTACTTTGGCTCTACAATCTGAGGCCTATCATGCTTGGATTTTTGGTTTTTTCTGAGGCAGTTCCACAGGCTCAGGGAGAATTTATCCTGTCTTGAGCCAGAAGGCAAAACTCATCAGTCCCTACATCATTTTGGGATCTGCTCCAGATAAGAAATTGGTAGAATTACACAAGACAAGAAGAAAAAATTATCATCAGCTCTTGTAGCACTGAGTTTTGCATGATTTAGCCAAATAACTTGCGCACACATCCCATCCCCTTCTAAACAATGACTGGGATTTCTAATTGGTTTCTTGGGAAATCATATTTGTATCTTTTACAGATGTTAAACAAAATTGATTTCTTCTGTATTAATCTGTCCACATTAATTTTCTGTGCACTGGACTGATGGAAGTAATGAAGCACCTCTTGGCTGACACAGTCTCTTTGAAATGCATGCTCAAGTTTTGTGAATAACTAAATTAATGATATTACCATTTCAGGTATGTCCTCTGGGATACTCCAGGCTATGCCTGAACAAAGGGTTAAAAAGGTAGGTCAAATCTGACTCCACTTTGCACCCCTCACCTCTGTGAATCACATATTTAACTGTTTAAGAACTATCATTAAAATCCACATCCATCACACAACCTGCACTCACATCAACAAAACCAATCAAACAAAGGAAGAGCAAAGTTCCCCACACAAAAATCAAAATGGCATAATCACAACACAGAACAAAAATTTTCAATTCACACAAACTCCACCCCTCGTGCCTTCACCACAGTTACAGCAAAATCCACCATGAATATTCTACTCTCTAACAATGTTTAGTCTATGCTTTGCCCAAACTTTCCCAATTACCATCCTTATCTCAAAATCTTCATAATCCTGGGTTTCAGCACCAAAAACACTGGGGTGGTTTGATCCTGGTTGGATGCCAGACACCCACCAAAGCCACTCTGTCACTGCCCTCCTCAGGTGGACAGAAAAGTGAAAATATAACAAATGGCTCATGAGTCAAGATAGGACAGGGAGATCACTCATCAAATTCCATCATGGGCAAAACAGGCTGAGCTTGGGGATAGTAATTGGATTTATTAGCAACAAAATCAGAGCAGGATAATGAGAAGTAAAAGTAAATTACAAAAATAACTTCTTCCCATCCCTCTCTACTTCCCAGCTCTCCCTCCTCTCTCCCCTCAGTGGCACAGGGAGATGGGGATGGGGTTATGGTCAGTTCATCACTCATTGCTCCTGCCACTGCTCAGGGAGAGGAGTCCTTCCCCTGCTCCAGAGTGGGATCCCTCCCATGGGAGACAGCTCTCCATGAACTTCTGCAATGTGAGTCCATCCCACAGGCAACAGTTCTCCATACATTGCTTCACTGTGGGTTATTCTTCCATGGGGTCAGTCCTTCAGGCACAGCCTGCTCCAATGTGGGTCCCCTGCAGGGTCACAAGCCCTGCCAGGAATCCTGTTCCAGGGTGGGCTCCTCTCTTCATGGGCCTCCCATGGGTTCACAGCCTCCTCTCTGCATCCCTGTGCCCCATTTTGGGTCTCCTCCCTGGGCTGAGGTGATCTCTGCATCCCTGTGCCCTCCTGGGCTGAGGTGATCTCTGCATCCCTGTGCCCTCCTGGGCTGCAGGGGCACAGCTGCCCCACCAGGGTCTCACCAGGGCTGCAGGGAATCCCAGCTCCAGCCCCTGGAGCAGCTCCTGCCCCTCCCTGTGTCCTGACCTTGGTGTCTGCAGGGCTCTTCCTCTCACACATCCTCACCCTGCTCTTCTCTGGCTGCAATCACATCTGCACTATAACTTTTTTTGCTTCCTAAATTTGTTATCCCAGAGGTGTTACCACCTTTTCTAACTGGCCCAGCCCTGGCCAGCAGTGGGTCCATCCTGGAGCTGTCAGGGATTGGCTCTGCTGGGCTTGGGAGAAGTTTCCAGAAGCTTCTCACAGAAACCACCCCTGTAGCCCCCCTGCTTCCAAACCCAGGCCATGCAAACCCAATACAGCAGCAATGTTTTGGAGGCACAATCACTTGCTGGCTGCTTTGAGGGATGTGAAATGCATTGCTGGTTCTGACATGTTTCTTAGGGGACAGGTGCTTTAGAAAGTGTGTGAAGGATTAGTTGAGGGTGTTTGCTTTCATTGTATTTGTGCTCCTTTATAACTTGTAATGCTGAAAGTTAAGCCTATACAAAGAGCACTGCACACTTCAGATGTTTTTCACATGGATGGTTACGCTTTCTCCAGTATTCATGGCCAACAGTTTTGTGCAACACAGGTCCCTTCCCTGGAGGAAATTTGTTCTTCAGTTCCATGATCTCTCTAGCACTGACACTGAGCTAGTGGGTGAAATTGATTTTGGTCACTCTTTTCTTCTCGGGTTTTTATGTTTACATCAGGCAGTATTTGGTACAAGGTCTGTTTCTTCTTATGTTCAGTTTGAGCCACCTGCCCTATAATAGGAAAAACTAATTCTTAAGTGTAAGAGAATTATACTATCTATACTTATAGTATAGTATCTATACTACTACCAAATGTGGTTTGATTTTTTTTCAATTGTGTATTTAAGGGGTTGAGTGGGGGTTTTTTGCACTGTTTTGAGGGCCTGCTTGGCTGAGTTTGTATTTTTTTTCTTTTATACTCTCCTTTTCTTTATAGAGTTTTCTTTACTAAGAAAAGCTGAAGTTACACGTTTGAAATGCAAAATGTTGTGTCAGTAAGTAATACCACTACAACCAACTCAAAAGGGGCTTCCACAAAAGAAAAGCCTCAAACAACACGTGACATGACAATATTTATTGATTCTAATTAAGGTTAAAAAAATTTCACAGCTGTCAGATAAAAATATCTGCAAGAGCCTATTTAAAAGAGAGCTGAAGAAGGAAACCAAGGGAGACAGTCACCACAGAGGCACTTTAGAAAATGCTACAGTTATAAAAGGCACAAATTCATCACACACACACAGCATATATATTCCTGCAAAGTGAAGTCACTCTTTTTAAATTTATTTTCCAAAACACAGAGGCAGGCACCACCAGGAGCACAGCAGACACGCCACAAGCGGCAGTCTAAGACAACGCCTAAAGGAATTCACTGCAGAGACACTTGGAAAGCCAGGCTGCTTTGGCTGTCTCATTTTTACACTCTGTTCTTCAACAGAAGGAAGATCAGGGTGATCTTAAGTTGGTGGAGACAGGAGAGGGAAAGACAGGAGAGGGAATGTTAGTTGGTTTGAACATAGGTCAGGTTTATTTGTGAATGTTTGTCACCTGTGATTTGAGGCGGCTTGCTTCTTGCCTGAGACCAGTGGCAGGTCTGTTATTTAATCTTGGCTCCCTAGTATTTCTGGAGGCCATACAATTCCTTCTTCCTCAAAAATATTACTTTTTCATGTCTCAAAAAAAGGAAAAAAATCTTAAAATTTCTGCACATCTGTAAAGCCTATTTCAGTGAAACAACAGTCCCACTGTGGACACAGAAAGATTTCCTTAAAGCCCCATAGATGTTTTGTCCAGGCCATGTGATGGACAATGCTCAGAGAGGAACTTAATTACCTGATTCATATCTTTGTATTGAGAGCAGATGTGCTATTTGGAATCAAGAGCTGCACTGGGGAAAAAAATGCACAAATTAAAGGGAAGACAAGGGGGGCTGCCCCAGATTGCTCACATCCTTGTGATTGTTGAGTAGTTTGTACAATTAGATTTCAAGTACTTTGGTTAACACAGATTTTTATGCCATGACCCATCATTCCTCGAAATGTACAGTGGCTATCAGAACAGTGTAGAAGAAAGTAATTTTTTTTTGTAATGCCTTATGAGCATTACAAATACAAAAGATGCATGGTAACACAGTTCAGTTTGTAAGAGACAAATACAATTATTTTCATGGTTGTTCCTATAGTACATTTTACAAAGTTGGTAAACTCTTGGAACCTTAATGATAGCAGTTGTCTCATCAAATGTGTTAATAAATTAAGAATACAGCACGACTGGTTATCCATTAAAACAGACTTCATTCCTCTCTTCAAAGGGTTGGCATGAATTTTTATCTCAAAAATATGAGCCAGTGCTAACAGTTCCCTCCAGCCACAGGAAGCAGCTTGATTCTCTACCTCAATTTGTCAATTCCCTCATCGTGCTGGCATCCATGTACACAAGGTGCCACGTGTTCCTTTTGTGTGGAAATGTTGAGAAAACAGTGGCAAATCCTTTTTTAATCCCATAGTGGTGGGAAGGTCCACAGCACAATCATAGCAAGACACGGCTGTAAAGACAGAGAGAGCTTTCCAAAAGCTTTGGCAGTCTGCAAGGAAGAAGACAGATTTTAGAGTGTTAATACAGATGTCACAGTTCAGACCTCCCAGTTCCAGCCAGATTTGATTAGAAATCTCAGGGAAACCAAATTTATTTTGAATAAATCCCTGTCTCACCTACTTTAGTTGTGGCAGAATAAGATGAGAAATGCTTTGTGGGATTGCTTTATTTTTTTTTTTCCATTTTTCTTTCACTTTGAAATTAAGAATAAAAAAGGCTTATAAGTATAGAAACTTTTCAATATTTTTTTAATTGGCCAATCTCATTAAAAGCTTAAGTTATGATTCAGTTCAGTTTTAACTAATTTCTGGTTTTGATTGGAATTTCTCCCCCTGTGTCCCCCAGTCTTGTTAAACTGAAAAAAACTTTTGCCAGGTTCAGGAGCAAAGAAGAGAGAAATACATTTTGGTTGTGAATAAAACCAATTTATCCTCATTAGTTTCATGAATTTGTTCCCCTTTAGAGAATGTGTATTCTAGGGCAGAAGCAGGACCTGAATTCAAAACAGTTTTGGCAGAAAAATCATCTGCAACTGAAGCAGCTCTTTATATTTAATCTATGGATTCACTGTCTTGCACTTACAAATATTTGGGCCAGGATTTCAAAAACACCTTCCCAAATTTAGGTTCCTGTGTTTATTTCTGGCCTGAGAATTGTGTGAGCTGCCAAAGCTCTGAACTTCCCGTTCAGCTTTCAGTTCCTAATTCATGTAGTAAATAAATCACAGGGAGAGAAAGCCACGTAGAAACTCTGCAGTAGGCAAATGTCCCAGCAAATTAGAGCTCCATGTGATACAACCAGAGAGGCCATATGCACACTGCTGCACTCCTCCTCTGCCTTAAAGAGCTTTATGCCTGAAAAGTTCCCCCATGCATTTTAAAAGGCTGTTATGAGCCTATTCATTTGTGGTAAAATCCAAGCTGCTGCTCCAAGATGATGTTTAACCAGCACATCAAGTTAAAAAGAACAAAAGCTAAGGGCCAGAAAGCGAAGTGCTGCTCACAAATATTACAGCTTTCCAAGCAGTTCAGTGCATTTCCAGGGGACTATTTGGAGAACAAAGTACTGCTCTACACAAGTAAGATCAGATGCTAGCCCAAAAAGTCTGCCTGAGCCTGGTGATACAGCTCCTCACCGTCTGCTCACACCAGTTGCTGAAGATATTATTATACTTCCCTCCATGGCTCTCTACTGCAATCCAACATTTTTTTACATGTAAATTGCTACTCCTTGAAGGGAGAAACACAGTAAACAGGCTCTGAAAAATTCCAGACATCTCCAGCTTCATGTGCAGCAGATCTTGCTCTCAGCCACACCTGTGTCTCCCTGTTTCATCTTGTGCACAGGTAACACAGCAGAAATATCTAGAACAAGGTACCAACACACTGACAAGGAGGCACTGAGGTTTTGGTGGGTGGATTTTTATTTTTCTTACTTCTCCCCCTACCTCTGCATACTGCCTTATTTCTCTTTTTTTTTTTTTTCTTTTTTCTAACAGTACCAAGCTGTGGAGAGCAGAAGCACTTGCATGTGATTCTCCAATCCACAGTTCTTCTTGATCTCACTATGATTTAGATCCCTTATTAGATATCAAAAGTGCAAAGTCAGTGCAACACAGCACAGCAGGCAGAAGTGGAACTGCTAATCCCATCAATATGGTTGTTAGGAAAGACCAAGAACTCTAAATCAGCAAAACTGTGCTCAGCACGAAGCAAGAGTTTGGGGGCAAATAAGTTGGGTTGGTTTTTTTTTTTTTTGGTTTTGTTTTTTTGTTTGCTTTGAGGTTTTTTGTTTGTTTTCCCTTTATTTTGTTTGTTTAATGCCAACGCTACATTTTCAAGCCCATTGTGCCTTAGCAGGCAAGAGGCAGGGTCAAGGTGCTCACAGGGACAGACAGACTCCACCGGACAGGAGCTCTGCTGTGCCAGGCAGCTGTGGACACATCTGGGGAGCCTGAAATTCAACCACATTGCCAAACACAGCAGAACTATTGCCCTTTAGCTCACTGTAGGACATATATGCCACTGGAAATGCCAGAATCCTGTGGCTGCATAGTTCAGATGGATAAATTTAGCCTGGATTGTCCCTTAGGTGCTTCCTGGGTAAGAAATAAAAATACTAATAGTTTCTTACCAGACTTGCATTAACTATCTGATCATTCTGTAAGATGTGGGGTTCTTTTCTCATTCTACCCCACAGGAAGGTAGAAATCCTTTGCTTACAACTAAAGATTTTGTTGTACAGTACAGTAAAAATAGGTCCTGGGGAGATTTGGGGTTCAGGGTCTGATTCGACATAAGAGTAAAACCAACCAGAAATCTCTCCAGAATAGGCTTCAGAGAGATGTTTTGTCACTTCTGGTCTGAGACTTGCATCAAAGCCTCAAGATGATAACACTTGGTACCCCAGAAATCCAACAACCAAGTTACTGCTAAAAGAAGGGCTGGACCTTATGGGCTCTTTTTCAATATGGCTCCCTTTACTATATCCCTTCCCTCTTGCCTATTTTCTCTACTGTTTTCACCTCTTCCTCAGATTTTGGAGACAGAAAAGTACATGACAAAAAAAAAAAAAAAAAAGAGAAAAAAAAGAGAAAATCCCTTAATTGTGAGGCATTGAGCTGGCACCTTTTTTCAGTTTCGAACCAGAAGTCCCTTTTTGTAGGCAAATAACCCAGCTGCAGCCACAGAGGTGAAGAAAGTGGAAAATCCAATCAGCTTTAGCAGTCCTGGCACAGATGGCAAGTTCCTCTCCCAGAAGGTTGTAGTGATGGGCAGAGCTGGCACATCCTGTGGGGAGAGCATCCATTACCCACATCTCCACTGTGAGGAGGGATATAAATTAAAGAGATTCTTGCAGGAGGAACAGAAGTGGGTTAAAGCAGTAATATCTTATCAAGAAGCAATATATCCAGATTTTCTGCTCAGTTAAAGGAAGGAACACACACATGGAAAGGATTCACAGCCCAGTTAAGAACTGCAGCTCTTTCCAATCCTGCCTTACAGTCTGGTCACATGGGTTTCTATCCTGTTCCTTTTTTGGGGAAGGGAAATTTTGGTGAAAAAAGGGAAGTTTATTGTGGCTTTGATTCAGTGAAGTTATATAAAAACAGACCAAAAAAAATTATCTCATCAGCAAAACAGCAGAAAAAAAAAACCCCAATCCACTTAATCTGCATAAATACTTACAACTGATTCAGGTTCTGGCTTCCAAATTTCACTGTCTGGGATCTTCCTCATAGCAAACAGTATCTGAAAACAACCAACATTCTCAATAAGTATCACTGATTCTTCAAGACTGAAAAAAAAAAAACTGGCTTCAATTGTTGTTTAAAAATGACACGACTGAGCACATAAATCACAGTGAATTCAAATTTTAAAAGAAAACTCAACCTTTTACAACTTATTTCCGTAGAGGGCTGATATTTAATAAGACACTCTTCCTAGTGGAACATAGAAACAGAAAAATCTCTTTATGCTTAGTTAGTCCTTGCAAGATATTGGAATTTGGCCAGCCCCAGGGGAACAGGATAATGTGATTATGACTAAGAGTTAAGCAGACCCTCATGGCAAAGTAAGGCATGAAGACACCAGCTACATGGAACAGCTTGTTTTGAAAATTTTATCCTGATGTAGGAAGAGGAACAGCATCCTGGGAGTGATGACAGACCACTACTTTCAGCCAGAGAAAAGCAAAATTAAAACTAAAACCTTTGCAATGGGAAAGTTCCCATTCAAAGTATCAAAGATAGCAGAGATCAGTAGGATAGCAAAGACTGTTTGAAATTATATTCAGAGAAGATAGTAAGATTAGTTTCTTCTACAGTGAAATAAAATGGAGTTGGCGACAATAATGTTTTCTCTATTCTAGGCATTTGTAAATTTAAGATTTAACATCTTTCAGAAGGGGCTTTTAGTGTGACAAGACTCATGGAGAGTGTGAACTCTTCAATGCAGGACAGTGAGAAGCACTGAATTTTCAACATGTTTTCCTTTCATAAGAAAATAAGGAAAGGAAAACATCTAAATTTTTACCAGTCAAGTGCACCTATCTAGTCCTCTGCTGAGGAAGCTCTGTTGTAATGTTCTTATATCAGAGAGATCATGGGACCTCTGGACCTTTTCAGGAGCACCTTAGGTATAATTTTCTCAAATGGGATAATTTATGAACAATTGATCTCTGTCTCTTGGGGCAGAGGCATGGGCTAGATGAACTCTCCACATTCCTTCCAGGACAATTTGTGTTCCTTGATTAGTTTTTAGCCACAAGGTTCCCTTCACCTCACAAAACAAAGATTAAATTTCTTTTGCTGCTCCATAAACTCTAATGTTCTGGAAAACACTCAGGAAATCGGCATTTTCTCAGAAGAAAAAAATATCTAAGTCCTTGTTTAGGGACTCTGTATTAAGGTTGTCTCAGTGGAACATCACTGTGTTGGAAACACTGAGGAAGGGCCTGGCTTGGTGTGCAGAGCTGCAGGACTGAGCTGTTCCAGGATCTCTCAGTACAATGATAACAGATTTGGGAGAAAAATGACTGGGGCAGAGTTTTGGACTTCTGTAAAAGAAGAAAGAATTTAATCCTAGAAACAAGGGGACAGTTTGACAAAGTAGCCAGAGCCCTTCCTAACATTCCAAATCTAAGTGCAAAACCTTCATCCTTTTTTGAAGTCAATCCCCTTTGCGGGGATTCGCATCGAGATCCAGAACACCCGAAGCAGTCAACGCTCAGTGCTCATTTCCCCTCCAGCCACAAGATCTTTAATTTTCCACAGGACATTTGGCAGTGTCCCCTGAGCATCTGTACCTCTCTGGCTGCTCTTTCTCCAGCCTGAACAGCCCCCTCCATGTACCCACTCCACTCAGTGGCTGTCTCTGTGCCAGCAAAATAGATCCTGCCAACGGGCTGCCGAATGATCCTGGAGGGGCACAAGCAAAAAGTCACATCAGCTGTATCAGGAGAGAACTGAAATAGCTGGGTTAATGCTGGAATAAAAATATTTTAAATGACAGCAAGCACTTGAAGATAGTAGCACTGGGTGAGTGGAGCTGGAGGAGAAGTCTGGGTTGCATTTAATTTCTTACAGTGAACACAGCAGTGTTCACATTTTTAAAATGTTTACACTGTTCACAGGTGAAAATGACAGCTACAGGTGAAAAGGACAGCTATTTTGAGATGAGACTTACACTGTCTCACAGTTCCAGCCTGTGGCATAAGTACCAATGCCAGGCCTTACTGGCACAGTGCAGCATTCTGAAATATATCCCCATAATATTTGAAGCAATAAGTCAATAAACAAAAAGCATTGTTTTAACTCTATTTTTGCCAGAATCTGCAATAGTTATTATTTTAATTACCTCAAATACTAAGGCCTCCATAAGCTCTTTGTTATAACTGCTTTATTGCTCTAAGTTACTTTTAAATTATAAGAATTTAAACCTCAAAAGTACAGCTCTTCTACCCCATTAAAACCTGTGTATCTAAATCAAATCACCAATCTGAAGTAAGTCTTTTTCTTCTTGGTAAATCTTATTTTCATGCAAAAACTTAAGTGGGAGAGGACTGTATACAATGGCACACTGATCACTATATTAAGCTTTCACTGCTAAAAATAAAGGAATGGTCCAAAGAAATCACTCATTACCACCAATGTCAGCAAGAACTAAGTCTCTGTCAGTTTTTTTAATCATCAGTTAAGGCGTGCTTGAAATGGCTAAACTGATCTCAAAAACCCAAAGCCATTTTTGTAAGCAGACTATGGAAGCTTCCCAGCTCTCTTCCCAGAACCTCCTCAGCTGAACTCACCAAACAGCAGCAGTGAATAAAAGCCCCTCATGATACTGTACTCATCCATCATAGAGCCCAACAGAGACAAGAGGAAGGTTATCCCATTTCAAACATCCCCCAGTGAGCTTAAAGGTATGAAGTGAACAGTGACAGAGGATTTATGACCCTTTCTGAGGATATTTATTAACTTGGTCTTATCTTAGCACTCCAAAGCCCACTATAAATAGACACTGTACCTTCCATACTGAGTCATTATGCCTGGTGGGAAGTAGGCTGTGTAGCAGCCCCCAGAATACTGCTCTTCACACCAGTTCTTCTCTTCATAATGCACAGGCTGTAAAACAGAGATTAATTCACTCAGGGAAAGGACAAAGTCTCGAGGAAGTTAATAACAGAACTGAGCAGAGAGCAGGGAAGAACAGTTTATCATTTGTTGCATGTCAACATATGACAAGATGAGCACATTGAACAAATCTCTTAATGCAGCATGAACTCAATGCAATAAGCCCTGAGTTTTTAAAAATAAGAATACACTGTCTAAAAAACTAGTTAGTCTGGCCATTGTAGAGCATAATCCTCTTAATCTGTCAATGTTCATTTATGCCTTGTGCACATACTTTGAACCGTGTAAAGCAAAAGTAACCTCCAGTGTATACAGTTGTAATACCTGTAATGTGTACATTAGGTACAAATATACACTGTTAAAAATGCAAACTGTGGCACTTGCATGGTTCTGTGTACAATATCATTGTGTTGAAAATCATGTGTTCTCCAGGTTGGTCTCTACAGCTTTTAACTCTGTAAAATTGTTTTTAAAAGTATCAGTGGCATTAATCACATAATCTAAGTGTGAGATCACACAAATCCTAACAGTCCTTCACCTTTACAGAGAAGAGAAGGCAAGGGAAAGGCCAAAGAACAACAACCCAAAGCATGCAGCAGTGGATCTTAACAACTAGTACAACATGGACAGAGAGGGAAAGCCAGCCTGTCACCTGTGACAGCAGCTGGGGTTTATGGTAGCAAGCACTGAGAATCCCAGCCATGGAGCTGGACAAGAATATATCAACAAAACCACCTTTTAATGTTTCATTTATGTTCATAAAGCTTTTTCTTATCCTCACTGTCAAACCCAACCCAAGGCTTGCCATAATCTTCTCTCCACTCCCCTGGTGAGGGCAGCAAGTGCTCCCATAGCTGGTGCCTTTCCCAAAGGTGCCTTCCCAGGGATTTTGTGCTTACATGTAAAGCTTCCTCTGATCCCAGAACCTTTGCATAGAGCTCACACAGCCTCATCTTCCTGAGAAAGAAAAGCAACAGTACACTTCAGTGTGAGGAAAAAGAAAACAAATCACTTCTAATATACCCTGCCTCTAAGAGGACAAGTATTGTATCTGCTTGAATTTGAGGTTCCAGCTTTTGAGGATCTATCCCAATTTGTCAGCCTCCAGATCACTAGAAATAACCCGAGCTCCTGTGCTGCATAAGTGCTGGTTTTCCAGCAGTTTTGCAAGCTGTTATCTAGAGATAACTCCATCAGCCCAAACCCTCAAATTACCCAAATGGTCTCCAGCCTGTCAGGGAAAAAAAAAAGTAGTAAGTCATTGTACTTTTTTGTCTTGGCATATAGTCTAACTTACAGTTTGTTCCTACAAAGATGCAGGTCTCAATATACTGCAGCTCTCAGGGAATCAGTACTTCATTTCTCTTTATATAAAATTTCCTCCTGTTTTAAGTTTATGAGTCTATAAATCATTGAATGTACTTCATTCTTGGGTCTTACTCTTAGCCATGCTGCACCAATTCCCAAAAGCAAGAAGATCAGGATGAAATAACAATTATGGAAAGCAAGCACAACTCTGGAAAGACATTTACTTCTGGAACAAAATCCAGTGCTCCACAAAAAGCCATGCTGGGCACAGAAACACAGAAGTCCCAGCTCTGAAACTGTGAGGGCTCCTCTTTCAGCTATAAAAGCATGTGAGGAAACCACACATGATTGCTGCAAGAAGCAACCCAGCTCTACGTGAGCCCAGCTATACCCATGATAAAGAAATCAAAGAATGCCATGGAAAGAGGATGAAGAGAAACAGGATGACTTGAAGGGCCTTGAAGGTGCCCTCACATGCAGGTTGGAGATCGAGGAAGAAAGTGAAGGTTGCTACAGCTCAGGAGGAGCTGCGGCCCTGGCTGGGGTGGTTTTGCTGCTGGCTGGTGTCAAGCCCAGCAGGGAAAGGAAAGGAAACAGCCCCTTCCTTCTGCCCCGGGGCACAGGACCAGGGTCAGCCTGCTCCAGAAGCAGTGACAGGCCAGCAAGGCTCAGGGAGCTCCAGGACCTGAATATGAACATTCCCCTGCAATCAGGGGTGACACAAATCCAGCAACAGCCCCAAGGAAAAGGGTGAAGTCCCAATTTCTGCATAAGTGAGGTGAGCACTGTGCCCTGCAGCACCAGCACCTACCCAGTGCCTGAACAGAACAAAACCATTTTAACAGCAGGGTCCAGCTGATGTCTCACAAATGCCACCAATTCCTCCTTTCAGGGCAAGTCAGAAACACCACAGGGCTCCACAGGAAAGTGAATTATCACCTTGGGACCCGTCTGCTCCTCCCAGAACCATGCTAGGGATGAGAAAGACCCCTCTAGACCTGCCTGTGCCATGTCCTTTTTCCACAATGACTTGCAGACCTGTCACACTGACATTTTCTGAAAAATCCCTTCACCCAGGACTTTTCTCCTGGGAAGCTGAGAAGCCTCAGAGAAAAAGGAAAACAAATTCTTATCTCATTTGCTTCTCCTGTGTTGTGCTCACATGTGGAATGTGTTTGGAGATTGTTTCATTGGGTTTCTGTGAATTATTTTGGCTTATTGGCCAATCACGGTCAAGCTGTGTTGGGGCTCTGGAGAGAGTCACAAGTTTTCATTATTATCTTTTTAGCCTTCTGTAAGTATCCTTTCTGTATTCTTTAATATAATGTAGTATCATAAAATAATAAATTAGCCTTCTGAGAACATGGAGTCAGATTCATCGTTCCTTTCTGCCACAGGGGTCCCAGAAAATACAATACAGACCCTCCAGGGAGCCTGGAAATGGCACACCAGTGGCAAGGTAGGTATTGTCACTTGTGGCCAAGTGCAGGGCTCCATGAAGGTGCAAGTTCACAGCTGTGTGCTGAGTGCATTGCAAACACAGATTAGTCAGTTCAAGATAGCTGTGCAAAGGAAAATATTAAGCTTCATGTCAAGGGCATCTTCAGACTCTTAAGAAGTGCAGACATTGGAAGGAATTAGTCATCAGTAACAGGGTATTATTTGACAAGAAAAAAAAAACAACAAATGAACAAACAAAGCAAAAACCAACAGTTTCTAAAGGATTGAATTATATCAAGATAAATCAATCACTGAGGACATTACCCCTAATAAAAGCAACTTTTGCATCTTGCTGGTGTCTCTGCAAGATCTGCATTTTTTGTCCAAGAGAAGTTTAAGGAAATTCTTATTAATGGACTTTTAGTCAATGCTAGCATGGAACATAATAGCACTACATGGAGTAATATGCAGTGAGTGAAATCCTCATTTCTTGGCTTTGGGCTCGGCTGGGAAATTGCTATAAGCACTAAATAAGAGGAATGTTATGCCTGGAGCTCCCAAGGTAGGCTCCTGTTGAGAGTCACACTGTGCCCAGTGTGGAGGAAGTACAGGCACTCAGCTCCTTCCCTGGTCTCTTACTCCTCAGCAGCATGTGATGCCATGGCCTTCACTGCACAGCTCTGAAAGGCAGGGCACAACCTCACCACTGCCACCTGACCTGGGAACACCAGCTGGGAGGCAGCAGTGAAATTTACTCCCTCCAGTCTGGCTTAGCTGTAAAAAGATTTCCATCCTCTCCCACAGCTTCCAAGTCATGACTTAGGACAGCTGCCACAGACTCTACATCCTACTCTGCATTGCCAAGGATTACCAAAATCCTCACCCTGTCCTCAGCACCATGAAGGGAGAGCCCAGGTTGTGTGGAGCACAGCATCTCAGCAAGGTTCCCACTCTGCAGGGTGTCACAAGAAGCCTGTGCTCAGAACAGATCCCTCCCTGCAGCATCACAGCCCTCATCTAAATTGTACAAATGGTTGCACTCTGAGTGTACCCTGGGAGAAGGTCTGGGCTCATGCTCTGCCTTCTCCTGCACCCCAAATTCCATTGGAAGGAGAGTTGTGCTCTTGGGGAGGACAGGAGCTGTTCCTGCCTTTCTGGCTGTGGCCAAGACTGCTGGAGCCAGAGGCAGCCCTGCTCCAAGGAACAGCCAGCACATTCCTGAGCCATTCTTTACCAAAGTCCCTCTAGCCCAAGGTTTATTCCACCAAAGAGTTCAAAATTCCTGTATAAAACCTGGCTGCTGGCAGCAGCAGAGTCAGGTAATTGTGCCAGTGCTTTTAATGCCCAGGGAAAAGGATGGAGCCTTGCAAACAGCCAGGACAGACCCTAATTTCATAGAAAGAAAAGCTGTTCTCAAGGACTGCAAATGATCAGTTGAATTGAGGGTACTGACACACAGTGTAAGGCACCAGTTGGTGTTCAGGATGGCTCAAAATTTTGGGCACATTGGGTTTCAGAACACCTACATTAGTTTTATCATCTGGCACCTGCTGGGCCTCTATCTCAAAGCCTCACTGCTTGTCCATTCCTGCCAAAATTAAAAGGGCTCTGTGGTACCAGGCTGTCATTTGAAAAGGCTGGGACATAAACAGCTCCATTTAAACCCATTATCCCCAGACTGCCAGACTATCTGAGATGACTGCATCTTCTCTAGTTAGACCAGCTATTACTGTAAAAATGTTTACTTGGGCACACTGCTCCTTTATCATATTTTAAAATCAAATGTTTTTTCTCCCTGTCAAACCAAGGCTCTCCTCATAATTCACAGTTTCTACTTGCAGCTTTCATTTGATCAGATACAGTGAATCAGTGTGATGGAAAATAAAAAAATCATTACTTTATAAATTCCATTTTAGTAATATACCAAAGAGCACTACTCTATGCAGAGATTTGTTACAAGAAGACAGTAAAATGACCTTCATCTGTGCCTGAAGGGCAATTTTTTCCTCACAGTGAGGGTCTAGAGATGGAGGCAGCTTTCTGACCCCTCAGTGATGCTGAAGCTTGCTCATGGCAGCTACAGGTTCAAGTTGCACTAAGTTACAGATACTGAAAGGACCCTCCAGGGTAAACAGAAAATAAAGATCAAATCAAACACAGAGGCCAAACCTTTCCCTTCTGACAAGCTTTCCAAGAGCTCAAGGCAGCTGCAGGAAGCCAGGGAGGCAGCAGTGGGAGGAGGAGGCTGGTCCTGGACACTTTCCAGCAGAATATCTACACTACTTTCATATTGAGCATCTTAGAGCTGTTCCTTAGAAAGAGTCACATAAACACAGAAGCCTTGTGGAAAAATAAGAACCAGGACCAGAGAGTTTCCAAAGGGCAAGAGCTGTGTGGGAATTTCATGGGTCCTTCATCCAAAACCAAGTAAGGCATCTTCTTCCCTAATGTCTGCTACTGGCACAAGCTTACAGACAAATTCCTTCAAATCAGGGCCTTTTTTTCCTGCTCTGGTCATTTATAACAATATTTTGACTCTAATTCCACCCAGATCTCCAGGGTTTGTACTTACCTTTCTTCTTTGGTGAGACCTGTCAGTCTTCTGCACTTCCGAGCAAGAATGAAGCTGGAAGACCACAAACAATTTACTCCATTATGCTGCTACATCCCCTGCATTATTTAAAATGCCAACAACTTAGGATGAGATCCTGTGATTCACAGTAATTGCTTTAGGGTCTCTAATAAAAACATCTATTTCACCTTTCTGCATAATGCTCTACCTGCTGCTTGCAGGACTCATTTAGGAAGGAACCACTCTGAAATTCATGTTAGAATATTTGCATGAGCTGTTTCCCAATTACTTTAATTTCATACAGCCTTGGGTGCAGGCATATAGCAATGACACAACACCTGGGATTGGGCTGGAAATAGTTTTTTAATAAAACTTTTAAGACTGATCATATTCTCTGGTTGCTAAAACAACCAGAACAAAATAAAACTTAATTCTAGAAAACAAATTTTCATTTAAAGAACTGAAGTACTTAGAAGTACATTTTTGCAATCATCCTCTTTTTCTTCTCTTTTCTTTCCTTTCTCCAAGTTTGTAATTTGCCACACAAAAAGGCAAAAGATTACAGTGATAAAAAGTAGAAAGCTAAGTAGAATTTAATTTTTTTAATTAGCAAAAAAATTGAAGTAAAGCAATCATAGAAGATCACCATACACTGAGAAATTCAACCTTTAATTATTTTTAAGTATTTCCTTTGAAAAGCATCATGTTTTCCACTTCAATTGTTTCCTCTAAGACAAAATAAAAAGCATTAACTAGAGGAGACACTTTCTTTGTTCCTTACCCTATTATGGCAGGAAAGCTGCCATCAGGCTTAGTGTCATCAAGTGTTAGACCAATTGCAGCTTCCTCATCTTCAATGATCATGGTACCACAATATCCTGGTAAGAACAAGGTGGAAAAGCAGCCATGATCCATGAATCAAAACACAGGAGCTTCCAAGAAGTTGTAAAACACAACCTCCTGCTGACCCATGCCAGGACTAATAGCCAGAACATGACAGGAACCAGAACCCTCAGGTTCATTTGCTAAGGTAGGGGGTGGGTGATATTTGTAGGCAAACAGATGTGGGCTCATTATAGCCATTAATGAGAAGTGGGTGTTACTGCATTGCAGTTTGCCTTGGATTCAGTGAATTCCAAAACAGGAGTCATGGTGGAAGCATTCAGCATGTGAGGAGCCCAGGAGGACTAGCCCAGCTGGGGATGTCTGTGGGAAGCCACCTTCAGTTAATGCTGACCAGTCCATCCAGAAAGCAGCATTTTTGCAGACCCTTCCATCACACATCACTGGTACCTCCACAACCCTGCACAAGTGAGAGAAGCTCATCCCATACCCAAGTGCCACTCAAGGAGAGGACCACAGAACAACCAAGGCAGCGAGCAACAGGAATGAATTCTCCCTTCATGACTATCTCCTTTTCTCATTCCCTCACCCTCCCTCTCCTCCCAACCAAACTCTCACGCTTCTCTCACAGGGGAAGGCAAAAAAGGCATAGAAGATTCTAAGGATTAGCATGCTCTGAACAGAGAGTCTGTTCTGTTGCCAGGTACTCTCTTCCCTCTCTCTGTCACTACTATTCCTTTCCATTAAAATGCAATACCCTTCTTCCTCCAGAAAGTTTCCTTGTAGTACACGATGCACTTGATGACTGAGCCCATGGGGATTCTGTTGATGAGCTGGTTCCTCATTGGGGGCAAAGGTGGGTTGAAATGAATCTTCAAACAAAGAGCTGGGGGAATGGCACTGATCACATATTTGCCCTGGAAAATAAATTATCCATAAGCCAAATACATTCTCCCCTGTGGCCTTCACATTCTCTGAAATAATTCCTTCGCCCAGGATTTTTCTGCTGGGAAGTTGAGAAGCCTCCGGAAAAGGAAAACAATTCTTATCTCATTTGCTTCTCCTGTGTTGTGCTCACATGTGGAATGTGTTTGGAGATTGTTTACCCACAGGTGATTGTTTCATTGGATTCTGGTGTGAGTTGTTTTCACTCTCTGGCCAATCAGGGTCAAGCTGTGTTGAGACTCTGGAAAGAGTCACGAGTTTTCATTATTATCTTTTTAGCATTTAGTAAGTATCCTTTCTGTATTCTTTAGTATAGTATAGTATTCTTTAATTTATATTAGAATATTATATATTCTTTAATGTACAGTATTCTCTAATATAGAATAATATATATTAAAGAATAATATATATAAAAATATAATATATAAAAATATGTATTATCTATAATAAATATATAATGTAAATATATTAAATAGATATATTTATTGTAAAGTAATAAATTAGCCTTCTGAGAACATGGAGTCAGATGCATCATTCCTGCCTTTGTCGAGACATTCCCAGCAAATACAATACTCCCCTACTTCAGCCCAAGTGTACTGCCCTAATGGTCTTGGAGGACATGTGGGGAGGCTGCAGGATGTATCTTGTGGAGCAATTTTGGCACTTTGCATAAGAACTGCAAAACTAAACCCTCACAAAATGCTGCTCATTAAATAACAAACAAGCATTATACAAACAGCCATCTGTTCAAATGGTGGGCAGCTGCCCTTCCCCTGGTGTTTAAAAGAAAGCCCTGTGCTCTAAGAGTCCACCAGTCTCCCTTCCATCTGGACTCCCCTGTTACAACTTGGAAGCAAAGCTTGCAGTGTTTTTCACTGAAAGTTTGTTGCTAAATTACATTTTACACCTTACAATTACCCTCTAATTCAGAAGGTAACTGAACACAAAGAGATACCAGGAAAGGAAAAGTCTGAACCCACACTTTGCTTTTAGGCAGCACTTTAAAGCTCTGTTAACTGGTATTACTTCAGGACAACAAGAACGTGTGACTTTCTGTCATAGCCACTTAAATCTCTGCTGTATTTTGTGCTTTGGAGAAGTCAAAAAGGAAAAGCTAAAGGTTTTGTAGCCACCACTAATTAGTTCTTAGTGGACATGTGTAAGTCTCTGTCCAAAGTTTCCCTCATCTGCTTTGTGATTGTCATGAAAGGGACAGAGACTGGGGACCACTGAAGAAAAAGGAACTTTGTGTGAAATTCTGGCCCTGCTTGCCAAGGACCCTGAGGCCTGAGCACAGCTTCTGACATTTCTAAGCTACTGTTGTTCACAGGTGTGTTTGCTGTGTGCTACACTGAAACTGGTGAAAGGAGGAAAGGGGCACTTTGCCCTTTTGCAACAATAGCCCTGGAATTTTCCCCACCTCTTGGCTTGGCTGGACCTCTCCTGAGGTTTTGGGTGGTCCCCACAGAAGACCCCTCACCTGTTTTACAACCACCATGACAGACAAGCTGAGATGGAAGAAACCTCTCCATCAAGGACTGAGACATGAAACCCTTATGTGAAAAGGGGTCCCCCCACTCTTTCCAAGGACTGGGACTGAAACCCCCAACCCGGGGGAGGTGTGTGGGGGAGGCAAGCTGACCAAAGCAAGGTGGATGTTGCAGGTGTGAGCAGTGGACCAAGAAGACAATGGCTCTCGCCCACTGCTGAGAACGTGGACTGTGTGTACCCTTCTCTAAATACCATTTTTTCCTAGAAAATACAATAGACTACCTTTGATTTGGTTTCAAGGTTCATCCCCTTCCCCCATCAAAAAGGAGTATAATAAGAGCTTGAATGAACTGGAACATTGAGATCTCCCTGGATGTGACCTGGTGAACTCCATCGGCTGGACATCGAAGGACTTCACTGTTTCTAAGTTTGGTAGCTATATACCTTTCTTTCTCTTCTTCCCTCTTTTCCTTGTTCTTCCCTTTCCCCCCAGTTCCTCCCCAACGCATTTTGCTGTGGTCATTCAATAAAGGTACATTGGTTTTTGATTAATACTGCAAACCCCCTGTGCCGTGTCAGTTTTTTTCACTCTGAGATCAATTCACAAACCATCACAAAACCCCTTCATAAGGACAGATGGTGACAACGTGGCATCACCTCATACAGCTCATGGTCCAGGGTCTCCACGATGACGCCGTCCCCGGACTGGTCGATGCGCACCACGGGCTTGCGCAGCCTCACCCGCCCGCCCAGGCGCTCCATCATCTTCTCACTGATCTGCCCAGAGCCCCCAACAAACTTCCTCTCCTGAAACACAGACACGACAGCTCAGCAGAGCAGTGCTTGTGGAGCCTGGATCATGGCAAGCATTTCTGTCAGCACTCAAAACAACCCCTCTTCTTCCATTGTTATCAAAACATTTTAGGGAATTCTTGCAGTTTTTCCTCTCCTGAAACACAGACACGACAGCTCAGCAGAGCAGTGCTTGTGGAGCCTGGATCATGGCAGGCATTGCTCTCAGCATTCAAAACAAACGCCCTTCTTCCACTGTTATTGGAACATTTTAGGGAATTTTTGCGGTTTTTCATCTCCTGAATCATAGAATTTTTTCTCCTGAAACATAGAATTTTTTCTCCTGAAACATAGAATTTTTTACGCTCCTGAAACACAGAATTTTTTTCCTCTCCTGAAACACAGACACGACAGCTCAGCAGAGCAGTGCTTGTGGAGCATGGATCATGGAGAGCATTGCTCTCAGCATTCAAAACAACTTCTTCCATTGTTATCGAAACATTTTTGGGAGTTTTTGCGGTTTTTCCTCTCCTGAAACACAGAATTTTTTCCTCTCCTGAAACACAGACACAACAGCTCAGCAGAGCAGTGCTTGTGGAGTGTGGATCATGGAGAGCATTGCTCTCAGCGTTCAAAATAAACCCCCTTCTTCCATTGCTATAAAAACATTTTTGGGAATTTTTGCAGTCTCTGGAAATGCACCCATTTTACTTTCTCTTTCCAGCTTCTCAAATCCTTCCCGTATTTGACCACCATTTGAACTCTAGTCAAAACTAAAAGTAATAGCAACTTTGGAAGAAAATCCCTTCTCTAAATGTGGTCTCCAAAAAGAGAGATTCACACAGGCCTGTGTGAATCAGCAAGACTTCTGATAAGTGCTTAAACCTTCAAACCTTTCTCTGAGCTCACTCATCCCTGCAGAGCTCTGTGTATCAGAAGCAGGAAACCTGATCTACATAATAAATAACAAGGTGTAAGAAGTCACATAGCTCACATCAAAAATGTCTGCTGCACTATGTAATTCAACCCAACTTAAACTGCAACCATCTCTAACATAATACAGAATTCAAATAATATTTAATTAAACATATTCAACTTAAATTATCTACAGTAATTGCTTATCTATGCATATTTATGCATTTTAATATGGTTAATGTATTTGCATTTTTATTTATGATTAAATAATTAGCATTTCTAAAAATATATCCATTTCTAATACAATTAGTGAAATTTGCACTTCTCAAGTAGAAGACCATTAACAGTGTCTTTACTTTCTTCAAATGCAGAAGCAGCTCTAATGTACCAGATTGCAAACATTTCAAAGCAATACCATATTTAGGGGTGTTCATTTTCTTTAGAGTGATCTTAAAATCTTAATGGTGTTAATGCTTAGAAATTTGCATCTTAGGAACCCAGCTCTGGGCCACATTTTTAGTATTAACTTGCAGCTGACATTGCCATCTCCATTAAGTGCTTCTGCAGTGCTTAGGATGGCTCCAGCCTCGTGACAGAAATAAGCATAAGTAAAATTTTCTCTTTTCAGTGAGGATAAACAAAGCAAATGCTTTAATCTTCATCCAAAAAAAAAAAAGCCAGATACAAATCTCCTCATCCCTGGGGGCAATGTCATGAGTAGGGAGCAATCTTCAACACTAGTTTTGCAAGATCCAGATAAAAGAGTAAATGAACAAAACTAGTTATCAGTGTGCTACTTGCTCAAAAGTCATGGATGCCTCTGGACTAAAATAAACCAGCAAAAAATGAAATTAAACCAGGGCCTGCCAAGAGCTGCAGGAGGTGATGGCTGACAGTACCAACCTGGCCCCCGTTGGTCGTGGAGAAAATCCGTGCTGTGCCCCCACACTGCTTCACGTACCACAAAAACCAAAGGGCAGAGACCTCGTGGGGCTCAGAAGTGACATCCACGTTCACAAACAGAGTTGCAAAACTCTTGGCAGCTCTGCAACAAAGACAAGAAAGCTGGTTAATTTAAAAACAGAATAATGCTGACAAGATCGTTCCCGAATAGGCAGGAGCCTTTCACTGTGGGGGCAAAGGATTCCTTAATTTCAGCTGAAGTAAGGAATTATCAATTCCTTTTATGCAACCTTTTTCAAGTAATCCTGCAAAAAATATTAATGAAACACTCCTGTATTCCATAAAAATTAGGACACTGAGAGACAAAGCCCAAGATTATATCACTTTATGCTACTAATACAAAGTTAGCCTGTCATCCTAGCCTCAGGACTAAGCACAGCAAGCCCTCCTGTCTTCACTGGACTCCAAAACCACCCTGTCCCCAGTTCCTGAGTTACAAACCAGACCTGCATCTCTCTCTGCCCCTGCTGGATGCCTGTCCCCTCAAGAACACAGCACAGAGGTTATTCAAAACCCACCATAAAAAAGTTAGAGGTATTTTCTAAGCTAATTATCTAAGATCTGTGGATTAGTCAGCATCCATTCACTGCCCAATCCTCTGCTCAGGGAGAGTTTTGCAGCTGGAACACAGCAAGGAAAGAAATGTAAGTAGGAAGCCATAGAAGAAGTGACAGCATTCATGCCAGAGTCTGGCAAAAAAAAAGGAAAGGATACTTCTGGTAGGTTAAGTCAGTATTTAAACAGTGTCCTGGTATCCAGTGGCAATGAACACAGAAACAGAAAATTGACCTGTGTCTGAAAAGATATCACTGCTTTATGTCCTGTAACCTGTTCTTTCATAGCAGCTCTACTGTGAATTACTGTGTAAGCCTGTACAAGATTTTGGAGTGCACTAAGACAGACGATTAATTAAGACTCAGGGAAATATTGCTCCTGTTATAAGTAAAAACTTCCCTCTGCCTTCACTCTGAGGAGGAGTTTAAAGAGACATGGACAGGAGCAGGAGATTCCCAGTTTAACTGCATTGTAACTAATAGGAATGGAGATTCTATAGATACTTCATATGCAAAGCATCAAAGCCAGTGCAGAATCCACTTCTGGTTGCTTCTTTCTTTGTTTTAGTCTTCAAAGTTAAAAAAAAAAAAAAAAAAACAACAAAAAAACAACAAACCTAACTCTAACATACTGTTTCATAGAGCCCTAGATCTACACAGAAAAAGGAATCTTCTTTCCTTTCTAAAAATGCAAAGTCCCACTCAAGTACAAAGCTGGTCCATTTTCTGAAATATGGGTGCATTGTGAATTCATTCTTGACAGCCAAAAATAATACAGAAATTTTTTACAAGTTATTCGTCTGTATAAACACATACTGTAAAATACTATTAATTCTATAAGATATTTTGCCTGATGTATTTATTAATATTTTATAAGCAGATGCTATTACATGGTGGTTACACTCTATCAGATTCTGCCACCTTTTCCCATTGCTTTTCAATTCCTGATGTTTTATCTAGAAATGGCAGTATGATTTCAACCAAGAGCACTCAGGATATTTCCAGCATGCAGCTCTAGCCAAAAGCAAACCTGTACAGTCAGTTAGATAAGAGGAAAGAGTAAAAGATTGCCCTTCTGGATCATTACCTTCCAGGATGGGACATTTCTGCAGCATGCTACCTCAGTCTTGAACAAACAGAGCAAATCAAGCCAAGATGCACATATAAAATCTGAAAAGCATCTTCAGCTTATGCCAATATTCAGGTAAAATGTCAACTCTTATTCCATCAGAGCTGGAAAAAACATGACTGTAGTCACATGAGCTATTGGATGTTGAGTGAGCACCAGTTATGAACCAGAAGATTGCAAGTTTTTGGACAACAGCCTGTTTTCCACTAATAATCACAGAACTACAGAATGGTGAAGGAACTGAAAGTGTCCTTTATCACTTCCAACCTCCCTGTCATGGGCAGAGACACTTTCCACTAGACCAGGTGGCTTCCAGCCTGCCCTTGGGCACTTCCATGGATGGGGCAGCCACAGCTTCTCTGGGCAACCTGTGCCAGTGCTTTATCGCCCTCGTGCTAAAAAAATTCTTCCAAATATCAAATTTAACCCTGCCCTCTGTCAGTGTAAAGCCAGAACCCCTTGTCCTATTACTAATGTCCTTGTTCACAGTCTTCTCCAGCTCTTCTGTAGCCCTTTTAGGCACTGGAAGCTGCATTGGAACCTTTTCTTCTCCAGGCTGAACAATTCTCTCGGCCCATCTTCAGAGCAGAGGTGGTCCAGCCCTCAGATCATCTTTGTGGCCTCATCTGGACTCACTCCAACAGGCCCAACATGAACAATGAAGGCCATGTTGCTCTCTAGAGGCTGCCTGAAGCCATAAAAATGTCCCATAAAAATGTCAGTGACAGCACCAGCCCTAGTGGGCACCAACAGGTTTATTCACCAAGCTCCAGTTCACGGTAGCCACGTGTTGGATACTCAGCAATTCTGAAGAGGTTGCTGTAGAAATCAATCTGCTCTTCAGCAACCAGGATTAATGGGCTTTTTTTTCCCTTCAGTGAGAAGAAAAACAATCAAACTGCTGTTGAATGGCAAGTAAAGAAAAATTGCATTGATGTATACATAAAACCAGGAAGCATTTTCAGTTTCCCTATAGTGCAACAGCTAAACAATAGAATGATGAGTTCTAAAGTGATTTAGTGCTACTGAAAGACAAATGTTATCTTTACAGCACTTTGGTAAAATCAGCTGGTCCAGCACAGAATAAATGTGTGTTGTTCCATCAAAATTTGATTCAAAAACCTGTTGTAACCATAACACTTTTCTCTGAAAGGCTGAACACACAGTAAAGAGCAGGAAAGTGCACATAACAGATTAGGGTACTATCCATCTCTTCAGAAATAACCCTTCCCAAATATATTTTCTTTTTATTTTTGTCTAAAAAGTTAGGGAAATGTAACAGAATCTACTGAGTGTGCTGAAAGGTGTCGTGGTCCATTATTACAGAACTTTCTCACCCCTTTTCTTTGAAAGGGCTGCATTTTAGTGATTGCTATACCTGTTTGAAAAGCAGTGATGTTTATTTAGCTGTAAAGTATATAAATGTAAGCCATTATATTTCACATTAAAAAGTTTCTTACTTTGTCCAGCATATTTTATCTATGAAATCTTGCATAGTCATTTTGTCCCATTCTTCTGCACGTGGAGCCTTCCATGGAGCTTCATTGGGAATCTAAGGAGACATAAAGAAAAGCATTTATCAGCAAGTGAAGGAGTGCCAAAGAAATACAAATAATCTTGTCTTAAAATGCTGATTCAGCCTGCAAATTTCTGGCAGGTAACACTGAACTTAACAGAAAATGCTTTTGTGGGAGGGGGTTTGTTTGTTTGCTTGTTTTAACTTTTTTTTTTTTTTTAGATTGAAAAATAGGGAACAGTTTTACAGTTAAGAAATGTCTCTAAGTCATTCCATATCTCTCACATTTATCTAGACAAGTAAGAGCAACCTCTTCTCAAATTTTGTAGCTCAGTCAATGGAAAACTGGTAAAAAACCAGAACAAGACAAGAATGAATTCTACACATGTTGAATTTCAGAGTAGAAAAGGGCAAATGTTTGAGTTCTGCAAGCCTCTTAAAATATTACTTACCAAATCATCAGGAAAAGCGGCAAAAATCAATCACAGGCATAAACTTTGACATTTCCATAGCCAGAAGAACAAAGGGATGGGTGCAGACAGCCTCAGCAGCACAGGATTCAGAAGAGCTTGCCCGGAGGCCACTCTCAGATGTGCTCTGTCCATCAGTGGGTACCAAAACGTGTGGCTGCTCTTGCCAGCACTGGCTTTGCTCAAGGCAGAGTAGCTCTGCCTGTCTGCACCCCAATCCCTCCCCTCTGCCCCTCATGGAGACAAGCTGAGCTGATTCAGCTGCAATGCTCATGCCATACCTCCTTTCCCATTTCATCCATGGTCCTCCATAGGTTGTTGTAGTCCAGGTAGGCCAAGGGATTCCACATAGGAGGAAATGGGCCTTTAAAGGTGTAAGATTTACCCTAAAAGATGAAAAACAAATAAAAACATCATTAAAACCCCAGAAGACAACCATAATCATGGGTTCCATGTGTGGGAAGCAGCACCAAAAGGTTAAGTGTTCACAAAAAGCACAAATTTAATCAATCCATGTGACGGCTTCTGATGGGTCACTGTCTGTGCATGCAGGACACAGGACAAAACACAGGAGGTGCCTTCTGAACATCAGGAAATGCTTGTTCACCATGAGGGAGCCTGAGCAGTGGCACTGATTGCCCAGAGAAGCTGTGGTGTCTTCCATCCTTGGAGACACTCAAAGGTTACCTGAACAAGATCCTGGAAATCATCTCTAGGGGGTTATTCTGTTATTCCTGCCCTTCTGCACGTGCAATTTAGTGTGATACACAGCTGAATTAGCAAGCCAGACTTCAGCAAGCCAGTGCAGAACTGATACTGTACCTTCAAAGCTTCACACTCAGCACTTCTGGGCAACTAAACTAACACCCTCTATTAGAGTCACTAATATCAGACCAAATAAATGAGATAAAACAGCACTGTTTGACCGAGTTGAAAAATTGGCTATTTGGTACTGAAAAGGAGATAGATTTATTTCTTTATTTATTTTAATTTTCCCCACCTAATTGTTCATAAAAACACTTAACTGTAAATTGCATTTAGCAGTTTGTTGGGTTTTTTTTCTTTCAAAATCGGACAAAAGTGGTTGTGGTCACCTTTATTATACATTAAATCATAGCTCAGAGATCTTCCTGGTGAAAAAAAAAATGTCTCAGGAAGCCTAAAAAATACCAGCACTGCAGAAAATGTAGCATTTACTGAGTAGACTTATTTTTCTAGCCCAAGACCCCTAGTTGAAAATTACAGAGTGGGACAGTGTGAGCAATACCAATGTCCTAATTACACTGTTACATACTTAATAATCATATTTTTTGTATCTAAATCTCCATTACTAGATGTTCAGAAAGTCTAGCTTAATTAAGAGTGGAAGACAATGGGTAATTTGTAGAGCTGTTTTATTTACATGGGATTTCCCTGTCTGACTATATGGATGGCAGCCTAGTAGCAGCTTAATTTAAAAATTCACAAAGAAAGGCTCATTAGCATTATCTGGGTACTTGTTTTTTTCCCAATGCACTATGGAGTCCATAAGATAGATGAATAATAAAGGCCACATTGAATGCCACAGCTGATTTTTCAAAATTTATATTAAATTATGTCTTTAAGTGTGGACTGCATGAGCATGAATGTCAAACAGTAGAAGTACTAACTTTTAATAGATATTTCATGCAGTGCCACACCAATCCATCATTAAAAAAGTATTTACACTGGCTTAAAAAAATCATACTGCACCAAGATTTAATATTTATAACCAGGTAACAACAACAACAACAGTATTATTTTGAAGAGAAGTATCCAAAGACCACTCACTCAAAGAAATGTCAGGCCTGATTTGATTTAGGCTCTTTATTAATACTGCAAAAGAAGGGACACAGAGCACATTATTCAAATCTTCAGGTGTCTGCAAGCACCAGAAGATACAGTAAAAGGGCACAAAGGGATCCTGAAACACTCAAAACTTGGTCTAGAAATAACAAAACGAGATATATCTTTGAAAAATGCTGGCTAATAACCTTGAGGACTTTCAGTTCAAAAAAAAAAGGATACTCAATGGGTTAGGAAAAAAATCAAACCTATGAATAAGAGAAAATTAGTTTACAAAACTCCCAAAGAGGTCAGAGAAAATGAAGAAGAACCTTTTTTTCACCAAAGAAGACCCTAATGGAATCCTTGTCAAAAACACCAAGGCAATGAAAGCTAGGAGGAAAGCAAAATGTAGAGGAAAGGATTTAATTATTTGGTAAATAGACAAGAAGTAGCTACAAGGAAACAATTTAATTCTGCAGTGCTTTGGAGGATAAATTATTGTTTTTACAATGCCAAAATCAAATTTTTTGAAGTTTTCAATCAGAAGTTTTGTCACAGCCAGAGAAGATCTCCAGTCAGTTCATGTGGCAGAGGCACCAAGGTTGAAAACCTTCCACTAAACCTAGCACTTCCAATTTAAGGATGGACATTATGGCACATGTTCACCCAGAAAATGGAGGGTTGTCTTTATTTTTTTTTCATTCAGCATGAAATCAAAGTGCATTTCTATATTTTTTGTACTCAACTGTATGAAAATATTGGAATCAGGAAAACAAAATCTGGAATCAGGAAAATATATCCCTGTAGATGGAGATGAACAGAAAAAGTTTGCTACATCAGAGGCATTTGGTTCCAGCATGAACATCTGGGTATTACTAAGAAATCTCTTCATGTGGAATCAATTTACACTGGGGCACACATCAATTCATACTTGGCTGCCAAAGGGCTGTGACAAAAGAGCAAAACCTCTCAGACCAAGTGCCTTCCTGCCCCATGTGATAGCATCTGAACCATGTTGGAAATTACCTTTTAGATATTTGGGGCACATTAAAATTCCATAATTGACCCTATGACCTCAAAAAATCAGTTTTGCTGTGGCTTCTTCTGCACTCTGGAGCCTTCATTAGCGTCAGCATCCTGCAAGTATCCAAAGCCAGAGCTTATCAGTTTGGTTTCAAGTACCTGCTATTTCCCAAATTTAGCTTATGAAACAAGCATACTGCTGTGCTCAAGAAAACCAGGACAGCATCAGAATGGGTTATTCTAATTATTGATTTTGTTCTGAGCTTCCTGATCTGCCAGAGGCAACCCTAACCCAGTTATCCCCTCTGAGTGAACTCAAGTCTTATGAATTCCCTGCAGTGCTTCCTGATGAGCGCAGGCTAAGAGAAACACAAACCATATTTCTGTTTTACTGTTCTTCTATTTCACTGCATTTGAACTGCCAAAAGCAAAACCTTGGCTATGTCTCTTGTGTAGGAATCTGGGGTGGAAGTCTCATAAAGAACACGAACTCCTACCTGAAAAAAAAATAAAAACAGCCATCAAAGTTAGCGAGTTTCCTGTGAAAGTTATTTTCAAGATCTCCTAAGTCATCTCCTAAGGCCTGATCCTTATTTCTTGCACAAACAGAACTCCAGGAGCTGTCAATCAGAATTTTGTTTGAGAAGAGACTGCCAGACTAGGCTCTACACAGAAGCAAAATTAGCAGCAGCAAAGAGAGACTACAGATGGCTCAGAGTAGTTACCAACAAACCAAAACATTTCAGCTTCACTCGTGCTGAATTTGCATTTTTGCAAACACAAAAATCTTTTTGATATTTAGGCAGAATTTGCTTATTTGCTGGGAATAGCATTCTCTGTGCCTCCTGGTGGTGTGTAATCTCTAAAGAATAACAAGGCACTTGCATGCTCCAAGATGCACAAAACATTTCCTTTTAAAATACTTTTATACCTAAATCAGAGCTGTATAAAACTGTCAACCATAACCACCATTTCCAATCATTTGACACGGTATTTCAACATCAGTTCTATGATGCTCAGAAGTATTTCTTGCCCTTTTATAATTTCCATGTAAAATTTTAGAAATGGTTTCATGATGCCACTTGCAATGCTCCAAAAAAAAACCCACAGCAGCAGCATCAGCACTGCCATTGCATGGATCACTTGCTGCTCACAAAGGCTGTTGCTGCAGTGGGGGCTAAAGCTCACTGAAGAAGATGAAACTAAAGGGAGGAAACTCTTGCAACCCAGCTGTCCCAGGAATAAACCAGCAGGGAAATGAGAAACCCAGTGTTTGTCACAAACTTTACAATTCCCAATAGATTTTCCTCAGCCATCTGCTTCATGTCAACAGACATTGGCCTGAGTTACCATGGACCCGTGTAAGTGGTGCAGAAATAAGATTTCTTTATGCACCAGGTCTGTTTCAGTTCAAATATCTGACTTAGGAAATGGGTTATTACAGGGGGAAAAACCCCCTAACATGACAACTGAATATCAGCAGGCCCTTGAATATCAGCCCCAGCACTTAGGGGGGCACAGGGACCAGATCTCATGTGCCTTCTCCTGTGAAGGTGACAGGGAGCAAATGGGAAAGGACTGCCAGGAAATATCAGTGTCTTAATGCAGAGTGGGATTCTCAGGAGAAAATCTGCTTTTGCAGGCCCAGGACAGCTTCAGGCTCCCCTAAACATTATGCACCCAGGTAGTGGCAGAGTGAGATGCAGCACTGTGAACTGAAGCCCCTGGTGACAATGATCCATGCATTTTTCATAGCACGGTATAAACACCTTATAAATAAAGTCAGCTCTCACTGAGCACAGATATTCCCCCAGCTAAACCATCTAAACCTTGGACTAAGCGAGGCTCACTTCAGCAGGACTGTCACTCTGCATGCTAATTCACAGCCAGACAGGTTTATTGGCACGTAGTGCCCTCTGCTGATTCACAGCACTGGTACAGCACACACATCCCATTTTCCCAGATTAAAATCCCAGTGATGCCATTCATACAAAGCTCAGGAACCGTAAAACCCCAAGCTGTGACAAGGAAAATCAGAAAGAGAAAAGCATCAATTCAGGCTGTAACTCTGCACCTGTCTCAGATGCTGTTTCTCATCTGCTGCCTTATGGAAAAGTATAATTTTGGTTAGGTTTTTTGGGGAGGGCTTTTTGGGGTTTTTTGGGGTGTGTGTGTGTGTTTGTTGTTTTTTGGGTGTGTATGTGTTTTTTGGCTTTGGGGAGTTTGTTGGTTGGTTGGGGTTTTTTTTGTTTTTAATTCTAACAAGACATTTTTGAGACTAAGCCTCTTGCATAATCATAATTCTCAATTAAAAAATGGAAAGTAGCTGGACCAAAATTAGAGGGATTTTACAACCAACTTAGAAACTGTAACAGAGCTGAGCTTCAATAGAACTCCCTTCATTGCAAAACTGTTCAGGATCTCAAATGCTCAGCTGGTTACTATACTGACCATACTATTCTAAAGGTAAGAAGATCTATAGGTTAGAAAATTTAATTGCAGCAGAAAAATCCTTATAACTGATGGTGCAAAGCTAGAACATTAAAACATGCCAAAATGTCATCCAAATATCTTTCAATATTTAATTTGAGTTCATCAGCCGTGGATGCCAACACATCTTGGGAATTTCATTAAGAAAACTAATTCCATTTTAAGTGTTGCAGAGCCCAGACACAGTGGCTTGAAATATGCATTCTGAAAAGGAAAGGAGCTAATTGGGAACAACTTGTTTCTGTTGTATTATGGAAATAAAGTCCATCTTCACTCTGCTGCACTGGTCATGCAATCTGTTAAATACTTGTCATACTTGAAAAAAAGCAGAATTAGAGAAACACCACTGAAGTGATATAGATAGTGAAATTGAGCATCTTGAGGATCTGCTCTGAATATAAAGTCTATATATAACTATGTATACATAACTATTTGTTCCAATCAGCTCTGAAAATAATTAACCAACTCTTCTTCCTGTTAGAATGAGATTTTTCTTTTGTTTTCAGACACTGAAAAACACCTTTAGAAAAAACATTAAGATATCTTATGAAGCACAGATTTATAGGGACTTTGTTTCTAAATACTCTTTGATACTGGGCTTGTATGTGGCTTTCAACACCTGAATTAAACCAGTCAACAAAATGAATAAAATATTTTGAAAATTATTCAGCATTTCTAGAATAAGTCTTAAGAAAAATTTTCCTTCCCTTCTAAAAACCAGATAAGTGGGGCATAAACAAATAAAAACAAAGGAAAAGTGGAGCTTCATTTGAAAGAAAGCTTGAAAAGAGCATCTGCCCACAGCATAACTGAGTGGACACACTGTCCCACAACTAGAACACTGGGTTTATGTAGAACATGACTGTGGGGTCACTAAAAATATGAAAACTTACATAAAATTTTACAGACATGTGAAACCCAGTATGCTCAGCCAGTTGTTCCAGTATTAAACATACATTTCTCTAATTCTGTTTTCCTGTGGACCTTAATCAGCTTCTCAAGGGAAACAAAAATCACCTCTCCAATCAGATGCAATGAAGCTTTTCTCCCAGCAGCCTCAATTAAATAATCTAGGTGGGAGCACAAGTCCTTTTCCTTGTCTCCTCACCAACAGACCGTGGAGTCTGGGAAAGCTAAGACTCAGGAAGATTTTTTTTTCCCCTCAAATTTAATTAAGAAATGCATACTTTATCCACAGTTCATTTTTCTTACTGCTTTCATCCTCATGCTACCATTAGGTCACAGCTTCCAGCCTTCCATTCAATCTTCCTGATCAATAAACATCCCTTGCAAGACCCTGCTTTACAGCCCCCATTAACAGATAGCACTTTATAAATTTCCTGTCCATAATTGCTTCTTTTAAGCTGCTTTAATCCAAATATCTATATTTTAATTTAAAAAGTCCTAATTAGGAGATTTCTTTTTCCATACTGCTAGCTGGCTGATGTGGAGAAAAGGGAAGATGCCTCCCTGTTCACAGGGCAGGTCCAGTCAGACCAAACAAGTCCAGCTTTTCCTACACTCCTGCCAAAAGCTGCTCTTCATTCTCTGACTGAAGGACATCCCTTCTGGGGGTCTGGAAGATGCTTTCACCAACTTGAGCTTGACCACCTCAGACTCACTTTTGAAGCTACAAGTGGGTGTGATAATGACAGAACATCTTGTGGCAGGAATGCCTGCATCCCCATCTCCAGTAAAGGGTTAAAATAACACAGATCCGTTTCCAGTAATGACACCTGACACTACCAAGGCCCTGCAGCAATTTAAGTGTCTTTGAATTTACTTGGCTTCCCTTTCAAGAGAGCAGATGCCCAGCTTCTTCAACATTCAGATGTCTTCTTCCCAGTTCCCCAAATTCTTGTTCACAAATTGCCACCAAAAAGGAGAGAAAACAAAAGACAAGAGGCCATTTCACCTCATATAAACTGATAGCCCCTGAGTCTCACAGTCTTTTCATTCTCTGACTGCACTCTAATTGACATATCCAAAGAACAATGAAAGCACTTTTATTAAGTCATTCAAAAATGCATTTAAGCAGTTATGTTCTATACTACAGACTATGCCAGAAGATGCTGCCCTCAGACTTGCAGACAAGGCAGGTGAAAAGCTTAAATAAATCATATTGCTTAGCTTCAGTGCATATATCACAGATATCACAGAAGAAACACCACTAAATTCTGCAGCTTTAGACACAGCAGTCACTTATCCAGCTGCTAATTAAATCCCAATACAACATGACCATCATATTTCTAATTCATGAACAAGACCACTGCAAACTGCATTTTAATAAGCACAATAGTGATGAAAATGAATGACACCCAAGAGGGCTGTAAAATTTTGTTCTGCAAGTCTACTGTAGATCAGTAGGCAACCTGGCAAAATCAGTGCAGATTTGGGGTCCTGGTTAAAAGTACTGTGTGCATAGGATTAAATATTCACCCTCATGAGCTGCTGCAGGCAGGGTTCCCATTATCACTCTCCCCAGAGCTGTCAATTATTAATCTTTGGATGAAAGTGGTGCCAAACTTCAAGTGGGCATGGCATGCACTCAGACACCTCCAGCCAGTGCTGCTGGCACAGGGATGAGCATGAGGAAACTCCATCTTCTGACAGGGAATTTAACTGAGGGAATGATGGGGTGGCAAGTTGCTGTCAAGAACTTTTCCAGTGACTGGGGAGGGGATGCTTCATATTTCCCCCAGCATCTTAACATGAAAGACCCCCAGGATGGGTGCTGGGGCCTTTTTGATGAAAAAACAACTAAAGAAACAACTCAATTATAACCACAAGAGGAATATTTCAGGTGCAACAGGTTGTGAAAATACCAGCCACCTCAGCCAGCTGTTAGCACTATCCACTGTACTGCCCTGAGACAACACAGAGATTAGAAGGAACAAGTGTTTCTACCATTTTTTATAATAAGGAATTCCCAGGAAGCATAAATGACATTATCCCATAAAAAGATCTGGTAGAAAATAGGATCAGAGGATGTTCAGTTGGCACCACAGCTGGATAAAGAGTGGATCATCCCCACAGCACATGAAGGAAACATGTAAAAACATTCACTGGGCAAGCCATTCATACAAATAAATGTTTCCTGACAGAGATTTAGGATTGCAGAGCAAACCAGTTCCACAGTTACCTTGGAGAATGGACCTGTCTTACAACTGAAAATATGGTAAATTTGTGTTTTAAAATGCAGAAACTTGGCATAGCTAATGAGACTCCACAGAAGTGAAGTGCAGCTTGAATTAACAAGGAAAATTTGTTAATTAAACCCCCACAATAACTGGCAATATGAATTCATATTTCATTCTTTCCAGAGACTGTTACATGGTAAAAATTACTGGGACTATAGCTTAGCTTTGCTTTTTTAAAAGACAAAAACTGTCATTTTGGTGAGGAAAATAAGCACCACTAGTCAAAAGTAGCAAATGTGCATATCTAAGGTAGGACCCTGAATCCTCTCCTGGGCAGCTAAGAATTTATTCCCATTTTAAGAAGCATTTTTACAGATTTTACATCTGCCTACCAGTCCAGTGGGAGAACTGTTAGGAGGTGATGACTTCTCAGACAGTTCTGCTTTTGCTTCTTAAATCTGGATTTATGAACCTACTTTCAGTTAGGCTATTGAAAAATCAGTGGTGTTCAGGCAACAATTTGCCTACCAAATACTACTTACAGAGCTATACTAATTTTCTCACTAAGGCTGATGAACCAGTATTTATAAAAATGAAAAGAATATACTAATCTCTTTTCAAAGACCATGAAAAAGGCTGCTTAACAAGTGGAGGGAAAAGAAAAAAAAATTAGGGCAAGAAACATAATTTTGAGTTTCTGTGAAAATATCACACGTCATATAAGCAAGACCAAAAATAATCTCACAATAGAACCTGGCATTAAAAAAGATTAAAGGAGAAAAGAACCATGCAACCCAATCAAGCTGGTAAAGCCTAATTAGCAGAGACCCACCCAGAGATCAACAAAATGCATTCTTTTCATTTTGTAGTACAAAGAAGCTGCATATATTACTTGTATTAAAAAGCCTCTAAAACGAATTTAATTAACCATGAAAGGCTTTATTTTGCCTTTGGGTATAAGTAAAAACAGTGGCTGATTTTACAAGATGCACTGTGATGCCTGATTTTTGTGCAGCAAAAAGAAGAATTTGAACCTTTAGGTTTCGTTGCCTCTCTGGGCTCGGATAATTTTGTGGTCCAGAATTTAATTACATTTGACCACAGTCACAAAGCCTGGGTCAGCATGTGAGTTCAAATTCACACAGGGGACACAGTCCTTTGTGTATTTTGAATCTACAGCTTGGGAGCACTGCCCAGATTTCAAGGAACCCACGAGCACTGTACATTTTCAGGGAAACCATGGACAAGTGGTTCAGAAACCTGCAAGGAATGTGTTGAAGATACATGAAATGCTAAAGATTTGGCCACAAGACAGTGCATATGTTTATTATATAGTGCTCACATGCCAATTATTTAACTGTGAGTAATTCTTCACCTACGTTAATGATTCCCCACAATTGTATAAACACAGGAGGAAAATGGAAATAAAGGATTTTAAATGAATGAATTCACAAAATGCAAAGGATGTGCCGCTGACTGTGGAATTATCTCTTCTCTTTACCTCTTGCTTGGCTAGCAGGGAGTTCTGGCACACAGTTTTCTCCCTCCTCTATTCAGGAACTCCTACAGGCAATTGAGCCTACAAACTGTTTCCATCTAACCTTTAGGCTCTTAACATGGCTTTGGAGTGCCCAGCCAGCAGCTGGGATCTCTCTCCTTGGAGACTTTCAACACTTGACTGGGAGCAACCCCAATAAACAGTGATTTCTGGCAGTATTTTGGAATGCCACCATGCTTTTCAGGACAGCAGGTTGCCCTGAAGAGCTGGGCATCCTGACTGGCCATGTCAAATGTTTCCCCTCGTGGCATGACCTCCTATCA
This sequence comes from Agelaius phoeniceus, assembly GCF_051311805.1. Taxonomy (NCBI): domain Eukaryota; kingdom Metazoa; phylum Chordata; class Aves; order Passeriformes; family Icteridae; genus Agelaius; species Agelaius phoeniceus. Next base: position 7,158,763 of record NC_135266.1, on the reverse strand, counting down.
CTGTTAGGGAGATTTGAAGGCTAAAAACTGTGAACAAACAGAAAATTTGGCTTTGAAAACAATGCCAGAGGCACACAAAACAGAGCAGTGTGGAAGTACCCATTAGTTCTACCACAGAAATGGTAATTACAGACAGTCACCATAGCAAATCACTTTGAGAACACTTTTTTTTTTAATAACAATTGAGTAGAAAAAATAATGGAAAACATGACAGGACATCTTTTCTCTGTTGCTGTTTTTAAAACTGTCAATGTCTTTAAACTTTGATCAAACATCAACTACAAATATTTTGCCAGTCATTGCCCAATGGCTTTTCCTAAGCATACAATGAAATCCAGAGTTAACTTCCTTGGTCTAACAAGGAAAGTTTCCTTTCTGTGCAAGTGCAGCACTGGTCTATATCAGGAAAGGAGAAAGGATGCTCTTTTGGAGAATGACTACTGAGAATACGTGGGCTTTTTAACAGCTTTGCCATAGCTGTTTATTTCAGACCATGTGGAGGCTCAGATCTGCCTCCACAAGACTGTCTGATTCCCAGAGCCTTTTGCAGTTACTATTTTGCTACTCTGCATGTTAAGTCTCCCCATCAGCACAACCAGACACAGCCTTTCACATTCCTTTCATCAGCATAATAAATGTCACTGGTTCAGGAAGCCCATCCTGGGAGACTTTCAGCCTCCTGGAGATACCTCCAGGACTTCTGAAAGGGATTTTCAGACACCTTGGGCAGTGCATATCAGAGCTGACCTACACAGAAGAGTCACAGTTTAAAACCTGTCAATGTCTTTAATCTTTGATCAAACATCACCGACAAATATTTTGCCAGTCATGGCAGAATGGCTTTTCCTAAGGACATAATGAAACCCAGAGTCAAAACAAGGAAGTTTTTTGAGAGCTTTCATATAACCTGAACCACAGCATGAGCTAACAGGAGGCACCCACAGGGTACACAAATAAATATGTGTGTGTGTCATAATTTGTACTAGTATAGTAATTTGTTGGTGATTTCATTATCAACGCACTGATTTTTTTAACCAACAAACTCAGATGCTGCCTACTCAAACAGGTATTCTCCACTGCAGCAAGAGTAGGAAACAAGGAGAAAGGACATCACTACAATGTTCATGTTTACAGCAGCAGCTTGAGAGCATCTCTTACCTTGACATGGTGAATCAGGTGCTCAACTTCATTCACTTTGTATGTCTCTATTCCCAGCTCTTTAGAGAGCCTCAGGAGACGATTCTGTGTTGGCCCCACGTAAGCCCCTCCAAGGTCCACATATTTAACTTGCTTATTCTGGTTTATCACACACAACACACACAAAGGGGAAGAAAAAAAAAAGCAAAAGCAAAAGAGATAAGCCCTTTGTAAATAGCACCCAAGTTAAAATCCAGAGGAATGAAGTGAAATTAAATCCTCTCCCAGAGCATTTTTGGCTAAGATTCATCTCCCCATGGAAAACAAATTCTTTGCTAGAGTTCTGGTGTGGTGAATACTGAGTTCATAACCAGCATGTTGATTATAATTTGGAGTTCATAACCAAAACAGGTGACCCATTGTTACATTACAGCCTTAAAAAGAGGAGAGAGCCTGGCAGGCAGAGAGAGGAGAGTCAGAGACATCTGTGCAGCTCTTGCTCAGTCAGGCATCTCACCAATGACCAGTTTAGAACACACTGTCCTAGGAAGTAGCACAGGCAAGATTTTCTAATGGGCAGAATGAGAGGGAGTGTCTCACATCAAGACAGAGCAGAAGAAAGGAGTGAAAGGAGTTGTTCTAGTTCCCAACTAGCCCTGCCCTACACCACTCTGTATGGGCCATGCCACAGCTCAGCTCAAACTCTGCACAGCATGGTTGGCCTCATGTGGGTTTCTTCCACAGAGATTTCTGCAGTGTCTTTCCCCAGGAAATGAATTTGGAACTTGGCTCATTGTGTTCTCCATCCCAGGTGGATGACTCCAGAGCCTGAAGATCACAGAAATATTCTGTCCCCACCATCATGCCAGTCTTTCCCTTCTCTTTTTGGTAGAAGATGAGGAAATTTCCCACTCTAGAATTTTTTCCCCACATGGCACACTCTGTAAGTATGAATATGTGGGATACAAATGGCTTGGGGGATAATTACCCTTACGGTGAAAGTTCTTCCACCAACTCTGTCATTGGCTTCCAGCAGCACCACATTCAAGCCTGACTCAGTCAGTAGCTTAGCTGCTGAGAGACCTAAAAGATAAAAAGAAAAGCAATTAAAGAATACTTCTGGGTATACACTGCACAGCTCCTGTGATTTGATATGTAAATACTCTCATAGCTGTCCATCCAAATCCTGAATTTTTCATTCAAACACTATGCCAGAGTGGTGAGGTGGTGGAATTAAAACCCTCAAAACCCAATAATCATCAAAAGGAACTGAACCCACCTAATTAAACAGTTTGTTGTCCAATTTTACATGTGCTGAGCAAGTTTTGCACCACATGCTCAGGAATTCTGATGCATCAGCCGGGACTTGGTACAATGGTCACCCAGCCAGGCAGGGAACCTACAAACTTTACTGTTTGTAAACAGAAAGCTGTCCTCTCCAACATTTCATTTGTATATAACCCCAAAAACAACAAAAAAGGAAGAAGTATTATTAGGATTGTCCTAAATGAATGAAGTTTTCCTGACACTTGTTCTATGTCTCTCCCTTTCCAGTTCTGAATATTTTTGAGCACAGTAGCAAAGTTCCCACAAACAGTCAGGTCAGAGGTTTCATCTCCAGAAGAACACATGGTCTGACTAAGAGATAGAATGTGCAGCTGTGTGTGACAACAAGAATTAAAAGTATGGGTAAGTCTACCACAAAAAATTGCTTTTTTCTCATCCATTTTTTACTACATTTTATTTCCATCTTGCGACTCTTGAAGCTGAGACACCCAAGTGAAGGAACAGTAAAAATAGAGGGGGCAATATCTCTTTTTAGTTGTGGATGTCATAAATCCTCACAATTGCAGTGGAAAATATCAGAGTCAAGCCCTGCAGCAAGTGTGTCAAGCTGCTGTGGGAATGAAGAGAAATAGAAAGGGTGCACATGGAGGGAACCCAGCCCACAACCTCTCAACTTCCTAACAACAACCTCTGCCTTTTACTTCAGCACACAAGCTGAGATTTAAATAAACCAAGGTGCTTACATTGGCTACAAGTGAATTTCTAGTAGGACAAGAGCTATATTCTAGCAGGCTGCATCATCCTTTTGAACCAACAGGATGTGTTGAATAAAGTTCAGCAAGAGGCCAGGCTGGAAGCTACACTCATACATCATAATTTATCTCTCCTTTTGGCTCCCTGCCTTGTTACCATGAGAATGCAATCAGCTCCCTCTGTGTGTCCTAGTACATGCAGTTTTTGTCATCCAAACAGATTGTTCCAAGCAGAAAGCAGCCGTGGAAGAAATGGCAAAAAGAACTGACAGCAAAAACAGATGGCTCAAGCTAACATGGCAGGACTGAATGAAATGAAAAGGAAGAAAATATAGCAGTCCTGGGGAGAGGCTACAGAACATTCTGGTCACCAACTCATGGACTGGGGGTAGGAGAACCCAGTCCTGTTCCTAGCCCTGTAGTGAAACTGCTGCAATGTGCTGCAGTTAAGCTCTTTCTTTGTCCATCTGAAAAAAATAATAAAAAATAAAGGAAAAAAAGTTACGATAGTGTAGACCTATCTGAAGAATTTGACATTTTCCAAAGAACAGCTGCAGATGTTTCCATTAAAACATCATACCCTCCTGCCTTTTTTTTTTCCCCCCTAGTTTCATGGACTTATTTATCTTGGGTTTTCACGTAAATGTTTTGTGAGAAAACCAGTAATGAAACTGATAAAGGTCTTTCCATACTTCCTACTGAGGAAATTATATTGCAAAAACATCTGGCTGGATCAGTGGCCTTGACTACACTCAAAAATATTTGAAGAGACCAAGGAAGAACATAATACAGAAACAGCCATGGTATGTAAACATGGACCACCCCTTCAAAAAACTTGCAAAGAGAGATTGGCTCCTGGAGAAAAAATAAGCAACAAATCTCCTAAATAAATCTGGCTTATCTGTCAAAGAAAAAAAAAAAGAAGTTACTTCTCAAAAAAGACAAATATTTCATCAGCTGGGAGAGGATCAATAGCAGTTATTAATAATTTACAGAATGAATGCATAAACTGAAGGCTGCTGTCACTGAAGGTCTCTGCTGGCTTTTCATGCTAACAGGTATTGAGTAATCAATTAATAGCATTCAGTTACCAACACTGATTAATGGATATGAGATTTGACTTTCTTTATTAAAATCTAATGAATAAACATTGCAGTGCAGCTGGGAACAAGGGCAGTTTATTCCCAGGACCTGAACCAACAGAGAAGTTTGCAAAAGGATAACTCTCTAGATGCCACTGAACTGCAGCTGATTGGCAGCCCAGGTACCACCTCCTCGTTTCCTCCTGCACCTTTCATCCACCTGATTGCACCTACCCAGTATTTACTCCCCATTTTGGGGCATGTGCCACCTTTCCCCCACCCCCTGCCACATTCACACATGGACCTGTTAAGATGGACCATGGGAGTTTCCTCTTTCCTGAAGCAAAAACAAAATGCAGAACAGTGTTGAGGGAAGGATCAGGCTCATTAATATCTCACTGCCCTGTCCATGCTCATCCTCCAGCAGATCTGATCTCTGCAGGGGCTGGGATGTGTCCTTGGGGCTTGGAAGATGCAGTTTGCAGGGTTCCAAACTAAGCATCACCTGATCAGTTCAAGGGCTGCTGGTCCCCCCCCTTCCTCTCAGCCACTTCACAGCTCTGTTCTGGGCACAAGTTTGCTGCAGAAGTCATCACAAACACATAACAGGAAAAAGATGGGAGAAGCAAAGGCAGAGGATCAGGAGGGTCAGAGGGCACAGCAAAAGACAAAAGTAGGTCTCTTAGCACACACAGAACAGGATAACTCAAGGCTGCTGGTGACAGAGACCACATCACAGTGCAAGTGTCAGGTGGAAATGTTGCTGGTTTTGGTGCCTCACACATTGGGAATCACAGTACTGCCACATCACTCCATACCTGCTCCTGGAGCTGGACCCAAGCCCCCAAATGGGCTCTTGGACTGTCACTATAATAACAGTGAGGGGAGTGGATGTTTGGGTGGGAGAGCTCTGACCCAAAGTGGTACAAGGGCAGGGAAGGCACCAGGAACAGCAACAAAAGCATATTAAAGGGGAAATGAACACTAAAATGTGAATACTGGGGCGTGAGGTTGAGGTTTGCTGCAGAAAACCCCACAAACCACAGCCTCTTTTCTGGGCAAGAGGCAGAGTGGTCTCTCTGTGCCTCGACTGCTGCAAACAGAGCACACACAATACCTGTGAAGCAAAGCCTGGAAAAATCAGTCACACATGATATAAGGTCTCCTCTGGAGAAGTTTAACCCTTCACCTGTTTCATATTCCAGCTCTGCCTCTGGCTTACCTGCCACTTTAACACATCACTAACAAAAGGCAGGTATTTGATATTGTCCCCATTCTTCACAAGCAAGGCAAAGAGCTGCATTCAAATGCAAAAACCATCCAAAACTGTGACTGGTGCTATTATTGCTCCTATGTACAGTATTCTGTCACCCAGAGGCAGATTTCCCTGCTCCCCAGGAGCATTTCAGTAGAATCAGATCTGAATTGCAATATAAGGGCTCAGCCACTTTTGCCACCACTTCACAGAAGACAGAAATTGGATGCAGTTTCCAGCACAGGTCAGCTTTCTCCACACAGAGAGCCATATATAGATATTTAGAGAGAGCTACAGCAGAAATCAAACAGTTAAGCAGCCTCACCTGCAGTTCTGCTCAAAGAACCAACAGGCAGGTAATTAATGCAAAAAACAAAGAAGCAAAGATGATAATTTGAAGCCCCAGATTGAAAATACCACCGTGTTTAGAGGATGCTTAACCGGGCAAGCCTCCATCTGTCACCATGGCAACCTGGTACCCAAGGCAGCCACCCAGAGATGCTGGTGGGAGATTGCCTCCCCCAGAATCTTATAACACAAGTTCAAGTCACGAAAATCATTCCTCTCCCCATCGTGCAGCACTCTGCATTTACACAGAGTGGACTCAAATGTAATCATCACAGTAATTATTTCATCTTCAGTTCCAACTTCTTTCTTTCTTGATGTCTCTGTACCTACTAAACACCTTAAATTGCACCATTTCACTAAACAGTTTCATTACAACCTCACTTCCTAACATCAACAGTTTTCTTATCCTGAGAGAATGATTAATTCAGATTTTTAATTAGTTTTTAAAACAGAAAATCTTAAATACCTATTCTAGGGTAAAATATCCAAACTGCTATTTAATAAAATCATAGCATCATTAAGCTTAGAAATATTTCCAAGATCACAGAGTCCAACCTTTATTATATATATTTATATATTTGTGTGTGTGTGTGTTTATTTGGATTACATATACTTGTATTATATATAATATAAATATTATATTTATATTTGAATTTACAAATGTGATAAGAATCTCATTTTTCATCTGACCCCCATGTGCCCTACAATGTAGCCCTATGATCAAATATATTTGACTATCTAAAGAGTATTTTAAAGCATAGTTTCTAAAAAACCCTGAAATTTAATAACACCATTCTATTCTGCCTGGAATCAGCAATTTTAATGAAACACCCTTTAATCTTAGCATTTCACAAAAAAAAAATAAAAACACTAGAAAGGACATGACTGGAAGTTGCATCTCTGAAAAGCTGTAAATTTCTGAAGGCATTCCTGTTATACTTTCTCTGCATTAGTCACAACTTTATCATGTTCCTCCATAATTATTATCTCCTTTCTAGGAAAAAAAATGCTTCTCTTATATAATTATTAAAATCATCTACGAGTTCTAAATTTTAATTCATGGAGGGAGCAAAGAAAATTCTGAGCCACAGGTACTCAATTAATAGCTTCTAAAATGGCTGGCACAAAAAAAAAATTGTTCACCTTATGACCATAAAAATTCCTCCCTTTGACTAAAATTGCACATTGAGCAGGAAGAAATGCTGTCATTGTGCTTGTGCTGTATTAACTTGCAGCTCTTAATGCAGAACTTCCTCCAGTTCATGGAATTTGCCAACGTTTTCCTCCCTGTATTTATTTTGACACAAAAGATATGTTTGCAAAGGATTTTTTCTTTCCTGGTTGTCAACCTGTTCAGCCACATCTAAATGACTGAGCCTGCAGAGATGTCAGGGAGCAGAGGCTGCTTTGCACAGGGCCAGAGGGCAGAGCAGCCTTGGTGCAGCCCAGAGCAGAAAACAAACTTTGCACCAGGCTCAGCATCAGGATGTGCCCAAAAATGCACCTTGGAAATGGGATAACAGCCTGCAGAACAAGCACAGTCCTCTGCCCTGGGGTTAATGGAGAAATTGTGGGATGCAGAAATGTTCCACAAGACTGACAGTAAAAAAAAGGAAACATTTTGTTTATATACAGACAAACAAGACTTCAGTTCAGGGTCTAAGGTAGGTGAACTCAAGTATTTTTAACACAATTATTCAATTATTCAACAGATGGATGTCCATAGATTTTTAGCACATTGAAGCTGTTATTTTAGTGATCTTCATATTCCTCTTCTTTATCTTGAATATAAGTCTCATTTTCACCAGAAAAGCCACTTCTTTTCTTAATTTAAGTGATGAGTCTCAAAGAAAAAAACCCTAAAAAAAACCCCAAACCCAAATAAACAAATAAAAAAATCCCCACCTGAAGTATCTAAAATGTTAAGAAAAAAAAACAGGAAATCTGTCAAAACCTACAAAAAGTTACAGAAGCTGCTATTGCTGTGGGATCACATGGGAAGTACAACTTCCCTCACTATTAGATGTCTTTGTACAGTATCCCTGACCTACCACTGATGCTCAGGAATACTTGCAAAATACATACAGCAAATAAATGAATTTGGCCAAAACTGCTGCACTGTACCCAAAGAAACAAAATCCATCTGTTAATGCTGCAGAAGGACATTTGGAGAGAACACCAATTTAGTGGTCAACATAGCTACAGTGAATGAGGTCCATAAGAAGAAACTGAGAGGAACATGCCCCAAGCAGGTGAGGTAAATTGTGGGGGAAAGAGAAAAAACACTCCATCAATCAGGAATTAAGTTTCAAGCATGTAAAAATCAGATCAGTTAGCAGAAGAATCCAGTTTGCTGCTGCTTAGACCTAATTACTCAAAAATTCAAACAAAAACCCTCCTTGTTTATACTCAGGGCTCTCTGACCTCCTTCTGAGAAATGTCCCCACCACATCCTGTGATTCAGTGCCACCAGCATTAGTGACAGTTTCCATGTCCCTGTGTTCCTGGAGGGACGGAGGGCAGGAGCAGGGAGAAGACCTCACCCACAGCCAAGCAGACATTTTGCACCAGTGGGATTTCTCCTTGGTGCTCCACAGCTCCTTCATTGCATTGCTGGGCTAGAAACTGCAATTTAATAGAAACTGCCTTGGTCTTGTCTGTGCTCTAATGGGCACAATCTGATTACTGTTCCACCTCTGAGAGATCGAACCTGGCACTGGTCACCTTTAGCTCTGTCACTCATCATCAGCCAGACAAAAGGTTTTAATTGAAATAATGGCTTGAGACAATAATGCCTGCAAGGCATTAGAGATATGGATTGTAAATAAAACAAAAACCAAGACAACAACAGCAACAAAAAAGCAAAAACCCAGGGTCTGGGTGAGTTAAGGTGGTACAGGATTGTTTTGTAAGGTTCCTCACATTACAGAAAGGTTGGGGAATTCTGCTCTTGTGAAGAATTCTGTGCCTTCAGTGTGAAGGCAACCTTTTACCTTCTCTAATTTGGGCCATCTCAACAATAGTAATTTAGATATCTGATTCAATCATACCAAAGAAAATTCAAAACTTATAGTTCAGAACCTACAACCATGGTAGAGCTGGGCCAATGTAAGTTGTCACTCTCGGTCATGCCTTACCTTCAAAAGAATACAAAAAAGACCAGAAAAGCAACTCTTTTTTGACCCAAGTATTTTGGCCATGGGGAGAGATCTTCTGTTTTCCTAAACTGTATCACCATGCTGCAATTAATGCCATTAAAATGAATATCACTGACCTAGAACATTACAGAGCTAGGAAAAACAACAAAATTACAGTTTCAGAAACCCCAAGGAGCAAAAAGAGACATTATCAACCTATCTGCTTAAAATGTACATTTACTTAAAATATTTGTACAAAAGACCTAACATTTCTGGCTAAGATACAGCACTCTATGAGCAAATATAATTTATTTCTGTTGGCATTTCATTGTCTAGCCAAGCAATGAGTTTTTCTGTCTGAACTCTAATTCTGTAATTTTGTAACCGAGGTCAATAAGAGCATCCCCATGAGTTAATGGGACTTCATGGGAGCATAAACTCTAGTCCCAGCTTCTGTGATCTCTTCTCCCTGTAGGAGCTCATGGATGATCCATTCACGGTGCAGGGAGCAGCATTTATTAAGCATTTATTAAGTTCTTAAAACCAGAATTGCAAACATGCAGCCTATGCTTGTCCCAAGCTTTGCAGCTGGTTAAGTGATACAAAGCCTGGGCAGATATGAGTGAGATGACCAAAGCTGAGGGGTGTTAAGCTCAAGCCCTGCCAAGCATGGGATGAAGACAATTTGTGACATTTGGGTGGAAACACAACACATGTGGTACCTTTTCAGTGCTACCCAGGCTTAAGTACTGAAGGCAGCTGTTCTGCCCAAGGCTTCCCTCGTTTCCACTTCACTTTTACATTTGAAGTTCCCCCTGAAACTTCATATTGACAAAACTGGGTGGGCACTCCAGATTTTCAAAGGTTGAGTATTTCTAGTATCAATCATTTACTGTGTTCTCTTCTTTTAATGGACTTGTCATGGACAGCCATGGCCACCTCACACTTTAAAGCATGTCAGAATTCTTCTCCTAAGCTTCAGTCAGGTAAAAAAACCAAACCCAAAAACCTTCTGCATGTCCTTTGCTATGGCTCCAGGATATACTGGAAAAGTTCATATTAATAATAATATTAATAATATAATTATCATTTATACTCTGATATTATCACACACCCTCAGTCCCAGGGCCTCCTTTAGCTTAGATCATCCCTTTCTGCTAGTTTACAATCTGGGCTGCCTCAAAACACAACAGACACAATAGAGGGGGGAAAAAAAGAGAGAACTGAAAGTACTGCAGCAAACAGATCACAGCACTGGATCAAATAAAGCTGAGCACAGTGAACTGGCTGAGGGTCTACACAGGCAGTTTCCTAAAGGCATCCTTCCAGGCATTACTATTATGAAGAGATCTACAAGCAAATAAAATGCCAGTCAGATTTACTCTGAAGAATAGTTTTGCCTTCCATACACAGCAATGTGGGGAAAAAAAAGACTAAGCTGCATCTGGAAAATTTTGTAAAATTATGCAACAGTTGCCTCAGAAGAGAAATGCTTATCTGTTTTGCCAAGTCTTGCTTGTTCTCAAGCAAAGAATTCTTTTTTTTAGTCCTCTGAGAAAAGTAAATGCTCAAAACAACAAAATCAAGTGGAAGAAGTGAACTTAAAAACTAAACAGACTATCATTCTCATATCTTGACATTAAAGATTGACTTGTAATTTCCCAGATTTCTCAGTATCTAATGACTCACAGGTGTTTACCTAGGCCAGGCTGGGCAACAGCAAAGCCCAGCAGACCCATCATGTCCTCATTCCATGGCTGCTCATTTTGTTTCACATTTTAATTGATCTTCAGCTAATGGTTTTCACACAAATAGCACACATAATAATTACAGATTTATATGGAGCACCTCTCAATGTCACTTCCAAACAGCCATGCCCCAGAGACTCTTTGGAAATTCCTACCATCATCACAGCCCACAAATACAAAGGGGTGCAGACACACAAAAGGTGTGCACACACACACAGAGGCTAAATTGTAAAGCCTACAAGGATTTGTGAACATTTTATTTATTTGAAAAACCAAAAAATTAGAATGAACCCTGCTGAAAGCCCAAACCATTCTCCAGGTGAGATACAAAAGGCTGAGAATGTACATGTCATCTAGAGAAGCCCAAAAGAGAGGCACTAAATAAGATGACTTGTGACTTCCATCCATCCATCCATCCATCCATCCATCCATCCATCCATCCATCCATCCATCCATCCATCCATCCATCCATGTCTAAGTGCAAGCAGGAGGAAGTTTGAGCCAAACAGTTCATAAAAACATCTCTGCTGTGAAAGAAAAAATGCTGCCACTAGAATGGTACCATTCTGATAGAATGTGTAGGGGCAAAAATGGTGAAGAAAACATAAAAGACAAATATCTAAAGTGGGAAAAAATGCATTTACACCCTTTCCTTCCCTCATTTGTGCTCGTTATTTAGCATAACACTGATTCAGCCTCTGGCCAAGCTACCTCATAAAAAATTAATTCATATTGGAACAAAAGAGGTGTCTTGCTCCAATATTTAATACATTCAAACACAGATTTATCACTCAAGCAAAAATGAGCCCAGTTTATACTCAAGCTATCCTAGTAATCCAGGTAATCATGGTGCACAGCATGAACCTGCTGTTTGATCAGCTGTTGCTGTGTGCAGTCAACTGAACAGACTCAATTCAATGTTTTATATATGAATTATACCATCAAGATAAGGAGCAGCTGCCTGGGAGGCAGGAGGCTACAGGGGCATCTTTCCTCCCACCCTCCTCACTTCCAGCTGGGTGGAAACTGAAAAGCATGAAAAAGTTGAATAGTTCAAAGTAATATCTGTAAGATGAGCAGCTTTAAAATGAATCAAAACTTCAGGGAACTTTGTAAACACCTGAAAAATGAAGTGCCAACAGAAGCCAGGTCACCACCATAACTTAATATTTGCAAGATGCCCAAGCCCTTAATGAGCCACAGCCAGACTCTTCAGTGGCAAAAATTAATGCATTTGTGATTTATTGTGCCATATGTGCCAGTAACTCACAAGGTCTCAGACTTTCTAGACTAGGCCTCCCATTCTTCTAGGGCTGGTTTTCACTTTGCTTTCCCCATCCTATCCCTTGCTCTCCTTTCTGCTACACAATCACACACGGACCCCCCACAAAAATCCCAATGCCCATAATTTCCTTGGGCAGTTCCTTGCTCTCCATCCACTGCTGCTGCTGCTCCTGATGCTGTTAAGAGCCCACAAAAGTCACACAGTTGAGTCCTGTGGGGCTGTGGGTGGCACAGGAACAGAAACCTATTCTTCCCATAAATAATATTATCCCTGTTTCTTGATTAGGTCAATGCAACTCCTCTCTGACTTGACAGGCACCTCTGACTTTTCAGCACCTCTTTTATTACTAACTTATCCAGAATTCAGGGTCTCCCCAAATGAGACCCTGATGGCCATTCTTCTTTCTCTTCCCTTCCACCCCAAATCTAATAATGGTTTATGGAGAAAATACAGTTTTCTGAGTGTTTTTATACTGTTTTTTCTTTAAAGCAAGCTGTTTGAACAGAAAACTGACAGGACAGAGAAGTTGTGCAAAAATACAAGAGCATGGGTGGGTTATTTAGAAGAATGCTAGTCATTCATGGTTTAAATACCAATGGCCTATAGTGCAGCCTCACTGACCCCTGAAAACAGCAAAAAAATGTTAAACAAGAATAATGCAGCATTACAAAGTTATAAACCTTAGACACAAATCAGTCCACAAGGGAAAAAAAAAACCAGTGGATTAGATGAATGACCACATTTTGACCATCCTTCAAAGCAGCAATGATAATAACACCTGACATAAGTCTACAAGGATGAAATAGGTTATCAGCCCAGAAGGAAAATCATGTTAAGTTCAAAAATGGCTATATAAAAATTAAATGATTGAAACTTTAATGAGATGAATGGAATTTGCTCAAGAAACCAAAGCCTGGCTGAAGCCCTGGAGTCCTCACCACAAAAAAGACAAGGACCTATTGCAGCAGGTGCAGAGGATGCCCACGAAGATAATCCAAGGGATGGAACACCTTTTCTATGAGGAAAGGCTGAAAGAACTTGGGCTGTCCAGCCTGGAGAAGAGAGGGCTCTGGGAAGACCATATAACAGCTCCCAGTGCCTAAAGAGGTTTACCAGAAAGATGAGGATGAAATTCTTAGTAGGGCCATAAGACAAGGGATAATGATTTTAGACTAAAAGAGAGTAGATTCAGATTGGATGTAAAGAAAGTAATTTCTTACAATGAGGATGGTAAAAAGCTGGAACAGGTTGGACAGGAGAAGTGGTGGAAACATTCAAGGCCAGGTTGGACAGGGCTCTGAGCAACCTGTCCCTACTCATTGCAGGGCAGTTGGAACAGAAGAAGATCTTGGAAGAATGGTCATTGGAAGAATGGCCTTTAGAGGTCCCTTCCAGCCCAAACTCTCCTATGACTACAATTCCTCAGGAATGATGACTGATTTTAGAATCATCCCTAAATGGTTTGTAAGGACATCAAGACACACTGTCAGCAAAGGAAATCCAAAGGAAGGTCTCCAATAATCTAGGACCCTGCTCAGTAAACTTTTATAAGCATGATAAACTTCAGTGCTATATCAGTGCACCCTGTGAAATAACTGCTGCAGAACAGAGACAGAACACAAAGGCAAACACTCCCCTTTTGGGAAAGGGCAGAGAGACAACATGGCTTTTTGTCATGAAATAACATAACTATTTAATTACAGTTGCCAGTTGTGTTACAGAGAAGGAAACCGTGGCAGTGGGAAATGTGCCAAAATCCCCCAGATTGTTTACATACAGAATAATAACTTCTGAAGAAGAAAAGCCTTCTGAATTGATTAAATTATGAGCAAGGCCTAATTCATTGACATTAGCTGCTGTGTAAGATATATAAATACAGAGCAAACTCTCTGCTGGTTTACAATAATACAAGCAGCACTGGAAGTTTACCTCTGGGACTGTCAGGGCTGTGTAAGCCCACACTGCTCAAGCTGTCTCCTTAGGCAGTGCAAACATGAATAAACAGCTTTTTGGCACATCTCTCCAGCTTTGGATAAGACTACATACAAACACCACTAAGAGCACCTCCAGCAGTCTACAGCATCCTTGTCAACACACTCCTGAGATCATCTTAGACAGCCTGAGAACTCCAGGATGGAACCAGAGCAGAGGGCTGCTCCTCACAGCCACTGGGACCACAGGCACCAGTGTTTAACCCAGAGCTGTGCCACTGTGGTGTCTGACATGGTGCTGCTTGCTGGAGACTGACACTGATCACTCCTTACAGCAGGGGAAGCACAATGAATTGCATCTCTCTAAAATAACTCCTGGACTTGATGGTGCCAAGGAGGAAAATGAGCAAATCGTGATTCATAAATATGCAGAATGTGATCTTTTGGCAACCTCTTGATGTTACAAGAAAATGAAAGAAAGAGAAGTAGGCAAGGAGAAAGCAAAGAGGATGGACATAGAGGATGCAGGTGCACATCTCTGGTCCAAAGATGACCAAGTAAATAATTTTTAACTGTGTCTTCATGGAAGGAAGAAGAGCACAAATTGAAATACTCACTCTTTCCATGTCACTATCTTTGACCAGGGAAACTAAGATTCCCAAGACAACCAGCTGGAAATGTCTATGTGAAAAAATAGTGCAGAAAGAACATCACACACTTGATCTGAACCAACTCCCTAGTGCAGACTAACACCACTCACCACCTCCAGTGTGATTAGGTTCTAGTCAAGTGCTAGACCAATCTCTCACATCTCACCAACTAAAAGTACCCCTGCAGGTGGTTGTCCAAGCAAAAAATGCACAGAACTTCCTTACAAAGAGCTTTCAGGCTCTCCTGAAAATCTTGTTAGTAAAAAAAAAAAAAAAAAAAAAAAGGCAATTCAGCAGCACAGATAAGAAAATCCTGTAGAGTCTCCAGTTTGTAACCTGAACACCCACTGCTGCACATAAACTTTGGTTTCCTACCAGTTATTTCCCTTAATAGCTTAACATATTTCCTACAATAGAAATAACAGCAATTCCTTTCCCAAAGTTTTGCCATCCTAACTTACCTTTTTTCTCCTTCCATGGTAGTTCTCCCATTTTGCTGAACATGCTGAATGAACTTTCCTTAACAAAACGCTTTCATAATGGTTAAATAAGCTAATGAAAAACCTTTCCTTAATGAAGCATCACCCTGAGCCCTGTGAGATGAGATGGCTCCTGCAGGTAGGCTGGAAAGCTTCTTATCAAATCAACTCTCAGACCAATTAGGAGGTCTCAGACAGTGAATTACAAGAGCTGTCCCTGCTGCCTAGGCTACTAAACCATTTCACAACATTATGCAGGTGCTTTCTGTTCTATTTACTGTGCATTTCCAAGTTTTTTTCTGTGAAATGTCCAGAAGTCAAATGCAGATTCCCCCCAACTGGCTCCTTCTGCTGTAGCCATGAGAGGTTGAGTACAAAAGGAATAAATTCCTGCTGTCAGATACAGAGACAGGTGACTGAAAATGGGAACCAAGAACCTCATCATGCCAACTGACAGAAAAATATCCTGGATTCCCTTTGCCACAAGTGCATCCCTGAGGGGTGACATCCCCTGGAGAGGGTCAGAGTCCTCCACTGACCCATCCAACCTGGTTCATCATGAAAAGCTGTTTCATCCATGCCCTCAGTTTGGTTTTGTGGGGTTTTTTTCTTCTCCAAATGGACATCTAGCATAGGACTCCCAGACTAGTAATGTTCTCCATAAACTTTGTCTTGTTCGGTAAACCATCTTTTCAGAGGAGGAGCATTGAGACATTGTAATTTACTACCAGAGGGCAAAAAGAAACAACTGAATCTACTCAGTATCTATTCAGTATCTACTGAATATTATGTATTTCATCTATAGTTTTCTTACAACTTGTCCCAGATTTGTTTTAAAACACAATTTTGCCCTCTGCATCAGTCTGTTTTTAAATAGATAGAATACCATCAGATAATAGCCCTCAAAACACCTGGTCTGTTTTGGGATGTTTTGGTTTTGTTTTTATTTTTAAAGTAACTTGACAGTGGTTCACAGGTGCAGTGAGAGCTACTGTAATTATATAGCACATTAAATTGTCACACAAATTAAAAGTGAGGCTTAAGAAGAGTAGAGAGCACAGTGGTGCCAATATAATGCAAGAATAGGTATGGAAATATTTTTAAAACCTAACATAACAATAGAATTCCTTTATCTTACATTATGTTTTGGTTCTAAGCGTACAGGAACATGGCAGGTTGCTTGTGAACAGCAAAACACCAAGCATTACTTCAAATAACACTATAATTAACAAAAGACTTCACCTTTAAGGAAAAAAAAATCAATTAACCTCACTTTGATTGTAAAATCTGTGCACTAGAGATTTAAGAGAAGCATTTTCTTAAGTAGGACTGGCATAAGATTAGAATAAAATCTGATCATTTACTTGAAAACAAAACAAGGAAAGCAGTTCCCAAGACAAAAGCAGGGACAAGAAGACACTTTTGAAAACAAAAGGAGAAAATCTGTAAACAAAATCTCTGAGCAGATTTCAAGATTTTATTTGAAGTCATTGGTGTCTCAATTTAGAAGACAAACAAGTTTGATGATGTCACTTTATAGTTTTCTCATAGTTGTTTTGACCCTTGTGCTGGAGGAGCCCTTCAAAGTAAAAGAGAAGACTCCAAGCCAAGAGAAGAATCTGTCACAATGCACATTCCAGCTCTAGGAGGGTCTGTTATGCTTCTGATCTAAATATTCTTTAGTAGCAGGCATACTGCATGCAATGTGTGGCTAAGCATTTTCATATATGCTTTTTGATTCTGGGAACTTTTCTTTTAAAATATTTCTTTTTAATCTGCACCAGTTGCAAAAAAAATTTCAAAAGCTTTTGCTGAAGTTTTACCCATAAAACAGAATGTACCCTTAATAAATCCTCCTGTTCCTCCAAGGTCTTCATTATCCTCAATATTATTGAGATTACCTGACATCTTCAGAAAAGCCACAGACCATTACTTTGACTTGAAAGAAATGAAGACTAATTTTGAGTAGATTTTCATTACATAAAATTTAAACTACTCCTTAGTTTTATTCTTCCCTTTTATCAAACCTACAATAAAAAATGCTAAAAATTATTCAGCAAAGGAAGTGGCATCTTCAGATAAAAGAACAGAGACCCACAGGGCTGTGAAGGCCTCTGCACTGTTATTTCATTATCAAGTTTTCACTCTTTAAACCCTACTGATTACACCTGGATAAAAAGACATGCAGAGCTGCTGCCAAGGAGGGACTGAGCCTGCAAATGCACAGCTTGCTTTACCTGCAGAAATAAAGAGAAAGGAGATGGCCAAGGGGCAGCTCTGACACTTGTTTGTGTGTGTGCATCCTCCTGCTGGCACAGCAAGTCCTTGTTTGCTCTGCCATCCCCTGCTTTGCTGGGGCTGGAGCACACCTCAGTGTGACAAAAGCCTTCTGCTGTTTGTTTTCACAGGCAGCAGCCACAGAGCCTGGGTCAGAAGAGCCTCAGGCAGCTCAGATCCAGAGACTTTCTGAAGGAACACACGGGAATTGCGGAGCAGCAACAACCCTGCTCTCCAAGGGGTGCCTCATTCCAAAAATCAAACACTTCACTCTCTGGTGGACAGGAGCAGAGATCTCTGCAGCAGCTGTGCATGTTAGCAGGGGTTCTAAATCAGGGTAAGGAGATCTAAAACCACAGTTCC
This sequence comes from Agelaius phoeniceus, assembly GCF_051311805.1. NCBI lineage: Eukaryota > Metazoa > Chordata > Aves > Passeriformes > Icteridae > Agelaius > Agelaius phoeniceus. The sequence continues at coordinate 7,141,032 of NC_135266.1, read as the reverse complement.
ATCACCTGGCTGCAAGTTCAATGATGTACAGACAAGTGTGATCAGAAGTGAGCAGGGGCTGCACACAACAGCTATAGGAAAGGGACTGAAGAGGGGTGCTTAGTCAATACAATTTTTGTGCCTGTATATTTTTCCAGTCTTTGTGGGAAGAGAGGAGAAAAGTTGCTACAGCACAAAGCAGGAGGATTTTGGTGGGTATTTAGCGTAAAGAGAAGTAAATAGAAAACTGTTCCCCCTGCCACTTGCTGCAGGTGGCAAAGAGTGAAGTACAGATTGACCAGAGCTCAGCACTGCTCCTCTGTCCTGATGCTCTTCCAGAAAAACCTCAGTGGGCTGTGCAGGCTTGCCATGAAAATATTCCCATGGCAACCACAGATAACAAGGGTAGTTTAAAAGCTGTTACACTGACTCTTTCACTCCAACTCATTCACCAGAGGGAATGCAGCACTACTGCTGTACAAAACCATGCACTGGAAATGTTTTTGTTTACAAGGCATGAACAGACATTTACCACGAGCTAATTACTTTAATTGAGTTTCACTGTGACACACAGTGTAAGTTAAAAATTAGCCACAGCACTGTGTTCAGAATCCACTGTGCTTTATAGAAAAGCACTGGTTAATTTTTGCTATTTGTATAAACATACTTGAAACAGTCAAACATTATTCAGCAGTTTGTTATCAGAGAATCATCCTTAGGAAATAATGCCTATGATTTTTTATCTGTGTTTTGTATATCATTCAAATTGCATGCTGCACACCTTAACATCATGGTTAAACAGACACCTAGAATTATAATAAGGAAATAGTGGAAATTAAAAGCCATATGAAAAACAGATGGACAAAATCACATTTAGTAACAGATCTCAAGTAATTGTTTGTGGTTTGGCAGGAGATACTGCTGGATCTGTGGATGTGTGCAAACTCCTCGTGCTCTGAGGAGATCACCAATGGGACAGGAGATATCACTCCAGACCTCCCTATGCTAAGGGGCCAAACAGCAAATGTTGATGTGCCAAAGGCATAGGGGGAAAAAAATCTACTGCCCATGCACAATTTATTTGGCACATGGATCTCAGAACAAAGTGCTCAGGGGAGAGATTCACTGTGGGCAGGCACAGAGGTTTTCTAGCCCAGACTGGGTTAAAAACTGATTGTCACTCAAGTGCAAGAAGGTTCCAGGGCCCCAGTGCTGTCTGTCCATTCTGCCAGGCTGCTCATGCTCTCAAACCCATACCTGTGCTGAAAGGGGGACTAGAAACTTCCTACCCACCCAGCTGATTTCAGGCATTTTTCCTTTGTGCCTCTACCTGTGCTGAACAAAAGGCAGACAAGGATTCAAATTATTCACATGTGACTGAGGGCCTCTACCTAACACCCCTGGACGGGATGCAGAGGATGCTGAGTGCTTCCAGCCTGGCTTGTCCAAAAGATCCAGGGGTACTGGAAAAAATTGCACAGGTTCAGGGGATGCCAGGACTGGACAGTGGAAGAATCAGAAAAATAAAATGTAAATCTATAAAATAAAATTGAATTTTAAAAATGATTAAAATGAACAATAGTAGTAAAAATGACCAGTAATGGATATAAACTATAATAAAAATCGATATAAACTATAAAAAAATTTATCGTTTATATAAATTATAGTTTATATCCATAAAAATGGATATAAACTATAATAAAAATTTATAATAAAAAGTATTTTATTCTAAAAATACAATATAATAAATAATAAATTATATATTATAAATATAATAAATAATGGTGGTAATAAATAATAATAGAAAAATTAATAATAAAATAAATAAGAATAAAAATAATAATGATGAATCAAATAAAATAATAATAATAATGAATAAAAATGAATAAAAATAAAACCAAAGATAAAGTAAAATACAAAATAAAAATACGATAAAAATAAATAAAATTAAATAAAAACATGAGAAAAATAACACTACAATTGACATTATTAATAGTTTATAATAATAAAACACTGCCTGCACCATACGGCACCGACCGATGGGGTTGCGCCCAGCCGCTTGTACCGAGCCGGCGGGGATGCGCTCGGGCCGGGCGGGGGTCGCGCATCCCCCGCCGCTCTGCCCCGTGCCCTCCCCGCCATCCCCGCCGCCCCCGCACCCACCTGAGATGCCGCCCCCGACCACGACCACGTCGCATCTCTCGGCCATGGCGCTCCGGGGCTCGCTGCTCCCGCGGCGGCTCCGGCCGGGCTGTGCCGGTCCCGCCCCGCGCTGGCGCCGCCCCCGCTGCGGGACCCGGCCCGGGCGGTGCGGGGCTGCTGGACGGGGATGCTGAACGGGGATGCTGCTACTGCTGGTGGTGCTGCTGGTGGTGCTGGTGCCGGGGCTGCTCCTGGTGGTGCTGCTGGTGCTGCTGCTGGTGCTGCTGGTGCTGCTGCTGGTGCTGCTGGTGCCGGCACTGACCCACAGCCAGGGACAGCCCTGCCGGGGAGGTCTCTCCGGTCTCCCCGCACGGGCTGGGCAGGGAATTCGGCTCTGGTGGAGCAGCGCGGCTCCCAAGGCGCAGCAGCGCGGGCTCTCTGCTTGGTTCTGTAGGAATTCGCTTCTGCAGCCACCCTGGAGTGGCTGTGGCTGCCGAGGTGGGGACTCTGAGATGTATCAGTGCTCCTGCAGACCGGCCTCAGAACACAGAGCTGAGGGTGACCCCCAAGAGGATCACAGACCCACAGGGCTCATCCAGAAGCAACAGTGTCGTCAAACCCGCTGGGATGCTTTAGGCTGGTCCCCTACACACCCAGCAGGGCCTTCCACTGCTCAGGTTTCTGTTTTACTGTGAGGGTGGCACCAGGAGAAGTGGGTTTGGGGATGCTCAAAGCATGGAAATAAGTTTGGTCTGGTGTATCTGTAGGGATCCCATCCAGCAGTCATTTCAGTCATACCTGATCTCCCACACCTGTTGCCCTGTTTCTTCAAGTTTTTCTAAGCCTTCTAATGACATTCTTGTATCTTCTTGAATCCTGATCGTTTACATTCTTGTAACAACCTTTCTCATGCACTTTATGTAAATAACTCATTGTTTTGCATTCTTTTATGGAGGAGAAACATTTGATAGACTGTTGGTTTGTCCAGTGTCATTGGAGAAGTAGCACTGTCATCCTCCAGTCCACTGTCACTTTTGGAAATCTATAATGTTACAGTCAGAAATTAAACTTCCCTCCTTTTTACCTTAGAGGGTTGCGTGTCCTCATAGTTTTATTTCATGTTCCATAGCGACACACACCCGGCAGACTCCAGGCAGAAGGTTCCCAGCTCCAGGACATCCTCTGAGCCAGACACTTCAGTTTCTGTCATTCTCCATGTCCCAGAGCTGTACATTGCAGAAAGCAGCCCATGAAAGTCTGGAGAGGGCTCCCTGTCCCTCTTCCATAATACCTCAGGTGAGAGTTTATGGGGTCCAGAGACAGGGAATGTGATGGAAGTCACAAATATTGACTACAAAGGGTACAGTCCTGCAATTTTAGGCAAAATGGGAGGGAAGAAAATTAAAGGGACAAGAAATAGAATAAAGATAGAAATACATATTTTTACTCTGATTGAAAGAATCTGTCTGATTAAATCAAATTCCAAAACTTCTTTATCCTGAGAGAGACACAATCATCAAATTATCAGAAATAATGGTTGCAGAGACATTTCAAATCCCATATGAAACACTCAAAACTGGGGAAGGCCATTCCAAAAGCAGAAATTGGTAATTTTATGGACTCTTGTCAAGGGTAGCTATGGTTATATTTATGTATTTAATGCCAGGTGCCACAACCTCTTAATGTTCTCAATACATATCACTTATTCCTGGGATTCTTCTGGTTCCTATTTTTGTCTCTTGTGGCTCTAAGAATCAATATCTTTTTTTTATTTATTTTTTCATAGGTGTGTTTGAAACAGGAGTCTGTGTTGCCTGCATTTGAGGGTATGTGGCAGAGGACCTACGAAGGCACAAAGCCCTCCAAGGGCTCCTGTTAAGACACACCAGAGCAAACATCTGTGTCATTAAGTCTGTTTCTGTATGTTCATGGACACATTACATAATCCTGCTAGTGAATAAATCCAGCACTGTCTAGAGCAGGCCAAACCCCTCCCAAAGCCAGGTTGGTGTTTTTTCCTTCCTCTCTCCTGCAATAAGTCTGGTTCAAAGTTCTTTTTTTTTCATCTCAGTAGCTTCTGCTTCTGAAGTGTGATGGTAACTCCAGCCAGTACAAAAACTAGCACACCATGGTACATTTAAACAGGTTCTGCTTTCCCCTCTTTGCTTTTCTGTTTGCAATGTTGAGATGCTTGTCAAGCACTTCAGGATCCTCAAATATTGGGATACACCTTTGCTGATCCTAATAACAATTTTATACACAGATCCCAGTCCAAAAGTATCTGTTTTCAACAGGTATGAGCAGAATGGTGTACCTAACTCTAATAAAGCCTCTGATGGCATAAAGATATTTTTTTCTTTTTTTTTTTTTCTTTTTTTTTTTTTTTTGGTCTGGAACCCTCACATCTAATCCCATTAGGATTCAGTTTCTTGTTTTCTTGTTTTTATGGTCCCATTACTTCTCTCATGTTGTTCTAACTAATTAAATAGATAAAGTGTGTTGTGCCTGGATTTTGGCACATTATCCTTTGAATGAATGCATGATGTTAAAAGCAAAGCAAACTTTCTGTGAAAACACAGCAGCTGAGAGCCTCTACCTTTTCTTACATCAGACTAGAGCTTGCCTGAGATAAAATACATTGTTGTCATAAATTTTCTTAGGTTCTCTGACACTGTGGCAATTAAATGGCATAATAACTATGGTGTCTGGTAGAAAATGTACTGACAGCCAGGGACTAAAGTTTGAGGACTTAGTGGAAAGTTGATGGAGTAGGGGTCAAAGCCAAAGATCTCCACATTTTAAAAGTGTAAGAGGTAGAATTTAGGCACATGATTCATCACTGGTCAGTGACTGGTAAAACCACTGTACAGCTTTTTAAATTACACATCCTCTCAGTTTCTACTCCTTAAATAGTAGTGCATTTTAAAAAACCAGTTTTTCGTTGTTTATGTGATACAGTTTTTCTTCAATATGTTCAGGGGGAAAATCTCTTCTTCAGGACAAGCTGGTTCACATCACTGAAATTTCCTGCTGGCAAGAAAATGGATGTTAACATCACCTTCAGTCAAAGCATCCAAATGGATTCCTCTGTTACCTGCAGACTATATTAGCACCTGCTTCAGGGGCAGGGGTGTGATTGAAGCCAGGAATTCTTCTAAATTCCTGGTCTGAATGCAAACTCCCACTGTGCCAGGTCCCTGTCAGCGATCCCTGGGTGTTCATCCTCCTCCCACCCTTTTCCACCACTGCCCTGATGTAACCTGAGCATTCCCTGAGCCTTGGTGCTCTCAGGCCCCCAGTGAATCTGGTGCTTGCCCTTCATCCCTGGTGGAGAATCCCTCAAAGGAGGGATGAACATGGCTTGACACCTCCCTCATCTGCAGCCAAGCCATGCTGCTCTCCTGCTTAGTGCCTTTGTGCTTGCTGGATACTGGTGTTGCAGAAAGCAGGCAGATTTAAATACCTTGGTAAACATACATTTTACACAGCTTCAAATTTCCCTCATGCAATCAGTGCAGAAATTGTGAAAGCACATCAGTGATTTTGAAATACTGCACAATTAAATGAGCATAAGCTGCATGCTTTCCTCTAGGGGAAAACTGCTGCAAGGTGTCTCAGCAGGTTGTCTGCTCTGTCCCTGCATTCCACAGTGGCATCAGCCATGACTGAAATGTGTCTTGATTAGCAGTGAGTGCTAACTGGAGAGGTAAATGTTAATAGCCAAGAGTTTTAATCCAGCATACACAGCCTGACATTCACCTAGAGCTAATAAGCACAAATTGAATATTTTATCAATCAGATTGCACTCAAAGTAGGACTGCTCATTAAATGTAAAACCCACAAGATTAGGCCTATTAGTAGAAGCAATGAGTGAATGTAAACATTCACATTCTGAGCACACACAGAGCCACAGCACAAGAACAGAGCAAGGGTCTGACCATCCCAATGCAGCCAGGCCTGAAGTTCCCTGGGGACAGGGACAAGGATCATGGGGACCCCCAAGGGAAGGTGACAGCCCAGGCCTGTCCCACCCCCAGGCAGGAGCAGCTCCCAAAATTAGGTCCCTACTGATGCCATAATTATTTAATACGAGTGCAAAGGTTTTGGAACAAAATAATTTTAGCTTTCTTATTATCATCATCTGTCTGTGTGGATTTAAGGATCTTCCTGGTCCAAAGGGTATAGAGGCACCTTCCCATTCAGTGGAGGGAGGCCATGTAGGCTCTAAGACAACAAGGAGTCAGTCACATGTGCCCTCATGAGATCTCACAGAGAAGCCATTCATCAAGACTGTTTGTGTAATGAAACCCCAAGAAGGAGTGGAAGAAAACTGATGTGATGTCTCAAAGCATTCCAGATATCCTACTTCATAGTCTCTGGTTTCTTTTCCATCTGTTTATCCTAATGAGCCCACTCTTACAAATCTGTGACTGTGTTACCACCATTCTGATGGAAGGACTAAAAACAATAATGGTAATCATGCAAATATATGCATACTTACTAATATAACCAACAAAGAAAAAACAGGGGAAAACCCTTAAACTATCATAAATTAATTCCCCAATGTCAAGCTCATCCTAGCACTGTGCTAATCTCTTTTTGACAATTAGCTACAGTTCAGGCTGATCCAATTTCCCATTGCTTCTCTTTTTTTGCAAAATTTTCCTCCAAAAGAAATCCATTTTCAAGTTTGTGGTGGTGTTCACTATTGTTATTAGCATGAATACCTGCATGCAGAGGTGCTTGGCACTGCCATGGCATCTGTGATGGGGACTTGTGCCAATTTATAAAGACACTTTGCATTTGTTCATGGGCAATGTCAGCTCCTGCCATGCAGAATTCCTGGGGAATGGGCCCACAGGTCACCTATACAGGCAAGGATAAGGACAGAATGGAAAGCAAGGTTTTAGGTAAATGTAAAGGAGTTAGAAAATTAAAGTACTTTATAAAGTACCATATTGCTGCTTCAGGCAGAGACAGACTTAAGGACAGACTTAATCAAAGGGTGTTGCTCAAAAATAATCAGTGTTTTTAAAGTAGTAACCAGAAGACATGTTCTAAACTGAAAGCCAACAGTCTTTGCTATGTAATACCTATTTTTTTACTGACCCTTGTTTAGAATCTGTTTGAGCTCAGTTCTTTTTCTCTTGAGCTAGGTGAGCAAAACCTAAAAATGCAAGGCAGATGAGAACAGTGAAATTCCATCTCCTACCTCTAAACAGACAATGCCCTGTGCAAATGCACCGTCATGCCTCAGAATTCATGAGGAAATGGAACACTTTCATCCCTTTAACAAAAAAATCTACCATGTCCTTCACCAATTACCTAACCTGAAGAGTTCCTGAAGAGACAAGTTATGCATCTCACTCATGCCAAATATTTTCTTGTGAATAATGGCCGGTGACATTTTATTTTCTCTTGATCATTATGGTCCTGCTGCTTTGCATCTTTGGAAGTCACAGCACACTGTTGCCATCTGTCACTTGAAAGAAAACCTCCTTCCAGTCTGTCCACCACCAGCCTTCATTAACAACTCATTGCTGGTTTATTTCACCTTTATGGGAGCCAAAAGAAGCTCCTAGGCTTGCATTCCTCTGGTTCCTCATTCTCTTTATCTTCCTCCCCACATTTCTTCTGCCTCACTCCCTAATTTTTAGCTGTGGTGAAATAGCCCATCACCAGTAGCCAACCGGATGTTATCCTGAAGGAAAAAAAAACATACAGGAGGATATTCCAGAAGCTCCTGCAGTGCAAACTTGGGAAAGAATTAAAGTAATGAACAACAGGACCCAGGCTATCATGTATTGATAAGGAAGTTATTGTGCATATATAAGGTGTTACAATGTGTGTACGTGGCAATGCTGCTGTGAATAATGGGGGGATATTGTTCCCTGCACATTTCCACAATCCAAGATGGGCCTGTATAAACTGGAATGGCTTCAGCAAAAAGCCCCGAAAATAGATAAGGAAATATGCTTGCTAGTGAAAAGATCTAAATTCAAGGAGGAGAAGGTAAAGATATTATTGTTTATACAGATGAGATTTGTGGTATTTTTGGGGTCCCCCATGGCAGGAAGGAAATGATGAATCTGATTCCATGCTCTTAGAAGGCTTATATTATATTATATTATATTATATTATATTATATTATATTATATTATATTATATTATATTATATTATACTAAAGCTATACTAAACAATAGAGAAAGGATACTTACAGAAGGCTTAACAAGATACTAATTAAAAACTTGTGACTCGCCAGAACCTCAACACAGCTGGACTGTGATTGGTCATTAAGTCAAAACAATTCACATGAAACCAATCAAACAATGACCAGTTGAGAAACAATGTCCAGACCACATTCCAAAGCAGCAAAACACAGGAGAAGCTAATCAGATAATTATTGTTTTCATTTTTCTCTGAGGTTTCTCAGCTTCCCAGGAGAAGATATCTTGGTGAAGGGATTTTTCAGAAAATATGATGGTGACAGGGATTTATTTCATCTTATGCTGCTCATCTGCACTGGCTCTCAAGATCCCTTCTCTGGGCCATGGGAGGGACAAGTAGTTCTAGAGACTGATTTATACTGTACTAGAGTAGTTAATCAAGACAGGCAGGACAAGTTTCCTCCTGAGGTTCCTGGCTCTCAAAAAGGGCACTTAATTGACCTGGGCTAAATAAACTTTCAGATGATTAGAACCAGTGAACTCAGTCTCACCCCAGGTATGTGCTTGAGGAGCAAGAGCTGCTCATACAGCTCTCCAGAGAAGCTGACAGAACTGTATCTAATAATTCTACCCTAAGAGAAAGGGATAAACCAACACAAAGCTTCCCTGGAAACTTACACTGGGTTTATTTTGTACAGACCATAGGATCTGTGCTCCTGAGAAGCAGCAGGAGGCTGTGAGCTCAAGGTGACCTGGCTCTTTGCTCCTCCAGGAAGGCTGGGATTACCTTGCAAAGGTCTGTGTGGTCCTGCTCATCCTCAGTGCCCTGGGGCAAAGCTGGAACACCTTCCTGGGTGGGCACAAAGGACCCTTTAGCATGGGAAGGCTGGAGCCTTGAGCATTTTTAATGTCATTGCACAGATTTTATGCAGCCACGGACAAAAGCAACATGAGCTGTGTGCTGGACCAGAATCAAGTTTTTATCTTTTAATTGCCCTTTGCACTCTGTGTTTTCTAAATACTCAAAATCCCAGCATTGCCAAGTGCTGATTTTAATCCAAATCTTTCCATGCTAAATCTTCTGAGGTCAGGGCTTGATCCCACTCTCTGAGGTTTGGTTTAGATTTTCCATGCACATGTTATATTTTTTATTCTATAAACAGTTTTCATTCTTTTCAGGCCTAAACTTCATCCAAAATCTTTAATTACCCTATAAATTCCAAATTTCAGCTCCTCATTAAATTTTCCTTGTATACTTCTTCCTTTAACTCATTTCCATTAACACAGGCCTCCTCTAAACAATTTAAAAATTGCATATGCATCCTCTTACTAGATGTACAAAAGCTTAAAATTCATAGAATCTGGATCTGGCAACAAGCAGGGCTTTTCATATTCATGCTATTTTTCATGCCTCAAACTATTTAGGGCTAACTTTGCTTATTTTCTTCATTTTGTAGGTGTCTCCTTTGGAGGTGCTTGGTTATTTTGATAAGCTAAACTTGCAAAGGGGCTTTGTTTATATTAGCACTTCTGTGTTGGGCAGCTAGGATCACACACAAGTCTCTTTGTTTTCTGCAAAATGAGGCTGCTGTTTTCATTTTATGTTTACACATCTCCCATTGAAGGCAATCTTCTAGTATCAATGTAATAAAAATGAGTTTGGATACATCAGAATTTTAACTACTGTCCATGCAGACACTGAAAAATAGTTTTCAAATTGAAATATTATTCAATCTACTCTCACATTTCTCATGATCAGTGCTTTGGTTTCATGAGGTATCCAGCATGTAGTTAGTGTTACTGTGGTTGTATTGTAAAAATACCAGATTTTAGAGGAGATGATCAGTACCAAACAGGGCATTTTAAAGTGCTGCTACTTTACAGATGTGATCAAGAAGCCAGACAGAATCAGGGCCCCTTGTTGTGTCCCATTCCTCAGCTGAAGGATATAGAGTTTGTTGCTGCTGGTGACTGCATTGAATGGAATTGCCAGGGCCAAGGGCAGCTTTGACTATTTTACTTAAAGACCTCACCTGGTCCTGGCTCTGTCTTCATGAACTAGATCCTTGAACCAGAATATCACCTAGGATCTAGAATATCAGCTGGAGTCCAGAATATCACCTAAAATCTAGAATATCAACTGGAATCCAGAATATCACCTAAAATCTAGAATATCACCTAGGATCTAGAATATCAACCATCTAGGTTGCAATGTGAAAACAGAAGCTTTTCATGTTTAAATACCTGACCCTACTGTCTGCAGGCTTGGGAGAAGGATTGCAGAGACCCTCCATCTTCTGGCAATTGTCATTTCATGGCAGATGGCAAAAATAAAAGAAATCAAGGTGAGCCTTCTGCATTTCCTCTGTTGAGATTAAAGTCTTGGTCCTGAGCCACTGTGTGCATTTTTCTGATTGACTCCTTTCTGTAGGCAGTGGCCATGGCTTTCCCTCATGCCTGTCTAGGGAATGGTTGATACCTGATGGGGATGTGTCAGGAATTTGTAAATCTTTGTGTGCAGGCACTCAGCAGTAGGGTACTCTGCAATGCCATTTCCATCCACTTTCCTAGTCCAGACACTGTTTTGTGTTAAATCTTAGAATTGTAGAATATCCTGAGTTGGATGGGACCCACAAGGACCATCAAAGTCCAACTCCTGGCCCTGCAAAAAGCCCCAAGAATCCCACTGTGTGCCTGAGAGCATTGTCTAATGTTCCATCAAAACTCCAAACGATGCCCTGGGGTCAGACCATGCACTGATCTGGGTCTGTACTCTCTTTGAAGTCTTGCCTGCTCCCCTAACATCCTTTTGGTCTGTCTTGGTTTGCATTATTTCATTCTGGTTCCACATTATTGGTGTTCTCTCCTTTTGTTGTGTGAGCCTGAACTCTTCAGTCTTTGCTCCCATTCCCTGTCTGTATCTGCAACATAAGCTCAGTGGTTGGGAAAAATGCTGTGGCATTTTGCTAGAGCAGTGACACTCCTTACTGCTCTGTACTTGGGGTTTGTTCAGCTGAGGGGTGATTCATCCACTGTGTTTCCACCAGTTTGGAGATAGGTCACAAAATAAGTTTCATTCTTGGGTGGTTTTAGTCTTGCAGACTGTGGTGGGAGGGGCTGGGTTGTCTGCTGCTTCTGCCACATATTTTTGCTTGACATGTTGCAGATCACTGATGTATTTTGCAATCTTGTTCTGGTGACTGTCAAGGGTCAGTGGAGAGATTCCTGCTGCTGTCAGGGACTGCCTTCTGAAAGCCTCTGTTATGGTTTTTATTGCTCTTCTAAAACAATTTAGCGTGAAAAAAAACCTGTTTTGCTTTTCAGGTATGATTTTAAATGAAAAGAACATTAATATGTGCAAGCAGACAGACATTTGTTGTGTTTTCTGGGACCTCTGTCATTGGAAGGAAGGAAGGAATGATGAATCTGACTCCATGTTCTTAAAAGGCTAATTTATTATTTTATGATCTATATTATATTAATGAATACTATACTAAACTAGACTAAAGAATAGAGAAAGGATACTTACAGAAGATACTAATGAAAACCCGTGACTCTCCAGAGTCCGACACAGCTTGGCCCCAATTGGCCATTAAGTCAAAACAATTCACAGCAAAATCCAATGAAACAACCACCTGTTGGTAAACAATCTCCAAAAACATTCAAAAGCAGCAAAACACAGGAGAAGCAAATCAGATAATATTGTTTTCATTTTTCTCTGAGGCTTCTCAGCTTCCCTGGAGAAGAATCCTGGGAAAAGGGATTTTTCAGAAAATATGATGGTGACAGACATTTGTCTAAGTCACAGTGCTTTCTGGAACTGGCACCTGTTCAGAAATACCTGGACAAAGGTACAAGAAATATCTCATCTGGTAATTCTTCTGACAATTAAATATGACTTTTAATCTATGTCAGTCAAGTGAAGCAATTGAAGCAGTTCTGTCAGTCAAGTCTTCTGAATTCACAGTCATAAGTGCCTTAGCACTGAGGTAAGATTTTAATAAACCAAGTGTATTTGCATAATTTCATACTTGAAGAATGTGCATAGACAACACCAGAAAGAGCTGGCCTTTTGAATATTGGTTAGTGATTTCAAATGCCTTGAGTTCATTAGAAAGTCAGCATTTCACCTGGGATTGACTGACCAATGGAAACAGCAGCCATCAGCAAAGTAAACACACTATGATTAATTAGCAAATATATGTGGTATTTTGTATTTCTGAAAAAAAAATAATCCTGACATTTTCATATGAGGCTCTGGGATTGCACATTACATAACCATGAGGTTTGCTTAATGAAGGAAGGTATTCTGAAATGGGATGCTTTGATGTGCCTGTTATCTTTTACACTAAAATAGCCACATCCCCATGAACACTGGCCTTTGCTACATTATATCATTCCCTTGAGAAGCGGGTACAGCTTTCCCCCTGAACCAGGGGTTGTACAGCGTGGAATAGCACAGCTCCTGGAGGTCACTGTGCATAAAACCCTCTTCTAGGTTCATGGAATAGCACAGCTCCTGGAGGTCACTGTGCACAAAACCCTCTTCTAGGTTCATGGAATAGCACAGCTCCTGGAGATCACCATGCACAAAACCCTCTTCTAGGTTCATGGAATAGCACAGCTCCTGGAGATCACCATGCACAAAACCCTCTTCTAGGTTCATGGAATAGCACAGCTCCTGGAGATCACCATGCACAAAACCCTCTTCTAGGTTCATGGAATAGCACAGCTCCTGCAGGTCACCATGCACAAAATCCTCTTCCAGGTTCAGCACCTCTGCAAACTGGGCTGGCCAGCAGTGCCTGTATTTACTCAGGCTGAGGAAAAGGACAGAGATAAATTGGCCTTTAAACCCATGCAGGCTTCATATGAGCCCTTTGTTGGAGGATTGCCACGCCTTAAACCACAGCAGACTCTTTCCAGGGAAATTTGTTCTGCCTAAAAGTTTGGCTTTTCTCTCCCAAGTTATTGTCTGGAATTTTCCACAGCTGGTTTCCCCTTGTGCAATTCCTTGTAAACTGCAATCATGTCTTCTCATTGTGAAATTTTGTTGTCTTGTTTGTCATCTAGTGGTGACATGGCAGTGCTGCTGAGCCTGCATCCACTGTGGTTTGCTGCTCCTGAGGAGGAGGTGGCAGATGTACAGGACTTTGGCAGTGACCAGCACACAGGGTGATGGAGGTAAAGCTGATTTATGAAAGATTTTATGGTGGCAGGAACACAAGTACTGGCACCTCTACAGGTACTGCAGAGGAGTGCAGGTAGTGACATTTAATTGATCCAGGTGTGGAATATTATAATGACAGCTGTTCAGTCTTGATTGATTTCTTCATTAGGAATAGCTGTAATTTGTGTTCCCTCCCCTCTGAAAATACTGATGAAAACAGCCTATGCAAGGTGTCCTGGGCTCCAGATGAGACTTGACCAACAACTGCAGAAACAGGCATGGCACCTGTGAATAGGACATGCCCTAATAATGCCAGGCACAGGGAGGTGGAAATTTAAGGTCCCTTCCAACCCAAATCATTCTATGATTCCACAGACCCAGGATAATCTTGCAGGCAAGCAGTAAATCTTATGTGGCCACTTCTGGATTTGAGGACTTTCTTAAACTTTGGAACCTGTTTCTGAGGTTTATATTTTAAGATGGATTTATGCATTCATGATAATTCTTCTCCAAATGACTAAGGCTAGATAATCATAGAATCATTTAGGTTGGAAAAGACCTCTTATCATCATTGAGTCCAACTGTTTATGTGCTGTAATGGACAGGAACTGTATAATTCCTAAAAAAACGTTTCTAACATTCATAGCTTGCCTTCATCATTCCACCAGCTGTAAAGTGCATCCTGAACAAGGACCTGATAATGGTGTTGCTTGTTGGTCACCCCAAATAATCTCATTCTGAATTCTGAAGTCTCCAGCCCTGGCCAGGGATTATCTCCACTCCCGCCCCTGGCACAGGGAGCACTGCCCACAGGTCAGGGGTGGTGATACCCAGGAGAGGTGCCTGAGCTCTGGGGGAAAGTCACCATCACTCCTGTCTTCAAAAGGGGCAGCAAGGAGCACCCAGGAAACCACAAGCCCATCACCTTCACCCTCATGCCCAGGAAGGTGATAGAACAACTCATCCTGGATGTCATCTCTAAGCCTGAGGAGTCATCACAGGTCAGTAAAAGGTGAAGGTGCAATATCAGAAGTCAGTGAAGCTGCCCAGAAGCCTCTGGAATTGGGATATCAGAGCTACAGTGCTTTAGCAGGGACATACACCCAGGGAAACACCCTTGGCTCTTTGCCTTCAGCAGAGACCCCAGGGCTGCCCTGGGGGTGTAGCTCCTTGTGCCTGTTCTCTATGGAACCAGCATTTGCCTCTTTTATTTTTCTTTATTTTTCTTTTTTTGTAGCTCCCTATGCTCACCTCCACCTTCTCCCCTAAAATATTTTCTCTTGGACTGTTTTGTGAGGTTTCAAAACACCTTTTTGACCATCTCCTGTCCTATATAGCTTCACAGCTATAAAGCCTAAGTCTCTTATGGTCTGGACACTGTACTTCAGACCAGTGGCACAGCTGTTTAGAATCATCACTCCTGGAAAGAATAAGTGGGGGGAAAAGGAGTAAAAGCACAAGGAGAGAGGCATTTTCAACAGTATGTATCAGTTTCTCTGGGTTTGGAACTTGAGACAGTAGTTCATGTTCAGACTCAGGTGTTTATTATTTCTTATCAGTAAAACAGTCTCACAACCATGAGTTCTGCAGCTTCGCATTAGAAGGCACAAAATGACCAACTATATCTTGTTACAAGGTCTTTAAAGACTAAGCTATCCAATTAAGAAAGGACACCTACATTATTTTCCCATTTAACCCAATAACTCATCACTCAAAGCCCACAATGAGGACTTTTCTGTCTGATTACAAATCACCTAAACCCATGAAGGAGAAGGAAGAAGAAGGTAAAGAAGAACAACTTGCCTCCACCCTAAAACCTCCATCTTGCTTCATATTTATTTCTGTACTCTAAAACCCCAAACTCTAAGTTTTGCACCCTGTGATATTACACACTTCTATCCATCTACACACCCACAATCCCAGTACTATCAATTTGGAAGCCTTCTTCACAGCCTCATGTCAAATGCAGTGTTCTCTTGTGGGTCTGTGTCTTTAAGCACAGAAACTTTAAAATTCTCAGCCTCCAGGGTTCCAATAACCATGGCTTCAGTCTGTCTCAGACCTACAGCCCCCTGCAGCAGGCACTGAGAGCTCACGCTCACAGCTGCAAACCAGAGCTAGATTTTCTCTGGCCAAACAACAGTCAGAAAAAATAGGGTACCTGGGCCCACACTTTAATGTGCCAAGTGTTGCCAGGCCTCTGCAGGCTGCCCTGCTGTGTGAAACAAATTCACAGTATATTTACTTTTTCTAAATTTTGTAGCTCTGCTGTCTTTTTAGCTCAGTTTTGGTGGCAGCTTGCAAGTGATTCTCCTTTTCTGCTTCCCAATCAGAGTCCTGTTGCTGTAATTTTTCTTCAGCAGCCCCTCCACCAAGGACACAATCCTTGAGCTCCTCTCCTTAGTTTGGTGGCAAAATTGTTATAACCCTTACTTGTTTTAACCCTCTCCTTGGAGTTCATGCATCATGAGCTTACCCAAAAGAAAGATATTGTGACAAAATGGTCGTGATGCACTCTTACACACCAAGGCATGGAAAGAAACCTGAGGAGATCATTTAATTAACTGCACCATCTGGAGGCAGGATTGGCCATACCTAAACATTTATCTAAGCTCCTTAAAGGCACCTAAGGGTGTGTCTTAACAGCCACATATGGTATTTCCATGTTTTCTGTGCAAGAATGTTTCTTTCATTATGGATACTGTGAGTTTTATCCCTGCAGCTGCTTATGTTAATATTTTCAACACATTTTTCCCTTACCCTTCTCTTCTCTAGGCTGTAGAGCCCAATTCCTTCAATTCTTTCTTGCAGGCAATGTTTTCCTGCCCTCTGACAAATTTCTCTCCTCTTTACTTTCCCCAGTTGGTGAACATCTTTTTTGAGCTCGAAATTGATCCCACTAATCTGGTTGAGGCATCACTAACACTGAATAAAGTGGAAGGGTTGCTTCAGGTACCTCACAATGCTGCCCAGCATTGCATTTAGCTTTCACATAACAACATAATGTTGACTTATGCTCTGCTGTGACCCACCATAATCCCCATATCTCCTCCTGGAGAGGGTTTGTATTTGTACTGCTGATTATTCTTTCCTGTCTCGCTGCATCTTTCAGGTTTCCCTTCTGTTTGCTTTAGGCAGTGCCTTCCATTTGTCAGGATTGCTTTGAATACTAATTTGTATTTGCTGCCCCTCCTGCTTAATGCCACGTGCAAATACCAAAGGCATCCTCTCTATTCCATCATCTCAGTCAGCAGTGGAAATGTGAAGGGCCTGAACTGAGGCAATCCCACACTTGGACAGTGTTTGTGAGTAGCTACTCCTGGTAGGTGCTCTGGGTGCTACTCACCTCTCAGAAGATCCATCTAGACCATGTTTCCTCATCTTATTTGTTGGGATATGAGCAGAGATAGACTATATTAACATCATCTCTGTGATTCCTATTGGTCTCCACAGCTGCTGTATGGCTGTACATGGATCTCAGTTCTTTGAGTTAAAATTCTGCCCTTTTTTTCTGTATATTGTACTGTATATTGATCTGCATCTGTGGCTTTCTGCTATAAGAATGATAGTAAGATTAGAGTGATGGAATTATTCCTCCTTTTTTTTTTTTTTTTTTTTTTAAGAAAGAAATAGGGTGATTCAGCTTGAAGATAAAAACTGGAGAGGATTTGTCTACCTCTGCAATGGGTGTCTAATATCCTGTTATAGACCACAAGCATCTGGTCAGAACAATCAGTCTAAAAGGCTACTCAGCTCACCCAGAGATATACACTGAATGTCTGCTCAGGTGAGTGGACTTTGGGCTCAGTTGTCTCACCTGGATCCTCTCCACCTGCAGTAGGAGGTCAAACACAGGCCTGATTCTGGGTCCCTTAATTCAAGAGCCACATCCTGCCTGCTAAATTCTGTGTAACACAGAGGATAACATGCTGTCCTCAGGATGCTCTAGTCAAGTTTTGCTGAATACTTTTAGAATGTAGAAGAAAGCCAGAGAAAGGATAATATTTACAGTGCAAGTTGGAGTAATGCTTCAGCACTGGAATTTGTTATTGCTGATCTCAATAGATGTTTACAGTGGTGGGTAGTGATCTGTAATGTGAAAAGGGTAGTGAATCATCCTAACTGAGCTAAGAGATAATCTTAAATTACTAATGTTGCTTACAGGTAATTACAGGTAATTACAGGTTAATTAGGCATTATCCTAAAACCAAGGGGCTGGGGAGAAAAGTAAAGTAGTGACAGAATGAGAAGCAACACTGTTAAACTTTGTTTCCCTTGTAGCTGGAGTTCCTTTCAAAACATCTTCTCTTGAGCACATGAGAAGGAGGTCAGGGTGCTGATTGTGAGAAATCACAAAATAGTGAAGAACTTTTGGCACAGATGTAGTTTCAGCTGACCAAGTCTTTACGGGAAACGTTACTAAACTATTTGCTTTTCACAGATCTTCAGACCCATTAGGGTGTTGGGGGGTAGAAGATGGGACTTGTACTTCCTGCACAAGCAGAGAAAAAGATGAGAAAGTTATGAGAATCCAACTGAAACAAGCAGGCACTAAAAACAAGAAAGAAAAGCAGCATCTACTGATCACTCTGTGATATCCATGCAAGATCCTCACTGAGCTGCCAGCAGGATGCCCTCAGTGTAAAGTTGCTTCTGTATAAGTTTGTTGTCCCAAACATCTGCTTACCCCAGGAAAACCTTGAGTGTATGTCCTGGATTGCCAAGCAAATTGTATTCTATTTGCCATCTGTATGGCACCTGTCTGCTGTTCAGTGGGCAGTTTTCTTATCTCTTCCACAATCACTCCTCCCTCTGAGGAGACATCTGCTGATAACAGCTATTGAATGTCCCTGCATGGCTGGTAAGAACTACAGCATCCCATTGGGAGATGTGAGCCCAGAGGGAGGAGCCAAGCATTCCTGCCTGGATATAATCTGGAGATTCTGGAACACCAGCACGGCTTCTCCACTGGATTCCCAGAGGAACAGCAGCTGCCTCTTCCCCTGGATCTTCAGAGGAAGAGACTGCACCTTTCTCCAGGATGCCTGCTGCAGCAGAGCCACCCCTGACACTGCAGGAGGGCTGAGCCACAATTCCAATGGTTCTGCTGCCAGCACCCTGACCCACAGGGTGTCAGGTTGGGTTCTGACTCTGTCAGTGTTGTTCTAGTGCACTGCATTGTTTATTTTATCTTTTTATTTTCTTCTTTAATTAAGAACTGTTATTCCTACTCCCATATTTTTGCCTGAGAGCCCCCTTAATTTCAAAATTTATAGCAATTCTGAGGGAGGAGGTCCATTTCAGGACCTGCCTTCCTTAGCAGACACCTGTCTTTCCAAACCAAGACAGTGTAAAAACATGGTAGGCAAAATTTGAGGTCGTCTCATGATTTTCTGTGAGTAGGGTGTGATGTTGCTGGCAGCTGTATGGGTAAGAAAAGTGGAGTGCAATGATTTGGCCTTTTCATATTTTGCAGATTTAAGGACCATTCCTGTCCCCTACTGCAGTCTGGAGCTTTCCCCTGGTGCTACCAAGGGCACTCTCATTCTTCATCCTCCTAAGCTGACACAGGCCCTGCCTGTGATGCCTGGTAGGACTTTTACAGTGTGCTACCAGTTTTACTTTTTACAGTTGTACTTTTACAGGTAAATGGGTCTTTACAAGCCTGGCTTTGTTAGACAAAATGTGACTAATTGCAGTCCCCAGTTGATGTGGGGTTTGCTGCCAGCACAGAGTTTTCCTCCACTTACTCCTGCTACTGCTCTCCAGCATGCCAGATCTCACAGAAATGATGGGGGAATTAGGAACCACACACTTTGCAGCTGATTCCCTATGCTGAGCACAAATCCTGCCTTCCTGTCCCAGTCACAGAGTCTGCCCTCCCTGTCCCACAGCCCAGTGCAGCCTTCTCCAGCCATCCAGTGGAATGTGCTGGGTGCATCCCCTGTCCTGTGCTCCCATGCTCACAGCACCTCCAATCTCATTTTTTAAGTCGTGAAGAGCCTGGCTATTAACTTGAGCTGCGAAAATCAGATTATTTCTGCTTTCTCTCCTTGCAGGGCTGGCCCAGGCCAGCTGTGTCCAGCAGGAAAAGCAGTGGTAAGTGAGCTCCACCTAAAGGCCTATCCTCAGCTCTCTCCCAGAAAGGAAGTAGGGATTCACAGGGATTTCATCATGCCTGAGCCTCATGCTGTGCTCCACCTCCAGGGGAAAGTGTAGGTTACTCAGCAAAATCTAGGAGCAGTCAGTAATGCCTTTTGCCTGCATTGCAGCCAGGTGTGCTGCTGACCTAGTCAGTCATTTTGTATTTATCACCTCTTATTTTATTGCTTTCAAGGTCATTCATGCAGTTATTTTGTCTGACAGCCATGGCACTATTGAGGCTTAAATGCATAAAAATACATTTATGAATATGTAAAAGTGGGGTTGTGCATGTCTCTGTATGTTTCTCTTTTATAACTCAGTGAAAGACTGTAATATAAATAATTTCAAAAAAGCTATGGTTATCCAAGTCAAGGCTAGAAACTACAGCTTTTTGCATCCCAGAACAAACACTGTCTCATCTTCCCTGTGTGTGCACATACACATCATATTCCTGCATCTATCATTACAGTTTAAGGGGGAAATATCACAATGTTGTGTTCTGAAATTCATGGTGCCTGCAGATGAAAAGCCAGAATTAACACATATATTTCCCCCTTGAGGCTGTTCCAAGCAGGAGAATACAGATGAAGAGTGTTGAACTGTCTGTTCCTCATTGTTCAAGGCCCTCCTTAAAGAAGGAATCAAATATAAACAAAGAAACGGCACAGGAGAAATCAGGGAGCATGGGGATGGCTTCTCCCAGTGCAGGGACTCTCTTGTGCATCAAAGGGAATGAAATATGTGAGGCAGGAGCAACTCTGGTCCCTGGAGTGGTAATATTTGAACATATGTAGCTCATATAAGATTAGAATTGCTGTAAAGTTTGCACAGTCTTGCTGCAGCAGGTCCCAGTTACTGGGAGTGTTTGGGCAGTGTGGAGATGGGTCTGACATCAGCAGGGTGATTGTTCCCACGTGTTCAGAGGTGCAGGGTAGGTGAGGAGGAGCAAGGTGGGTGAGAGGGATGAAAAAAAAGAATATATCTGTGTTTTCCTCAGTTATGAGCAGCTGACTTGTGAATATCTGATGCTGAGGGCTGCCAATATCCTGAGCAGGTTCTTTGCAGGAATGGATCCTTCCCTCCTTGCCTCCCCACTCAGCCTCAGGCAGGAGGCTTTGCTGGCCAGGCTCTGCTCTCCCTGAAGTTGCTGATTGCTCCTCTTCTGTGTGGATGAAGGCAGAGTTAAGTCAATATTGAGCACCCTTGAAAAATCCCACTCAGATTTCATTTAGTGTTTACTCAATTGAGTATTAATGGTGGGGTTTCTTTAGCTAGAGAAAATTCTTTACTGTCTTTTCATTGAAGTCTACAATATGGTGTCTTAGTTCCCCCAAACATCCTCTGCTGTGTTTCATCTTCTGATATGTTTTTGCCCACAGTTACAGTCTGTAGAAGAGAACTACCTTTTAAAATATTTTTCCAGATTTGAGAAATGGCACAATTTCTCAACACCATAAAACAATTTTGTTTAAGTTCCAATAATCTCTTTGTCAGTGCTGTAAAGGAGAACAAAGCAAGAGTTGGGAAAATCTGCATTTAAAAAGAATTAAACCCATAAAAAGCACAGATGGGAAGAGTAAACACAGACATGCAGTTTTGCATGGGGTCACCCTGATCCCTTTTCTACAAAACATTATGTCTGGAATATTTATTTGGCTCCAATGAGTGACCCCTGATGTGGCCACAGAGAGCTGAGGGACCTGGGAGGATCTGAGCACCAAGTGATGTTTCACTTCAGGAGGATGATGAGTGATTCAGGCCACCTGCTTGCTAAATTTTATCCATCTTGCAAACAGTGGTGAAACACAGCTACTTTCTAAGAGCAGTGGAGAGGGTCCAGTAGAGGCCTTTGCTCTTCTCCAGGCTTTGAGAAAGGGTAGAGGGCTGTGAGGCTGAAGAGAGATTTCTGTGAAATAGAGCCTTTTACTGTATCTGTACATATACACAGAAATATGGCACAAAGATCAAGAGTTAGTACTTCTAATAGTGTGAAACTGCATCTTGGTAAAGCTATGGGGCTGATTTGTTTAGTATTTGAGTTCTGCAAAAGCATTTTTAAGACATTTTCAAAGAACAAAGAAGACAGTAAGCATGTAATTTCACCACTACAATACTGTTAGTGTAAGTTCTTCAAATCTAATTTCTAATTCGCTCAGATACTTACCTGGGATATTTTCAGCCTCACAGTTTTAGATAAAAGTCTCTCTTACCAGCAGAAGTTGTCTCTGTCTTTGCTGCAGTGACTAACTGGGAATGTGCATCTGCAGAAAACTCAGCAAACTCAAGTGCAAAGAGCAGCTCAACATTTCTGCCAAGCTGGGAGCCTGCTCAGCTCACTCAGCCTGCATTACTGACAACTGCTCTGGAGATTTTACCTCCTGACTTATGCACAGTTTCTGTGGGAAAACATGATCACCCAAGACAGGGGAGACTCATCACAGTGAGGGGTTTTGATCCCCACCTGTTACAGAGTTGGTGACTGAAGATTTCAGGGTAGAGGTTTCAGCTCCAAAAATTATTTTGGAGGCAGAACTAGATCCAACAAGTCAGAAGCTCTAGTGCTTAGGGTAGGGAGCTGGGGTAATTAATCTTGGCACACAATTTACCACAGCTCCCCAGATTAATCTTTTTTATACAGTGACTGACTACAGTACAAAATATCAGTGCAAACCTCCATTATTTTTTATGTCTGAAAAGCCTCAAAAGAATGGAAAATTATCAAGTCTTGAGATCCATGTAGAGCTTGGAATACCAATTTTGCATCTGAATGAAAACAGCTGTAACTCAGGATTTGCTCTTTAATTCTTTCAAGAATAAAAGATCACATTAATATATGTAGATTAGGTGGGAATATGATTAACTCTTTTAATATTTCATGGGATGCACTGCTGGTTAACATCTAAAAGAAGTATTAATTCTGACTCAGACAAATTATAGATGTCCTTTTGTATTTTCATACATGTTTTTGATTCCTTGACCTTTTCTGAATGGTCTATTAGAAAAAGAAAAAAAAAGACAGAACAAAACACTTTGATATATCATTCTTGGTGCAAGCCAGACAAGATTACTTATTCTCCTTAATGAACTCTAAATTTTCTTATCTTGATACACAAAGCATCTTTTTTTGTATAGAATCACCATTTTCAGTGCATTAGACTGCTTACTAACATAGTTTGCAGTTTACTGGTGATTGGCCTCTCTTCTAAACAATAAACAGAAATTATGACCCTTTCCTTGCAAAATAAAATGAAGAGACTCACAATTTGGATTTCAAATAATCTTATTTGTACACAAGTTTGCAACACAGCAAACTCAACTGGGTTGCTAATTTCCATCAGCCTGCTGGACTTTTGTAAGAATATCAGTCTTATTATCTGTTAGCTACAATGTAATCTATTTTAGAAGGCTGTCAGCTCCTTGTCTTTCAAATAATTACAGTCAAAGAAAGCAAGACACACCCTCCCTCTCCCTCCTTACACCAGCTTTTTTTAATTGCATTTGGATTTTTCAAAAATATTTATGCCCCAAGTCAGAAGAAAAATGCTCTGCTAAGCAGAACTCTGTTTTGTAGAGGGTTTAATCCTACTTCAGGCAATTTCTTCATGAAGCCGCTGTCACTAAAGAAGTAGAACTAAACACTGTAAAAAACACCCACAGGAGGGAGCTCAGGGGCTTCTTTTTCTCCCATCAGGGACTAAGAACTGAGTTTAGAGCAGCAGAGCAGTGGAGGGTTCCTATGGGACAGGGACCTCTTATTTCCCTCCTCTTTCCCAGAAACATTCTGCCTGCAAGTCGGGCAGCCCTGCCTGAGCTTCAGGACTTTGTGGTAGGTCTGGAAGGGTTTGGTGAACAGGTTTAAGCTGTGAAAGCCCACCACAGACTGTGGTGTACCATGGATGTCAGTGAGCTTCACCTCTCCTATTTCTGCATGAGCCCTGGGGCAGTAACTTACAAAAGCTCTGATAAAAGCCACTGAGACACAGCCAGGCTCAGGAATTCTTGGCAAAAGTTCTTCGAGGTCAGCAGGCAAGGTGAGGTGTTGTCAGGGGGGATATCTCCAAGAAAGCAGTGAGTTATTCCATTTAATGATTCTTACAAAGGTTGAACAAATGTAGTGGCTTTGAAACTGGGAGCAAAATAATTAAAATTTGCTACATCATGGGCTCTTTTATTCTGGCAAATCACAGATTATTTCTGATAGGCACAAACTGGAGGCATTGGAAGGCTTTTCTTACAAGCAAAGGACACCACCAAAGCTCTGGTGTTTGCCTCTGGTCTCCATGTGTGGGAAAATGACTGGGGATCAAAAAATAATGGTAGAGATATTATAAGGGAAAACACAGCTCCTTCTCCCTGGACAGAACACGGTCAGTACCCCCAAATTCCCACACAATCTGGGGGGAACTAAACAGGGAGTGGAGTGGAGTGGAGTGGAGTGGAGTGGAGTGGAGTGGAGTGGAGTGGAGTGGAGTGGAGGAGTGCAGATGCTACAGCTGGGCTCTGTTGAAACCCTTGTAGAGGAGGAAATTTGGTGGTACTTTCTGACAAGCCACACAGCATCTGAAAACAGAGAAATAAAAGTGTCCTGCTGTTAAATGAGCAGCTGTGGTTCTTACCCTCTCCTTGGGTAAGAACTCTACTCTGTGTGTGTTGAATGATCTTGAGCTGGCTTTTACTGGGACTGGACCTTGTTAGGATTTTGCTTTGAAGTAATATTTTGTTTGAACAGTCTTTCCAGTCAGACACAATCACCTGCAATCCTTCAACCTTAACCTGTCACTGTTTTATTAATAAAATATTATTCCATAAACTGTTAATGTGAGTCCTTCAGGGGTGCTGATAGTGTGTGGATGTGTGGAGACCGAGAAGGAGGTTTTTGTGTTTGGTGTGTGACACCAAACACAAAACCCCTGACCAAGCAGGCCAAACCGTCCTCTGGTACAGCAGGATTATTTCAGAAGAGTCTCCATAACAGGACACTGACAAACTGGTTGGCCCAAGGGTCTTGGCTTTCCTGGGGCACTGACAGATGAATCAAACATTAGGAGTTTGAGATCTCCCCTTTTCACAGACACCATGACTGCAGTCAATCCAGCTGAAGAATAACCCCAACACTGCTAGGACAGCTGCCTTTCACAAATAAGCCAAGCTCATTTCAGAAACTTCATCAAAAGAGGGGAGGGCATAGGAAGGTGACAGTCAGAAATCTGTATCACCTCACCCTGAGCAAGCCACAGGGTCATCACAGCTCAACCAGCCTTTCTAGGGGGGAAGATGGTGCCTGAAGGGTGAGGTGCAGTGAGGGGGGACAAAAGGACAAAGCCCTCTCATTCAAATCCCAGCAAGAAGATTCTCCAGCAAAGAATGAGCCCCACATGATCTGGAAAGCATTGTCCTCCCTGTTGTTCAATTTAAGAAGCACTTACACAGTAGTCTGACTTGAAAAACAGAGCTTTAGTATCCAGAGTGGTGTCTGACCAATAAATCAGGAAGCCAGCTCATCTCCAAGCACCATTTAGACTCTTTCTCACCATGAGCTGGAGGCTGTAGTTTTTATCTGAAGCCTCATTTTTCTTAGCTTCAATACACCATCTGAATTTAGCATAGGTGGCACTTGTGTGCTTAATTCAGAACTGAGTTTCCTAAAATACTGACCAAAAAAAGTATCAAAATACAGATTTATAACTGACTTTGGGGGATTTGGTTATGAAGAATAGCTCCACCTTTTCTTAAATGTTAGTATGAATATTGTCTGACAAAGCCAAAAGAATTTGGAAGTCTGATTCATTGTTTAATATCAAATTGTAGATATTTACAACTGTTTTCTTTTGCCATTTATAATTTCTGTTATACTCCTCCCACACATTTATTGGACTCAACAGTTCAATTAGATAATGTTGAATTCACTTTGACATTTATGCCTGGAAAACAGCCATAAGGTCACAAGGTGATGGTTCCATCAGAGGAACTGAGAAAAAGTGGAAGGAAGGGACTGGGGGGAGAGGGGAGAAAAAGGTTTTGAGGGATTTGAGCCTTTTTTGAGGCTGATTTGAGAAGTTACAGTTCTGGGTCTGTGTTAGTGAGGGGGGTTTGGGTGTAAATACCAGCCAAGCTCTCCTCTCACTATAGATATTCTGTTTTCTGCTAAATTGGCTCAGGCATGGTCTCTGCTGAACCCTGCTGTCTCTCCTTACCTGAGGACCTCCATCAGTGCCCTGCTGCTCTGCCAGGTCCCATCCACCCCTTTTAGGCACTTGCAGCAGCCAGATTTTGTGTCACATTTTGCACTGGCAAAGGAGACCAGAGGCAGCACGGCCCAGGGAGTGGTGATGCTGGATATAGCAATTATCCCTCAAACATTCCCCTTCCTTAGATAGCTGCATAGTCCTGCTGGTGGGCAGCAGTGTCTGTGAGCACACTTAGAGGTCATGCATATTTTGCAGTGTAGTTATTTGGCTGTCAAAGGTATTGCTGACGTTTTGAATGAGGACTGGAATTTGCTATATATAATTAACAGTAGGGGGTGGTGCTTTTTTGGATAATGAGATCTTTAGATGCTGGAGGTTGAAAGAGAGTGGAAAAGGGATGCACATATGATCTTTTATATAAAGTAGTCTGGTGATAATGCCCAGCTCACGCTGCCTGGACTGGCCCTTTGATGTTCAGAGCATGTATCAGATGTGAAAGGAATGACTGACAGTCCTGGGACAACACATGGTGTCTAATGAGCTCACTGGGGCTCATCACTCCCAGTTCTGACATTTCAATCTGAGCCCCTCAGCTTCTGGGGGTTGCATTCACCCTTTAGTTTGCCCACAGCTCTGTGTCTTTGAAAACTGACCATCTCCAAGTCACCTCCAGAAGACAGAATTCTTCCCATGTACCCCAAACCTCTCTGAATGGTGTCTGTGCTCTCACCATGTCTTTCCACTGCTGACTGCCATCCTACTCCAGGGTTTGGCTTGCAAGGCCAGTGGCTGTCACCCCTGCATTCGCATCCCACACACATTCACCAGGAGGAGGCAGAGGCAGAGGAATGAGGCTTTGCCTGAGCAGCCACAGAAACTCCTGCTACTGAGCTCCCTGGGGACTCCCTGTCACACACAGCACTGTGCATTCCTGAGCTGCTGCACGTGGCACCTGCTGCAAATAACCTGGGTGGAGCTGAGCAGATGGGCTGAACTCTGCTCTTGGAAAGGACTTCCCCTCCTTCCATGGGACCCTGCCAGGCACTGCTGTGCCAATGGGAGCCAATCCAGCCCATCCCAGACAATGCCTGTAGCACTGTGCTCACAGGTGCTGCTGATCCTGAATCCTTACACAGCAAAAGATGCTCTCAACACCCTCATGACTTCTGCCAAACCAATGGCTCAGCCAGGTTTCTGTGAACAGCACAGACATGCTGCTGGCTGACTGCATATGCTGCCATTCAAGAACATAAGAATTTTAATATGAGATAAGAACAGTTATGTTGTTCCCTTGAAGTCACAATAGACTGTGACTGAACCTTCCTAAAATCTCATATTGATGGAGGAGGGACAGAGTTTCTCAGCAAATACCAAATACCATTCCCAAACTTTGGATCCCCTGTTGTTTTGAGATTTAGAATTTGGAGATTGCCTGTCTTTAAAAGGCAAAATCGTATTTGTTCAATGGCGTAAGAACTATAGATGAAAATAAGTCCTAGGTTTAATCGCCATTTTGGTGGCTCTGATATTGTACATCAACAGGTCCATTTAAATTAAGAAACTACTCCATCTAGTATGTGGCATTTTAATATTTGATTAGCTTTCAGCTTTTGAATAATGGCTTTTTCAACAGATGTGATGTGTCACATTTCCTGGCTTTTAGAAGGGAATAGTGAGTCTCATGACCTTTCCCTTCCCAAGAGTTGCTCAGCCACTGAACTCTGATGACTCATGGTGCAAATAATTGTTTCAGTGAGGCTGGGTATTCCAAGCATGGCATTTCATATCCAGTTCGCTTTTCAATGGTTTATTTGTAATTTCTGCTAAACCACAGTTAAAGTTATCCAGCATTTGGCCACTAGGTCAGTAACAGATGACCCTTGCCAACAGCACAGATTGCTTTGAAGGCCAGTATAACTAGAAAACTGAGAATAAATTGATAGGTTAAGAGGTTGTCTGTGGGAACTGATGCCCATCCTCTGTCCAAATGTCACTTTCCAGACTGCAGTGCTGTCATCTGGCTGACCTTCTTCTCTGTTCCTCTGCTGCCCATGGCCTAAAGTAAAAGCACCTCTCTGTAATCAGAGCCGAGTCTGAAAAAGAAGAAACTCTCCAAAATATCCTTTCAGAAAAAAAGAAAGGCTTCTTAAAAACAAGTCCTTGTGCTTTCACCTTTATCACAGCCCACACTACAGCACCAGCACCATCCAGCAACCCAGGATATTTTGTACTTCTGCTCTCAGATTCAGTCCAGCCGGGTGAGTCCTGTCCTCGCTGCAATCCTGCACCTTGGGTTGTTTCTTGGGGCTCTTCCCCCGCAGCAGCACCCCCTTGTCCCCGTTTGCCATGCCCCTGGTCCCTAGGAGTTGCACTCCTCGCAGTGGCAGGAGAGGATGTAGCGGTAGGTGGCCGTGAGCCGCATGCCCCCCGAGCAGCGCAGCCTCATGGCCTTCAGCTTGGAGGTCTGGGGCCGGCAGCAGTGGCAGCTGGAGCGGAAGGGCTGCTTCAGGACCGTGCTGAAGGACACCATGGGCTCCGAGCGCGACGTCTGGCTGCAGCGGCCTTCGCAGCGAGCCAGCAACACCATCTGCCAGGGGAAGCACAGTGGTTAGTGTTAGGAGTAGAAAAGCTGCCCTTTTTTTTAAAAAAAAAAAAAAAGTTGCAGAGTTCACAGGTTGGGCTGGTTGCTGCCAGGGTGGAGTTCTAACTGTTTGTTGTTCGTTGTTGTTGTTTACAACATTATACCTGAAAACAGGTAGTTTTCATTAACTACCTGTCCTTGATGGCTGAGAATTCCCCCTTTTGTCCAGTGGCACCCTACTGCTTCCTGGAGGGTGGCACTCAGATGGTGAAGGGGAGGGGACATCGAGTTGGCATGCAACCTGTGAACTCTGCTGGAGCCAGCATGCAATGGGAGAGACCCCTCACCAAACCTAGGAAAAAAACCCCTAAAAACAAGAGCCAACACAAAATTGATGGATTAAATGAGTCTAGGTGTGAGGAATAGAATCTAGTATCCACTAAGACCCTTTTTACCCCTCACCCCAACCTAAAGATGCTGGCTAGAGAGAGGACATCAAATGTCAAGCCAAAAAAGGGGGAATCTCCTGATGTTCTCATGAGGATGGAATCCCCAGTTCTGTCCACAGACCAATGGTCAAAGCTGTGCTCTTCCTTCTTCTCTGTGCCATTGCTGGGAGCAGTAGTGGCGTGAGCGTGGACCTGTGGGTCCTCCCCATGGGAACTGATCACTTTTAACAAAGGCCTTAAAAAGGAGAAAGGTCTCCTGCCCTGTTTATTTCAGTTAGGAAACGTGTCCCCAGCTCACAGCTGGCACCCGCAGTGGGAGCCTCCTTGCAGCCTGGCTGGGGTTTTGTCCCTGCATCCCAGCCCCACAATGTGCTTTGCCCCTGGGCTGTGTCTGGGAGGGTGGAGGGGATAAGGTGGGCAGGAGGAATTGCAAGGTTCCTCCTGAAATCCTTGGCACTGACACCAACAAGGACTGCAGGACCTGGACTGACCTTAGGGCTCCAAATGATCTCAGCCAGCCCTGTTTTCCAGATACCATGAGTGCACCCATGACTTGCTGACTCCAGATCCATGGCAGTCAAGCCCTTAAATCATCAGCCAGGCTGATTGTTTATTTGGGTATTTACCATTGTTCTGAGTATACAGACCAACTGGTTCTCATGTCTTGAGTTTAGATATATGAACATGTAAAGTAGAAATCTAAAGAAGATGCTCCATTTATTGCTTTAAAGAAGTATGTTTCTAGCTCATTCCTTTGATGAAGATCACCTTGACCATATATTTGCAATTATGTGTGTATCTATGTATCATTGCATCAGTTGTGTCTATATAAAATGCACTGCATGGCATAAAGCAGTGAAAATGCTGAAGTTGAACTGGTTGCCATGAAGATTCCCTAGAGAGATTTTCCAAAAACAGTTCAGCTCCAGGTTTCTTCTTCTGAGTTCAAATGTGAGCTGGGACCAGAGCAAGGTAACTCACACAGCAGGAGGCACTGAGGAAGGAGAGTCCCTGAGCAGTCACCCACTGCCCAACCACCCCTTGAGCAGAGGAGATACAGCATTAAGCACCACATAAATCCTGGAAAGGACCCTCTAAAGCTCAGCAAATGATGTGTTAGAAACAGCTGTTACCACCCTGATAACGGGTGTTGTACAAGTTTGAGCAGACTCCTGTACTTTCATGGGGACAGAAATATTAAATCCATGTCAGCTAATTTTGCTTAACCAACATAAACTTCAATATCAGCTTATTATATCATCTAAAGTAGGAGGTAAAACAGTTGTCTTTCTTATAACCAAGGGAGAACATTACATTTTAACCATGCTACATGTATCTCATGGTTTTTTCCAGAAAATATGGAAGAACAACTACAAATGTGACAGCAAATACTTGACAGTGTTAAACCTTTTTGGGCTTCTTTCATTACACAAGCTCAACTGGCTGCAAATCTCTAAGTTATGCAAGCAGGTACATCAAATGTTTAAGTTTCTTTTTAGTCAGAGTTGTAAGGAAAGTTGAGATAAAAGAGAGAGAATATTCCTGAAATCAAGTAGGAAATGCCAGCACTGTCTGTGTCCATGGGAAAGGTTCTGACCATCCATTCTACAGTGCTTAAAAATTACTCTTGCAAGAGTACTTGCATGCTAAATGTTTTGCTTGAAAATGTATTAATGTATTAATATATCAACAACTCCATTTCCAGTCAACACAGGTCACAAAGAAGATGTCTTCATGAGCTGATTATCTGTGCTTGGTACCATTTTGCTTCTTAGTTAGAGATGGGCTTTTGTTACTTTCTGACAAATCTGTCGTCCTTTAAGATTTGTAGCATAAATTTGTGGTTTCCTTCCTGTGGTACTGCATATTCATACGTAAATTAACTTCAGCTGTTTGTACTAATATGGTGGGAGGGAAATTTCAGTTACTGTTGAGTCACACCTGAGCTTTAGACCCATCAGCTACACCAAGCTCCTTAATAGCAGAGTCTTTAGTGTACAGAAAACATGAAAGGGACAATCACTGCAGTGCTGTCACCCCATTACTCACAGATAAAGATCCACTTTTCTTCCCTTGCTAAACAAACCTCACTTCCCAGGCAGACAGCTGCTGAAGGTATCTAATTAGACACCAGCTCTGCAGGTATCTAATCCTGCCTGAATTGCAAAGGAAAGGAGCAGACTGGGACATTTGACCCAGTAATTGCCTTCCCAGCATCTTGACAGCCCTTTTTTAGGTGCCCTGCTTTGACCAGTTCACCAGGCTGTGCACTCTCTGTCACAGGCTGCTCCCAAATGTTTGGCTGAACCACTGAATCACAGAATTAACCAGGTTGGAACAGACCTTGGAGATCATCAATACATTTTGGGGGTGAAGAGCAATCCAACAGCACCTGACAACTGTTTGAAGGCTTCAGAGGCAACAGAGTTGAAATCTCCTCAGAAGTGGTGCAGGGGGATGCACAACAGCCAGAAATTGCTTTTTTGGGAGGTTCAGAGAGTCCCTAGAGTCCCTTCCAAGCAATCATTTCTATGATTTCAGCCCAAATGTGACAGCACACACTGCTATATAGTGGGGCTGACTTCTGGTGGTTGATGTTTCGGGAGCTGGAAAAATCATTCAGGTTCTGGTACTGTTACCCTAAGAATTTTTATGATGCACGTCTGCTCCTGTATCTGCAGGTACTTTCAAAAAGGTCAATAAAAATAAACCATGCCCTCATGAAACTGGCAGGACTAGAGAAGAGTTGTCCAGAGTAATTATAGGGTAGAAATATCTGATGTGCCAATATCTCTGTCTCAATATAAACAGCTGGCTTCCTAATGCAAACCCAGCCAATATTTAGTCAATGTGCCACTGTATTTATAATTTATTATTTACAATTTATAATTTCTGAGCCTTGCCTTTAAAAACTTCTTTTAATCTGTGGAGGCTCTAATTTTAATCTGCAATTTTGCTGGCTACTTAGTTCTCCGTAAGATTAAGGTCAGTATTTACAGAATCACACAGTGTTGGTTTTATTCCTTGTTTTTGAATGACAGTGTAAACTCTTACCAATGGCACAAATCCAAGGTGATAAAGTTGAATTTCAGGCTAAAAAAATATCAAATTCCCCATTTTCATACCTTTTTAACCTTCTGGGCTACCTGAAGTCCTAACCAAAATTTACCTTCCTCTTCATAAATCCAGAACAGCACCAGTGGACTTTGGCAGGTGTGCAAATGAGCTGGAAATAGCATGTACTTTGAAAGTTTTGCCTTTTAATCAATTGCTCTGGCTGCTTATTGCTTCATGCACTATAGTGCAATAGAGATTATCACCTAAATAATTAGTAATGCTATAATGCATTGCACAATGATAGAGTGGGTGTGTAAATATAGTAAAAACATGTGGGTATTTCATAACCTGACACCTCTTGGCTCCCCCTGGCCCCTGCACATGTGAGTTTGTGCATGTCACCTTGCAAGGCTGGATCCAGAGGCACAGTGTCCTACAGCAAGGGAACCACGCGGGTCTATGAGCAGCTAGGGAAGAATATTATTATCATTATCATTATCATTATCATTATCATTATCATTATCATCATCATCATCATTATCATTACTATTTAAAGTCAATTGTCTCACAGGTACAAAAGAGAGCAACCTGAATCTGAGGCAGTCCTTGACTCTGATCATTTGAGCTGTATTCTAGAAATGCAGAAGCTGTGAACTGGTGTGTTATTAATGGTGTTTGTAGTCCTCTTTTCTGCACCTCCAGCAACAAGCTGAAGCCCAAAAGCAGATGGGCTGAGATGCCTGAGAACAGATTTTCACACAGTTCCCGTGGCCTGGCTGCAAACACGCATTACTGAAAATCTCCTGAGCTACCTCAGGAGTTAATGTCTTCAAACATCTGCTAAATCTTTCTTCATCTGCTCTGTGTCTCCCTGGGCTGGATTCTTCAGTCTGAGACTGTCAGTGGAAGCACACTTCTGGCACATCTGGATGAAGCACTTGTGACAGCCAAAACTGGAATTTAGGAGGCTCTGGGAGCAGTGAGGGAACCCAGCACATTGATGGAGACCATGACAGAGGTCAGGGAATATCCAGGTAGTCAGGAAAGGGAATACCTCATGAGCTGATACAAACATTTCCTTGAAGACAAAGGAAAACAGCTTTTCTGAAACAACATGCCTTCTTCCATCCCCCTTTTGTGTCTCTTTTGTACTTTTTGTTACTATAATAAACTATGTTTCCAAAGGATTTGGAAAACTGTTTTCATCGCCTGCCTGAGGCCACGAGCAAAAGGGATTTTAATGATTAAATTATATTGGCTGGATGTTTAACAAATCTACTTCCCATGTGGGTGCAATTGGCAGCCTCCACAGAGAACCCCAGTGGACATGATCCTTTTTCAACCAGGACAGACAGCAAACATAATATATCTTACAATTTCTGAAGCCACTTTTGACTTCTGTAACTCTACGCTGCACCAAAAGGGAAAACATATGGGGTGAGAAAGGATATCACAGTGAAACCATCACCCCAAAAAAGGGCAAAGTCTCTGCTTGACACTGTCATTCCAAGCTTCCACAATGGAAACTTGGTGGAAACAAGAGGTACCACAATTCCCGCAGCTGCTCCCACAGAACTTTCCTTTTTTTGTCCTGGTTACATTTTATCATAATGTATATATATAAACAGATATATATAAACAGATCACAATGTATATATAAACACATTTGATCTAGTTTTAATTAGCATGTCTAATGTTCCTCTGTGTTTAATATGCTACTAGATCCAGAACAGAAGCCATATGTCTACCAGAATGATTCAGATATCTAAGACCTTAAAACAAAACAAAACAACAACCAAAAAACCCCAAACAACATTTAAAAAGCTTGAATTTTCTGGGAAATTATTTCACTTTGTATGGAAACTGTTTTCATTTTCCACTTCATGAGAAAGTCCATACAATTCACAGTATTGTTATAGAAGTGTTCTTGAAACTGTTGTGGCCATTGGGAAGCCAGAATATGTAATAATATCTTCAAACATGATTTCCATTAAAAGCTTGATTTGAAAAGAATCACTGAGTTTTGCAGCCAGAATTGCTAATGTTTATGTCAACACGTTTTTTCCTCAAAGCTTTTGAAAGTTTATGGTTTTCAGTACAATGCTTTCTGTGTTCTCACTTCCAGCCCCACTCCTAAAGGCCTGATTGCTTTTTTTGCTTTTCTCTGTCATTGGGGAAGCTAAAAGTGCATTGTCAATGGGTTCTTTTCCTTCCTTCCTTCCTTCCTTCCTTCCTTCCTTCCTTCCTTCCTTCCTTCCTTCCTTCCTTCCTTCCTTCCTTCCTTCCTTCCTTCCTTCCTTCCTTCCTTCCTTCCTTCCTTCCTTCCTTCCTTCCTTCCTTCCTTCCTTCCTTCCTTCCTTCCTTCCTTCCTTCCTCCCTCCCTCCCTCCCTCCCTCCCTTTGGTCTGACAGGTGATCACAAAGGTCCAGAGAGGGGAGGGCTGTGGCACACAGATCCCTGTAAATGAAAACCACCCACACATCTACCCTTTGTCACTTTTGCCTCTTGCTGAAGTGAACTGCAATAAAATCAATATTGCACAAAGGGATGCACATCTGCAGTTCTCTGTGTTAATGCCATGTGTCTCCCAGATGGTAGGGAGTTCTAGTGTAGCCTAAATGCAAACCAAAAGACCTCTCCTGAATCTCAAGTAATGGGTGATTTTGCTGTTTGGATTCTTAAGAAGTAGGGCAAAAGTCTCTGGGCTCCCACTGCTGTGAACCAGGCATGGTTATGCAAAACCAGCAGCCAGCAGTGCTGAGAGAGCAGCGTGAGGCAGCCCAGAGCAGAGCAGGCTCCCTGTGCCCCATTTTGAGGCTGTCAGCCACTCTGTGCTGAGCAGGCACAGGATGAGCCTGCCTGCAGAGTTTTGGCCAGGGCAGCAGCTGTGCTGGTGCACAGAGCACCCAGCAGGTCTTATTTTCTGTGGGCACTTCTCTCTGTACTTTATCTCAGCTTCTGTGACCTGCAGCTACCTGTGGCATTCCCTCACCCCTGCACTGATTGTGGGAAGCAAAGAAACTCCAGCACACGAAGGCATCTGCAGCCAGCACTGCATCCATCCCAACTCTGGATTTCTCCTTGTAAATACCACAGGATCCCTGCTGCTGGGGTTTGCCACCAGGCAGGCACCCCTCTTGTGATGAACCCTGTCACACAGCGGCCTCCCATCCCTCTCTTACCCTGCACAGGGCTGGCAAAAGCACTGGAGCTGGCAGTCCTTCCCTTTCCTTAATCCTGGGATGTGAGTGCCTGAGGCAAAGCCCCTTCCCATGGGACAGAGGAATGGCCCAGTCATCTGAATGCACTGTGTTAACTCAGACAGAACAAATTAGGACAAGACAAAAGGGACTAGCAAGGATTTTCCCATTGTTTCTCCCAATTCTTTTTCTCCACATAATGGCTGTAGGCTACATGCACAGGCTGCTAAGCTACTTTGACACAAAAGTTTTCAGGCTTGAAATCCCAAATGAAAGTCAGTCTTGTATTTCTGTCTGCTCCTAAGCCCTACAGTTACCATCCAAGTGTCATTCTGCATGTAAATAAGGGCTTTGAAAAGGGGTTGGGCAGGGAGAAATAAGCAATATTCTTCATAACCTTTTTTTAATTGCCATTTTACAGTTTGGTTATTTATCTCAGCACTTCACCGATAGTAGCTATGAACTTGGTCCAGATTAAGTGTTTGTTTGAAGGATGGGGTGACTGGGGTGATCTAAATTTCCAAACTAGCTCATCTCCTTGGGACCATCAACTGAGATCCCAAATGTGCTCCCTTCCATCTTGTCATTAACTGCATGTAAGCTTTACCATCATTGTGAATTTCTCCTTTTGAAAAGGTGAAAAGCGAGTCAGCAGCCTTTACCTCCAGTCCCAGTTTTTATGTACACACAGGATATCTTCACATCTGCGTGTCTCTGCTGCTAGATTCTGGTGGATAGGAACTCACACAGAGAAAATCACCCAGAATGGCTCATTTTAACAACTCTTCCCTCGAAGCTGTGAGGGGGTGAGGGGAGCCTTGTTAAAAGCAGGACTGGACTCCTGGTACTGAAGTGATTTCAGCATTTATTATCATGAAAAGAAAGGCCCGAAGCAAGGGGGCCCTCGGGCTGAGCAGGAGCGTTCCCACCGAGGATGCTGCAGCGCCAGCACTGGGGCTCCTTGAGCAGAGATGTCTCAAATGTTCCAGATGGAGCAGCACAGTTTCAGTGGGTCAGAAACCCCTTTTTATCCTGTTTTTTGTCCCTCTGGATTGGTTTCTTTTTGGATTCTTCATTTGCATGAAGTTTTAAGGCGCTTGATTGGCCCATGACAGTTCTGTCCAGGCTGGCTCGTGGTGCACTTTGTTAAGGTGTGCTATGGCACGTTGAGTACCACATTTCTTATAACTGCCCTTTTAACCCCTTTTACAATATAATAACCAAACTAACAGTACATGCTTAACAATTATCAAGTATTTTACAACAGTTTCTGACCTATTTTTAACAGCCTTACCTTGGAGCTGCACTTGTAGAGGGGGTGGCTGATGGAGTCCACGTAGTGGTGCCTCATGCAGCGGCTGGGGTCGGAGTCGATGAGGAAGGAGCTCTCTGTTTTACTGTCCGTGTCTCCCATCATCACCAGCAGCGAGAGCATGGAAATCGAAGCTGCGAGTACATGATTTCCCATTGTCGAGGAACTTCTCGCTGGTAACAGCAGAGGGAGGTAGAGCATCAAAAACCCTCCGGATTCTGGAAGCCAGTTCCTTTCCAGGATGGTGAAAAGTCCGGTTTAAGTGTCTGAGCTGCCATTCTTCTTCTCAAGTTGGAGTCTGATGAGATTGTAATCCATCAAAGAATCTCCTGCACAGCTGGAATAAAAGCAACACAAATCACAATCCTGAGCAAAAAGACCTCTAGAGAAAATAGACATAAATTGTATTAAGGCACTCAGGATCTTTGCTAGCCAAAAAACCTGCTCAGAGTGAACATCATCCCCACAGTAGGAAGGGAATATGGCCTTAAGGAAGGAGATGTCAAGGCCTTGTTATTTTTAGCATTGTTCTACCATTTCAGGGAGATGAAATGACTTTTGACTTTCAACATCACAAGGGGTGCAATGCCACTCTTCTCCACTTGGTGATGAAACTCATCAGAAATTCCTGCAAATCGGAAGGACTTTGTACCCGCTCAGAGGTCAAGGAGGGGCAAAGCTCGGCTGCCTTCCACATTACAGATGGGCACGGGATGGGGTGTCCCAGGCAGCACACTGAGAGGCTGGAGGCTGTTGAGCTGTGGCTCTGGAGGCTGCCTGGCCGTGCCCTGCAGCTGCAGGGACAAGGGACATGCCCAGGGTGGAGGGATGCTGAAGGTCCGAGCCAAGGCATGAGCAAAGTGGTCTCCCAGTGACCTGCACTGCATGAGGAGCCACTCAGGCCTCTGGCTGAACTGTGCTGCCCACTGAGTACCAAATTCCCATGCACACACATCCAGGCTTTGTTTGCTTACTTGTCAGGCAGCACTTTCTGGGTGTCAGTCTCTTCCCAGCTAATTAAAGAGCAGCATCTGAAAAGTATGTTTATAATTCCATAATATCCAAGTACTATCCCAGCTATCAATTGGGAATAAATATCTTCAGGTGGAGACATATGGCTATCTACCCAGGCATCTGGATTTCTGTTTCATGTTGGAGACCAGGAGATTCTCCAGGAAACAGGTACAGGACAGCCCCTGAAACGCTGCCCAGAGTTTTGTGCCTGCAGGGGAAGGAGAATATCTCCATTAGCTGCTTCTTCACAGTCCCTTGATCCTTCTCACAAAGCCCGTAGTCCTAACTGGGTGATTAATTTCACTTTTACTACAAACAGATATAACTTGAAAGAGCTGTGAATTATCCATCTAAACACAGTCCGATGAAGGATAGTCAAAGGATACTCATCAGTACAGTTAAAAGTGCAAAGACTTTCTGAAGAAACTTAAGATAAAACAGCTCCCTGCTCACAAAGAAATGCTCTGGCAGAGCCTCTTGAGTATTTAAAGAGCTGATGTGTGCCTTTGCTGCCTTATACAAGCCTCTTACAAAATTGTTTTCTGGTTTGCTGGCAGTCCTCTAAACCCACTGATACTCATCTCCCAAGCAGCCTCCCCACCAGAGTGCTTGATGATTTGCATATTTCTTTATAGCCTCCTCCAGCACTTCTGTGGGAGGAGTGCCTAGCAGTGACAAACACTTCCAGAGTTCATCCAAGCTGGGATGGCACTGATGTGACAGCCAAAGTCTCATGCTGAGAAGAAATGTTATTAGGGTTGCTCTGTGTGTTAGAGAGACAAAGATGCTCTGTGTTATCAGACATTTTTGTTGTTGTTGTTTCAGGCTATTATCCGTGTGCTTAAGTAGGAAAGGAAAAAATTATGTGACTGTGGATTTAAATGACAATACTTTTTTTTTTCCCCAGAGTCTGACTTATGGCCTGTTATATTTTCCTCAACAAATGGGTCATTTAAAACATAATATAGCTTTGCAGTGTAAAGAACTTAAACAAACAACCCTAAACACTCAGGATCTCAGATACAATTATGCACAGCCTCATTCATGTCAATAAATATCCCTCCAAACATTTCAGCAGCATAGGAGAGAAATCTGTGGGTCATGGGAGCTGGGACAGACTCCCTCCCTGAAGTGAACTGTGCTACTCCAGTTCATGCAGATGATGCCCAAGGATTAGCTAACAGGAGGAGGGATGCACTATTTTTTTTTCTCCATGTTTAACCTTTTACCTACATTCCTATTCTTTTTTATAAAGAGGCTGACCAAAACATGCTGCTTGGCAAGGTCTCCCTCCAACATAGTTAATCATTATTACACACCCAGTAATTCCCTCTCTGTCCAAATAAATTTTCTTGATATTAGACGGTCTCATTTCATGTGATACTACACCCAGGGATCCCCATTTCCCATTCTCTCTGTCCCACTGTTAATTCTGGGCTTCTATATCTTTCCATGGTTTTGATCAGTATGATTTAATACAGTGAGAGAAATCTGAAGTGCTGGCTCAGTTTTCAAAGGCTTATCTCCCTAGTTTTCTTCAGGAAATAATTGGATGACACAGAGTCTGCCTCATGAAAACTCTCTGAGAAAGCTGGAAAGACACAGGGAAAAGTGTGAGAAAAGGAACATGGCTGTACCTTCCCCAGGACAAGCACAGAACAAAAAGCATTAACACTTCCACAACCTTTTAAAATTGCCCTGATACTTCACTAAGAAAGAAATGTAGCAGGTTTTGGTAACAACACTTTGAAAGAAGTAAAAAGTATCACATATTTGTAAGAAAAAAGAGAGAAAACCACTGTAGATGCGATCCATCTCTTGTGAAATAAGTGGTTACAGTTGTTTATAGACATCGTGGTAAAATGTGTAGGTATTATCTCCTGACATACCTATGGGAAGCATGCACATACATTTTCCAAGCACATATGCTATATATAACATATATAACATATATGGAAGAAGAAGTGCTAGAGAGACATTTAAACACATGGAAGTTAGGGTGTGGATTTTTGATTCTGTAAAAAAAAAAATTTTAAATATTTTCACTTAGGTACATCACCCTGATGAGGTATGTTGGAATGATATTTTCCATTTCCAGCTGATATTGAGCAATGGCATTTCACTTGAACTTAGCATTATTGTTATTTTTTTAAGTTAAAAATTGCATTCCTTTTGAAATGTTGTCTGAATTTATAAAATCCTAGATAGCACATGCTATCAGGATTGGCATAAGTAGTTTCCAGTCTATACTTCTGTCCAAAAAACAGAAGCAAGTACAATTGTGCTCATAAATCA
Source organism: Agelaius phoeniceus (assembly GCF_051311805.1). Lineage (NCBI taxonomy): Eukaryota > Metazoa > Chordata > Aves > Passeriformes > Icteridae > Agelaius > Agelaius phoeniceus. The sequence continues at coordinate 7,101,333 of NC_135266.1, read as the reverse complement.
TCATTACAATGACATTTTGTTTCATTTGGAAAAGACACTTTTTTATTAAAATCAACAATTTCACAGAGGAAATTTTCCTTCTATTTCAGCTGTTTTTTCCTCACTTTCTTTCCATGCAAAACCTGTGGTAGATAGCTCATCTACCAAGCTAACCAAAAGGAAACCTAAACCCTCCCATTGTACATCATCCTGTAAAGAAAAAGATTAAAAAGATGCAAATGTAACTTTATACCCTCAGGCTGAAAAGTTGCTACAAAAATATATGGCCTAACAGTGGATGAAAATCACTACTTCACATTTTCTTCAGAATTCACTGAGATATGGGAAATACATTTTGTTAGCAATGGCTTTGTTTCCTTTCCATATACCTAATTTTCAGTATTTCACGGAGAGATAACATACTAAACTTGCTACAGCTGTTACCTAAAACTGCTACAGCTGTTAGCCTAAAAACTTCATGGAAAAATAGAAGACATCCCAAAGAAAAACTGTATTAACACACAGTCTAAGACTGTATTGCATGTGGACATAGGTGCAAAGTTAGGGTTATTTTTCCAAATCCACGCTCTTATTAACTGCTTTCTGAATAATAAAGATTTCTTATCATAGTTTTAGTATCATTTGGAGAGTGGTGAAGGCTAAGGTTTTGTTTTGCTTTAAGGACAGAAGAACATTCCATCATCTGGAATTATTTAGCCAGTCACTTTGTGAGAACGTAAACAGAAATTCCCTTTTTGCTATGTATCTTGGAAAAAATAAAGAGCTGAGCAATTCTCCCAAGGTCTACTGGATCTGCACAGCTTTTACTCTGGGAGGTGGGAAGGGAGCAGTGGAAAAGCTCATTTATGGTGTACTTCTAATTCCCTTAGCCCCCCATATTAGGCATGCATATATGTTCAGCTTGGCCTTCATTTGCTGGGCATTTTCTGTGTTTGAGACTCCTGCTTGAAGATGAGGGCACCATTTAAGTCACTCGATGCTTTTTGGGTTTTGGAGGATGCCAAAATCCCATTGAAGCAGCGGTGTGTGTGTATATAAATTAAGCCTGGCCTTGCATGCTGTGCATATTTAGTAAACACAATTACTTGGATCCTACCATGTGGTTCCCTCAATCTGAATTTGTTACGTAAACAGAAGAGTTGCAAAGCTACTCAGTTTCTCCAAATTCCAGACCTAAAAGAGTGTCACTAACCACATATGTGTATGTATATGTGTGTGTGTGTCAATTCACTGCTGCTGTTCTGACCAAAAAAGCACCACAAAGTTCTTCATGAGACAAAAATGGATTTCTCAAGAACTTTATCAAATTTAGAAAAGTTTTGATTTTCCAGGAAGATAAGGATTTGGGAGCTTCACTCTCCAAGGTCTTGATTAGAGTGGAAACAACTGTGATGGGTAAATTACTCAGGCTCCACAAGGGTTTGTTCTGCAGGGTTGAATTCTCCTCTGCCATGGCAAAGGCAGCATGGTCTGTTCCCAAAGATCCTTCAGCACCCACAGCACTCAGGTGGCTCCCAGCCCACACAGCCATCCACACCATGCCTGGGAAGGAGCTTGGGAAGCACTGTGGGACTGAATCACACCAGTGATGACAATCTGAGCCATTCCAGAGGCTCGTGGAGTAGGAGAGGCAACCCCAGATGAGAGGCTGACCCTGCTTCCTGTAGCACCACCTCACAGCCTTTGTCAGTTCCAGCACATCTTTTAGCTCTGTAAGTAAATGCAATCATCTTCTTATCTAGGTATTTTACTGTGGTCTTTCCTGTGCCAGCAGTGAAGGAGCTGGCCTCCTGTGCATGCTATCAAAAATCCTCACTTCACTCTGCAGCTGCCTCAAAACACCTGACAGAGCCCCTGAGTGGCCACGTGGCAGCCAGGCAGCAGCAGCAGGTGAGCACAGGCAACCTCAGTTGTCTGAGAAATGCCTCCCCACAACATTGGAACAGGTTTCTTCCCATCCTGAGGCAAGGCAAACACCAAACCAAATATTTTGAGTGAGACCCTTACAGCTCTAAATAACTGAATGTTCCCCCAAGGTCTTGTTGTGCTTAAGAGGTTTTGCTCTCCTGACATCCAGCTGTGCTGGAGCTTGTCCCCTTCCATGCCAAGGGGAATGTCTTCATCCATGCTCCAGGAGCTCCATCCACCCATCACACAGCAGGGCAGTGTGTGCCTGCACAGAGGATACAGAAACAACATGCACTCCTGGCCAGAGCTGGCACCAGCTGGTGGGCTAGAGGAGAGGGGAAGGAAAAAGGCAGCAAGAAGGAAAACAGGCTCAAAAGAAGGAAATTTAAGCCTCTTTATCTGGTGGTCCATGGTAGAGAATTCCATCTTCTGGTCCTACTAAAGCTGTGATGAGAGAAACTCCTGGAAACCATTTTTTACTACGAGACTTTGTTAAGCCTTTTAATATTTCAAGAGATGAATGCCTGTGACTGTAAGCAGACTGATAAAAGTAAAAAAACCAGGAAGACCATGGCATATGAAGCATAAGAAGCAACATGGCAATTGCAGCAAACACCATGGAAGCACCCTGGGAGCCTCAGGACACATGGGATCAGCATACATGGGGCTGGTTCCCTGGGCTCATTCAAGGCCCCAAAATTGTTCCCACCATGGGGACCCGGTGCATGAGGTGGAACAAATCCAGCTGAATGGCACTTGAGCTGCCTGAACTTCCCTCTGCTTTTGAAGTTCCCAAGAATATTTCCAGCCCTTCAGGTACTAGGAGAGGGGGAGCAGGAGGTGCCTTCCTGCTCAGCAGTTGAAATAACAAACTCCAGTGGGTACTGCGGGCTGGCGCCCGGCCAGCAGACAGGCACAGGCCAACACGGAGAAAAGGGTTTAATGCACTCCCAAAGAATAACTACTGGGGGACAAAAGAGTGCTTGTATTTTTATTCTTTCCTTTTCCTGCTTCCAGGAAGCTTTAAATAGATTGATTAGGGGCATGCATGGGATATCTCTCTAATGAGGGAGCAGAGCCTTTTAATGGTGAGGTGATGCCAGCCTTGGATTCTTTCTTTATTCTTGTGTTTCACTGAATAGCAGAGTAGTCATGGTCTAGAGTCTCAGACAGCAGAGGAATACAATTTTCCACTTGGTCATTCATCCAGAGGGTGCTGGATGGGATTACTCCTTGGTGAAGCACCAGGTGCAGAGCTGAGCAGTCCAGGGCTGCCCATCCCTCCCAGAAGGCAAACCAGCAAGGGTGGCTGCTGGCTACAGTGCAAGTGTTCCCAGCCAAGCATTAGCTATAGGATTTGCTTCAGTAATTACCTCTACTTCAGTCTTATGACCCAACAGGAGGCAAAATTACTCTTGGCCAAATTACAAGTTGCTGAGAGGTCTAGGGCATTCAGGCATGTGTCCTCTACCTGTTGGAGTGTGTTACAAGCAGGTGGGCAGTTTTTGTTCTCTGTCTTTTGCATATTTTCCAGCAAACTCAAAGCCTGTAGTTATCCATAGATGCAGGAGTAGGAATGGGTCTTTTTATTCTTTAACATTAAGCAAACACATCGCTGCCACTGGGACCAGCAGAGAGTGTTATGCATGCCGGAGACAGCACATGATTGAAGGGGATGTTCCCTCTCTTCTGACCCCAGGGGCAAAATCCTTTCCTCTTTTATACACAGGCAGCATTCAGACCACCATCCATATACCTCATCCTCTGATAATTAGGGAACCTAAATATTTGGCTCATGGTAACAATTCTGTGTCTTCTAACAAGGGGAGCAGCGTTCCCCTAGGTCCCACTCCCTTTGAGCCGTGCTGCTATGACAGCAATGTGATTGTCACTGCCATGGTATGCTTAACCTTTGCCAAACCAGAGCTGAGGCATTAACTCAGATCCTCAGCCCACATGTCTTAAAGGGCAATGTAACCTGTGCTGCCTCAGTCCAGCACAGTCTGCAGCTCAGTAATAACAAGCACGAAAATGTGACAAGCGTGAGCCGTAAAAATGATTGATGCAGCTAGAAAAATAACAAAGGGAAGCTGAAAAATAGCAATGAGGAGGAGGAATTCCTGGGACCAGTGTCTCCATGGCACCAGCAGCCCCCTACTCTCACACAGAAGAGAGGCTACACTCCAGTAGAAGGGATCTCCATACCACACAATGAAATTCCAGCAAACAGGACAAGGACTGATGGTGTCTGGAAGTGGTAGTGCCACTGCTACCCGGATAAGAGTTTGAATTAGATTATGTGAGAAAAGGAGGAATATATAGACGACCAGCTGCTCAAAGGCTTACTACAACCTTGCTTTTATTGTTCTGCTAAGTTAGAGGTGGGGCATCAGAGGGATTCCTAACATACCGCTACTGAGAAATTTTAATATGTTCCACACTGACACATATAAAAAGGAAATAACAGCTGATCACAGCCAGCAGAGACTGCAACATCTCTTTATATGCATGCACAGAAGGGTGGTCAAAGTGGGGTGCTCTTGGCTCAGACACCTGAGCTAACCTGACCCAACTAATCCATTCTCCTGCCACTGAGTTGAGTTTCAGCAAAAGGACTGTCAAGTGTGAGGTCAGGCAGCAGAAAAAAAAAGGTGATCTGGACATGGCTATTCACCCCATCCCGAGATACCAGGACATGGAGAAGGGCAGGGGAGCTGAGAGGCAGAACACTTAACACTGATGAAAAGAAACACGTGTTTACACAAGCGACAATGATCCGGGGGAACAAGATATCACAGAGGGCAAAAGTTTAGCTGGGCTCAGCCAAAGGACCTGTTGTGTATGGGGGGGGTTACAGTCACAGGGGTTTCATTTCTGAAGAGTTTTTGGAAGTTATAAACCCTCAGGACTCTGAGAGCTCACTGGATGGGGTTAGGGAAAAATCCTTTGCCCCAGCAAATTACCCCATAGCTGCTGCCACAGGGACTTTGTCTTTGATGGGGCCGCTTCCAGAGGTGGATTGCTCAAATAACAATTTGCTAAAATAACAGGGGGCTACAGTCTCATGTAGCAAAACCTTCCTAAAACTCACAGAGACAAATCTCTCCCCATACTCAGAAGGAGTATGAGACAGAGAAAATTGTAATACTTATAATATAGCTATCAAATATTTATAATTGTAATTAAAATAGTGACTGGGAGGTGGGGAGGGGGAAAGAGGGGACTTTGTTTCCTTTCAGTTAAACAAACAATCCACCAGACAAGTTGCAAAAATTAATGTCTCAGTGGTTTCATGCAAGCTTTCACCATAGATAGTCAATTCTCTCCAAGTTCCAAGGACAACCCTGAGCACCTCCTAGTGCATCTGAGAGCTGTCAAGCCAGGCAGGGAGCAAAGTCAGCCCCAGGAGAAATGGGAAATGAAGCCAGCCATGGGAGGATTCCCTGTCAAATGAGTCACAGCAGGCATCAGTGTGAGCTCCCAAGGAGGTGGTTTATTTCCCTCCCACCTGGGCAGGAAAGACTGCAGCCCTGGCCAGGTAAGAGAGCAAGAATATGCAGATGCTGCCACAAGCCTCAAAGGTGAGTGAGGGCTGGTTCCAGGGGAAGATGGCTTTTGTGGAAATCAGCCATGCCTACCTGGGGTACTGCTACTGCAAACTGTACCCAAGACTGTCCATAACAAATATCCTGCTCAACAAAGGCCAGTCATCAGCACGCATTAATCTGATCCAAACCAGGCACTGCACAAACCCAGGAAAACTACACAGGACACCTTCAGGTAGAGAAATGAGCCTGTAACTAATCATCAGCAGCCCCTAATTATACCCTGTCCCTAAATCGAATTACCTTTTACTTTGTAAATTTGAAATACCTATTCCTCCCACATTTGTTTTTAACAGGGAAATCTTAAAGCATTGTTTTATAATACAAAATAATATTTCATTAGCAGCAAGAGCATATCAGTGTATATATAAGTCACATTGGGAATCCCCGATTCAAGCTGATGAGTAGTTACTTGTCAAATAGTTCTATTTAGGTCCAGGAAATTATTCATGTGTATGACTACTCACAGATATGACTAAGGTCCCACAGCAAGAGCAAAAGTGAGCATTATTAGTAAATCAAAAGGAAGGGGGAAAAATAATAGGTACAGGTCCTAAAATGTAGATATATTCTTTCAAGGAGGAACAAATAGCAGCACTGTGATTATTACAGCCACACTTATTGCCACACCAGGCAGCTGGATTGCTTCTATTAGAGAATAACTGTGCAATAAAGTACTGATTTCAAGTGAGTTTGCTCCCATTGTTGGTTTTAAATAACCGTTTGCCTTCAAGTGAGTTTATCCCATTACTGGTTTTAAAAAAACTTTTGCCAGTTCTTTTTCAACAGGCAGAGTTCCTTCCCCTCAGCCACAGTTATAAAGCTTTAGGAAATGTAAGTACCATGTATATACATGTATATACTGTAAGTAATATATAGGAAATATATGTTTCATTTCTAAAGAGCTGCAGAAACCTTAAGCAGCTACTTGCCATGCTGTCTCTCCCTGGCAGAAACAAGTAAGATGTGTTATAGGGAGGCTATGAGAGAAGTTTCAATGAACTTGCAGGGTAGGATAAGAAATCTGCCTGGCAGCCCCACGGGAGTCAGTGCACACACACAGGCACGCACAAATCCAGGTTTGTGACAAGAAAATCTCCCCCCAGCACACACTGTGTGTGGCACTGCAGCAGCAGCTGACCCAGCCCTAGACTGGGCTTCTTTGTCACTGTTCTCTGCTGCCGGAGCCACTGAACTTTTCCAGATGAGTTCACTCACCTGAGTCCCGGAGGAGCCGGGGCTCGTCCTCCGGGCAGTGTCGGCTGCCGAGCCCCGCAGTTCCCTACGCTGGCACTTGCTCACAGCGGCGAAATCCTCCCTTGGTCCCAGGGAAGCGGAGAGCAGTCATGCTGGTGCCTCTGGCGCTGACACACAGGGAAATGATCGGCCGGGAGCGGAGCAGAGCCTCCCTCTCTCCTTCTGGGGTCGCGCAGCATCCTCCGTGCCACCGGGCACCTACCAGATATAGCCCGGGCACCCAGCAAAGCCAGGCACAGCGGCTTTCCCCGCAGCTCTCGGCCAATAAAGAGTGCGGGCTGAATCTGTCCTAACCCACAGGCAGCGCTGTCCGGGCCATTGGAAAGCCTCGCGGAAGTTTGGATAAATAACAACGTGCGAATTGTGAGCGCTCCCGCGAAGAGTGAGGCGCAAAGCTAGAAATAAATATCGCCTGTTTCAGATTGCCCCGAGCGCTCCAGCAGATGACTGGCAAGAGAACAGCAGGCGTAAGTAGTGGTAGGAGTAAAGAGTCCAGCTTTAAAGCAGCAGGCTTGCCCGTGTTCATAGAGCCCTGCCGCAGCGGGACAAAGGGGGTGCTGGCGATCCCAGCGCTCTCCCGGTGATTCCTGGGCTGAGCCCTGCGTGTCCACTCAGCCCAGAGCCACAAGCTCTGGCCAGCCCTGAGCTGCACCCTGCAGCCGGCATGCTCACCAGAATAGGTGTTTAACCAAGGTGCTCAGAAGCACCCTGGGCCACCTATTTGACCACATACAGGCAGCCTTCAGATAGCAGATAAGAACACAAGAATAAGGAGACACAGGGACTAGAGCTGTGTTGATTCCATTTAAACAAGATTTAATTTAAAAAACAAGGAGAACATGTCTTTGTCAGATAAAGATATTAAGCACACAGTTTAAGTCCGTGTAACACTCAAAATCTGTAGGAATCTCTTATTTGCATGCTTACCTTTGGAAAATGCACCACTCCTTCCTTCCTTCCCTCAAACCCTTTGGAGAGCTGCAAGAGGTCCTGTTACTCCCAAATGCTTTTGTTCTTCTGTCCCTCCGTCACATGGCTTGCCTTTTATATTTGCAACACACAAAAGTTAGGGCTGTTGTTTAAGAGAGAGAGGGAGAGAGAGGGAGAGAGGGGGAATGTCAAATGGAAAAGTGCCATTGCAGTCATATATCAATCAGGGCAGCAGCAGCAGCTCGCTGGCAAATGGGAATTCCACAGAAATGTGAAGCTCTTGTTATCTGAGAAATCACAAAACACCACCAGCCAAGCTCCCTTCTGCAGGGACTTCTTATAATTGGCAAGCCAGGAAATAGAGGAAATGTAGGTGCTTTTTTAATCGCTGTTATTGTTTCAGATCTGGAGATAAGGAGGCTGTGGCATGTGTAAATCAGTGGAATATAAATCTTGAATATAAATCCTGAATCAAATTCCTTCCTAAGCAAAGGGACCATGTGCAAGATAAAGCAAACCACCGAGAAGCACGGGAATGGAGCTAAGTGAAGAATATGACAGTAATGATTTAAAGAATTTGATAACTGTTTGCACTTGGAAAATACCCATAGAAAAACTACCTGCTCCCTGGATTACTCATTAATCTCCTTTTTTTTTCTGACCAGTTTTTCTTAGGCTTTTTTAACTGTGATTGATCTCAGATATTCTTAATTCAAGATATGGTGCTTCACTACAATTGGTCAACTAAATCATCTGACATTCCCTGGCTCTCCAGTTGGTTAAACAGGCAAGCATTTTCTGTATAAATATTTCTCTGTAAACCTGCAATTCCCCTGCTTCCAACAACCTGCCCTGAAATCATGAAGTTTCTGTCAAATAAACTCAGAATTTTGCTCAGAGAAGAGAACATTGTATTTCTACTTTACATGCCTTTCTCTGAAGAAGGCCAAGTTTGAAAGAAGTTATCCTTAAAATGTTTTAAAAAAATATTATGGGTGTATGCAAAAAAAACAAACAAACAAGAAAAGCCCTGAGAGGCTGAAGGGAGTCTCCATCCACTGAAAAGCCCCTCTTACAACAAACACATCACAGCTCTGGATGCACCAAACCCCATTCCCTGCAGAACGGGGTGTTTCTCTTCCCTGTGGAGTGCCCCCTAGGCATCCTGCAGGATTGTGTGAAACACAGATCTAAGCTGGTTAATTAAAAAATAGGCAACATAGCTGGCCATTCACAAGCTGGATCTGTTCTGGCCAGCAGATGGACAGGGCTCTGTGTCAATTGTGTTTGAACTCTAAAGGCAAGTTGGTATTTGATGGATGATGTTATTAGCTAAATGTCTTATGTGGTATAAGATCAAAGAACAGATGGGAATTATGCCTTAAAATAGAATAATCTAAAAGGGGGATGGCTTTTAGATGAGTAAGCATCATGGAAACAATAAAGGAGACTTTCTTGGCCTTGCTTTGCTGCACAGCCAGGTTTGACTGGTGGGATAAACAAACAACCCACTTAGGACCACAATTCTCAGGATGTCAGTTTTGCGGCCCATTTCTCCCTTCATATTCAGTGTTTACATTATTTGGCCTCTTGAGTCAGCCTTGTGTTTCTCTCCCTGACCAAATGTGTCCCAGCTCTCTGTTTCCTTGCAGATGCCACTGAGGTCACCCGGGGTGGGTGGTGGCAAAGCTCAGCAGCACCTTCACCTCTCTGTAACCACAGACTGAGACTGCTGCTCTGGCACAGCTCTCACCTTAAACAGAGAGAGCACACACAGAAACCTTCTTTAATTTACCCTACACCCTCCTGTAAAATCAAGGCTATTGGTTGCTGTACTGCTGTGTTGTCTGTCTTTTTCCACTGGCAAGCAAGTGATTTAAGTACTCTGGTTGCTTTCACTAAGAACCTCCCATGTGCAAGACAAAGTAGCTTCTGGATGAAATCCTCCAGGAGACAGTAGATATCCTACTCATGGTCCTCACTGAAAATGGTACTTTTAGGGTTTTTTTCTGGCACCACTTAGGCTTCTTATCTTTGTGTCATCTGCAGGTGAAAATATCTGTGTTGTATTTTTGCTGGGTGCTAAGCATACTAAACAATTATCAATAATTCCTCAAACAGTGGCATTTTTGAGATGTAGTGCTCAGCAGTTTGCTACCACAGCACAAATCCTTAGTACAGGAAAATCAGCAATTAATTGACTTGCAATTTTTTTATCTTCAGCTCCCAGACTCTGTTGGGCAGCCGGTGGAAGTTAATCAGCAATTAATTGACTGCACAGCTTGGTGACTTATAAACTGACACTCTCATTTGTGGCCTTCTGAATGAACTTGCACATGATCACAAGCTCAAAAGTAGAAACATTTAATGTAGCCTCCCCCCAACTCAAGAACACTGTGGTCCATAACTTTTTCATAGCTGCTCATAAATCTTTAGCCTCTCTCAAAAGCTGTGCCTTAATCCCACCCATAAAACCAGACATTTTGAAGAAACAAATAAAAGCAGAAAGAACAGGAGCTCAGAGCTCAGTTTTCAAAGACCACTAGACATCTGAGATGACCCCGGATATCAGATAATATTTCCAGAAGATTTAAGGTATTCTGCTCCCATCAGTTCTGATCTGAGTTCCCTTCAGAAGAGGCTTATCTCACTTAGAAGTATTGGCCTGAAAACTAAATTTAGGCTCTTCCAGAAGCAAATGAAGAGTTTCCATTCCAAATTACTTTCAGTACAGGCCCAATTTAGATTGACATCAATAGCAGTTTTTCTCTCTGTGAACATATTCTGCTGATTCAGTTGAACTAAATATATGTAATTTTTTTTAATAGACAATAAAGTGAGATAAATCCCTTCCTTGTAGTCTCAGGATGTAATTTAGAAGAGATGGAGATCCACTACTTCATAGAGTTCTACCAACCTCCCTAGTTCAATCCCCATAAAGTGCATTGGAGACCTGCAGCCCTATTCTTTATTCCACCACCACTATATGACCTACAAGACTCATGTTCATCCTCAGAAAGGCATTGGACTACCATTAGCTGCAGTTCAATGGGATACAAATATTTGCCCTGTTGGCATCATCAGCCCCATGTTCCTTCTTCAGAGGAGTAGGATTTCACCTCTCCATCATGCATGTGTTGTGAAATGCATTCAAACTTGTGCAGAAAACACAATATTTCATTTTCATCTTAAGGATTTCCCAGTGCTGCAACTTTGACATTCTGAGACAGCAGGTAACAGACCTCAAAATCATCAAACATCCTGTCAGAACAGGCATTGCATGGTATCTGTGCTGGTTGTGCCTGCAAAGACCAGAAAAGGAGCACAAACACAAGGACAACCTTTAAATGGAGATACACACTCACACACAGTGACATAAACATTGCACCCTTTGCTGGAAGCAGTTGGAGGGAGTGGGATGCTCAGGAATGCAGTTCAGGGAAAGGCCATGCTTTGTTCCATTATTGAATTGGTGAAGGAGGGTTTATATCTGGGGATTGGCCATCAGTATTCCTCTCATAGCTGTGAATGTAGGAGGAACTGAAAGCATTGTAATGGCAATCTGCAGCAACAAAAAATGTAATACTTACAATAGGAATTTATACTTTGTAAGAGGTACTCAGAATTCTTAGAGGAAGTTTTTTTTCTATCATTTTAATAATAAAAATAAATATTAGGCAAATAATATTCCCAATAAATAAAAATACATAACCACTTTCAACAATGAAGGAGCAGGTGGCACAGAAATCTGTTTAGACACTCAAAGCTTTTCATCTTTCTCCCCATGGTGCTTTATCTCAGATTTGTTATGCAAGTATATTTAAATACCTAAACACACATAATCTTCTGTAAACTAAATGGGTCTCTTCTTTCAGTGTTTGTATGAATTAATGAATATGTGCTGTTAAGAAACAGTAAATGGAAATGTTTATTCAGTAATTTACACAAATACTGTTATTACAGCAAGGCTCCTGTCATATGGGGATAAGGCTGCTATGAAGAAGTCTGTGAAAATTAGCCTAAATTACATGCTTATTAATTTTAAGACAGAAAGACAAGTATTTCCTGTGGCCAATACTTAGCCTTCGGGCTGACATGAAAATGCAGCTGCAGGAGGACCAGAAGTTGGTGTCCCCTGGCCCCTCCAGCAGGAAGAGGCATTGGCCAGGTAGGGTCACCTCCTCAGAAGTGTGCTGCCCTCAAGGCACAGGTTACTGGGTGTAGTAAACCCCATAGATTTAGGAAAAGCACCATGGAGGATATGAACAATAGGAATGCTGAAACAGCAAAAGAAAATTCCTGTTTTCCTGTCCTCCACCCCTTAACCTACCTCTGTAACCCTATAAGGCAATGTCATGTTAACCCTTTACCCATTGGTCAAGCTTGGATCTTTTCCAACCCTATAAAAGAAGCATACTGTACCCCATTAGTTGAGAAAGAAGAAGAGCAGAGACCCTTCACGGACCTCCCCAAACAAAGCCATCTCCGTGGAACAGCCTTCTCCTTCTCCTTCTCCTCTCTCTCCATCTGCTGCAGCCTCCAGCCCAGGGCACCACTACCTAGCAAGCAGAGCTGAAATCCTGAGAGCTTGCAATCACTATAGAGCTGATAATCACCATGCTTGCTAGATGGTAGCCCTGCGGCCTTGGCATGAGTGAGCCAGCTTCGGGCACCCGGTCCCTACCCAGGGACTGAGCTCCTGAGCCCCAGTGCTCTGCTTTATGATAAGGCCAAATAAGAGGCTTTATTAACTGGGGACGATCAGTGCTTAACAAAGACCAGCTGGGAGCCTGGCAATGCAAACAGGGTGCCAGGGGAGGTCCTGGTGAGCAATGTCAGGGCCATATCTGGGGAGGGGCAGGCAATGCTGAGGCCTGGGAAGGTTTTCATGAGTGGTTCAGGCACACAAAGTCAGCCAGGCTGCCCTGCACTCACCAGGAGCCCTGATGGACAATTTGTACAGGACAAATGAGGAAACCTGGGTTCTTACATATTTTTTCCCTATGTCCCTCATGGTTACCAACTCAGGTTTTCCCCTACGTTACCATCAGCTCCTTGATCCCCACATCTCTTGACAATGTGGATTTAAACTCTTTGACCTTTGCTCACTCCCACAATTTTTTCAACAGCTTTTAAAGCCCCTACAAGACTGGTGGCTGAGCAAGGGGCAGCACACCTCCACTGAATAGCAAACACATCCTGTGGCTTCTTGCCTCCTCAGAATGCAAATCGTGGTTTGGTTTCCCTCTGCAGGACAGCAACAGGATACAACATCCCTGCCCAAGCAGCACACATCCTCACATGTCCAAGAAATTGTCCAGAAACTTTGTTTTCTCTGTGAGATCTCAGCCTTGCTGTTAAATTGATTTAATTTGAGCAGCTGGATGAAAAGCTGAAAGAAGACACTAACATCAGGGCCAAGAGACAAAAAACAACTCAATTCTGTGAGAAACTTGTAAATAAGAGAGTAAAAACATCTGTTCTACCTTCAGGCTGCTGAAAGGTGAAGAGCCTTTTCCCTAGCAGAGGCTGTTGTCACCCTGATCCTTGTCCCCATCCCCTTTGGAGCGACTGGCTGCACCTCTCTGGTGTCCTTGGCCACTACTTTATGCCTAATGGAGAAGGAGGAAAGCTGCTGAATCTCAACAGCATGGATCAACAGTTCTGCAAACACTTGAGGGGTTTTTCCACCCTTCCTGAAGGCAGCTGCTCCTCCCTCTTCAGTGGAAACCACAAACAGGCAGTGCCTGAAGGGCTGCTCATTGTGCTCCTGATGGGAGCTGGAGCTCCCTTTTGGCAGTATCTGTTCATCTCTATTAATAACAAAAGGAGCCAAGATCAGCTTGATTCAGTCATCCAGCTGTTGAACACCTTGGTTAGGGCAGATGAATTCCACCTTCAAGGTTGTTTCAAATTATCTTATAAGCATGTGCAGTAGATGCTTCACCTACCAGCTAACAATCCACAGTTTCTCATAGGTCAGTGTTAAATATCACACTTTTTTCCAAGGCTGCAGGGGAAGTTTTGCATCAAACACTGTGGGATAATGACACCTGATGTGGAGTGAGCAATTTGCAGCATATGTCTTCCACCTGGCAGAGAGAGAAAGGAGCTCTCTGTGAAAACTTGTGATATGCCAGATGTTTGTCAGAGTACCAAAGAATTTGGAAGCTTGCACGTGGAAATTTCGCCAGTGTTTGAATCTCCACGTCCCCATGTGGGTGATGTGTGGTGCACCTTGAGCATCAACACTGATCTCTCTACCCAACTATCCCAAACCACAGACAAGAACATTTCTGCTGATTCCTGCCCTCAGTGTTTCTCAAGAGTTTTTCAGAAAGTCCTAAACAGCACGCAGTGGCACAGCTGGAAGTTTTGCATTCATACAAACTGAGGGTTAAGGATTCTAAAATGTGGTTTGAAGTAGCTTCCCTCAGCAAAGGGCTCCCTTGAGTCTTGCATGTCACTGAGCATCAAAATGCAGCTTCATTTCTAGGATGATTTGCACAAGATGGAGAAAACTCTGAGTTAGCAGGAATATCTCCACTCAATTGAGAAAAGCATCATTGCCTTCCTCAGGATAAAATTAAGTTATGATTGTGGTTTGAACAACATTTCCATAATGACAAAAAAACTACCCATAAATTTGCTTGGAGCTGTAAAACTGACCTGGCAAGACACAGCTAGCTACTAACAATAGCAACCTTATTTTATTGCAGCCTCCTGCCAATACCCACACAATAATCTTTTTTTTGCAGTAAAATGCAATAAGCAAAGTGGAGAAGATGTTTTTCTATGCTATGTACTATGAAAAATTAAAGTGAATTCATTTGCCTATGACTCAGGTTTGTGTGGCCACTCTCTGTGCAACACCTCGTGTTTTAAAAGGAAGCACTAAATGAAATTCAGACTCAGCTAGCCAGTTTGGGTTAAATCTGCAGGGCAACTCATCATATGGGAAGTTTCTGAGAAGAAATGCTATTTAGAGCAGGAAATTGGTGATTCATAATTGACATTAACTCCAGTTACCCTCCAATGTTCATGCTGTACTTCATGTGAAATTATTATAAGGAAAGAAAGGCCATTCCCTTGAGCAAGTTCAAGTTAATGTTTAGGAAACCATTCAAGTTATTATTAGGACAAAAGTCATTACAGTGGAATGGTCAGATGCTCAGACTGCTCCCCCAGCTGCAAACCTGCACATTTTAATACCTCTTTGCAGGTAGCTCTTCAGACATTTGGTCATTTTGGCCAATTCAGAGCCAGAAATGAGTCCCTTTTTGGCACAAATTGCACTGAAATCCGTGCTGGTGTCCAGCTTTGCACACACCAGTCCCTGTGATCCTGGAGGAACCCCTGGAGGAGGTGGCAGCAGAGCCACCAAGGCATGCCCACACATGGGCATGAGGAGCTGGCCTCAAGGCAACATTGGGCCCAGGCTGGCAGACACCAAAATTGCAGAATGATGCAATTCAGCCAATGGAATGAGACAGCCCAGGGGCTGGATCCTCACTAATGAGAGCCAGCAATGCTCTGTGGCTTTTGCTGAAAGCTGTGGCCTTGCACCAGGGGCAAATCTGGTGCAAGCCCTGCCTGGTCCTTGGCAGGTGGGAGCTTTGCCTCTTGGTGCCCACAGCAGAGGTGAAGCTCTCTGAAGTTCCTCAGAGTACTGCCCTTTATTCAGTCTAAAAGGACATATGAACTCAATTATTCCACCCTAACATTAGCCTACAATAAGGAATTAAATAGATCTTGTTATGGATTTTGGTGTGAGTAAAGCTTTGGCATATTATGCAATTTTTATTATTTTGTTTTTTGTTTTTTGTTTTTTATAGAAGCAGAAATATCTTTCTAATATAGAATACGCCTTAAACTGCAAGTGTAAATCAGAGGCAGACTTCAGGAAAAGAAAGAGATTAAAGACTCATACAGTTATAAATTTAAGTACCTTTGAGCTTGGGAAAAGCACTTTAAACCACTGCCTCATTATTACCTTTAGAAAAGAGGGATTTGGATTCCTCTCTACAAGGAGAGATGCTCTGCAGCCCCAGTGCTGTGTGTGACCAAGGACCCCAGAAGAAAAGCCAGTCACTCCCCACAGCTGGTCAAGCTCCTGGAGCACAGAGAGGTGACAGGTGCTGGAAAGCCAAAGCATCCACCATCCCCCTTGAGCTGCTCCTTGGGCTGTGATAAGTGAGACAACAGAAGGATTTTTTGGGGTGTGGCAAGAGCATCAGCACCCAGCCTCAGGAGCAAAACGAACTGAGAAAACATTCTTTGTGTGAGATCAGAGGTGCAAAAAGTCCTGGCAGGGCTGAAGCATGCTGGAGTTGAAAAGGATGCCAGAGAAGGGTATAAACTGTGGTGTATAAACTGTGGTGATCATGGGAAAGGCTGAGAGAGCTTGCAAGACAAAGGCAGAAGAGGCAGGAGAAACCTCCACCATTGGTGGTTCCAAATAACCTTCAGTTCTGCTGGGCAAAGGAATCACTGTAGGAATGTGAGTCCTGTCCTTCATCTGAAAGCTAAAAAGATAAATAAGAGGTTATCAAACAGAGGCCAGAAACAGGAAAGTTTGCCCTCACTTAGCAGAGCCAAAGCTACAGCACAGCTCCAGGAGCTTCAGGAACACACCCCTGGCAAGAGCCTCTCTTGGAATTGCTGCCTGGGTTAGGACTTGGAGGCTACTGCAAGAAGCAGAATTAACTCTGGAGCAAGGAACCAGGATTTCCCAAGCAAAGGAAGTCAACCAGAACAGGCTGAGGCTGATGCAAGGCTGCACAGAGACTGGAAAGAGCCCTGAAATTGGAGGCAAAGCCCAGTTTGCTGCAGTGGGAGACACTGAAAACCACATATTGTGTACATACCTTGGCAAGCCACAGCTGAGCCCAGCATTTGGGAAAAGACTAACAACAGATTACCTTTTCTGGGAAAGAATCCACATGAACCTGTGGTGCACAGCATGGGAGAGGAGGATGGTGACAGCACCGTTAGAGGCAAGGGGCTTATTTACAGGAGCCATGAAAAATGCTGTGGGGCCAGATAAAAGGACAAGCAGCCCATAGGCAAATGGCAATAATCAATTTTCAGCTGGACAGAGCTGCACAAGCTGATAAGGGCCTGACAGGGTTACGAGCACTGAGAGAAAAGCTGCAGGCAGCAGAAGGGAAGAGAAGAAAGGGCTCAGGACTGTTCCTCACTGAAGGAGATAAAGGCAAATGAAAGAGAGAGTTCATAATAATGTCAGAGTTTTTTAAAATATCACATCTTTGATCTCACCCCCAGGGTGAGCACACTGGATCAGAACAGCAGAAATGGCTGGGGGATTCTTTAAGCTGCAGGAGAGAGCACAAAAACACCTCAATTTCCCCATCTCCACAGGCCTGGCACCCCCAGCCCAGAGTCAGGTTTGAAGCACACTGCTGTGAGAATCAGTGATCCAGGGAGAAATTCAGCCCTGGAGACACTCCACATCCATCCACAGGAATAAATGTTGCTCTCTTGTCAATAAGGAAAATGAAGTCATTATGTGGAGTTATGAGGGCAAGTTTTCCTCTCTGTCCAGAGGGAATGGCTTCTGGGACACAGCACAGACAGCACAGACAGCACCTGACACACCCAGGAGGGCTCTGGTACTGAGTCCAGAGGAGGGACATGAAGGTGGTCACAGGGATGAAACACCTCTCACAGGAGAAAAGGCTGGGAGAATTGGGATTGCTCAGCCTGGAGAAGAGAAGGCTCCAAGGTAACCTTACTGCAGCCTTTCAGTGCCTGAAAAGAGATTTAAACTGGAAAGGAACTTTCAAAAGGGCATATAGGGATAGGACAAGGGGTGATGGCTTTAAACTAAAAGAGGGTAGGCTTAGATTACATATTAGGAGGAAATTCTTTGCTGTGAGGGTGGTAAGGCATTTGAATATATTGTCCAAAGAAGTTGTGGGTGCTTTATCCCCTCCTCAATTGTACCCTTGGCTACACTGAGGCTCTGGGTAGCTGCAGCTTCTGTAAGCCTTGGTTGAGGTCACAATCTTCCACCAGCCTGGAACATCTCTTTGGGATGACTGCAGTGATGCTTTGGAGCTGCATGGACTCCTCCAGTTAAGCTCACCCCTTCCATTTCAAAAGGCCACTCTGCAAGTTTAAGCAGCCAGGCTTAACTTGTTTGCAAAACTGGAGGCCTAACTTGAATTTCATCAGTGAGTCTCCTAAATTCACACCAACACTAAATTTCCCCTTCCAGCCATACAGTGATTGTACCTATTTTGGTATTTTCAATACTTATTAATCTAATAAATCCAATGAATGGGATGGTGCAATTGCTTTGTTTCAATGCTTAAAACACAGTACTGTAGGATGCTGATTTCTCATGGTAATTTTGGGAAGGAATCATGTCTGTGCTCTGAGCTTCTTAAAACCCTCTGGAGACTGGGAATTTGGTACCTGCATGTACTTCCAGTTTACTGCACTGTTGTTGAACACAGAAAAGTGATGATCAGTCTGTAGGAATTATTTTTGTTCTTTTATTTTTGATGTTCTCACCTAAAAAATGAGAGTTCTTCAAAACTAGTTGTTGAAAGAGAGATGCACTCCTAACCAACAGGACCAATGATTTTAATGCCACAGAGCAGACCATGGTACAATGAAGGCTCTGGGAGCTGTGCACACAGTCAGTGCACCTTGGTCCCTGCTAGCACAGCTGCAGCTCCTGTGTGCCTCAGCTGCCTGTCCTCAGATCTGCCACCTGTGAGCAGCCATGCAAACTCCCCCTTCTGCTGCTTCTCAGGTGGGAGTTGAGGCTGTAGGGCCACACTGGAAGTAGATCAAGCCCATTCAACTGTGTGGAGCACAAGGAACTGTGGTGTAGACAAGACACCAGCATCTCTGGAACTGTGTCTTCTAAAGCTGCTTACAGGCAGGAGAAATCCCTGTCCTCCTTTCCTCATCCAAATCTCTCTCCTTTTGTTACTGAGGGTGAGTTGCACCTTCCAGATCCAGACTGCAGCAGTGAAAAGTCATGGTGCCAAGCCCTGAGAAAGAGCTGAGGACAGGGGGACCTTGCCACCAGGGCAGGATGCAGCACAAACACCAACCCTGGTGCTGCATCCTGCAAAGGCTCCAAACCATGAGGCTGCTCCCCTCCAGGAACTGCCCTCCCTCCCCTGAGCTTGGCTGCTCCTCACCACCAGCATCCACTGCTGGCCAGTGTGGAGCAGGATTCACACTCAGGGCTCTGTGATTGATGCAGTAAGATGTGTTGTACCGTGGCACAATTGTTTACTGAATTAAGAGAATCAAATAGTGAAGTCCAAACAAAATGGTTTTGCTTCTTCAGGGCAGAAATTCTCAAAATAATTAAAATCGAGCCTTCTGATATAGAAATGCAATATCATGGTTTGATAACTTTGTTTTTCTAAGGATTTGAGTTGTGTTTTTTTCTGAGATTATTGCATTTTCACAGAACATTGCATTTGCATTTATGCTGTACTTTCCTGTAGAAAATGATGTCATTAGAAAACATAATTTATCTCTTCTGGAGTTTTGCAGTAGTAAAATTGCAATTCAGATTGTGTGCAGCTGTAAATCAAACACACTTATTTTAATGGCCTGGTCTGCAGAGCTGGAGGCCAGCTCTACCCATCCAGCCTGTAATGAATTGATGAACATCCCTGTTCCCCACAGCACTCTCAGGCTGCTCATAACACTCAAGCATTGATGTATCTATACGAGCAGTTTCTTTAATTACCATTGCCAATTCTGATTTTCCAGGTAAAGGCAGCCACCTTGCTCAAATGTTGGAATCATTTATCACCTGTCATGAAGGAGAGAGTCTCTTGGCATCCTCCTGTGCAGTAAGATATGCTTTGATCTCAAAGCATTCTATCTACGGTGTAGTAAGACAAAGCACCACCTGCTATGAAGCTTGACAGACTATATAAAATATAATTTATGTACATTACCATCTTGTCTGACATAAAAGAATCACATAAGAGAACAAGAAGCAAAACAAAAATGTTGTAACTGTAGTCGCAGGCACAAATATCTTTAATTTATGACAGACTTAATAAAATAGATTTTCTCCCAAATATATGACTCTTTCCAGGAGCTGTGCAGTGACTTCATTTATATGGTCTTAAATGAAAAGAATGCCTGTAGTCAATCCAGTGCTACCAAATGAAAAATAAAAAGATTCAGAAGATCTAGAAGAAACCTGTCTGGTCAGTCTCACATGTACAAAGGACCAGGAATCTAAAGATAAGAGCTAAACACACCTGTCAATATATAATTAATTTTCAGATCTTCAGGTGTTAGAACTCCACTAGGAGCAATACCCCAGCACCCTCCCAGATGCACAGGAATGAGCAGGAACATTGTCAGGAAAGATGAGCTCCAGTTCCACTAATGGACATCACCACATCCAGGTCCCTCAGATGATCCAGAGGTGCCATCCAATCCCAAAGGGAAACCAAAATCCTTCTGTTTGTTAGCAGATTCCAGCTGGGCAGGGGCCACTTTATGAAATGGGCGGTGGAGAAGGAAGCGTTTGCTGCCAGAGGAATCTGGTGGAATGGTTTTGGGGGCTGTGGTGTCAGGATGGGGCAGTCCCAGCAGCTTTGCAGTCCCTGCTCTGGGAGGGTCCAGGCACATCCCCTCAGGACATGCAAGGCACCAGGACCCTGCAGTTCCATTCCTTTATAGACATGGCATGTTTGTGAGGCACTGTCTTCCAGGCAGACCAAAGAGCTACTACTGCAATTAATGCAATGTTCACTCCTCATTTAGATTCAAGTACAGTGCCAGAAACGGGTAGCAAGGGTTACTCAACCCTGCAAAGTCGAGGTTTTTTCTTGTTTGTTTTACAAATGAAAAATATCTTTCAGTCGTGGTTTTGATGGGGAAAACCAACACATCTATCTCCCCTTCCACATTTTTTTATTCCCTCAGTAGTAAACATCTGTCTTAATGCAAGAACTTCAAAGAAAGCCAAAGTGATTTTTTCATGTTACAAATTTGTCCAGACACTAAACATGTTTAAATGTCATCTTCCGTTTTCTGTTATGTCCTTATAAATAAGATTATCCTGCTACTGTTCTGCAAATTTGTTTAGAGGAAAAAAATTCTAAGCCCCATTTCTTGCTTGGAAGCTAAAGTTTGAAGTTTGTTCTTAAAACTTCCTGGAACCAGAACAAAAATGGTTCAAATTGTCACTTGGTTGGAAAGAGAAGTGCTTGGAAAAAGAGCAGAGAGATACTAAGAGCAAACAAGGCTAAATAATAGTCTTGTAATTACTGAATCTCTAATTTTCGAGTGTCCAACCTACAACTGCTACTGCCAGCCAAGCCTGACATTTCTACATTTTCTTTTGACATTTGAAGATTAGGTAAATCCTGTTTATGTGTGATAGTACCAGCACACACTTGACTCCAGTCTCTCCCCACCTCTGCAGAACCTGTCACCAAAGGGATGCTATGGAAACAGCATCAGGTGGAGATGGCCAGGGGCACACACCCATGCAGGAGACCCCCACAGCCAAATAATCTCCTGATTAAAGGGAGCATTGAGAAAATCTCCAGCTCTTCCCTTCTGTGCTGAGCAGTTTCTATAGGTCTATGTTCATGTGCAAATCTACCTGATAGGCATGTGCTTGTTATCTCTAGATTTGTGTTTATTTACCTCTTCAGTTCTTAGTGAGGGTACAATTAAGGATACCAGTTCTTGGCTGCTGTTTGTTTTATAAAGTAAACATGAAGCAATTGACTGTAAGTATTGAGTCTGCAGTGCTTTACTGAGGTCTGATTAGAAAACCACTAAAATCTCCTTAAAGGCACTCCACTTTCTAAAGGTTTCTCAAAGGTATCTGAGACTGCCTTGCAGAAGCAGAGTATTGAGCTTGCCTTTATTGTCATTTACTGCTGATCCTGCCTCACGTGGCTACAAGTTCATTTCAGCAACTTTTGCTGATGGTGAGAACAGACTTGAGTTCTTTTCCCTGAGGATTCCCATTCTGTATGGAGAATGAAAACAGCTGAGTTAGACATGGATGAAGAGAGGAAGGAAGGAAGGAAGGAAGGAAGGAAGGAAGGAAGGAAGGAAGGAAGGAAGGAAGGAAGGAAGGAAGGAAGGAAGGAAGGAAGGAAGGAAGGAAGGAAGGAAGGAAGGAAGGAAGGAAGGAAGGAAGGAAGGAAGGAAGGAAGGAAGGAAGGAAGGAAGGAAGGAAGGAAGGAAGGAAGGAAGGAAGGAAGGAAGGAAGGAAGGAAGGAAGGAAGGAAGGAAGGAAGGAAGGAAGGAAGGAAGGAAGGAAGGAAGGAAGGAAAGAAAGAAAGAAAGAAAGAAAGAAAGAAAGAAAGAAAGAAAGAAAGAAAGAAAGAAAGAAAGAAAGAAAGAAAGAAAGAAAGAAAGAAAGAAAGAAAGAAAGAAAGAAAGAAAGAAAGAAAGAAAGAAAGAAAGAAAGAAAGAAAGAAAGAAGAAAGAAAAAGAAAGAAAGGGGAGGAATGCAAAGAAGAGAAATGCAGAAAGGAAAGTGCAAACTGTTTTATAACCTTGATTTAACACCCAGTCTGAGCCAGACCTGTTATACAAAATATGTTTCCTTGGGGGTTTATAATGCAACTACTACAGAGAAACCAGCATGATCTGACACAGCATGAGCTATTCAGCAGCCTAGTAAAAATATGAATAGCTCATAATGACAGGAGAATCAAACTGTTGCTGTCTGGAATGTGAGATTGTAAAACGTGAGATGATAAAATATCATGATCCAGATTGAAAATCAATATATTTGTTAAAGTTGCCAGCAAAGGAACATGGACTATTGGAAAACAGTCAGTGCATTCCCTACAGTTGCTACCAGAATTCTTTGGATAAGGCAAGAAGTTGCAAGTTTAAAGTAAAAATAAATTAAAGGGTTCTTAAATCAATCCAAGGCAAAAATAGAAAATTTAATGGGAAACAAGTAGTGAAAATCCAGAGTGGAGGGCTGAACAAGGGCAATTGCAGCACTGGTATCTCAAAAACAACAAGTCCATTATCCTTACATGGAGGGGTTTTCAGAAGGTGTTTTGATGTAAGGCAATGCCCTTGCAATATTTAAAGGGATTTTCTGTTAGAAACTCTTGGATTAGGAAATTTTACATGCACCAAGTGAGATATCAAAGAGAGAACCAGCCAGCCTGCCAGGTTATTCACTGGGGTTGGTGCAGGTAAGGAATAGCAGTGAAGTGTTCCTGCTCAGGTAAGAACTTAAACAAATGTTTAGACTGTGCATATTGCTCAAGTGTTTATTTAAGCAATTTAATACACCCAGGCCACACTAATGAAATTCAGCTGCTATTCATCCCACCACACAAGTGTGTCCTCCATAGCAGAGATATGAAAGCAAATAAGATAAAAGGAAAGGTGAAATAAGAAAAGAGGTGCTACTTACCTGTGCTATGCATTTTGTCTTTTTTTTTTTTTTAATGGAGCCATTTGTAACCAATCCTTAGCATGGTTTGTATTAAGTCTGGATCACAAATGACACCTATCAAGCAGCTGTTTACATCTGGCTCACAGGTGTGTGGCTGGTGTTTGCCAGGGGCAGATGGATGCCTTAGAGGGACCTTTCAGTGCAGAGACAGAGAGGAGAGAAGGGTGAGGGTCTTTACTGTTCCTTACCTGTGCTCCCTGCCTATTATGCACCCTGAAATTCAAGTCAGTTTGCATGGAAATACTGATTGGAAAAACTCCAGATTTTCCTCTAAAGTAGTGAAAAGTGTAGTAGTGGACACATGAAGGAGTACAGGGCAAATTGAGTAGAAAAAACAATATTGTTTGGCAATCCAGGTAAAGCTTCCAGCAACGGGAATCCAGGGTACAGCAGTGCTGGGATTGCAGCTGTGCTGTACCTTGGCTGTGCTGGGATGGCAGAATCCATTGTCCTGACTGTGTCCTGCCTCAGGGGACAGAAATGGGTGCATTAGATTAAAAATCTGTCAAGTGCTCCCAGATATGTGGCGCTGTGGTTTATACATACACCAAGGATCCCTCCACATGGGCATTAAAAACCCCTGTATAGTGCAGAGCTCAGTGCTCCTGTGCCCCACAGGCTGAGGGGGCAGCCCTGGTTCTGAAAACCCATTCACCATCATCTGCTCAGAAACCAAGTGCTGGGTCTGACAGAGGGCAAACCTGGAGCTGAGGGGAGACCTTAATGTGCTCTACAACTACCAGAAAAGGCATCAAGTTGCACTGGGGGAGGTTTTTTTTGTTAGATATAATGAAAAATTTCTCCTCAGAAAGTGTTGTCAGGCATTGGAACAGGCTGTCCAAGGAAAGTGGTAGAATCACTGGAAGTATTCCAAACATGTGGATGTGGCACTTGAGGACATGGTTTAGTGGTGAACATGGTGCTGGTTCTAGGTTAACAGCTGGGCTTATGATCCTACAGGACTTTTTCCAACCTTAATGACTTTTGCACAGGTTCTGTTCAAACCTGACTGAGAGCAGGACATTTGCACACCTGATGATGTGGGGTCTGTGTAACACACGGGCTGCAAGGAGCATAAACCACCATGCCTTGCCTGCATTCTCCCACCCATCATGGCCTGAGAAAGTAGAAAGCTGCAGGGCAGAAGGATGCAGGAGGCAGGATGGGGTGAATGAGCAGGAATTCACCCCTTGCATTACCAGCCTGGCACTTTCAGAGCCAAGTGCATCGGGGCTTTGGCAGGGGAGTTTTGTTGGAGAGGAACAATGCCACAGACACAGCTGTAACAAAGAGATCTTTGTGACCACGATTGGCCTGCAGCACAGGATCAGAACTTCTTTTCAGGCTGGCTGCCTGGAATACTGAAGGAGGACAAACAGCTCCCCAAGTCAGAATAACATGACCAAAAATCCCAGTACATCCCCCGAGCTTGCTGCCAGTGCAACTCCTCAGCCATGCAGCAGCTTCTTCCTGGGTGGGAGGATTTGAATGGAAAAGAGGGGGAGATGTGGGGGCTCAGGCAGTGGGCAGAGCAGGGGCTCTTTGAATGCATGCACACGTAGCTCTGGAGCCTGGCTGCCAGCAGAGGCTGCCTGGCTGCAGACTTTGGGAAGCCCTGCGGCACACAAAGGTTGCACTGAGACAGCAATCCTAAATTCAGTGCTTTTGCTCTCCTGAGCCAAAGAAAAAATCCACCTCCCCCCCCCTCCCCTTGGCAGATCAACTGCTTCCAGATTTCCTGATGAATTGTCACAAGGAAGAGAAATCATCCTCTGAATTATCACACGGAAGAGAAATCATCCTCAGCCCTTCCTCACTCAGAAAGCTGAGGATTTTTGGATTTTTCCCGTGGTCTGCATAAAATGGAGCACCCCAAATTAGCACCATTCATGCTGCCACAGCCAAAAACTGCCTGTGCAACTACATCCCCAGTAAGTGTTGCAGACTCTCTTAAGAACCTACAAAATGAAATATACCCACAGATTCCCAACTCAAACACATCACCAAACTCACCCACTGACTCCACCAATTTTTTTTTTCAATAAATTTAGGCCACAGGAACCCAGTTTACCCCAAAAGATTCCAACTTCTTTATAAACCAACTTCACAGAAGATTTTTCTTTTTAAATAACCATGTCACCAAGCCTATGTTTGAACCAACATTCAGAAATCACATGCTCACCAGCTGGATTGGAAGCCTGTATTTTATTTTCAGTTCCCATCACAAATTCAGTCTTCAACAATGCCATCAAACTGTCTCTAAAATATTCTTACACCTCTATCAATTTCAGGGGTACTATCATTGGTGAAGTGAGACCCTGAATCTTCCATGCACAAGCATGCCTGCAGATCAGCACAGATATTGCCACCGAACTTGCAACCAAATACATTCAAAAGATATCACACTGCTGTGCCTTAAAGGAGTCTCTCAGGGGCCACTGGTCACTTGGAGGAGAGCAATGATGGCACTTACTTTGCTGGTGTAAGACTGAGCTTTGCCTTATCAGAAAAACTGCCCTTACCTCACAGTGATTGATTGTCTTCAGCATCCTCATGATGGGGAGCAGAGGGGCAGGCACTGATCTCTTCTCTCTGGTGACAGGGCTCGAGGAAATAGCATGAATCTGAGTCAGGGGAGGTTAAGATTGGATATCAGGAAAAGGTTTTTCACCCTGAGGGGGATTGAGTACTGGAACAGGCTCCCCATGGCAGTGGTCACAGCACCAGCCTGGCAGAGCCCAAGAAGTGTTTGGACAATGCTCTCAGGCACATGGTGAGACCCTGGGGTGTCCTGTGCTGGGCCAGGAGTTGGACTCAATGATTCTGATGGGTCTCTTCCAATTCAGCTTATTCTATGTGGAACCAGAAGCTTGGCTCAGTGCAGAAATCCAAGCCAACCGACTGCCTCCATCCCTCAGGTTTCACATACTAAACCCTAATGGGATCCAAATGGAAAATCATCAAGTAACTAAAACCAGCAATAGAATGTCATGTGTTTTGAAAGAAATTTCCCCCAGCAACTAACTTTCTAACTTTTAAATAACTGCCACCCTCAACAAACTCAGAACCAGAAGTAAAACAAACCCAACCTGCCCTTGAAAAAATGAACAGCAACAAGCAGAAAATAAATAGTCTGTAAACCCATTCCTGCAGCCACTGCCACACTGCCCTCCAAGCAGCCCCACTGCAATCCAGGGAGCTTCACATGCTCCACATGAAACCTGACACACACCACACCTGTACACCACAGGACTGATGGAAACCATGCAGTTGGACAATGTGTATGTGCTGGAGTGAGCTCTGCTGGACAATCAATAATGAACCAGAGCACTCAGTCACCATTTAGAGGATATTTTCCACTAACTGGTCTCACTGATGTCTCAAAGGACCATCCTGAAAAGTGGCTTCTGATACAACTCCAAAAGGCAACACTAGAAAGCAAAATGCTCAAATCTACTAGAGCAGAAAAAAGAAAGAAATTATGGACTCAACGATGTCCATGTACTTAAGCCTACTTTGATCTTCCTCCTGTCTGGCTGAATGAAGCTCCTCCCACGTGGGCTGCCTGCCAACACATTTCCCCCTGCTTTTCTCTGAAGAAATGAACCTGTTATCAACTTCCTCTTGCTAAAACCTCATGTGTGACCATCCTTCTTCTCTAAAGCTGTCTGGTCATCTGGCATAACTGTGTTGAACAAAGAGTTATTGTCTCTCACCTGTGTTTTGGCTTCCTGTTTGGAAGATGCTGCTACTGGTTTCTGAGTCATGAGGTGAGAGCTGTGTGTCCACCAATATAACTGTCAGGTTTTTGGGTTTTGGGGTTTTTTTTTGTATTTCAGCTAGTCTAATGAAAGATTTTACAATGCTCTTGAGCCCTTCACCCCATGATGAGGTGTCCAGGGAATACTGATGAGGAAAGACATCAGGACACACGAGTGCCACACACCTTCTTCCTTAGGCACAAGGAGCAGAGTTCAGCTTCTTGTGCCCACCAGCCTGTGCTGAGTGAGAAATGAAAGATACACTCAAATTGGGTAGAAGGTGATAGACATCTTAACAAAAAAAAATCAGGATGGAAAGCAAATTGTGACTCGAGAGCTGGGTCAAACCCCCTGCTCGCACCCCTTGTACCATAGGGAACCCTATCCCTCCTCCAGGAGTTTGGCTGCACTGGCTGTGCCTTGTGGCACCCATGGCAATGGTTGCTCTTCCCACCATGCCCAGTTCCATGTCCTTGTTTCCCATGCAGTGACAGGCCAGCTGCAATCCTGAGGCTCTGTGCCTCTTTGGCACAGTCCCTGCTGCAGAAACAGCTTCCCTTAAAAGCATGTGAGACCTGGTGCTCCAGTTACTTTCAGGAATGTGCCCCTACCAAGGATTAAGCAAAATAAATATTATCTGGTTCCATATCTGTTTTCATGTTTGCTTATGCATACCTGCTTCCAGCCCTGTCCAAGGCTTAGACCTTCCAGCAGCTCCCAGTTATTAGAGAGCATCTCAGTTTTACAGGGTCACTTTTCACAAGAGCCTTTTCTCTAGAGGACACTTACCTGCTTCTGTTCCCTCCCTAAACCCACAGATATCATATCTAGAATTACAGCTCCCTACAGAGGCACTGCAGAGACTATCCTTGCATTACAAAAGAATTCATGCTAAAAACAAGAACCAAAAAAAAATAGGTCATATCTGAAGAATACTAACACTCGCAAGACTTCTTTGGGTGTGCTAGTGAGCTAAGGGTGTCCAAATATTTTTTACCTGTGGGACTTAGGTGAATTTTCCTCTTAGTTACTTAATTCATACTTTTTTTGGAGCACTTTTTTTGAGCGTGTTTTCTTCTCGTTCATAAAGCAGAGCTTCATTGAATATCGCTTTTCTTGCTCCATGTTCAAGCTACTGCTTCACAAAGTGATCCAGATTTTCCACCAATTCTCACTGATGCTGCCAGTGGCACCTGTAAAGTGCTGCCCCATGGCTCTACCTGCCCAACAGTGCTGATTTTTAGTGGACAATGTTCTTCCTCTTCCTGCACCCAAAATTTGCAGCTATGACAATTCCTGGTTTCCTGGAGATGAGAAAACTCCTGTTGGACTTAGAGGAAAAGAACTCTCAATGCTTGGAGAGATGAGGACTTGCAATGTCTCTCTTTGCCAGCCCACTTTAGCAAGCTGCAAGGGAAGCACAGGGATTGTGGCTCCAAAATGAGGGGTCTTACACTTTAGATTTGTCAGCAAAAAACACTGAGCAGGTGGTGTCACCCCAACAGATTCCTCCTTATAGCCAAGAGTGATGACACTTGAAGCTTTAAGCTTCAAGGGGACAACAGCATCCAGTGGAGGAAAGCAGAACTGAACTCTGTCCAATTTATGCTGGGTGACAGAAAAACAACTGTCTTCAGTGATCCGAGTCCTTTGATGTGCACAACTAGTTTTGGTTAACCAGAACCTCAGCACTCTCTTGTTTTATGCCAACAGACAGTTTGGCCCATAAAGTTCACATTTTCACAAAAATCACAGAAAGCCCTTAAAAAAGGCTGTGGATAGTTGATGTATCTTGGGCATTTCTGTGGAGGGTTCAGAGACAGCTCCTCTGCAACAATGCAGAGCCTCAGGGTGGCTCCATGGTGTAGGCAAGTGAATAAATTTGCACATCACCACATGTAGCTACAGGAAAACTCCCCAGATGGGTTTTGCAGGCAAGGCAGTCAAGAACACATGGGGCTGAACATTGTAGGTGATGCTGAATGGAATTTTTGGCTATTGCTTCCTGTGGAAAAAGGAGACAGAGACACAAATTACCTCAGTTCCAGGCTGGAGTAGCACCTGCTACTGCCAGACAACTTACTTATGCAAAAAAAAAAAAAAAAAACAACTAGAATTTTGAACTTTTGAGCATTTATTAACTTTGTGCCAGGATCCAGATGAGTGCTGTGTGTGGAGCCCTGCATTTGTGAAAGCTAATGAGTGTACAAGAGCATTTGCTGGCCCCATCACTGAGCCAGGGATTTTGCCAGGAGCCCAAGCAGTGCTTCAGGGCAGATCATTTAAAAAACTGATCTTGAACCTTCCAGTTGCACCTGAAACGTGGCACTTCACAAATGAGTTGCAGATGCAAATGAGACCATTTGAGTTCTCTTTACCCCTTTTGCATGAAATTCAGCTTTGTGGGAAAGACCTCAGAAATCTTTGTGACCATCCCTCAGGGTGAGAGCAGAGTGTTTGCTCCCCTTTCCTTCCACTCCCTCATTTCTGGGTGATCCCTGTAAGACCAGTGCACAGGAGGGGACAAAACCCTTCCTTGTGAAAAATATGGCTTAATGAGACATGAATAGAAGATTTGTACCTGCCAGGAGGACTGCAAGGAGGAAAAAATTAAAAAAAAAAGAAAAGAAAAGGAAAAAAGGAAACTGTCATCCAGTGGAACTCTGGAGCTGTCAGCAGAGCAGAGCAATGAGTCCCCAGAGCTGTGAGAACCTCGCTGCCAGGCAGGGCAGTGCCAGGCTGGGCTCACTCACCACTCCTGGGCCATGCCCTCAGCAAAGAAAGGAACCCCTTTTCTGACAAACAAGCTGAGGGCAGGGTGCCAGCTGCCTGTTTCTGAAGGGGAAAGGCTGCTCCTTGGAGAAAGGCTGGACCCATGCACTGGAAAGATTTAACTCTTCCAGGGTTGGTTGGTTCTGCAGAATGTCACAGGGGCAGCTGGTGTGCCCAGGGTACCAAAACTCACCAGTGACAAATCCTATCTAGCACAAGCTGACAAAGATCACTTTTTGGGCATCAAAAGCACTTAGCAGCACCTCCAGACAGACATCTATTTAATAATTTGCAGGATGGTGCCAATTCAAAGGCACAACAGCAATTGTACTATCCCCAGACATTGAGACACCATATTTCACATGGTGGTGTTGCAGTCTCCATAACTCTATGCAGCTGTGTGCCCCATACTGCTCAACAGGGCTGGTCAGCATTCCTCATCCCAAAAAATATGCATCCTCTTGCAAAAAAGAAGTCAAGGACAGCCTGTGTAGTGCTGCCAGTTTGCTTTTCCTCTGCAGCCAAATGCAGCTGATCTTCAGTGCTGTTTCCCCTGCACCCCCACCCCCAGGTTATTTGTTTGTCAGATGTGCAAGGGCATGCTTTGATTTTCTTATTTTTTTAATCCATCCACAGACCACCCATCTGCTGCCTCACAGACCAGCACAACGTGTTGTGTTGCACAGACTGAAAAGCACTTTCCTTTCCAGAGCCTTGGCATTACAAAATGCTGAGCTAAACTACAGCTTTATGTTAAGAAAGAGCAACTATTAAATCTTTAGAAACAATCTAGCAGGACACCTCTAACCTGTTATAAAGGTAGCAGT
Organism: Agelaius phoeniceus; assembly: GCF_051311805.1. Classification (NCBI taxonomy): domain Eukaryota; kingdom Metazoa; phylum Chordata; class Aves; order Passeriformes; family Icteridae; genus Agelaius; species Agelaius phoeniceus. The sequence continues at coordinate 7,070,810 of NC_135266.1, read as the reverse complement.
TAAAATACAGAAGGGCTAAAGAATATTGCCTACTTCAGAGAAAATGCAAAAGAAGGTTCTTCTCAAATTGCACACACTTTGTAGTAACTTGTATGAGCAGGAGGGGACTGAAGCAGTCTCAGAAGATTCCACTGTGATGGCTTTGGAAGGAAATGCATAAGCTAAAATGCTACTGGTCAGTTTTTCAGGTCCTGCTAAGGAACATGAGCATCACACAGTTGCTTACAGCTATGATGCAGTAACTTGGGTAAGAGTTTCTTGATCCCATGTCACATCCTACAATTGATCTGGTCCCTTCAGGCTTGCCCTGGTTCCTGACCTTTGTCTCTGCTGTTCCCTGATGCCCTCACAGCATCTTTTCACGCCACAGGAAGCCTGCTGAGGGGCAGTCCATGCATTATGGATGATACATTCCTGCACTGAGCCTGAGTGTTGAGGCACTCCCTGCTCAGGAAAGCTCACAACATGACCCCTTGCCCTTCTGTGACTTCCCAATAAAGCACTTATCCTTCACATGAAATTATAAACTCATGTGACTCCAAAATAGGCAGTGTCATCTGGTTTGGAGTTGTAAACCTTAAATCATTGGCTTAAAGACCAGGGAAAGCCTGCTCTTCTCCATTAATATGAACAAATAATTTCTAGGATGAAAGCCTATACAGAGCAATTTGACCTAGAAATGCCCACATCCCACTTTTCTTTTAAATGCAGGTGATTCTGGTTTGAGTGGTACCAGTGCAGCAAATTTGGTAATAATTAAATACTAATGTGTTGTTTCATCCCTTTTTTATATGGCTCATAGAACAAAATTTCAAATTACTATAGCAACAGGTGAAACAATACTCTGGAACTTGTCGATATTTATCCCATGATCTAATAGGGGTTTGTTGACTGTGCTACTCTGCAAAGCAAGGGCATTAAGTCAGAGCTTTATTCTTTTACCATATGGTCCCCAGGAAAGAAATTTTCTGTTATACTTTGTACTCTGCACTACACTGAAGTGCACCAACAATAAGATTCATAAAGAAAGCCATTAGTTACCTGTGATTAAATCCCACAGCCCAGGTATGGATTTAAAATTTATGGAAATAAAATTGTAAATGTAAAACTGAGGTTGCATAGATCCAGATGAGTGTTAACAAGTGTGAAGGGCTGTGAGAGTAATGTGTTATTTTACTGTTATTGTAACATATGTTTATCTTTAAAGAAGGTGCCTGTGAAAGGTATTGCACGGGGATTTAAGGCATGTGGGTAGGTGCAAGTAGCACAGGATTAGGTGGCTGGGGGACCAGGCTGAGATTAAGGAAATTACGTCATTCCCAAATTCAGAAAACTCAGGAGTGAATCTCAAAGCAATGGGGAGAACTCCAATAGAAAATTCTTTAAGACAAAGGTGAATGAGAGGATGTTGCATTTTTTTGGTTAGTGGGTTTTTTGTTGTTGTTTTGTGGGGTTTTTAAGGGTTGAGGGGTCTTTTTGAGCTGTCTTCCTATGAAACTTTCAAAAAATACAGCAAGGCAGACAGTGATTTTGTTGGTCAGCTCATGGATCACTCCCAGACCTGTAGAGAGAGCCCCACCTCTTGTGGGACAAATTCAGTTCACAGAATTACACAGAAGTTTTTGACTTGACTAAAATGCAGTAGCATTTCTTCCTATGACATCATTTTTGCAGTGTTTTGGAAAGCAGCAAACCACTTTTTAGGAAAACACAGCTCATTCAAAGCTGGTTAGTAAGGGCATGCTGATCTACCTACAGGACTGGCCATGTACCCCTTGCCAGAATTCCTGGCAATCACAGGAAAAGTGCTTCCAAAAAGTCAGGTATGAATGAGTTTTGAGATGTGAGATTCAGTAACCAAGGGGAAAAGCACTGTACCTGGCTTTAGAAAAGAAGAGAAAGTCCACATGGACAATGGTAAAACAGTCAGTGGAAGCTCAACACCATGCAAAATACTCATCTGAATTATTGACAATCAGTCAGTGACTCTGAGAGCATGAAGGCAAGGAAAAAAGCTGCTGTGGATTTGTGAAGAGTAAATTGTGTCAAACCAAGTGAATTTCCTTCTCTGGCAGGGTTACAGGGCTGGTGGGTAAGGGTGTGCTGTGGAGGTGGTATATCTTGGCTTCAGAAAGATTTCCAACAGCATGAGGCTGGAGAGGTCTGAGCAGCACTTTCACAGATAAAACTGGAATTCAAAGCAGCCCTGATAAAATAAAAGGGATCTAAAATCAGCAGGGTGAAACTCAGTGGGAGGGCAGCATTCAGGAAGGAAAACTCAGGTGCACAGAAGAAGGACAAGCTGGGCAGATGGACTGGGCTGCTGCACAAACCAGTCTGGGCACCAGAGAAAAGCGGGGACCGAGCATGAATTGACAATGTGATATTGTTGGGGAAAAGGCAAATGTCATTCTGGGACAGCAAGTCAGCATGTGCTGCAAAAAATTACCCCCACTCTGCTCTGCTTTGAAGGACTCTGAAGAACAGCCCTGGACCCAGGCCTTGGCACCAGGCTCTGCAGAGAATGAATTTAGGCAGATGGGAACATATAGGGAAGAGGAGCAAGAGGAGCTGTGAGGACTGAAATGCATTATTTATGAGAAAAGAATAAAGGAATATATTGTTTAGGCTGGGAAAAGGATTCTGTCACAAATAGTACACAGAATAATATTAAATGAAGAAATTAATGGGGTTGCTGGCATGGGGCAGCTACGCTGGTGATCTGTGAGATACATCAGGCACAGAAGTGGGGAACTGGTCCAAAATGCTTGGGAACAAACAGGCTGCCAGGGACAAGGGGCCTTGCTGACTTGCCAGGCCACTGCTTCATAGTCCCACCCTCTTCCTGCCCAAGATCCAAACCCACCAGAGCTACCACCTTCTGTGGAAGCCTGGTGTGAGCTGATACCTCTGGTGAAAGGAGCAAAGGGAACTGAGTCCCACGGTGTACATTTCAATGTATGGCTTCCTTGAAATGCTGAGCCCCTGAGGATGCCACAATGGGCTTTGGGCATGCAGGGTGGGAAGGACAGGACCCTGCTGTCAGTCTGTCTTCTGCCACATGGCACCCTGGGCAGGAGTGCAGCAAGAGCACTCTCCTGCAAAAAAACAGAACAAAAAACAAACAAAAAACCAAAACCAACCAACAAATCAACAAAAACCCAAAAAACCAAAATCAAAATCAAACCAAAACCAACAACAACAACAACAACAAAAACCAACCAACCAAACAATAAACTCCCCCAAAAAAATCCCCATAACTCCCCAAACTCCCAAAAATCTGAATCAAGCCAAACCACCACCACCAAAAAAACCAACAAAGACAACAGCAAATAATTTCTGAATGTGAAGCAAAGGGCATCTACAGGTGGGTTAGCTCCATGAAAAGAGTGAACCAGTCAGCTGAGAGGGGTTGAGCTGGAAGTGGTCCAGGATTGTCTTCCTATGAACAGCCATCAGTCTGGAGGGTGAGGGCAGGGTATCTCCCTCCCAGCAATACAGTCTGGGGTTACCTCTGCCAAGTACCACTCATTTTGGGGTGGGAGGGCGAGGGGCAGACCACATGTGTCTCTGACAGTTGCCAAAATCAGGCTTGTTTGTTTTTGGAACACCAAAATCTCACTCACCTTTCCTGTGCTTCACATGACAGCCCTCTCTGCCTGGGTCTTTTTTGAAAGATCACAAGGTGACCATGAACTTTGTTTGCTTTGCAGACCATGACAACAAGAGCATGCAGTCACTATTTGGCTGGTGCTGCACTGTACAGACAGACATGTCCAGGGATTTTCTTTCTCATGAGCTGCACCTTGGCTGCTTTTACACTGCCCTTCAGCCTTCCCTCACCCATACACCTCTCCTGGTGAAAGAAGCTTTGTGATAGATGATTCAAGACCGATTCTGGAACTGAAGAAGACTTTTTTTATTGATTTCTGGATTTTCCATCAACTTTTTGTTTTCAGACTAATTTTCTGAGTAGTTGTCCTCTGTAGTGCAGGATTGGATCACATTAGAGAGTTCCACTACCCTCTGACAGTGGTCCAGCCCAAGGCAGGTGTAAACCTTCCCCACCTCCACAGCCCAGCTCGTTCCAGAATACTCCGGGCGCTCCATGAGCGCGCCCCAGCCGAGCAGTAAATCTGCAGCGCTGTGATCTTACCCAGGGCAGAAATGTCTTTCCCATCAAAGGACATGATTTAATGCACGTCTGCTAAGTTGTGCAAAGCCTTGTATTTTACTGCTAGCACATCTTCTGGGACTGTGCATCCCTTTGGATTCTCTTGGAGGGGTCCCATTCCAACTTGGAGAAGGGCAGGGGGAAATTGTTTCCTCAGGGAACTCAAAGATACCCTCCCTGCCCTCACCCCCATGACTTCTTCCTCAAGAAGTGTATACAACCAGGCTTTCTGAGAAGAGAAGCATATGAGAGTGCTTTTAATGTCTGCTCTTTCCCCCAGCCCTCCCCTGGGTTTTTTTCCTGGGGTTGTACAGTCTCCAGCAAAGAAAAGTTTTTTGAGCAACCCTTTGAAAATCCTCCTCCACTTTGTCCAAGGAAATACTCCAGTGACACAATACCAAGAAACAAAAAGCATAGTGGGCTTCCAAGTCTGAGGAATACTCTTCAGCTTGAGCAGATGTGTCCATGGAAGATAGAGATCAGATGAAATGACCAGAGAAGCTTCTCAGTTATTCTAATTAATGCAAATGCTGACTCTCACAAAGGCCTCATTTCCATGGATGGAGATACAGCCTTTAACTCACCAGGAATTGTGAGTCTGGACAGCTGCTTTGACAGGCCTCTCAACATCCCACTCTGTTCATGTTCTGGGTTATGAAACTCTGCAGTTGCTCCAGGCTCAGAGGGTTTGCTTTGTTGCATTACATTCTGGACTTCACAGTACGCTGTAAAGCATAGAAGAAGAAACACAAATTAAAAATTGCTCAATATTAGGGCCCAATATTCAGAAACTGTTGCTCTGCCCCCCATGATGTGCATTAATATGTCATAAAGAGTTATGAAGTTGGTAGATACCTTCACTCTCCGTTATATGAGCCTTCTGTCCCCATACAGGCTCTCAAATGAAAGGTAGCTGTCACAGATAGGGAAGCTCTGGCTCTTCAACATCCATGGGCATTGGTCTAATGAAGTGCTGCTGAAGTCAGTGCAGTGTTACCATCAGTCTGCACAGAAAATGGCTCAGAATATGCGCTGCACATAAAACATTCATGTGTAAAACAGCATGCATTTTCAAAAGCTTTCTGTATAACCTCAGGACTGGATGGTAAAACATGCCATGTATAGAATTTTAGATAAGAACCCATTGTGCTAGGAAGATTTCCCAGCATTAAAAAATGCTGGTAAATTACAACATTCAAGAATTTGTTCACTTGAGGTCTATGAAATAAATCATGCCAGGCAGCCCTAGCAAATTCCATGATTCACATAACTGCATGGGGGATGGAGTTTGGGGAAAAACCATCTCCCAGGGAGGCGACAGAGACCAGGGTCATCTGTCTTCTCTTCTGTACATTATTACTGTAGGAGGATGAAAAACTAGGGGTCTGCTGTAAGGCTGAGAATTCATGATAATTTCTAAACAGTTGCATGTCACTGGTGAATCACACTTGTTATACAAATTAGAAGCAGGTAACATCATGGTTTCTGGCTGGACAGAGGAATGTTGTTTACAGCTGTATTTATTTCCTGGAAAATGCTGGCACAGATTGACAAGAATAAGTTCTAATTTATGCCCAATGTTGCCTTGGACTGGTCAGATAAATAAGACTCTAAAAAAGCCTGACAAAGTGAAAAAAATAATTAAATATTCATATTTTAAGGATGAAATGCTATGCTTTCATGTTTGAAAACACAGTTCCAGTTTCAGTTAAGTACTTACAATGTTTAATTTCAGGCAAAAAAAATAATATATTCCAGTCACATTTTTTTTTCCCACTCTTTGATTCCTCTAAAACACTTTGAATATTCTCATTTTGGGGCAACTTGAAAGAAACGGTGGTTTAATTTTTTCAATACTGTCAATGAATTGAAAAAATCCCTAATTATCCAATCTTTATTTGCAGGTCTCATGCTCTGTTTAATCCTTCACAGCCTCTCTGTTTTCTAGCAATTATGGGTGTTTCAGACAGAGCATGTATGTACATTTATATATAAAATAAATTCTGGCACAAGACTTTAGTAAGATGGGAAAAGCTTTTGGATTTATGAGCTGCTTTGCTTTGTTTTGCTTCTTCAGTACCTGACTGAAAAGTAAGACTAACTTAAAGAGGACTTGAGAAGGATATTTTATTTTAACCTAAGATTATAGTCACTTCAGCTAATGATGTAGAAGGAGATCAGAGCCTAAAGTTGTGCTTTCTGTCTCTCTGAAAAAAAACCATCAGACCTCATCTTTGTTCTAGGAGTTCTGATGATATTATGGATGTTTTTATTTGTCATTTACACATGTCTGTGAAGTGTCAGATGGTTTGAGTCCTTAATGGTTATATCCACAAAGAAGTAGTCACTGACTTATGTGAGCACTGACAGAAACCAAAATCAGAACAGTCTGTCACCAGAACAGGAGACAGAGTGCAGTGACACTGGGATACCTCTTCAGCAGGGGAGCATTTCTGGCCCATCTGACTGAGCATCTCCTGCCCCAGAGCTGCCCTGTGGCCACTCTGGTTTTTGTAATGCCACCACTGCTCCAGCTGTCCCACCAAGGCAGCACCTTCCAGCAACGCGAGATGAAGGCGATTTTCTGATTTGTCAGATCCAGGAACCACATGAGAACTGAGGCAGTGCCAAGGCTTTGGGGCCCAAGAAGATAAAAAGGCTCAGGCCAGGGCTTTGCTCTCCCAAGGGTTACACAGAGATCAGCTAAAACTTGTGCTGGTAGCTATGGCTGAGTGAAGCAGCAGCCCCTGTGTGCCCTGTCCTCCCCTGTCCACAGCAGTGTCACCTCAGCTTTGTCCTCTTGGCCACTCATGTCTGGTGCTCCCAGGAGCAGAGAAGGAATTGCCCTACATCAGTGCAGGGGCTGTAAAACTTGGCCACTCAGAAAAAATAAATTCTTTATAAACCAGAGCAAGGCTGATGTTAAAAGCTGAGGCTTGGAGGGTAGTGTGAGAGGGGAAGGGTTCAAGAGTAATTAGATATGGTTGTTTCTTACCCAACCCATGATCTCTCCAGAAAATGCACTTTTTGCAGGGTATTTTGTAGGCAAAAAGAAGGTGAAATATAAGCAGTTTTAAAGTGCTAGTCTGTGTACAGGATGTCCATCTCACCCTGGCAGCTCTGCTGGGAACATAGATGCATTCACTCATCTCTTTCACTAACAGATAAAAATGAATGCTCAACAACATAATGATATCTCCTACTGGTGATTCTGACATGAAAAATACATGATGTGTGTGTCAGGTATTCCCAAACAACTCACATTCCTGGAAATAGCCAGTGCAGGTAGAGAAGCAGATTAAAATGTGATGGCTGAACAAAAAAATAAAATAAAATTCTTTTCCTTATCTTTTTACAAAGCTGTTTTCATAGAAGTTATTTCCCCTAACACCCTGCAAATTCATGTTTGTATTAACACATATTGTGGGCAAGCATTTTTCTTTCTCTCCATCACAGTTTCAATTACTGTATGGGACACAAGAGTGTATTTTTCTTTAATCCAGTTCTTCCTCCAAACTTAATCCAAAGTTTACAGAGCTAAAACTGCATTTGTCTTCCACATACTTCTGCCTTGGCAATGTCAGCTGTGGTATGAGAGTTCTGACTCTCCAGTGAAATATGTTTGTGGCTTTAAGTTTACTGTCTCTCAGACCAAATATCCCACTTAGGCTACTAGTAAATTCAGTGAGAAACTGAATCATCAGATGTGTTGGATGCAAAATTTACTATATTAGTGTTAAATAGTGGGTGAGTTTAATCCTGGTTTTATGAAAGTCTGCAGCAAAGCTCTTGCTGTCTTCTGGAGGGCCAAGCTTTCACTCACTGTGGTTTTTCTAATTAATGGACAGACAGTGCCACTCAGGTTTCTTTCTGTCCTTACTCCTCTGCTAGGAAAAGTCTTACATCCTCAAAATGCCAGAGCTGGCCAGAGATAAGAGATTTATTTCTATTTCATTGGACAAGGAAAAAAGTAAGAAATAATTTATTTTATTGTCTCTGTATTGTGCCAGATGCCCAGGATGGCAGAAGAAAAAGGCATATTGTTACTCAGCTCAGCAAGCCCTGCTTTGAAATGATGCAGCAAGATATAGCAGCTTCTTGGAGCAGAGCTGCACATTATCATTTAGTTGGATGAATGCATGACACAGAAAAGTTGTTCTTGATTAAAAACAAATATCCAGCGTGGCAAGAAAATGAGTAAGGATAAACTGTGATTAAGTGTGATATGTCTGAAGGCTTCCCACAGTATAAAAGCCATATGTGGGAGGCAAGAACCTAAAATTAAACTCCTAACAGTGTGAGTTAAGGTTTTTGCAAGAGGCACCTGACACAATCCAAGGGGGAAAGTTTGAGTAATTGGCTCATCGAGGGTGGTTCTCACCACTTTCCCATGATCTTCACCTTCTTTCTCCCCCTGTGCTCATCCAAGCAGGGAAACACCATCCAGGGGTCACCCCAGACAAGCTGATTTGCTCATCCCTCCAACCCTGCCCATCCAGAGGAGTTCCTGTGCAGAGCTGAGGCAGAGGAGCAGCTCTGGGCAGCCCAGGCTAAGCCTCTCAGGGTTAATCCAAGCCCTGGGAGGCTGAAGGTGGTACAAATGCTAAAGTCAGTCATCCTAAGGCAGCCCAACCAGCTAAAGCCCTCACCACAAGCTCCAGTAAGGGAGAAAGAGCCACAGTTCATTGCAAAAGCAATTGCCTGGGACAACAAGTAATTAGCACAGGCCCTTCCTTGCAAACAATGAACTGGGGTTGTCTTTGTGGTGGTGGTGTTGCCTCAATGCCCTTGCAAGCAGGAGGGAAGAGAGGCCTGGTTTCACTTGAAGCTGACACCTTTTATTCCTTTGGAGGTGCTGCAGTCTTGGATTTCACAAAAAGCCTGTGATCCTAACAGGAATCTCATCTGCCTTTTCTGGCTCCTGGTGGTCTCAAGGACAGGCAGAATCCTCAGGGCCTGCCCCATTATCATGGCACTCTCTGCCATGGGGTTGGATGCCCTTCCAGAGCTCCCTCCCTAACAGCAGAGGAGAGGGAGCCTCTGGGTATTGGGAATGTGTCTCCCAAGTGTCTCTATGCTTCATGACAAACTGTTGGCACTGCCACTCACACCATGTTTTGAGGTAGCTGCACAATCAAGGGCTCATTCACCCAGACCAAACTCAATAACTGCAAACTGCTTTAGCTTGTTAGACACTCAGTATTCAGATGCCTTTCCCGTTAATCTTCATTGCAGACCCAATCAACAACATCGTCTCCTTTCTCCACTAAGGAAGACAGAAACCAGATAGAGTCAGGGTGTATTTGTTAGCAACTGGAAAATCCTGAAGTTTTGGTTTCTCCCTGTTAGTCTGAAGGCCTGATTCCTGCTGCCAACACCTTGTCCCAAGGCCTTTGCAGAGGAAGGCCACGAAGCAACCTGGAGGCTTTTGCCCTCCCTCTGGACATGCTCAAGGAGTGAGACTGAAATCACTTCCATGACCACCCTTGCCCACACAAAGATCTGCTGTGACCTTGGAGGGAATTCCAGCACAGGCAGAGCATAAGGAGCCTGCACATAATATATTTTGCAAAATAAAGGTCTAAATTTACTCTCCTGAGAGAAACAGTGGAGATACAAATGCTGAGGGGGACACTATGACTCCCAAAATATGAGCAAAAGTTGCCAGACTTTTGTTACTGACCCCTTTGCCAGTTAAATTCCTTTCCTCTCTTTGGCAGCTCCCTGGTGCACACCCTGCTGCAGGATCAGCCTCTGCACTCTGCTCCCATAAGGAAATGCAGTGACTGGATTTGTTATTTCAAGCTATTACTCATTATTAATTTGAAGCTATCACCCAAATTTATTAATTTCAGGCATGAAATTAATAAATTTAATAAGGAGAGCCTTCCCTCTTCTCTGCCTGTGGAGGAGCTGTCTTCATCCAACTCTGCACTGCTCCAAGATGAAGTAATTTTGGCTTCTTTAGTTTTAGCTATTTGAGATAACAAACTCAAATTCCTTAGTCATCCTTAGGCCAAACTGTCTTTATGTTATGGCTTCATTTTCACTCTGACCTGTGCTCTTGGATTAGCAGGACACAGAAGCTGCTCCCACACGGGGCAAGTTTCCTGAATGAGATGTTGAGGAAGGGCAAGAGGTGAAATTCAAGCATTATCAGTAAAATTTCCATGCAGTGCCCACACAACTGTTAACAGGAGAACTGAATTACTTGATTTGGTAAAGTACAATCAAACAATCAGATAGAAAAGTATGCTGGGGTTTGCATTGTTGCTCACAGGCTGCCCTCTCTTAGTCATATCTGTTTATTGAGGCTGGACACAGCAAAGGGATTAAGGGAAGGAGCTCCCAAAGATTTAACTGTTACTAGAAACCCAGAGCCCCAGCATGCTCCAAAATCCAAAAGAAGCATGTGTTTTTTCCCATCTATGTTGCACATAAAATTTTTTCAGACAGGTGGGTGCACCTTTCACTGTGTTATATCACAGATATAGTTGAGTAAGAGTCACTAAAAACCTGATTTTTTGAGCTGCACTTCCTGAGGCAGAGAGCAAATGTGTGAAACATAATAAAACACACAACCAAGGCATCTGTTTATCTAACAATGTGGCCTGCTCTAGGCCTAGACAGCAAGAAATACTTTTGAAAAGTTATGCAGAAAATATTGTTGATTAATTAATATTTTCAAAATAATGAGCTCTCATGGACATGCATTAAAAAGAAAAAAAAAGATAGAAAGATAGATTTAACTGATTAATTTTTGCTGACAAATTATTAAGACTGCTTTTGCAAGTAGCAACAAAGGACTGTACGAGCTTCTTTCCTTTAATTGTCCTCTAATTGCCCCTTGGATTCTCAGTTGTATAGAAAACTATTTCTCTTCTTTTTACCTTCAAAGAATCTTCCATCAAAAAGAAAAAAATTGGATTTGAGTTGGCCAGCCTGAGGATCATTAATTTCCATCTATTTCATTCATCTTAGTCACAGTGGTCAGCCAAAATTTGGGATCCAGAAGACTGTCACATTAAATAGATAATAATAGTTGACTTATTGAAGGCATCTGTTTATCTAACAAATTAGGCACAAAGAAAAAAACCACCTAAACTATAAAGACCTGTTCTCTTCAAGGTAGGGATAATCAACATAGGGAGTGGAGCTCTTTGCTGGTACCCCTCACAACGTTTCTGGACAGCAGCTGTTCACAAAATGCTTGGTCAGAGCTGTGTTACCTTTCCATCATCACCATCATCATCATCATCATCATCATCACCATCATCATCAGTCTCCTTCCATAGTGGTCTCTCTTTCAAACATCTGTTCTCCCCAAAAAGCCCATCTATCCATAAGGTTTAAATTCTTGAGCTAGTTGTGACACCTCTGAGTGTCACAATTGATATATCTGCTGTCTCCTAAAGGAGTTACATCACCCAAAATGTGCTTTCTGTTCCTCAAAAAAAGTTGCCAGGATTAGCTTTATGGAGATATAGTAAAGGTTTAACTCAGACAAATTGAATTTCCTCTGATTTGTGTTGGCCGTACAAATATGTGTCAAACCCTTCATGTGTGTGTGCACATGTGTATTTATATATATATGTATGTATATATATGTATATATATATATATATATATATATACACACACAACCAATACACATACATTTTCTATGATCACACAGGACCTATTTCCCTACAGTTAGACCCATATACCCTAAACAGTTGAGTCTGTCACTGTTTTATCTAACTGATTTGCCACCAGACAGAACTTGCAGGTATTAAAAATCTTCCATCCCTAGAAGAGAGGAAACTGATGAGTTCTGGGCAGATTAAGACACCCACAGCTGGTGAGGAAGCTGAAGGTTTGTGGAGTTGCTGCCAACTCAGTGTGTTTGGCAAGAAAAGAGGAAGAGATCATACACAAAGGTGCTACAAAACAGGAACATTAACAAAACCTAAAAAAGAAAATTCTGCTTCTTCTTCATGGTGAGACCATCTCATATCACGAGGTTTTAATTAAAACTGTCCTCTGGGGATGATCCTTCTATTTCCCAGTCTCCTGCTATGAGTTAGCTAAGATTTTATGACCAGCTAATGTAGTCTAGGATGGCAAATGCCCATATTCCTCACTTTCCCACCATTTCTTTTCTCTGTCCTAAGGAATCAGAGCATGGACAAATCTCACTGATGCAAATGCTGTGGTGTAGGAAGAATGTTTGCCACCAGGCCATGCTTTGGAATGACAAATATGCAAGAATTAGCATCTATAACTCTCTATAAACATTGGGGTTAATCTCCAGGGTTTACAAGACTCTTTAAATGTGTTTTAATAGGACAATATGTTTCAGAAAGGACCCATCCAACACTTCACATATCAGTGAAGTTTACAAGAAGGTAAACTGAGCTGGGTTAACAGTTCAGATGTACAGCCAGGGCCCTAATGAGAATGCCAAAGTCAAAGTAATAAATTGATTTGCAAGTCTAATACCTTCCCAAATTGCTGAAGAGCATTCCAAGTCTGGCAGGACATTTGGAAGGGAAGAGCTGTGGGAATTCCATTGTTGTCTCTCAAACTCCAAAATGTAAGAGTTTCAAATCACATTTTCAGCACACAATGATGAGCTGGCTTAGACCTGCTCTCTGCCCCCCTCTCCCAGCTTGGGCAGGACCCTGCTCCTGGGACAGTCCTGTTGAGGGGACAGCAGTGCCCCACAGAGTTTGGGGCTGTTGAGAATAAACAATAATGGTTAATTAAAACTGAAGGCTCTGTGGACACCTCTGTGGGCACCTGTTACAGGAAAGGAAAACTGAAACCCCTGACAAACCTGCCATTCTCCACTGATGACATAAAAGTTTCCTTCCAGCTTCCTAAAACCAGGTAAGATAAATTCTGCCCTGGGTTTATTTGAGCCTTGAGTGCCTACTTGCTTCAGGTAGATTCCACCTGAATCTACCTGAGCAAGACATGCACCCCAAGTGGATTTATTCTAGAAAATCATTCTTCAGATGTCCAGGCTCAGCCCCACCACTACCATCCAACTTTTGCATGTACAAAATGCAGAGTAGTGACCAGTTTGTTTCAAGTTGTATTATTCTTTCTGTGTTTTTCACTCAACAGTGAATATCAACAAGAAATTAAAGTTGAGATTTTAAGAAATGACACATTCCCATTAAATCAACATGAAAACCAGCCAGATAATCCTAATAAATAGGATGAATGAGACACTCAGAGAAGGATGACTTCATGTTTCCCTTCTTCATCCTAATTATTGCAGAACATTGGCCTAACCTTGACTATTTTTCCACATCTTTGTAAAGACCTGAGGGGACTTTTTGGAGGGAGTCAGCCAATATTTTAGCTGTGTTTGCTATTGTTTCTGTTTATCACTTGGGTAGATTTGCAGTAAAAGGATGATTGCTTCATTATAATAATTCAATCTGCACTGAGACAGGCTGTCTCCTGTGTTACGTGAGAAACAGCTAGAAACTTTATTTCATAAGCAAAACCACCACTGGCCATTTTAAAATAGCAAGAGCAGCTGTCATGACATTGTGGTTTGGCTGGTCCTGTTCTCTGGTGCAGGGGCTGTGGTGGGATGGGGAGCCTGTCTCAGGAAGGGACTGACCTCCCTGACTCACTGGAGCACAGGGGTGACAAGCAAGAGAAGATCCAACTATTCATTTAGCATCAAATCAAAAAGTCCAGAAAAGAAAAAAAAAAAAAATCTGTAATTGCTCATAGAGTGAATTGGGAGTGATTTTTACTCCTTTAGAAACATAAGTTTGACCTGGTCACCATGACTGAAATCTGGCAAGAAGATTCCCATGGCTGGAAGGTTTCAATCAATCTTTATTGGGTATTTCAGGAGGATCAGCTGAGCATCATCTGAGGAGGACTTGCACTGTTGGTGAGAAGGGTTTTGGCCTATTTCCAGATTTCTAACAACTTGGGAACAAACATTCTGGAGTGTGTTCTCTGATGTATAGTCTGTTGAGAACCTGTACTAAAGAACTAAGTCCAGAGAAGTCACTAATCAAAAATATTGGGTAAATTGGTGGTAATGACTATGAATTACAGGCTGTAAATTATAGCATCATGGTAAGAGAAGGACAAATGTAGACATCTATGGTCAGCAGGAGTTTTAGAAGTATGTTAGCTACAAATGGGATCACTAAAATGGTATCAGATTGCTTCTAAATGGACAAAGTGTATTGGCTGAAACTGTCAATAATAAACCCAAAGCAGTAAAAATTATGAGTAAATATTTCCCACTTCTGTTTGGGAAAAAGCCAGATAATGCTCTGCATCTTATGTAAGAAAAACAAGCCTTTTTTTTATAACAATGCTTTCTAAACTTAGAAATTTTTAATAGGCAGTTCCTGAATAATTTGCATCCAAAAGGGAAAGATATTCACTGAACCCCTGCTGCTGATTTTGAATAAGTCTTGGAACACTAGAGAAGTTACAGATGTGAAGCAAAGATAAAGTTGTGCCAGCATTTAAACACAGTAACTAGGATGATGTGAATAAATATAGACTTGTCAGCCTGACACCAATCTGAACGAAATAATAGAATGGTTATTTGGGAACTCTCTTAAGAATCACAGGGGAAAAATAGAATTACATTGAAATTATCATGAGCTTATCAAAAACAGACCCTATCAAAATAACTTTTTAATGCTGGAACATGAACATGTTTAATCAGTAAAGGTGATAGATCTGATATATATACTGTTGGACTATTTTACCAACTGGACTGTTTTACCTCATATAAAACTGTCTTTGGGGAATTGCCCAGTTTCATGAGCAGGGTTCTTGGCTCATCACTGTTTAATTGTTCCCTGCTGATGGCAAGAAAGAGAGAGAGACTGAGGGGCTGGTGAATGGCAGTGCCCGTTTGCCTCTTGACTGTGGCACAATCAGGGAGAGCAAAGCAGCCCAGAATTGCCAAGGGAGCAGATTGGAGATTCTGCAGAGATCTCCAGATCCTGGTAGAAAGCCAGACAAACTTCAGCTCAGGGCCTGAAGAGGCCAAAACAGCTTTTGGCTGTGCAAAGTAGGGTCCACCATGGAGCAGGTATCTGCTGTGTTTCACAACGGTGTGATGGCTCCTACAGTTGTTTTGGTGTTCAGAAAAGTAGGAAAAAAAAAAAAAAAGTAGGGTATTTAGACAAAAACACACTTACTTGGTTAAGAACAGGAAAACATGCCTTATTCTGAGAGATTCAAGAGCTAAATTTATGTGACATGTCCAAAGGAAGGCTCAGGGATTACATGATGCTAATGAGTTACGGCTGCACAGACAGCAGAACTTGCCCAAAGACCAAGTTCTTCACTTCTTGGACAAAGGTTTAACAAATCTCATGGTCTGATGATGGATAGATTCATTCTGATGCAAATAAGACGTTGTTCTTCAGAGGGGAAAATAATTAACTGCCAGAAGTACTTACCAGTACTTGTTAACTTGTTATTAATCAGTTTCTAATGAAGCCTATAAAGCCTGGAATATTCCCTAAATTAAAAAAAAAATAAAAATAACAATAAAAAGGTACTCTAAGACATTGATATTGGGAATTTAAAGCTGAATTTGGAGAAACTGATGTAGGTTCCATGGGCTGTATTACAATGAAGATAATTCAAGAAGGCCCTAAGGTCTATTCTAACCCCCCAAAAATCTGACAAAATAGAGTGGCAGAGTGGCAATAGTGGCACATTCTTTCACTGTCTCAACCCTGAGAGAACTGGGAAGACCCTGTTCTACACCTTAGAGTGCTCAAACATTCCCAAATCTACTCTTTGCTTTTACCAGAGAGATCCTCTTACAGACAAACAAAATGTCTTAGCTAGTGCAACCACCACGTTTACTCAATGTTAAGCTTTTCAGCTCTTGATCTTTTAATTTTGTCTTGACCACACAGAAATTTCCTCAAGGCAGAGGATTTAACAGGTCTTGCAAATCAGTGAACATTTAGTAGCAAGGAAGATAGAGGTTCAAAACCATTCATCCCCTTTCTTCATACTCCTCAGCTTCTTTTGTGGCCTTGTAGGACTTCTTGCCCACTGATTTTAGGAAGAAGCTGGACATGTTTTTGTGCTTAAAACTCATGAACTGATCTGAGAGGAAGCACCTTTGTGAGTAGATCTGCTGCACTGGGGGAAGTTCCATTTACAAGACTTCTTCTTTTATTTCACATGGCCTTGCAGCCCATCAATTTGACCAAGTCTAAAGTTCTAAATCACAACTCCAGCAAAATCACTGTGGTTTTTCCCTTATTCTATTAAAAATCTGTGTAACTACCAAGTTTTCCATGGCTTTTTCTCAAAACCACAACCTGCTGCAAATTCATTGAAAAATAATTCCAAACTTAACCCAGATTAATAACACGTTCAATTAGGATAGCCAAGTTTTGCAGTTTAGCAGCTTAAAATTTGTCAGGTTTCATGTCTCTTTGGGAACATTGTGTTCCACTCAAACCACAATCTGACAAGAAATTATTACCGTCAAACTAAAGCTATTTTTAAAAATCCACCTTTGCATTTTGTAAGCTCCATGCTTTGGAGTTCAGTTCTGCAGTTTAATTTCATCCTGTTGTATAAAATGGGAGGATCCTACTTCTAGATCCAGAAGGACTTCCAAGTCATAGCCCTACCCAGACTGGGGTATTTGGACCCATATGCTCTTATTTGGATCCTTTGCTAATCTTTTCCTTAAAATGGAGGGTGTGATCAGATCATCTGCAAGTGTTTCAAGCTGACATGTTTTCAGCCATCAGCCTCCCTTCAGCTGAAAACCATTGCTCCTTGACTGAAGGGTAATTCCTAGCCACGGAATCCCACCAGTGCAATGTGAAACAGGTTTGCTGGCCCACCCCAAGGATGAGAAGGAGGTGAGAAGGGTGAACACCAACAGATATGCTAATTCAAGTATTTGTGATCATGTTGGATACCCCATTTTTCCAGTGTTTTTTCCCCCTGGCCTCTTCATTCTTCTCCCTAGGTATGATATTTGGAGACAGAAGCATAGGCTGATGATGACTGAAACTATGCTCCCCTGAACAGGATGGCCCTTGCATTTTCTAGACCAAAACACTCTCTGGCACTGTGCTGGAAAAAATGATTTATGGTTTTTAATCTCCTCATAAGGTATGACTGAAGTATGCTATAAAATATAGGACAGGAATTAATCCTGAATTTATTTATTATTTTTTTCTTATTTCATCTGTCAGAAGAATGCCATTTCAATTATTTATTAGGAAAATTATGTTTTTCAAGGTAAATGCATTATTTCATTATCTGCTTTCAATTAGCTGGGAATTCACTATGTTCAGCCAAATGTCCATTCATCAACAAATTCCAGATTCCTGGCAGTCTAAGCAAATTCCCAATTTTCTTCTTTTATGGGTACAATAAGTGAAGATATTCATGCCTCACGCTAAATTATGGCTGGGGTTAGACTACCCTGGAGGGAAGAGAAAACAACTGTGGAAGGTCTTGAAATGTATTAATAGATGTTTTTATTGAAGTAGAGCTACAATATTTCATAATATTTTTTCTTCAGGTGCTTTGTTATTGTTAGCTAGATGCCCTCTTGCCCTTCTCTGTGGGCAACAATGATCTGAGCTGGTCATCCTCCAACATGTGTACAATGGGCTCATGAGGACAGCTCTGGCAGCAGGGACAGGGACAAAAACCATGGAAAATACATCTTGCACCACTGCAACTCATGCCCAGTTAGTGAATTCCCATTTTTTTGTGCAAGGCTGTGCAAAGTCTCTCCAGCAGTGTCACAGGCTGCTCCAGGGCCACATGGACACCCTGGGGCATCAAGGGAGGAGTGAGCAGGGAGAAGGACAGCATCGAGCCATGTGCCTGGACAGAAGAGGGTCTGCCTTGGAAATATTGCAGTGCTGCTCCTCCTTTGTCCTCCTGCAAAACAGGGTCCCTGAGCTGGGTGCCAGGTCCCTGCTGGCACAGCCCCATGGCCTGTGGGACCCAGTTCCTCACCCAGCACATGTCACCTTGTGTGGCTGCTTCCATTCCAGCCAGATCCCTCCCCAGGCAGTTGCTCACAGCAAGGAGAGAGCCCCAGTGTGGGAGCTGGGCTTCTGGCAGAGGGGCTCTTCCTCTCACAAAGGGAGCATGAGCACCTTTTAAAATGCAAACCTGCTTTTTAAAATGCTTCATGCCCAAAGGCACTTTTACTACCTGCTTGCCATTGACACTTTACCCTGCACTGGGCCAAAGCCCTTTAGAAGGAGTCTCTTGGGCAAAACAGGAGAAAAGCTCTTTCCCTGCCAGCTGTTGGGATGGAAGGCAGCCAGAAATGTTGCTCCACCTCTGTGTATGCCCACAACACTCTGAGCTCAGTTCCTCACCAGGCACTGCTTGAGTGGAGCTTCTGTGTACAGTGGGAGTGTACAACTCATGGGGAGAGCAGAGGAGTTGGGTGATGTCACTGTCACATCTCCCTCTTTTTGTTGTGGAACTGCTGTCTCCTCTGGCTTCTTCAGCTGTTGTCAAAAATCCTGTGTCCTGTCATCTCCTATGGGTCTCCTATACCAAGGCACCTTGGTTTTCTGCTGCCTTTCTGTTTCCCAGCTCAGCCACCACTGATCCTCCAATTATATTTGCTTGGTCACCTCCTCTTTCCTCCTTTTCACTCACAGTGGATATTTTCTGCTCCTTTTGTTCTGTCTTGCCAATGATTTGGGGTCAGCAATGCTTTGCTTACTCTGTGGAGCAGGAGTTTTCAGCCTTTCTCATAATTTTCAGGTGTTTGTAGGCCTCTCCCTCTCCGTGCGTGCTCTGAGACAGGGTTCTCTTGTGCACTGTATTTTTCATCATGTGAATGAAGAAACAGAACCACTGCTCTGCCTCATTCCCCAGCTTGTGCAGGACCATCCTGATGTGGGCTGAAGCCTTTCCCACCAGATGTAGGAGAGGCAGGAAGACAGGAGTTTTTCCCTTTGTGATTTGTGTGGAGCTCAGGCATTGTTCACAAGCAGGATTAGGCTGAGTTTTGGGGTTAAAGCTGTGCCATTCTCACTTCTCAGAGATGCAGAGTCCTAAGAGCCACCTCACCACACAGCAGCTCTGCCAGTGGTGAGGGCTCTCCCAACAGGCAAAACCATCACCAACATCTGTCTAATGTCCTATAGCCCAGGCAACTGAGCCCATGTGTTTGTTTTACTGGTGGAATACACCTGCAACTTAAATATTGTATGATAAGCAGATGTTCACTTCTATAAATTGAACAGCACACAAAGATTTATGGACCCCAGCGGTTCAGATTTAGTGAGTGGGAGCCAAGGTCACAACTGGACCTTCAGATTCAATAAATCTTGACATTACTGGAGCACTGGGGGAGGGGAGAAGAGCATAGTTATAGACTTATAACAATTTTTAAAGTATGCCAGTGATGATCTGCAAAGCAGATGTAAACCAGGCTGATTTTGATACTTTAAACTTACTCTGCCAGGTAAGAGATGAAATACCTCAGGGTCTGATGTGGAGTCACATATGGAATACAGGAGTGGGAATGATGATAATAAACCCCTGTTCACTTGGGAAGCAGAGGGGGAAAATTCTCCATTAAAAAGAACAAATGTTTTGTTTTCATGCTCTGAGAAGAACACTATTGGTAACATTAGTGGTGAATTGGTAACATTAGTGGTGAATTTGACATATCTGTGCTGTGTTTTTCTTTCATGCAGTGCACTGATGAAAACCACTGTTTAACTCTGATAAAAATGAAGTCCTGAATGGGCAGAGTGGGTACCTCCTGGTGGTCACCTCGATGGTGTCTCCCAGCCCAGGAGGCAGGGTCAGTGCATTCAGAGGGCTGGCAAAGGGAACAGTCTGCCAGAAGTTATTCAGACTTTAATGTCACTTCACACTCTGGGAATTGTGACAGTTAGGGAGAGTGAGAGGCAATGAGGAAGGTTTTAAATGGGCACCAAAATCCTGACCTGACATTGGTGTGTTATAGACACCTTTCTAGGGGCAGCTCAGAAGCCACTCCCTTGTGATAGCTGAAGAAAAATAAGGGTGTAAAGAGAAATGGATAAAGCCTGAAACACTGGAGGCAGCCTGAACTGACTCCTGCCAGCCCAGAGCCCAGCCTGGGCTGTGAAGCCCTCCAAAGGAGTTGTGCAGGTTTGTCTGCTCCAGACTCCACAGCAGACCCAGTGACTCTTAGGTTAGGACACTCAAAGCTAAATTTCAACAGCCACATGTGACACATGTGACCAGCTGCAGATGAAAACAAGAGAAAACAAACAACAAAATGTTTTACTCATTTTTCTTTCTCAGTGTGGTAGCTGTGCACGTGAAAAACTCCCCCAAATTCAAGTGTGAGACAGCAGAGTTGTCTGAAGCAGAAGCAGCCAGGAAGATGTAGCATTTGATGGCTTCTGTGACAACTAAAATGAAAATTTTCAAGCCAAAGTGAAGTTATCACTAATGGCCAGGTGAGTGTGGGATATAACCTGTCTGCCAGCTATAATACAGATAACTCAGAAAGTATGACAGGCTGAGGCAGCTTAAGATTTTCCAAGTGCTTGCACAAGGATGCTCCAGATGTCCATGAACAGATTCCTTCATTCCCCCCTGAAGGGAAATCCAGTGTGAAAAGTTGGAGTCAGGCAGGGGAGGTCAGTGTCCAGTGCACTGCCCTTTTTAACTCTCGTTCTGGATCAATCCTCTCCCTTCTGGGCACAAGGCTCATTTCAGCTCTCACACCCCTGCATGCCAGACATGGGTGTATTTTGCTTTTGAGGGTGTAGAGAAGTTCATGATGTATACAGGCCTGGAAAAGGCTGCTCTCACAACCTGATGTACAACAAACCTTCTGCCAACTGGCCTTGCGTGATCAGTGATGTTTTTTCTGCACCCAGCTCCCAGGTGATGGGATGGAGGCACAGGGAGTGATTTCCTGCCCCAGTGCCACCCAGCAGTCCCCTGCAGGGATCTCAGTCGCCACCTCTCCACATCTGGGGAATTTTTCCCTATGATCACAATATCCAGGGTCATTAAAAAAACACCATTTCTCGGTGGTTTTTCCACTGCTCCTTGTGAAAGTGTCACACAAGCAGGGCAATCAGGTAGTGTTTACATTATCTGGCCTTTGTTCTTGTGTCTTTAAACACTGACTCCAAAATAATTGTCTTTTCCATACCAAACAAGCACATTGTGGCCTCTCTGCTGGTGAGACATAGACTGTGGATTCCTCTGCTTTGGAAGTGGCAAAAGACAGCTCTGGTAACTGCAACATCTTTTAAATGAGCCCCTGATGTCCTTAATGAAAAATTCACTTAGGTAGGTCCATACTCAGCTTCACTGTTGTCCTATATCAGACCAGGCTGCAGGTATGGGTTTAGTGGTTACTGTTTATCCCCAGAGGATTCCCACTGCTCAAAAAGGCGCTAAAAACAAAAGCAATGTCTCTCTGAAAGGAAGACTTTCCCAACAGCTGTATCCTTCAAAGGCTTTGGCCTTTTCTTTCCCCTTACCCTCTCCCTAGGTAGCCCTCTGGGACCCACGGTTATGTGGGATGCCAACTGCTCACTATTCATCACAGCCCTGCTCCCCAAGGGCCCATTGACTCTCAATAATTTATCACTCGATGCTTTGTGTGCTCCTGCAGAAATAAATCAGGGCTGGGAGCACCAGATGCTCCCTCATCCCATCACACTGTGTTAATTTATTAAAAAGGGGTTTTCTCAGCCCAGCCGAGGGGTGCAGGGATCTCCTCCACGAGGAGCAGCGAGGACAGGGGTTAAGGTCTGCTGAGCCAAGTGCAAAGAGTTCTGAGAGAGAGAGAGGCTTCAGCGTGGAAGCTGAACTTGGAAACCCTGGCAGGGTGAGCAGGCTTTCCAAGCAGAGCTCGGAAAGAACTGGGACTGCGCTCCAAGAAAAATACATTTAGTCCTTAAATGTGTATTTTTCGTTCTGGGCTCACGGTCTCTTTTTGTTTCTTGGACTGGGTCTCGCACCCGGATACAGCAAGTAAATATCAAGCCATAAATCACAGATTCGATGCTTGCTTTTCTTTCCTCAAGGTTGTATAATATAATGGAAAAGATCAAGCAAATGCAAAGCTATTTTATGCTGCACATGCAGAGTGCAAAAGGCCCTGGGTCTCTTCCAATGACCCCTCAAGAATGATAGGCCTCCTGCTAACACAGAGATCTGGTTTTCTGAGGCATCACACAAATCCTCTCATGGATTGAAGAGTTTCTCCTGTTCTTGTTTTCTTTAATGCTCTTGCAATACAGTTAATTTAACATATAATGACCCTTCATTCAAACCTTCTGCACATATATATTATGGCTGTTTCATCAAATGTGTCTCTGGCAGAACAGGAAACACAAATTTCCTACATTCTCTCCCAGAGTCCTGAACGCATGTCAACAGCTTTTTGGTACTTATCACCTTTGGTCATTTCTCATCTCCCCTTCAGAGGGGGAGGACCATGCCTGCTAACACACAATCTTGCCTCTGACACTGGAGAAACACGCTGACTCCACCTGGAAGATGGAAGAGTGCTGGGAATTCTTGAAGTTCTGGGAGTTTGTCCTTGAAACCCAGCCTTGCCAAGGTTGCTCATTCTGTTCCAGCACTCCCTCATGCAGCAGGGCCTGAAATCCCACCACTGCTGCTCTTAGAAGATCACTTTCCAATTACCTGGAAAAGCCAAACCAAGAACTGAGGTTCATCCTACCCCCCAAAACACTGTTCAGGATAATTCCTCTTCTCTAGCACAGTGCCCATCACCCAGGAATGGTGTAATGGGATAGGAGCATTGCCAGTTCTGCTGATGCACTGGCAGCCTCTCTGTGCCACTATAGGACAAGAAACAACACAAGCGCACACACCGCTGCTCTCAAGGTGAAGAAGAGGGGAGTTTATTTTCTTACTCCAACATTTATAGTTCACCAAAGGTGACAGTGCCACCTCTCCAATGACACTGGACAAGCCAACAGTCCATCAAATTTCTCTTCCTCCATAAAAGAGTGCAAAACAATAAGTTATTTACAGAAAGTGTGTGAGAAAGTTTGCTACAAGAATGTAAACAGCAGAAGGCTTAGAAAATCTTAAAAAAATCAGGGCGACACTCTCTGCTCATCTCTGAGCATGTAAAAATGGGATTTTAGAGGATCATGTTTCTAAATGACAACTGGTTTTTGTGGTGACACCAAGAAAACTCTTCCCAGATTTCAAGTCACTGCCACACCTCCACAGGGGCTTCATAACTTTTACAGGAACAAGCTGGCAAAGGTGGGTTGTAAACCCCCATTTACAAGGTGGGTTGTAAACCCCCATTTCTGCTTCCTTTCTCTCCTGCTCCTCAAAAGTTTCCATTTGCACTGACGTTTTCCCAAACTTCTAAGCTAGGCAAAGATATCCAGTGTACATAATGCTAGTCTAAAGAGCTAAAGCTTGCCAATGTTATGAGAAAGCATAAGCATGAGATTATAATGGGAAATGTTGGGCAATCCTGTCTTTACTTAAGGCAAAATCCCCCGCTGGGCCTGCCACCAAGATTAGTTCCAGATTTCCTTAGGTTCTTGTGACATGCACAGGGCCTGTCCCAGCCCTGCTTAAGTGCTATCAGGTCTAATGCTTTCTTTCAAATCTCTCCTCCCTAGCATCAAGACCATTATTCTGAGGAGATTTTTCCTGAAATCTTCATGAGACAACATTGGGAAATGCTGGTTAGTCAGTAAGACCATTGTTTATCCTCCTGGTAAAACACAGCTTCCTCTGAACCAGAGCCCTCCTCTCCTTGAAGATAAGCAAATGTTAGAGAAATGACTGTAAATCATGAGATTTCTGGTTAAGGTTGCAGCAAAACTCCATTTGCATCTTAACTCTGTTTTCTCTCATTTACGGTCTTCTTCAAATGTCTTCTTTGGCACTGAAAACATTTGTCTCAACCTAAAAGTGAACTTTGGAGAGGGGGAGTCTGAATAAAACCCCTACAGCTGTTTTTGAGTTATCCAGGAAGACAAAAATGCACATTTCCCAGTATAAACATTGTCTTGGTTTTATTTTGGGGCTTTTTGTTGTTTTGTTTTTTAAGTTCAAGCAGAACATTCCGTTTATTTAGAGTTAGATGTTTTATTTTATTTTATTTTATTCAGAAATCAGCACAGCACATCTGTACTTCTTGGTGAGACAGAAGGACACAAGAGCTGCTGTGTGAGGTCGGAACAAGGGTTGGTCCAACCTTGGGTCCTGTTCCTGACCATGGCTGGTAACAGATGCTCAGAGCACAGCAAAGAGGAAACAGGACCAGTGCCATGGGGCCTTTCCTGCTGTGCTCCCACCACTCCATGATCACCAGGATTCCTGAGCTGGAGCTGCAATGCTGTGTTTGACAGTCACCAACAGCCTGGTTCTCTCTGGAGCTGTCTAACTTGGAGCCCCTCTGGCCTCTTGGCCTTTGCAGAATCTTGTGGTGAGGGCATTGGCACAAGGCAGCTCTGCTGTGAAATCAGCAAATCCTCACCCTCTTTTTAAACCTGGTTATGTCTTTGGGAGACTCTTTGTTCTTACATTGAGAAGCACTGAATAGGCTTTTTTCCCCCTGAACAGGCTTTTTTCATAAGCTGTTCCATCACCTCTCTCATGCAAGCTTGGTCAGAGCCTTCTCGGTTTTGTTTTAATTTTCTCTCTACCTCTGGCTCCCCCATATCCATTTTAGGGTGGTTGAAGCATGGCATGGCTTGGGCTTATGATTCATATGACAGCTTCCTCCCCTGGTAGTATCCAGTACTTAATTTGACTATTTTTTCCTTCCACTGCTGAATATCAGAACTCTGCTTTCAGAGAATTTTCCATCAATATTCCAAATTCTTTTCTAAGAGGCAGAGGCATGCTGACTGCCAGCTGCTGGCTGAGCTGTGGTCATCTTGTCACTTCTCCTCTGTTTCATTACTTTGCTCTTCCCGGCACTGGTTTTCTACTGGTATTTGATCTCCCACTCACTCAGCTGGGAGTGAGTGAGATCCTCCTGCAATTCTTTGCTGTTGGCAGTTCTGAAGAGTTCAGCACCTTTCACAAATGCCATTAATTCACTGCTTATCCTGTTTTACAGACATTTAATTAACCCATTGGAGTATACCACACACATCCATGCTGTTTTCTAGACTGGAGCAGCTCCATGAGGGAACTTCAGCCCTTTTTCATCCACACTTTGGCTCCCCAAAGTTCCTGGGGCAAAGTGCCAATTTTGGAGAGCTGGATGTGCTTCATCAGTGATGCCTTGCTGAGGCACATCCTCACTGACCTCTGCAAAGCCTGCCAACAGATTTGAAAAGCCTGGATCTCCCCAATAAAAGCAACATTTCTTTCTTGCCACCATCTCTCTCATGCACACAGGATCCATCCATGTCTGCCAGTTCTAATGTGTGACAGAATTTTTAATTCCCTGACTGGTATAGAAGGTCACCACATTAGTTTGTAGTTCTTAGGTTCATTCTTGAATAATTTCTAGTTATAGTTCTTATATATGGAATAAAATGTTCAAATGTGAGGTTTTATTAATAATTAAAAGGACAACAAATATTCCCTGTAGAAAACTTCAGTTATCTGTGATAATTTTCCTGTTAAAATTGCAAGCTTCTTCCACCAACTGGGCCAAAGCATACCCACAATTAAAATACTTTGGAAGTTTTCCTTCTTCCTTGAATAAAGCATTGATTTCTGCAAAATGCATGGAAAATTTTCCCCTGTAAACTCCAATTTTGTATTGACAATTTTCACTCCTATAGTCTCTCATGGGTCAAACACAATATAAGACACCAACTGAACATCCAGACATTGTCACATTTTTTGGCATCTGCAATTAATGCTATGATCTGAGTTCATAATTAGAGTCCTCCTACAGTGGGAAATGCACTATTGTTGTCTTGCCTCTAAAATTTCAGATATATGGGTGGAGTGGTGGATGCCCCAAGCCTGTCAGTGTCCAAGGGACATTCAGACAATGTCTTTAACAACATGATTTAACTTTTGGTCAGCTCTGAGGTGGTCAGGCAGTTGGACTAGAGGATCTTTATAGGTCCCTTCCAATTGAAATTATTCCTGTCTAGTCTAGTCTAGTTTAAATCAGACCTTTCCCTGTGCACAGTCAATGCCTGGAATAATTGTACGTATTTATTGATTTTTTTTTAGCATATTTTCCTTCAGCCTGATTATTCCCAGTTTTGCAAACCAGAAATTTGCATACTTTTAAAATGTAGTCAGATGTATAACATTGGGTAAAAATATGAAAGGGTATATTTGATGTGTCTGTGTGTCCTGCACACCCCAGCACATGTGAGAGTATGCAAAATATTCCATGAGCATTCATGCAGGTATTGGAGAGGATAAATGTACAAACAAATGCATATGTACAGGAGTTGTGGTTAGGGTAATTTTTTCCTGAAAACTGTTAAATAAAGCCCAAAAATGTAGAAGTTACCTATAGCAGCAAAGGCACCAAGTATTTAATTATGAACACAGCTACAAATATGAAAAAACTGCCTATGAAATTAATGCAACCTATCAGCTGCCTTAAAAATAGGCTCCCACTTAAATATTTTGCCCACCCAGGGCTTCAATGAGTATTACCATGATGCCACCCAGGCAAATAAAAGCAGATTAATGGAGGAAGTGGAGGTGCTTTCCCCTCGCTCCCTCCAAATTGGCAGCACCAGTGCCCCGTGCAGTCCCAGGAGACAACACATCAGGGCTGTGCAGCTCTGCCCCTAGCCCTGAGTCAGTTCAGGGCTCTATTTGTCTCTGGGTAATGTTAAATTTAGGGCCTGAGTTTGAGGACTACTTGTCTTCACTGCTCAGCTCTCCCAGCTGCAATACATCACTGGCAGGCCAATACCCCAGCCCATGGGGGGGTGTCCCATGTGACACACACTAATTCATAAATGAGAATGATATCTGAATGCATCACATTGCAGGGAAGAAAAACAAACCTTATGGACTCTTTTAAGGCTGTGATAAATTAGAATGTGCATGATACAAATATTTATCTTGCACCCTTATTACAAGTATTTCCTTTTTGCTGGTTAATTTAATTAAGAGGTGTCCCTTTGGATTAAAACTTTGTAAGATGGATATCTTTTTCTCCAAGCCATAATTCATTTTGAATGAAGAGAGGAAAACTCATAGCTCCTGAACTTATTAATAATGATCTGAATTAAAATATATTCCTGGCTTCCTTGAACGCTTACGTATGTTACAGGATAGCTGGTAGGAGAAACAAGAGGGATTATTTTTGTTTTCATGAGGAGGACCTGATCCCAGAAACACTGCTGAACATGTATGATGAGGAGTTAGTCACAATGATTTCTTTGGCAAGGGAGAAAGAAGCAGAAACAAAAACAACACTGACCCAACTTTCCATCAAACCGGGGGTGGGGGATGAGAGAGCTGGTGTGGCATCATTCTCCTTTCTCTCCTGGAGCCCAGGATCCCACCTCATCCCAAAAAAGCCTCCTTGGGCTTGGCAGCCTGTGGCTGTGCAGGACACCAAGGACAGGAGCAGGAGAAATGGTCCAGCCTGTCAGGAGCAGCTCATGGCCCAGAGTTTGTCACCCCTCTGCATGGCCCTGGGAGAGGTGGGGACCTTCCTTGTGTCCCCTCTCTGCACATCATCACCCAGTGCAGGACACTGGGTCCCCAGGGAAGACAAAACCCACAGGAGAGCCCAGCTGGGAAGTCCTGGGGCCTCTGAAGACATGACCTGAGCTGTAGACCCAAAAGGAAAGAGGTAAAGATGAAGACACTGGAGAAGGAGCTTTTCAAGGCTTCATAGGGTCAGGATTTTGCCTTGGGTTGCTGTGCTGACCTCAGATGTGCCACTTCAGCTCACAGCTGGGGAATCCTTCCTGACTTTTGTTGGATGTACCTCCAGGGCAGTACCTGTGGATCCCAACCAAGCTCCTGCTGTGTCTGTGCAGAGACAACAAGGCTCAGGGAGAGCTTTGCTGACAAACAGGCATTAAAGAGGGGTCATACCAAAAGTGAAGCTGCTTTTCCAAAATCTCTTCTTTGCCTCTGCTCACAAAGCAATTCTTAGAACTGTCCATCAGAAAATTAGTCCCCAGCTCTAGTCCCCACAGAGGGATGAGTGATTTTGTGCCTTATTATCCCTTTGAGGTAGAGTGCAGACATACAAATGTTTGGGAGATGCAACTCTTTTGAGAGGCCTCTTCTTCCACAAAGGTTTGTGTTTAGGACATCCATCCCACTTCTGTGGCATCTGATGAGGGGTGATTTTAATAACACTCCAAGTAGAATAATTGAAAAAGCCTTGTCATTTCCTTTCCTCTTTAGAAGAGAATTTTCTGATCAGTTTTGGGCATTGTGTCAATAAACCCTGTCACATTTCCTTTCATTACAGAGCCCACCAATACACAGTTAGCAGACTCATTAACAAGACAAGGGGCATCACTGTCAGAAGAAAAGGCCACTGAAATGTAAATACAAAGTCTAGCCAGACATCTCACTCATATAAGCTTGAACTTGACTCATTGCTGCAGGCATAATTGGAGGGGTTTCTCTACACATTATTCAAATTCATGTTGAAGCTGTTTTGCTTCCCACACCCCTCCAGCACCTACAGAAATTTCTCTGCTGACCCTGAGACCCTTGGTGAGAATCAAGCCAGAGTGTTTGGTCAATGCCAGCTCTTACATCAGTGACTGGCACCCCTTCATGGCTCCCACGTCCCACTTTTAAAAGAATAATTACAGCAATGCTGTGAGTTGAATGACAAAACTCAAAGAAAAATGAACTTGAAGATGTTTCCTTAGCAACTGTGTGCAGCAGTGTTTCCACCAAGCCAACATTATAGCATCACTCTCACAAACTGAAAAAAAACTAGACTGAAATCTGAATGGCAAGTGCAGTCTGGCAGAGACTGAGCCCTCCTTGGTCACAGCAGCCAGTGCCCAACTCGTAATGTGGCTTTCACCTTATGTTGAAAACTACTCAGGATAAGGAACAGCCACAGCTGTGGACAGAGGTCCAGAGGGCAGAGCAACCTCATGAAAATAAAATTTAAAAAACCTTAATTTCAGTTTTGTTAAAATAACTGTTGATTGTCCCTTTCACTTTCCATTCCTGATCTTTCTCACCACTACATCAGTGCAATTCCAGCACATGCTGTCTAATGAGTCACCTTTGGCCATCTGATTTTCTTGAAGCAGTGGCTGTGAGTTCCCAGAGGGTGAGCCAAGGCTTACTCACCCAATTGTAATCATCTTTGTGCAGCCAGTCCTTCCCAGTCCTTCTTGCTCATCATTCCTAAAGCCAACTCTTGGAAACAACACATCCTGCTGCAACCCACCCTTGCTTTCCTGGCAGACTCAGGGGTTCCCACATTTCCTGCATCACCCATAGAAGATACAGTGAGTGATGCAAGCAGGAGGAGGGAAGAGGCAACAATCCCATAACTATCCTAATAAACTAACCTCTCTTCTGTTTACCACCATCATTTTAACTGATGTAGTCCAGAACAAAGCAAACCTTTTATGCTGACTCCTGCATTATTACCCTTCAGAAAGACAGTGACCATTTCACTCAAGGATGGTTTGAATATTTAGGCATACAGATGACATCATACTTTAAATCTATAGACAGTGGTACATTATTTATTAGTTATACTCCTGAGATAAATGCAACTTTATACTGTATCATCCTGAAAATTATTTTTGCTCACCTGTGCTGAAAACCTTCTGTTCCACAAACTTTGTGATCCAGCTTTTGGACCCTAAACATTCTGAAAATGTTCCACCTCTGGGGAACAGATTGCTTTCTTTAGTTGATGCATGGTCAGCATCACTAACGTGTATTAAATTAGCAATATTAAATCCAAAAACATGTCTCTTGCTCTATGATTTATAGCTTACCTCCTGCAAGAGGAGAGGCCTTTGGCACACTGAGCCAGAGATGCCTCAAATGCCACCAGTGGTACAATTTTATAAAAAGATTACGAGGGGAGGGAAGTGTTCATCAGCACCCACACATCACTGGTGCAGCTCTGCCCTGCTTGCTGGGTGTTAATGCTCATGCCACTCGTGCTTTCCATAGCTCTCCACGTGCCACCAGTGCCATGTGCCAGGAAAAGCTCGGCCTGGGGCTTTGCAGGGCAGGGCTCAACAGGCCCAGAGTATCTGAAAGCCTCAGCTGATGGAGCAGGAGGAAGACTGTGCACTCACCCTTATCTATTGTAGCAACAGTGCCCTGAATGGGGAATAATTGCATTGATTCCATGATTGCAGGAGGCTGACCAATTGCTTTTTTGCTACTATACTATGTTACACAATTAAGAAAAACCCATCGCCCTTGCCAGACAGTCACAACACACATGTGGGTCCAATTGGTCAATGAATCCAAAACACCATCCCCAGAGTCCAATTAAGAAACCACCCTTTGGTAAACAATCTCCATAACACATTGCACATGTGCACAACAACAGGCGCAGCAAGTGATGATAAGAATTGTTTCTCATTTTCTCTGAGCTCTCTTGCAGCTTCCCAGGAAAATCCCGGGAGAGAGCTCTCTCTCTGTTCAGATATGGGATTACCACACTTATCCCCAAGAACAGCAGTGCTGCCTCTTATCCAGGGAAAGGGGGAGGTTTGTGCCACTGAGAGGAGCAGCCCAGGAGGGAAAAGAATGATCCAAAAGCTGAGGCCTCTCCTTGGTTCAGAGGCAATCCTAGAATTGCTGGGCCTGCTTTGGGAATACAGTCCCACATCGGCTCCTGAGCTGCACAGTGGGACCTGAGAGCCAACAAGAACCACAACCACCTGCAGACTTCAAAAGGACAAGCTCCTAACCCTGTTCCTTGGTGGGTTTTCAGAGGACAGGTTGGAAATGGAGACTCCTCCACTCCTCTGGACACAGTCATGGCTTAGGCCTTCACCTCCTTTGGAGCCAACCACTAGTTTGGTTAAAGGGACAAATGAATCTATCACAAACCCCCACACCTAAAAATCTACAATACTGAATTTTGAGGTGTGATCTGCCAGGATCTGACCCTGGGGCCTGGCTGTTGCAGCTGAAGCATGTGGGCTATCCTGAAACAAGTCAGGGATTTTGAGTGCAAGGGTAGGAATGCAGAAAAGCAATCGCCCTTTCCCAGAAAGTAAAGGCAAACCCTGTTCCCACAGGAAATCCTGCTCCTCTCTTTCACAGAAATCAATGGTGAAAGTGTTTGGGGCCTCTGGAGTGACAGCTTCAGGTCCTTCATGATTGTTTGCCTTCAAAAAGGAATTTTGCTTCATTAGGATGCTGAGTCTTTCTAATTCACATACTTGATTTGCTTCGGGTCTTGTGTTGTCTTCATTCCATGCCTGACAACAGGAGTCAAAGGGGCATCTCTGAACCTGCTGGGATGCTGTGAAACTTTACTGAGGAGAGTTTAAATGGATTCTCGAGAATTGGCTGGGGGGAGAGAGTTCATGGGATATTACAAGTGTGATGTGTGGGGTGAGAGGAGGCAGGCACATTCCCGATGGAGTGCCCTCTCTGTTTGATACTATTGTTATGGAAAATTGAAACTTCAGGAAGGCCAGTGAAATGGAAATGCCAGGAAGCCTAAGAGAGACCATTTGCTCACTCCTTACCAGGCCTTGCAGAACAAAATGTCCGAGTTTCTGCCTTTTTGAGCTTTCCCGGGGTCCTGAAAGCCAAACTCCCTGGTAGGTGTAAAGGTCAGGAATCTAGCAGCAGGGAGGTGAGAGACACGAATCCCAGCAGTCACTTGAGATGCTTACTCTGGAAACAAACTCACAACAAAAGTGGCTGGAACAGGAGACCTGATGCAATGGCAAAACAGATGAAAACCGTGTGCTCCATCCCAGGGTGAGTTACCTACTGGGAGGGAGTGCAGGAGCAGTGGCTCTGTGTGTTCCTCCAGCTTTTCACAGCCACTTCAACCCAGATGGTGAGGGAGAAAAATAAAAACTTCCTGCATTTTGATGAGCTTAAGCAATATGATTTTAACAACACAGGGAGAAATGTCCTTCAGCAGCAAAGCAGGACACCAGATAGAGGTGGTGATTCCTTGCACATGAATTTGCTAAGCAGAACGGTGCCCTATGCACTGCAAAATGAAGTTCTTTTGGACAAAGAAAAGTGCTCATTTTTCTTGAAAATAGTTAAATTAGTCACTACACCCAGTCCCAAATGGAAAGAGGCTTGAGCTACAAAAGTTCTGCTTGTACAAATGTCCAAGTGAATTTCCTAAAATTCATTTAGCAGTCAAAAAAGTAAAAAAAAAAATGCCAGCAGCAGAGAGGTTCAAAAACTATGGACTCTAGGCACTTCAGAGATATTTTTCCTTCAAAACAATAATAAATGTAATAATAATAATAATAGAAAAGTACACTGAAACCCAACTCTAGAGAAGATTTTGTTCCTATTTCTCTCGAGGGAGAGGCAGGGTGAGGACATCACCAGGCTTTCAAATGCAATCCCTTCATGTAAATGATTTCCAATGGGAGCTCCTGCCCTTGCCTGCAGACAAAAGCAGAATGCATCACTGTTGCCAGACCACCTGGGACATGGGGAGGAGAGAAAATTTCCAGATGGGTTTTAAGACAATTCATTTATATTTATATAGCCAAAATAAATGTTGGGGTTTTTTTCTGCGATAGCATTTCCCTTTGCTCTATCCAGACCACCAAGAGAAGAGGGAGGCACAGAATTTCTATTGCAGTAATAGTTCTTGTGTTTACAGTGTTGGCTTTTATGAACTTGTGGGAGCTGTTTATTGAGTCATAAACTCTACTAATGGGAATATTATCTCTAAATTATAAAAGTACTATAGTATTTGGGTTAGTTAAAAGAAAGGCTTAAAACAGTTACACACTTACAGTTCATCTCAATTATCAACATGATCCCATAATGGGAATTTAATTGCTAATTGCTGGCTTGTATTGTAGAAGAACTGCAATAACAACACACCATATATAGCCTATAAACATGTCCAGACAGTTCTATATCACCTCCTTTCACTGCTACCTTCTAATATGGTTGGGGGGGAGGGGGTTATTACAATGATTTAATTCCTAAATCCCTCAAATTAGGGATTTCTCTTCGTTAGGAAAGCATTTCCAGCAGGGCTTTGTGTGACAGATTTTAGCAAGCTGCCTGCACACACTTGGGTGGCTTTGAACAAACAGGACAGCCTTGTGCACACGCTTAAATACTTGGCTAAATTAGATTCTCAGAGAGCTCTAACAAAAGAAATTGTAGTTCCATTTAAGTCAACCCAGATACTCCTGTTTACCCAGCTGGGGTGAAGTTTGAGCAATACCCACCAGGCAGAGTCAAGCCCAAGCACAGTCAGATCCACCTGATAAACACAGCACTGAATCTGCTCATCCTGAGCTCCAGAATATCCCAGGAGAGGCATCCATCCTGTGCATGTTGGGTGTAGACTCCTGGTCTCATGGACTTGCAGTTCCATGGTCTCATGGACTCTGCCCATTCCACCCTGCTCAGCCCAGACCATCCACCACTGGCCCATCCTACACATCAGCCACAACCTGCCCACAGGCAGGGAGCAGCCAAGGTCACCCTGCTTGGCCTCAGAGCTCCTCTCACAATGCCAGTGGATCCCAAGGGTGGCACTCACCTCTCCAGCAGCAATGCAAACATCCAATCCCTTTGTCAGAGCATTGGGATGGATGGAGGGAGACAAGAGATCTCTGAATCCAGGTCTTGGAACTTGTGGTTTATTGCAAAGGGCCTGGGTGCAGGGCCCTGCTGGGAGCTGCCAGCCACAGCTCAGAGCAGGCCTGAGAGAAGAGAGGGGCAGAGAGGATGAGACGGTGAGAGAGTAAGAGGGTAAGAGCGTAAGGGAGTAAAAAAGGTAAGAGCGTAAAAGGGTAAGAAAGTGAAGTTCCCATTATGATACAATAAATCTTCTTCTGTGTTGAATACTCTGAGTCTCACTAACCAATCTAGTACAAGATACAAATCCTATAGCATTTACATACAGCCTATATGAATCACTACGTTACCAGACTGTGTTACATTTTAAACCCTCAAAACTCCTCTTTGGACCCCTTCAGCCAAGCTAGCAGGATCTGCTCTGACCCTTGGGCCTGTCTGCAAGCAGAGGGTTTTGTTTCTTGAAAGGGGATTACCTTCAGCCAGCCACACCATTGTTTTCCCGTTGTTCAGTTACTAAGGGGTCTCAAAGCTTGCTTTCATTTCAATCTCGCTTATAGTTTCTATATTCTCAAAATCCTTTGCCAGACAAACATATTTATAAGGCTTTCCTGTTTCATTTTCCCCAACACCCTTCAGTGGGTGCAGAGGGATGGGCAGGGATATCAGGCATCCCCTGAATATTCCTGTGGGCTGGTGACTGCCTAGAGGTGCTGATTTCCTTTCCATCAGCAGTGAGGGGTCCAGAGAGCAAGGGCAGGTGCAGACACTGCACTGCTGGCATCTGAGAGCAGGGGACATGAGCGTGACCCAGAGACATTCTAATTTGGAGGTGGCCTTGTCCCTCCTGCAGCACAGCAGCTCTGCAAAGGATCTTCCTCTTGTCCTCCAAGGCAATGCCATCCTGACAGATTTGCTTTGGAAGTGGGAGTTTCTCAAGTGCTGTCAGGTGATACAGTGAAATTTGTGCTGTTGCAGATCATCCCACCATGCTGCTTGCCAGGGATGCGCATCAGATTTCGGGCAGGTTTCTGAATCAGCTCCTTTACTTCTCTTTGTTCATAGTTCTAAATATGAAACTATCCTGATGAAAGAGGAGAACAGAGAGGACAGATGGCTGGGGTGAAGGGCAGATGAGGATAGCTCGTTCATTTGTGTGTAACACATACCAGAAGAAACTTCTAGATGATTCAGAAATGACCAGAGAAATGTGAAGAGGAAGAGTTCATTTAATCAATCCATAACCTTAATATATTATAGCTATATTAACTTCCTAAATCTTGGTTATGCTTCCTAGTTTTAAACATTGGAAACTGGCAGGAACTTGGACCTCCCCCCACACCTCTCTCTGGCTTCTTTGACCATTGCCCAAATCAGAAGTGCTGCTTTTGACTGGGACTCGTCCCCAAACAAACTAAAAGAAGAAATTGATTTAGAGCAAAGAGTACCTTTTAAAAAGTCTTTTTTCCAGATAGTTTTCTCTTAAATATTATCTATACTGCCCTCTAAAACCTAAAAATAATTTTAAAAATCTGACTGAGTTCAGATTGTGATACTTTTTTCCTCCTGATGTTGTAAATTCTTCACAAGCAAGCCACTATTCTTTCTCATTTTACTGCATCTTGATGGTTAAACAGCCTTGAAGAGAAGAAATTCTCAAGTAATCATACAATAGTTCAGTTACTGAGGGTACAGGACATTATTGCCTAAAGAACTGATGTTTCCCTCCATGACACTGAACTACAAAACATTAAAAACTGGAAAATTCTTCTACTAGTTCCATGTCTCAAACCACAGAAACACTTAGAAGGACCCAGCAAACACACACCTGGTGACTGACTGCTAATGATACAAGGATTGCTGTTCTCTGAATGCAGTTCAGTGACTGAAAACATCCAGTATTTTGGTTATTGTGGAATTAGGATCCCTGCAGCTTTCCCACAGCAAGTTTTCCTTTGGGAGGCTGAGATGTCTCCTGGGCTAAAAGGACAAAACAGAGAGAGCAAACACAGGAGCCAAATGAGCCCAACTTTTTCCATGAAGTAGGATGAACTCACACCAGCACATGAGAAACAAATGCAGGACGATTTTTATCCTTTCATTTATGCAGATGAACATCTCTGCCTGATGTTGGTGCAAGTGGCTCTGCCTGGAAAAATACAGTAGCTGGCTGTATGATGGAGAAAATATTTGCCTGGTGAGGAACACCCATGTCTTGCCTATTGCCACATTTCTCTTCACAGAGAAAAGCAAGGCACAACTCTTCCCAAGGATTTCTGAGATTCACATTCTCTGAACCTCAGAGAAAGGGAAAACTCAACTCTTATCACTTGCTGTGCCTGTGTTGTGCCAAAGTAGAATGCAATATGGAGATTGTTTATCCAAAGTGAGGATGTTCTGTTTGTGAGAGCTTGTGTGAGTGTTGGGACTGTAGGGTGACAGCCACGAGATTCAGTGCAGTGTGAGCAGTTGTGTGCAGGGTTGAGTGCTTGGCAGATTCAGTTTTAGATGTACAGAATAATATAGTATAATAAAGTAATTAATTAGCCTTCTGATATCCATGGAGTCAGATCCATCATTCTCTCTCCCCCACCAATGTCAGAGTTGCCAGAGTTGTATTGATTTACAATATCCTGCCCACAGCAGATGCCCCCCATCCGAGGGGACCCACCTGCAGTTGACAGCCCAGGCACTCTGAGCCAACCTGTTTGCAGCCATTTCCTTGGCAGCAGCAGCAGCTATCCCAGAGAACTTGGAGCCTCTTCTCCCCAAATGCCAGGCTGAGGAAGCAAACATTAACACTGAGCACACAGCAGGGTGAGCGGGGCTGTAACGTGAATCCCTGAGCTCCTGCCGGGCCAGAGCAGATATTTGAGGAAAGGAGATACCCCTGGCTGCCCTGCAGAGATCCAGAGCTGAGATTAATGGCAACTGTGGGGGCTGCCTTCCCCTGTGCCAGGCGTGCTTTAAAGCCGTGGCCTCCTGCCATCTCGAAACATAACCCTGTGGTATTGTCTTCATTCAGGCCCCTCATCAGCAATGTGAAAAGAGAGAAGAAGCTGGTGGCAGGATTAGAGGAGAGGTTGAAATATTCTGGGCAGCATATGCTGTAAGTCACATTATACAAAGAGGATTATTGGGCTGCTCATTGGCCAGGGCTTTCCATTCTGGAAGCACTACTGCTTGTCAGAGAGAAAACCTGGTGAAAAGTGTTTATAGTATGTTGGACCAGAGTGTATGACACACTGAGCACAGTGACAAGCAATGAAAATATTTTTCAGGCCCTCTACTAGGAGATTGTTTTGTATTTGTCAGGGTTATGCAAGATGCATGGGAAAAAGGGAAAACCAGAAGTGAGACTAATAATTCAGAATGGTATCATAAACCTCCTAAAATTACCAATATCAGATGAACCCATCTCAACCTTAAAACTGAGTACATCAGTCCTGGAAGGCAGTTTGAGACCCTCATTGTTTTAGAAGTAAGAAACCACCTTCTGTTGTCCAGGTTTCATTTATTCAAGGCAAATTATACCCATTTTCTCCTTAAGACTATGTTCTTACCTGAACCAGATAATTTTCTTCACCTGGCAACAATGTATTTACAGAGAGAAAGGATATTCATTCAATCTGAGCCTTCATTTAATTACACTAAATAAATTATGCTCCTTCAGTCACCTTTCTTATCTCCATTCTCTTGGTCACCTCTCCAGCTCTTCTCTGCACTGATTCCAGTTTACAGTCCCCTTTCTTGACCATGACCAGACAAGACCAAACCATGACTGAATAGAACTGTGAACATGGTTCCACATTAAATTATAAAATATTCTATTTCTTCAACTGTTTTTTTCTTTAAAAAATGCTCCTTTTGTCTCATACACATAAAGAGAAACAAACTGAAGTGAATTTATCTTCTCTAGAAGCTACTTGAGAGGTTTTCAATGTTCAGAGTCCCCTCTTCTTGGAAACCCTCAGCTGTACAAGATTTCCACAACTGAAACAAATCCTTCTGAAGTCTTGGGAACATTAAAAATTTACAAGAAAAACTGCATTCATTTAGAATCAATCTCAGTCTTGGTGGCATGTTATAAAAATATCCAGCTTTCACCAAATTGGCTTCAAAGACAAATTGTTGTTTCAGATGCTGTCCCTGTGGTCAGATATTTCTTGTCATATAAGAAACCATTTTCCTCTTTTGGATCAAAAAGTAATTCACAGGCTTTTCTACAACTTGGAGCACTTTAGTTCTTGCCTTTTTCATTTTGAGCCTCTGGATATAGAGACTCCTAGCCCATTTTATTGCTAGCCCTCCTCAGCAGCCACATTATAATTATGCCTTGTCTCAAGACCTTTTTCACTGCAAAAAAGGCAAAGAGCTTTCAAAAGCTTTATATTTTGCCCTATGGTAAAAAAGAATAAGAATTTCATTTACATTATCATGCAAAGGTGTAGGAAGGTATTTCTATATAGAATCATAATTGTAAGGGGGATCTCCAATTTCCCAAAAAATTACTATTGTCTCTCCCTCAGTTTGGGGATTTAGATACATTGAATTCTCATCTTTCTAAGTCAAACAATTCCTCTCCAAAACTGTAATTTCAGATTAAAGAAAAAACAGAGTTCTAAATCTTCCAAACACCAGAAGAGGTGCACTGGCTCACACCTCTTCCCCTTCCTCAGTGGAATCTTGAGGATGAATCATCTCCACCTTCACCTCAGCTCTTCCATTCTTCAGAGTGGGGTAATTACTCCTCTCACAAAAGCACAAAGTAAATCCAGATCTAATTGTGGCTTTGAGCTGGTAAAAGCTTAAAAAGATACAAAAATGCTAACAGGAACTCCATTAAGCTGTGGAGAAAGAGAAGGGCATCAGTGAATTTTCAAAGGGCAAGTACATTTCTGCTACAAGAATGCTGCACACTGAAATTGCACTGAAATCCCTTCTCTTCAGACATGTCCCACCCAAGTAAAGCTGGGTGGGACTAACCTGAGTCACATCTAAAACAAAAAGCAAGAATTGACAGCTTCTGTGCCGTGCCTGCAAAACATTTGCTTCCACTTTGGAAGGCTATAATTATCTCTGATAGCAGAACAGCTTTATAGTGTGCAAAAAACTTGCTGGCATTTCCTCCACAAAATAACCAACTTTGACATGAACAGCACTTGAGCATCACCAAGGGGATAGAGCAAAACCACAGACAAGAGCTGCAGAGCAAGGGAGGGAACATGAATGGAATGGCATTATTGTGCTAACACAGTCAAACCCAATTCTGAGAGGTCATCCAACAAGGTTTGCTCTCAGAACAAAGCAGGGTCAGTCAGATTTTGCAGTGTTTGACTCAAAGATTTCTCAATACTCACAAATTCTCCACGCAACCAGGCAGAGATTAGAGGATCTAATTTTAATTATGCTTGTATAAGTGTGACAGAGTGCTGTTGATTTAGAAAGAGTTCCAAAAACATACAAGTATACATCTCTGTTGGAACAAGAAATTAAATGCTGTATCTGCTTTTTTCTCATTATATAAGAAATTTTTTTGGTATCTTTCTAAGTAATCTTCAGAGCTGAAGCACCAATCTTAAATCAGTGCCTTGCACAGATGAGATTATTGTTCTTTGCCAAAGAGATCATCCAGAAGAGGAGGGTATCTGATCCCAGTCACAGGAGGGGATCGTGGTAGCTGGTTCCAGATATCTTCCCTCTGAAATCAGTAACCCAGAGAATATCTTAGTATAAAATAATGAAAACAGGAATCATTACAAGCTGGTCAACATAAGATTGAATGAGCTGCTTCAATTCCACAGACAAATCTGTGAAAAATTGGGTCTTTACATAAGACATCTTCTTAAAATATTGCAACATGCATATTCTTGAATGTTACAAAATATGTTATTCAAAATATTTTCTATTACTAGCCCTTTTTCTGATTTTTTAAATTAAATAATGCTACATTTTCTTTATTAAAATGCTTATGCTTCAAATTCATGTCTCAACACCAAAAACCATACAAAATAATGTGATAAAGAGAAGGAATAAAAAAAAGCCAGCTAAACAAGCACAGCTCTGCTGCTGAAATTTATCTGTCAAATACAGGTAATGTAGCCTCAAAATACTGCTATTCATTCATGGTAAGTCATGCACAGAATGACAACTGAATTCTAAAGCTGAACAAGATTTAAAACTTTTCTTGTCTCTGATTTTTTTTCTATTTTGTAGTTACCTCTCTTAATATATTAAATATTTAACTATTGCTTAAGCAATAATTCTTCTGTAAAAACAAAGAATAAGTAATAATTCTTCTGTAAAAACAAAGAATACCCCCTCAACAAAGCCTAATCAACACCATGATTCTCAGGACTGCTGTATAAAGCATGTGGAAGGGTTTTAATTTTATCTGTACAAGACAAAAAATTCTTCACAAAGACAAAGGAAAAATAATCAACTATGCAGAACCACCATGCTCTCCAAAGCAGAGCAAACCAACAGCCCTGGGCCCTCTTTAGACACCACCAAGAGTCTGAGATGCTACAGAAGAAAGTCTTGGTAAGGCAGGCAGGAGTGAGGAGTCAGGAGCACAGTGCCTGAGGAATACTGGTTTAAACTATACCATGAGGGAACTTGAATTTAAAGGAATGCTGTGTTTCTAAATGGTCTGAACACAACCAAACACATTCTGTACAACACATTGGCCAGGCTAGAACAGTAAAATGATGTGTTGGCAGAAGTCTTTGGGTTTATTTGTTACAAAGTATTTAAAATTCAGCATAATTGCCTTATGGACCTTCTATTTTAAAATGTTCCACTCAGCACAAGATGGCAAGATCAGATTAGTCTCTGCAGTTTGTTGATACTGCATTTTTTTTTACCCTAAGTAGCAGGCTGAAGACATACAAAGTTTATCCATCATCTCTTCTCTCTGTGCACGCCTAGCAGAGATGTGGTGTGCTCTGTACAGGTTTCTGAGGAGTTATACAAAATGCTGAGCTATTTTCTGCATATGTGTCAGTGGAGCTTAAAGTATTTTCTGTCTACCTCAGCAAGTGAACAGATCATTTGACATGTGACAATGATATTTGTGGGGGAAGCAGTACTCATGCCCATTGTCCATGGATAAGTACACCTGCTTCCCCTTCTCTTTTTTCTTCTATAAAATGTCCCAGAGATGTGATAGCTACCAGGCACCTCCCCATCCCTGTTTGACTTCTCTGCTTCACCCTAAACCTCCCTATTAAATCTATTAAAGAATAATTACTTAAAGAAAACAGGTACAAATACACAAATAGGAAAAAATACTGTAGTGTGTGTTGGCTAAGACAGTCATGTTAAAGTTGGAGAAATTATACTGAGACACTGGTTTTACCTTGGGTTGCTCCTTTTCCTCCACAAAAGCACGGACTTGATTCTCTCTCCAGTTCAGTGCATGAACAAACTTTTTATAGTCTACCAGCTTTTGGTTATCTTCAAACCTGAGCAGAATATCCATAAGATGACTCAAGGTTAAAGGGAATTTTTAACAAAGTGATGTCATGTTATCTGCAGCATACTAATCATTGCCTTTGGGATAATAACTTTTATACCACTTTATTCCCAAACACTGGCAGGAGTGAAAAAAAAGTGCAAAATGTCAGGAACACCTATATTATACATGTTTTTCCACATTCTTACACCTTATTAGTGTCTCTTATAAGTAGAATTCAACTTCTTAAAGTTTTACTTCATTTCAGCAATTTTCATTTTAGTTTTGAAGCACTGCCCAACATTTTCCAATACTAATCTCACAGCTTTTGACAGACATAGACTTGGGATGATCAGTGTATGATTCCTTAGTGTAGAGAGAAACAGAATTACACAGGAAATCTGTGCTGTAACACAACTGACCTGCTCTATTATGATTTCTACAGCAACCTCCTGAAAATAAGTAATCCTTCAAAAATGCTGTTTGCACACACCTTGGGATCAATTTACAATTGACAAACAGACAGCTCATTAATGTATCAAATAATGGCCAGATTTTAAAATCATTGGGTACCAGGTTTATGGCATTGTTCTTTATTTCTATGGATAAATAGATATATTTGTATCAGTTGTGGCTGTCCCCTAAATACATATAGATGCTGCCAGCAGATATATATGCCAGAAGATATATATGCTGCCAGCTAAGGTCTACAGGTCTATAGGTACATGTGGAAAATGCTATTTCCCTCCCTCAGATTTCTAAAATCTTTACCCTGCACTAATAAGCCACATGGGAATAGATTTATAAGTCACTTCATCCTTCTGCCATTGATTTGGATGAAGCAGCTTCAGAAATAAAAGTCCTCAGTTCAGCAGAACACTGAGGTGATTCTTGGGAACCACTGTTCTTCCAGTGTCACCAGCCAAATATTGAAAGACACCTTTGGGCTGAAGCTTGAAAAGAGCAGCTGGAATGCTCTGCCATAAATACAGCACTGGCAGCTTCTGAAGGACACCTGTCTCACCCAACACCTCCCACCTGCAAAAGGGACCCAGTTTGGGCACAAAAACATAGCCTGGAAGTGTCTGTGCTTCACTGGGGTCCATGGAGAACACAGACACCCAGCAAGGCTCAGAATCTCTTACCTGGTGGGAGATGCCAGGTTAAACAATTCTGCCCTGCCATCTGGTGAGACAAAAACTACTGCACAGGAAACAAGTATTGCAGAAAATCATTTTGCCTA
This sequence comes from Agelaius phoeniceus, assembly GCF_051311805.1. NCBI lineage: Eukaryota > Metazoa > Chordata > Aves > Passeriformes > Icteridae > Agelaius > Agelaius phoeniceus. The sequence goes on along the minus strand of NC_135266.1, from coordinate 7,028,252 downwards.
GTCCTTAATTGAAATAGTGCACAAAACACAGGCCTCAAAATCCTTCAATCACTACAGAGGGTTCTAACAAAAATTAAGCATGAAGGCTCTTTAAGGGAGAATTTACAGCACAAACTTGGAAAACAATACCAGAAGAGAAATAGATCTGGTGACAAAAATAAACTGTAATAAACTGCAACTCATCCTTTCCTTCTCCTCCCCCCAACACCTTTCATTTAATAGTCAGCAGGAAAGATAATAACAAAATATACTGAGAGCCATAAACAGAGATGGCGGCGATAAACTGGAATGTTAAGTACAGTGAGTTATGCTGAAGATGAAAGCAAAGTCAGAGAAGAATGCTACTGCTACCAGAATTAAATGAGTCTGAAGCACTGCCATGAGAAACCCTCCTATGACAGCCTGCTTCTTCACCATAGTTCACATGCAAGTTAGCAGTTCCACAAAGCCTTACTTTTGGGGAATATATCCAATACACAAGAAAATTTCCATTCCCACTTCCAGTGGGTTCTTAGTTTCAGGTTTTTGGGGGGTTTTTTGCAGGTGGCAATATGGAAGACAAACAAATTTTGCATGAGATGTAATAAAACAATCAAAAAGCTTATATCTCTTCAAAAATAATAGCAGACAGACTGGAAATTCAGAACAATCAGAACAAATGATTTTTCCTTCTACTATTATGTAGTTACCTTTTGCTCATTGTGAAAAGTCAAAAGATTAATTCTACCACCAAGATGCTGAGCTGTATAAGCAGGATTTTTAAACAAAGAACAAGTGAAGGTGTGCAACTATTTAAACTTTCTGTTGAGGAAAGCATTGCTTCTGCTTTTGACAAACATTTACCAGGAGAAAAGTCCTTTGATGTGACAGCACTAGTGAGCTGACTTGACAATATGGGATTGAAATTATCTACAACCAAGAATTTTAACATGGGCAGAGGAAATGGGATTCCTAAATCTCATAATTAAATAGCTACAGAAAGCATCTTAAAATACTACTCTAGAATAACTCAGAAAGAAAAAAGAATCTACTCTTTAGATCTTTTTACTGCTGTGACTTATTGCATCAATCTACTAAAAGCAGACACTAGAGATTTGGCACAGAGCATCCAGATGGACCGAGGAGATGTTATCAATTTGTGCATTATTAGGACAGAGATGTCATACATTTCAGTGGCTGGACTTAATAATGCTGAGACAGTGCTCTTCAGAAAAGGAAATTAGATTTGTCTTATCAGGAAGATGTGCCTAAGATAGCTTTAAACCACCCTTCTCTTCAGTTTTTCCCTGTTACTTCACCAATGCATGGGATTTTAGACTATGAAAGTCACTGCTCCATCCCCATCACAGTTTGCAGAGCTTTTTATTTTCTTTATCATTACAGAAATAATCACATGTTTCTGCTTATAAAAATACATTCATAATTAAATACTCCAGATCGGTGAAAAATCTGGTCAAATCACATTATGATCATTCCCGAGGATGCTTTGGTGAGTAAAGGTTACTTACTAATAAGTTTTTCTTTCCCATCAAGAAATCTATACCCCAAAGATTTATGTGAAATTTTAATGTGCATTCAGAGTTTTTTAAATTTCTTGGTTTCAAACAACATTTATTAACAAGTTAATCTAATAATAACAGAGCAGAAGCATCTGCTGCTTTAACCTTAGAGAAAATGTTGGGATTCTTCAGCCTGTTTGATACTCTCTGTGCAATACAGTTCTACAGGGACTAGATTGCCACAGGTGTACACCTAAATTGTCATAAACTGCTCACAATTAAAGGATTTAAACCAACAAGCACAACAAGTCACTATTAAAGAAGAATAGCTACCATCTCCCTTTTTTAAAATTTATATTCATACCATATTTACTCACATCTTGAACAACCATGAATTGAACCATCAGCTCCTCAGCAAACTGAGTAACAGGAATAATTTGTTTTAAGAGATTAAAATATGAATTCTAGAGCTCCTTTTAATCACAAATGGCATAAGGAGTCTCAGGCACCAAAGGTAACAAGAAGGCAGCATGACAAAGATCTCATGATCATTTCCACTGCTACTCCAGCTACTGGACACTTGCTGTAGCAGGAAAAGAGGGTTTTTTCCTGAAAGAAAAAGGTCAGCCCTAAAAATAAAACCATTACAGGTAGGAAACCAGGTAAAAAAATTGTTACCCAGTATCCTGGGGAAAACTGAGCAGGCAGGAGTGGCCTGGCCTGGCCTGGAAGTGAACTGAGAGCTGGGATCACCATGTAGGAGGCCCTCTGTCATCAGGAACTGCTACCTGAGGGATTGGAGATTCTCCTTTTCCAAACCAAAACCACCTTTCAAACAGACTCCCCCCCAGCAGTGTAGAGAGGTGAAAAAAGACTTAGCTACTTTAAACAGAAATTAAAAACCATAATTTAAAAAACTAGGGACCTACAATTAACACCTGAATTAATGCAGAATAATCAATATGTAATGCTTGTAATCTTGTCATCCATTCTTTCTCCTCTCAATTTTTCTCCTCCTTAGCTACCAGCTGTTTATAAATCCTCTAGGGAAAGACTGCTTCTTTTAAAGTTCTTGTTAGCATCAATTTAGCATTGCAGAAAATAAAAATAACAGGAAAAACCCCTAAACTCATTACTTAAGCACTTTGCAAAATTTATTTATTAAACAAACTGTAATTGTTCATTATGCCTGTATAAATTTAAAGACATGTTTATAATGACTACTGTAGTTTTCTGGCAGAAACAACTGTGTACTGTCTGAATTTTTAATACAATGGAATTAATTCTGTATTGTTCTGTGATTTAAAAAGTAAGTGAGAAAATGCTGATGGACAAAGCAAATACTTTTTAACATGCTGGCTCAGGTAAATTGGAAAAATGTTCACATTGTTGGGTACCTAAATCCTACTATTTCAACATCCCACAATTAAAAATATAAATTTACACTAGATGGACAATATGAAAAGGTCTTATGAAACCCCAGTTTTTGTTCTAAGTCTCCCTTCACTCCATGGCAACTGAGTGGTCTTTGGGTACAGTAAACAGAGTCCTGGGTCATTTCGAGGTGACTACAAAATTAGACAGCAATTTCTAGTCCCATCCCATGCTTGTAATAAGTGACAGATCATTGCAGTATAATTTACAAATGTAAATAATAAATACTTCAAGAGTACTACCTTTCAAAATGGAAAAATAGAGTCATTAAGTCCTGGAGAAAGTCTTTGCCACCTAATCTCAGATAGCAAAGCTGAATAAACACAGAGCTTCAGCCTTCAGCTATTATCTGATCACATTGTCCAGCATCATTTTATAGCTGAATGGGGTCCAGCTAGTGCATTAGCTATATATACTGATTTTGTGGGAATCAGTCCAGCAACTTTTATTGTACCACTTTCTTCCTTCATAAATAAAGATTCCCAGAGTAGGACCACCACCACCACTTGTTTTAGAAAGAAATATCAGTGGACACAAAACTATGTGGTTCCTCATAAAAATAAAAAAAAAAACAACCAAGGAAAGAATACTGGAATACTGTTGACAAACTTGGCCCACACTGAATTGCAAACTCCCCAGGAATGGGACTGCTCTTCATTAACAATAAACCTGCCTGTTTCATGATTCTTCAGTGTTGAAGAAAACTAGAGCAAGCAGAAAGAAAGGAAAAATTTAAATCTCATTAAGATGATTCAACTCTTCAATTTACAGACTACTGGAAATTAAGTCCTATTAAATAGAGTTCAAAAACTATTTCCCTGGCTCTGCACACTCACAAAACAACAAAGTTCCCAAGCAGTGCCAAGTGCACACATGATGAAGAATGTGACAATTCCTCATTACCTGCAGTGCTGTGACACCACTTAAACTGTCACCCTTGAAGCAGCTGATGCTGTAACATAGAAGTGCCTTACACAAGGTTCTCTGTCAAATGGAGCACTTCCCACACTGATTTCTGAGGCCCAGCTTCACACCATTCTCATTTACCTTTCTCATAGAGAAATCAGTAACACAGGCTGGCCTCAGCCCCTTTAGAAACCAAGGAAAATGGATGGGAATTTAGAAATTCAGGCTGAGGAGATAACTCTCTCCTCCATCACCTACAGAAAGAACCTGCAGCAGCTGAAACTTCATCCAGCTGTCATGGGTACCTTGCTAAAGTTGGGTGAAATCCAGCCCTTGGTCTCCTCCCTGTATTCTAAGCTTATCTCTAATTTTTATTAGAGTGTACTGGGTTTTTTCTTTTTAACTGCCTACACTCACTCCTTAGGAAAGTAGAGGTTCAGGGCACAGAAGCTTTCCCTGGTATAAATTCACAAACAATAAACATGTCCCTAGAGCCCAGATGTGTCAGGCTTGTCTGCTTCTTATGAGAACTGAGTTAGTACATAAAGGAAAACTTCCAATGCCTTGCTGTGCATCTATTCAAGTTCAACCCTTAAGAAATGGAATCTGGGAGAACTCCTTGTGTAACATGGGATGTCAATTGTCCTTCAACAATTGTGTTGGGCAGCTTGGTGGGAGTTCTAAAATGTCACTTATAGATTACTGTTAAAATTCAGACATTTCTGAAGAGTAATACCTATAATTCAGTGTCAGAACTGATGAACAGCAGTACAAAGAAGCTTTATCAAAATGGATTCCACATTTCTGCCTGACAAGGGTCTTTTCATTATTTACTAAACCCAGGTGCTTAACTAGCAACTCCTCCTGAAATCAAGAAGTCTATTTACCTGAAAGCATCTAAACATGACAGAAGACAAGACCTGTTCCTGTTTTTAACACACTCTGAAAGCACAGACAAAATACGTGATTTAAGGACTTCCCTCAAGGGAAAGAAGAAACCAGCAAGTATGCATTTAAACCTATTACCAGAAAATCTGGCCAGGAAAACTAAATTCAACAAGACATGAGTGTTCAGAACATCACAGCTTACTCTGAACTCTAATCTTTAATACAAGTGCACTAAATAGTTGTTCTTTTCACTTCTATTCCCATTAATACAGGTAGCAAAGCAATTTGTCTCAAAAAAGCTAAATGTGACATGGAAAAGTATCAAAGCCATGCCAATATTCCTTTTCCTTTTTAAAAATGACAATAAAATATCTTTCAGGTGAGATTAACAGGAGTAGCAAACCAATTTTGTTTACTATTGATGCTGTCAACTTGATAAAGACACTTCATTGTATTCATGTTGGTGTGTTCCTTAGAACTGACATGATGTGTTTTCATAAGATTATTGTTTTTACCTCACATCTATACACAGGAACAACTAAAGCAAAAAAGTGAATCTTATTGAAAATGATAAGTATCAGTAACTGACTCTGGAAAGATGAATTCCACAGAATTCTGCCAAACCCCAGATGATTTACTATGCCAGGCAAAATGAAGAGAAGTGGCTAAGATGGATGCATCTCAGTTGATTATAAATATTCTATAAATAGGAAAGTCTGTGTGTGTAGGGACAAAATGTGCATCAAGAAATGATTCATATTAGATAAATGACAAATTCTGAAGATTTGTGTCTGCAGCAGACATTTAGCATTAATTTGCACCCATGCATGCAGGTCACCCTATCTGCCCTTAAGTTACCTGGCCAGTAAAGTTTCTAGAAGATCATCAGGAAGTGGCAACTTGAAGGATTTGAAAATAGTCCTGCAGGTCTCATTGGGCAATAATCCACACCTGCACATAAGAAAGAGAGGGGTAGAAATATACATTAGATATTTTCCAGGTTTACTTCAAGTGAGTGTTTCTGTGCATAGGAAAATGTGTGAGGAACATCAGGATAGAGAAAAAGACAGCAAAATTTTATGAAATTTTGCTATTGCAAAGCTGAGAAACTTGAAGGCCATATTGTAGCCTTTCTCATACTGAGATCCTCAGTGATTCTCTGTGATCCTTTATCTGTGACATCAGAGAACAAAAAGGGCAAATGAGTCAAATAAAGATTCATTCTTTCCTTCCCTCCCCCCCCCCTTAAATCACTGTTTCTCCTCTTTGATTTAAAATCCTATGTTTTGCCCATGAACTGGTATCTGATGTCACAGAATGTTCAGTACAGCATCTACAATAAAAAGCCCATGTACAAAATATAAAACAGACAAAAAGGCTGTCCTCTTCTTGTCTATTGTCAAGTGCTGAGAGAAGCTTAACATTACACATAATATTTTTTGGCCATAATAAACCATTTACTCAGCAACAACCAGAAAGTAGGAGGGTTTGCAAGAAGAGCTTCTCAAATACCAGTTTGGGATAAAGACAGGAAACTTACTTTTCTCGGTCATTGTACAAAATCACTGTAACCAGTTGCTCAAAATTTTCAAAGGCATTTTTCTTTAGTTTTTCTTGAGCCATTGAAAGGAGGAGGAGCAGGTCTGTTTGACTGCCATCTCTGATGCCATAGTGACGCCCAAGAGTCATAATTTCATGTTCTGAAAATCCTCCACCAGCAACACTGACTATCCAATTTCTGTGCACAAAAATAACAGCCTACATTAGTTTTAAGTTAGTTAAAACCAGTTAATAATCCCTAATTTTGGATGAGGATGTCCAAATTTCCTCAGTAGCTGTCTATACATACAAAAATACATGAACAAACAAAAATACAAAATACAAAAATACAAAAACCACGACTGAAGTGTTTTACCAGAGATGCCATACAGAGAATTACACCAAATCACAGGTTCTCCTAGCAAGAATGTAAGGCAGCAGCAAGAGCAGCTTACACTTGGATGTTGCAAGTGGAAAATCAGATCCCATGCAAGGATGAGCCTGGGATGTGCTCTCCCAAGCCTGTGTGTGCTGCTCAGACAAATCAGCCCAGCTGATTTGAAGAAAGAAAGAAGAAATTTCTTCTTCTAGAAGAAATTTTCTTGAGATCCATCTGATGGGACAGTGTCAGTTCCCTCAGCTGTTACAAGGCCTCTTGTCAAATCTGGATTACTGTAACTGCATTGACTCTATGATCCCAAACATCTGCCTCTGGTGCACTCACATTCAACCAGGCTTTTTAAACAAGCAAGCATCAGCACAGGCCTATGTGTTTCAGTCAAAATTAGATTAATTATATATAATACTTCTGGATAAATTGCACTAAGAATAAACTTCACTGTAATTGCTGGTGCAATTAGTGCTGTACCTTGTGATACCCATGAGGACACTGAATCACTGTGATTAAACTCCAATCCTTGAAAACAAATGGAAGAAATTAGTAGTGATGCACAAAGTTCTGACACAAGAGCTAAATGGCTGCCTGGAGAATACTTGAATTGTTGAATTAATCTGATGAGGGATCTCTTTAACATCCGCATGTGAACTGAAAGCACAGAAATTTAGGACCCTTCCAAATTTGCAAACTTTTAACAAGAAACATAGTTCTTCACTTGCTTCCTCTCAGAGGCTTGTGTGGTCCTGTTCAAAGGAAAGGATCATTTCATATAATAAGACTGCACTTACACAACTATTAAAGGTTAAATACTGCAGAATGTCTACTTAGATTCAACTACTTCTTTATCCATATTAAATGAATCAGAATGATCTTTTATTTGCAGTAGCAGGAAATAAATACAAGGAAGCGACAAGCTGTTGACAGTAGCAAACTTTATTTGAGATTACACAAACTTAATGACCAAGACCTGGTCCATCTCCATCTACTAATATTATCATTATCTTGTCAGTATTATTTTTCCACTTACTGGATATTATTATTTATATTGCAGCAGCATTCAGAGATCCAGCCAAAGCTGGAGCCTCCTTCCAGCAGCCTGCAATAAACACCACTGCACACACAGAGAGGACAATGCTGCCTGATCAGCCTGGCACTCCAGTGCTTGGGCTGGCAGAGCTGGGGGCTGTAGATAACATCAGCCATTTCCACAGACTGCATTTCCATACATGGCACAGATTTTTCCACTGTCAGGATTTTAAAAGTCTTTTATTTTCTCAATCCGGTCAGTGACAATCAAATCACTAAAACCCACAGATAAAATTATTTCACTTGGGAATTAAGGAATATTTTAGAGATTGTGAGGGACTAATGAGTAAGACCCAAGACTCACAAACAGAATGACATCTAAACTCTCCCTGACCAAAAAAAAACAAGCTCCAATAATTGTTCCCACAGCTTAGCTATCTCTTGTTTTACTTCTTTTTTTGTTCCAGAAGAATAGGACAGATTGCAATCTGGATTTATTACAGAAAGAAGTCATAATTAACGGCTCAAGAGAGCTGCTTCTCAAGCTGAATTGAAGATAGGCATCTTTGTTAGACCCACATGGTTCTTTGTCTCTAACAGCAAACAGTCTTTCCACTAGCTTATGAGAAAAAACAGCCTGGATAGGGCTGTGTGATGCACAGGCATCTAAGTTTTAAATATTTTTTAATTCTCTTTTTAACAAAGATTTCGATAGTTCTAATGATAGCTTAGGGGATAGCTTCAGTGTACATCACATATTTATTTCCTGGATGAAGTACTCAAGATTTGGGTTCCGAAAGCAGTTAAAGTAAATTGTATAATCACAATTTTCTTCACTACATCATACTTATAGATGTAGTTTTACATGCAGATTACATAAAATTACATAGATAGAAAGGAGGAAATCTGAACAGCCAAATTCAGAGCTGAGTAAAACCTCAGCTGTATTTAAGGTAAGGAAAGAGGATTATCATTGAAGCTGTCATACAGATAATTGCCTGCACTAAAAATAATCATTTGTTGTTAGTTATAGTAATCAAATGTCATGGCAGATTGAAAATAAACAGAGATGTACACAAAAAGATACTGAAAGAAAAAATATTCTGTTCACATAGAAGTATCTTGGAATTTTCATAGATGTAAAGAAGTGCTCTTGTTTATGTCATTAAAAATGTTTCTTTCATTCTAAAATAAGATTCACAGGTAATAATAATAATGAGAACCTTTAGATTACTGGAAGTAACACAAACTAACAGAAACAAAACCTATTGTCACTGTAGAGCACAAATGTTCAAGGCTCCTTAGAGGCAAATTCCTCCTCTGGCAGTGTGAACATCCCCTGTTAGACCCCAGGCCTTCCCCCATAGGAGGGATGGGGACCCTTAAAGGGTGTTGAGACTGGCCCAGATGAGCACTGAGGCCCAGAAAACCCTGATTATTTGGGATCCCCAGATTTCCTGCTCATGGAGAGGGCTCCTGCATTTGTTATGGCTGAAACCAAGTCTCTCCATTCCACATGATCAGACATATCTCTCTCCATGTCACAGAATAGCACCACCCTAAATTAAACTGTTGAGCTGTTCACAGCTGCACAGATTATGTCCATGATTAAATTTAAACCCAACTGAGCCTCTTCTGGATAAAATAAAAACCTTTGTCTGCCATTTAAAAGCACAATCATCCCTTCTAAAAGTTTGCTTCCCTGATTCTATCACACAAATGTTCCCAACCTTTGAGTTGCTCTTAGTGCATGCACAAAGTTTTCATAATTCGATCTAAAATAGTATTTTTTTATTTTAAATAGTTACCTTGTAAACAAATTAAAAACCTTTTCCAGGTGCCAGGAACTTCCTCCCATTAAACCTGAACTTTCAATTTTCTCTCTTCTTATTCAAGTAATAACATCTTCCCTCTTAATGCAATTAGCAATTCAAAATCTCGCTTCTGCTGAGCAAAATATCTGAGAACAGAAATATTTTGACCAAAAGTTGCCAGAAACTTAATTCCTCACTACTTTTACTTTGAATTGCTGAAAGAACCTTCTGCTGATCTATTTCTCTTCTGAGATATTTCAGAAGCAATTTCAGAAGCAATTCCTGCCTTGGTTAGCATTCCTATGGAGATGACATTCCATGCAATATTCATCTACTTACATGCCTTAGTTATTATGACAGTTCCTAAATAGACAGTGTATTACTCCTGTGAAAACCAAATGCTTCTAAGCAAAGTTTTCTCCTCTGTTTCACATCATTAACCAGTACTGTGCCCAACACAGTTCATACACTCAAGTATTCTGGCTGTGGGATAAACTGAAATCAGTTTGTATTTGAACATTATTTCCTTTTTCAAGTATTTCTACATCTGCCCATTGCCATATCTGGATCATTGCCAGAATCCAGATTTCTGCTCCCTTTATCTATGCTTAAATTAATACCCAAGTATTAATTATGGTTCTCACTACTGCTTTCCAATCCTTTTTAAAGCATGCTTAGCACTGCCTTCTGTAATTTCAATACACCTTAGTTCTGTAAAGACTGTCTTCTTTACCAGTGGTTCAAAACCCAAACACCATTTTTAGGAGGCAATTTGAACATTCCTATTTGAATTTCAAATCTACTGTTTGACTCTCAGGATGGACTTTTCTTTACCTTTCAGCATATATTTTACTGCTGACTTGTGCCCTTCTTCACAACACTGTGTCAGCTCTATAAAAAGCAGACAGATTTCTCTTGTGCTTTTCAGCTTACTTGAAACTATCACTTTTTTTTTTTCCTGGAACATGGATTTACTTTCTTTTTTACACATAATCTCCAAGTAAATGCAAGACAAATCTATGCCACTTGTCAGCTACTGGGCAGAAAGCATCAAAACCCGGTCATGCTTTATACATTTTGTGGGAATGTGGCTTTATTAAATATTAAAACCCCAAACCCACTGTCTTACCTGAAAGTGTCATACCCAATCACATTGGTATGCTCAGGGTCAGTAATAGCAAATGTCTTTCTGATTTCTTTGGCACCAGATCCAGTCATGCTCTTCAGTTTGTTGAAGACAGCACAAATATCAGCCATGGGGAACTTAAAAGAGGAAAGTAAGACATGGATTAGAAAGACCTGAAGCACAGGATGCCATCCAGAGGGACCTGTCCAGGCTGAAGGAATGGGCCCATGGGAATCTCAGTAAGATTATCAAGAATATAAACAATTAAACAAAAATCATCAGATCATGCATTCTCAGAAAGTTTAGTGCAGCAACATAAAAGAAACCACTTTTGTTTGAAACATTGCATTTTTAAAGCAGAAGTAGACACATTTAAAGTACAGTTCTAATAACTTGGTCCTCATTTTATGTTGGTGCACTTCACTGAATTCTCAAGTCATAAATTTCACAATGTTAAAGCTAATTTTTCACCATTGGCACCAGAAAGGTTCCAACAAATAGTCTCATTCATTTTGGACTACATTGTCTTACATACTCAGAAATAGCACCTTAGAAAGTTTTTAGGAACCAATTTTACCTGTTGTATATAAAAATGCTTAAATGTATATTTCTTCCTAAATAGACCATTAAAATAAATTTGAACTCAAATTAAACAGAACTCAAGCACTAAGACTTTCAGTCTATATTCAGATTGTGTTAGTGCTCTGCCAAAGATTTATTTGCTATACCCATTTTTAATATAAAACATAGAAGTATTTAGTCATTAAATTGGGGGTGACTTCTACTATGTTCTTATATCTGTCATGCTCTATCTAGCTTAAAAAGCACAATGAACTGCCATTTCTTCCAATAGCAATTATTTGAAATTTGGTATGACTAGTATTAAGGACCAGGACATAAAAATCAGGCCTCAGCCCCAACTGCTGAAGTGTGTCTACACTTTGCATCAGTTCAAAATGATCTAGAAAAGGGTATTTAAAGTTCCTCTGGCACTGCCAGAGCAGTACAAATTGATCCAAGTTTAATCAATACATCAGCTCTTGCAGGTTTTTCTCAGAATTGGAGAGGACAATTTCTGCCTCTGCCAAAACCCCAGGTGCAGCCCTGGCAGGCAATGCCCTGCAAGGCAGTGCCTTGGAGCAGCTGGACCAGCAATCAAAGAGTTTAGAGGCAGCAGCTTTTCCAGGCCCCTGTCCAAGATGTTTCTGTTTGGGGCATAAGCACAGAGCCTTCTGCTGCTCAGGCAAGGAACAGGGAGGAAAGACTGAGCAGAAGGGTTCAGAGAGCAGAGTGTTTCAGGATGGACAAAGTGTTCTGAATATTTAAGAGCCTGTCTTCTCTACATTATCAAAACAGCTATTTTTACATCTTTTTTCCAAAACTACATATTCCAAACACCTACATAGGCATTGAGTGTCCAAGCAGCATGGCAATCATTTCACCAGCTTTCCCCCTTCTCATGTAACTCCTGACATGTTTCTAGTCACAGTCTAGTTTGGTTTGATTGCCTTGCCTAACTCAGAGGTGATTATGCTGAATTCAATGGAAGTAAAATCCCTTTCTATGTTTGTGCAGCAGCACACAGCAAAGTTAGAACAATTGATACAGTTCAGAGATGCTGAATTCTCTTCCAGTGATGCCTTGTTTGAAACAGTCCTCCCCAAACCTGAATAATACCAGTAGGACTGTGCACAACACACCTGTTCTGTTTTGCAAGCAAATCTACACTTTCTAAATAGATATTTTTTCCTTCAAATTGAAAAATAAACCAGAATCACAGAATCACAGAATTTCTAGGTTGGAAGAGACCTTCAAGATCATCGAGTCCAACCCATGTTCAGAAGTGCTGAAAAGTTTTAAACTAGGTCCTTGAAGTTACTTTCAGTAAAGGTGGCAATCAAAATTACAAGACTCAGTGATTTTTCTCTCCCTTTAACATAAAAAGAATACAATAAGCATAATTTTGAAACAGAAAACTGAAGCTTTCCAATTATCTTAAATAGTTTCAAACAAATTTTCAATATTCACCTGCACTATGATTACCAATCAAAATTTCATCTAAATCAGCATATGCCTATAGAACTGTGGTCAAAATTTCCATGAAAATTTCCATGAAAAAACATTAAATACAGATTTCTTTACCAGTTTTAGAAAACATACTGATGTGTTCTGCTGGAAGGAAATCTCTTGTCTATTCAGACGGAAAATTGTTTGTTTTCTAATTTTAGAAACAACTAACAAATAGCCATATTTATATTGTTTCCCCTTTTTCTAAACAATCTTCCAGTTCTGATCTTCTCTAGCAATTGCTGAAGTGGTTGTGATTTGAGTATGTGATCCCCTGATGAACTGAGGCAAACTTCTGATGCTCTAGTCAAAGGATGTAAGTGAAGCCCCTACCTCTGCAAGAATCAACCTTTTTTTACTATCAGCCTCATTAAAACCTTAATTGTGCAAAGAACCTTTCAAAGGTTCACTGTCTTTCAAAATTCACTTTAAGTGTGTATTTTCAATGTTGCCTCTTCGCATTTTGCAGATTTTATTTTGATATTATACAATCATTCAGTCTGGAGAACTAAAGTCTCATCCATTTGATCCAGGACAATCAATGCAAACAACATTCCAAAGAACATTTACAATCTAAAGTTGAGCTCTGAATTTTGGAGAAAAGGTTTGGTTTTGATTCTACCAGGACGAGAAACCATTCAGCAGGAAGGAAATACACTGGACTGCATTTTTGAGGTTTCAGCTTTGTATGTTACTGCTTTAAGCTTTTAGCAATCTTAGCATTTTACATCCACAAGCATTTTGCAGCTCTTCCTTGTTGTTCCAGGGAAGGCAGATGGTGCTAGTCCACATTAATTTACAAATCCACATTAATTTACAAAAAATTTCACCATTCTACTGAAGTATAAAGCAGCAGAGGCACCCCAGTTCCCAATTTATTGCTCTCCCCTCTGAAGGCAACAAGAAAAGACAGTAAAACTCAATAAACATTGTACGTTTGAATTCCTGAATGGGATATGAATTTTTAATATTAGAAGGTTTTGGTAGAAAAATGTGTATGAACTCAAAAAATCAAATTAGGACATAAAATAGCCTCATCAGTAAGACTAAATTGGATGTGTCCACATCTTGAGTACTGAACACTGTTCCAGTCTCCACATCTCCAAGTTACTTTGCAAGGACAGACTAAAAAGGGTGAGACTCTTACCTGCACAGGATTAGGCTGAGGGGGAAGAATGTCTTAGATTTACAAAATTATAAAGGTGGTGCATAAGGTGAATGGGATCTTCCCCAAATCTCAGAACAGTATAACTGGCCTTGAAGTTAGTGGGAGGCTGATTTAAAACAGATAAAAGATACTTCTTTTTTCAGATATTTGTTTTTCATAGCAGGCAGTGAGCTTTTCAACCTACTGCCACAGAAAGTTGTGGAAGCTGACAGTATCTGTAGGCTCAGCAAGGGTTAGATCAACTCAGGGACAAGAGGTTCATAAACAGCCTCAAGAAGGAATAGGCAGAGATTTCCCTTGTCACAACTCCTAATGCAGACTGAGTGGGTTCTGAGAAAGGAAAAGGGAATGGACAGTAAAGAGTGGCCAGACTTGCATGCACTCCCAGCTGCCATCCCCTAAATCCATTGCTAGACAGACAGCACTGGGCTGTGAGCTTTGGGTGAGGAAACAGGATAAATAATTCTGAAAAATATACAGAAAAACCACAGTCCTGAGAGATAACAGAAATTAACAAGAGCCTGCTTCACCTCATTTGCATTCTTCTCCATGTAGTTGAACGTGTATTCATCAGCATCCACCAAAAGAAAGTTGTGACCATGGAAACAAACTCTGGCTCCAACAAACAGATCCTGAGCCTGGTAGTATTCAGATGGCTCACTCTTAAAGAGTTCCTGTCCAGGCTTCTTAATGCGACTTCTTTCCAGGAACTTCCCACCGGCTATCCCTATGGGAATGGAATTAAAAATAATTAATTATGCCTTTACTTGGAAAAAAACCCACACACACACACAAAACCTCCAAGCCATCAGCAAAAAGACACCCCAAACCAGATTATTTGTATTTAAATACCACATTTTGTGCTCCAGTTTCCTGTGTATGAACACTCTCTTCCCCTCTCTCTCACTGCTAAAAGGACTGTCTCTGCCAGTGTCCACAGCAACAGTGACATTGTGCACATTCTGTGACATGTCTCATTTGAATGCCTGCCAAACACCTTCCCTGCTTTGCTTTTCTTTAAAACAGGACAGAAATGTGCCTCTTCAAACCGTTCCCATAACCCTGTCGCCAGCCTTGGAACTGGCCCTTGAGAAACCGAAGATCCAAACACTAAGATGCAGGCAATTATCCTTAAACTGTTAAAAGCAGAAAAAGGAAAATAAAAATCACAACTTAAGAGAGCCCTGTCTGACAAAGATTGTGAATTCTGATGTACTTTAATTCCAACTTCCTTTAAAGGGCATCTGAAATTTTTTAAAGATGTAGGAGTGACATGATACTGTCTTTCACACATTGTTCTGCCAGTGCAATTTACCTGTGATCTGCTCTTTGCTTTGTGAGGTGGGGATGTCACATGGCTCCTTTTCACAGTATAATGATTTTATTTGTGTCACTAGAAACTGCACGAGGTACTCAAGGGTGGGTAAGATGCTGAAAGGAACATTTCTCTTTCCTCTATTAACTTCTGGTGTACCACAGGACTGCATTACATGTACTAAGTTTTCTGGAAAACCTTATGTCACATGTTTAGTTTCACTGGGATATGTGCCCTACAACAACTCTGGGGTTTGCTTCCTGTTGTTATTTCAGCTTCCAAACCAAAAGCCAAAATCTTCCTTTAGTAACATTTAATACTGCCTTAATACCAGGTACTGATGCAAGTCCAGTAAAAGGCTGATGAACAGTGTAATCAAATGCCTTTTATAGTCAAAATTATAAATAAGTGTAAAACCCAAGCTACTTAGCAAACCAGAGTTTGGAGCAGATGTCTGTCTTAATTGCTTTATTAGCACCATAAAAGACAAAAAAACCTCTCCACTATGGTAATCATCAGATCTTGCTTGAATCAAAAAACAATCCAAATCATTAATGTGACTCTAATGTTAACACATTCCTTTTCACCCAGCTATAAAAACAAATAAGAAATTTTTAGGTTATATAATCCTGGCAACTGTTTTTAATATTTAATAGGTCTCTGTAAGATTGGCAATTCACTCTTGGCTCTCTATTTCCCTGCAATTGTGCACTTATATTGGAAACCTACTTCTGTCCCATAATGTTTTTTTTTAAATGTTACAGGTTGTTACATTGCAAGTGGTATAAGGAAAAATGACCGAAAATATCTCATTAAGTTAGAGATTTTACACTGAAACCTGATAAGGAGTTTTGATGGAAATCTACAAAAGCCAGGCTCAAAGCACAAAATAAACACCACCACGAAAGACCCTATTGCATTAAGATCAGATCAGAGTTTGCAGGTGTTTGTACAGCTGTTGGCTGGGTCTTACACTGAGTAAAAAAGGGGTTGTGATCTTCTTCATGGGGAGCCAAAGTTCTCAGGCTTTGATCCCCATCTCAAGAAGTGCTTCAAGATGTCCAGCCCTGTGAATTTCATAGAGTTTCAGTGTTACTAATATTACAGTGAACTATTTCTCTGAAACCTTCAGGTTGCTGAAGCGAGAAAACACTGAGAGCAACTTACTACTTCCCCTTTAGGATTGGGATTTGAAGGATTGGGATTTGAAGCATTACTTGCCAATTTGTACCAGTTCATGTAAAAAAAAAGGTAAAATTTCAGCCCTCTGAACCTGTGCACAAAAGGGATGGCCAGGTTGTAATTTTGGATGTCTTACTCCTTTTCCTTGGCCACTATTACCTGACCTCTACAAAGCCTTCCCATTCTTAATGTTGAAGAAACTCATTCACTATTCCTTCAGACATGGCTAACATGAGGGAGGGATAGTGAGAGAAGTAGAAAGAAAAGTAAGGTGGGAACAAACAAACTTGTGCAGAGCCAGGCCTTCTTCCAACTGCTGCTCTACCTCCTCCACCACATTCCTTGCCTCTTCAATGATGTTCTCACTAAACTCTCCAGTGGCCAGTTCTCAGCCATATCATTTCATTTCACCTTTCTACCACCTCTAAAAGTCAGCTACTCCATCCATTTTAACAACCCAGGGAAGTTGAGAGTTCACTTACAGAAATAAGCCTTTCATATGTGCCTTGAAGTATTTGTTACTATTAGTGGGCAAATTTGTCCATTTGTTGATTCATGTTTTATTTGACCAGCAGTGTTCAGTGGACTCCCAGATGAAATCCCAGCACATATTCTCATTCCAAAATAAAAGGAAGGCAGGCAGCAATCTCTGGCCTAGCACTCATGCTGCTGATGGCTTCACCAGCTGACCACATCTGCTCTGCAGTGCATAGTTTGACTCCTCTCTGGGTGCTGCAGGATAAATCTGGAGTCACAGCTATTATTACTGTGTGTTCAAGGCTCTCTGGGGCCTTGTCTAGTTCAAATAGTGCAAAGGAGAACTAGAAGTGACTGAACTGGCAGTACACATGCTTGGGGTCCAAGATTCAAACTGTTCCCTGGACTTCTGCAATTTAACAGTGCAGCTGTACCTTTAGCACCCTTTATGTCTCTGGACATCAAAAATGCCAATCAGACATGTCATTCAACGGTGGAGAACTGAGCTGCTCTTGAGCCTCACAGCAGCATTACACAGTAAATATACACATAAGTGTGTATTTAGCTGCAACAAAAGAAGTTGCATAAGTTTCAGGCCACTGGATTCAGAAGTGAGTAAAGTATTGATAAAAAGACACTGCTGCTAAAAAAGTGCTAAATCTTGATGCTGTAGTGGAGCAGGATTAACTGGGAATGCTCATCAAAGTCCTAAGCAGGTACTCTACACCTTATCAAAACACTTCTCAGAGAAGTGAGAATTGCTCATATTTTAGCTGGGGTTGAGGTGCCTATTTATGCACTCATAATGTAGCTGGAGACAAGCAGAGATGCCATCAGAGGTTCTCTGGATTGAAAAAGCACTTCTGGAGGTTAATTGCTCTGAAACTGTTGCTGAAGATGTTTAGTGAGCTTCACAGAAAGACACTCATCTCTCCACCAGGGTCATGTTCAGCCAAAGCTCCCCCATCTCTCTGAACTACAGAATGACTTCCTGACATCCCTCCCGCTGCTGTGTCCTTCCATCCAGCCACAAGACAGTTCAGGGAAATAAAAAAGATGCTTGAAAATCACAAAACCCTTCATATCCTCAGCTGGAGGCAGCCTAAAACAGACAATAGAGGCCAAAAGAATTTAAACATGACAACATTTGGTGACCATGCTCCAGCAATGGGATAAATGTGGCCAAGGAACTGAGAAGTAACAAAGCATTTATTTGTCACTTCAGTACTGTCAGTTTGGCACTTGGAATACAGTTCATTGTTGTACAAAACACACATCCAGACTCTAGCACAGGGCAATCTTCCCTCTCTAAATGCTCAGCTCCATGATTAATGGTAAAATACGTTAGAAAGTGTCACAGCTGTTTGGCTTTCATGAGCTGCTTCTATACAATGGATGCTATATAGGTTTCATAACACAATTTTGCAAAACAAAGGATTTAGTCTTTCATTCTTGTTGTCTTGTATTTCCTGTCCCTATTTATCATCAGTTACAATACTATTCCTGTATGTTATCCACAACAAAAGCAAATGTTTAAAGCTCAGATTTTCAAATTAAAATGTAATAAAACTTCTAAGGCATTACACTTGCAGTTCCCAATGGATATTGTGAAGTACTGTCATGCAATGAACAATGTAATCCAATCCTGAGTGAAAAAGATCATGAATTACTATGACATCCAGCTATGCAAGATAATAATGCAGCAGGCCTGCTGATGTAATTCCCACTGCATTTAAAAATCCACATCCCTGCTCCTGCTACCGCTGAGTCTGGCCACGATGTTTACTGCAAAGTCCAACCAAATGAGCAAGGGAACTGGGGCTGGTTAGAGACATTGCCACCTCTTACCTGAGTTTCTCTCTGCATATTCAAAAACAGAAATGGTGTCATCACTCAGGAAGTAGGAAATAATGAATTTACGGTCCTTGTCCACGGCGATGTCCGTGATGAGTTTGGCCGCGTAGCGCAGAATGAAGCTGTCCATGCCATACCTGAACAAGCAAAGGAGCAGGTAAGAAATCAAAAACAGAGTGTGAGAGAAGTTTCACCCCTAAGAGATGCCTTCTCCTGAGTTTTGTAACATACATTAATTGTGTTATTACTGCACCAAGAAGGGAAATGGCATAAGATTCACTACTTTGTCAAAACCAATTTTCAGCTTAAATTAACAGAACCAGATAGAGTTGGTCAGACAGAAAGGAATAACTTTCATGGGAAAATTACTTCTCTGCCACAGGTCTGGAATTAATTTTTATTCAAGTTGAGTTGCAAATCAAGCCCAAAGTTACTTTCCAGAAAATTTGTAAAGGAAGAACACATTTAGGTATGTATATTTTCAAAGCAAATTCTGAATAGCAATTCATACAAGGATTATCTCCCACAAATTCAGGTCTACCAGATGACCTTACTAGCTAGATATTTATTAAGTGATTGTGTTTTAAATAACTTGCAGTGTTTGTATACACTCTATCAATACATTCCCAAGCCTTTTTTAACTGCTTTCCTCTTTTACAAACATTCTCCAGGTGAATCTGTAACAGGAGACTTTGCTTTTTTGCTTTGGCTTCAACAACTGCTGCCTAATAAATCATTTCATAATGGAAAGTAAAGTGTTAAAGCTTTAGTAGTGCTACAGTAAACTGCATGAAATTCAGCAGATAAAAAAAATAAGTAAGTATCACAAAGTCAAACAAAAACAAATCTGTGTTGGTCTGCTGGATCATCCAAAATTCCTGACTAATGCTTGGACTAAGATTTCTGTCAAACTCCCACTGAAGACAGCAGAGGGAAGGAGGTAGAGGATGGAAGGGTCATAATATTTGCCTTCTCCAAAGAGAAATTTTACAGAGTTTGCAGAAAATTGGAGTACCATTTTCCAGGCCTCATGCACCTGTCCCTTAAAAGTCTGATGAGCTGTATATTTGCTGAAAAAAAATGATATCCCCACATAACATTTATCTCCTTGACAAAAATACATAATTCAAAAAACTGAAATAGTTTTTCACACAAAATACCTGTCTTTCACCAGGAATTGCCTGTAATCCTTATGGGGAGCCTGGACAACCACACCCTTACAGGAGCTCAAAGAATCTTCTTCAGAACCAAATCCATTATAAGGAGGAATAATTTTTTCTGGTTTTGGAGGTGGTGGAGTCTTATATTCAATTGGGGTGAAATCCACTGCAGCAAAGAGAGCAAGAACTTATTTGTTACTGGTGTGATGAAGGCATTTTACCAAGCATTTAAACTTCCAATATGAACAGTTATTAACCTACTTCTGTAACAGCCCACAGATCAAACCAGGATCCCTCCTACTGTTACAGGGTAGAAAAAGACTCCATAGAGCCAACAGCAAAATTATTTCTTCAAGGATTTCAGGATTTCATCTATAATCTTAAAATATTTGAAAGATATCACTAAGATACACAGGTAAAAGGAAAGACAAATACAGTTTCAAAATGGGATAAAATAGTAAATTAAAAATTCTAAATTAATTTTTCAGTTTCATCCTTTGAGACAACATGATTAAGTAAATAACTGTCCTATGAGTTTCCTGCCCTGTGCTTTTGGCTAGAGGAGAAAAAATACATAAATAAAATTTTATTCATTACTTAAAGCAAACATATAGTAAAAGTCCTTGGTACACTAAAGCAAATAACTTCAGCCCACAACTCACTATATCCAGAGTTTTGGGAAGCTTTGGTTTTCCTCATTTTCCCCAGACTCAAGTCTTATCTTGCAGTGATGAGTGGGACTATCCCAGGTACACAGCAGGAGCTGTCCTGACTCAGCAGAGGCACATCTGGTCAGGGACCTGCACTCAGTTCCCACAGAGGCACCTCCCAAAAGTGCTGCTTCCCTGATTCTCATTACTCCTCTCTTGGTGAAAATCTTGTCCCATTTGGCCCCTTGTTGCCCCCCTGCACTGCCCTTCTGCTGCAGGACAGCCTCCAGTGTGTTCACATAAAACTTCAGAGAGGAGCTCAGTCTGCTGCTTAAATGAGGTTCGTGGAAAATGGAAAGGGGAGAGGAAAATAAGGAACTTGCATATGGGAGAAAGCAAATGGGGAGATCTGAGGCCAAAGAAGACAAGAGCCACAGGAATACAAAATAACTCAGGTTGGACAGGACCTCAGGAGGTCTGCTCAGCACAGGGTCTGCCTCAGGTCAGAGGAATATAAGAGATATGACAACAGTGTATAAAAGTGGATCCCATGAAATAAAGGGTTTTTTTTTTCCTTTAAAACTTAACTTTTCTACCCAGAACTGAAGAGAGATGGATAACCTAAACTTGTAGCATGGGTTTCAGTGCAAATAGAGGAGGGTGACAAAACTGCTGTCACTTTGAACACTGAACTGGTTTATGATTAAAATGTTTTAGACATGGCTATATCAGAAGATCAAAGCTCAACACTCCTAAACTCTGACTTCCCTAACAGCAGCATGAGTTGAAAAATAAAGCAAGCATTCAGATGTCAGAGTTTTTCTTTAGCCTGAAAACAATGAGCCCTCCTTTAGCCTTTACCTCTCAGAAGAATATGGTCTGACTCAAAAAGCTGATTCTTTCACCTAAATCAGTCAAAAAGGGTTTTGCAAAATTACACCAGCATTCTTCTCCATAAAAACTACATGTGCCCTTCCTGGGACTCAGAAGCAAAAAGGCCAAGCCCAAAGAAAGACCATTCAGAGATCTTCAAAGTAATTTTCACCATGAAAGAGTGTGTATGTGTAAACATGCACCAAAATCACAGACTCATAGGATCATAGAATGGTTTGGGCTGGAAGGGACCTTAAAGATCACCTCATTCCAACCCCCCTTTCATGGGCAGGGACACCTTCCACCAGACAAGGTTGCTCAGAGCTCCATCCAGCCTGGCCTTGAACAACTCCAGGAATCACAGAATCAATTAGATCATCTGAGATCATCAAGTCCAACCTATGACCAAACACCACCTTGTCAATCAGACTATGGCACTGAATGCCATGTTCTGTCTTTCCTTAAAGTCCTGGTGGTGACTCCACTGCCTCCCTGGGCAGCCTATTTCCATGTTTAATCACCCTTTCTGTGAAGCATGTCTTCCTAATGTCCAACCTAAACCTCCCCTGGAGCGGCTTTAGACTATGTCCTCTCCTGTCGAGAGGAGAAGAGCCTGAGCCCCACCTGGCTCCAGCCTCCTTTCAGGGAGTTGTAGGAGTGATAAGGTCACCCCAGAGCCTCCTTTTCTCCAGGATGAACACCCTCAGCTCCCTCAGTCACTCCTCACAGGACTTATGCTCCCGACCCTTCCCCAGCTCTGTTGCCCCTCTCTGGATCTGCTCTGGATGGGGCATCTGAGATTTCTCAGGACAATCTGTTCCAGTGCCTCACCAACCTCGCAGCACAGAACTTCCTCTTAATATCTAATCTCAGCACACCCTCTTTCAGTGTGAAGCCATTCCCCCTTGTCCTGTTACTCCAGGCCCTTGTATAGTCTCCATTTTTCTTGTCTGTTCTCCTCAGGTACTGGAAGGCCACTGGAAGGCCCCAAACCCTTCTGAACTGCCCAGTTCTCCAAGCCATTGCCCATAGGAGAGGTGCTCCTTCCCTCTGATCAGCTTGGTGTCTCCTCTAGACTCTCCAACAGGTCCATGTCCTGGGGCCCCAGGGCTGGATGCTGCACTGCAGGTGGGGTCTCACAAGAGTGGAGCAGAGAGGCAGAATCCTCTCCTCCCCTGCTGCCCACAGTGCTTTGGATACAGCCTAGCACACCCCTGACCTCTGGGCTCAGAGGGCACAGGGCCAGGGCATGTCCAGCCCCTCATCCACCAGCACCCCCAGGTCCTTCTCCGCCTGGATACTGTGGATCTGCCCATGCCTCAGCCTGGATTGATACTGGGGATTGCCCCAGCCCAGGTGCAGCACCTTGAATTTGTTCTCATGAGGTTCCCATTAAACTATATGAGATCCCCTATTTTCTAAGCACTGTTTGTGACCAAAACACCGCATTTGCACAGCTACAGTGCTTGATACAGACAATTCCTGATAGCATAAACAGCGAGCCTGTAAATCGGCATAGACGGAGCAGGAAAGTAAACCCCAATGCCTACAGGTGCTGAGCACCGCAGGTAGCACACAAGATTCCTATTGGATTCTCCGCTGGATTCCTGGCTGGATTCCCACTGAATTCCCGGCTGGATTCCCGGCTGGATTCCCACTGAATTCCCGGCTGGATTCCCGGCTAGATTCCCACTGAATTCCCGGCTGGATTCCCGGCTAGATTCCCACTGAATTCCCGCTGTCTGGATTCCCGATTCCCGCTCTGGAGCGGCACCGGAAGCGGCGGCTCCGCGCTCCCACAGCGCCACCCGGCGGCGGCGCGGCGGAGGCGGCGCGGGGCTGACGCTGCTCATCCCTCCGAGCGCTCGCTTTGAATTAGACATCATCCAACAGCGGATTTTGGCAGACAAAAGCTCCGCCTCTTTGCTCAGGTGTCACAGGTCCTGCCAGAAGCACGTATCAGGTACTCCTCCTCGGGGTACCAGGGCACCTGCACGGGATCCTGGCTGCAGAGGACAAGAGCTCCTGTGTTACACGCTGGTCACAGTCTGCACGTTCACACCCATGCATAAGGCATTCATTAAGAGATGCTAAAGCATTTCCCCTTTTGTGAACTTCAGCTCATGTGGATGAAAATTAGATTTATAAACTAGAATGAAATTGTAAATTAAGAGGAATAATGTTTTATCCCTGGGGGATGTGTTGAATCCCTCAGAAGTGAAGCTCGGAGTAAGTGAAATCCAAAGGGAAGTTCAGCCTTTATAGCCCTTTGGTTCCCATCTCATCCCTGAAGTAAAATGAACTTGTGTCATTCACAGAATCATAGAATTACTAATTTTAGAAAAGACCTCTGAGATCACCCAGCACTGTCAGGTCTACCACTAAACCATGTCCCTAAGTGCCACATCTACACATTCTTTGAACACTTCCAGAGATGGTGACTCCACTCCCCTACTTTCCTGGACAGTAGGTTGTCTGCTCTAGTTTGACAACCCTTTCAGTCAAGAAATGGTTCCTAATATCCAATATAAACCTCCTCTGAGGCTTTTTCATATTGTCCTGTCACTTGCTACTTAAGAGACTGACCCTTACCTGTCCAGGTTCACTAAAGAGAAAAATACAAACATCCAGCCTTATGTCACCTATATTTTCCAGGATTTAAAAGGATTATATATTCATATTCTCTCCTGTGAACGAGTATATTCAGAAAGAAATTGCAATGGAGAAATACAGGTGACAAAACTAGTCAAAAACTCATTTCTGGAACTTGTGAAGAACCAGCTACCCAAGCTCAAAACTCATTTCATCTTTGCCACACAGCATTAGGGCAGAATCAGACAGACAGCTGGCACTTACATACAAAATGCACTCTTCTCAAGGTAATCTCTGGTGTTTAAGAAAATTACCTCTGTCCAGTCTGGAAAAAGAATCAATTCTCACTTCTTCCAGGCTGTAACATTTTCAGTGTAAATTTACAGTGGGTGAAGAGTAAAGGGAAAGTCTGGGATTACAAATTTCTACTTCCAGAAAGAATAGCACAGGTATTTTTGCCATGCAAATTTTCATCCCTTGTTACTGCAATAACTTGGAGGATTATTTCACAAATTTATTTATCAAACATGGACCACATACTTGTAGATTTCTCATAACTTCAAAACCTGAGTGAGATTGGAACAAGCACTGGGAACAGCAAGAAACAAAACAGTTCCAGCCACATCTTCAGCATATAAATAATCTGAAGACAGCAAAGCCTTCTTAGTAAGAAAAACTAAATTCCTCATGAAGAATTTGTTGCCAGAGAGGCAGCATTAAACCAGCTTGAATGAGCTTGTCAGCTTTCAATTTCAATATATATTCTGAGATTCTGGTATAGAGTGTGAGATTACCTTCTACCCTCATTGAAGAACTGCAGGAAAACCCTCATGTGTTAGATAAGAACATATTTCAAGGAAGAACCAAGTGCTACATACTTTGGATTAAAATGATAACTATACTGAATATCAGGGTATGGAAGCAGGAAAGAAATTCTACCTTCAGAGGAAGAGGACAGGCACCTCTGAGCAATAAAGCCAGAAACAGGAAAGAGAAATCCCACTAGACATGGACAATATAAAGAGGTGGTGATAACCTGGGGAGATGGCAGTTAGCATAGTGTTCTCTATACATCAGAGGAGATGTATGACAAACAGCTGAGACTTTCTAGTGATAGCCTGCTTCACAACTGAGGTAAGAAGTAAAATAAGAAGGAAAAAAAAAAAACATGTCCACCAAAAAAAAACCATGTCCACCTTTTATATGCAGGAATAAAGAAAACCTAGTGCTCCAGAACTGACCATGCAGCTGAAACATGACAGTGTTTATCCTGATTCAAAGAAAACCTCCATTTACAGTCTTACTTCTTAATGATTATTACAGTTACCTGGACAAAAAAAAGGAATCTATACATGCACAAGTACATTTAGAAGCTGCTGCTCAGTCTCCACCACGTGTAGTGGAGAGGTTAAACACCAGAGACACTGACCTCTGCCGAGCCCAGTGAAAATTGGCACAGGCTGTAGTGCCCCGCTGAGGGAAAGCAGGGAGCTGCTATCCCCGCTCTGCAGGAGCAGCTGCCTGGCCAGCAGCACAGAGCCCTGCCCCGGCAGCGGGTCACGGCCGGAGCCTGGGAAATGAGGGGGTGGGAGGGGTGGAGAGCCGGCACAGGACAGGGATTGCAGGGTGCTCTGAAAAGCCTCAGCAGCCAGGCTTGGGAGGTGCTGGGACAGGGAAGAAAAAGCTGTAGGAAACCAGATTTTCCTGGGTTTGTTCCATCTTGAGTAATCTGTTATTTAAGAAAGAATACTTTCTACTCTGTGCTAAGATTTTGTATTAGGTGAGAAGGACAAGTACCAGCTTCCCCCACTGCACATCAGCCTGTTTGCCATTTCAGCAGGGTGACCACAACACCTACATGGCTACAGAGTCTTCTTCTCCTCCTCTGAGGCAGCACTAGCAAGTCTGGACAGGTAACTTCACACATTAATGCATTTTCTCTTGCATTCATAGTACTTCTAGGTGACAGTAATGTCATCAGCTTCCTACTGAAGAGCATTAGCTACATTCATCAATGGGCAAACTCCACTTCTCACAAACATATTAAAATAGGGAAACGCCACATTAGAAATATATCACTTTCTTCAAGAGAAATCTAAACTACTCTTCATTCTCCTAAAAGGCAAATTCTGTGGGCAAGCAACTTGTGCTGAAACTGCAGACTCAAAAATAAATGTCAGCTTCTCTAATGGCTTTGGCAGAAGAGTATAAATTGAAGGGGAGTAATATAAAAACACAATAACAAAACAGCTGGATTGGTGCCATGAGGTGCTGAGTACTGTGCCTTGATGTAAGAACTAATTTATCCACTTGCTTACTCTTGCTCAAGTAAATGGTCTCCCTGGACTGGAACTGCAATTAAGTCCGTTCTGGTTTTAATTGGATGGGAGTGGAATTCTGAGCACTTTGTGGGACTAAGCCCACTGAGAGTACCTTGTACATCCACAGACACAAAATGTGTAAATCACTAAAAGGTGAACATTCTCTAGTTCTTCCTAAAAACCTGCTTTTAAGCCAAAACCTACCCTAATTCTACTTCTGGTCCCTTCCAGTTAAAAAGTCATACCTACATTTTTTCAGTCCTTGTGGGGAAAGCAGGAAATAATTTTACAGCCAAGTGTGTGAATCCCTTAGCTCTAAGAAAGTATTGTCTGTGAACAAGACAGGTTGCATCAAGATGGATGGTTTTCCATGTCAGCCAGAGTCTCTGCCATCATATATCCTTAAAGGTATGTGTAAAACACTTCCCAGTTTCCCAAAGGTCTCAGCTAGAGCACATCTTTGTGTGTTTGGTGTCAACAAGGCAGAGAAACTGGAGAGAGCACTGAGAAAAATTATCACAGATAGAAAAGAATGGACTATAAAGAAAGACTGAAATGTTTTCCCTTAGCAGCAAATGGCCTGGGATGGGGGCAGAGGAGTAAGGTTTTGTATTGGAATCTTGTTCAGATATGTACAAGGTTATTAAAAGAGAGTACTGAGCAGTTGTTCCCCATGTCCAACACAGATAAGAGAAAAAATTTACTCTCTCAGTTTACACAAACCAGCTTCAGAGTAGCTTTTAAGCAGCATTTTTAACTATGAGGTCAGAACAAGATACCTCAGGAGGCAAAGAACTCTCCTTTACTGCAGAACAGGAACAGATTAGACCACCTACAGTTTTCTAGAATTCTGCACATCAGCAACTTCTGAATTCCCCTAACTTGCAAACCACCTAACTTTTAACATCCAGAGACATAAACAGTAATTACTGAGCCAGCATTAGAGGAAGGGAAGGGCCTTTGCATTGGTGTGTCACTTGGTTGTTTGATCCAGGATGGTCAGCTGCATTTCATTTATTGCCTGCCCTGAGTAAGAAATCCCCATTCTCTCTTTGGGATAATTTGCTCAGACAGAGGATATTGCTGCCAAAAAGCAGCAGTGGTCTTGGCTGAAGAAATTCCCAGAGTAGAACCCCCTATTTTGCATCTCTAGAGTTAAATTTGCTATTAATACAGGTAACACCATGGCTATTGAATATAGCTTCCTTACACACTGGCAAGATCAGGATTACTTTGGTACAGACATGCCAAGGTATTATTGAAAAAGTCCTAATGAGAAATATTTTTCCAAATAATAAATCTAGTGTTTGAATGGCAATGCTACACCATTTAATTACCCCAATGCAGCAGACAAGCTCTGATACACACACATCTATCTGACCACAAGGTAACAGAAACAGTCTGCTCAGGTGTTTTATTTCACAGTGGCAGGGAAAGGCCATAGTAGGATTCTTCCAACCATCTCTGAATAGTCAGATGCTCAGCTATATTTATTGAATGAATAAACTGCCAGAAAATAACTAAGGCATTTTTGCAGGAAGATGTCCGTGATGGAACCATTAGCAAGTCTGACTGGAGACATTCAGTGAAAAATGAAAGCCCCTATTGTTACTCATTTCCAAAATGCTTTTCCATAATGGACATAGTTGCTAAATGTTTCTAGAATTTAGTACTGAAATTTCACAAGATACACACTCTAATGGTCCAGAATACACAAAACTGCATTGTAAAAACCAATGATGTGATAGACTAAAACTGTCATATCAGAAAATCTTATTATGTGAGGATTCTGACATCCATATAAAATGAAATTTAAGGGGGAATAATTGAGCTCATTCTACTCACCCACTTACTACATGCTCTTCATTATTTTCTGACTGCAAACACAGCTATTGGAAGGGGAGGGGAAAGGAGAGAAGAAGAAATGCCAGTCTATCCATATGACTACTTTGTCACTGTAGTTTTCAAATAGAGGCATTAGGAGCAGAAGACATACATTACATGCTAGTTTTCAAGGGAGCAATGTATAAGAAAGCCCTTCTGGATTACCTGCAAAATTACTGCTTTGCTGCTAACAGCCTACAACAGATTGTTATTGCTAAAGGTTTTAATGAACATGTTTTGTCAGTAATAAAATTTGAAGACAGCTCTGCTAAATTTGGAAGTATAAAAAAGCTCATAAGGAAAGGATAATGATCCCTACTTACCAATTCCATACTTTTTCCTGTAATGTTCTTTAGTGAATTCATCACAATCACAGAGTAATATTTGCCTTCCCCAAACATTAATTACTGCCCCTATTTTCAAGTCACTGTCTTTGTAAAATTCCTGATGCACTGCTCCTGTCTAATAAAAAAGGGAAGTTATACAGCAGTTCCATAAATCTCAGAATCACACAACCTTTGTTAAAACCCAGGTCATTTAGTGTGCGTGATTTAACAACCTTCAAAGTCCATTGGTAAGTGTATTTCACCCCATGTTAAGCTCCTTCACTTGTACAAATGTGGGATTTACATACAGTAAATCTCAGTAGCTCTCATTTGAGCTACTCTCCAGTGGCAACACAATTTCATAAATAACTCTCTTTGTTGCAGAGGATAACAACCATAGAAATTACAAATCTATGATAAAGACATTCAATCTGGAGGCACTCAGTAATTTCTGACCTGCAGAACATCCCGAATGTAATAGCCTTTGTTTCTTTCTGGCTTTCCCAACACATTGAGCAGAGTGTAATTGGTGATGGTGCCTGGATGGTATGGAGCAGTGGGAGCATTCTGCAAGGAAAGAGACCAACTCTTCAGAAATTTGGGTGACAGTGAAGAAAGAGAACTCTGCTATCTTAGAACCAGCAGGTTTGTTACACACTGGCTGTTATTGTAGTATTTTCTGGGAGAATTTTTAGTAAATTCTAAGATTCTAGTACTAAACCTAAAAGCCAAAAATATATATTCCAAAAGCAGAAAGTATATATGCCAGAAACAGCATTCAGAATCTTACTCTCTCTCCAAGGGTCAAGTCTCCTTTCTCTTGGAAGCAAACAGAAAGCAAAGGTCAGCATACCCAAAGTACCACATCATTGTCAACATCTGCTCTAAAGGATATTATTTTGATTGGTAATAATTGTAAAAACATGCAAAGAACCATCCAGGATTGGTCCTATCCACTACACAAACAGAGGAGATTTCTATTGTTAGTTTTAAAATTACAGAAGTAATTTATCCCAATATCAATCTTAATATATATTTATGTCACATTTTTTAAAATTATAAATAAACTGCTGGTGCAGGGTAATCAAAATTAGTTACTTTGTCTTACCACCTCTCCTGACCCCTCAACTTTTGATTCCTCTGCTACAATTCTCAAAATTTCCAGAGGAAAAAGCCAGTCCTTAAAATTGCAACATGAACCTCTGTGGTCAAAGGGGTCTGATATCATAGAGCCACTGCTAAATCAGCATCTCAGAATACAAGACTTACAAGGTGAGAAAAGTGTAATATTTTGCTGGTAGGTTTTTATTACAAAATCTTATGTACATCTATGGTATCACAAATAGATTATCAATGTTAGAAGGAGAGGAGGAAAGAGAAGGAGAGACTCCCAGTGTTTTATTCCATCTGTTGGCTGATGTTATTCTATCATCAGGATCTGTCAGGAGTGATACAGAAGTGTATCCAGATCAATCATTTTATAATCATAACAGGTTACAGAGGATACAAACCCTTTGAAGATTTCTCTGAGTGGAGCCTTTCCCATGATGAATGCCCAAGAAAGCTTATTGATGGATTCCTATTGATTTTAATTGGCTTTGCTTAATGTCCCAAACCCAGAAACTCAATTTTAAGAAATCGCACCAGATTTGCTATGAAGAGGTAACGTTATAGAATACTAAAACTGACTTTTCCAAAGGCTGCAAATGTAAGTCATAGATCAAATCTGAATTCACCTTAGTTTTACATAAGCTTATCAACATTAATTTTCTTGTCTTCCATTACTGCAGAGTTTTATTAATATAGTTACCTTAATACATTAATATAGGAGAAAGAAAATCATAAGACATGTCTGTAACTAAATGCTCCTTCTAGTTTAAGCATGAAAAGCCTAAAGATATTTTTCCATCACTTATTAATTTACCACACGAGTATGTGTGCAAAATCTAAATCATGCAATTATGATTAATACTCTGAAAACATTTTCTAAATATCATTACAATCCTAATACAGGATGTTCAAAACAAGGCATTTGATACTTCTTAATTAGTGGAAGAATTTGAAATTTTCATTGCTCACCTTTGGAAGCTTATCTCTTTTGAGGAAAAATGGAACTACATCCCGTCCTGAGTTTGGTGGTAAAATTTCTCTTATATCAATAGTGTCATCAGACAAATAATAACGGAGAACAAGTTCCCGTGGGTCAGAAAGCTGCAATTCTGGGTCATTCCACACACAAGAAAACCCCAAAACTTGTCCATCAAACTCCAGAAATTGTTTCAAAGTGTCAAAACGCTCATAAGGGTGGAAAGGATTCGTGCTCTCCAGATACCTCTGGTGAAGGAGAAATTTAAAGAATTTTAATTAATGTATTTTTAATTATTTACTCCTAAACACAGGATAACAACTGCATGGTGCTGTCTAACCTTAGAACATAAGTTTAGGATTTCCAAATGACACCACACCATTACAACATATGAAATATGATTTATGTCATTATCAGAGAAGTATTTACAGGGTTGCTGTGCCCTCAGAAAAAAAACATGAAAACCATTTTGGATTGGTTTTAATCCTTGTTTTTCTTGCAACAAGATCCTCTAGATCAGAGAATTGTTAAATTATTTACAGTACAACTCTTATTTTCAAGAAACTGCCTGTGGTAATCAGATGACAAGAACACCAAAGAGCATCACTCTTCCTGATTTACTCCCTTAAAAATGATTTCTTACAGATAATGTGGTGTAAAGAATCAATTTATTCTTTTCCCTTTGGTATTTTCCGTCATTCAACTTTAAAACATAGATTTTTAACTTTTGATTCATGCTACACAGTTGGCAGGTACAGGGTATGTTTCTTCTCCTCTCAAAACACACCCATGGGTCTGATAAGGAACAGCAAATGTTCAACTAAAGATACTTTCCAGCTGATGTGACAAGGTGCTTCCTGCAGTCATGGTTGCTGCAAAACCAGTAGCACTGGGTTAAACTGGGTCCCAGGCTGATGATCCAGTCCAAGGACTGCATTTCTATATTGTTAGTTCACATCTATAAGTGGTGACCTGAACAGAGAGTTTTTCACAAGTCCAAATCCTCGTGACCAAAGTGCATGAAAAGGGGTAAGATAATCCTTCTCATCTACAAAACTGCTTCCAAAGGAGCATTGTGACAGACATTGATGAGACAATGTGAGCTGAACTGTCTGAACAGAAAACAATGTTGACTGTGGACAGTTTATATTGTTGTCTAAATTTCTCTTTATCCACTAGCACACCTTCTGGCCTTACAAATCTGTGAGGGAAAAGGCCCATTCATTTAGAGCATCAAATCTTAAAATAAGGAGAGCAGAACCAAATTATTTACCTTCCCAGTGCTCTCTTTTCCCCTTCCTGACCCTTGAAGATGCAACAAAACACAGCCACAGAACCAGGGAACACCATTGTCATCCATGGAATACCATCTCCAACAATACAGGAGGAATTTCCTCATGGAAAGGGTTCTTAAGCATTGGAAGGGGATGCCCAGGGAAGTGGTGGAGGCCCCATCCCTGGAGGTGCTCAAGGAACATATGGATGTGATATTCTGATCTGGGTGACAAGGTGGGGACTGGTCACAGGAGGACTTGATGATCTCAGAGGTCTTTTCTAACCTAAATGGTTCTGTAATTCCATGAAATATGGGTCTAAATGGTTTCCTGCACTTTCCACTGGCCTCATTTTCTATTCCATCCCATCCCATTCCTTACTTTCCTTCATACCTTCATTTTCTGGCCATGTACTAGGAGTCTAGTGAAAACCAATTTAATTTTGCTCAAAGTAGCCCAGAGCAATCAAAAAAAAAATTACCTTTCACAAATTAGGTGGTATTTTTTCCACAGAAAAGTGAAAGGATAAGGCAGCCAGAATCTGCTAAATAACTTTTCTGGAATTTCTCAACAACTGAGAACGTGAGGACATAGATTTTTGTAATTTTTTGTCTTTTGAAGCTCTTATTTCTCAAACCTTTTTCCCTCTCCATTCTCTTTAGGGCTTGATATGCCCAATTCTTGAATGTTTTGCTTGTGGTTAAAAAAAAAATTAAAACCTCAGTTGGTTATGCAGTATCATACAAAATGTTGACACAGTCTGACAGTATCAAGACAACTCAGCATGTGTTTATATACACAGCTGTTACCTACAGGGGCTGAGTAAGGGAAAAGAAACCTATGGCCAGGCTGAGTCACCACAACACAGAACCAGATGTGTTACAAATGCTGCTTTTCACTGGGGGACTGCACAAGCCTGGCTGCATGAATGAAGAGAAACCAACTTGTTGGCCTGAGAATGCCTCAGAGACAGGGAAATTGTCCCACACATGTCAGTGACAGTCACCTTCCATTACTGCTGCTGAGAACAACAGCAGTTTTCTCACTGGGAGCACTGAGGATACCACAGAGACAGGGAGTATTTGCTGCTTCCAGAGGACCAGGCTGGATCTGTCACAACAGGCTAAGAGTCAGGTCAAGTGCCATTTGCACTCATATTAATCAAGAAAAACAGAACTGAAGGAAGCTTGTCATTATTCCCAACAGAAAACATCACTCCCATTACTATTTCCCAGAGGGGAAAAAAATAAAAAACCCCAAACTACCAGTTCTGCAAAGAGGAATCCACATAGAATCTAGGAGTTGTGAGTGAGACTTCTGGAAGTGTGTGTTTGTGTATATGTGATCCCATAACTTACAAAAGAGGGAGAGAAATAAAACCTAGCAAGTCTTAAAACTGCAGAACACTGAATTTGCCTTACACATGTAAAGAACATGTTAAAAACATGTTGGAGTAGAGATGAAAGATAACATATGAATAGAAGAAAGGAGTCTGCAGGAAGCCATGGGTGGGTGCTGGAACCAGAATTCCGATTAGATCTTTCTTGTAAATTATAGTAGAACATATAATAGGTACATCTTTTTTTTTCTTTTCAGATTAATACTGAAAGGCTTACATTATTTTTCCTAATTAATTTTATTCTGTTTTAAAATGTTTACAAACACATCAAGAGAAAATTATGTATATAGTACAACAAGGCACATACCAAAATGCTTAAATCCAAGTTTTCTCTTGGGATTTACTATGTTGAAATAGCTACTTTCTCTTTGATATTGAAGAAATAATGTAAGTAATGCATATAAGTAATATGCATTCAAATCAAGTTTTCTTGAAATCAAGTTTTCACCCCTGCTGCCCCTCCTGACCTTTTGCCGCTCTGTGGTGTATGGGTCGTCTGGACGGCTTGCAGGAGGATTTAGTCTGATTCCTATCTTCCTCAGGAAATTTTTTGTGTACAGGTCACAATCTATAATCTTATATTTTCGGCCATAAAGGGTTATTTCTGTGTTGATATTGAAATGATACATGGTGTAGAACTGATCCTCATGAGGAGGTGGAAGTGGAACCAGGCCCCGTCGTAAAATAGTTCCTGGAAAACAGAGTAAATTCGTGAGGTAAACAATATTTGCTCTAAGGATCCCTACAGAACTAGGTTTAGAGAATAAAAACCTGCCTTAGCAGGGAAAAAAGTATGACTTATCAAGGGACACTGAAAAGACATTGAACTGAACTTCCTTAAGGAGCACATGGAAAGTAGAGACAAGAGAGGTGAGCTGGGCTCTGATTGCTGGTCTGAAGCAAAGAATCCATCTCAAAAATACAGAGCCATGACTTCACCACCCACAGTCTCACAGGAACAGTATCCAAAAGAGAAAGAATGAGAGGAGAGGAGAAAAAAGAGAGATATTTTAACTTTGACAAAGAAATGAAATATATACATTTTGTTATTCATAGTCTTTAAATGAAAGGACTGTTATCCTGACAGCATTGAATTTTATTACCTTTTGAAGATTAAAAGACAAGGAAACTGTTATTGATCAGCTGAAAACTCCCAAATACATTGATGAATTGGGTGATGCTTCAAAAGTACTCACTGTTTGTGAGCAAGAGACTGGAGCATCTGTCAGGTGAGGAAAGGTTGAGTCTGGAACAGAGATGACTCGAGGTGGGGGAAATGTATCAAAGTTTACAGATACCTGATGGGAGGGAATGAAGAAGATGGAGCCAGGCTCTTCTCCATGGTGCCCATTGGCAGGATGATAGCAAATTAAAAGGTACAAAATCCCAGCTGAGCACACAAACCCACTTTTTTACTGTGAAGGTGATCAAATACTGGAACAGGCTCTCCAAAAGCATTGCAAAGACTCCATTCTCAGAGAAACCCAAAAGGACATGGCATCTGGGCATCTGGCTCCAGCTGATTCTGCTTGGAGCAGGAGCATGGACTGGAGAATCTTAGGGTATCCCCTCCTACCTCAGTGGTTAAGGGATACCACAAATATTTCAGAAATAACTTACAGGAATTTTAGAATCAACCTAAAAATGGGGTCCTGGGGAGAGATGGGATAAAGAGAGGCAGAGCAGAAGGGAGAAAGATACCAGTGTGTGCTTTGGTGTTTGAAGGGCCTTGTTCCTAGGCTAGTCCATGGAAATTCTTTATTGTTCACTTTATTTCCCTATAGACTAATTTGTATGAAATACCTTTTTTTACTACATTATCAGAGTTGTTTGTTAAGTTCTAATTCCTACAATGAAAACATGTCCTTAATTTTTCAGGGGAATAAAGCAACAAAGCAGATTTACTTTATGTTCCCATTAAAATAATTGTTTAAGACCCATTCATCATCCTGATATTTCACATGTACTGAATCCAACATTCTGGTTACTGACCTGTGACTGTAAAATAAACTTGAACCTCTATCTGCTTAAGCATAATAAACACCTATTTAGGATGTATCCTCATGAAAGGTGTTAGAAAATGTGGGATGTAGCACATTTTAATGGCATGTAAAACTGCATTGCAATAACTTTAACAAAACCATATACTTTAAAATATTTTACCTGATTTTGGCTAATTCTTAGGTCAATCAACAGATAATGGGATAAGTCAGAGCATGCAAATCCTGTTGAATCATCACTCTAATTAAAATATAATGGTTGATGATTTTCTAATATGAGGTGTTTTCAGAGATTATATTCACTTCAGGTTTGGTGAATCAGCCTCAGCTTGTTTTTCATATCACTTTTAAAGGGTGAAACACACATACCCATTTTGTTCTGAGGGAGAAGAATTTCTTTCCTAATGGAAAATGTCTTGCAAAGATATTATCTGTAGCAATCCTTTGCTTTTATTAGGTATCACTGTGCCTGATGTACACATGTAGAGGGTACATTTCATAATGTTGAATTTGAAATTTAATAAAACCTGATCAGCTGGGGTTAGGTCTCATCATTTTAAAATTGTTCTTCCTTCTGGAAAATAATACATTTCGTCTAGAAATTTGTTGCAAGCTGTTAAAGGAGCATCTGATTGTGCAGTTTTCAGGTTGCTCAGGATGGACTGCTGTTCCTGATGGTTCTTTGGTTGTCAGTTTATTGAGCAGGACATGCTACTTCACCACCAAGCATTGATTTAAATATTTGCATCTGGTCAGATTAAGGCTCTGCTCTACTGTGCTCCTGGAAAGGGAGTTGAGGCACTGCTTTGCTCTGACAGTGGTGGTGGCACTGAGCTCCCACACCATCATTTGTGGCATATCTTCTCTGCTCTTGGGGTTTTGGGTTATTTGGCAACCCCAGCAGCTGCTTAAGGAGATCTCACTAGTAGTGAAGGCCTTTTGACAATGAAGCTGGGCAGAAAATGATTTGGTGTCTGCTGCTTCTCTTCTCTGCAGAAGAAATAAAATGGTATCCAGAGTTTCCTCAGCAAAGCCCTCTGACTCTGCACAGCTCAAGAGTGCATTAGAGAGAGGAGAGGAATGAGTAATACCTGGAGTTTGTACATGCTTTGTTTACACAGAAAGGAGGAGAAGCCACCACTATTATTCACAACAACACAAAGAATTAATCCCAATAAACAAGGAGGCTTCTTACATTCACTTATTCACCCTTCCAGAACATAGCAAGGTCATGATTTGGCCACCATCAAATATGGCAAAATCACAATTATTTCAAGGCCTTGGGGGAGGCTTAAACTCTTAGATAATCTGTATATTGGAGGAGCTGATGCAACTTCACTTTCCCACTTGTACTTTCCTCTTCAGCCAGCCAGCCTTGGGAACCCAGCCAGGAGGCAGCTCCACTCTCTTTTTCAGCTGGCTGACCTTGGGGAAACCAGCCAGCTGCTCCACTCTGCTCTGGCTTGCAGGGTCTGGATTGCACTGGAAGCTACAGTCATCCCCACAGGAACAGAAATGACCTTTTGATAAGACTGTATCAGCCAGCCACAGTCCTGTTAACTGGGAATTATATGTACAAAACACTTGCAACTGCCATACATAGCCTGGATCTCTATGGGAGAAATTTTTTTTATACTGAAAGAGTAATTATCATTCTGGCTGTGGAAGCAGCATTTGGAGTTTGTTATGTGGTCAAGTTTGCTGTCCCTCTCTCCTTATCTTGACTTGGGCCATGTGCACTGTGATTGTCCTGCTGTTTCTTGCTTTGATTCTGGTTTCTCAAGTTCAAGGTCTCTGCATTCCCTCCTCAGTACAGATTTCCTCTAATGTTTCTAATATTTGCCAAATAGCAAGGCAGTATCCAAAATTAAATGAAGTTTAAATTTCAGCTATTTAGTAGCAACCTTGTAAGTCCAAATTAATGTCCAAGTACAGCAGCCAGTTTCATAAAACAGTTTTTAAAGTCACTGAAACATTTCCCACAGATCATTTACTTCATTAGTTTAAGATTTTGATCAATGGTAAAAACACGTTTTCTTGCTTTTTTTCTTTCTTTTTTTCTCTGAAGCCAATTTGTTTTAGTTTTTTAAAATCATAATTCAATTTAGAAATTCTTCTAACTTCTTTGACCACTGTTCCTTCACCAGATCTTCCTGCAGTCTGTAAGCCTGTCCAAATTTCTTTCCACAAAACCACAATAATACAATGGGAAACTACTGCATTTCTCCAATCCCACCATTCCCAGACACCCATTCAGATCATCAAAGTCTCATTTGTGGGTTATGGCACAAGCATTGGTAATTCCATGGCCTCAAGGCATTAACCAGCCAAAATAGCCTTGATCTACCCTGTCACAGCTCTACCTTCTCTCCAAGAAGCCTCCCAAAAACAGCCATCCCAGCTTCTGGTTTACATCTTTT
The DNA here is from genome assembly GCF_051311805.1 of Agelaius phoeniceus. NCBI lineage: Eukaryota > Metazoa > Chordata > Aves > Passeriformes > Icteridae > Agelaius > Agelaius phoeniceus. Next base: position 6,990,575 of record NC_135266.1, on the reverse strand, counting down.
TTGACAAGGCAAACATCCAAGTTAGTGTGACCAGCACCCTCTAGCTTCAACAGTTCAATTCTACTTAATCCATCACTGGTTTTTGCTGTTCTTCCTTTACACAACCCCTTTCCTGGCACTGCAACTCTCAAATTCTCCACACAGACTGAGCCCATCCTGCTCCTGATGTCCTCACACATTTTTCTTCATGCACCTGTGATCTTTTGTTCAGTGCAGTTTGCCTTTTAGCAACTCAAGCTCTTATACAGCTGAACTTTCCTCTACAAATCCCTGGAATTTTAATTAACTGAAAAGTTGTATTTCAGCAGATGTGCAGAGAGCAGCAAAATGGTCAGGATCCTGAACTTCAGTTCAGTTCAGCTCCTCACCCTGTTATGACCTTTTCTGTATGATCATGGGTACAATTTTCATTCCTTTGTGCTTCAGTTTACCAGCTCCACAATGCAGACAGTTCCAGTCCTGTTGTTCTTGGGCTTAAAAATTCCCAGTTAGGATAAAAACATTTAAACAATGTAAGATAGATAGATAGATAGAGAGAATTATATTAAAAGAGGAAATGGGACAATTCTTTATTGAAAATGGTAAGATTAGCAGTTCATGATTTAGTATGTGTTTTTAAGAAATACTGCTTATGTGTGTATTCAACATCAAATATTTAGAGCCTTTAACTTAGTAACTTTGTCATTGGTCTTCAGTTATGGAGCATGAAGTCAAACTCCAAGTGCATGTGAGCAGAGAATCCTCTGATGGGTGTCTCCATCACCTCTTTCACTCCACATCATACTAATTTCTAGGACAACAAGAATATTTATGAAGATGTTTATGATAAAGTATAGGCCCTGTATTTATGCATCAACTGTGAAGCCCAAACACATTCCAAATAGTCCTTGGGCCTTTCAATCTACAGTTTTTCTTCCTTCCTAAACACAACCAATACACAAAGCTTCCTTACCAGACCAGGTACCAGTGACAAATAAATTAAGAGCACTTTAGACATCCTGGAACATTTCTTTTTAATCCCTCAGGTAAATATGTTGCATATGCATATTTATCCCACATAAACTACTCAGACAATCTCATAGAGACTTTCAAAACATCCTTGCATGGAAGACTGAGAAAATTCTTGTTTCTCTCTAATACTATTTAGTTAATTTTAGGTCCAGTATCAAAGGTGACTCCAACAATCATTAACACAAGATACAACCAAGGAAACAGGAGGAAATTGTAGCCTTCCTGTCACCAAAAGAACAGGACTAGACTGCCAGGAGCATTAGGGCTGAAGAGGCAGCCTGCACAACTCATAGTACAAAAACAATGAAAATAACTCCTTCAAAGGAATCAGCTTTGAATTTGCTTTATCCTGCTCTAAAGAATCTGGCTTCCACCTTCTCTCTCAAAGGCATCACCTCTGACTCCCTGTACTTCCTTTGTCAGTGGACATTTCCTCTAAGCCACAAACCCCAGAAGCAGCTGCTCCCACTCTTGGGGCACACAAGTCAAGGAAAACCTAAACCCAATGATGACTCCCACATCCTACATATGTGTGCAGGCTGGGGGTAAGGAAAAGAGCCCCAACATGGTTTTCTTCACATGAAAAAGCACTTGCCCAGGTAGGAGTAGGACAGGGTTTCATTGCATTCAAAATCAGTCCCTGTTGATGAGCTCACAAAACTTCTGGCAGGAACTACTCAACACAAGAACAGTAGCACCTGAAATACTGTCTTAAGAGATTCACAGGCAATTTATCCCAGTCCTAACAGTAATGATGCACATAACACCTTTAAATATTATCTTATTCTGTAGACAGAGAAATTGATAGCATCTGCTGATCTGGGAAAAGAATAGGGTAGTTAAATGGTTAACTTATTTTTAAAAATTGCTGTGCTAAGAATGTATAAAACGTACAAAAAATCTTTGGGGACTGGGAGGTGCAGCCATCCCAAGACATCCTGCTTCTCTGGATTATATCCCTTAAAAACTTTTAATTCTGGCAGCAACCCATAAACACCAAGAAACAGCAGCTGTGTTCTCCCTCTGCAACAGGATGTTGACCGCTAGATCACATTTTCTTAATATAAACCAAGTCCAGTAATACCCCAGTAAATCAGCACAGCAAACCCTCCTCCTGAAGTCCTCAGGCTGGTCCCAGAGCAGGGCTGTGACACTGAGGCAAGACAGCTCCTCAACTTGAAAGGCAGGAAGAATTACTGTGCCAAGGGCACTTTAATCATAAAGAACCAAAAGCCAGAGGCACAGAAGATCTTGTCTTCAATAATGGCAGAGACACTGCAGTAGCTCATGAACAATTACAGAGCTGCTGCCACAGAGCTCCCTGTCAGTGCCAAGAGGGGAGGAGCCAGGCTCAGGAATGGAGATCTAGAACACAAATTGTTTTTGCAGGACTGACACAACACTGACAAAGACCTTACCACCAGGATTTCAAACTACCATATTAGAGAAAAAATTGTATGTTTGAGTACAGGAGAGGTTTCAGCCTTACAAAACCCACATCTTGAAAACGAAGACAACAAAAGAATTCACATCATGATCTGTAACAAGAAAAGACAATTATACCTGTGCATTTACACCCCATTTTAGCTATAAGAACTCACATTATATATCCTTTGGAATGGACCAAGACTGCAGAGAAGAGAGATATAAAGGGGAGGAAAAAAGGTGCCAATAAAAGCAGATACCTTGATTTATGCCACTGTCTTTCACTACAGGCTCAGTCACTTGAATTGTATCATCTTCAAGGAAGAAATATATTTTACAGTGTCTAATTCTGTACAGCTCTTGATGTTTTTCAGGCACTTCTTCTTCAAAATAGGCATCAAAACACAACACCTATTTAAAACAATAAATAAATATAAAGCAGCAAAATCTCCAACACTTTTGCAAAATATGTCAAATAAACTTGTAATCATAAGTAAGTAAATGTATGGATTTCAGGAGGGAGATTTATTTCTCAGAAATGTAAGAACAGAAATCCACATTAAAGCACATAAATATAAAATTCTTTGCTTGGCGTTTTTATTATCACAACATGTAAGCAGAGATGGAACTCTAAAGTAAAGAAATAAATCAAATACAAAACTATCAGCAGGTTGCTTGGAAAATCCTCCAAACAAAGCATTTCTGATAACACAATGAGCTGCCCAGGTACTGAAGCAAATTTTAGACTGCTATTCTATGAATAACTAGAAAATACATTGCATGATGACAGCAATGGCTTTACCATCAAGGTAAGTGGAAAGAGTTCTTTCTAAGCAGATCCTGCAAGTGTTCAAATGAATGGTACTGAAACCTATCAGAGAGAAATGACATTTTTCAGGAGGCATTTACAGCTCTGCAATGCTGGCATTTCAAAACTTCCTTGGTTCTGCAGTTCAGTGAGTGGGGAAATCACACAGAGTGTAGCAACTTCTCTTCATGGTCTCTTGTAACAGCAATAATGCAAAAAAACCTCACCTTCACAGGGTAGGTGCTCACTGGCCCTCATACCTAGAGATCCCAGATCAAACTCAGACACCATTATACAAAATTTGCACTTCTTGGTATCAGTTTTTAACCACCAACACCAATGTTAAGGGACCATGAGAGATGTATCTACTTCCTAGGGCATTATCTAGCAGGATGCTTGCTTTGGTTAGTATGTGCAGGAAGGCATTAATTAAAACTTCCATTCTGTCCCCCCAATACATTTGGATCAAATGATTGTTAATTTATACTTAATTTTCCACACTGGTTATATTTAATAAATGCAATTACCTTTACTTTTGATTCATCAAACAATCTGAAGCATTGAAAAAAATACAGTTTAACCATTCCCTATGTTTCAACAAGCATCTAGCAGACCATGAGCTGGAAATGTTTGAAATCTGATAAGCTGGCTGAGCTCCCTGCATGACAGAACACACTGGTTAATAGTCTGCACTCCTTTTGCACGTGCCTTTGGGAATCCCAAAGTACCCCCATGAGTGCTCATGAGTGCTCTGTCATCCAGAGATTTTATAACACCTCATGGACAAGAACAACCTCCTTTTCTACATCTGGGAAAAGAGAAGTAGCAGCCTGCACACACCAACAGCCACCCTGTGTCCTGCTCAGACTTCTCAGACACATTCCCTTCTCTCAGGCAGGGTAAGTGCAGAATGAGAATAATTCTGTTTCCAGAAATTATTTCAAAGGCTCAGATCCCACTGATTTTCAGTAACCATTGAACAGTATGACAGACATATTTTTGGTATCAACTCTCCTGCACTGTGACCCTCCACCACTAGAGAAATAAAATTTAAATTATAATCAAACTACATAACCATTACCTGTTAAACCTGATGGCATCAGATCTTTACACAAAGGAATCTAGAAAACTTGGTTACAGTTTAATTAGTACAACATGCAAGTTTCTGAACAATTCACAGATTTAAAAATATATTTAAAAATTAATACTTGTCCACAGTTTCTAACTGTGGATTTCACTGCTTCATGTATCAAACACAAAAACACTGGACAAAACATCTGACATACAGCAGAGGCAACACAAACTATCAACCTGCAACATCTCTTCCTCTTTCCATTTGTCTAAACACTGGTGCAGAATGCCATTTTTGGTGACTAAATGATCCTTCCTGGCCTCTAGCTACTGTTCTGGAATGACCAGGAGCCCTGTATACACCTCTTGAACACTCCAGGGGACAAAAAAGGTGCTATGATAGAACCACGGTACCCCAGTCTGAACATCCTGGACTTCAGCTGACAAGGATCAGAATTTCATTCCTCTGGAAACATGGAAACTTCTGCACCCTCTTGTCCCTATTCTGCCAGTCCCACTAGAATGCTCTTCAAGAGCTCTGCTTCAGCAGTAATTGTTCTTAATTTTGTCAATGATCTCTTCTGAGAACAGCTGTCTCATGAGACACCAGCCAGGCAAAGCAGTCTGTTTGCACAGAACTCCAAGCCCAATCACATCCTTAATACACTGGATTTATTTCTTTCTCTGAGCACACACCTATGCCCTGGTTTATCCCATTTGGGGAGCTTATGCAGGTTCCTTTGCACTCACACTTTATTCTCTTTACACCCTTATCAACATGCTAGTGTGTGACTGAAATATATGCAGCAACCAACTGAAATTTTGCAGATCAAAGCAGATGATTCGGGAAGTGTGAGGAGGGGAAGGAACAGAAATGAAGATGACTTACTTTTCATTTTGGACCAAAGTTAGTCTTAAAAATACTCAAAATGTAACACTTACTAACTGGAGTCTCATCTGTAGTACAGAACAACAAAGTTCCCATCCCACTCCTTAAAAAATTAAATGTTACCTATGAAATCCAAAAATAACAAATATTGAATAAACTCTGCAGCACTTTGCAAAGTGCCACAAAGTTTCCCTGGAACCTGTGATAGTCAAATTATAAATATCATTCCAAGCCCAGGAGGCCTTGTGTGTATACTTAATCATAGAAGAAATTAAATTTACACCTGCTTCCTATTAGGCAAGTGAAACTACAATGAGTACTTCTCAGCTTACTTAATAATGAAGTTTTATGCCTGTCCTTCTTGCAGTTGCTATGGTACTACTGAAAGTTAACAGCCAAAGTGGTAAGAAAGCAGCTTACATTTCAAAAGATAAACACCCACTCAAACCTTTTTTCATTAAGTGCATTCTGCTGAGTCCCAAACTGCAGCACTGGAGGACAGAGCTGCATCCCAGGCTCTTAACTGGGGAAGCTAAATTACTTGGATAGTGAGTGCCCTGTAACAAACTGTCATTAACACAAACACATGAGCCCTCCAGAGGCCAATTCTGAACCTGCAGACTCCTGGCCTGGACTGCCCTGTGGATGGATTAGATCAGGAATGGCCAAAGGGCAGCAAGCTCCTCTCACCAGCCAAGGCCAGGAACTGATGCTCACTGGAAGGTCCCTCTGCCTCCTACTGAACCCCTTTGATTCCATAGGCTTGGATCCAAGGCCTGAGGAGGCAACACAGCCTCCAAGAAGGGAGTAGGAAAAGCAAGTCCAGGTCTGGCTGAAGCTTTAACACCTGGGCACACTGGACCAGGTCATACCCAAGCATGTTGCTCTGGGAGCAACACCAGGGATCTCAGAGGCAAAGCCAACCAAAGGCAAATGAGCTGTTCAAACCTAACATCTTCTTGTTGTAGTTCTGCTCTGCCAAAAATGAATGTGTAATTGTACTCCAATTACCTGCATGGCTTCTCTTTTAAAGCAAAAATTATGAGATTTGCCTTTCTTCTCAATATTTAAATACCATAATCATTTAGTCATGCAACATTTCTGCTATCTGCTGAATGATTCCTTTTTCTGGATCATTTTCCTTCCTTGATTGTAGGCTTTTTGCTTTAGAAATAAAATATCTCTAAGTAGAATTTAATGTGAATTTAACCATAGCAAGCAACAACAATGTGCTACAAAATTCCTGTCATCACAGGTTACAGTTATTTGATAACTCTCTAACTTAAAACGTGACACTAAATTCTTGCAAAAAAAACCAAACCAAACCAAAAAAACAAAACCAAAACCCAAACAAACAAAAAAACTAACCCTAATTTTAAATTTCTGTGTCTGTATCAGACATACACAATTATACAATAACAAATCATATAAAAGTCCAGAAGTCAACAGGACTTTGAGCATACAAGTATGATAGGATGAGTGAATCCCAAGCATGTAGCACTCCACTGAGTTTAATGATTCCCAAGTGCCCAGACACACTTTCTCCTAGACTGGGGATAACCTTACATTCATTCTTTACAGCTTGCCAAATAATTCTCTTATTGTCATCATTTTCACTAAAAAGAAATATGCTTCCCACCCCCTTATTTTTGTTAAATTCTGTAGGAGATGTATCCCAATACAGAAATATTTTTATATATTGTTGTTATGTTTATATTAATTGTCCAATACATTAATATAATGAAAAAAACCCCACTACCACTCTTTTTGCCTATCTAGGAGCTTTTTTTGCATGCACAAAATAATCTTCTGAAATATCTAATGACTAATGACATTTCATCATTATACTCTGTCATATTGTAGCAATTCATCAAAAAAAAAAAAAAAGGTATTTCTACATACCTGCTTGTCAAATGCTATCCAAGAAGGAGGACTACTTCCTACTGCTTCAGGAAACACACTGCTGGTAATTTTCAGGGTCTGACCAGGTAACAGTTCACCTCCTATTCCAGGTTTATCTTCAAACAGCCTCCGAACATTATTGCTGTACCCACAGATCTGTGATCTGTGGAAGTTTTCTCCCCCAATCTGTCAAAAGTGCAGAAGAGAAAAAAAAATTCTGTGTTTTTGCTTTTAAGTACATGATAGCTGACCATTCAGGCAAGGAGGATTAGCCATGCAAAAGTTTCTTTATATTTACTTATATTATATTATATTATATTATATTATATTATATTATATTATATTATATTATATTATATTCTTTATATTTACTTCTATATTTACTTTTAATACAGACTCTAAAAACCTGTAACTGGAATGCTGCAAGTGAAGTAACATTTTCCAGTGGACAGTTTGCCAGTCTTCTAGACAAAAATGGAATAATATTCCAATAATTTACCTAGGCTGAGAGACTGGACAGTACCAGATGTTTAACCCCACACTCCTTCCCTGCAATAAGGATTGAGGTGGTAGAGAAATAATCAAATCACCCTCAAGAACTGCTGCAAAAGGTAAAGGGGAAAGGCCTTTCCTACAGCTCTCCAGAGGACAAATGGAAACAGCTCAGCAGCACTCAGAGAACAGCCTGCTCTCCTTCTGCATGTCAAAGATCTTATTTACACTTGCATCCCTGAGTGCAAATAAATTCCTCTGCACTAGTGAATACACTTGAATTTTGAGAGGCTGGACCTGAATCAAAAGGCAGACATTCATTTCACCTGGGAGTATTTCAAAAGAAGGTCTCTGTAGTGATTCCTCTGTATTATTACTAATTTTTCAGGCAATTAAAGATGGAGTGCTTAAAAATATAGGAACAAGCAACAGCAAAGAAAACCATCTTGCCCACTCCAATTTCTTGGCTGGGGCTGGAGCCAGTCTTCAAGTGACATAGCAAAGCTTCTTGTCTCACATAAATATCACTCCTGTCTCTGAGAATGTCCCTCCTAATAAGCTGCCTGCTTTGCTGGCCAGAGGCAGCTGGTGTGAGCTGGGCTTGGGCAGCAAGCCCCTAATGAGCCCACACAGCAGTCTTGCAGAACAGGACAGGGAAATAGGAAATGCCAATAGAAAACTCCACTTCCCTCCATGAGCAGCAATCCTGACTTGTTAGCTCCTCTCACTCTGCTATTCTTCCCTTTCTTGCCCTCTCAAATCCTCAAAATCCTGTATCTGGGAAAGCAGAGAGGGGCCACTGCATGCTGGCATGCCCATTAAGAGGAGAGAGAGGCCATCAGAGCTGTGCCCTCCCTGGGGCTGGGGGAACATGAGGAAGATGAGGCTGAAATGGGAACTGATGTTATGGCTGAGAAAAGCAAAGGCAGAGGAAAAGGTTGGACACCAAAATTTTTCAGAGCAGCATGTCAGTAAAGTAGCAGGGGGACAAAATTGCCTCCCCACTCCATTTGGAAGACTGGACATCACTGATTATCACATGCATATGTGTAAACCACTACTCCCCCAAAAAGTGTAGACAGTTCTAAGTTAATATCATAAATCAAAAAATGGTACAAATAATCCTTTTTCATGATGGCAACATTCAAGTGCTCCAAGATAACATAACACACACCCAGCAGAGCAATTCTGGGAACAAGTGAAGCAGCAAAACCTGAAAGTACTCAAGCAGTAATTTCATTCTGCCAGTATGAAAGAGTCAGGAACTGAAAGGCAGGGAACCAGCCTCGTGGCACAGAACTATCAACACCAGTCTGCAGGAACTGCTGCACATTGGGGTCACAGTCTGAACTGTTCACCTGCCTCCAGGTGCTCCAAATCCAGTGGCACAAACCAGAGAGCTGCTGGCATGAACAGCCCAATCACTGCTTTAGCTAGTGAACCTTGCTTAAAATCCTTCTGCACACCACTTTTGCAAGGATAGCGGTATGAAAAAGAATACTTACTATTTTTACAAATCATTATTTTTAATACCATGATAATCAATGGCTATACCCTTGCTTAGGTTTAAAAAAGCTGAGCTAGCCAGTACCCTTTGAAACAGTTATTGCAAAGGAATAAGGTTCACATACTGGGGTCAGAAACAATCAGAGCTATGGAAGCACACCCCCCAAAGAAGATACTTTAAAGGTAAGCAGTGTTTTGAACAAAAGTGGATAAAAGAGTATGCAGAAACTATCATAATTTAAAGAATAACACAAAGGAAACAGAAAATTTCTCTTCAAGATCTAACTCAAGAACAAGAGTTACTGAATAAAAGAGAAAATCAATAAAAGGAAATGCTTGTATGCAGACTAGGAGCTCATGGGCCCCCTACCACAGAACATTGCTCAAGCCAGGAACTTAACCAGACACATTTGCAGGAATGATGCCCAAAATTAAATATTTTCTATCAGCACAGATTTGTGAGCTGTGACACAAAATGCCACACTTCAGTGTGAGCACTGACATTTAAGCATCAGCAGAAGCAGAGCTTCTAGTGGTCATCCCACCTCTCCCACAAGAAGTGAGGACAGGTGCTCTCCTGGAACCTGGAGCAGCCAGCCAGCACTGACAGGGGCTGGCACCTGCTTTGTAGCACATCTGCACTGGGGATGCTTTCCTCTCTCTCCTTTGGGTGCTACTGAACTTCCCTTTGCTGCTTTTTAAAATAATTTTGTTCCTCTGCAAGCTGAGAAAGAGCTGGGGAGAGGTCAGAAAGGAAGGGACCTTTATGCATTTATCAGTTCAAATGCACAATAACCCAAGTCAAGCTGAATTTTCAAAGGGGATTTTCTAGGCAGAAACATCTGATTTATACTGAAGGTGCTACAGAACAGATCCACTTTCTGGCACAGCAACTATTTCATTATTTTCCCTCTATTACCAGACCATGTGTCAGGGAGAAAGGCACAGTTAGCAAAGCACAGTGAGGGTGGCAGTTTTCCTGAGCAAAGGAAAGCTTTTCATGTCCTCAAAACTTCTTCTAGAAGCATTTGCTGTTCATATTTGCTGTCTTTGGGTTTAGCAGCAAAAGTATGGCAAAGTGTTCATCAAAGTAATCCATGAATGATCCTCCTGGAATTTCCAGAATTTAGGGCTAAAATCACAACATCCTTAAAATTTGATATGAAAAATACATGATAAAACAGCTTCAATTCTGTTAAGAATCTTTTGTGCCATTCCTGTAACTTTTTAGGGTTTGACAAAAAGACTATTTTAGATTCCTGATCACATAATTACCTATCCCCTTCTTCCAAAAAGCACCTAGATCCATAGACAAAACCATCTTTTCTCAAAATCTGTACAGTTATTTCTTAAAATTAAAAAAAAAGAACAATAGAACAACAACAACAAAAATAGAAATTGAGGATCACAAAAGGGAAAAATCTCATTTGGGAAACTTCAGCTAATGAACTCAGACCATATGTGGCCTAAAATAGTGACAGAACACCATGCCACCTCCACATTGAATGACTTTTAACAGAAAGCTTTCAGAGAGCAGGGAAAGAGCTTGAATGTGGCTGCTGTGCTAATGCAGCTCAACTGAACAGGCTGTGGATCTGCTGAACAAAGCTGGACATTTTCTGTGTGGTGAGCCTGAAAAATATTGAGGATCCACTCAATAGTGACTAATACAAAGGTCAGGGTTCCTGACTGCAGCTCTTGGCTCTGCAATCTCAGCCCCTGCAGTCCTCGGGGAACGCTGCCTCGTGCTCGCTGCATCTTGCTCTGGAATGGAGTCACAGCAAACTCCCCAGGGAGCTGCACATTCCAGCTGAACCAAACACAGCTGGAAATCTTCCAGCACAGCAGCTGCAGTGGTGGGAGAGCCCTCAGTGAGCTCTCAGAAGCCACATTTTTAACTCAGTCCCACAGGGAGCTATGGCAGGAGTGGCAGCACAGTTCTGTACCCGGGATCCATCTGTAATTCCCACCTTGAGAACAGCAGCTGCACCCTGGATGTCCTGCTCACACCCTGTATCAGGAGGAACTGTGGCACTTCTGAACTATTCTAGGCTGCTGATAAAGTCTCCTGGCTGCTTCAGCTAAGTGATAGAAATAAATGCAAATGCTACACACTGTGCCAGTCAAATTCATGTGACTGATTTCCAGCTCTTTTATCACCCCCTGCTTGCTGCAGAGGTCTCAGGATGTTCAGGGATTAGGTGGTACTGGAAAAGGAGGAACACCCTAGGACATTGTTGCCAGCAACTCTGGGGCCACTCTAAAAACATCACAAAACAATCTGCATCAACACCAATAGTGTGGATCAGTACAGGAAAGGCATGGATCTGCTGCTGCAGGTCCAGAGGAGCTCCAGAAAAATTAGCAGGGGCTAGAGCACCTCTCCTGTAAGAACAGACTGAGAGAGTTGGGGTTATTCAGCCCAAAGAAGAGAAGCATCCAGGGAGACCTTACTGTGGCCTTTCTTTAAGGGGGAGAATAAGAATAAAAGGGACAGACTTTTTAGCAGAGCCTGTAGCAATAGGACAAGGGATTATAGCTTTAAGTGAAAAGAGAGCTGATGCAGGCTGGGTATAAGGAGGAAATTTTTAACAGTGAGGGTGGTGAAACACTGGGACAGGCTGCCCAGAGAGGTGGTGGTTGCCACCATATTCCCATTCCTGGAAATATTCAAGGTCAGGTTGCCCTGAATAACCTGATCTAGCAGAAGGTGTTCTGCTCATGGACTTGATGACCTTTAAAGGTCTCTTCCTGCCCAAACCATTCAGTGATTCTGGGCTGCTCTTACTGCCTGGGAGAAGACAACAGATGGATAAAGGAAAGGGCCCAAAATGCAGCCACAAGGAGCAGCTACTGGAAGATTCAGGTTTGGGGGTCATGAACAGACAGATCTGTGAGAGCAGGGCTGAGGGGCAGGAGGAAGTGGAAGGGGTTCAAGGAAAGAAGAAAGGACAGAGGTAGTGGAAGGGGTTCAAGGAAAGAAGAAAGGACAGCAGACACAATTCCTTATAAAGAGGTTGGGAAATGTTCTTGTGTTCAAGGTAAATTAATGTCCTGTTTTGTGGGTTAAAGAGCAGCAGAAAGTATTTCAGGCAGGAAACACAGAGACAGCCAGAGTAGCACAGTTGAGGGCAATTCCAAGCTTCTGCAATAAACAAGGAAGATGTGGAATTTCTGCTGTGCCACTAAAGTTTGCAACAGAACTTTTTGCAGTTTTTCAAGGATCTAGTTTCCCCCTGAGATCTATAAACTTATTGTCTAATTCTCTAAAAAATGCCAAGGAGAATTGTAGCACAGAATTTTCTCTCTGAGAGAGATTTCAAGCATCAGGCAAGAGAATACACTGGTCAGCCAGCACTTGGTAAATCTGACCCATATGAAAATGAGTTTGTCACCCTCCTCCTTAGCTGCTGACACAGGCAAGGACATCAATCCAGTACCAGAAGGAGCAGCTGCCTTTGAGAACAGGAGGCAGATGAGGAGCACTAATAAAGGGAGTGCTTGAGTTGTAACCAGTGCCACCCCTGACACAGTCCAGGCTCCAAATGCACAAACTTTTTCTTGCAGTAATAAAGCAAACCTTTTATATGCTGTGTTTCCACCATGTGCTCAAAATACCTGTATTGTTAGATTTCCTCATCACCCACAAACAAAAAAGACAGGCACTGCTGATGAGCAGCTGATCTTTGGACTTCTGTTTTAAAAGAGGTGGAGGGGTTGTTTTTGATGAATGGACTTATGTGTACACAACCTACTGTAATTTTGATTTTGAACACTACCTTAAAGCTCTGATTTTCTGGAAGCCACCTTATTAAACACATCCAAGGCAGACAGAACACACATGTACTCCCCTTCCATGCCCTTTGTGGATCTACAGATGAGGCAGGTGGAAGCATTAGGAGCAGAGACAAGAGAATTTCACTAGGAGCTTGAACAGCAATGAGTGGAATTAACACCCATAATTATAAACCAAGGGCTAATAGGAACAACCATCCCCTGTCCCCTGTGCATCCTTCTTCAGGGAATGCTTTGCCACTGTTGTTTCTGTGCAATAAGAGGCATTGGTGGTGATGCTCACAGTCCTGACAGGTGGAAACACTTTCTTCCTTTTCAATTTATCTATAGCAGTGACACCTTTTTTCTCCTTTAAATATGTTATTTTCAGCTTCTCATTTGTGGAGGTGAGTTGTCATTATTACCTCCACTGTCTCAAGGACTGACAAAAAGAGCAATCTGGAGCCCTCACAAGGGTCTAACCATGGTTTTTATAATGTTGTCTCGTGGCACTTGGTGACAGCTTTCACACCTTTAGTTTTCATAACATACTCACTGCATGCACTTCAGCATGGGGTGTTCAACACTGTTGGGAACTCCTCCCAAGCATGTGAAGTTAAATTAAATCAATTAAGTTAGATTGAAGAACAATAAAGCCACAGAAGTCCCTGAGCTGAGCTATTCTGCTTCCAGCCAGCAGGTACCAATGGCACACACCTATTCCAGTGCTGCTGACACACCCACCCAGCAGCCACCTCAAGAGTGGCACACACAACCAATCCTAAACAAAACAAATCTCAATTCAGCAAGAGACTGAATCTCAAAAAAAAAAAAAAAAAAAAAAAAAAAAAAAAAAAAAAAAATCTCAATTCACCACTAGACCTTTTTTTTATACCCCTTTTCCAAACAACAGCATCCAGCTGTTTCCAGGGAAGAAGATGCCTGAAAGATCCTCACAGTCTCTAGGCTGGGCTTGCAAGAGGTCCTGTGTTTGCACACACCTGTGCAGTGCTTACACACAGAGTGGGTCACATATTTCTGGGAGTTCACATATTCCTACACAAATTCATGTTCCCTGTACCTGGGCAGCTTTGTGTCTACCTGCCTTATGTGTCTCTCATAGAATCATAAAATGGCCTGTGTGGTTAGAGACCTTAGAGATCTTTCAGCTCCAACCTCCTTTTCATGGGTAGGGACACTTTCCTCTAGGGCAGATTGCTCAGAGCTGCACCTGACCTGGCCTTGAACACTTCCAGCAGTGGGGTATTGACATTTTGTATGGGCAGCCTTGACTCCATGTTTATAGTGTGAAAACGACAGATTCCCTTCCAGGTACTTTAACACTATTAACAACATTAAAATACAGTTTCATTTGCCTCCTGAAGGCATCAGCTAGAGTGCTATGCATGAATTCTTCCTTACCCCCCCACACTGCTTCACATTAGAGTGTGTTCAGTGAATTCCCAGCTACCCTTAATGAAAAATTTTGAAGTGGTGATGGCAGCCTCCTCTTATATTTGTTGTGATAAAATTACCATCGTGTCTATTTAGCCTGGATTAATGGTGTTGGGAAACCTTGAAACAGCACATCAGCATTTCTGTCACTGCCCTCTCTGGCAAAGCCTTTTTGGTTACTTATATAGAGGGTATCTCTCTCTCCCTATTTTGTTCTGTTAGAGCTGTTAGAGCTCAAACTGCCTCAAAGCAGTTGCCAGATCACAGAACCAGTGAGTTTGGAAAAGATCTCTGAGATCATCGAGTCCAACCTGTGACCAATCACCTCCATGTCACCCAGCCCACGGCCCTGAGTGTCACATCCAGGATCAGCACCGGGTCACCCAGCCCATGGCCCTGAGTGCCACATTCAGGATCAGCACTGTGTCACCAAGACCATGGCCCTGAGTGCCACATCCAGGATCACCTCCGTGTCACCCAGTCCATGGCCCTGAGTGCCACGTCCAGCCTTTCTCTGAACACCTCCAGGGGCGGTGACTGCACCACCTCCCTGGGCAGCCCACCCCGATGTCTAATCAGCCTTTCTGTGTAGAAACTCCTCCTGGTGCGCAGCCTAAACCTGCCCTGGCGCAGCTCTGGCCTCATCTCTCTTGTCCTGCCGCACAGCACCCGGACCCGCCGCTGAGGCCGGGGGAGCTCAGCGCACCCAGGGGCGCCTCCACCTGCGGGCCCGGCAGGAACGGCCCCGCCACGCCCGGGACCGCCTCCGGCGCGGCCCCCGCGGCCCCGGGGCAGGGCAGAGGGCGGGCGGGAGGCGGCCCGGGCGGTCACTCACATTGCGGCGGCGGGAGAAGCCGGGCAGCAGCGGCAGCGCCATGGCCGCCCCTCAACCGCTGCTGCTGCCGCCGCTGCGCGGAGACCGCGCGGCGCTGACGTCATGTGGCCGTGACGTCACGGGGCGGGGACAGGCGCGCGGCGACCGCGGGGGCTCAACCCGAACCCCGATCCCAAACCCTCATCCCGAACGGCTCATCCCGAGCCCTCATCCCGAACGGTTCATCCCGAGCCCTGATCCCGAACGCCTCATCCCGAGCTCTCATCCCGAACCCTGATCCCGAACGGCTCATCCCGAGCTCTCATCCCGAGACCTCATCCCAAACCCTCATCCCGAACTGCTCCATCCTGAACCGCTCCATCCCGAACCCTCATCCCGAGCCCTCATCCCGAACCCTCATCCCAAACCCTCATCCCGAGGCCTCATCCCGAGACCTCATCCCGAACCCTCATCCCGAACTGCTCCATCCTGAACCGCTCCATCCCGAACCCTCATCCCGAGCCCTCATCCCGAACCCTCATCCCAAACCCTCACCCCGAGCCCTCATCCCAAACCCTCATCCCAAACCCTCATCCCGAGACCTCATCCTGAACCCTCATCCCGAATTCTCATTCCGAACTGCTCCATCCAGAACGGCTCCATCCCTACCCCTCATCCCGACCCCTCATCCCGAACCGCTCATCCCGAACCCTCATCCCAAACAGTTCATCCCGAACCCTCATCCTGAACCTTCCTCCCGAAAGGCTCATCCCGAATCCACATCCCGAACGGCTCCATCCCGACCCGCTCCATCCCGACCGGCTCATCCCAAACCCTCATCCCGAGATTTGCTCCAGGGGGATGCAGGCAGGTCCTGACTTTCCTCCACAAAAGCCCCACCAAGTGCAGGGAGTGCCTCAGGGTGGGCCCAGAGTCAGCAGTAGCAAAGTAGAAATAAGTCCATTCCTATTTTTATATATATAATTAATTATTATGTATAATTATATAAATAGATCTAAATATTTATATATATATAATTTATATCGTTTTTATTATAATATAAAACCGCATTATATATAAATGTGTCATATAATATATAGAATGTATGAATAACATATTTATATAATATTTATTACACATTATTATTTATTGAATGCTAAATTAACATATCCAACAGCATCACACACTAGATCAATTTCTTCAATTTTTCAGGATTAATGGCCATTTTTATCACGAGAAATTTACAGAAAAGAAGGCTCAGGGGTGACCTTATGGCCCCCCACAACCCATGACAGGAGGCTGTTTTCAGGTGGGGGCCAGGCTCCTCTCCCAGGGAACAAGTGACAGGAGGAGAGGACATGGTCCAAAGCAGTGCCAGGGGAGCTTTAGGCTGGACATCAGGAGGAATTTTTTCATGGAAAGGGTGATTAGATGTTGGGATGGGCTGCCCAGGGAGGTGGTGGAGGCACCATCCCTGGAGGTGTGTAAGGAAAGGCTGGATGTGGCACTGGGGGCCATGGGCTGGGTGACACGGTGGAGTTTGGTCACAAGTCACACTCAGTCTCAGAGGTCTTTCCCAGCCTAAAGGATTCTGTGAAAATTTACCTCACCTGGTGAGGAGCAGTGACTTCTCTGGACAGGGAGCCCCCCAAATACCTCTGGAACTGGGGTCACAGATGGGACAAATCCCACCACATTTGCCATTTTCTGCACCAATTAATTTTTAATGTTCTTTGTTTTGTGACTTTTACACAGCACATTTTACTCTGGGGCCCTGTCAGGCTAGAGGGAGGGGGAGGTGGGATGTTTTTACAGCTTTTTGTTTGGTTTTTTGCATTTTAGTCCACTGGGATGGGGAAACTGGGTCAGTGGGTTTCCACCTTCTGGTTTCCCAGTGCTGTACCACACATCTGCATTTGCATTTAGTGTGGAAAGGTAAACACTTAAAATATATTTTAATTGAAAATTAGAGAAACCATCATTTTAATCACATTCATTTCATACAGTGGGCGGCATTACACAGAAATTTAAATTTCAAACAGAAAATACAGTGAGAGTTTCTCACGGATGGCTGGTGGGGGGAAGGGTTGTTTTTCTTTATTGGAAGTAACATTTTCCTTGTTAATAAGGGAAGATGCATTCCAGATCACTTCCAAAGCCAGTTCCAGAAAACAGCAACCATGCTATGTTCCTCCATTTTACATAGAGCTGTTCATTAATATGTGGCTTTTTTAAGTAGACTGCCTTTTAAAGAAAAAATAGTTTATGGATAAAATAGCTTAAACCAAAATATTCCAGTTCTGATCTGCCATCACCCTGTCTCAGAGGAGCTGTACTTCAGCTGATTAATGTCCTTATTCTCATGGATGGAGTGGGTCTCCCCTGCCATATTTCATACTCTATGATGCATCAGACCATGAAATTCCCATAATGTGTCATCCCTCCTCCCCCAAAGAGAGGCTCATGGAACAGCATGGGAGATGTGTTCAGTCTGAGCAAGCCTGGGAGAGACTCCCCATCCAGTCCCCAGGGAGCATTTGTGCAGAATTCACCCTCTGAATTGGAATTGTGCCAAAAATGTTCCAATTTCCAAAACTGTCATTCATGGGGAAATTATTTTGGGGTCGTTTTGTTGTTTTGGGGGTTTTTTGCCAGATGTTTGAAAGGGAAGGGAAGGGAAGGGAAGGGAAGGGAAGGGAAGGGAAGGGAAGGGAAGGGAAGGGAAGGGAAGGGAAGGGAAGGGAAGGGAAGGGAAGGGAAGGGAAGGGAAGGGAAGGGAAGGGAAGGGAAGGGAAGGGAAGGGAAGGGAAGGGAAGGGATTGGTTGGTATTTCCTGATAGTTTTTGTGGCTCATTGCATAACAGGGTGGCTGAAATGTCTTAATATGCCCTCTGATATCAATAATAAACTGTTGCTCCAAGGTTTCAGGCAGTAGGGGCAGAGGCTGCATGTGAAAAGCATGCAAAGAAAGGTCAGTGAAATGCAGAGTATCAGTAGAGTCCAGTGCATTTCCAGCAGAAAATCCTGTGAATTGTCCCTAAACCCTCAAGTCAAATCTTTCTGCACCTCTGTCTCCTCCAGTAAAGAAGCCACAGGGGGCTGTGGAGATGGGGAGCATCTTCCTTGTGCACCAAACCACCACTGCAATTTGATGTTTTCTACCAGTCTTCAATCATTTTGTTTGTTTTCTTTCAAATGAAAAAAAAAAAAGTATAATCTACTTTAGAACACAATTGCTTCTTTCTGCATTACCTTCTCTTTGGGGTTTCTCTCACATGTTTATCTTTTTTGTTCCTTGCTGTATTCACTCAGTAGTACAAACTGAGTGAAAACAAATTAATTTTAATGCCTTTTCTAGGAAAAATGAAAGTACTCCAGGAAAACCAATTTTGATAAAAGCATTTCATTAAATGAAGATTGTTAATGACAACAGTAAGCAGTTGGCAGTGGTAAATTAACCATGTGTTCTGACTACTCTGCAGATGATAGTGGTGGATGTACATAGGACTGCATTAGCTGTACAGTTCAAAGGAGAGAGAAAGCAGGAGGGAAGCTAAAGCTGGGGAAAACATGGAAAATGCTGTCTTTGTGATAAAAAGACAGCTATTATAGTCTCTTTGTGTTGAGATTGAGTTTTACTGGCAAACTTGAAATGAGTAGGGGAGTACAAATTGTAAAGTGAGCCACTCAAAACTTTCCAAAGAGGCTTAATTAAAAAAAATATTTATTGGCTTTCACTCTGACCAAATGCTGCAGGCTCCAGGCTTAATCCATTTGTCTGAGTGGAAGGCCAGGTCTGACCAAGTTCTGTCAGTTTAGAACAGGAAAATTTAGAAAAAAAAGAGGAAACCAGGAAGGTTAGACTAAAATCAGCATAATTTAGTGTTGCTTGTCTGTGAAGACCTCTCTGCTTCTGTCATATGTGTGACTTATCCTCTTCCTGGGACTGGTTTTACAGGCCATGTTAAGGCTGGGCTGCCCAAAATCAGATTGTTCCCAGGCTTCCCAGTTTAAAGTGAATTATGACCCTGCATGGATCATCATACAGCACACCAAAACCTGAACCAAAACTGAACTGCGGCATACACTTAATTAGGTACCAGAAATTAAGAATGGAAAATTACAACATATTAATGTCCTTTTCCTCAGGCCTGTCTTAGAAAAATGTTGAATGCTGTAAGAGGCATTGCAGAAGTCAGGGAGGGGATTGGATCAAGGGAATCAAACACAGCCCTGCCTGTGGCCATCTCATGCTGGGGAAGGAGAGCAAACCCCAATGTGGCTGTTCACTGTGGGTCAGCTGCTCCCTTCAGTGAACAG
The DNA here is from genome assembly GCF_051311805.1 of Agelaius phoeniceus. NCBI lineage: Eukaryota > Metazoa > Chordata > Aves > Passeriformes > Icteridae > Agelaius > Agelaius phoeniceus. The sequence continues at coordinate 6,971,108 of NC_135266.1, read as the reverse complement.
CCCTAAAAACACTGATTATTTGTTTTCCTGTGTCTTCTATCACCTCATTCATTTTGGTTTTACCAGTCAATGAACATGTAGCCCATGAAGATAATTCTTCATGGCCAGAAAACTACGCTGAGATCACAGCTGTGCAGTGCTCCAGACAACCTACACAGGGAAAATCCAGCACCTTTGTGGCCATGGATCTGTGCTGGCCATGTACCACAGGGATGGGTGGTGCATCATTCCTGCAGCTGCCTCCTGGCCCAGGAAGGCAAAGGGTGAATTTCTACATCTCATGGCCTGGAACCTTTTCCTCCTGGCAATGCCATGGGGGACAGGAGACCAGAAAACAGTTAGACCCATTTGAGTCTCCCTGGAAGGTTTCCTTAGCTGGAATGACCTTTCCATGGGCAATTGCCCCAATTCAGCCTGTTCTACCGAGGCACATTTGCACATGAGCCCCTCAATGAGATTCTCAGCATCTTTTGGGTTGCTGTGACCCCAAGAATGTTAAAAGTCTCTTTTCCCAGCCCGAGCGCTTGAAGAATGAGTTGGAGCTCTTCATTTCTCGGTCTCAAGGTTGTTTATTGTTTCTTATCTATAAAATATTTTCTCCTGTCCAGCTGAGGTCCGTCCAGCAGGGCAGTTCCAGGCACTCTGCCTGCCCCCAGGGCAGTGTTATGTCTTTATACTAAAAACTACATGTACAATGTTTACAATTACTTCCCAATACCTATCACCTATGTTAGACAGTGAGCTTCTACTCTAAACCAATCTAAAAGTGCCAACATCACAGCAGAAGATGGAGGCCAAGAAGAAGAAGGAGAAAGGCTGGACATGCCCAGTTCCCTCCATCTTGCCTCTTGAATCCCCATACCAGAAACCCCAAAATCTACTTTTCTACCCTGTGATAACTTCACTATTATTCTACCTAAACTGTTGTGGCTTGCTGGTCTTCATGTAGGGTTGGTGATTTGCTCTACGGGTCATAATCAAACCCACAGGTGTTTTGGGCTCTGTGCCAGGGCTTCTGAGCCCCCTGGCAGGGGTCTTGGCCATCCTGGACAGCCAGAGGCATGTCCTGGGTTCCCACATGAGATGTGCCATGCCCTTTGGGGACAGAGGTATTGTGCAGGGATGAGGGATGCAGGCACAGTATCCCCACAGGTGCTGCCTGCCTGGCACAGCCTAGGTGTGAGGGGCCCTACACAAGCTGGTTTTCCTGTCCTTGTGCCCTTACCCCATCCCACAAACTCCTCAGCCTCAGGAAACTTGACATAAGAAATGCTCTGTCTCACAGAACAAGCTCAGTGGGCAAGTTCCACTTTGCTGAGCCTGTTTGAAGTGTTTTGAAGTTCCTTCTCATCTGATACCCAGCTCCTTTACATAAGGTGTGAGCTTCTCAGGGGATATTTGCAATCAGCTTGACTTCCATATTATGGAAGTCAGGGAGACTGTGAGGGGCCACTTCCCTAAGCCCCCCACACTTCTGAAAGTACAGGAAAAGAGAAATATTCTGGGCCTGGGAGATACCTTTGAGTTGCCCCCGCTGCATTTATTCAGTGAGATCTGCATCAGGGAGTAGCTGTTCAGTTCCTCTTCACCCTCCTTCTGTGGGCTGATTTGAGATGCAGGCACACTGGTAAAATGAACCTGACAGAAAAGCCTCTAATTTAATTCAGAGCAGAATGCAGATTTTTTTTTTCTCTCTCAATTAAGCTATAGTCATGCATTTAACACAGCACACAGTATTAAATGGGAAGAGTTGGAAAAACTTGTAAGTAAGACACCTAACAGTGATGGGAATGAAGCATGAACATGGAGCTTGGCAGTCAAAGTGCAGCTGAGGCCTCCCAGTTGTGTGTCACCTCTGCAAGAGCCAAGCAGCCTTCCTCCCTCCAGATAACATGACTTCTAGGGTGAGGACAAATCACTTGGGAACACAAAGCCCCCGAGGCAGGGAGGCACAGCGACTCTCACAGCCCAGACAGTGCCATGGAAGTCAGGGAAATGCTGCTGTCGCTCAGGTGCAGCACCCAGACCCTGTCACACCCTGCAGAAGGAACGGGCAGCTGCTCTCATGGGGACAATGAAGGAGGGAGGCAGCTATTACCCTCCTGACTGGACTTGTTTTCCTTCCTTCACTCCTGACCCGTTTGGGATGTCAGTGGGACTGAACCTATGCAAGTCAAACATTTCCTGGCTTTCCTCTCACGCTGCTTTTCTGACAAAAACGAGGGGTTTGGCTCAGCAGAAGTGTTAACACACCTTCCCTCCTTTCCACCAGGGGTGTAACTTGCCAGTAGCCTGACTCTCCATTAAGAAAACTCTCTCATTCAGCCAAGGAGGCACTTCAAGCCCTAAGAAACCCCAGCCCTGGCTCTGTTCAGCCAGACTTACCAGTCTGCTCCCTTCTGCCTAGGAAAATTCTGTCAGCATTTCCCCAAGTCTTGCAAGTTGCCTTGAGGATATGCCATCAGCTGAGGCTGCATGACTGATCAATTCCTCCCTCTTCTCCCATCCTCCATTTTCAAGCTTCATCTTTGTAGCTGATGGATAAAACAACAACAAAAAAAAAAACCAAAACCCACCAGCCATATTTAAAATTCCCATGGCAATAAATAGATAGATAGATTACAGTCAATTACCAGAAACTGCTATTGATCAAGGCTGGTTTAGAATTATACTTGCTTTCACGATCAAGCTTACAGTACAATTTGCCCTGCATTCATCATCTGTTTCAATCAAAATGAGAGGGGAGGAAATGACACTTATTTTAAATAAAAAGCTTTCAAGCTATTCTTGCAGGCTGCTTTGAGGATCTAGGACAGATCAAAGCTGCTTTGAGAATTCATCCATTCTCCTTCAGATATGATAGCTCATTGTCCATAGGAAAAAAAAAATTAAGGCAGTATAAGTTATCAAAGCAGCAAGTGGATTTTGGGTTTCCAAGAAGTGGTCTCAAATTGGTGAAGCCTGCCAGGATAATAGCAGAACAGGAGTGACAGTAATCCCCTCTGTCACAGAGACCAAGATATTGGCAATTGCAGGCACTACACCAGAAATCGTTTCTTAATCAAGCTCTGTCTTAATGATAGCTGGGTCATCTGCATGGATCAAAAGCCTTGGTCAATACCACCTTCCCCAGAGTGCCTGACATTGGTCAATTATGAATGGGTTAGGAACTGAGGTTTACCCCAAACCTAATTCCTTTGCTGATTAGGACTTTATTCTAACTTCCAGCCGAAGGGCACTCTTGGGAAAAGGATCCTTTGATCCTTGTTTTGGCATTGTCCTGTGAATAATGTATCTTTTTTTTTTTTTTGCCATCCAATGCCTTCTCCTTACATAATGGTAGATAGCAATCACATCTCCCTTCAGCTCTTGGCCAAGTTTAGTGAAGCAGACTTTTTGGCACGGTGCCTGTGTGATAGTTCATGTTTCTCCTGAACTCCCAGCTCTGCTTTTTTCTCTGCCTGTTCCAGTCTGAGTTTGTCTTCCTTGAATAAAAAGCAGCAATGCACAATAACCTAAAAGAGCTCTCTCTCACCAATGTGCTGCACTGCTCCAGTTACTCTCATCTCTGCTTTCCTCTGCTATGTCCTCTCAATATTTCTTTTCAATATTTCTTTCCCCTGCCTTCCTGCTTTCTTAGGTTTGTGCTTCCTCCTGGCCCTTCTCATTCCCACTTGTTCTGCTTCTTTTCTTCACTGCTGCTTTTCTCATAGAAGGCCAAAATAAGTGAGAAAAGTGTCAGGTCCTCCTTTCCAAACCTGTTGATTGAACGTGCTGAAGAATAAGTGATCTGCAGGGAATAGGATTTATTGGGCTGTTAGCTTGAATGGAGACGTCTGGCTCAGCCTGCTGAGTCTCTGAGCACAATTTCTCTCTGCACAGCTCCACTGCTGCTCTTCCCCTCTCTAAATGCACTTTGAAGGGCTTTGCTTTTGTATCAGTGTGTGAGGAGTATGGGTAAGACCTAATTTCAGGGATGGGAGAAGCAGACTTCACTATATATCAGAGGTGGTTTCATGCCCTTATAATACATTTTTCAAGGCAACTGATCCTGCTGCTTCATGGCTAACTTGGCTTCCATCCACTGAAATCAGAGCTGCTGTCCTGGTGGGGTTTTGTCTCTTTGTTTGGAGGCAACCTGTGACAGCACAGAAAGAAATGTCTTCACCTGGACTTCATTTTGAGCCTGTGATTACTATCAGTCCTTTTGATGAACCAGGTACCTATTTTGCTATGTTTCTACCTTACAGATGGGCCAAACTCCAGATCCTGTCAATGAAAGGATAAAGAAAAGAGAAGAAACCCTTCTGCCATGCCAGACATTTGCTGGTCACTAGCACATTCCACACCACAGCAGGACCATATTTATTTTTGTGTGCTAAATGCTGTAGCAAGGTTAGTCCACAAATAAATAAATGAGTAGAGGTTCAATATTTAAGGGAATTTCAACTGGAACAAAAACTACCATGAAAGTTGAGACTGTAACAGCCTCGACAGTGTCCCTTTAAATTACACTTAATAAATACCAGGGAGCTGAAATGTTCTGTGGTTGTGCATATATTTGTAACAAATGGTTGCACAAATATTTGGCTCCTAACGATGAACTAACTGGTATGACATTTGCCAGGGAAAATTAATTACTTTAACGTGTGTTGTATAAAATATGAGATAATCATGTAATGTATGTGTGTGCTGCAGAGTGTTGCTGAGTGACTAAGTTATTACCAAAGGAAATTTATGAGAAACAAACAAGAAACACTCAGAGATGCTGTAAATGTCATGCTATGCTCAAGGGCCTTTTGCGGCTGAATAATTTTTATGTGGATGAGGAGGACAGGATCATGCTGTGAAAAATCAAGTTAGAATGAGTTAATCTTTGTATTTGCACATAATTTTATTGGTATTTAATGTAGCTGTGATGTTTCTGTTTCAAATTGTAGGGACAGTTCATAGCGAAGATGACAAGATCGAATCAGACTGAGCTGAGTGATCTCAGCATCAAATTTTGAGCGGTCTATGTTCAAGAAGAAAAGCTGCCTATTTAAGAAATGGGAAATAAAGTGGTCCTGATAGTCAAGTCATGGCTGCTGGTTTGTGCAAAATTTTACTGCCTAATTTATGTGACTTTTTGGAAGGGTGAAGTAATCTCCCTTAGAGGTCTTGCTTGTGAAGAGGCACTCACTGCTCCGTGCAGCTCTAAAGAAGGGAAGGGTCAGGGGCTGCCAGGGCTCTGCCCTCCCCTCCCACCAGGATGCTCTGCAGGGTCTGCATGAGGCTGTGGGCAGCAGGGAGAAGTGGAAAGCAGTGAATTGACCTGGAGAAATAGGAACTGGCGAGGGAAAAGCAGACACACACATCCCTTCTCAGACAGGGAGTGTGGAGCGTGATAAACCTGATCTCTAGATGGTAGCAGGAAATAATGCAGTAAAAATCACATCCATTACATTCTGCCTCTTAGCCCTAACTAAGGAATTCAGAGAGGGGAGACACACTCTCGAGCAGATAGCAGAGTCATTTGAAAGAAAAAATAAAACCCAAGAAAGAAACAGAGCTAATTGGTTTGAGGGGGTCTTTAACCACCCTCCTAGTTCTGAGGGACCTGATAAAGTAGGGCACAGCCCTTGGTGGGTGTCACCAGCATTTTGCCAGGCAGCAGCTTCCCAGGTGGAGTCCTGGAAGGGAGAGGAATAACTTGGGAATGTGAAAGTGAAGGACAATGTCAGTGAGAGGTACAGGATTTGTAAGCCTCAGGGAATGCGGGGAGGATAACGCCAACCTCAAGGCGAAGGGCTTGAAGGCAGCAGACTTGATACAGAGGATATTCCTGTGGAAACCAAATCCATGGAAGAAAGGAGTTCCAGGATGAGTTGATGGTTCATTAAAAGTAAATAAATAAATAAATAAACAAACACTGTAGCAGCAGAATCACAAAATATCCCAGTGTGTAAAAAGGATAGGAAATGCAGTCGGAGATATCTGTGAAATCACAAGCTCTTCTATGATCTCAAGTGCAAGAAGGGAGAGTACAGAACATAGAAACTAGGTCAGATATCTAAAAATGAATGTAAAAAAAAGCTCAGCATGAGCATACAGAGACAAAATCAGAAAGCACAAAATAAAATACTTTTCCTATTCTTTGCTTATACTAATAAGGCACTTTCAGGGTATTTTTTAGTAACAAAAAGGGAAAACAAGGGAAGAATTACTCCATGGGTAGGAAAATCAGCAGATGATGCTCAGAAGCTCAGAAAGCTTAGTGCCTTTTTTAAAGAAGACTAGAAGGGGACAAATCTAGTGCTTCTGTTAAAAGAGGCAGGGAATTGTAGAGCCAGGGAATTAGAAACAAGAGGGTCAGTGGAATGTTGTAAATGAGTGTGTGCATTGTTTCTCACCAGGATATCTTGGTGTGTCTCTGCAGTTATGGCCTGGCAGGAGCCTGGATTGGTGAGGGGATGGATGGCCTTTCACTCATGGCAATCTGGTTTATCATTTGCTCCCAGGTGCACATTCAGGCTTGTCCCTGTGGCCCCTTTTCCTTCTGTACAGCTGGCAACTGTGTTCTCACTGAGAACCGGCTGAGGAGATCACAGGAATATCCAGAGGGCGGGATGTTTTGTCTCTGGAGGTAGCTGGGCCAGACATGGTGGGAAGAAACAGAGAATCTGTGTGAGGAGGTACCCAGTGATTAAACTGCTTGTTGGTGAAAGAAGGGTAAATGAGAAAATGCAGCTTCAACATCAAGTGAAGTTGTGATCTGACATGCAGCAACCCAAGCCCTGGGGCTGCTCCAGCCCTTCCAGCACAGCTGCTGGGTGTCCCATCAGCTGAGGAGAGGATGATATTTTCTTTAATCCTGCAAGGCTGTCAAGGCAGTGAAGCTTCATCCCCTCATTGTGTGGAACAGCCTTCCCTCTCTTCTCACCCTCTGCCTCTGTGTCACTGGGGGGTTTTGCTGTCTTACTATTAAAAAGTCAGAAGTGGCAGGTCTGCCTGCTCTTGGTTTTCTTAGCTTGTACAGTTCTGAGTGCTCCCTGTGTAAATCAGCTTCCTCAGTTTTCATTTGGGGTTTTTTTTCCCAACTTCTCTCACAATTGTCAGGAATCATGCCTTACATTTTGGTGTCTTGATAGAGAAAGGGCTGCCTCTCTTTGAAGGAGAAAACTTGGTTGTTCTGAAGGGTGCTGGAGAACAGTCACCTACCCTGAGATCTTGAAATATCTCCTAGGAGAGAGCCAGAGCCCATTCCTGTCTGCAGAGAGATCTGAGTAAGCTCCTTAAGCTAAATCAGCTCTTCTGAGCAGGTCTCTGCAGAGCATTAGGCTGACCAGAACCAGATCCACACTTCCAGGGGAATCACTAAACCTTCATGGCACTGAAATGTCATAACATTGAACCTGTTCTCTATTCCACTCCAAATATCCCCCAACATCCTGTTTGGGATTTCACCACTGGTTTACACTGAGCTTCCAGGTGAATTTCCCAGTCTTTCCCTGACTTTGCTGCCTGTGATTTAGGACCAAGCACTGTGCAGAGAGCTTCAGGTCACTCCATCTGCTGGACATGATTTTGCAGAGATGAGAACACACACAGCTTTATTGTCCCACTGCCCTCATGCTCAGACTGGACAAAACTTCTGGGAATCCTTTCCTCTCATTTGGCTCAGCCTAACCTAGATAACTTTGTGTCACCTTCAAATGTTGCTTCCCCATCTCTTTTCTAGATCACAGTGAGATACTGCAAATGCCACTCATTGTTTTCTACAATTCATTGGCATACTAATACAGGATTTTAAAAAAAATGAATAAAAAAATACTGAAAAAAAACCATTCCAGTTACAAATATAGCAGATGCCAGGATTAAAGGTTCTTATGTCATTGTGACTTAGTGATTTAAATCCCTCTGTGCAACAATACAGATTTTAGTCAAGGGTATATAAGGGCATTCCTGGGTTATGTCTTCCAGTGCTGCATGATTCCCATCGTTAGGAAGTTTTCTGTATTTGCTGTCTTAAATCTTCTTTACTTCAAAGCTGATTTGTTCTTGTTCTTGTTTTGATGGACATGATGAGCAAGTGAAGATAATCCTCTTTATAACAACCTTGTACCTACTGGAACACTGGGAGACAGATTTTCTGAGAACCTGATTTCAGCTTTAAAATAACTCTTCCAAATTATTTTGCTTTTGTGCCACTTGGCCACAAAATAGGCAGTTTTCATAAAATAGAGAGACAGGAATGACCATTTGAAAACCATCTCTATCCCTCTGCAGCACAGGTTTAGTCCTTTGGGAGGTGACCTGTCAGACATGAAATTGATACTCTCATTTACCAGTGTCATGTGCAATCTGTAAATTCTTTCAGTGATATAAAGGTTTGAAATTTTGTTCCAACAAAAATGTGGGGAGAATTTAACTGTCTGGTGCCTCTGATCCCCTACTGAACTTGCAGTGGCCTAAGTCACTGTTTGCTGAGCCAAGGAGAGTTACATTAGGTAATCTGAGTAATAACACCACAGACTTCCTGCTTCTTACAATGCTGGAAATTAGGAAAAGCAGTGCAGATAAACAGCAAAACCAAACTACACTGATTTTGGAAGTCACTGAGGAGTATTTTCTCATTGGGGTGGGACTGAAGCTGCCACTTCAGCTGCGTGTGTGTCTGGCTCTGGGTGTGTCTCCTCTTCTCTTCAGAAAGAAACGTCTTGCACCAAGCCCCTTTTGCCTTCTCTGAAGAATGGAGCCTGCTTTTCAAGGAACAGGAGCCCTCTCTGACATGCAGAATCAGTCAGCACTGCTGCTCATCCATGAGAAGGGCTGACAGGCTTTGAAAAGCCATGCAGCACCTGTGGATGCCTCACACCACCATTCCAGATTGGATAATGCCTCTGGGGAGATCAAGTCCGTCCCTGCTCTTTGTCCTGAAGGGGATCAAGGAAGAAGCAAGGAGAAAACAAGATTGTGTGTGTCTCCCAATGCTGAGCAGGCTGGAAGAAACCCAGCCCCAAAATTGAGAATAATGCACGTTGTACAGGAATGGTATCACTTTCAGCAACTTGAAGAAGTACTTGTGCTCAAATTTCACTCAGCAAACACCAGTTTTGCATGTCATACAGCTCCTGAGGAGCAGCAAAAATGGGTAAACATGTCATACAGCTCCTGAGGAGCAGCAAAAATGATGGGTAACAGCTGTGGGCATTGCCTTGTCACCCCCAAGGCAATAAGAATCAGGGCAGTGCCCATCTGTGTGACCTGAGGAGCAAACCATGGTTTTAATTGGCTTTCCCCAAATCCCCACACCATAACACCACACCAAGAACCCAAGGCCCAGCTCTGGCACAGCACAACTGTATAACCTTGAGTCAGGCTCTGAAAAACCCCCAAAAAGTCTCTGCACAGATTAGAGAGGTGCAGTTACAGTCAGAGGTGGGAAAGATGAGAGCAGTTTGGGGTGGAGCTTAAGAATTCAAGAGGGAAAACACCTGCAGGGAAACATATTGAATCCTTTAAAATAACAACAGCAGTAAAAAGGTGAGGCAGTTTGGGGACTGGTCCCCAAATTAGGAAAATTAGGGATTATTAGAAATTAGGAAAATTAGAAATTAGGGATGATCAGGTTGTGTTTTTGGTGTTACCTCCCAGTGCATAACCAGATTTTTTTGGGATGCCTGTTGTCCCTTGAGGTAAATCTGCTCTGAGCTCCTGATGTCCCTGCCAGCCTCGAGGGTTCTGTCCCACACGTGGAGAGAAGCTGCTGCAAAACACCCGGGGTGTGGCTGTGTCTTGTCCATGCTCCATGGTGTGCAAAAGCAGGAATTAACCTTTGAGGTGAAGCAAGGACTCAGGTGGGTCACAGAGCACAGACCCCAGGGGATGGTGCCTGCTTGGACACACACATGGCCACCAACTGGCTCCCTACCAGATTTTCTGGCCCTCAGCAGGTTAATTCCAGCTGGATTCAACGAGGCCTTTAACTTTCCTGAGTGCTGAAACTCAACCAAAGATGAGCTTGGACATCCAAGCTGGCACAGCAGGTGCTGAGCAGAGCACAGGGGGTGATGGAGGATGAGCTGGTGCCCATGGGGAGCTGGGGAGGGGGGGAGATCCTCCTCAAGGGCAGCAGGGCAGGGCCTGCCCAAGGTCCCAGCTCCAGGTGTCCTGTCAAGGGTGGCCTTGGCAGCTCTGTGGGCTCTGCAGAGCAGCTGCACTTTGGTTCCCTCATGTCCTCCAGGCTGGGGAACCACACAAGGATTGCAGGATCCGTGGGGAACCACGTGAGGATTGCAGGATTGTCACAGACACATTTTATGAAAAATCCTTTCCTTAGGATTTTTTCTCCTGAGAAGCTGAGAGGCCTCAGGAACAAAATGTAACCAATGGTTATCTGCTGCTGTGGAATGCAACAGGTGCATCTGGGATTGGTCTCATGTGGTTGTTTCTCATTAATGGCCAATCACAGTCAGCTGGCTCAGACTCTGTCTGAGACACAAACCTTTGTTATCCATTCTTTCTTTTTCTATTCTTAGCCAGCCTTCTGATGAAATCCTTTCTTCCATTCTTTTAGTATAGTTTTAATATAATATATATCATAAAATAATAAATCAAGCCTTCTGAAACATGGAGTCAGATCCTCATCTCTTCCCTCATCCTTGGACCCCTGAGAACACGGTCACACAGGATCTGTGGGGAACCACACAAGGACTGCAGGATCTCTGAGAGTTTCCCCTGAACCACACAAGGACTGCAGGATCTCTGAGGGTTTCCCCTGAACCACACAAGGACTGCAGGATCTCTGAGGGTTTCCCCTGTCAGTCCCCCTGCAGGGATGGTCCTGTCCCACTGACACCTGTGGGATCTGGGCCTGCACAAGCCCTGCAGAAGGAGCCCCTCAGGCAGGTGCTGTTGTGTCAGTGCCACCCTAGGTGGGGTGGCCTTTGTGTCCCTGAATGCTGCTCTCATTTTCCCAGTGGGGATTATTCTGCACAGGCTGTTGCTCCCACAGCTCCTGCCTCTCTGGTTTCCTCTGGCCAGCCCAGTCAGGGCTGTGCTGCTGGGCACTGTGGAAGCACTCTGGGAAGCATCTTTGCACCCTTTCATTGGCATCTTCTGGCAGCTGATTCCTCCTGCCAGCTGGACAGGGACTGGTTTATCCAAACGCTTTCTGCAGAGGCTGCTCCACTCAAAAGGTTCAGATTTTTCCATCCCATTTCCTTATTTCCTCATTTTCCCCTTGAACAGAGGTCCCTGTAGTGCTCCCCAAGGAAGGAACTGAATGCAGCTGCAGGAGAAGGTAAAGGAAACCCCCTCTGCAGTGAGTGACCTTGCTCCTGCCTGCTCTCATTCCTTCAGCCCTTCTTCATCTCAGGCTGCTCCAGGCTGGGAGTAGGAAGAGCCTGGGCTGTCAGTCCATGCCCTGCCACCCCCACCACAGGCAGCCCCCACAGCTCCAGCCCTGGGATGGATGGGGATAACAAGATCTTGCTCCTCAGGGCAGCACAGGGTTCAAACAGCCCACAATATCAAGCAGAGAAGTTTGCCTGTTATCTTTATTTTATTTTATTTTACTTTATTTTATTTTATTTTATTTTATTTTATTGGCAGCAGCTAAACCATATTATAAAGGAATTGTGTTTCTTTCTAAAATGCATCAAGCAATCCAAAGGTGTGGAGAGCAAAAGAAGGTGTGGGCAGGTATAGCATATGAAGGATTTGTATTCCTCTCCCTTCTTTATTCAACCTGTGGATGAGAAAATGCATAGTTCACATGTTTACAGAGCTTTGCAAAAGGTTACCAGTTACTTCCTCTCTAATATCCCTAATGTAGGGAAAAACACCATTTGAAATGGTAGAAACGTCAGAAACCCTTTGCAAAAGTAAATCATAAGCACACCATTGCTCTTCTCCTATTGTCAAGAAAGGATTTGCACTGAGAAATCCTATTAACAGAGATTATTTGCATAAATCTTTTGTGCAGCAGACTCCAAATAATTTGTATTAAGTACTTCTCCTGTGGCATGTATGTTAAAATGGTGTATTTTTAATAATATATTCATGTTGTCACTTACAAATCTACACAGCCATGACTCACCAGTGTCTGGTTTCTCCTGGGGTCAAGTGCAGTCAAGCTTAGAGATCTGTAAATGCCCAAACTTCATTAAACACTCACCAGTCCTCAGTAATTCCCATTCCAGTAGGTTATCACAACTGTCCCACAAAAGCTTTCCAGCATCTCCCACTCCCTTTACAATCCTAGGATGTGATTTATTACTCCAGTCTGGGTGCTCTGAGAACTTTTTAATAGTACTAATTGCCTTATTATCCACTCCAGTGCGAGAGTAAAACCTTTTGACATTTTCCTTCCTTCCCCGAGGAAAACAAATCCCAGTTCCTGGGATATTGCCTTCTGCTCCCTTTGTGATTACTGGGGCGAGGAATTCCTTCAGGCCCTTTGCCTTATCAGCCTCATCTGTCACCAACTTTGCATTCCCATCTCTCTTGGTGCTCCCTAATCACTTTGCATCTTCCATTATTCTGGGTTATTTTTTTCCCCTCTCCTTTTTTTTTTACTTACAGTGTCAATCTTCATCACATATTCTATTCCTTATTTTCTATCGATGTATTTTTTTTCACATCATGCTCTGTGATACTTACCTTGCCCCAGTTTACTATTTTTAAATTAGTGTAGGAGTGCCTATTGAAAAAAAAAAAAAAAAGAAAGAAATGCTTTTTTCTGGCTGTTCCATATTTAAGAATTTGCTGCAATAGCTCCAAGCAAACCACACACGTGCACAAATTCCTGTGTGTCAGCTACCAGAGGATCTTAATTTTCTAAAAGCAAAACTAATATCACCAAAAAATAACCTGGTAGGTCTCTAACCTTTCCAATGCTGAGAAAATAAATAAATTTCCTTTTTTCTTTTTTTTTTTTTTAAGTGAAAACCTGGAATTAATTGCAGTGCCACACCCCTTCAGTATCTATTTTGCCTGCTCTGTGTGAACAGAAAGAAGAGAGCAGCCACAGAAAACATTTCTGTTGCATGTTCAGATGTGAAGGAGCACAAGGCTAAACCCAGGAGAAGGATGGAGATAAAAACACCTGCTGTTCCCAGGGGGGAAGCACTGGAGTTCTCTGCTCTCAGCAGGATGGTTGGGCAGCATCCAGGGCTCTGTCAGGTCAGCTTTGTTCAGCCAAATCCTGTAAATTCCTGAGGAGGGAGCACCCACAGCCTCCCTGGGTGAGCTGTCCACTGCTGCACCACCCTCCTGCTGGAAAATCTTTTCCTGATGTCCATTGTGACCTTCCCAGGCCACAACTCTTGTGGCTGCTGCCCCTCGTTGGGAAAGGTTTGGCTCCGTCACCTTTGTGCCTCCCCTTCAGGTGGCTGTGGCTGCCTCAGATTTGCCCTCACCCTTCCCTTCCCAGCTGAACAACCTCAGCTGCCCTGTAGCTCTGATGCTTTAGACCTCTCAGAAAAATATCCTTAGGTGTTTTTCTGGACCCTTTCTTCTTTCTCAGCCTCTCTCCTGAACTGGAGGGCCCAAAAGCAGTCATGGTATTCCAGGTGAGGTCCCCCAGGGCCAAGTACAAACAGGCAGATAAATTTCCATAACTGCTGACCACGCTCCTCCTGAGGTACCTCAGCCTGGGTTTTCTGTCATATGCAGTGACTCCAGGGTTCCTTCAAATTCCAGGTCCACCATAACCCCCAAGCCTTTCCCAGCAGAGATGCTACTCCTGTAACCTCTGCCTATGGGGTTCAAAAGGCCAAGGAAAAGTTTGGATTGTTCAGCTTGGAAAAGAGAAGGCTTTGGGGTGACCTAATTGAGGTTTGCCCTAAAGGAGGCCTATGAAAAAGTGTGAGGTTGTTTGCAGGGGCATGGAGTGGCAGGACAAGGGGGAATGGCTTCAAACTGGCTGAGAGCAGGTTTAGATCAGAGGTTAGGAGGATTCTTCCCTGTAAGGATGGTGAGGCCCTGGCACAGTTTACCCAAAGAAGTTGTGGATGTCCCGTCCCTGGGAGTGTCCAAGGCCAGGCTGGATGGAGCTCTGAGCAACCTGGTCTGGTGGAAGGTGTCCGTGTCCCTGCCCAGGGCAGGAAGTTGGAATGAGATGATCTTTAAGATTCCCTCCACCCCAAACCATTCTGTGAGTCTGTGATTCCCAGTAAGGCAGGTTTGCCACAGAACATGGACACAAGCAGGATACAAGGCACCCAGCTTGACACCCACGTTCTGACAGACAAATTCCTCTTCTTGTGCCTTGCCCTTTACTCCCTCACCATGAGCACTCCCTGGTTCCCTGATTCTGTGCAGACTGCCCAGGGGTCTCAAAGCCTAACCAGAGATTCCTGTAAAAACATAAAAAGAGGAAAGACCTGTGCATCCCTTCCCTGGTTTGTTCTACCTGGGCTTTCACATACAAACCAGTGAGTCACTGAAGCACGTGCCTGGCTGTACTTGCACACACAGCCTCCAAACAAATCTAAAGAAGCCAGCATGCAATTCAGCTTTTAAGTTTGAAAATTAGATCTCATATGTCATATGATATATTTATATTCCACATAAATAGAAAAAATATTATTATGTTGGGGAGAGGCATCTTCTCAATGTTTTTTAACAATTATACATTGTAATAAGAGCATTAAGAATATAGACTCCCTCATTGCTGCTAATTTTCCTTCTTCCTCTTTGTTGGCCCAAGTGGATTTTGAATACAATTTGGCAACTCTTGATTTTCAAACATTCCTTTCACACATCTGTAGGGCTTCCTTACATTTACAGATTAATTCAGATGTATTTTGGCTTAGATTTCTGTCTCAGCAACATGTAGGCTATCAAGGCATTTGATTGCCTCACTGAAGAGGATTTGAAATCTGTAAATAAAAATCTGAAATTTGGCTGCAGTATGAGTTTGGTGTCTGTTAAGCACACAAGAAAACAGAATAACCTCTACTTCATCCTCAATACTTCAAGAAAATAAGATGTTCAATTCCAAATCATGCTAGTTATATTGGTCCTAATTCTCCAGGTCCCAAGAGTGTGTGTGGCAAGTGATTGCGTGCCTCTTGTTGTGACAAAAGTTCAAATTATCTATATTAAATGGGAATCATATAGTTCAATACTTAATTCTCTTTGTGTATTAACATTTTCTATTAAGTATTTTTTTAAATATACAGTCCACATGTGTGGAAATGGGGTTTTTAACAGATTAGAGCTAGGAGGACTTGAATTTGTGTGGTTTGATGATGAAATCAAAAAGGCCTTATCAAGGACTGAATGTATAACAATATATTCCAGTTCCCAGGTAAGCATCCTACCAAATGGGCAGCAAAATATCCTGGCTGTAACCCTCTTTCCTTTCTTCCTGTTGGAGCATTCCCACCTCAAGCAGCTCATTCTGCTGTTCACAAATGACTTCAGGAAACTTTGAGGTGACCAGACCCAAGTTCCTGCCCATGCTCCATGAACACTCAGATACACCCACACCCCAGAATGTGTCAAGGTTATCTCATGCCAAAACACCTTATGGTTTGGGAGGTAGGACACTGGTCTGGGAAGAAGGGGAAGTTTTCCAGGAAAAGGTAACAGAATGTGGCCTCCAGCTTCCATGAGCTATGCCAGAGGCTGAGCTGTTGGGAAGTCCCACGGATGAGCTGACTTGTGGCATTTATTCCCAACTTCCCCTCATTTTGAAGCACTGCATTTCCTCTTATTCACAGCTCAGAATATGATGTGGTGCTCTGTTCTTGGGAGCTGTGGAAAAAACAGAAGAGAGGCAAAACTACAGCAGGGAGGCAAGAACACAGACTGCTTGAGGAACTGTGAAAGGGGGAGAGGCTGAGGGAGGCAGAAACCTCTGAGTGCAGAATCCATGAACTATGCAAATTTGTACCACTGCACTGCTTTACCCAAGCTGTAAGTTGGAGTCAGCCTAGGTCCAGCAAGATTTCCATGTCCAAGCCTGGCATCAGTTGTGCTGGAGTTTGCTGTGCTGTGTCCAGCCCAGGCTGTGAGCACAAAATCCCACATTACACCTCTGTGCCACATCCTGCAGCACTCCAAGATACAGATGCCTCCAAGCTTCAGTGTGGGACCAAACACAACCAAGGTTTCAGCACCACATGTTTTGTGCATACTCAACCCACAATTATCTTAATTAAAATTGGCTTCTGGTCTTACAGGTCCTGATGAATGTCAGCTGACTCACTTCCCAAAGTGCCCCAAGATAAGAAGCACCAACTCTCCCACATGTCCCAGTACTGGGATGTCACCACCCTGCATCAGACCTGCTGCCAATCCAACAAAGGAGGATGGCACCTCCTTCCCCTAGAAGGTTTGACTCTTCTTCTCCCTCACCACCCACCCAGCCCATGCACAGTCCCAGGGTTTCCCAGGGAAAAAAATAAACCTTTTTTCTTTTTTTTCTTTCTTTTTCTTTACTTTTGTGCCCAATCTCCCTTCCAAAATGTCATGTTGTTCTAGTTTGGGTGAATATTATCTTTTTTCCACTATCACCTACAGACCCTAGGGAGCTGCACACCATAAAAGTTTGATTTTTACAGTAATTCTTTGAGATTTCCAACAATTTTCAAAAGGTTGGGGGGAGGTATTACTGATGCTTTTTCACATTACTGAATTCACTGTAATTTATGGAGTCTGCACAGGCAGAATCACTGAATTACAGTCCTGACTCCTGCATTTTACTGTTTGCCTCTCCACCTCTTAGGCCCTCATGACAAATGCACTTGAATCTGGGAGACAGCTTTATCTTTTAACTACAACATTTTAATTTTCAGTCTGGCTGCTGAAGCAGAAACAGCCTTCAAAGTTTTAGCCAAATTCTGGCCTCTTAAAATTCAGTAATAAGATCACGCTGGCATCTCACCTTAGATTAAAACGTACTGCCCAATGCTTCTTTCACTAAAAATAAATAATTTCAGGAAATCCATCATCCCATTAAGATAACAGAAAACAAATAGATGATTTATTAGCCATCTCTCCCCAAATACACTATTTAATAAGCTTTCAAAAGCTATTCACTACAGGGATATATGCCATGCCTTCCTCCATCATTATCTTAGCATTCAACTTTGAAAAGTGGCTGCTAACAACTACTTTTTTGAGGGGAAAAATTTATACAGGTCTGTAGAGGGAAAAGGTAGGATCAGGTGGAATTTTATCATGAACTGCACCAAACTATGGCCAGAGAAACCTAAAGTGATTTTTCCCACCTTTAGATATAACTGAGCCTCTTGCAATGTTGCCCCATCTTTCTCTGAATGAAGGGCTCTTCCTTGATCTCAGTAGCACACAACAGAAATTAATTACACAGACACACTAGGCATTATGGAAAGCTGTTTCCCACTGCTAGGTCCATGTTTTCCACCTTTAAGTTCTTCAGCTATACAATAAAAAACCATAGAAATGCTGGGTCAGCCTTTCATTAATTTAAGTATTTCTAATCAGCATTTTAAAACTGATTTCCACCCCCTCCCCCAAAAAATGCTCTTCAAAAATTTTTATTCCATGTTTTTCCTTTAGAATCATGGAACCATAAAATGGTTTAGGCTGGAAGAGACCTTAAAGATCACCCAGTTCCAACCCCCCTGCCTTAAGCAGGGACACCTTCCACTCTCCCAGGCTGCTCCAAGCCCTGTCCAACGTGGCCTTGGACACTTCCAGGGATGGAGCCACAGCTTCTGTAGGCAGCCTGTGCCAGGGCCTCACCAGCCTTTCTCCCCTGAATCTTCTTGGCCTGGATTGCTTTTTGTCAGAGAGGGCAACAGTAACTCTGAAATCATCCCAGAGAAGGCTTTACCCCCAGAAACCCAATATTCCCAATGGGGTTACACTCCATTCTCTTCCCAACTCCATCAACATCCATTTTTTCACTGTGCTTTTACAGAGCAGCCCCTCACATAGGTGAGACTGGTCTGAGCTGGCACATTAAACAATCTCAGGTATTTGCAAGAAAAGCTGCACTTACCTTGGTGCTTTACCACAGCTGCCACTCCATCACCACCTCACCCTGGCAGCTGTACCTGGGAGCTGCTGGCAGCGTCCCCTCTGCCTCAGCAGCCCAAGGAACTGCATCAGCAAGTCCTGCTGTGCCAGCAGCCACTCTCCTTTTCCAGTCAGGAGGCCAGGACATGAAGCCAATCCCAGCACAAATCACCAGTGTTCACCTCTTCAATAACAACACTTCTCCTTGCCTTTTTAGTCTCTCAGACAGTTTTACATGTACAACATTATGTCTCTTAAGGCTTAAAAAATGAAATCTAACTCAAAAAATAAAACTATAGAAGCCTTAAATGTATTTCAATCAATTCTTGATCCACTGACTGAAAATCTCAGATGATGACAACAGAACAGCAGAACAACTTTCCTCTGCAGAAATCAGTCTTGCATCCTACTAATACTTTTGGTTTTAATTCTGCTTCTAACAATTAAGTAAATTCCTTGGTCACATGAGCAGCCTTTTTAACAAGCTCACTGAAGGATGCTCCTTTGAAATCCTTTCACCAAGTGCACCAAAAATGCACATTTACAGGTTCATGGTACTGAGGTGGTCACTACATCCCCAAAGCCCTTCAGGACACCAGCTCATTCCAGTCAGGGTGGATGACTCATGTCAGTTGGCTTCAGTACCCTTTGGATGTGCCAAAAACCCATGAGCTTCATCAGCAGAAAAAAGCTGACTGCTTGGTTAGCTTCCCATTATTCTTTGGGCTGAACATCACAGCAAAGGCTTTCATACTTTAACATTTTCATCTTTCTTTGTTTTACTCTAAATCCCAGACAACCTAGCAGACACATTCCTCCTTGGGCTTCCCATTTCCAATAAACTGCAACTGTGCTTATATAACTTCAGATAGTCACTTTAAAACAAAATATTTAGGATCCATGGCCATTCATGAGCCTTTGGTTTGGTTTGGGGGTGTGTGTGCTAAGATTAATTTTCCAAAGTCTTAACCAGGCTTGATGAAACCCTTAAAGCTCAGAGGTATGCAGGACATGCTTCATACCTTACTCACCTTGGCCACAAGCACACCACAAACACGAGGTCAACATGTAATACAAACCTCTGGAGCCCAGAGATGCACAAATCTAAATATTTAGAAGGTTAGTATGCCCAACATCCCATGTCTTCTGCATCCAAGCTCACACCCATCCATCCAATGCTACTGAACCACTACTGCTGTTCAGAGAAAGGAGCAGCAACCCAACAGAACCCTGGTGGGAGAGATTCCAGTTCACATTCATCTGCTGCCACAGTAAAATCCAGAGAAATCAGGGCAGAGTAAACTCTTCCTTGGGTAGAAATTTCTGAAAGGTTCAAGTTTGGAATGCAGCAAAATGCACTGAGTGTTTGTTTGGATTCTCAGTTTCTTTAGATAACTTGGTAACAAATCACTAAAACCACCTTAAAAATCTGCCTGGGCAAACACTGGCACCAGGTCCCTGCAGGCTAAAATTGAGAGACTTTCTTATTTTTTATGTACACAAAGGCCAAAGTTAATTTTCACCTTTAATAAGCTCATGATTCTTTGTTATTTAATACTCTGTAAAAAGGTATTACAGATTATTGCAGTGACTTCTAAAGAAGATGGACAGCCAAGAGGCTGAAACCACAATATCATATACAGTATGTAGTCATTGATACTACCTACTACAGCATGAAGAAAAATACTTTTTAAATAAACAGTATTTAACTGAAAACATAGAAATGGAGCTTTCATTCTTATAGTATGGTTACATAGCTATATTCCAAGAATAACATTTTAAAAAATGCTAGATCTTGAAAGGCCATAGATAAAAAGAGACATGATGAGGATGAACCAGTTTTGCCCAGAAACGCTATAAATGAGCACACTGCACAGTTTTTCAGCAAATCCTAGTTTTACCAAGCCTCAAGAGGCAAAAGCCTGAAATGTAAAAGCTCCCAAGTTGTCTAGCTAGTCCTCCTGTGTTGCTCTGGCAGGCCCAGTGAGCCGCGCTGCTTGCAGACAGCGCGTCACAACCGATCTTGGCTGACACGGATCCCGTCGGGCAGAGACGTCCGGCTCCTTACGACGCCAGCCCCAACAAAAAGCCTCCAACAAAGCCACTGGACACCACGATGTTCTGCTTGATAAATTCTGTTGACTGAGAAGAAAAATGGTAGAAAGAAAGTTGATAAAGTTAATTGTGTCTGATGCTATTATTTAATAGCTATCACAACAACAAGAACACTGAACTTGTGGAGAAGGGTGCAGGGGGAAGCGATGTGTCTAAAACCATAGAAAAATAGGTGGCACCAAGGTAGTGCAAACTGACTCTCAGCTGTTTTTAAATATTTTCACTGTATTTTAATATTTAATATTTTAATATTTTTAAAATACAGTGAACCTTTAAAAATATAGAGGAATTATTACAGCAATTTCATGCCACTACCACTCTTGTTTTGATTAAAATAAGACATGTTTTACAAACTACCTTGTCAAAAAAAGCCTGAGCATCACCATGACTCCAATTGCAATCACATAATAATTGTTTAAAAGAAAAAATACTGTCTTTTGGAAGATCATTGGAAAAGAAATACACTCCATTATGAGCCAGCTTCCTAACAACTTACTCCTAGGAAAAAACACTTATGTATGATGACATGGGTGTAGAGTATTTCATGAAGTAGCAGCACAAAGTATAACACCTTTTATCAAATGTGCCATTTCATAAATCCTCTGCTTCAAACACTCCAGATTGGCAACTAACACACAGTTACAAGAAAGTCATATAATCTGAGAGGAAAAAAACACAAAGGAAAACCAAAAACCCCATCCTATTTCACCCATTTTTCCAGGGCAGTAGTGAAAGAGAGGTTAAGCTACTTGAGGTACAGAAGCAGCAAGAAAACCCTCAATCTTGAACTTTCAGTTCATATTCACATTAAAATTTAAGGTAATTTTTTATCAATCTATATGCAGCTTCATACAGGCTAAATCTGAGATGTCAAAACTCATTAATTACAGAACACCAGTGTGGCTGCTGTTTCACTGTCTGCAGCACATTCACAGTCAGGATTCTCAGTTATTCAGAATGAAACTTAGATTGCATGCATAGAACGTGAAAAATATGTAAAAACAGTCTTTAAAAAACCCCAAACAACCACAAAATTGATTAAATGGAAGTCTTCAAATGACAGGGTGAAACTGCCCAGTGACACTGATCAGTATCACAGCTACCTCTTCTTAACATAGTAGGCAACTGGCAGATTCTGCAGACAGATATTGTCCAAAATGTATAAAAGTGAGATATAAAATCACAACTCCTGTTACAAAGTAGCTACAGCTTTTCTGCAGAAAAAGTCATTCTTGTCCAGACAAGTAATTTTATGATCAGCAGTCAAAGAAGATTTGGGTTTTGTCTTTGTAGTTACCATGTTTTACCCACACCATCCTGAACTTTTTACCATGTCATGACCTTACTGGCTTTGTCACCTGCCAAAAACAAATTCATGTGCCATTTTTAACAGTGACCAAACCAGAAAGCTGAATGAATAAAAGACAGCACAATCTGATAACTTTAAATAAATTATTATAAAGCCAAACTATTTTTGATGTGTTCCAGTTTTGTATCTGCATTTTCAACTCATTATCACCTGCAGTGCAAGGTAAGAAAATCTGACTGGTAAAAAGGAGTTTATCACCTCAGACTCACCTCTTCAATGAGAGTGTTGATTTCAGGAGCTGCCTTATTTGCACGCTTTTTTAACTGTTTTTTTGCTTTGTTTACATCTTTTTCAACTCTCTTCCAGTCAACTTGTACATATCCACTATGACTAGCAATCTAGGGAAATAAAGGCAGTTAGTACAGCTGCAATTCACATTTCATGAGTCAAAATACATTGTCTTGGTGCCTATAAAATAATTTTTATTTTTACTTATGACAGATACAGGAAAAGACATTCTTCCAATTTCAGCAGGTCCTCTGCTTCAAACCTTTCCTCAGTGACAGCAGTTCAGATTAGAACAAGCAATGGCAAAGTTCAAGAGTAGACTCTTGTTGATTTGACCAGTTCTCTGTTTTTTAGTTATAAAAGCTTTGCAATGTTTTTCCTTCAGTATTTACTGTTACTTTACTTGTAAGAAAAATACATTCGTAGGACAACAGTGAAGAAACTCTTTTGTTTCAGCTTCTTTCAGAATTGTATAATTCTGATTTGTGGCAGAGTACCCAGGGCTAATCAAAATCATCATTAGAAACACTGAAAACTCTATTTTATCCTACACAATTTAAACTGTCCAACAACAACAAAAAATGTACTCATTACAAGAGAATTCTCACCCTTCTTACAAAACAAAACCATTAAGTATAAAAATAACACAGCCTGAGAACAGCACAAGTTCTGTAAAATCAGAAAAATGAATACGTTTGAGGAGACTGGTTCATACCAATGTACACACAAACTTCCAAATTTTAGAGCCTAACTATCATCCCAAACCTTTGCCTTTTTTCTGTTACTAATATTTGATTGGTGCATGTTCTAGAAAACAGTTAAACAACTCGTTATTTGGGGGAAAAAAAGATAAGAAAGTCCAAATTAAGGATTACTGCTTATTTCAACTGTTAGGACAAATCACTATAAACACTAGACTGACATGTAAATGACTGCTATCCAAAAACTCTTTGTAAAGTGTGAGATTTCTCAGGTACTTCTTAAGGTCACACGTGGGTGGGAAATCCACCCAAACTATGCAAACTGTCCAGCTGGTAAACCTAAGTCACAGATAATGAACTTTTGTGGAACAGATATTTAAATATACAATTTATTAGGTTTAGCCTAAATACACAATTTATTCTGTTTAGTTTCACATCACCTACAGGCTCTGAAGTTTGACTTTCACATGGATCTTTCTACCAAATAACTGAAATTAGACCATCAAGCTTGTACTACAACTGCCACAGTAACTAAGCAACCTATCTCACCACAAACTGAGGATTTCATAATCCAGAAAAAAATAAAATTAAACAAAGTGTCAGACAGATTTTGTCTGAATTCAAAACAAAACTTCTAGAAGATCACCTCTGCAAGAAAGTCAACTTCAGTTTCCACCTTTGCATACTTAAAAAAACCAATTCACTGGACAAATGCAAGATGAACTTACTGTATTTTAAACTCTCTTTGACTTCATGCCTCTGAATGTAATTAATAACAAATTAATTGACTTTGCCTGTCTACTGTAAAGCCATTTATTCACATGGGCCCTAGTGCCAGGCAGGGACAGCTTATTAAGGGCTGTCTGTACAGTATGAAAGCAGGAAACCGGTTTGAAAACTGTACTGGTTGCACATCCAGTCACTGGATGACATACCAGGAGAAGAAAAACAGCTGCACATTGTGGCAATTGTTATTCTGTGAATTTAACATGACCACAAGAATTTCAAAAAGGCCCCAGCATTGAATTGGTGCCTTCTCACTCATACAACTGAAAATGAAATGTGACTGATCTACTCAGTCCAACACAATGTAAGAAATGCTAATGTATCTGCTTGCTTGTAAAATGCAAATGGCTCTTGGAAGAAACATTTCATTAAGACAACTTTAATTAGCTCAGCTATCCAGAGAGCACAAAGATGAGGCAGAAGTTTTTAATTAAGATCTGTTTGCAACTACTGCAGAGCTTACACTTGTATCAAAACCAGACATCTTTTCTCCCTGAACTTTGTAGCCCTGAAATAAGAGATTCCAAATTCTACTTATTGAGTGTTTATAAAAGAAGCAACAGAGGGTAATGTTTTGAATGTAAATTTTTTAACTGAGAAGAAAAAAAACCCTGTACTTTGGCAGTAACAGAACCTCTGTCATATCTACTTTGGCTGCAACCCCACTAATTACATAATTTCATATATAAGTGCAGAAATAATACCCCTGAACTCAAATGCTGAAAAAGCAGACTTTAATTTTTAGACTCCAATGTATCATAAAAATCTACTTGCTTAGAACAGTAAATTTACATAATGCAAATTCTCAACGTTTATTATTTTTTTAAACTCAGGCCCTACAACAACCAAATAAAATAACAGTATCCCAATATCACATCCATACTTGGATATATTAAGGAGTCATATAGGTCTATACATATTAATTGAACATATAATTAAAGAGACCTGTGGGTGGATTTTGGGTTATATAGGAATTTCTCTATATATAATAGAATAATAGATATATACTTATCTATATATCTCATAGCTCGTTATTTGTTTAAGACCTTCCAAAAGTGTTCAAAAAATGGCAGAATTTTTTCAAAAAGGCAACTGAAGAAATACATCAGGGCAGGAACACTAAAAATGTGTTATCTTTCTTGATATTAATCAAGGAAAACTGAGAATCTTCAAGGGCAGACCTCATTTTGGGGGTGACACTGGAGAGGCACACAGGTACTTTGTTATTGTGGAACACTAAAATGAATAATGAACAGAAAAATGGTTTGGAGCAAAAAATCGGAACAGCAAGATGGGACAAAAGAATGTTAATTTCCTGAAGGCAAAATTGAATATCCCACTGAAAAGTGGGATATTCAACATAAAACTGAATCCAGCTCTTCCTCACTAAGGCCCCAGCCCCAGAAGCAGGTTGGTCCCTCCCTGGGAATGTCACTGGGATGCCACACTGGGGTGGAATTACATACATGGTCCTTAAGGGCCCTTCCAAGCCAACCCATGCCATGACTCCTTGATCATCATGGTGCATTAGCAACAAACCCCAAGGACATCTCAGAGTTTATTCTGTTTCTTGTGCTGTTTTCACATATTTACCTTTCCTAAATTAGAACATAACTTAATGAAGAATTCAATTTAATTCATCAATGGCATATTAATGGACTGAGGAAAATGTGTTAGGGAAAGCACAAATAACTGAATAAAAATCCAATTTCATTATTAAATAATAGACAATGCAGAACAGAAAAAGCTATGATTTGTATGCACTGCAGAGCAAAAGACAATGAAACTGCTCTTGAGGATTTAGGATTTTAAAAATAAAGAGCTATTAGGTGCTCATTAAGAACAATTGTTTTTAACCAATTCATTGCAGTAGAACCAAGAGTACTTGAGTTTGTACCTCCCTACTCCAGGATTTTACCAAACTATGCTGTATAAATGAGAAGTTACACAAGGAAAATCCCTTACTTTTTATGAGAAATGCACTATATTTTCCTTAATATAGTGCCTGGATACTGCTATTATACCAGCATATTTGAAGAACTACATCTATTTCACAAAAAAAAGCATAGTTAATAATCAAATAAGAATGAATCAAATTAAGGTGTGGAAATATTCACCACAAAGATGTAAAAATAACAGATCATGATTTTGAAAAACTGTGCAAATTTTACATAATTTTTATTCTTTTTCTCCAACTACTTTTCATATAATCTGTATTAAGTCTGAAGCTCTAAACCACTTACAAAAACATGAAAAATCTTTTTTGCTTCCTGTACAAACTGACACTGAAGAATGTATTGCTTTCAGTTTCCTACTACATTTCTTGAGATGAAGTCATCACCCACTGAAGAAAAAAAATGTAATTTTTAAATTTTAAGATTGAAATGTTTCACTGAATGGGCTTTAGCCAAGAATCTTGCCTTCTGTAGTTATTATTCTTGTTCTAGCATGTAATTATAATGTCAATATTGCAATCAGCAGTTGAAATGAAATCTGCAACTTCAGAGAAATTTACAGATAAAAAGGAACTTTCTAGTAATGTGCTGAAATACTCTTCTGCCCACTCAGGGGAAGCACTGAGCACATATTCATAGAACCAGGATGTGTGATCTTTAAATGAAAAAATTAAAGACTACAGAAATGTAATTACACCATAGAATTTATGACTCAGCCTTAAAATGCAAAATGTTTTGAATTAAAAGAGAGACCAAGGCATTTACTTCATTTCCTTTCAAGAGAATCTGATCTTACTTAAGATATAGACAATCCAATCAAAATACTTAACTCATATTTCCTCTTGGATAATACTCCTTTTTGGATTCAGTGTAAATGACATCAACCAAGAAAGCAGACACTCAACCACATGGCAAATCTATTGCACGTACAGGAAAGCTCCCCAAACTTCAGAGCTCAGCAAGAAAAAATCCTGCACAAGTGATGTGTTTTATTCAATTTCCATTCTCCTTTGTCTACAGGTCTCAGCTTTGACTTTTCAGCTTCCTGTAGTCAGGAGCACTGAGGAAGGTACCTGCTGCAATCTGCTGCCTCCACCCTGGCTGCCTCTGTCTGGCAGCTCTTCAGTCACATTGATAAAAAAATTATCATTATTAGAATTAAGATCAATGGCATACAAAACATGGGAAGAGGAAAAAACCAAACCAGCCCCCAAACCAGTGGGGATCATGATTATGAAGGAAATATGTGTACTTCACACAACAGCAACATTGCAATGTATTACACAGCAGCAGCTACCACCCCACCCTTCCTCATCAGTGCTTGACTGCACCAGCCACTACAATCAAAAGAGATAAGCCTTTTAGAAACCCTCCAGGGTGATGATGGAAAGAATGAATATATCTTTAACCTCTCCTCTCAAGAAATTGTCTATCATTGAGCCTAAGTAGGCACCAATCTATATCCCCTAGAACAATCTGAGGAAAAATGAGAAGCTCACAGGTATTAAGGCATGAAAAATGCCAGTAAAATCCTGGCATCTTACAGAAGGACACATGAAATTCTCCTTTACTTAAAGTTTCATCTAATTCAAATATTTTTTGGAAATATATCCTCCCCTAATCACAGTATCTGATGAAAAATGCAAATGATCATGCCAGATAACATAATTAAAAACTTCTGAACCCGACAGCCAGCAGAGAGAGGAATGCAATGAAGCTGTCAAAATTCAGGCAGGCTTTAGAGATTCAATAGATAAAACATGGCAAGGGGAGAAAACAGAAAAACACAGCTCACACTGGGACCAGAACAAGCTTTCCAGGCAACTGCCAAAGCAGCCTAAAGCTGTGATAAAATTCTCAAACCAATGTAAAACAAACACATTTTAAACTCTCCCTAACCATAGGTTTACAGGCAGTTCCTCTCATCTGGCAACATCAAATCACACACAGTACCTCAGCTTCTGCACAGAAGTTCTCTTGTCTTACAACAAACTATTTTTCAGGACAGAGTAGATTCTGATTTACCACTGATTCTCAGAAATGTCTCTTTTGTACATTTGTACACAATATTCCCGCTCAAATGTACGGTTTTGACTGATAAGACTAAAAAGATGAAGTAGATAAGAAGCCTTCCTAATTAAATGTTCCCCAACAGCTGTGTTTTTCCTATTGTTTAGTAAATAACATTTGCCAACTTATAAAGCATGAAATGCTACATACTTGAAGCAGAAGAAAGCCACCACCTACTGCAGTTGCTGCAAGCTTTCCGACTTTCTGGAACAAAAATCCCGCACACCTTAGGGGAACAAAACAAAAAAAACCCAGTCTAATGAAATTTTCTGCAGAACAATGCCACACTACACAATTCCTGACTGCAACTATTACCATCATTTCATTTAAAAAGCAAATGTATCATTTCATATTTACAAATTTAAAAATCAAGGCTATTTAATGCCAGCAATATTAAATTAACAATGTCTAAAACAAGATAATGTGAGTAATGGTTGCTTGTTCCTGACTGTCTGATGGCCCCTTTAAAGTAAGCTTGAGATCTCTAGATCTTACTGCTATTAAATGTAGCATGTTAATAAAGCACAAAATAATTACATAACAGTGCTACTATAACTGTTCCCAAGTGGAATGTAAATACATTATACCATAATTTATATTAACTGCACAACTCATAACTGAAAGATCTCAGTAAAAGCAGCACATCCCTACCACAAGAGTTAAACTCGGTGAGGGCACTCTGCTGGGACATGGTGTTAAGTCTATTTTTAATGGATCAAGGCAACCAGAAAATTACAAAATTACCTTGTTCTCAGTCTCCAAACCCTCCCTCATCAAATGGAGAACAGCACAGATATTGACATTACAGAACAAAGCTAAGGCAGGAAGGGGCCTCTGGAGGTCACCTGGGCCAGGCACCTTCCCAAAACTACTGCAGAGCCCAGTCCAGTCTCAAAGCCCCCTCAGGCTGCCAAGAGCCCTGACTCAGACATGAGTTTCCAAGGCTGATGGTTCCACAGCTTCCCTGGGCAATTCCTGGGTGTCTAAACACTGGCCCACACACAGAGGGGAATTTTTCCCCCTGCATATAAATAGTGAATTCTTATTTATATACATCAGTAGGCACCCAGAGATATGTGCACCTACAAATACTGAAAAGTGCATTTTCCAGATCATTCAATAAGCCAGTTTTTATGGATGCCAGATGAACTATTCCCTAGAAACTTCTGTGTTTACATGTACACATGTAACTTTTAAAAATAATTTTAAGGCTACAGAAGCAAATTATAAACTCTGACTGAAAGTTAAACCCACTTCACAAAGCTGTACTGAGCCTGGGTACAACAATCTAACAATCTCATTTTTAGTGTATTTCATCTTCCAATTCTTGCATAATCCCTCTTTAAAAGTCACTGTGCTACCATAATGGTGTTTTTCAATGAATTTACAGTTTTTCTGTGTACTGGAATGGACAAATACCATTCAAACACCTCTGAAAAATAACAAATATCTTTGCTGCTCAGGCTGTGACCATGTTTTCCAGTTTAAGTTCTCATCTTTACTGTCTAGCTTTCACCATGAATTATTCCAGTATAACTAGGCTATGTATCAGTTAACATCAGAGCAAACTGTGAATTCACTCAAGAAGGCTGCAGCTCAATTTAGAAGAAAAAACAGTCTCCAGGAAATGGGGCTCTTAATTAAAAGTATATTTTGTCAACCTTCTTTCTTCTCTTCATTTCTTTTACCTGTAAAATATGTCTCAGCCATAATATAACTAAGTTTCTAAATCTAGATTAGTAAGGAAATAAGTTTTTCCATACAAAATAAAAGCTACATGCATTTTCCATTTACTTCTTGTCATTTTAGAGCTCTGACATTTTCCCAAATTCTTTCCACAGTAACTAGTATGAGCTCCCTTGGATAACTGGTGTTTCACCACTATTAAAAACCACTTCACAATGATGAGTCAGAGTAACAAGCTAAAATCGTTCACACATGAATAATCTTGGTCAATGCTAAAGGAAATCCCATTAAACATAAATTTATCTGCTTCAAAATACCCTTGGAAATGGATCTTCTAACAAAGTAAAAGGTCTAGGTCAGTTATGGAAAGGGAAGCTCCCTCACCAGCCAGTCACACCTCCCATCACAATCTGGGTGGCTACAGAGTATTTTTCTACAATTGGTCCTGAACTGCGGCCAAACAAACGATTCCACCAATGGTGACGCCGAGCGTATTCTGTTAAATCCAGCACTTCGTAGGAGTCATCGTCACTGTCGTGCTCTGGAAAAGAAAAAGCAATTCAAAAAAAGTTATTTTCTCAGTTGTGGAGTAAATTAATGATTTATGTGAAAAAGCCCAGACCCAGTTTGGGCATTAACTGGGTAAATCCAATGGTTTAAAATGTAGTGTACAACAGCATTGTACCCATGTCCAGCAGCTGCCAGAACAAAGGATTTGGGGATCACCAAGGTAAGGTGTAGAAGACTGTAGCAGTGATGTAATCGATAAAATCCATGACTGGCACTACAAAGGTGAACAAGAATCCCCCACCTGTGCAAGTACAGGAACCAAGAGGCATCAGATGAAACTACCAGTTAGCTCGTTCAACACAAACAGAAAAAAAACCAACAAAAACAAAAAGCAAAGGGACAGACAACACTTGGAAAGATTAAGAACTTCTGGCCCAGTGCTCTCCTCAGAGGACCAGGCATCAGCATTTGAGACCTCTGTTCCTTTTCCAGAGCAAGTGAAACAGATGATGCTGGGACTTCAATTAAGTTCCATGTTCACAGGACAATTCTGCCAATGTTTTCAAAACAGGCATCCTACAACTTCAAATTAAGAGATCCTCAACACTGTGTATACTTGAACATCAGAGGAAAGAGATGGGTCTAGATTTTTAAAGAAGCATATTTTAGAAGTGTATCACATTCTGTGACATACACACATGAACTGAAGTCCACTTTGTTTAGATATATCTAAGGTTAAATCTGAATTCAGCAATACTGGTTGAACATTCCAGAAAATAGGAGCAGTTATATTATGACCTAGAATTATTACCTAAAGTAAGACTGTAGATATAAACATTTTATTAGAATTTTGACGGCTTTTTAACTTGTACTAACAGTATGGGTAAAAACTTCAAAGACTGCAAGAAGTACACATGTAGGTGTGCATTGTTTCCCTTTATTATCACATATTCTTCAGTACCAAATAATAAATAGCGAGATCCATAATGTTAAAATGTTGTTATTGAATGTTCTTTCTTTGAGGTATTGAGGACAACACGTTTAACTTCTTAAGGTGGAGAATATTAAAACACTGTCACACACAGTTACATTAATTCTGCCCTTAAATTATTATTATTTAAACCAAAACTCGTGTATACATGTATAACACGCTCTGTGGCAAATAACACTGCCAGAGCGTTTTCTACTGATGAAAAATACTCCCTGCATGCGGCAAATGATGTTCTGGACACGGCCCAAGCACATCGAACCGTGCCAGTGCCGAAAGGCGCCGCACAACGAGGCCACAGCGATGCACCCCGCACGGTGAAGGATGCGGCGGCCATGGGGGCTGGAGGCTCCCGCTTCCCGTCCCGCATCCCCCCGGCACCTCCGGCTGCGCGGCCCCGAGCCCGGCCAGCACTCATTCTGTCTGCGGGCCTGCCTAGAAGGGGTTTCGGTGCTTAAATCCGGGAAGGAGATTCAGCCCGGGTGATGCCGGGGGTGCCGATGCGCCGGGCCGCGCGGTGGAAGGGGGGACATGCAACGGACTGGGGAGGCGCAGAGCCCGGGCCATCCCTCCCCGCCCCCGGGACGCAGCGCGGGCAGCGGGAGGGGGCTGCCCGCCGTCCCCGAGAGGAGGAAGGGCGCCCGCCGCGCCGCCTCCTCCCCGCTCCCGTCAGGAAGGGGCCAGCACTGACCTGAGGCGGAGCGGGGCCGCCGCGCCGCCATGTTGGCCGGTGCTGAGGCGGCGAGCGGCCTCCCCGCTGCGCCCCCAGCGGCCGCGCGCGCCCCGCCCCGCCGCGGTGCCGCCCCCTCGCGGCCGCTCCACGCATGCGCCTCCCGCACCCCCCCGGGGGTGTCCCTGAGCGGGGAGCTGAGGGGAGGGGGGGGGGTGCGTGTAGCGCCTTTGGGAATCGTGGGGTGTCCCGAGCGGGAAGGGACCCGCAGGGATCATGGAGTCCTGGCTGCCCGCACTGTGCAGGACACTGCAATAATCCAACCGTGCGCCTGAGAGTTATCCCAACGCTTCTTGAGCTCCGTCAGGCAACTGTGACCACTGCCCTGGGGGGCCGGTTCAGTGCCCAGCCACCCTCTGGGGGAAGAACCTTTTCATCGTATCCAACCTCAAGCCGCGCTGACACAACTTCAGATATTTCCCCGAGTCCTGTCACAGAGCAGAGATCAGTGCCTGCCCCTCCTGCTTCCCTCACAAGGAGGCTGTAACTGCGCTGAGGTCTCCCCTCAGTCTCCTCCAGGCCGCACAGACCAGGTGCCCTCAGCCGCTCCTCACACGGCTTCCCCTCAAGGCCCTTCACCATCTTAGTTGCCCTCTTTTGTCTTCCCTCCAATATTTCAATGTGTTTCTTGTACTGTGGTGCCCAAAACCACACACAATATTGCAGCATGTACCATGAGGGGCTCATTGATCCCAGTGATGGGGGTAAGAACCCCAAAACCTTCCCAATATCTCCAGCTGTGTGTGAGAAACAGCAGGGGCTGCAGGCATGGCTGGACAGCAGCTGCATGCCATGAGCCCCATAAAAATTAATAACCAGAAAAAAATAAACACAAGGCCCCCTCAAGGTACAAAGGTTAAAGCCAATGTGAGCTGTGAAACATTGGAAAAAATTAGATTTGAGCCCTGGTGTGCTCCCTCCAATGCATTGGTGGGGTTTCGATGGGCTAAAAGCCACATAATTGTATTTTCTTACTTTTTTTCAATTGTATGCAGCCATAACATAGGGGTGGCTGACACAGTAAGTGCATCTTCAGGAGCGTTATCACAATGTGAATGAAGAAAGCATCAGTGAACATAATTTATAAATAATAAAATTGAAAACAAATTATTTAAAAGTGTTTACAGCCTCTCACTTGGACTCTTACACTGCCAATACACAAGACAGGCAACTATAATGGAAAAAATCCACTTTTCCCTATGTCATAAGGTTATTTATTTTTATGGAGTAAGCATTTAGGATTTTAATTAAACCCCTTAATTACACCAGCCTTTACAGACATACCAAAAAAGGAGAAAACGTATCTTCCACAAAAAAGTCCTTCTTTAGTCTGCTATGAAACTGAAATTAGCATATAAAACTTGAAATTAGTGTTTAAAGTGGTTGTTTGCTTATTAAATTATTTTTATTACAAACATTTCCTGTTGTGATAAGCAGGTGACAGCATGCCAGACAGAACTAATAATATATTGCTTTCTCTAAGATTTTCAATTGATATATTCCTATATGGAACATAGATTTGTCTCTTATGATTTGTTTTGACAAACACTGTACATCTTGGAAGTTTTCTTCTTTAAGCATAAAATTGGTGGGTTTGGTATTCACTTCCCAGTCAGTAATAAAGTGTTTATTGACTTTTCCCAGTCAGATGCCAGTAAGGTAAGAGAGGTGACCAGAAAGTTTTGCTCAGGTTGTGTGAACCTGGCAATTTTTGTACCTTTTGTAGCTCGAATTCTTAATATTTGGCTTCCCTATTTTTAACTATGATCAGTTAAAAATAGCAGCACTTCTCAGATGACTTTCCCCATATCTGTACAAACAATTATATTAATTTCCTTTCAGAACAGGGAGGTTTGTATAATTAGCACTTTTAAAAGATTAACATTAGAAGCTGCATTGTGTTCTACATGTGACTTCTGTTTGCCTCCTTTGGCACCCCTCTTGCCAAGTCAGGGCAGTGTGGCAAGTGGCAAGGAAGGAGTTTAGGAAAACCCAGGGAAAGCCCTTTTTGCAGGTTTTGGGCTTGTGATATCTCTGTTCTGGGATCAGGGTGCACCCCTTGCCCAACACAAGACATTTCCCAGTGGGTTCCAGTTGTGTAGGATGCAGTGTTGCTCCCAGCCCTGGTGCTCAGCCCAGCCTGCTCCTGGTGCTGTGAATGAGCCTGGTGTCTGCCCAGGATCTGCAGGCACTGCCTGGGGGATTGGCTCGATGCTTGCACAGAAAATGCCATCAGGGCTGCTCTTGCTTCCAGCAAAATCCATACCTTGGGCAGAGACAGCAAACCTCGTGGCTCCAGAGACCAAGAATAACTGGGAGAGCTTTTACCAGCCCCACTGTGATGTAAAAAATTCCCCAAGCCCATTCAAATCTCTTGCACTCTGATGCCTCCTTCAAGCTTTTCATGGCAGATTCTGATGGATTTTCCCAGGAAAGGTGGGCAATTTAAACTCAGGCCACATTTTGGCTTCACCCTTGAAGGTTCTTCAGGAACAAAATGTTTTCCTGTGTCATCAGAAGGACTGCACAGAAAAATTGTTCTCTTTGTTCTATAAGCCCTGGCTACAAGTTCAGGCTGTGCAGCCACCCTCTGTCCTTGTACCTGTGACAAGCAGCTTTGCTGTCACAGCTTGTAAAGGAACATACACGGCACACACATGCCTTACAAATATTAAAAAACTCCACAATAAGAAACCAAAAACCCCAAAACCCAGAAGAGAATCCCTCAATCTTCAAATGTCTGTGTGACCCTAATCCCAGCAGCTTCTTTGTTTTGCTGACCAGAGTTCCAAACTGGGACACACATCCTTTAATTTTTTACCATCTTGCATGATTAATTATAAAAACTAAAGGCAACACACACTGCCAGCCATCTCCACTAGGCCTTACTTGTGAGTGAAACTCCACATGCTTAACCTACAAATGCAGCCAGAATAGCCTGGCAATAAAGGTATTGGAGCAAATGGATGGTTCCTTTTTAAAAACCTGAGAGGATGTGCTGTTACTCAAAGCTCAGTTGGCTGGAAAATGGCAGAGGAATGTCTGGGAAGGAATTTGGGTTCTAAGTCCATCAAGATCCTGGGCAAGGGCTGTTGTGGGGCAATAACCCCACAACTGTTAATGCAGTAGAAAGTTCCATGACTTCCTAACAAAGAGCAGTGCAGGGACAGGCACTGATCTCTTCTCTGTGGTGACCAGGGACAGGACCCGAGGGAATCCCATGAAGTTGTGTCAGGGGAGCTTTAGTTTGGATGTCAGGAAAAGATTTTTCCCCCAAAGGGTGGTTGGGCACTGGAGCAGGCTCCCCAGGCTGTGGTCACAGCTCCAAGCCTGACAGAACTCAAGAAGCATTTGAATGATGCTCTCAGGCACATGGTTGGATTCTTGTGGATGGGCCAGGAGCTGGACTTTTATGATTCTTGTGGGTCCCTTCCAACTCAGGATATTCCATGATTTTGTGATGTTAAAATGAAGATAATCTTCCCTGTAATTATGATGTTAACAAATACACATCCTTGTGTCTCCTGCCATCTGCGTGTGAGGTTTTGGATGACTTGCTTGTATTCCTTGTCCTTAACCTTCCTTTGTCACTTTTCTTTGTAAAATGTTTGTTGTGAGATTTAACAAAATTTAATTGTGAGAATTTTTTTCTTGTTTGTGAACATCATTAAATTCTGCTTTTCTGTTTTGTAGTACTCTAACTCGATAACAGCCTCCTTTATCTTAGAATCACAGAATAATTTTGGTTGTAAAAGAGCTTTAACATAATCAAGCCCACCCATAAATCTTAATTCAGTTTTCCTAATGAAATTTTAGTTATAAATTCCCTCCACAATCTGTGTATGGGTGGAGGTGAAAGGGGCACGGAAGGATACATCTGTTGTCTCCATTAACTAACAGGAGTTTAATTGTCTCTTGCTGAAGAATTCAACTGATACAAAAAGAAAAACCAAGTTTAGTGTGCCATGGAAGGTGTTTAAACAGGCTATAACCAAATACATCACCCAGGTAAGGTGCACTGGATCCACAGCACCTGCATTTTACTTATTAAACAAAACTGATGGTTAGTGTCAGGTCAGCCTGCAGCAGGACACATTCCCATGACCCTAGCCTGGAAAAGTAAGGAAATAAAAATAAAAAGTTAAGATGGGGAATTGATCTTTTGTGTTAGTTTTGTTTGCTATATTGTTAATAATGCACACTGATTATCCATTAATCTTTAGATCTCAGCTCTGATGAGTTACCAGGCTTGGGCTGCAGCACGGAGCTCTGACTGCGACCTCCTGCTATTGTGTGAATCCCATGCACGCATTGGGATGGTCGCTGTGCCGTGCCTGCGGAAAAACGCTGGGCCCTGGGGTGGAGCTGAGCTCATCATTCCTTTAGGATCTCCCCTGGAGGCAGCCAGGGCTTCAGGGTGGCAGCAGAATGCAGGAGGAGATGACTGCAGTGACTCAGGAAGGACCATCTTGCACAGTCAAAATGCTTAAAGAAAACTGAAGTGTTCAGCTAAATTTGAGGCTTCGTGTGATTGCCCAGGCAAATAAAGGGCAGTGAGGGGAACTGAATCTTAGGAAGTCTTGCAAGGCTCTCTGGAAGGTTGTCTTCAATCTGATACAAGTATCTCTCTGTTGTTATATTCTTGTTTAAAACTTTTCTTCACATGCAAAGTGACTTTTTTTTTTTTTTAAATGAAAGGGTTCTACCAAGTCTGTGTTCTTAATTTGCTGTTTTCTTATGAGTAAAACATAACAGATTTTTAATTATCTGGAGGTAACCTTTTGTTTACTCTATGTCCATATGATAAGATTTCAGAAAAGTGTGCTGACTGTAGTACTGCATTATTTTAGGGAAGTTCTTTAAACAGCTTTTAGCTGTGATCATGAATGTAATGATATATTTTGATTTCAAGTTCTCCTTCAGAGATAAATATCCAATTCCCTTGGTAAATCCTGTAGGTATTCTGGAGTTCCCTGCTACTGTCACTCAAGTACTCGGACAAACCAATGGAGAGAGTGAGAACAGACTGATAGTCTGGCA
The DNA here is from genome assembly GCF_051311805.1 of Agelaius phoeniceus. NCBI lineage: Eukaryota > Metazoa > Chordata > Aves > Passeriformes > Icteridae > Agelaius > Agelaius phoeniceus. The sequence continues at coordinate 6,934,933 of NC_135266.1, read as the reverse complement.
GTCCGTCTTGCCAAGCAAATGTAAGGAATTACTTTTTAGAGGAGCTGCGATGATGAATCAATCATACACACCACTTCCACAGCTAACAGATGTTCCTATTTTCTGTAGCATAAGTGCACATAAACAATGAAAAGAAAAATGAAACTTCTTTGTGTGGCTTTTTACAAAGTTAAGGGTAACAGGGTAACAACTAGGCAGGGCAGATTAAAAAAAAATCCACAGTGAAATAGTTGAAGACCCTCCAGAAATAGCATCTAAGAGGTGAAGAGCCCAAAGAATTTCAGATTTTTCTGTTTGTGAAGTCTTGCACCAAGAAAAGGTTAAAAATCCTAAACTGAAGGGAAACATGGTAATAATGTTTTTCATTTTCTTGCAAGAAACAAAAAGCAATACAGAACAGTAATGAGTAAACACTAGACAGTACACAAAGAGAAAGGATAATTACTGTGAGTCATCAGTGCTGGCAAGGAAAACCTTTGATCAGATGCTGCTGTGCCAGTCACAGGTAGCCTTCACTGAAACACCTGGCTGCTCTCAGGTCACCTCAAGCTTATGAAGAGCCCTCCTACAGCTTCTTCTTCCGTGCTGCCTGGTTTTGGCTGGAATGAAACCAAACACATTTCCCACAGATAACTGAAAACTTGCCAAGACAGTCAAACATGAGACTCCCGGAGTACAGGGCTGCCTCCAACTGCCCCATTCCCCACAGCTGTATCCCCTTCCTAGATGGAGATCTCAAAATAACATCTCTCTGGCCAAAGGACTAGCTTGCTTTAGTGACCCTGAGATCAGGGGAACTGGATTTGTTTCCAAGGGTAATTCTCCTGCAAAGATTGAGGCCCCTGGCAACTGGGGGGACAGCCTGACAAGCTAGAGAGGCATTCCTTATTGTATTTGTGTGCAGTAACTGTAATTCATCACCAAGACTTTCCCTAACTTTACAGAGGCAATGCCAAACAAAATTTAAATAATTTCTTTATAACAAAGCTTGTCTTGAAAGATTGCCCAAAGGATCAGACTCTCATTCAGTTACCTTTCAAAGCTCAATAATAATGAAATAACTGTATCAGAGCATTGTTTCCAGTAGCACTGTTAATTTTTCCAGGTTTTAAATACTCATATCTTGATTTCTCATAAAATACTAATGCAGTTTGACAAAAATTGAAAGCAGCCATTGCCCCTGATAAAACTGTTCAAAGACACATGACATTCACCTTTTCCTCCTGGTTTTGTGCAATGTTTGTTTCTGTGGAAATATTGTACCCACCATGACTCATTGCCACTGACCACATTCCAGCACCTACAGTCTCTACAAGGACTTGACAATGATTTTTGCAGAGTGAGAGCTGCACCCTCCTAAAGAAGACCAAGCCCTACTCTGCAGAGCTTTCAGCACATGGCAAGACAGAGGCTGAAGCTGTTTGGGACACAGTTCAGAATTAAACATCTGTAGAAGCAGCAATCCTGACTCTGATTGAACATGAAAATTGTATGGGTAGGGATAAGAGGAGGAAATCTAGTTTTTCTTCCTGTCATTAACTCAATGAGCAAGACATGCAGGCTGTATCCAGAGAAGTTTTTGTGCAGTACATTTCCTGGCACTGACACCATCTGCCCAATCCCCCAGGCTGCAGCAGCAGTGGTAGAGAGGTAGCAGGGGCTCCAGTCCAGCCATTGGTGTTTGAATGCTGTTGTGTCTCATCCAGAATTCCTCAGAGGAGGAGGAGAAGTGTAGGATATTTGCTTGGTCCACTGTCCAGCTGGAATCTAAACAAGTACTTAGAGTTCTCTAGTCTGCTCTTGTAGTCACAAACCACAGATTCACTCAGAAGAGGGCAAGCAAATCTAAAAGACCGAAGTGCAGCCAGGGTGACTTCTCAAAGGAATCTCCCCATATTCATTTTTAAATTATTTCTTACTAAGGGCTCTTTCTGGGTATTTGTCAGATGGAACATTAGAAACTATAGTGGTAGGACAAGGAGTAATGGGTTCAGATTGAAAGAGACAAAATTTGGGTTATGTATGCAGAAGAAATTCTTTACTCTGAGGCTGGTGAGGCCCTGGGACAGGTTGCCCAGAGAAGTTGTGGATGCCCTGTCCCTGGGAGTGTTCAGGGCCAGGATGGATGGAGCAACTTGGTCCAGTGGAAGGTGTCCTTGCTTATGGCAGTTTTTTGGAACTGGGTGATCTTTAAGGGCTCTTAAAGATCCAAACCCAAACCATTCTGTGATTGTATGGCAAGCCCCATTTTGAACATGGAACTTGTTTGCTCCCTATTTATTGCACACCAGGGCTTGCCTGCTGTTTTCCAGGGAGTTGTGTGGAGGCTGCACTGGCAGCTGCTGACAGCCAACTACTGACAGCTTCCAGTGCTCAGCCACACATGAGCTGCACAGGACATGCAGGGGGACTGACCTGTGGTTGCCTGGCAGAGGAGGAGGTTATGGAGAGGTAGTTCTTAGACACAGTCTCCAGCACCTGCATAAAAAGATGCAGGAAGCAGAGAGATGGACATCCTGATCCAAAGGAGAAGGGGAGTCATTGTGTTCATGTACATTTCTATATGTTATGTGGGGTAAGATCAGGAGTGACACAACTCAAAACCTTTCTGTGTCCTTTTACCTCAACTTTGCCATTTTTAAAGACACGGATGCTTTCAGGGCTGCCCCGTGGTGAGAAAGCATGGATGCTTTTGTTGCCAGGGTCTTTTCTCTGTCAGTATTAAGCTCCAGAGGCCAAGATGAGAGTGCTTTGGGACTCTGCCTCTCTGAGGTGGAGCTCACTCATCACCACAGAGCTGCTCCAAGAAAGGAACAGTGGTCTATGAATCTCAAAATCCTTCACACTCATATGGTCACCACTCACAGCATCCTGCAGAGAGAACTGCAGCAGAGATGCACATCAGGGGAATGGGAGGAACTTCTTCACTGAAAGGCTTGGAACGGGCTGCCCAGGGAGGTGGTGGAGTCACCATCCCTGCAGGTGTTCAAGAAACAACTGGATGTGGCACTGGCTGCTCTGGGCTGGCTGCCAAGGTGGTGATGGGTCAAAGGTTGGACTCAATTATCTCAGAGGTCTTTTCCAATCTCACTAATTCTGTGATCCACAGGGGCCTCCCCTGGAGTTACCAGGAAGGTGGTGGAACCAGGAAGGATGTTCTGATAATGATCACTAGTGTAGTTGTACTTCTTCTTACTTACTCATGACATACCACTGAAGTTAAAAAGTAAACTGGTGAGGGAATGATAAAGCTGGGCATCAGCAGCTCCATATTTGTGAAATACAACTTCACAGCACATTGTCTATAAACTTTGTTTTGCAGTGTTTGTTTTATGGTTTTGCTTATTTATATTTTGCATATTTTATGTGCATTCTACATCCCATAGGCAATTTCTGCATTCAGTTCAGCTTTTTTTTCCCTTCTGATTGATCAGGACCAGTAAGTAACCTTTAGAAAATTTGTTTGTTCTATTTGTTCCTGTCTTCTTCCTAAATGTTTGATGAGTGGGTGATTTGTTTGTGCTGTCATTACGAAAACCATATGTTGATGTGGTCTTATGGGGGAGTGTTTTTATTATTTTAAGAGTTCAGCTAAGGATGTTTCCAAAGGAGTCATAATTGCTCTTCTAAGTACAAAGGCTGAACAATGACTGGCTTACAAATAATGCCAAAAATCTGCTCAGCTCAGTCTAATTATTTCAAAGACTAAAATCTGTTTCTCAGAAATGTCTTCTTTCCGCAGTCTGAACTTTTTAATATACTAAGAAATTTATATTTCTGGAAGTTCTTTATGGTTCATAGTCCCTTGGAGCAAGGAAAAGTGTCCAATTTTTCATGTACGTCTCAATGTACGCAAAAAGTTTAAGGCTGCTCCTGTCTTGATGTGAAATTTATTGTGCCCCAGCATAACCAGTGCTGGGGGTTTGGCTGTCCTTTTCATGGCTGTGATCAAAACTGGAGGGAATTTTCTGCTGGGAGACTGGTGCCTGTGCTGGTGCCATCTGCTCAGTGCTCCTGGGAACACCTTGGGAGGCTGTTTGGTGTCACAGATGAGCAGCACACAAGGGCCTGACATGGGTGGTGTCAATCTTCTCCATAAAAATGAGATTCCCACTGACACCTCGGGGACTACATGAACTACAAGGAATGCACCATGAGTGCAATGGCAGTAAAAACAATCCCAAAATTGGCTGGTCTGTAAGGGACTAGGTACTATCCTGGGAAAAGGAGAATCTCTGGAAGTGCTTCAGTGCCCAGCAAAGGCAGCTAAAGAGGGAAGTATATGGTAGAGATCCACCTATATATCTTATATCTAAAATATTAAATAACAACTATTATTCAGTGCTGTAGGAGTAAAGAAAATGAAGAGTGGAAAATAGCTGTGCAGCTGGCCAAGACCTTGAAAAGGACAGGCTCTTCAAAAGAGTTTTCAGAAAAACAATTTCAAACCTCCCTGCTGCAAAGCCTCCTACACAGCCCTTGCAGAGAACCTTTCAGAGGAGAACTTTAAACAAAGGAGCAAAATCGCGTGGCCACGTTTTGAGAGCAGCAATGTGGCAAATAAATGCCACTCATTTATAGGTGCACAGCAGCCAAAATCAGTTACTGATAAAGCTGATTTCTTGTGGGTTGCAAGGAAAAATTAACAAGGGGGAAAAGTAGAAAATACTGATTCTGCACTGACGGACAATATGCTAAGTGTCATGCTAATGCACTTTGAAAACATATGTGTGTATATGGAATTTAAATGTTACATTAACCATGCATGTATTATTATATAAATGCCATTAGATTATAAATATTACCTGAGATAAATGTGCATGGACTTCAATTTTTTTGTCTGTATGTGTGTGTGTATATATATATGTGTGTGTATATATATATAAAATGTAAAATCCATATTATTAGATTATTGGCAAAATAATTGAATTGTTTATTTTTCTCCATAATCCAGCCAAATTACAGAGGAAGTTGGCCCAGTGGTCCAGGTGTTATTTTGTCTCAGACCTCCTACATTGTGCAAGGTGGGGTCTCTATGCCTTACATAGTTGGAGACCAATGGTTTTAGAGTATAAATATTATATAACCTCAAATCCATAGTGGTCATAGCTAGCTGGATACCTTAGATGGACTAACTGGGAGGAGGTTAGACCTAGATGTTTTTTATGGTTCCTTTTGACCCAGATCATTCTACAGTTTTATGAAAATAGTAATAGGTAATTTTTTTGTGAAGGATTCTTTTATGGAATTTCTTGCTTCATGTTTCCTGGCCTCCAGGAATATCTTGTGCTGATCATTGACTTTTAGAATATTATGATCAGGAGATCCTGAGGGTCTGGAAGCTGATGCGAATGAAAACTCTGTCACAGTTCTTGACTGAGGAATAGGAAGTTTTGTTGCTGGCTTTTTTTGCTTTTGATCCAGGTTCATCTTGGTAAAGTGCAGTAGCCTTTATAAAATGGCTCAGGCCAGGCTGGGGTGTTCTCACATCGCCTCAGGCCACTGCAGAGATCTGATGGGAAACCTCTGTCTCCAGAGCACCAGAGGCAGGTCTCTGTGCTGCCAGGGATGGGGCTCAGCCTCGCTGAGGTGCACCCCACGTGGTGCCTGAACCTCCGGAGCTGCCGCTGGCTTCCAACACTGCTCTGGAACTCCCTGGCCCTTCCTCATGCCAGAGCTGCCTCTTGCATTGCCACTCTGCTAGGCAGAAGCCATTCTGCCCACAAACCATATGTAGTGCAGGGAAACACATCAGGAAAAGACCCAGCCCCATTCCTGTGCCTTAGATTTGCAGTTTCTGGAATTTCTCAGACCCCTCAGCCTGTGGTGTGGCAAGGACAGCCCAGCACTGCACGTGGGCTGCAACCAACACGCTCACAGCCTGGACTCTTACAACATATTTTCCCTGCTTCACAATTCAGAACCCTCCCACATTATTATTTTGCTTTGGAAATTATGATAAAAATAATTCCTTTTTTTAGAGTTCAATGAAAAATGGATTCACTCAAACCTGCCTGAATTTATGGGAACAAATGCCATCATTCCCTGCCTTATGGAGGCTGTAGGTTACCAACAAATGCATGGGCATAGTAGGGAGCTGTAGGGGAGGACTGAGAAGCAGGTTTTTATATTTTTTTTTTCCACCAGACATATCTTAAAGCCCTTCCTTGCTCACCTTGGTATGGGGTATACTGGAATTTCTAGCTCCAGCTGCCAGCTCTAGCGGTGTCACTCATATTTGTTAAACAAACCAAAGAGCAGAAACCTGTCCTCTAGCTGGCTGTGCCATGGCACAAAAACAAGCAACTTTAAAGAGAAAAACCCCCACAATGTTACAATGTTGAGCTCATTGCAGGATATTTTCTTGTTGGATATTCCTTGTGTTTCTTTTGGGGCTGTAGTAGCCAGACCAGCCAACTTGATATACTGCTGAGCATTGTTAATCTAAAGCAGTGGATCACTCCTTATGAAAATAGAGTGTTTTCAGAAAGGAAAATACTATTTTCTGTTTGCTATAGGCTGTGTTTGTGCCATGACCAGTGGGAAAGCAGTATTATAGCAACTTTGGTATAACACTACCCCTGAGTTTGCTGCCTGGCTCCATATCCCCATTGTGGGTGGAAGCCAGCAGGATGGATGGAATGGTGGCTTCCCCAAAGCTGAACTGCAGCCAAACCCTAGGGCAAACTTCTGTTTTAGCTCCTAGACAGAAACCCACCCACCAGTTTTCTTTGGGAAGAACAGGAATTCAAATGTTGGTTTGGCCTGAAAATTCTTCTGGCTACCCTGAAGGCAAAGGGAAGGTGATTCTGCAAAGCCACAAGAAGCAAGTATTTTAATTCACAAATCATTTCCCTGATTTAAAATGCTAATTTTTATCTAACATTTTCCTTACTCCAAAACCACATTGGGTTTCAGTTACATTTCCTTTGAAACCAGAAAGCGATCATGCTGAAAGGCAATAAAAGGAACTCAAATTACATTTTTGTTCCTTCCTTGTGCCTTTCCCTGCCTCCCCACATGTTAGAAGGGGAAAACTGGATGTTGCTATCGCGCAAATTTGGAGGCAGGAGCAAATGGTTCAAGATGCCATCAGGGTATCAGTATATTTAGCAGAGGAGGGGTATTTCTGAAGACCTTCTTAGCTAGAGCTCCCTGCAGATGGCTTGTGGCAGGGGTGGAAAAGCTGGCAGGTGCTCCTGAGTTTAACTGAGCTCTCTGAACACGTGGCAGAGAGAGCCCTTGGACTGTGCCTGCCCCATGCAAGTACAGTCCGTGCCCCAGGTGGATCAAAGCCCTGCAATGACAAAGGGGTGACAAAGGGAAATATGTCCCTGTGGCCAGTGGCAGTGAGAGGGCAGCAGCTGCTCAGGGTACCCTGGGCAAAGGCAGGGCTGGGACTGCCAAGAGACCGAGCAATGGTTTCACAACCCATTTGTCAAGAGGGATAATTCAGAGCTAATCCGTATCTGAGATGCTGCCTTCGTGCCACTAGCAGGGAGATAAAATCCCTCTGTTCCTGCAGTGTCTGCTATCTGAAAGGAAAGAAAATCAAGTTCCTCTTTGTTTCAGGAGCAGAAGAAATGCCATTATCCTCCATGGAGGCAGGGGTGTACACTCAATCTGAAAGGTCTGCTGGTGTTTTGATGCTGAATGTTCTCACAGCTTGCATTGTCGCTTTCACATTTGCAACACAAATATGAAATATTGCCCACATTGTCCTGGTAGTGTTTGCCCATGCTTTGTGAAATTGTGTGTGGCTACAGATTACACAGAACAGAGGGAATATGGGCCTGCTCCTGGCAGGATTCATTCATTGCCCTTTAATGGGATTTTATTGGTTTGTAATGAAATGCGATGAATTAATCACAGCTCAATTATACTTACAAATACATTGCTGTATTTTAATGTGTGCATGCATGTTGGTCTGTTTTTAATTACCCAGAAAATGTGAAGTTAGCATAGTAAGATCAAAGAATTCAAATTTGTCCCTCAGTGAACAGCGTCACAGCCTCACCACACAAAGGCGGGCTGGGAACGAGCATAAAGGAGCAGGGAGCTGGGGACTTCCCATCTTGGCAAGGACGAGGACTGGCAAATGCAAGAGGCCAGACAATCTGATGAAAAACTGATCCTTATTCTCCCTTCTTGTTTTTCACTCCCACATCTCCCTTTGTCATCCTGAAATTCATTCTGCTTGTTTCCAGTGAGTCCCTGCCTTGCCACTTTCTCAAGGCTTTTGGGGTCGGGGATCCTGAGCTTCATCCTCACCTGCTGGGGAGTCCTGCTTTGGGCTCAGGCACCTCTCTGTCCTTTCAGCTGATTTATCCCAGGGTCCTCTTTCTTTTGTTTAATCTATCTGTATCAGTACTACTGGATAGCCCAGTTTGCTTTTGGTCTTGCCTACTGGGAATGTCAAGTGAGGATAAAATGAAACTGTGGGTAGATAAAACATAAGGAGGTTTCTGCAGTGAAATATGATATGTATTAAAATCAACTCATTCATTAGCACTCACATTGTGAATTTATTAAACACTCTTAGTTAACAAACAGGGTTCCTAGTTCAGTGTCTAGTGTTGCAAATAGCTGCTTTCTGTTTACAAAATAAATTGCATCTTCTACTGAATAAAGAAACAATTTCATATGGATTTTTATTTCTTTTCAGCTAAGTCCACAAAGAAGTCCCCTGGTGCCTTACCTTACACATGGAGCAGCCACAGTCTGCTCTGAGTAGCTGTGTTCACTAAAGGGCCTCCTTGTACAAACTCTGTTTAACACATTATATCACCATTTTCACTTCTGCATAGTAATTTATGCTGACATTAGAAGAATCAGAATAACATTTCATAGAGCTTCCTTAAATTCTTTACTCACACTGAGATTCCTGGACAGTGTCTGTGTCTAGCACTTGGCTGTGGTTAAAGTAGCTCAAGTAATAACAATACTGAAAGAATGAATGGGAATGCTCTGTTGGACTTGACCCTACACCCAGCTCCTCTGACCAGACCAAAACATCTTCTAGCCTGGGTTCAAATGGACATTTAGAATAACTCAACCATAAAGGAGAAATGAAAGAATTATTTAAGAAAGTAGTGAAATTAGAAAGCCAAAATGTTTCTGCTCTTCAGGTGAAAAAAATTGAAGCAGGCAGCAAAGTCCAGTAGAGGAGCAGGAAAGGGGATGGAATGGGAGCATGATGTGATCCAGGGAGGCAGGAGCATCCAAGGGCTTCAGCTGGGCACCTTGGGATGCTGGGTGCTGGGAGGGGACTCGGCCACTGAGCACTCTGGCACCGTGTAAATCAGCAGAGAGGCAAAAACCTGCAAGCACCTGCTCTGAGCTGGAAGATTTCTGCAGTTTCTTACTCATAACAGACACAGAGCTGTTTTTCTAAATATAGAAAAACATACAGTAGAAATTACTACAAAGCACTCTCGATTACTTGGGTATAAATAAAGCAAGTCATGTTCCACTTTTTAGTGCAAATGCTATTTACAGCATCAGAGCCTGTGCTAATTTTCACAGTTACACAACACGCTACTGTTCCATGGAGTCAATAGGACTTTGGAAGTGAAAATGAGGAGAGGTCTCAATCACAGCAAAATATTAAATGGCTACAGGCAACTGTTGTGAAATCAGAAAAAGTACATTTATACTACACATAAAACTGAGCTTTTTTTATTATGCTAGTCAAAGAAAATAAGTGCAAATAGATCCTTTGGAAGGCAGGGGTAATAATTAATATTTACACTGTAGTTAGGCTGTTTATGTCTAAAGTATTAAGTACAATTCTTCAATGTCTTAGGCCGGCATTTGATTGATCTTGCTACTGTAAAACATTCTGGTTTCTAAGCTACCAAACCCCTTTTGTTGTTGTTGTTGTTGTTGTTGTTTTGGTTTTGGGGGGTTTTTTTGTTAACTTCCATTTATTTTTATTTGGGAAAGAGGCATATTTTGCAGCACTTTGGGCATTATATCAATTTCTTTCATAGTGATCCTAGAGCAAGCTCTATACTAATGACATCTGAATTAAAAACAACACAGCAAAAGATTTTTCACTCATAACCTCCTAGCAGAAAAATAGATCAATAGTCCAGAATTACTTGTCTCTTTCATAATTCCCTATATAAAATAACTACTTTATGCTTGATGTAAGAATAAGATGACAAATCCTGGCTTTTGTGAAAAGCAGCTGTTTGCTAAATCCATCTTCAACTCACTGCAAATGAAAATGTCATCTGTAAAGGTCTCTCATTTTTTTAGGATAATTCATCACAGTGATTAGGCACCTCCTGAAGCAAGACATTATCGACTCCTGGTTTGGAAGAGTTAATTCACTGTGCTGCAAACTGATGTGAAATGAAAGAGTTGCCGGGAAAGAAAGTTTTGGCTTTGATATGGAAAATGAGCAGAATGAAACTGAGACATCAAAAAGAGCTTTTTATAGAAAACACTCTGAAAAGCTGAATCAGAATCACAGAATCAATTAGGTTGGAAAAGACCTCTGAGATCATTGAGTCCAACCTGTGACCAGTCACCACCGTGTCACCCAGCCCATGGCACTGAGTGCCACGTCCAGTCTTTCCTTGAACACCTCCAGGAATGGTCACTCCCCCTCCTACCTGGGCAGCCCATTCTGATGTCTAATCACCCTTTCTGTGAAGAAATTCTTCCTAATGTCCAACCTAAACCTGCCCTGGCACAACTTTGGACTGTGTCCTCTCATCCTGTTGCTGTTTGCCTGGGAGAAGAGACCAAACCCTGGCTACAGTCTCCTGCCAGGGAATTGTAGAGAGGGATGAGGTCCCCCCTGAGGGGGGGACCCTCCTTTTCTTGTGCTCCAGGCCCTTTTCCAGCTCTGTTCCCTTCTCTGGACATGCTCCAGCACCTCAATGTCCCTCCTGAATTGAGGGGCCCAGAACGGGACACAGGATTGGAGGAGTGGCATCACCAGTGCTCTGTGCAGGGGACAATCATTGCCCTGGTCCTGCTGGCCACACTATTGGTGACACAGGCCAGGTGCCATTGGCCTCCTTGGCCACCTGGAACACCTGGCAGAAGTTCTGCTCCAGTGTCCCTGAGCACTCTGGTCAGCAGGAGCACTGACTGATGCCCTGTTTGGTGCTTCTTATGCCTACTCCAACTGAGCAGCTCTGCAGCATCAGGGTGGGAAATAGTAAAGGTGAGAAGAAAATTCCTGTTTGTGAAAAACCCCAGCACACATCAACACCACCAAATGTTACTGCTGAGCCCTGCTCCTTGCCTCCCTTCCAGTAAATCCTCAACACACATCTTTGTACACAGGCAGGGCTGCATCCCCCAGACCCTGGGGTAACAAGCAGAATGCAGCTCTGATTGAGAACAATGACTGATTAAAAGTGCTGCCACTTCCTCCTGGAGGTAAAGGGGTAAGCTCGGCCTCCAAACATTTTTTTCTGGCAGATTTGGATTTCCAGAGATTGGAACTCTTGTAGTCAATCTCCCCATATATAGAGCCTTTAAAGTGAACTGAAATAGATGGCAGAACTGAAAAAAGAGACTGACACAGTAAATCACAATGATTTATGAGCATTTAGGTATATGGGAAAATTTACTCATTCCCATTTATTTAAAAATAAATACATTACTTATTTATAGTCTTCATTCTCATGCAGCAGAGAGTGCTTTGGGGTTTTCTTGACAAATTGAAGTCATTGGATTTTACCAATTACAGGGTCAAATTCCTCTATCCCTTGCATGGCTGTATGTGCAGTTTCAGAAGGATGAAGTACAGATTTTAGATACTAAAGCCTTATTTTATTAGTCATCCTAATACATCCAACCAATACAAAATGAATCACTGATTTTTCCATGTCTCTTCCTATTTAGTTTAAATGTTCAAAGGAATGCTTTATGCTGCCATGTAGACATCAGCAGCTAAATGTTTGCTAATAATTAGCCTGAATCTTGTATTTTCAAATTTCATATATATCCTTTCATTTTATGTAATGAGTTGCCCTCTAGATCCCTTCCTGATGCAGTAAGGCTTGCTTAGCTTATATATTTCAATTGTACATCAGTCTGGAATATTTAAAGCAGCAGAAGCATGTAGTATGCAGAAGCATACTACAATACATACATACTACTGCATAAATTTTGGGAATGGGATAACCAGAAAGCACAAGAAACATCATCAATATTCCCTTCTTTTGCTGACAATTTTAGTCCCTGAAACTGTAAACACATAATGTGAAACCCTTGGGATCCAAACCTTAGGGAACTTACTAACTCCATGCCACTCCTCCAGAGACTGCTAATTAGGATAATCAGTAACAATTTCATGTTGGGTGGTTTTTTAAAACATCTTTCTGATTAAATAATGACTTTTAACCTCCCTATCAGTTTTCTGATCTTTTGTAAATCCCCTAGTTATTTTTCTGTTAATGAGATGAAACTGGTATTTCAAATGTGATCACAAAAGTGAAAACAAGGCAATACAGGCTGGTCTCATGGGTCATCTCTGCTGCTCATTGGTTTGGGTTGGTTTTGTTTTTTGTCTTTTTTTGAGTTTTTTTGTATACACTTGTCTGATGCTGCTTCAGGTTTCATCCAGCATTTCTGTCATCCAGGCTTGTCCCTCCCCTGGAGCAGCTCTGTCCTGGATCCCATCACCTTAGCAGGACCCAGTCACACCTGGCCAGGAGAGCTGCAATTTCTTCTTTTCAGCCTGCATTTGCATTATTGCATTCTTCTGGTGTTTGCATGTCAGAATTCATGTTAATTCTGGCAATTCATGATAATAATCAGCTTCCTTCCTTATTTCCTAAATGACTTGTCAGTTTCCTCCTTTTGAAATAATTACAGAAGTAGCTGGGCAAAGGGTGCATGGCTGGGAATACAAATTCTGTGCAAAACTATTTATCAATTAAATAAGTCTGAACTGCAAAAGTCCACAGAAAGTCTGCAGACAAACAGTCCAATTTAATAAAGCAGCAAAAGAACATTTCAGCTGCCAAAACTCCTCCACAAACCTTGGATGGAAATATAATTTGGAATTACAGACATGTACTATAAAGAGAAAATACCACAGAGTGTGTAATTATAATAGGAAGGAAACAATAAAGAATTTATTAAAATTCTTGAGATAAAGAAATTTCAGAGTCAGAACTCCAGTTCTGGTCTTCACCCTACAAAGTCTGTTTTGTATTACTTAGCTGAGAATGGAGAATGAATTTACTTTGTTTTAATTAAATAATCTACAGGCATGTAGAACCATTATTAATTTATGTTTGGCTGAAAGTAACAGTGAGATTTTGAAAGCTCTGAAAACAAATTAAGGATTTAAGGTTCATCTATTTGCATGATTACTTTGATTTATGGGGATAAAACCAGCATTTTCACCCCCTGGTCACAACAGTAGGGAGCTGCTTACCTTTGTACAGTTCATTAATTGGTTTTTTATTGTTTTGTATTTGATTTTGCAAATTTGGCACAAGAAATTAACAAGACACATGAACAGAAAGGCCAGACTATTTTGCTAGACATAGTAGCAAAAGAAAAACAAATGGTTTCATAGAGCATCCTATAAATGTTTATTTGCAGGCCTGACAACAATCAAAAAATGGATAAAATGTTAAAAGAATCTGCATTGTTGACTAAGCAACAATAAAAATGCTTGGGGGTTTTGGATGCTTCCAAGTCCTGCAGTGATATGTTGGGCTGTTGGTGCTCCCCAGCCCTGCCTGAAACCTTCCACACTGCCAGTGCTGATCAGAACAGCAGCAGCCAGGTAACAACTGCTTCCAGTTCATCCCATCTTCCTCCTCATCCTGCTCGAGCTTTTGTGCTTTAAATACAATTTGCTTTAGCCTTTTCCAGCTACGCTTCTATTGGGAAGATGTAATAATATGCCTTTACATTTTCTCCACAAGACCTGTCCTGTTTGTTTTGGTTTTCATGGAATAAAATCCCTTAGCAGTGGTGCCTTCTGTGTTCTCATTGTATTGAATTCAAATCCCGTGGATGCTGATTCACACCTTGGAGCCTGCACTTTGTCAACAGCAGCTGACACTGTTTGCCCTACTAATTATCACAAGGATTGTTTCTTTCCTGTGATACTCTTCAGGTGGGTCAGCAAACTGCCCTTGTTTTCTGCCCAGCCCTGTGATCACAGAACCACACAGTGCTTTGGGTTGGCAGGGACCTTAAAGACCATCCAGTTCCAAACCACTGCCATGAGCAGGGACACCTTCCACCACCCCAGGCTGCTCAGAGCTCTGTCCAGCCTGGCCTCGAACATTTCCAGGGATGGGGCACCCACAGCTTCCCTGTGCCAGTGCCTCACCACCCTCACAGTAAAGAATTTCTTCCTAAATCACTCTTTTTCAGTTTGAAGGCATTCCCCCCTGTCCTGTCACTCCAGACCCCTGTAAAAGCCCCTCTCCAGATCTCTTGTAGGCTCTCCTTAGGCACTGGAAGGGCTTTAAGGTCTCCCTGGAGTCTTCTCCAGGCTGAACAGCCCCTGCTCTCTCAGCCCCTGTCACAGCAGAGGTGCTCCAGCCCTCTGGCCAGCTCCATGACCCTCCTCTGGACTCATTCCAACGGGTCCATGTCTTTCTTGTGTTGGAGGGCCCAGACCTGGATCACTAATCCTGCAGGAAAGATGCAACCAGAAATAGGGCCATGGGTGGAAGCAACACCAGGACTTCCCCTTTTGGCAAGGGCCAGGTTTTAGATCACCCTGAGCAGGCTTCCCCTGTCCTTGACAGCAGATTCCTGATCCCTTTGACATTAGATGGAAGTGCTTCACTGATTTCAGTACAACCAGAATTTGTCTCTGACCAAAACAAAGGGGAAAAAAATTCCAAATAACTTGAAGACAAATGTGCAAAACACCACGTCAGTTTTGACACATCACTGATGCACAGGTAGGTCACTAATAAAATATTTAACCTCTCAGTTCTCCTATTTGAAAAAACACCACCACCACCTGAATTTGGAAAGTTCTACCTGCTGAACTGTGATATGGCAATGGAAACATGATTTATCACCTCATTAGCAATGTAGAGGAACAGAGCATTTTCCAGTAACTGCTGTTTATACATGACATTACATGGCATGTCATAAATGCGCAGTCCCCAAATATTTCTGTTTACAAGCTGCCACATGGAGAAGCCAACTGGCATCTTGTTTAGATACTGATTTCTGACACGTGCTTTGTATACAGAAGAACCTGATTTATGAAATGTGAGATGGAAACTTGACAGGTTTTTTCAATACATACAAAAATAATTGACAGCACATAAATCACAACAACATCCAGAATGCACTTCTAAAAGCTTGAACTGCTTCTTTTTAAAATTGGCTATGATTTTGCAAAAATATTGTAATTTTTTTAGCTGAATTTGGCTTAAATTTCTTATAATTTATACAAAAGGTTCTAATATGCTGGATGCTTTAATGACAAAAAAGGGCTGATAATCCAAGTCTGAGGCAGTAAGACTCTGAGCAAAATATGAGAGTGAGGAGACAGAAGGGAAGGCTAAAGCCCTTCAATCCCTAACTTAGACACCAGACCTTGTATGAAGTATTTTAAAACATATTAAGTATGGGCTAATACAATGGGTAAAGTTTGTGTAGCTTGTCCTCGACTGACCTGGGTAGAGCTGTGCTAATTTACTTAGAAATGGTAGAGAATTTTTAAAAAAAGACAAAACTACTCTTATTCTGTATGGGATAACTGTAAACCCTTTAAATAGGGTATTTTCTCAAGTGAAAAATATCAATAAAAAAGGATCAAAACCTTTTCCTTCCTCCTTAGTTTTGGTTTTCTTTCCTTTCCTCCTTTTACCCTCAGCCTTCTCTTTCCCCCTCTTTTGTTTTGCTTCAGAAAAAAAATGCAGAAAAACAAACAAGAAAGGTAAATAAAGATGAATAGGGCAAGAGTTTGTAATTTTTCAGTTTCACTGAAGACAAATGAAAATGATAAAAGAAGGAAGTTCCACAATAATTTGTTATCTTTCGACTAAAAATGACAATGGAATAAAAGGTTGATATAGATCAGATAAGGTGTAACAATCTACAATGGTGTCTTAGACATTTTATTTTGTAATTTGTAAAAGTGTCCCAGAACACGTGAAGCTCGGAAAATTATTTCATTCCCTGGATCTCATGGCTTATTCTGTCTGAAAAGGGAGAACATCTCCTGCATCAGGGAAAGCACAGGAAAAAAGCCTCTGGAAGAAGCAGCTCCCAGAGCACCACGAGTGGCATCAACCACCACGGGAAGGTTCCGGTGAGCCTTGGTGGGCTAAATGGACAGGGCAGAGTTAAGAGGACCTTGAAAGCTGAGATTGCCCATGCTGCAAACACCTTTCTTTAAGGGCTGAATAATCTGAATAAAGTTGCTGATTTTCCTCCATGACGTGGTCTTGCTTATTCCTCAAAAATCCTGACTTTTATTGTCATCACTGCCAACAGCAGCAAGCAGGGTGACAATTTACTATTTGTTAATTACACAATCAAATGCATGAAGAATCCCTTGTTTTCTTTCCAAGAAGCCACAATCCTAACTTAAATTTTATGTGTAAGTCAATATGAGACACAAATTATGCCAGATGAAAGGCACACACACTGTGTAGCCTCAGACTGACACCACCCAACAGCATCACACAAAACCTGGAATGCAGTCCTCTGGGTGCTCTGGGAATGGTCACCACCATCATTACACAAAATGCTCTGACATTTCCCTACAGCAAGGAGACAAAGGCAAGTGAGACATGGCAGTGAAGCAGAACTGGAGGATGTAAAACCAAGCACTGTGGAACTCCAGAGCCATGACTGGGTTGTGCCAGCCGACACCTCTGCCCAGAGACAGCGCCTGGTTCTGGGCACGGCACCACAGTGCTGAGAACTCCTCCCCCTTTTAAAAACCACTCCAGGTAAAGCACCTGGTATGTGAATCTTTGTGCCCCACGAGCCTGTTGTAAGGGCTATGACCCTGAGCACTCCTGCTCTCTGTCCCATGCATTAGATCCTTCTGCATGAGGATCCTAAAGCTTCCTGGAGGTCTGTGACCACTGCACTCTCTGCAGGTACATTCTCTTCAGTGATGTTTGCTGGCAAGGATCTCTTATTTTCCTGTGGTTTTGTCACAAGGGAATATTCCATGTTCTGAAACCAACTACTTCACTTGCAAAAATGTTCTGTAGCTTTTCTAGCATCCAGTAGTGTATTTCACTGCAGTAAATGCTTTGTTTTCCCAATAAATTACTCTGGAAATTAACAGCTCTCTCATTGAATGATGTAACTGTTACTCACAGATTATCTGACAGTCTAGATGTCAAAATATTTTTATTGAGTGTGTACTTGCAAATGCAAAAAGTAACTGTAGGATTTTGAGCTTGGATGAAGTTCACTAAATTTCAGAAAATAAACGGATTTTTCCATATTATATTCAGTTGTTTTGTTATTGAAGGATAAATTGAAATAAAGTGAGGGCAAAAACCTGCATGAGAAACACTGATGCTATCTGCCTTATTCTAAACTAAAACACTTCCCATTAAAAAGTCAGATTACCTATAGATAGGACTTAACAGCGGACAGGTCAAGTGGCAATGAAGTGTCTGTGGTGGAGGATGACACAATTTCTCTCCCTGCTTAGACAAACAGCAGGACATGCTTTACATTCATTTTTACAGTGACAAGGAGGAAGCCTGGAAAAACACACTTGTGGGGCACACACATTTCCCCCTGAAAGAGTGACACATTTGAGTTAGAAACCCAAAGGCTGAGTAGAGAGGGACAACTGTGCAGTGATTTCCATTACAAGTCTGTGGAGGATGGCCAAGAAAGGAGAAAAAGAACAATAGCCAACTGAGAGCATGTAAATACATTAATCTGAGAAGTTGTTTTTAAAATATTGCTATGTATCAATAAACAATGGAACCTTTAGGCATCAGTCTGGGATACAGGCTGGCTAATTACCTCTATATTTCTCATATATGCAGGAATAAAAGTCTTCCCAATAACCTGCTGGAGGCCTATTCCATCCAGACTTCCTTCAAATGGAAAAAGAGTTGCTGTTGCTTGGTTCAAGGACTGTGCTCAGACATAGAAAATCACATGAAAGCAAAAGCTGGTGTTGACAGGAAGAGAAACTCCTCACCTGGTGCTCACCCTACTTCTCCCTACATTAACTGTTACAGGCAATTCCTGTAACAGGAATTTGAGACTGTGCCAGGCCAGCAGCACCCAAGTTGCTGCTGTGGCAGAACTCCTGGCTCAGCTTTATGCTGCAATGACTCCCTGGTACATCCAGAAGCCTCTCTGCCCGTGTGCCACAGCTTGGATGGATCAGAATTTGGAGCCCACGTTGTGCAGCGTGACGAGGACACTCAGCAGAGGCAGCGATCGGAGCTCTGCTGGTGCAGGTTGATTTTTGTTCCCTGCCTGGATTGCAGCCCAGGGGTGGCTGGGAGGGGGCCAAGAGAGGTGCTCTGGTAGGTCCCATTCTCCTCCTGAGGAGAGGTAAATAGACTTTCCTGAAAAGAAGTCCTGAAGAAATATGACAGGAAGCCTTTAATGATCTGCTTCAGAGATAAGACAAAACATTGCTGGGTATCTCTTTATGACTAAATATCTTTTGTAATTGTTGGACTCTGTCCTAATTGGCTTTGATACATAAGAGGCCTGCTTTGTGAGCTGTTTGGTTAAAACATGTTGTTCTGTTCTGCTTCCTTTCAGATGTTCTGTGGATAACATTATTAGGCTTACCTTTTTGTTCATTCCCTATAGCATTTCTATGCTAGTAGAACATCACACACATGCTCTTAATTTGATTCAATCACTGAGTAAACTGCCCAGTTTTAAACATGAGATTTATATCATTCTATTTTAGTGCTTGTGCATCCACTGATTGCCTGGAAGATTTATCTGGTTCATTAAAGCATGGGTGTGTTTGAATTTGCATTTCCCTTTTTTTGGTAACACTTTTATTGAAGTATCCAGTATTTTACTAGAAGTTCTCAAATTATTTTATTAATAAATAAATAAGTTATTTAATCAACTAATTCCATTCTAATCTTTCCAAATTCTGTATCTTCACTAGGAAGTTCACAATAGAGATCCTATTTTCATGTTGAACCTCTTGGCTCTTTGCAATTAATAGCAAGATCCAAACTGCTGTCTCTTATACGTTCCACAGCAAAAAGTTATTTATAGCACCCTCCCTTTTAGATAAAGCAAAACTCTGCTGAAACTTGGGGATAAAGTTACACCAGATTCTGAGAAGTGAGAAGCAGTTGTACTTTTTGGAGGAACTGGAACGTGTGATAGGAATCACAGCTCACATGGCAAGGCAGAATATGGCTGTCAGTGACCTGAGTGCTGGAGCCCACTGAGCCAGCCCAGGGTAAGGGCTGTGCATTCTTCAGGGGAGGTGTGAGTTATCTTTGAACATAAAAAGATGTTACAAAGGTGAAAACAGCCAGAAAAGTGATGGAGTAATTTTCTAGAAAACTCTGAACTGCAACTCTTCTGGTTTCCTTCGCATTTCAAACTGAGTTCTTTCTGCACAGGAATATGCCTTTGTGGACTCCTGGTGAAGAAATGCATTTATTGTTGTGAAGAAACAACTTCCAATAAATTCAATTTACTAAAGAAATCTATCTGCAAGACCATATAACTGCTTACATCAAAAGGTGTAACAATGTTTTAGAAAAATAACCAGAAATTTCCATAAAGCAGAGCTTCATTTATCTCTGAAATAAAAAGTTAACAAATTTCCACAACAAATAAGCCTGCACCCTTCCCTTTCCTCAATATATGCTTGGTTTCATTACATTTTACTGAGCTAAATCTTATGTATTTCTCATCAATATAAATTTGGCCAATCTGCAAAATCTGAAGTACTCTCCCTGATGTAATTTTACTAGTTACTCTGAAGTCATTAGCTGGTATTATTCTTCCATTCTAAATACCCACAGGCATGATTCTAATTTTGAGTACAACATTTAAGCTTCTAATACAAACAATTACATGTTCATGGGGAAAAACTTTCTGAATGTTAATGTAGAGGAGGAATCACAGTGCACATATTAAGGCTGCAAAGCAAGGAGATAGTAGTTAGAAGTTTAATTTTTAATCTTTAAGCCTCATGGTCTTTATTGTTTATTTATCATTACTTTAAATACTTTTCTGAATGGACATCTCTAATTCCTAAACTTCCCAACAAGCATAATGGAAACATTTCAAAGCTGGGCTTAAGAGGGAGTGGTTAGTTCAGGAAGATAATCTTTATAGTTATAAACCTAAGAATTAATATAAAAGACACAAATTCTTTCCTAAAAGTTTCTGTAAATAGTGATATAAAAAAAAAAAAAAAGTCCAAGAACAGTGGAAAAAAATCAGATAGAAAAAATTGGTAAGAGTTTTCTTTAGAATGAAAGAAGAGTGTGAACTATTTTCCTATATAATCTACCAGTTTCATCAGTTGTAGATTATGTTCCTTTTTTAGCCTTGCTGGCTGTGTAGAACTTGCTCCTTTTTGCCCATGCTCCATTGGGAAAGAAATGTGTACACAGGTAATGCAGCAAGTGTTATCTGGAAAAATGAGTTATTCCTCCTTCTCTGTGGATCAGGAGTTTGATTCCCAGTAACAGCTGCTGCATCAGAACAGCAAAAAAAGAGATTGTGATAAAGACTAACAGCAATTTGTCCAATTCTTCCAACTTAAAATCTAACCAGCAACCTAATAAACAATTACTCAGAGGTAGCAAGGAGTTAGTAGTAGGTCATTTCTATGGCTCATAAGCTTTTAGAGATACCAGGTTTTTGTAATTTTTAACTTGGTTTTTATTACTGTGATAGCAATCTGCAGTCAACCTCAGAAGATGCAATCATTTTACTGTGCTGGGCAGCCATCCACCAGCTCCTCAGGCACCGCTAGGAACAGGCTGAACGTCCTTACAAAACAATCTCGGGATTCTTCACAGCAGCTGTCAGCAGTGATGCAAGATTTATTAACAAGACAAGATTTAATTGAATTCAGTATGCTGCTCAATAATGCAACCACTGTATCATCCGTTCTGGCATTTGATTTCACATTAAATTGGTGTTATTCCTAAATATTTTTCAGCGTGCCACACAATATTGCACGGGGATAATGACCATAAAAGTTGTCTGGAAGTGGCTTTCACCTTCCGTCTGGAAGTTTCTGGGGGTTTGAGGATTTTTGGTTGGTTAATTTGGGGTTTTTTTCTGTTTGGGTTTTTTTTTGGAGTGAGGTGGAGGCTGGTTTATTTTTTTTTTAATGGAGGCTATTTCAATGACTTTGCCTCAGTTTCTAATATAGCTTTGCAAACAGTTAAATCAGTGATGCTGAGGGATGGCACAGGGTTAGTAAGAGTGGCAGGGAGGGGACTGTCAAAAGCAGGGGGTGCTTTTCCCAAATAAATGTCATGGGACCCCTCCTGAGGCACCATCATTTTGCTGTGTCATTTTTGACAAAGTGCTGACACAGTCATTTGTTTGGCTAAGACTGGGGGGAAAAAACCAAACCAACCCCAAACCACATGATCCTTTCTGCTTTTTGTCAGACACTTTGTCATTTTAACACAACATTCATGTTCTACACATTTAGTGGAAAACACGACAGGGACAGAAAGAGAAGTGGAGTGACTGGTGAGAAGAATTCAGCTACAGAAAAGGCCTCTGTCCAAGCACTGCCCAAACCCTCCTCACACACTTGGCTCTTTCCTCTCCTCTTTGTTCACGGAATCACAGGATGGGTCAGGCTGGAGGGGACCACTGTGGCTCATCTGGTGCCACCTCCCCGCTCAAGCACATGGCACAGGATTGTGTCCAGAGGGTTCTGGAAGATCTCCAGTGAGAGAGGCTCCACAGCTTCTCTGGACAATCTGTTCAGTGCTCACTCACTGCACAGGAAAAGAAATCCTTCCTCATGTTCAGGTGGAACTTCTGGGCATCAGTTCCTGCTTGTTCCTCCTGTCCCACTGCTGGGCACCACCAGCTGCTGTTGGGATCTTCCTTTTTTGTACAGCACCAAACCACCCACCCATGGCAGGGTTTGGAACCAAACCATTCCACCTGGGAGACACAAACTCTGACCCTCCTACTTGTATTTCCCATGTGCTTTTTGCAGACCACTGACAAGAAGGACCTACACTGCAAAATCAGTAACCCCTAATAGATATGAAAAAATTCATAAATTCATAGCTAATTCATAAAAGAGGCTTAACAGTAGGTGTGTTGTTCTTCACTAATCATATATATTGTATTCAGAGAGACAGAAGCATAAATAGTGCAGGACATTTTGTTTAGCATGGGTTAATGTAACAGAAACCAGGGATAACACTGAATTTACAAGAAAACCTGGGTCCTGTTTGATTTCCTGAAAAAAGGAACTCTGATAAGCACTTAAATTTTGAGCTTATCTGGACTGATCCATTAAAAATGGGGCTTGATCTTTACTGAGCAGAAAGTCTCTTCAGAAGGTATTCCAGAACCTGCAGGTTCACATCCTTGGGATGGTGGGATTTTTCATTAGAGATATGCCTGCACTGAAGGAATATGTAATAAAAACAAAACCAATCACTTACTAAAAATCCCAAACCAATTACACAATAGACAACAGAAGTACTTAAAAATCACACATTTGTCCCCTTCTCTGTATAGCAAACAAAAGCTATGATCTAAACAGGAGCAATATAAATTTCTCAAGGCTGTATCCTGGTCCTTTTTTGTACAGATCACCCTTGGGAAGAGACATATCCGTGCAGTTATGAACTTTTATGTCTTTAAAACAGTGCCAGGTGCATCATTACTTCAATGGTCTCTAGACCAGACTGGAGTTGCTTGGATGCCTGTATGTAAAGCATCTGAGTTCATCAGGGGATGTGGATATTTTTGATTGAGAGGAAGGAATAGAGAGACTTTCTTCTCAGTGATACTAAGAAGCCATTAGACAAGTGTTTTGTTATGTTAAGATTTGAATTCACAATTTCCAGTGAAATTTTGTGTATCCACTAGTGGCAGAAAAATACCAAGTTAAGAATATCAAGGCTTTGGAAAACATTGCAGATTCCCAATGAAGCTTCCCTTTGCTGCCCCAATTCCCAAGAAACTTTTGTCCCATTGAGACTAATGGCAATTTCCTTCCTCTCACTCAGCTTTCAGTTTGGGATTACATATCCATGGAGAAAATCACTGTTTTGATTTTCCTCAGAAGAGAAAACCACCACAGGACTCATTTACAGACAAAAAAACCAAACCAAAACACCATTAAAGAACTCACAAACTGACTTCAGTAGCACTGAGTATATTTATACAATTACACAACTGCAAACTTCCAAACAGAAACCAAACTGTACCTTGAGAAGATGGGAAATCCTCCCAACCATTCCCAGGGATTTCCTGTTTCACAGGTTCCCAGCTGAAGTGCAGTTGAAGGGGGATGCAAGGAAAAATGTACTTAAAGGCAGGGTTAGCTTTGGATTTCATCAAAGTCAAGCTGTGGTAGAAACTACTTGTCTTCCTCACATCATCCTGGTGGGCTTGCAGCTCTGTGAGAGGCCTGATCCAACTCTTATTGACAAGCAGAAGACACATGGAGCACTCCTAGAAAAATTCTAAACATAACTTGCCTCTGGATAATAGCAAACTTAAGAACATTTTTAAAAAAAGAGCAAACAAAAGCAAGCACATTTCAGTTTGGTGTTTTCCTTATCTTCCAGTTACATATGATGAACACATTTACATGCTTTGAGTACAACCCCATTGTGCCCTAGACATCAAATTAATGGAATGCCACCTCATTTTGGGAAGATTCAAAAATAGAAGAGTTGTCCTACAGCAACTAAGTCTGCAGATTGAAGCATGATGTTTTATTTCATTTGGAATGCTCTGACTCACACATTGAGGAGAGGGAATCCTAAACTGCTTGGACAAGGACAGAGAACTGTCATTTTTTGTGTTTAGTAAGTGCAGGATGGAGCTTCCTGAGCTGAGGCTTTGACTCTGCCACACCCAACGTCCCAAAGCTGCTCCTGCTGTTTGCACCTTTAAAACTCTCACCTGGGCACCATTACAAGATTTAGTATCTACCATTACCTGTGCAAAATACCTGATTTTAAAAGTGGCTGAAGAAGAAAAAGACAATGCAGCCAAAAAGTGTTTAGATTAGTTATTGAGGATTTTGTCCTTTTAGACATCCACATAAAAAGCAACATACACAACAGTTGAGGCCTTTAACATAAGTTATTCCCAGATACTTGCTCAAAAATATTTGTGTATGAAACACTAAATTAAATCCAGTAAGAGCACGTGGCATCCTCTGTTCTTGGAGAAAAACAAAAATACCAGATAATGAAGTATTTTGGATAATAATATTGGATTCTGTCCCAGGATTAGCAAAAGTTAACAAGATATCCATTCACCTGGGTCACTGAGCATCAGGATTGGCTCTTTTCAAATGTTTACACAAAAACCATCATAATTTTGCTCAGAGCTGGTTTAGAAATGTGATCTGTTTTTCACTTCCAAGCCCAGCAACTAATATTAAGTCAATACATATAAAAAGACCACAGAAATAAAAAGATGGGATTTTTTCCCTCTTCTTTACAGCATTTGCCAAATTCTATGAAGTTACAACTGTCAATCTGAAGACAAGGTAATACATACAAAGTATTTTATTATCAGCTTCTCAAATTCCTGCATGGAAACACATGCAAGAAATTTCAGTTTCTCTGCACGGTTTTGGAAGAGCAGAGATCCTTGTTCAGGATCATCTCCTGTCAAACAAGTGATTTCTTTGGAAGGTATCAAGTCATAAACTGCCACATCTGCTTCCTAGGGGGAAGACAGATATTCACCTAAAACTATTACCATAAATGAAAGCATTTCCACATTTGGAATGCACACCAAAGACACAACCAAAAGTGCTGGAGGTGGGAGGTACAGGCACAATTGAGAAAACATGTAAAATCTACCAACGGTAGCACTGTAAAGGAACCACATCCTGGACAAGGATAATTTTTGACATTATTTATTTCTCCAAGTCAGCAGAAACTGTCAGCTGGTATAACATAGATCTATGTACTGCAAAAATAGGATACAGATATTCTAGCAGTTGTTTCTTCACTGGTAGAGCTTCAGCAAAGAGGTCCCTGTGTTCATGCTGGCATGCAGAGAACTGGTCTCTCTTACACAGCAAATCTACAGAACACCCCAAAATGCCCTGATTTCTGAATGTCATCAAACAGCTCAGAACACAGTTAAGGTGGTGACACAAATTCATGGTTTTCCATGTTTGGACTGAATTGCTGCCATGCTGCTGCACAGGGATGGAAATTACTGCTTACCTGGTGACTGTGTGGACTTCTTATGACCATGAATTACCACTTAACCCCAGATGAATTCCAGCATTAAGCCTTTCAAAGACAATCCAGGTTTTAATTTTAAACTCATGCTAACCAAGGACAGAGACTGCAACAGACAAAAATGACTACGTGATTCAAGCAAGACAGAATAATAATAATAAGGGTCTATAACCAAACATTTAGACTTTATTTTTAAACCTTTCATTTAAAAAACCCCTGTATTTTCTTTCTTTATAAGAACCAATTTCCTAGACTAGTTCACTCCCCTTACTACCCAAAGCTAGCAAAGTACTTCTGAGATTAAAAAGCAATTTTCTCTTCAACATAGTGATAAACAGCATTGTGATGATTTTTTCCTATTTTCAATAATAATTCTCCTATCCATGTATTGGTTTTCCTTATTGCCAGCAAAAGCATTTGTCATTTTTTGTGAGGAAAAAACCCCAAAACAACCCAAAACTTTGGGGTTTGGATCAGCTTTCCCACTTTCTTGACCACCACATGGTGTCAAAACACAGATCATCACACAACACCCACCAGAACTTTAATGTGGGTAGTACAAGGAACATGTAAATTGCAGGTAATTTTACTGCTAACTCCTGGACAATAGAAAAGCCACTGCCAAAGTACAAAAAGGAAGCACACAGGATTTTTGTTCCTAATATCCAGAAAATAGTTTAGCAGTTTAAGCTTTTCTTCTTTCACCTTGGAGTAAAAGAAAACAATAGTAAAGAAAACGACTGCAGAAAAAGAGAAGTGTTAATGAAGCTGCTTTCTCCAGAACTGACCTATTGGCAGATTTTATTCATTTATGCTGCTTTCCCTCACATGCCAAATAGCCACATTATTTCAGGCAGGTTGACTAAAATTTATCAAGATGGCAACAATGTAAGTATTAGATTTATGCTTTGTAGGACACAAAATGGCCTCCTGTGGGTTCTGTTGGCCAGCCTGCTTTTTTCTTTGCTGTCTTTCAATACGTGCATGTTGTCACATGAATCCAAGGCTGTCTCATCACATTCTACCTGCTCTGCTGCAAAAGGATTTGCCTCACAGTCAGAGGCCTCCTGAGCCATTGGGAGCATAATGTTGACTCCACACCTCAAAATCCTTTCTCAAACAGCAGCAGCAGCAGCAGAGATCACACTGGCTCCTGAGCTTCTTCAGACTCTTGGCTAAGGACTTCACCTCTGCCCTCATTTGCTCAGCTGGTCAAGGTTTGCAGCTGCCCAGAACTTCCAAGAGCAGGAATGAAAACCAAACCAACTGGAACTGATTCAAACACCACAGCTTTTCCAGGGATGGATCTTGCTGCAGGTGACTATAAAGTATGCCTGGACTATTCATGAGATTTGAATTGTATCCAACAGGGACTGATCTACTGCTCCTTCAGATTTCCTACCTGACAGCAAATAAATAAATAATAAACAAACAAATAAATAAGGGCATTTGGAAATTCCATCCCAGCAATTCAGGCAGGGTATAGGGGGTTAAGAGTGGCACTGACAGTACTAGAGAGGTAACTCAGAGGTTGTGAATTCAGGTGCACACAAGTTTCAGCTGGATAAGCACTCTGCTTCTACAGTCTCATGATTTGCTCTGTTGTTCAGTAATCCTTTCCTTCCACTGAAAAATGGTTTTGTCTACTCCCATTTCTGCTGATTTATACTCAGGATACTGCAAAGTGGAAACTTTACACCTGAGAGTCAAGATTGAGAAACAATCTGCATTGAAACCCCATATTTATGGCACATTCCCAACCAGTCAGGCTCTTGGCACTGATTTTGGCACCTGAGGAAACTCTGCTGAGAAAATCCATGACAGAGAAGAAGCCATGGACAACACAGATGAACACAGATGTTTGATCATAGCATTCCCACTATTAACAGACTATGGCCCATTCCCAGAACCAAAAATAACTTGGGTTTTATCTGGATTTCAAACTTGCAAGTCCTTTAAACACAAATGCCTGTCTCTTATACCCTCTCAACAAAGTGGCTGCTGACTCTTCTATGAAGAAATGCAACATCATCAAACCCAGATGCATTTTTTTGTTCTTCCTGCATTTGCATCAGAAAGCAGAGCTACATTACAGGAGTCTGCTATTAAGAGCAGCATGGACACACTACTCTGAGCCTTCATTTGCATTATTTAAGACTTTGTCTTGACCAGGTCTCCATTCCTGCCAGTGTCTCTGCACCATCAGGACCAGAAAACACGTGAGGATCCACCTGAAAAACATCACTGACACGTTAGTTTAACACTTATAGAGGCAGAAACAGGCTTCAGTGTTGTGAGCATGATTGGAGTGGGGCAATTAAAGGAGAACCAGCAAGCAGCAGCATCCATTGCATAGGCTGCTCTTTGGCCTTCACTGAATTCCCAAAGAGAGCTAATGGGCTTTACTCTTACTTTAGAGTACCCAGTAATCATCGAACAGGAAATTCAAATGGGAAAAGCCAGCCCAGACACGGAGCTTCACTCAAAAATCAGAGAACTGATGCAATGTTGTTACAGAAGGGTGTTCTGATCCATTTTCAGCAAAATGGGACTGAGCTGTGCCCTCACACAGCCACAACAGGGCTCAGCTCCTCGTACACACCACAGCAGAGCCAAGATCGAATGATCTGCAAACACCTTACTTAAAAAGCCCTAAAGCCTCCTGGCTGTGTGGCACTATAAAGAAAACGGGGTCCCTTGGGCTCCCCGTTGAGCTGAGAAGGATGGAGGAACCCAAGGACAGTGTGGAGGCAGAGGAACAAGCGTGGATGTCACATCTCCGGAAGCGTTCAGGTTGGATGGGTCTCTGAATAACCTGGTCTAGCGGAAGCCGTCCCTGTCCAAGGCGTTTGGGACGAGATGCCCTCTCAAGTCCCTAACGGCAGTCTGTGCTGCCCAGGTAATGCCTCATCTACAGGTCGGGCTGGAGCTGCGCTGAGCCGTACGAAGCAGGGAGAGCAAGCAGCAAACCTCCTTTCCTTCCCACGCCTAAAAACATTCAGAGATTTACTTACACTCGAGGCATGCCCAGGAGCCCGAATTGCCCGCTGTCGCCATTCCCGTCCCTCGCGCTTTTCCCGCCGCTCCGGCCGGGGCCGGGCCGGGCACTCCCCGCCCTCACGCCCCGAGGCCCTCGAGGCATCGCGAGACTTGCTGCGCGTCTCGCGCGGAGCGCGCGCGGCGGGCCACGCCACGTGACGGCCGCGAGGGCGCGCGCGCGCCGGCGGGGCCCGCTCCACCTGTCATGGGCTCCCGGGGGAGGCGGGGGTGGGCGAAACCAACGGCGGGGGCGGCCCCCGCCCTTCTGTGCGACCGTTGCACGCCGACCAAGCATCTCCCTCACAGCTCCGTACAGCCCCGTTCCCGCTCCCGGACGCCTTTATTTTCCGCTTGTGTCAAGAGCGCCACGCCCGAGGCGGGGCGGGGGGGGGTACGAACGTGCCTACTGCCCCCCGCCGGTGGGACATGGCGCCTTCCTCAGCAGCGTCCACTCCTCCAGCACGGAGCCCCCGTTACGCAACTCCACCCGCGAGCGCAGCCCTCCCTCGTTCCTCCTCCTCTTCCCACCCCGGCGCCCGCCACTCCCGACATCTCCCCCCTCCCCCGCCGTTCGCTTTTAAAGGCGCATCCCAACCTGCTGGTGCTCGCTAATCGAAAAGCTCGTCTGACTGACGGCCCGCTCGACCTATCACAAACGGCGGCTCTCCGAAACCCCACCCCGCTTATCACTTACCGACCAATGGCGTGAGGCCGGCGGGGGAGGCGGGCGGCGAGAGCCAACCAAACCGGGGCGCAGCGGCGGCGGAGCGCAATGACTGACGTAAGTCAACAAAGGTCACGTGGGGCGCGGCGGCGGCGCTCATTGGCTGCGCGGACGCGGGCGGGCGGGGCTGGACGGGGGGGTCGCGGTGGCGGCGCGCGGGGTCCGCGGTGTGACACAATTACAACAACTTTGGGCAGCGGCTCCGGGGAAGTTTGTACGGGCGGCAAAACACACCCCGAGCCACGGGGCAGGCAGGGAGGGTCCGCCCGGCTCCCCGACACCTCGGCTCCCCGCGCCGCCGGCGGCGAGCGGCGATGTAAACACCGCTCCGCCGCCATCCGCAGCCGCCGCCTCCTCCTCCTCCCCCGAGTCTCCAGCGCTGGGGCTCCCTCCCCCCTCCTTCCCTCCCTCCTCCTCCTCCGAGCAGCGGGGCTTCCCCCCGCCTCCCTCCCTCCCTCTCCCCTCCCCTCCCTCCCTCCATCC
Source organism: Agelaius phoeniceus (assembly GCF_051311805.1). Taxonomy (NCBI): domain Eukaryota; kingdom Metazoa; phylum Chordata; class Aves; order Passeriformes; family Icteridae; genus Agelaius; species Agelaius phoeniceus. The sequence continues at coordinate 6,905,311 of NC_135266.1, read as the reverse complement.
CTCCCTCCCCCTCCCTGCCGGCTGTTGTTGTTGTAATAAAAGTTGTGGTGTGTGTGTGTGTCGGGCACCCCGCCCCGCCCGGCGCTGGGGGGTGTTGGGGGCGCGCAGGGAGGGGGGGGTGCGATCCGCGAGTTAATTACGCTGCGTTTCCATGAAATCGTGCGGAGTGTCGCTCGCCGCCGCCGCCTCTGCTGCTCCTTTCGGTGATGAGGAAAAGAAAATGGCGGCGGGGAAAGCGAGCGGCCAGAGCGAGGAGGACTTCGCCAGCTTGACAGCCCAGGAGAGAGAAGCCCTATCCGGCCTCGACAGGTACCCGCTCCCCACTGCGCCCCGGCCGCCTCCGTGTCCCGGCTCGGCCCGCGCTCCCTCCGTGTCCCCCCGCTCCCCTGCCCGCGGCTCCCCGTGCGCCGCCGCTCCCGGGCCGCGCTCTGCCCTCGCCCGCCCGCCGCGCTGACTCTCGCTAACGCCGGTGCCTCTCTCTCCCCTCCCTCCCGCCCGCTCCCCTCCTCGCAGCCGGCTCTTCGGATTTCTGAGGCTTCATGAAGATGGCGCCAGAACGAAGGCCTTGCTGTTAAAGGTAAGCGCGAGGGTGGATGTGGAGCGGGGATGGGGGGGGAGGGGGGGGTGAAACGGGGGATGGGGAGTGAGGCGGCCCCGCCGCCCCTTCCCTCGGGACCCCCGGGCCCGCACGGTGAGTGTGTGCAGGGGGTGTGCGGGGGGCACCGCCACCTCCGCGGGGTCTCAGCGCGTTGCTGCCGCCTTTGCCCCTTTCCTTTTTAGCCCCCCCTCCCCCCCCGCCATTCTCTCCGAGCGGGACGAGGGGAGCGTGGCCATGCGGGTGCCCGTCCAGCCCTGGGACGGGAAAGTGGCGGAACCCGGGGCCGGGAGCGGACGGGCCGGGGGAGGGGGCGCGGGGGCGGAGGGGGGGAGGCGGAGGACGAGGAGGAGGAGGCGGCAGCGGGGGGAGAGCGAGGGAGGGAGGGCGCGCTCGGCGCTGCTGACGTTGCCGCTCCCCGGACCCTCCCTCGTGATTTTCGCCCCCAGCCGCCGGGAGCGGAGCCGGGGCCGGAGCCCGCAGGGAGCGCGGGGTCCGGGCTGGGGCGGGCGCGGCGCTGAGCGGCTCCCGGAGCCCGTCCGAGTGACTTGTTTACTCTGCGGGCCCCGCTGCCTCCATCCAGCGTGCCCGCTCCTCACCGAGCCCCGCGTCCCGCCCGCCGTCCCGGCTTGACAGGGAGCGGGGCGTCCCGCGGGCTGCTGCCGCCCGGCCCGGTGTCCGGAGAGAGGTGTTTGTCTCTGTGGAAAGTTGTTGGCCCTGTCATTTAGTTAAGTAATGGCTGCTCCTGTCGGCCCAAGATGGCCGGACAGGGAGGAGAAAGAGAAGGGGGGGGAGGTAAACACGAAACAAACACCGGGAGCGAACGTGGGGAGCGTGGAGCCCCCGGTGAAGGCTGAGGGAAACTCTCCTGCGCATCCCAAGTTCTTTCTGGGCGCTTTCCTGCTGCTTTGCAGCGCCGGTGCCCTCCTTATCAACCTGTAGCACGTTCTGCTGCCCATCCGTGAGCTGCTGACAAAGGCTGTGCGAGCCGAGTGTCTGCCAGCTGTGCTTAAAACACCACACGCCAGGGAAACGTTCGGGTTACAGAATGAGTGGAACTGTTTTTGAAATGGCACACGGCTGAAGCGAAGGGGACAGTGCTACTCTGGTTCCTGCTTCCTGGCTTGTTCCTGTCAGTAGTCTGGCGTTTGACACTGCTCATCCCATTGTTGTGCCCGGACTGTATCGTGGAGAATTATTTTTTTTCTGCTGCTGGTTTTGGTTGATCTGAAGATTTGACTGTAAAGCGTGTTGAATTGGATAGCCTAGGCCTGCGCTTGTGTTTGGGTGTTTTATTTCTGGCAGGATTGGAAAAGCTCAATGTCAGGACGTGGGGGGAGGGGGGAGGGATGGAAGGAGAAGCGAGTACACTTTCCTTTCTGCTTATATTTAAAAAGAAAAAAATCTCGCGGTTTCCTTTCGATTTTCAGAGTTATTTATAAGAGCACTTTTTCCCATTAATCAAAAAGGTAGGGGAGTGACATGTCAAACCAGTTAAATAATGTACATTAACTGTTGGTGGACCAGAACTCGTGAATGCTGCTGAGGCTATTGGAAATATTAGACCGAATCCCGTATGGGATAGAGCTTAAGGATGCCAGATAGAAAATAAAAGCTTCACATGTCATTAGATCATCTGTCGCATAAAATCCCTGGTTTAAGTTTAATTTTGCGTACTGTAAAATTAGGTAGTGTGAGCAGCAATTCAGCCTATTAGTTGAGTTTTGTGCCTTTCTTACGTATAATGCTTTTTAAAAAATGCCAGTCAATTGTAATTTTAGTATATAGAATCTGAAGTTGCAGGGCGTTTTGCTAGTTTTGAAATACGCTTTCAGAAATATCTATGTATGTTCTTTTACTGTATTAAGCTGCGAGTCTATGCAGTGAATACTAAAAAAAATCCCCAAGCAAACCAAATATTTTGCTATTTCACCTCAGTTTTCAGATGGTGTTTTGTACGTTTATGAATTGCACAGTAACCTCACAAAGCATGTTCTTTGTAAAACTTGTCTCTGAGAAAGGTAGATTATTTAAGGAAGTAGAAGGATTAAACCGTTGCTGTTCTGTGCAGAGATGTTCGAGAGGAATTTCTTGGTTTGAACCAGTTTCAGTTTTGTTTGTGCTCTTTACTTTGAAGGAACGTGCTTGTGTTTTTGTTACCGATAAGAAGTTGCTATTTTTAAGGTATTTTCTGCTTCGTTCCTGTTCTGTGTGAAGCTTTATGCAATTTATGCTCTATTGAGGGCTTTAGAACAATTAATCTAGCAGACCACTTTAATTCAATGTAGCAGTTATTTTTATAGTAGAAACTGTGGCCGAATATATGTGCAGTTAATTAATAGGTTTTACAGCGATAGCAACAAAATGTTTCCTTTTGTGCATGGAGCAACAACAGCTAACAAAGACCCTAGACTACATAATTATGAAATCCTGACTGACTGATTTAAGAACCTAGAAGGCAGCACGTTACAGTGTGAGATTTATGTGCAAGTGTAGCAGGTAAGAAAAACCATTGAGTCATGTTTCCAGAGGAATTCTTCACAAAGGCAGAAATTTATCAGTGCTCCCCTCGATGTGAGAGGAGCACACCTACTATTGAACCTTTCCCAGAGGCTGCCAGGCTGGAGCAGTGGGCGCTGGCAGTGCTCCCTGGTTACCTGTGCTTGAGGTGGCAGGAGCAGGGTACCTGTCTGGGGAGGCTCACGGGAGGTTTTGGCTTGTAACTGTTTGGGGAACAGCTCCCTTTCCTGCCTGGCTACTTGTGCAGCAGGAGGAGGCTGTTCTGGCCTTAAATTTGGTAGCTGGATGCAAGAAGACACTCCTTATTTTTGGTGGGGTTCACTAAGGTGTGCATTGGCTTGGAGGGGATCGCAGGAGGCATTTGCAGTGGGAACTTTGGTTTAACAAAGCCACACCCTGACAGGATTTAATAATAAGAAAACTGGGATCTCTTTGAGGGATGGAGGGGGCTTCATGTCTAGAGCTTTAATTTAGTTGTGGGTTCTATTTGTGCTGCAGTCACCCGTTTTTTGGTGGTTTTGCTTTGTAGGATGTATGGGGCTGTAGTATCGTGAACTGAACCAAGCTGTGCTGCTGGGTGTAGCAAATCAAAAGGGCAGATGGCACATGAGATCTGTACAATTTTATGAATTATTAGAGGTATAGATTAAGGGTCAGGAATATTGTAATGTTGCCCCATGTATTGGGTGTGTGATAAACCAAAAGAAACTTTCCTGTAATGGTGTGCACGCTGCGAGCGTGTCTGACAAAGGAATGGAATTTTCTGTTGCCAAAAATTTTGCGTTTATTTTGCAGAAAAAAAGAGCTTGAAAATCATGGTTTGCAGTTAGTGTGGTTTTGGGAAAGAGGGGAGGGAAATTGAGAGATCACCTTTCAAACTGGTTGAAATGCTGGAAATCCAACGTAGTCAGTCTTGTGCTGGAGAAAGTGCTCACTGTTATGCTTCCGTAGTTGACAAGAACATTAACGTGAAGGAGGAAAAAAACCCAAAACAAAAACCCTGCTGGTGTCTTGATGTCTCTTTCTCCCAGGAAAGCATTCTAGCAGAAGGTGAAGCTTAAGGATTACTTGAGGGGGGGAGGGTGAGGATATCCATTGTATTGGAAGTGAATTGCAAAGCATTTCTATTTTTTTTTTGTTTTGTTTTGTTTTTGATGATGTTTCCAGTGTTTAGCCAAAGTTGACTTGATTGCAGTGACAAACCATCGTTTCATAAGCTGTAATTGGCATCTATACAGATGTAGGTTGATGTAGCTGGTCTGATGTATTGGGTATAAGATGCTTGTTAATTCCTATTCATTGAGTTTAATCAGTTTGTCATATCCTGTGGACAAAAACTGAAGCATGTTTCCATTTAAAAGTATTGATGTTGAAGTCGATTTGGAGAGATGAAGTAGTTCCACACAATATGCCATGTTTTAGTCTGTGTTACCTCTCATGGTTTAGCAGCCCTTTTGTTTTCCAGCTGATTTTAAAAATGGTATTTCCTTTGTGTGAAGGCCACATGTGTTGACAAAATTAACAGCGTGCTTATCTGTGCTTTTATGAAGCTTACAAAATAAATGCACAGTGGCAATATTCTTTCATTTTTCTTACAGTTTTAGTGTTGCTTGTTTAAAAATAGTTTCAGACAATGTGAATTAGTATATGTTGACTTTGTTCTTTCAGTGTTGACATTAATGTTAATTTCCTATTAATCCATAATAAAATATACACAGTTTTATTTATAACAAGCTGCTTGAGAAATAATGATGCAAGCAAACATTTTAGCAGGTTAATCTTAGTGTAGTAAAGTATTTTTTTATTTTTTCAATAACTGGAAAGATTTTGGCTTGATTTATTTTCATCAAAACAAAGAAATATTGCTTGAAAAAGAATTAAGAATGTTTGTCTTATATAATGGCAGTACTGGGAATTGAGAAACTGGAAATTGGTACCAGGAGACATTGGTAAGGCACTCCAGGAAGTGGGCAGCCTCTCCAATTTCTGTAAATTTGTATCTGAGTTGTTTCTTTATGTTTGGGTTTGGTTTTTTGTTAATATGTTGTGCATTTCTTATTACTGGTTTATTATCTAGTATACTGTCTGTCCTGTGGAGCAAGATGAAGTTGGATAAAATTTTGTAAATTGTGTTATGGGTGGAACTGATTTTCTAGCATTTTTTGAAGGAGTCACGTTTTTGAATGTGTTTATTGGGTAATTTTAACTGAGCCATAGATTTCTTTAAGATCAGTATTTTTTTTTGTTTTGTAGGCAGTTTGTATTAATAGGGTGCAGCATTCTGGGATCCAATTAAGGTGTAATGAGTGACACATTCTATAGTTCCTGCTTGTACAATGTTTCTACTTGGAAATCGCAGCCATAGTGTATATAATGGTTGTGTATCCTGGTACTTGGTTATAGCTTTGCAGTATTTGTACTTCATCCAGTATTAAAACCAATTTTTTTCTAAGTGGACATTACACAGTACTGTAAGTATGAAATACTTAGTAAGTGTTGATACTTTCACAACTAGTGTTTGAGACTTTTTTTTTTAATAGTGGGATTTTATTGCTCTAAACATATATTGCTGAATGTTTTGGCTGTTCCTCAAGTGTAAAGTACAGTGTTGGTACTACTTTGTGAAGGCAAGAAAATTGATGAAGTCAGAAACATTACACTTGTCATTTTAATGTGTTAATGAAGAGAGAAGGATGGATCTCATGTCCACAAACAAAATGCTTTTGTAGAGGTGTAATTAGGATTGCAGGACACTTGGTGTGTTGGCATTTGCATTTCAGCAAGTTTTATCTTCACTGTCAGGAGACCATAAATAGGGAATATAATGTAAGATTTTTTTTTTTTTGTTGAATGTATGTTATATATTGTAGCTTTTAAGTACTGATCTACTGAGTGTGGAGGCTGAAGTGGTCCTTTCCTCTGAGTGGTCCATGTGCATCATGGTAAGGTAATTTCTGCCCTACTGACTTTAGTAATCAAATAGCCAAAGAGGGCAGTGGTTGAGGATGGAGGAGAGAGGGAAACACTCCTGTATTTTAGCAGCTGAGGAATAGAGGTTCTGATAAATTATTTAACTTTCAAAAGTGTGAAGAAAAACAGTTGCAAGGGTGGGACACAACTGTTTTCATCCCATTCCAGTAATTGAACCATTGATCCTTTGGTGCACCATGCTACACCTGGCCTCTAGCTTTCACATTTTCTCTAGGTGAATCCAGGTACAGTATGTGAAGAAGGAATAGACAATCTAAAGCTTTGTCTGTGCATGGTATCACTCAGGTGTGCTTTCAGCATGGCTCTGTGCCTCTTGCCAGCCTGCAGGGCTGTTTGTTCACTGGAGTGGGTTGAGTGGACTTGGTAATTATAGAGGTAAAACTATCTGCAAATGTTGATACCATCTGAAGTAAGTGTTGAAAGCATCTTCTAAAAGCTATGCCATATGTTTGTTATACCATTTTAGAAAAGAGTAGATGTTTCATGCTTGGATAGCTTGGTGCATGTAGAAACATTTGTTTTCATTGCATTAGTGAGATGATACAAAACTAAAGAGAGTCATGGAAAATGTTTATGGCTATAAAGCAACTTCTTCCTGATTAACACTTGTCACAAGACTTCCCAGTGCCAGAATTATATGCCATGGCCTGCTGTTGTTCTTTATCCCTCTGACAATTAGGCAAACTTATGTTCTGTGGAGAAATTAAGTTCTGGTTTCCAGCCTTACAGGTTCATCAGTTAAACCTAAGGTTATTCTCAGATTACTGAACAAAAGTAGTTCTTCTTGGTCCTCACCTGGTAGAATTTTTGGATAACGGGAGGGATTTTGCTGTATTTTCAGCAGCCTGAAAGAAAAGGAAATGTGTATATTTGTAGTTGGAGAATGCTTACCTAGTTTTGTAAAAATCAGTTACTGCTTAGAGGGCTTGGATGAGCTTCTGCAGAAGTGAATTAAGGAGGTGGGCTGTGAGTGTGAGGTGAGTGCAGAACTGAGCTGGGTGGCAGGTTTAGTGTTGGATCAGGTAATTCCAGGAGCTGGACCACTGTCCTGCTCATTCGGAATGTGGATGGGTACATGGATACAAATTCAGCCCTTTAGTGCCATACCTACCTTATATTTCACATTAAAAACTCATGTCAGTTACTTAGTTTTAACCCCTTTTCTTGGTGAAGTCCTGCAGCTGTGTTGTTTGAAGCATGATGTTTGAATAATGTTTTCACAATTAAACATTGAAGTGATGCTTATTAAACTTGATGTGTCATTATAGAGAGCAGTTGACTCTTTGTAGAAAGTGTTAGCAATGTTAATCTTGCAGAATGCTTAATTTGTAGTTAAAACCAGACAAAATTGAAATCAGTGGGTCTTGTATGAAGCCCTGCAAAGGCTGCCAGGATTTGTATAGGTGCACCTGAGAGGATGAGCTTGGTACCTTACAGAACATTTTTGGTACGAAGAAAGAAATGGATTGTGTTTAATGTAGTTCAGTCTGAGTTTGTTGGACGAGAGAAGTTCAGTAAAGCAAGAAAAAACACTTAAATATTTATTACAGATTTCTGCTTTATGGATAGGCAGAGTAAAGAAATAACTATAGTAGAGTAATTCCTCTGTGGAAAAGCTCTTTCCAAGACTGGCCTGTTTAAATAGGGCTCTGCTCCAAGCTTGTTTTCAAGATGAGTTTTACTGATACTGTCACAAGTAGGTTGGGCCATTTGATAATCTGCTTGTGGCCATTATAAAGTTTGTTGAATGGTACATGTCTAAAATGAGCCTCTGTCTAAGTTTGGCAGGGGTTCAGGTATTATTCTTGATACTGAATATTATTATTTGTATTTAAAGAGTCATAGGAAGGTATTACTTACATACCTAAAATACCATGTTAATGAACTAAGCCCCCATTAAGCATATTTGGGAGTTAAAGAATATTGTTTATAGGTACTTTCACTGCAGAGTGTGAGAGGATGCAGGGATCACCTTCAGAGCTGTATTGACAAATTACCTTCCTTTATGGTTCTTGGATTTGCTATGTAGTGTTCATGGCAGGAGCTTATTTAATTAAGATGTAGAATTAAGATCTCATTTACAGTTTTGTAAAGGGAGTGACTAAAATTGTGTGATGAATTACAAACAGAGCACTGTATGTCTGCATATGAATTTCTTTTGTGGTAAGTTGTTAAATTAATTGTTGTTTGTTAAAATGGCTTTAAGTCATTTCCTTTTCTCACAGTGGCATTTGAGAATTATGATTCACTTCTTACTATTGATTGGTTATTAAAGCAGACTGGATTGTGAATATGCTTTTCCTTAAATTTCTCCTTCCATTTTGAGAATTTAAAATTCTGAGCAATTTCAGAGTATCATTTGCAGCATTAGACAGAAGGTCCAGTGCAACAGCTTTTCAAATAGAGCCAAGAAATGTAATTTGGTTTTTTTGGTCAGTATTCTGTTGCTTCCACTCTGGTTGCCATTTTAACTTCTTGTTTAAACAGTATTTTTGTTATCTTATGATTTGAAAACTTAACTTGCACCAGAAAAAAGGGTAGAGTAATGAATTGAAGGTTTTATTTTTAGGTATTTTTCTTCTACCTAACAGAATTTTGAATACTCTGTTGCTTCTCATATGTTTCAGTGAAACATCTTTGGGCCTGTGTGATGAACCAGGCTGGAGAACTGCTTCAGCTCAAAAATAACCTAGTAAAAATAGAAAACTCACTAGTTTTAAATAACCACTATTGAAGGTTAGTACTAAGGTTTTAGAAATTCAAAGACCCAGCTTCTGGATGCTCAGAACTGAGTTGGGAGGGATTCCAAGGGAAGATTCCCTGGTGGATAAAGGAGCTAGTGAGTGCTGGGAGTTCTTGCAGAAGGCACTTCTGGAAGCATGAAACCAGTTCATCACCTTTAAAAGGAAGGGAAGTAGGCAGGGTAAGAGATGCCCTTGTCTGAGCTGCCAGGTCCTGAGTCTGATCAAAACCAAAAGAGGAGTGTACCAGGGATAGAAAAATGAACAAATACCCACTGAGAACCATAAGGGCATTGCCAGAGCGTGCAGAGGTGCAGTTTGAAAAGTAAAAGCTCAGCTGGACTTGAGATTGGCATATCCAATGTCAGAAACTACAGGAAAGGATCATAAACAACAAGCACCAACAGAGGAAAATGCTGGCCCACTATTAAACAGGAGAGGTGAATTAGTTGCCAACCAGTGCTAAAAACCAGAGGTTGTCTGCACTTCTTTCACCTCTGCCTTTACCAGCACTCTTGGGCCTCAGACTTTGGGAACAAAAATCCAGTTGCATGCACAGACCTACTGTCTTTGAAGAAATTATTGGAATGTAAACTATTACAGGAGCTTGACCCCTACAAATTACCCATCTGAAGGTGTTAAGAGAGATGGCTGGATACTGCTGGGAGGCTGCTCTCTGTAATCTTTGAGAAGTCATGGAGATTGGGGAATGTTCCAGAAAACTGGGAGAAGGCTCATGTTGTCCCATCTTCAAGAAGGGTTTGAAGAAGAAGGCAGGAAATTATCAGCCCATCAATATCTCAGTCCCAGGGAAAGTTATGAATCCTGATGAAGCACATGGTTGGGAAAAGCTGGCATGGATTCAGCAAGGGCAAATCATTCTTGGCAAACATGATTTCCTCCTAGCACAAGTAACCTGCTTGGTGTATGTGGAACTAGTGGTGAACATTGTCTTCCTGCATTTCATGTCTTTCCATGCTGTTCCCACAGCCTTTTCCTAGAGAAACCAATGTGTTACTATCCAGACAAGGGATCTGGGAGCTTGGCTGATGGGCAATACCCAGAGCAGGGTGGGAAATGCTCCTTCTCAAACTTTCTACAAGTGGAATCCCCAGGATTGATATTGGGTCACTGTTTAACACCATCATGAGTGATCTGGATGGTGGGATCAAATGTGCCCTCATGAATTTTGCTGATGGTACCAAACTGAGTGGGGAAGTGAATCTGTAGAAAGGAGAAATGTCCTGGATGGGCTGATGAGAACCTTATGAAGTTCAGCAAAGACAAATACACGTGGGAGAACATGATCCAGGAGTGCAGCACAGTCTGAGATCTTCATGGCTGGGAAGCAGCTCTGTGGAAATGGACCTGGGAGTCCTCCTGGTGGATTTAGCTCAGTAAAAATGAGCTGTGTGCTGCTGTGGCAAAGGGAGACTGGGATGCTGGATTGCACCAGCAAGGGCATCACAACAAGGACAAAGGAGTTATCATTGCACTCTGCTCAGTGCTGGTCAAGCCACACCTGGAATATTTGTGTGCAGTTTTGGTGCCCACTAAACAAAACAGATGTGGCCAGGCTGGAGAAGGTCCAGAGAAGGGCTGCAGAGATGGTCAAAGGACTGAGAAGCTGAAGTGTGAAGAATGGCTGAAAGATCCTGGTTTGTTCAGCCTTGAGGAAAGAACGCTTTGGGGAAGATGTTACCAGTATGTTCCAGTACTTAAAGGGTGCCTACAAAGAAGATGGAGACTCCATTTTTAGAAGGAGTTACATTGATAAGACAAGATTTAATGGGTACAAGTTACTCCTGGGGACTAGCTTCCCATTGAACACAAGAAAAACTCACAAAGAGAACAGTCAGCCATTGGAATAATCTCTGCAGGGCAGTGGTGGGATCTCCAATGTTGGACACTTCCATAATGCAGCTGGACAGTGTGCTGGGCCAGCTTGTCTAGCCTGTGTGTTTGCCAGGAAATGTTGGATCAGATGTTTTTTCATGTTAAAAGGAGGTGCTGCTGCCTGAGAATGGTGAGAATTCACACCACTTAGGGAGTCACACACACCCCAGCCAGGGCTTTGACTGCTGGGTCTGGAGTCCCTTTGCAGCAGGAGTGCGCAGTGATCTGGTGGATGGGTGCCCCTTCCAGCTCCTTGCTCCTACAGACTCTTGGACACACTTCCTCCTTCAAGCTTGACCTTGAGTTCCCTGCAGCAAAAACTCAGGCATTGGATTTGTAAAATTAAATAATTTAATAGAGTGGTACAGCAGCAGGTCTTGTGCCTGCAGAGGGGGACCCAGAACAAAGAAATTCTTGGGCTTTTATACCATTTTTGTACCCTTTCATTGAGGTATTCACTGATTCTGTGAATGCAGTTCATTTTTCAGGCATAAAAAGCTGTGGAGGTCATTTGAGAGAGAGATTTGGGAGGCTAGGGTGGGTCCTGGTTAGTGTGACACTGTTTCTGTAAGGAGTACTTATAAAATTATTGCTCCTTATTTTCTTATGGAGAATGGAATTAGCTGTATTTGGAAGCACAGGCTGCCAGGACTAGATTATACAGAATCATAGAATGGTTTGGGTTGGAAGGAGTCTTTAATAGTGTGCAGTTACTCCTGCTGTGGGCAGGGACATCTGCCACTAGACCAGATTGCTGTAAGTCCATCCAGGATGTCCTTGAACACTCCCAGGCATGGAACATCCACAACTTCTCTTTCTTCATGCAGAGGAGGGATGGAATGAGTGCACTTGGTTTTTTCCTCACTCTGAAGGAATTTAGTGAAGTTACCCTGGCACAAGCAGATGTGAGAGAGATTCAGATCTGAGCATGTGTGCAGCAAGAACCCCAAAATGTATGTTAGAAGGACTAAACATGAGAGAACTCTGAATGAAGGAAAGATCCTGAGGGATCTAGGTTGAGTACTAATGAATATGTTTGAACCTGTGACTACTGAAAATCAGGCCACCATTTGATTTTAGGGGAGTGGAGAAATGAAGCAGTCTTTTGGGAAGGTTTTTCAGAATATAGTATTATAATCAAAGGAAGAAATTTTCAGTTAAAGGAAGTAGAAGAAAGGTTGAAGAATAATACTTTGAGATGTGAGGAAGGGTAGGAAACCAAGGAATTGAATGGGTGACTCTGATGCAGATAATTTTGGGGATAAGGGGAATGGCAGTGTGAATCACTGTGTTTTTATTCTTTCCTGCAGCTACCTGAGTCTTGTGCTTGGTTGCCATCTAAACATTACTGGTAACTTAAGTAGCATGTAAGTGTTTGATGGTGCTGGGGCCTGCTTCAGAATATTTTAAAAACAGGGTAAAAATGGGAACAAAACAGGTAACAAAATTGCAGAGAGTTTGTGTAGGATGTGAAAAAGCTTAGTAAGAGTTGTTATATGCTCTGAGTATAACAGAACTCTCTTCCATTTTTGAAATAAAAGTAAGATGTTGGCTGTATTTTCTATGTCTTTATCTTAGACTGCTGCTTCCCTTTTTTCCTCCTTTCCCTCAAGGAAGGGAAGAGTAAAGAAACTTCTTTCCTCAAGGTGAAAATGAAGCCAAGAGCTCTCATGTGTCTGCTCTTGAGTCATGTTTTGTTGCCTTTAGATTTGAGGGATAAAGAAAGCTGAGCAAGTGTGGAAGATACAGATGGATATGTTGAAAGGGCAAGAAATAGTTTAAAGTGTGGAACTGAAAGCCTGTGTAAAGGAGAATGATGCTGATCTGGAGAATTTAACAGTAAGTTTAATAGAACAAAGTGTAGAAAGAGTATAAGATAAAGTGGAAGGATAAGAAAAATGGAGAACATCCATTATATAACATCATAAAGCATGTCATAGGCAACCTCTGGCAGGAGAGAAAAAGTGCAGTGATGTTAGGAGAATAAAGAGCTGCAAAAATTATGTACATTGGTTGGTAAACTTTAATGGAGCTTCTGGGCATGTTACAAATATTGTAACTAAGGGTAGATTTTACACACCACGGTTCTCAAAGCTTCATTTGTTCTTAGTCTCTGGTGTGGTGCACAGAAATGTGTTGTTTTCCAAGTATTTTTAATCTCTCCTGCCTTTTAATGGTTGGAAGGGCAGAGCCTTTGAATTTGTGATTTTGTTAATACTTAGCTCTGTAAGTTTTCGAGAGTGGGAGACTGCAAAATTCTGAAGGACTATCAGACTGCAAGTGTTACCTGTTAAAATTATCAACAAATTAGGCTTATGGGTCTCATTTCCTTAAAAAAAAGTTTTTTCCTTACTTTTAAGCAGAAATGAGTTTTCATTTGTTCATTTTTTAAATCAAAGGAAAGGTTGAGAATAGTTTTTTACAGTTTCTGAAAAATAAATGATAGGAAACTGTTCAGCTACTTTTCAATCAGAACAGTGTATACTTCTGTATTCCTTGCTTAAGAGGAAAATATTAAAAAAAAAATATTGTGTGTGAAGACAAAACTGGAAGCATCAGGCAGTCCAACAGAGATGTGTGTCTGAGCCAGCCTCTTCTGGTGCCTTTGTGAAACCCCTCAGATAGACTTAGAATCATGAATATCCTGAGTTGGAAGGGACCCACAGGATCATCCAGCTCCTGGCCCCACACAGAAAAACACCAAAGATCCCTGTGCCTGAGCATAGAGCCACATCCTGCCTTTAGTGTAGGAGCACATGGAATTTAACTAACAAGTTATATTTGTGTACTTCAGGGCTTTCTTAACTCTACTTACTGTATGAAAAAAATTAACAGTTGAAATGGCTTTAATGCCTCTTCTGGCTCTGTATGGGGAGGATGTGGAGGTGTTAATGCTCATAGCAGAGTTAATTTTTGTTGCCTAAGTAAGTTGAGATCCCAGAAACCATCAGAGTCCATGTTAACTAATGAGCAGAATTAGGTCTCATTTTCTACCTTTAAAGGTCTCTGTTAACTTACAAGTTCATGTATTGAAAGTTTATTACTTCTGACAGTTTTCTGGGATTAGTTATATACTGTCCATCTTGGCTGAATTTGTGGGATTTTTTTCTCTGTATAGTCTCAGTACAAGTAATATTTACAGGTTTATTTGCTATAAATAATTTGAAAAAAGTGTTAATGGTTGAATGGAAGCTCAGAAAGGAGACTTGCTGTGTTAAAAAAGGAGAAGAGCATGGCAGAAGCTGTGTTGTGGCATGGAAATATATTGGAGGCAGGTGTGTTTGGGACAGGTGAAAGGATTGTGGAAGATTGTGTAAGGGTTCCTTAGGTAATTGTGGATGGTGGGGACATGATCATTGTATAGGATTGCAATGCCTGATTTTGGAGATTGTCTTCAGTGAATCAGTGAGTGTAGATGTGTTCAAACTCTGTGAGGAAAAAGTGGAATTAGAATGTTGCAGTCTGTTTATTCCCTGCCAGTAAAAATGTTGTCATCTTAAATTGTGTTTTTCTTTATGAGTTGATTTTCTTTCGTGGTGGTGACTTGTTTTTTGCTTTTGAATGATAGAATGTTTTCCTGTAGTGCCAGTTGCAAACTTGCAGCTTGCCCGCATTGTGGCCAAAAATCTGAGAACAATGAGGGCTCCATTATGCGCAGTGAGAAAGGAACGATTGTACTACTTGCTTTTAATTGCTAATTAAGCCAAGTCCTCGGTAGTTTGAAAGAATGGAATAGTTTATGCCTTCCACTTTAAACCACTATTTGCTACTTGGTTGAGGAGAATGGTGGTAGAGGTGATTTTTATGATGATTTTTGGATGAAAGAGAAAATGCGCATTTTCATAAGAGCAGTCATTTTTCACAAGGAGCTCGGTGGATTCAGGGAATGTGTGGTGCCTGTGGAACTGAGGAGCAGCTTTGGACTTCAGTGCTGCTGGAGAAGGCCAGGCAATGTCACCTGCCCCATCCTCAGCACTCTGGATTTTGCTTGACTGCTCTGCTTCAGGTTCTGTATCCAGTTTAAAGGTAATTTCAATTTTTCCAGACAAGCAGCAGGGGTATTCTAGAAAAAACTTGTTCATATTTTGAGATTATTTTAATTTGTTCTTGACTATTATTTATTTTTTTAAGATCAGAGAATGAAGCTACCCTAGTAGAGTGCAGCACTGATTCCAGTGCATTAGAACTCACTGACTTTAAAGAATCTTCAGCACAGCTAGGTAGGAATTTTTGACTCCAGGAAATTCTGCTTCCAGAGGGATTGGTAAACAGATATGCAGATTTACCAACTGAATCAGGAAAACAAGTTTCAACTACAGGTCATTTCACAACTTTTTCCTCAGGGCTTTCTCACTTCCACAGCCAGAACTCAAAAATGGAACAAACTGATTTAGAGCAATTCATTAATGAGTTGCTTAAGGTCTGTCAGGCTTCAGACAGCTGGAAAAGAGAAGGAACACATTCCTGCTCCAGTGGTTTCATTTTCATGATTTTTCTGTAGTATTTGAGAACCTTTCCAGATTCCTTTCATGTCACGGCTGAAATGAACTCATTCTCACAAGGAGATTTTACCTGATTCACTTGGTGCCTTGTGTGTCAGTGATTTCTTTTTCTAAACAACAACAAAAAATTTCCATGGAGTCATACTTATGGTACCTGGGTTTAAGAATGAGTGTGCTGTCAAATTTGGACAACCTCTTGGTTTTGGTGTTCCCACGTGGATCTCAGGCTCTGCTGCTGTCCCTGTGCTGGCATTTCCTCTGCTCTGGACAGGAGTTCCTGTGTTGGCATCACTGCACCATCACCTGCAGTGTCACAATCAAACCTCCTTAGAGCTCTGTGGCTGTAGTTGAAGGCTTTTGTACCAAGGTGTGTGATTGTTTTCTTACCCTCGTGCTAGAGCTGTTTTTTGTGAAGCAGCAGTGGTGTCTGCAGCTGGGGCTTTGCTGTGCTGTTTCCCACTGCTTGTGAGATATGAGTTTTGTGCATGAAAACTGCAGTGTGAGAGGCATGACCAGTGTTACTTAGGTGGCAGGTAGAAGAACATTATTAAACATCAGGTGATGCAACATTTATGTAACTTGATAGTGCTTGTTGAATGGGTAATCGTTTGTGTAGAAGAAATTCACATTTTTCCTAGAACTTAACAAAGAGGTGCTGAATGGGTAGGGGAAGGTACTGTGATACTGCCTCTCCTTCCACAGTCAGATAAGAGAGTCAAATTAATTTAATTGCTGCTTCTGAACAGTTTTGGTTCTTAGTGTAAAGCTGAGTTCTTTTACTCCTTGAAATGAACATTTTAAGTGAAATGCTGCATTTTCTTCCTGCATATGAATCAGAACTTTGGCATTTGATTATCCTTTTGGTTGGACCTCTTGCTTTGTAAGAACTTAAAAGGAAGATTCCCTTAGTTTTGGGGAAGGAGTACCTCTTGGGAGGCACAGTTGCACTTGGGGATTAGACTTGAGCTGGAGTAAAGGGCAGAGTTTCCATTGCCAGGTGGCATTTACTGTGGAAGAGTGCCCATGGGGTTGCACCTGCATGTCTGTATGAAGTGTAAGTTGTCTTATCTTGGACAAAAGCTCCATTGCTTGTGTAATGTTGCCCTCCTAACCTCTCCAGTAAGTTAACAGATTTATTTTTTGTGTGTCCCCCCCATTGTGTTATCATTGCCCCCTGCATTTTTAGATCTGGCTATCTTAAATTTTGCAAGCCCCTGGCTTGCTGTCACTTAAGTGTCATGATGTGTGGTGTCAGTAATAAGTTTGCACATAGTGGTCTGAAGAGATGTAGGTGAGAGGGAGACACTCAATTATTTTAGAAAAAAAATAGTTTCAAACTGTTTATTTTCAGCATTACTAAATTTGCCACCTTTCCCCAGGTCTACTACTATGTTTTCCCATTAATGTATGAATAAATATGCAAAATTAACCCAATTAATTGTAATAGCACATCTTAATATATACATATCTTAGAATGATCCTCAATAGCTTTCTCTTGGATGCTGTCATACAAGTATTTAGTGTTTTATTTCACTGCATGTAGCCTGCATTACTGTGGAGAAATCCCTTTCATTTAGTCTCATCTACTTTTAGGCAGGCAGACTGCAAAACCTGGTGTTCTGTCTGAGCTTTTAGAGGTCCTTGTTCTCAATGGAGGAAATGCTGAGACCTTACCACTCTCTGCAATTCCCTGAAAAAAGGTTGGAGCCAGGTGGGGGTCAGTCTCTTCTCCCAGGGAACCAGGATTGGTCCTTTTCAGACTTAATTAAGGTTTTCTTTTGGGCCACATCATTAAGTGAAGAAGTTATTTTATGCTTGTCTTCTCACATGTTCGACTTCTATAACCAGTGGAAGGAGCATCTCCCAAGATTTTGGGGAGTAGCTTGTATTTGTGACATGAATGTTCCAATTAATTGTTCAGTCTAAATACAGGACTCTAAAATATGAAAGCTCTCCTTCTGTCAGGCTGTATAGGAGGTGAAGGAAGGATCAGAGAATGGAGAATGCAATGCTAAACTTGAGTTAAGAAACCATCCCTGAGGGGATCCCACCCTGTAATTTGTTTTTTCTTTTTTGTTTTGAGGCTACTCTAAATTTGCAAGCCTCCTGTATCTGATGTTTGCCTCACCTGGAGATCTGTAGGTCAGATACAAACTGACCTGTTTGTTGCATCTGGCACACGAGGTCACGGAGTAGGCGACTGCTGATGGTTGGAAATGAGTCCTGGAAATGAAGGAGATGCAAGCTGAGCCTTTTGAGGGACTTCTGAATACAACCCATAAATCCCTTTAGCAGAGTTTCCAGGAGAATGAAGGAAAGTTTGAGAATTGCACAGTATCATTTACCTAGGGATGCCTTAGCCACAGGTAGTCCCCCTGGAATACTGTAGTAAAATAAGGATTATTTCTTTTGTGCTTCCTCTTCCCTGAATACTCACTGGTAACAGCACAGAATTTTGGACCTTCCAGACTGGTGTAGCAAGACTTTTGAACCAGTGAATGAAGTTGTGCCCATGGGCATAGATTTAACTCTGTCTTCCATGAGTGACCCTTTTTTTCCAGGTCTGTAATGTGCATGTGCCCTTTGCTCCTGTCTGCACCTGAAGCAGAGCTGCTCATGTCACAGTTCCTAGGCTGTTTTCCAGGAAGACTCAGCTCTGCTTTTTTCCAAACTTGTTTTTTCCCCATATGCAATGATCTACCTACCCATGCCAATTTTGAGATCTGCTGTCTGGTGCAGCTGCTGATGGTTGTGTTGGCTTCAGTGTCCCTGAGCCCTCTTCCTGCCTGTGGAAGACAGTGCTAAATAAATCACAGTGGATTTCTTAGGGCACAGAAATATTTTCTCATTTCATCATTAGCAGTCAGGCTCACGACATTCCTCAAGGGAAAAGCAGAATATTACAGTTGATACTGTTTTGCTTAATACCTTGACTGTAGAGTACAGCTGCCACTGATGCAGCTGGAATACCAATAGCTGCTTTCCAGTGGCCCTTGTCACATCTTTGTGGGCAGAACTGTGTATTTCCTGTTTTCAGGACATTATTCAGTTGCTCTGAGCCTTCTGGGAGGCCTCACACAAGATTCTGCTTGCTAACAAACTATGTGTTAAATTTTATTGACAAAGGTCTTTTCACTTTGTATTTTTATACTTAGCATGTCATGCTGAAAACCTGTTTCACCAACTTAGAGCTACAGTTTCTATTTAAAAGGTGTATTTTGTACAGATAAACTGTACAAAAATAGTGGTAGTGATATCACTATCAGTAGCTTTCACTGTGATCACTGGAGACAGTGGTGGCTTTCTGATAGTGAAAGCAAGTAGGAGCATTAGGACATCAGCACTGAAAACAGCACTTTGCTAATTTTAAAACAGCACACCATATCTAGACTTGGGTTGATGAAAGTGGGTAATAAATCAGCTATTTAATTTTTGAGTCCTGTACAAAAATGACAGCAGAATCCAACTGTAATGCTGCATTTTGCTGGATCTGCTAATGCTTTTGTCACTTGCTTTTGATCTTGTTGATAATATTTCTGTTTTTGAGAGAAAAATAGCTTTTGAGAATTAAGATAATTTTGAAAAAATAGGTGGCAACAGCTACATATATGTGTTTTGGAAGAAGGAGCAAGTCTGTGTCTGAAGCCTACCAAGCAAATAAATGATGCAGCAGAAAGTGAATCATGTGTGTCTGCTCATCTGAAAGTGGGTGGGGAGAGCATCTTTGTAAAAAAAAAAAAAAAAAAAAAAAGTGTTCCATTACTTGGAACACACATAAGAGAACATGGGACTGTAGCTTAGTGTTGCAGATCTTTTAAGAATGTGTGAGCAGGATGATTGCTGAGCATGTTGGTGTTATCTGTGCAGCTCAGAGAGCTCATTCCTGGGTGCTGTGCTACAGCAGGCTGTGCATGCTGGGCAGGAGGCATCCAAAGATGTTCAAGAAGTGATATCCAGTCTTATTTCTTTGGGGAGGGTGCTGTTTGTTTGTTTTGTTGTTTGTTGCCTCTTCATTTGTTAACAAAGTTATGAATAACCATTTATTAATTTTTTTTGAAAACAATTTTCATTTTCTACATGATGTTTTGAAAGCACATCACAGGACGTGTAATGCTGCTGAGTTTTGGTTTATATTCTTTTACTCTTTCATTTTTCTTCCCTGGAGAGTTGTTAAGCTAAAACTCTTCTTAAAATTTTGTAGACTATTATTTCACAAGAGGGTTTTGAAAAGCAGTAGTCTTGGTATAAAAGAAAGCTGGTTTGTATGAGCATGGAAAGCTTTGGTTGTTTAAATGATACAGATACACCTGCAGTGTCAGTATTTGTCGTTTGGTCATGCTGAAATTAAAGCCAAAATATTTTCTGAAAGACCATAAGAAGTGGGTTTGGTTCTTAAAAAATTAAATATATTTAATTATAGAATTAGAAAGAATTATGTTCCTTCATTAATTAATATTTAAAATTGAGTTTCTCTAGAGAGACTCCAAGTGCTGATCCTCCCAAGTATTTATGTTGGTGAAGCTGGGCAGATAGCAGATACTGTCTGTGGGTTTTGGTTCTGTGGTTATTCTCTCCAGTTATAATGTGTGTGCCTCCTGTCTGGACAGTAATGATGTGATAGTTCAAAATATTAAGGAGCTAATTTTACCTAAAGTTTCTCAAATACTCTTACTCAGAAATGCCTCAAGGGCATAAGCTCTTTGCTTAACAATTCAGCTCTTTATAGTCAGTATTGGTCTGTTCTCACTTGAATAGAAATTGTTTCAAAACCTGTGCAGACTCTTTGAGAGGGAACACAGAAGAATACATAGGTTTATGTGAGAGTTTCTAGTTGTTTTTCAAGCCTGTCCCTTCACATTGCATGTGGCTGTGTCACAGATACACAGGAATATGTAATGGCATTATATTTATGAAAATTGCTGTCTTATATGTGATACCAAAGAGTATTTAAAAGAATCCTTTTGCTTCTACTGTTTACATTTAAATACTGTTCAAAAGCCTGATTTTCTGATTCTTCAAATACTTTTTTAATTTCAATCTAAAATGATACATTTGTTTGGCAACATTGTTAGATTGAAATAGTTCTCCCCTTTCCCTGGTGGTTGTCCTGTTGGTATTTGTAGACAAGTCATAGTAGCTTTTGATTTCCTAAGGTAAATAATTTGAGATGTTTAGACTTAGTTTTACAAGAGAGGCTCTTCTTTCCCTTACCCTACAGTTCTCTTCTAAATTTATTTAATTTTTACTGAATGTGGGGAAGTTGTATAGAATCTGCTGAGATGGTATTAATATCTCTGCTTTTAAAACAGGTTTTTCTCTGTCTCTTCTACTGGAAGAGCTTGGGAGTATGACCTGAAACCATCAGGAAGCAGATTCAGAGCAAGATGGTTCCCTGCAGTTAGGCTGTGGAACTGCTGGCTGTCCAGGATTGTTAGTGTGAGATGAGTGGACACGGTTCTAGAAGGTGGTAGGGAAAATTAATGGAAGGAAAATCCATCAGGAGCATTTCCCATCTGTGCCCAGGAATTTTCTGAACTTAAATTGATGTAGTCTGGAAAAATATAAAGGGAAAAGAAAATACCACTGTATGCTAACCTCTTTTGCTGCTTTTTCAACAATGTGAGTTCATGTAAAAGCTTTGCTGATCTTTTATTGCTGTTTTAGTCTATGTCCTGCTCAAGTAAATACTGAGACAGGTTGCTGCACAGGGCTGACTATTGGTCTGACTTATTGTCATCTTATTTAACTTTGCTGAAAGTCTATCCTCTGTTGAGCTCCAGAATCCTTTATGCATTTTTTTTTAATCTGCCTTCTGCTGGCAGCATATCCTCATCTTGGTTTGTTGATTTATAATCCAGTAATTAATGTACATGAGATTTTTTTTCCAGTACTTTTAGTAAGCCTGTCCCAGAGCTGAGTCCCTTACGTGGCTGTAGAATGTTTTACTGCTACGTGTCTCCTGACTGCCTTCCAAATCCATTGATGGGTGTGGTTTGGAGTTGCAATGTCCTTACCTCATTTACAGTTGATAAACCTAAAATAAGACTGTAAATTCAGTCCAAAGGCCAAGATCTTATCATGGCAAATTATGGAGGTAATTATAGGATGATAGGGTACCACCAATAAATGTAGTTAATATTACAGCAGTTCTTCTTTTATGTTGAATTTTGTGCTGCTTAGAGACTATAAAATATGTCTGAAAATGGATTTTAGGTGAAGGTTGGCCTGACTCACAAGAGAAACGAAAGCACATTGAACTGTTGAATGTGACACAAGTGCAGGAGACTGACCCAGAGACTCAAATCTCGTGCCATTGCTGCACAGGAAGAATAAATTTTGACAAATTGATTTGCTCCTGCTTGCACATTGTGCAGTTATGGCAGAAAGGAGGATGAAGTTGAAGTTGTGCTCCTTCGTGTCTGCCAGTGTGTGAGAGGGACTGGCATGGCATGAGCAGCCACGTCCCCACACCTGGGAACATGTGGAAATAAAATCAGCATCAGCTTCAAACTTTATTTTGATGTTCCACAAAGGCTTGGAGTTTTCCAAGTTATCTCGCAGCAAAAGAAGTTTGAAATATATTTTCAGCATAGTGGACTTTATGGAGTGCTTTCCATGCATTGGACAGGAACTCAGGCCTTGCCAGTCAGGACTTGTTCCCTGTGGACCACGTTCACCTCAGGAGATGCCAGTTCTCCATCTGTGGCCTAAAGACAACATCAATATTCTCTTCCACATGTGCAAGTGTTATTTATGTTTCCAAGCTTAAGCATAAAGGTTACCACCTCCTGTTGCTTTCACAGGACAGGCCACAGGTGGTCCAGAATGATGAGGTTTGCTTTTTTTGGATGTAAGAAAATCTGCTACTGCAGAAAGCAATGAAAAAAGAGCCTTTTGTACTACAGTTGACACTTTAAAATAAAGGGCTTAAAAAGATTGACATTTGGGACTGACTTTCCTGCTACCCTTCTCCTTTTATGATTATTTGAAAATGTCTTTTAATTTCAATTTGGTACATTTTCAACTGTTCTTAAACTTTCTCACCTTTGTATTTTTTCATCCTCCCCAGATATTCCCTGCAGAGGGATAATGACTTGTTCTCTTAGTGACTGGCATGATTGAAGTGATTATTTCATGGGGATGCTTTGTGTTGGGTGGGTGATGATGGGAGGCTGTTGTGCAGCCTGCTGGAGTAGGGATGAAATGGTAGCAGTGGAGAAGGTGCTGTCCATCAGGGCTTGAGTCAATTGTGATCTGCTTTCCTTCTCTGGCATTCCCCTGAGACAAAAGTTTCATCTCTTACTTGGTGTCCCTCTGACTCTTTTATTTTGTCTGAGCTTTTATTACCCACTCCTCTGGTTGTGCCCAGCATACTCTTCAGAACTTAATTTAGTGTCAGTATTTGACTGTATTTAACAGACTGCTGTTCTTGATTGGGGGATTTTGGGGTTGTTCTGCTGTTTTCCTTGTTTCCTCTCTAGGGGAATTGCTTGTTCCTGGTGACACAATGTTCAGCAGAGATATTCCAGTGTATAGTGGAGTGTTTATGTTTATTAAGGGAGATGAATGAAACGTGTGCACCTTTCCACATATATTGTCTAATAATGATGAATCCAGCTCTTTGGGACCAGTACTTGAAAAAATTCAGTCTTCTGTGGAAATGGGCTTTTCCTGCATTGTGAAAAGTTCTTGTTTGCTGTGGTTGACACACTGGTGTATTCTGTCAATTCAGAGAGCCATGCTCAGGCCATTGAGTATGGAGCTCAGGCCAAGCTTTGAAGGTGAATTTAACCTGTAAACAAAGATTACATTAGTGACAGTGAAGTGGGACACAAGGGTGTGTTCTGTTAATCCAAAACCTTAAAAAGGAAGACAGTCAACATTTTAGTGTTAAGGAGCTGTCCTTTTAATAGAAACTTCTCAGTGACTTCATGGCTTTGGGTCGCAATTTTGGTGCATTTTTTGCCATATCAGGTTAGTTGCATTTTGGAAACTACATTGCCTGTAAAACTGCTAAGGTTCATTCTGAGGTTTGACATTAATATGTAATTAAAATTGTTGCCTGCCGCTGTAAATAATATCAGAATTGATCATTCATCTAAAGGCTCAAGTCATGACAGCTTTAGCTGAAGAGAGAACTTAGGAAAACACCTGTGGGGCCCTGTGGAATGTGGCATGTTCATCAAAAGAAAACCTTCTCAACTAATGTCTGATGTACAGCATTCAGTTATTTCTAGCATTGTTTCATTTTAAATGTCACCATTACAATAATGTATTATAAGGGACTCTTCAGAGGTGTTTGGTGTATGAGCCACATTTATATCCTGGTTTATGAATGGTGCCAGCAGAACTTGTGATATTCAGTGCTGATCCTCACAGCTCTTTTGGGGTACTCTGTGCCATTTCAAATTTCTGGTCATGGATTTCACACCTCAGTGGGTTTATAAAATGCTTTTAAACAATTTGATCATTGTTTTAAAAATTTTTGGGTTTTCTCCCTGGTTGTGAGAGATGAGCAGTGTTAGAGACACTGATTTGGTCACTTTGAAAGGTGGTGTGGGTGCAGCACCATGTAAATGCTGGGTTAAAGATTTGGTTTCCATACAGTGCAATCCACATTGTGCCATTTTTTAGTCTACAAATAGACATTTTTAAGAGACAAATGGCCATTAGCTATTTTCTGTTTGGGACTGGTACATGTAATGAGCACTGTAAGGTTTGTGAATTGTGTGTAAACCTCTAATTAAGAGATGTGCACAAGGTTGACTTTTAGACATGAGTATGTTTGGGATGTGTATTGATTTTCCTAAAGTGTGGTGACTCATTATAAAGGCAGTTTATTAAAAAACTCATAGAATTCTATGGGTCAGGGTATGTGGTAGTGAAAGGTAGGCCAAAGAGAAGGGGGTATTGCACTTTTTCCAGTTGGGCATTGTGTAAAAGATTCCTTGCTGATATTTGTGTTGGAAGGAACATCATCATCATCATCATCATGATGGAACTGAGAACTCATAATTGTGTTAAAGAGCTATGCTTGTAGTGTTCTGCCAAGACAGATGGTGGTGTGCCCAAACACCTCAGTCAGTACTCACCCCTAATGGATTGCATTTTTCTTTATCCAGCTGTTTGTTTTAAGTCACAAAATCCTTCTTTTCTGCCCGAGGTTATGCTGTAGTTGTGGATGGGGAAAGGATGGCTGGAACAGAATTCTCTATAATGGTGGAAGCTTAGTGTCTGTCATTCTGTTCTGCAGAGAATTGTCATGGTCACTTTTGGCTTAAAAGTGAGGTTGACTCTGGAATCTGATACCTATGGCACTTGTGATGAGTATGGACAACTCAAATTGAAATCCTTGTTTTAAATAAAATGAAGCCTTGAATCTTGATTGTTCTAGATTTGAGTCCTTAGATAGTATAGTTTTAATGATAGAAATAGTGTTAATGGGCTGGAGTTTCTTGTGAATTTTTTGTGCATCCCATTTCCCTCCTATAATAGAATTGGTTTCTGATCTGCTGCACTTACCAGGAACTTCATCTTTTGAATCTGTCTCTGTTTTCTTGTTCAGTAGTGTCCCTGAAAATACATACAAGATAGATGGAGAATTGGCATTAAGCTTCACACATAAATGTTTTCCCACTTGTTATTTTTTAATGTCCATCTGTGTATTGGATGTCAAATTTGATAGGGCTTGGGAAACATTATTCAAGAAGGATATCTAACATCCAGCTCCAGGGAAATGTTAATGAAAACAGGCTGTGGTGACAACCTGCACAGCTGTTCACCCTGCAGCTGCAGGAGTCTTTAGGATGTTTTGCCTGTGACAATTCACTATCAGGTTTTACTTATCAGAAGACTCTGCTGGCCAGTTCCTAAGCAATGTTTTGGGTATGTTTTCATTTTAGTTGGTGTTTAGTGCACATTATGATGAAAATGTATGCTAGTAGCTAAAATAATTTGGACTTGGGCTTTGTAATGCATAAATGTAAAATCTGAAATCTCTATGAATATATTTCCTCTACCTGTTACTGTCACAGAGCAGAAATGAGACATTTATTCTTTCCTGGAATAAGGTTCACCAGCTCTGCCATTCAGAAGTGGTACTGCTCATTAGCTGTGGACTGTATCCAGAGGATTGTATTCCTCTTATTTCCTCATTGCAATTTCTTTCTGTTCAGATAGCCACACAAGGGGGAAAAGGTGAGGCATAAGGCTGGATTAGCAGCAAGCCTTACAGCTCTTGATGGGAATTATTGTGCTGCTTTTCAAGGTGTTTTCTGTGCATAAAGTTCTACAAAACATTTTCTATGCAGGCTGGTTTTCATGTGCATTTGGTTATGTTCCAGTGTTGCTCATTTTTATATGTGAGCATAATTGTGTAAGCATAATTAAGCAGCCACAGAGGAGAAAATATGAATGGCTGTGGAAAAAGGAACATGATATGTGGATTGTACCTATATGGGAGATTTCAGTGATGTGATGGAAAATCCTTGGGGTGGATCCTTCTGCTGCACTGGCTGTGGTAACTTTCAAAGTATCAGCATTGTGACACTCCTTGAAATAGTGATATTTCAGTATGTAAAACCAGGTTCATTCCGTTTTTTTATCCTTTGTGTCTTAATGTGCTTTTACCAATTCTGTATCTCCTGTGGTGCTGAAAATTCCACACTTCCCACCCTATTAGCATTAGTTTTTACACTTCCTTTATGAAACAGCTCCTGACCCATTTTTCACTTCCATTCTTCTAAAATAAATCATCTTTTCCTTGTATTTTCAGACTAAGCTACCAGCAATATTATTTCTAAGTACCAGGCCACCTCTAGTACTTGAACCCTTTTGGGACTGAAGTTTAGACTGGGCAGATTTAGCAGAGCAATTTGGGGTAGCTTTTAAATATTTTTAATAGTTGCCTTTATGTATTGCCTTGTATTCAGACAACACAGAAAAATCATTCTGTTTAGTCTGAAACGAGGTATTTTCACATAGATCTATTTGTTGTGTCAGTCTTGGTAGACATTGTCTTGTGCATATCTATGTACATTGTTCTCTATTTAATACCTCTTTCTTTCAAGTTCTTTATTCTTTGTTTCATTGTCATTCTTATGCTTAGTGCCTGATAGTGTTACATTTCCAAAGACTTGTGTCCAGATCCAGAGATATTTGCATAAGTTATTCTGATCCTTTTTTCCTTAGGTAAAACAGGCAGCTATTAATGCAGATTCTGGCTTTATTTGTGGGTGGGTTTCTGTGTTTGGTTGTATTTTCTGTGTTGATTTTAATTATATTTCAAAAATAATTTACCCAATGAGAACAAAACCAGCTATTTATTTGTTGTGTCATATCTTAAAATCTGTATGAGACCCTGTAGAGTCCTAGATAAAACTGGTTTAACATATTAAAAAAAAGATAAGTTTATCTCTCAGTGTTAGCTGTCTAAGTGTTCTGAAGTATGACATGCCACACCTCATTTGTGATGTTATGTGTTGGTATAGGTGAGAATTGATAAAATAAAATCAGATTTAGTGGTCTTAAATTTTAGTGTGTGGTGAACTATTCATGAGCTTGAAAAATTGCTAAATGAAGGGGCTGCAATTCTACTTGAAGTAGACTTACTGTGCTAAAAATAGCCAAAAAGATGTTCCTATAGTCTGAGATAAAAACAATGTTCCAATTGCCTATAAAAAAAAAAATCTACTGCCACTTGGAAAAAAAAGAAAATTACTTGTGTTTGTTTGGGTTTTTTGGTAAAGATTACCCGTGAAGAATTTTGAATGATGAAATTCCATATAGAATTTGCCATAATCTCCTGAGTCACCTGATTATGAAATATTTTCAGGGGCAGAATAGAGATGATTCTGTTTGCTAATAATTTAGAATTTCTTGAAATGATGTAGGTGTGTGTATGTACATAGACATTGATATTTGTAAATTTATTTGACTGTATTTAAAAGAAATAATGAGAGGATTGCATCCTCCAGGTGGACTCAGAATTAATGCAGAGTGATTCACCACATAAACTCCAGACAACAAATTTTTCATAAAATCCAGTTGGTTATGGACACTGACAGCTGCAAAGGACTAAGCTTCCTGTATTTTTATGTATGTAAACTATTTTTAATATGTAAACTATTGAGTTTGCATCTGTCTGACAGAAAACACGTGTCAGAAATGTCTTGCAAGTGTTCTGTATTCAGGGGAGGCAAGTTGGGTTTTTCACTCTCTGCTAAAATGTCACTTTTCTCCATTTAATCATTGATTTGCATGGATTCTGTTTTGTATTATATTCTGCAGATCCGTGCTTTTTATGAAGCAGTGTCCCTCAGTTTTCAACAATAATTGAGTCTATGTTAATTTTCCCTTGTAAACTTAGCAATCTTGACCTTCTGCTGCTTACTATGTCATCTCTCATCTGCCATAGACGTGATCTGAACAAAAATATTTGTTACATCTTCAGTATAATCTGGAAACACAGAAGTCTTAGACTACAGTAGTGGCTTTTAAAGAAAATTCATCAAAATTGTGACCATCAGGCTGTGCATGTAGCTCGTGTGTGCAGCTGCTTTTCTTTATTGCCTGCACTGTTTATTCTTGCATCCTGTTCCATGAAGCATTAGTCATAAGAAACTAAATTAGCCCAAATTGATAGATTTCTTGAGAAATGTTTGAGGAGGATCAGTTTCTGTTGTTCTGTACTAATTGTCCCTGAAATGAAGACTTTGATCCTAAGTGCTACTAGCAGACCAGAATAAGCTTACAGCATTCCAATATGCCATAGAAATTTTGCAAGAACAAAGTTACTGGAGAGGCCAGGTCATGTTTTTGCTTCTTGAGGCCTGAATGTTTTGGGGTCTGAGCATATTTGTGCAAGCTGTACTTTCAGCACTCTTACTGAGGCTTTTGAAAATAGCATAGTCCATACATGAAATACAAGGAGAGTAAATGTGTGAAATTGAGAGAGAAATTTTATAACAGAATATGAGTGTTGCAAATACAGAGCATATAAAGAAGCTCTGAAAGCTGTAGTGGGAATTGCTATTGAATAAGAAAGTGAAGGAAGTTAAGGATATTGTGCCAATACATAATATGAGAGCCTTCAGTGGAGGATCTGCTGCATTAATCCAGGTTATCTTCAGTCAAATAAGAATGGTGTGCTTTTCTCTGCAGCAGTAAATGAGATGTTCTTGTAAATTATCTACAGCTCAGAAAGTGATGTGTATCCAGCCAGTCATTGATGGGGGAAAAATAGCTTTAACTTCTGAAGAATTCAGGCTTGTTGTGTTTTTTTCTTTGCTTAGCTGAAGCGAGCCCTGTTCACACCCCCATTGCTGCAGAGCAGGAGCTGGAACTTCACCAGGAGGTTCTCTGGGTGGTGGCAAATTGTTGTCATTGTTGTTAGGAAATTATGTGTGTTTTGGTGAATTGTGGCAAGGAGGAAGGGATGGGAAAATAAACCTTTCAGAGCCTGGTCAGTGGCACTGAGGGAGGGAGAAGGAGCCCAGCACAGACACTTGTGCCTTCTGCTCTCTAGGTGCCTCTCAGACTGACCAGTGGTGGATGTCTGGTTGTCCATCTGGTTACTTTAATTTCCAGAAGGATAAAATATCAGCTAATTAACATTCTGTTTCCAACCATTACTATAAGCCTGTGTTTTGTTTGTCAAGAGTCTGCTGATGTCTCCCTCTCCAATTTTCATGTGTGTGAAAACCCACGGCACCAGGAATATTTCCCTGTCTGCTCTGGGGTGCCCTGACCCCCAGGGAAGCACTGACTCTGACCCTCACTCATGGAGAAAGTTTCCTAAACTCCAGAGTAGACTAGAATTCATTAAGCTGTAAAGTAGAGATTAGTGTAGGTGTATCACTTAGGTGGGAAATTGAGGTTTTGGGATTTTTAGTATGTTGTGGATGGAATCAAGATGGAGGGCACAGGGTGCCCTCCTGAGCTGCTTCTTCCTCCTTCTTCATGGGTTTGGGTGGCATTTTGTAATTGGGTGGAAAAGTCCCCATTGCAGGCTTTTGGGGATCAGTTATTGGGTTAAAAAGGGAAATAATCCAGGTGTCAGTTCTTCATTGGATAGTCTTAAAAGACCTTGGAACAAGAGATTGTTGGCCATTTTTGTGGTGCTTTTCCAGTGCGCTGAGCCTGGTGTGGACAGCGTGCAAAACTCCAGATAAGATAACAATAAACAAGAACCTGAAGACTGAAAAAGTCCAGTGTGTCTCTCTTTCCTGACACAAGACCACTCCAGGAGGGTCTCCCCTGACAGGGGAGCCCCCTGGGAGGGCCCAGCCAGAGCCTCAGAAGTCGGGGAATTGGTGGCAGGTACCCCAAGAGGTTTGGGATCTCTGTTCTCCTTCCCTGCTCACAAAGCCCTTCCAGTTGGGTCACTGAAGGCACAAGAAAAAGAAGCAGCAACTGCTCAGTTTTGTCACCCTCCCCCAGCTTATCTACATATACATTAGTGTTTTATGTTGTAAAATGGAAGATTTTAGGAACTTCTTGAAGCTTTGAATTTGTGATTTTTACACTATATTGTCTGCATTGAAGTGCTGTGTTTTTCTTGAGCAGTTAATTTATTACCCAGTAAAATTCAAATAATTTTCTTCACTGTAAGTTCCTGCCTGGTTGTTGCCATGTTAACAATTCAGATTACTGGCTTTTTGCTTCCCTGTAGTTGGCAGGGGTTTTTTTATGTTTTAAGTAAAAATTGCTGACTCACTGTACTCGTCCATTTTCATATCATTAATATATTAAAGAATTAATAGTTAATATTTTGTCACGTTTGGCTGTTTCATCCTGCTTAGTTTCATTTTGGTCAGTCATGCTTGTCAGGATTCAGAAAGGATAACATCACATTATCTTCTTCAGAAGCAATCTGAACAAGCTGTATTGATTTTTGTCCTTTTCTTTAAATACAGTTTTTTAACAGTAGTTTGAATTTGTGCACTGAAATGCAAACAATTGCAACCAATGATAGTGGTAAAGTTTTTTTCTTCATATTAATTGAAATAGAAATAACATTGTCCTTTTTATTTGTAAAGCAGAGCTGTAATGTTTCAGTGACCCTTGTATGTAATATTTAGAATTCTGATTTCATCTGTTGGATTTATCAGTTAGATTTTTTTGGGTTGGATATATTTATTTATTTTGTTATGTTATATTCTCAACTCTAGGGTCTTTCCTTCATGAAATGACATCATATTAATAATGACCAAAACTGGCATTTGGTTTATGGGGTTGGTTTTGTTTGGTTGAGTTTTTTTTGTGAGTGAGGGGAAGGAATGGTTTTAAAACAGAGGGGGAAAAAGAATCCAGTTCCTTATCCATTGGAATGAAATTAGGGAAAACACAGGGGTCTGGTAGTACATTTTAAAGGTGATTCTAGGATTATTTCTTCCTTTTTTGAACAGATTTTGCTGGCTTTTTGTGATTTGGTAAATACACTAAGCCTTTTTCTTCACTGTACTGTATTTCAAGGTGTCCTGAGAATTGACAGCTGAATCTGTGCAATCAGGACGCCCCCAGTCATGAACTATGATGTAATGAGAGGGAATTTGTGTGACAATAGTGTCTTACTTGGGTTGAAGGTGGCAAACAACATGAATATTGTTACTTTTTTGGTGTTATATAAGCCAGTTTCTTTTCCTGCAGCCATTCCTGCCTTGGTTTCCTGCCTCTGCTCTGGTTGCCACACTGCGAAGCAGCTGCGGGTGATTATTTTGCCAAGTTCCTAAATTCTTCAGGTTTCCCTTTTATCTTCTTGTAGCCTTGAACAAAGGGAAGGAAGTGTATGATGCTGTGTAGCAATCTTCCTTTTCATTTCAGGGTCTTTCTCTTTCTTGTTAATTTGTCAATACTGGCAATTCTCAAGGCTGACTCCATTGAATGCACTTAGAGATCCATACAGTGTGGAGAAATAACAATGCTTAAAAACCTCAGGGGTTTTAAACTTCCTTAGAATTCTTAGTGTCTCAGGATAATTTAAATGTGTTGCACAAGTAGTGCCATAGGTGGCCTTTGCAGTTAAAGAACCTTTAAAATGAGATCTTTTGATTTTTCCTTCAAAGAAAACATACACAGATAGGTGCAGTGGTGACCTCCCTTTTACATCCATTCATTCAACAGAGATTTCAACAAATTCTTACCTGTGCAGAAAAATAGTTGTTACTTTCTAAAGGTCTTTGTGGGTTGGTCTGGTGGGGGAGAAAGTTTCTTGACCAAAACCAAAGTTGGGTAAGTCTTTAGCTGGTGACTCTGCCCTGACTGGGCACACAGTGACCAACCTGCTGACCCAGGGGCTGATTTGGTGTTCCCACTGAGGATGTAATCCTTGCTTTTAGTTTCTGTTTCATTTTGTTAGAATGTGCTGGAACAATTGAAAAAATTCATTTGAAACAGCCTTCCCAAGTTAAGTTTGCATAAATACGAGTGTGTTGCTGATTATGTTGCAAACCAGTTAGAGGTCAGCAGAGAGGGTTTGCTTTCATGATGTAATTGAATTGCTCTTACAGGAACAGATAATTTACAGTGTACTGTGGCTGAAAGGGGAAGTTCTGGTGTCCTAGGCCTTGCCTTGTGCTGGCATCAGGGAGATGGCTTTGCAGCATCTTCAGTTTGTGCTCTAACATAAAGGGAAAATCTCCCTTGTTGAGAATTGCTCTGAGCTGTGTGAAAGGCTTGGGCACAGGTTTTTACATCCCTACTACAGACAGTGCTTCAGATATGTGTGATACCTCTTTTAATGAGGATTTGCTTAAAAAGGGGCTGTGGGAACATTGAGGGTCCCCAAACACTTAAACGTTAAAGTGCGTGTGATTTATAATTTCCCTGAACATCTGTACAGAAAAATCCTGTTACATTTGTTCATAAAGTCAAGTTCTCTTCAAACACCTGTAGCCTAATTCAGGAAATAAACTACCCTAGCTTCCTCTCCAGTAGGCTGCCTGTTGTAGTGGCAGTTTCTATATGCTCTGAATTGCAAAAGACAAAATACCAATTTAAGAAAATACCAAAATTTGACTATTTTCTTCAACAGCTGTAGCAGGTATTGCAAGTCATCAGAAAAAGGAAAGCCTGTCTACCAATCAGTGTGTAACAGTGACATCAGGGGCACCATCAAAAATTGTGCTATGATTTGTACAAATCAGGAGATGAGACCAAAAAGTGGAGAGGGGAAGCACAGTGCCAAAAACAAAGTTCTGCACTAAGATATTTGCTGATGTTAAGAGTCAATACATACACAAATAGTGATCTTAAGAAATGTACTTTACACTTGTGTGCTTTGCTTCTGATTTTAGGGATGATATTCTTTAGATGGAGAATTGACTGACTGCAAGAGGTGTTCATAACCATGGGAATGAAGTTAAAGGAGTTGTAGCTTTGATCCTTGGTGAAAATAATTGCAGTCCTTCCTGCCCAGTTTGCTGGGGCAAAGCTTGCAAATACACATCTAAATTTGGTATCTTCAGAACATGGCCAAATAGCTACAGTTTGAAATACATACTTTTAAGTTTATGTAAACATATTTAATGTTTTATTAAATCATTTTAATACCACATGTACACCCGAAATTCTGTAGCAGCATAGCTTTGCTTTGATTCATTGGAACTTTGCCTCTGAAAACAGCCATAAAATAAGGCTTTTCTGGACTTGGGAGTAGGTGAAAGGATGTGATACACCTCAGTCTTGGGATACAAACTGTGACCCACTCAGAACTAATTAGATCAGTAATTGGGTAACATTTCCTGGGTGTTTTTTGGCATTTCTCTTTTTGATGATTAGTAAAAGTGTACTCAGAGTAAATTACAAACATGGACAAGGCTGTTGATTTAAATATTCAGCTTGTATCTCCCCCCCTCCTTTTGAATATTGAGTTTTAATAAAATCTCTTAAGAAAGCTCCTCATTTCACAGAATTACAGAATATGCTGAGTTGGAAGGGCTCCATGGTCTTGATTATTGTCACGTTATAAAATCAAGGAGTTCATGATTGCAACCAAATTTGAAACATGTACCATAAATAGGTGAAAGTCACAGATTAGCCAGCTGGAATTAGAATTTGCTGGAAGTCTGTCAGGCTTTTGAGAACTGTGCTGGTGGAAGGACCTTCCCTCCCACATGAGTTTGTTCAACTGCTTCAATTCAATGGCTAGTAAGTTCAGAAAGTTGGGAAAGTGATTTTATTTATTTATATATTTGCTGTTTCCCAAAGTGTAAACAGGGTCATGAGCTAAGGATGTAACAGGCTAAAGATCATTGCAGTTATGGTGGAGAGAAGGTGTCAGCCCAGTTGTTAAAAACGTGTGTTCATAGTACAGAACATTCTTTGCTTCTGTGTGTATGTCACTTAAAAACTTCTGGTGCAAGTTTTCTCATGCTGAAATTAATTTCTAATTGGATTTACATTTGTGGCTTTAGCTTTTCTTAGTCTAAGTAGGAAGAAGTAAATTATTTTACAGCATGCTAGATGTGAAAAGAATCAGATCTTGGGAAACACATATGAAGATACATAAATTGCATAAGGAAACATGTTGAGGTAGTGTGTTCTTTGGTTTAGCAAAAATGAATGAAATAACTGTTACATGAAAAATGATTTCTTTAGGGAAAAAAGCAACACAATGAGAATAAAATCAGAGGGGTTTCTTTCTTGCAGATTGGAAAGAATGAAGTAAATCCTTTCGTGTTTCATTGATTTTAAAAATTGTCATGTAAGTTAGAAGTTTGTTTTGTGTTGGGGAAATCGAATGTCCACAGAAAAGTCCAAGAAAATTTCTGTTGTTCATTTATTGTCACTTAGAATCAGTGAGCTTCCAAATCTGTTCTGTCTTTAATATTACATTTCTTCTTTGAAAAGTGATGCTGACTCCGTTAGTGAGAGTGTTTGTAGACCTAGTCTTTCAAGCTAATAAAAAACTTTATTATTTCTCAGAAAATGTATTATTTGCTTTAGTAAAGTACAGAATTTTGAAAACCTTGTATTTCTTTTTCCCAGGCTGTTCGCTGCTATGAATCGCTAATTTTGAAAGCTGAAGGAAAGGTCGAGTCTGATTTCTTTTGTCAGTTAGGTCACTTCAACCTCTTATTGGAAGATTATCCAAAAGGTAAGAATTTTTAATTCTTCTGATAAATGTCTTTGGGGAATTGTTCTTCAGTGTAGGTGGCACAACAGAATGAAAATCACTGGGCTAAGTCACTGTTTTCTTGGTTTGTACTGTGTTTCAGAGCCCATAAAAGAATTAAAACTGGTGATATCTTCACAAGAACAACTTTATTCTTACTTCTTGTTCCTTTTTATTTTTAATGAAAAACAAAAGCCCAGCCAAAACACTCCTGGTTCAGGTATGAATATGAAGTTGGCTGGCAGGCCCAGTGTCTGATGGCACCCTGTGGGATGTGGGTGAGAGCTGGGTAGAACAGGTTAGAATATTTACTTTTTTCCCATGGGATGCCTTTTTTCATTGCCATTGCTTTTTAATTTTAACATGAATGCAGATCTGTTTGTGTAGGGAAACAAATAACACCCCCACCCTAAATATATGTGCTTCCACCCCCCCATGCCTTTTTCCAAGCACACAAAGATGCTGTCCTGCAGTTTTCCTGGGATGCAGAAACAGGGAGATGAGTGCTAGCTGAGAGTAGTTCAGGAGCACTGCTTGGTGGCTCAGGCTGGCTGTGGGCTGTTTGATAGCTGTGTGTCTGTGGGTCCACTGGCTGTCTGTCTGACATTAAACAGGGTGAGTTTGGCTTCCTGGGACCTCCATTTCTAAAGTGAGAAACATGTAGATTTGATGCTGCTCAGCAGGAATTTGCAGGTATCTGAATTCAGTCTGTAAATTTGGAAGGGCTTGTTTAGGTGATGGAAGCATCTGTCTTGTACCTCATCCCATCCCATGAGTGGGATATAACCACTGGTGTTTCCAAATCCAGAGGTGTGGGAAGATCTGCAGGGAGCATGGCAGTATGATGTCTCTGAAATTTAGTGGAGAATAGTCTGATCTTAAGCACTTTTGTTTAGTTTGAAGAAAATTCTGCCCCCTCTCTGCAAAAAAATTTACCCCACTCTTTCTCGTTAGCCTAATGAAGTTAGGTGTGAATGCAGTGTGACCTTCTGGACATATTTTACTCAGCAAAAACAGCCCAGGGTTATGGACTGACCTATATTAACTCTGCTTTTGAGTTGATAACAGTTAGGAGTGACAGGACCAGGTGTTGCTGTGGATCAGAGGCAGGGTTTACTGATGGGGCATCTGCTTTGTGCTCTGGGTATGGTTTTATAAACAAGCATAAAAACTCCAATTGATGGTTGGAAATATCAGTTCTCCAGAACTGTAAAAGAGCATTAGTACAACAATGTGAGAAAAAACATTAAGCCATTAAAAATCTGAATTAAAGTACTTAATACTTTCTTAGATGCCTATTTAAAGTCACATCTCAGTTGTAAAAAAAAAAAAAGCCTCAAGAAGACTAAAAACCTTGTTAGTTATGGAGTATTAAAAAATGTATCTGTATTTTCAAAGTGTAGTAGTTGAAAATACTGGGGGACTTTTAATTGATGTAAAAAGGGAAGTTAAAGGGTTTTTTTTTATTAAGTGAGGGACATATGTTCCTGTTCACTGCAGTTTTTGAACTCTAGTACCAAAGACTATAAAACTATTACCCTCAATGCAGAAAGTCATTGTTATTCTACAACTAATTTTTTACTGCTATTTGAAAGAACTAGAATGTTTGTGTGTCATTATAAAGTAAAAATAAATTTCATTACACGATACAAATTTTGTTACTTTAATTATTATACATTCTAATTGCATTATAGTTAAATTTTACATTATTTAGAACAGAAAAGCGAGTTCAGAATGTTTTGATATCACTAATGTGTATTTTACCCAGATTTTAAGTTCCAGAAGTGTAAAATTCTGAAGGAGCATGATATTCAGAGCTATAAATCTGTGTAGTCTGAATTTAGTCAAAGTTATGGACAAGTCAGTGTATTTAATAAATTGGATATAATTAATAAAATATCACAGCATAGCAGCATGTATAATGCTCCACAGTTTTTTTTTCCCTTAAAAGCTTGTTACTTAATTAAATATCTTCAATAAATGCATGCACCTTTGTATATAATGTATGAAGTGTTTTTTACAAAGGCAGAAGTGATAGTGTTCTTTGTTTAAAAAGTGCTTGCTATGAATTTTGTGCAGAGCAGAACAAACTGTGAGCTGAGTGTAGAACTGGGATCAGTGGTCAAGATGAAGCAGTGCTTCAGGGATGACAGATCTGGGTTTTGTGTTGATAGTTTCTTCCCTTCTGTCTCATTTTTTCACAAGCACACTGGCAGTGAAGGATCATGTAGCTGGGTGCATTTTGTTGCATGTTTTTAGTGTTTTGGTTTAGCTAATACCTTCTTCTGAGACTGTAGGTCATTTCCTTGTAAGAATTAGGACTTCAACACCATAAGAGAGATCTTGAGAAAAAGTCCTGGCAGGTTGCATCATTGAAACTCACATTATTGGTGCTATTACTGCCCTTGCTGCATGTGCATAGAGAGTATCAGTGAGGGGCAGGCTACCTTGAATGTGATCTTTGATACTCAAGTCTATTTAACTTCATTTATTTTAATGAAAGCTCTTAAATATTGTAAGTCCCCTCGAAGTGCAGTGTGTTTTCTGTCACTTCTAGCCACTGAATTCCAGAATCAGTATACTTTTATTTTTCTTCCTTAAAAAGAAGTACTTGTCTCCAAGAAAAGTTTGGAGTTCACTGGAGTGTCAGTGTCAGTGCTAACCTTTAAAAGATCTGAAGCTGCTCTGCAGGTTGCAGTTTGCCAAAATGCAGTAATTTTGAATTGCTGTTGATAGGTAAAGGGTTTTCTCTGCAGCCATGGAATGGAGCTGCTGTGATACCAGCACTCTGCTGCTGTTAGGAGAAGGTCCTACACAAGGGATCAGCCTTTTTGCAGGTTTTGAATCCAGTGAGACACTACCTTGAATTCAGACACTTAGCACCAAGATTGCAGATGAATTGATTTCAGCTTTGCCTGCATGTTCAGAGTGGTTTCTCTGCTCAGCTTTCCTTGTATTGATCGTGACTGATCAGAATTTGGCTTTGGGATTTCCTAGAATGGCAACGTTGACTCCTCCCAGTGAAAACTATTTCATTTCCTCAGTAGGATTTTCTTAGCTCTAATCTGATTCTTCCTCCTCTCTCTTTTGACAAGGCAGCTATTCCCAGCTGTTGGATTGTTTTGGAGGTTCCCAAAGCTTTTGTTGCCTGGGCATGCCCTTGGTGGCACCTCGTGTCTGCGGGTTGCTTTCTTTGTGCCGGCGCAGCTGAGCCTGCAGCTGCGTGGGGAACTGATCCAACTGAAAAATAACCCTGCACAAAAATGCTGTGCAGTTGCCCCAGAATGTGAAACCTCAGCCTTGGGGTTTTGCTGGAGGAGGTGGCTGGGTTGTCATGGAGGCCTTTGGGTGCTGGGAGCATTCTGAATTCAGTCAGGACTCCTGGTGTGTAAAACCTCTCAACTGTTTGCTACTGGATTCCGTGGGACAGATGGGTTTTTTACCAAATTATTGTGCTCTGGTCTTGAAAGAAACGTATATTCCACTGATAGCTGGAGTTTATTTTTCATTCCATGGCTGGTTTCCATAAGCAGTAAGGAGTGAAGATAGTGATGTTTTAAGATTTGGGTTCTAGCTGACTTGAGTTCTAATTGAATGCTGTTAATTGAGCTCGTGGATTGACATCATCTGTGTTTTCTTTAGGGATCTTCTTTTTGCAGAAGGGTCATATGCATTCACTGTGTTCAGTCTGTGACTTGGAGGACAGCTCACAGTGGCACAAATGGAAATGTGCTTTAATCTTTTGCCTCCTTGAATTGCTGTTCTCTAAGCAAAATTCCTGGAAGTAGAAAATGCAGTTAATGAATGAACGATTTGAGAAAAACATGAATTTATTTGTGCCACAGTTACTAAAACACAATAAATACTGTACTGAAATAATTCTTATTGTACTCAAATGGTAGTCTCATTTTTAAATGTTCTATGTCAGAACAGTTTTAGCAGTATTTATTTTGATTATAGACGGTGACTGCTTTGTCAAAAATACTAACATAAAAACATTTTAAGTTGTTTGTAAGATAGTGTTCATTAGTTATGGGGCATTTTTTTAGTAATCATTAATCTAAAATTTAAAACCCTACTAAAAAAAATACCCAGATTGTTAATTGAGCAGCTCTTTTATTGCAATGCAACCTAAACCCAAAATTTAAACACTTTCTGATTGTTCTTTTGTAAAGTTGTTTGGTTGTGAGAAACTCCCATATTCAACAATGTATGTGTGTTCCTTTGTACTTAGAATTCCAGCTCTGTAGGGAATTTCTCTGTGGTGGTGAAGGTCTTTCAGGAATTTGAAAGGAAGTATTGTTATTGGGAAGCATTTTCATGTGCTGTGCTCTGAGGTGCAGTGTAGAAGTGGTAATTTTATAAAATATAAGGGAAAACTTCACAGCATGGACAGGATTGTGCTGATTCCTGCTGGGCTGTCTTGTCTTACTGATGAGTCCTGAAGAACTAGAATGAATTAAATAGCTTGAA
This sequence comes from Agelaius phoeniceus, assembly GCF_051311805.1. Lineage (NCBI taxonomy): Eukaryota > Metazoa > Chordata > Aves > Passeriformes > Icteridae > Agelaius > Agelaius phoeniceus. The sequence goes on along the minus strand of NC_135266.1, from coordinate 6,866,479 downwards.
TGAGTCAAGGAAGAGGTGACTGTTTCAAATAAGTGTGATATTTAGGTTTAAGGGGTTTTATTTTGTTGCTTGTAACTGGAACTAACTGGTAGAATTGGAGTTGCTTCTATTTAGAGCTGTTTACAGAATCCTGAAGGTGAGATAAATTTTGGGTGGTTTAATTTCAGGTGGTTTAAACCATTATGTGAAATTTCTGCAGAAAAAAAGGAAGCTTAGAGCATTAAAATGTTCTTTATAAATTGTATGTATGTGGAGCAGAGGGAAGCAGTCGACAGTTTTATTATAAAATATACCAAGGCCATGTTTTTGACTGGTTGACTGAAAATTTTCACTTTGGAAAGTGTTCTAAATAAACACTCAATTGTTAAAAGACCTTTTTGTGTAATGCACTCTTGGAATATTTTTGAGCTTGATGAAAATCCATTGGGTTTCTTCACTGGTTTTTCAGTATTTTAAGACTTTTCACAGAGTTCAATATCTAAAGGATTCTGTAATTGTAAATTTCTTGTCAATCTTGTATATCTTTCACATTTAATACTTGATGGGACAGTGGGCTTCACATCACTTTGCTGCTGTCTTACATTTCCAGATGGGCATGTGGAGCTGTTAATAAATTTCTTAGAGGACTATTTGATGATTTTTCTGTCTTAAATCTATGCTTGTATTGCTTTTGTGTGTCAGCCTTCATTCTGTGTTAAAAGGAAGACATGCTTTAGGCTTCTTTGATTGTCTCTTTGGTACTTTCAGTACAAATCTCTGGAGGAAACAGAGAGCAGCATCTGCCTGAGGCCTTAAAACAAAAGACCTGAGTGGCATTTTGCTGCTCTCACTTCCACATATTTTTGGGTTATTACAGAATCATAGAATCATGGAAGTTGGAAAAGACCTTTTAAGATAACCTAGTCCTGCCATTAACTCAGCCCTGCCAAGGCCACCACTGAACCATGTCCCCCTGCAGCACATCTGCATGTCTTTTAAATAGCTCCAGGCATGGTGACTCCACCACTTCCCTGGGCACCTGTGCCAGTGTCTGACAATCCTCTCACAAAGAAAATGTTCTAAACAGCCAGTCTGTATCTCTCTCCTGGTGCAAATTGAGGCCATTTTGTTTGTCCTGTCCAGACTTGTTGCTTGGAAGCAGAGCCAGCTGCCACCTCACCTCACCTCACCTCACTGCCTCCCAGGCACTTTGTGGCAGGCAGTGAGTTCCCTGAGCACCTTTTGTTCCAGGCTAAGCACCCCCAGCTCCCTCAGCTGCTCCTCCTCAGGTTTGTTCTCCAGACCCTTCCCCAGTGCCAATGTCCATCTCTGAACATGCTCCAGCTCCTCAATGTCCTGCTTGTCCTGAGGGGCCCAAACTGGACACAGGATTTGAGGTTTGGCCTCACCAGTGCCCGGTACAGGGGACAGTCACTGCCCTGGTCCTGCTGCCACAGCATTGGTGACACAGGCCAGGTGTCCTTGGCCTCCTTGGCTCTCTGGCTCGTGTTCATCCAGCTGGTGACCACCACTCCAGGGCCTTTGCCACCCATCACTTTCCAGCCCCTCTTCCCCCAGCCTGGGGGGGTTGTTGTGACCCAAGTGCAGGACCCAGCACTTGGCCTGGTTGAACCTCAGCTCTCAATCCCCTTGTCCAGGTTGTTGATGAAGATACCAGCCAGGAGTAACCCCACAATGAGCCCTGGGGAGCACACCTGGTGACCAGCTGGATGTAATTCCATTTCCCACCACTCTCTGAACCTGGCCATCCAGCCAGTGTTTATCCAGCAAAGTCAATTCTTTTGGCTCAACCTTGGAATTTTCTCACCTTTTGATGTCTTCAGTTTTATGGCAGAGCAGTTTTCATCTTTGCTGGGTTAAAACACCATGGTGGATAAAACCTGCACTATATATAAGCTGTTTCTGCAGCCTGCATGTATCTCTTAGGTGTTTAATGAAGATTTATATTTTTCCTGGAAACAGTCAGATTTAAATCAAGAAATGTGCTCTTTCCAAGCTTCCCATGTGCAGTTCTTCAGCTGATTTTCTATTTTACTATTAGTTTCACATCAGATAAGCACTAAGAAATATTAGTGCTTGTTTAAAAATCAAATTAAAAATAATTGTTTAAGAAAACACATACTGTTTTACACAGATCTATACAGAACTTTGGTTTGTATTAAAGTTTTCTTTTCAGGGCATGTAGTCAAATTAAAGCTTGCTGTTTCTAAGTTCAGTAAGCCAAAAATTTGTGTTAGTCACATTTAGCCTTGCAAGATGCCACTAGATGGTGTTAGTATGTAGTTCACTTTCTTCTTACTCAAGCACTAAAACACTCTAACTGCTCCATGTTTGGATCACTTTGAAGGCCTCTTAAGTTTTAAGGTGTCATAAAGTGGATTTACTAGAGCAGATCATAAAAGCCATCCTCTGACTGCATGATTTGTGATGAAATGTGCTAGAGGTGACAAGTGGGTGGTTGTCACTCAGTCTAGACATTTTTCCTCCCCACTGTCACCTTCCTTGTTTGTTTAGGTCAAGTATGTAGATTCTGGATACAAAGAGAGATTGTCTTCTCTTACTACTGAAACTAAGTTTTACCAACATCCTATGAAATAAAGTGGATGGGGAAAAAAAAACCTGAAACCACATATGTGGTAATTAAGTCAAATTTGGTTTTTTTTCTCTGCATGATACCAAGGAATCTTAAACAGGGAGGAATAAGGAACAAGTATTATGCATGTCCTGCTTCTGACATGGCCCTTGGTCCTATCATAGTAGGAGAGGAAGGCAAACTCTTAGGGGGCACATAATAAAGTGTGTCAGGATTGGTGTAGCCATACATATTGCAAAGGGGGTAGTTCTGGGTGACTGCAAAAACCTGTAAGAGGAAACCAGTGAAATCCCAGTGTGTGAACTCATTGAGGGTCAGCTCTGCATGAGGTGCCTGAGGTTTACAGACAGATTCTGAAGAGAGCCTGAGCTCAGGAGCATTCTCTCTGTTTGTTCAATGGTTGCAATTCTTTTAGAAGGGTGGTGTTTTGCTTTTCAGAGCAGCTATTTCAGGTAAACATTTTATTTTCATCAAGCAATATAGCTGGTGGTGATGGACTTGAAAAGCTGTGTATAGCTTTGGGGTATCCATGTCCCCCCCTCTGGGGAGGGTGGTGAATGCTGGATCTGCCACTCACAGGGTTTTCAGGAACATGGTCACAAGGATTAACTGTTAGAAAAATAATATACATGGCCAGGTTTTGGAGAGGGGTGTTCATAGCAAGAGCATCAACTGATAAAGAAATGAAATAAAGGACAGAAGGAGGGAAATAGGTAACTGAACACTTCTTTTAGTAATTGTTGAGTATTGTTTTGGGTGTCTGAATGTGGTCTGTCAGTTTTGTGCTTTTGAAAGCTTTCTGTGGTTGACTACAAAAAGTAGTTGAGGATGAGGCAAGAGGCATTGTCCTGCTGTTGATACTGTCCTGTTCTTTGAGTCCAGACATGCATTTTCTGGATGTTTGTGCGTGTTTCACATGCAGGGAAAAAAGAAGTTTTTATGTTATTTATTGTCTTTATACAATTCCATATGTGGAAGAATTTCAGTGGCAAAGTTTTAAATTGAAAAAGCTCAAATAGTGAGTTCCTAATCAAAAGATTGTCTGCAGAATCCTGCTGTGCCTAAGAGTGATTTCAAAGCACTCATTTTATAATGTTTAAGACAGACATCATAACTGAAATGGGATAATTCACTTGAATGTGTAAAAATGAGAGTTGACCCTGTGTTGAAAGAGGGGCAGTAGTTGATAGAATCTTTGTGACAAAAATTGTCTCACTTTGGAATGACCAATCTTGGATGAAAAGTAAAGGTGCAAAGTGATATTTCAGCCTTTAGTGTTAGGATTTTTTTTATTGTTCATTTTTGTTTGTTCTTGGTTTTGGTATTTTTTTTTATTACTACTAATGTGCTGCTTGACCCAAGTAACTGGGATTTTTTGCTTTTGAATAAACCAGGGAATATCATCCTACAGTCAGAATCATAACACTGCTAAAGCACACCCTCTGTTACAGATAGGGACTTGGGTAAAATTCTTGTGGCTCTGCAGATTCAGTTGCTCTTTTTTTTTTTTTTCTTATTTTAGAATAAAGTTTGTATTTTGAGGGATTTGCACTTATTTCTTGTAGATACAAAGTTAATTTAAGGGAAAAGTTGCTTGTAGTTCCACAGTACTGGTTTTAGATAAGGTACTAATTTCTACACCATAAAATTTAGAATAAATATATGCTTATTGGTGACTCACTCAGGGACTCTGAAATATTACAGGGTTCAAAATTTATGGTTCATGTTTTCCTTCATATCTAGGTTGGTTCAGTTTTTCAAAAATCTTGCTTTCATATTTTGATTTCTGGCATCTCATATGCAAGATTCTTCTTAGCATTATGCTTGATTAGGAGTATTTCATGTGGGTTCTCTCAAAAAGAACATTTTCTTGAATCTTTTTTTTTTTCTGCTTTTCTCTTCCTTTAATCCTTTTCAGCAGAGCTCGAGTGCTCATGGAGCAGATATTTAATGTAGTGTTCAATGTAGTTGTAAAAGGGGCTGAAATCAGATTTCAGAGCTAACTTACTATAAGTTGAGCACTTGATAATACTGAAAGTGTTCATGGTGACACTTTTTAGTTGTCTGACTTTCCTGAGGTGGAAAGGGACATTTAGCTCTGGCTTAATGGAACCCTCCATGATTCACCCTTTTTTAGAAGAACTCTGGGAATTTTAGCATTTCATGTGCAAGAAGCAGCAAGGGAATACTGTTACCCTGGATCCCTGAAGCCACCAGGAGGATTGGGCACTTCAGACACTGAGGAGGACTGAAGTGTCCTCTTTGTTCCTCTGGAAATGTGGCTCCTTAGAATGGAGGCCTCATCTTCTTAGCATGTAAATATAAATAGATTTCAGCAGTCCACGCTTCCCATGTGCTTGTTTTTAATTGAAACTGAGCTTGGCACATTAAATGATCACTTCAGCTGTTCCTGTGGGAAGTTGCTGAACTTTATTGAAGAATGGAAGAGTTAGAAAAGAAAGTCACAGCCAAACATCCTTTTTCTTAAAGAAAACTGATGGAATGTCATGGAGCAAAAGACTGCTTTCTGTAATAACTTCCCTCCATGTTAAATGGAGATGTTAGGATTTTTCAGAGCAAGTTTCTTCTTGCTTTCTTTTTTCCATTCTTTCTCTTTAAAGTATTCTGTTTATTTATGTAGTTTTTTAATACTGTTGACATTTTATAAACTTACTTAGCAGTGCCTTAACTGCTATAGGTAAGCATATTCCACCTCTCCTTTTTAATGGATATGCTCATGTGGGTACTTCTTATATTTTTTAACAGCTATGGTGAAAGTGTTCTGCCTTTTATTTTTCCAGTATAATTCTTAGCATTGTATTTGATGTTCTTTTAATCTTTTTATCCATATCCCCTGCATAGTTGACTGCAGTAGTTGTGTTAAAAAAAAAAGTTTAGAAGTTGTTGTCAGTTTCTTGAATCTTGCATAATATGGTCTTGTTGACCTGAGTATTTGAAATATACTTCACCCCTTAAAATTGGGATAGGTACTGCTTGAGTAAAAGGAAAAACCTCATTTTGTTTGTGATGTGATGCATTACAAAACTCTTTCATAGTGCATGTGCATGTTGGGGAAAGCAAAGTCATGGCCATGCTCAGAAGGTAATTATTCCTTTTTGTTGAAAACTTATTAATGATATCTGGGAGAAGTTGAATCTAGAAGGACTTTTGGGGAGGAGTAGGATGTTATTTTGTCTTACTGTGAAAATCCTTTAAAACATAATTACAGAATATGACTAAAATATGCTTAGTTTTAACATTCTTCAGCTTATATTGTTAGACTGAAGTAATATTCTTCAGTTTGTACCAGGTTGTTGTTTTTTTTTTGGGTGGGGGAGGGGGGGCTTGGAGGAGGAATTGTGTTCTTAAATTGTGAAAGACTAAGATTAGTTAGATTAGATTTTTAAGTGATTTTGTTTGTCTGAGTTACATCATTTTAAATACATTGCATGTTAATAATGTGTGATCAATGAGTCTTCTAAGTTCATTTTTCTAGTCTGGGCATCTAAATAAACCACAGTTTCGAACATTAAAATTAGAAATTGGTCTCACAAGCATTTTGGTGGAGAGGGGCATGGATCAGCATGTGTCTGTTTACAGATAAAGATTGTGAGTCTCCATAGACAGTGGAGTGCAGAGGTTCTGTGTCTTTGCCATCATGTGTATGTTCTTATTTCACTTAAGCACAAGAATTTTGGTCAAGTTACAAAAATGAATATGCCAGACAGGTATTGAAGGTTGATAACATTTATGGACATGAGTTATCCATGGTGCTTGCAGGAGATGAAGCTGCACCTAAAGTACAGATTGTTGTTCTTGTGTCTTAATCTGTTTAGTGCTTATGGTTTTCCAAAGCTGGAGCTGTCTTCTTTTGTTGTTTGGTTTCCACACATTCTGTATTTTCCATTCTTAAATCTTGGGGAGCAAACACTTGAAAAATCAGTGTTTTGGTGTTACTGCAGTGAATCTTTACTTTAAATGCTTCATTTTTGATGGTTCCTAGTGCTGTGTTCTTAGAAAAAAGCAAAGCCTCTTTGTGTTCTAGTCCGAGGTGGCCTCTTAGCCCAAGGGCAAGATGAATCAACCAGAATTTTTCCTTTAGTGAGGAAGAGGGATGCAGGAGTGGTGATTGGAGAAATTGGTTGCTAAGTAGAACTAATATTCTATTGAACAGAGCTGTTCTTAGCACTGATTTCCAGGTTAGTCTTGGCCATGGCTGTAGAATAAAATGTAAGCTTTTATTCTTTTTTCTGCTTGCTTTTGTTTCTCAGAATGAAAGGCCATGTGAAATTGATTTCTCTTTGTATGTCCCTCCTCACCAGTTCTTCAGAAATTACAGGGCATCAGGGAGCGTGGTAAATGAGCTACATGATTAAATTTTTAAATCTTAGAACAGCTTTGTCCGGGATGAAAATACCAAAATTTCAAATTATTTCTTTGTTATAGGTTTTCTTTAAAATATTGCTTGATTTACATTTGTAAGATTAATAATAAATATACTTCTGGGTTGACATTTCATAAAACAAAATTATAATCTTAAGGAATGCATTGCCCACAACAGTGTACTTACCATGGCAGTGTTACTTTTATTAAACCATTTATCATTTTAATGTTGTGTATTCTGACTCTTAAGGATTTTTATCTTTTTCTTCAAAGAAAATGAAACAAAACAAATTGAACATTCATTTTTCTTCCCTACAGCATTATCTGCATACCAGAGGTACTACAGTTTACAATCTGACTACTGGAAGGTCTGTATATGCTCTTTTTTTTTCAATTTTAAAGTGTGTTACTGTAACTGTTCAATTTTTTGAAGTATTCTGTTCAATATAAGTTTGGGTTATCTACCTGCAATGACTTTTTGTTGGCACATTAATTGAGTCTTAATGTAAATGTTCACCTGTATGTGCAATTCATTATAAATTTCAGTATAAGTGAGTCTTCAAGTCATGTATTGAAAAGGCAGCTCAATTAAGCTGACTCGTTTTAAATAATTTTTGTTACCATCATTATCCATTATTTCAGGGTTTTTTTAACGTAGCACAGATATTTGGATGTGTGTTTGGAGAGCAGCAGAGCCACTTGAAAGCTGCTGTGCAGACATTGGACTGGGAATAGGAAAAATGTTCTCAGGTTGCTTTTTGTTTCCACAGACACCAAATTCTTTCAAGTCCTTTTCAGTATTTTAAATACCACTTTTACGTCAGACAGGAGCAGGTCCTGTTGGTGTAGCTGTCTTGTCTGTAAGTAGAGGTATTGTGTCTGTAAGTAGAGGTATCATGACTTCAGATGAATAAAATTGAAAAAATTCTTACAATGGCATTGTCAGAAGTTGTCAGCATTGGTATATTGGCACATGAAATAGTTTGAAGCTCCTGGTTGAGAAAGAAGTGCAGCAAAGCATGGAACACATGAGATATTTGTGATATTTGTGTGGTCTTGAGCAGCTGTTTTCCTTAGAAATGTGGATAAGTGCATCTTTCACATGGGGAGGGCTCATGAAGAGCTCTTGGTACCACATAGAGATGGTATTAGAGAAACAACATTTTGTGTGTTCTTTGCATTTAGAGGGACTGTAACAATGCTCTGAAAAACACTGTGGCAGCTTCTCCCATATGGCACAGGCTGGGGAGAAGGGCAGGGTAAATTAAGGGTGGGAGAGTGAACTACAATGAGTGTTTTACAGCAGATAAAGGTGAGCTCCAGTTGCAGGATGCTAGGGAAATTTTTGGTATTGTCTTATAAAGCCCCTGCTCCAGCAGGAGTTGTGCAAGTGCCATATTTCACTGAGCCATTTTGGAATTGAAGGAGTTTTTCCAGCAGAAACCCCTGCAGTTTTAAAATTACAACAATAAAAACATTATTCTATTCTTACGTGTTCTTGGAGAGCTGCTTTAAAGATTGCTGTAAATAAGTGTTGAAATCAATCAATTAATTAAAAATCAATTGTAATAGTTTCTGATGTTTGTACTCTTTCACATTAAGCATGTCAAAATAGTTTATGACTGGAATTGTTTTTTCTGGTTTTTATTCCAAGGGCTCATTATTAAAATAAGTGGTAGGTGATTACTAAGTTATTTCCCCTGCATTTTCAGTGTTCAGGGTGCAATGTAAAGGATTATATGTATTTATATAGGTATAGGTTGTTTTCAGTGTGGCTCAGGCTGTTGTCTGCAATTAAAATAAATGTAAACTCTGACTGTTTTGCAGTTTTATCTCAAGAGCACTGATGGCAATAAAATATCTATTTGTATACAATGTGTGATATTTCAAGATACCTTTTTCTTTTATATATATCTCCAGAATTTTACCATGCAGAGATTAGTTTGAACAGTTCCAGTTGCAAACATGAGAGCATTGGTTTCAGTTGATTGACGAAAGAATATTTTGAGTTCTGCAAATTAAAAATCCAACCCAAAAAGAAGAAGAAACCAAAACCCAGTAATTTTTCTTCCTTTCTTGGCCTCTCCTGGGAAGGATCTCATTGTGAGCTTCCTTAAAAATGTGTAGCCCAAAGTGGTTCTTTTCCCATAATCTTGGGAGATTTTGTTGATTTTGATATTCATGAAAAAGAGCCTGAAAAAGTCCAAAACCATTTTTCAGCTAATAACTTTTTTACTGAAAGTGGTAAAAATCACAGGTGGATCATATTTCATCTTATTAATGGATGCTGAAGCTATTCTGGAGTTGGCAGTGGGAAGCTGCCTGGATTGGGTCTAGAGAAAGACCTTCCCCTCCTCCCTCCAACTGAGAGGATTTATTTTTTCTTGTCATCCTTAATGCCCTGTATCTGTAAGAAACCATTTAGTCAGGAATAGCAAGTTTATGGTGTATTTTTGGTCACACTTTTATGCTGTTTTGTTCTACTTTGTGATTTTTTTTTTTGTCCCAAAGAGATACAGATGGCAAAAAACTCAGTCAAATTTCCTTATTTTAGTGTTGTGGAATTTTTGAAAAGTTTTTTTTTCTTTTTTTAGTTTTTACAGGGCTGGATGTCATCAGTTGAGTTGTTGGAATTCGTGATAGTAAAGGAAGGAAGAGAGAGAAGGGTGTGAAGGAAGGATGGTATTTGTGAGCTGTGAGGGGTGCTGCCTTGAGAGATCTGGGAAACTGGAGAGTGCTGAATCACATGAAGGTTATTACATAAGGCAGGGCTGCAGTTAGACAGGAGCAGCCTTATAAACTTGGGCATTTTATCTGAAATTACAAACTGTCGTGCAGTGCAAATTTATCTGGTTGAAATAAGTGTCCTCTATGTGCTCTGCTTTTTAAAGAGGGAACTTAGAGAAGAATTGTGAGAGTTTTCAGATTTCTTTGGGTGTAATTTGGCCTCCTTTTATAAAGTATTTTTGCTCTCTGCTACTTTGGATTTTTAGAGTTGCATGGGGTTGGTAATTGAGCGTTATTTTCATGCATTGTTCATTTCATGATATGCAGTCTGTATTTCCTTTCATGAAAAAAGCATTTTATATTTTTTTGTTTCCCCATAGATTTTTCTGATGGTCTGAATTTTCATAGATTTTTCTGATGGTCTGGTCTGAAACAACCAGGTTGTTTTCTGTCAGAATTTGATGCATGGGTTGTTTTGTTGCTATTACAGTAAGCGTTGTGTTGATCATGTGGAACAAAAAGAGAAGGAAAAAAACACTTTATAAAATATATTCTGGATATATACTCTAGTGACAGGAGTGAAGGTGAAAGGTTAGGAAGATGCTGTATTTTGCCATTTAGCAGATCAATACTCCCTCTGTGCTGATGAGATATTATTTCCTTTCAAAGAACTATCTGTATGGATTATTTTGAAGGTGTTGGGTTGCACTATGCCACAATTTCTAAGTAGACCATTTTTTGCTGTAATCTTGGGTACTCACAGATCAGTGTAAAATGTCCTACAAAATAATTGAGTTTCTGCAATTTTTGACTACAAAGACACTGTGCTACCTCAACTCAGCATTTAAAAAAATTGATTTGAAATTATTTGACTTGAAATATCTCAACTTGCATAAAAGCCAATCTGACTTTCATTCTTGCATTCAAGTAGTTCTCTCAATGTTTCTTATGTGCCTATGCTAAAATGCTAAAATAAATCTCCCTTCTGTGCAATGTACTTCATTCTGATTTCCTTTTAAAACTCCCCTGTGTCAATGTGTTGGGGGAGGTGAGGATGACTGTGGGGGATGAACGGATACAAAGGGCAGTTCAGGAGAGGGAGACAACAGCTAGAACTGCAATTTGTAGATGTTGATGCTCCTGGGAAAATAAAGATATCAAGTGTAAATGTCTGCCATGATTATCAGTTTTGACATATTCTGAGGAGGCAGGATTAGAAGCTCAGCAAGGAGTAAGATATTCCTGATTTTATCCAAACATGATGGCAGATATCTGGCACCTGTAGGAACTTATTTTAATCATCTTGTGGCTTTATTATAATGGACTTGATCATACTGAACTCTTTTATATAATACCTGAGTTTTGTTAGGGCTGTCCTAGAGAAACTCCATTGCATGAGTGAATTGAGTGTAAGTGTATAAGACATCTGGATCTGTTGCCCTGACATGGTTGTCCAGGGCAGGAGAGACCCAAAACCCCTGTTCCACAGATTTGGGGCTCCAAGAGGCATCACTAGAGTGATTGCTGGGAGAGCTCCTGAGAGAAGAGCCTGGTTATTTAGTATTTAGATTAGATCTCTGCTTAGGCATGGCACTGCTGCAGCCCTTGTCTGGTTTGATAATCTTGATTAAAGACTTGTGACCTTTGTAGGTAGGTGAATATTCACAAATTATCAGTTGGAATTGTGTGCCTTGCAGTTGTACTAGCCCAGTTTGAATAAATAAAACCTTTTGGTACAGCTGTGTTAGGGAGCAGAAAATTCCTTTTTGCTGATTCTCTGAAGTGTTGGGGACATACCTGTGCTTGGGGAATGAATGTGAAGATTTCTAGACACTTAAATCCAGGGGATTGTGGACAAGTTATGAGGAACATGGCAACAGCACTGCTGAAGTCCATTCTGCTGTGTTAATTCATTAAAGAGTAGCATCCTGCTGGTTTAAGTTCTTTTTAATAAAAAGTGTGTTTTATCAGAGTAACAGAGTATGCAGGTACTTGAGCATTTCTATTTACATGTGAATAAATTGAAGGATTGACAAGGCACAGAATTTAGAAATGCATCTTAAAGTGTTGGACGTTCCTGTGAGAATGACTTACTTCATTTTCAAGGTAGGCTTTACTTTGGAATAGGATGCTAGACCTTGGATTGAGGGTGCCTGAGAAAGAAAAGAGACCTCAGTTTTATTCAGCTACACTCAAGTGTAGTATCTCTTTATCAAGCAGTGCTTGGAGTGGATCAGTCAGGAAGTCTGAATGTTCCTTGAAATGTTTAAGGAACACTTAATTAGTGAGTTACATCCTCCAACATGAATTCAGATATAGAATTCTTGTTAACTGTTGACTTTTGTTGGAAAGTTGCCTGGAAGGAAAGTAAATCTGTCAGGAACTCGTTATCATTTTATGAAAATGGCCTTAATCACCCTTCTCTTTAATAAAGATTTCATTTATGTGGACAAGGTGAATGCATCAAAGAGGTTTGGTAAACCCCAAGAAGGGTTTTCAAAGACCTAATTCTGTGTTACAAATGCAAAGGTGGTACAAACTGAATTTACAGTTGCAGGGCTGTACTGTAGAACACTGAAGAGTTGTGTTAAGAAAAAATAGAGAAATTGAAGAGGGGGAAGTAAATCCCATAATTTTGCAGCAAGGTGAGGTGTGAGTTTAGTTCTGGAAAGCACCTGTTTGGTACTCCCTGCCTATGTTTACTGCACAGTAGAATAAATTGCTGTCTAAATTTTTACCATTTTTCATATTTATTTCTTAAATTATTCTTGAAAACAAAATTCTAGCTATATATATACAAATGTGAGAATATCCCCTCACTTTTCTCAGGTAATCTTTATAAAACAGGGAACAATTCAAGACTGTACAGAGGAAAAAACTTCCAAAAACCAAACCAGCAAAACAAACAAAACAACCAAACTAAAATCCCCCTGACCTGAAATTCTTTTCAGAAAGCCAAATGCCAAAGGAAAATTCAGTTGTGTATGTGGGTGCTAATCATGGAAGAGGGATATGATCTCAGTCTGTTCTGTTGTTAGTTTGTTGCAGAAAGCAATTTTATAACACTCCTTTTTATGTTGATCTGAAGTGTATTTGAGTGCCAGGTAGTATTTTAAAATGCTGTTCTATAATTAGAGCTATGTAGAAATTTCTCAAGCTTATGGCTAAAACCCTTATAATTAGTAGAAAGGCTTTTTTGTTTCAAAGAGCTAAAGTAACTAAAGACCATGGATGTTAGTTTTTAAATGTGACCTGTTGCTTGTTTTTATTGTTTCATGCAGCTTTTTTTTCATCCCTCTACTTTTTTTCTGTTTTGTTTGGTGAAATGGCTTTTTTTGGTATGCTTCCTTAATGCTATAAAATAGGAAAATAATTAAAAAAACATTATTCTTTAATTTTGCCTGTTTTGCTGTCTCTTTTTCTCCAGACTGTAAGTCTGTGTCTCCCTTTATAAACAGTTGGACAAAAAGCAATTACTAGACATCCTGATAACAGCAAATAAGAGAACATTTTGCACCTTGGAGATCCTTTAGAAGACAGCAATTTTCCACTTCATTGACTCACAACTGTTTTATTTCTGCAGTAAACTCAAAAAACCAAGTAGTTTTTTAAACAGAATTCATCAAAAATTTCATTATTTTTTAATTAGATATAAATGCTTGGATTAATTGAAACAATGCAGTTGTATAGGATCAGTAGAAATTGCTGGAACAGACATTCTCCTGGAACAAAAGTTGGAGAGGTAGGATGATTTGTTAACACTGCTTTTTATTCAAGCCCTTTGGTTTTTGAAACTTTTATTTTAAAGAAAACTGTGATTCTGTATAAAGAGATAAATTTCCCCTTAAGGATCCTCAGAGAACAACATTTTAAAATTACACAAAAAGGCTTTAATATAAATTATTGCCCCATAGCAACACAGGATACCTACAGAAAAAGTAAAAAGAAACAATCTGTTTGATCAGAGGATGCTTAATCAGAGAAATGTTGAGAAAAACTGATCAGGAAAGCAAGTTTCAAAAATTCTCACTGAAGCTGAAGTTTGCTGAGATGAAGACACTGCAAAAGGAACTGGCAGATACAGCAGTGACCTACACATGGGTACATTAAAAACCTGCAATTCAGGATGTATTTGCAAATCAAAATGACAGGGTAGGAGTAGAATAAATAGAAAGAGGAAATAGAGATTCAGAAAGTGAAAAATAAAATCAGGAATTAAATAAATATTCAGTGTCTCTGTGAAGCATGGAGATATTAATAATACCTTCTATATGCTCTTTAATTCTGCCTGACAATATAATGGTTGTCAGTGAAGCACATGGGATTCTGCACCACCCCTCACTTTTCACTAAAACAGGTTTTTGGATTTCAGTCCTTTCACTTGAAGGATCCTGATGAAGACATTCTGGTTATGTTCTGAGAAGGTATAAAATACAACTGAAAAATAATACAGAGACAAACATGATGACATTATGTGTTATGGAAAAGAAAATGAAAAACAGAGATAATTTTGTCCTGATTTTAAGATGCTGATGAGAGTGGATCAACATAATGGAGATAAAAAGCATTTTTATGGGATTTAATGGAGATAAGCATTTTCCTGGAGTCTGCTGTGGAAAGCAGTCTGGGAATAGTCTGAGTCTGATACTGTGTGATAATACAGGATGGGAAGTGATTGTGTCCATAAAAAGAAAAAAGGAGGGGGAAGGTTGAGGAGAGAAAAATCTGTAAGGCCAAGTGAGATTGAACAAATAATATGAGGAAGAGGAAAATGTGTCAAGAAGGAAGAATGGCAGGATGTGGGGGAAGGAAAATTCTGGCTTTGCTGAGAATTAGAATGAAAAGAAAATGAGAAAAGAAAACTCAAACTTTAGGGGTAACAGCATATGGGGAGAAGTGAGGAAAGTATATATAGAATAATACCAGAGTGGATTGGCAGAGATCTGAACTGAGACTTTTGCCAGTTTTCCCCCCTAACCATGACCTCTGTGGAATTCAGGTGAGGTGGAACCCTGTATAATTTTCCATCAAAGAGCCTGGATGGCCTCTGTTTTGAGGAAGGAGTAAGAAAGCAGTGTGAAGCACTGAGTGATCCCTCAGGGAGCTAAATAAACAGATAATAAAAATCAGGGATGTTTAGAGTGGATCAAAAGTAACAGGGCTTCAGCTGGTAAAACTGAGCTTTGTGCTCTGACCTTGCTGGAGATCCCCTGGCAAGGGGAAGAGTGACTTAAGATGACTGAGACTCTACTCTTAGTAATTAAACAGCAAAGATTTTTTATGTGTGTAGCTGTTACTGCACATGTTGGTAATTTAACAATTTACTGCCACAAAATAATGGGGTTTACCCTAATAAAGGATGTAGCAAGTGCACGAAGCATTTTACTGAAATGCTGATGGAAAATAGAAGAGAGCATATTTTCCATAATAATTAGGTTTTGGGGGTGCAGTGGATGAGAGCAGTTCTGGTAAAAACTTCCCTTTGATCCTGTGATATACTGGCAAAACAAAAAGTGGGAAAATGAAATGCAGCAGATACAGCATCATCATAGTAACGGATTTTTAAAGATTATTGATATATTTAGATCATGTGCTTGTCCCTCTAGTATGTCATGGTGGATGGAAATTGCATTTCAGAAGATATTGGAAAAGATAGATAAGTTGTTAAAAGATGAAGACCCAAGAGAAATTTGGAATATGAAGACTAAATGAAGGGCTAAATTTGTGAATTGTGCACCTTTTATAATCTCTTTTCTCTATCAAAGTGCTTGGTAGCTTTGGTATCACTGTAAATGGGGTTATGTCAGTAATCCCATAGCTGTGATCAGTTAGCATGATTAATCTGTGACGTGAAAAATTGGGATTTTTAAATCTAAACTGTGTTTATCCAGACTGGGATTCTGTCTCTTAATGGTAGAAGGTATATGCCTTCAAAATAATTCAGAGAAATTTATTAATAAAGGGAAATGCTGGAGTGCTGGAAAGGTAATGAGATTGTGTTGCCAATAACACTTGTTTGTAAATGTACAAAAAATAGAGCAAATTAATAACTGTATTTGGGTTTAAGAGAAAAACATTTTAATGTTGCATGCTAAAAATAAGTGTAATTTTTTGAAAGTCAGTAAAGCAGACAAGTTGAAAGAACTATCTTTTTTTTGTGGGTTTTATTTTTTTTACAAAACATGTTGTTAAATTAGTGCCAGCAAGAAAGATTAAGAAGGAAATGTGTTGTTATTTCATGCTGTTTAATTAGAGGAAAGCACAACTGATTTCGTGTTTAGAAAAGAACATATGTTCATCCAGGTATTTCTTAAGGAATAATGAATCTTAAGAGTCATAGATGGGGGTTTTGTGCATTGTGGAGGAGGTGTGGGTATGTGTGTGTCTGAAATTCTGTCCCTCTTGCAGCTAAAACACAGAATTCTTAGGTAGTCCCATCAAAATATGGCAGTTGTTAATACAGACAAATAATGCAGCACGTCCAATTTTGTGTTCAGGAAAACTGTACAAGGATCTAATAAATTACTCTTACTAGATGAATTATGTAATGAAATTATGACAAGAGGGTGTCTTCCCTCTCCTTGAAAGGTATCAAGACAAGGTGTAAAATCTTAAAAGACTGTGACTGGCGAATTTAATAAATTTTGACATGTTGTCTTTGACCTCATGATAAATTTGATTAATTAGCTTTTTTAAATGTCTCTTTTTATTAACTGTCATCACACAAAACAAAGGAATCCCCCTCTGCATGTAATTCACATGCACCTGTTTGGGTCCCAACAAGCTTTAGATGTTTTTAGGAAGCAGTCATGTTACTCTTAGTTTAGAAATATTTTACATTTGCTCTAAATTAGAAAAAAGATATTATTTCAATGTCTGCAGTTCTGATTTTTTTTTGTGTGCATTCATTCATTAAGCTACTCATCCCCTTTTAATCAATGGATTTATAAGAACTCAGAAGTTTGACATATCTAATATACTGAAAATGTTAAAGAGGAAATAATGTGTTTTGGGGAAAAATTTCCTGAGGTCCGGAGGAAGAGGAGGAGGCAAGACAGAATCTCAGAGGGAACATTCTCCCCTCACCCTGGAAATGGCTTTTGTTTCCAGACAGTGTTCATTACATTTTCTAATGGGGACTTCACCCTGGAAATTCAGCAGGAATGCTCCTCTTGTCCCTCTGGATGTGATATCTCTGTCTAGAAGCCCAAACACTCTGGGGGGAAATAACACAAATACCATCAGCATTGATGGAAAAGTCTCTTCAGAAAAGCTTTTTATTCACGTTGAGTTCTCCTGCTGCAGAAGTTTCCTTTGTGCAGAGTAAAAACTGTCATCAGTCATGTGCTAGTATTTAGATTAATAGCATGCTTGCCTTCTTCAGCCCCTTGGCTGAGGATTGAGGATGCTGAAATATTAAATGTGCTGGAGTGTGGCAGTGGAGAAACTCATCAGTTGGGAATGCTCGGGGAGAGGCGTTCGTAGTTGAGTAGAACATTCTGACTCCAACAGGGGATGCATCTCCAGCAGGCAGGAATAATACTTGAATGTTGATAAAGTTGAGTGACCAAATGTCTCATTTTCTAAATAGAAACAATTATTTTGGAAATGCTTGTGATGGTTTTTCAAAAGCCTGTTGTTTGCAGAAGCCACAGTAATGGCAAATGACTTGGTACTCTGTGTGATTGCTTTTTCCTTGCATGGAAAAGGTTAAAACAAAACCCATCACCCTGCTTTTCATATTTCTAGTTTGTAGATTCCTGTTTGATCTATAACATGATACAGTGCCTCATTAATGAATGGCTCTTCTTCAGAAAGACTTCTTTTACATTTTAAGGTTCATTCTTTAAAAAGAGGAAATGTTTGCTAGTTTCAAAAACAAAGAATTGCTTTATTTTGCAAATTTTGTGGTTTTGAATTTGCTCTCTCTGGAGCTGGAATCTCAGTTGTTTTTTTTTTAAATATTCTTTCAAGCATATACCTAATTAAAGTGTTGAGCTTGCATCCTTTCTTCCTTTTCTGAAGGATGCAGATTCAGCTTCTTCCCTTCTTCCGTGTGGTGGGTGTGGGTGGGAGAGGAGTGGTGGAAGTGTGAGTGCATCTCTTGCAGATAGATGGGGAAGGCAGCAGGTGGGAGGATGGGGAGACAAAGAGCTTGGGGTCTCCTTAAACACTCTCTGAGCAGCAGCCTGTGTGAGGCATATTAAGTTCATGCTTTGAAGAAAAGGCAGAAAATTCAAAATGGTTTTAGATTAGTGTTTGAGCATGATTGTGCTCTGAAATCAATGTAGCTATTTTTCTTTTTTTCCTCATTCAGTCTTTTTTTTTTAATTAAATTTTACTTAGTGTTTTTCTTGCTGAAGCATTAATTTAGACTCTTCAGAATTCTCAGGGTCATCCAAAAAAACAGCAATAAAAGCTGTATTAGCAGACATCATAACTACACTGATGCTGTTTAACATGTTTTCTAAAAATACTTCAGGTCTTGTTTTTCTTTCCTCCCAAGGAATATTGGGTTCCATTTCATTTATTTACCTATTGGACTCTTGATTATTGGGGTCAGGCATAGATCTCTTTCCAGGTATCTTAATGATGGAATCAGAATTTTATGAACTTTTTCTGAAAACAAGCTGGAAAATCTGATTCCAATCCTGCTAAACACTGTGGAAAGGGAAATGGGTTTCAGTCATATCTGCAGTTTAGAAAGGAAAGAAGATGGTAAGCTGATTATAATTCTGAAATCTTTTTGTTAAAGCTAAGGGATGGAAACCTGTAGAGGTGGCAGAGAAGGGGGAATGTCTTTACACAAGGCCTGCTGGTATTTTCAGTGTTTTCTGTTCTGCTGTCAGCTGCTGTAGGAAATTCATGCCTGCTGCATCTTTCAGAAGGTTTTGTATCACTGGTTGTATGGAGAGTTGCATTAGTTTTGCAGAATGCTGCAGACTCACAGTTTAAAATGTTTCAAAAAGCAGATGAACAATTTCAGGGGAGAAAAATCCATTAAGAGCAATTAAACACAATGACATTTTGTTTGGCTTTAGAAACCTTTGAAAATCTCCACAAATCACTGGAGGTTAGGATGGTATTCTTGCCAGGGGGAGGCTTAAAATAGTGATAGAAAAGGAAATGAAGTTACCCTTACATTTAACTGCAACAGCAACGTTTTAAAAGTACAGTGTTACTTCTGAATTGTTTGATAGCCTGTCCCTTCCCTCCAGGATCACCTACAGGTAGTTGTGTTTCCATTTGCTGACACAGTCTCTACCTTTTGCCCAGGAAAGATGATTTTCTGATTAAATGCAATCATTGGATGTTGTCTGGAACAGAATTATTCTGTGAAGCTATACAAGAATCAAGAATTTCAGTACATGATCTCCTCTCTCCCCCTGAAATCCATAAAAATACAGTAATATAAATTAAATCATCCATCTAGTTCATAATGGAGCATTATAATCCTGTCTCAATTCTGGCTTTGATCTCAAAATCTGGGCAAACAGAGCCCTCTGTCTGTCTGAATCATGTAAGAAAAGCTTGTCTTGAAGGCCCTTCATTTCTCTCAGGATGAGTGAGATTCAGAGGAATGTAAGCCTTTTTCTCTCCTAAACTTTCTTCCCTGTGCATTGTTGTCAGACAGATTCCTTGGAGTCTCTCCTGGATCACCATGGCTGTAATGCTGTCTTTTATAGAGACAGGACCTGTAGGTTCTGCTTGCTGGTGATTTTTCCTGACCTGGGCTTTCATTAAAGAGCAAAATTAAGCAATGTCACAAAATGGTGAATGTCACTTGTGAGGTCAAGACAAACCCAGATGGGTGCTGTCACAGGAAGGCAACTTGTCTTAAAGTGAGAATAAATATTAAGTGCTGATTGGAAAAACAGTATAAAATTAAAATGGCTTTGAAGGAACACAACTGGTATTTTTGGGGGTTTTTTTTGCATGCTTCTGTTCAGTGGTTTTCCTAATTCTAGTGTTTTGCTAGACATGCACCTTCTACTTCCTGTGGCATCTTTCTGTGTTCCCTGTTATCTAACCTCCTGAACCTTGATTTTTTTATCTTCCCCTGGAATGCTGGTTGTGTATCCTTAGTCTTACAGCCTGTACATACAAAGTGGGAGATGTGTGTGTTTTGAGATGTTTTGGTGATTGAAGCTCAGGAGGAAGTGCCAGGGTTAGGACTTGGTTACATGTCTGGAACCCAGGGAGTCACTGAGGTATTGGAGCAGTGTCTTGAAGCACAGATTTGTCCATGGTGACTCATTGTCCTGGCTGGGGAAAGAAGGTGGTCAACAGTTTTGTAATTGTTGGGAAGAATGTCCCAAATAATCTGCCATGTCCACAAGGGATTACTCTGTCCTTAGTGGAAAAAAATTTCCTGTCTATGTTGTGTCAGTCAAATGTGAGCTAAAACCAGTTCATTGGTCTGGACTATCAAACCCAGCTAAATCCAGAAGAGCTGATTTTCTCCTGAGGCATTTTGGTAGATTTGACTTCTAGAAGCAGAGGATGAAGGGTGGATGGCTGTGTTGAAGAAAGTCACAGATCTCATAAAGCCAGGTTAAGGCAAAATCCTTGATAGAGAAACACCCACTTCACTTAAACGCAGGTAAATAAGACAGAACTTAAACAGATTAATTTCCTGAGATTTCTCTTTGTTTACCAAAAAAATCTGAATTTTGGGCCTGAAAAGTATTTATTGGATGCCAGACACATAGTGAAGACACTAAACAGGTTTAAAAGTGCTTGAGAGACATGGTGTATTATTAAGAGAAACTGGGAAGTAGAATATGGTAGAATTAGATAAGTAATTACCACCCTAAACAATTAAATATGGCCTGGACTTTCTAAAGCACATCATAAAGTGGATGTGATTGAGTTTAAGAACAGGATGAAATGTAATATTGAAAACATGTTAAAAAGAGAGGAGTAACACTAAACCTCTTATCCTAAATGCTTCTGCAAGACATCAAACACAAATTGGACCTTCCAGAAAATGAATTTATTTTTTCTTCTTTGCCCTGATGTTGATCATGGAGAGACCTTTTTAGGCTCCCTGCCTGCCATGTTCCCTGTCTATCAGAGCAGGCATTCTATGGCTGTGGTTTATCTCCCAAGGAGTAAATATTTTCTATTTTACGTTGGGAGCTCTTTCTAGCAGAGCAATACTTAGATAGCCTTAATTCCCATAATCTTCCTGTGTTAGCACTTGTTCTCTGGTAGATTTGAGAGACAAATTTCTTCTTTTGTTAAGCAAAGTACTGTAAAGAGATGGATAATTTCCAGGTTGGATGATTATGCCTTCCCATTTTGAGATGTGCTAAGTGTGACCACAAGGTGATGACCCCAGGTTTATGAAGCTGCTCACATCGTTTTCTTCATGGCCTGGAACTGTCTTTCTGTGGGTGTGAATTACTTAATCTTTGATATTTTCAATTCAGAAATGGTCCTGAAATTGCTTAATAATAGACAACTGGACTTTAGAAGAAAGTGTGAGAAAGCTGTAAATTATATTTTTTAAATGTTACTCTAAATAAGAAGGTAGATTCAGATTACACTGTAATAACATATTCAGAAAAGATGGGAAAGAGAAACTCCACATTTTTTGATCTAAGAAAAGAAATGTAAGTTGGTGTATATTAGACTGTGTTATGGAAAAGTTGTAAATGTGGGGCTGATGGGGTGGTTTTGTATAGGAGGTATTTAGGGAAGTGATACAAAAACTTCTGTGTAATTGACAGTCTGTGGAACCATTAGGAATGATTCCTGTATACACTTCTGTGAAAAATACAGGTTTAAGGATGAAAAATCTTGGGAAAGTTAGGTAAAATAATAGTGAAAAGTAATAATGATTTTAATGACTAGAAGTGAAAGTGAACATTTGTATTGTGAAATATAAGATAAATTTTGAATGTTGAGTGGTACAGATTTAGAATACAGAAAAAGATTTTGGAGAATTATGGTAGCAAGTTCAGTTTCATATGGCATGTTGATATTTTTAAACAGCAGTATTTGAAAGTATTTGTATCCACCATCTCACAGCCCATGGTCTAGAGGGAACTGGCCTTAGTATCAGAAAAAGTAGAGTATGAAAAGAAAGTTTAAAGCCCAAACAGCATTTGGTTCAATAAAGAACAATAGAAGCCTATACTGGAAAGGATGATCTTATGTAAAGGATAAGTATAGTTCAGTGTGACATTTTTCTAGAATCCAGTCATCCTCCTCTCTAAAGCAGAACAGAAGAATGAAATTTCAGACAAATGATCAAAGCATTATCCAAGAACTATTTGCAGAGGAGATTATGCTGACTCTTGCAAGCCTAAGGAGGTGTCCAGTCAGACCAAGGAGCAGCAATTACAACCTAAAATTAATTTGTGGAACTCAGCAAGGTGTCTTTAAAATAAGAGCCCTGTGATATTTGCCAAAGGACGTTGAATTGACAGAGGAGGAGAAAATCCCCATTTGATGATGTCGGTTAATTTGCCCTCTTCTTGTCCTCTTGTCTCTCCTCCTTCAGGCTGTCAGCTGAGTTTAGGAATAAACTGCTCCAGAGGAAAAGATTTTAAAGCTACCAACTCTGAGAGGTTTCTTACCTAGTATGGTGAGGTAGTAGTCAGAAGTGAAGAAACAGTAGTGGATTAAAAAATGTCTCAGTTCCCAGTCCAGGACAGCCGTGGTGTTTCCATTTGCAGTTTGTCAGAGTTCATTTTTCAGAAATTAAACTGTTGACAGAAGTAATTAAGTGAAATCAGGTACAGCAGCAGTGATGCAATGGTAAGAAGAAGAGGGATTAGTGAGGGAGGAAAGCAACCTGAGCTCTGGATCAGAGGAGGAAGAGCTGCAGTGCAGAATAGCCAGAGATAGGGAGGGCAAAAGAAGTGTCCTGTCATTTGGCTTGTTTGTATTTTTCTGGGTTTGTTTTGCCTTTAGAACCTGACGGCTCTTAAACTCACCAGTCTATATATTCACAGAGTGGGCTGAACATTTACTGAGGTACAGTTTTCTGTTAAGAAATGATGATTTGATGGAATTGAAATGCTCTGTGGGAATGGTTGGTGGGCTGCCCAGCTGCTTTGCTCTGCTCTTGGCTGCTGGCCATCCAGTCTGCTCCCCCAGCTGCCTGTCATGTGGGCCTGCTGCCTTGGCTCTTGTAGCCCATTTTAAGTATTTGTACATTCTAACAAATAAAACAGCAAATCACCAATTAGAACACCAATTAGCCATCACTACTTAACCAACTACGGTCTTAATTGGACAATCATTTTCAGTAATAATTGATTGATCCCTAACTAGCAACCATTAATCAATGATCTTGCATTTCAGTTCTTAAAACAAACCTTTAAAATATTGACACATTCTTGTTTAAATTTTTGATACATATGTAAGAATACATAAAATATATAACCCAAAACGTGCTAGCGGATAATGCTTCCATTTTTCAGATGTAACTGATTAATGAAAAATAAAGTCAAGATTCAAAACAGCTAGTAAAGTTTTTTTTCTAAAGCTGATACTCAGAATTTTGTTCCAAATGTGGGATTTTGTTCAATTTGCAGTTTACAGAACAAACTGTTTTTATGCTGGAGTTAATGAAGCTGGGCAATGACGAGCTGGTGTCTGTTGTCCTTTCACACCTCCTGTCCTTCCCTCTCCCACGTAAGCACACACAAACTGAAATTCCTCTTGTTTTCCTAGTGAGGCATCCTCAATGACATCTTGTTTCCTATGGCATCTCTGAGCAGGAAAAGCACATGCTTGATTTAAAGCTGTGCTGCTGGGCTAAGTGTCTTTTCCCAAAGAGGAGAGAATAATTAAGCTCTATGTGCTTTCTGAAAGTAGGCCTTGTCTTGGGGGTTCTTTTTCCTACCCAACAGGCATTTTCAGTGACATTCCTCCAGTTTTTCATCTTTGAGAAGTCTTGCTTTCTCTAAAACTCATTTGAAGGCAGCTAACAGGTTCAAGAGTTACTCAGCTGGAAAGAACAACATAAAAGCAGCAGCAGCATTCTTAGGGGACTTGGTTAAAAATTAACCTTTGAATTTTTCCATTAAGCAGAGTTCCAGATTCAGCTGGGTTTTTGTTACTCCCAGTGTAATGTGGTTTAAGATTCGAGAGGAACAACCATAGAGAGTTTTGTTAATTTTTGTGGTTATTTTCCTTTGGTTTTTGCTGGTCTGTTTGTGTGTATTTGAATCTCTTTATAGTCATTCATGCCTTAGTATATTCAACTTGTCCACTCCCATTTTCTGTGGAGTGCCTGAGGTAGAGCAGCTGTGTAATTAATGATAGTAAGGCTCTTTTCCAACACTAGTGATTTTCCAGCAGTGAGAAACTGACAGGGAAATAATGGGGCTACTTGTCAACTCAGTGGGATTCCTATCTTTGCTGGAACGGGTTGGAAAAATGGTGAATCAAGGACAGAAAATTCCATGCTAGTAGTTCTACTTCATAAAATATTTTGAAGATTGATGTAAATGGTGATGATCACTTGCCATATGAAAGAGGATAAAACATTTGAATGAACTGTCCAGATGTCATAGTCCAAAAAAGATGTCCCAGTAATGTTTGTGTGTACACATTGTCCAGCATTAGTTTCTGTACTTGGAAAATATTTGTGAGGAGATCTCATAGTTTTTCTGAGGTCAGTATATCTAGATGGGAATGAGGGAAGCTAAATCCTTTAGTTAGTATGAAATAAGAGCACTACTCACCAAAGAAAATCAGAGGATGAGAAGACCTGCTCAGTGTTTAATTTGCTTGTGCTGATCAATATCTGGGCCCACCTCAAGGGTATTGGCAAAATAAGGAAGTGCCTACAGGACAGCATGATGGGGGGAATCTCTCTTCTTTGGTCCGTATTTGTTTTTGATAATAACTTTCTTCAAGTTCATCCTGACTTGAGAGAAGTTGGATAAGAAGGAATGGAATCCTGCATGGATGAACAAGATGCTGCTGACAAAACTCAGGCATAAAAAGGAAGCACACAGGAGGCAGAAGCAAGGATTGATGACTCTGGAGAAATACAGAGAGATCATCCAAGCATTCAGGGATTGCATAAGCAAAGCCAAAGCCCACATGGTGTTGAATTTGGTGAGGGACATAAAGGGCAACAAGAGAGCTTCTGCAAGTGTATCAGCAGCAAAAGGAAGATGAAAGAATGCAGGTCTGCTGCTAAATAAGGCAAATGGCAAAGGATATGGGAAACACAGAGGTACTTCATGTTAGCACCTTGGGCTTTACTGGTAGGACTCACCATCAAGGCCCTTGAGACCATTTGGGAGGTCTGGACCCAGGAAGATTTGCTCTCAAAAGAGGATCAAGTTTGAGAAAATTGAAATAAAAAAAATATCTACAAGTCCATGGGACCTGCTGGGATATGTCAATGAGTGCTGAGGGAGCTCATCTCTGTCACTCGGAGACCACTCTCAATTATCCTGTTAGGGTCATGGTGATGGGGAAGGTTTCTGAGGCCAGGAATAAAGCAAATTTCACTCCTGCCCTTAAGAATGACAAGAAGGAAGATCCTGGGAGCTACAGGCCAGTCAGCTTCACCTCCATCCTTGTGAAGGTGATGAGAGCAAATTATCCTGGAAGCCGTTTCCAGCACATTCAGGGCAGGCAAGTCACTGGAAGTAATCACCATGAATTTATGAAGGAGAAATAATGCTTGATGAACCTGATAGCTGTTTGTAACACAGTGACTAACTCGGTGGAGGGGATGAGAGCCACAAGATATTGTTTGTGTTTGTTTTAGTAAGGCTTTCCACACTGTTCCTGTAATGTGCTCACAGACAAACTGATGAAATACAGACTAGATAAGTGGTCAGTGTGGTAGACTGAAAACTGGCTCACCCAGGCTCAGAGGATTGTGATCAACATCACAATCATGATGTTTTGATCAACATCACAGTCATGGTCTAGCCCCAGATGGCAACTTCAGTACCACACAGCCACTTGCTCACTGCCTACTTTCCCCCTGGTGGGAAGGGAAGAAGAATTGGGGAAAAAACAAAGGGTAAAACCATGCAGGCTGAGGTAAAACCAGTTTATTTAAAGTGAAACACAGTAAACACAGGACTAGTAATGCTTATTTAAGTGAAACACACAGTAATACTAGTGATAATATTAACAATAATAATGATTTCAACACAAAGGAGAGAGAAAGGAATAACCCAAGAAAAAGAAGCACTGAACAATACAATTGGTCCCCACACACTGAGCAGTGATCAGCCCCTCCTGGGCAGCTCCTCTGTGTTTGAATACTGGACATGACTTTGTATGGGATGGGATGTCCCTGTGCCCAGTCTGGATCAGCTGTCCCAAGCCTTCTGCCTGCCTGAGACACACAGAAAGGTCCTGACTTAGGGCAAGCACCACTCAGTAACAACTGCAGTGTCTCTGTGTTTACATTATTCTTTTCCTAAATCCAAAGCACAGCACTGCACCAGCTACTAAAAAGAAAATGAACTCTATTCCAGCCAAAACCAGGACATGTCTCAAAGTCCAGCTGGAGGCCAGCCATTACCCCATGGCTTGAGAGTGGGACCTGTGCTCTTCAGCACCTTGGGTTGGTGACCTGTGTTACAGCCTAGGGTGCACCTTCAGAAGGGTTACAGGCAGGACCAGACTGGGAAGAGATGACAAAGTTGTGCTGCTGTTCAGAGGGAGCTGAACAGCCCCAGGAGCCTCCTGGTGTTTGACAGAAGCCAAGTCCTTCATCTCTGGAGGAACAACCCAGTGCACCAGCACAGGCTGGAGGATGGTGAGCAGCTTTGTAGGAAAGGCCCTGGGTGTCCTGGGACATGAAGTGACCATGAGCCAGCCCAGTGGCATCCTGGCTGCATAAGGGAGACCATGGCCACCAAGGTGAGGGATGATCTTTACTCTCTGCTGAGCCTCGGTGAGCTGCATGTGGAGTTCTGGGTCTGGTGCTGGGCTCCCAAGAAGAATAGAGTGGGGTGAGAGTGATAGTAAAGGGCCATGAGGCTGTGTAAGTGCTTGGAACATCTCTCATGCAGGGACTGGAGGCTGAGGGAGCTGAGTTGTTCAGCCTGGAAAGGATCAGGAGTGTCTTATCCAGTTTTACAAATAAACAGAGTCAGAATCTTCTTGGTGGTGTGTAGTCAAAAAAGGAAAAGCAGTAGGCACAAATTGAAAACACAAAACTCCTGTTAAACACATAAAAATGTATTTATTTCTTTATTTGTGAAGGTGATTAAACAGTGGAGAAGGTTGCCTGGAGGGTTTGAGGGGCTGGTGTGTCAGGGCGTTGAGGGTAGGACAGTCGGGATGGATGGAGATGAGAGATCTCTGCAGCCAGGGCTTGGAACTTGGGGTTTATTGCAAAGGGCCTGGGTGCAGGGCCCTGCTGGGAGCTGCCACAGCTCAGAGCAGGCCCCAGAGAAGAGAGGGGCAGAGAGGATGAGAGGGTGAGAGTGTAAAAAGGTAAGAGAGCAAGGTTCCCATTACAATACAATAAATCTTCTTCTGTGCTGAATATTCTAATTCTCACTAACCAATCTAGTACAATATACAAATCCTATAGCATTTACATACAGCCTATAAGAATCATTACATTACCAGACTGTGTTACATTTTAAACCCTCAAAACTCCTCTTTGGACCCCTTCTGCCAAGCTGGCAGGGTCTGCTCTGACCCTTGGGCCTGTCTGCAAGCAGAGGGTTTTGTTTCATCAAAGGGGGATTACTTTCAGCCAGCCATACCATTGTTTTCCTGTTGTTCAGTAACTAAGGGATCTCAAAGTTTGCTTTCATTTCAATCTCACTTATAGTTTCTATATTCTCAAAATCTTTTGCCAGACAATCATATTTATAAGGCTTTCCTGTTTCATCTTTCCCAGCATTGGTGTCCTTGGAGGCAGTCAAAACCCAATTGGACATCATCCTAGGAATGCTGTAGTTGTGCCTTCCTTGAGAAGAAGGTTGGACTAGGTGATCTCCAGAGAGATTGTCTCTTTTTGTGCAAACATTGGATAAATTGGTTTAGTTATAAAGCACCTGGTGTCAGTCTTGGTTTTCTGTTTGGAGTTAGGGGGATGTTTCTTCATAAAGTCATGTATCATACAAAATAAATTAGAAGCTTTGTGATTGTTAACAACATTCAGGGAATCTACAGGGAGAGTATTAAATTTGGTTACATGAATCATCTGGATAAAATATCTCTCGAGGTGAGTTGCACAACACCTTTGCTCACTTGATTCATGTCAGAAAATTTCTGTTTCCTGTTAAAATACTTAAATTATTGAGAACACTTGTACCAAGTGAAAAATTAAGATGTTTACATCAAGTGAAATATTTTAAGGCACATAAATCAGATGCCCATAGCAATGATCACAGTTTAGACACTTGCTTGGCTGTTTGTTTGTGTGACAAACTTGGAGGGACACTAGTTGATCAGAAGTCCCTTTTGCCAATGGAGCTAGGTTTATTTATGGATAAAAAAATACATGGTTTGCAAAACTGCATAGATTCCTTCATCACTGAAGAGGATCTCAGTTATTTGATACTGTTTTGTCAGCTTCTCATTTTCATAGGACTGTGCTCCCTACAAAGTAATTTTAAGACAGTGTATTATTCAAGAGTGTTTGAAATAATGAATGTCTGTTGAATTAATTACTTTATGTGGATTTCAGTAATTTTCCAGTAATCTTGTCTTGATGTACCTGTCCATCCCTGCGTGTCAAGAAGCTTTTGTTTACAGATAGTGCTGGAAAGCCACTTGGAGGGTAACAAGGCTCCTACTTGAGCTTCTTCACACAGGTCTTGCCAGGTGTGTTTCAGTCCATGAGCAAAAATGTGGGGAGAGAAGCGTTTTGGTGGGGTGTTTTGCTGGGTTCCCAAGAAGTTGAAAGAGTAGTTTTCCTTCAGAGGGGAGCTTCAGGGAATGTGGAAATGCAGCACTGCTGGGAAATTGCAAAGGATAAATGTACTGTCTTCCCTAAAGAGGAGATGAGTAGGATGGCCAAGAGAGCATAGTAATTTCAGAGATAGGTACTACTTAAAAAGGGAAAAAACCTCACAATTTGTAGATGGTGTGGTATTTTTATTTGATTTCTTTGGTTTTATTTCTCCCTAATTTCTAGTAAGAATTTTTCTGTCATGAAAAAAAGAAGTTTTTATGAATTAAGAAAGATAAATTTATTCTGGAAGTAGTAGGTGTATTTTGGCAATATTTACTCTCAGAAAAGATCGTCCTCAAGAAAATGAGGAATTACTTTGTAGCTATTTACCAAGATATTACCTATGACAGAATGTATTTGTCCCAGGAATAATGACTTTTATATTTTAATTGCTTTCACATGGCTACTGGGATGCAGACACACACCCAGTAACAAATTTTGGAATATTATGATTATTGCTCCAGAAGCAGAGTCATTGCAAGCATGTTAGAGATAGCTGTATTTTCAAGTCCTGTATAAATGTGATGATTTTTTAGGTACTATAAAACTTGAAGAAGACAAAACTAATGATGCTAATTTACCATACACACAAGGTTCTTACTATTTTTGCAGGTGATTGGAACTTACAGCACATGTAGATGGGTAGTTCTCTTTTTCATGTTTATACAAATGTAAACAAATTTTATTTGAACCCTCCCCTCTTTCTCCTGAGCACTTACAGTCTCTGTGCTAGAGCCTGTCAGCTCCAGCTCCCAAGGGCCTGGAACTGTTTATAAACAGGGGCCTAAATGGAATTTTTTATTTGGTATAAACTCTCTAGGGAGTTGTTACTATGTATTTGAGTAGTGTCAGGAGGAAGAATTAGGCACCATAGTGTCAAAACTTCATTTTTCTTTTTTCTTTTTTTTTGAATTTCAGTAAAGAATAAACATATTCACACATTTAAACACAAAAACTGTTCTTTTGCTTTGAACAGGTGGCCAGGAGACCCTGTGAGCAGAGGATGTGACATAGGCTGTAAAGCCTTGTTTTCCTGGTTAGGTTTTCTGAGGAGCAGTGGCCGCCTGCCCACGCGTGTCTTGTGCAGCCTGGGGTGATGTGGGCTGGGCTCAGGGCTCCAGTGGCTCCTGGGCAGTCAGACCCTGCTGCAGGCAAGCTAAATCTGTCATCAAAGACTTTTTTATTCCTGTCAGCAGTAAACAAGTGAAAAGCAGTCACTGATCTCTCATAAGGGTGCTGAATGTCATCTTTTTTCCATAATTTTTCTTTGACTAACCAGCTACATGAGTACTTTTTTTCCTCCTGTTTTGGTTATTATATAGTATGGTGGGATGCACTCTGATTTCTAATTAATTGAAAGGTTTATTTTATCTACATCTGGCCCTTCTCCATAGAGTCACAAAGAATCACAGAATAGTCAGGGATGGTGTGACCTCTGGAGATCATCCAGCCCAAGCCCCTGCCAAGGCAGGGTCACCCAGAGCAGGTGACACAGGAGCGTGTCCAGATCAGTCTGGAATGTCCCCAGAGAGGGAGGCTCCACACCCTCCCTGGGCAGCTGTTCCAGAGCTCTGCCACCTCCATGGAAAGAAGGTCTTCCTCAGGTTGAGGTGGAGCTTCTTGTGTTTTAGTTCATGCCAATTGCTCCTTGTACTTTTGCTGGGCACCATTGGCAAGGGTCTGGTACCATCCTCTTGGCACCCACCTTGGAGATATTTGCATTGATGGATAGAAGAACTGGTGCATTTGCCTCTGTGTGTCACTGATTAAGGGCCTGCATGAAGAAGGCTGGCAGGAGGCTGAGAAGTTATCTCTTGTTATCTCTTGTTTTTATCCACCTTGTACTGACCCATGGATCTTGCTTTCTCTGAAGTGAAACATTTACATGTGACTTTGATGATTTCAGTGATGTTGGAGAAGTCACTGGAGGTTTGATAGATATTTTGGTGGGAGCAGTGTAGGCCTACTTGTGTACCAATCTTTCACTTGTGCTGATGCTGTTGTTAATGGGGGTCCACAAATGAATTTGCCTGGGAAACTGATCCACTTAAAAAAATCCATTTTACCTAGATACTAATAATCCAGATCACTTCTGGCATCCAGTTGGCTATAGTACTCTGAAGATAATTGTGTCAGCACAAATGAGAGAGGCAGTACTAGGGAATGTTTGTGAATCAGCAGTGCTGGGAACTATGGCAAAAACTGCTCCTTTTCATTTCCAGATGGCAAGGACCTGGCTGGATGCTGCCCTGAGACTGCTTTGAGTTTTTAGTTTTTTCCTACTCTCTGATTCTCTAGATGTGCCTAACAGATTTTCATTTGCAAGCATAACTGTGAAGTGAATTCCTATGTTTATAAAACACCAGTTTGGAGTCTGTAACATACACAGTCTCAGCTGTGTATGGCAGATAAGTGAAAAACATCTGGACCCAGATGTGGCAGCCACACATGGGTAGAGCCAGTCCAAGATGGCTGCTTGTGATCTGAATGTGAGGTGGCCATTGTTGGCCAGGACAGGTGCATTTTTGTGCCCTTGTGTTTGTAGATAAGTGTCACTGCTGGGCTGGGCTGATGTGTTTCTGTGGGACCTGCTGGCTGCACCCCTGGAAGGTGGAGAAAAAGGCTTTGTGTGGACTTGGCCTGAAATGCCTCAAGAACAGAACACGTGGAATGCTGGGGATCTGTTTCCATCTTCTGCTTCAAAGAGCCTAAAAAAAAAAATCAGTTATTTGAGTTTCAGTAAAAGGCCTGGGAGATGGGTGGAGTCTTTCTCATTGGTGATTTTTTTTTTCCTTGATCGCTTAAAACAAACAAGACCAAAAAGTCTTCAATGTGCTTATTCACACCAGATATATAAAAAGATGCATACAAATACATTTTTGCCTTCTGAGTTACCTGTTGACAAAATGTGTGTACCACACTCTTAGAAAATAAAATTGAAATGTTGCTCAGCGTTAAATAGTGCATGTAAGTAACAGACTGAACAATATCAACTTGACAATTTCCTTAAATTGCATAAGCATGTAAAATGGAAAGAGGTATTTGAGCCATCTAGTGGTTGGTATGAAACATTTTAATATTTTTTGGTAGTTCATAGAAAATGTAAATTATGTCAGCTTGGAAATAGCATTTCTGATTTGTCTGTGTGTGTAGCATGGCTGTTGAATGAAAAAACCCAAGCATTCAACTTCAGATTTGAGGCACAGCCTGTGGGGGTTTGTATAATTTTTTCACTCAAGATTCTAGTGAAAAGAGATACCAGATAACATAAAAATTAAATTAGAAGTTAGTAGCTAAAGAATGCATTTTGCTAGCATGATAAATGTTCTAGATGTTGAGGGTTGTGTAGAAAGTTCAAGGAAAGGACTGTAATAAGATAATTTTGTTTTCTGCTTCTTACTTAAAAATGCATGGAGGAAAAAGGCCTTAAATTCTACCTCAACAGCTATTTATAGCAAGGACTAAATCACAGGAGTGGTCTTTACTGGAATACATGGAATGATATCCTTTGGGAGAAACTTGTCAAAACTAATAGAAGAAACTGAAAACCCATTTCTTAAGATGGGGTGTGTTCCTGGTAAACAGAATCTTACAGTTTTAAAAAGGACATTTTGTAGATGAAGATTTGGGTAATGATCCTGCTTGGTTAAGTTGTGGTGGCATTTCACATTGGCCCTTGCCAGTAAGAGCTTGACTGCATTTTGAACTTGGTGGTATTCTGCAAAAGTAATGGACTTGATGTGCATCTTGCCTTGAATTCTTTGTGGGAAAGTGCAGCCACACATTGGGACACTGTGATGTCTTCCAGCCCTTGTGAGTCCTGTCCCTGTTCAAATACAGTTTAAAAGATACTTTTTAATCTTAGCTTATTAGATATTAATATTAGCAACAAGCAGTTGATACATGGTGATACATATGATTAGAGCTCTAGGATTTCAGAACAGATAAATTCATGATCCATTCTGACATTTCAGAATTTGCATCTTTACATTTGAAGTGAAGTATTACAGATATAAATATTAAATCTTGCCCTGTTTTTTATTGAGAAGAGAGTGGCAGCTTAAGATATTTTTAAGGTCAGTCTCAAAAGGAGAAGGAGAGAAAAGTGGGAAAACCAGGCACAGGACAGAACAGTGATGGTTTATTTGTAGTGCTGTGAGGACCATGTGAAAGCTTTATGTGAACTTGATACATAAATTACATTTTGATAAATCACTTGCATCTTGGTCCTGTTGTGCCTTGAAAGTGGATTGTTGTTAACCCTTAGCATCAAAATATCTGGGAGATTTTTCTGAATCTATTTCTTGGACTGTGAATTGTAATAGGTTTCATAAGAGGAAGTCAAATTCTTTGCAAATTGAAGAGTTTTTAGTTGTCTGGCACATTTTGTTTGAATTTTACAGCGTTGAGATGAAGGATTTTTGTGATCACTGTTGTTCTCAGTCTCTACAATGATCTAAACTTGATTGAGATTTGAAATAACAGAGGGGACACTGGACAGTCCTGTTAAGTTCTGTCTGAAAAACGAGCTGGCCTGAAGATAGTGATGGCTCCTGGAGGCTGTATTTTGTGGGCTTCCATGTTGCCCACATGAAAATCTCTCTTTCTTCTTCATTTAAAATGACTTTTCAGTCAGGGCATTGTGTGCTCTGCTTTTGAGCCTGCCTTCTTCCTGATCTTCCTGTTACCAGAGCACACTTGGAACATGTGAAAAACACAGAATATGGAATTGGAGACACTTTATCTTTATGATGTCCATGGTGTGCTTTTATTCAATTAAAAGGGAATGTGGGTTTACAGTAGTAATAAAGTGTCCTCTTCTATTGTTTATGCACTTCCCTCTGCACTCCTGTTAACATCTTCCAGTGCTCTGATTGCTGTAGTATCTGCTCATACCACAGCATTCTCCTGGAAGCTGTCCCTTGCTGAAGCTGGGATCCAGCTGCATTCATGAGAGGATCTTTGACATCCCCCCTGATTTTAATTTGCATTTAGACTATGCAAATGAAGGATAATCAAATTATCATACTGGATCCTGTTTCTGATGAATGCTGCTCTTTGAATTGTCTTCTGGTTACCAGTTACTTTGTAGGAAAAACTTGATTGTAACTTGTATATTTGGGTTGGGTTTAAGTCATAATTAGTATTCCTTTTGTGGAACTCCTTAGAAATTTGACTTGTTAAAGAACTGCATGCAAGTGGCAGAGAGATTATCTTCAAGTGCAGTCTTTGACAACTGAAAATCCAGATCTTGTCCATGTGTCAGAGCTTTGGGATGCATACCTGGTGTCTCAGAACCAGAATTATCCAGGAGAAAAGCCTAAAAATGTGTCTTAGGCAGCATGTACAATGTCTCCTGTGAATAATGGAATTGTTCTGCTCAATAAAAAACAAATGTGCTGTGGCATAGCTTTGCAAAAGGAAAAGGAATTTATTTATTTTTCCTAATTTAGGAAATATGTAATAATTATTTTTGGAACTGGATAGTTAAACATGCATTAAATATTGTTAGTAATTTCACTTTGGAAATAAGTCATAGTTTATATGAAAAGAAAATGGAGGAGAAATGAGTTTCCAGAAGGGGAATGATTTTTGTTGTTTTGACTTGGTTTTTACCTTTTGCAAATAGGGGGATAGGAGCTAGAAACTGGATTAATAATGAAGGAATATTATTGTTGTAGGTTTGAAATTGATGGTTTGTGTTTTTTGGTATTCAGAAAAGTGAAATCTCCTTAAGCATATTTTCAGATTCATTTAATTAGTGTTCTGCATTAGACACTGAAATTAGAATGTGCATCTCTGTTTTCTTTTATGCGAGTATAAATCATTGTGACTATGAAATGATGCTTGGTCATAAACTATTTTTTTTTCATTATATTAAACTGTTGAAGATTTCTACTCCATCTTTTCTTTCCCTGCTGTTGTACAAGTAGAAGAGAGCACATCAGTTTCTCACATGTAAAAGTACTTGAATATTGTGGTTACTCTTCCACCAAAATAGCCACTTTTTTTGTGACCATGGAGAATCACTGCATTTTTTTTTAAGTGTCTACCTATCTTTTTGTTGCTTCTTTTTGGCTCTTCTCGTTTGAGGTGGATTTTAAATATATTTGTCTTATAATGGAAATAGACTATCAAAGGATGGATAAAATATTTGAAGCTCAACTTTTATCTGGGTTTTAAACACTGTTTCTTTCCTTTACAGAATGCTGCCTTTTTATATGGCCTTGGTTTGGTCTACTTCCATTACAATGCCTTTCAATGGTAAGTTGGAATAAGCTGACAGTGTCAGTATTTTGTGTGGTGTCCCAACAGTGTGTGATTATTTCACCCTCAGCTCAGTGCGAGTGTAAAATAGTTTAATTTTGATTTTATTACATTTAAGGTGTTTGCAGGTGTTACTGTCCTGGGTCAGTATCTGTATTGCTGTAACATCCTTGGGGCAGCCACAACAGTTCCATGAAAAGGAAAACACTTTGGGAGAAGAACTTGCACTCCCTTTAGCACAGTTCGGCAGTGGGGATGGAGCAGAATGACTCAACAGGCTTTTGGGAATTCTTGTTATTGATAATCTGTGGCCTGGGTTTGTTACAAAGCCTCTTATAAAACACCTTCTTGGCACAGAGGTGGTAAATGGGGCTTGTTTTCATTTTGCTTGGTAGGCAGGAATTTTGACAGAGCTGCATTAGGTGGAGGGTTTGGACATGAGGAGCAATAGGCTCAGGTGGAATCAATGTTTCAATCTGATGGAAAAACTCAGGGTTAAAAGAGTTGTAATTTCTGCCAGGGCTTTGAGGACTGAGCAGGGCTTTTGTTGAGGGTGGGGGAGGGTTGGGTTTCACTTGGGGTTTTGGTTTTACTTTATCAGTGATGAGAGTGGTGAATGGAATGGACTCAGTCACTGGAGTTCTGTTCAAAGGTCCTCAGACTTTTATTGGTGTTTAATCCTGTGGAGATAGAGTTAATTCATGGGGGGAAAAGAAAGGTGCAGGGTTTAGGTCAGTCTGTTTTACACTCAGTACAGAGACTGTTGGTACAGTGAGTGTGACTTCAGGACTTGATTGATCACTAAAAGTTCCATTTGTTACTGAGCTAAGCCTGATTGCAGTTAGGGATGCAGTGAGTGACCACTGACTGATGGTTGGGAACAATGGAGCAGGATTTCTCCCCCACCTCTCCTTAAATAGTTTTTGTGTATCTTTAAGGCAAATGATTATGCTTTCCTCAGGATAATGTGCATAAACTTTTATTCTTCAAATTAGAATAAGTTGGTTAAATTAGGAGCTCAAAACATGGATTATTTTATCTTGCAGCTTACTGCTTTTTTACTGATAGTGGTGAAATGAATGTCCTTCCTTTGTTGTATTGTACAGGGCATGCAATTCTGTTGCATTCTAATTAACAAGAGAAGAATAGTAAAGTTTTCAGAAAGCCTGAGAATCCATTGTTTTAAGATTGTGATGAGACTTGGCTGAATTTTACCAGGTTTCAGAATATTCTAGCTGCTACATAATCTTGTCTTCCTCATTTAGCATTCAAAAGTATTTTGTGCACCATTCCTTAGAAGCTGTATCTTGTTACAGTTTGCACTGTGAAAATGGTAGATAAACTGTAAGATAAATAAGGCAAAGCACTTAGATTTAGAGTAATTAATTTTTTGAAAAGCCACCTGTTCAACATAGGCTTTTGCCATCAGTGGATCATGCTATTTAGTATTCATAAATTAGAGCTTTGAATTAATTTAGATTTCTCTTCACTTGTTGACAGCATGAGTGTAAGTTGATGTCCTAACTTAAAGAACTGCACATAGCTCTCATATTAAGGTTGAGTAGAGTAACTGTATTTTCCATTCTATTCGTACAACAAAGTTATGTATAGTGTGGTGCAAAGGACATAATGTATCATGGAAGTACTAGGTAGAATTTTTTAAAGAAGAAAATCCAATATAGGTAAAATCTTGCACTTTTGTATGCAGTTCTGATTTTTAATCCCTTTCTTTCCCTTCTCTGTGATTTTTTGGGGCCAAGAGCAGAGGGATATGGGGTTGTTGGTGTTCAGGTGTGACAAAATCACAAAAGACTTGGAGATGATAGCAGGTCATTTACAATAGGTGTTCTTCTTTGAAGACTTAATCCTCCACAGAACTCTCACAGATTGCCAGGAGAGTCCTGTTCCACAGTGAAATGCTAATCTGTCTTCCTGCTGCATTTATTCCATCTGCTTATGCTCATAGAGGACATGGATCTCGATATTTCTAGCAGGCAGAGGAAGACTGTTCAAGTATTCAAGACTGTTTAAGGTGGTTTATTTATTCTGATTCATCCATGAACTGTTTTTTTTTAACACCACTGCTTCATATATTCAGAGACTTTAACAAGAGGGAAGTACATAGTCCTCCTAAAAGGAAGGGGTGAGAAATACTTGAGGTTTTTTCATGTCTCATATAAACAGGGATAATAAAAAAAAGCAAGTGGGAATAAGATCAGCTTTAGAATTATTGTTCATATATTTTATATTATTTTTAAAGTTTTCCAGCTTTCATAAAAGGATGTGTTGGATTGGTTCCAAGACTCTTAATGCAGTTCACTGTAATTCAATATTGGACATATTTTTATATACTAGAGCAGCATTGCAGCATTATCTTAAGTACAAATCTTAGCTGTTACATCATTTTATGTTGGTGATTTAGTTTAACTGTTCATGTAAGAATTAAAAGTCCTCAACATATATATGAACACTGCAATAGTGTGATCAGACCAAACCTGTTTCACACAATTATTATAGTAAGATGTGCCATAAGGTGTTATCTCCATAAATTGAATCAACTACAGTAAAACGGGTCTGAAGGATGTGAAATTTTGATACTCCCTTCTTTTACACCATTTATCATCAAGCAGTAAGTGGTTGGTTCATTTTTACTGTTGTTTCCCTGTTTCTCAGTTAGAGTAGAAAACCAGTAGAATGAGATATTCACATAACTTGAACCATTTCCTAAATTCATTCCATAGTTGTCTTATAGATTGAACACTAGTAAAGAATTTCAATAGTTAGTCCAAGGCTGTCCTTCATTTCTGTGAAATACCTGCACCCAGGTATTTCAACCAGGTATCCAAGCCACCCAAAGTCGCTTGGATACCAAATTTTTTCTCCACTTCAGCGAAAATTTTGAGCCTGCCTGGTTTATCATCTGCTGATTCCACTGACTTCCATCAAGATGAAAAGATGGAGCCCAGGCTCTGACGTTGTGTCCTGAAATTGAATTTCACACGCTGTGGATCCCAGTGTACTAACTGGGGTGCTCCAAGGGCAGCCTGCAGTGTTTTCAGTGGCCTGGCAAATTGCTGGACAACTGAGAAAGGCTCCAGATTGCTCAGAAACACCTGAGAGGAGACTGAGATCAGTCACCCTGATTGCCCCATTTGGGATCTTTGCCCTGAGGCTCCTCAGTTCAGGGATTCTTTACCAGCTGTAGGAAATGAGTGTTATAGAAAACTCAATCCTTCAGCACTGACCCTGAAAAAAACCAAAGACCTGCAAGAGATGATCCAGACCCTTTTCCTCACCTCCATCATGACTAAAGACTGCTGTGGAAAACCAGTCATTCCTGAGTGGAGCTTCCTGACCCCTCTGCTGCCTGACCCTTCCCAAAGCAGAAGCACTGTCATCATCTGTGCAATATCTAGATACAAAGATACCTAAAACCAACATCTCTGCTTCTGACTGGGTTCCTCCACACAGAAAGTTGAGTATATAATGGGATGTGTAGGAATGCACTTTGCCAAGTGGAGACCTCTAAGAATTTAAACACAGTCTGTGGATACTGCTTTGTTAAATATTTCTCAGGTTTCATGTGGCTGGATCTAATATATTTTTTTTTTCAGGCATATAAAATGGGAATGTACATGTAGAGTACACATGCATGTAGCAATTAACCAGTGACAAAGTGGGCAGTTAACTTCCTTTTTATTATCTTATCTTGCTGTGATTTCATAGCAAACTACTCTTGGATTGCTGAAAACTCTGCTAATGCTATGGAAAAAAACCACTCCCAGCTGCTGTTCTAGAGAAATGTTTAAAGACCTCACTGCTCAAAATGTTTTGCCATTCCACTGTTACAGTCCTCTGGAGAGAAGAGTTGTAGCTAAAGACTGTAAAAGTGTTCATAAACACTTTGTTTATGTTCAAACTGTGATTATGAGTTTCAAAAAGAAATTTGTCCAGATAGCCTCACATCACTTTCATTAGTAAGGCTGTGAAATGATGTGAGGCTTAAAATAGGTGGTCAGAAAATTGAAAGAGGGTAAGAACACAAAAAAGAAAGTTTCACTCCAACTGCATCAAGTGACAATTAGAATAATGTTAGGTTCTTTTATTTTGTACGTTCACTCTGATTTTCATGGGTTTTGTTTGAAATGTACAAAAGTGATAACTTCTGAATAGTTAAATTCATGTTCTTTAATTATTATATTCTTTTGCCTAGTACAAAGCTGATTTTATTCAGTCTATTCAAGAAAACCATCCAGTAAAAGTCTTAAGAGAGTTCACTAAATGTTTAATATAATCATCTATTTATTATTCACCTGGTTTCTTCACTTTCATAATGGAGGGCATTGTCGTATAGATTAGTGGGTGGGACAATAGCTGCAGTATTGATTCTGGCAGTCTTGATTTGGAGATGTCATTTTTATTTTTCCTGAATTGCTGTAGCAGTGCTGTGTAAAATGAAAGTCCAAAGGTGCTTTTCATTCTTTGTAGTGTCTCTTTTCCAGTCCTGCTTTCCCATTTTGTTAAGTGTTAGAATAGCCTTTCCTGCCTGTTGAGAGAAATGTCCTCATCCTTGGAGAAAATCCTTACTTAATTTCAATAAATTCTAGTAGACTTAACCAGCACGGTGTCTCACCACGCAGGTGTCGGTATCATCAGAGAACAAAAGGAAAGTCCTCTCTTGCTGAATTCACATGGCTGTAGGTTATTTCTGCAGTTTGAGAGCTCCTGGCCTTTCATTTGATAATTTTTCCTTTGGATCGATGTGTGTTTAGTCTGCTGAAGGGGTGAGATGAGAAGTTGTGTCTGTGCATGAAGGGCACTGAATTATGGAGGAGACCCCAAACTGACTTGGGGAGGGCTCTGTGCCATCAGCCCTGCAGGAAGCTCTGGGACTCATCCAGCTGTGGGGTTATATCTGCACTTCTGGTTTTGGTCAAGCCATACAAGGGCTTTGAGGGAAAACATCTGGATAACTTGGATGCCTTGGATCCTCCAGACCCACAAATTTCTGGGTGTGGGCTTGGACAGAGAACAGAAATGGGATTAGAGATGTTTGAGAGTAAACAAAGATCTGTACAAGAATGAAGTGACTCCTGCTGTGTCTGGAAGGCCCAGCTGTGGAATGGTGTCAGTGCTGCTGCAGATGTTTTGCTGTTTGACAGTAAGGGAATGACTCTGGAGCTCTGGGCATGGCAGTGGAAAACAGGCAGAGGTTTTTGCTGTGGTCCATGTTCTTGATGTGTCCTGTAATTTGGAGCATGTTGCTATTTTGTTTAAATGTTTCTTGCAGGCAAAATTACATCAATATTAATTCAGCTGTGATGTAAAATTGCTTGTCTGTCTGTAAGAGTTAATAAGTAAATGCCTTTTCAGAGCTTGACTATTTTATTCTATAAAAATTCTACTGAGTATTTAAATGAGGTTGTAGTTATTGAATTAGACATGAGTACCTACCACTGGTAAAAAATGTTGAAAATGCTCTTTCATTGCATCAATCCTCATCACTTCATTGAGGAAATTTTGATGATGCCCCTTTCCATATTGGTGGAAGTAGTTTCTATTTTATATTATTCATGCATGTCATTCTGGAAAAAACTACAAATTGTGAAACCAATATGGAATTAACACTAGATTTAAGTAAAAGGTAAAATTTGATTTTTAGTTAGTTTAGTGTGTGCAGAAATAAACCTTACTCAAAGCATGATCTCTGTGACCAGCAGTTTCTAACTAAATGTGACACAGTGTTCCCTGTTGTCTACTGATGATGATTTAGAGGTATTTAAGTGCTGTGCTCCTCTGAAAGACTGGGGTAGGCAACATTCTTGGTTTTTTGAATGAAGGACAGCATGCATTCAAACTAAATTTGAAAACTGTCCTGGAAAGTTTTTAATTATACTTTTGACTTTGTTTTACTCCATTGCTCAACAGTGTCAATGATTAACATTTCCTGTTCAGTAAGCAAGAGACTACAGAAATATTTTTGTTACACTCAGATTCTCTTAAACTTTTTTAGAAATCCTCTCTTTGATGATCTTTTCAGTGGGGACATGACTGAGTGGGGAAATATGGAAATACTATTTTCTGATCAAGCAATGATGGCTGAATGAGGAATATGGAGTTTACAGGATGTTATTGTGGTCACACTGTGTGATGTGCTGTAGAATGCTGTGTCTTCCTTCCCACTTTTTGTCTTCTCTTTGATTGGAATCATAGACAGTGGTTTTCTTCCTTTTTGGGACTTAGGATATTATCTTTGAACAAGATACAGGTAATGAATTTTAAATTCCAGTGGATAATGTCCCTAATGCCCATATTAGGGTTGAGACA
Organism: Agelaius phoeniceus; assembly: GCF_051311805.1. Taxonomy (NCBI): domain Eukaryota; kingdom Metazoa; phylum Chordata; class Aves; order Passeriformes; family Icteridae; genus Agelaius; species Agelaius phoeniceus. Next base: position 6,825,269 of record NC_135266.1, on the reverse strand, counting down.
ATAAAATCAAAAACACAATAATAGAATCTATCTTCTGGCATAGCAAAAGCCTAGCTTAAAATATGTGCTGATACTTAGTGATCAGCCCAGTCTTTGGCATTTCAGTTTGATCTCTGTTTTTGTAGGTGATGAAGATGAGCATGGTATTATGAGACAAGGATCTTGGTTATGAATTCAGTGTAGATATGAGCTTTGTGATTCACCACCACCATAGGATTTCAGGGAAATTTAGATGAAATGTGAGAGAGCTTAGCTCTGGTACAGGTTTGTCCCTTCAGCACTTCACTTGCTCATTTTCCATATGCTGGTAAAAAAGTAGGTTAGTGGGTAAGGAGAGCCTTCCTGAAGGATTGTGATAGAGGAAGCTTCAGTTCCACAATAAAAATTTAATACTTCTTTTAAGCCTATCTACTCTTAAGTTCTATTTGAAGAAGTCAGATAATGCTTCAGGTACATACAGTTGCATTGTCTAGAGGAAGTTTGTGCCTTTGGTTTGCTTTGCCCTCAATGAGAAAAAAGCCTGTAAGAATTTTAGAGCAGAAGTGTTTTTTTCTGAAGGATTCAGAAATGATAATTTATGTGTGTTGTGAGTAAAAAAGTCTGTGAAAAATATTTGTTGAATTTTGCATTGCATCTGCTAACCAACCTTTTTTCCTTATAAATAATACTGTACTTGGAGAGTGGGAATTTAATCAATGTGCCTTAAGGGAGTTGATTTTAAGCACTGGGGTTAATCCCTGTCCCATGTCACAGTGGGTCCAGTTCCCCACATTGACTGCCCTGTCACCTTCCCCTTGGCACCACCTGTGGGGTTCCAGGGGCAGCAGATGGGATTGGGGTTGTGTTCTCTGGGGCTCAAATCTACCCTGGGTGAGGCTGCTTCTGATTTCTCTTCTTGTGGGACCACTGGTGTACAGGAAGGGATTTTGTTTCAACCTGTCCTCTGATGTCAGGCAACAATGAGACTTAGCTTCTTTCTTAATTCCTCTGTGACTTCACTCCTATTATCTTTTAGTTGCATTTCAGCTGTCCTAGTTTTATGCAGTGGCCTGAGAGGCAAAACAGTCCTGTTTAGTCTTGTTTCTGCTCCAAGATGGAGCTGTTAGATGGCATTTCTGTTTTATCTTGTATGGTGCCATCATGAACCAGGGACAAGTGAGAGAGGATTTGGAGGTAAGGAAGTAGAATCAGAGCCATCTTCACCTATCATGGGAATATGAAAGAAAGTTACTGTGTGAGGAGCTGGCAGGCTTTTATGTCTGCATTTGCAAGTAATGGAGCAATTGGTATTATTCGAGTTCTTGCATGGTGCTAGGGAAGGGAGGAGAAAGTGGAAAAAGGAGCAGGCAGGTGCAGTGGGAGGAGATGTGTATGATCTCTCCTCTGCTGCTGCTTGGGGGTCTGCACTGCTGGAATCAAAAGCAACCTGGCTGCTATAAGTGAACTTGCACTAATTTTGTAACTAATTTGTGAGTCATCTTCTCTGAATTATCAGATATGTTAGTGTATTTCATGCAGCAAATTAGTTTCTCTAAATTAATAGAGAAGATTAGACTTTCAAATACATGAGGATATCTGGAGTTCAAAATTACCCAATCCTTGAAGAGTCAAAAGCCATGCACCAAAAACGTTACATGTAAAGCATTATTTTGTTATTTTCTTCTGTAACAATACTTGCTGATCCACTTTGTTAGCCATATAAAAAACATTGATTATAGAGTAATACTTCAGTCAAACATCATTTTTTAATCTATGTTTTTCTTTCAGGGCAATTAAAGCATTTCAGGAGGCGCTTTATGTTGATCCCAGCTTTTGTCGAGCCAAGGAAATTCATTTGCGACTTGGGCTTATGTTCAAAGTGAACACAGACTATGAGTCTAGTTTAAAGGTAGGTTTAAGTCCTTTCAAATTGCATTTAACATTTCTTACAAGTTGTGTGTTGCATCTTAAAACTGCAAGGAATGCATAAGCATGGAGCAGTCATAGACCATCTGCTATAGAAACTGGAGTGTTTTAATGTGAAGTGTCTTAGTCCTAACAGAAGAAGGATGGGTTTGAGGTGTGTGAGGTGCTACACTAGATGAAAAATTTGGTGCAGGGCTCTTGTTAAAATAGTGAATCTCGGAGGAGACTGAGGTTGTACTGAATGCTAAGGGAAAAAAAAATAGCAGCTTGGATTATTTGATTTTTTTTATTTTTATATTCCTTTTTTTTTCCCCTAGCTTCCCTGTTGTAAACTGGAAGTCTTTGGAATTAAAGACATTTCTTTCTAGTAAACTAGAAAGTTTTTATTCAGAATGATGTCTTTTTTTATATAATTGTTGCTTTTCTAGCAGTTAATTATTCTTTTATTTCCTGGCTTGAGAGTCAGCTTCTAAGGCAGCAGTTTCTGGCTAATCAGTTGGAAATGGTTTATGGTAACACAGTGCTTTGTTTCTTCTGTACTTCTTCAAATTCCTTACTATTTACATTCTTTTCTGGTCTCTGATTGTAATCTGGCATTTTGTCTCCCTCCATTCAGCACATTTGCCCATTTTTTTCCTCTTTCCATTTGCTACTCTACCCACATGTCCTTTCCTTCCTGGCCTCTAAATTTAGTTGTTCTGTGTCTTGGAAAAAGGAAGAGTTCTTTTAATGGACTTGCATGTGGTGGGAAATCCACCTGCAGGGCTGGGAATTCTGTAATCAAATGTAATTTGTAAACACATTTCTGCATATTAATCTTCCCTCAAAATTATTGAAAACAATAAGTGTTTTGTTTGCAAGAATCTTACAGCTTTCTTTTCTTGGCAGATTGTTTTCTTGGGTTGTCAGAATCACATTGTCCAAGATTTGTAAGAGTAGGGTGTTACTCTCAATTTTTCCTTTCAGTTTTTGTGATGGAGGGAAGCAATTCCCTCCCCAGGCTTCCCTTTTCATCCAGAGCCCAAGGTTTCACCTACAGAGATTGGTGGAGCTGGAAATTGTGCAGAGGAGTAGAAAAGATTCCATGCAATGAATGGTGAAAGAGAGCAAGGAGAGGTAGATCCCTATTGAGAAAGGGATTATGTGTGAGCTTGAGTGATCCTATTGACTTAGACTTTGGCACAGATTTGGTATGTCATGATATATATGGAATAAAAGAAATGCTGAAGTACATTTTGGTTTTATTTTTGAAGAAGCTGGGAGAAAACAAGATTAAATTTACAAGGATGTGGTTGTTTTCTAATCAAGTAGTAGAAGAAACTCAATGATCTGAAAAGGTCTTTTCCAACTGTTGTTGATGGTAGTTGATGATATGATTTTAATTTTTGATATAAATTGATCAAGAAATAGATAACCTTTTTCTGCTGTGCCATAAAATTTGCAATTCTGTCAGTGAATCAGGTATTTAAATAAATATTATGATAACTCAGTTTAAATCATTTCTTGTGTTTGATGTTCACAACTTTGCAAAACAAATCAGTCACTTACCATGAGGATTTTGAGTATACCAAATTTCAAGTTTTCAAAACACCAGCTACAAATGGGAAAAACACCAAAGTAATATTTTGAAAACAGAAAGAAATTAATCTTTTTATTTCAAAACTATCATGATTCCATTGCTTTTATGTGGCATATGGTTAAGTCACTTAAGAAAACAAATGGCCACAACAAAAGCAGCTTACCCTGGGGCAAAGGGATGGTCTTCAAAGGATGCTGAAATGAACAGGGGTGTTTGCATTGAAGGTGGTTTCATGTTTTTCTTAAAGCAATATAACTACAGATTGTTCCTAAAAGTTTGCCTCATTTTTTACCATGCAATCCTGATTGCCTCATTCAGCACTCTCAGCCACATTGAATTGAGTGATTTTTCATTTTTTTGCTTTTCCCCATTTGCAGACTGAGGTGGATCAGAAGTCTGAGCCAGCTCAGCTTGAGATGGCCTGGTTGGTACATCCAGTGCAAGGTTGATGGAATGGGAAGGAGGGCACAGAGCTGTCTTATCCTCTTCTGGTTCAAAATGTAATGAGAAACTGCTCTGGAGTTACCAACTGAGACACCTGAAGCAGAGTTTCTGTTTTTTTTCTTTGCTCTGGAGGTTGCAATCCTTAGTAAAGAATAACAGTGAGGAGCAAGAGACCCAGTGGAACTCAGTCTCAAACACTTTGAGCTGTTTACAGTTCAGCTCAGCTGTGGATTTAAGGTACAGTCCAAGGACTTACCTGCTTTGTTTGAAAACAAAGTGTTACTGATTGAAACTTATCAGTTCAACATCACAAGATGTCAGTTGAGGAGAAAACTTAAGTAGAGAACAGGGCTGTAGCTTCTTAAAAAGCCAATCTGACTGTGATTTTTGAAAAACATTCTTAAACCAGAACTCTGAGTGATGAGAATATGAGAGGCAAGACAGAAAATGCTTCCTTAGTGAGGAGAATGAAGTGCTGGTGCACAGGTTTTGCTCAAGCATGGGGAGAGTAAAATGGGGAAGGGATGTGAGGAAAGTGTGAAGGGATGTTTTCACACAATGTCTGTCTCATTCTCTGAGACACAGAATATCTCATCTTTGAGCAAAAGAAATACAAGAAACCCAAAGCAGTGAAAAGACAGAGTTGTCTTGTTGTGCTGTTTTTAGTTTTGTGGACTTTTTAAAAAGGATCCAGGATTTTAGAGAGTAATTAAGGGGGTTGGGGTGCAGCCTGCCTGTGACTGGCCTTGAGCACAGACCTTTTTCCTGGGGCTCCTTGCCCATTTTGAGCTCCCCATTCACACAGAGGCAGAAAGTGGAAGTTGCTTTTTCATCTGCTATTCGCTTGTGGCTGCTCTGGATTTCACAGATTGTACCAACGTCGCATTAAAGTACTTGGAAATATCATAATGTTTTTGATGGTATTTAAACATTCATGTTAAGTCTGTAATTGCTAAGAATAAACCATTGCCAACAGATGAGTCATTGTCAGTGAGAGGCATTGTCAGTAAGAGACTTCAGGCAAAGGGGGAAGATGGAAGTCTGAAGGTCATATATATTCCATGTTTTTCACAATTTTAGAGCATTAACATAAATCATCTGTATTTTATGTAAGCAATTTAAGCACAAAATTAATTTTTACTATTTTAAGATGTTGATGATCAAGATAATTGCTAGAGTGCTGTTTAACAAGCATAAAATCAACTCCCAGTGTTTTTTCAAAATCAATTACTGGTTTTGCCTGTTCTACAGTTAAGATTTGCAAATTACTGTGAGAATCCTTGACTTTCTCTGTTATCCCATTGCCATAAACTCTTGCAACACCAATGCTGTTGAAAATTACTTGGCCTTCAGGCTTACATTAAGGGGACAAAAAGTGACCCTTCTGGTTTAAAAAAAACCAGTCCTTGTCTAATCTGGCAGATTGGGCAGTGTTGCCTTCAGAGGTGAGACATGGAAGCTGAGTTTGCCCCTTTCATCAGAAAAGTACAATTAATTCCAAAATTAACTGGCAATGACTTTGGGGATAGATTTCTTTTTTATAGATTGATGACTGTAGCAACACCATGCTACTGAGGTTCACCTCACAGTCCAGGTTTTTAGTTAACCATGTCCTGCTGCCCCTTTCGTGTTCACTGTTTTTTACAAAAGACACAAGGAGTACTGTGTTCCATGGAAGTAGCTGTAGTGGCACTGTGATAATCTGGAAGGAGAATAAAGCAAGATCTCTAAGAATGTAATGTATATTTTTATTCACTGGGCAAATGTAGCTGGAAAAAAAATTCATCCTTCTGAGTCCCTGCCACATTATTTCTGACATGCCACTCACTGTCATGGTCATTTTCCTATTTATTGAATATATTTTTTTTTAATTTGGCCTCCTTTTTTATAGGTGCATGTAATCATCTTGTCTAGCATGTGTGTCTCAGTTCTTCTCTGAAGTACTCTTGAATCTTAAACAAATTTTAGAAAATCTGTGGGAGTGAAAGATTTCCAAAAGAATTTTGGAGGACATTCCTGTGCAACATACACTGCTCCAGAGCCCTCTGAGATCTGGGAGCTGAGCACCAGGTGCCAGCTGTGGGAAACCTTCTGGTGCTCATCCTGCTTGGTGCTGTTCAAGTCTTGTGTTTTTATTGGGGATTTAGAGCTGTGATCCTGAAAGCCCTTTGAATGCAGAATTCATACTTAAGGGAGAAAAGAAATCTTTGGGTTTTTATATTTATTAGATTGATAATATTGAGGGAACAGAGGGGGTGAGATTTTCTGAGGGTTTGGTTTTATTGAAGGGAAGCTTTGTTTGCTTTTGTTTGGAGATTTGTGGTAGGGAAATTTTGGGTTTTGTTGGATTTTGTTTGCTTTGTGGGGTGTTTTTTAATGGGTGGGCAGTAGTAATGCTGGACACGAGCAGGTTGGTTATAACAAAGAAAGCAGTGTTTTGCTTTGGGAATTTTACTTGATTTTATTACAGGTATACCCTGTACCCAGTAACAAAACCTTTAGAAGAATGAAAACTCAATTTCTCATGTTTTCAATTATCTGCCTTTTAGTAGAAATACTGATTCTGTCTTTCACTTACAGAAATTTTTCCTCCTTCTTTATACACAAAACAGTTATTTCAGTAGTTTGCTTCAGGCTTATGCTTTCATCTTGCCCGTAAAACATCAATTTAAATATAATTTTAATTTTTTAATTATTCTTCTAAAGATTCTCATTTGTTAGTAATGTTAAGACATGCTGCTTATATTAGGATAAGAAAAAGTCTGCAAAAGAATTAAAATGTGCATGAATAGTATGAATATGCATGAAATATAAAGAAATTAAATGCTGATGTACCGATGAACAGCTTGAAGTATTTATTTATAGTCAGTCAGACACTTTTCTAGCACTTATTCAAATATTTCTCCTGTATATATATACTTATGAAAGATATTTTTAGCTAGTGCAGCTATTATATGCTAGCACAAAACTCTTATAGACGTATCATTCATGTTTTATATTCTTTCTCTGAGTAATAAGTAAACAAGTATTTAGGAAAATTCTTATTTTCTTTTCCTAAAAAGAAATTTTAGGAAAATTTCTGATTTTGAGCCTTCATGTGTTGTTTAACCACCCAGTTATCTTTCTTGAATGGGCTTAAATTAGTAATTTTTAAGTTTCAACATTGTACATTGAAACCTTATGTATTTTAATTATTAAAAATAACTAGTCAAAATACATGCAGTTATGAGACATTTTAGTCATGTCTATTTTTATGTCTTGAATTCTACGAGGAACAGCTGCTTTTTATGTAAAAAACAAGGTGAAGGGCTTTGGCTCTTGCAAGTTGGATATCCAAGATTTCAAGTGCTTCACACAAAAAAGTATTTTGTGGAAAGCAAAATGAAATTAATCAAAAGATAATTTAAAAAAAAATGTAAGTGGTTGGAAAGCAGCATTTGGGACTGAAATTTCTCTCTTAGTCTTGGTAGTTTGCATATGTCAGTGGTGGAAAGACACATAGAAGAAGTAAATCCATGGAAGATTTTTAATGCAGCATGGCACTGTAATGAAACTGCAGGAGAGTTATTAGTGTGACTGGTTTTGACAGTGGATAATGATACCCCAAGGTCTGCCCTACAGAGTATTCTCTTCTATTAAACTTACCTAGTTTCATTTGGGTTTTTGACTTAATTCCTGTAAAACAGAATTACAGGTGTATGTTAGAAATGCCATGATTACAAAGAGGAGTAAGTGCTAAAACTGAATTACTCTGCTATGTGGCATCTTTGGTCATTTGGGAGATGGGGAAGAACACACCATGGGAAGAGGAATAGGTGGTTCAGAAGTTGAGCATTCAATCTAAGAGTATTGGTGGGACCACCAATATCTTTAGATATCCTTATTGACTGGATGGGGCAACCCTGGGTGTATGGACAGCCTGGGGAATGATATGGTGGAGTGCTGTAGAAAAGGGCCTGGGTGTCCCAGTCAGTCGATGGCCGGTTGAACATGAGCCAGCAGTGCCCTGGCAGCCAGCAGGGACATCCCTGTCCTGAGGGACATCAGGGACAGCATCAGCAGCTGGGCAAGGGAGGGCATTGTCCTGCTCTGCTCTGGGCTGCGGCAGCCTCACCTCGAGCGCTGGGGACAGTTTTGGGCACCACAGTGGAAAAAAGACGTGAAGCTATTGGAGAGTGTCCATAGGCAATAAAGATGGGGAAGGAGCTTGAAGAGAAGCCATATGAAGCTGAGGGCACTTGGTCTGTTCAGCCTGGAGGAGACTGAGGGGAGACCTCACTGCAGTTACAGCTTCCTCATGTGGGGCAGGCACTGATCTCTGCTCTGTGCTGCCAGGACCTGAGGGAATGGCCTGAAGTTCTGTCAGGGCAGGTTTAGGTGAATATTAGAAAAAGGTTCTTTCCCCAGAGGGTGGCTGGGCACTGGAACAGGCTCCCCAGGGCAGTGGTCCCAGCACCAGCCTGGCAGAGCTCAAGTATTTGATCAGTGCTCTTAGGTACATGGTGTGACATTTGTGGATGTTCTGTGCAGGGCCAGGAGTTGGATTCAGTGATCCCTCTGGGTCCTTTCCAGCTCAGGATATTCATTGATTCTGGTGAGCTTCATTCGTGGACCTGCTCCTGAAGAGACACCTCCATCCAGACAGATCAGATCCACTTTCATCAGATGTAGCTCTAACTGCAGGATTGGCATTCAGGGCATGCAGAAATCACAGAATCCCAGAATAGTGAGGTTGGAAGAGGCCTCTAAGATCATTGAGTCCAACCTATGCCCTAACACCTCAACCAGACTATAGCACCCAGTGCCATGGACAGGCTTTTTTTAAACACATTCAGAGATGGTGGTTCTACCACCTCCCTGGGAAGAGCATTCCTGTACTTTATTATTCTTTTGGTGAAAATTGTTTCCTAATATCCAACCTTACCATCCCTGATGTAGCTAGAGACTGAGTCCTCTGGTTCTGTCAGTGCTGCCTGGTGGGAGAGACCAACCCCACCTGTCTGCAGCCTCCCTTCAGGAAGGTGTAGAGAGCAATAAGGTCACCTCTAAGCCTCCTCTTCTCCAGGCTGAACAACCCCAGCTCCTTCAAATGTTCCTCACAAGGCTTCTGTTCCAAGCCCCTCACCAGCCTCGTTGCACCACCTCTGGACATGTTCAAGCATCTCCACATCCTTCCTAAAGTGAGGGACCAGAACTGGGCACAGCACTCAAGGTGTGGCCTCACCAGTGCCAGGTACAGGGGAAGAATGACCTCCCTGCTCCTGCTGGCCACACAATACTCAGAAAATACTCAGAGTGTAGCCACAGGTCGCCAGCAAGGACTGAGCTGAGCTTTCATTGCAGCTGTGGGGGCTGGAGGCTGAGTCCTGGCACGACCCCGGCTGGGGCGCTCAGTGCTGGTGCTGCAGCAGTGGCAGCAGCTCCCAGTCACCCCCGTCCCTGTGACATTCCCCTGCTGCTGGCAGTCTGTCAGGCTGTTAGCACAGGAATAGCTGAATTCTGATGTTGCAGAAATAATGCATAAAAGGTGGAGGCAAGTGGGAGTGTTGAGATAGCTTTGTGAAAATCACTGTATAAGATATTGGTCAGTAAATTCAGAGGCAGCCTTTTTATGGCTTGCAAACATACAGCTTGTGTGATCTTTCTGTTTGAAAATCATTTTTCTCTTAGAGCTTGTCAGGACGAGATTTTTCAGAATGCACCGCTGCTATTCAGTATTTGTATATGTGGCTTTTGTTCCTTCTGTCCTCCAGCAGGGTTTTTTTTTCTCCTATCTATAAGTTGGCTTTTTTTTGAATGTTGGACAAAAGTACCTGAGTGTTTACACTACACAAACCTTTCTGTTGTGAGCTGAATTTGTTCTGAGCTCAGAAAAGAGTGGAGAGCAGCAGGATGAGCTGCTGTAGCCGCACACGGAGCGTGTCCTCTCCTGACCCTCTCCCCTGGTCCCAGAGATGCCTGGCAAATGGAGGCTTGGCACCCTGCCCCAGCTGGTTACACAAGGCTCTCCGTGTCCTACTTCTCTGAACAAAAGCTGCTCTGAGCAACACGGGCATCACACCTAGGTCACACAGGCAGAAAAAGCCATCTCCTGACAGAATTTTACTGAGTCATGATGGAGCTTTCCTTCATGGTAAGTCGGTGAGGATTGTCAGGTTTCAGAGGATGGCTTGCCTTGCTTGCTGAGTATGTGCAGAGCCGAGAACTATTAAACTTGCTGATGTCACCCTGGAGAGGAGGAGGGAGTAGAATCACTACAGAGGTCTCAGGTTTGCATGTGTAAACAGAGACAGTACTGAAAATCTTGCACTGAAAAGGGTTCGTTTTGCTTTTGTCATTTATTGATTAAAGAAACAACAAAACCTTGGGTACTTGCCTGTTACATTTGAAAGCATCGCTGTTAATTCTGTGAGAGACAGCATGTTAAGTTACCTAAATCAGCATCCGATTACTGTTACTTTACTACCAGACCTAGTGCTTTCATCAGTTCTCTCTATATGGAATCCACTGTACCTCTCATCCTTGGAAAGGTTATCCTCGGAATTGTTTCCACAATCAGAGGCAAGTCAAGGACTCCAGAGGAGATGGAATGGGCTGCAGATAACTCTGCAATTACAGATGGCTACAAATCAAGGTGATTTAGGGCTTGGCTGATCTTAGAAGTCTTTTCTAACCTAAACGATTCTGTGATTGTGCCTTGAGCCGCAGCCCTTGAGAAGAGCCTGTTAGTTTTTAACATTCAGAACACTGCCTTCTAGGTAAATCCTCTTACTGGGGATTTGAATTTCTATAGACTGCTGTCTGCCTTGAGGTATTGTGTGTCGTCTCTGAGCTGCAGCGGCCTCTCCTGCATAACAACTATTCCACACAGCAGTAGCCAGCTCAGTGCTGCAATATTTGAGAGGGGTGCAGATGTTTGCCAGCCGCTGCTGTTGGTTGCAGAAATGGAAGTTGGAAATTATTATTATTTTTTAATTTTTTTGGTGCTGGTAATTGTGATTAGTGGATCTTCATTTGAGGTTGATGGGTTAGAATGTGTGCATGGGGGTTTTTTTTGTCTGATTTTGGGTACTTAACGGGGAGCTGTGTATTATTTATCCGGCACGAGGTGTAGGTTTGCTCGTGTGTGTGCATTTCAGAGGTTCTTGGTTTGAAAGGTGCTGGGATTTCTGTGTATTGCTTTTAATTGTGATAACTGTCTGGTGCAAATGGTGTGTTTTTCTGTAGTCACTGGCTTTGGTTTATCAATTTCTTTACCGTTTGTAGATTAGTGAACAGTGAAAATAGAAATTTATCACACTAAGAAAATTTTAATGTTGTGGATTTTTGAATTTCAAAAGTTGGCTACTGTAACAGTGAATATTTAATTTTTTAGGAGGCATTGTGGAGAATATTTCTGCTTTTTTTTTACTGTATAGCACTTGATACTGTTGGCATACTTGTATATTAAAATGGTTAGCTATTCTTGCATGGTTGCCTGCTTTCTCTCAGTGAGTCTCACTGCAGTAACCCTTCAGAAGAGCTGCTACAGAACAGTTGTCAACCTTTTTTCTTTAGATCTGCTTATTTTTTTTAATAGCATTGCTAGGTGAGAGCAAATCTGTTCCATTCTGCTTTATCTTTCCATAGTAATTGTAAGTGATGGTGCAAGATGACACATCTGTACAGGAAGGATTTTGTACCTTTTAGATCAGTAACACTCAGTTGTACAGGCCAGAGCCTTGTTTTTTTTCTTTTGGCAGGCAAAATGCAATTTAAGATAGAGCATTTTATTTTTATTTAGGGTTTTTTTTTAAAGTTGTCTGCTTAGTAGGATCACTATGGTAACAGACTAAAGGATGTCTCTGAGGCACTCAACCTGCATTGCAATGTAAGTGAGGGGAGACTGTAAGTTGTCTGCCTGCTGAGCAGTAGGGAAAGGAACAGACACAGCAGAGAAATAACCTAATATTTAATATTTGTAAGCTATTATTTAATGCTTGTGTTAAGGTTAAAAAGTTATTTTATGGTGTGAATCCGTTGGTTTTTGTGTTCTCTTCTGGGGGGATATTGCTAAAATGTTCTTTATAAATCATGAATTTGTGTTGTTATTTAACTTCAGTTTGGTTCATTTTTTAAATGCTGTTAAATGTTACAAATTATCTTGATGAAGGGAGTGAGGAGGAAGCTGCATCAGTGTATGTCAGAGCTTATGGAAATGTCAGCATTCTTCTTATGTCTTGCTATGGACAATATATTAATTTTTGAATTTTTTGTCCCTATTAAAATTAGGGTTTTTTTGGAAATGTGAAGATCTGATAAAATCTTAGACATCTTAGAGATGTGTTTTGTATAGACATACTGTACTCAAGCAATTATTATCACCATGAGGAAAGCTAAGTAGCATCTAATGGCTGAGTACAATACTGAAAGTGTTGCACCTATCCATTGATACAGACCTTTTTTCTTCCCAGCTACTGCAGTAGGCTCCCAGTGCCACCTAGTTTGGCATGCTATAATATTTATAATATTATATAATGTATTAGTTTGATCTAAATTATCACTTTTATGCTAAGAAAAAATAAAGTGTACTAAAGTGTCAGTCATGTTTTGTGTATTAGAAATCACCTGACACTGTATTTTGTAAATAACTGTATTCATTAACAGTAGTATCTCATAGGGTAACTCTTAGGCTCCTGTGTTCCTAGGCCTTATTCTCTGTTGAGCTAATATGTCAGTGGAAATTTCACACCATGTGGGGATTTTATCAAAAGTTTATGGAAAAGCTCAGGCACTGGAGTTTCTGTGCCTGTTCCATTCATTTTTATACACTTGTGTCTCAAATTAAATAGTGATCAGTGAACTAACATGATGTTACAGACAGACTTCATTGCTCTGCTCTTGTGACCTTCTTTATAGATGAGTGAAAAACTTACCTCAGAACCTAGAATGTTTTAAAAGATATTTTTTGTATTCCTTAAAGTGATTAAAATTATACAAACTTTAATGTTTAACTGAAGTTTTCTCAACATCTGGAGGAGAGGATGTGAGAACTTACGACCTCCTTATGAACTCATGTTCTAATGAAGAGGTATTCATATTAAATTCTTTTTGACAAGAGTTCAAATTTTTAAAAACTAAAAATCACTCAGTTTTTAGGGAGAGTGTTCTGTTTTTCTAGATGGATTGAGTGCTTGAGTATTTATCTCCATGAGGCTGTGAGCTGGTGTCTCTGCAGTCCCAGTTGTGTGTATAAAAACTTCATCTTCCAATTTTGACCATTCATTTGATGCCTTCATTGTTTCAGATGCAACCCCAGTTGTTTTATGAAGATCTGTTGCTATCTTACATTCCTAGAAGCATTGAAGTGTTTGCAATAAAAAAAATTTACTTTCCTCTAGTAAGCAGTTGAACAGAAATTGAAAACTGGTTTTTTTAAGACACATGGTAAAATGCAGTATTGATTTTCAAGTACAAAATTGATTTACTCTTAGTAGTTTGCCCAAGTGATAGTATTACTTTGTTTGAAAAGCAAATAATTCTTTTTTCTTTCCAGCATTTTCAGTTAGCTTTGATTGACTGCAATCCCTGCACTTTGTCTAACGCTGAAAGTAAGTAACCAATATGTATTTATTTTGTTGTGGATCTTTTTTTTAAGTCTTATGCTTGCAACTGTATGAATTTTTAATGAACCAGGTCTTCAAAATCAAAATATTTGGTACTGAGAGAGGGGGACTACAAAACCTATCTCTCTCTCAGGGGAGACAGATGTTCTAGTGGAATTGTGGATTGTTTTACTAAATGGAATAAGTAAAAATTGAGACTTAGCTTATTCATTACTCTGAAGGCTTGAATTCTGGAGGAAACTTATTATTTGACTTGCTTTTTAGATATTTATAAACCTGGAGCTTGTCCCGTGGCACACATTTAATACCAATTATTTTAAAGTTTGCATGATCACGATAATCTGTAACTTTTCAGTGATTACTTCCATGCCATTTAAATTTATAGATCCAAAATTCAGCATCAACCTTACTGTAGAAATAAGAAAAAACCCCTCCATATTTGATTTTTTGGTTTTTTTTTAATGATATCAACTATATATTAGTCTGTATTTCAACATGTTAATCTTTAGTGCAGTGTGATCAGTCATAGGCAGAAGGTTCTGTAGGCTGTAACAGAGTGTCCTGCAGGTATTTTTCCACAATTAGTGAAATTGTATACAAGAATAAACATTGTTTCTCCGTGTTTTGGAGTCTGTAAGAATTAAAAGGCAGAGAGTTGTGAAGGAAATTATTCCTTCAGTTTTTAAGATACCTTCATGCTTGAGCTTAAGTTACCTCCAAAATCTCACTTCAGAGGCATTGGATGTAATATTTAAAGCATTTCTATAAAAACTGGATGGAATTGTGAGTATTGTATCAGCAAGGTGGTGAAAGGGAGTTTGTTCACGTGGCTGAAACCACTGGCTGTATCAAGGAGCCAGCTGTGCTTCAAGGCTGTCTTCAAAGCTTTGTTACTTATCAGCAACAGGCACAGATAATTTTGTAAAAATTTGCAGAATTCTCCCAGAGTCAATAGGCTTTTATTACTTTTCTACCAGACATGTGATTCTTTATTGTATTCCATGTTTGTTCATATTCTTTCTCACTAACTTTATGGGTTTTCACTAAAACTCTGAATTTCTGTAAGGTTTTCCTGACCTTTCCCCTCCAGTCCCCTCTGCCCCCAGATTTGTGTAGAGGGCTTGGAAGTTTTCCTCACCTGGGGTCACCAATTCTGGTGGTGTTCACAGGGGTCCCAGGACGAGGGAAGAGATGAGGATCTGACTCCATGTTTCAGAAGGCTGATTTATTATTTTATTATGTATATGATATGAAAAGAAAATGACATATTCAAACTATACTAAAAGAATAGAAGAAAGGATTTCATCAGAAGGCTTGAAAGGAAAGGAATGGAATGATAATAAAATCTTGTGACTGACCAGAGAGTCCGAGACAGCTGGACTGTGACTGGCCATTAATTAAAAACAAGCACATGAGACCAATCAAAGCTCCACCTGTTGCATTCCACAGCAGCAGATAACCATTGTTTACATTTCTTTTCTGAGGCTTCTCAGGAGAAAAGACCCTAATGAAAGGATTTTTCATAAAATGTGTCTGTGACAGAGGGCTGGCCCCATGTAAAGGCTTCAGTGCCTGACCAACCCAGAGGAGGAGGGTGAAGAGCACTGAGAGGGGCTTGGCCAGGTCCCACTGTGCTGTTCTGGGAGGAGAACTGAACGCCCTGCCCAGCCCCAGGGTGTTGGGTACCCTCACTAAATGCTCCATTTAATCCTCCCCCTTGCATTTCTAAGGGCTGGGTGAGTAGCAGCATTAACACTGAGTGTGTTCCCAGCAGAAATGTTTGAGTACTAAGCATGTCTTCTTCCTATTTAGGCAGTCTCTAATCTGACACCTTTAATTTTCCTTTTCCCTCCAAGGCATCACTTCATTTTGGAGCTTCACACTGAAAGGGTTTTGTTAGGAGGCGAAAAAAATAAGAGAGAAATTTTTAGATAATGAACTCCTGAAACAAATGCAGGGCTTTTGTTTCATCAGTACAGAGTGAAGTTTGATGATGCAGTGAACATAATGGGCGTGTTATGTGCCCCTTAGCAAGGAACACAAAAAGTTTATTAAAATTTTAGATGATGCATTTCATTCTGACCTGGTTTCCAAAGTGCACTCGGCTTCCTTCTTTACAGCAGAGGACAAAGCAGTGCACAAAGGGAGATTTTCCCTCCTTTATGACCCAGAGTGAAGCCCTGAACTCCATATTACCTGTTTGTATGGTAATTTGGTGTCACACTTTCCTGTAGCTTCAAGGGAGAGAATCTGTGTAATTGAAATAAATTGAGCTTGGCTCAAACCACAGGTATTTTCTTACTTGTAATCCTCGCGAACATGGAGCAAAAGTCTGTCTCAAAGGAACTTTTCTTTCCTCATCAAAGCAGAATGAGGATTACATTCATCTCAATTAGCTTTAGCTATCTACCATTCCATGGATAGTCCAGGTTAGCAGTTCTCAAGTCTTTTCTGTGATGATTTGAGCAGTGTGAGGGTAATTTTCTCTGTGCTTTTACTCTTGAACAACCCATTTTTCTTTCTCCAGCCAGCAATCTTGCCTGCACAGGCTGCTTGTGGTATTTATGGCATTCTAGACAATTTGTATGAGAAATTGAAAATGCTTAACAGTAACAATCAAAGTATCATCTGTAATTAACACTTCTGATTCAGTTTAACAAGGGGAAGGCAATTCCTAAAAGGAAGAAAAAACACCTAAATTTAAGATCCCATATAAAACTGGCAGTGTGTAACATAATGTTCTGCAACCCAGCTAGTCTGTTTCTTGGCAGCAGAATGAAAATGTTTATTTCTAGCTTAGATATGTACAGAAAATACTACCTTGTGTTCTCTTACCTCAGCTTCAAGAGATTTTATTGCTAAGTTTACTGAAAGGTTAATGGACTCTCTGTTTCAGAATACAAATAAAATCCATGGACTGCTTTTCTCAATAGCTGTTTGCAGTTTTTGTGCTTTGTTAGGATATTCATTTTCTGTCAGGTCTGGTATATTAAATGTAAAATATCAATGTAAAAAAATACTTTTGGTATCTTCAAAACCTAATTTGTCTTGGGTTTGCGTTGATAAATTTGAAACATTGTTTATCCCTCACTTCAAAACACTGCAATTGCTGTTGTTCATTAAAACTAATAATTTTGATTTTCCCACTCTTACAGTTCAGTTTCACATTGCCCACTTATATGAAATCCAGGTAAGCTTTTAAGCTCATTTTCATAAATTGTGGTTGAGTTTCAAACTATGTGATGTAATCAGTCTGAGGAATTTGGATTGTAGATGCTTTAGTAAAGTTTGACTAAAGTCTTGAATTAATTGAGAAACTTAACTTGCTTTGGCTAAATTAAAATATTTTTTGTGTGGAGTGTCATGGACTAGATATGTTAATAAACATAAATTTACTGATCTCTCAATTTAAATGCAAAAAAAAATCACAAAATACAACTTTGAGGAAAATTCTTTTATGAGATTCTATTTATATTTAAAAGATTATATGTAGATTTAAAAAGATGAAGTTTCTCAATTCATTTCTATATATTCATATTGTTTCTCATATACACACACAGAATCAATCCCAACCAGCTGCCCATGTGCTTTTTAAGTATATTTGGTATATCTGACATGAAATGTTCAAATTTAATTGCAATTTTAAAAGTTTTTAAATTTTCAAATCTAATTGATGCATGTGGCATTAGGGATCTGTGGTCAACAGCAAATAAAGCTGTGTTACTAATTCTGGGTCAAATCCTACCACAGAGCTTTTCAGGTGAATCTTTTGGGAAATTACAGAACACTTCCTGAGCTTCCAGAATATAAATAAATTGAAACCAAGTGGCTACTCAGACAGCTATGGTGTATGTGAGATTTGACTGACTGGTTACATAATGTAGGTGTTGTGCCCTTTTGCCACATTTATAGGTATCATATGACTGAGGAAGGGATGTGAATAGAAACAAAACCTGTTGCAAATGAAATGGATCACAGACAAACTATATTTTCAGTCAGTTAGAAAGTACTGTCTTTTGATGGCACAGTGAAAAATGGCCTGAAGTATTTCTATAGAAATAAAATACATGAATCTGATAAACAGAATTTTTTTCTTTTGAGTGCTTTTGGTGCAAAGTTGTATGACAGGACAGAAATCTGCCATCCCAAAGCACCATGAAGCAAATCCATGGATTGTTGTGGTTCTTACTTGGCTACCATCCAGATTCCATTCAGCACATCAGTTCTGTTTTACTCCAGCAGATCAGAAGGAAGTTAACCACCCCAGATCACTGTGCCAGGTGTCCTGTGTAAGAGTGTGATCAGTGGTAGCTGTGCTTAAGCTGAGCTTTCTGGCTGACAATTACAGCAGGAACTTCCTTTTAATGCGAGTCAGAGCAGAAAAGTTTCAGTGCATTCTGCTCTTAGGTTTGGTTTGTCCCACAGTTCTGGCTGGGAGAGGTATCTTGTTTTCTGGAATTTGACAGACTGATAGCCAAAAGAGTCCTGGCTTCATTCTGCATATTATCTCTGACACAATTAGAGAGGTTTTGGAGACAGGCTGGTTGCTTGGTTTCTTTTACGGGACACAGTGAAACAGTGTTTGAACCCCTCCATATACTTGAAAATTATATACTCTCTTAATATTAATGAAAAAGTTAATTCATTTCTTAATTAAGTACCACAATACTGCACTTTAAAGGATGGATTGCCAGGCTCTGGACAAGAGACAAGCCTGGTGCTGATGAGCAGTAGCAGTGGTTAATGCTGGTTTCTAATATCTCACCTCTGGAAGTGAGATGGCTTGTACGGTGCCTAAAGAAGGATGCTGGATTGGGTTCTCCTCCCCTTTTCCATTTCTAAGGCCATTCATGATGCAGTCAAACATCTAGGACTTTGGAATGAGCATAGAGGCATAAAGTTCTTCCCTGTGAGGGTGGTGAGGCCCTGGACAGGTTGCCAGAGAAGCTGTGGGTGCTCTGTCCCTGGGAGTGTCCAAGGCCAGCTCAGAGCTCTGAGCCACCTCATTTAGTGAAAGATGTCCCTGCCCATGGCAGGGGGTTGGAATTACATGATCTTTTAGGTACTTTCCAAACCATGCTGATTTGATGAAATAAAACCAAATGTAAACATGGGGACAGGTTTTGTTGGTATTTTAAGGCATATACGTAATCAGATTTCTAAAGGGTAAATGCTAAAACAAATAACAAAAGTAAAAAATAACCTAGGTCTGGAAAATGTGCTCTATTTTAAAAGGCCTTTCTAAAACCTCTTGAGCCTGTAAACATATTTTTTTAATTAAGTGTGAATATTAGGCACTAATATTTACCTAATTTGACATCTGGATTGCTGCCTTCACTGTCATCCTCTAAAGTGAACTTCTGTTCATTTGCTCAACATTCATAGTCATAAACTACAAATTTTGTTCCCAGTGCTAAATTTAAAATCTTTTCCTGATTGTTTTTCTTTTGCTGGACATGGATATTTTATTTATTTATATTATTTGTTTTCTTACCAGTTGTCTGCATTTCATGAACACCAATTAAAAATCTTTTCTACCAACTTCCCCTTGTTCCATTTGAAAGTATGTAATTGCTGCTTTAATTTTTCTTCCTGACTAGAATAAGGTTTTTAAATCACCAATTTGTCTTTTGTGATTTTGAGATTTCAACAACTTGATAACATTTCTAAATTCTACTAGGTATTTAATTGTTTAGTTTTCTTCCCAGTTGTCCCTTCAAAACACCAATACTGATTACTGTGTTCTCCTTGCTTAAAACAAATGTAATTAAGCCACAGTCGTTTGCATTTAGGTGGCCGCATTTATTTTTTAATGCACTCTTCATCTCTTTGCCAGAATGAAGTCTAATGTTGAATTACCTAAAAGCATGTTTGTGGAAGAGGAGGCATGGAACAGTGGAACATTTAAAATACATTCACTTTAAGCAACTGTTGTTAGGGAACATAAAGATAAATGCTGACATTACTACCAAATAATTCATCAAATAATTCTATATATCAAATAATTTAATATACACAAAACAGCTCATACAGTTTGCAAAAGGCAATAAGGACCCCCTGTCCTGACCTGAAAATGTGTTTCCTGTACCTGTTTGTGTAGGGAATTGAAAACTGAGGATTTCTAGACTGTAGGCACACCTAAACTGTACAGCAGATAATAAGATGTTCTACCTTCATTATCTAGGCATAAATCTTTTAATTCTACACGTGGTGGGACTCTTACCAGGACAACAAATATCTTGAAAGAGGCAGTTCAAATAAATATATACCAAAGGAAGGAAAGAGGCAAAATTATACCAGTCACAAATTACTGATGGATCTTGGTTTTTGTTACAAATTTCCTGGGAGGAATTTATGTGGGGTTTTCTCAGATGTAGATTCACATTCAAGTATTCCCCTTAAAAGCAGAATATTCAATATTGTAGTGTAAGAAGGATAATGCATGTATGAGGAGTTGACAAAATTTTAATAATTTGCAAATTTCCCTCAATTCTTTTAAGTAGACAGTTTCTATTAAATACTATATTTGTAGAAGTTATTCTCTTACCATATATACACATCACTCATTAAAGCTTTCATATGCACTGTATGCAAAAAAAAAATTCTAGAATTTTTTGTCAATGTGTTTGTGTGCTGTCAGTGCTGTGAAATCGTTGCTATTGGTGATCTGTTGTAAGCTCTATGATTAATCCCTTTACTTTTTTCCTTTTGCAGAGAAAGTATCACTCTGCAAAGGAAGCTTATGAACAGCTTTTGCAGATCGAAAACCTTCCTGCACAAGTAAAAGCAACTGTCTTACAGCAGTTAGGTATGTAAAATTAACTTTTATTTTCCTCTGTGTTTCGTTTTTGCCATCTTTGCCTTCAGCAGTGTTTTTTAAGGCTCCATTTCCAAAGGGAGTCTTAGACACACTGTACATGGTACGTGAGATTTTCACCCAAATCGAACATGTAGAGGTAGATAATCAAGTCAATAAGAGAGGAGGAAAATATTTTGATTAAACGTACAAAATTAAAAAGCTCTTGTGTGTTAGATTTTGGGCAGTGAGAGGGTGGTTTTTCAGAGAAAGAGGGCAGCAGTTGGAATTCTTTGTTCTCTGTTCTGCCTCTGTTAACATCCCTTGAAAAAACCTAAATACTCCGTGTCAGACTAGAAGAACATGGCAACTGAAAAATTTACCTTTTCTTCCACTATAATTATACTGTGTAATGAAAACCAGCTACTGTAACTAAAAGGTTGATCATCAGGTGCCATTAAAAAAACACATAAAAAGTGAAAAGGAATTATTTTTTTTAAATTGTCGTATTCTGTGTTTATAGAAAGCTGATAAACAATTTTTAGCCAAGAATTTCTAAAAAGTGGATAGAATAAAATGCTTTTATCCTCTATACCATATAAAAATATTTCCAGAATATTTTGTTAAAATTGTTCAACCCAGTACAGAACTCCTTCATTCACCTTCTCCATGTTCTTCATCTGATTTATTATTCTCAATATTAATTTAGCCTGCTTATGCCCATTTTTATTTCTTTCCCTCTTCACATAGTGGTCATTTAGCTCAAATTTGTAACTGGCATTAAGTTATGGCCACAGTGCTTTCTTTTTCTGTGGTGCAGGTTGTGTATGGATTTGGAGTGGGAAAATTTGTGCTCTGTGACAGAATGTCAAAATCAGTGGGCTAATTTTGAGTCATCTCTGTGAAATCACAAGTGAAACTGCTGGAGGAGTTTGCTGCAGGACTCTGGGTGTTGCTCTTTTTGCTGTCACAGGACAGTGTTGCTTACATCTCAGTAAGCCCTTTGAATTTTATTTTTTTTTAGCTTGGTATTATGTCACCTAGTATAAATTGTCAGCAATTTCATCCAGAAAGGCTGTGCATCTGATCAGTGGAAGACAGGCTTCTCAAAAGAGCTGACCAGCTCTTTTTCATCTCTGTTTGATGTATGTTGCCACAATAGAAGCAAAGGCACATGGTTGTATTCACAAAATCCTGCCACAGGTCTCAGTAAGAGCAGTGACTTTGAGAATTGTCTGCTGTCTGAAAACTGGATTAACTCTCTATTCAAACAGCATAGGTCACCCAGTTTTGTTGTGTGGGTAGCTTCTATGTGGAGAAAGGGATAGAGTGGTCTTAACTGGACCATTGAAGGAATAATGCCTTTTCCTTTGCTCTGCTCTCTTAGCAGTGGTATTTATCAGAGTCTGGTGTTTATCACAGATTTAGTCTTTAGCAGCTGGTAATAGAAACACCTCCTCAGGAAGCACAGTCCGGGTGGTGCACTGCTGCTTAGAAAAAATAATAGAAAATACCTGCCATCTGCCAGAATGCTACTTGAAAAACCCAGTCAAAACATATTTGTATTTGTATATTGAACTCTTTTTTTTTCACTTTGACAGAAAAAAATCAGTTTGAAAATAGCTTTTGTTTATTTTCCTTCACTAGTTAATGTTTGTTGAGCCAGATTGGAATTTAGGCGAGTTCAGAGAGAATTACTTGTCTTGTGAGAGAATTACTAAAATCTTTGCTGCTGTTGCTGGTTTCCAAAGCTGTGAAGGTGGAGGAGAACCCTGTGATTCCCAGATAGACACATACCCAGTTGAGCTGATGAGTGCTGACTAGTTCAGGTAGACATCACAGTAAGATCTTCCTTCCTGCTCTTTGCTGTTCCATTTGCTTTCCAGACAACAATTCTTTTCACTGCTTTGCCCAAAATGACATTAAATTAATGAGACTGAAGATCAAATCTGTCCCAATATTCTTTATCCAGTTGTATTCAGCTGTTGGATAAGGAAGAGATAAGAACAACATAAACAGCTTAGAGTTCCCAAGTGTAGTCCCAATTCTTTTTGGCTGGGGGCATTCCTAGGTGCTGTCTCTGAAATTTGCTGAGGCATCTGAGGTGCTGAAATGGGGAAGAATTTAATGTCCTCAGAGACACTCACATTTACTAAAGAAAAAGTGATTGCCACAAGTTCAGTGTGAGAATGATTGATAAGCATGAAAAAAAAGACTCATGAGCTAGGCTAGCACATCAGAGGGATTTTTTCCAAATCTGCTCCAAATGAGATTGCAAAGACCTGCAAAAGAGCATGGAGCATATGTGATGTGTGGACAAGGTCTGTGGTTTGGTTTATCATATTAAAAATTTCCCAGCAGTGGAAAAGTAGACAATTATTCTGGTTGAGAGTTGGAGATAAGTCTTGCAAATGGGAAACTGCACAGCTTAGGGGTTTTCCATCACCTTCTTTATGTACATTCTTCATTTTATGCTTAAGAACAGATCCAGTTTCCCCTGCCTGTGTTATTCTAGTGGAAAACTTTTGTTTGCTCTCCCTTTCTTGCTTTCTGCCTTTTTCAACTCCCTGTGCAGGAAGATAAAATTGGGAAGCAGCCCTTGTTTCAGCAGAGAAGCCAGATAGGGATGGCTGGTTCTTATTTCTGTCTTCTAGAAATAGACTTGTTCTTTTTTATCAGTGAACCTCAGTAAAGATCTCACAAAGATACAACATGTTATCTTTCAATCCAGCAAGGTTCTGATGAAACAGAAAATAGGCACACAACATTTCTAAAGATAAAGGAAATTGTTTAATGCCTTTTTTTACCATTGTTCATAATTCCTTTACTATTATCTTTATCTCAAGCTTTGTCTGGAACAGCACCTGGTATATAAATCCTTAACGTACAGTTACTCAGGTGATTTCCAATAACCAGACTCAGAGAAGCCTTTTTTTCTTAAAGCCATGAGTATTTTCTGTATGCTGAAGAACTTCAGAGGCTTGGTGTTGGAATCAAAATCATAGCTTGTTTATTAATTTAGTGACACAAAGTTGTGTTATGTGACTGCAAAAATCACTGGGGCGTTTTATTTTCTCTTTGCCCTGACTGGTAAATTTTTTAGTTGATCAATTTTCAGTCAAGATAAAATACTTTTTCCAGCACTGTAACCACTTGACTCCTTACCTGACATTTCTTGCAGTCCATGAAATATTCCAACTTCTGCTTGTGACCATAAATTTTCAAGTGATATTTCTGAGACCACCTCAGGCAAATGTGTTCAGTAGCTGAGATTTTGTTTTCTACGCCTTTGTTAGAGTTTGGAAGTTTGCATTCCATTTGCAGAAGTGTGGTGTCTGTTAACAAATATGAGCCCATGGAATAAAAAATGAGCTGTATCAAACAGGTAGAATAAAAATCATAAAGGAAAGTGTAATTACAGAGAGTAAAGTGAACCTGCAAATACCCATCAGTTCTTCTCAGTCTTGCTTGTCCATGTAGTTAGACTTTATCAAAAAGCACAAATTTAGGGTGCTGAATGTTTATCTCTCAGAAGTTTTAAATGGACAGGCAGTGCAGGTGTGTGCTCAACTCTGTCATTAACCAGAACTTTAGACAAAGTTTATGAAATTGGTGTCACAGTGTTCCTCAAGGGGCTGTTTATGGGTGTGATAGGGACAGTCTTCTGTCACATCTTACATTTTACAATGTTTTCTGAAAAGCAGTGGCTTGTTAAGACAAATACATGGCTATTGAGCAAACAGCAAGACACTGCTGAGCCCTGTGGTATGCAGTGATTTCAGCAAGCCAGCTGCTGGCCACAAAAGATTTCCTTGTTTGTACTCACTGTTTGAACAGCAGTGAGATGGTTTTGTGGCTCCTTGAAGGAATTCCATCTGAGCTTGGAGGCAGATGAGGAACAGCTGGAGAAGGTGATGAAGGTGCTTTGTTTGAAGTGGTAACCAAGCCTTGCATCAGTGCTAGAGCAGAAATGCATTTTAATAGCATGTAAAATATTATTGGGGAGGATGGGTTGTAGGAGGCCTTTAAAGTGGGGATGAATAATTTGTCTAGTGTAATGAAAGAAGAAAAGGCATTTGAAGGAATATGACGTGTGTGGTTAGATTAATTTGTTATGTAGATGAGAGGTGATGGCATTTGTCAAGGTGAATGGAAAATATGTTGTATTAATGAGGAGGAAATGACAGTATAAGAAAGATTCAATTGGAGATGCAAAAATTCTTAGCCCAAATGTAGATATGGGACAAACACAAGGATTTAGATATGTAGATAATACACATGTTTTTTATATATATGTATATATAAAACCCATAATTGCTATGTGTGACAGGGAGAATGGTGGCATTTTTCACAATGTCAGGGAAGGTATCTGTGTTCAGAGGAGGAAAGACATTAATATTCACTTTTTTAGTAGAAGATTGAGCAGTTCATAATTGTGCTCCTTATCTCTCAGAAAATTATTTAAACCCAAAAAAGTGCTTTAAAACTACGTGAAAGTAATTTTGAGTCTTTTTTGTCCTGTAATTTTAGTATAGAACTTTTAAAAGTTTTTAAAACTTTGTAATGTATGTATAAGTGGCTTTATTGCTTGATATTCTTGTTTTTAAAGAGACACCAATGCTACAAAGGCCTGCTGTGCCAGATTATTCAATGATCTTGGGGAATTTCACTTCTCCCATCTGTGGATTGTTTTTGCAGGCTGGATGCATCACACCGTGGATCAGCTTGGAGACAAGGCAACCAAGGAAAGCTATGCTATACAGTATCTCCAGAAATCTCTAGAAGCAGATCCAAATTCTGGTCAATCCTGGTATTTCCTTGGAAGGTAAGAAAAGATTTTATAGTCACCGTAACTATATTGGTAAATTTTTTTGAGGATACTCATTATTGTGAGTATCTTACACTGTTTTTCTTAATCCTGTCAGAGGAAAAATGAAGGGAAAGTATGTATATATCTACTGAAGTCTTAAGTTTTCTGAGAAGTGTATGAAAAGACAAGGTGCTAACATATTTGGGATGAACAAAGATTAGAAGTTGAAATGAAGTATGTTATCCGAGTGGCTCTGCTTTTTTGTAGTTATTATTCAGTCTACGCATTTACAGTAATCTGAATATATCCAGCCTGCTTTTACTTGTTTCTTTCCCTCTTTTGTAAATCCTCTCTGAATGTTGTTATTTTTCTTCATACCTTTTTCATAATTCTTTCTCTCTTTATTTTCTCAGAATCTCCCTCCTAATCTCAGGTTTTGCACTGAAATACAAATATTTTCCTAGGCAGACATCTATTTTTAAAGGGCATGCACAGCAATGTATGGCTCAGACTGATCCATTCTAATATCTATTTAAGTGGTCAATTAATTTTGTAGCCTTTGACAGTATTTTTTAATTTAAAAAATAACATTCCCAGATGTAAATCATACAAATTTGATGAGTGTTTCTGGTCATCTTTTTAAGAATATTGAGTACTTCACTTAAGCCAGCAGTAACTATTGAAATACTCAGGTTTTGGAGAAAGCTTTGAGGGCAATTCAAGTCCATATGTGAACACATCAGTTCTATTGAGGAATACCTTTAAAAAGAACAAGGCAAAAATAAAATGAATATCCTAACCTCAGTGTCTTCCAGCTGACATTCTTGGGGATTCTGGTCACATACAGCTGGAACCCATTTTTGATTTTGTCATGCTCATAATATTGCTCCAGCTGTTCCTGTAAAACAAGGATCTCCAGCCAGCACTGAGTGTGTGGGGCAGAGGGGCAGGGCAAGCATGGGGGGAAAAGGGAAAATGAGCCAGGGATCATCTTGTGCATCTTATCTTCCACTGAGCTAAAATCCTGGATTTTTCTTCAGTAGTCCCATTGCAGGTGCCTTGAGGAAGTTGAGTTCTCAGGCAGGGTGGAGCTGGAGTTCCTCCACACGTGCAGCTGCTCTCAGGTGGTCAGGGTGAAGCCTAGGACCCTGCAGACAAAGGGGAGAATTCAGGAAATGGGGTGGTAAATTCAGTGGGAGCACCTGTTTTGCTTTACAGGGAGGACAAGAACAAAAATGTTTCTGTGCCC
Organism: Agelaius phoeniceus; assembly: GCF_051311805.1. Classification (NCBI taxonomy): domain Eukaryota; kingdom Metazoa; phylum Chordata; class Aves; order Passeriformes; family Icteridae; genus Agelaius; species Agelaius phoeniceus. The sequence goes on along the minus strand of NC_135266.1, from coordinate 6,798,881 downwards.
CATTTCTCCAGTCCATACTCTGGCAGAAGAACAGGGTTATGGGGTTGTGCCTTCACTCTTTTTTCCCCTCCTCATGCATTCCCTTGTGCTGTTCCTTCCTCTGCTGCTTGTCCAAATCAGATAACAAGTTGGTCAAAGCTGTCTTTCAAAATACATCACCACCTCCCTTGTCTCCCACTGGAAAAACTCCATCTGCCAAAGTTTTGTGGGGGCCTAATGTTAGTGCTACCCTAATGAGAGGCTTTGTGTGTGTGATACCCAGGCAGAGTGAAACGTGTCTGTTGGACATTGGGTTAGATTGGCATTAAAACAATCTCCTGAAACACTGTATTCAGACTTCATGGATGATTTTAGGCAAAGAAATGCTATGTTTTATTGTATTCACGTCCTAGTGTGCCTCAAAAATTCTTGAAAGGGTGTAGCATGTTTGACAAACATTTGCCTCTACTATTCTGCTTGTTTTGTATTATTTACTAGAATAAATTTTCTATTGTTATTTATTTGTTTTGAAAGTTGTCGGTTCTTTTTCCAACAGGGAAAGTTGTTACAAATGATACAGGACACAGTTATTGTTGATTAAACTAGTAAATATATATAGATGGATATTTGATCTTGGCTTTATTTGGAGCTTTTAATTTTAGAGCTGTAGGTATTGTTCCCTGTGGTATAACTGTAGTTCTATTTAATGCCAGAATACTTTTGAATTTGTACATGAGGAATTAAAGTAAGACGTAAAAAATACGGAATCACACAACATTTTACAAAATTTGATGCTTTGTATATGAAGTACAAATAACTTTGTATATGAAGTACAAATAACTGGATTGTTAATTATTTAAATATGATTGAGATGAAGAAATGCACATAAAAAGCCTCCCAGGCAGTCAGGGACCATCCTGATGGAGTTGGTCAGTATCTCTCAGTAATTCTGTTTTGTAGAACTTTAAGTTTTATAACCATTTGTTTGATGAAATAGGTAACTTAATTGTTTCACTGTAATGCTATCTGTAGATAAATACTGTTTTTATTGACTGATAAGGTATCACCAGTGAAAGAAATGCAAATCTACCAAATGTGGGATGACTTGTTTTCCTTAGAAATGTAGTAATCCAGGGTTTAAGTAGATTTGGGGGGCTTAAATAACTAATTAGTAATACATGTTGAGATGTTGGAGTTTGCTTGTGCCTGGCATTCAGAAACAGCAAATGTTGAGTGTGTATTTGCATGACTTAACATTTATCAGATCAGTCTTAGTAAGCCATGCTCAATGATTCCCTTCTATAAATACTACCAAAGCTCTTTCTTTTCTTCTCCCAGGTGCTATTCAAGTATTGGGAAAGTTCAGGATGCCTTTATATCTTATAGGCAATCTATTGATAAATCAGAAGCAAGTGCAGATACATGGTGTTCAATAGGGTAAGAATGATACAGGATAATACAATGATATAATTCCATGCTAATATATATAAATAAAGAATATCAGCTTTTTGTGAACACAGGGGGACTGTAAAGTTTTTTTTTATTTGCAACCCACGTTGTCAGACTTGTCTGATTTAAAGTTTAAATAATGAATTAATATTTGCTTTGTCAGTGTTTTAAAATACTGAAAATGTTACATACAATGTTAAAGTTCCATATATTTCTTCTTATAACTGGGGTTTACATAATGCTAAGATTTATTAAGGGGTTGGGGAGGGATGTTTATATTTGAGTTGCCTGTGTCTTTACTTTGTTATTAATTCTCAACTTCACTAATCTTTCTATTCAGTGTGCTGTACCAACAGCAAAATCAGCCTATGGATGCTTTACAGGCCTATATCTGTGCTGTACAATTGGACCATGGCCATGCTGCAGCCTGGATGGACCTAGGCACACTCTATGAGTCCTGCAACCAGCCTCAGGATGCCATTAAATGCTACTTAAATGCAACTAGGAGCAAAAATTGTAGTAATACCTCTGCACTTGCAGCACGGATAAAGTATTTACAGGTAAAACGAATGTTTTAAGCAGGGGAAAAGCTCTTCAAACACACAGCAGAGGGGAGGGGAGAAGTCACACACTTGGAGTTTAACTTGCAGTTGTTTGTGGTGTGTTTAACCTGTTTTCATGTGTACTGTAAGCATATCATAGCCTGTAATATTTTATTTCTTCATTTTTAAGTGGAACTTAATTCCTTATAAACCTATTTTGCACATTTAATCAAAGCATACTGTTTTACATCGTTTTGCTTTTTTCTTTGTATTTGTCTACATTTTTAAGTTCTCATAACATATAGTGAGAATACGCACCACACTATCTTTCACTCTTGTTTGCAATTTCAGAAAAAAGGAATTATGAGACCTCTGAATCCAGAGCTCATCTTTGTTCTGATTCTCACAAAGGTTTATATTCTGGTTACCCTCTTTATACCTAGCACCTTTCTAAACCCCAAAATTTTAAATCTGTCCTCTCTTTAAGACATAATTAGCTACAGCATTTAGGAAGATTTCATGGACTTGCTCTTACTAAAGTAGGCTTGTGTTAAATTTGCTTTTTACATAATTTTTCCTAGGCTCAGTTGTGTAACCTTCCACAAGGTAGTCTACAGAATAAAACTAAATTACTTCCTAGTATTGAGGAGGCATGGAGCCTACCAATCCCCGCAGAGCTTACCTCCAGGCAGGGTGCCATGAACACAGCACAGCAGGTGAGAAGTTGGGTTATGTTCTGCAGGTGCCCAGCTTTAAGGGTTCTTTACAATCTGTAGTGGTCAAGCTTATTTTATTGAGCACAGGATTGGCTTTTATTAAAAGAAGCCTTTGATTTATTTGCAGAGGGATATTAGATCAAGGAGCTCCCTATAATGTGGGAGAAATATGGGGGTACCAATTTAGAACCTTTGTGGATTTTCATGATTTTAAAAGATTTCATCTTAAATAGAAATGCTGCAGTGGTTTAATAATCCCGTGAAAGGTACACATTCCTCCATTGATGACCATATGGAAACTGATTTTTCAGTTATTGAGATCAGCTTCAGAATATCTACTCGGCCCTTTTAATGTATGTGGGCTGTTAAAATTATAAAATTGAAAGGAAAGCATTAAGAATATATAGAACCATATTTTTGTCTTCCTTCTGTGATTCTTAGGCTTGTAAACCTCATCATCCAAATACTGAACCTGTACTAGGCCTCACTCAAACACCAATTTCACAGCAATCCTTGCCACTACACATGATTCCTTCTAGCCAAGTAGATGACCTGACCAGTCCTGCCAAGAGGAAAAGAACATCTAGTCCAACAAAGGTATATATTCTGATGAACTAGAGCCCCCTACCAAAATTATATGGAAAATATGCATTGAAATGATACAGCATGCACAGAATTTGTGCTGTAAATTTTAATCCTTTGGCATCAAGGTGGGGAATGTTTTTAGAAATTTTAAAAAACATTTTTCAGCGGTGTGTTTAATCAGATTCCAGCTTAGGCAGGAGGTGCATAAGGGCAGTGCACATTGGTGGCACTATACTGCAGTTGTAGTTGTGTCAGTGAAGTACAGTTGTAGTCTGAGATTGAGAGGGAGACAATCATGTCATCCTGTCTATTGCCTTTGCTTATATTTAGAATTCAAGTGTTTCATCATCATGTAGTAGTGTTACAGTAGATAAAGTATTCAGTTTTAAAAGTAGCATACATTTAAGTTAATTGCATAATTTGATTTGCTTGTTTCTCCTTATGGTATTAGGTATCATTATCTTTTTCCTCAGATTACTCTGATACTGTTGGGAATGGTAGAATGAGACTTTGTTATTTTAGTACATTCTTGCTATTATATATTAATATTCTTGAAACAATTACTAGTTCTTTCATAAATAAGTTAAAATCTAGATAGTAAAAGAAATTATGTTGGCCCTTTGATAGTCACACATTTTAATATAACCTTTTCTCTCAGAATACTTCAGATGTTTGGAGCAGTGGCCATACAGTGTCACATCCTCCTGTACAGCAACAAATTCATTCTTGGTGCTTGACACCACAGAAATTACAGGTATGTATGGGGGATCTTCAGAAGCTCTGTTAAATATTTTGTTTCTTTCCTTCTTCCTTTGAAGAAAATAAACCTGGGACGTGTTCTGGTTTCACATTCTTGAAATTCACTGTAAAATACTTCCCAGGGTATAGTTCAGGTTCTAATATTTGTGGCCTCTCTGTGTGAGAAAAGTTCTAGTAAACTAAATGATCTCTAGCAGAGGCTGAACACTTATATTGTATGAATTCTATAATTTATGAAGTACATACAATGACTCTTTTCTTATGGTGTTTTAAAGACAGATGTGCAAATTGTCACACCGGTGTGCAAAGTGAGTTTTGTGACTTGCTGTAGTGTGGGTGATATTGAAAGAGGTGTAGGAGTATTGTTGTAATATCATCCCTTCCTCTGAGGTTGCTTCTTATATCAAATTGCATAAACAAATAAGCATATTCTATGAAATGATTACTCAAATGAAATCTGCTGCTGCTTTTCTGTATTACGTGTCACCTAATACAATTACATGAAATGCTAGATTTTAGTTTGGAAATCTTATTTTGGGTGGTTTTTGTCAGGAAATTTTGTTGTCACTTCATTAGGGCATGCAGTGAGTTCAGCAGGAATTCCATATATTGAAAATAAGACCCTGCTGGAAAATTTTACCCATGCATTGCACATGCTTTGGATGCAAAGAGAAATAGAAAGGGAGCACAGTGCAGAGGCAGAAAGCATTCTCATTAACTGAGCAATGTTCCCCTCAATTCCAATACAGTTCTTCAGCTGTTTCTCTGTCTGAACAATATTGGCTTTATTATACTGTATAATTTTCCCTCCCTCCTTCTCCTGCCTCCCCACCCCTTTGGTTCTTCCTCAGTCATTCTCTCTCTCTCTCTCCAAGCATTCTCATTATTTCTCTCTGCTTATTTTATATTTGACTACTTTTTCCCCTTTTCATTCTCACCTTTTTCCAGATCCAACTTCCTTCTCTAAGCAGAACCTCAGTAGGCCTCTCTTGAGTACAGTAGACTGGATGTGCTGGCAATAGCTTGACAAGGTTCCAGCACATATAAAAAGGAAAGCCAAAAATGTATGATGCAAGAGGAGAGCGAATAAAAAAGCCTTTATTGCATCTTCAAAGTTGGCCTTTCAAAATTGGCAATTCAAGGGCTGGATGGATATGGCATGTTACATACACATGCATATATGTGTGTGTGTGTATATATATATATATATATTTATTTTTTTTTATTGCACTTCCCTCCAGAGGGAGTTCGGAATGGAAGGTACTGTTAATCCAGGGATTTTGGCATGCACCATCTTCATCTGCTTTTTAAGTCACACCACTTAGCAGCAGCAGATTTACTGGTAGAATGTTGCAGGGTGCTGAGTGTTTTTAAATGAGTAAAGAGATCAGATTTTTGATGATAGATACCTAAATTTATCAGTCGCAAACAAGATCAATATCATAACTTAAGATATTGCTCTTGCTAATTAAATCGTACAGTTTTCTGAGGTTTTTTTTATATTTTCAGGAGAATTTTTCATGTGTGCCTATAGGTTTAATTCACTTTGTGATGAACAGTATTAATAAAAGAACAGCACAATACAAAAAGGTGTTAAAATGTACATAATTATGATAAGAATTCTATATAATCATACTTGAATGTAGTTTTCTTTTATGGTACTAGCACATTTAATTTTAGTGTGGCAGTCATAATTATACTCAAATAATTTACAGAGTCTCTTTAGTTTTAATAACTTGTAATAAGGTTTGGTTGCAAGAGAATGTATGGAAAGATGTTTGAGTCTGTAACAGAAACCTAGATTATTTTCAGCTTTCTAAGTCTTACCTTCATGGATACTTTTTAGTATTTTATGCAAGAAATTTATTAAAAAGCCCATGCAATTTTAATGATTATGAACCACACTGCTGGTTTTTTTTAGCACTTGGAACAGCTGCGTGCAAACCGAAATAATCTAAATCCAGCACAGAAACTTATGCTGGAACAGCTGGAGAGTCAGTTTGTCTTGATGCAGCAACACCAGCAGGTGAGAACAAAAATATTTTTCTTACCTACAACACTTTTGTCAGTAGTGGAGACTGTTGTGTTTCTAGAATTCTAAAGAATTTCTGCTGTACTGAGTTGTTGTGCCCTTTGCTGTATTATGGTAATTTTTTTTTTGGATAAAGGATAGTTGTGGATTAGTGGTTGAAACATAATGAGTTTAGATGTGTTTTATTATAGGGCAGCTGGTTAATGTAAAAGTTTTCAAGCCACATTTTCAAGGTAATGTGAGTGGATATCTAAAAGCAGTTCTGCTTGAAAACACTTGGCTGTAGTAACAGCTTTTCTCTCGTCCTGTCATTGTTCACTTCTCTCTCCCTCTCTGTCCAGAATCAGCAATAAAACATTCAGACTGAATGGCCAAGAAAAAAAGCGTACTGATAGTTTTACTTAACATTTACTCAGCATTTTTATGAGCCTGACAGTTCTCAAAAGCAACTGTAAAGATCTTAAAATGAGTATAAAATTGGAACTGACCAGTGCAGTAAAGTACACAAACCTTGTACGACCCTTCCTTTCTCAGTTCTGCAGCCAACGTTGTTGTGCTTTGTTCATGTTCCATTAGATCAGACAAACAGGAGTTGCACAGGTACGATCTACTGGAATTCCTAACGGGCCAACAGCTGATTCATCACTGCCTACAAACTCTGTCTCTGGCCAGCAGCCTCAGGTTGCTCTGACCAGAGTGCCTAACGTCGCTCAGCGTGGAATCCGTCCCGCCTGCCCCGGGCAGCCTCTGGCTAATGGACCCTTTCCAGCAGGCCCCGTTCCCTGCAGCACAGCAAGAACGCTGGGTAGTACAGACACTATTTTGATAGGCAATAATCACATAACAGAAAGTGGAAGTAATGGAAACGTGCCTTACCTGCAGCGAAACGCACTCTCTCTACCTCATAACCGCACAAACCTGACCAGCAGCGCAGAGGAGCCGTGGAAAAACCAACTATCCAACTCCACTCAGGTACAGCTTCAGTTTGCTCCTGGGGTGTGCTCAGGGGCCTTCCTGGGCAACTCACTGCTGGAAGGCTCTCATTTGTAAAAGCACTTTTTCCCTAGAGTTGATGGCATAGATTCAAATAAAACATAGGTTAAACCTCCATGCCATTTTATATATATATATATATATATATATATATATATATATATATGTGTGTGTGTGTATATATATATATACATACTATATATATATATATTCTACATATATATGAAGATATAGTGTGTACATATATATATATATATATATATATATATAAAGTGTGTGTGTATATATATATATACTTTATATATGTACTAAATCTTTGTGTTAAGTGAACTCCTTTCAGGATAAAGGAAATGATCAGAAATAATATATATATATATATATAAATATATAAATATATAAATAATTATATATATAAAAATATAAATTATATATATATATATAAATAAATTTTTATATATATATCCTTCAGGATAAAGGAAATGATCATAAATCATATATTCATATATATATATATATATATATATATATATATATATATATATATATATACACACTTTATATATACAAACTTCTTTCAGGATAAAGAAAATGATCATAAATCAAAGAGTGCAGTTCCATAGCACCTCTAGAGTAAAAGGGAATAATTGTACATCTTTTTGTTGCTTCTTTAACGTGAAATGTTGTGATTTTGTTTTTCGTGGAGGAAGAATGTGCATATTTCATGGGAAGCTCAATGTTGTAGTTATTTTTGATGTTACTTTGTCGCCATGATGTAATCATTACCATGTTTTGTTTCCATGTGATATTTAAAAAGTAATATGTAGCACTCAGCACCACAGGGTTACTTGCAGAACAATACTATAATGCCAGTAAGAATCCATAGGGATTTAAGTGTGTTAGTAAGAGTGTTTGGTGTATGTGTGTTGGAATTTGAAGATGGAGCATTTTTTTTTAATTCCAGCCTGAATGTCTTTCTTCCAAGACAAACCTTGTGGATGTAATGAAGAGTTCTATAGGATAATACCATAATGGTTTAATTCATTTTTACCAGATGGGTTATACAGTTGATACAATGTTGTCTTCTTCCTCAAAACTGACTGCATTTCTTGTTTAATTAGTATTGCATGTTACTTTAGTGCTGAAGAA